>NC_012872.2:7526861-10054313 GCF_000003195.3 Sorghum bicolor
GAGGCGGGAGTGGTGAAGGCGCCGATCTGGGCCCGGTCACTGAAGCCGAGAGCGGCAGGCCGCGGACGAGAGGTGAGGGGAGCGGCGGGCCACGGTGAGAGGTGAGGGGAGCGGGGGGCAGTGCGAGATGAAGCCTGGCTCCGTGGGAACGCTCGATGTGAGCGTTTCCAGCAAGCCAAAGAATCTGTACGAAATGGGCTTGTACAAGCCTGACTAGCAGGCCATATAGGCAACCAAACAAACTCATATTGTATTATGCAAGCCTAGCTAGCTCTTAAGTCAGAGAACCAAACACACTCTTAGGGGCCTTGGCTGGTGATCCAGGTTGTTTCCCTTTCGACGATGAATTTTATCCCTCATCATCTCACTGGCGACCTTGACCCCAATTATTTTTGGGTCATTCTAGTATTTAGAGTTTGCCTTAATTTAGAGGGAGGGGGGAGGCGTACTATTCATTAGTTAGGGCACTCACAATGCAGACTGTATCATAGAGTTTAAAGTTATTTATTACCTCGAACAATGTGGAGTTAGAGTCTAAATAAGACTTGGAGTCTTATTTTTTCTACCTCTTTCTTCAATAAATATGCTGCCACATCAGCAAAAATATCATAAATAATATGTAATTAATTGTCTTGAACTCTGTGATAGAGTCTTGTATTGTGAGTGCCCTAAGGAGTTAATCTACCAACCCGTGCGCCTACATGTAGGTTAGAAATACTTTATTTACAAACTGCATTGATAATTATTTGACCGCATCAACCTTAAGATCTCTCGATCACAATTAGGGGTCTGTTTGGAACAAAGTTTTTTCACAGGAATTTTGGAGGCTTTGGTTCCTTTGGAAAGGATTCTTGTGATAGTGTTTGGATCAAAGGAACTCTAGTTTCCATTCCTCTAGAAAGGAAACATACGATGTGTATTTAACAGGAAATAAAACCTTTGGTTCAACTCAATGGAAAGCATTTTGCTTGCTCTCTTCTTCATGCAATCCAAACAGCAAACTTTAGATATTCCTCTGTTTTAGATTGGGCCTTGTTTAGTTCCTCAAAAAATTTGCAAAATTTTTCAGATTCCCCGTCACATCGAATCTTTAGACGTATGCATGGAGTATTAAATATAAATGAAAATAAAAACTAATTGCACAGTTTGGTCGGAATTGACGAGACGAATCTTTTGAGCCTAGTTAATCTATAATTGGACAATATTTGTCAAATACAAACGAAAGTGCTACTATTCCTATTTTGCAAAATTTTTTGGAAGTAAACAAGGCCTTGCTGCGGTTTTTCAGTTTCTATTATATCACATTCTTGTGTTTTTTCTCATTCCTCTGTTTTCTATTCCAACGTTCCAAACAGGCCCTAGACTTTTGGAGGCCTAGACTTTTGGAGGTGCCGGTAGGGATTGAATATAGGTGGATATATGTGAACTTCTGCGTTTGTACTATGTTTCAACACCGTAGGAGTTCTAAGGCCTTGTTTAGTTGGCAAAAAATTTTGTTTTTGGCTACTGTAGCATTTCGTTTTTATTTGACAAACATTGTCCAATCACAGAGTAACTAGGCTCAAAAGATTCATCTCACAAATTACAGGTAAACTGTGCAGTTAGTTTTTATTTTCATCTATATTTAATGCTTCATGCATGCGACCAAAGATTCGATGTGACGGAGAATCTTGAAAATTTTTGCGAACTAAACAAGGCCTTAAAAAAACGTAGAAGCAGCTGGAGCCATTTTAAGCTATGCTACACCTAACTAGAGGCAGTAAATTAAAAACGCAGGGAAGCTAAGGCCTTGTTTAGTTCGCAAAAATTTTCAAGATTTCCCGTCACATCGAATCTTTAGTCGCATGCATGGAGCATTAAATATAGATAAAAATAAAAACTAATTGCACAGTTTACCTGTAATTTGTGAGATGAATCTTTTGAGCCTTGTTACTTCGTGATTGAATAATGTTTGTCAAATAAAAACGAAAGTGCTACAGTTGTCAAAAAGTAAAAATTTTGTAAACTAAACAAGGCCTAATGCAAAGAGTGCAATGCATGTACCGTGTACCGCACGTCCGCACACTGTACAGTTTGGATCTGTGTTTTTTTTCGTCTCGCCGGATGATGGGGTAGGCAGGCTGGCAATATCTTGGAGCAAGAAAACAAAGACGGCCACATAAGCTAAAGGCAAGTTAACGTACGTACCCTACCCTCTCGCTGCAGGCATGGCATTGGCAGGCATGCGCTTGCGTTGCGTGGTCCTCCTTGGAGCTTCGATCATGGATGGTCGGTCGATATGATCCTAGGCTGCTGTAGCTGAACGCCTAGTAGTACGCCTTACGCATCTGTGTCACTCCTCATGCGGGTACGACTAGTACTGCCACTGCGTTGTAAGAGGCGCCCTTTGTCCTCACGCGCTTGCTGTTAATTTTTGTTGCCTTTGTTACCTGCTGGCAATGTCGTCCAAGGCCATGTTTAGTTCTGAAAAGTGAAAACTTTTCGGAACTGTAGCACTTTTGTTTGTTTGTGACAAATATTATTTAATTATAGACTAACTAGGATCAAAAGATTCGTCTTATGATTTACAGTTAAACTGTGTAATTAGTTTTTGTTTTTGTTTATATTTAATGTTTCATGCATGTGACACAAGATTCGATGTGACGGAGAATCTTGAAAACTTTTTGATTTTCAGGGTGAACTAAACAAGGCCCAAGCAAGTTCCATCCGGCCCAAGGCGTCAACTAACACCAATCCTCATGCATAGTAGTCAATTTTTGTGTTTGCACTTGCAACCTACCAACGTTTTGTCAATCCTACATTCCAGATGGGTAGGGACTAGGGATTGAACCTACAACAGCAAAGATGACAGACCCAAAAGTCAAACCCTTCAACGAGCTTGAGCTTCTGTCAGAGCTGAGACCGATTGACTTTGCCGCATGATTTTCAGACACACAACAAAATCCATTGACTTGCCAACATGAGGAGCCGTGGACGCGTGGTAGCACTGGCACTAGCACTAGCAGTAGTAGTAGCTTTCAGGTATCCATCACTCTGCTTTGATCGGCGTGTCGTCGTCCTCTGTGCCGAGACGCAGACGCTTTCCAGTTCGGGCGCTGCATACCCCGCTAGGCTTTCGCCGTCCTACCTCCTCCAGCCCATGTCCGGCTCCGGCGACACGGCCCCTGGAAACCTGGCGGCAGCCCGCAGGCCGCAGGCCGGGCCGCAGCCTTGAAGGAAAAAAACCTCAAACAATACAGGCAGCAGGGGGGCACGGCACTGCATCGCAAGCATGCCTGAAAAGGAACGCAGGCCATTGGAGCATGCTTCTGCATCGTTTCTTGGTCTGTACCGCTCCAATTTCCAGCGTCCACATGTGTGCATATCCAAATCCAAAGCCTGGAGACTGGAGTGCTACAATGATCGTACAGAAATAGAACCCATGTAAACTTTTTGCATCTAAACAAGGCCTAAGTATTGGAACATCATTTCAGGAATCAACTGGGTACAATTATCAGAGTGTGTACAAAGTCGAGCAACTTATGTAAGCTCCACCTCTTTGATGCTTGAGCAAATTTTAGCACTACAACATCCAACTGTGCTTTTCTACACATCTGGCCTAGTTACAAGCTGTACTGCTCACTGGTATATACACAGGTATAGAGTTCTACGTACGTACAAATCAGGTCTTCACCTTCCCAAAAAATAAATATATGTTCAGTGGGGTTGCATTTGCAGATCTAACTAGTACCGCGTCCTTGGAGGACCAGATGATGTCCTAATGATTTCGGAACCAAGCTCATGTATCTTGTGCAGCAGCATCGCCTTCTCCCGCTCCAGGGTTTCTATGTACTCTTCCTGCTCGCCCTGGATGCCTTCCATCTCTGTCACCGCCAGCGCCAGGGCCTCCGGGTCACCTCCGTCGTCGATCAAGCCTGTGAATTTCTTCAGGCTGTCTCTCATCTGTGAAGAATTCACAGCAAGTTCGTTACACCGTCAGAGATGAATGCCAAACAGAAGTTCAGAAGGGTGCGGCGCAAGTGAATAGATTCAGATGTTCCGCACCTGTGTCGATATCTTGTGTCCCTTGCCAGATGGATCTGTCCCGAGTATGTTTTTCTTCTCGGAGTCTGGTACTGATACTCTCCGTGCGATCTTTACATGGATTTCTCCGCTTTTTACCCCTTGGAGTGGTATCCATTTTTCAGCGGATTGGTTCGGAGACAGCATGCTGTATTCAACGGTGCAATGGCCGATACTAGCGGTTGGAAGGACGGCGTTGTGGTCCTTCACATGCAAAACCAGGGGTTCTCCAGTTTCTGGGAACTCGAATGTCTGGCTCCACTGTGGAGAGAGAGTTTTGTAAATGACCTGCACATGAAGAATAACAGCTTCAACAAACTGTGACTTCTACATACATAGCATAGCATCAATGGTAAATATATGCCACCAGGAGGCCATAATTCTTTCAGATGTGAGAAACTGCAATCATGCACACAAAAGAGCAAAGCCACAGCTGCTACTGTACGCTACAAAGTAACAAGGCTACCAAGGAAGCACTTCCATGTAGCTAAGAAGAACAGGCTGCTATGTAAACACAATGTAACCTATTTGGATCCTAAGGATGTGTTTGGTTGGTTGGATTTGCATGGATGGGATGGGACCATCCATGGATTGGTAGTGTTTGGTTTGCTGGATCACTGGGATGAGAAAATCCCTGATCAGGGAATAGACCACAAGATGCTGGATTTCCTGGTTCATAAAAATCTCACGAACCAATTTATCCATTTCTTCTAATCTCTATCATTAGTAAACAAATTAAGGATTATTAGTATGTTATATTATTACTTAGTAATTATGATGGTAGGATTAGTTTTGATAAGTGCTAATACGTTTATTAGTGCATGTTTTGTGTGCTAATTAGGTTATTAGTGGTGCTAATTAATATATTTATTTTAAATTAGTGATTATCATGACAAAATTAGTATTAGTGCATATTTATTAGTGTCCAATTTGTTGTTATTATTTTTAAATAATAGATATAATTAGTCAACTATTCTCGTCCCATCCACTTTTATCCATCCAACCAAACGGAAAAATAGCTCCTCCCATCCATCCAATAAACACGCATCATGGATATCCTTATCCCAATATCCATGGATCATCATATCCCATCCAACTTCATCCTCAAACCAAACGCACCCTAAGTGATCAAATGATGTAACTAATAACAGTAATACCAGACACTACTGCTCCAGCATAGTTTCACAAAGTTGCTTAGAAAAGTAGTATGGCTAGCACGTCCTATTAGGCAGAGATTTTGTGCAGACATGATAAGTAGAGTCACTAAAATTCATCATCTAACCTTGGTTCGTTTCTTCTTGTTCCCATATTGCACCCGGACATAAGGATCACTAGTGCCTCTCAGATCGGCAGCAACTAGATCTCTGGCTTCAATTACGACTAGCTCAATCCAACCAGCTCCAGCTTTACTGCTTGAGCTCTGAAAAAAACGGAGGACAAACAATATTTCAGAAGCAGAGAACTAATATTTGCAACACAGTGCTCCTAATGAAATGTTGTGAAATTATCAATGAACTAGTTCTGCTGCAGGCTTCAAATATTTAAAAGTTTAGTGTGCACCACCTTAAAGATTCCAGGAGCTCTAACAATCTAATCCAGGCTTAAGAGAACAGGAGGAAAGCACATATATACCTGCATGCTATTGTTGTGATCATTCTTTATTGGCTCTATTTCAAGCCTGATCTCTCCTGCATCTACTTTTTCAAGTGGTACCCAAACATCACGGCTAGCACCATCGAGAAGTCCCTCCAAATTAACTCTTGCACTACCAATGCTCTCATCACCAAACATATCTGCATTATAGCATTTGATCTTCAGATATTCACCACCAGAGATCTCATCAAACTCAAACTTATCATTCCAAACTGGTCGAACTGTATGTGACAGTGTTTTTGTTCGGTATAGAGCCTAATAGAAAAATAAAATATTAGCATTTGAAATTGTCTTAACTGAATAGTTGGAGAACTAAACTTCAGCAAGGGAACAACTAACCTTTCCGTACTGGAGTTTCACATAAGGGTCACATTTTCCAGATTTACTGTTAGCTGTAAGGGCCCTACCCTCAACAACTCTGGCCCTAAGTCTCCTTCCTGTTGTGGACTGAAGCTTTATCGATCCATCAAATGAGCTTTGAAGTCCATTGCCCAGAGAATTACTCAATGTAACCGACCCATCAGAGAACTGCCATTCTTTTAGCACAAGGCTTACAGTTAACTGCGAAAAAAACATTAAGGGCAGCTTCATACCATCATTCATACTCTATAGACAAAAATAAGCTATTTTGAGGGACACTGGGTTAACTAGTTACAATCAGAATTTTATCCCTCAAAATAGTGCACAGCACAGATGCTCTAATTAACTGGCTCGTGTTACCAACATAAATTGTTAAGATTTGGGACAATTGACTCAATACAAATGATTTTAAAAAAAGTGCCATGTAACAACTTAAACAAACAAATTGGGATGCAAGTTTTTGGAAATTTCTGAATGTCACTGATCTAGAGGGTGAAACTATGATCACTACTAATATCAATAGTTTGGGATAAGGAGGATGAATAATGGTATTATATCATATATCATTGCACTGTATCATCAAAATGACAAGTGATTATTCAGCCGTTTTGTGGAGTAGAGAGGATCAGTTGGTCGATCATTGTACCAAAGTTGTCAGGATGGTGCGTGTGCACCCACCTCTAGTTGTGTGGTTTTTGGGCCCAGTTTCCACTCAAAGAACTGGGACAACACTTGTTTTTATTTTATTCTTCTAATAAAAGTTGCAGCAAAGCTTCTGCTCATCTGCTGTCCTTTGGAAGAAAAAAACATCAGCCGTTTCTAAGAAACTATTGAGGTTCAATTGAATGAACTTTTGTTACTTCCACAGGTTCCTTGAACGTGGATGGACATCTCTCTAGCACTCTTTCTTTCTCGTTTCCAAAAGTGGTAGTAAAATCAACAATCAGCAAAACTTCCTTTTTATATAATATATCATATGCTCCAACCATAAACACTGACGGAGTGTCAGTTTAATAGAGAAGTAGGGATGCCTTACAACCTTATATAAGGTTCAAAAACTGAAGTAGGGATGCAAATGATGTGTACCTCGCCATTGATATCCTCAAACGGAACAACCATTCCAACTTCTTGTCCGCAATGCTCAGTATGCTTTGCAACAACACCAGACTTATGCCCTATAGCCCAAAATATTGTTGAACCATCAAGAACATACTTGACCTGTTTACATTACTGCTTCAGTGTCCTTGGATATGTGGGAAGAACCAGAATTGTCACAAGAATAGGGGGAAATTCACTAAAATAGAAAATAGCTTTATATCTAGAATACCTTTATCTCACAGCTTGTCAAGTAATTGAATTTGACACCATCAGAATCCAATTCATACAGAAGAAACTTGACAATGCCTGTGTCTCCATGCAGTACCATGTTAAATGTACTGTTCCACGTAGGATTTAGACCCTTACTGGTACTTGTTTTTCTCATCAAATTGCCAACTTCTACCTCAACAAATGTCTGTGATACCTTGTTATCAGCAATTCCGTACGCGGCCCCTCCATTTGAGCTTTGGCGGTTCCCTATATCATTAGCTGTGCTCTTACAGAGGTTACTAGCTGATACAACAGTAACTGAGAGAACACCTCCAACTGCTCGTTTCCGTAGATCTACTGATGGCAAAGAAAAACATAGCCGGCGAGGTTCAACCATTGTTTTCCCTATGGTCTCCGTCAAAAGCTTCACCTGCAAAGTTCATAAAGTACACACTATATATCATTAGATAGTTAGATGTAGTAAAAAAATTATGGGATGCAATGTCTGCCATCACATGAAGAGAATACAAGACATCAGCGACTTTTTAAAAGAATTACAGTTTGAACTAAATTCTTGAAAATTTCGCCCTAAATGTCTAGCATAAACCCACCAGCCATGTCGAGACACCTGGTAACTCCATACCAGGAATTGCTTGGCTTCCACCACTTCCAAATGCTACCCCAATCCTGACTTCTGGGGTTGATTCAAAAGAATAGAGTATAGCTTCCCCATCAAGTATGGGTAATAGTAGAAGCTGCAATAATATAACTGAATCAGAGATACTGTTCAAAATCAATCTGGCACACATTATTCATGAGTGGCTGATGCAATAATCAGCTTTCGGAATTAAGAAAAGTAGTTTGCAGCATTACAAAAAAAAATACTGCATAATAAGTTAAGTAACAAGACACAATGGAGAGAGGAAAAAACATACATCTCCCTTGATGTGAATGCTGTTTATAACAATTCGACAAGCCCCCATCAGTGGCTTCGCTAATTTCGCCAAAAACATTACACTCATCTCGTGGCTATTCCAATCAAATCCCAAGCGCATGACTTGCTGTAAGAGAGAGAAAAAAGGAGTTCATATCAGAGAACATGTGGCTACTAAACTTAAACTGCATAACCCCATAAAGTATGTGAAATGTTAAACTGCTAAAGCTAGGGGGGAGGTATTTGTTTGTATGTACAAACATTAAAAAAAATCTATGATCAGAATTGACGAAGACGACATCAACAAAGCGTAAAGCATCCAGTGACTTACCTTTTTTGCTTAATTCTTTTTCAATGCCTCAAAGATGTAGGATTAAGCCTGATCAACTAGATTTCAAAAAAAAAGGCCTGATCAACTAAATACTCCCTCTGTCCCAAGATAAATGACCTTATAGGTCTGTGCACGGAGAGTAAGGAGGAGTGAAAAGGTGTGGTGCACAGAAAACAAGGAGAGAGATAGAAAGAGGTAGAAATAGATATGTATTCAAAAAGAGAAATGTGTATTGGGAAAAGAGAAATATGTATTAGAAAGTGAGGTCAAGTATTTTAGGACAAAATTTGAATCCTATAAGGTCATCTATTTTGGGATGGAAGGAATAGACAACAAGTACTGCTAATTAAGCTAAATCACTGTCAATATAATTTTGTAGGACTACAAACTGCCTAATAAGGAGATTATATGGACAAGTGAAACTTTCAGATGTACCTGCGGTTCAGAATAGATATGACTAACCTGGTCACCAGAAGTAATCCAACGCATGCCCTGATCTCCCAGGGTAGGTGGACAAGAGCCAAGTGAGAATTCCTGTAATTCTATTTTATCCTGGCAATAAGAAAATCAAACCTTAGTACTGAAATTAGATGATAAACACATAAAAAGAAAAATAGAAAAAAAAACTTACTATTAATTTTGGTTTTCGATTCTTTAAACGTCTCTGCAAAATCATAGAGCTATGTCAGCTGTGTATGGACGATACATGATAGCATCTACATATGCTCTGATACATATTTATAATACATCAATTAAAGGAATATACTATTGAGTACTTTTTTAATCTGGGACCCACTTCCAAGAATCAAATGTACCAACTCTCTAGCACAACCTACTCAGAAGCTTGTCTGTCCTCTAATGATAACATTAATTAGCTTATACTGAAATGGAGTAAAAGTTTCAAAGACATCTAAGGTACAATTGCTAGATTATATCCCCGAAGTGCAAAATTAGTAAAGATCAGTTTGTGGTTAATGTCACTGTGCTTTTTCTTTGAAGCTGTTGCTGAGAAACTGTTGTTAAAAACTCTTATTTGGAAAATTAGACTAAGTTTAGACAAAAGTCTGCTACGAAACCCTAGCTTCTCTCACTATTATTGGTGATTCAAAATGCATCTTGTAACTTGTTGCAGCTTAAATTGAAAAGCAGTTAACCAGACATTAAATTTCTGAAAGCAACTCTACAAACAAGATTACCAATATCCCCTGTCAAGAAGACACTAAGTATAACCGACATCTTTCATGAATCAAGAATAGTGGTGAACTGATCCTAGCAACCTAGTGCCTTGTGCTCAAGAGCTACAGAAAATAACTTCCTCAGAGGAGCTATAAGGGACAAATACTGAGCAAGATTACAAAAGCAAACCTCGACGGTAGACTGAAACCTCTTCGATAGTTTTGGTTCCATGTAATTAGGCCAAACTTCTAACAAAAGTTTGTTCAACCATTCGCAAGGCTCAATTGGTGTGGTGGGCTACAGAAGATAATAAAATTAGTATGACTCAGAATCTATAAAAATGTACCGATAAAAATAGGAGCAAAAGAGCATACTGCTGTATTCAGTATAAGATGCTTCCATCTTTTGTTCAAATCTTCTACAGTTGTCCTCCTCTTAAACCTCCCATACTGCGATTAATCATAAAGCAAGGTAAGAAGAAAAAAAACTATAATAACAGAGGCAGAAACAATTCCTAATAAAACAATGAGGCAGGTGCAGAAGCGTAGTTCTGTTTGACATTAATCTTTCCCTGGAACCTTGAGCACTTTTCACAACCCGAAAGCCAGATCAGGACATCATTATCAAGAAAAGGGCAATTGTCGTGCTAAGTTACAAATCATCATCTCAAGAACCCCTTCCAGGTACTGTGCTTCTACTGTTCTACCAATTCAGCATGGTATCAAAGAGACAAAGAGATTGAGCAAATCCCTGAACAAATTTAGATGAAACAACATGGCAGAAACACATACCTGAATGGTTGCCCAAACAGCAGCAGCGAGGGGAACCCAGTTTGAGAATGGCACAACCCACCGTTCGACAAACCACGCAAAGAGGCCGAGCGGGATCAGGAAGGGCAGCAAGGGTTGCTCCACCATGACCTGGTTAAAGAACTCCCGAGCATCCCTGCCATACAGTTTCTTCAGCTTCTTCTTCACCATGGCTCCTCCCTTGTATCTTTAGCTTCAGCAACAAGCTCCTTTCTGAGCTCTCTTATAGGAAACACCTTAACCTTGGTGAAGATAACTTTCCAGCTTTATGCCTTTGTTCCCACTTGATCCTCAACTCCTCTCACTGTAGGCCACTCTCCCGCTTTGCACCATAGTAATGGGTACCTGTCCACCTACAAGTTAGGCCGAATTAATACCCACGAGAAGAGCGACACCTAAGAAAACGCATGAGATGAGTGTGACATATTGCCCCCACACTAATTGAGATCTTTCACATCCCAGCTTCTAGAAAGAGGACCAGGAATTTCCAATCCTATCGTGTTGACATTTCTAATGGCAGGCATGAACGAGAGATTGGCCTTGACAATACTTTCAGCCTAGTCAGCAGGCTAATTGTATCACACAAAAGAATACATGTCCCCTACTACTAGTTGATAGATAGATCACATAAAGAAGGAAATCTAACATAACAAAGGGAACCAACAAGACCAACCGAATTGACTGCCCAAAAAAGGAGTTGCCTGAATGAAACGCTTAAGTTGCAGGCAAGATTTGCTGGTGAACGATCAAAGGCATATCGGAGCTCCATGTAATAAGTAAGCAAACCAATAAGAATCAGACGGCTTCCGGGAAGAGAACGAACCAATTGTGGGAGGCCGGTGCTGTAGATTCCTGTAACAGCGCCCAACTCCTTTCGCAACCAGCTCGCCGCAGACGCTCCTGGGGACTCGTTTAGGCGCTAATAAAATCCCAAATCCCGGAACCCATCACAAGAACGGCTACTACAGGCGGAGCCTTCTTTCGAGCCTAGAACCACTCGGCAGCACTTAGAACCCGAAGCGGTTGGCAAAGATCAAACTTTTGCAGCTTTGGAGCGGTTCCGCAATTCCAATAAGAGGTTCGGAGCGGTTCCGCGATCCAAGAACCAGGAGCAAGAAACAAGCGGAGGGTTCTACTGGTGGGATCGAGGAGAATTGGAACTGGGAGGGAGGAGTCGGGTGGGCTTCGGGCAACACCATTGCTGGAAGGCGTCAAACTTGGAAGTCGTCGCCTGCCACCGCCGCGTGCTCGCAGTCGCAAACGTTTGCTTGACGTTGATGGGTTTGGTTAGATGCTTTGGGCCTGTTTGTTTGTGTGATCCTACAAACACGGCCGGCTGGCCCAGTAATCGACGCCTGGACGCCTCGATCTCGACTGCTCGGGCTCAAGGCAGTAGCCGCTGGGTTTCCCGTTCGCCGCCGCCGCCGCCGCTAGGTTTGTGTGCTTCTCGGTCTCGTGGAGACAGGGACTCGGGTGCGGCCGTGCGGGGGTGGGGAATTGACTTGTGCAGGGGCTGCCCCGGGCTGGGACGCTGCCGCGATGGGCTCTTTTCTCCTGTTGCCTTGTTGGGCCGACTAGTTGTGCTGGACTGCTGGGATTCGGCGTTCGACAAATCGGGTATTTGGGTAAGGCCTTGTTTAGGCAAACATTTTTAAGTCCGCAATTTCGTTTATATTTATCAATTATTTTTTAACTATAAAGTAACTAGGTTTAAAAGATTTGTCTCACAAACTAAAAGTAAATTGTACAATTAGTTATTTTTTATCTATATTTAATGCTCCATATATGTGTCGATATGATGGGGAATCTTGAAAAAAAAATGGGAACTAAACAAAGCCTAATTCGGATACCATGACTTGTTACCCGAACTATCCGAATTAATTTTGAGTATCTTAAGTATATCTGAATTTGTGATTGGATAATTTGGGTTTAGGTAATTTGGGTCTAGGTTCAGGTAATTCGGGGTTATGTTGTTCAGAGCTAAGCTTAGTTCGCCCCTCGCTTTTAGGTGCAACCTCGTGTGTGTGTGTTTTAGGAAAGTGTGTGTGCGCGCGTGCGTTTTTTGAGAAAAGAGAAAGTGTGTTTGTTTTATCACATACAAATGATTAGGCTATAAAGAGATCGTATCTACTTGTCTATATAAATGTATAGGGCAACCTTACATTAAAATTTGGTAGTCTTACCTCCACATCTTCTCGTGCTCTTTTCACCGGCATTTCATCAAATGCTCAATTAACATGAGAAAGTTCACCATGCCATGGCACTGCCTCCATCCTCGATCTCAGTCTTCTTCTGTCATGCGGCCACGTGAACATGGTCTTCGTCCGCCCCAACTAGAAGCTCCAGCGACTCTAGCTCTCCCTACAAGTACCCCCTCCACTCCATGGTGCTGTAAATACCAATGTTGGCATCACTTGAAGATCATCACTCAAATCCAAGAAGTATCAAGCGTATAGATGCAAGACGAAGCTCTTTATCCATACCACTTTAGAAAGTAGAAGATGTGAAGAGAGTAGGGATAAGCTTCGACCCCACCCTCGCTGCTGAGATAACCGCGGCCGCTCCACCGGTGCAACGGGATCCAAGTCGCTAGAACTGTACGAGAAGCGTCGTCGAGAGCCTGATTTAATAGGTCATGATGAGTAAATTCTACAACAGAGAAACCTTCAGGTTTCGAACCATCCGTGCTAGTCGGTGAAAAGCTTCATGCTTGTAGCTGCTGAGTTGTTGCTGCTGTCGGTGGCTAACTGCAAAGTTCAGTTGAAACCTGCTCTATTTCCCTCTTAATCTCTCTTGAGTTCAGTTGAGTTAGGTTCACACTTGTAATCTATCTTGAGTTTAGTTGAGTTAGGTTCACACTTGTATTCCGAGTTAGATTCACACTTCGTGTTCAAAGTTAAGAAATCAGTTTCAGTTAAGTATCTTGGGCTAAGCAATTAATCCAATGCATCTCTATATTTCATGGAAAAAAGATTTCAAGCCCAGCATGTGATGGTTCAATATATGCAACTGAAGAAGCTCTTTTTTCTCAGTGCATGCAAACTAGCTAGAAATCATGCGGAATAATACAGAGATGTAGTAGGGTCTAATTATTGCTACTGATGTTAAGTCAGCCCTGTATGATTGCCTTGTCCTCTCTAGATGCTTTGCTACAAATCCTCTCTAATAGTGCAGAATGATAATTAGGAAAGACATCATATCTATTCTTCAAACTTGCTATCGATGTTAATTCAGAAAATCCTGATGAAATTAGCAGTAATGGTAAGCCATGAAAAAAAACAGGCACAAAAAATAAAGGCAAGTCAAGGAAGGTGCAGATGCCTCCATTCTTGCATTTGAGGATTGTCCGTTTTCAGATATTTTTGCCCTTTAGAATCTATTTTCTCATGACAAAGTCACAAAAGCCTTTTAAAAGTTTGGTTCAGGAATCTAAAATGGCTAGTGGGCAATCGACACTACTAAAATGACTTTGCATTTCATCTATTTTTTACTTAATTAGATTTGCATCCTACTCACTATTCAAACACCATCCAGAGAGGTAACCTTACCAATTTAGATAAGAGGTAAGTGTATCAAAATAAAACAGGTAACCAAACATAGTCTGAGGCTACTAGGATCACACAGTACAAACAACCAAACAACTAGAGGTTGGCTTGATGAAAGCAAGCTAAGTCTGCCCAGGCTAGAATCCTAGCCAGACTAAAAGTTGGCCATGAAACCAAACACACTCTAAGTGTCAACATGGCATAGTTGAGTGAGCAGAGGTCATGGATAGAGGCTCTAGCGGCCTTCCTATGACCCCCGAATTAGTGATATGTTGGTCGGGATGGACTAAGTGTGGCACTAGCTTGGTGGGCTAGGGTAAAGTCCTTAAGACGGCTGCTGACAACCACCTCCCATGAATCCGCTTTTGGCAAGGACGTGCCTAGCCCCACAACTTCATGTGGTGGAGGACTATAGGGGAGCTGATGGAGTCTATGAGAGGAGGGGAGGGGTAGACGATGATGGAAGTCGAGATGGAAGGGATATAACGTGCATAGATAGGTGTCCAAAGAGAGAGTTTGGGAAGGACGGTCGGGATCGCTATTGCAAACATAGACAGGAGAAGAAGCGAGCATGTGGGGAGGCGGCGGAGACGAGGTCGAAGTGTCAGGCGGCTAGGGTTTAAGATTTAGAATTTAGGGAAATATATATAGGTGGGGTCAAGATAGATTATCAGACCAGGCTAGGCCGGTGCGATGGGCCAAGGGAGGGGCAATGGTCATCGGTCCATGTCGTGCCTAGGTTGGGTCAAAACACTATGCCATTGGTCGTTCCCATGGGCCTCGGACCATATGCCATCTATGATGTAGGATTTAAATTTCTTTACAACACACAAACAAGATTGGTATCTATGTATATATACATGACTATACCTATATTTAATATTAGAATACAATTTTGCTTCGTGTCCTTCCGTTGATATGCGGTTTCCAATTGGTTGTTTGTTTCCCAATTTCTTCCTCTGCAGTTTTCCATTTTTTTTATATTTTTTCCAATGATAGGTATGTTTTTTCCACAATCTATTTTCTGTTTCTTCCCATCGAGTGATTTCCCTATTTTCCAATGTTTAGAATATATTTTTCTACAATAATTTTAGGGAGCGGAAAAATTCTTCATTCCAATTTTGGTCAAATGCACCCCACTTTCTAGAGCATAGGAGCCCTAATCCATTTTTACTAAGAATAGTAATATGTGATGAATTGGATATTAGAGTTCTAATTGATTTATTATCCTATTCGTAAATCGTAGCCCAAACTCACAAACCATGCTCATAAGTTAGATAGTGCATCTCCCTAGGACAAATGACACATAATTTAAATTATGTTGCAATATACGTGGATGTTTTGCTAACATAAAAAAGGACCGCCACAACGAGTCTGCACTGTGGCGAGGCAATGGCAACTGCATTGATCATATTACTTACTTGTCCGTTCATTGTTCCACGATGAAATATGATATAGTTCCATCTCATCGCAGAGGTCACAACATGCAAAAGTGAGATTACCCTATTATTTGGTAGCCTACTACACATGGCATGGCTAAAACTATATCTCGACCTTATAAAGAGACAACCATATGCTTCACCTCCCTCCTCTCTATACCAAATCTGCGTTCACTGTCCAACCCAAGCATGGAGACTGTCAAGAATACTGCACTTAGAATGTTGGCTATGAGTCATATGATAATCTTATAGAGGTGACAATAGTAGACAAGAGATTAGCTCTCTCTTGATTTGAGGGGAGACGAGATAATCCTACATGGGTGCTGTTTAGCAATCCTGTAATTATAATTCGATATATACTAATTTTTATAGATGTGAGGACTGTTAGATTGAAAGAATGCCTCTACAAGTGAGCGGGACGTGCCCTACCCGCAGCCACGGATCACAGCATTATTATCTCATCTCACCACCAACCACCTTCGCTTCTACCCGGAGAATCAATGGGCATCCGATTTGAAAGCTGCAAACATCTACCTATATTTATTTACAATGCACTGTGGAGCTAGCACTCCTACTTCGTCATGTTTTTTTTCCCAAAAGAAGAAAATGGTTTGTCAAGGACACCATCGTCATGACTCGTGATGAGCTTCATACGACACTGAATGAGAGCAGGCAGCTTTTGACACAATCACAACAATTATAGGACGTACCCATCCATGGTCGACGGAACGAACCACATCTATCCAGATCCAGGTCCAGCTCATGTCAGCGTCACCGAAGTTGTTTCCAAACAAACAGAACTGAAAAGCTGCACCAGAAAAAGAAAGTGGTAGCACAAAAATACGCAAACAAGTTCCACAAGATTACGCTGGAGAAGGCTAGGAAACGGAAAAACGGAGGCGAGCTTGGTGACCAGAGAGAGTCCAGTTGCGGCGAGGAAGCGGGGGACGGGGGACGGGTGGTGCCGTGGTGGTGCAGTGCACGCGACGCACGCGGCACCCTCGGCTCGTCGGGCACAATAAAATCCAGCCAGCCACGCCTGCGCCTGCGCGTCCTCGTCCTCGCTCGTCTCTGTCACAGCAGCCTTCGGTCCTGTTCCTGCTCGTCTCGTCTCGTCGCCTCTCGGAGATCAGGAGAGCACACCTCTCCCCCCCCCCCCCCCTCCCTCCTCCGCGCGCGCGTGCGAGCTATGGCGATGGACGACGTCGCGGGCTCCTCCTCGATGGCCGCGGCGGCCGCCTCCGACCCCTCGCACGGCTGGCAGACGGTTTCCTACCCCAAGCGCAACCGCAAGCAGGCGCCCCGCGCCGCGGCGCCCGATCTGGCGCTGCAGGCCAACGGCAAGGGCGCCGCCGGCGGCGTCTTCGACGCCGTCGAGAAGCGCTCCCAGGAGCGCCACCGCGCGCTGCAGCAGCAGCTCGCCTCCAGGGCGGCCGACCTCGACGACGCGCGGATCGCCGCGGCCACGGGCGCCGGCGCCTACTCCGACGACGAGGACTCCGACGAGGCCGCCGCCCCGCGCCAGGAAGGGGAGGTGAAGAAGCCTAAGAAGCCCAAGGTGAAGAAGCCCAAGGTGACGGTCGCCGAGGCCGCCGCCCTGATCGACGCCGAGAACCTCGCTGCGCACCTCATCGAGATCTCGGTAACACCGCGTCGAACCTCCCCTCCCGTCGAATTCCTGTTTACAAATCAGATCTTGGGTGGATGGTCTGGATCAAGGTTTTGTCCGTTTCTTAGGGATCGGATCTGGGTAGGGTTTATCAGTGGATCTTGCTGGACTTGATTAAATTCCGACGAAATGCTAGGTCCTACGGGGTTTCGGATCAAGTTGAATCGAAATTCTATCTCAGATATAGTACGGTTGTCTTACCTCACTCGGACATTATTAGGATGTAAAGATGGATCTCGGGGAGCTTTGGGTTTTGGTACTTAGGAGTAGATACTTCAAAAAGGTTGGTACACTTTCTGTTGTGTATGTGCATATTCTGATCATTTGTTCTGTGTGCAGGCATCGTACGAGAATCAACAGGACATTCAACTCATGAGGTTTGCTGATTACTTTGGCCGGGCATTTGTAGCTGTAAGTGCATCCCAATTCCCATGGGCAAAGATGTTCAAGGAATCAACAGTGTCCAAGATGGTTGACGTGAGTTATCGTTTCATTATATATTATTCTGGAATCTATTTATGCATGTGATCATTTTTTTTTGAGATTGTGCTTAGATGCAATTCCTGTCTGTAGTTGGTTTATGTTTTAATGTTATGTTACTGTGCTGTAGCCGCATGTAGTGATGTATTTGGCATTTAGGTTTCGCGCCAAAATTTGGAAAATCCATGCATATACGTCTCTGATCTTTTATGCATGTGATCATTTTTTTCCAGATTTCATTTTTTTGGAGATTGTGCTTAGATGCAATTCCTGTCTGTAGGCGGTTTATGTTTTAATGTTATGTTACTGTGCTGTAGCCGCACGTAGTGATGTATTTGGCATTTAGGTTTCGCGCCAAAATTTGGAAAATCCATGCATTTACGTCTCTGATCTTTTATGCATGTGATCATTTTTTCCAGATGTTGCTTAGATGCAATTGCCGTCTGCAGGAGGTTAATGTTTTAATGTTACGTTACTGTGCTGTAGCCGCACGTAGTGATGTATTTGGTATATGTTTCGCGCCAAAATTTGGAAAATCCATGCATTAACGGCTCTGGTCTTTTTCATGTGATCATTTTTTCTTCCAGATTGTGCTTAGATGCAATTCCTGTCTGTAGGAGGTTTATGTTTTAATGTTATGTTACTATGGCCGCACGTAGTGCTGCATTTGGCATTTATGTTTCGCGCCAAAATTTGGAGAATCCATGCATTAATGGCTCTGGTCTTTTATGCACGTGATCATTTTTTTCCCCAGATTGTGCTAAGATGCAGTTGCTGTCTGTAGGAGGTTTACGTTTTAATGTTACATTACTGTGCTGTATCCGCTCATAGTGATGTATTTTGTATTTATGTTTCGCGCCAAAATTTGAAAAATCCATGCATTAACGTCTCTGGTTTGGGAAACCGTTATGACACTTTTGTCGTATCTTAACGAACTGAGATAACCAACTGAGGAAAGTGATTGAGGTCGCCCTATATTGCAGTAACAGGCATGTTCCCTGCATCGTGGCAGGTAGGCGCTCTGATTGCTTGCATCCTGATTGACCATCGATGTGATGATTGTAACATGCACGCCAAGAATATCGGCTTGATTACAACAATTTGCGTAGTCAATTGTGTTCTAGTATACAGCTCGATCAAGTCATTTAATTACTATATGTTTTTCAGCAACATTTTAGGATGAAGTTATAGTCATTCATGGGTCACATTAATTTGTTATTATGTAATTCTACAATGCTAAAATCTTATCTATGCCTGTAATTAATGTTTCCTTATACTGATGGTAGTTGGCACTGTTGTTTTGGCAATCTGGTTTCATGGGCGTGATTGCATTTTACATTACACTATGAGATTAAATGGTGATAATGCCTCTGATTTCTCTTTCTTGGTCATTTTTGGTATGCGTCTAACTAGTTGGTGTGTTGAGCAGATTCCATTGTGCCATATTCCTGAGGCTGTCATCAAGACTGCGAGTGATTGGATCAGTCAAAGATCTTCTGATGCCCTGGGAGACTTTGTTTTGTGGTGTATAGACAGCATCATGTCTGAATTGTCAGGCCCATCAGCAGGACCTAAGGGTTCAAAGAAGGTTGCTCAACAATCTCCAAGGGCTCAGGTAACATCCATGTCATGCTGACTTTTAACTATTATCCTAGGATGTATAATGTACATGTGTTTCTAAACACAAATAACATTCTAGTTGGAATCTTATTCCTTTTGTTGGATATGAAATGACTATATTCTGAACATCTTGGTGAACGGATGAAAATGTGCATTTGGTTTAATTAACTTTGTTCATCTGCAACTTGAACTAAGATAGCAGATAAAGTGGACATGCTAATGCCATGCCATATGTTTATCATATGTGTTGAGCTGGATCCCTGTTACTGGTGTCTGTCAGTAATGTATTGTGCGAGTATGTTTATAGACCATCTTGTGAAGAACAAATAGGTAGGTCGTGCAAATGTTATATTATTTGAGCAATATGCTGACATCCCACATTTATAGATAGGAGTATGTGCTTTGTAGTGCCATGTACATCAAGTTCCAGATTGTGTAAAATTCAAATAGCCTGCTGTAGTTCTTCTCTAGATCTCCTTTCATATCTGTTCAAGTATTTGGGTGTTACCATAATTATTTGGTCAGAGGACTGATTACTTTTTTATTCTAATGTGGTTTTTGTTTGTCATGTGATCCTGAATTTTTTGCATTCGCAAATCTGATATTGAATTGCTAATGTGAATTGTCATTCTCCAGTCTGCAGTATGTGCCCTTTTTGCCCTTTATGTAAGGTGTTTGTGAGTAGAATCAAATATTTGCATTAGGATCTTCCCAGACTATGGATCATATAGGCCATGATAAACCTTAAGTTGTTGATCTTGATCAACATTCACACTGAATTGTTGGCCTTTCATTTGTAATGATGAATGGCTCCATCTTTCTTTTTGGCTGGTATTTTTTGACTAACTAATTGTTGATGATGACAGGTTGCAATCTTTGTTGTTCTTGCCATGGCTTTAAGAAGAAAGCCTGATGTTCTGGTAAATGTTATGCCAAAGATAATGGGAAACAATAAATATCTTGGACAGGAAAAGCTGCCCATCATTGTCTGGGTTATTGCTCAGGTACTCTTCTACCTGGCACCTTTGTGCTAGTTACTTATGCTTTCCTATTCTTTACCATTTTATAATTATAATTTTGTTGTACCAATTCTTTTCTGGTGCCCTGCAGGCATCTCAAGGTGACCTAGTGACTGGCATGTTTTGCTGGGCTCATTCTCTATTTCCCACATTATGTGCAAAGTCAAGTGGGAATCCCCTTGCAAGAGATTTGGTTTTGCAGTTGCTTGAAAGGTATTAGTATAAAGCTCTAATTGGTACCATCATGGTGTTGCTGTGTTCTCTATTATAGAGCGCCATTCTGATTTTATTTTGGCACACTTTTTAAATATTCGTAGTTCTAACACCTCTTGTTGTTTGTGTGTAGAATTTTGTCTGTCACCAAAGCTCGTTCTATCTTATTGAATGGTGCTGTTAGAAGGGGGGAACGCCTAGTTCCCCCTGTTTCATTTGACTTGTTCATGAGAGCCACATTTCCTGTTTCTAATGCTCGGGTGAAGGTTCATTTTTCATTCCTAAGCTCCTGTTTAGTAAATATTCATGAGTCATGCTCTGATGACCTAAAACAATTCTGTAGGCTACGGAAAGGTTTGAAGCAGCCTACCCAACAATCAAGGAGTTGGCTCTTGCTGGTCCTCCTGGCTCTAAAACTGTGAAACAAGCATCACAACAGCTGTTACCTTTGTGTGCAAAAGCAATGCAAGAAAGTGAGTTGACATACAATGTTTTAGTGGCTTACTGTACAACATATATTTCCTTTTTACCTTTGTTTAGATACACATCGAATCATCTTGTTACTGGTATATCATATTCAGACAATGCAGAGCTCACCAGGGAGGCTACTGATGTATTCATTTGGTGCTTGACTCAAAATGCAGAGTCCTACAAGCAGTGGGTGAGTAGTCTCGTCCATTTTACCCTGTACTGTAGCTCTGAGCAAGAAAGTTGTGCCTGAAGTGTTTTTTTTTTTTCAATTTTCAGGAAAGAATTTATCCTGAAAATATTGAAGCCAGTGTTGCTGTCCTGAGCAAAATTGTGATTGATTGGAAGGATGTGTCTCCTAAGCTCAGTTCTGAAGCTCTCAAGGCAACAGTGAAGAACTTCAAGGCTAAGGTAAGCCAAGTGATTGTTTCATAAATTGCTTTGTTTGACTTCAATCATTTCAGATGTTCATGTCATCCACATTTTAGTTCAATTTTTTGCTTCTCTGAATAGAGTTAAAGGAATAGTTTTTTTTTAATAAAAAAATGTGAACTCACATTGTGAAGTGCCTTAGAGGGTATGATGTCAAAATGAGCAACACATTTATATTACTTTAGGCATTTCCTACTGTGAATGCACAGCCAAAGCATACTAGTTTGACCAAGGCAGGCAATATTATTAAACACATCATATACCTAGACATTCATGTGTTTTAAACTTCTATTAATTTGTACATTTGTTGGTTTCTATGGCAGAATGAGGCAGCGCTGGAGTCAGCAACAGATGCTGGAAAGCAGGCATCTATCAAAGAAGCAGACAAGCATTGCAAGGTGATCCTTGGAAAGCTGACTCGTGGTGCCACCTGCCTGAAGAGCAGCCTGGTGGTCATTGGGCTCGCTGTTGCTGCTGGTTTCGTGCTATATCCTGACATGGACCTCCCAGTCGAGTGGGAGAAGGTCCAGGCGATGGTCTCATCCCACCTGTCCTTCTAAACATACCTGTCCAGAATCTCCAGATGTGGATCTAAGTTATACAAGCCATCCAAAGGGGATGGCTTACTCAGCAGTGAAGAGAGCTCAGGGGGTGAGAATAAGAGGGGAATAGGTGGTAGAACTGAAGGGGTATAGTTTCGTGAGTTGCCGTTTTTTTCCAGCATCTCCAGGAGCAGCAGTGCCTGGGAGGAGATGCAGTCGACTTTGCAGAGAGTTGGGTTAATCGGTAGACTGATGGGTGCAAACAAGGTTAAGTCAAATGGCTGAACCAGAGGATTAACACCTTTGCTTTTCCGTTCTGCATCTGAGATGATGATAGCAAACATTTTTGGTTTTAAAAAATCTAGAATCTTGAATCGTATTCCGTGCTGTGCGTATTGGTAAATGTATCTGTTGCGTCGATCAGGATAACCTGCGTGTGATGTTGTGCCCATGCCTGTGTGCTTTTGTGATCTCCCTTTTAGCAGGTGTGATGTCTGATGTTGGAGCGTGAAGCCATTTTGTAATTTGTTTCATTTTCGGATGGTTTTGGACTGAGGGAGATGCTCGTTAATTTTTGGGTTTTTTTATTTATTTGAAGATTTGAGGAATCGGTCTGAATCTCAAGGGCCTGTATTTGCATGTGTGATGTCTGATATTGGAGCATGAAGACTTTTTTTTTTGGAAATCTGTTGCATTTTCAGATTGTTTTTGGAGGAGGGAGATTCAGGTTTTTTTATTTGAGGAATCGATCTGAAATCTTAAGGGCCTGTATGTAATCTATTGTATGTAATATACTGTTTCTTCGAGGTGTAGATGAGAAGGTTTTCCCCTTTCCCTTGTGTCGGATTATTATCTGCAGTTTATATGGGACTTGATCAGATGTCAAAGATTGTCTATGAGCTAGCACATCTTGGTGATGACTAGGCAAGGTGAACAGCTAGCTCATCACTTTTGTCCATGATATACCGTCATGGGAATTGTCCCGTTGAACCATACGGACAAAAGTTTGGACTCAGATACCATGAATCCAGACATTCTTTCCGTGTGGGAAATCATTCGTGGGTAGCAACGTGTCGAGTTGGAAGCGCCGGGCCGGCTGCGAGGAACGGGGGCGGATTGGACAGGGGGGTCTCGTTTCGCCGCCTGTACATACGCACATGGCTGTGCGTTGCTTTTCTTGACTCGCGATAGAATGTAGTCAGCGCCAGCACGATGCTGGTGATTGGTGCGGACGGTGCGCCCGCCCACGCGTCGAGCGCCACCGCCCCCCGGCCGACCTCCTCCGGCGGGCCCAGCCACCGACCCAGCATGGCAAGGCAAGGCAGCCGCACGAGCGAGCGAGTGGTCAGGTCGAGGTTTGAGTGCTGTTGGCACTATTTGCTGCTAGCCTGAGCAGCTGCTCCGGAGGCCGGCCGGCCTGAGTGTGCTCGCCACTGTTGCAGAGTGCCCAGTGGTGTGCCGCCTGCCCTGTACAAACTGCTACAAAGAGGAGTCCACCTGCGCCCGACTCGAATGGCATCCCGTCCCCTCTCCCACCTGTCCTCCCCCGCGCCGCGTCTGCTTCCCTCGTCCTCGAGACATGGCGCCCTGCGCGTCCCCGTCCGCCCTCGCGCTCACCGCCAGCACGCGGGTAAGTCGCCGGCCCCCAACAACGGCGAGAATTCGCCGCTATCCCGTAGGGAGTATACTCTTCCTCTCGCGTCAGCTGTGCTGTGCAGCTGGTTGATTTGCTGTGCTCTGCCTCTGCCTTGCCGCCGCAGGTCAGCAGCAGCCTCCAACTGACGCTGGCCTCGCCGCGGCCGCGGCCGGAGGCGCGTGTGCCGCGCGCGCCCGGCGCCCAGCTCCGCCCGTTGACCGCGTGCTCTTGGCCGCGCCGCCCCTTGCTGCCCGAGCTCGCGGCGGCCGGCGGCGGCGCCCGTGGTACCGGCAGGGCGCAGCCGCTGTTCCGGCCTCGCGCATGTACGCACCCACCTTCAGCAGTTCGATTTTGCTCGTTCGAATCGAATTATCTGTTTGAATTCCCCTGGCTGAAATTGAATTGTTGGCTTCCAACGACAGTGATGACGACGTCTCAGATTGCCAGCTGTGCCTTCACCCTGGGCACCGTCGCCGTCCTCCCCTTCTACACCCTCATGGTCGTCGCCCCCAACGCCGACATCGTAAGTCATCTTCCTCCTTCACACACAGCTTAACAACACAAGACATACATGGCGCTCTCTCGTCACCTCATGTCCTCGTCTCCCTGCTCCTGCGCGCAGACCAAGCGCACCGTGGAGAGCAGCGCTCCCTACGTCGCCTTAGGCCTCCTCTACGCCTACCTGCTCTACCTGTCCTGGACCCCCGACACCCTGCGCGCCATGTTCGCCAGCAAGTACTGGCTCCCTGAGGTACTGCCGCTGCTGTTGCTGCAGCATCACTGCTAAAACAGTTACGCGCTGTCTGAATGTTCTGCTGCTGTTAAGATTTCATACAAACGGGACGATTTCATCTCTTATCCACTATGCAGTTGCCGGGCATCGTTAGGATGTTTGCGAGCGAGATGACCGTCGCCTCTGCCTGGATCCACCTCCTAGCAGTCGACCTCTTTGCGGCAAGGTCAGTCACCACTGAACCAAACCAAGCATCAGTTCTGCACTGCTGGGGGTGGGAGTGCGAGGGATAACAAACGTGTTTGGATTTGTAATGCAGGCAGGTGTACCACGACGGCCTCAAGAACAACATCGAGACGAGGCATTCGGTCTCGCTGTGCCTGCTCTTCTGCCCGGTTGGGATCCTGGCTCATGTGGTGACCAAGGTATTGACAGGGGCAGTTGGCCGCTCACATTGATGATTGGAATTGGGTGGTTGTATCTAGGATTCCATTGTTTAGCTGGTGGATTTTATTTGATCTGGATATGAATAAAATTGGTTCAAGGCACCGATTCTTTCCATGTGGGCTCATTTATTCCGGCAACTGAATTCACTTATTGTCAGGGGATTCCTAGTATCTGGTTCATGATAATCAAACCAAACCATCTAAATAGCCGCCACTGAAGAAAAATAGAGTAAATCCTTATGTTCTCAGACAAGCCAAATATTCAGGCACCAACAAGTGAGGAAAAGAATTACATAAAACTGCACTTTAACTTCGAGGAGCAGCACTAGTTTACTAGTGTAAGTGTGTAACACCTACCTGTACAAATTAAAATGATAAAACAAAGAGGTTTATAATTACAAACGCAGAGAGAAATGAATAACCTCTCTGGATTCTGTGCTTCATCATTACAAATTCATGCTAAATTTATTGAAGTATAGGAATGGACCAATCCTTGTAATAGCTATGCTTCTTTTTCATTACAACTGTTACTGTACTCGTAGTGGTATATCATCTGCTTTATCCCCATCAAAGATCCGATTAAGTATCAACGCCAGTCTGATTCCAGCCTGTGCTAATCTCTTCTCCACAATCGGGTATCTAGTGAAAAAATAATCATCTGCGTCCCAGCATGTGGAGCTTCTAAGTATTGTTATCCAAAAGATCATGCCGTTTTAATCATCACAGCGATATATATGCTTACCTCCTAGAGTAATGCCTTGCTCCACATCTTTGTAGGCATAGTTGCAGGAATAATGAATGCTCTCAATTGCATAGCTGCAAGTCATATGGTCAAGGTCATATAATGTCAATTCTGTATGACTGTAACACACGAACGAAATTGAAGTTTCTAAATTGAATATGGATCCTACTCATTTGCACAGGTGGCATGTTTGTTCTCGCAATTTTCCCAGTGAGTAATATCATCAGACCATCCATCCTACAACTCACAGCATTAGAAACTAGAAAATCATCCTTGTCCTTGAAGTTACATAGCAATCTTGTACATACTTACTGTAAGGTTCATCTTGAGAGTCTCTACCATAGTATCCATGCTCTTATTGTAGAAGTCCTTGATTGCCGTATCTATAATGCTGACATCCCACACCTAGCAAAACACAAGATGCTGACTCTCAGACTGACTACCTGGTGACTTGGTGAGTACATCTCAAAATTTGGTATTGAAGTTATATCAGAGGTGAAAGCACGGACGTGATGGAGGTTTGCTTTCCTCCGGTACCAGTGGACGGTGATCGTGTTCCCGCCTTCGTCATCTTCAAAGCCTACATGCAGTGGCTGGTGGACGTCGCCGACAAAATGTGCCAGGAACATCAGGCTCTCCGTCAGGTTATCTGATATGTGTATATGAATGTTCAGAAGTCAGAATAACTCGTGTTCGGCCTGCTAGCAGAGTTTCCACATATCCTGGAATAGTTCGGCACATGCTTACACGAAGTCTTCTGGCCATAGCTGTAGAGCTGGTCAGTGTAGTTGTTGATAGCCCCGACGACGCACATCCCTTGCTGGCCACGAGAATTGTGGCAATCCCCTGAAAGGAACATTTGATAGAATGTGTCAATTCTAATTTCTTGATGCGGGTACACACTTTCAGTAATCAGAAGAGTACTTCCGGCTGGGCTCTTCTCAACATCTCTGTCAGTCTGTCACTGTATGGCAAGTTTATGGGCTGTCAGATACGTCTATGGGTTGTCAGATACGTCTCTTTGATTCGCCACATCAATATAATTCAAGTAACAGTGGATTGTTTGCTAAAGCAACTGATTTAGGTTTTTTTTTCATCCAATCGGATTTTCCTGGTAATTTAGCATCACATGTAACATATCCGACTCTAACAACACTACAAGAGGTTTTGTGTGCACATGTGGCTGCCGGCGACGTGCTCGATCGGGGTCGGTCACATTCCTGTCCCTTAAGAACGTGGGCCAAAGATATGGTACGAAAAATATCCTGTTCGTAACTGGGACAAAGAAACACAACTGTCTCGCTGTCTCATCTGTCCACGTGCAATTATTTGTTCACATTTTTTTTTGCCTTTTTTTAGTTTAATATTTTTTTTGCTTTTCAATTATCTCCATCGAATTTATGCCTGCATCATCGGCCGTACAAATATTCGGAGAGAAACATTTGAATGGGGCTAAGATTTTTCTGAATGAGGTTAGTAAGATAACTAAAAAAGTAGTGTTTATTATTACGTTGAAAGCGGCTGCTTGAAAAGAATAGGTACTCCGGATGGGCTAAACAATCAGACCGAGCATGTGGTAGATGCGTGAAGCAAAGCAGCTAGAGGTCTGCATCTTCACTCAACCCCTTGTCCTCTCCAAGAAGCAACAGTATTCGGTGGGTCATGAGTAATGACACTTGGAAGAAGCCTCAGTGAGGCACAATTCAGAACGGTATCGACGCATATCCGTGGCATCTCCAGCATAGATATCCAATTTTAACTCAATTTTTTTTTCATGGAGAATGTCAATTAACCTCACAAATTTAGAGGTAATGTTATCTTAAACACTACAAAGTACACAATCGATCATTTGTCATTTAGTCATTATTCTGGCTAAAGGGCTAATATAAACAGAACAAACGATCGATTGAACGGAACAATATGTAGCATGTAAATGGGGCTAATTGACCATTTAAGCGAACATTGCCTAGAAGACACAAGTGCAGTGGAAATTTTCTACTGGAAAATGCTGCGATGGACTTGCGCAAACCTAGAAAAAAAATATTTACATTTTCTGCTTTGGTGAATATACCAACAATCCAATACATAATATAAAGTTTATTCTGTCAGTTAGTCGAATATTTGTCCTAGTTTAACGTACTCACTTGCAAAATCTTAACTATTTGCTGAATTATTCTCTATTTCTCTACGCCTGGCCCTGCTACAAAAGATACTGCCTAGTTTTGTTTAAAGCACAATATACTACTACATAATGCATTTTTATATCTCATTTTCGAAACTGAGAATACATTTTCTGGTTTCGCTGTATATGATTGGGAGGATTAGGTATATAGCCCTGGAAAAAAAAACTTGTCTTAGGTATATGATCCTTTTTTTCGAATTTGGCTTTATGGCCTCAAAACAAAATTTATTTAGCTCTATAGCCTTCTGTCAGTTTTGGGCAACTAACAGTGTTAAGTCAGAGGTAAAAAGACTATTTTACCCCTAGGAAAAACAATAGAAAAACATATATATATGGAAACGTACATGTGGTTAGTATTGGAAATATACATGTAGTTATGTGATAATATATTTTTGCCAGGGGTAAAACGGTCTTTTTACCCCTGAAGCTGTCCAAAACTGACAAGGCTATATAGCCAAATAAATTTTGTTTTGAGATCATAGAACCAAATTCGAAAAAAAGGCATATTCAAGTTTTCTCCAAGGCCATACACCTAATTCGATTCGTGCATGTACAGGTTTTTCCTCTTCTATGGTGCGTGAACTTTGGGTGAATGACGCTAACATTGCTACACAAAACACTTTGAACAACGCTCGCTTTCGTCTCATCAATTGGCTTGCAGGTTGAAACGTAGATTAATTCATTCAATGGCGGGCAATTAAACCCCCAAACGGTTTAGCGCAAGGCCACGCTTTGCTGCGGCGGCGAGCAGGAGGAAGGGATCGAAGAGCAGCGAGGGGGGAGACATACGAGAGTACTTGAAGTTGCAGACTTGAGGGGTGTTGACGTAGTGGAGCGGGCTGGCCCAGTGGTAGTGCCAGCGCACCGTGTCCGCCCACGGGCACACCGTCGACAGCTCCCCGCCCGCCGACTCCGGCAGCAGCGCCTGCACCGCCGCCGCCGCCTTCTCCGACAGGTACTTCTGCACGCCGCACAAGAGGCATCCGTCAGAATTTAGGAACAAAGTACTCGCCCAGCTCTGCTGCCTACGGTTCGATCTGAGTTTCCCAGTGCGGAATCGGGGGCGACCTCGGCGATCTTGCAGACCATGATGTGGCCCTCCTTGCCCCACGCGTCGGCGCGGGGTGGGACGACGAGGAGGAGGAGGAGGAGGAAGACGAGTGGGAACGGGAGCAGCACCCGCTGGTGGGGCGCCATGTCCCTCTGCTCTCGGCTCTCCTGCCTTCCTCCTCGCGTCCTCTGCGTGGCTGCTCTGTTTCTTGATGGAGGTTGTTGTTGTCTCGTGGAATGAGCTTTGGTGTTGGGCTGGTTGTTTATTTATTGGCGTTCGGGAATTTTGGGCGGAGGAAACACAAGCGGTAGCTTTTGGGCCTGGCCTGGATAAAAAGGATATAGGCCGAGCGACGTCGATGAAGATCTACGTCCAACATCAATAAACGCCCTGATGGCCCAGGCGTGACTTGGTTAATTTTAAGATTTTTCGGCTCAATCTGTTAGAGATTGTTCATAAAAGATAGGCCTTGTTTAGTCCCCAAAAAAATTTACAAAATTTATCAGATTTCTCGTCAAATCGAATCTTGCGGCACATGCATGAAACATTAAACACAAATAACAAATAACTAATTATACAGTTTGCATATAATTTACGAGATGAATCTTTTGAACCTAATTAGTCTAAGATTGGACAATATTTGTCAAATACAAACGAAAGTGCTACAGTGTCCATTTTGCTAAAAAAATTTGTAACTAAACAAGGCCATAGTTGTGTACATACAGGAGCGAGTGTGCTTACATACACGTATGTTAATATTAATATATACTCTCTCCATTCTAAATTATAAGATATTTCAAGAATCTTATATAGTCAAAATATCTTAAGTTTGACCAAAATTATAAAAAAATTATAAAGATTTATAACATCAAATAGGTATTTTATGAAAATATAGTTAATGAATAATCTAATTATACTTAATTGGTGCCATAAATATTATCATCTTATCATATAAACTTATTCAAACTTGAGATCCTTTGACTCTCCAATATTATTGAAATGTCTTTATAATTTGAGATGGAGGGAGTATGTAGGTATTGCGTTTCAAAAGAAAAAGGTAAATAGCCTACATGTCCCATTTTTGCTTCTATATGTTTTTTTCTATTTTAGGCAGTGAACCCATATTATTTTCCATGGATAATGAATATTATTTATTAGAAAACCAAAAAGATGATGTGTTGGCTTATTAAAACGAATCCGATTCAAATATGATGAAAAAACTAAAACAATGATTTTTACAAAGAAATAGGAATGATAGTAGTACTCCATCAGGTTACATATACTCCTTCCATTCTAACTTATAAGTTGTTTTGAGTCTTTGTAGATAAATGTAAAAGATATGTACCTATGTGTATCTGACTAGACAATAAATGTAAAAGATATGTATCTATTTGTATCTAACTAGACAAGCTAGAACATCTATAGTTTAGAATGGAGAAAGTATATCTGACTAGAAAAGCTAGAACACCTTATAATTTAGAATGGAGAAAGTAACACACATTTTGGATATTGACGGTCTCTAAAGTATAAATTTGACATTGTTCTTATTTAAATATAAATAAATATCATAATTATTTTATGTTTTTACAGAAATAGTTTCTAAGACAAATATATACATATGATCTTTAAATTTATAAACTAAATATTTTAAAAGTTGTTTATTTCTTTATGGTAGAAGGAGGGGTTGCCCCCTAGTGGAAAAAATATTAATAAAACAATGATTTTTACAAAGAAAATCATGAAAAATATATACAAGAGACTGAAGCCATAAATTCATAGCTGGGTGGAACTTTGGGCGAGCTCTTAGTACAACTAAGAAAAATTCAGCCCTAAATTTGAAACGGCAACGATCCACAGTAAGACCAATGTTGTTGAAGATGTAGTCACTTTGGGCACACCATTACACCAAATAAACCAGCACATGGCAATAATAATCTCCATAAAAGTTGTTTATAGTCAGAGTATTCTCATTTAGTTAGGTATTTTGGGTAAAACGTGGCCGTATCCAACCCAGCTCGACCGCAGAGTGCCTATATTTTTCCCCAAATATTCATCCGTCTTCAAGATTTGAGGTCCAGTCTTTCAGAGCCAGGCCTTGTTTAGTTCCCAAAATTTTTAAAGATTCCACGTCACATCGAATCTTGCGGCACATGCATGAAGCATTAAATATAGACGAAAATAAAAACTAATTACGCAGTTTAACTGTAAATCGCGAGACGAATATTTTGATCCTAGTTAGTCTATGATTGGATAATATTTGCCACAAACAAACGAAAGTGCTACAGTAGCGAAATCCAAAATTTTTCCCAAACTAAACAAGGCCCCATTTATAAAGGACCATAGGGTACACGTCACATCACATGTGTGCAACTATCATGTTTTTTTTTTCTAAAAAGAGTTGTATATACAAAGAAAAAAAAAGAAGAACCAGTGCACGATGAGTTTCTTGTCGATGGTGTTTGTATTTTCTCCGCTGCAGTTGTTTCCGAAGCGACGGGCTGACGGTGCTTTCAGTTTTTGCACAAATCCTCTTTGGCCTTTCCATCTTGTATAGTGCATATTTTAACGAAAAGATGCTGGCCTGCATTTTCTTGATTTCCTTTCAGAGTGTGAAAGCTCGAGCGCTGATGAACTCCCCATGGATGCAGCAGGCCGGCAGCGGCGTGCAGCTCCGGTACTTAAAAACGCATTAGAATTTAGAAGAAGTGGAGAGCAGTCTGAACACAAAGTCTGCAGATTTCAACGTAGTGTGAGCGCGATGAGCGTTCATGGCCCGTAATCCGACAGGATATCCGACATTTGTGCCGTTGCCGTATCCGGTCCATCGCCCCATGCCGACAATCCGTCCGGAGATCCCTCCCTCTCTCATGGCATTCCTCTTTTAAACCAGAGCTCTGCTGCTCCGACTCCGATCCGTCGTCCCCCAGGACTCAGAATTCAGAAATCAGGATGGCGGCCGCCGCAACGCTTCCGCTGCTGCTGCTCCTCCTCCTGCCGGCGCTCCCGGCTCCGTCGCACGCCTGGGGAGTCGACGGCCATCTCACTGTCTGCCAGATCGCACAGGCACGCGTGCTTCGTCTTTCTCACTACTTTACTGTGGTCGTTATAGTCTGCGAATCTGTCAGTCCAATCTGCAACTCGTTCTGCGTCCTTCTGTTCTGAGACACATCGCTGCGACTGCGATGCCAATGGTGTCCAGGGCCGTCTGAGTGACGCTGCGGCGGCGGCGGTGAAGGACCTGCTGCCGTCCTACGCGGGCAACAACCTGAGCAGCCTCTGCTCCTGGGCCGACGACGTCAAGTTGAGGTACCGGTGGTCGTCGCCGCTCCACTACATCGACACCCCCGACGGCCTCTGCACCTACAGCTACGACAGTAAGAAGCCACCACCACGCCACGCCACGCCACTCGTTGGGAGCTTCTGAATCTGACACGAACGCAAGCCTGCTGTGCTCATGGTCGGCTGTCGTTTTCTGCTTCGTCAGGGGACTGCAAGGACGAGGACGGCATCAAGGGCCGCTGCGTCGCGGGCGCCATCAACAACTACACCTCGCAGCTCCTCACCTACGGAACATCTTCTACCCCTGAATGTAATGTTCAATGTTCATGCTCCAGTTCTGCAAAACTCTGAACATTTTCAGTTGTTAAATAGTGACAGTGATACTGATAATTTTTTCTTTCAGAAAAAAAAAAGTTACCTAACAGTCATAAACGTTTCTCTTTACTGCAGATAACTTGACACAGGCGCTTCTTTTCCTTTCACACTTCATCGGAGACATACACCAGGTAGAAACTACAAACAAGATTGCTGCGCTCTGTTAGTGTGATCAGATCATTCAGTACTGTAGCTGATCACCCAAGCTATTGACTGTACACTCAACTACGACGGTATTTTACAGCCACTTCATGTGGGATTTACCTCTGACAGAGGAGGGAACACCATCAACGTCCACTGGTACACAAGGAAGACTGTTCTACACCATGTACGTCTAATCTAATTCAGGCTAAACATTGGACACTGCCATGATCCTGAAATCTCAAGGAACCTAAATGCTGGGACATGTTTTGTTTTCTGCACCAATTGTCAGGTTTGGGACGCCAGCATCATCCAGACGGCTGAAGACGACTTCTATGGAGACAGTGTGGCCGGTTATATCGACACCCTGAAGAAAAACATAACGGTGTGAAAATAGGATTAAGTGTTTGCTATAGATAGGGAGAGAGAGAGAGACGCTAAGTGTTAATTACTAAGACCTTCATTCGCTCTGCAGCAGGGAGAATGGTCGGAGCAAGTGTCTAGCTGGGAAGCATGCGACAAGAACCAGACTGCATGTCCAGACAAGTATGTATCTTCGCTTCACATTCAGATTTTTTGATTGGGTATTTAATTGTGTTTTGTTTTTTATTACATGAGCTTGACTTTTTCATTGATTAATTCAGTAATTGTCATGATCTTTTATATTGCAAATCCTTCATAAACTAAGATTACTCTGAGTTTTTGACTGGATTTCTGGTTGTAAATGCTGACAGATATGCATCTGAGAGCATCACCGCAGCATGCGACTGGGCGTACAAGGGTGTCGAGGAAGATTCAACCCTAGAAGGTACTACTAATACTTGCATATTATATTGCTTTTTAATTAAAATAATGCCTATATTACTGTTCTGTAGTATGTGCATCTTATTAAGAAGATGGGTACTATCGTATTGATGCATGATTTTAACTCGAGGGATCAAGAATATGCTAATTGATTTGTTCTTACGTTCTTGGTGCAGATCCTTATTTCTCCAGCAGACTGCCGATCGTCAACTTGAGGCTAGCACAAGGCGGCGTCAGATTAGCCGCCACTTTGAATAGGATTTTTGGTTAATGATGATGGGATGCATTCACTATGAAAGAATTATGGAATTGAATGATATACATATAACTATTGGTTTCTCAGCAAAATTTGTCAGACAGTGACTTTGAGTGTGTTCAGCTTTTGAGTTTTCATTAGTGCTGTGACTGTAAATTTGGATAAATTCGCGGTCCGGACAAGCTGAAAATCTACAATCGCAGCCCTCTGTGGGCTACACAGCCTAACAGAATTCGACGAGGGACAAAGGCCCAGAAGGCCGTGGTTAAACAGAATCGTCGAACGCACATCATCGCACATCACAACTGACACGGGCTTTAGGGCGGAGAAACTAGTTGCCGGATTGTAGCAGGTCTGTAAAAGTCCACTAAAGAAAAAGCAGGCCTATCAAAATGTCTTGGAAAAAGTCATTTTTTCCTCTTTGGGCCACTGAGATTTCCTCCCTTTAGATATTTTGGTAGTGCTCCTCCTGTTTTAGATTCTATGTGAGAATTGATTCTATGTGAAAATTAATTCTATGTGAAAGTGAGGCCTGGTTTAGTTTCCAAAATTTTTTAAGATTTTTCGTCATATCAAATCTTGCGGCACATGCATGGAGTATTAAATATAGATAAAAAAAAATAATTGCATAGTTTGCCTGTAATTTGCGAGACGAATTTTTTAAGCCTAATTAGTCCATGGTTGGATAATAATTATCAAATACAAACGAAAGTACTAGTACCCAAAACCAAAAAATTTTGCCAACTAAACAAGACCCGTTTCTTTGACTAAAATTGATTCCATATGATTCTCTAGTATAAACAGCGCTTATATGCATGAAGTGAATTAGAAGAATCTACTTTTTTCCGGCTCTCAGTCCCCCTAGTAGCCTACAAGCTGCTTTGGAAGTTCTGCTAAGAGTAACTCTATGAGTTTGGCTAAAATTAGTAGTCAAATTTTATTGTTTAACTATTTTATAAAATAGATAACTTCTTGAAAGAGAAGATGACCACAACAGCCTTGCTGTCTTACAAAATCAGATAGCTAGTGCTAATGGTTGGCTATATATGGCCACCAAAAATTAACGGATAACCAACTTTCTATTTTACAAAATCAAATAACACATCTGTTGGAGTCTATTTCTTTGCTATACAAGTTCTAAAATAGCCTCCACAATCAGAATAGTCAAGCTGTTGAAGTTACTCTGAACTAGCTCTAACTAGATTATCTGTCTTCTCAAAAATCATTTAAAATACACGTTTTTTAGCATGCTATGGAAGCTGCTCTCGAAGCTCCTTGGTTAGAAACGGTTTTCGGTGTTTCTATCGTTCTTGAAGTAGAAAAAAAATAGTAACTATCTACTAAAGTTTTTAAACCACAAAATATCTCTAAGTATCTAAATTTTTTGAGAAAAATCATAGAGTTAGATTAGAACATAAAAACTTGAAGAAAATATTTAGAGTTCATGAAAATACCTCTAGAACAACTAGCATTAATGTATTCAGTAATCTATGTTGATAGGATTGTCACTAGGTTGCAAAATTCTTTGTGCATTAAAGTTAAGTTTCAAATTAAAGCACACTAGAAAAAATCTTAGGTGCACATCATGCTAGAGTTGTTTATACTTTTTTCTAGTGGTAGTTTAATTTGAGCCATAGGATTAGTTTAAATTAGATATCCAATTCATCCCCTCTCTTTGATGCTCATGGGACATTACACAACCGCTAGTCTAAAACATTTCCATAGGCAATTCACTTAACCTTACTACCAGTATAAAACAGCAGTTTATGCTAGCAATTAACTTCTGCTAGTGGAGACGTACCTATTTCCATAGACGATCTATCTAATGAAAATGCTTGTATAAAAGGTCTATTTTCACTGGTTGTTAACTTAACTATACCGCCAGTAGTGATAGATATTTCCACTAATATTGTGGGCACCCAATCCATTCTACACTGGCGCCGGCATTTTTGTGTTGCTAGTAAACAAAAGGAGGAACCGTTCGTGTACTAGTACTACATACATATTGTATTGAAATAAACAAAAAAACACGTCTGAATTAAAATGAATATTTGTTTTATGAACCACAGTATGGAAGCACACACTTACATACATGTAAAATCACTCAGAAGTTAATTGCTAGCATATTCTTGGCGTATTCGAGAAATGCACTGGGCAGCAGCTTAATCCTTCTAAATGTTCTTTGTTTATGAGTGGGGAATGTGATCCTACGGTCAGTAATCAGGTGAGACAGCAACTTGGGGTTCAGAGAATTGACTTTGAAGCCAAGTATCTGGGGCTACCAATGCCTAATGGAAAAATGAAAAGAGGAGTCTTCCAACCACTTGAGGAGAGGTTCCAGAAGAGAATGTGTGCCTGGAAGGAAAAGGAGTTATCTGCGGCTGGTAAGGAAATCCTCATTAAATCAGTTGCACAAGCCCTGCCTAATTACGTGATGAGTGTTTTCAAGCTCCCACTAACATTGTGTGATGAGTTGATGCGACATATACGGGCTTACTGGTGGGGTTCTGACAATGGCCACAGGAAGGTTCAATGGGTTCCATGGGAGAAGATGATTATGCCAAAAGGGTTTGGGGGTATGGGCTTCAGAGACCTCAGATTGGTTAACCAAGCCTTACTAGCAAGACAAGCATGGAGATTGGTGTTCTTTCCTGAGAGCCTGTGTGCTAGAGTTCTGAAAGCCAAATATTTTCCCAATGGCAATTTGCTGGACACAGTTGCTGCTGGAGATGCCTCCCCATCATGGCGCGGAGTTGAGTTTGGGTTGACACTACTAAAGCAAGGTGTGGTCTATAGAGTGGGAGATGGACAAAGTATTCGCATTTGGCGTGATAACTGGTTGCCCAGAGCTCATGGCATGAAGCCAGTTGGCAGTGTTCGGCATTGCCGACTGCGCCGGGTCTCTCATTTGATTGATGCTCAAACTAACTCCTAGGATGAGACACTTGTAAGAAGATATTTTTATGCCTGTGATGTCGAGGAGATATTCAAAATAAAAATACCCAGCAATCCCTGTCCAGATTATGTAGCTTGGAATTTTGAGACATCGGGTATGTTTTCTGTCAAAAGTGCTTATAGGCTAGCCATGAGGATTGAACACGATGAAGGGAACATCGGCACCAGCTCTACTCCTCCTGATGGTAGAAAGGTATGGAAAAGCCTGTGGTCTACTAATGTACCAGAGAAAGTCAAGGTGTTTGCATGGAAGGTCGCCAATAATGGTATCCCCACTCAAGCTAATAAGTACTACAGACATCTGGCACAATATGAAACCTGCGAGTTGTGCGGATATGCTCGTGAGGACTGTTTCCATGCGTGTGTACGCTGCCCACATGCTGTTGCTCTTCGTCAGGCAATGAGAATGCATTGGGTTCTTCCGGCTGAGGAGGATCTACAATATACTGGGCCTCAGTGGCTGCTGGCCCTTGCGAGCCGGTTCCCAGTAGAGGTCATTGGAAATCTTTTGATGCTTCTATGGCGTGTTTGGAGTGTGCGCAACAGTGTTCTGCGGGCAGGCAAAAGGCTCTCGATTGACAGTTCTGTGTTGTTTCTTACTCGTTACAGGGATTCTCTCATGCAGTGTCAATTAAAAAGTTTCCATGCTGAAGACAAGGGGAAGCGCTGTGCTTTGATTGGGAGCTCTCAGCTGGAGAGGGTTGCCAGGCTAGAGAAGAAGTGGGTTCCGCCAGACCCAGGATGGATGAAGATTAACGTGGATGGGGCTTTCTTACCCGATTCTGGTGTAGCTGCAATAGGTGTGATCATCAGGGACCATGGTGGTGGGATTAAACTGTCAACCTGGCGATTGCTTCGCCATTGCCGGGATGCAGTGGAGGCTGAAGCTGTGGCGTGCCGTGAAGGGATCATCCTTGCTGCGCGATGGCCGGAGGTCCCCATGATTCTGGAAACCGATTGTTCTGTGGTGGCAGGGAAGCTGAGGAATTCTGTACAGGATCGTTCCGTGATTTGGTCTACCATTCAAGAAGCTACTGTAGGGATGGAGGATCTTTGCCGGGTGGAAGTTCTGAAGATTAGTCGAGCTCAAAATAACACCGCACATCAACTTGCTCATTATGCTATTAGGTCGAGTAGTAGTCAGGTCTTTTTTTTTTCTTTTCCAGAGTTTGTCGTGTCGCTTGCTTGTAAAGATACTGTTTGAGTTTTAATAAAGTTTTTGTTCACAAAAAAAAAATCACTCAGTCATATAAACACACACACGCCCACCCCCTACCCTATGATTATATATGAAACACTGGCTAGTTGATTTGATCATCTGAAGATTATTTAGTTTTATCACAGATACCTTGCTATGGATGGAGACAATGTCTATCGTTAAGAGAATAATACCGTTAAGTACTAAACAAATCTATGCAAATATGTACAATGACCCACGTCAAGTTGAGAACTTCTAGGTAAGCAACGCAAAATAAGTAATTATCATTGGTTGTGGATACGAAGTACTCCCTTCATTCCAAATTATAAGTCATTTCAAAAATCTTAGAGAGTCAAAACATTTTAAGTTTGACGAAAACTATTGAGAAAATTATAAAGATTTATAACATCAAATAGGTGTACTATATAAAAATATAATTAATGAAAAATCTAATGATACTTAGTATCATAAATATTATCATCTTATCATATAAATTTGGTTAAATGTGAGATATTTTGATTCTCCAAATTTCTTGAAATGACTTATAATTTAAGACAGATGGAGTATTAAACATGAATACTTACTTCTTGTATGTCTTATATGATTTTTATTCGTGCGGGAGTATGGATTGATAGACTAGCATATAAAAATATATTCTTTGAAGGACAAGAAGAAAACAATCTGATGCCAGGGTCAAACCTTCACCTATGCAAGGAAGGAAGTGGATTCTACATATTACTCGCAGGGAATTCTCCGGCTCCTCAGGCTAGACACGTCACCTCTTGTTCACTGTTCACGATGCTTTTCTCCCCTTCCACCTCGACAGAAAAAAAACTTACCTTGACAGAAAAAACCCCGCTCCCATCCTCTTCCTCACGGTCTCTTACGAAGCGTGGCCTCCTGCAAACTGCGCAGCCGCCGCCATCTCCCCCCTCGTCCCTTCCTCTCCCCCTCTGCCCCCCTCTCCCTCGATGTGCTGGCGTGCTGGCCTCCTCCTCCATCTCTGCTTTTCATCTTCCCTCTCTCGATGCCGCGGCACGTTGACTGGCGAACAGCGCAGGCGGCATGGCGGCGCAAGGCCACCGGCGGCCTCCCGCAGGACACAGCACGACGCGCGCGGCCCCTCAGGTCGCAACCGGCGTGGGTGCCCCTGATACGGCCTTCTCCCCTCGTTCCTCCTGTGCTCGTGTGCTACAGGAAACCCTAGGTGCCTCTGCTCAAGGACCCCGGCTGCACGTTCCCTCTTTCCTTTGCGCCGGCAGCTCAGCTCCGTAGCCGGATGTGGCGGTTGCTGGCCCCTCCACCTAGGGTTCTGCAGCGGCGGCGGCGGCGCCGTGTCGTCCCCTCCCCGCTTCTCTCTCGGTGTGCACAGGCTATGCCACCAGGTATTGATAGGTATGGATGGATACGGGCACTTCTCCTACCCTATTTGTGCTTGATCTTCAGTGTTTAGTCTATTTCTAATCTGCTCAGCATGCGGTTGTTGTAGGTTTGCTAAGTGGTAATGAATGTTTCTTTTGTAGATTACTGCCTTCTGTGTTCTCTAACTGTGAACCTTGTTTTATAAATGTCATTTAATTTTTCCGCAGCGGCAATCTCTCCTATGCTGCTGGCCAAACGACAAAAGGTTCAGCCCACATCTCTATAATCCCCTCATTTACAAATAGACTGCTTAGTGTTGTGTTGTAGTATGGCAAAAAACTATGCCAAAAGAAATACCAAGCAATGAAAAAAACACATTCAGGAAACATATGGTTTAGGTGGATCTAATTTTGCTACTTCAGTTGTCATTGTTGTTAAGTGATAATTGAGAAGGATGATGTTGCCAAAAATGCTTCAGGAGCTTATCACCTATACGGAGTGAGTTCACATATTCTTTGCCTACATTTTAATTTATGTTTATTGAATTCTTGTGGGATTATTATAGATATGGTCCGTTCATGGTTTACCAATGGTTGAACATGTTCCTTTATTTTCAAATTTTTTTTACAAGGATGAAGTTTCAGAGCACAAAAGTTATACCAAGATTATCTTTTGCCTTTATGTTTTTTTTCCTACGGAGTATATTAGTCTTGCATGAATCAAATACTTTGGAATATAGGAAGGCCTGGTTAGTGGGTCTCCTCAACATGCACAACATTTTATTTAGGTTCCTTTCTTACCATCAAACACATCTAAATTCCGGTGATTATTTTTCTCTACAAAAGTTCCTCTGTTTGAGCGGGTGGGCTTCAGTTCATCTAACTGTTGTTGCATTTATGCATTTGTAGATTGATTTTGTTCTCCTGGATATCATCTACAGCCTGCCCTATCACTACAGCAGCCAAGACGAGAATCGACATGCCTACATTTTTCCTTATTTTGGTATTTTTTCCTACTGTACAACAATTTACCTGTGTCTAATCTGGTGCTAATTCAGGGTTATTTTTGTGCATAGGTGATTGAAAAAGCCTTTTCTCCTTACTTTACCTCCATGAAAATTATCTGAAAGGTTCCATACTTACTCTTTCATTACAGTCAATGGATTTCATAGCATATTTACTCTTTCTTTTCTTACTTGAGGATTAGGAGTAATGATCCATATCGATTCACAGTAAGAGATAAAATAGTGTGCATCGGTAAATTAATATTTGTTAGAATGCAGAAGCAGGCTGTTTGTACTCATAATTCTTTTAATTATTTTTAGACAATACTATTTCTTTACACCATGCTGTTACAAAAGCACCTTATTTTGGTGACCTCTTCTTGCAATTTATTATATCTGTGTTTATTATACTTGGAAAGAAATAGTATCCACTCCTGATGGCAACATCCATGAACATCTATAGGTTTACCGCTAAATGCTTATTTGAACAAGGTATACCAATCATGAGATTAATACTAATTAGTGAGCCCAAAATTTATATGGTTATATATGGTTCTATGTATCCCTTTCATGAGATTGGATACATAAACCTGGTCCACATATGGAGCGAAGGCCACCAAAGTACCACATACTGATTTTTTGTACCCTGAACACTATATGTATCACAGGTCATAGTACAGTCAAACAGACATCACACTGTTCTTGTTGTCTATGTACCATTGGCCAGCTCTGGTCATTGTCAATCTGCCATTGCCTTGGAGTACAATAGCCCTAGCTGGAGCGCCCAGACTTGCATCCTCTGCTCCTCTCCATCAGAAAAAAGGGAGGGTCCTTTTCTCCATGCCATCCTTCCTTTTTCTTCCATTCCCTCTCCGGTGTGTGCTCTCCTTGCAAGTGCCGGGATAGGGCACGTGTGTGGATCAGGCTCACCGGCCTTCATCGCTGGAGGAGCCCCATGCCGGCGCATCTGGCCTATTGTGCATGGTGGAGCTGCATTGTTCCCTTTATCTCCTTCGGCTCGCTCTCCTCACTGCGAGGATCTTGGCCCCCCTGTAATACCCGATTTTAAGGACAAAACCAGATATACACTATATATGAGTTTTAGTAGTCAAATCTCACATATAGCTACAAATAAGGGGTAATATCAAAAGACAATGCATAAATTATATAACGTGCATAGTATAAGAGAGATAACCTTTAGTATCAAACAGCGGATACGCAACTCCAACTTCGGGTATTAACTTCACTCTACAGGATCCAACTGACTGGTTGATCACAGCCTAAACTTCTCCTGAGGTTTGGGGGAAATGGCAAGAGTGAGTCCATGTCGAACTCCACAAGTATAGCAACTAGATTGTATAGCTCCCACAATCTCATGACCAATGTGACATAAATAATGTAGAGCATTAAACAGTAATAATGAACATATTAACACAAGAATCATCATCCTTAATGTAGATGTCCCCAAGGCCGCTCCTGACCGTGAGCTCGGCTAGTATACTAGTTTTTAACCCTCTGCAGAGGTTGCACATCTTTACCCATGAGTCATGATTTACCCTTTCGCCCGAGGTAGCTAATCTCTTAACCCCCTTCCAAGGGAGGTCGGCAGGGATCACTATGAAGTCTTTCAAAGGTTCGTCTAACAAGTTAGGGCCGCTTGGTTTCATTAGTCAGTCCGTGTGATTCACCCGCAGGAATCCACGGTCTGCTATTCCCCAATTGCGCCACAACGGGTAACCGCTAACGAGCTAGAAAAGTTACTCATACTTAACTAAAGCCAGAGCCATTATAGCCCTCATGGTTGCACTGTTGTCCCGGGTGATCACGTACAGATAAATCATCAAGTTGCTAAAAAGTCATTTTTATCGTTTATTACTTAACATTAATCTAGCCACACGATCATGGTCACAGAAATAAAACCCAAATTACTATACTTGCCTTAATCCAAATGCTCTTGCTTATCCTTTTGGTTCTGCTGGTCTCACTTGTTGCCAAAGCTTTGATCTTGAACTCCGAAAACTGTTTTTTGTCTAAGCTCGATCATCGATCACACAAACAATCGGAGACAAACATACACGAAGCAAACAAGTCTACTATTAGAACAGTACACCAATCATATAAAAACAGTATGAAAAGTTTATAAAAATGATTCTACGCATCGCTACAATTTCATAGACGTAAAGATCACGAAAATCGGAATTAAAACGGTGAAGTTATGAATTTTCTAAGATTTTATATAGGAAAGTAATTAATTAAATAGGATCACGAAATTAAAAGATTTCAAACTGAGAAAATAGTGTTACTAACATGTAGAGCTCATAATTACGAACCTAACGCAATTTGAATGGACCAAAACGGATTTAAGATGAGCATGTTATAAGCAATTTAAATCTGGTGGCAAAACTGTAAATACTGAAAACGTAATTTGGAAACAAGCCGGCAGACTTTACGTCTTCCAACTCAGAAAGCGTATTTGATGCTGTACGTTTTGGACCGCGGGTTTCATATATAAAAACGTCAGGGGCTCTTTAATAAAATCACCCCGAAGGGGTAAGTTCTAATCTGGCGCGTTGGTTTTAGATCGAACGGCTCTGGATCAATCCCAGGAGGGAAGAGGGGATGCTGGCCGGCTACAGAGCCTCCGGCGGTGGCGCCATGGCCGGAGGGCCTTGCTCCTCGCCGGAGTTGGTTGGGAAAGTGTTCCGGTGCACCGTTTAACAAATAAAGAGCATGGGGACGAAGCGGAGCTTCAAGCGGACTCACCTAGCACAAAGACGAGGACGAGGAAGACCCGAGGGCAACGCGGTGCTTAGAATGGCGGCCGGTCACGCTCCTGCGAGGTTCGGTCAGTGCGTGAGGTCGAAAGAACGCGGTACAGGGTAGGAGGAGGGGCACAGCACCTTCATCGACGTGTTGCGAAGCTCGGCCAAGGATCAAACGCCTCTGGGCAGCTTTGATTGAAGAAAAACACGGCGGCGGCGAACTCCTACTCGGGAAGATCCAATCCACGACGTTTAAGGCGGCTAGGGCTTCGCAAACGTTGTGGATGGAAAGGGAAGTGCGCGGCGAGACCACAAACCTTTATAGGGGCTTGATTTGGGAGTCCATGCACCAAATCGCGGAGAAAGCGGATTCGAGCCCTGCTCGGGTATGGAGTCCGTGGCGAACACGCTGGAGAAGAAGGAAAGGAAGGGGAAAGACGCTGACATGTGGGGTCCGGCTGGCGGTGAGAGAAGGGGTGGGGCGCGGCCGTCAGAGAAAGAGAGGGGAGGGAGCGCGCCCAGCTAGCCGGCTCGGCATGGGCCTCAGTTTGGGCCGGGGCGGGAGGATGGCTGCGGGCTTACTGGGCCACCAGGCCGATGGAGCTGAGGTAAGTTCTCCTTTCTTTGTTTTTTTTTTCTCTTTTTCTTTTCTAATTCATTTTCCAAAGCCTTTTCTAAATAAAATTTTGAATGCAAACAATTTCAGAACAAAAGCAATCAGCATAAAATAAAATATGCTCCAGCATGAATGCACAACAACGTTTCTAACCCTAGGATTAATTTTATTTAAATGAAAATATTATTTTCCTATGTTTCATGAGCACAGAAATTCATAATTAAATCATTTTAGCTCTAATTCCCAAAAATTAATTTTTAGGGTGTTACACCCCCTCCCCTACAAGGCCATCGGGTCCTACTGCTCTCTTGTTTCTAAATATGCGAATCATGCGCCAAACTAATACCTTCCTTATACAACGATGTCTAATTGTTTCATTGTTCATGTTACCTACTGAGGTTTTGGGGCTATGCAGTAATAAATGTTTTTTTACACTGAGGCAATGCAAAATGTCCTTATATCTTAGCAAGTCTCTTTTCCATGTGTTGTTCTGTTTTTATTCACTGCTACATTTTTGGGGTTTGTTACTAAGTCTAATTCATTGTCAATGATGTGTTCAGTTCACATAATTGGTTGGGTGTTATATCACTCAGCACACCCCATTTCCAATGATGTATTTACTTAGCATGGATTCATATTTGGGTGGCTGCTATGGGTGCCTCTCGGGCCACGTCTCAAAATTGCTCCTGTGGGCACCGTTCAGCCATGTCGTCAGTCCACACCATGCTCGAGGATATGATCTGATGTTGATTCGCTTGTGAGGTACTGGGCATGTCCTATTACGTACATTATGCAATATGCAATTTCTAAGAGTAACACATTTGTCAACATGCCTTGAAGCTCCAAGCTGATGAGCAAATGATGATTGATGGATTACTGAGGCTTCTAACAATCCTGTCATCATTGGAAAAAATTCTTACCTTTTTTATTGTTGCAACAGAAATAGAGTTTTAAGTCATGAGAGAGCCCATCATATGCACTGTAGTCCTATTTATATTTTCCCTGCACTCATTTTGCTTACAACTTGCAGCTGAAAAAGATCTTACACCTCATCATAACCATGGGTACATATTTTTCATTCTATAATGAATGCTTCAAAACCATGAATTTTCTAGAAGATTAGCATATTACTGAATGCTAGATGATAACCATATCATTGTTTTTATATTTGTGTCATTGGTCATGCCAATTATCTATCAATCTAGGTTTATGCAAAAGAAAGGTCCTTGTCCAACGAGGATAAGTAGGTCAAGGTTTCCCTATTTGTGCTCCCTGTGATTATTGAGCTCTTGCTTTCCAAACTGCCATAGGGTGCTAATGAAGATTGATGTCTCCTTAATACTGCTTTTTATTATTCGACAAAAAAACATTGTCTGTGGAGTTTTTTTTTCCTATACTTTGGTTCAGAATGCTAATGATGGTCAATGTCATGCTCGGCATATTCTCAGATTCAACTTGCACAACACAGGAAAAAAAGGATTCGGTGAAGCCTTGCCATTACTAAACTATTTCCCCCTTTCTATACCTGTACAAAATATTTTGCTAGAGGGATTCAGATTGTTAAGCTGTTCTGCTTGTGTCATCTATGTACAATACAACTGGTCTATCAAGATTAAAGCAGCCATTTTAAAATTAATTATGTTTCCTTCCTCTAGACAGTGCAGTGCAAATGGAAGACATTGGTGAACACCCGCTTTAAACTTTGTGTCTTTCAAGCCTTCCTCTTTCAACCAGAAACTCAGGTACCATGTTTTTCTCATCCGCTCAGTTTTGTGGGTTCCAATTGATCCTTTTCTATTAAGACCATCCAACATTTACAGATTAAAGATGATTTCCTATGATCTCTAACTCTAGATTTTCTTGACTCGATGGCATCCTGAATATGACCGTTTATACCTATGTTTTCTTACTAAGATCAGTATATCCTCTAATGTATTATGTTTGTATCAACTTCTCATCGGCAATCCGGACTCTAATATACCAGTATATAGTATTAGCCATATGTAATATATAAATTTTTAAGGCGTGTATGCATCAATGTACCCTAATTATATGTATCACCGTTGTATGCGACACGTGTATTGCGCCTGTATAAACCTAAAAATACCCACCTGAACCATATGTAATATACATTTGCAGCACTATGTTTTCTATGTAGACGACTGTTTATGGCATATGCACCATGTATGATATACATAGCCCTATGTAACATATGTAAGTCCTCTGTACCTATGCATCAATGTTGTATAAGTCTTACGCATACAAAACTAAAGGTATCCTCCCTTCTCCTCTACCTGTTGTGTGACACAGAGCACCCAAACCCTAGCTTTCGTCAAACTCTCTGGTATATAGATGTGCTTTGTTTTTCTTTTTCTTACCAATTTCCTGATCAAAGTTGTGCCTTTGCTTGGTTACATGGATGAATGGTTATAGTTAATTATCAGCTACTTGGGATGAGTATCTTTTATATGTTCTGGGTACAAACAAATGGAATTGTTCCGGTTACTTCTTCACATAATCCATGTTTCTTCTCGCGGCCTCCATGGACCATAGTCCACCAAAAATAAAGTGTTGATGCTTATTTAGATATTGTATTGTCAGACTTTATGAAATTAAATAGTCCATGAGAGTTTGGCTGGTTTCCCCTCATTACCATATCGTAGATTGTATCTCTCATTATATGATGTTTGCCTACATGTTCTGACAAATATAGCCAAACCATTTTACTTCTCGGATGCTTGCAAGCATCAACCAATGAATTGCAAGCCTAAGAAGGTAGAGAAACAACATCAATCAGGTAAAAAATCGCTAAAGAAACGGTAGGTTACATGATGAGCTAACTGATAATAACAGTGTATTCTTCTTTTTCCTTTGTGGTTCCATGCAGGAACACATGGATCAACCAATGGATGATACGTGTGTCCAAGTCGTGGTGGGGATATGAGATTTGCCCAAGCTTGGCTCAGTGACCATTACTGCTATTCCTGCAGTCCAAATGTGTTGCCTCGAACATAGGTCCATGTAATCTTCCTAAACCCACAACCTCCTATATATGCTTATATCACATGAGTGAGATTACAGCTTGCATACTTCCATCAATCTCTTTTAGTGTCTGTCTTAGTATCTAAATTACTGTGGACCTGCTTTAATAAATAGAGTCCCTTTTTTGTTGGAAGCATTATTAGTGCAGACCTGTCTTAGTATCTTAGTTAGCTATGGACAGTACAATGTCTACTGCCTAAGTAGTTATGTCTTCCATACTTTGCACGACAGTTTCTTACATACAGCGCTCTGTTTCAACCACAGACTGATATAGAGGTACAATTTTGCTGGATTGATTGATTAGTGTATAAGCAGCACAGCTGAAAAGGCCTGCACAAACCAGATGGTTGCCATTGGCTTTTACTCAAATTGGTCGTCAATGGCAAATATGATATCATCTCATTTTAGCTTCAGTTTCTAACTAAGTCGTTTCGTTTTTTTAATGATTTTGAATGGTGTGGAACTTCTGCTTATTGAAGTTTGATAGGCTGCAATGAGTCATCATGTTAATACATGGTGCTACAAGGAACATATCAGGTTCTGTCCTAAATCGCATATACCTTTTGAAGCTTCACATGACTTTTGCTATGGGAATAAGATCTTGCGTTTAACTGCTAATTATAGGAACTAATCACTTTATTTTAGTTCTACTCTATGGTTTAGTGACCCTCAATTTCAATCTCTCGTTTGCTAGGTAAACCATGAGTTTTAAGATAGTGGTCAATGACTTATTTAACATTAAATTTTCTTCAGCGAGTTCTTCACATGCTTATGGTTTTAAATAGACTCAGTCCATACATAACACCTCGTTATATTATGTTATTTGTGTACCCAAAATTCATAAAAGCTTGGACAGATGCACGCATGTTCACTTGATTTTTTATGTTACCTGTTACAACTTATTATTTTAGCCGTTTTTCGTGCATCAGATATGCTGGTTACGTTGACTAAAACATAGATGACAGTTGTCTTAGTTGTATAAGCTATATTAGCATTTGTCTGAGAATTGAGAGAATTTTCAGAATCTATAGCAAAGCAGAGGGTGGCTATGCTCCCTATGATATGTTAATTTGTTCATGTTATCATATTTGATGATCTATTGATCTGTCCTCAATTTTTTTCTGTTAGTTCCAGTTGCTGCATATGTAGGCTTCCATCTACTTCACATCTGCTCCCATTAAAACTATGCCATCTCTAATTTTCTTGATAACCTTTTCTATCCACGTGACTTCAGGTATGTTGTGGTGGCGTATTCTGCATTCCTTTGGTCATCTGCATTCCTTTGGTCATTGGCAGGAGTTCTTACTTGCTCTCGTCGGCTGTTGTTCAAGTAACTTTATCTTCTTTTGCTCTTAGTACCCAGACCTTAGTCGCATTGTTTTAGTGGTGTTATCCCTACCTTTACAGATGAGTGCAACACCTTTCTTTTTTTATGGAACTGGAGGGGCCTCGGCCCCTACAGGTGATTTTATTAACACATTAAGAAAAGTTTACAAACAGACACGCACGCACACACCCAAGGGCGAGAAGGAAGAGGAGGAACAAGAAGTTCAAGAGGAACAGTAGCCTAAGAATAAGACTAAGACTAAGGCTCAGACTAACTAAGGAACAAAGGAGACAAAGAAAACCAACAGCAGAAGCCAATTGCCACAGGGCTTATCCAAGAAATGAAAAGGTTCCACGAAGCAAATTCCGGACCTTTCATTCTATTGCATATCTATTCAGTGGTAAACGTATGTAATTGCTATATATATATATATATATATACATAGGAGGATGGGTATATATATATGTGTTCTGGCACATGTAAAAATAAATAAAGTATTTTGATTCCTTTGTATGATATATCTCTATTAAACTTTGATCCCTGAGCCTATTTCCATACAAAAATTTGATGTATTTTATACCAGTGTGCGCGCGAGGGCGCGCGCAATCTACTAGTATATATTATTTGGGGAGCAGCGAGACATAACATAGGCCGATCGAAGTGGGAGTAAATGATTGCTCTCGCTTCGTGCCAAGTTAGACGGCCATGCATGAAAGTTTTTTCAGCTTCACGGAAAGGACGACATTACTTTTTTTGAGATTACACAGTACAACGCAGACACTCAACACGTACGCACACTCACCCCTATCCCTATGAGCACCTTCGAAGGACTGAGTCAGCAAATCTTGAAGTTTACGAAATCACCACAGGTGCCTCGATGTCGAGGGCCATGTCGCCTACCACTTAATGCATAGCGCTGGAAAATCCTAGAATATGAACCCCTTGGCGGAAAGGACGGCATTACTTAACCAAAGTAAACATCAGTACATTCGGCTAGTTTTTCTTTGGCAACATGCAGTACGTACGATGATAGATTTCTGCAGTACTTTGCCTACATGATGACATGTGTTGAATATTGTTCATTATAAAAGTCTACTACTGACGGAGCGACATGATCTTGTACCCAAATTAGGGTTTCACTGAGAACATGATTTTGTAAACCGCTGCACGGTTTTGTAACCCAACTTTTGATAATAATGAGGAGTGTTTGCTGGCTGGCGCCTGTGTTTTTTCCCCTTCGCATGCATTGGAGGGGTTTTTCACGTTAAATTTTGTGTCTCCGTTGTGATTTGATCATGTGTTCTTCGTCGTTTATCCGCTGTCATTCACAACAACATGTTCACGCAATTGGAAATCATTGGTGAATCTCTGGCCATATGCATTCAAACATACACACTGCATGTTGCTGGCGTACACTACTGTAAAAAAAAATACAAGTGTTGAAGGTTTACACATGCATGTATCTCTGTTCTTGCTTACTTGTTGCGCTAAACAGCCCGCCTATACTCTGATTTGAGCTTTGAAAATTAAATAATGAGCTGCCCGGAAGACGGCCGGCGGCGAGATAGGCGGCGGAGCAGAGGAGGCAATATTAGTACTAGTATATTCTGGAATCTTGATGGTGGCGCTGCACAATGATTGTAATGTGGCCAGGTGATGGCGATCTATCAGGATAATCGCTCCATTTCCTCATAGGCGGCTGTCGTGTGCATTGTAATTTATCCCTCCCGTGTCATGGAACGGTGGTAATTAAGATTACTTGATTTACGTATGAAACTGGTCCACGCACAATTGAATACCACTGACTGATATAATTCCTCGCCATATGATTACGATTAATTAAGATGGTGGCCAGGAGAAAAGCAAGGTGCCGTCGTTGATGCGTACGAATATGAATAATCTCTCTAGCTAGCTACACACTAGTAGGTAATGTAGGTGCGTCTTTTCCAGCTACATATCACTTCTCTCTTTCTGGTGCTCGTTAAGATTTGGATGCTGTGTAAAAAGCACTTCTTTCCTAGCACCTCGACTAGCTAGCCAGCTAGCTGTGATTCCACTAATAATCCATGATCCCGTTCACTACTAGTAGTACGTGTGAATTGAATATGCATGGCATAAATTGTTCTCCACGGAACAGTACGGGAAACGTGCAGAATTCATGCGTGATGGAAAAGCTAGCTTATTACATGCAATTAAGGTGGTGTAGTCATCGGTCAAGAGATGGGTGCAACAAGTAGTGCAGCACGATCAGATTTAGGCTTTGATCCCTGTATATATATGACCGCATAGTCATCATCGACACATATTCGCTGGAACAATAACAAAGGCCGGCCGTGAAACATAAGCAAGAGGAGTAGCGTGTTCAAGTTACGGTCGTCCATGGACTTGTCACTTCAGCTGCTGCCACGCATGCCGTCCCTGATGATCGATCCAACACACACATATATGCATGCCGATCGATGGTCGCCGTCGCCGTCGCCCGCCGTCGTCGTCGGCGTCGTCGGCGTTGCCCGCGCAAGGTGCGCGCGTAGGTAACCTACCCTAATGGCTATGGGCATAGGCTTAGACTCTTGCGATCAAAACCACTTGAGCGGAAGGCAAGTGGAAAAGACGTTGTTGGTTTCATCCGATCCGTGCATGGGGGGATGGAAAAAGGAGCTGAAGAAAGATTCAATGGTGGCCAGAGACCCCTCTCTCCTGCTTTTATCATCATGTTGCTTGTTGCACCAGTGAAATGAGAATGAAATGGCGATCGCTTTCGGAGGGGACTGGAGGAAGCAAACCAGGAGTCCAAGTGCAAACCTGGCTGCCATGTGTCGACTCTGGAACGCAACCAAATGTTGGTTTCAGAGGTCTCCAGATCATGTCAAATCGACATAAAGATGTGTACGTTTAGGAGCAAGTTGCATCTAAGTTAGAGCATGTGTGTATGGATCATTATTAAGAACTGCGTGTACTTTCTCGAAGGATGACAGGTGGGCCTATGCATCCGCATATCAGCCTGTGTGAATGGTAGCGTACGTGCCGAGCACGTGGATCTTGAACCCCACCGGTCCATATCTTGTTTGGATCCAAATTTTTTTTATTTTGACACTGTAACATTTTTGTTTTTATTTGACAAACATTATTCAATTATAAAGTAACTAGATTTAAAAAATTCGTCTCGCGATTTACAGGTAAATTGTGTAATTAGTTTTTATTTTTATCTATATTTAATGCTCCATGTATATGCCGCAAGATTTTATATGACGTAAAATTTTAAAAAATTTTGGTTTTTAGGGTGAACTAAACAAGGCTCTATTTCCATTTTATTCTCTGCCATCTCTCCCTATGACTCTCGACATGGCATCCCCTCGACTCGCGACGGCCACCCCTTGACGGCCCCCCTCGGTAGCGTGGCAGGTGAGGCGTGAATGCAGACAGGCTGTCTAGGTCCACATGGATCTAGTTTAGGCCTTGTTTAGTTCCACTCGAAAACTTAAATTTTTTTAAAATTTTCTGTGACATCGAATCTTTAGATGTATGCATAAAATATTAAATATAAATGAAAATAAAAACTAATTACACAGTTTAGTCGAAATTGACGAGACGAATCTTATGAGCCTAGTTAGTCCATAGTTGAATAATAATTATCACAAACAAACGAAAGTGCTACAGTGTCAAGAAATAAACGCGGCCTGAGCAACGCTAGTGTAGTGAGCTTGGCGGTGGCCGGTGGGTTTGGTGCAAGCTCCGCAATGACACAGAAAACTGAGTATGCTTGAGGACCAGCAATTTTTTTGAGAGGCGAATTTAAACCCAAGGATATATCTTGAGGGTTATATAAAACCCTCAAGAAAATACATATTCTTGAGTGCTAAATCAAACCACCAAATTAAATCAGTATTTCCTTGAGTGCTAGTCGAAACCGCCAAGATAATTCTATGTTTTCTTGGGTGTTATTATAAACCACCAAAGGTAATTCACATTTCCTTGGGTGTAACTAGAAACCGCCAAGTAAGTTCTAGTTCCTTTGGGTGCAAACCCTCAAGTAAATTATTGTAGCTGTCAAAGAAAAAAATAGTTTATAGTTATATTTCTCTTAACCACCGATATAGTGAACTTATTGCATTCTTGTTAGTTAGACATTGCATTTTATGGACATAAATGCTCCATTAACATGTTTGGAAAATGATATATATTTTTTGTTAGTAAATAAATCCAATAAAAGTTATAATTTTGTGTTGTTATGCATTAGAGAATGCATATATTAGCACTTAGCTTGAGATGCCTACTTATTTTAAAGCTAAAATGTAACATACTAATATCGTATGGAGGCAAAGTTTATATCAAATGTATAGAGCCCGAAGAGATATACAACTTCTTAGTTGATGAAATTTTCATTTGAAATTATTTGAGGTCCATAAAATATGTTTTAAATTATTAGAATTTCAAACTTTAATTTTTTTTGAATCTTTCAAATGACCTCAAATAGAGATACAACCTAAACCAAAGTTATAGTACTCGATGAGATATAAAACTTTATAATTCAAACTTTTTTATTTAAAATTATTTAGGTTCTCAAATATTCATTACAAGATCCACTAAAGTGAAAACAAAAAGAAAGAAACATTCACTTAGTCAAAAAAACATCGTGGTGTAGTGGTAAGTTAGCTTCACCCAGATTCTCAAGTCATGAGTTTGATTCTCAGCTACAATAAATATGAGATTATTTCTCTTTTTTCCCATGCATATCCTTGAGGGTCATCGGCACTCAAGAAAACATCTATCCTTGGGTGTTTTTACATTTTCTTGGGTGTCATCGGCACTCAAGGAAACCTATATCCTTGGGTGTTTTTATATTTTTTTGAGTGTCATTGGCACTCAAGAAAATCTATATTCTTGGATGTCGTTACATTTTTCTTGACGATGTTAAAAATCTGACCACTGATTTATTTTCTTGACGGTTCAACCCTCAACGAATTGATTTGTGGCGGCCGGCACTCAAGGAAATAGTATTTCCTTGTCTCTCTATCTTTGGCGGCCATTCCTTGAATGCTAGCCTCCAACATTGATTTTCTTGATGAATTTAGGGGTTTTCTTGAGGGTTTGTGACCCTCAAAGGTATTCAGTTTTATGGTAGTATGCAGTGGCGGACTGGCAAGTGCAGCCACAAGTGAGCTTGGCAGCGGATTTAGTGCAAGCTCTGTAACAGCGTGGGCAATAATAGACTAGAGGGTGTAGTCACAGGTGGTAACAACACAGTTGTAATACAAATAGTCAATTTTTATCGATTATTACCGCTGGTTACCGCTGGTCCGCCACTTTCACTATTGGTTTGTACAACTAGTGGCGATGGGGTCCCCAACCAATTGTGTTGATATTTTCGTAGTAATGATGTAGTATGTAACTAATAGTCATGAACTACCAATAAGTCAATTTCCATAGAAAATATCTTCATTTTCATAAACATTTGGCTAGTGCGGGTACACTTCCTTTGCCCTTTTTGTTGATTACTCACAAAATACTATATTTTCAAGATGATATTAAATCCACCAACTACAACTATACATGAGACAACTATAATAGTCTACTGATGGGATTGTGAAAGGTCCTAATATAGCTAAAGAAAGAGAAGGGGTGAATAGCCTATTAAAAAAATCTACAAACTCACTAGAGCAAGAGGTTAGTAAATAACAAAGCAAAACCTTTTGCTCTAGCTCTAATGGAGTGTTTGCAAGCCACCTATCCAACAATTCTAGTTGCTATTGTCACTAGACACACAAAAGCTATGTTTCTACTTACGCTAGAAAACTACCTAAAGTTTCTATACAAGCAAGTAAGCTACTCTAGTATGGAGGGGATGAACCAATCACAATAATATGAAGTCTAATCACCGAGAGAAATCCAATAAAACAATCACAATGGAGACATAAGATTTTTCTCCCGAGGTCCACGTGCTTATCGGCATGCAACGTTCCCGTAGTGTCGACCAACACTTGTTGGTTCAGCGGCTAAGAGGTGTTGCATGAACCTCGTCCTCACTAAGGACACCACAAGAACCGACCCACAAGTGAGGTAGCTCAATGATACACACAATCCACTAGAGTTGTTTTTGGCTCTCCGCCGGAAAAGGCACAAAACCCCTCACAATCACCGGGAGACGGCCACGAACAATCATCAACTCGTGTCAATCCTCCTCCGCTGCTCCAAGCCGTCTAGGTGGCGACAACTACCAAGAGTAACAAGAAAACCGCAACCATGACGATCCCCAAGTGCCACTAGATGCAATCACTTAAGCAAATGTACTTAGAATCACCTCCAATCTCACTATGATGATTAATCTATGAAGGAGATGAGTGGAAAGTGTTTGCTTAGACTCACAAAGATGTTAAGTATGCTAGAATACCAAGAGAGTGAGTCCCAATCTGGCCAAACGCTATTTATAGACACCCCCAAACAAATAGAGCTGTTGACTCTCTCATTAGACAGAAAATAGGGGCATCGAACGCGCAGACGGTTAGCCGTCAGACACTGGAACCCAACATCTGATGCTCAGATGATAGCCACATGTCTAGCTTTTGAATCTCACGCATCGATCTCTAACGGTCATTTAAACGTTTGAGTTCGTTTGAGTTCACAGGTTCAAAGCATTGAACGCATCAGGTGGTACGCACCGGACGCGCCCTTCAACACTAGACGCTACTCAGGGAGCTCTGCAAAACGCACAAGCGTCGGACGTGTCCGACGCTACCTCACCGGACGCTCCCTGGCATCCGATGATCACAGCTAGAGAAGCTCACTCGCGCACTCGTTGACGTTAGTACTCACCGGACGCGTAGTTCAACATTGTGCTGCTCAACTACTATACACCGGACGCTGGGTCAACGTCTGGTGAGTGTTTTCCAGTAAAAAACACTCCTACGACTTCTTCAAATTTTTCATAGACGCAATAAAAAAATATGCATTCATTTTCACAAAAGCGCCGACAGTGTGTATATATATATAACTATTACTCTATAGCTAGCTAGAAAATAACTTATTATGTAGCCACTTAATTTGAGTTACGATAATTACTATGTTAATTTATAAGATTATAGTAACTCCATACTAAGTGGTTTAATATAACATTATGGTAAATATCTCAATGAGTTATAGTAACTCAACTATTATAAATATGTATTTATATTATCGTAAATTAGTATATAAAATTATCGTAAATAGAGGTGGCTATAAAATAACTTATTTTGTAGCTGGCTACTATATATATATATATATATAGTGTTAGAAAATAAATAAGGAGAAAAATATGAAATTTCATACAAGTAATTTTTATTAGCGAGAGATAAATAACTAAAGCTTATGTATTCTAAGACCAGTCTCAATGTATAATTTCATGACACTGTTACCAAGACTATAAACTAGGTAACCGTGTCGTATGAGTTTCATGGGGATGAAACTCCTCTCTCATCTGATGATACTCCTTCATTTAATGACTCTGCCAAGTCAGCAATTTTACTTATATGGCACCCTATTTAATGTGCATGACACTCTTATGAAACATGTATTGAGACTGACCTAATAGCCCATGTAAAAGCACAGTTTGATAGACTAGTAACATAAACAAGAGTAAACACCCCTAATATTGCTGCAACTAAATTACATCTACTCCTTCCGTCATATAATATAGTACATTCTAACTTTTAAAATTTGTCCTCAAATATAATGCATTCTTGAGGAGAGAATTTACATTAAATAATTTTTATTTATCAACCAATCACCATTAATCACATTAATAATAACATCTAATTAGAAAATAAAATAGAAGTACATGTGTTTTTTATATTTTCTCTTATTTTTTAAAAAAATTTTAAAATACACTATATTACATGACAAAGGGAGTATAATGTAAACAAAAAGAGAATAGAATAATCCACACCGTGCTCTCCATTAAAAAAGAACAGGTCCTTTTCAGACTCACATTAAAAGAGCTATAGCCTGTACCCAAAGTCCAGCGCATGCTGATGCAAATGCTTATTCCATTTTCATATTGCTTTGTACATTTGCGAGATAATTATAATATGCAGTGAGCGGTTTCGTGATCCAGACAGATGATAACCCCTTGGTTACGGTAGTGCGTGGTCCATAGCGAAAGTTTGCCGAGTGTTAAATTTTGGACCACCAATTAGATTTTTTTTTGTCGTCTGAGCTAGTCTAGTTGTTTGTTACTTTGAGCTAGAATTATCGTGAGCATTCCTAGCTAGAGTACTCGAGATCGATCAGCAACCTAGGTTGGTCCATTTAAGCTATGTACACATAGATGATCTATATCATCACACACATTCTAGTTTATTATGCGAAGGAAAGTTGTAAATAGCAGCATTTAGCTACAAATAATTGATTGGACTACGGAAATGAATCAATACACAATAATTAGTCAGATATATATTGTACCACATGGTACTCAGATAACATTGGAGCAGGTAGTATATATTGTATCACACGCATGATCCTTAATTAGTTCAACCCATGAATCATACTGGCTAGCATGTACCTATTATATGTAGACTAAAATATAGCACGTTCTGGATTAATTCTTTTGTTTTTTGAAGTGAGTGCAAAAGATCAAAACATGTTGTCGCACATGTGTGGATTTTCATAGGCGGCACGCTGGGTTTAAGAGAATCGAAGGTCGTAAGGCCCATAACAACCATTGTACATATATAGTTTCCATCTCATAAATCAACTAGCTGAACAAATAACAGAAATGAATATTATCAAGCAAAATTTGGTAGTCAGCTAGGCCTTGTTTACTTTAAAAAATTTTACAAAATAGGAATAGTAGCACTTTCGTTTGTATTTGACAAATATTGTTCAATTATGGACTAACTAGACTCAAAAGATTCGTCTCGTCAATTCCGACCAATCTATACAATTAGTTTTTATTTTCATCTATATTTAATACTGCATGCATACGTCTTAGAATCTGAAAAATTTTGCAAAATTTTTGAGGAACTAAACAAGGCCCTAGGTTGTATTGGCAAATTTGAGCTTATTACTGGTCCATCAAACCCATGTTCTTGCATGTGTTAGGAAGACAAAAGGTTTGTGTATGAATAAATAGAAGGCACACACATAGTCATTTTTTTATATTTTCTATCTCAACCGTTCGTAATCTAACAAAACTTATACTGATACTTTCTCTTACATTTATCTAGTTGTGATAAACTTTTTTATATGATTTCCCATCCCCATTCATAGATTGTCCCTTTTCATTGCACCTCTATATGTACTTTACATGTGTTTTGTTGAAATCTTAATTTCAGCTATGTTATTAACATGTAAACTGAGATCCTCACTACTTCCTGCATACTTCCTCCATCCAAAAAAGAATAAAAACTCGCTCCCCAAGGAGTCAAATAATCCCAAGTTTGACTTGTACCTTAAAATAAATTTATAATGAAAATATATTTTACACTTAATCTAGTGAAACTTATTACAAATTGTAAATAGTAGTTTTTTATATATTTGATCGAACTTGTATTGTTTGACTTCTTTTGGTGTGAAAATTTAATTCTTCTTGTGGTGGAGGAATTATATACATATCTATGTGGTTCACATGGTGACTGTTGCCCAAACATCACAAACACAAGGGTAGAATAAATCCCAGAGGTCAGCTGGACCAATGGGTCGCCTGGATTAAATTTGAAGTTTGCAAAACTACTTTTACAATAGGGTGGCTGCTGCTTATATAGAGTAGGGCCTCTACAAACTACTCAGCATATTCTTGCATAAAGCAAGATGCTCTAGGCTACTTGGTCGCCAAGGCTTCTTATGATCAACTTGAGGGACAAGGAATCTATAATGCATAAAGTAAAAATGCAGAAAAGTAAGATACAAGGGCTGAGCTTAACACTGTCAATCTCCCCCTTAAGCCTAGCACTAGGTGATCATCTTCAAGCCGATCCTCTCGCTCATCTCCTGGAACTTGGTCTTGCCCAAAGACTTGGTGAGAATGTCAGCTAGCTGATCTATGGTGGGAATGTAGTTGGCCTTAATGCTCCCTTCTTCCAGGCAGTCCTTGATGAAATGTCGTCCCGCTGGTGCTTTTGCTTGTGTCGATGTCGTCGGCGAGGTCACTGTCGCAGTAGCTGATGAAGCGCACGGTGTCGGGAGCCCTCTTGTAGTGGAGCACACGCTTGATGCCTTGCTGATGCTCCTTAGTTGGTCGTTCCATGAATTAGCTTAGGTACTCGATCGTGAATGCTAGGTCTGGCCGAGTGTGCACGAGGTACCAGAGGCTACCGATGAGCCGTCAATAGTGCATAGGGTCCACCTTCTTCGTCGTGCTCTCACGAGTGAGCTTCAGCTTCTCCTCCATGGGCGTGGCAGCTGGGTTGTAGTACTCCATCTTCCCCAGCTCGAGAATAACTATACATAGTGAGCTTGACAAAGAGTGATGCCCTTGGCATCTTGATGAACCTCGACACCGAGATAGAAAGAGAGGAGGCCGAGGTTGCTCATCTCAAACTGATCCTTCATGGCGGCCTTGAAGCTTTCCACCTCCTTCCAGTTGGCATCGGTGATGATCAGATCATCGACATAGACGTCGACTAGCAGGACAGAACGCCCACTGCCCCGCTGGTACGTTGCCGCCTCGTGTGCGCTCTGCTGGAAACCCATCTTCTTCGGGGTGGTGTCCAGCTTTGTATTCCAGGCATGCGGAGCTTGCCTTAGCCCGTACAAGGCTTTATGTAGCCGGTACACCTTTCCTTCCTCTCCGGTGATGGTGAAGCCTGGTGGCTGGCGCACATACACCTCCTCCTTGAGGTCTTCGTTGAGGAAGGCGAACTTCATGTCCATGTGATGCACCTTCCAACCTTCCTGTGCTGCTATTGCAAGGAGAACCCACATGGACTCCATCCTTACCACAAGCGCAAAGACATACTCGAAGTCGATGCCTTCCTGCTAGACGAATCCTCTTGCCACTATCCTCGCCTTGTGCTTGGTCACCATCCCCTTCTCATCCTTCTTGAGCTTGAACACCTATTTGAGTGAGATTGGTCAGTGGCTGGCGCGTAGGTGCATGAGATCCTAGGTCCTGTTCTTCCCCACTGCCTAGAGCTTCTGCTCCATGGCAGCCTCCCATGTTGGATCACCCTTGGCTTTCGCATAAATGGTCAGCTCACTAGAGTGCGTGAGGTGGAGCTGGGCGAAGAGACATGGCACTAGTCATGGAGGAGATTCATCGCTGATGATATTTGTCACCATGCAATAGCAGGGGGCTCATCATCATAGTACGTGTCAAGCCGATTGTCGTCTCCCTCCAGTGGTGTGGCATGCTCAACTGGAGGTGAGAGGAACAAAGCTGGTGCTGCTGGTGAGATCTTAGCGTTACCCAGGTTTGGTGACACCCGGGGAAGGGGAATTGCCCCTCCTTGCTCTCTCGAAGCTGGTGTTGACGAACATGGCGTGGTTGGAGCAGAGCTTGGAGCAGAGAATAGAGATGTCGTAGAGCGTGTTGCCTCTATTTCATCTTCCCAGAAGTGCTCGATGCTGAACTCTTCCTCCGCTAGAGCTTGACTTGTTCCTTCCTTGATCCAGTCCCACACACAACTCTCATCAAAGACAAAATTGCGTGAGACGTGGACGCGCTGAGTTGTTGGGTCAAGGACTTAGTATGCCCTAGCGCTGTCAGCATAGCCGATGATGATGTCAGGATGGCTATGGTCATCGTGCTTCTTGAGCTAGGACAGATCCTTGGTGAAGGCCATGTAGCCAAATGTGCGTAGATGCCCCACCTCTAGTGTCTTGCTGTTGTAGGCTTCATATGGCGTCATGCCCTACAGTGCCTTGGTCGGCACCTTGTTCAAGAGATGAACGACAATTACCATGGCCTCACCCCAAAAGCGCATCGGTAGTCCTCCCTACCTCAACAGCGCTCACGCCATGGTGACAATCGTCTAGTTCCTCCGCTCCACCACATTGTTCTACTGCAGCAGTATGGAGTGTTGTAGTGGTGCTAGATGCCCTCCTTGGCACAGTACAACATGAAATCAGCAATGATGAACTCGACCCTATTGTTCGTGCGCAGTGTCTACAGCTTCTTTCTGCTCTTCTTCTTGCCACAACCTAGAGGTGCTTGGTGGCATCCGCGGTGGTGTCCTTGATCATCAGTAGCGCCACCCACATGTACCACATGGTGTCATTGACCAGTAGTAGGAAGTAGCTACCTGTCGTCGGGAGCTACCAGTGTGATGGGGCCATAGAGGTCTCCATGGACAAGCTCTAATGGGTCTTGCACGCAGTACTTGACCTTGGACGGGAACGGTGCACAGTGATGCTTGGTGATGACACAAGTGTCATAGAACTATCCAACATGGTTGATTGTCGGCATCCCACACGCCATGCCACCCTTGGAGAGTTGGTGAAGAGTGTCAAAGTGGAGGTGTTCGTATCTCTCGTGCTAGCACTAGGCTTCATCTTCCTTGTGAGCGGCGAGGCAGAACAACTTGGCCATGTTGATGTGGAGGATGTAGAGGCAGTTGGTGCTATGGTGAACCTTGACGAGGAGCCGCCTACACCTGTCCCAAATCCTCATGACACCATCTTTGATCTCCACCTTGGACCCTTCTTCGTTGAGCTGGCCGAGACTCACAATTGAGTTTCAAAGCACCAAAATGAAGTACACCCCATGGAGTACTCGATGCTCTCCGTTCTTCGCCTCGAAGATGATGGAGACAATGCCTGATATGTCCACCTTTGACTCATCACCAAACTTCACCGTAACTCTACTCGTAATGTCTAGGTCGGTGAAGAGCTCTCAGCATCTAGTCATGGGTGGCGCCGCTGTCCAGGTACCAGCCATCGAGCTTGTCGCAACTGCCGGAGTCGGTGTTGAGGTAGACGGACGCTCAAGGCTCTTCAAGGTTGAGCTTGGTGTTCTTGGCATAGAAGGTGGAAGCTTGAACTTTTCCAGGGCTCTCTTCCATGTCCAAGAGCCCATGCACAAGGAACAAGGCATGGTCCTCCTGTGCTTCCGCCATGCACGCAGTGCCTCCACGCTCCCGATCACGACGAGGATTAGGGCAGTCACGTGCTTAGTAGCCAGTGCGATTACAATTGAGGCGGTTGTCATTGCGGTTATGAAAGGTCCAAATGGATAGAGGGGGGTGAATAGCCTATTTAAATTTTCTACAAATCTCAACTAGACAAATCGATTAGTAAAACAAATAGCGAAGCTATTCTAGCACTAGCTCAACTAAGCTATGCAAGCCACCTAAAGTCTAGTACAAGGCTGAGCACTAAGTCACAACAACAAAGCACAACTAAAGCTAACTACACTCCTAAACAAGAACTAAACTACACAGGCTAAACAACTAGGAAGGTAAGCAAGTAAGTAAAAGAGTGGAGAGTGATTGTTATACCGACGTTGCAGAGAAGAGATATATCCAACCAATCACTCGCAATCACAATCGCAAAGAGAATCCTCGGCAATAGATGACACAAGTTTTTTACCAAGGTTCACTTGCTTTCCGGCAAACTAGTCCTCGTTGTGGCGATACACCCACTTGATGGATCATGAGCTAATTGGCAATTCAAAGCCAAAACCTCAGCGGGTGCCACACATCCACTCACAAGATGGGGATCCTCCAAGCCACGAACAATCCACTAGAGTAGCCAATTGTGATCTCCCATGGACAAGGCTCAAGAACCCCTCACAGATCACTTGGTGAGGCTCGAAACAATCTCCAATCACGAGCTCAACACCACCGTTGCTCCAAGCCATCTAGGGCGTCGGGAAACACCCAAGAGTAACAAGAAATCTGCAGCAAACTCAAGGATCAAGTGCCACTAGATACAACTCTCAATGCAATACACTTGAATCTCACTCAATATCACTAAGATTAGCAATCAAGCAAGGAGATGAGTGGAGGGAGTGTTCTCTATCTCAATGTATGCCTCAAGTAATCAAATGTGCAAGAGAGAACCACACAAAGCCGGCCACCTTCTATTTATAAGCCCCTCAACAAATAGAGTCATTGGCTCTCTTATTGGGCTGGACTCAGGGTCACCAGACTCTCTTCAGCGAACCACCAGACGCTGCGGCCCTACGTCCGGTGCGTGGATAGCTACCACGCGTCAACGATTTGATTCTCATGCTTTGATCTCTAACGGTCACCAGTGGACCACCGGACGCAGACAAGTGAGCACCAGAGGTGTTCGGTACTCACCGGTCCCGTACGTAGAGAGAGTTGCAAAACGCTCTCACACCGGACGCTAAGCACTGGACTCACTCTAGTGCGTCCGGTGCTTTGTTAGAAAACCTCGCAGACTAGCTCGCTGATCCTAACAGACACTAGACACACGAACAGCAAAGCAAACCCCTTGCGTTCGGTGCTGCACGTCCGATGCACTCTGCTCACTGAGCTAGACACCGACAGTACACCGGACGCTAAGGCCAGCATCCGTGCCTCCACGCACTGTGTCCGGTGAGTGTCCCACGACTTCTGCAAAGAATTCCATCAGCACAATAAAAATTATACACTTGATTTTCTCAAAAACGTCGAGTCCCACCGAGCTTGCGAGATGTTGAGGGAGAGAGGAACCCAAACCCCTCTCAACCCAAGGAACTCCACCTCCTTTGTAAATGTGCTAACAACACCAAGTGTCCACCACCAATGTGCATGTGTGTTAGCATTTCACAAACATTTTCCCAAAGGAGTTAGGTTAGCACTTTACTAGATTCTAATGCATATGCTTAAGATATGGACCTAGTAGCACTTGATTTGAGAGATGACCGTGATTTCCCCTCTTGATAGTCGACTATCTATCCTAAATTCGGTCAATCACTTCTCTACTCAACTTAGACCGACAAAAGCAAAACCCTATGTTTATACCTTTGCCTTGATCACTTTACTCCTTGTCTATCATCATGATCTCCACCTCATGCTTCATCTTTTTGTAATCATGTGGCCACCATTTCATGCCACCTTGCACCTTCATCACATGTGTTGCTATGCCTAACTTAAATCACTTAAACACAAGGCATTACCAACTTGGTGTCATTAATTACCAAAACCAAACTTAGGCTTTTAGGTTAGCGTGGCGATCGCCGCCAGTGACCCATGTCTTGTATTTTCTACCACGATCTAATGCGCCACCATGATCCCCTGCCTTGGCCTTGTTCTTCTTGCCTCTATTGGGGTGTCAGTGATGCTCTGCTTGTTCCTTGGATGTCCCAGTGGCTTCCTTCTTCTTCTTCTTATTATTATTATCGAAGGACCACCACTGCTTAGCGGTGTAGAGGAGCTTCCCGGAAGCTAGCTTCACCTCTGGTGCACGCTCGCAATCCTAGACCGCCTTTAGATGCTCGGTAACATCCTCGACCGAGAGTTGCCTAAAGTTTAACAGAGTCTCGATGGAGAGCACCATCTGATCATACTTCTTCGTCATGCATCTGATAAACTTCTCCGTGGTGTGCTTGTCATCGAGATCGGTGTCACCATTATAGGCCATTTGCTCCATGAGGTTGGTGAGGCGCAGTGCGAAGTCCTTGACTTGCTCCCTTACACAAATTACAAGAGCTTCCCACTCACCTCAGAGCCACTGTAGGGTGGCACGCTGAATGCGCTCACCGCTGACACGCCTGGTCACAATCGCCTCCCAAGCGAGCTTGGCAGTTTCCTTGTTGGCAATGGTGGCACCTAGCTCTAGTGGGAGGCAGCACAGAGAGCCTCCAAGACGCACTGATCATCCTCATACTGCACATTGCCGTAGCAGACCGCCTCCTGGAGCCCTTGTGCCTGGAGCTTGACCTTCATTAGTAGGCTCCACTCGTGGTAGTTGGAGCGGGTGAGCTGCGGCCATGCACCATCAATGTCGCGGTAGACCTGCACCACAAAGGAGCACCCACGACGACTACGATAGCGCTAAGAAGACGGTGACACATGACAGTGGCGTTCCGGCTGCGCAAATGCTCGACCGGTCCACCCGCCTCCTCCCTCCTCAGCTCTGTGTGTAGAGCGGTGGCTATGCCACCATGGCCTAAGCCGTGGCTGTACTGCTGCAGCTGCCTATGTCACCTCTGTGGCTACCGCTTCTGCCGCGGCGAGATGGGCCTCAGGGCTGCCGGGGCCAATGGCCTTGCCGCTCCTCCTTGGTGAGCCATCACTCTTGCTCCCAACGGCTGCGGTGGCCAGATGCACTATCTCAGTGGAGTTGGAAGCCATGGAGAAGACGGTGGCAGCGGGGTGGGGGCTTTGCTAACCCTAGGCTCTTGATGCCAAATGTTGCCCAAACATCACAAACACAAGGGTAGGATAAATCCTAGAGGTTAGCTTGACCAATGGGTCGCTTGGATTGAATGTAAAGTTTGCAAAGCTACTTTTACAATAGGGTGACTGCTGCTTATATAGAGCAGGGACTCTACCAACTACTCAGCGTATTCTTGCATAAAGCAAGAGGCTACTTGGTTGCCAAGGCTTCTCATGATCAATTTGAGGGCCAAGGAACCCATAATGCATAAAGTAAAAATGCAGAAACTTGAGGGCCTCTACTCAGGGTGGGCACAATAACCAAAACCGAGGAACCGAACCGAAAGAACCGGAACCAAAACTAAAAGAACCGGAACCGAAAAAATCGGTTCCTTATTCGATTCCAAGTTTTGAGGAACCGAAATAACCGAGAACAATTTGGTTCCTACCCTCGGTTAACCGAAAGAACCGAAATTCATGAATTTTACTTTACTTACTAGTATTTTGTAAGACAAAGTTTGATTTTTGTGTGACGTCTCATACTAAATTACTATGTATTTATGTTACTATATTGCTATTGTAATCTTACCAATTATTATTATTATCTAAATTAGAAGTGGTGTTGCCTATATTTGCTTTAAAACCTACATATTTTTTTTGTTGTATTAACCTTTGCTAGAAAAATTCGGTTAGTTCAGTAAGAACCAGAATCGAACCGAAATAACCGAGAACCGAAATGCTCGGTTCCTATTTTTTTTGGAACAGATCAGTTCTTATGTTCTAGGAACCGAATTTCATAAATAACCAAGGAACCGAACCGAAACTAAACCGCCGAGAACCGAATGCCCACCCTGAGCCTCTACCAACTACTCACAAGTGCTGGGCTTAACACTGTCACTGACACAAAATATGTATATGTGGAGCTGAATTTTTCATATATCAATATTGTGGTATAAATGGGTGATTTTTAGACATATATAGGACTATTTTGAATTTGTTTTGGTCATGGAAAAGAAAATATTTTAGGTGAAGATTTAAAGATAACTATAGGTTGTTTTTAATAATGATATGTGTAGATAATTTGTATGTAGAATTAGAGGGTTACTATAGTAAGTACTATAGATGAAGATTATGTTGTTATTTATAGTTTTTATAATTGAAGAAGGGTTATATAGAGTCCTTCGACTATTATTTTTAATAATTGTTAGAGTCTACTGAATTGATGACTCGATTTCTAATCTTTTAAAGGATATTAAGTTTTTATTTTTCCCTAAAATGTCTTGTGAGGGTTATTATGGGTTCCCCAGCCAATAATTAGATTCAACAAGGTCTATTCTTTTTCTCATAGGCAAAGGTACTCAAACAAGCTAAAACTACAAAGGACACAACCTAGAGACAGAAAAACTAAGACTCAACTAGAAGAGATTGTTGGCCTAGGGCAGCCCTCCTCTTATTTATAGAGCTATTACACATGCCCAAGCTTGCCTTTAGATATTTTGGCTGAACCACCTAATCTGAGGGGCATAATGGTCCAAGTAGAGATCAATGGCCACAAGCCTTTCTTGACAATGCTTTGCCTCGATGCAAGCTTCCCGATGACGCCACGTCCCGTCTCGAAATCCATCTCGAGCTTTGAGGCCCAAACACATAAAACCATGTGCAAGTAGTTTTGAGGCTCAAACAACCAAACCCAGTTGGAGTCACGTATCCACTAAACTTCCTCCATGATCTCGATGCTTGTCACCACTATTCTTGCGCCCCTGCTTGACTTGGTCAACATTTGTCTTAACTTGGTCAACACCGTCTATGTCGTGTCCTCTTGTACACTTGCTTGTTGACCGTCTACCGTCTACTCCATCCATGGTCAGTGTTGACGGTCCTTAAGTACTAAAATTAATAATCAAATAAACATGAAAAAGGATCAATATGAAACAAACATCTAGAATTAGGGTTTTATCTGACAGAATTCCACGAGTTTTGGTGTTTATCTATTTCTGCAGGGGTTTATCAGAAAATATGGAGAGAAGGTCCACATGTCATGTTTACAACAAGATAATTACGTGCCGCGCAATTTTCCTCAATCTAGAAGGATCCAGAAGCCATGGGAACGAACGGAAAGCGATTCGGGCTCGGGGGCTGGGCGCCCGCCCACCCCCCTTGGGCGCCCGCCCAGGCCAGGAAGCCAAACATGACTCTGCTTCGGGACAACGCTCCACCGACCTAAAGGATCAATCTAAACCATACAATCTATGTCGGTTTGATCCAATGGCTCACGTTCACTTGAGGGGACTATAAAACCAGACCCCCTGGCCCCTGGAGGAGGGGAGGAGAAATCATTATTCAGAGGTAGCCATCAAAGTTAGGGTTTAGATCTCTCTCCCACAGAGAATTAGAATTAGCTACTCCCTAATCCTTCAAGTTTAGAGGTTTGATTAGATAGCAATTAGAGAAGTAGAGCACTACGCTCTGGATTCGGATCTTCGGTAATAAAGATTGGTATTATTCATATCTTTCTCTAATTCTATTGTTCTAATTACATTATGTCTCTAATTATTTTGTTCTTAGTTTGCTCTAGTTCTATATTTGATATAGTTCTAATTGATAATGAGTTTATGTATAAGTTTGCAAAGCGCTTAGCTCTTGACGCGAGGGAGTTAGGTGATAGATCACATGTGAGCGTGGTGCTTAGATGTTATTTATCTGCAAATGTATCCTATTGGCCGAGTCGTGTGGTAGTTCGCGATAGTGACAGCTTCGTTGATTCTTATATAGTCCACCCTCCGTTGATAGGACAGGCAGAACCGGTATTGTGGAGTAAGTCATGCGATGTTCTGATTTACTTTATCAATGTTCCTTATACATGAATGAAGAGTCTTTTATGCTATACATGATCTTGTAGATAACTAGAGTAGATTATGACTTAGTAGTTAGTAGATAACTTAGAATCCATTCTCTAGCTAATCCGACATCACCTACATATATGAGGAGTAGTCTATTTTCTAATCGCTGTGTCATCTACCCATGAACTTATACTTTATTATCATTATCTTTATGGTTTACCCCCTGCTAAAGTATGTGACTGTGTGACGAGTTTCTTATTAGTAATCATGTTCTTGCAAGTTTATCTCTAGTCTATGCCTTGATAGATTTTGTCCCTTGATTTAATTCCATCTTCTTGAGATCCCTAGAGCAAAATTATAAATAACGATACCTGGAATACTTATCCTAGTGAAATGCTACAATGAGGTGTTTTATCTGTGCGCTTGCGGATAGAATAGATTATTTTCTAGAGAGCCTTTACATTTATAAATACCTTTGTACACTCTGGCGCCATGCTAGGGATGACAACCTAGTATCTAAGTGGTGTTAGCTAGTGTCAACAAGCATTTCTGGCGCCGTTGCCGGGGACTTATAGGAATTATACGAGTCTCAGGAATAAGTCATAAAAGGGAACAAAAGGGTAATATTAAGGAAAGCCAGAAAATCAATCAAGGTTATTCATATAAAATATTAGACTAGACTATAGAGAAATAATTGTATAAAAACAGCTACTAAGTGAGAAATCATAACAAGGCACCGCTGCTTTGGCAGGTTCACCCTGTTGTTTTTCTATGTTTATATTTTTATACAGGGTATAATAGGATTGACTTTGGGTACATTCAACTCTCCATCATCAGAACCAAAGCAATCAAGAGAAGAAGAAGCTAGCTACCAATTGCTGAAGCTATGGCACAAAAGACCTTGCAAGAATTCTCTGCTCCAAGCCTTGAGAACATTCCAACTGGTCCAAGATTTGCAGTAGAAGAAGGAATACCTGAGTTTGAGCTCAAGTCAAGCCTCATCAATTTGGTGCAAGCTACACAATTCAGTGGAAAGGCATATGAAGATGCTAGTGCACACTTGCAGAATTTCTTAGATATTGGAAGCACAATCCACATCAACGGAGTTGACAAAGACGTCATACTGCTTCGCCTTTTTTCATTCTCACTAGAAGGGAAAGCGAGGAAGTGGTTCTACACTCATCAAGATAACATCAATAACTGGACGAACTTGTCAGATGCCTTTCTATCAAAGTTTTTCCCTATAGGCAAAACAACTGCCTTAAGAGGAAATATTATCAGTTTCCAACAGTAGAAGACAGAAGTCATTTCAGAAGCATGGGAGCGTTTTCAAGGATACATATCAGATTGTCCTCACCATGGAATGGCCACATGGTTACTTATGCAGACCTTCTACCATGGATTAACCCAGAAGACTCGTGAGTGCCTAGATGCATCTGCTAAAGGATCATTCTTGGAGCTCACAACTGGAAAAGCAGAGATACTTTTGGATAAGATAGCAGAAAACCAAAGCTGGTTCCAAGATAAAGCTCAACAATGTCATCAAACTGAAGAAATACCAGAAGAAGTAAATGCATTATCAACTAAGATGGAAAATTTGCTCCATTGGATTGACCAGAGGGCCAAGTTCAAAGAAGATCAAAGGGCCATTGAGACAGCATACAAATATCAACCAACTTCGAGTCAACCCAATAGCAAAGGTATGAATTCAGGTAATACTTTCAAGCAACTTTCATTAAAAGAGATAATTTCTCAACAAACCAAAATTAATGATGAAGTTAAACAAAGGCTAGATACAAATGAATCGTCTCTAAAAGATATACATAATAAAATGGATTTTCTACTAACTGCCTTTGATGAGCAAAACACTCTTAATAAAAGGGTAGAGCTTAAATTAATAAAGTTAGCTGCTGCACTGCCTGTTGCTACTAACATTGAGCAGGTAAAGAATATAACTACTAGAGGAGGCAAAGCTACCAGAGATCCTCCATACCCAAAAGAGAAACAAAGAACATCAGCACCAGTGCAACCAGCAGTGATAGAAGAAGAAAGCCCAGTTGCAGCAGAAGATCTGCTCCAACCACCAAGAACTGGAGAAATGAGGAAAGATTTTTACGACACCAACTATTTGCCATTTCCCAGAAGAAACAGAGGACTGCAGTCGGATGAGCAGTTTGGTAAGTTTGTAGAGGTCATTCAGAAATTATATGTCAACATACCTCTGCTCGATGCCATACAGGTACCTACATATGCAAAGTACATCAGAGATATTCTTAACAAGAAGAGACCACTGCCCACCACTGAGGTTATCAAGCTGACAGAAGAATGTAGTGCGGCCATCCTCAACAAACCACCAAAGAAGAAGGAAGACCCCGGATGCCCCACTATTGATTGCTCGATCGGAAACCAACACTTCAACAATGCACTTTGTGATCTCGGAGCAAGTGTCAGTGTGATGCCAGCATCAGTCTACAAAAAGCTTGAGCATGCAACCTTAGAACCAACATCAATGTGCTTGCAACTAGCGGATCAATCGGTTCGACACCCGCTGGGCATCGCCGAGAACATTCCAGTCAAGATCAGAGATTTCCTTGTGCCAGTAGACTTCGTAGTACTGGACATGAGTCCTGACTCGAAAGTGTCCATCATCCTTGGAAGGCCATTTCTGAGCACTGCCAATGCCCACATTGATGTCGGGAAGGGAGAAATCAAGTTCAACATAAACGGTCAAGAAGAACACTTCACATTCAAACCCAGACCAGAGAGAGACTCTACAGTGAAGGAAGTTCATGAAGAACCACTGGAGACACCATCTCCGGAGGAAGGTAACTCAGAAGATTAAAAGATTTGGAGGTCCAGCTTGGGGGACCTAAAAATCCCAAACCCTCACCGGGAGGTAAATCGGTATTTATCCGCATTATTAATTTTCTCATATTTAAATTCTTGCATAATTAATTCTTGCATTAGTCATATATATTCATAGCATAATAATCAAAAAGCCCCATACAAATAATATTCGTGGTGTGTAACAACCCATATTTATTAATTGTGGAGGCACAAAAAATATTTTCCAATATCATTTTCATTAAGTTTCAACTCTCATAGATTTTCCTGCATTATATTTATTTATATTGATCTTCTAGAAGCATGACCCACACTCTTTGGGTCCCACATGTCATACACTTCACCTCACATACATCCCATCACATAATTTCATCCATCAATATGTTTCCACTCACTTGACATCTTTCCACCGTCCAACCACTACCAACACAATATTATTCTGCGTGAGATCAAAGCAAGGAAGCAAGTGGAGGAGGCACACCCAGGATGGACACCAGGAGTGGGCACCCGCCCACCTACCTTGGGCGCCCGCCCTGTCCCCTGCTCAGCCTATAAAAGGCCACCTCCAGCTCCCCTTCTCTTCACACAAACACTTCAGAAAACCACACAAATCTCAGTTTCCGAGAAGGAGCTTTTGTAGTGAAGAAAAGAGAGTAGAGAGAAAGAGAAGAGTGGAAGGGAAGGTTGGAGTTCTTTTGAGAGAGTGATTGTCACCTAGCAAGTAGTGATCCCGTTGTCTAAGCGGAAGTAAAAGTTGTTTAGGGGGAGGCTCTACCAAAATAGAAACTTGTCTTGAACGATTAACCCCTGGACTACTGACACTCCGGACAGCTGACCACTAACATTTTATCTCACATTTTCCACCAGTTGTGTTTTTTGCCAACTTTTGTTTGCAGGATGTTTAAGAAGGTGAAGAATGCAGGGAAGGCTCTCAAGAACATTGGAACAAGGAGTTCCGCCCGACACTCCTCACAGCCATCAGAGATGAGCGTCGACCCGACACCCACACAAGCTCCATCATCTTCATCAGGCCAGCAAGTCAAGGTCCTTCTCAAGATAGGAGACCTAGGACTGAAGACCCGAAGAGAGAAGGAAGTCTATCAGCAATTGAAGAACAAAGATTTCATTCACACCCCTACTATCGATCCAATCCTACTACGAGAAACAGGTATGGACACTGAATTTGACTTAATTTTTCAGATGATGGGTTGGACAAATTTTTGGAATATAACTGAGCTGGGTTCTCGTCTTCTCACCCTCGAATTTCTTTGCACCTTACAATACTATGAGGGGGGAATTGTTTTTCGGATGTTTAAACAGGAAATTATGTTATCTTGGAGAGAGCTGAGCGACCATCTTGGTTTCTCTTCAAGATGCATCCTGAACATTGACTCCGATTTACCCAATTTTGAGAGACAGAAGTTTTGGAGAGAAATATCTAGAGATAATTTTTACAGTCAAGCCCGAACCAGTGACATGGAACACCCCACTCTTAGGATGTTTCACAAATGACTTGGGTACAATCTTTTCTATCGTGACGATATTAGAAAAGTAAGAGTAGGAGATTTACAACTTTTATATGCTGCTATTAGTAAAGTACCCACTTCACCTGTTACATTATTAGTTTCACATTGGCTTAGTATACCTAGTCTTCAGGGACCAGTAGGATGTACTTCACTTATCACTCGTCTAGCCACTAATCTTCACTTACTAGAAAATTCATCGTTGGACTTCATAGAAGAATTAAGAATTTATCATGGCTATGCCACATTTAGACAAGCTCGGATGTTAAAAAAAGAGGGAAATATAATGTATATGCTATATGATGATAAAGGCAAGATTCGGTTACCTAACCCGAACCTTGGCCTCTACTCTGTGCAAAACTTTTTGATTGAGATTGCAGCAACACCAGTGAACCAGAGAACTCCACAGCGAGTGGCATCTGAAAGGATAACCACTCACCGAGAACGCACTTGGTATGGAGCTGACCCTGGACCAGAAGAAGCAGCGCACCTGCATTATTGCGATTACAATCCACGAGTCCTTCGAGACCCATGGGCTCGTCATGCGCAACCACAAGAGCCAACAGAGGAGACATGGCCGGAAAGCCAAGATCACCAGTGGACAAACCCGCCTTTTCATACGGGCAGGTACTCCACTGATCCATATGGAGCTTCAGGATCCAGACCTCCGCCCCAATTTGATGCAGGACGATACTCCGACGCCTCCTACGCTTTCACGAATGACTACTATCAAGAGGCCGGTGCTTTCTTCACTCGTACCGACAACACCCTTCTCGACATCCAGAACACGCAAGCAGAACATGGAAGACTCCTGGAAGAACAACAAAAATGGAACCAGGACCATGCCGCTGCAGTAGAAGAGCTGAGACAAGATACAACAACAATGAACGACAACATCACAACCATGATGCGGTTCTGGAACATCGGGTAAGACCGACGTCAACATCCAGCTTGGGGGAGTTCCTCCCTAAATTTATCAAGTAAGTTTTTATTTGCTCTTCTTATTTATTCTATTCTGTCTTAGTATTTAATTTATCTTAAAAAGAAAAAACTAGAAAACCAAATAAATAATTTCTTGCTTTAATTTACTGCATTCTATAAACATGAAAACAAAATAAAAAGAGTGTGTAGATAAGTGTGCTTTATTTTTCTGCTAAGTTTAATCTCTAGAAAAAATAAAAAAGACCAAAAATATGCATGATGGAAATGATGAACAGTTGCTCTGTTTGCTTACTTACAAGTACCTAGCTTTTATATTAGAATTCTTCCAGGAATTACTAAAACTAAAATTACTATCTTTGGGAAGCATAAAACTAAAGTCTAGGTGAGAGAAAGGCATGATATAAAGTTGAGCTACTGTTTATCTTGTTCCTACTACACTAAGTTCTAGAGATTTATTTTGAAAACTAACAAGTCACATGATGAGTTCCTAGCATAACAAACTACCTACCACAGCCATATTTGCTCTAACATCTTTTACTATAATTACATTGAGTTTGATCGAGCTGTGTTGACCCTTAGGAGCTTTTCATGTGATTAAGTTAAGATATTCACTTGCACACATCTACCACAGCATTCATCAATCATTAAAATTGCTAAAAATATATTATCACTCACTGTCCCAAGTATTGTTATTCTCTCTCTCTAAAAAGATTCAATGCAGAAGAGGCATGGGTTATGCAAAAATATACGAGGAAATAAAAAGGGGCAAGTGCCCGGAACCTCGGAAAAGAAAGAAAAAGAGTGAGACGAGAGGTAAAAGTGGACAAGTGTCCGAAGTAGAATTAGGGGTACAAAGATGCCCACTTGAGCGGAAAAAATGGACAAGTGTCCGACAGTAGAATTAGGGGTATCTACTACCCACCTGAAAAAAAAAGAGAAAAAGATAGCTCATGTTCTCCCAAAGCAAAGATCAAAGAAGAGGAGAAATAGCAATATAAGGAGCAATGAGAACTAAATTTTATTATTATCACTTATGCATTTTCATCATCACTATCATTTACTCCATCAGACATGCACATCTTGATTTAATTATATGCTGAGTTCCTTTGGATCCATGGCTCGATTAGACAACATATGTATGAGCTGTTTTCACTCCTATGAGCTCCACTTAAATATTCTATTAGCTATAGGCAAGTGATATCATGGTAAGGATCCACAAATACCACATATAGAGAGACTTGAGAGATTATTGCTGGGAACTCTGAGTTTTATTTTGAAAACTTATGAAAAACTCTGGAACAAAGGTGAAGTATAGACAAGAGGGATAGTGCTTGACTTAACTATTTTGTCTTTCGATTACTTAAGATTTAAGTGCAGGTACTAAAACTTCATAACACTTCACTTTAATCTGGAAGAATTTTTATGTAAAAGTATGTGTGCCTGTCAGGAAAGAAAACATCGAAGCAACTCCTGATCCGTCTGAGTTTAGCTGTTTGCTCAGGGACGAGCAAAGGGCAAGCTTGGGGGGGTTTGTTGACGGTCCTTAAGTACTAAAATTAATAATCAAATAAACATGAAAAAGGATCAATATGAAACAAACATCTAGAATTAGGGTTTTATCTGACAGAATTCCACGAGTTTTGGTGTTTATCTATTTCTGCAGGGGTTTATCAGAAAATATGGAGAGAAGGTCCACATGTCATGTTTACAACGAGATAATTACGTGCCGCGCAATTTTCCTCAATCTAGAAGGATCCAGAAGCCACGGGAACGAACGGAAAGCGATTCGGGCTCGGGGGCTGGGCGCCCGCCCAGGCTAGGAAGCCAAACATGACTCTGCTTCGGGACAACGCTCCACCGACCTAAAGGATCAATCTAAACCATACAATCTATGTCGGTTTGATCCAATGGCTCACGTTCACTTGAGGGGACTATAAAACCAGACCCCCTGGCCCCTGGAGGAGGGGAGGAGAAATCATTATTCAGAGGTAGCCATCAAAGTTAGGGTTTAGATCTCTCTCCCACAGAGAATTAGAATTAGCTACTCCCTAATCCTTCAAGTTTAGAGGTTTGATTAGATAGCAATTAGAGAAGTAGAGCACTACGCTCTGGATTCGGATCTTCGGTAATAAAGATTGGTATTATTCATATCTTTCTCTAATTCTATTATTCTAATTACATTATGTCTCTAATTATTTTGTTCTTAGTTTGCTCTAGTTCTATATTTGATATAGTTCTAATTGATAATGAGTTTATGTATAAGTTTGCAAAGCGCTTAGCTCTTGACGTGAGGGAGTTAGGTGATAGATCACATGTGAGCGTGGTGCTTAGATGTTATTTATCTGCAAATGTATCCTATTGGCCGAGTCGTGTGGTAGTTCGCGATAGTGACAGCTTCGTTGATTCTTATATAGTCCACCCTCCGTTGATAGGACAGGCAGAACCGGTATTGTGGAGTAAGTCATGCGATGTTCTGATTTACTTTATCAATGTTCCTTATACATGAATGAAGAGTCTTTTATGCTATACATGATCTTGTAGATAACTAGAGTAGATTATGACTTAGTAGTTAGTAGATAACTTAGAATCAATTCTCTAGCTAATCCGACATCACCTACATATATGAGTAGTCTATTTTCTAATCGCTGTGTCATCTACCCATGAACTTATACTTTATTATCATTATCTTTATGGTTTACCCCCTGCTAAAGTATGTGACTGTGTGACGAGTTTCTTATTAGTAATCATGTTCTTGCAAGTTTATCTCTAGTCTATGCCTTGATAGATTTTGTCCCTTGATTTAATTCCATCTTCTTGAGATCCCTAGAGCAAAATTATAAATAACGATACCTGGAATACTTATCCTGGGGAAATGCTACAATGAGGTGTTTTATCTGTGCGCTTGCGGATAGAATAGATTATTTTCTAGAGAGCCTTTACATTTATAAATACCTTTGTACACTCTGGCGCCATGCTAGGGATGACAACCTAGTATCTAAGTGGTGTTAGCTAGTGTCAACAGTCAGCCCCGATATCTTGGTCTCTCGGTCGAAGTCTCCACGTCTGTCCTTCAATGCTCCTAGTTTATCGGCATGAACTCGCTTGACCTTCTCCATTGTCATCAACCATCTCAACAGTCAACACTTGCACCCATCACAAGCCAAAAGACATAATGCACAACACCACACTCATGCCATGGTCACTCGTGATCACAACATACATGGGCACATCTCAACTATGTGTTCGCAAAGACCTAACCTAAAGGATAAAGGTTCTAGAGCTAATCTCTAGGCCCATCATTAGTCCAACAACACCTAAGTTGAATGTACCCAATCATTGTTGTTACTTGTTTACACTTTTATATGAACTTATTATGATTTGATCCAACTTGACCATCTTAATATGATTTGTTCATTTTTCTTGTGCATGACGCAGTGAACTTTAGAGTATGCTTTGTTGTACAGAAAATTCAGTCAAGAAGGTTGCTAATTGGGAAGCCGCAAAACAACCACTTCGGACGACAAATTAGGTGAAACACAAGGATTATTTGACGGCCACTGCTCAATGCCATCCAAGCAACTGTGGCAGCATCATTGACGAACTATTCAAGCTAGCTAAACCTTTGAATTAATTTTTTACCAGCATGCCTTCCTGACAGTTAGGTCAAAAATCATTAGGTTCTACGAATATTTTATTGATTACCCAGGAAACATGTGCAAGCATTCCTACCTACCTAATCTTTGCTTACTTCCCAGGGCGCTGTCTCCAAAGCTTAGTGTTTCATTGGCTTTTTGAGGAAACAAAAAAACAGAACTGCAAAAAGCTACATGCTTTGCCAGCAGAAGTCTCCCTGATTGATTGGTTATTCTTTGCTTGAGGTAGACTAGCTCTGGCCGGCCAGATGGATTCAGTCCAAATTAATTGGTATTTTTTTTTGTTTTGCACCATGTGGTTCTGATTCAAGATAGTTCAATGTCGAACATAGGCTCATCATCTGCTTGAGTGAGTAAAAAATATGCTTTTTTGGAAAGAAATACACCAATGATTTAAGAATAATAAATAAATAAATAAATAAATGTGATTCTATAGCATTCATGTACGTTTCAGTTTGGACTGGATCTTATCCCAAAGAATAATATATACACTAAAAAAATCATATGTCGAGGAATATTATTTGGCGTGTACGTGATTTGTTTATTTCAGTGATTGAGCGCAAAAGGAAGGAGGTGGTTCACCTCCTCTCAGCTCCATCTCCAACAGAGATGTGTACATCCAACAATTCGCCCATCTCTCCATGTCACTCCCCCTCTCTCGTCTAATCCCAATAGTGCAAGGGTGACAAATTGTTCAGTCAAACACGCTTCATGTAGCGAAGAATCTAAAGGGTGGGCAGTGCTGTTTCAACAAAGCCTCCTCCTCCTCCTCCTCCTCTTTTCTCTCACACACTTGGAAGGTTTTGCCCCTTTTTGGTGTGTAACTGCGCTAGCACTACACTTGGCCTTCTTCCCCTTGCCTCCACCAAGCACAAGAAGCTAAGGTAGCTACCAAACCACTCTCCTGCAAGTCCTCAAATCTTAGGACTTAGGATCAGCATCAGCTTCCCTCTCATGAGGCATCCCTGCATATGATGGCCACAAGTCATTATAAAAGGGAAGCCACCAATAAGTTCTCTCTGTCTCTGCATGCAGCCAGGCCCCTCCTCTCAACTTGTTCTTCTTCTAACTGATCAGCTGCTTCCTTTTCTTTTCCAATCCTCCCTACGCCTACACACCCACCCACAACTTTAAGGTAGCTGCTAGCTAGTGCTAGTGCATGGCTATATATATGCATCTATAAGTAGAGTAGGTTGCACCCTCCAAGGGGTTCATCATTCATCAGTGTCATCACCTTAGAAGGTGCATGCAAGGAGACAGGCCACAATAATGTCTCAGAGGAAAGGGGCCTCCATGGCTGCTGCAGTGACGAGCAGCAAGCACCATGAGGATCAGGAGATGATGATGGAGCTCAGGAGAGGCCCCTGGACGCTTGAGGAAGACAACCTCCTCATGAACTACATTGCTTGCCACGGCGAGGGCCGCTGGAATCTCCTCGCCCGTTGCTCCGGTGAGTATACATGCATGGAGTCCGATTCCATTTCTCACTCCCAATTAATTAAGCTAGCTAGGGAATTAATCTCCTCGTCTTAATCTTCTGCATGCTTCAATTAGGGTTGAAGAGGACCGGCAAGAGCTGCCGGCTGAGGTGGCTCAACTACCTCAAGCCTGACATCAAGCGCGGCAACCTCACGCCGGAGGAGCAGCTCCTCATCCTCGAGCTCCATTCCAAGTGGGGAAACAGGTGGTCGAGGATCGCGCAGCACCTGCCAGGGCGGACGGACAACGAGATCAAGAACTACTGGCGGACGCGGGTGCAGAAGCAGGCGCGGCAGCTCCGGGTGGACGCCAACAGCGCCGTCTTCCGCGACGCCGTCCGCTGCTACTGGATGCCGCGCCTGCTCGAGAAGATGGCCGCCACGTCGACCGCGCACGACCTCCACGGCGAGCTGCTGCCGCCGGCGCCGCCGCTCCACCCCTCGCACGTCGTCGCCGGCATGGCCTCTTCCTCCTCGCCGATCCACGGCAGCCATGACCATGAGCAGGACCCGACGAGCAACGCGCCGGCGGGCAGCGGCTACTACCACCAGCGGTACCCGGTCGACCCGAGCCCGAGCACGTCGACGACGTCCGGGTCAACCTCGGCCGCCGCGCTCCCGCCGGTGCCCTGCTTCTCCGAACTGAGCTGGGTCGACCAGTACGGCTACGGCCCTTACAGTTACACCACCGACCTCGACGGCGCCGCGGGCGTGTCGTCGTTCGACGACGACTCGGCCGCGCTGGAGAGCCTCGGCCTGGACGGGCTGGACCTCGGGCCGGCCGAGGCCGACAGCGACGTGTTGTACTCGGACACGACGCTGCTGGACTACCTCAACTCCACATGCGCCGGCGGCGGCACCATGATGACGATGATGGGCGGCGGCGTCGGCGGCGGTAGCGTCGTCCACAACAGCTGCGGCGGCGCCATGGGCGGATGCGGCGACGACGTCGCCGAGTACGGGCGCCCGACGTCGTCGTCGTCGTGGCGGACGGACGAGCTCGTGTTCCAGGCGTCGGCGAGGAAGCTCGGTGATCATCAGCATCAATGGGGAGGAGGAATCTAGAAGCAATCGATCGAATCGAGAGAGGTTGCTAGCTAGCTCACTAAAGCCTAGCTAGCTATAGGCTATAGCTAGAAGGATGAAGATGATGATGATGATGATGGGCGCGCACAGCAGGTTGCTTCTTGCGACGTCTCTCTCCCAAAGCGATGATCGAGATGTCACACTAGTTAAATTAGTGGAGCTAGCTAGATGCGTCAGTGGCGATCCAAAATCGACCTTAGCAGGCGAGCGACGTACGTACGTTCCGATCGATCGATCGAGATATCTCTTGCTGTTAATTTGATCGATCGTTCGAGATCGTGGTTTGTGTAGTCGAGATGTTGAGTTTGATGGTGCACGTACGCATGTATGTATGTGCGTACACGTGTTGTTGTGTTGTCACTTTTATTGTTAGTGGCGCGTATAATTCACGTACATGTGTGTGTGTGTGTTTCGTTATTCCTTCTTCCATAGTTTTTTTTTTCACAATTCATTCATGCGTGTTCTGCTTCATCCGTTACTGAAAGATTATGAAAGGTCGTGTTGGGTTATTGGACGATCGATGGATCGATCAGGGAGATCGAGGTATAGTACGTCGTTGTCCCCAAGTGATCGATCGATCGACGGAGAGGGATATATCGGATGTGGTGTTTGTGTGTTGGTGGGGTTGCGTGTACGTGGTGGGTGGTGTGATAACGTCGTCTCTAGCTCAGATTCAGATGGATGGATACGTACGTGAGCGACGATCGGGATGGTCTCGATCGTACGTGCCTCTGCTCGTCGGCCAGGGAAAGTCGGCAATGACACGTCGCTTCAATTCGAGATCGATTCCCTCCGTCGTCGTCGCCGCCGGGCCGTGTGTGGTGCCGATCGAGTTTACAGCTGGTGGCAACTGCTTTTTGGAGGGATCGGATGATCGATCAAGCTCACACTCGGGGTTTGCGTTTCTCCGTGGATTTATACAGTGTAATAATGCCGCATGGCCACGGAGAGAGAGCTCTTGGATTTTGACCACGCACAAGCTAGGGGCGTACGCGCGTACCACCTTTTGTGTTCCCTCAGCTAGGGTTATTTTGTAACCCCTAGCTAAGCCTACTTAGCTTCACACACCAATTTTTTTTCTTAAAGTAGTGATATTCATCACTCCTCATAGACTTCAATCACCCAAAATGATATATATCGACTGGGTAAGACATGAGTTCAAGTCCTTGAATTGACATGATGGGTTCTTATTTTTCTTTAGATTTTTCCAAGATTTAACGATAACTTTCTAAGACGATGTATCTATCGACAGCGAGGCGTTTGTGGTGACGTTAACTTATATATTACGGATGACCTCCCCCTAGAAAATTATTGTATATTCTCTCTTTCCTAAAAAGAATGTAACATTCTAGGTTTAGATAAGTCAAACTTTTCTAAGTCATCAAATTTCTAGAAAAAATTGTCAACATCTATATCTCCAATTAGATTTACTATAAGAAAGACATTCCACACAATCAATTGAATACAATTTATTCGGTATCATAAACGCGATGTAATTTTGTTATAGATCACGGGCAAACTTATTGTTTGATTTCTCGAAAAGTGATAATTGTGTTTTTTTTAACGGAGGGAGTACCTTCAGTTATGGTGCATCATCATCGCCTGCCTTGATGTAACTTTGCAAGCTCACCCTAATATAAAGATGATTCATCATCTTCCCGTCACCACTTTTTTTTGGGATAATCATGTTCAAGTTCTAAGTGGTACGCCTTGGCGCCTAGATCTTGTCTCTAACAGATCAGGGGCACTTGTTAGTACAAGTTTGAAGAGATGTTTTGAACATAAAACTATCGACTCTAACCTGAATTATTTTATTTGTTTAGACAGTGACTCTTGGCTAGTAATACCAAAAATTGTTCATTTCTAATTCTGAAAAGCTTTGCCTTTCGATAGCAGTCGTCGTACCATCCTTGTGAAGAAAATGCCAATCGTTCCATAATGAAGAAAATATGTACAAACACATTATATATCCCATCAAATATGACGGGGGAGCGAATAATTATTTGTGCATTGATTGCTACGATTTAATTTCCTTGTACTTATTTCAATATCGTACTTTTATGGATGGGGAAAGGCAGAAAAGAAAATTCGTACCTATAGTTGATTCCAACTTGAAAAATGACTTGATAAGACCCATGGTGCTTTCAAGCTCACTGTGCTAGTAGACTTCCTCTTAAAGGGTGTGGGACATGTCTTCTGAAAGAGAATGAAAGGAAATAAAAGTGTTGTGATCAGATGAAAAAGGGAGAGCCCTGATTGGAGAGCATGATGAGTTCCGGCCGGCCCTTTAAATTACCCCCTTTATTTTTTTCTCTAAAAACTGTGGGAGAGTGCCTCTACAGTGCATATTGAAGACATATATATATGTGTTATTTAGAGGGAGGAAATTGTGAATATGAATGGAAAAATATATAGAGTAACTAGTAACTTTATCACAACCAAATATATATTATAGAGTATCTATGTGTATTGTGCTAGAAAATAAAAAGTACTTTTTACTAGTTATAGGTATTAAACACAAACTTAGTTCTAATGTTTAGATTTAGCACGTGCAAGAGCATGGATTAACGAAGGGTTAGTATCTTTAATACCAAATTATAATTTCATTAGATTATGCATGAAATATGTTTTGGTAGTTCACTAATTTAAATTTGTAAATGTTAATATGGTTTTTAAAAAATAGAAAGAGGTCTACTTAACCCTCTCAACTACTGGTGGTTGTCTACTTTACCTCATTGCCTATAAAACCAGTTATTCTACCACTTAAGCTATTAAAACCATATAAATAAACCCCTAAGGTGGGTTTGAATTTGAAAGTTTTTCATTGATGTGGCATATATTAAAAAAGTCTATATAACCCCCTCAACTATACATTATAATCCTTGAAACATCTACTAATAATGTTCAAATGATCCCCAAATAGTCTTGCATGGTTGTTTGGAAATTGTATCCCACCACACTGGCCTAAGCATCCATGCTTGCATGCAAGCCCATGGGCTACCTGCCCTTTGCAGGCTTGCGCCACTGCCTAATAAGCACCATCCTACCTCTTGCTCCACCTCATGACACTTCTTGATGGCATTGAACTCATGCAATGTGCATGCGCCATCTGGCCCCTCCCACATCCTTGCCCCTCTCTTTCTCTCCTCCTATGGCTACCTAAAAAACTAAAGGATGACCGGATGAAGGATCAGGCCCGTCGGATGGGGGGGTGCAGGCAGTGCACAGGCCAGGGGCCTATAGCCTTGGGGGCCCATGAGTATACCCATGTATACTACATGTATTCAGTGCTTGCTTCCTATCCCAGGTGAGTCACGATGATGCGAGTATGTGACCCTTCCAATTCCTGAACGCGATCGTGATTTCCTTTGTGGTGATGGCTGCTCGGTGGCCTCGCGGGAATCACGGCCGTGGAGACGTCGATTCATAGTTTGACGGCGGCGGCGCGGCAGGCGTGACCTTGTCGGCGTGCTGCAGCCTTGCGGCGCTGCAGATCAAACACGACATGCACTTAGCAGGTTCAGGTCGGCGCCGAACTTCGTTTCAATTGATCTTCTAGTTTTCTTTTGATCCATGAATCCCTCTCTCCTTGTCTTGTCAATTGCATTGACTCCAATCAGTTATCTGTTTTTAGTTCAATTCATCAGTTTGGCATTCCACGACTCTGACTCTGTGGCTAGCGGTAAGTAATTGTTGTGAATTTACACTTCTAATTTAGTTATCAGTTGTAGGGATCTTATTTTCTAAATTTTAAATTCTAATTCAAATATATGCTGAACTAAGTATCTTATTTTCCCAAGCACTATATTTGAGGTAACCATAATAATTATTTTATCATTCTTTTAGTTTCTTCGATGTAATGACATTTTCTTATGAACTAAATATATCCTGAAATTTTTGTCTTATTAATAGTATTATATATTTCAATCGTCATATTGAAACGCTAGATTGCCGGGCCTTAATGTTTTGCTTGCACAAGGGCCCTAAAAATTATTGAGATGGCGCTGTGGAGGATGTGGGAGAGGTTGGATGACGAGGGTGTTGGTGTGGTGCTTGAGCTCAATGTCGTCAAGGAGTGTCTGGAGGTGGAGTAGGAAACAAGATGTCCCATGCTGTTTATTGGGTAGTGGATAGCCTACAAAGAGTAGGTAAGTGGTGGCAATAAATGGGTTTATGCGCAGCATAGGTAAGCTAGTGTGACGAGATACGGTGTTCCAACGGTCCTACAGAACCATCTAGAGGGTTATTTAAATACCATTAGATATTTTAATGGCTACAATATCATAATTTATAGTTAAGACGGTTATGTTGTCAGCCCTTGATATGTTAGAGGGTTATATTTATTTTTTTAATATGGTATATTAGGAAAACCAGCTTTAAAACCGTCTCATGGGGTTACTTATATGATTTTTAATAGTTTATTTAAGGGGTATAATAATTGATTTTATAGGTGACGGGATACGTAGACAACCATTATTAATTGATAGGGTTAAGTAGATCTTTTCTAAAAAAATAGAGACATTCAATAAAAGAAACTAGTTTTTTTATTAATATAAGTTGGAGAAACTAAAGGGAGCCGGACAAACTATTATCCAACGTCGGGCAAGGCCCCACATATACACATGCACTGGGCAGGATTACCTTAGAATTCGTGGCCAGTGTTGTCTTTCGTGTCCTACGCTGGTATGATATATTTAGGTCTTGTTTGGCACGGCTCCACTCCACCATTGAAGCCGTTTTTTAGCTTCAGCTCTATAAACAGCTCTATCGGTGAAGCTAGAGCCGTTTTGGTAAATTGTTTGACAAAATAACTACACATAGAGTTCCTTAAAATATACTCCCATACGATGCCATGTAGGATAAGATGAAGCCAGGAGTAGACACTATTTTTTATTTCTTCTTACCCTAAAGCTCTATAAAAATATGTTTTTAGGGGCTTCATCGGTGAAGCTGTTTTATTTTACTCGTCTGGCAAAAAAACAGCTCCTAAAGCCTGCCAAACGGGACCTTATGCTCTAGTCCAATGCACTTGCAACTGCAAAACCAAGCACGGAATCGGTGTATCAAAGCCTTTTAGTTCCGTGTGGTCGCTGCGATTGGAGACCATCGATCGACTCACTACGGCACTGGGAAGGCCTTTTAGTTCTCGCTCTAAAATTTTACACTATATTCCATCTAATGTTGGAATATAGAGAGAGAGAGCATTATATATAGATAAAAAATAATTAATTTAACAGATTGAAAATATTTTTCAAAACGAATCTTTTAAGTCTAATTAATTTATAATTAGACACTAATTGCTATAATATATTTTTATTAGTATCCAAGCATCCTATGCAACATTCCTATATGGCATCCCATATATATAACACCTGGAACTAAACAAACCCGAAGTAAAGGAAATGGGCCGGGGATGGATCGATCAAGAGTACACCTGTGCTAATTTCAGAATGAAATCCAACCGGCGACAAGTACAGCAAGAGACGACATAGGTCGCGGGAAAGAGGGGACTGTTCGAGACATCAGGTACAGAAATATTCCGCTCAGACATCATGCAGAATGGACGGAGATCTACAGCTACACGCATGAGCATGATGCAAGCCCGGCCATGCCCCCCTGCTGCCCCTCTTGCTTGTTCATCATGACCGCCACGGACAAACACACATGTCCAAATTTTGCAGGGTACTGCTCATCTACTCCTCCCCATGTACCCCTACCAGCTGATTTACCTATGCTCACGCGCGCATGCATGAATCCCTGCTGCTAGCTATTCCAGATTCTTACAATAATCCAAGTAGGATGCTTTATATATTTGACCAAAGTTCGCCCAAAAGAAAATTAAGGCCTTGTTTAGTTCGCAAAAGTTTTCAAGATTCTATGTCACATCAAATCTTTAGTCGCATGCATGGAGTATTAAATATATATAAAAATAAAAACTAATTACACAGTTTACCTGTAATTTGTGAGATAAATTTTGTGAGCCTAGTTACTCCGTGATTGGACAATGTTTGTTAAATAAAAACGAAAGTGCTACAGTAACCAAAAACCATACTTTTTACGAACTGAACAATGCCTAAACATTCAGGCACTAATATATCCACTAATATATTAATGCTGCTATAGGAGCTCTAGAGGCTAGAGCAGCATGGAGATCGATATATATTGCAGGATGTCTACAACCAACCAGACATTAATATGGCGCTGGAATCAAAAGTAGAAAAGAAAATTAACACATTTTTGACAAATTAGCAGCAGGGTTCAGTGGTTTGTTCCGGTGTGACGTGTGGAGGAGAATTATCTCTGAGTCTTTTCAATATCAAATCCATCTGACTCAGTAGCTATAGAGTCAACATTTCCACCACTTAGTTCATTCCTGCAAGCAAGGGCAAGTAGGAGCTAACCTAGTGCACAGTAGTGCTAAGATATATTATGCTGTCTTGGAGACTTACTAAATATAGAAATTATCAATAAATCGTATGTAACACCCTACCCTTTCGACAACAGTAAGGTTAGCAACTTAGCATTGGCCCATCTGCAATTATTGTGCATTAGTTAATGTTCAAACTGATAATTGTCCTGGTCTATTTTTATATTATTTATTTATCAATTGATTTTTCCTAGCCATTTTTTCTGTTTTTTTTTGCAGGACTCAGTAAACACAGGCAGCCTGTTGAACTGTTCCAATCCAATTAGTTAGGGCCTCTTGAGTTTATTACCATTGACTTGGCTGTCACTGTGCATTTTTCCAATGGGTAGTCCGTGGCAACATGCTGGAAAATGACTTTGTGTATCTCCCCTGCCTGTTTTTTTCTTTTTGATGTTATAATGGAACACCACCAATAAGATTTTTATAGCATGTTATGCAAACGTCACAAATTAAAATAATCCTACCACAACAAGGCTTGTTTTGTTTGGTGTCCTCAGTTGTCATTATCAATCAAGCAAAAAAAAACCATGGTCCGAGGAATTTGGACCACCGTATGTGGTTTAAAATTCTGACACCCCAATTGTTTCTCAACTACATATTTATAGACGTTTGTTAAGTTGAAATCCACCAAATATTTCACTTTATTATGGAAAACATAATACTTCTTTTGTTCTAAATTATATAGCATCGTCCTTTGATATAGTAAAAAAAAACTATGTATATAGAATAGGCAGAACAACTTACAATTTAAAATAGATAAAGTACCAATCATAAAAAGAATGAACTTTTTTAGAAATACAAAAGAATAAATTTCACTATGCTTGAATAATGTGTGTTATTATTTTCAATCACACGCCAGATATAGCGACTAATATTATACGTTTTTGGGCTTGTTTGGATTAGCAAGATCTAGTGACTATAGATGGACTTAAAATTAGGTCAAATTAACTAAAGTTAGCTAGCTAGTTGGTTAATAACGGGTAGAAAACTTAGCTTAAAAATTAGCTCACTTATTATAAAATGATGTTAGCTGAAAAAAAACACAGTGACAACGGCAATGAGGACGAATATCTCCATCATGCACGCATCGCATCAACAGGGAAACCATCCCATCCAATCAGGGCAGGATCATATCCGAAATTGACCGTTCATTGTCATCTTGGTGTGACCCACCAGATGCATTCATTTGAAACGACAGAACTCAACTCTTGGAAAAACAAGAGAGGTGCGCATCGGTGGGGGGCCACCGGTCACACGATGCAGGGCCGCCTCAGCTTTTGGCTTTTGGCCTTGTTTAGTTTCCCAAAAATTTTACAAAATTTTTTAGATTCCCCGTCACATCGAATCTTTAGACGTATGCATGAAGTATTAAATATAGATGAAAATAAAAACTAATTGCACAGTTAAGTCGGAATTGAAGAGATGAATCTTTTGAGCCTAGTTAGTCTATAATTGGACAATATTTGTCAAATACAAACAAAAGTGTTACTATTCATATTTTGCAAATTTTTTTGAAACTAAACAAGGCCTTTGCTAACGACTTGGGTATGTACTCTCGTTCACAAAACTATAGGCCTTCACAAAAATCAAAAAGTTTTCAAAATTTTCCGTCACATCAAATCTTTCGGTACATGCATGAATCATTAAATATAGACAAAAATAAAAACTAATTGTACAGTTTACCTATAAATCGCGAGACGAATCTTTTGATCCTAGTTATTCTATAATTGGACAATATTTGCCAGAAACAAACGAAAATGATACAGTAGCGAAATCCAAAAAAATTTCGCATCTAAACAAGGCCACAATTCTTAATTCTAAAGAAGTCAAATAACTTATTTAAAAGTTAACTAAAGTTATATAAAAATATTATCATTTATTCTATCCGTGCCAAAACAAACATCCTTCTATTTTTTAAAAAAAATATCAAAATTACTTAGAAATTACATATTTATCCGTACCAAAAACTATTTCAGCATGTAATTATTACACTTTTTAAAGACTTACTAGAACTAAAGATGGACAATACCTAGAATTACATTTGTTTTAGGAAAAATTTCAAATGCTAGAAGTACACTTATTTGGGACAGAGAAAATTTGATATAAAATAAATGCTAAATTAATTATAAAATATATTTTTATAGTAAACCTAGTTGAAAACATAAATCTTAATATTGTTCACTGTAAACTTGATCAAAATTAAGTTATTTTGACTTGTACAAATCTCATAGTTGTATCCTTCTATGTGGATTGAGGGAATACTAGCTTGTGTGCAACTCATAAAATTTATCTAAAAATCAAGGGCTCTTAAAATAGGTGCAACAATAAGGTTGGTAGTTGTTGGGAAAATGCGTACTGCACTCCCCAGCGACATGATAGATTGGGAACCTTCTCACTCGGTGCCGTGAGAGGCTAGACAACAATGAACAGTGGGCTCAACAGTAGGTGAAAACAATGAATGCTTTCCCCCTTAATGACGGTATCACGCCCCTTATATAGGGCTCGGAAACCGACCTAAGACAATTACAGAAATGCCCCGTGACGGTGGAGGAATATCCCAGCATATTCTCATATTACAGTCTACTGACCCTAAGTCATTCGTGTAATTTCACACTGCGAACCCTGCGTGTCCCCTGTCTAGGGCTTCAGCTGGTCGGAGGTCCGAATCCTCCACTCGGCTGCCGATCCTTCGACGCTCCTTTGTCGGAGGTTCCTCAGTCTAGCCGCGCCGGAGGTTCCTCGGCTCGGCCACTCTGGAGGTTCCTCAGCCCGCTCGGCCACCGATCCTCCGACGCTTCTTCGTCGGAGGTTCCTCAGCCTGGACGCGTCAGAGGTTCCTGAGCCTGGACGCGTCGGAGGTTCCTGAGCCTGGACGCGTCGGAGGTTCCTCCCCTCCACCGCGTCCCTCGCCATCCTCGGACCTGGGAGGGTCGGAGGTTCCTCCTTTCTCTGCTTGCGGTCCTCCGTGGGTGTCTCAGTCCCTGCATACACTTAGCACGAAAAGACGAGTCATCACCGTTAGTCTTTCTCAGGATCCTCCGCACGTATTCACACGAAGGTTCCTTGGGTGAAGGATATCCTTCAACGCTATCAGAGAGAAGAATGCGTCCAGCCCCAACAGTAGTGAATTGTATTTTCATTTACTGCTTCCTTCTAATATAAAGATATGTACAATCGTGCGTATTCGAGAAAAAAAAAATATTTTTGCAGATTTTTTTTTCTAAGAACATCAACGAAGTGTAGACAAGAACCAAAGGCGTAGGTAATTTTTCGATGGGCGCAATACCCACTTTTGCTCCAACATAAAAAAAAATAATAGCATAGAAGCTAGGTCTACTCCATAGGTGTAAAGTGTGCTTGTTGTTGCTACCGTACCAACTCAATCGGAGTCTTTCAGATAAGCGTGTAAACATTTAAGTAGCCTTTACATTCTTCAAGATAAGAGTCAATGCAAGAAAAAACTGTAAGTCATCCCTGTCATGTCTTAGTCAAATTGTGTCATTCTAGAGTATGTTCATTGAACCTGTGGAACGTAACGAAGCAAGAATTGCCCTACTTGTGTTAGCACAGCGGTTACACACGAGAACAAGCTAGCTATAGCTACTTACACTAGGCATATGATGTTAGCTTCCATCCATGAATTTCTGCACGTTTTTGCCTGGCCCCCGGCCCTCAAAGTGAATCTTGACTGCTTGCCTAACTTTGAACGTGCATAATCGTATATAATAGGTCAAGCACCAGTTTTTAGTTACCTCTCTTCAACGTCTAGTCGTCTACATATGTAACTTACTCGTAGGAGCAAGCTAACTATGGCGAACAAATAACCTTCTCTATTCATCGTCTCCTCGTAATCTCCGATTTAAGGTTTTTTTTTTTGAGGGAAACCGATTTAAGGTTTCGCTACACATGGGTCATAACTCATGATGTTAAGGCCCATGGTCATTCTTTTTTAAAAAAAAAATCAGAAATGTACTCTCACATAGCATCCAACTTAGCCACCACTCCAAAACTTATTATATTTATGACCTGTTTTTTTGGTGGTGGGGGGGGGGGGAGGAGGAGGGGCTGAAAAACTGTTTTTTTGGTTGTTGGTATTTTTTATTTTCTATAGATTTTTTAAATAAATTTTGAACTTCTCAGGACATTAAAAACACATCTCTCTACTAGCTTTCAGTTTTAGTTCATTTTTTTAGAAGCCAGACTTTTAATTTTCTGAAGACCAACTTAAAAGCTAGTTGTTTGTTTCAGCTTTTAGTTTCTTACTAGTAAAAGCTAAGAAATGCTGAAACAAACAGTGCCTTGGTTAAAGAGTGGTAAGCAATTTTTTCCATGGCATTTTGAAATCATCATAATCCTTATGATATATAATTAAGTGGCACACAATCATGCCTCACCCTAGGGATAATTTGGAAGCAAGGGGGAGACACACTCAGGGATGGAAAACCCTCTATGAAGAACTAAATAATTATTTAAATTATTTCCCCACGGATTTTTTACCCTGGAAAAACCAACGGATCCCAAGGGTATCTAAGTTTTCAAATTAGCCCTTTTTGACTTCGATACTTCCTTATGTTTGGCGCAAATAATTGACAGTCTAAGAGAGCGAGAAAGAATCAAATGCTTAGTTTTTTTACATTTTTCATATGAGAAGGTGTAAGGAACTCTAAGTGGCTGGGACGAGGAGTATGTTAGGCCACTAAAACTTAACCTAGACTTCTACTTGATTTCACACTAGATAAAAAACTAGATCGAACTAGTAACTTGTGCACTTAGCTACTTACCAAACCCACAAAGATATATGCTGACCTAAGCTATAGAGTCGAACTTATGACCTAGCCTAAAACTAATCTAGTACTGGTAAATCTACATAAACAAATAAAGCACATATGAAAACTTAAATTTGGTAAGTAGTTCAAGTAAGTGCAGACTCCTGTGATGATGCAATGTATCCTTTAAGCCTTGTTTAGTTCGCAAAAGTTTTCGTTTTTGGCCACTGTAGCACTTTCGTTTTTATTTGACAAAAATTGTTCAATCATGGAGTAACTAGGCTCAAAAGATTCATCTCACAAATTACAGTAAAACTGTGCAATTAGTTTTTATTTTCATCTATATTTAATGCTCCATGCATGCGACCAAAAATTCGATGTGATGAGGAATGTTGAAAATTTTTACGAACTAAACAATTAGTTGTCGGTTAACAAAATGCAACCTCTACTCTGCGTTGAAACTCCATAGAGGTACGCTCTCTGACACCAAATCTTTCTCGGTCAGGTATCCTGCAACAAAGGCTCCCGCCGATGAGGGCCAATTCCATAAGCCACTGGGGCTCCCCACCATTGGTCCACTACCCCATTCTCCTAGACACCTTTTAGTTCATCCACTATGGAGTTTTTCCACCAATAAAGGGGTTGTCCCCTGCAAACCAAGTCATTGTTGCTTCACAAGTTATTGCGTCATCGATGTTGCCATAGTGGAGTGTTCCAATACTTGCGCTAGCTTCCTATAATTAACCTCATGGTAACACACCTAAATGACCCGTGTTATGCGGGTATATATATATATATAGCTTCTCCAATGAAATATAGTTGCCGGCAAAGGATGACAAAATTTGCACTTATGAAAGAGTTTGGTTCGTATGTTTGCCATCATGCATGGACCGTCAAGTGAATACTAGTCATTGCCCTACCGCAAACGTCTTTCGTCTAGTGATGTCCCAAACCGTGTGTACACATCTCTATTCGTTACTAGACGAAAACCAATAGGCCAACGTTTTGTTTCTCTATGTTAGCGGATCCTCCGGCGAAAAATAATATTCCTAGGAACCCTTCATCTTTGTCATTGTCGTTGGACGACGATTGGATTGACCGATGGTTCGGTGAGTTCATTTTCGTTGTTGTTGAACCGTCCGGCAATCATTTGTTATTGTTGTTCTTTTTTTTAATTTCATTTTCGAGACTTCAAACCTCTTCCTTCCTTGCATCAGTAGCGGAGCTTCAGCGTCGGCCACCACCAAACCTTGAGAATGCCATATGTTGTACTAGGGCATTTCAGTTCCATTAGCCTAGAGCCTTTTTAGTTCCAACAAATTTTTAAAATTCTCCGTCACATCAAATCTTTGGGCACATGCATAGAGCATTAAATATAGATAAAAAATAATTAATTGTACAATTTGTCTGTAATTTATGAGACGAATCTTTTGAGCCTAGTTAATCTATGGTTACAATAATTGCTAAATACAACGAAAGAGTGTTACAGTAGCCAAACCCAAAAATTTTCGCGAACTAAACAAGACCCTAGATATCGTGGACTGTAGCTCATTGTTCCGTTTGCTAGTTATGCCGCCATATCTTTTTTTTTTATTTGTTCTCCGCCACTGTAAATAACACATCTTGCCACACATGTTGTTCTTTTGGATCATGTATGTCGTTTAGTAACCAAAAACGATCGAGTAAATACATGGCATAACAACCATGTTCACTAAAGAAGGATATAGCTTTTGCCAAACCTTGAATTATTTCGACACTACTACGTGCTCTGCTCTAATGTCGTAGTACACTCTATCTGAGACTGAGGCAGAAGTATGTTGGTGATACACTCTATCTCAGAAGGTATATATATGTTTTACACACATGCTGTAAAACAATATATATGCTGGTTCAACTCACCCGAGCTTTCCCATCAATAGGCACGAAAGCAAAAGGAACAAAGGTACAGAAAAAAAAAAACACACCACAGCATTAGTCCAGTCCAGCACTCCAGCCTGACATGACCATACAGGGAGATCAAAATTCCAAGCTTTCTTCTGTGATGTGCTAGGTAACTAATAATTAATTACATTAATTACACAAAATCGGTAGACTATGCTCATACTTTTTACTCTTGGCCGCCGGCCTTCAGCACCAACCGCACACCTGTTCTAGTCTCAGCGTTACTTCAGGAGGAGAGTGAAGCTAGTGCAGTGGAACGACAGGGAAGAAAAAGGAATGCGAAAGCTAGCTAGATTAGCTTACTCTAGCCCCTGGTCCGTTGCTTGAGCCCGTGAAACTCTCTGACTCTCTGAAGTCTTGACCACGGGTCTGAGTCTGACGGCCGGAATTCCCCACGTTTGCATTAACAATGATCGCGCATGGAGATGCAGATCGATGATCGATGCTAGCTTTTGGAACGGAGATGATGATGTCTCTCGTAATAAAGCATGGGATCGATTAGCCGCGACGGCAGGGCACTTGGACGCCGTAAACTAACCACACATTGATGGTATTGTTTGTTTGAGTTTATTTATCAAATCTGTTAGTTATTCAATAGTATTTTTCTCTCACACAAAACAATATTTTTAAAACAGTCTGACGAAGACAGTGGTTCCTAGTTTCGTCTGTCTCCGCGCGCCGCTGTCCTTTTGACGACGAGAGACGACGAGACCGGGCATGCATGCATGAGGGAGCACGCGGGCAACTCGCGGTTCTTTTTTTTTTTTCCTTGCTCTTGTGTGTACCTGCAAGACCGCATGCAAACGGGATTACGCAACGGTGACACAACACAACAACCGGGGCGGGCAGTGGTGCAGTAGTAGTGCAGTGCAGGTGTGCAAGAGCAAGACGACGAGATGGTCACTGGGGCTAAGATTTGACGACACGAGCTGTGACAAAAGAGACCTTCTCATGTGGGTCCAGGACGGCACGACGAGACGACTATTGCTGATAGCCCCATGCCAAAATGCGCACTGTTGGACGGCCATGATAATTGATATGGAAAGGTGGCGTTTTCGTTAACCAGACAGAAGATTGGGCCGTCACAGCGAAGATAGTAGCAAAAAATAATAATAATAACAATTAACAAACGAAGACGGACTCTCCGATCGATGTCCAATCCTAATGCCCAAGAAAGGATATCGTCGCTTCTTGGAAACAAAAAGCCCACTGGGCCGCTGCGCGCACCACCTCAGAACCAAGTGGCCTTGCCGTCGGAAGTAGCAAGGGGAAAACGGCACTAGGACAATGCAAATTGACGTGCACTAACATAACAGCCATGACTGAGCAGTAGTTGCCGGATAAAGAGGGAGAATAAATAGAAATCGGCATGCACTACTAGGTCAGCAGTGGGTAAAACAAAACATCCAAAAGCCATCGGCAAGGTTTTTGTAAGAGTAGCGAGTTAAAAACCTCGTTACACATATATCAGCTATATATGTAAAAGGAGATGAGTTGTGTCCTGCGCGCTCAACTCTATATTGGAAGTTTCGGTGCGGTCGGAGGTTACGGTGTACATCGAAAGTTTCGACCCACAACTTTGTCATAGTGACCGATATATCTTGGATTTTATTCAAGGGTATGCCATCTAAAAAAACTTATATGGTAAAACCATTTAGCAATTTGGTAATAATTGTAAAAAAATTGACTGAATAACAATTATATAATTCACAATATAATTCGATATACATGTATTAAATAACATGATAAGTCTTTAATTCGAAGATTTAAGTAACATCCATAAGTTGTAATATAAAATAGTTCAAAGACTATAATGTCAGTCCAAAATAAAGATATAAAAAAGAGGAAGAGACCTATACAATACTATTTATCCGACTATTTTAGGCAACATTTCCTAAGGATATTGATGTCTCAGATTATATCATTTTCATCTAACTCAAAGAAAATATCTCGCTCAATTAATATTACTAGACAGTCATCCAAAATATTATCACGCATCTTATTTCTTCATTCACTTCAAGAAAAAAAAGTTGCTCAACGGATGTTTGCCATTAAAGTAGACAGGGCATCACCGCGTGGAGCCCTCGCCGGCCTCCAGTCGTGCGGCGGCTGCAGGCTGCAAAGACTTCATCGCGTGGGCCGTGGGCCTGGAAAGGCTGTAGAGCAGCCGCACGCTACAAGTCCACTAGCGGCAGCGCCGTTCTCCGTTCAATCTTTTTCATGTATTTTTTTTTACAAATTTTTTTAGATAAAGGATATAAAAGCCGGCTTCATCTATCCAAAGATAGAATCAGACTAATTATTGCAACATCTAGCAAAGGGGCAAAGTTTGCTGTAACCACGTATAGCCCCACACACACGGCTACTGGGACAAAAAGTTATTTTTCTAAACAAAACCAACATGTCTTTGCGAGAGCCATCCGTTGGAACCGAAAAAATCTAAAGTTGACGTCTCCAGATGCTCTTAACTGCAGAAACTAGTTGATCCTTAAGATTATCATGCCGTTGCAGACTTGTCCATTGACGTAGCCAGTGAGTCCCTCAGAAAAGTACCTGCAAAAGAGATTTTGGTTTGTGTTTATCAAAAACTATTTCATTCCTTGTTAGCCAAACTGCCCATAATAAAGCAGATGCTGCTGTTAATAACAATGTATTATACTTTTTGTTGCCCACCTTGGACCAATTTTCAAACAGATCATCTATACTTGTAGGTGGTAAAATTCTAAAAAGTAAATGAATCGAGCGCCACAAAAACTTGGCATAAAAAGCACTCAAAGAATAGATGTTGATTGACTCTGGTAAGTGACAGAAACAACATAACTTGTCTCCATGCCAATTCCTACGAGCTAGGTTGTCTTTCGTAAGAGTGACACCCCTCTTCAAGTAACACAAAAAGATTTTTATTTTCATTGGTAGTTTTATTTGCCAAATATTTTGTGACAATTTGACCCCATTGTTAATTAAAGCAGCATACATAGATCTTACTGTGAACGTTTAGAAGCCTTTAAACCCCAAATGAAAGTATCCCGTTCCTCAACTAAGTTAACTTGTTGCAAAGAAGCGACAATACGCTGCCAATTGGCTAGGTTTGTACCCACTAAATTCCTTTGAAAAGTGACATTTAGTATGGGAGAACTCTGACGCAATAGAGTCTTGCTTCCTTCTTACAATATTAAACAAAGAAGTAAGAAGGGAGTTGAGGTCGTGCGCCAGCTTGGTTAGCACGGTCGTGCGGCGGCTGTGGCTGTAGTAGGCCTGCAGGCTGCAAAGACTTCATCGCGTGGGCCGTGGGCCTGGGAAGGCTGTAGAGCAGCCGCACGCTACAAGTCCACTAGCGGCAGCGCCGTTATCCGTTCAATCTTTTTCATGTATTTTTTTTTTACAAATATACACACATATAGAGAGAGAGGTTGTCTTTCTCGGTCCTTCACACTAAAGGTTTAACTTGAGATAACTCTAAAAAATAATTTATTTAGGAAGTGTTACATTACTGTTTTGTATGCTTGAAACTAACTTTTCTATTATCTTAATTAGGCTCGTAAATCAACATCCAACTGCGTGCAAAATTGAGTTGTTATTGTTAATCGAACTGGCTAGCTTTGGTTGTGTTTGCATAATAAGTTAGTTTCAACTTTCAAGTACCATCTCTGTACAAAAAAAATCTAGTGTAGTGTCATGTTTTAGTATCTTAAGTTTGACCAATTATATAAATAAAAAATCACTACTGCAATAATATTTATGGCGACGGGCAAAAATAATTAATCGAGTCGGTTTTCGCAACCGCCTCGTATCAAAGGTCACGATAAATAACCTATTTTTCGAGATGGTTTTCTGCCCGTCTCGGTTAATCAAATTAAAAAACAAAAAAAAGAAAACCCATTCCCAGCCGTAAACGGGTCTGGATCTGGGCCGCTGCCGCCGGAGGAGCAACCGCACCATGTGCCCCCATGGATCCGCCCTGCTCCTGCACGGCGTAGTCATGGTCGTTGGTGGTCGGAGAAGCTTGCCGCCGCTCCGTGAGGACTTGATCTGGTTGGGATTTCGCCCAATCCTCTGCTCTGCCACGCCGCACCCGCACCGCCACTCCATGTCCGTGTTGCCGCTCCGCCGCGGCACGCCCACGCCGCCACTTCACCATGCCACACCTGCTCCGTCGCGGCACGCTCGCGCCACTGCGCCGGGCACGCTCTGCCATGGCACGCCCGCGCCACCGCTCCACTTGGGAAGGGGGGAGGGGAGGGGGAGTGGAGGAGGAGGGCGCCGGATGGGAAGGGGATCCCGGGAGGGGAGGGGAGGGGAGGAGGAGAGCGCTCAGGTGTCAGGATTTTTGGGCGAGAGAGAGGAGCGTGGTAGAGGACTGCGGGTGCGGCTCGGGAGTGAGGAACTGAAGCTGAAACCCTAGGTCTGGTATATATATGTGAGCTTACGGTTGAGTCTTTTTTTCTGGCGGGCTGGGCCTAATTTACCGAGGCGGTTGGAGTTATAATGGCCGCCTCGGTTAATTATTTACTGAGACGGTTATGTTAGGATGCCCGCCTCGGTTAATATATATTAACCGTGGCGGGCAATTTAAGGTTGTCCGTCTCGGTTAATCAATTTTGTGAGGCGGTTTTTTTATAACCACCTCGATTAATAAAAAAATGACCGCCTCCGTTAATGCTAAGCATTACCCGAGACGGTTGAAATTCGTGCCCACCTCGGTGAGTGTTTTCAAAAGGTCACGGTAAATCTTTTTTTAGTAGTGAATATCTTATAATGATATCAAATAAATATCATTAAATTAATTACGAATTGTGTTATCATAATAAATAATTTGTAGTAAAAATATGAATATCATTTGCTATAAGTCTGATCACACATAAATTATTTTAATCTATAATTACATTTTTTTTAGGACAGATAGGTACTCTCAACTCTTTCATTCAAATAAAAAATAATGATATTGTATTTTTTAAAGAGAGTGGGCTGGGCAGAAGGTTCCATCGAGTGCCACGGCCATTACTCACACGCCACCTCGTTATGTGCACCATTCCTAAACTATTCCTAGAGCTCGATCTCATAAACTATTCCTTTGGAAATTGGAAATAAGAAACAATAATCTACGCTTGCAGTACGTACTAGTGTTTGCTATTCTAGCATTCGTCTTGCCAATTGCCATAGGCATTTGAAGCTACTATACAGCGAGCGAGGCGCCTGGTGTCTGGCGGCTGTGCGCCTGTGCCGTGGTTGACGCGAGGAGCAATGGAGGGCGGCGGTGGGAAGTTAGCATACAGCTACGGCGGCGTGGAGCCCCGCAAGTTCGGGCTCGGCCTTGTCGCCGGCCTCCTCCTCGTATCCTGCGCCTACTTCTCCACCGTCAAGCTCGACGCCGTCCACCTCGTCATGAGCAAGCAACCGTTTCAACCACAAGCATGTAAGAATCCATTCAGAGTTTCAGACCGAGTTTTCTCACTATCTGCTGAACTCATCCGAGAGTTTGACGACCCGGCTTGCTCTTCATTTCCAACGATTTAGATTCAGGCCTGCAAGATCAAGGTTCATGGTCGTCGTCGAAGGAGGGGAGCAAGGCAGAGGTGCTCGAGAAAGACGATGGCGACGGCAGCAACGGCATTTCCTCTTTCGGGCAAGGTGAGTCAGGCAAGCATCCATTTGGAGGTTTCATTATGCCATTCCATGGGGACCGAGGAGCTGACCTCGTGTTTTGGTACTTTCGCTGGTTTGCAACTTTTGCACGCAAGTTCCTGTAAGCTCGCTCGAGGAAAACCAGAAAGATGAGACGTTTGCGAGGAATAATGGTGGTGTTGTTGTCTCTGCGGCCTCACCAGATCCAGCAGCGGATGGTGGCAAGGATGAGGTTCCTGAGAAGGATGATGACCCAAGTGCCGCTGCTGCTCTTCCTCCCTTGTCAACAGATTCCTCAGACAGCACGCAAGAATCATCAGGTCAGGAAGCGGCCAGCTTGAACTAACCCAAAGCGAGCTTTCCAGGGTAAGTTTGTTATTTTAATCAAAGACCTTACTTTGTTCTTACTTTCCTGGCCAGGTGTTCTTGAAGATCAGGAATTACAGGTGCAGAATGCCGTTGCAGCAGCTGCTAATCCACCCAAGGAAAGCAATAGTATCCGCAGCAACGACAACGGCAGCTCCTCTGAAATTCCGTCTGATCCAGCTGAAATCCCTGTTCCTGCTCCCTCTCCAGAAATTGAGCCCCCTTCTTCTGCTAACGAGATTTCTGCTGATTCTTCGGAGCTTAAGGCGGCCCCTCCATTTCAGATGACTCCATCTATTCCTGAGGTCAAGCAAACAGGTAAATGATTCTTCTTATTAAAAGGTTCCATTTTTTCCTCTGGCAGATAATTTAGTAACCATTTTGTATTTTTTATTAACCATTTTGCATTTGGAGCCATCTTGGATTCTAGCTAGCCTGGCCAAATTTTAGCCTCCCTAAAAGAATCGCCACCATTTCCCACACAAGAAGTTTCGTTTTGCGTTTTACCTGGACCAGCCGGCAAAATCCATGTAAGACCATAACTGAACAAAGCATTTATTTAATCTAATGGTTGCAAGACTTGGAGGCGCCAGTGCGTGAGTGGAAGCCACTGTGCGACCTGACGTCGAACTATCGCATCGACTGGTGCGAGCTCGAGGGCGACGTCCGCGTGGTCGGCTCCAACGGCAGCGTCACCCTGGTGGCGCCCCCTGGTGCCGATGCCGACAACCACACCTTCCACGAGGAGTCATGGAGCATCAAGCCGTACCCGCGCAAGGTGGACCCGAACGCCATGCACAGCGTCCGCGCGCTGACGGTGCGGTCGGTCGTCGCCATGGCCACCGCCACCGACGCGGCGCCGCCGCCGGCGTGCATGGACTGGCACGACGTGCCGGCGCTGGTGTTCTCGGTGCGCGGGTACACGGGCAACTACTTCCACGCGTACACCGACGTGATCCTGCCGCTGTTCCTGACGGCGCGGCAGTACTCCGGCGAGGTTCTGCTGCTGGTGACGGGCTTCCAGGCGTGGTGGGTGGGCAAGTACCTGCCGGTGTTCAGGAGCCTCTCCAAGTACGCGGCGGTGGACCTGGACAGCGACCCGCGCGTGCACTGCTTCCGCCGCGTCCAGGTCGGGCTCACCAGCCACCACGACTTCAGCATCGACCCGCGCCGCGCGCCCAACGGCTACTCCATGCTCGACTTCGCCCAGTTCATGCGCGCCACCTACGCGCTCCCGCGCGACGTCGCCCTCTCCCCCTCCCCCTCGCCGGAGCGTCGACGGCGGCGCCCACGGCTCCTGGTGATCGCGCGCGCGCGGACGCGGCGGTTCCTGAACACGGAGGAGATCGTGCGGGGCGCGCGGAAGGTGGGGTTCGAGGTGGTGGTGTCGGAGGGGACGCACGAGGTGGCGCCATTCGCGGAGCTGGTGAACACGTGCGACGCGGTGGTGGGCGTGCACGGCGCCGGGCTGACCAACATGGTGTTCCTGCCCCGGGGCGGGGTGGTGGTGCAGGTGCTGCCGCTGGGGCCGCTGGAGTTCGTGGCCAGCTACTTCCGGGGCCCCGCCGGGGACATGGGGCTCACCTACCTCGAGTACCGGATCTCGCCGGAGGAGAGCACGCTGGTGGACCAGTACCCGCGCGACCACCCCGTGCTCACGGACCCCATGAGCTTGAGCAGCAAGGCCAAGGACTGGGTGTCCTTCATGGGGGTCTACCTCTTCAAGCAGGACGTCCGCCTCGACATGAAGCGCTTCCGGCCCGTACTCAAGAAGGCACTCGCGCGGCTTAGGGCCAAACCCAAGAATAACAACAACTAATCACCTCGTCGTCTCGTTGTAGTTTTGGTACCTCTGATCCTGCTGTAAATCTTTGGACAGAGAGCTTTTTTTTTTACTTGTACTATAGTTTTATATCGGCCTCTTTTATATTATTACTATAAAAAATTCTTCTCCGTCATTGAGCCGATTGAGGTAGCCGCACATTTTTACCGTCTCTGGCACGTTGTCATGTGATTATGTATATGATACGACGTACCCCAGTATAATTAAGAAGCGCAGCTAGGTCAACTTCCTACATGCTGCGTATTCTATCGCGTGGCAAGGTAGGCGTTGTTGTTTAGCTGAAAAACTAGGCTGTTCACTGTACAATTACTGTGCAGGAAACTTCTAGTGGCCGCCATCGATCTGCATTGCCACTACAAAGGAACATGGGATAGCGGCACAGCGCTAGTTCTGGAGATTTGTCGGCACGTTGACCGTGATTAGGGTCTAGGGATGCACGGCCTCGATAGCTAGTTGGTTTGAAGGAACCAGTCGATCTATTGACTCAGAAGTATCTCGATCGTGCGCCCAAATGTTGAGCTCTCAGGCTCTCTGGAGTAGATTAGGGCCTGTTTAGATTGGGAACGAAAATTTTTTAGTGTCACATCGGATGTGTCGGAAGCATGTCGGGAGGGGTTTTTAGAAACTAATAAAAAACAAATTACATAGCTCGTCAGGAAACTGCAAGACAAATTTATTAAGCATAATTAATCTGTCATTAGCATATGTGGGTTACTGTAGCACTTAAGGCTAATCATGGAGTAACTAGGCTTAAAAGATTCGTCTCGCGATTCTCAACTAAACTGTGTAATTAGTTTATTTTTTTATCTACATTTAATATTCCATGCATGTGTCCAAAGATTCGATGGGATGGATGAAAAATTTTTGGGTGGATAACTAAACAGGGCCTTATTCGAGGAATCATCGCATGGACAAGCATATGTAAGTTGGATTCTCTCGATCTACCCGCTTTTGTAATATGTTATATGTGTACTCCATTCGATCTAAAATATACTCCCGTCCCTAAATAGATCACCTCTTACAGTTATCTTAAGTTAAACTTTTATAAAAGTTCAACTAAATCTATAGAAAAAAAATTGCTATGATTTAAAACATCAATTTAGTATCATAACATGCTCGTTTGGTGTTGTAAATATTCATGTTTTTTCTATAAATTCAGTTAAAATAAAAGGTTGAGTTAAGGCAAATCTAGAAATGGTTTTATTTATGGGGATGAAGGTAGTAGATCATTATAATTTTGGTCTATGTATTCTGATAAGTTCATAGGAAAAAACACCATCTATAGTTTTGTTAATTCATAAAAATGGTTTGTTAAGTCCATCATAAAAATATGTTTGTTTTGTGTGAACTGATCATAGATCAGTTGATGAGGTTCCTTGTGGTGGAACCTACCCATCTGAGTTTAAGTCTTTGACTTGGCACGAGTGTTCATATTTTCCTGCATTTATTTCAGAATTTATGGATGCTATGATTTTAGGGGTACACAACGTTCTCGTCGACAGCGAGGCGTCTGTGGTGACTTCGTGAATCTCGTGATCTGCCAGCTTAGTCCTTCGGATGTGTTCATAGGGGTAGAGTTCACGTATGTGTGTGTTATAGGGATGAGTGTGCGTGCATTGTGAATGTCTATGTTGTACTGTGTAATTCTCAAAATAAATGAGTTTTGATAGTCCACTTATTTCATATTTATATAAACTTGGTTATAATTAGAAAAGCTTAGCTTAGGATAAAACTAAAACAATATAATGTGTATTTTCAAAATAGATTGAGTCACAACCAAAACGTAGATATGTTTAGGAAACAGAAAGGCTTGCTTGGTTTGAGTCTGACACTATACCATAAATAGCAATGGACAATCCGTTGCTTGAAAAGGGTGTATAGCAATGGACAGTACATTGCTAAAGGCTATAACGACGGACCGCTGCCGTTGTAATGAAGTCGTTGTTGTATGTATACAACAACGGACACATGTTATTTAGCGATGGACAGTTTGATGCTCCAATATTTCGCAACGGATAGCCTGTTAGAGCTTTTAGCAACGGACAGTTCATTGCAATAAGGACTTTTAGCAACGAAAAGTCCATCGACCTCAATTTAATAGGTAAAAAAATAATCCACATGTATTTAAAACTAGAGTAAACATCCAGATCAATACAATATTGAATGACATATACAAATGTGCACATTAATCATACTCACATTCATGTATATCAAATGAGTACATGTCACCAACCGGTTGACATCAAGCAAACATAGAAGCATATAGCTGAATACAAAAATAGTTATTTAAAGGAAAAATACAAACGGGATTTCATTAACTCACTTTTTGTGCACTATGCCTAAGTGTTGATGCAATGTCAAGGTTGGGCCATGCAAAATCAAAACTACAGTACATGCATCTTCAGACCAGCTACACTTATCATTCTCACTTCTCATGCTCTTGCAACATGTTGCATTGAGATACACTGCTGCAGAAATCCTCAAGGTTTATCTGTGAAGCGGCAAAATTAAGATGTAAGAAAATAGGGGAGAAAGTATAATAGAATTGGAGGTTGAAAATAAATACTATATTTACAGTGCTTGTTCAACATTGGCAACCACGAATAGATCCATATCCATTGAAATGCAGGGTGTGTTTTCAAACATTTAAATCAGTAGTGAATGTACATCCTACTTGGTTGGCTAAGAAAAGGAATTGGGCGGGTACTATAGGTTTATCTTTCAAATAGGTGACAAGAATTTCAGCGTTAAGAAGCTGACGTTCTTGTTGCCAAGGTTACTCCAACTTTCAATTAATCCCCTATTAATGGACTGGTTAATGCAAATCCATGACAAACTATTTTAGCAGGTGCATTGTTCGCCTAAACGGCCGTTTAGACCGTTTAAGTAAACGCTACACAGTGATACACCGTTTCCGTTTAATCATCAGTTTAGTCCATTTAATCGACCGTTTAGCCCGTTTAATAGACTGTTTAGCTCGAATAATGGCTAAACGACAGGTGACCGACTGTTTACCGTTTAGCATTTTGGAAAACATTGAGCAAGTATGTGTTAAGATTGCAAAATTCGATCCAAAACAAAAGGGTGGTCAACTATTCTAAATTCATCGATGACAACACGAACCCTAAATATGCTTAACATTTCACGGTGTCAAGTTCAAGTACAATCAACATAGAACCCTACTATGCTAAGTAGATTAAACTCATTTCTCCCCAGAGTGACAGAAGCATCAGCGATTTTGCTTGATGCCTAGGCCGCCATATTGCCAGATGCCCATGCTAACCATGCAAACACTGAGAAAATATTCAATGAAAACTACATGTTTAATGAAAACATGAAAACCAACTCAAAAAACATATTTATATTACTTGATAATTTTTGGAACTCAGCACATGCACAGTGCATTTATATAAGTACTTACATGCAAAGTTGGTATGCAAAATCACTTTTGAAAAAATACATACAAAAATCGTAAATTTCATATGTCTGTGCACTAGAATACAAAACTGCAGGAATTGTCTTCCATTGCATATGTATCTGAAATTTGTCATTTTTATATAATTTTTTCTAGATGTGTCATTTGCATTTTAACTTTTACATGTGAGTACATATATGAACTATAGATGTGCCAACTTCTAAAAAATGAGTGATCGAACTATGTTTCTTGAGTTGATTTTTATCTCAAAATTTAATGTAGTTTCCACCATAGTATTTTTTGTCAAATTTCAAAAAAAAAATTGAGTGATCGAAATATGTTTGAGTTAGTTTCTATATTTTCAAAGGTTGATATAGTTTCAATCATGTATTTTCCACAAATACAGCCAGGCGCTAGTTTTCCAGAACTCCACTTCCTGATTCTTGAGCCTCACCCCTTAATTTTAGAGTTATGCTGGTGTGGAAGCAAAGTGGGAAGCAGATGAAGTGATTCTAGTGGGATTCTTTTAGCTCTCAACTCGTAGGTTAAATGGAAAAATGATTCTTTTCAGCTTCCTATTAAAGTCTAGTTTTATTTTAATTGTTTAATAGAGCTCTACAAAATCCGCTCGATGAAACTAGGAGCATGGCTCCATCAAAACAGACCTAAATTTAAACTATAAAACAGACCTAAAACTTTGTCCATCGCTGCAGTTTCTTGACTATCTCCAACAATTGTTACCCAAAATATAATACCCATTTGTCCTTTGGGTAGCGCTACAGGTAGAAGGTTCCATACCTATTTTTAGTCTTCTCCAACAACAAGACCTAAAAGACAACACTCTCTGCAAATAGGTCTCAAGGAGAGAGGATACCCAAATTTGGGTTATGCCTCTCCTGATACCCAAAATGGATCTTCTGTATGGGTACCCTGTTTGGGTACTCTGTTGGAGGCTATAGGTATTGTGTTGGAGACCCATTTTGGGTTTGGGTTCCCAAATGGGTCTCCTCTTGGAGACAGCCTTATTGGAAACAAAGCCCACTGGGCCTCATACCGAGTACAAAGTGCTAGTGAAAATAGCAATAGTACGCGAATTGACGTGCGTCTAGAATGAACATACATGGCTATTCCATGCCGCCTCTGCTTGTAAACATTTGTTTCCAGTGATCCACATGTTTCAGGGCAGGAAAATTGGACAGCTCCCACAATATAACTATGAACAACAAGGCAACCAAATAGTTGATACTAATCATCATTTTTATTTCTTTCTAGCGCATCCAACGTGGATTGCACTGCAAGGCATCTTTACAGTAAATTATCAAGATATGAAAGGAACCAGTTATTCTTTTATCAGCCTGAAGCCCTATACATTAGTATATGAAACCTTTTGCTAACTAATCATTTCTTTTCTCGTATATTTCTTAGCTGGAGAAAACTTCCCTAAATTACAGTGTGGTCCACTTACGACAACCCAAAAATCCTCCTTCCGACCAAAGATCGACGCGCCAGTTAGCTGAAGAATCTGCTGTTTACCCCAGCCCTGTACAGCAGCACAGACTCGGGGCCACACGCAGAGATCTTAACCTCAGTGTATGCAGGAACGAAGAAAACATCACCTTCCTTTGCCTTTTCTCCACCTGACATAGAATCCAACTGAATCTCGCCTTCCCCGGTCATTACGAGAAATACGGATGGTCCTGGTACCGGGGATATGACAAGCAGTTCACCTGGAGGAACCAAGCAGCAATCGACCTCAAACTCGTTAAATGGTGGCGTGTAGCGCCTTACGTGTGGCTGCACAGGAACTCCGCGCAAAATTTCTGGGAAGGCCTGAATTAAAAAAAAAAGAGACACAGCAGACCAATTAAAGAAAATCACAAAATCATGACAGTGGCATGGAACTAATTGGTCTCTTGCTAGATTACTTTGCTTGATTAGAAAAATCTAGGTATCTAGGATTTTTCACTAACTTTTAACACCAAAGAGAATATGAACCTTTGTACTAACTTGTAAGGTTCATCATAAGACAAATGATCCATGGATAACACTTTAACAGTGCACTGAATTCTGAAGCATTTGCTCACTGCGAGCATAGTAAACAAGAGAGAGGTACTTGCCAAGTAAAGAACTTATGGAACAAGTAAATATAAACGAAGAAATATACTGTATATGAGAATTGAGAAACAATAGTAACAATGACACTCACCTGTTTGTATGTTAGCATTGAGCAGAGAGTTTGCACATCTCTGTATTTAGGTGTCAAACCAGCACGTACAACGTTGTCTGAAGTGGCCATAATTTCAATGCATTCCCCAGAGAGGTATGCATGCGGTTCATTTGGACCAATATAAAGCGCTTCACCAGGACTGAGCTTCACATAGTTAAAGAAAAGTGCTGCTAGAACTCCAACATCGTCTTGATATTGTCTCTCCAGGGACAAAACCAGCTGTTCTTTGTCTGTTAAGTTCCTAATCTGAATAGAGCAAGACATTGTTATTCAAGACACAATTGATGGCTTCTGAATCGTTGTTCATCAGTTTTTTACAAAAAAAAAATGCCAAGGTGTGGATGGTACATTAGATGATATACTGATATAACATGTTCTTTTTGGAGAGAAAGGAGCCTATTTGTTCAGTTGCTTATCAGTTATCGCCATTCAGGTATCTTTTTGAACCAGAAGAAATTGCACTGGACATGTACATTTGAATTGTTGCAAATACCAACCTATACAAATACCAACCATACTTCTAAAATAGGGCACTTTACTACTTATAGATTCAATTTAGTGCATTATTGACATTTGAGATCTGCTTGTAAAATTTTGCTGTGCCAAACCCAAAAAAAAAAGGTGATGAAATATCAACTTCAAAAGATTAGCTGGCCATAAGACAAAATAGGAAATGCATAGGTGCTCCAGTGCAAATTTGTCTGTACTGCAACAGAGAAACAAAAAGGATAATGCATGCATATAAAAATGGCAACATGGGGAGCTTGTAGCATGGAAACTTTCTAGCTTTCAATCATTTACTATCTGTTAGTAGCAAATGCTTGCAGTTTCTAGTGTCCCAAATGAAAATGAAAACATTTAAAATTGGAGGCTTTGTGATCAACGATAACCACTTTTTTAGGAAGCATCGTGCTAGTTAATATCTGTTAATTAGCGTTGCAAGCAACAGATCACCTTGTAAGCTACGTGCAAGCTTAGCATTATCTCATCTTTACATTATCTCCAAAGTTCACACTTATAGTGTAATTGTGCACTCATTTGAGACAACAGCTCTTCCATGCCTCTTGGGAGTAGTGTTGCAACAATCCACAAGCCAAATTTCCTTTGCTTACCAAAATGAGAAGTCTTAATTTTCCAATGAACTTTGCCAATTCATCTCCAGGTGAGCTACCATCTCTCTTACAACTATAACAATAAAAAATGGTTCTAGTCAATATTCTTCTGCTCATCATGCTCATTGGTGCACTGGGTATCCTGAAGGGTACATATCTTTTTTTTTCTTTTTGAACACAATGAAGGGTGCATATCTAGTCTATCTCAAACCTTGTACATACCAATCCCAACATACAACCCTCTGTGTTGTCCAACTATAATATCTATAATGATTACCTTCTCCTTAACCATCCATAAGCTGCAGCAAGCCACAGATCAGACATCTCAAGGTATGACCTCACCTACAGGACCATTTCAGAAATGGGAAAGCATTGGAGCAAGCAAACACTAGAAGTATTTAAGGGGCTAATATGTTTAATTGTTTTTTACTATGTTGCAATCTCTATAGCTTAATAGCTCTAGAGTGGTATAGAAACCAAGGAACCAGACCCAACATATCTAAAAAACTTTTTCATCATTTAAAAAGATAAGATCTTTTCAAGGCACATGGCTCAAGAAAAAGTAAGTCCTATCATAAACGAAGAACCAGAGAGACAAATTTGGTAGCAACATCCAGGATGTGAGTTTTTTTGGCTTGTGTTGAGTTAGGCGTCAAATGTAGCCTGCTACCATGACCTCTACACAGCTCGAGTCCGAAATGTTTCCCAAGGGTGGGGGAGTGTTATGGGGTTCAGCTAAGGTACCTAGGGCCCATAGGATTAATTTAGAGGGATTGGACCAACTAGAGATATGATTAGATATGGGTGAATTATAGATAGGATTAGATATGTTTTGTTAGGATTTGATTGGACCTTCCTTAGGTGGTCAGAAATCCTCTACATATAAAGGGAGGTGATGTATTAGGGAAGCAAGAAATGCAGAAGAATTAATCACCAAGTCCCCAATACTCTAGTCCCCCTCCAAGCCGACTTTGCCCAGCTATTTTCCTGGCAATGTTTACCATAATGATCTAAGGATCATAACCTAGTTCTAGAGTGGTATAAAAACCAAGAAACTAGACGCCGCATATCCTAAACAACTTTTTCATCATTTTCAAAAATAAGATCTTCTCAAGGCAAACGTCTTAAGAAAAAAGTAAGTCCATCATAAATAAACAACCAGAGATTGAAATTTGATAGCAACATTCAGGATCTGACAATAAAATGTATTAGTTATTATAACTGATGTCACAACAAAGAACAAACTGTAGAAGCTCGTAGCAATTATAGGCCAAGATTATCTCTCACCTTGCTGTCAGTATTCAGGCGACTGATCAGTTTTGCAACTGCTTCAGAAACCATGTCTTTACTTGCTGTCATTAGCTTAGCAAAAGCTGATCGCAAACTGGACTTTACTTCACTAACCCCATCATACTCCTTCATGTTCATCAGCTTGCCAGTATCTTCATGCCCAATTAGGCCTTCAATTTCAGGAACTGTCCTCAGGACATCCTTGAGCTCCTTCAGAATGGTAAAAATGATATGTTATTTTAGATGTAACTGTTTGTGTTTTCCAGACTAGAAGGTCAAATAAAATAGAACGTGTTTCCTCTTTAAGAAAGATCAATAAAAAACAAAAGGAGTGAGCATAAAATGGTCGCTCTATAACGAATAAGCTTGTTGCAGCTGGCTCTTTTCCTGGTATAATCAATCACTTATAGGATATATTTAATCTAGTATTCATTAAAAAAACATTCACAATGGACTACGAAATGAAAGATATTCAACACCTGATGATAATGACGATAAGATAAATTTTCTTTTGCAAAGCATAAAAAACAGAGCTATGAGAAAACCAAATATTATGTAATGATGACAAGATTCCTAAATGACCCTGCCTGTATTCTCTACAGTTTAAATTTACACTCATGGCCTCCAGCCCTACACTGAAATAATAAAAACTGTGCCCCAGGGCTGGCTGCTTTTCAATAGAGCATGCATGTTTGCGCAAAGTGACGGCAGGTAGTGAATGAATGTATATAGGTACAAAGAACCAAAGCTCAATTTTATGGTTCATGCCTATAAGTACTTTTATGGTTTATCTCAGAAAAAGCTCAATTTTGTTATTCCTTAGTACAGTCAACTTTTAGACAAAAGTACAGGGGAGGGCAGCTATTACCTGTCAACATATTTTATCTCTAAATCATTCGCTTTTTTCTAACTGCTGGATTGAAACTGAGCAGTCCTTATTCGCACATTTCTCCTTATTCTACCATGCTTTCCTGCAACATGTATTTAGTTTCTCTACTTCGAACATTGTTTCTCTTAGACTGGAACATTACAGATGGGCCAAAAAAACTTTCATCAAATAAATAGAATTTCTCAAATAAAAAGTAGCATTTTGTCCAATATTTTTCCCGTCTAGCAACGACATGTCCAAATATATATCATAAAAATGTGATTTCAGAAGAAGACAAAAAAAATATGACTGTTGTCCTGCAAATTATGCCATGACAGTTACGTGGGATAATCCTAAGAAGTTAGTTCCATGTCAATCTGCTTTTCCAACTTGAGAAAGCCGACAAAATTGACATATCGGTGCACATTATTTGTTTCAATCATTTGTTTCATTTCATTATTTGTTTCATTTCTTTCCTATAACCCATTAAACAAATTTTCTTGTGTCAGCTACTCACCAGAAATTTTCTTATGTCCAGTACTAGCAACTTAAGGTATCAGAATTATTGTTACAGCTGCACATCAAGAATACATATACCAAACCATAACGTCTCCTAACTAATTTATTCACGAGACCTCAAATTATAGACTTCCTTTATCTTAGGTCTCAGGCTCTCAGCCAACCAAACATCAAACAGAGAGAAAGAAATCATTACAGTTAAGCAGATCAAAACCAAGCGCGTTGTAGGCTTAGGCAGTTGTAGGTTTTTAGAATAACAAGTTGGTGCCAAATTAGTTGGTGCCAAATTTGAAGAAGCAAACACGTACTTTCCTTTCGTATTTTCATGTGCATTTGAACTTGCTAGCCGATGGTTCAACGACAAACAGTTGGCTGAGAAAACAAATAAAGAAAAACTCGGCGACCAAGAGCAGGAAAAAAAAACGGTTACCTCAATAGGGGCAAAGCCGCAAAGCGCCCGGAACTCCGTGAAGGCGATGGCCATCTCCGGCTTGTGATTGTCGTCCTTGTAGGTGGACGGCCGCAGCGCGTGCAGCACCTCGGCGAGTTTCTTGTCCGGGTGCGCCTGGATCGAGAGCGCTTTGGCCACCGACAGCACCTGCAACCGCAAACGGGTAGCCGAGTCAACCAGCCAGCGTTCGAGACGGCAATAAGAACGCGAAGCAAGCAACGACCCAACCCAAGGCACGGAACCGTTCGTCCACGGCCCAGTCGTAGTACCTTGAAGAGGAATGGGAGGTCGCCTCCCCAGCGCGCGGCGACGGCGGGGCCGAGCGCGTCGGGGTTCCGCGCGAGCCAGTCCCTGAGGAGCGCGCCGTCGCCGAGGAGCGTGGAGGGGCCGGACGGGTGAGTGCCCATCCAGAGCTCGGCGTAGGGGCGAGCCGGGTCGGGGTTCTGGTCGGCGAGGCGCGCGACGAGGGAGGCGGCTCCGTGCTGGCCCCACTCGTAGTGCTGCACCGCGCAGCGCAGCCGCAGCAGCCTTTGCGGCGGCGCCGGGGAGGCCTCGGGCTCCGGCTCCGGCTCCGGCTCCGGCGGAGCAAGCGCTGGTGGGTCCTCCATTTGGGCGGGGATTTGAGCTAGGCTTGACGACGGTTGGAGGGAGGGGGGGGGAGGAGCGTTTGGATTTTAAAGGGGAGGGAAGAGGAGGCCGCGGGCGGGTGGCGGCGGCACAACACAAAGGGGGAACCGGGGAAGACGACTCGCCCGATGCGTGAATTGACCGCGTCAGTTGTCTTCCGTTCCGAAAGTCCCGAGCGAGTGATGCGTTGGCTACTAGGCTGTGCCTGTGAGTGTGATGGGCCCCGCCGGGGTGGGGACCACTTTGCCTTCTCCTTTTCTTAAATACAGTATAAATCGCTTTTCCTGCTTCAGATCGATCTTTATACTTGTCAATATAGATATTCGTATTTATATCATGTTATAAATTTTAGATTAGTACTTGAATCCAGTTTTTATGATTTTTATATTTGATTCTAGATCCATATTCAAAAAATAATATAAGATATTTGATTTTATTGTATCGTGAAGAAAATATCATCTAAAAGTTATATTTATGACTAAATAACAACAATAAATGATAATTATTTAAATATAACTTAGTTCAAAATATTTAAAAGTTGTCTCATAAAGGATAAATTGAATTTATTATAATTTAAAATATTTAAAACTTATACGTATGATATTTTCTATATTATTAATTAATGATATGTAAAGGTCTAGTTTAATTAACTTTGGTATGACTAATCGTATAAAATTTAAGTAATTTAGTTTATTTGTATATTTATGATGTTTATATATTTAAATTTATTATTAGTGACTTTTAAATATTTATCTACACTTCTATTGTTATTTATATATTTGATTATTGAAATAATTATTAATATGTATATGTTGTTTTTTATAGTTGTCTTTATCTTATATAGTCATATTTTAAGTCCCTACGTACATATTGATATTATTCTACTATAGAACTATTAATAAGTAAATCTAAATATTATATTCAAAATCAAGTAAACATCTAAGTGCGAATTTGAATTTGAGATCTTCATTTTGTATCCAATCTGATAATATTTGTATCCGCATTGAAATTCAAATAAAAATATGATACATATAGTGAATCTAATCTGAATCATCCCTATTCCTAGTCATTTTCAAATAGACCCTTGTAAAAAATAGGCATTTGGCTATTTCTTGACTAGCTCTGTTTTTTCATCCACGACTCATACGGAGACGCACAAAGCTTTTTTCCTAGATGGATGAACCATTTTTAGAAGTGAACTATTGTCTTTTATATTTTCCTAGCAAAAATGCCCGTGCGTTGCAACGGGAGGAAAAAAACTATCAAATCTATCTATATCTTTATTACCTAATTGTATATATAATAACAAACAGGCAAAAATGTTTTTCTTCCTTGGTGGCCTCACCTTCCTCGCCTTAGGTTAGCTACAAGACCCAGTGCGCACCTCTTGCATCCATCCACCTGGAGCCACGACTTGCATGGAGGAGACCCATGCTCTCGTCTACCCAGTGCCACAATGAGTCGCGCTGCCGCCATAGGCTCAGGAGCTCGCCAGACGTTGCTGAGGTGTATATATTATATATACGAGCCTATTTAGTTCCCCACACCATTCTGCAAAATGAAACTAAACACCATCTAAAATTTTTGGCAAAATAGTTGTCATTTTGAATTTTGGCCTCAAAAGCCAAAAAAGTCAAAAAAAAATAGCTTCATATATTTTGGACCCTAAAATTTTTAGCATTTTGGATAGAACTAAACACATTCATAAAAAAATATATTTTGTATTTTGTATTTCACGGGGAATTAAATACAATCTTAATCAAAAGAAAAATAAATAAAGGAGAAAAAAGTACCTGGCCGTACACCGACACGCGAGACAGCCACCTCAAAACACGGATTGATGATGATATATTGGTGGCTGACCGAGTAGGACCTGAGCATTTTCTCCTAGACCACCACCACTCCCGAAGTGAAGAGAGAGCTTTCCGCCTCCGCCTTGGAGCGACGCTGCCGTCGGAGCTCGATACTGATGGGTGGCTTCAGGACCTCGCGTCCTACCTCCGTCGCCCTCTACGCCTTCCTCGTCTTCCTCAATCTCTTCGCCTTCGTTCTCACCGTCGGCGCTGAGCACCGCCACAACACCGTACGCTCCCTTCGCTCCTCCAGTCTCTCTGCATCTCCTCCGCGCCTACCGCTACATGCGTTGGTCAGATCTTCGTGCTTGATGGGCCTGATGCAGAGGAAGGCACAGAGCTGTTGCCGTTGAATATATAGTACTTGATTTGTACGTGATTTTGTTTTGGACTCGATCTGGATCTAGAATCTGGTATATGGTACGTGATTTGTATTTGATTTTGTTTTGGACTCGATCTAGAATCTGGTACCAGGCGAGTTCTCTGAGGCTCGAGATCCAGCGGATTACTATGTTTTTTATTTTGCCCGATGATATTTTCTTGTATATCGTATGGACTCAAGTCTCCACCCAAACGAAAAATTATCTAACGAAAATTTAGGCTAGATTTGAACCGGGGCGGACAGAACAGACATGGCTCGGACATAGTGGCAGAAGAAATCTATTGGCAAACTGAAATTTTGACTCTTTATAGATAGGTATAGATTAGGAGTGAATTATTTGAAACTATTAGAATTTGCCTTTTTTCAACATGGACTTTTTAGAGAAAATTTTAGGATACCCTTGAAGATGCTCTAGTGCTCAATTAAAATTCACTACTATCCCTATTTATTGCAGACAACTTATGTTAATTAACGAATAATAAGTTGCTAATTAAAAGAATGCATGGAGCCATGTGAACCATAATTTCAAATTAAACAGGCTGAGGAGCTAAAACATCAAAATCTTTAGACAAAATTTGAATCATAAAACATCAAGTCCATGTGACGAAGAGAGCATATAAAAGAATGTACACAAGAAATAGCATGAGACAATAACAATTCGTCATATTCTATATAAGTATTAAAAGTTTTGTGAATGAGTTTAGAATGTAAAACAAATTAAATTTTGTTACCTTTAGCCGCTCTCTATTAACTTTCTATTACAACCATTCATGTAATCTAATAGTCCATATCTAATTTAATTAGAAAATATATCAATTACTTTTGTATGTGTTTCCATCATTTGGGTAGGACATGTATGAGATTTAATATATATTTAGCTAAAATGTTAGTTTAAGTGAAATATTGAATTTGTATTTTGGCTTGCAACTTTCGGTCCTATTGACTCTTTTTATTTTTTAACAACATGTTAAGGTTAAACTCCTTTACTTTTTCTACTTCAAAAAAAACTCCTTTACATATTATACATCTTATTTAAGATTTTCTTCTATATTTTATTAAAAATAGATTCCTAGACTACACTCTCACTACAATAGCAAAAACAATTGTTTCAATCACACCCTCGTACTTATGATAAAAAGTAGAGTTCTTACAACTAAACTATTAGTATTGATATGCCATAATGACTCCGTCAAATTATATAAACCTACATAAGGTTTTTTTTGCGAGAAAACCTACACAAGGTTATAACTTACAAAATTGAATTGTTGTGACCAAGTTTAATATTATTTAAAATGAATTGCTTGTGTTATTGGTATGCGGTCTATTAAGGTAAGATTTTTCATGATCGATAAAATAAAACCAATTTGTTGCTAACGTATGCATTATAGTTACTTTGAATTTAACTTTGGTAGAAGTGAATAATTAAGAAACACATATACTCTAAAGTTACTAGTTCTTTATTATATTATCTTATATTAGCAGCAACTTAGACATAGATTTTAGGGTCATTTTTCTTTATTTTTTAGATGCAAATTAAGGATACTACTTTTGCATTAGCTTTCATATTGTCAAACGTAATTAAATTAAAATAAATTTTTGTGGGAGTTATCTTTGAATGTTTTTCACAATGGTATATATGAGTGATTTTCATGTAAATTTAGAATATTATTTTAAATTATTTATTTTTATAATAAAAGAGGTGGGTAATTTAGATATCAAAGGAAGATTAAGGATCAACCAAAATGTTAATCTCGAGAAGATATTAATATTTATAAATATTTTCATCATTGTTGACTCTCAAAAATAAAAAAAATACTAGAGAGGCACCTAAGTTCTTTCCACTATTCAAGTTGTTTACTTTTTTAATCAATGAGTATACATTGATTTTTAGTGTCATTAGTATATGTGTATGTTAAATTTGTGACTTTTGGAACATTAAGAAGTATGTATTTTTGTATCCATGTAATTGATGTGTGCAATGGCCACATTATCTATGTTTACATCAAGTTAGTTTTCATACAGTAACAACGTAATTTAAAAACATATATATGCAGCGTCGTGACTGATATAGTTATTCTAAAAATTAATAGACAATTTTGGTAACTTAAATGTAGTTTTAATGCAATGGCCACTTTTATAGAGGATTATGTTAATACCTATGTAAATTTAGGTTATTTTAATTACAATATTAACATATGTGGATTTAGATGCAAATTTGTGGCGTTTATGTTTTTTTTTCATAATAAAAATCTACGTGGGTATTTTTTTAGAAAACTAAATAGTCTAGTGACTAGTATTATGTGTCGGGATTATAAGGCTATCGGATTGGTAGCTACTCAGTTCCAAATTATAATATGTTTTGGCTAATCTAGAAGATATATATAGCTTTTGCTTTGCATTTACACTATGTCTAAATGTGCAGTAAAAGTAATATTTAGAAAAATCAAAACATCTTATAATTTGGAACTAAGGGAGTATATCTTTCCATTATTTATGAAAATTTTATGATTTTTCTTAGCAAACCTGAATAGAGTCTCTTGGAGGCCTCCAATTAGTTAATATAATGATACAATATTAAGAATAAGAATAAGATGCTAGAATAACTATGGTCGTTCCAAACTTCCTGGGTCACCAAATGGATAAGGGTGGTTTTGGCATTTTTCCTGGGTTTTACACCAAAAATAGTTTGGGATTGGGAGTGGAGTACGTGAAATCTGGCATGGGGTGGGCCCTTCCTGCACTGTAGTACTACAAGGAAAACGGTTGCCGCCACCGCCGGAGAATCAACACCATCGCATCACGCACGCTGCACGCATGATGGAGCGGAAAACCGCCGTGCCTCCCATTCACCCAACGCATCCGTCACACTTGGAGATTCCGTGATGAAACGGGAACGCGTCGTGGGTTCGTGGGTGGCGCGCGCTCATCGGCCCAATTTTTTACAATTTGGCCCTTTTTTTAAAAAAGTTCACAATTAGATCTCTGAAAAACTTAAATGCAGAAATGGATCCAGGGGGTCGGCGCCATGAATCATGGCGTCGAGGTGTCACGTCTCGGCGTCATGGATCACGGCGCCGAGGTCCTGGACGCAGCCAGCGTACTTTCTGACGTGGCAGTGGCCAAAAAAAAAGGTCGGCGCCACAGATCACGGCGCCGAGCTCGGCGTCACGGATCTCGGCGCCGAGCTCGGCGCCACGGATCTCGGCGCCGAGGTAGGATAAAAAGTGGGGGGCTGCCTCCTCGGCCCTGCTCACGCCGCGCGCCGCGCCCGACTGCTGCCACCGCGCTCCGCCGCCGCTGCCGGCACCGCTCGCCGCCACCGCGCGCCCCACCGGTGCCGCGGGCGCCACCGCGCGGCCCCGGCCACCGCGCGGCCCCGGCCGCCTGCGCGCGCCCCGCCGGTGCCGCGGGCGCCACCGCGCGCCCCGCCGGTGCCGCGGCCGCCACCGCGCGGCCCGCCGCTGCCCCCGCCCCGCGCGGCCCGGGCGCCGAGGCCGCTGCCCCCGGCCGCCACCGCCTGTTGCCCGGCCCTCCCGGCGGCTGCTGCAGGTATTTTTTTTTCTTTTCCTAGTACGATAATTGTTTAGATAATGTGGTTTGTTTTCTAAGTTGTATAATTTTTGAAATAATTCTTGTAGCAATTTTCTATATTGGTATTATTTATATGAATATTGTTATGTAATTTAGAGTTGTTTATTTAATTTAGATTAGTTTATTTAATATTTTAGAATTTAGTTATGTAATTTAGTTAGATAAATCTAGTTTGTAATTTTAGTTATATAGTTAGTTACATACGTATTTTATTAGATAGATATTTAGGTGTTTTATTTGTATTAGTTATATGTCTAGTAACATGGTTGTTTTGTATATCAATTAGATGGACAATTTAGTAACCTTATATCATGGAGGAAGTGTGGAGAAAGATCAATTTGGCAATGTTGATTTTGTTGGAATGCAAACGGTCTCTTTGATGTTTGATGAGCGGCCCTTGTTTTCTGAATTGATGGGTAGTGCTCGTGATAAGCTTAAATGTAATTCGAATGAATAAGAAATCTTAATTGAGGGGGTCATTCACCATGGCGGGTCAGGGACAATTTTTAGGCGGTTGGTCCCAATTGTATCCGAGGTTCAATGGGACAAATATGTCAAAACTGTCATGAAGAGTGACTTTAAATGTTTGGATTTGGTTGTGCGCAACTTGTCCAAGGAGCCAGGCCCTCTAGTGGATTCTCCACTTAATTGGCAACCACCCATTGGTGAGTTCTCACCGGAACCGGACAATCCGGCACCCTTAGCTTCTCTTATACCCATTCAGGACGTGGGTGTGGAAGATGTGGTTGTCGTTCCTGATGCTCAATCCGGTCCCAATGAGGTTGGCTGCGTACATACCCCTATGACCCAGACAATTCCATGTAAGTGGCGTAGTTGCATTATTCATTTTGTTAGCATTCCTTCGTTCGATTTAGTTGTCTCAATTGTATGCATATTTGTGGTTTGTTGTAGGTGACAATCCAAGTAATGATTGTTGTCATCCTGTGCCTCCAACATTTAATGTTGACGCAGCTTTTATAGCATCTAATAGTTTGGATGTTAATATTGAGGATGATGAGGAGCCCTATGGCACAGCTAGAGCTGTTGATTCCGATGATGACCGGCCAGTTGCACCTTTAAGTGAACAAGAAATGGAGCTTATCAGACGTTTTTGTCCTGATCGTGATCCACTAGTTCACGAGTTTAGTGACCTCAGTCATTCTCAAAATGCTTATGCAGAGGGAAGAGATGATGAGCTGCTGGAGGCTCCTGAGCCTGGTGAGAGTGTGCAAATTCAGAAGGGCATGATCTTTAATGATTTGCCCAGCTTAAGAAGGTGGTTGCAACAATATTCTGTAATACGTAAAAGACCCTTCAAGGTGATGCACTCCCATGTTGAGCGCCGCTACACGGTTGTGTGTGAGATGTCCGATTGCAACTGGAGGGTCTGTGCTCGTAAACAAAAGGCCACCGGGAAGTTTAAGATCACAAAAATTGTAGGTCCACACACTTGTGCCCAGACTGACCTTCAACAGAAGCATCGACAGTTGACCTCTACACTTATTGCTAGTACGTTATGCACAACTTTAAAGGGTCAGCCCAACTTGAAGGTCAGAACAATTATGGACATGGCTCAGAAGATATTTAAATATGACATAAAGTATGGCAAAGCATGGAGGGCAAAGCAAAGGGCCTGGAAGATGATATATGGGGACTGGGAGGAGGGGTACGAGCAGCTGCCAGCAATGTTCAATGCAATGAAAGCAGCTAATCCAGGCATGCATTACGAGTACATTCCGAAGCCTAATGAATGGAGGAATGGGAGGCAGATATTCTTTCGTGCATTCTGGTGTTTTCCACAGTGTGTCCAGGCCTTTAGGCACTGCCGTCCAGTGTTATCAATTGATGGTACTTTTCTGCTTGGCAAGTACATGGGCACTCTTTTGGTAGCCATTTCCTATGACGCTGACAACGTATTGGTTCATTTGGCTTTTGCTTTGGTGGAGAGAGAGAACAAAGACAGCTGGGGTTGGTTCATGCGCCTTGTTCGGATACATGTCATTGGCCCACATAGGGAGGTTGGTGTCATATCTGATAGGCACCAGGGCATACTCAATGCCGTATAGGAGCAGATTCCTGGTTATGCACCTTTGCACCATCGTTGGTGTACTAGACACCTTGCAGAGAATTTACTTCGGAAAGATGGTACGAAGGACAACTTTCCTCTATTCGAGGAGGTTGCTCGAATGCTTGAGGTGCCATTTTTTGAGGAGAAGTTGGAGCAGTTAAAAACCGCAACAAATGCAGAAGGTAGGCAGTGGCTGCTAGGTTTGATGAGGGAACCTGAGAAATGGACAAGAGCCCATGATAATGGTGGATGGAGGTACGAGTTTCAGACTAGCAACATGGCAGAGTCATTTAATAGTGTGCTCAAGGGTATACGTGCCATGCCAGTCAATGCCATTGTATCTTTTACCTTTTATAGACTAGTGGCCTGGTTCAACGATAGACATGCTCAAGCATTGCAATTACAAAGTAATAATATAAAATGGGCACCTAGAGCTAAGAAGCACCTTGACAAGGCAAAGGAAAGGGCTAGAACACATGACATAGAGTGTTTTGACCATGCCACTGGCAAGTACCAGGTCACTGAAAGGGGTGGTACAACGTCAGATGGTGAGATCCGACCATCAAGGAGTTATATTGTTGTCCTGACTGATTTTTCATGTGGATGTGGGAGACCAAGACAGTACCACTCTCCTTGTTCTCACTATATTGCAGCAGCTAGGCATCGCAACTTTGACTACGAGACCAAGATACCATGGGAGTTGAGTGTTGATAGCCTTGTGCTAACTTGGTCGCCCCGTTTTGAGCCTTTCCTAGATGAGGGGCAGTGGCCAGAATACATTGGCCCAAGGTACATTGCAGATCCAGGTGCTCGCTGGAACAAACGTGGAACCAGAAAGCGTACGAGGCATAAGATGGTCATGGACCAGATTTCAGGTAGAACGAGGCGAGGGAGAGCAACCCCGTTTGTTACTGACCCCGAGCAAAATCAATGTGGCAAATGTGGTAGACTTGGACACAACTCGCGTACTTGCCATTGGCCGCTAAGTCAGGTGCACTTAATATTCTATGTACTTTAGTTGTTAAATACTTTCATATGCAACTTACTTTTTGGCAGACATACATGTTCTAGTGCTCCTTTGTTTAATATAATGACATTGTAATGTATTATTTTTTTCTGCTTAATTACTAACTAATGGATCAAATTTGTTTATAGGATGGAGCAATTCCACCTCCTGGATCCATACTACGAGGTGAAGCACCGAGGACGACTCACTGCCGAGGGGACGGTACTTACTTTGATCTTTGCTTTTCATTTATTATTAATTTGTGTACTTATGCATTAAATAACTTGATTGTATGGTTGCAGGAACTACCCCCGCTTCGACCTCGAACGCATGACAAGTTCGAGAAGATGCGGTATGACGACAGGTACACACCTCTGCTGCAGAGGGCTGGCCTGGATGTCATATCGTATCAGGTTCGTCGTGGGTTGCCTCCAATTAACCCCGCGGCGATCACAGCTTTGGTTGACAGGTGCACCATTTATCTATAGTAATCGTATGTTTTTTTGAACAAACTTTATCTATCTTTCTGAAAACCCTAACAACAATGTTCTTTAAATTGTAGGTGGAGGCCAGAAACTCATAGTTTCCACCTACCTTGTGGAGAGATGACTGTTACACTCCAGGACACTCAGAAGATCCTGGGTTTGAGTGTTAGAGGTCATCCAGTTATCGGACACTGCAGGCCCGATGGTTGGAGGGCCAGAGTTGAGGCCTTCCTTGGAAGACCACTTCCTCCGGAGGCACCGACGCAGCGCACCACTGGGGTACCAATTGCTTGGCTTAGGCAGAGCTTTGGTAATTGTCCGGCACATGCGGACCAGGAGACAGTTGCCTACTACTGTAGAGCTTGGATCTTGCACCTATTTGGGTGTGTTCTTTTCCCTGACGCGACAGGGGACACTGCATCGTGGATGTACCTCCCGTGCCTCACTGACTGGGACACCACAGGTACTTTTCCCTTACATAGTTATTATTAATTTGGTTTCTTATGTTTACGTATGCATTGATTAAATTGATTGCAACGGTTTCAGGTACTTACAGCTGGGCTTCGGGAGTGCTGGCTTACCTATACCGTAGCCTTTGTGAGGCGTGTCGTCGGACCGCAAGTAGTTCTTCCGTTGGTGGTTGTGTTTACCTACTGCAGCTTTGGATGTGGGCTCGTCTTCCAGTTGGACGGCCCATAGTTGACGCTCCTCGGGAATGGTTTGCAGTGGGCAACCCTCGTCACCGTCCGACGTTTGCCCATCTTTGGGACCAGGCGAAAGTCGCCTTCAGCAGGACTTCACGTGCGTACGTACAGTATGCCAATGAGCTCGACACGCTTAGGCCCTCCATGGTGAGTAAAATGCAGTATTTCTTGTTTATTGTATGCTCGATAGTTTGTCTAACTTGCCATATACATGTCTTATGTTTGCAGGTTAATTGGGAGCCGTACACGGCGAATGATGCGCTGCATCTTGGAGTAAGCAGCATGTGTAGCGAGGATGAAGACTTGTACTTGATGATCTGTCCTTTGATTTGCTTCTATGCTGTTGAGTGGCACCTTCCAAATCGAGTAGCCCGCCAATTTGGCCTGTGCCAGCAATGGCCTGTCCCTCCATTTGATACTTCCGTGGAGCTGCACAAGTAAGTTATTTTGGTAATTTATTCCATGCATTTGATAGATATGTTGACTGCAATTTATTCAAAGTTCAATATTTATTCAAATTTCAATACCTTAAATGTTGCTGAAAATTACATGATTGCTGAAATTTATTTGCTACTTGGTCCAATATAAATCCTTGCTGAAATTTATTACCCCCTATATGCATGTTGGTACTTTTTACATGCTTGCTGAAATTTATATAAATGTTGCTGAAATTTACATGCTTAGTGCCTATCCATGCTTGCTGAAATTTATAAATGTGATATTGCAGATCCATGCTTGCTGAAATTTATATCCTTAGTCATTTCCATCGTATTTGAAGTGTGCTACTACAACCTACTTGCTGAAATTTATTTCATACCTACTATATTCATGTTGCTAGTTCAATATTTTAACCCCGTACTGAGTTTTAGAATCAATGTTGTTAAATCTGTGTTATTATTTTCATCTTTAATATTTAATTTTAGGATTGATCGTCAGAAGCAAAAGAAGACATTTGAGTTTGAAACGTTGCATCGTCAGTACATAGAGGTGTGGGACCAGTTTCATGACAACCTCTACGAAAATGAGCAACCACATACCAACTACAATTTTCGTGCATACCTTACTTGGTACCTAGGTGTTACACGAACAAGGTTGAAAATTCAGTGGACCCAAGCAGATTATGCGTACCTTGAATCATCTGAGGATGAGGACACTTCCTATGACCTAGCAGCACGACAAGGGACACTTATCGAGGCAGCACCTGTCTTGGACCGAGTGGTACATGTCCTTTCCACTATACAATTGTACGATTGTTGTCCTTTCCACTTTATAAATTGCACCTATATAAACTATTACATGTCTTATCTTATATGGCAACGCAATAAAGCAATCTGTACTTGACATCGAACGGTTTCCAAGAACAGGTGTGGACGAGCACACACTAAACAACTTTCTTGGAGTAAGTACTTGACATCGAATTTATCTAAGAACAAGTATTACGACCCTCATTTATCATATATCTAACAATATGAATTTTAATCTTTGCATAATAGAGACTAGCACGTAGGCTTAGGCGTGCTGCAGCTCGGTGCGGTTGCGGTACTAGTGCTGCGATGAATGTGCATGTGCCACAGGAACGACAATGCAACACACCTGTTGTGCATGGTACATCTTCTTTGGGAGGTATAATTTTATTAAATTTGTTGTTTATTTGAACTGAGCAATTTTCATGGTATGAGATAATGAATTAAGTGCACACATAATTTGAACAATGTTTATAGGATCTGGAGGACAGAGCTCGTCTCGGCCAACTATGGACACTTTTCAAAGCGATGATGATGAGGACGAAGAGGGGGTGGCCGAGGAGCGTGACTATGACGAGCTTGGGTTATCTCAGCTTCCTAATGCTCCTTCTACTCAGCCTACGCAGGTTGCAAGAAGGCGACGTCGTTCGCCTTGTAGGTACACTCCAGGCACCGATGCTCTTGGCCACAAGGGTAAGGGTAAGACTAGGAGGCAGTGAGGATGACTTCTGTGCTAACACCATGGTAGCAGCTTAGAATTGATGGCATAACTTCTGTTATTTTGCATGTATCGACACTGTGAACTTTGTGGACTATTTGTACTATATGGGACTGTATGGTCTCTGTGGACTATCTGAACTATCATTCCTGATGGCGTATGTGCTTGTGTTGTGATATTTGGATGAATCAATGTTTGTATTGTACTGTGATGTCTATTTATAACTGTGGATGTACCAAAAATAGGGGAAACTCTTGCAAATTTTTTCCATGAATTATTCAATGTAGTGCACATATTCTGTGGTCCATTCCTATTGGTTTTCGCAGTGTAGGCTTTTCAGAAACAGTCAACCAATATGGCTTTTCATTGAATCATCACATCCGAAACAGTGAACGAATCTAGCCTTTTCAGATGACAATCCAAATAGACTTTTCAGTTTTCAACTAGGCTTTTCAGTAATCGAATCTAGGCTTTTCAGGTGCATTTATTACTACAACGGCTACCAACTATTGGGTTCCTATATATATACGCAGTGGTGAGAGCGTTGCTACTCACTTGAGATTGTTCAGTTCAAGTAAAAATGTCTGGAGGGTCGTCTAGAGGGAAGGGAAAGGGAAAGGCGGCGATGAAGGGTAATCCCTTTCTTTGGGAGGGTCCTCTTGGTCCTAAAGACTTTGAGGAAGCAATTTATGATAGGTTCCCCCTTGAGAGCAAACATGATTTTACTAAAGAGGCACCACTGAGGGCATATGATGACCGAAAAGAAGAGTGGCCAAAATGTATGCATGGTGAGGATTGTTTGGTGCAGATGTACACAGAGGGGATAGATGGAGGGCGTCGTTTCTTCAAATGTCCACGAGCATGGGTAAGTCATATTACTAATTCAACCTTCAATAAGATACTCTCTTGTGCTAAAGCTACATACTTATTGCAGTCATCCTTGTCAAAAGAGAACTGTGGCTTCACCAGATGGGTCGATCCTAGACCTATTCATCCCCATGCAGAGTACATCTACTACCTGCAGGACCGTATCTTTGATTTAGAAACGGAAGTTAGTTGTGGTTACAAGGACGACGAAGAGGACGACAACAGCAATGCTACTGGCTCCCAAAACACAATATGCAATGATCCATACTGCACATGCCCTAATCACAAGAACAAGGGCCCTCCTTCACCACCACCCCCACCCCCACCACCAACAACGGGAGGATACTATGGAGAAGGGGCAACACAGTTTGCTATGTGGCCACACTACTAGGTAGAACTGAACTAATTCACAGGCCACATCCATATGTTTGTTGTTTGGTTTAATCACCTAAGGCATGTTAGGGTTAGTCGAAAGAACTATGTACCTTTGTGTGGTATATGTTCTCACATGCCATTCCCTGTGCTTGTTAATTGCTTGAATTACCTAAGGCATGTTAGGTTTAGTCTCGGACCTCTGCACCCTTGTTTGGTGCATGTTTTGACATGCCATTCAATGTGATGTGTGCTACTAGTTTTGCAATATACTAGTTCGTTAACTTCTATTTCAACTAATTATCCTCATTTCATTGCCTATGCAATACTCAAATAAAAATATTGTCTACTAATAATGAAACCAAATTAAAATTGCTAAAGTGCATTACATAACAACAAATTGAAAAGTCCAACACAAAATAATATTGTCCATGAACCAAACAAAGAACAAGAAGGTAATGTAACTACTGAGTGCAACGAGGCCACTTTCCCTTCCTCTGGGCATCTGGATTCTCATCAATAGCTGCCTTCGCTCGGCGCACACGCTCAAGCTTCTTTTCCCTCTCCTCCCGAGCCGCAGCAACACTTCTTCTTTTCTCCTCTTCCTTGTGCTCCCTCTTTTGAGCCTCCTCTCTACGTCTCTTCTCTAATATCTCTGCACGCTCTGCATCCCACTCCTTTAGGCCTTGTAGAAGCCGCTTGTCGGACTCCTTAACCTCAGTGTCGATCCACTGCTCAAAATCACACAATGGTGGAGGGGTCTGCAACAAATATATTTATTCAAAAATTTAAATCATGCTTCGTAGGACACAAATTAATAAGTGCACAATAGAAAAAATAACTTACAATAAAGTTACTGCGGCGTTGTTTTGGCGTAGGCTCCCAGGCAAAATTCGAACACATCCAATACCTCTGCCGATAGGTTTCCTCGTCTTCCGATTAAGTTTTCTAAGGGTCCAATTGTGAACTTTTTTTAAAAAAAAGACCAAATTGTAAAAAATTGAGGCTCATCGGCTTGTGCCGACGGCGGATCCGAACGAGGCCCCACGGCACGGGCGCACACCACCGTCACGACGTGACGCTAGCCGACACGCACAGCACAGCACCGAAACCACCGCCGGGACCCGGCACGTGTTGTGCGCTCCCCGGGCCGTCGTGGCGCCGCCCGCCGCGCCGCTTCCTCGCCTCCTCCCGACTCCCGATCGCACGGTGTCGCACACTCGCTCAGCCGGAGCCAAGAAGGACGTTGTCGATGCCATAAACAAGGACCTGAACATTGAGTTGAACTACGATTAAATTTAGTTTAAAATCTATTTCAATTCACCCTAACACATACATACAGATTAATATGAATCCGACTACATCTAAAACTTAGTGACTTGGTGTTAAAGCTCTCCCGAGTTGAAGCACTTGCAGAATCCAAGGCTTTGTTTAGATCTAAAAAGTTTTTAGCATTTTCGTTTTTATTTGACAAATATTGTCTAATCATGAAAATAACTAGGCTTAAAATATTCATCTCACGATTTACAGACAAACTGTACAATTAGTTTTTGTTTTCATCTATATTTAATGTTTTATGCATGTGCCGCAAGATTCGATGTGACAAGAAATCTTAAAAAAAAAGTTTTGGGGGTGAACGGGCCTTGTTTAGATGCGAAAAGTTTTTGGATTTTGACACTGTAGTATTTTCGTTTTTATTTGACAAATATTGTCCAATCATGGAGGCTTAAAAGATTTGTCTCGCGATTTACAGACAAACTATGCAATTAGTTTTTATTTTCATCTATATTTAAGGCTCCATACATTTGCCGCAAGATTCGATGTGACACAGAATTTTGAAAAGTTTTTGGTTTTTGTGGTAAACTAAACAAGGCCTAAAGAAGGCCCAAATGTAACATCAACTGCGCACTTCTCCTGCGATCCCAGATCAAAGATCAAAGACTTTCAACAGCTGGGGATCCGTGCATGTAGCATGGAAACCGTTGATGTTGTAGATTACTGACGAGAAATCTCTACGCAACGCCAACCACGGAGGGTTTGCCTGTCTCTCTTTTCTTCTTTGGAACATATATAAATGGGCGGGCCTGTCTTCAGAGTTAGTTAAAGCGACAGGGGCTCCTTTAGGTGCTCTCAAAGAGTCTCAACTGCACGCTACTTGTTTTGGACTTAAACGATCTAGAATTCTAGATTCTAGATCGAGTGTTATTTAGCACGCGGACTTGCTTTCTAGACCAAAGACAACCAAAGTATTATTTGATCGGGAAACAATGGAACACAGAGGTTCAAATTCAGGTGAATGCGGTCTTGGCATGTGATCCGATCCCAGATGCTTCAATTCCACCCACACTATTCGATGGCAGGAAGGATGGTCGGCAAGGTTGCACCGGAGGAGAAACAAATTCAAAGTTCTAGTAGATTTGACATTATTTCCTTCTTGTACACAACTGTCTGCTATTTGATCGATTGACTCATCACGGCATCTATCAACGGCCAGTTCTATACTAGTATTAGTCTATTAGATATCACGTGCAAGAAAGAGTGTCAAAACCTTTGAGCTAACGGAAAAGAAGATCTAATTTTTTTTGACATCCTGATTTATGAAAGACATAATAATAACTCCTCTATCTCTCTCATGTTAGGAGAGAATATATAATAATTCCTCAAACTCTCTCTTAACAGGAGGAATATATGAAAGAGAATAACTTACATATAGCAAAAGGAAGATATATCATGTAAAAGTCGATACCTAACTTTTACTAATAGATGTGCCCTTAGTAGCACATTTTATTACCTTTGTTCTAAAAAAATGCAAATATTTTAGAATAGTGTTTAGTCAAACATTGTTAAATTTAACTAAATTTATATTAAAAATATTATTATTTAACATACTAGAAATATATTATTAGAATGAACTATATTTTATAGTAACTTATTTGAAGTCGTAAATACTGAATGCTACTTTATATTAATTTTATTTATCTAGATAGTTTGACTTAGGGGCAGTTTGTCACAGCTCTCATCTGCTCTTTTATTATTATAGCACAGATCCGGTGTAATTAGAAATCATGGCTCCACCAGCTCCTCCTCTTCTTATTTTTCATCTCGAAAATTGAAACGGCTCTGTGCTACCATACCAAATAGTGTTGCTGTAGTGTTTTTTTAAGGAGGAGCCAAATTACGTAAGGTCTTGTTTAGTTCCATTTTTTTTTTACAAAATAGGCATGGTAGCACTTTCATTTGTATTTGACAAATATTGTCCAATCATGAACCAACTAGGCTCAAAAGATTCGTCTCGCAAATTACAGGTGAACTATGCAATTAGTTTTTATTTTCGTCTATATTTAATATTGTGATAAGGAATATGAAAATTTTTGTAAAATTTTTTTGGAACTAAACAAGACCTAAGATATGTACGAAACAAGGCCTTAGATTCGTGCTAGAATTGCATGGCGGGATGGAGTGCTGAGTGCAAGATTGACTCATGATCATCGAGCCAATAATTATACATGCAGTTTGGAAAGTAAGCACTTATTCTACGAACGGAGGGATATTATTTTCTTTTCACAACAAATCGGCATAAGTTAAATTTTAGCGAAACAAACACACACGAGTAGCACTCATATTGTAGCTGAATCCGTATTCTACTGTTTTGGCCAATCTAGCTGGGCACAGGTGATATTTACGGTAAATGCGGCAAATCCCAAATAGTTTTGGGATTGGGAGTGGTATATGAAATTTAGCATAGGTGGGGCCCGTCAATCAGTGTAGGACAGGAAAACGGTTGCCGCCACGCCGCCGGAGATTCAACACCGGCAAACCGGCGTACCTCCCATACCATCGCACGGCACGACTAGGACGCATCCGTCACACTGCAGACCTCACGGGTGCACACACCGACACCATCACGATCACGACGTGACGCTAGCGGACGCACCGAAACCACCGCCCGGCGGGCATGCAGGAGGCAGCTGGGCCGTCGTCATTAGGCCGCAAACACGACACTCCCGCGCTTTTTCGATCGGCAGCATACATCTCGTCTTTTGTCGATGCGATCGTTAAACAAAGGAGCTTTCAGTGCCTGCTTATACGGGTCAGCGAGACGCCACGCAGCATGGTAAAACTGTCCTAGGCATATAGTATCCCGTAAATTTTGCATATCCCCCCCCCCCCTCAGTGTAGTACCGTATAGATTTGAAATACACGTTTTTGAATACCCTTTTCTGAAACTCAGAAATTTCAAATTTTGCAGCAATCAATCATAGGAAAAAAGAAAAGAAAGAATATAATGTAGAGGGAAAAAATCGCACATATGGCTTGCCGGCTTGGTGTTGAAGCTCTCCCAATTTGAAGCACTCTCAAATACTCTTTCAGTTTCTAGCTTTCTTGGAGAGTCAACTCATAAGTTTGACTAAAATTATTGAGAGAATTATAAAAATTTATCACATTAAGTTATAAAAATATAATTAATAAAAAATTATTGATTCTTTATTATTATTATTATTATTAAAGTTAGTTAAATTTAAAAAATATTCTCTCTAAAAATTTATAAAAATAACTTATAATTTAAGACAGAGTGAAGAGTCAACTGCGTACTTCTCATGTGATCCCACATTAATGACTTTCAACAGCTGGATATCCCGTATCCGTGCCTGTACCATGGAAACCGACAAACCGTAGACGTTCTACATCGCTGATAAGATCTCTACGCAACGGCAAAGGAATATGGTGCTCACGCTGACCATCCAGAGGGTCATGTCATGTTAGCACACGGACTACGCGCATTCTACTACGGAAAGAGAAGTCCACGTTTAGGCTTCAGCTTTCAGAGTCCCACATGCCAGGACCACTTGACCTTTATCTGTTCTTCCAAGACTGCCCACGGAAATTCTTGGCTTCTTTGCCAACGGATGCGCGTCACAAAACGGCAAGTGAATTCGACCTTATCGCATGTACCACCTGTCGTTTTCACCCGCTCTGTCTCCAGTGTACAGCGAAAACCATTCACAGCAAATGCTCCTGTTGATATGTATGACCGACGTGGGCAGGCTCCTGTTCCTGTCCACGAGCGGCTGCAGAGAGCCCTTGCTGTAGCCTTTCAGAGCTCAGACCCAGCGACAGAATCCTCTCACTTTCAGAACTTGATCCGTCGCACAAATCTGTCCGCAAATTGCAAAAATAGGAGCATATGCCTTTTGCACAATGGCATTTGCCTGCATGAGCATGCTGCTCCAAGAAAAAGAGAGCGAGGGACACTTAACTCTGAAGATAGAAGATGCCCAGGACAGTGACGCAACCAAACGCTTTCAGAATGCCATTGATCTGCGTGCAAGGTCATGACTCATCGGAGAGACTATGAGAGCCAATTACTAGTAGTTTACTACTACCAGTTGACATGTTGACAGTGATTCTACTAACCAATTGCAAGATGCAGATGAGGGGGGGCTTCGATCATAAGACAATCCATCATCGCGTAAAGTCTCCAGCATGAGATAATCGCACGCAAAGGTGATGTTGGCTACTCGCCAAGTAATTAATGAAGTAACTGAACCTGCAAGCAGAAATTTCATGGCTCCAAGGGGTGAGTGTTGGCTCGTGTCGTCTGCGTCTGTAACTGAGTCTCGCAAAAAAAAATCAATAAAAAAACACGCATAATTTTTTTTTGAAGGAACTGGCAGGAGCTCTGCCTTTCATATTAGATAGGAAAGAAAGTATATACAAACAAACCTCTTAAGGAGGCACTTCCAAGCAGACATTCTGAAATATATTTTTTAAAAAAAAGAAGGTTCTGAAATATCTTCAGGAACTTGCTACGAATGGGCCGAATGAGCACAACGCGTGGAAACTGTCGTAGACCTGTACAAATAAACTTTCGGCCTATGTAGAAATACTTGTAGGCCCGAAAGTTTCTGGAACAGAGATGCATCCCATTAGCAATGGGCCATGTGTTAGACAAACTTTTGTCTCAGGTTCTGCACTCAGGGCTCGTGGCCCATTTCCTAACGCACTAGCTAATCCACTGTCTCTTTATTTTGCGTCAAGAAAGATAGCAAACTTGGTGCTGTTCAGAGATGCGCCACAAGCCCACAAATCACTAGACCTCACCAAAAGCAAAGCTACTACCCTGAACAACTTTCAGCAATAGGCTTTCAGTAGTCACCCTCTGCTGCATCTACTGAATCTTAGTTTAGCAATTCTACTGAATCTCAGTTTAGCAAGGAAGTTCGACAGTCTAGCATTCTCTCAAGCCCCAACTGTACGCCATATGAATGGAACTCTACAATCAACCTAGCTAGCTAGGATTACGAAACAAGGCCCTCTTCACAAATTACTCAGCTACATGTCGCTAACAGTATCTATCGATCATTTTCTTGTACTCTGCATTGCGTCTACCGGCCTTCCGTGGTGAAGGATATGGAAATGGAGTTCCGAGACTCGTCCTCGGCGATATTGGCCAGCACAGAGGCCCTGGTCGTGTTCGTGTCGGTGCCGAACGTGCTGCCGCCGCTGGTGGTGTTCGTGTTGGAGGCGCCCGACGCCGCCGACGCGGATCCTGAAGTCCCCGTCGTCGTCGTCGTCGTCCACCGGCCGGTCCTGCCATGGATCGCCGGCTTCCCGGGCTTGGGCAGCGTGAACGAGTCGCTGGACAGCATCAGGTGCACGCTGTGCATGTCGGGCCGGTCCGGCACCACGGCCTGGCAGCACAGCAGGCCGAGCTGGATGCACAGCAGCGCCTGCTCGCTGTCGTCGGGGTTGGACAGCGACGGGTCCACGATCTCCAGGGATCGTCCTTCTTCGAACAGCTTCCATGTCTGAATAAAAGTTTCAGAAGATTCAGCACATCAGACTATCTACTACTATAGTACGCAGAGGAATTTCTCTTTCTGACGAGGAGATCTGAGCACTTACATAATTCAAGAGGTCGATCTTTTGGTCATCCGAATGCCGAACGATGTTCTTCCGTCCGCTCACAATCTCCAGCACCAGGATCCCGAAGCTAAAGACGTCAGTCTTGGTGGACAAGTAGCCGTTCAATGCGTACTCTGGAGCCATGTAACCACTGCAATTCATCACCATACGGCATTTGCACGGGCACAGGCTGTGGATACAAGGCGAGACGCTAAACAGAATCGTCTGAACTCACTATGTGCCGGAGATTCTGAATGTGTTCACGTGCGTGGCGTCCTCCAGGAACAGCCTTGCCATGCCGAAATCTGAAATCTTTGGGTTCAGCTGGTCGTCAAGGAGCACGTTGCTCGCCTTGATGTCTCTGTGGATGATCTTCACCGGAGATTCTTCGTGAAGGTACAGGAGCCCTCTTGCCAATCCGATGATTATGTGGTACCGTTTTGGCCAATCTAGCTGGACACACTTTTTCCTGTCTGAAGTAGTCAAAGGATCGGAACATAATGCACATGTTAGAGAACGAACTGATTTTTTGTGTCATCCTAATCTACTACTCCCTCCGTTCCAAATTATAAGTCATTCCAAGAATCTTGGAAAGTCAAAACATTTTCAAGTTTGACCAAAAATATAAAGAGAAATATAAAGATTTATGTCATAAAATAGGTACACTATGAAAATATAACTAACAAAGAATCTAATAATACTTGGTTGTTACCAAAAATGTTATTATTTTGCTATATAAATTTGGTCAAACTTGAAAAACTTTGACTCTCCAAGATTCTTGGAATGACTTATAATTTGGGATGGAGGGAGTATCATCTAAGGAAATGTATGCACCATGCGTTTCTAATACACCCAGTTTTCAGAAGGTAGTATAGTTATGTGCAAGCTGAAGTTTGCACAAAGCTCCGGTAGGTAGCTGGGTAAACCTGTATGCAGCTCTGTTTTTTTTCTGGATCACACAAAAGGTTTGCACGTCTTTGTATTAAGTAGAGAAAAAGTTTAAGACAACACGCCTTACCGGCGCCCTTGGGGTCAGAAGAATTGTACATGGACGCTCAGACTCACCCTAGGTAGATGACACTTGGTGTCTGTTATTATCTGAAATGCGACCAAAATGCTGACTCCCCTCATTCCAAATTATAAATCGTTCTAATTTTTGTAGATACATAGTTTTGACTATGCACCTTGATATGTACCTATCATTTGGAATGGAGGAAGTACGTAATACCAAGCAACTAATTCTTGTCCTTCAAGGATTGAGGAGTAAGACGAAAGCGCACTGCCTATATTTTTCATAAAATTTAGTTTTATTTCTTTTGTTCACAATGGATGCTTCTGGTGACAAAAAATCCTAATCAAAGAAATGGTCAATGAAAGGATCATGTACGTCACCTGATGTGATGTGATGTGATGTGATATGTTGAGCCTTTGAGATTAAGATAAGAAATCAATCAAGTAGCTTTCGTGACGTTAAGGTCAACAGATTATTAATACTTCGAAACAGCTGCTATATAAACTTCAGAGCTGACTCTTTTGTGGTTTCTACTTTTTGAATACGACCTTGATGTACCTACCTCTTTCCACTTGATTTTGTCTAAAAACATACAGTACCTGTCACCTACCAGCATTAAAATACTAAACGGGGGTGGTTCCTGTACCTCTATCAAAATTAGCTGCCTTTCGTTTGAAAACAAAAAAAGAAAAGAAAAAGTACCTGCCTTGCGTTACAAACTAATCCCCAATTCCCCATTCTATATTTGTTGTTCGGAACTCCGAAGATATAAAACTGAATGAACTGATTCAGTGACTGTGTTACTAAGATGCGTTTTACAAATATGCAGTAAAAAAACAATCAAACTGAGAATTAAATGCTTACTATCCACACATAATCAGCAATAGCATGATGGCAACCAATTCAGAACAGACAGAAAACAGGCAGAGCAGCTCTTACCAAAGAGAATGTGGTCGAGGCTGCCATTGGGGAAGTAGGGATAAACGAGCAGGAAATGGCCGGAGGAAGCACAGCAGCCAAGCAGAGACACCAGGTTGCGGTGCTGCACCTTGAGCAGGAGCCGGACCTCGTTGAGGAACTCGCGCTCGCCTTGCCGTGACCCCATCGACAGCTTCTTCACAGCGATCTGCTGCCCGTTCTCCATCACCCCCTGAAAGGATCGAGTACAGCACAAGCAGTTTCAGTCTTTGGTAGACGACAGGTTTACACCATGAGTTTCATTGTTGGAAAGGAGTTGAGTCCATTAGTTATATATCAATATATGTTTTCTTTCCCCTGGAAAGATACAGTATTAGTATGTAAAGAAACTGAATTGCTGAATGCATGGCACTCTCATGGTCAAAACGTAGTGTTTTCTTAACAGGCTACAGTTGGGCGTTGTTGAACAAACCAATTTCAATAAAGAAGATATGCACAAGGACAATAGCAGTAGCACATGCACTGAATCTGATCCGTGGCAGTGCAGAAGCGTTGACGCATTCGGGTCAACGAAATATCTTTGCATTCATGTGAAAATTGGCTACACCGTTTGTACTTGTAGTATGACAAAAACAAGATGGAACGTTGAAAGTGTGCCCAACTGCCCATCTTGTTCATCACTTCATCAGAATAGTAAAACAGAGGCGGAAGTAAATCAACATCTTCGTGGAGTTATTACGCTACTCAGTTTCTGAAAATGCAGTTGTCTGCCTAAGCAGGTACTCCTAACTTCCGACAGAAGCAGAGAGTGAAGAGAATGAAATTTTCGGATGAAATCTTTTACTTGATCAATTACATACAGTAAGTATAGTATTTTTAAAGCAATCAATAATCAAGCGAGAAAATAAATCGTGTAAAAAAAAACAGAAGTGATGTGTGGAGGGAGAGAAGAGAGAGAGAGAGGAGAGAATAAGTGTGAGGTTTGCCTTGTAGACGGGGCCGAAGCCGCCGCGGCCGAGGAGGTTGTCGTCGGAGAATCCGCCGGTGGCGGCCTCGAGCACGGGCAGGTCGATGAAGAGGCTCCACTCGTCCCCCTCCTCGGCGCGGCAACCCGACGCGCCCGCCGTGTCGCCTGCAGCGCCGCCGCCGCCGCTCCTCCTCCTCCCCGCGCAGCACGCGCAGGTCCACGTCCACGACCGCGCCGCGGCCGGCATCCCCACCGACCTAACAAGCAGAGCCACGCGGGAGGGAGGCAGGGCAGGGCACTCAGCTCTCAGCTGCTCGCGCTCGGCGCGCGAGAGAAGCCGGGGAGAAGGAAACGGGCAGAGGCGGCCGCCGAACACAAGAAACACACCTGAACTGCTCTTGCTCCGCGCCACGACAGGACGCGCGCGCGCGGCGGGGGCGAAGAGTCAGCGGTCCCGCCGGACGGTTGGGTGGCGCGACGCCGACGCGCGAGACGGCGTGGGTGACCAGCGGATGGCCTTTTTGGTCTCCGGTCCGCGCCACACACACACACACACTCTCTCTCTTTGCCCGTGCGGGTTTTGTAGCGGCTGTCGCGGCCGGCCGGGACCGGGAGTCCAGGTCGTTACGTTACGTGTGCAGCTGGTGAGAGGTGGCCCTCGCGGGACTGGCATTGTTTAATTCGTGAAAACAAAAAAAAAAGATACCGTAGTATATTATAGCAATTAATATTCAATTATAAATTAATTAAGTTTAAAATTTTGTCTCGTAAAATACAAATAAGCTGTACAATTAGTTTTCTAAATTTATATTTAATGTTTCATATATGTGTCTAAATATTCAGTGTGATAAAATGAAAAGATTTTACGTAGAAACTAAATAGGGTCTAATTTGTTCTCTGTTTAGTGAAAAAGTAACAAGCAAATAGGGCCGAAATATGGAATTTCGGTCCCACCACAGAAGGAGAACAGCGATCGTGATAGGTGGACGTACGTTTTGGTCTGGGTCGTCCCCCGTGGCCGTCGTTCGCTGTCGTCTCACTTTCTTCAAGCGCGTTTCCGGTAGGTGGCGGGGTTTTACCTTAAAACCGATTTTTCATCCCATCAAATCTTGTCGTACATGTGTAGAGTATTAAATATAAATAAAAATAAAAACTAATTATACAATTTATTTGTAAATTATAAGATAATTTTTTAAATCTAATTAGTTTATAATCAAATAATAATTACTAAATAAAAATAAAAATGCTATAATATCTAAAATTTTAAAAAAATGGAACTAAACAAGGTCATAGCAGATAGCAGCTGGAACCTGCCGCTGGACATGGTAGCTAGCTGCTGCAGTGGGCAGTGGAGACCCGGTGCTGGACCTTTGCCTCTTTTGCTCATCGTCATGTACTCATGTACGTACGTGCGCCTGCGCGTAGCGCGTACTCCTACGCCACGACCGGCGTTTGCCGTATATTACTGTTCCGCCGTGGCGGCGGCCATTCCACTGTTGGTTTCCAGCTGTGGATGGTGCAGCCGATTGCGGTGTCAGTCTCGATCGGAGCCTCGGAGGGGACTACTAGTAGTAGTAGTTGGTCGTCGCTTCGCTTGCAAATGCAACGCAGCCGGTTCCTACTATTGGTTCCGGTTCCAATCGTCGTCTCGTCTGCTGATTCGATATGTATGTTGTATAGGCGTCCGATTTTGGACGTCTAACAATGAAAGCCCGAGTGCGTGTCCGTTTTAGGCTCCACCACCTTTTCTCCTCAGAATTTTTCTTTTTTTTAACAACAACTTTTTTCCTCAGAGTTGACGCGACCTAGCCGTGTTGCGATCGAGCTCCCTCAGCCTCAGGTTGTTAGTACAGTGCAAACAACCGGCCGCGGGAGGACGGCCCTGTTCGCAGTTTGCACTGACCGGCCCATTGCACATCTATGCCGGCAATGGTCTGGTTTTTTATTTAGTTGGGTCAATATTGAATTGTTTGGTTGGCTGACCAGCCTACTTAGCCAGGCTCTATAAAGCTAAAAATGCCCCTTTTAATCAGGTCCAGATTGAATCACCAGGTTAGTGTTTGTTCTGGAGCCAAGCTAAGCTCGGCCTTCTTCCTGTGTCTTCTCACTGCCCCAACTCCGCCCCCGGCCTCACCATCCCGTCCCTCCTCCGCCACCGCCGCTCTCCTCCACGCGCGCCCCTTTTTCCCGCCGCCACACACGACGCAGGCGGAGTCCGAGCCGGAGGTGGCACTGTCGCCCCCAAACTCCCCCCAACTTCGCCTTCTCCCCCACATCCCATGGCGCCCGCCGCGACCGTCACCGGTGTCGAGAACTCCGAGCGTCACCAGTGCCGAGGACTCTGGCTGTCCCATGGCCGCGGCACCCGAGGACGATGGAACTGTTGACTACTGCTGCCTCTTGGTGTTGGCGCCTCCACCGCTGCGCCACAGCCGGGTCCGCTCCAGGGAGATCTCGTTGTCCTAGAGGTTGATGGACACGCGCGCCTTGCTCGGCGACCGCGCCAGGCTCGCTGTTGACCCAACAAATGACGGTGACCTCCATGCTCACCCTGCTCGAGGAAATGTCTAAAAGAGGGTAATCCTACCGATTGAGAAAAGAGGTAACTCTATCTCAACAAATCAGATAACCAAACATACTCTAAGGCTAGCCGGGCTGATATAGTACACACAACCAAACAAGTAAGGATTGGCTAGTTAGAGACATGCTTGGACTAGCTAGGCTTAATTTGGCTAGCCAAGCTTATCTAGGAAATAAACCAAACACACTCTAGTTGACTCTGAAGGTTCAAAATATGCGGTGCACATCTATACCAGGCAACGAGCAACGATTTTCATCTGACATTGTGGTTTGGGTCTGAGTGTCTGACCATCTGAGATTACGATTAGGTATCAACTCTTGAGTGACAAACAATAACAAGGGAGGAAGCAGCAAACCATGTTTATTGAGCGTGTGATTGTTATACTATAATTGAAACAAGTCTAAAATTATTATACATACTTAGTACACTTAAGCCTTGTTTAGTTACACCCAAAATTCAAAAACTTTTCAAAATTCTTCATCACATCAAATCTTATGACACATGCATAGAGCATTAAATATAGATAAGATAATAACTAATTATGCGGTTTGTTTGTAATTTACGAGACCAATCTTTTAAGTTTAGTTAATTTATGATTAAACAATAATTATTAAATACAAATAAAAATGCTATTTGACCCAAAAAAAAACTAAATAAAGCCTTAATAAATTTTAGGATCAATGAATTTTAAGAGCCTAGTTCCGTCGCACAATCCACACGGCCCTATGGACGCCCCTGCAGCCAGTGGCGGAGCGTGGAGTCAATTAGAGGGGGGGCAGTTAAGCATTTAAGATAGTATTATATCCAGTGAAGTAACATAGTGTGGCTGACACTCTAGCAAAGTTGAGACCTGAGTGTTAGTACTCTACTACGTACTACTTTTGAGAAAGTCTGCATACAGACAAGCACAAATACAGACTGATGCAGCGATGGGCGCGCAGGAAGAGGGACAAGTGCCCACCTTCGCCTCCACTACCCTCCGCCGGTGCCTGCAGTTGACCTTGAATTTCCGATGGGATGGGTTTCCACGCGTCAAACATCTGGCTAGGGGCGCACGACCGTACGGTGCGCCCGTCGTCCTGATCTTTTTTTTCCCGCAGTAGACAGACCCAAAAACAAGTTTCTTCGCAGTTCAATTAAGAGGATTAATTAAAATTCTCTGATTAAAAAGAGAGAACGAGGGGAGGTTTGATCACTTCCAATTATTTGGGAGATGCTATATATATGATATGACTCAATGTGCCTAGCCATCTATCTCTTGGCTGTATACTACTTCTCATCAATAATTGATGTGCCTGAATTATTCTGATGATGATGCATGGATAATTATTCATTGGAGCAGGCCCTTGTCCTGGAAGCTCTTGATGCAGTCGTCGAACATCTGGTGCACGGAGAGGAAGGGAGGGAAGCCGAGCGCCTTGACCTTGCTGGTGTCCATCCTGTGCGGCCTGTCGTCCCCTTTCTGGCTGCTGCTGCACTCCCTGGGGATCGGGTACTGCGGGTACCGCTCCCTCAGCGACTCCAGAATCTCCGACCAGTGCGCCGCCACGTCGCAGGAGCAGATGAGCCGCCCTGACGCCCTGGCGTCCTCCATGGCCAGCACATGGCACAGCACCACGTCGTCCACGTGCACGAACCCTATCGTCGTGTTCGGGTACTTTCCCAGCTCCCCTGCAATGTGTTCCAGGAGATCGAGTGCCATGCATGAGTAAGCAGTTCCTGCAGATCATAGACGACATCGTCTTCTTCTTGTGCTGTCCTATCCTGCTGATCATAGACATTAGACGACGACGACCTTTGAGCATGGCGAGGACGATGAGTATGGTGCTGGTCGGCTTGGGCCCCAGCGCCGGTCCGATGACGAACGACGGGTTCACCACCACCAGGTCGATGCCGTGCTCCTTGGCCAGCCGCCATGCCTCCTTCTCCGCCACCGTCTTGGCATACGCGTACCACAGCTGATCGATGACCAATAATTCATGCATGTCAGTCAGGCCCGACGATCGAGCTAGCTAGCTGACGACGTCCACAATAGTATATCTGACGACTGACGCGTACGTACGTCGTGCGACTTGCAGTAGTCGGCGTCGGACCAGTGCGACTCGTTGAGCGTGGCGGCGTGGCAGTAGCGGACGCAGGAGCAGGAGGAGGTGAACACCACGCGGCGCGGGCGCTCGTCGGGCGCCGCCGCACGGGCGCACGACCGCAGCACGTTCGCCGCGCCCTTCACGATCGGCTCCACCAGCGTCTCCTGGACGTCTTTGTTATCCTTGCCGACGACCACCACGGGGGAGGCCGTGTGGAAGACGCCGTCCACGCCGCTCACGGCGTCGTCGAAGCTCCCCTCCACCATCAGGTCCGCGCGTACCAGCTGCAGCCGCTCGCCGGCGCCCTCCAGCTCCCACAGAAACCCGACCTTGCCTTCATCCTCTGTGTACGTGTTCGTTGTGTCCATGCATATGCGTGCGTCAGAACTCGATCAAGAACTGATTGGAAACGAAACGACGACCTCTATCTAGAGCTTGATGGGACGATGGGAGGGAGAGGTGGGTGTACCTGGATCTCTGACCGTGGCACGGACTGAGTGGCCGGCGGCGAGCAGCGCGCGGATGAGGTGCGCCGCGATGAAACCCGTGCCACCAGTCACGCAGTACTCTGGCATCTCTCTCTAGCAAGCTAGTTGTTCTCTTCGATCTTGTTGTCACACCTCGGTGGGGGCCTACAACATATATATTCGTACACGATAGGAGTATATATATATATCCATGTGTCTGTCAATCGATTCGAGGATATACGTCGACACCTACGAGATCTTATTGTTTTTTGCCCTTCCGTATAGGAGAAAGATGATCCGTTGGCCGGCTCGATGCAAAAATGTTATACTATGCAAGTTTGGTTCGAATTAGGTTGGTCATGGGAAGAAGAGTCATGTTCGAATTAGATTCACCCACACTGCTTGTAGTGGGTGGCCACCTGTTCATGAATATCTGCTCATTTTCTCCAAATCACGAGCAGGGATCGGAGTAGCAGCGAGGGTGTATGTTATGGTCCAACCACACAGAAGAACGGGAATTTGGGATAGAAGCAAGAACTAGGTGAAATCGGAAGAAGGCGGCAGAACTCCGCGACCACGAGGACGCGTTCAATAGATTTCAGAGTCTGTTACAGGTTCGTTACATGCCGTTCCGTGCTTCCGTTCTGGCTTCCCGGACTGTTCGCTCAAAAATTACGACTGAAAGTAGAAAAACACTGTCAGATAAGCTTAAACGAACAGCCTCTTTAACCGCGTTGCGGTCGCAGGCCTTTCCTGACCAGACGCACACTTAGGTCTTGTTTAGTTTCAATTTTTTTGAAAAATAAATAATATAATATTTTCGTTTGTATGTGACAAATATTGTCTAATTATAGACTAACTAGGTTTAAAAGATTCATCTCGCAAATTACAGATAAATTGTGTAATTAGTTTTTGTTTTTATCTATATTTAATGCTCTATGCATGTGTCTAAAAATTTTATGTGATAGAAAATCTTCAAAAATTTTGAGTTTTGGAGAAAAACTAAACAAGGCCTTACTACACAGCCCAGGCCCAACACAAGACAGGGCTCATGTCAGAAGGTCATATAACAGGCCGGGTAAGCTGTAGTAGGTTCAACGACCGAGGAAGCTGGTGCTGGTCCTGCCGAGCTCAGCAGGCGCTGCCTGCGTCGGAGACACAGTCGTCGTCGGCAACAACCTCTTCTTCAACCTTGCCGTTGAAGGGAGGAGGACGGTCGGGATGCTTGGCCTTGGCATCAGGGAGTCCCACTTTGCATGCGTTCCGCGGACGCCGACGCCGACGCCACTGCTGATCATCATCAGGTAGCAAGTGAAATGTAGTTGTACGATGCTTTTCAGGATCTAGGCCGGTGCACTTTAGCTTGCTCCTCATCCGCCTGTTCCAGTAGCTTTCGACCTCTTTGGCTGTCCTTCCTGGTAACCTACCAGCAATGAGTGACCAACTGCATGTAAATACACCGATCTATTAATTAGCAAGTGCAGTCGATAACATGTCAGGAACACGAAGAACTATCTACTACTCATATATATCCGCTAATTTTTTCAGGCTTTGAGACAAACTACACAGTACCTAATAAGTAAGATTCACTTCACCTACCGGTTCCCAAGCAAAGTGTGCAGCTTAATTAGGAGATCTTCCTCTTCCTCGCAGAAGCAGTTGTTCTTGCTCCGAACAAGGGGCCCTACTAGATGGATCGGAGTCGGAGAGAACAGAGAAAATTAATGAGAAATGCATGGATGTGTTATATACCTATCTGAGTGTCTGGTTTGTACCACATCACGCGACATTATGAATAGTCCATGTAAGTATATACCTGCAGTGTTAGCCGGCCGCTGTGACGACGACGGACGGGAGTTACCCAACTGCAGCCCCGAGAGCCCCCAGCGCCGCTGTTTCATCCGGTTCACCGGCATGACGGGCTGACAGCTAGCGTGCGATTCTTCCAGTTGTTACGGTAAGCACTAACAAGATTAATTAACATGTGTGTGTGCGCCTCCGATCGAGATGAGGTGTAGTAGTTATTTATATATAGGAATAGGAATGCAAGCAAACGCAGGGCTTCCCTTTTGACTGGAAGGAAGGGACCGGCTGGTTTGTGTGGTTGGTCGTACTTCGATCGGCAAACTGATGAGCAAGGTAGGCGGCCAGGCGCAGCGCAGGTAAGGACGACCGCGCGGTGGCTAGCTACGTTCTCAGCTAATTTGTTAGTTGCATGCATGCGCGCGTGGGTACCATACACGTGCGCGCGTGTGTGGGTATAAGTGTATAAACCTAGCGCTCTCCGTCAGAGTTGCTACGCTGGCATGCTGCTATGCTCCGCCTACCAGCTTCCGGGCCTTGTTTAGTTCGCCATTTTTTTTTGATTTTGACTACCGTAGCACTTTTATTTATATTTAATAATTATTATTAAATCATGAATTAATTAGGTTTAAAAAATTCATTTCGTAAATTATAAGTAAGCTGTATAATTAGTTCTTATTTTCATCTATATTTAATGTTTTATGCAGGCGTTCAAAGAATTGATATAACAAGAAATTTTGAAATTTTTTGAGAACTAAACTAGACCTTAGTCAGAAAGGCCGGCCTTATGCAGTACCCGTTTAGTGTCCACATATATAAAAGATTTTTTCAACATTTGTTGTGTTTTCATAGATGTTGAAGACAGTAAAAATTCATTCAGAAACAAATATAAAATTCGAAAAATTCCTTTTTTTTCTCTTGTCTTCTTCCTTTTTTATGCATGGGCCTCTTCCTGGTGGGCCTCAAAACCAGCCCGGGTTGAATCCAGGGGCATGGCCCCAGTGGGCCGAAGCCGGATCATGGTGGGCCTTTCTTTTCTTTTCTTTTCGTTTTTCCTTTTTCTAGCAGAACAATGATCTTCTATAATCCATAGAAAATCACAAAAATATCATGAAAGAAGCTAGAGTCAGGATTTTATTTTAGATCAAATATAAACTATGTGTGAAATGGTCTTGTGTTGAGTTCGAGCGGGGCTTGAATTCAACTGATCTCTTAGTTATTTGAAAAAAAAATTGTTTAAGAAAATTTCCTTTACTCATCTTTTAATTATTCGAAAAAAATGTGTTGAGCTCGTGGACAAGGCCCTATGTCATGTTAGATTTAATTTATAAAATAATTTTGTCCACCTCAAATAATTATTCATTAGTGCTAATTAATCTTAAAAAAAATTAAATTATTAAAAAAAGAATTAGGTTGCTACATTTGGTTCAAAAAACAAGACATAACATAATCAATCACTATTAAAAAGCAGAGAAGAGGCTGGGTTCGCCCATGGAAAGGAATATGCATAGTGGTGCTAGAAGTGAAAAGGAGGCGTGAAGCGGAAGGGCCTGCAGCGGAGGCTTGTTTGCTGGTTACAAGGGAAATATGATTTTTTTTCTTTTTCCCTTTTATAGGAACAAAGGAAAGGGTATAAAGAAGAGGTTAAACTCCAAATATGATTGAAACAAAACTTCTAATAACTCCGACCAAAGCTTCAAATAATAGCCAAAAATTCAAGCACTCATGCATATAAAATAAAAAAAAGTGCATCAAATTAATTAGGAAATATGCCTTTGAAAGGGATGTGGGAAGGTTTCAGTTTTACTAAGAGAATACGAATGGTACGCAAGAGGCGATTGCACGTTAAATTTGAGCATGGTGCGAATTCAACCAACATTTAGTTTATTTAGGAAATGGTTTTGTATGGAAGACTTCTCAACCCAGTTTTCCCACAACGGCCTGCCGCCGCATCACCTATCCTACCGCTTTGTCTACTTTAAGATTCGCACCAGTGAATCCGCCTCCTTTCCCCCATCCTTTCCTAAATGTTATCATGCATTCCCATCGTCCTTCCCTTTACTCGGTTTGAAACGTTCCATTCCCACCCATTACCTTCTACCTTCCCAGCTTTCTCCTACCTTGGTTTCTTCTTTCTCCGTGACTTTTTTTTACTTTGACTCTTGTTCTCTCTCATCTCTCATGTGTACACTTTTTTTACTGCCTGCAACCAGATTATACTGCCGCATAATCCTGACACTTTGTTTTTTTTTACTAAAAATACTTATTCACCATGAATTTTGAATTTCTTCTTTGAATCTTTTAATATATTAATTACCTTTTTCAAGCTATTGTTTTTTAATCAACTAGTTCAATAATAAAATTATGTAAAATCAATTATTTTCACTTTGTACAATCGGTAAAATTAATTGTTTCCACTTTACAAATTTATGTAGTATTTTTTTTTCACTTTGTACAATCTGTACAATCAATTGTTTCCAGAAGATAAAATCAATTGTTTGCAGATATTAAACACACAACAATCTAAACTGATCATTGAATTGAGTTTCTAAATCGCTGGAGACATTAAGTATATTTAATCTTTAATTTGCTCTTTCGGATCAATGTCACATGTTCTTATTTATAATAACATTTTGCAGTAGAAGCCTACAATGCATTGCCGGTAATGTCGTGTTAGTATTAAACATGATAAGGCCTTGTTTAGTTCCACCTAAAACTAATTTTTTTTAAGATTCTTCGTCACATCGAATCTTACGGTATATGCATTGAGCATTAAATATAGATTAAAAAACTAATTACATAGTTTACCTATCATTTGCAAGATAAATCTTTTGAGTCTAGTTAGTTTATGGTTGGACAAAAATTATACAAACAAAAGTGCTACAATGTCTAAAATTTTTTCACGCTGGGAACAAAACAAGGCCTAACTTTTGTACTGTTCTTCTTTGAGTTATTTTTTTAAAAAAAATTAGGTTTGGTTAGCACTTTCATTTATACTTAGTAATTATTATTTAACTATGAACTAATTAAGTTTAAAAGATTTATCTCGTAAATTATACATAAACTATATAACTAGTTATTTTTTTATTTATATTTAATACTCTAGCCCTTTCTTCTTCTGTAACATCATTCAGCTGTACAGTGCAGTACTGTAGCAGTACTGTAGCCATACTTTCGGGCCTTGTTTAGTTCACTAAATTTTTGGATTTGACTAATGTAGCATTTTCGTTTGTATTTTATAATTATTGTCCAATTATGAACTAAACTAGACTTAAAAAAATTCGTTCGACAAATTATAGGTAAACTGTGCAATTAGATTTTATTTTCATCTACATTTAAAACTTCATGCATGCGTTCAAAGATTCGATATGATGAAAAATCTTAAAAATTTTTCGAACTAAATCAGGCCTCAGTCAGAAAGGCTGGCCTTGTATGTAGTACCCGTTTAGTGTCCACATATATAAAAGGTTTTTTTCAACATTTGTTGTGTTTTCATAGCTGCTGAAGACAGTAAAAGTTCATTCAGAAACAAATATAAAAATTCGAAAACTTCCTTTTTTTTCTTTTTTTATGCATGGGCCTCTTCCTGGTGGGCCTCAAATCCATCCTGGGCTGAATCAGGGGCATGGGCCGAGTGGGCTGAAGCTGCCCACAATGGGCCTTTTTTTCTTTTCGTTTCGTTTTTCCTTTTTCTAGCAAAAAAATGATAGAAGCTAGAGTCAAGATTTTATTTTAGATCAAATATAAAATATGTGTGAAATGGTCTTGTTTTGAGTTCGAGCAGGGTTTGAATTCAACTTATCTTTTAATTATCCAAAAAAATTTGTCCTCACTGGTGCAAGAGCGGGTGCAGGCGCTTGGGCACAACTGCGCGTGGGTGGGAGAGGCCAATGGCCATGGGGCTGTGATAGAGGCGTGGATGCGTATGGTCGTCGAAGGAGGCGCTCGTGGGCAAGGCCCTATGTCATGTTAGATTTAATTTATAACATATTTTTGTCTACCTCAAAAATAACTCGTCTCCTCGAGCTGCAGCTGTTGTCGATCGTCACGCATCGTGCTCTCCTTTCTTGCTCTTTTGGTTATCTGATAAGGGAATTTACAATGCGAACTATATCATAGAGTCTAAAATTATTTATTACCTCGAACAATATGGACTTAAAGTCTAAATAAAACTTAGAGTCTTATTTTTTACCTCTTTATTCAATGAATGTGCTGCCACATCAGCAAAATACCATAAATAATATATAATTAATTATCTTGGACTCTGTGATAGAGTCTTGCATTGTGAGTGCCCTAACTACACAGAAAAAAAGATGGGCTCTAAGCTCCCGAGCCTTGCGCCGGCAGCCATCCTAGCCCCGATGACCAAGATCGATCACCTCGAATCTCACACCCAAGTCCTTGAGAGCTTCATCAAGTGCCTTCCTAGAGCTCTGCCTCTCATGGAGCTCCCGGGCCTCGACTTCAGCCCTAGTTGGACTACTGAACTTAAGCTTTGGCGCTCATTTGGGCTCCCGGTTTCTTCATCGAGTGTCTCTCCATGTTTTTTTTTCTAGTGGTGTCTTTCGGTCGTTGCCTATTTTGAATTTGTCCTGTCTCTGTTGGCTTATTGATTCAAGCCACCATTAGAGGCTTGGGTTCTGAGTTTCATGTTTCTGCTTTGACGGATCAGGTTTTCCAATTTTTGGCCTCCTCAAATCTGGCTGAGCATTTCATGTACAAGCTTCATTCTTTTGAATGCCATCAATACAAGCTCTGCTTCCATCTGTGGAACAATGGAGGTCCAAACTGGCTGCTTGAATGAAGTTTCTTTTGGAAGACGAATCCTTGAGGCAACCCCCTCATAAAACAAGGGGCAATCTCACTGATAAAGTTGATCTCAACAAGCCGCCGCTTTCAGGAGCTAATGTTGTGCCTGCTAGAAATTCTACATTTAATCATTTGCAGTTTCCGACAGAGACAAGAAATAAGTTTTGATCGTTTAGAGTTTCCCAAGCAATCTCAACAATTTCATGCACAACAGCACCTCAATGTCCCTCAACCTTCTAGTTCTGTTCCTGGTCATGTTGATGGAGGAACGAAGACTAATAGGTGGGGCAACAAGTTTATTCCTTCCCATTTGAATTTTGGACAGAGGTCAAACCTTAGGACAACGTATCCTTTGTCGATGACACAACCTGATTTGCTCCCGATGTCTAGCCAATACACATTCAAGGGAAGCATGTCGAGCCCCCATTAAGTGCTGAGCATGCCTACGTTGGGGACATGTCCAAGTCAACTGCCCAGTTAAACAACAACAGGTGAGTAAGTTGGCTTCAATTACCAGAGCAATTAAAGAAAAAGAGATTCTCAAATAGCCCATCACCTTCAATGACCCTACTGGACGTGGCCCGAGTAAAATGCCTCGCTTCTCCTATTTTTTGGATTGGGTCGCCTCACATTTACACCTTGTGACTCCTCCACCTATGCAGAAAACGATCCCTTGGGTTCTTCCGAGCAAGTCTATGACGAGTGGCCCTGCTGCCTGCTTGACCCATCTAACAAGGAAGGATGTTAATATTACGGGTTTACTGAACCTAACCCTTGGCCCTTCTTCTTCCCTCAGCACCCAACATTTTTCATTGTGGTCTTCTGCTTATCAAGTTAACCCCAATCACCCGCCATTGCCTTGCCACTTTTGAGCCAAAGTCCTCATGACTCCACACAAATGGTATTCCAACATGTTGATCCCATGCCTTTTCTTCCTCAACGGATGAACCTGATCAACGTGGAACACCGTGGGTTCATGGTTCATGCTATGGCGGGAACAAGGCCGAGTCCAAGGCATGAAGATTGGGCGATTGCCACCATTCAGCCTCTCTTGGGTAACATTATTACCTTTCAAGCAGTTAGAGAGGTACTAGATGACTTCTTCACGGATGTAGCTAGGGTTCAAATTTGCTCCATTAAGCCTAGTTACCTTGGACAAGCACTAGTTCAGTTTGCAAGAATCCCCATCAGAGATAGCTTAGTGCTGAATAGTCCGCACCAGTTTGGGGGACATTTCCATTTCTTTTGTTCGTCACAATTAGGGTTGCAACTAGAGAAGGATATAGTTCAATACAGAGGTTTGGTTGATGCTTTTAGGACTCCCCTTTAACTACTGGGAAGAATAATACATTGATACCACTATTAGGCCCTTTGGGAGAATGATATCATGGGACAAGGATCTAGACAATAGGAGTAGGCTTTTGCTGAAGGCAAGAGTGGTGGACCTTGAATCTATTCCACATTTTGTAGTTTTTTTGACACAAAGGCCATGGATAGCGACCCATGGATAGTTTAGGTTTTCAGCAAGAGTTGCTTGGAGGAGGATCACCTGATTAGAATCCAATCCCATAGAATGTCGAAAACTTTGGTTAGGCACCTTTTGCCATCTTTGGGCTTGGTCAACAGGGGCTAGGGCTAGTTCAAAACAACCAAGCTCAGAATCAGGGGGCCACAAGCTCCGCACACAAATGTATGCAATAAACAAGTGGTGCATGTAGGCATCTAATAGGGGAGATAATTGGATTTCAGTTCGTATTCGACAACATCACTACTTCCATGGAGATGACCTCATATACGTCCAGTTCGAAGAATTGCACCAATTATGTCACCTCGACGCTCTCGACAAATCTCTCGTCAGCTGCTTTTGTCTGTAAGTATTTCTTTATTTTTTATTAAACTTCTACCTTCTTTAATTATATGTATATAATCCTTACTCATTTAAGATTTGTATGTATACATGCAGGCACCAAATGAGAGAGCTCAGAAGCAAAAATGACAATAGTATTGGGTTCGTTGACCCCTATATTGTTTTCAAGGCTCCACAGGAAGTGTGGATACCAACTTATGAGACTGAAGTCTGCACCAATTTTATGAGGTTCTTCGTGAACCAAAAAGAAAAACAAAAAATACTCTTCCCCTACAACTTCGAGTGAGTTATATAGTTATTAAGTGCATGCACATTTTATTTTATTTATTATTACTCGATCTGGGTTTTATATAGTTATAGGCCTGACTATATATATGTGTGTAAACAACTTTCACTGGATACTCATGGTCATTAAAATTTCTAAGAACCAGTTGATAATCTATGACTTACTGAGAAAACCGCAAAAAAATTACCAACAAATGGTAAACATTATTCAAAGGTATGTAATGTTGATCTTAGCTAGAAGAATATCATGATGTAACTCTGCAATTATTAATTGACGATCCACAATGGTTGTGTGTAGGGTTTGAGAAAGATCTATTGACCATGAACATCTCATTGGTTGTAAGGCCGCTTGATATAATCCATCCATAAGTAAGTTGTACTAGCTAGCAAACTTTCACAAACTTTTAGCTTTCTTATTGTCGTGGTCGTGAATGTTTTTTATACATCGTACAATGGTGTTTAAGACAAGAAGGGGAGAATAACCTATGTGGATATTACGTCTGTAAATTCTTTATGGTACACATCAATCAAACACCCACAGAGACTCTCAGAGTACGTTACATCTCTTTTCATTATCTCCTGAATTATATTGAATAACTTAGATAATTAATACCTTTTTTCTTTTATTTCAAATTGAAGATGGAATGATTGAGGAAAAAGGTAATGCAAAGCTATTCAAGAGGCGGTAGGAGGATTCCTCCACGATCAAGTGATCAATCCAAACGGCGAGTTTCACTTCAACGGCAATGAAACTTTTATTCCAAACAACGATGATCATTTGTATCGGCTCTAGAGATTCAGAGAAGAAAACTCTATGTATATATATGTTAGGAATTTTATACTTATAAAACTATATATAAAACCTCTTTAACACCGGTTAGTTATACCAACCGGTGTTAAGGGGTCTTGCTACGTCGCAGCCCTTGCAGGACCCTTTAACATTGGTCGGTATAACCAACCGGTTTTAAAGGGGGCTTTAGCCCTGGTACCCTGAACCGGGACTAAAGAGTTGTCGGTGTTTTTCCTCCGGGGGGTCACACCAACGAGTAAATTTGTATGCGTGCTTCCCCTTTCCGGATGGTGATGCAAGAAGACAAGAAGATTTATCCTGGTTCGGGCAAGAGAAGGCCCTACGTCCAGCGGGGGGAGAGAGTTTGTATTATCTTGCACCTAAGTGCTTGTACAGGGGCGAATACAAGCGTGGTATGAAGTGCGTAGCTCTACTACGTGTGTGTTCCCTCGTTCTATTCCTGAGTCCCTCCTTTTATAGCTCCAAGGAGAGACACAGGGTACATACATAGGTGTTAGGGTAGGGATCGATAGCCGCATGGAACGCTGACCTACTCGCGGCTTCCGTACGGCGTGGCCTCGAGCCGTCCCATCTTGATAGCTTGGTGATGATCACGCGTGCTCCTGCGTTCTGCCCTGCCAGCCGCCTTGTGCCAGTCCCGAGGTCGCATGCTTGTATGGTATGGTGCCGTTCCCGACAGCGTAGCTGTGATGAAGTTAGTCGACGCCCAATTCGTTCCTGGGTAGGGGCCCTGTTCTGTCGAGGGTCGGATGCCGTGTAGTATGCTGGTATTTGGAGCGCTGACCTTGGATATCTCGAGGAGGTCCCGATTAGACGTTCCATCCTTGTTTCTCGCGTCCTGACACGCCTGGGTCGTTCGGTGGGAAAGCTGCAAAAAGAACGATGGGACGGAAGCTTGCTCCCTATCACACATCCCATGACCTGTGTGTTAGGTGGGAGGCGTCAGGTGCATTTAATGCTCCAGCCCGCGTGCGCGCGTCAGGCGGCGGACAGTGTCCTAACGCTCGACGTATCTCGGTTCGCTCGAGCCTGCTTCCGTCTTCGACGGTAGTCGTCGCTCGAGCCCTGACCGATTCGCTCGACGCTATTTCCGTATTCGAGGCTGCGACCGTCGTTGGCGGCGCGTAAGTAAGGTTAAGGCGTCGAATTGGGAGTCCCAACCTTCGTACAGGCAATCTCGTAATGCGCATCGCTGAGGGTACCCCGTACTAATACCCTCGACAGTAGCCCCCGAGCCTTCGTTCGAGCGCTTGCGCTCGAATGGAGGTTTTGATTTACGGTCGAATTTCCGTGAGGGCGCGCGAGCGACCCCGCGGGGTAGCCCCCGAGACCTCGGAGGAGTTTTTGACTCCTTCGAGGGTTACGTTATCTAATTCGCAGAAATGCTTTCGACACCAGTGGTGGAAGATTCTGACCGGCTCATTTTCTGCCCGTGGGTTTCGACGTACTCTCGATAGAGCGAGCGTCTTTCATCCCGAATTGAGTTCCTAGCGGGTTGTCCAAGTGAGAACCTGTGCCCCTTTCGAGGGGGGTCAGCTGTAGCCCGGAGGCGCCCTCATAAAGCGGGGTCGACGTGGTCGGGGATACTGGTCTCATTCGATAGAGTCCAGTGGCTCGATGCCTCCCTTCGGCGGGATTCCTCTCGACTGTCTCGATCCTACCCTGAACATCGCCAGCGAGCCCTCGAGGCGGGCCTCGATTCTCGACCGCTCGCTGGGGATCCCTGACTCTGGCGCTCGAGATCGGCTGTCGAACCCTTTCGGCGGGCCAGCCATCGACCTCTCGAGACTTTTGCGGTTATGTCCCCTGGCTTACGAGGGAAGGAAACGGTCGTGGCGATTCGCATTTCTGCCCGTTGGGCGCGTCTTTTTAGGCGGATGACGTTGCGACACCGTATCGGCGAGGAATTCGGAGAGTCCGGCCTGTGAGGAGAGAGAGAGAGAGATGTCAGACGGCGCATTTATGGGGGAGTTACCTTACTTCTCGGATCTGTCCGTTGGCGGTCAGCTGGCTATAAATATGTCGTCGCGTCACCGCCGTTCCTCTCCCTTCCGCCTTCTCGATCTCGTTCTTTCGCTGCTTTTGCTTTCTCGTCATCTCACGCGCACACGCCCCCTCGAGCCGCAGCGAACCCACCATCCCGTTAGCCAAGATGCCCGTAAGACTCGTCGCCGCCGATGACTGGCGCCCGTCGTCGATGACGGAGCGCCGTCTGTTAGAGCTTGAGAAGGAGGGACTGCTGCGCCGCCGCACCTCGCCGTCGTCGCCAGAGTGGATCGCGCCGCCAGCGAGCCACAGGGCGCCTCAGCCACCCGAAGGCTACGTGGTGTCGTTCGCCAAGTTCCACCGCCATGGTCTGGGCGCGCCTCCAAGCCGCTTCATGCGGGCCCTTTGCTCCCATTACGGGGTGGAGCTGCAGCACTTCTCCCCGAATGCCATCACCGTGGCGGCGATCTTCGCCGCCGTGTGTGAGGGCTTCCTAGGGATGATGCCGCACTGGGAGCTGTGGCTCCACCTCTACAGGGGCGAGCTATTCCATGCCTCCACCGGAACCACGGGCGTGAGGAAACCCGTGCGAGCGGGTTGCCTCAACCTGGTGCAGAAGACGGGGAAGACGGACCGGCCGCGGGAGTACATCCCGGTAGGGTTGTCGACCAACCATGCCGGTTGGGATTCTCAATGGTTCTACCTGCGCAACGACGACAACCTCCTACCTCCCTATTCGGGCCGTCTGATCTTGGAGCGCCCAGCGGACTGGACGTACGGCGTCGTCCAAGCTCATCAGGCTCGGCTCGACCCTCTCCTCGACGCCCTGAAGAAGCTTCGCCAGGAAGGTTTGACCGCCGCCCTCGTCCTCTCGGCGGTCCATCATCGGAGAGTTCTTCCTCTGATGTCACGACCGCTGAGGATGGACGAGATGGGCCCCGGCGTCTCGTCTCGGGACCTCGAGGCATGTCGGATGTCCAGCGAGCCTCCGACGGATGATGAAGTCGCGGCCCGAGTCAGGGCCGCAATCGCCGGTGATTTCAAGCCGGAACATGTCAACGGCTTCCCCATGCGACCCGACGCGGGCTCGATCGATCTGGTACGCTTTCTTCTTGCGCGCACCCTCGATTCTAGGTTTTGCCCCCTCCCCTCTCTTTTTTTTTTTTTTTTTTTTTTAAGTCTACCTTAGTTTTGGCAGGGCCGGATTGACGTTCGGTCCTCGAGGCCTCCAGTAAAGGAGGACGAGGTCGATCGCGACAAACGACGCCAATCCGCCGAGAAGTCGAAGTCTGCCAAGGACTCCGCGAAAAAGGGGGAGAAGAAGAAGAATCTCGAGCGCCAAGCATTGGAGGCGCGTCGAGCCAAATCCAGGCAGAGGGGGGAGCCTGAGGAAGAATCCCCCAATGATGATGACGACGACGACGAGAGTAGTGACGACTCCGAGGGGATGGCGTCGCGTCTCGATCGGCTCCTCGAGGGCCCCCCTCGAGATGACGTCGATACCCCCCGGACGGAGGTGTCGGAAGAGGGTCCGAGCGGGTCTCGTCGTCCCCGGCCCGACGCTCCTTCCGCGCTCAAGGCGGGCCGGGACGCACCGCGCCCTCCCCTGGCGCCCAAGGAGAGCGGTCCGGCAAGATCCCAGGCGTCGAGGCCGCTGACCCGCGGTCGCGCTGCGGCTTCTGAGAAAGGAGACGCCGGCCGTAGGAGCGCAAGTCCAGGCACCCGCCAAGCGGGACCCGATGTGCCTAGGCCAGTCTCTGCCCTCGAGGGGCCTAGCGCCCCAACGCGGGGTGGCTCGAGGCCCGCTGGTCGGGGTAGCGGAAGGCGAGCCGTTCTGCCCGTGGGGTAAGCCTTTTTGCTGTTACGGTCTTTGCCCCCTCATTCTCTCACCTTTCCTCACATGCTTACTTTTTCTCAGGCTGAAACGGGCCCTCGAGCAGGCCCAGCCATCGATGGCCAAGAGGCTCAGAACGGGTGCCGCCCCCACGGAGCAAGGTTCGTAGTTAATTCCTGGGTGTCGCGATATTACTACATCGGTTGTCATGACGTCTGATCCTTACACTTTGTTTCGCAGGCCCGTCCAGCACCCAACCTTCAGCCGGCGTCGAGGCGGCGTCGCCTCGTCCCGCGCCTACTCCGTCGCCACCAACTCATGATGCGACCCCTCAGACGCGAGTGTCAGAGGGAGCCCCCGAGCTCCCTCGATTGGGGTTCGAGGGGGAACCCATTACCATCAGCGACACGTCTGATGGTAACGAAGCGTCTGGGGGCGTCCGACCCATGGAGGAAGAAGCGTCGGCTCCCAACGTCGCAGGACAGACTCCCTGGCCCGTAGGCCTTCGAGCCCTCGAGGCGCAAAGGGAGATGGTGGAGGAGGAGGCGCGGGAGCGCGAGGCGGCGCAGCCGTCACTAGAGCAGCAGCAGCAGCAACCTCAGCCGGAGGAGCAACTGCTGCATCAGCAGGACGAACAGCAGCAGCAGCTGGGGGGCCAAGAGAACAAGCCACTCGAATCCCCGCCTCGAATTTTGGCCGGATCGGTGCCGCAGGCGTCGCAAGAGCCCGGCGATCAAGCGGGAGGTTTGCCGGTGTACGGGCCTCCCACTCCAGCGTGGCTTCTCCCGGGGGCGCCCGCCGCAATCCGGGCAGAGTCGGGTCGAGCGGACGGAGTGGTGGCGCTTGCCTGCATGATGCGCACCCCCACCGACCCCGAGTCCGAGATCAAGGGGACGCTCTATGGCATGGACGGGATCGCCCCAGGGTTCCTCCGGGAGCGTCGAGCGTGGGAGGACCGTTTTCCTTCTGAGGAAGACGAGATCGGGTCGTCTGGGAGCAAGGACGGCACGTGGAAGACGGTGGATGACGACGGGCGGTTCCCTTGCCTCGCCGACCTGTTCTTGCGCCACGGGGGTTCTCTCGAGACCGTCGAGAACTTTCTCCGCGGTGTCAAGGTGCGGGCCGATCGGGAGATGGAGAACTGGTGTCCCGATCGGATTCGTATCCGAGCTTCCAGCGACCCGTCCGAGCCCAATATCTTCCTCGACGACAAGAAGGAGGTCGAGAAGTGGGAACACGTCGAGGAGCTCCGCCTTTGGATGAAACATGTGGTGGGGCTCCTATCGGACGTCATCAACAACGGGCTTGGCCCGGCCTATTTTGTAAGCGTTTCTCGAGCTCCAATCTTGGTGGTGCTTTTGGGTTTCTATGTTCTAACCCTCCTGACCCCTGATTCGCAGGATATGAAAGAGACCTCTCGCATCAAATCTAGCTTCATTCACGCCACGAGGGGCGGATGGGAGCAGCTTCCCCTCCTCAAGGATCAACTCCTCGAGTCGCAGGAAAAGCTGCTTAAAGCCTACAAAGATCTTATAGCACTCGAGGAGGAGAAGAAGGTGAGGGAGGCTGCTTTGGCCGAGGCCCGAGAGGTCTCGAAGAAGGCGGAGGAGGAGGCGGTGCGGCTACGAGAGCGGACTCTTACGGTCGAGGAGGCCGCGTCCAGAGCCCGTGAGGAGGTCCTGACCCACAAGAACATCATCGCGGATCTGGACAAGGAGAAGGGCCTTCTCCAATCCGACCTGGACTCCCTCCGCGATACCTTCCAGAAGATGAAGGTGGCTTTCGTGGAAAGTGAGGTCGCCAGAGGTGCCGCCGAGGACGCGAAGAAGAAAGCCCTCGAAGGCCTCGAGATAGAGCGAGCTCGATCCCGCAGTCTCTCCGACGACGTCGAGCGTCTGAAAGGAGAACTGCTGGAAAAGAGCGGAGCCGTCGCCCAGGCCGGCAAGGTGATTGAAGATCTCCGCGTCGCCAATACTGAGCTGGCGCGCTCCAACAGAGAGATCGAGCGCGCCAATACCAGATTGGTTGGCGAGAACACGGCTCTCGAGGAGAGCATCAAAGGTATGTTTCCTTTGTCGAATTTCCTCTTCGGGGTGTGTTTGAGTTTTTTCTAAACCTTCTCTGTATTGGCGTTTATAGGGCTCAAGGACGAACTCCTGGCCACCCAAGCCGAGGCTCGCAACGCTAAGGCTCAACTCGAGGCTGAGGTCGCTTTGAACCGTCGAGTGCGGACGGCGATAAGCGATCTCTCGACCTCTTGGGAGGTCGAGCCTATGGATGAGTCGAGGGAGGACGCTCGAGGCGACGCCCTGATCGACCAGTTGTGCTACATAGGCGCGACGCTGCGAGATCGGGTGCGGGATGCCCTCCACATCGGGGTGAAGCGGGCGATGGCGGTTGTCTGCTCGGGCTTCTCCTACGACATGGAGGTAGTATCCCACGGCTTCGTCACCGACATCTCTAAGACCGACGCGGAGAACGAAGAAAGGCTTCACACTTTGATCGATGACGCGGAGGCCCCTGGAGAGAGGCTGGCCAAGCTGTTTGAACCTGAGGTGCTTCCTCCTGAGACTGGCTCGGGCGGAGGTGAGGGTGGCGAGGAACGTACCATGGACTGAGGCCTGCGAGCCTGCTCGGGGTGCCTCGGGCCCCTTGTATGAAACCTAGTTAATCCTGTTTCAGAGCAATACAATACTTTTGTGGTTGTTAAATGTTTGTTTGTCTTTCCACTCGAGGTTCTTTTATTTCCTTTTGCCTACAAATGTGTTCCTTGCTCGATTTTTCGTGAAACACAGCCTCGATCGCCTCGAAGGTGAGGGAGTGAGTAAAGTTTCCATAGCCCGGGGGCGTAGGTGTTCTCAGGCTCGCTATCCTTCGGACCTCGAGGGGCTCGAGGCGCCTTGACTACTCGATCGTTCAAGGTTTACTAAGTAGGAAATAGAGAAAATTTTGGTTTTTTCGACGCTTGGGGAGGGGTCGTCCCTCTGGTAGCCCCCGAGGGGGTGCGGACTATGATGGGTCATGGTCGGCATCCCCCTTTTACGTCGAGACTATAACTCGTAACTATTTTTGGTACAGAAAGAAACTGCTCGAGGGAAAGACTTTATTTATTCATGCGTGCATTTACAAAGTCTTCGTACAAAAAGTAGGATCGTAAGTCTAGGACTTCTAGGGGTAGAATCGACGTAGCTGTTCGATGTTCCATGCGTTGGTGAAGACTGCCCCCTTTTCGTCCGCCAATTTGTACGTTCCCGGCTTAAGGACTTCGGCTACCACATACGGGCCTTCCCAAGGTGGGGTTAGCTTGTGGCGTCCTTGGTTGCTTTGCCGGCGTCGTAGGACGAGGTCGCCTATGTTGAGGTCCCTCTTGCGCACGTGCTTGTCGTGGTAGCGTCGGAGTTTCTGCTGATATCTAGCAGAGTTGAGGAGGGCCATGTCTCGAGCCTCCTCGAGTTGGTCGACTGCGTTTTCTTGAGCTTCTTTGTTCGATTGCTCATTGTAAGCCTTGAGTCGAGGTGACCCATACTCGAGGTCTGTGGGGAGGATGGCCTCAGAGCCGTAGACCATGAAGAACGGGGTGTACTTGGTGGCCCTGCTCGGCGTTGTCCTTAAGCTCCATAGGACTGAGGAAAGCTCCTCGACCCATCTCTTGCCGAATTTCTTCAATCGGTTGTAGATCCTTGGCTTGAGTCCTTGCAAAATCATGCCGTTGGCACGCTCGACCTGGCCGTTAGTTCGAGGGTGGGCCACTGCGGACCAGTTCACACGGATGTGATGCTGATCGCAGAAATCCAAGAACTTTCTGCCTGTGAACTGGGTGCCGTTGTCGGTGATGATGACATTGGGGATCCCAAATCGGTGGATGATGTCGGAGAAGAAAAGGACGGCCTGCTCGGAGCGGATGTTAGTGATTGGTCGAGCCTCGATCCATTTGGAGAACTTGTCAATGGCCACCAGCAAATGGGTATACCCTCCTTTCGCCTTTTGTAGGGGCCCTACTAAATCGAGCCCCCACACCGCAAACGGCCAGGTGATGGGGATCATCTGTAGAGCGTGGGCGGGTTGGTGCGTCTGTTTGGCGTAGAATTGGCACCCATGACACGAGCGTACTAGCTCGATGGCATCCGCCACGGCCGTTGGCCAGTAAAAACCTTGCCGAAAAGCGTTTCCTACAAGGGTCCGTGGGGCGGCGTGGTGACCACAAGCCCCCGAGTGTAGGTCGTCGAGGAGTTTTCGGCCTTCCTCTATGGTGATGCAGCGCTGTAAGATTCCCGTTGGGCTCCGTCGATATAGCTCGTTGTCTTCACCGTAGATCACGTACGATTTGGCCCGTCGAGCGATACGACGAGCTTCCGTCCTGTCTTCAGGCAACTCACCGTGGATAAGGCAGTCGAGGAACGGTGTGCGCCAGTCGAATGGTCGACCCGGTCTTCGTTCTATTTCCATCACCTCTTCCTCCATCAAGAGCGTATCGACAGCATTGGTTGGTTGGGCGATGGTGGCTTCGACGCCAGCCCCCGAGCCTAGGTCGACGGATGGCTCGTGTAGATCCTTTGAAAACGTATCAGGCGGCACTGTACCTCTGGTGGACGCAATCTTGGCGAGTTCATCGGCTGCCTCGTTGTAGCGTCGAGCGACATGGACAAGCTCGAGGCCGTGGAATTTGTCTTCGAGCCGACGCACCTCCTTGCAGTATGCTTCCATTTTTGGGTCATGGCAGCTCGAGGCTTTCATTACTTGGTCGATGACGAGTTGGGAGTCACCTCGGACGTCGAGGCGTCGGACTCCTAACTCGATAGCGATCCTGAGACCGTTGACGAGGGCCTCATACTCCGCGACATTGTTAGATGCGGCGAAGTGAATCCTGATTATGTATCTCATGTGGACGCCCAAGGGTGAGATGAGTATTAGGCCGGCCCCTGCCCCAGTTTTCATGAGCGACCCGTCGAAATACATTGTCCACAGCTCCGCCTGGACCTGAGTTGGGGGAAGCTGGGAGTCTGTCCATTCCGCGACGAAGTCTACCAGGGCTTGTGATTTGATGGCCTTTCGAGGCGCGTAAGTGAGAGTCTCGCTCATGAGCTCGACCGACCACTTTGCTATCCTTCCCGTGGCCTCCTTGCTCTGGATTATCTCGCCCAAAGGGAAAGAAGAGACCACCGTGATAGGGTGACCAAGGAAGTAATGCTGTAATTTTCGGCGGGCAAGGATTACGGCGTAGATCAGCTTCTGGATTTGGGGGTAACGCGCCTTGGTCTCCGAGAGCACTTCGCTGACGAAATAGACTGGCCTTTGGACTGGCAGCGCGTGACCCTCCTCTTGTCTTTCGACCACCACCGCCGCGCTGACAACCTGGGCCGTCGACGCGACGTAGAGGAGTAGAGGCTCCGCGGGTTGAGGTGGAACCAAGACTGGTGCCGAGGTCAACGTCTTCTTTAGTTTTTCGAGTGCTTCCTCGGCCTCAGGGGTCCAAGAAAAGCGGTCGACCTTCTTCAGGAGTCGATACAACGGTAATGCCTTTTCTCCTAGTCTCGAGATGAAACGGCTCAAGGCCGCCAGGCACCCCGTGACTCTCTGGACACCCTTGATGTCTCGGATTGGCCCCATTTTCGTGATAGCCGAGACTTTCTCGGGGTTGGCCTCGATGCCGCGCTGTGAAACAATGTACCCTAAGAGCATGCCTCTAGGCACACCGAAAACGCACTTTTCGGGATTAAGCTTGATCCGGCTGGTGCGTAAGCAGCCGAAGGCAACCTCGAGGTCCTGGATCAGGTCTCCTCGCTGCTTCGACTTGACGACAATGTCGTCGACGTAAGCCTCGACCGTTGAGCCTATGTGTTTGCCGAAAACGTGGAGCATGCAACGTTGATACGTGGCTCCGGCGTTTCGAAGCCCGAATGGCATGGTCACGTAGCAATACATCCCAAAAGGCGTGATGAAAGAGGTCGCGAGCTGGTCGGACTCCTTCATTTTTATTTGATGGTAACCGGAGTAAGCATCAAGGAAAGAAAGGGTTTCACATCCCGCGGTAGAATCGACAATCTGATCGATGCGTGGCAATGGAAAAGGAACTTTCGGACATGCTTTATTCAAACTAGTATAATCAACACACATCCTCATTTTTCCATTCTTTTTCTTAACTAATACAGGGTTTGCTAACCAGTCAGGATGATGAACCTCCTTGATGAATCCGGCCGTCAAAAGCTTGTGGACTTCCTCGCCAATGATCTTGCGCTTTTCCTCGTCGAATCGGCGCAACCGCTGCTTCACTGGCTTGGAACCGGCTCGAATCTCCAAGGAGTGCTCGGCGACTTCCCTTGGTATGCCCGGCATATCCGAGGGACTCCATGCGAACATATCAGCATTCGCACGGAGAAAGTCGACGAGCACGGCTTCCTATTTGGGGTCGAGGTCGGTACTGATCGTCAGCACCTTGCCGTCAGAGTTGTTGGGGTCGAGCGGGATCTTCTTGGTTCCTTCCGCTGCCTCGAAGCTGCCCGCATGACGTTTAGGTTCTGGAGCCTCAGCGGCCATGGCTTCGAGCTTTGCAACAAGCTCGGTGGAGCTCTCGACCGCCTCCCCGTACTCGACGCACTCGACGTCGCATTCGTACGCGTGCTCGAAGGAGGAGCTGACGGTGATGACGCCTTTGGGACCAGGCATCTTGAGCTTCAAGTATGTGTAGTTGGGTATAGCCATGAACTTGGCGTAGCCCGGACGCCCGATGATGGCGTGGTACGTGCCTCGGAACCCGACCACCTCAAAGGTGAGGGTTTCTTTCCTTAAATTGGCCGCCGTGCCAAAGCAGACCGGTAGGTCGATTCGACCTACCGGCAGTGCCTTTTTTCCTGGTACGACGCCATGGAAACCGCCGGCGCTTGGCTGGAGGCGTCCTCTGTCGATGCCGAGGAGGTCGAGGGTTTCGAGGTAGATGATGTTGAGGCTGCTGCCACCATCCATCAGCACTTTCGAGAGTCGGGTGTTGATGATGATGGGGTCGACGACGAGCGGGTAGATGCCTGGGGCAACCACCTTGTCAGGGTGATCTTCTCGGTCGAAGGTGATGGGAGTGCTTGACCAGCTGAGGTACTGGGGCACCGCCATCCTTGCCGCGAAGACTTCGCGACGCTCCCTCTTGCGCTGCCTCGTGGTCAACTGAGTCGAAGGCCCGCCATAAATCATGTAGCAGTCGTGGACGGCGGGGAAACCGTCGTCATCTTTGTTGTCCTCCTTGCCGCCTGCCTTCTCCTTCTTGGAGTCATCACGCGCATCTTTTTTGAGCACCTGACCGTCGAAATGCTTTCTCAGCTTGCGACAATCCTTGAGTTTGTGGTTAGCGCCCCCCTTATGGTAAGGGCACGGCTCCTCCAACATTTTGTCGAAGATGCCTCCTTCCGGAGGGCCTCGCGGCTTCTTCCGATCCACCGTGGCGACGAGGTCGTCCTCCGAATCTCCCTGGTGGAATTGCCGTACTTTCTGCTTCTTTTTATTTTTCTTGAGGCCTCGACCGGAAATCCTTTCTTCATCGACGGGCTGCTTGCCTTTTCTTCCTTCTGAGCTGAAGAAAGCGCCGACTGCCTCCTCCCCTGCCGCGTAGTTTGCTACTACGTCCATCAGCTCGTCGACGGTCTGAGGTCGATTGCGGCCTAATTCCCGCACCAAGTCCCGGCTGGTGGTACCCGAGACGAACGCCAAGATGACGTCGTGGTCGGGAATATGTGGCAACTCAGTGCGCTGCTTCGAGAAGCGTCGTGCGTACTCCCGAAGAGTCTCTCCTGACTTCTGCTTGCATTTGCTGAGGTCCCACGAGTTCCCTGGCCGTATATAGGTCCCCTTGAAATTACCCTCGAAGACTCTGACCAGGTCGACCCAGTTGTGAATCTGATTGGCTGGGAGCTCCTCGAGCCATCGACGGGCGGTGTCGGAGAGGAAAAGGGGTAGCTGTCTGATGATGGCTCGATCATCCCCCCGAGCGCCACCTAGCTGACAAGCCAACCTGAAGTCAGCCAGCCAGAGTTCTGGCTTGGTTTCTCCATTGTACTTCGCGATGCTGGTTGGGGGTCGGAACGGACTAGGCAGGGGCGTGCTGCGAATCGCTCTGCTGAACACCCGCGGGCCTGGTGGCTCGGGGGCCACCCTGTCCTCGTCGCTGTCGTACCTCCCACCGCGATGCGCGCTATAACCTCGTTCTTCTGCGTCTCCGTGCCGTCGGCGTCTACTTTCTTTGACGTCGTGTCGCGCGTCGTATTGACGTTGATTGTCGGCAGGGAGGATGAGAGCGGTCTTTCTGCCTCGAGGGGGAGGTTGTTGCTGGACAGACACCTCCTCTTCAACTAGAGGCTGTTCGTTGCGTTTCTCTGTGGCAGCCCCTCGTCGTCGAGATGCTGAACTTTCGGCTTGTTGAACCGCTGCCACCTGGAGCAACGTCTGAACTTCGTCTCGAATTCGTCGGGCCTGGGAATTCGATGGTTCTGGCATGTTACGCAGCAGCATCGTCGCTGCCACCACATTCTGGCCTGCCCGAGGGAAACGGCCGACAGGTTGCTCCGCCTCCGCGTCACCGACGATCTGTCGATGTACCTCTCGAGCGCGTCTGCGGACACTTCCGCCTGGCAGGTAGGGCAGGTCTTGTTCGAGGATTTGCTCGAGCAGGTCGAGGCGCTCGCGATCTTCATCGAGCTTCATCTTGAGCTCCCGTAGCTGCGCGAGCTGCGCAGTTCTATCTTCCTGAGGAACAGGATCGAACCTTCCGCCGTTCCCAGGCGTCCTGGGGTCTTCTTGCGCCGCGGGGGCTTGTCCGCCCGCAACGACGTCCCGTATCTCGTCAGTGGTTTCTGCTACTCCGTCGAGGTGATAGCATTCCCTCGTAGGGTCGTAGCTGTCTGTCTCGGAGTCGGAGTCTGGTTCGGCAGCGTGGGAACGTTCGCGTCCTTCCTCCGACCATCGTTGCTCGAGGGAGGCAATCGAGTATCGCCCGGGGCCTAGGCGGCGGAGGCCTCGTACTTGGGAAAGGTCCAGCCGTTCGGACGTCGGCCGCCGCTCTTCGAAACTACGTGGGATGACCGTTGGTCTTTCCACGTATGTCTGAACGTTCGGGCATATCGTCCTGGCGAGCGATGCCGCGGCGTTGTCTAATCCGAACGGCAGTGCCATCCTTGGAGAGAACAACCCGCGTGGGGGTAGCCTAGCTGCGGTGGGAGAGGGTGCGCGAGACGCGTCTCCCCCCGTCGTCGCGTGGTGCTGAGCCCCCGTGCTTGTTGCTCGGTCAGACGGTGTTGCTGACCCGTGGCCCGCATCCTGCCTTGCACGAGTTGTTGGTCGTGCCGAAACAAGGGGGCCGCGGTGGTGCTGCCCGCGCCTCTTCTTAGGCGGGGAGGCGTGGTGGTGAGGGCGTCTTGGAGCCTTCAACCGTGCTGGCGTAACACGGACTCCTCCTGGTCCTTTGACCGAGAGCAAGATCATGTCGTAGCCGAAGCCCGTGGACATGAACTCGAGACTCCCAAACCAAATCACCGTGGAGTGCGGAAGCGGCGAGGCAGGAGTAGCCATCCGGAAAGTGGTGGGAAATCGGTGGAAAACACGCAGGACCCCTACCTGGCGCGCCAACTGTCGGTGTTTTTCCCCCGGGGGGTCACACCAACGAGTAAATTTGTATGCGTGCTTCCCCTTTCCGGATGGTGATGCAAGAAGACAAGAAGATTTATCCTGGTTCGGGCAAGAGAAGGCCCTACGTCCAGCGGGGGGAGAGAGTTTGTATTATCTTGCACCTAAGTGCTTGTACAGGGGCGAATACAAGCGTGGTATGAAGTGCGTAGCTCTACTACGTGTGTGTTCCCTCGTTCTATTCCTGAGTCCCTCCTTTTATAGCTCCAAGGAGAGACACAGGGTACATACATAGGTGTTAGGGTAGGGATCGATAGCCGCATGGAACGCTGACCTACTCGCGGCTTCCGTACGGCGTGGCCTCGAGCCGTCCCATCTTGATAGCTTGGTGATGATCACGCGTGCTCCTGCGTTCTGCCCTGCCAGCCGCCTTGTGCCAGTCCCGAGGTCGCATGCTTGTATGGTATGGTGCCGTTCCCGACAGCGTAGCTGTGATGAAGTTAGTCGACGCCCAATTCGTTCCTGGGTAGGGGCCCTGTTCTGTCGAGGGTCGGATGCCGTGTAGTATGCTGGTATTTGGAGCGCTGACCTTGGATATCTCGAGGAGGTCCCGATTAGACGTTCCATCCTTGTTTCTCGCGTCCTGACACGCCTGGGTCGTTCGGTGGGAAAGCTGCAAAAAGAACGATGGGACGGAAGCTTGCTCCCTATCACACATCCCATGACCTGTGTGTTAGGTGGGAGGCGTCAGGTGCATTTAATGCTCCAGCCCGCGTGCGCGCGTCAGGCGGCGGACAGTGTCCTAACGCTCGACGTATCTCGGTTCGCTCGAGCCTGCTTCCGTCTTCGACGGTAGTCGTCGCTCGAGCCCTGACCGATTCGCTCGACGCTATTTCCGTATTCGAGGCTGCGACCGTCGTTGGCGGCGCGTAAGTAAGGTTAAGGCGTCGAATTGGGAGTCCCAACCTTCGTACAGGCAATCTCGTAATGCGCATCGCTGAGGGTACCCCGTACTAATACCCTCGACAAGAGTGAGCCTTTAGTCCTGAAAGGGCAGCTCAGCTCGAGAACCGAGGCAATAGGCTCGAATACCCAAACGTGCAGCGGTGCTATAAAAACTTTTTAGCCGCCCCTAAAAATAGTAACCGTAACACACGAGGTTTTATATTGTCTTTGGTTGTTTTGATGTGCATGTATCATAGTGTAAGCATGGGCAGAAGAGAAATATGCTAACACACCATATCAGTGCGCCTGACTTTATTTTATTCCATCTCGATGGAGAAGGGACATCTTCCAAACAAGCAAAGACAACAACAATCTTTGCGCCTTATATATAGTAGTATATAAGGCGGACGGAGCATATAGATCCATCGGCTGTGGCCATGCATGCGTGGTGTGGATGGATGGATGGATCAGTTGGTCTTGCAGGGGCAGCCTTCGGGGAGGAAGTCGCGGCACCTGTAGCGGGTGCCCTTGTCCGTGGACACGGGGACGCATTGCTTGCAGGTGGCGGCGCACTTGGTCAGGAGGTCGTCGCAGGTGTAGACACCCGACCAGCTGGTGCACTCTTTGCAGCACGCCTTCTTCGGCCCTGCGTGCGGCAGCAATGCGTATTTTGTTGCATTCAGAATCGGTCAGTTCGTCGTCAGACACCCACGCATATATACATACACGAAGATTGAACTATATATATACACGAACAGCGTCCTAGCTAGTAGCTAGATGAAATTTCGAGCGTCAAGAGACACATGCAAGCAACAAGTATACGTACCTTGTCCTTTGGCCATAGCTGCAGAGACCAGAAGGGCCTGGAGCACTAGGATCGTCAAGAGAGTGCTGCTCTTCATCTTCTCGACCTCGCGAGATCTACCGCTTTGTTGCCAACAACACTAGCTACTTCGCTGCTGCTTGGAGTGTAAGAGCGGAGCTAGCTAACTTCTGAGTTTGCCACTACTGAGAGGCACACACACGTACTCTATATAAAGGCGGCCGGGCGGGTGTGTCATCCGCGCTGATCATCGGGACATGGCATGTGCACATTATTGCGGTGCGGGCCAGCACCACCATGAGTGACCGGGGCCTTCTTTTCTTGTTTGCGTGTAGCAAAAACACGTGTTACGCGAGGAGTCTGACTGCTGGAGTCGTACGTGGAACTGAGGGAATGCATATCCATCATTTTTCTGTAGTAGTACGCACTATATTTTGGTCGTCCTAGCTAGCTCTGGCTGGTCAAAAATGGACTGCGGTACGTTAACACTGGCACCATCATCATAGGTTTTAGTGGCTGCTACTGGCTCCAATAATGCATCCTACTGTGCATGAGCTTGGTGTGTGCACATGCATGCAGCACGAGGATCATCTCATCGTGGTCCTCGCTCTTGTCGGTAGGTCGATCTGCCCTAGCGCGTCGGCTACGCAGCAGCTGCAAAGGTTTGTTTAAATTGCTAGCTATTTAATCTTTAGGAAGAATGTTATTAAATTTCAACGACAATTTACAAATAGCTAGTTTAGGAAGTCGATATCTATTGTGGAGAGTATTGTGAGAAAATTATTTCTAGAAGATCATGCTAGATTAGTTTTTTATGAGTCGCTAGCTATTAGTAAGTCACTAGCTATTTGATCTCTCTCCTCGATAACCAAAAAGAGTGCTATTTTTTTATTATTTTTATACGTCATCTCGCTAGCTATTTATAAATTATTATTTAGAGCCAATAGAATTTCTCCTATCTAGATATTTGATAACCATTATGGATGACTTCAGAGTCTCATCACATACGCTGATCTTTTCCGTCTTGTTCGTTTAAGTTTATCAACAAAATCTACAAACCATTCAATAATATTTTTCTCTCACAATAAATTAACCACGGATATTTTTTGCGATCTAGAGCAGGATCGAATATGGCTGGCATGCATGCACACTGCCACGTACTACGCGCCAAAGCGGCCGAACGCGTCATCGGGTCAATACTTTTTTTTGGCCTTTTGAGTACTCCGTAGACACCTAATTAATAAATAACATGGTACACCAGACATACGTTGGCGAGTTTGTGGTTTGAGGCGTTGAGCTGTGGAAACCAGCTGTTCTCGTCATCATCATACACATATACGTATATGATATGTATAGAACTATAGATTTGGCACCTATCGTCGAGTCGAATACTCGAATCCATATTTCAAAAGGGACCACAAAGGCCCACCGTATGTTCAACTTGATTCACGCTAGGCAAACCACTAAGGCCCACCATCATCAGTCCTCTGTCATAATCACCTTTTTACCGTCCACTATATGGAGGAGGTTCTCATCACCAAATAAGATCTTGTTTGGATGTTGTCGGATTCACCTCAATCTACATATGTTGGAGTAGATTGAGGTGGAATTTAGTTCAAGTTCCACTCCAACCCACCCCAACACATGTGGATTGATATGAATCCGACTACATCCGTCTCCTCATCCCGCGTGACACCAAATCGTCCTTGCTCCATACCAACTTCTGAGGCTGGACGTCGTCGTTGGGCCACCAAGGCTCCAAAGTGCTTCAGCTCATGAAGGTAACAAGGGCATGCACAAAGCCCGGTCCAGTCCACTCTAGCTAGCTCTAAAGCTAGCCCAATACACTTTATTACTAAAGACATCTTAAGCGCAATCTCTCATACGTGGTTGGATTGTACCATAAAGTATAGCAACACCCTATAGCTTTGGATATAGACATTAATTTCTCATAAGTGGTTGGATTGTGTACTCCATCAAGTGTAGCAACACCTATAGCTTTCCATATGAACATTAATATCTCATGAGTGGTTGGATTGTACCTTAAATGTAGTAAAATAAAAAAAGTAGTAACACCCTATTTAAGATTTTGTACTTAGCTTTGGATATGAACATTGATCTTGACTAGAAGGATTCCCCGCGCGTTGCCGTGGGTATACAGTAGAATTTTATTTGATTGCATAGGGAATAAATTTAATTAGATTAAGACTGGCATATGTGCTATATATTGCTTCAAATCATTTAAGTATAGAATACTACATAGTCGCCTACAATATCAGTCTCTATTCCTTTGAATGTTTAATTGAATGTTAAGCCATATTTGGAGATGCCTAAAGCTGGGATGTTTTGTTTTATATCATCAGGAATGGTTAGAAGCCAACAGATGCATCGACATATGGGTTTGTCAAATTCAACGTATAATAATAGCCTTTGTAGAAAATATGAAATCAGCTTACTAACATGATTGATCTTTATGTGGGCTATGCCATCATAGAGAAATATACAAAAATGACTAATAAGATATCAAAAGTTTTATTTCATATTATAGATAAAGATAATATAAAGAAAAGGAAAATTGTCATATGCAAAACACCTGATGGAACACGCACAACAAGAGCAGAAGGGGTTTCCATACATAGCAAAGTCGGGCAGGAGAGGGCGCGATTCACTGGTGGCACCAGTATTGGTCATCTTCACGTGCAGGTGCAGGGCAAGGTGCTGCGGGCTAGCTGCAGCCACTAGCATGATGGCACACAGCAACAAACCTGTAAGGAAGCAATAGCTAACCCACACAAATTAAAGGCCATCAACAAACTCCACTCAAATCCGAAAAAGCACGAACATGACCATAATTCTTCATGCATTGCATAGTAGATTTAGAAGAGGAGCTACCTTGTGCACGTAGTATAATCTTTAATCCACCTAGAGGCTAGAGGATCTCGCATGTATAAGTGAGCAATGAGAAGAACATATATATACACCATCCAAATGCCATCATGGAGACTCTTGACGTATAATATTGATGATGAGGGAAAGTGGAGCAAGCGTTTAGCTGAAAATGATATTAATTATTATCTGTGTAGTGGGAAGGGGAAGGGCTAGGGGCGAGGAGAGAGAAGGGGTTTCATCTGCGTGGTCTATGGCTAGGCGCATGCATAGTAAAGACATTTGGGATTATTAAATGATTTTCTGAAAAAAATAAAAGATGATGATATGGCACTATGTGGAATAGAGGAGAAGTGGATGATAATGTGGCTTAAGGAGATGCTAGAGAATAAGGCTAGTGGAGTTTTGCTTTATAAGAGTTATAGATTACCATATATACTAGTCACAGATCTTGTACTTAGAGCGGCTCACTTAATATACAGTAGGTGGTATGGAACTAAGGATATTTTCTAGCCAATCATCTAACCGAGAAGGGTTGTATAATTATTTCATACTTTTATGAATATTCAAAAATTTCTTTGGATATCAAATATGAATATAGATATTTCTTGCGGATATATACCAAATACAATTAAAATTTAACTATTATCTGTTTCCTATATAATATCTGACAATTTATTCTGATATATCCGATATCGAAAAATATCCTACTAACATTTGAAATATATTAATTATTAGCATATATTATGTAGAAGAGCAGTCACACAACCTGAATACTTAGACGATGAGCATTGTTTGATGCGCTCTATAGCTATATTGCTGGTGCTGCGTACCCTACTCCCTAAGCCTTTTTTATACTCCCTCCTTTCCAAATTATAAAACATTTTTATAAAATTTCTGTTGGACCATCATTGCCGGTTCATAAGCAAAATAAAAATTTATCACTGCTAGATTTTAAAACCACCAACATCGGTTGGTAATACAACTGACTGTGAATCTGTGATATATAAGTATCACTACTGGTTATATATCATTGGCCGACCTGATTTATAATCCCAAACTTGAAACTCTAATGCAACAACATGATTTGATTTTGTTTGGGGTCTGTAGTCCCTCCTCTCTTATCCTCTACTTCCCCCGCCCCTCTCCCCCTAGATCTCTTCTCAACCTGAGGACACGGTGGTGGCCGAAGCAGCCGGATGGGCTATGGATCTGATTGCGGGCTACAGATCTGGTGTCCCTATGTGTTTTTTATTTTTTTGTATTTTGTATTTCTTTTTGTGGACATAGACATCAGTACAGGACAAGTAGCCATCAGTGAAAGACGTACCATTGCTATCACTATTGTTCATTGCCTTGTGTTGTAGCTCTGTCCTAGAAATGACCTCCACCCTTTGTGCTTGTAGGACACTCAGAAACCTATGATAGGTGGGGCCACTAGGGGAGGTCGGCCGACCTCCTATGACATGTGGGACCACCCCCTCTGGTGGGGTGATTCTTCATGACTTTTGATGTGGGTTTGCATATGTGGGCCCATGTTCTCATGTTAGTTTTCTTTCTTGTGGGCTATCCAATCCATGCGACTCCATCACCATTTAGAGGAAACACACATGCGATGTAATGGTTGATATTGCTCTTAGAGGTGTTTGAGAGGATTGCCATGCTTCGAAAGGGGATAGTGGGCCCACAATCACCCAAAAGTCCTTCATTTTCATACATACAAGCAAATAATGTCATGTACATGTAGAACCATGCCATCTATACCAAAATTACTACTTCCTTTCTTGTTGTCTCCCAAAAATGATGTTTTCTTGATGGTTTTCACTTTGTAAATATGTGATGAAATTACCATCAACAACTATTGTATTAGAATCACTCTTGCCTATTAGGAGAAGAATATAGGTAGCAATTTTAAATTGAAGTTTTAAATTGGCGTGACTTGAGTGTAAATTGTTGTGTACCAAAAGAACTCTGAACGAAAGAAGATATATTAAGGCTTTAATTGATGTTGTTTCTTGCTGCATTATGCATATGTAGTGCTGCAAATAAAACTCAAATGCTGGTGTTGTCAAATTCAGTTAACGAATGATGATGTGGCAGTTTTATAACAAAGAGAATATGTTGTGGTATACACTAGTACAAAAGTGCTCAAAGCCAGCGGTGGAACATAATTTTTTACAGGCGGTTTCAATTAAAGAACGCCTCTGGAAAGAAATTGGCTTACCCAACTAAAAAACCGTCTGTGAAAATTAATTTTTACAGGCGGTTTTCCTAACAAAACCGCCTGTAGAAATCATGTATTTCTACAGGCGGTTCTGCTAAGAAACCGCCTGTAGAAATAGAAATCATATTTCTACAGGCGGTTCTCCTAAGAAACCGGTTCCTTAAGAAATCCGTCTGTACAAATAATTTGAATTTGAATTTTTTGAGCTTTTCAAATGACCTCGTTTGAAAAAACCGTCAAAATGAAAGTTGTAGATCTTGAAAAGTTATGAAACTTTGTAATTGATAGTTTTTTCATTTGAAATAATCTTGTCATCGAAAACTACATTTGAATTTCTCAAATTTGAAATTTAAATTTTGTAAATGACCTCGGATGAAGGAACTACCAATATAAAAGTTGTAGATCTTAAAAAGTTGTAAAACTTTGTAGTTGATGACTTTTCCATTTGAATCCATTTAGGGTCTCAAATAATCAATTTATGCTTGGTTTATGATAGTATGTGGGGAACTAAACTCTAATATAGACACAGTTGAGTGATAGGTGGAGTGGTAGAATAGGGTATGCGCGAGGGCGAGGTCTTAGGTTCGAATCCCACTGGCCGCGTAGCGCACGATTTTACGCGAAAAAATACGTAGACAGTTAGCGTAACTGAACTATTTAAGAGGCCAAATTGATTTGTAGAGTCGGTTTCTTTATACTTTTTTATAATATACTAAATCATAGAATCATGTGGAGGTGCTCTTAGGTCAACTAACATTTATTTTTTGCAAAAAAAGAAAAACGAAAGAAAAACAAAAAACAGGAATGTTTTTTTGTTGTTGACAAGAACAAAAATAGGAATGTGATCAGTAGGTCCGATCAGAAATTCGCACGCCGATTGGGCCCAAATTTAAGCGGGCCGTTTCACGGGGCAGCGCGTATGATTTCTGCTAACAAATTTTGTTGGCTAGATCGGAATTGGTTTATTATCGCGACCCACTTTTTTTCATTTTGTGAGCCGACGGGACACATTCAACGACGGGAGGGCTCACGGGCGTCAACGTCCCGATCGAAGGTCAGCTGTTGCGTCAACATCTTTTCAAGGAATACGTACTACTGCATTATATGCGAAGCGGCCTCTGTGCTGCTCGAGAGTGTGGCTTGAGTGCATGCTATCTTCCACAGCACGCTGCGCGCCGTCATCGCTGACGCGCACCTGATGGATCGATCGGTCAGCTGCGTGAGCTTGCTGTGTGTCGCCATGGCTGCTGGCCGGGCACAAAGCAAAGCTCGCTGTCGTGCATGGTCACTCAGGGACTGGATCGGAGCATCAACTGTTCTTGGTCACCGGATTGGAACACCGCACGCACGTATCAAACTATCCATGCTTGTTGTATTCTCAAAGCTCGTGCCTGCTCTGGTCCTTCTATGTTCACTGTCTGAAACTTCTTTTTCTTTTGATCGAGCTGCTATTCGAACATGTTAGACCTGATCTAGGAGAACAACCTTTTGACCGAGGCCGTCCGGAAGGGTGGAGGGTGGCAGGGTGCCTTCCCGGGACCAGGCCCAAGCTGGCCAGCCGTATAATCGGGGCTGGGCTACGGTTGAACAGTCGATTTGGTCATTCGTCCGTGACCTTAGGCCTTGTTCAGTTCGCAAAAAACTGTAAAAAACGGCACTGTAGCACTTTCGTTTTTATTTGACAAAAATTGTCCAATCATAGAGTAATTAGGCTCAAAAGATTCATCTCGCAGTTTATAGATAAACTATGCAAATAGTTTTTGTTTTTATATATATTTAATGCTCCATGCATGTGCCGCAAGATTCGATGTGACGGGGAATGTTGAAAATTTTTGAGAACTAAACAAGGCCCTAGGCTTGGGCTGGCTCCATCCTCGCGCGTCGTGGTGGGCCTAGGTGGCTTGTCGTGGCCATCCTATACCTGGCTAAGGTTCATTAACATTGCTCACTGGCTGCCGCTCACTCACTCACTCACTCACTCACTTGTTTGCTCTCTCGCTATCTCACCCCCCCCCCACCCTCCGTCTCCCTCTGCCTCGTCCCCACACCAGCGGTGACCACCGTTGGCGTTGTTGGTAAGCCAAGCAGGCCCTAGTATGTTGTGTGCCTCCTCTTTTCTGTCTCGGTTCATCTGTGTTTGTTTATGTTTTTCGATCCGAACATTGTGCGGGGTTATTTTTCAATTACATATCTGAGCTTTAGAATTTGGTCGATGATTGTCGCGAATTTGGGAGACGCACCACTAGGTGTCGCAGCCATCCTTTCTATTGCTTAGGGTTTACAGATCGACTGGAGTCAGCCAACCAGGTAAGCCCACAATGGCTAGATACAACCAAGCCAAGCCCAACTTAGCTCCAATCTTATCTAGCCTAACAGCAACTCTAGCAGGGCCCCTACTTAAGCTCCAATAGCTAAATATGGATGCCCAAGCTAAAAACATTACTTCAACAGGACCTCTACTCCAGACCTATATTTGGGTGGGCACCCATATTCCTCCCCCAGATCCCATTCTGGTTGGCCCAACAGAACAGCCCCCATCCTCCATCACATGTTCTAGCCCCAGCGCACGCTCTCTCTCTCTCTTCTTTTGCAAGTACACGACACCATGTGGTCATCGGATCAATCCTCCAATTGTGTCCGTGTCCAAAGGAAGAAAAAAGAGGAAGAAGAAAAAAAACAATGATGAGTGGTTCCCTTCTGTCATTCTCTACCGGAATAGGTTTGGAGGCTCAAATTTGAGTGTTGCTATTGGAGTTAAATAAAAAATAGAGCCCCAAAATAAGGGGAACACCCAAATTAAAAATAGAGGCCTTGTTTTGGGGCTACTACTAATTTAGGCATACAACCAAACACAATCTAGATGTGCAGATAGAGCTATGGTGACCAAGGTGCGGTTGAGGAAATGTGTCATGCGTTACATTGGCATAGTTGGGTCGGCTAGACTTCATTCTATGGGCGAGTGAGAATTGTGAAAACCGACAGCCATTTTAAAAACCGTATAAGGTCTTGTTTGGATGTTGTCGGTTTTACATTAATCCATATGTGTTGAGGTTTAAACTAAATTCCACTCCAACCTACCCAACACATATGGATTGATGCGAAACCGACAACATCCAAACAAGGTCTAAGGGTCATAAAGAAACCAGCGGTCATAATCTTGCACGTGATGAATGGTTTGGTCGAATCATGATTATTGCTGAATCATGAATGCGTGATTGGTATATCGTGGAACTACGCGGTTCTAGTGGTCCCCTGAAGATATTTTATACGCTGTAATATATCTGTGTCTGTTAGTAGTTTAAATTTGACTAAATTAACAATAAATAGTATCCATATTTATGCCTCTAAATTGGTATACTACGGAAGTATACTTAATAACGAATCTCATGATATTTTTGTTTTGTTTTATAAATATTAGTATTTTTATAAATTTAGTTAAGTTTGAAAGCATTTTATTTTTCAAAATATGAGAATTGTATTTGACAGATAAAATACATTAATCTATAAAAGAATATAACTATACGATGCGTGTGCGCTAAATATGTTTAATTTTAACTAAATTTATAGTAAATTAATATTATTATTTATGTTTTCAACTAAGTTTATCAAAAAAAAGTTTCGTAATCAATTTAATAGTACTTATTTTATATTACAATTGTAGAAAAATAAGAATTACATTTTTATCTCCATGAAGTGTGAAAGGACCAGTACGATGCTTAGAATAAGTAAAATTGTTTCTAGTAGTAGTACTTGCCTGATGCCACAAACTAAAATGTCTCCATCGCATAAATAGTTATGTCAGGTGTTTAAATTTTCAGAAAATTTCAGACGACACTCTTGTACAACTAATTAGGCTGCCGCTCACTCGCTCACTCACTTGTTTGCTCTCTCACTATCTCACCCCCCCTCTATCTCCCTCTGCCTCGTCCCCACACCGGCGGTGACCACCGTTGGCGTTGTTGGTAAGCCAATCAGGCCTTAGTATGTTGTGCGCCTCTCCTTTTCTGTCTCAGTTAATCTGTGTTTGTTCATTTTTTTGATCCGAACATTGTGCGGGGTTATTTTTCAATTACATAGCTGAGCTTTAGAGTTTGGTCGATGATTGTCACGAATTTGGGAGACGCACCACTAAGTGTCGCAGCCATTCTTTCTATTGCTTAGGGTTTACAGATCGACTGGAGTCAGCCAACCAGGCAAGCCCACAATGGCTAGATACAACTAAGCCAAGCCAACTTAGCTCCAATCTTATCTAGCCTAACAGCAACTCTAGCAGGGCCCCTACTTAAGCTCCAATAGCTAAATATGGGTGCCCAAGCTAAAAACATTACTTCAGCAGGACCTCTACTCCAGCCCCCATATTTGGGTGGGCACCCATATTCCTTCCCCATATCCCATTCTGATTGGCCTAACAGAACAACCCCCATCCTTCATCACATGTTCTAGCCCCAGCGCACGCTCTCTCTCTCTCTCTCTTCATTTGCAAGTACACGACACTGTATGGTCATCGGATCAATCCTCCAATTGTGTATGTGTCCAAAGGAAGAAAAAAGAAAAGAAGAAAAAAATAATGATGAATGGTTCCCTTTTGTCATTCTCTATCAGAATAGGTTTGGGGCCCAAATTTGGGTGCCGCTATTGGAGTTAAATAAAAAATAGAGCCCCCAAAAATAAGGGAAACACCCAAATTAAAAATAGAGGCCTTGTTTTGGGGGCTACTACTGATTTAGCCATACAACCAAACACAATCTAGATGCGCAGATAGAGCTATGGTGACCAAGGTGCGGTTGAGGAAATGTGTCATGCGTTACATTGGCATAGTTGGATCGGCTAGACTTCATTGTGTGGGCGAGTGAGAATTGTGGAAACCGACAGCCATTTTAAAAACCGTATAAGGTCTTGTTTGGATGTTGCCGGTTTTGTATTAATCCATATGTGTTGGGGTGGGTTGAAGTGGAATTTAAACTAAATTCCACTCCAACCCACCCAACATATAATATATGAATTGATGCGAAACCGACAACATCGCCTAAGGGTCATAAAGAAACCAGCAGCCATAATCTTGCACGTGATGAATGGTTTGGTCGAATCATGATTATTGCTGAATCATGAATGCGTGATTGGTATATCCTCGTACTACGCGGTTCTAGTGGTCCCCCGAAGATATTTTATACGTTGTCAATTAAAGAATACGACTATAATATATCCGTGTCTGTTAGTAGTTTAAATTTGACTAAATTAACAATAAATAGTATCTATATTTATGTCTCTAAATTGGTATACTACGGAAGTATACTTAATAACGAATCTCATGATATTTTTGTTTTGTTTCATAAATATTAGTATTTTTATAATTTAATTAAGTTTGAAAGCATTTTATTTCTCGAAATATGAGAATTGTATTTGACAAATAAAATACATTAATCTATAAAAGAATATAACTATACGATGCGTTTGCGCTAAATTAGTTTAGTTTTAACTAAATTTATAGTAAATTAATATTATTATTTCTGTTTTCAACTAAGTTTATCAAGAAAAAGTTTCGTAATCAATTTAATAGTACTTATTTTATATTACAATTGTAGAAAAATGAGAATTACATTTTTATCTCCATGAAGTGTGAAAGGACTAGTACGATGCTTAGAATAAGTAAAATTGTTTCTAGTAGTAGTACTTGCCTGATGCCACAAACTAAAATGTCTATGTCAGGTGTTTAAATTTTCAGAAAATATCAGACGACACTCTTGTACAACTAATTAGTACAAGTAATTATTACTTTTATGATATGTTATTATCTTTGTACAATGACATATTAATTTTTTGTCCTTGTCCAATGTACTACAAAAATAATTGTAATTATTAATGGTCTTTGTGGTTTTGTCTAACAGCTTTTTATTTTCAGAATAAAATTTGAACAATTATGCCTACATAAATTATAAAAAACTAAAATTATAATTTAAAATATATTCAATAACCATTGCTTCAAAGAATGGCAAAATTCACAATTTCTTTTTTGTTTCCAGCCTAATAAAGTCTGAAATCTATTTATATGTACTGTGACATTGTAACAGGGATCATCGCTTCTTTCAACATTGCGGGAGCTCAAGCCAAAGAGCTAGCTAGCTGCTCCCAAAGACCCAATGATGGCCGCCCCCGCCAAGCATGTCCTGCTGTTCCCGTTCCCCACCTCTCCGCGTTCATGTCCCTCGCCGGCCTCCTACACGGCGCTCTTCCCGACGCCGCCATCACCCTCGTCTCCACCCCGCGCAACGTTGCCGCTCTCCGGACTACCGAACGCTCCAAAGCCAACTCGTCGTTCCTCGGCTTCCACGCGCTGCCCTTCACCCCGGCGGACCACGACCTGCCTCCGGACTGCGAATCCTCCGACGCCATACAGCCTATGGCCATCTTCCACCTCCTCGAGGCGTTCGAGGCTCTCGAGGCCGCGTTCGACGACTACCTCGCCACCGTCGCCATGGCCGGCGGCAGTGCCCGCGACGTCTGCGTCGTCTCCGACCCGTTGACGGCGTGGACGGTGACCGTGGCCCGGCGCCGCGGGTGCGCGCACGCCTTCTTCGCCTCCTGCGGCGCGTACGGTACCGCCGTCCTGCACTCACTCTTTAGCCACCTGCCCGTCCGGCCCGACCCGACCACCGGCCGCGTCCACCTGCCCGAATACCCCGAGGTTGTGATCCACCGCTCGCAGCTCTTCTCGGCCGGCCCGCCGGCCGTCAGGGAACGCCGCGCGAGATTCTTCGGCCGGCAGGTCCCTCTCGGCTATGAGACGGACGCGGTGCTCATCAACCCCGTGGAGGAGTTCGAGCCCACCGGTCTCGCCATGCTGCGGCGCACCCTCAAGATTCCGGTCTGCCCCATCGGCCCTCTCGTGCGCGCCACCGGCCTGCCAGTCTCGACGCCGACGGAGGCGGACGCCGCCATCGTGAGCTTCCTGGACCGGCACCCGCCGTCGTCGGTGCTGTACATCTCATTCGGCTCTCAGAACACTATACGAGCAGAGCACATGACTCGCCGTACATCGTCTCTAGGCCGAGCAGATCTTCGACAGTGGCTTCGGCCACCACGGGCAGCACCAGACCACACGGTATCTGGATGAACTCGCCGGCTTGCTCCTTCTCGGCACTTGGCTGCTGCAGACCATGCTCTTCTTCTCCTCCAAACATCTCCTGGCATCCGATCCACTCGTCGACGTTGATGTGGGCCAACTAGGACGGCATCTGGCCATACTCTGTCTCAACGAACTCGCCGTTGTGCTTCGGCGCCGCAGCGTGTGGCTGCTGCAGAGCGTGCACCTCCTCGTGTCCGAACATGGCGTGATCATAGCAGGGCATCGGATAGTAGTCGGTGAAGCTGTTGTCGTGCTGCATCTGCACCTGCTCGCGCTGGACGTGGATCAACTTGGCCGGCCATGGCTCGGGGTTGCCACTGCCGGCCTTCCTCTTAGAGCACGACGAGGTAGCGGCAGACTTGCTGGAAGACGATGGCTTCCCTTTCGCACGAGACGACCGGTATACCTTTCAGAGTACATAATCGCTAGCGGCAGTGGCGACGGCTTGCTTGTCGACGACATCGTACTCAACCATGCACCACCCCATCGTCTCCAACGATCCATCCTTCATGCGCCCGTAGGAGAAGGTGCAGAACGTGCCGCCTTCCGATTCATGGACGTCCTTGGCACGTACCTTCGACGCGGGTGCCGATGGCGCGCTGCCGGTGCCCGCTCGCCTTCTCTTTGGTGTTCTTGTACCTCTTGGGACAGTAGAAATACCACACGCTGTTGTAGCTGTCTTCCATCTGATCAGTGCCTGGCGCTGGCATGAGGTTGGCGACGAGATCAGCAGGGGCGGCGGAGCAGACGTCGGCAAGGTGGACATAGAGGATTTCTGTCCCAGCGCGAAGGCGGCGCAAGAGGGCGATGGCCGTCGGATTGATCAATTTCTGTTGGATCCATGATAACTCCATTATGTGGCTTACGATTTGGACAGGAACTCCACCCACACAGTCGGTCATCGCTGCCGCCTTTCTTCCACTTTGAGCCTCCTCCGGTTTAGCCCTTGGATCGGCGTGAAATGGGCTGATGCATTCCAAGCCCAACTTTAGCCAAAGATATATTTTGCCGGACATGGACTTTCTTCCTAGCGTGGGTCAAGTTCTCTAGTAGATGACATGTACTGTATTAGTAGGCCCAGATCTTATCCATACGAGAAAAAAAAAAAAGAGGGCTCTTGTGCATGCATTTGTGCAGGGACAACATGTGGCTTTCATGTAGACGTGACACAACAAGCCGTGTGATGTGACAGGCAACAAAACTTGGGACGCCGCACACAGTTTCACCAATGCAATAACCGTGTTGCCACTCTTTCCGACTGTACATGTGTATATAGGAACCTGGTTGGTTCGTGTCGGTGCTTGGACAAATATATGAGTATTAAATATAGAATATTTAAAAAATTAAAAATATAGTTAGAGAATAATTTACGAGATAAAACTTTTAAATATAATTAATTTATAATTAGATATTAATTATCAAATTAAATAAAAAATACTATAATATCTATTAAATTTTAACATCCTAACCAAACACTTCCTATAATCTCAAGGTCGTCCGGGTCAGCAACTAGCTGGTGCACAACGAGGAGGCATCTACTTCTCTGTCCTAAATTAAATATTTTTTTCAGTTTTTTAATTATAAATTTAACTCGATTTATAGAAAATATGATTTATGAGCTCGATCCACATCGGAATGGCAGCAGAATGTCAACCAAAACTGCGGCCTTATTATTGGTACTTCGTCACTGTCACGGATGAAGACAACCACAATCTGTTATGCTTATGCATATGTAGTACCATGTACGCGCCCCTTGTATTTTACAGTAACTTGTAGCCAATGAAATACTAGTCTGGACTCTGGAATCAGGTTTCAGTACAAGTATATACATATATACTAGTTAGCACTGAGTACGAAATTTATATTACCCAGTGTAGATTAGTTGGGAGATTTGACTTTTAAAATTGCGTAATTCTCTGTCATCAGGGGGAGGTGCTACTTGATTTAGGAGGCCACCCAACGTGCCCAACTTATTCGATTATTAGTCACTCGATGATCAATGAATCTGAGTAGTTGTTCTGATCACATGCTCATCTTCTAATTGGGTGGTGAGAGTACTAGCTCATGCATATGATCTCCTACTCGAAAGACTACTTCTTGTTCCATGTAGTAGTACGTTTACAGCAAACTGACACTGAACTGCCACCTCTCTCGTGAGATGAACTCCTCACATACAGTTACCGCCCGGTTTCCCTTTCACTTTCAGCAGGGTGCTGACAAATGGAACTTCAAATCAAATCTGAATAAGCCATAAGATCGACGAACCCAATGATCCAAATGAATCAGATGCATGCAAGTAAACTCTGCTCTTCCTGTACCCATTAACTACCCGAGCTTAGTTGTCAATTATTTGAATTAAAAATGGAGTGTGTAGAAGCAGTACACACCTAATCAAAGTCGGGTTTGGCCGGCCTCAACTAATTGAGCATCATCTCACTCGTATCCCTCTTGCATGCATGTTCATACACTGTTGTTTATATGTCCTATAAATAGATGCGTTCCCTAGCTACGTTGTCATCACCATCAGTCGTGTGTCCGCCACACGCCCCTGTTCAGCAGCTCCTTCGGCTCGTTCGGCAAAGGTTGTGTAAACGACTCCAGCTTATTGGCCAGTCGCCTATCTAGTAGTGGCAGATTAAATTCAGATTGGTATCTTGTTCGTGTGATGTCGTTCTTCACACATTTTGGTTGCAATGTCAATGTCATGGCTGCAGATGGTGGAAATGCCGCACCGCGTAGCTGCTGCGCTCGTGGTGCTCCTCGTCGCTGTTGCTGGAGTTGTTGCGGTGTCGGCGCAGGTGCCGCCGGCGCCGGTGACGGCCGCGCTGCTTCAGCAGGTGGCCGGGTCGCTGCAGATGTACGTGGACCCGCTGCCGCAGATGGCCAAGATCCGTGGCTACGGCTTCCAGCAGGGCCGCGTCGTGCCCGTCAACCTCACCATCGGCATGTTCCACAAGAAATGGGTACGTAAACGCAGGTACATAGCCGACAAAAAGAACTACTGCTACCTGCCGGCAGAAACGATGTTGTTGACTTGCTAATGCAATTTCACTCATCGCCGGCAGAAATTCCACCGCGACCTGCCGGAGACGCCGGTGTTCGTGTACGGCCAATGCGCCGACTCCGCGACGTTCCCGGGCCCGACGATCGTCGCGCGCCACGACGTCCCGCTATCCGTGACGTGGGAGAACCACCTCCCCGACCGCCACATCCTGCCGTGGGACCCCACCGTGCCCACCGCCATCCCCAAGAACGGCGGCGTGCCCACCGTCGTGCACCTCCACGGCAGCGCCCACCCACCGCAGGCCGACGGCAGCGCCTTCGCCTGGTTCACCGCCGGGTTCCGCGACACCGGCGCCGCGTGGACGCAGGCCACGTACCGGTACCCCAACGTGCAGCCGCCGGGCAACCTGTGGTACCACGACCACGCGCTCGGCCTCACCCGCGCCAACCTCCTCGCCGGCCTCCTCGGCGCCTACGTCATCGAGAAGCCGGAGGTCGACGTCCCCATGGATCTTCCCTGCGACGACGACGACCTCCACCTCGTCGTCGCGGACCGCAGCTTCAACGTCGACGGCTCGCTGTACATGAACTCCACGGGCGTCGCGCCGTCCGTGCACCCACAGTGGCAGCCCGAGTACTTCGGTGAGGCCGTCACCGTCAACGGCAAGGCGTGGCCGTTCCTCGCCGTCCACCGCCGGCGCTACCGCTTCCGGATCCTCAACGCCAGCAACGCGCGCTACTTCAACGTCTCGCTCTCCAACGGCATGCCCTTCCACGTCGTCGGCTCGGACGCGTCGTACCTCGCCGCGCCGGTCACCGTGCGCAGCCTCCTCATCTCCCCCGCCGAGATATTCGACGTCGTCGTCGACTTCTCGGCGTCGCCGACGGCCGAGGTCGAGATGCTCAACTCGGCGCCGTACCCGTTCCCGACCGGAACGGCGCCGGGGCCGCTCACCGGCAAGGTGATGAAGTTCGTGGTCACCCCGAACGGGCCGCGCGACCCGCCGGACAACTCGACGGTGCCGGACCGCGAGGTGCCGTACGCAAACGTGGCGTCGCCGGGGCCGGCGTCGGAGACGAGGCACATCGTGATGTACGAGTACGTGACGCCGTCCGGGCAGTCGACGCACCTCTACATCAACGGGCTGCGTCTGGAGGACCCGGTGACGGAGACGCCGAGGTCGGGCACGACGGAGCTGTGGCACGTGATCAACCTCACCGGGGACAACCACCCGCTGCACATCCACCTGGGCATGTTCCAGGCCGTCAAGATGCAGCAGCTGGTCGACCTGCAGGCGTTCACCGGCTGCATGACGCAGCTCAACGACGCCGTCAGGTGCGGCGTCGAAGAGCACGCGGTCGGGCCGGTGGTGCCGGTGCCGGACCACGAGAGGACGTGGAAGAACGTGGTGAAGGTGCCGCCGGGGTTCGTGACCACGGTGGTGGTGGCGTTCAAGCTGGTGGACACCAACCAGCCCTACCCCTTCGACGCCACGGCGGAGCCTGGATACGTCTACCACTGCCACGTAAGTCTCACATGAATGGATGTTCCCTTGATTCATTCATATGTATCCGCAAAGATGCTGATGTGGTGTCGTGGTCTTTGTTCAGATCCTGGACCACGAAGACAATGCCATGATCAGGCCACTTAAGCTGCTTCCGTGAAGAGCTAGATTCGCAGGATCCAACGAGTCAATGATGAGCAGTTGCCGAAGAGAAACTGATAATTCCTGGGTCATATATAAGTTGAAATGAACCCAAATATTCATCATTATTTTATCTCCGATTTGTGTTGACTTGTTTTTTATATATATGTATAAATTCCAATTTAGTCTATTCCCTTTGTATAAGCATTGGATCTCATATTATGTTGTTTTCTGTCAAGCCAATATACAAATTATCCCTACTCACTACTGGAATTATATGATGCTTTTGAATTATATGATGCTTTTGCTTTTCTAGATATATAAATTTTGTTACTCACTTAAACATATATATAGCTTTTTTTTAGGGTCAACGGGGGGGTTGGGGTTTGCTCCCACCACGTTCAACACCTGAGGTCTTGTTTGGATGTAGTCGTATTCACATCAATCCACATGTGTTGAGGTGGATTGGAGTGGAACTTGAACTAAATTCCACTCAATCCACACCAACACACATGGATTGAAGTGAATACGACAACATCCAAACAAGGCCTGAATCTTATATTATCTATCGGCCCACAAGCAGTTGAAAAAAAGACGATGGGTTTTTACGGGAGCATACTCATGATGTAGATTAGCAGTTATCCAAGATAGAGTTGACCAGCACCGCGTGCCCCAAGGATTCAGCAAGGACGCCTGCCAAGATGCGAGGTCGTACCGATTAGTTTTGCCTTGCCAATGTACCAAGCGAAGGCAGTGGCACGAAGCTTTGTCATCGACAGGGGCAGAGGTAGGTCTGCGCTCTGCGGGAAGCCCTGCCTCCTGCATCCTTGAGTGGCAATTGGCAAAGCAACACGACGTCGTCCTCCACCTCCATATGAATAGGAACAACCGTGATGGCGTGATCTTGTTATAATTTATTTATGCATATAGTCTCGTGGCTGTGACAAACTGATCGAGAAACACCTTGAGCCGCGAGACACCAGGCTCACCTCTGAGCATGAGTAGGGTATCATCCGCATATTGAAGCACAGCGCATGATGTATTCCCATCTACTGGGTGGACGATCTCCACGACGGCGGCCCTGATCAATTTCTGGAGAGCTTCAGCAACATACATAGAAATATAGGGCTACATCTAGTCCCCCTGTGTCATCAAGCACCACAAGGCCCCCACCAGATGACGCAGTCAAGTTTGCCCCCACTTAGGCTTGATGACACATGGGGAGGTGCTGCAAGTGGCTAGCCATTGGGCCGCTGTTGGCGTGACCGCTGAGGTGAGGCTATCGAGGGTGGGGGCACAGGCATAGCATTGCCCCGAGTGCAGGCCACGCGGGAGGTGCACCATCTTGGGGGCGTAGTGGGCCGTCGGGAGAGGTGACGTCATTGAGGGCATGGCCCGCTGAGGAGGGCATCGTCGCTAGCTAGGGGCACGAGCCACTAGGAGGGGCGTCACATCTGGAGGTGCTGGCCGCTGAGAAAAGCGATGCCGCTGGGGGTTGCCTATTCCTTGTGTCGTGAAGAAAATGCATAGGAAGAAGACGAGAGAGAAAAGAAGGAAAAAGAAAAGGTAAGGATATTATAGTAATTTTGTTCTTTTGATTTACTGTTCAAATCTATTTTGCTAAACAAAATTTTAAATACAGGTCAACTTTACCAAGGAAGCTGCTCATAAAGCTACTTTGCCAAAAAAAAAAAAAAACTGCTGAGTTGTGCCAATAAAGGCCTATATAACATAGGTGGAAAGTTGAAATGTATTTTCAAGGAGAAGCATAACTAAGACCTAAGACAGGTTGCTTTCTGAATTTACCTAGAGCAATATATTTGCTACAAGAAATATTTTTCTACAACTTAAATAACGTTAGTCTTTTCTCCAAGCAATTTTTTTTTTAAAAAAAATACAGCTTTGGAAATAGCTAAAATAACTATCGGCTTGATCCACGGGCGCCTGGGCCCCTTGCTGCCAGCGTGGCCTAGCCACTGGGCCTGGGCCGGCGCTGATAGGAGATGCCCGCCATAACACTCATAGTTAGATGTTTAAATTCAGAAACACATGAATTTTACAAGCATTCTGAGTTGCATGTGGCCCTTTTCTTGAGTTGTGTAAAGAACAACAACATTAACAAGAGCTGGTAGAACTAAGACAATTGCTCCTGTTGCCCCTTCAGTTGTGTGTGCTAACCGTGCTAACAAGAGCAAGGAGGTGTGTATATAATTTTCTTGTATTATTTCCAGATGACTGAAGATTATTCACAGTTAACAAGCACTTTTATTCCAAAAAAGTGTAACGGTAGCAACCTAGTTCTTTATTTACTAGCACTTTGACATGTATATGTGTACAGTTTTACAATATTGCGCTAGGTAAAGTAGTTTACCTGCTCATATTTTTGTTTCTAAAAATTTTTTATGAATAGTGTCGTATCTAACGATGTCAATTTGCACTAATACTGTTTTTATGATGCTGATATTAATATTGTCCTTTACTGTTCAACTTGATAGAGCTACAAGAAACGGATCGAGCTGGGTTAGCTGCAATGGTGTCATGTGATAGCAGATTGTATACTGAAGTTTTTTTTTCTATGGAGTGCTTTGTTACTACGACTGATGGATCATGTAAGTGTAGCTATGCCTCAATGTTAACAGGCTGTGTAACAGGGCTTGTAATTGGTATGGTATGTACATGAAATGGGCCTTAAATCAGCCACTCATTGGCCATAGGATTTTTTTTTCAAGTAAAATAATATGTACAGCCATTCTTTGCTCTAATATTGTGGGAAGTGAAATAATATGTACAGCCATTCTTTGCTCCAATATTATGTGAGTTCCTCTATTTCTACTCTCGTTTGCTGTCAACTTAGAGTTAGCCAGTTATTTGTAACTAGTTCAATATTGATGTCCAAAACAATTTAACCAATGTAAAAAAATGAGACTAACCTAGGAGAAACTAGGTGTTTTTAGTTACTATAAATTCGAGTTTAAGAGGACTCAATGGATGCATGATCATACCTCTCACCAACTAGTTGAGTTAGACTCACTTTTTGTTTAATCATAGTGCTTGAATCAGACAGCAAGATCATAATGTTCAGTACTGAAAAATTATAGATTCTACATGACAGAATCATAATTTATAACTGCAACACATTTTAGGCACATGGAAGTTTTAGTAGTAATTCGTACACAGAGTCATCAGGCATAAGTTACATCAACCAAGAATTTGTCCACGTGCGTATCATGCAAGAACAGGAAGGTTTTTCATGCCTCTCCTTCATAAGTTTGCAAGATGCAGAAGGATTTCTCAAGGTTACTTCTTGCCTGCTCACACTCAGGATCAGGTTATGAAACACATTACTGTTTGACCTTTCTCATCCTTCAGCATTTTTTATTCAAATGCAGTAACCGCTACCATTCTACTCCTGACGCCTGCTTGTGGCCTGATGGCAGAAAAAGGGAGGCCAAAGAATGCAGCGAAGACCATCAGTTAACACCTCCTGATAATTGGGGATACAATGACACTGAGACCATTCCCATTCTACATCATGCTTAGTTGCTCTACTGCCTTTCCTGCTGTCCATAAATACAATTGGTTAGACAATGATAAAGAAACATAAGAATTATATGTCCAACAATATGGTATCAACAGAACATCGACATGGTTTTTCTCATGATCCAGAAGGCACATCCCTACTGTGTATTTGCAGGATACATCCATTTTAGTTCTCTTGTTTTTGACTGTTGTTTCAGTGGCATTGCTGCTTATGAATTTGGTTTTGAGTCCATAAGCATTTTCCTTTTCTAAAGGATGTAGCAATCATTTAAGATGCACATATTTTGACAGAAGACAGATTTATATGTGCATAGAGCACTGAAAATATGCCCAACATAAAATTAGTTCTGCTGATGCAGGGGCATTTAATGATTACCATATATGATCAACAATATGGTATCAACAGAACATCAACATGGTTTTTCTCATGATCCAGAAGGCACATCCCTACTGTGTATTTGCAGGAGGCACATCCCTACTGTGTATTAAAAGCGACGATCTAATACTACTAGTATCAAGTTCAAATGTCAAGCTCAGGAGAGTGCAGGCAGAAGAACTCACCAACTAATTGGTTCAACGTTTTCTCTTGTGAGTCTTCCACTGCTTCATAACATGCTGGACGGCTTCCTTCAGCGTTGCTTTCCGGCCTTCCTTGTAGTTCCACAGCTCTGGTACAGGATAGCGGCCACTGGGATTGTACTCGTTGATCTCAAGCAGTGCCTTGGTTACCAACCCATAAATTTCTTCACCGTGCTCTTGTTTCAGCTCTTGGAGCATCGCATCGTCCTCTTTAAGAACTTCCTAATCCAGAGAATACCCACCAGATGTTACCATATATCATGTATCCACTAGCAAAACCACAAAGCCCACTATTATGAAACTGATGGCTTAACATTATAAACTGCAGATAGCAATTGTAAGTGATCAAGGGTCATACCATTTCTTTCCCATCCACCACTTTAACCTTAAAAGGGTACCAGTTTGGGTTTCTAATTTCTTCTTCCCACTTTGAACAAAGGAGAGCAGAAGTGACTGCTGCATCCTCTTTTGGTAACCTTTTCCTGCAAGCAATTCCAAATACTTTGAGATCAAGCTCACCCATTCTCTTTATACCTATATTTGCTCGGCCAGCAACAGCAAGCTCATTAAAGCCCTGCAAAGCATGCAACAAACCAGAAAGAGAATGCGCATGAGATATGATGCCAAAGCAAAAGATACCTAGGTGGCATCATTGATTTGAGACAGCAGAACAGAGCACAACATTGGATAGCTGGTCAATCAATGTGGTAGCTTACATGTATCAGCTCCTTCCGAGCGTGTTGCAACTCATCGTTGCTCTTCCTTTCCTTGATAATCAGAGTTTGGTTCAGAAACTCCATTGCTTCCATTTCATCCATCTTTTCCTTCAGCTCCTCAGCGAGTTCATCCATCTTCTTCTTTGATTCAGAATCCTGTTCACCTGGCATATGCTTCATAACTTTCATTTTGCTTTCTAGTGATTGTATTTCCAGTTCAAGCTTCTGTTTGGCATCCAACTGCTGTTGTAACCTGAGAATCTTTCCTAGAGCAGCTTGTTTCTCCCTCTGCATTTTCACAGTAACACACTCATACATATTAGTTTCTCAAGAAATAACATGAAACAATACATATTTGACCTTGAACCAAACCTTGTGTTCTTCCACAAGCTTAAGCACGTTCTCGTCGGCCTTCTGTTGCTCCATTGTTGCCATCATAAGATGCTTAGTTTTAATTTTGTTCTGCGCTCAACCACAAAAATAGTCTGGCATTAGTTGTATGAATAGCACAACTACAGGGAAATTACAATAGCACCCAGCATCTCATCACTAGCATCATAGAATGCAGTCCAACAAAACAAAATGGTGTTATCAATCTACTGCCCAAAATTAATGATGGCAAGGTCATACAGTGCCCAAGGTTAAGGATGGTAAGACCATACAGAAATTTAGACTCATGTGGTCATTGAACAGTTATAGATGGAATTATCGCCAAAACAATAGCAACTACATTGCTAAATGTGTTTAATAAAGTAGCAAATGACAAATCAGCCAGCTTTTATACAAGATACACTATGGAAAGGTACAGACTAGCAATAGACCATCACACCTTTTCCTTCTCTTGCTGAAGATTCCTTCTGTCATAATCCCTTTGCAAAGCTACGTCATCAAGCTCCTTGGATCTTGAGTCAAGTTCTTGCATCTTGGACTCCAAATCTTTGCGGAGTTTTTTATTATCATCAATGATCTTCTGCGAGTGCCTACGAGCAATTAGCTGCATCTTGCGAATTTCTGGTTAAGAAAAAAAGAGTGAAAAGAACATTAAATAGCTGGAGAATTCACAAGACCAGCAGGCACATCAGAGGGTCTCAGATATGCAGGCTATGGGGCAAAATCAGGGTGTTGGTAATCATCCTTTGGAAGGTAAGTCCCTACAGATCAGAGGCCCTGGACATTTTAGCACAGCATGTACCAAGCCTAGTATCTGCTTTGTGATTTTTCAGAAGGATCACATTGCTGACAGGTGCCCAAAGTGGAAGGAACCACTTGAAGCAGTTCAGTACATGGGCAGTGCCAAACTGCCAATAAGGGTCTGGGATTCTTCCATGTGGATGTCACTGAGAAGGAAGATAGATTCAAATTGTGGACAGGATTTGATAACTGCGGGATATTCACCATAGAGGAAGGAGAGATGGACCAGCCACTATTATCAAGAATCTGAGGCAGCTTTTTGACCCTGACTGGAACTGGCAACTAAAGGAACTAGATGAGTTCAGCTTTTTAGTAAGGTTCCCTCCTGATAAGAAAGTTGAGAGATTTATCATTAGCAAGGTCTCATATTTTTACATGAACAAGGGAGCTGTGATGGCACCGAAGGTGTGGAATGGAAACTCTGAACCCATAGGAACTCTTACTGCCAGTCCACTTCCACTAATTTGCCAAAAACAAGGGAATCAGAAAGGAAGTGCTACACCCAAAGGGAGCAGAACTGTTAGGAACCTGTTTCAGAGTCTGGAAGAGGGAGAGTGTAGTTTCTTTAACCATGGAATGGAAGAGTCTGTCTGCATAAATCTTTTAAAAGCTATGGAAATTGAAGAACTCTGTTGGAGATCCTGATGAACCTATTCCTATGGGAGTTGATCTAGATGAGGAAAGTTTTACACTACCTGAGGAATGGGTCTACAATGGTTCATCCTTTGAACCACTGGAGAACACAGTAAACAGGCAGCTAGCATGGTGACAGACCATGAGCAAATGGAAGCTGTAGAGGCTTTGCAACAGGAAAATATATCAGAGAGTAGATCCCGAGCCGCAGGAAACTAGACTAGAGAAGAATAGACTAGCTAAGAAAAAGGAGGAGCATAAGATGCCCTCAGGTAGAAGTCTCTATGCTGGAGAAAGCACAGGCTTTAAAGAGAAAGAGCAACCTGGAAATACCCAAAGGTATAAACCAATTCCCGCTATGTCTTCTTCTAGTTTGATGAATATTGCTGATAAGATAGGTATAAATGTTAATAGTGATGATAAGTTTGATGATCATATTACAGATGTTATTGTAGAGCTTGATAGAAACCGAGATAGAGACTTTAGGACACAATGTCAGCATGGTACAGGTCCTAAAAATACCAGGGAAGGAGAGTTGCCTCCTATTCCTGACGTCAGTAATGAGAACTTGGGTAGAGATGCAGGTTCAAGTGTTATTTCTGTAGATATAATGGTAGATAGTAGTAATGACAGGTTAGATTCCCACACTTCAAAAGAGTCTATTCATAGAGGTAAGGATGTTAGATATGAATGTCAGCATAATACTTTTCCTGATAGTAGAAAGGACAGCATAATACTCAAGGCTCCTTCCAACTCTTCAAAGGAGTAATGTGGGCTGCCTCAGCTGCTAAGATGGGCTTTAGGTGGCAAAAGAGTGAAGTTCTGGGAGGATAACTGGTTGGGCAGCTCTAATTTAGCCATACAATTTTGGGAAATCTATGTTTTCGTTAATGAGAAATCAAAAACTTTACATGAACTCTGGGATGGCATGAATCTGAAATGCGCTCTTAGGAGATGTGTAGATGAAAGACTAATGAATATGTGGTTAGAGGTTGCATTTTTAGTTTAGAAGAGGATGAGCTCATATGGCAATTCAATTCCAGTGGGGTTTATTCTTCTCAATCTCTTTACAAGATTATTAACTTTAGAGGTGTCGTACTCGTACCTGTTCATGTGCCAGCTGTTTGGAATTTGAAAATTCCTCCAAGAGTTCAGTTCTTTTTGTCGCTTTTATCAAAGAATAAACTTTTGACTAGGGATAACCTCAGCATTAGGAGAAAAGCAGAGGAAAAAACATGTCTCTTTTGCTGTGAGCTTGAATCAGTGAACCATTTATTCTTTGATTGTGTAGTTGCAAAACAACTTTGGTCTGTCATGTCTGACATTTTTGGTAGAAGTCTGGGTAGTGACTTTTTGTCTATTGGTCAACTTTGGATTAGTAACAATAAGTTCTTAGATTGTAACATGTTTAGTGCTGCTGCCCTGTGGGGGCTCTGGAAACTAAGGAATAAGATTTGCTTTCAGGGTATAGCTTGGAAAGACATGAGGTTGGTTCTTATGAACATAGCAGTCACGGTACAGAGTTGGGCTCTGCTCTGTCCACAAGTGAAGAAGACAGTTTTTCTGTGATACTCGAAGAGCTCAAATGCTTATCTACAAGACCAACAAGGTTGATTGGCTAGACCAAGTTGAAGATGCCTGGGACAAATTCTTATTCCAAGAAGCAATTAACTGGAAGACCAAAGAAATCCCAGCAGAGCTGAAAACCAAATTCTCTGACAAGCTAGAGGGCGAGGTGAGGCCAAACAAGAAGCTTTGGTTTAACCTGATGTTGGAGATGTCTGGCTGGGGGATGACGCGCTGGAGGATGCTTACCGAGTTCTGTTCTCACACTGCACCTTAAAGACTGCTTCGGTCTGTCAGATGATGGAGTTGGGGATCGAGCAGTCTCTCGTGCCCAGGCTCTCAAGTCAAGCAGTTTCTGAACTCAATTCTCTGCAAACTGCTTTGAGCTCTGTCACCCTTTCTGAAGCGATGGACAGGCGTATCTCCAATTTCAGTAAAGGAGACTCAAACCTCGACAGCGGCGCTATCTACAGGATGCTCAAGGCTAGGGGAACTGCAGTGGATGCTAAAGCATCTTTCATCTGGAAAAATGCCGCACCCCCGCGAGTTCAGCTATTCATGTGGCTACTGATGCAGGGGCGGGTGCAATCTCGCTCAGTGCTCGTGAAAAAGTGTGTGGTCAGTGACACTACTTGTGAGGTCTGCCATCAACACGAAGAAACGGCCGAGCATATCATCTGGGGTTGCAATCTTGGCAACACAGTGTGGAGGGCACTGGGGCTTTCATCGGTGATCTCAACGGATTTGAACTCTTTGCATACCGTGACGCCTGCCGCCAATATGCCGCTACAAGAGTTCCCGACTTTCTTAGCACTAGTGTGCTGGCACATCTGGAAGGCGAGAAACAGCTACGTCTTCAGATCGGAGGTGCAGTCTGTAGAACAAGTCCTGCTAGCCTGCAAACTGGACGCCCAAAAATGGCGCTCTAGGCTAGCCAGGAGGAAGCGTCCCATTGCAGATATCTGGTGCTCCATCTTTGATATGGCTAGACAAGGTCAGGGCTAGACCTAGTTGGAAACTTCGGTTCCATGTGTTTGTAATTCTAGGGTACTTTGTAGAATTATTCCTGTAATCTCTCTGTACCTACTACAACTCTTGAGCCAAGATGGGCTAATAAAGCATTCAGGTGGGGATCGTTTCCCCCCCGGTGACCATCAAAAAAAAAACCTGATGTTGGATGGAGTGACACCTGGGCTGGGAGCATGAAGCTCAGGATTTGAATGCAATGCTTTTCACGGATACGGTCTCTTTGCTTTTCTGTTTCAGTTTCCTTGCTGAACCTTTTAGTTCTTGGTCTCTAAATGAGGGGAAAGGTGTGTACCACCTGAATGCTGTAATGACTACATTTTGTCTTGGTTAATGCTAAGATAGGGGCTTCGCCCTTGAATTTTTTTAAAAAAAACATCAAACAACTGGAAGCTCCCTTTACACTAGGAGGACAGAAATGAAGCTATGCACAGTAGTACAGTACTAAACCATAAAGAACACATGAATAATAAAAGATGAACAGATACCTTCATTATACTTCTGGAGGATCAGCTCCCTTTGCTCCATCATCCTGTCAAGTGATGCAGTCGTCTCATTGCACTTGTTTTCCAGTTCTTGCACATGCCTGTTCTTTACTTCAATCTGGCTAGCTAAAGTTGCCACAAGCGTATCAGTTTTACGGGTCCCTTCACTTTCAAGATCACCGACAGTTTTCAGATCGCCATTCTTTTGCAGGTAGTCTCCTATAGGCCCTTGGCATCTATGATCATCAGCTTTTGCAACCCATCCAAACATCCCTGACCCCCTGTGCTTCAGCTTCCAATCCCTTTTGCCATAGCCCTCTGCCTCAAAATGATTTTCAAAGGCAAGAGCATTTTTGAAGCCAGTCCAGTCTTTTGCAAACTCAACAATAGCATTGCCGGTATGACCTCTGTAATTCCATAAAGGGATAACCTTCTGCGGGCAGAAGCATGCAAGTTGCTCTTTAAGCCGATTTCCACTTTCTCCAACTTGGCGTCCATTCTTCCACTCAGTAGGCACATTAACTAGAACACCCATCCAGGGCCAGACAAATTGATCGTCTGTATTTCCGAGATTTTGGGGCTCCATAAGCATCAAATGCTAGGCACACAAAAAGGAATGTTGTTATGCACTCCCTACAAAATTCCAAATTCTTAATACAAGGAAGCTACAGACTAGCAATAAACCATCACACCTTTTCCTTCTCTTGTTGAAGATTCCTTCTGTCATAATCCCTTTGCATTATCTCTATGGCTGAGTGACTGTCATGGAAAAAGAAAATATGTGAGCAAGGGCAGAGGATGTTGTAATGCAACGAGGTAAGGTTGTACTGGAGGTGTGATGCACACTCAAGAGTAGGACAAGGATGTAAGAAAGAGGAATGAGATGGTAAAGTTAGATTGTATTTATGTTTTTAGGGCAGAAGCAGAAATGATTAAGAGTTAGGCAATACACTGTCCACCTCATTCTTTCATGGCATGAACATGCCACATGTAACTAGTAGGTTTTCATAAAGTGGATGTGCAGTAATCCCATTTAGTTACGCTTGAAATGGTTCAATAAATAAATAACCTTATGCAATGAAATCTCTACCAAATCAAGGTACCATTGAAAAATAAAGGTTCAGTTAGCTACAAATTATGGCAAGAAAGAGTTGTCTAAAGAGGATTATATCAGAGCAACATACATGCACTGAAAACCATTTGCTACTGGCAACTACGAAGCTATATTCTGAAAACACCTCCATTCCAAAATACCAATTAAAAAAAAGGAGCACTGAAAAATGGAACATTCCTATAGCAGTATTAACTTTAATCAATTCAGTTTGCAACTTTAATAGCTTATGGAGATGATATATATGGCTGAAAGTGTCTGCCATGAGCAAGAAAACATGTGAGAGAAGGTAGCGGATGTTGTGATGCAGAGAGGTTAAGCTCAGTACTGGAGCTGGTAAACACAACCATGATTAGGCTCAAAAGGATGTAAAGGAGAACGAAAGAGAATTGTTGAGTTAGATTCATATTCAGGTTTTGGATTCATAAAGATTGAAGCACAGCCATGATTAGGTCCTAGGCGTCACATTCTAGAAATTTCATAACCAAATCAAAGGTGTGACTGCAAAATTCATGAACTAGCATGCTTTCAAAGTAAACGGATGCGAGGTGCTAGCCACCCGTCATGGCCAACTTGGCATGGCTACCCAGTACCACCACGTTCGACCGCATCTAAGCACGCACGTGTATCAACCATTGGTAAGCAGGCCTAAATTGATGTAACCAGTCAAGTGGATCTATTCTAGGACTTCAGAAAGCAATCCACAGGAACTATAAGGCATTTCAGCTTCCTCTACATGAGCACTGAAAAATGGAACATTCCCATACAACACAGGAATTATAAGGCGACAAACTTCTGATGTAAGGGATCACTTCCCAAGTGTCGCCACTGAATCGAAACGTCACGAATCTCCAAAGCTGATTAGATTAGATGACGCCAAAATTCACAAGCGATCACCAGATAGAACGAGAAAACCATTTGCTACTGGCAACTACGAAGCTATATTCTGAAAACTCCTCCATTCTGAAGTACTAATTCAAAAAAAAAGAGCACTGTAATGGAACATTCCATAAATATAGCAGTAATAACTTTAACCAACTCAGTTTGGAACTTTAATAGCTTATGGAGATGATATATATATGGCTGAAAGTGGATGATTTGAGCAAGAAAACATGTGAGAGAGGGTAGAGGATGCTGTGATGCAGAGAGGTTAGGCTCAGTACTGGAGCTGGTAAACACAGCCATGATTAGGATCAAAAGGATGTAAAGGAGAACGAAAGAGAATTGTAGAGTTAGATTCATATTCAGGTTTTGGATTCACAAAGATACAAGCACAGCCATGATAGGTCCTAGGCGCCACATTCTAGAAATTTCATAATGTTTAGCGAAATAGGCAAGTGAAGTGAAGTAGCTAAGATCGTGAACAACTACAAAGTGTAAATATGATAATCCAGTAGCTACAAGTACTTTGATGAAACTACCAAGCTCATAAGAATAAACAATCGACCCAACAGAGACATCAGATGATCAGAATTCAGACCACGAGCATAACCAAATCAAAGGTACTTTGATGAAGCTACCAAGCTCATAAGAATAAACAATTGACCCAACAGAGACATCAGATGATCAGAATTCAGACCACGAGCATAACCAAATCAAAGGTGTGGCTGCAAAATCCATAAACTAGCACATGCTTTCCAAAGTGAACAGATGCAAGGTGGTAGCCACCGTCATGGCCGACTTGGCAAGGCTACCAATGCAAGTACCCACGTTCGACCGCATCTAAGCACACACATGTATCAATCATTGGTAAACAGGACCCTACAAAAATTTAAGTAACCAGTCAAGTGGATCTATTCTACGACTTCAGAAAGCAATCCCCAGAAATAAACGACCATTTCGGCTTGATCAAGCTTCTGACGTACGGTACCACTCCCCACGCCACGCGTCGCGCCCCCCAATCGAAACCCCACGAGATCTCCGAAGCCTGAATAATTAAATCGGTCGAAACCGATTTTCACAAGCCAAAACCCTTCCGCACGCCGCCGATCGCCGCATACAGCAACAAGAGAACCCGCATTCCCCCGCGATCCGCTCCCACGGCCCCCCGCCTGGGCGACCTGGAGTTTGCTGGGCACGTACGGGGGTTTTCATCCCAACCACGCAGTGAAACGAAAGAGACCACGTCGCGGACGGAAGAGGAGGAGGAGGACGTACGTGGAGGGAGGGGCGGGCCGACGGGGTGACCTCCGGCGAGAGGCGGCGGCGGCGGCGGCGGCGGTCGGTGGCGGCGGGGCGCTCATGGAAGGGGGTTTTGTTGTGCCCCCTCGCTTTTGTGTAGTAGCGCTAGTGGGAGTGGAGCCTAGTGCCGCCGCAAGCGAGAGTTTTATGGCGACAGAAGTCGAGGAGTTAATTAAATCCCGTGAACTCCGATCCTTTTAATTTGTTCCTTTTGTTTATTTATTTTTTTTAAAAAAAACTATTTGTTCCTTTTGTTTAGCTGAAACAGAGGATCGTTGCCGCTGAGGCTGAGCTGCCCCGCAATGCGTGCGGCGTGAGGCCGTCGTGCTTCTGCTTGTGCACAATGGTTTGGGTTAAAACCGAGTTTTTGGTTTGGTTTTACTTTTGGGCTGTATTGGTTTGGATTGAAACAGGCTGAAAAGGCTGTTGGACCAGTTTGGTTCGGGCCCTATTAAAGTGGTCTGAACTGGTTTGGCTGTAAATAATAGAGTTTACAATGATTTTTTATTCTATCTATTTATTTTTTGCTCTTGTTTATGGCTAAATATAAACAATAGCATGGGGTGCCGGTGAAATGGTGGGTTGGAAATATATTTTAATGGATTTAGCGCATAAGTGGTTTGGTTTGGTGTGGATGATTGAAGTCATGGTCTAATTTGGTTTGGATTTGACTTTCACATATATATGTTTTGGATTGGTGTGGGTTTGGTTTGGATCTCAACCCACTGTCAGGTTTACTTCTGCCTGCGGCCCCCGCGCTGAAACAAGAATTGGGTCCGCGTCCTTTTTTTTCAAAAAAAAAAAACAAAAGAAAGAAAGAAAGAGAATTGGACACGCCTGTTGGAACATTTGAAATGCATGAAGGGATGTTACTGAAACAACTAAATTTGAATTTACAAGAAAGTACAAGATTTAGGAAAAATTCTAAGTTGCAAATAGAGCACGAAGCGTTTTGCCTTTTTTCTCCACGTGCTGGTTTTTTCACTTCACTGTCATTTTAATATTCTTAAAAAAATAAAATAGAAATGCGCATGTATATATTTTCAAAGAAAAATAGTCACATATATGTATACGCGTAGGCCTCTATAAAGGTATTCCAATTCACCCCCAATTCAAACTATCCAAACAGGTTATATAAGAAATCCGTTCGAAACTGCCTCTGAGTCTTAGTTACCATAAATCACAATCGTCGTGATTTGCATTGTGGCGCATTGCGACTGCCCCATCAGAGCACTCACAATGCAAGACTCTATCACATAGTCCAAGACAATTAATTACATATTATTTATGATATTTTGCTCAAGATAATCACCGTATGGAATGTTGTTCTACATACACATTTTAAAAAGCGTTTCCTGGAGCAAGCTCAGAAATCCCACCTTTCATTCGTGAAATAAAAGGCCATCCAAAGGACACGAAGAGGCACAGAACCACATTTCTCCAACTTGTAGCATGTTTCTGCCACTAACTTTTTTTTCTTCTTACACTGTTCCAGCTAGGCCCAAAACTGTAGCTAATATGTTCCCCTGAACAAGACCAAAAGAAGTTTTTGTCGACATTTGTTAAAAACATTTTGGTTTCTTGTTAGCCAAATACACCAACAGATCTTTGTTCCACATGTCAATAAAAAGGATCTAAAAGTTGGGCAATGCTAAGGTACACCCTTTACCTTCTAGAATGTAATATCTCAAATAAATCTAAGCCGTTGATTTTTTGGATTTATAAATTACTTAATAAATTAAATAATATAAAAAAACAAAAGGCACTTTTTCTGCGTGCCCCTAATCACGGGAGGGGAAATCATGCATGTTGCTCAAGATGGAAATGTCCATCTGTCCCCTAATTACTACGTTTGTTTCCCCATAAAAAATGATATTTTTCTATTGCATGTAGTATTATACATTGTGTAAGGTTTGAAAAGAGAATAGTTCAATATTAATGTGTTTTTATTTTTTTATATGATCAAACCATTTGTATGCCGTGAAAATTTGTGGCATTGTGCAATACTAAGCAAGATTTTGACCTCAATGTCGGGTCAAAGCAATTTTTATTCTTCTTCCATGTCTATGAGCACTGTAGAAATATTAAAAGAGATTACTCCGGTCAAGAAAAAATATTATCACTTCTTGGAGAGTCAAATAATTTTAAAGTTGATTAAATTTAAGTACTAATATTTATGATGGTGAGTAAGTATCATCAAAATAACAATAAATATATTTTCATAGTAAACCGATTTCAATAAATAATTATTCATACTATTTTGTATAAATTTGATTAAACTTAAGAAAGTTTGACTTGTCAGACAAAAAGACTTAGTGTATCTAAAAGTTATAAATAATAAAATGTTACATATACTAAGGCCTTGTTTAGTTGGCAAAAACTTTGGTTTTTGGCTACTGTAGCACTTTCGTTTTTATTTGACAAACATTGTCCAATCATGAAGTAACTAGGCTCAAAAGATTCATCTCATAAATTACAGGTAAACTGTGCAATTAGTTTTTATTTTTATCTATATTTAATGCTCCATGCATGCGACCAAAGATTCGATGTGACGGAAAATCTTGAAAATTTTTGCGAACTAAACAAGGCCTAACATGTTATCCACTTATGTTACCTATGCCGAATAAACAGGCACTGCTGGCCACAAACACACAGAGATCACGTATACGAACACACACCCTGACCCCTCAACTACCATGCATGCACACGCTAAAAAAAGATTTATTATATCAATGAGATCACCCATGCATCAATCAATAAAGGAATATTTTTTATATCTAAAAATTTCCTTATTTATCCTATTTTCTAAAATAAGAAAATAAATAAAAGTATATTTCATCTATTACCTCCTAGAAGGTAATAGGTGATTGTGACCATCTGATCGAAATAAATGGACGGCTCACAGTTATTTAGGAGTACCACAGCAAAGCCCCTAAAAGTTTTATCCTTGGAATACGAATTATTAATTAAGTTATAGACATTTAAGGATGGATTAAGACAAAGCACTTTATAAACCGTCCTCTAGAGGAACCTAGGATAAGTGCACTCAAAGAAGAGATGTTAAATGGTTTTTGGCTTACTAAAAAAATAAAAAGAGGTATCTGCACTCCAATCTCCCTTTGACAAGTTACCCTTTTAAAAACTAAATGAAGATTTAATCCTCAAATGTATCTTTAAACGTCAAACTATTTGCTGACTGAGAAAATTTTCATTCTTATGCAGGTGACTAGGGATGAAAACGGATCGGATACGGACGGATATCACTGATATCATATTTGTTTTCATATTTTTGGTTGGATTCGGATTCGAATACGGATAATATCGACCATGTCGGATAAGATATGATTGGATGTCGACATCACAAATATACGATTTAAGTATTTGGATACGGATACGGTATCGGATGTTGAATATTCGGACTCGAATACGGACAGATCTAAACTCCTCTAAACAAATTCGGTCTCGAATACGGTCAAAAAATATCCGTAACGTTTTCATCCCTACAGGTGACAAACAAACGCATCAGGATCTGTTGCGTATTTACAATCCGCACTCTAGCAACAGGTGATTCCATTCTAGTAATTTGTTCTCCACTAATGCTCTACTAGAAAGATGAAGATATCTCCATGCACTGTGTATCTAGTGCAGAGAAATCAAGCATCGTTTAATCGTTGACTATAGAGATGCAAAATTCATATGCCTTAAATATAGCATTGTCCTTCCGATGTCATGCAAATGCGGTAGATAGTAGGATTAGTGGTAGTCGGGGTACAGACGTGTCAAAAGTAGCCGTCAACCATTCGGGCCCGTAACCACCTGAACAAATTATGCTTGGACAAATGGTATCTTAGCAAACATTCAGGACTTATCTCACTACAAGAAATACATGATTTTTTGACATATTTAGTATGACAATAGACCGTGATGTCATTATATCGTCCAGATTATGACATTCTGTAAAAGACATTTTGACCTAATGACATAAAAAAGCTGGATGTCATAATAAATGTCATAGAACTATTCTAATGAATGAAAGTCCAAAAAATAAAAAAGGAAAAATGAATGAAAGGAAGGAAAAAGAAAAGTAAAACATTCAATATAAAAATTAAAAATAGAAAAAGAAAAAAATAGAATAATAAAAATGAAAATTAATGTGCTTTTGTAGCATAGTGTAGTGTGGGACAAATAAACTACTGGTGTCCTTATTTTCATTAAAAATCGTGGCTAAAAAAATGTAGCATCCTGGAGCCTTCACATACTCCCTCCGTCCCACGAATAAAAGAGTATGTGCGATTAAAATTTTTTCCGAGATTAATGGACACATATAGACCATACTAGGCTAACAGCTTTACGCCAGCATGGACAAAAAAAAAAAAAATCGTCAAAAGAAAAAGGAAAATAAAAATAAAAAAAATCAACGGAAGCTCCATCCAGAAGCTGCCCGTGACTTCATCCTGCGTTCCCTTCCCATACGCCTCGTCTTCCTCCGACTCGTTCCCCACCCAGCTCACAGCCTCACACCCCCATACAGCTGCGAGTTCAACGCTTCTCCTTCCTAATCAGAGCAGTTCCCATATGCGTGCATGGCCAGAGCGAGCGGAAGCCGTCGGCGTAGCCGCCGGATGCGTCGAGGCGGCAAGATGCCTGGCGACGGCGACGCTGTAATGAAACCCCATGGCCAGGGGGTTGTCAAGCATGCTGGCCGTGGGATCCGTAGGCGCGGCGGTGATGGGGGCCTCAGACAAGTCATCAACACAGGCAGCGCCGACTCTGAGGTCGAGCACCCAAGCAGCACCGATTCGGCCAGCGAGGGATGGATCTACGTGCCGCCGTCATCTCCCTCTCATCTCGTCCTCCTCGACAGCCACCACTCCTACTACACTGCCGTCATCGTCCTCCTCCCTCCACTCAGACATGGTAGGCGCTGCGCCGCTGCCTCTCTGCTCTAGATCTGGATGGCACCGCCACCCTCATCCAGATCCTCCGCCTGACGGCCGCACCTAGAGAGGGGGCAAGGCGAGCAGAGGAGGAGAGAGATACAATAGGAGGGGGAGGGCCCGAGACCGGGGGGCGACGCGGCATGGTGCCAGCAGCGCGTGCGGCGGAGAAGGTGTAGGAAGTGCAGGACACCGGGGCGGCACTACTGATGCGGGCACGGAAACAACTTGCATAAAGTTTTACTGACTTATTATTCCTTTCTTACACGGAAACAACAACATTCTAAGCACTTGTTTATTTCTGCAGGTATGCCTTAGGAAAGATCTGCAACGGCTTCTATGAGAATCTGTAATTATTGTGATGGATTTTGCACATGATCTGTTATGCATTGCATTGTATGTTTTGTTTTGATTTAGCAGTTTGTAGCTTTTTTTAATACATGTATGATGTCTTCTCTTAATTTATGTACCTATTTTGTAGTATGTTGGGTTAAAGGTTTAATTAATTGTATCATAGCAATGTCCTATTGTATAATAAATTTATGAGACTAGATAGGTGTGTGTGCAGGATTGTTATTTTTTCCATGTCTCTATAAACACTTAATAACATTTGAACTTGTACAACAAAAAAACTTTTCTGAAATTCTTCAATTTTCCTACAAGTGCTCTTATGGATGTGTCAAATATTCAAACCATCAAGTTATTTTACTGCCTTCTATGATTACTCATGAATCCTTGTTCTGATAGCTATAATTTTTATTCTTCTGGTCTGAATCCTATGGATCCTTACTACTAGTCTAACCTTTTTATTCTTCTAATAGCTACAATTTTTATCGTACAGAATTGGGTGAGCATACTCATTGTTCCTTCTTTCATGCACTAAAACCTTTTGTATCCATTATTTGTGTGTTGATATTTAGTTTAACTAGTTTTTGCTGTTGGTCTATTTTTTAGCATGTAAATTCCAATTACTAAACCATAGATAAATAGTCGGGGTTGTCATGAATAGTATATTTGCATATTCATCGACGATAGGTTTACATACTAGGAAGTATATTTGCCATTGGAGATCATTCACTATGTATGCTATGCACCTCGACCTGCTATTTTATAGAAAATAATTTAGCAAAATGACATTTCTTATATTTATCTCTTTAATTAACTATCTGTTGTTTTGTTGTAGCCTAGGATCAGTTGGCCTACATTGAGCTGAGAGGAAAGGAAGTAGCTAGGAGGTATATGTATAGCCATTTATTCTATAAAGCAACCATTACTTTGTAGTTCTGGAGGATACTCTATGCAATCACTTACAGTTCAACACTGTTGTGTATTTTGATCATGAGAACTTTCTGTATATACTGTGAAGTGTGAACTATGTGTGTACTGCTATGAAATATATCATATTGTGAAACATGGGATTCAGAAATGTACAGCGTGGATCTAGATTTCTTTTTTTTGTTTTTGCAAATTGTTAATAGAGATGCGTTTTGGCTATATGCATCACTATGAGTCTCTAGACGCGTCACTAATTAGCATTTCTGGCATGGCAAGGTCTAAGATATTATGACAAATAACCAATGTCATACTTTATGACAAAGAATATATAGATGTCACATGATCCATTTATGACAGTGATTTTTTGACATATAGTTTTTTGTCAACTAATTGTCACAACTCTTATGTTGTGACATTATTTTCATATGTAATGACATAAATAGAAAGTCAAAAAATCACAGGATTCTTGTAGTGTCTTGTCACTAGCATATGCCCGTGCGTTGCTACGGAAGTAAAATTTCAATGCAACAATGATATAAAATGTCGAGTCAAAATACATAGACAAACATACTATTTTGATCCACTTTCAAATAAAAAGCTCAATTTCTAAAAAAAAATCATCAATTCTTCATATGTATTCATCAATATATACTCTCTTTTTTTTGAATTTTTCTTGGCATGCAAATTTAACATCAATTTATTGAAACTATTTTCTTTTAAATTAGAACGAGAATATCTCATCATTCGATGGGCATAAGGCTATACAAGGTAGAAAAAATTCTCTTTCGAGCATGTTCTAACACAATTTCTGTAAGATCAATGTTCCCAAGCAATATGACTCAACAGCTAATCTTTAGCTTTAACACATATGACGGTACACCATCTCAATCTCATGGAAACAACCTATCATCTTCGTATATTAATCATATCAACCCATTCGTTCTGCTCTGATAATATAGCTTGAGATAGAAAAAATACCTTTCTTATTTTCATTTCTTTTTTCTTTTCTAATTTATTCTCTTCTCTCTCCATTTTTTCATTCTCTCCCCGTCGTATCCTCTCATCACAACCTCTGTCCCATTAAAAGTGTCGTTTTTTACTTATCATTCTTCTTATTTGACCATTCGTCTTATTCAAATGCATGAATCTGTCGTAGGTGTCTCTACTTACCCGCATTAGTAGTGTTAGTCAGGTCTCCTAAAGGAGTGCGTGCACTGCTATTTTTTTTAGAGTAAAATACACTGGCGGCCCTTTAACTTGTCGCCCTGTGCCAATTTGGTCCATGAACTTGCAAACGCGAAAAAGTGCCCCCTGAACTTGTCGATCCGTGCCACTTTGATCCATGAACATGCAAATACGAGAATAACACCGGCTGCATGGCATGTTCTGCCACGTGGCCGCCTCTGGTAGGCCATGCATGGCACCGTTTATGGTGATGATGTCAGCACTTTTTTTTAAATTTATGAAATTGATATATTTTTATTCGTAGCGCCAAATATATCAAATAATATATCAATTTTAATCGCCTCGTCAAGCTTTTGTAATGGTGTACTCCGTTTTGTTGTTTAAGATAGTTTTATTTAAACATTTTGTACAGGTTGATATCATCATAAAACATCTATAAATCGCCTGTTTTATTTAAAAAATTTTATTTAGTGGCGGCCAGCTTTTCTGTGGGCCCACTAAATAAAAAAAATAACCGCCTAGTGAAGTATATAGGAAACAAACTGCATGCCGCACCACCTTATCCATGTGCCGGTGATTCTCGTCCACAACATCCGATCCGCCTGTTGTGCCAAAAAAAACAAATGAATTGGAGAAGCCATCGCCTCACCTCCGCCCCTTCCGCTCGCCCCCCCTCTAGATCCTCCACACGCTCGTCGCAGCTCGTCGGCTGCGCCTGCTCATCCGCAGATGAATCAGAGAACCGCGCTGCTCACCACCTCGCTCGCCGTGCTCGTTGGCTGCGCCTGCTCGTCCACACTCCTCCCCGCCCAACACGGCTGCAGCACAGGCGGCGCAGCCGCGCCCGCTTGACGGCGGCGGCGCTGCTGACCGCGAGGGCGGGGGCGTGCCGCACGGGCGTCCTCGCTCGCGCACCTACTACTGCCCGCGGTAGAGCCCACTGGAGTGCTAGGCGCACGGAGCTGCACTTCGAACGCCCGCGCCCAGCACCGCCGTGCGGCGACAGGAAGAATGGGAAGGGCGCCAGCGGGAAGACCAACCTGCGCCCCGACCGAAAGCAGTTCAAAAGGCACCGCAAGGAGGCAAGGACGACGCAGCCGCTGAGCAGGGGGATGGCGATGGAGAGCGGCAGCAATCGACAGCGTCGGGCTCTACTGTGCTCCTCGCCGCAGCTTCTGATGAAGCTGACTTCCCGAGAGGTGAGCGTCGAGCTGCGCAGTCCCGCAACCCCCCCTCTCCCTCCCTACACCCTCTCAATTTTGCTTTGCACTGATGTGGTGTTGTGAGTTTGGGGTGGGTGGTGCGCAGGGGGACGCAGCCTCCTGAGCAAGGATGAGATGGCGGAGGCTTGCGCGGAGGCGGAGCAGGATTTCGAGAGGGAGAGGAAGAAGGTTTGGCTGGTCAAAGACGAGCGCGGGGGCTAGCTACCGGCGCCGTTTGCGAGAGCAGGAGGTGGCCTCGGGAGTGGAGTGCGAGCACGTTGAAAAGGAACTTTGGAGTGGTGTTGACGTCCCTGTATTGACTTTTTAGGGGTAGAGATTCATATCGTCTCAACAGAGCATCTCAATCAGCTCTCGGTCTCGGTCAAAGCTTAAGGCACATCCTATCGTGGTATCTTCTCATTTACTCGTAACTCAAAAGTTCAATCATATAAAGGCCTTGTTTAGTTCACCCTGAAAACCAAAAAAATTTCAAGATTTTCCATCATATCGAATTTTGTGGCACATGCATGAAACATTAAATATAGACGAAAACAAAAATAATTACACAGTTTAGCTATAAATTACGAGACGAATCTTTTGATACTAGTTAGTCTATGATTGGATAATATTTGTCATAAACAAACAAAAGTGCTACAGTACCAAAAACTTTTCACTTTTCGGAACTAAACAAGACCAAAAGCAGAATTGCTACACAGCAACCACATGTTTTATCTTTTTGCTGGCAACCGGATTTGTCACGCCCACGATGTCAAGATGTTGAGCCCCTCAAGGAAGGAAGGAAGGAAGGCGCTCTCTGTTATAATTTTCTTAGGAATTTTTTTTTGTAATTTATGAAGAATTTGACATATTTGATATTTATTTCTCTAATATCTGAAATCTATAGAAGTAATTTGCAATTTTTTATTTAAAAAATTTGACATATATTTGTATTATTCCTAAATTACATAACTCTGCCCAATGAATTACACTGAATGAATTATTGTAAATATGGTAATAAGACGGTGTAAATATAGCTATAAGACAGTGTAAGTGTATGAGCAAAATTCTAGTTGTAAAAATTATTCCTGCTAAATAATTCGTGACGAAGGCGAAGCATTAATATAAATATATTTTTCCCTAATAAAAACCGTTCAACGCACAATCTTCATCGGTCTCATCATCTCGTTGTCCTCGTGGTCCAAAATCTGCATGTTTGAAACGGCACAAAAGTAAGATCAGGACCGAATGGAGATCGAAAACCAATCACACAACGCTGAGACTGCAGTACTGACATGGCAATGGTACACGTAGCCCGGCCCAGTGGTGACGTCGAAGGGGAAGCGGCTCTCCTCGGCGTCTGTGAGCGGCTTGAACCGCACGAGGAACTTGGTCACCGCGCTGGGCCGCACCTTGAAGACGTTCTTCCACCCGCGCTCCTGCCGCGGCACGACGTGCCTCCGCCCGCCGGCGAGGTGGCGGGCGAGCCCGCACGCGCGCGTGTCGTTCCGGCGCTTCATGCAGTCCCTGAACTCGTCCACGCGCCGCAGCGACCGCTGCTCCAGCACGGCGAACACCGCCAGGTGCACGTGCAGCGGGTGGTTGTCCTCCGTGACGTTGATCACCTCCCACACCTCCGACGTGCCTTCCCTCGGCGTCTCCGTCACCGGGTCCATGAACGAGTGCGCGTTCAGGTACAGGTGCGTCGGCTCGTCCGTGCCGGCCTTGGTGTACTCGTACATGGTGATGCGCCGCGTCGTGACCGCCTCGCGCGCGTCCGGCGTCGGGTAGTGCGGCATCAGCTTCGCCGGCACGGTCGAGGTGTCCGGCTCCGGCTCCGCCGTGGCGCCGCCCTCGATCACGAACTTCATCACCGCGACGGTCTCCGCCTTCTCGCCGGGGTCGCCCGGGTACGGCGCCGGGGCGTCGTCCCTGAGGACCACCGCGTCGGCGGCCGTCTCCGCGAAGTCGACGACGACGTCGGCGATCTCGGACGGCGCCACGACGAACTTGTCGGTCGCCACGGGCATGGCGAGGTACACGGAGTCGGACGAGACGTGCACGAAGCGGATCCCCCCGGAGAGCGAGAGGCGGAAGAAGCGCGCGTTGCTGGCGTTGAGGATGCGGAAGCGGTAGCGGCGGCGGCGCACGCGGAGGAACGGCCACGCCTTGCCGTTGACGACGACGACGGCGCCGAAGTACTCCGGCTGCCACTGCGGGTGCACGCCGGGGTTGTTGCCCGTGCGGTTCATGAACAGCGCGCCGTCGGCGGCGCGGAAGTCGCGGTCGAACAGCACCAGGTTCCGGTCGAACGCCTCCCCCGACGGCAGGTTCAGCGGGGCCTCCTCGGCGGGGCTGGCCACGCGGTACGCGCCCATGAGCCCCGCCAGGATGTTGACGCGCGTCAGGCCCATGGCGTGGTCGTGGTACCACAGGTTCCCCGGAGGCTGCTGGTTCGGGTACGCGTACGGCGGCGGCGAGAAGGTCGGGCCCGTGGCGGCGAGCCCGCTGGTGAACCAGGCCATCGAGTGGCCGTCGGAGGAGGAGTGCTGCACGCCGCCGTGGAGGTGGACGACCGTGGGGATGCCGCGGCCGTCCGGCGCCCTGGCGGTGGTCAGCGTGGGGTCCCACGGGAGGAAATGGCGTTCCGGGAGGTGGTTCGCCCACGTCACGTGCGTGGGGACGCCCCGCATGGCCACGATGGTGGGGCCAGGCACCGTGGCGGTCTCCTTGCTGGCGCCGTAGGCGAAGACACGCGTCGCCGGGAGGTCGCGGTGGAATTTCTGTCATAAATTACGTAGAGAAAAAAAGGCCAAATAAGTCAGGTTAGCGTTAATTTTTGTTCACATTATTTTTCACACTCGAAATGGTTTTTCAAACTTGCTCTGTCGCGATGCTGACAATGAGGGCAAAACACACATGATGCTGCTACGAAAGTCTCCAAAAAGGGAGCCAGAGGCTGAAAGGGCACTCCAATGCAAAGCTCTGTGAATTATTGCCTGCCACTGATGATAAGGTGGGGCCGTGGCCCATGAGCTAAACTCTGTTCAGTGGCCCGTGAGTGTGATCGACGATGCAGACGGGTGCCTCCACTTCACTATTCTTTGTTGATTTTTTTTTGTGCAATAGAAAGTAAAAAGAAAAAATACAGAAAACACAAACAATGAATAAACCAGTGAGTAAGAGATTTAATAATGTCGTTGTCTAGACAACTGAATTGTTGTAGCGTCAATATAGATATCTATATTCATATAATATCTAATTCTAATATGGATACTGGTCTATCTAGATCCATTGTTTACTATTTTTCTCTGCCCTATCTGATTTGTATATTAGAAAAATATGAAACATCAAATACTGTCTATATCCAAAAAGAACAAAGGTCATCGTAAAATCATCTAAAACTTATATCTATGACTAATTAGCAACATACTTCATTCGTCCCAAAAAAAGTGTCGTTTTAGGTTTTTGTGCCACAAGTTTGACTCGATTTGTAGAAAATATATACAATATTTATATCTCTAAATAAATTTGTTAAAAAACTAGACTTAAAGATCTTTCCAATGATACTAATTATGTACTATAAATACTAATATTTTTTACTATATATTTAATTAAAGTTATTTCTCGGAAAGTGAAAACGACACTTATTTTGGGACAGAGGGAGTACACTTTTCAAGAATGTAAACTTATTATTTTTAATATAATAAATGATATGCATCATTTAAACTATTTAAAAGTTATCTCTATGGCTATTATAACAATATGTTAATACAAACTAATGATATATGAAGGCTAATTTTAATTAATCTGAATATGTATAATTATATTACATTTAAATACTTGTGTTTTTTATGTACCAATTCAATTATTTTTACACAATTTAATTTATTTATTGAAATATTTATTTATAGTTTTACTTTTTATCTATTTACTTATTGGAACATTTAATAATAATTATGTCATTTTGATGAGTGTCTTTTTATCTACATATAGTCATGTTTAAAATTTTGATACTCCCTCCTTCTCCATCATATAAATCATTTTTAGAATCCGTGCAAGCCAAAATATCTTAAGTTTGACTAACTCTATAGGAAACAGTAACAACATCTATGAAATAAATAGACACATTATGAAAATATATTCTATCATACATATAATGGTATTAATTTGATGTCATAAATTTTGACAATTTTTTCTAACAATTCAGTCAAAGTTTAAAAAAGAAAACTCAAAACACTCTATAAATCTATTTATTCAGGGATAGAGGGAGTACGTACAATAATAATTTTGCTCTACTGAAACTCCATAAGAAATAGATACTTGTTATTTTCAAAATCATGTACATGTCTGAATGCAAATTCGAAATTGATATATCTGTTTCATATTCACTTGCATGCATATTTGATCTGAATTTGTCCCTACTAGAGTCTCTTCCCTTGTCCTTTTCACATGCTTTTCAACCCTTCCCCTGATTTTTCCATCCAGGGTTACTTTATTTTCTATATAAGGTATATATTCCGTACATACGTATGTGCTACCGCCCTTTGATGAATACCCAACGTGTACGTAGGTGGGGGGGTCCTTCCCCTCCAAAATGTTCGGAAAATTATTATCAAACAAAAGTAATAAGCGACACTGGTTTTTCTTAGAAGAATGTATATCGCTCAGATCAGTTGAGGCTTTCCCTAATAATAAACCTTTAGAAATTAGCTAGAGAGGCCATTCATTCAGAGAGTCAAAGATGCTATTAACCGTCTGTCAGTGCTTGACAACAGATGAGCTTAGCCTAAAAACTTTGTCAACAGCTGAACAGTATGTGCGATCTTTCTCTAATTCAGGCTCCAATAATGCCCGCTTGAAGACGATCGATCGATAGATTCAGTGCAGAACGCTAGCTTAACAAAATAACATTGCCCATTGCTTGATAAATTCCTTTTACCAGCGGCCTATCACGCCTAATTTAATTTAAGCATCTACGAAGTATGGGCACTCACAATGCAAGACTCTATCATAGAGTCCAAGACAATTAATTACATATTATTTATGGTATTTTGCTGATGTGGCAACATATTTATTGAAGAAAGAGGTAGAAAAAAATAAGACTCCAAGTCTTATTTAGACTCTAAGTCCACATTGTTCGAGGTAATAAATAACTTTAGACTCTATGATAGAGTCTGCATTGTGAGTGCCCTCGGATGAAACTCCTTCATTTAATAACCATGCCAAATCACTAATTTAGCCCACGAATTTCCCTTTCGTATCACTCGTATTTAATGACGTACTAATTAAATTGGACTGATCGTGCATGCTTCAATGGACATCGACCATATCAAATACTACAAGTACTACATACGTTCGTATACTAAATTCAAACTCTACGAGACGACGAAAAACTATCTTAGTTTCTGACGAAAGTAAATAAAGGGGAGACTGATTTCCTACGCAAGGCGACACAAGTGAACCTAGCTAGGAAACAAAGACAAGTAAATTTTGTGCACCCAGCCACGAACGTACGTAGGTAAACAAAAAAATGCTATACGTCAACCGCATGATTTATTTGCTTCTGATCAACCGAATTTTCAAGCGTTGGATCTGACTCCAGCCCAAGAGCTGCCGCCTCATCTCCAGCATCACGCTGCCCCCGCCCTTCGAGCGTTGCATCTGATCGATCGCGTTTTGTGAGAGGGTGGACTTGCAGGTAGCACACTACGTGTGCAGCCCACAGTATGGCCCGTGCGCCGGCCTCTCTGCTGCGACCTCGTCGGCAATGATGATGAAGTAGCTGCAGCAGATCATGCCAAAGTAGCAGATGTGGCAGTACCATGTCTTGCAATACTAGCTGAGGCCGGACGCTACGCTTCCCCGGTGTCGGCGGCGGCAGCGGAGTAGCATGATATTTTGAAAATTTGTGAATATTTTGTTTTTTTATTTCTAAAGAATTTGTGAATAATTTGACATATATTTCTTTGATGTTTGTATTCCATAGAAATAATTTGTAAATTTGTTTAAAAAATTTGGTATGTAAATGTCATATCCTCAACTTACATCACTCTATCCGATAAATTACACTAAAGAAATTATTATAAATATAGCGAGAAGACAGTGTAAGTATATAGAAAAAATTCAGTTGACAGGAGAGGCGAAAACAACTAAATGTCACCTAGATATATCAAAAAAAAAAAAAAGGCCACGAACGTAGGTGTGTACATGTTAGGAGCAGAGCACTTACCCAGGTGGTGTCGTACATGCCGATGGTGAGGTTGCCGGCGACGAGCGCGCCGCCGTCCGTGACGCCGTACCCGCGCAGCCTCGGCATGTCCGGCAGCTCGTCGACGAACTTCTCCAGCTCCCGCGGGTCCAGAAGCCCCCCGCCGTCGCCCAGAACGACCACCGCCTGCAACACCATCGCCACGGCGAGCAAGCACGCGCCTGCGCCAGCAGGAAGCCTCCTCCTCTCCCCCATTGCCGCGCGCCACAACCCCCGAGGACGGCCGGACCTCACCGATCGACGATGCGAGGAAGAAGAACAGGAGGAGGATATATATATATATATAGCAGGGGACTGATGCTGCCTTGAGGAGGGAGGGAGGGGGAGGTTTTTTTCTCGGTGGAGAGCTCGGACTTCGCTTCGCTGCTAGCTGCTACTGCTGGCAACTGGCAGCGATGGACCTTTCACAGCGCAAGCACTGTGCTGTGGTGTTTGCTTGCTGGTCCCCTTGGTTTTGAGGGCACTGACCGATAGGTGACAAGGAGAAAAATCTAGCGATTGGCCGGGGGGCAGGGAAAGAGACGCGGGCAGGGCAGGAATCTCCCTTTAGACTGCTCTCGGGAGTGTCGACGATTTCTAGTGGACGAGGAATTTCCACTTTTTGATCTGGGAAAGATGTGGCATTCTCTTCTCCCCTCGATTTTTTTTAGAGCTTTTTTCCTCTCCAATTGTCAAGCATCAGAACAGTAGGAGGAACTAGGAACAACTTTTAAGCCAACTTTTCTCTTGGGATGTATTTGGTTTAGGGATAAGATGGGACGGGATGATGCCACCCTGTTCGTTTGACTTTATAAATCGAATTTGTCAATCATTTTGCTTGGATTGCCAGCTTACAAAGAATAGCGAAAAAAAAAAAGAAAGGCTGTGCTGAGCAACGGCAACGCTACCCTCCACTACAGCTAAGGGACGGAGCTTGCCAAGCTCAAATCATTCTACCAAAACGATAAGAACCCCAGCTTACCAAGCTCAAAACACTACTCTGCCAAAACGATAAGAGCCCAGCTTTACCAAGCTCAAAACACGCTACCGAAACGATAAGAACACAAACAAAGCAAGCAAGAACTAAAGCAAGATAGAGCTGCTGAAAGATTTACTGTAATTTTGTTTCTAGCTTGGAATGTTACTCATAATCCATGGTATTGTAATATGGTAGCTCATAGCCTAGCTGCCCTTAGGACTGCATTAAGTCCAAACTTGGTGTCTGTCAGGGAGTATCCCTGTTTGTACACAGGTGTTGATTGCCAAAGATTTGGCATCGGTTATTTCGTAGTGGAGATATCTTCCAGTTTCAAAAGAAAGAACGCCGCAGCTTCCTCCAAAGCCCTGTTGATCGGATCAGTCTTCTACAGAAATCAACCAGCGATATTTTCTTTAGCCACTAGTGGAAAGTTGTTTGATCTTACTGCATCTCTTTAGGGGATGTGTCTACATATCCGAAAGATCCAATATCCACATTAATTTTAGTGTAAATATGGATATTGGTATCTGTATTCGATTTAAATATCGATGTTAAATGGATGTATCTAAATTTGTTTTTTAAAATTATTCTCTATCTTATCCAACATCTATATTCGACAAAAATGTAAAACATCCGATATTATCCATATCTGTGAAGTACAAATTATTTTAAAACATCTAGATTTTAATAATTATGACTAATTAAAAATGTAAATAAAAATTAATTTGACATAGCAAATGATATTTTATCATTATTTAAAAAGTTATATATGGCTAATGTAATTTTAATATTAATAATGTTATATAGAGCTTAAGTTTAATTAATTTTAACATGGCTAATCATATTAATTATTATTTTATTTTATTTATATATATACTTCTAGGATTTATTTTTATTTATTTAAATTCAGCAATTAATATATATTATCTGTAATTTTATTGTATTTTATGTATTTAATTATTGAAATATTAACTAAAATATTTAGTTTTTGGTAATTGTCTTTATTCATGGTGTTATATAGCTATATTTTAAATCCCTTCATCCACAATGATTTTATTATACTAAAACCATAAATAAGCAATTAGATATATGTCATCTTTAAAATCAAGTAGATGTCTGAATGTGAGATATCCTTTTTGTAATAGTTGAAAACTTGGCTACAAGATTATCCAACCTATTAGCTGTCATTTTTGGATGCACCAGAACTAATTTTAAAATTTTTAGCTAGCTACTCCCTCCGTTCCAAATTATAAGACATTTTGAATTTTATAAATGCATTGCTTTAACTATAGTGAATGGTTCGCCGAAATTCAACCTCCTGTGACCTTGGTGGAGCAGGAGCATTAAAAATATAGCGAAATGAGATGGTTCATTTAACCTCTCATTTGTTCGGTATTTAGGAATCCAAGAATACATATATAACAACAATTTACGCTGCCCTTTTATATGTACATATATATGGATTACATCTCTGGAGGAAATTGTTGCCATTTGTATAATCTGATAACAGCTAAAGCCATTTGGTTGCTTAACGCCCTGTTATCATTTTTTTTCCTTGAAACGAATGAGCTATTTTCTGTGAAATTCTAGCCCAAGTAGTGGAGGAATCATCATTTGATCAGTTTCAACGGCCGAATCATGGCGTTGTCCTCATGGTCCAAAATCTGGCAGTATTAATCAAACAAAACCAAGCATTCACAATCAGTTGGTAATAATAAGCGATGAATATAGTAGTAATAATCAACTTGTTATAGTAGCTACTTACGTGGCAATGGTAGACGTATCCTGGCTCGGCCGTGGCGTCGAACGGGTAGCTCCTGCCGGTGTCGACCATGAGGAACTCGACCACCACCGTCGTCATGAACCCCGGCGCGATCTTGACCACGTTCTTCCACGTCCTCTCGTGCTCCGGCACGGCCACCTCCTCCCCGACGGCGTGCCGGCCCACGTCGCAGCGGACCGCGTCGTTGAGCCTCTCCATGCAGCGCTTGAACTCCTCCAGTCCGACGAGCTCCCGCGCGCGCACGGCCTGGAACGCGGCCAGGTGCAGGTGCAGCGGGTGGTTGTCCTGCGTGAGGTTGATCACCTCCCACATCTCCGACGTGCCCGGCCGCGGCGTCTCCGTCGCCGGGTCCTCCATCCGCTTCCCGTTGATGTACAGGTGCGTCGGCGCGCCCGTCGCCTCGTCCTCGTACTCGTACATCACGATGTACCGCCTCCGCGCCGCCTCTTCCTCGGCGACCTTGACGACGTACTCCATCAGCCGCGCCGGCACCCACGAGTGGTCGACCTTCGCCGCCGCCGCCGCCGGCTCGACGACGAACTTCATGACCTTGCCGTTGAGGTGGTTCGGCGCGTCACCGTCGGGGTACGGGTACGGCGCCGTGTTGACGAGCTCCGCCTCGTGGCCGTGGGTCGTCGTGGACTCGGAGAAATCGACGACGACGTCGAACGCCTCGGCGACGGCGACGAGGAGGTGCGTGACGACGACGGGGCGGGGCAGGTAGCTGGCGTCGGAGCCGACGACGTGGAACGGGAGGCCGTTGGACAGCGAGAGGTTGAAGAAGCGGGCGTTGCTGGCGTTGATGACGCGGAAGCGGTAGCGGCGGCGCGCGACGGGGAGGAACGGCCATGCCTTGCCGTTGACGGTGACGGCGGCCCCGAAGTACTCGGGCTGCCACTGCGGGTGCACGCGGGGGTTATCGCCCGTGCAGTTCATGTAGAGCTCGCCGTCGGCGTAGAAGCTGCGGTCGGCGAGGACGAGCACCCGGTCGAAGTCCTCGCCGCGGGGGAGGCCGAGGTGCGCCTCCGCCGCGGGGCTCCGGAGCACGTAGGCGCCGAGGAGGCCGGCGAGGAGGTTGGCGCGGGTGAGGCCCAGCGCGTGGTCGTGGTACCACAGCGCGCCGCCGGGGGACTGCGCGTTCGGGTACGCGTACGTGGGCGTCGTCCACGTGGGTCCCTTCTCCCGGAACCCCGCGGTGAACCAGGCGTTGGCGTGCCCGTCGGACTGCGGCGGGTGCACGCCGCCGTGGAGGTGGACGACGGTGGGCACGCCGCGGCCGCTCCTGGGGATGGCGGTGGGCACCGTCGGGTCCCACGGCAGGATGTGGTGGTCCGGGAGGTGGTTCTCCCACGTCACGGACAGTGGGACCCACTGTAGCGCCTCGATGGTTGGCCCCGGGAAGGTGGCGCTCTCCGCCGACGTCCCGAACACGAACACGGTCGTCGCCGGCAGGTCCCGGTGGAATTTCTGCGTGCATTGAATACGCGGGGGCACACAGAAATACAAATGTCAACTCTGAACAGTGTCGTGCACAACTTTTATATATATATATATATATATATATATATATGAATGAATAAATAAAATACCCATTTCTTTTGGTACATGCCGATGGTGAGGTGAGTCGGGGTGGGGCGGCCGTGCTTGATGGAGTAGCCGAGGACCTTAGGCATCTGAGGGAGCACGTCGACGTACATTTCCAGCGAGGCGGCCACCTTCTGAAGGGCGTCCTCAGTTACCGGCGGCCTGAACCCGGTGGCAGCGCAGACGGCGGCGGCGACGAGGAGAAGAGCGGCGAGCTCTGCTCTGGCGGCGACCATTTCGGCCGGCCGGGCTGTTCTGCTATTGCTTACAGGACACTTCTGATTCTCTCTATATAGCATCAGGCATCAGGATGGTCACGAACCGAAATGGAAGACGCCTGCAGGGAGGATGACTAGTAGTAGACTAGTAGTGCGTGCAGGCGCAGGTGCAGGCCATCATTATTTGATCCCGCCCAGGTAGTGCTATACTGCTATCTGATGCATGCTCATATCTGCGGGCGCCGAACGGCGGTGGCGCGCGCGGGCAACTTTTGTGAGAAGAGCACTAGCCGCTGCAGTCTATTGTTAGATGCGGCATATCCATATTGGCGAGCATGCATGCGCGGTGCGGCAATATATATTTGCAGAACGAGATCATGGATGCATGCTGCCGATGTGGAGCTCCCACTACGCTGTCGAAATATTGGTAAGACTGACTGGCAGCACTTGGCTGTCGCATGCTTATATATGTATGTCACGTTCACGAGGAAAAAAAAATGTGTTATGGGCAACTGGATATATTGCTAAACGTACCATGCATATACATAATCAAGTCGTCGTCTAATAATGGGAAATGGATCGGAGCAAGCATTTGTATAGTTACTAGGGTTGTGTTTAGTTTCAAAGTTTTTTTTTAAATGGACACTGTAGCATTTTGTTTGTATTTAACAAATATTGTCCAATTATGGACTCACTAGAATTAAAAGATTTGTCTGCAAATTATATGTAAACTGTGCAATTAGTTATTTTTTATCTATATTTAATTCTCTATGCATATGTCGTAAGATTCGATGCGACGAAGCTAAAAAATTTTACAATTTTTTTTAAAACTAAACAAGGCCCCGAGTATGTAGTGCGCCGTGCTGGGGTTTTATAGTGTGCAAAGCAAATGAGGGCGAATAGCCTAGCCTAGCGCACTATCCACACGTCACATCAGCCAGACATATATTGGTGACCTTTTTGAACGGATGATGGTAGTTTGGTACAAGAGGCACACGCACACCCGTGTGAAGGTCAGAAAGTATTTCTACAATTCTATGTATTCCTTTTTCATTGTTATATGCATGCAAGTGGAGCGGTGGTTGAATGAGAAATTAAAAAGCCATATATATTTCAGAAAGAGGTGGTAACACACAGTGGCGGATCCAGAAATGGACCAAGAGGGGGGCTAAATAATACATGCTATTTTTTTTCTCGCTCAATTCAGTACACTAAGGCCTTGTTTAGTTCCAAATTTTTTTGCAAAATAGGAATAGTAGCATTTTCGTTTGTATTTGACAAATATTGTCCGATCATAGACTAACTAGGCTCAAAAGATTTGTCTCGCAAATTACAGATAGACTGTGTAATTATTTATTTTTTTATCTATATTTAGTGATTCATGTATGTGCCGCAAGATTATATGTGATGGGAAATCTGAGAAACTTTACAAAATATTTTGGGAACTAAACAAGGCCTAATAGTTATAGCTAAGATTGATAATTTAATATTGATTCAAAATGTTTAAAGACAAAGATTTATAAAATAAGCATAGAAAAATACCAAATATATAGAGTCTTTTGCTAAAAAAGAAAACATGTCAAAAAAAATTTCAGCCCAAGAGGGGGGCTGCAGCCACCCCAGCCCCCCTCGTGCGTCCGCCAATGGTAACACAGGTCATGATATCTATTCAGATAGACGACTCACTCCCACTTTATCTTAGAAATTCACAAAAGAAAATTAAGTAAGTTGGTTATTACATATATACTACGGACACGATGAGCAATCGCCTAGCTAGACTTACTTAATCGCGTCCGTAGTAAGTTGGTTATTACATATATACTATGGACGCGATAAGCAATGCATCATGGGGCCGTTGCGGGCTCACCGCATCAGCTTGTGAAGCCTTTGCAGCTTGGCGGACGTGGGGCGGGTTAGCCGCTGCCGCCCCACTTGCATCCTGACTCAAAACTTCAAGCATGTTTGGTAGAAATTCAGATTATTGTACAAACGTTTCAAATCTAGATTCTTTCAAGAAACATTTCAAGTGTTGAACAGAATCACTTTTGTGGAATCGTTGGGCTGGTAGACTAGATTTTGATTCTAAAATTTTATAAATAAAGTACACTCCAAAAAACTCTCGAACCTTTTGTGGATGAAGAATAATCTAAATAGAACCTATTTTAAATTTTTGCACTTAAAAAGGATATATAAGTAGGAAAAATATTGTCGCCGGTGTACAGGACAAACTAGAAACAAAGTGCAGTGAAACCAGGTTACTGTTGACACATTTTCCTATAAAATACGTTAAATTTGAGAAAGTTTGACTTGTCTTATTCCTAAAATACATTATTTTGGGGACGAATGGACTGGGAGTAGTATCTTCTTCTTTTTTAAGGCTTGGTGTGGGCAATCTGAAAGAACAAAAGTAAGAAGGCGATTGAGAAATAATTTGTTCCTTCTAACCCAAATGTAGTGATTGACGCGAGTGCCAAACTTCTGCAGATATAGATATATATTTCCTGGTCACTACAGATTATATTATTTGCATATGCTACCAAACTTCCTACTAGCTAGTTCATAAATCATCAAGAACTGCATGTGCGTGTGCCTATTCATGCGTGGAGCTGGATCATTACGCTGACTAAGACGGTAAGATATTACTATATATACAATAATGGCCATGCATGCTGAAAGGTCAAAATGAAAATAAATTGAAACTAAAACTGCAGTATGTTATTGGTAATCAGATGAGCAGATAGATACAAACCAGTGCGATGAGATAGATGGTGGTGGGACAATAATGCTTGCTCGCGGCAGAACCTAGCTAGAAGGTCTGCAGCTGCCGAGTACGTACAATTCTAAGTTGGTTAATTTGGCTGACATGCATTCTTGAATTGAACCAAACTAAGCTACGGGCGCCCCATATAAATAGGCAACCATGAGGCCACACCCCCACACACACCGAGAAGCAAATCCCCAAATTCCCAATTAGGAGAAGACATCGATCCAGGCCTGGCCAGTACATGGATCGCGTGGCTGTCTAAGGCCTTGTTTAGTTGGTGAAAATGGGCTTCGGCTACTATAGTACTTTCGTTCGAATTTGATACTGTTCCGATACTTCCCTTTTCTAAAAATTGCCCATATCTCAAAGCAACCCATCTAACAAATAATTAAACATTTTATCAGTTATTATTCATTTGGATTCCCGATTGGGCCTTTCTAGCCTAGATTGTGCCACGCCACCGAGCGTCCATCTCACAGCAGAGCATTTGGAGAATTGAGTTCTCCACAGTAGCGGAGCTCCATGCAATGCCTCTCCAACAGCGCCTGGCGTTCAGGACGCGATTGTCGCGATAGCCGCCCTCATAGTCACAGACCTCCATCATGGCAACAACTAGCGATGAACATCCATTAGAGGCGACAGACACTTGCTCATCCGGACAACAACTAGCATCAGGTAGAGAGCACTGAACGGCCCTGGCACACGTGTCCTCACGTGAAATGGAAGAGGCAGGACAAGTCCAAACTCTAAAACTCCCTCACGAGGAAACGGAAGAGCGTCGTCGGAGATCAAAGACGGAGGGAGATGGACTGACGGAGGTGCGGAGAAAGCCCCAAACATGGGTTATCAAATGCACTGGGTTCGGACTGGGCATGGGCTAGGCATTGAAGGGTCGTGCCCATGCAGGACTTAGATGGATACTGAGGTCTTGTTTAGTTCCCAAAAAATTTTATAAAATTTTTCAGATTCCCCGTCACATCGAATCTGTAAACATATGCATGAAGTATTAAATATAGACGAAAATAAAAACTAATTACACAGTTTGGTTGAAATTGACGAGATGAATCTTTTGAGCCTAGTTAGTCTATGATTGGACAATATTTGTCAAATACAAACGAAAATGCTACAGTGTCGATTTTCCAAAATTTTTGGGAACTAAACAAGGCCTAATAAAGATAATTAATTTATTAAATGGACAACTTTGAGATTCATGTTATTTTAGGTCTTGTTTACTTCTAAAATTTTTTACAAAATAGGAATAGTAGCACTTTCGTTTGTATTTGACAAATATTATCTAATTATGGACTAACTAGGCTCAAAAGATTCGTCTCGTCAATTCTGACCAAACTGTGCAATTAGTTTTTATTATCATCTATATTTAATACTCCATACATACGTCTAAAGATTCGATGTGACGGAGAATCTGAAAAATTTTGCAAAATTTTTGGGGAACTAAACAAGGCCTGGAAAGAGAAGTACCGGAGCAATTCCCATTATCTAATAGTAGATTAACTAGATTAAAATATTTATTTTATAAATTACATATAAATTATATAATTAATTACTTTTTTATCTATATTTAATGTTTTATATATACGTTCAAAAATTTAATGTAATAGAAAATCTTAGAAAAAATAGAAACTAAAGGCCAAATCAATTCGACCCAGCTCTAGTCGTCGGCAACCTCGCTCGCCTAGTACTTCCTTTAGACAGACTCTTTGTAGCAGACTAGGAGTAGCAATAATCTGCTACCGCCAGGTACCAGGTTTGCTTGCTCTAGACTGCGACACGGGAAAAAAAGTACTATATTCGTTTTAAATTATAAATTATTTTAATTTTTTTATGCATCATACATAGCTTTTAGATAAATAAAAAAAGAATGAATTATAATTTGAAACCGATAAATAGGAGTAGTTTTCAAGCAAATCAGGACTCCCATGCCATAGCAAGATGAACGCCTTAGATATTGCTTACGAGTACTTAAATGAGATAATGATTTTAGCTGCTAGCCGCAGTTCCATGCTTCATTGAGCGCCATGTGGATGAGAATGAGTATGCATCAGCGGCGTAATTTAATGAATAGTAGGTAGATGAAAAAAACCATGTGGCACAGTATAATGAATAGTAGATAGACGACAAAAAATTCATAGAATGAAATAAGTTTTATGGGATAAAACTTATTTAATTATACTATTTCAAACATATGAAAGGAAGTCTTGAAAACAGAGATATAAAACTCTCATCGAGACCGATCTTAATACATGGATTTCACCCATGGCTGACTAGTATCATTAGATTAATTATAAAATATATTTTTATATTATACCTAGGTCATAGATGTTGGAAATATTTTCTGTAAATTTAGGCACCTTTTGAGACATGTTATAAATGGTTAGTCAGATTTGGTGTATTTCGTTGAATGAGGTAGGTGCTTTTGCTTGCAAGTGGGTTTGCGTGCCAATACATTTGTATCCCTGCTTGTAAAATTTAAAGGCAAACTTCGACACATGTTTCTGCTCAAGCGATCGATGTTCTTAGGCCTTGTTTACTTTCTAAAAATTTTCAAGATTTTTCGTCATATCAAATCTTTGAACATATACATAAAACATTAAATATAGATTAAAAAACTAATTATATAGTTTATCTAAAAAACTCAATCCGCGGGGGAGACAACCTCGGTCATTGTGCTTAACAAGAAGACCTCATGTAGGTCGAGAAAAGCCCCGAACCTCCGCCCCACCCATACACAGCGGCACCGCAGCTCACGTGAGACTAGGCTGGTCTTAGACCTATGCTTTGGCCTGGGACAGACGAAGAGATTTTTTTTTCAACGCGCAGATAAACTGCGCCACCTTCGGCCACCAAATTCGCCCAGTGGGAATTCGAACCGTGGCCAACAGGGTGCAAGGCTCAACGCCGAACCAACTAGTCTAGCGGGCTCTTACAATGACATAATTTATCTATAATTTACGAGACAAATTTTTTAAACCTAATTAATCTATAGCTAGATTATTATTATTAAATATAAACGAAATTGCTACCACTCAAAATTTTTCGCCAACTTGTCAAGCCTTATGAAACCAAGCGCGACCCAAATCTCAGACTCGTTGCAGCCACGCATGCCCGAAGTCAAGCTACAGTTTCCTGCATCCCGATCTCCTCCACGAAGTCAGCCTTCCAAAGCCAGGATGCGCCAAGTGCTGCATGGTGCACGACGCCAAGGTAGTTTGCCTGCCAAAGCCGCCGATCGTCACCGTACTCGTATTTTTTTTTACAATTTTTTTACAAGTTTTTTTTTTACAAGTATTCGTATGTTTTCGAGGCTGCGATTCATCTTGTCTTGCTAGCAAGCCTGATTCATTGCTACCCTTTTATCTCTAAAAGCTGCAATTTCTTAGTTGTCCTAAGTCAATCTTTTAAAACTTTGACCAAATTTATAGAAAAAAACGTTAAAATTTATAGTACCAAATTAATACCATTATATTTATCATTGAATATATTTTCATAAGATACTCATTTTATGTCATAGATATTGATGCTCTTTTCTATAAAGTTGGTCAAAGTTAAACAAGTTTGACTGTCACGGATTATAAAAATTAAAGCTTTCAGGGACAGAGGGAGTACGAAAATAAAGATAAGCCTCACACAGGCAGGCAGCACAGGGTGTAGCTTCTTGGACTAAGATAGGATTAAGTACCATACTACCATGCCAAGATCACAGGACTAGTCAAACAGATTACCACACACGTTTGGTTGTTCACCAAGATAACAAGCTGGTTGGTTGGGTATTTTAAATTTAATCAACCCAAAACACGGCACGGAGGTCGGAGGGTAGAGGGCTACAGGCTACTGCTGTGACCTTTTCACAGGACAGATTATTATATCAAGAAGAATCAGCAGTCCTTCACTAGGATTTTTGACAAAGTCCTTCCCAAGGATTAAATAAATAAAGTAAAGTTGATACTCCGCATCGCTGGCTAGCAACATTCCAATTTCTAAAGAGGAATTGCCAAGGTAATTTGACCTCACACCTCTACTCCAGGTTTTTCTAGGCCTGGTTCCAATATTGCCAACGATTCCCTGGCATTTATAAAGTTTAAAGACCCTGCAAGTTTAACAAAAACATCAACTGTACAGGGTAGCTCAGTTCCATGTATATCAAATAAATCATTTGGAGCCATATTTTCCAAATGTTTGACTGAAACAACAAACTTTGAATGTACATTTGTAGGAAAACAGCCTGATGGAGTCACCATCTTTCTGAACCAAAAAAACAGTAGATCCAAGTACAAATCACTCAATGATCAGCTTTCTCTAACTGTTTCTGTTTTCCCAAGGTGCTCGTATTGGTCGCAGTCGGCTCCAGTGTCCTTCAGGGCTGTAATCAGCCGAGGTAGAATCTTTGCTAGTGCAAGCTTGAAGCCAACAGAGCTCGAGTGCTCCTTGCTTCTCTCGGTGGGGCATGCGTCGTCAGTGAGAGTGCCCACAACATTTCCTTGCAAATAGGCCTCACAAGCTTTAAGGATGTAGTGGCCACGCTTGCGGAAATGGCTCTTCACAAAATCCTCAAAATGCTGCGGTGTCATGCATTAAACAATTAGAAAATAAAGAGGTATTGAATAGTTATCTTCTTAAACTAATCAAATTCTTTATTGGACCATATGAAGAGAAAATGACCACTAGATGCTTAAAAAATGGGATTTTCAAGAGATTTTATTGCATGCTTATCAATTCGGTGACAGAAAGGTAAAACATGGTTCAGGTAACAGATTAGGAACGCACAGGCAAACTGGATTAACTGGGTAAATGCAATATGATTCTCAAGGGTAAGATCAATTACCAAAGGAGGCCGTCTCAATATATACAGCATAGATTTCACGCTCAGCAGGTATGTATTCTCATTATACGGCACTGCATTCTTCTCCCCTTCAACAGTACCAACTTGCTTCTCATACCCAGCCTCATTAAAATAGGGTTTTTCATTGAGAACCAATCCCTGAAGTGAAACTAGCACTTGGAGAATACTTGATGATGATTTATCCCACACTTCATTCCCTCTGCCAGTCCAAGTATTTAAGAGACTTAAACAAACCTTCCCGTCCACATACAGGTTTGGATTTACACGCAAACCACCAGAATGATAGTATGCTGACTGCAGATTCAACAATGGATGCCACGATGAGAAAAATGCAGCAATGTCAGCAGAGTTCCGCTAAATGTATTTATTACAGTTAACATATACAGCAGTTATGAAAACCAAGACAAAGCATAGATGAAAGATGCAATTACCGGAGGGACTTCTGGGTACTCAGGTGGAAGGTGGAAATCAAAGAAGAACAGGCCATCTTGGTAGGGTGTTCCGCTTGCTCCAACAATCACAGCTCTCAAGAGATCCATGCGATCCTCAAATACCCTGACATAAATATAGTCTACAAATGCAGTGAAAGGAACATCAGCAAATCATAATACGGTTGTCCTTGGTTGTTTTTAGTGTTTGTATTGAGTAATAGCAGACCTGGTAGGTTCTTCTCAAGTATGCTCCATTCCTGCTGTACCTTTTTGACCCACTTTCTTCCACCTGTACCCTGCCAGAACATTTTGTTTACCTATATGTAAGGAAGAAACCTCATACAGAAACAAATTTGACTACAGCAGTGAAATGCCAGCAAAAGATTATTGCCAATTTGGAGATCAAAACAGTTGCCAAAATGCAAGGTTCCCTACTAACTTTTGTTCTGATATGTTAGAACATACAGCAAAATTAGTAAATTACTATGTTTCAGGACAAGTTTACTCGCATTTTCAAATCTAAATAGATATGGATTGCTGAATTTTATATACCTCAGCTACATGGAACAAGAGAAGTCAGCTACCATGATCAAAGGGAGTATTCCGTCCATCCCATAACATATATACTTGTAAATTTGTCCTAAGTGAAGCCATGTTATGTTTGACCCAATTTACAGGAGAAAATTACATTTGGGACACCAAAATAGTATTATCATTAGATCAGCTATGAAATATAAATTTTAGGAATGCATTTGGTGTCACAGATTTTTATTGTTTTTTCTATAAAGTTGGTCAAAATTCAAAATAATTTGACTTACTCCCTCTTGTCCTGAATCATAAGGTACCCAAGCATTCAAAAGTTGCCGCAAATTACAGGGATTCTAGGTGAAGTAACCTCCTAACTCAGTTTAAAAAGGCAGCACTCACATGCATACCTACCATTAATGTTTATACCAACCCAAATAGCTAATCATAATCTCTCCATGATTAAGGGAGGTTACATGCGTAATATGTCCTAGAACTCCTACACCTTGTATTTCAAGACGGAGGGAGTAGGACAAACCCAGAGGCCAGAACTAACTATATTTTGGACAGAGATAGTATTTAACAGTGGAAACAGACTATAGACGAATTGCTTGCATAATCAGCCAAAAAGGAAGAGTACATTCTGCCTTTTCTAATACATAGCTTTTGCTACCTACCTAGATATATATTGTGTTCAGATACATAGTAAAAGCTATGTATCAAGAAAAGCCAGAGCGACTTGGCCTTGTTTAGTTCACCCCAAAAACCAGAAACTTTTCAAGATTCCCCATCACATCAAATCTTGTGGCACATGCATGAAGCATTAAATATAGTCAAAAACAAAAACTAATTACACAGTTTGCCTGTAAATCGCGAGATGAATCTTTTGAGCCTAGTTAGTCTATAATTGGATAATATTTGTCACAAACAAACGAAAATGCTACAGTGTCCCGAGCCAAAAAAAAATGAAAACTAAATAAGGCCTTACAATACGGAACAGAGTAACATAAAACACAGTAATGTGAGAATTCACCTGGGCTGTGTTTTCAAGGTAGTGGTGATCTGGAGGACACTGCAGAACATCAAAGTGTTTGAAACATTCTGGATCTTCAGGATTATCAGCCAAGACCACGTCTACAGACTTCTCGACAGAAGAATCGTTTTCTGTGACTGCAGCATGCTCTGGCGATTCCACATGATTCTCATTAATTTTATCAATGTCATCACCAGTTTCTGAAGCCTCATTAGACCGGTGAGACTCAACTTCATCCATAGCATCTGAGTTTGATGATCCATCTAAATGCCTTCTACCTCGAGCAAAGAGATCACTCGCCAGTCGGGTCACAAACCCAAAAGCAACTGAAAGGGGACCAGTTGCAATAGAACTTCCATCCTGGGAGCTAAATGAACCATTTTCCCTTTCAATGCTATTCTCAGGTACATTTTGCGAATCATCCTGAAAGAGGATAGGAATCAATAATATATCAATAATATAAAGAACAAAAGGAAACTAAAATGTGTTTTGGAGATATATCTGAGATATAACTGATTAAAATTATTAATGATAATGTCAGACAGCAGTCGCGAATACCTTTGCAGAATCATCAAGTACATCCATTTCGTTGTCATCAAGAGTCTCCCAGCTAGCACCATCAGAGGCTGTTCCATCATCTAGTGAGGCTCCATCATCTTCACGACCAACAACATATATTTCATGAGGCCCAACCTGAAACAGCAGATCATTAAAACAAATATAGGTTATTCACGAAGCTGCAGAATAGTCAAGTGAAGGTCAGGTCAGGTGGTAAAAGGAAACTTTAAGCTAGACAAGCCGGAATATATTTGACAAAGCAAAAGGATTCAACTAACCAATTTTTACAGGATAAACTCCTAATGCTAGTACACATAAATAATAGTGTTTAGCACATTATTAGCTGTGAAAATACCTTTGAAATCGAGCCATCACCCCAAATGATTTCAATCTCACCATCTTGAAAGCCAACTATATTTCCAGCCCATGAGAGGCTTGTAAACTGCGAGCAGTATTCCTTCTGTGAAAGCTGTTCGTCTGCACTAGTATCAGGGGGTGCATCATTCGAAGTAGCAAATCCTTCCGAGGAATCTACCGTCTTATCCAGTTCCATTTGGTCCTTGTTATTGGTTGATTCAATTACAGGTGAAACAGGCGGCAAGCGGACGACAATATCTCCATAGCAATAATCATAATCCGGATGGCCATCCAGTTCATATGCACTCACAACTTCATTACACCCGATCTCCATTGGCTCCTCTAGACGTAGTGAAGGCTTAAACCATGATACAGTTACTGTTCGGTCCTTAGCATTAACGCTTCTAACAAGACCCACACGCCTTGGTTCAGAAGAATCATCATCATTTGTGACCTTGTCCACAACATACTGCTCCGGGAAGAAATCATGGTCATTTGGACTGTGGATAGGGATCAACGATGTTGCAGCTACTCCACATTCCTTTGTCCCGTCCTGCCAGACTACATCAACTTTGGTACAGGTATTTGCGATGAGTAGAGCTCGCTCAAAGCTGTCGTCTCTTTTTTTTGTTCTTTTGTCCTTTTTTAGAAACACTTTCCTAAACTTTTTTCTGGATGTTGCATTGTCCTGTGGACCCAACTTTGGGATGCTTGATACACTAGTTCCTGTTTCTGATTCTTTGGCTATGCATGAATTATCTCCATCCGACATACTCAATCCATCTGCAGTAGAATCAACATCTGTCTGCTTGTGACCTGCATCTGTATCAGTCATTTGATCTTGTTCAGCCTGAACATCAACTTGAGATTCTGGAATATCAGACAGTGGAGCTGAGCTTTGTGAGCATGTACATATCTGCCTTGTATGTTTATCAGAATTAACCATGGTATCATTAGTACATGAAGTGTATCGGTGAGGAAGACACCAGTCAGTTAATTGCCAGTTTGCATATGAGAAACAAGACAAAAGAGTAAGGTCCTTTGGGTTCTGCTCCTCTGGAGGAACAGGTTGCTGATCTGTAGCAAAGTGTGCTGATGCCATCCAATAGACTATAACAGCAGCACTTTCCACTTTTGTGACAGTACCTTCAAGACGACATGCTCTCCACAATCCATTAAGCCACCTGGATGTTTTGAAAACAGATGATGACACTGCCTTCACACGCTGTCCTGGATAAAAAGGACAAGCTGTATCTGGATGAATTGGGCCAAATGCTGGCTTTAAGCGCATAGGATCTGCCCTATTAACTTTACATACAGAGCCATCATCAAACAACACATTAACATTATCTAGCACTTCATCAACTCGACCAAGCCATAGCCCAGAGACGACATAATCACCCACATTGAATTCCCTGATTCGTCTCAAATCCTTGGAAGATACACCCTTTATCGTATCGCCATTGGCACCTTGCAAATCAACCACAAGATTGACATCCAAAACAAGCCCCATCTGACCAGTTGGGTCTGAGGCAGAGGCAACTAAATCTCCATGAAGGAAACTTCTATCAACAACAACTACCTCATCAATGTCTTCTGTCTTCTCACTACCATCTATCCATAACACTCGAACTTTGTCATCAGGCAAAGAACTCTGGCTTTCAACTTCAGCTCCATTACTAGCATTATCACCATCAGCACCACCATTTTCAGCTCCATGAGCAGATTTATTATCTTTATGTTCATCAGTATCAATATCATCATCAGTGATGCTACCTTCAGAATCATACTCCCCAGCTACCTCCAAAACTAATCCACGGACATCCTCCTTGGACTTCAAACTCACAACATCTTCTCTGTAAACAAAAACATCTCGTGCTTCTTCAGGCTCACTAGCATCCATGGACTTCTCATTTTCCTGATTATTATGCTCAGCATTATTTACTGAACCATTTGGTCGATTTTCCATGCTTGGAATCAACTATAAAAGTAGATTCCAAACAATCAAGTAGCCCTCTATTCAACTGAAACACATACGACATGTTTAAGATAAGATACATGAGGCTAAGCATGAAACTTGAGAGAAAAACAAATTTAAAAATCTTAACATATGTAAACATTTCCCCATGATTACTGCTATTGAATTCCACAAAGCATGCAGATCACCACTTGTTTTACTGCTAGAATTTTTAAAGTACGCCAATGACTCGTACCTAGTAGTTTCCTAACAAACGATATATTTTTCCTTAACACAAGGAATAAGCATGACAAGTAGAATGTAGATGCAATGCAGGGTCCTAGCTCCAGCAATGCATTTCCATTAAAGTATCATGCATTCATGCAAGTGCAGTAAATACTTGCTGAAAAGTAGAACGATATGTTGCTTTACTTGAATATTAAATAATCCTAAATCCATAATCATCAAGAAGCCACAGGAAACTATAATGCAGTTATCTATATAAATATTGCATTTTACTTTGTGAACACATATTTTGCACAATCTTTTTATTTTATATGCCTAAAAACTACAGGGAGCTCAAGAACCCTAGAACGTCTATGTGTGCCTCGTGATAGTTTCATCAGGAAATAATGATGAAAATGTTAACATGGGAGTAACTTAATTCATGAAGACAAAATTGCAGTAACAGTTATGGAATGGAATTAGAATGGTAGGCCACTCTTGATTCAAAAATTGAATTTCAATGTATTAATCATGCAAATAACTTGTCTGATCATAAACAAGAGGTGACATGTTAGTGAGCATTGTAGCAACCACTTATGGAAAATAAACAAGAAAACAATTACAAGAAACGGATATGAGTTGAAAACTTCTATAAAGTTTTGAGGGGGGGAGAACCACACATGATGCTGATAATTTGAAGAATAGGCAATAAAAGCAAGAACTGCGACAAGCAACCTAACAGGCTGAAGTGAGCATGGTGCCCATACTATTTTTCTAATCTAACATGGCTATTGTTCTCGCCAATCCAAATCCAAATCAAACAAACGATTCCCGAAAGAGTGCCAGTGACCTTGTTCTATGTACTATCAGTAGCAGACTTTGCAAGCAACCGAATATGCCAGACTAAAGAGTCCGCAAGCAACCACCCATCTAGTTCTCGACGAAACCCCAATCGAAACCAATCCAACCAAGCTAAACCAACAGCCGCCCCCACAGTCCCATTGCCCACCCTGCATCGGGCCATCCAGCCGCGGCAACCGCCGGCCGCACCTCGCCGGAACCGAATCGAGACACGGGCAAAAGCCTCATCTGCCAGCGGATACCCTACGATTGCCAATCCACGGACTATCGCGCCAAGATCAGGGGGCGGCGCGGCCGTGGGAGCGCCGGAGAAACCACGCAAGTCGAAAGCGATCGATAGCGACGGGATATGAGTCGGAAGTCATCTGGTGGTGCTGGCGGACTGACCTCTGGCTATCGGAGCGCCGGGGATCGACGGCTGCGAGGTTGGCGGCGGCGACGAGGCGGCGAGGTCGGCGCGCGTGCCCTAGGTGAGGGTAGATGAGACGAGGCGCGGGCGGGGGACAAAAGAGGAGGCGGAGGCGAGCAGCGAAGGAGACGAAAAAAAAAAAAGAAAGAGACGGGGGGAAAAGGGGAAAAGCAGAGTGGCAGAAAACACGAACACGAACGGGATTTGTGTTGCTCCTAGTCCTACGGGAGAAAGGGTCGAGTTCTGGTCCGTTTGTGGCCCGCTTCGGCCCTCGTGGATCCTGGATCGTGGTGGACTCGTGGGGGTGGACGGTTTAGGCCATCCGAAAAAAAATTGCGATATTATAACATTTTTTTATTTATAATAATTATTGTCTAATTATGGACTAACTAAGCTCAAAAGATTTATCTCGTCAATTTCAACCAATCTGTGCAATTAGTTTTTATTTTTGTCTATATTTAATACTCTATGCATGCGTCTAAAGATTTGATGTAACAAGAAATCTTGAAAAAAATTTGGATTTTTTGGTGGAAGTAAACAAGGCCTTAGATGAGAAGTGGGGTCATGCTGGCCAGGCTTGCAAGGTAGCACATAATTTTTATTATTTTTAATATTCTTTTGCTCAAATCTTGTTTTTCTTTGTACTTTGCATATATACAGTATACTCGTGGAATGGATGCAAATACAATGTTGATGGTATGACCCGTGCATAGCAGCCATGTTTCTGTCCTCGTTTCCAAAACAAGAACAGGAACTTGAAATGTTATTTTTTATAGTGTGGGAATAGTAACATTCGTGTTTTCGAAATGTATATGTTCCCAGAACAGGTTGTTAAGGGCGTGTACTCCACTGGCTTCGAGAGCTATTTGAAACCATTTTATGTCAATAACAAAAATAAAATGATTTCACTCAGAAAAATCCTTAAATTGTGCTCTCACATAGATGGGACAGAGAAAAGAATGGTTTTGTCTGGCTTCACCTCGCTTTAATGGACCCTATACGAAGTTATATAAGAGTATATTTTAAGATACTTTATATGTAAAGTTATTTTGTCAAACGATTTACTAAAACGACTCCATTGATTGAGTTGTTCATAGAGCTAAAGGGAAAAATGGCTTTATTAATGAAATGCAGCCATATCAAAATGGGCCTATATATTTTCTTTAACAACAGATTGAAGACGTTTTTCTATACACAATGCACGGAAAACTCTGATTTTGTTCGCTTCAGTTAAAAAGGCAGAAGACAGTAAAACGAAGAGAAAGGATAAATGTTTTTCCCGCGCATGTAGTTCAAATCTCTGATGTTATTTCTATTCATGATGTTTCTCAACTTAGATCTTTCACGGCCATTTTCATTGCTGCCTCCATTTCAAATTTTAAATTATAACACGTTTTGATTTTTTTTTATATACAATTATTGCTATACACTTAAATCTACACTATGTCTAGATACATATAATAAAAAAATAATGTATCTGCAAAGAAAAAACGCCCAATTTGGAACGGAAGAGTATATATAATAAGATAAGAAAAGAATGACCTAGGCCCAATAGACTCCGCGGTTTACGTTTGAAAATACCGGACACTCGTAACTTCATCAGTCATCAATGGCATCTGATAAATCATGGAATGGAATTGGCATAGGTCCCAATCCAGCTCTTGTTCTTGCCCTGTGATGGGGGAGAACTCTATGCCCTATGAAACCAAAATACCGATGCTTAGACCAGTCTCAATGCATAGTTTCATGACACTGTTACCAAGACTATAAACTAGGTAACCGTGCCATATGAGTTTCATGTGGATGAAACTCCTCTCTCATCTGATGAAACTCCTTCATTTAATGACCCTGCCAAGTCAGCAATTTTGCTTATGTGACACTCTATTTAATGTGCATGACACTCTCATGAAACATGCATTGAGACTGGCCTTATAACATTAAAAAAAAAACACAGATGCTTTCCTATATTCTCACACAAGCTTCAGCGTCAAAATGCAATCCTAAGCAGAAGAGAGAAATATAAACATCAAGAAAGTTATTCTATTCCAATTCCAAGTTGCACGTCATGTATTACTTCTTGCCTTGGTATCATTCGAAAGAACACATGGTTGCAAATTACAGGCAGCAGGCATAGAATGCATATGGATTACTTATGGGTATGATGCCAGGTAGGTTAGCAAGGTGCAGAGGAAGTATATGAAAGCACAGTCAGCATTCGTGAAAACTTGCACCACAGCGAAGCCAGTTATTAACGACTACTTCAGGGACCAGGGTAAGATAAGCAACAGTATCCCTATATTCTCACAGCTCCTAACAAAATCAGATGCAGCCATGGAGGGATACACTTACAAAGGAGTCTTTCTTACTGAAAAAAAAACAAGCGAAAATAACACAACTCAAAAAGAATTGTAAAGGAAATTTAGAGCACAAATCGCAGAGAAGGCAACGGTGATGCTATGGCCTGTGGGTGCCACCGTACCAACAAGCACAGAAGAAAAAAGAAGTTTATTCCAATGAATAGCAAAGACATTCTCAATGCACACCAGAATAATGAGTAACCTATTGCTGCACCACCTTCCAAACACGAATGCAAGCATCCTCGCCTGCAGTCACCAGAGTATCATTCTCCAGGAAGGTTAAACCATGAACTCCACCAAGATGGGCTCCCTTGATAGTGATGCGACTGGTTGCTGGCTTGTCTATCTCGTAGACAATTGCACAGGTGTCCAGTGAGCCAGTGGCAACCAATCGACTGTCAGGTGACCAAGCCAGGGAGTTTATCCTAGCTGTGTGGTACAACATGTTCTTCAGCTTGATCTGTTGAAAAAAAAATATTATGCTTACTGCAACCCAAAATATTGAGTGCAAAATAAGTCAGTCAAGCACATGAATTTCATGTCAAAAGGAAAAGGATATTGCTCAACTGAAACAGACTGACTGAAGTTTACAGAAAGAAAATCATACAAGGGGCACCTAACCTTGGAACTCTCCTTACATTAAGGCCTAATTCGGAAACTCCAATCCCTCCGGGATCCCAGACTTTTCCCTGGGTGGGTAATCCATGGGGATATTATTTTAATTATCATCTTAGTTCTTAGTGGGGGGTTTTCCATCCCTGGGTTTTGCTCCCCTTTCCAAAGTAGGAGGGAGATATATTTTCAGCAATGTAATTTTCAATAGACTTTGCATTAAATGGTTTTTATTTTACCATCAAACTAATGAAGATTACAAGGGTATGAAATGATTACGAATAAAAAATATCTAGTAATCAAGAGACAATTTAATATCTTTTGATGTGACATGGAAGGGAAAAGCAAGGTGTATTGAGTCAATGAGCTGCATTAACCATAAGAAATATCAATAAAAACTCCAGAGAACTATAAACTGGTGGAGACAAAACAGCAAAAGTGGCAAGTATGCGTTACCTGACATGTTTAAGGGGGAAAAAATCATACAACAAAAACTTGACAGTCCAATATTCATCATTTTACAACTGAAAAAAAAACTAGTAGTTGAAAGTTGAAAAGTGACAGTACCTCTCTACTTGCCCGATCCCACACAACAGCTTCCCTGTTGGAATCAGCAGAAGCAAACATAGAAACATCTGGTGAATAATGTATGGAAGTGATAGCGCCCCGGTGCTTCTCAAGCAGAGCTTCTTCTGTAAGTGTATCGCCACTGATGGAATAAATTCGCAGTTTCCCATCTTGAGCACCCACAACAGCTTCCGTGCCATCAGGAGATACCGAAGATGAAGTGATGGTATAGTTAACTTTGGTTGTAGAGATGACTTTTGAGTTGTGCAGTAATACAATCCCAGAATCAGTAGTGATCAGTGCAAATTCAGGTTTTTGAAGTGCAAGGTTCAAAGCATTTGGCTGACCGCCTACATCAACTGACTCAGCATCTCCACACTGGTCTCCATTAAGTGGAATTCTGAAGACCTGATTTCAAGGAGAAACTCTAAGTTATAATAACTGAGCCTAACAAAACTTCAGCACATGAGAGAAAATACATCAATCAAAAAATTTGAATTCAGTATTTGATTTCATCAGTATTAATGAAATGAGATTATAAAAAGAAACGATTCATTTCATAATTACTGACATGTCAGGATTTACAAATCAATTGCCAGGCATCGAGTTAGTCATCTAATCATGTCTTTGGAAAGAAATGAACTTTATACATATTGTCCTAAAGAATGATGGAGCCTGTGGCCCTTTCAAGTTATCCTGTTTAGCCATAGAAACTTCCTCTGGCAGTTTACAAATAGATAAGCTTACAGTCAGTGTTCAATGTTGAGATTTGCATATATTATCCTCTTACAAAATTACACAAAGAAAGCAGGCCTGGTCTATACAGGCAGATGCGAGACAGAGGTTCTTGTATCAAGTGCCAGATCAACCGACCATATTATACGAGTTAAAACTCAAAATGCTAAAGCATCATATCTTAATACCTAGAATATACACAATTATTGCCCCCTCGGAAATCTATAATACCAGCAAGAGAAAGCAGTTAAAATAGTCTAAACCCTTGACCCTTCAAATTAGTAGGGAATTTAAAATAACCACATGTTTTGTACCAACCCAAAGGAACTAGTCTAATCTCATAAATCAAAACAATCCCTAGATATGATTTCTGTTTCCTTAATAGACATGGATGAATACTAGTCATATAGGCAACCTATTGATTTTTCTTACCTTATTATCATAACCTGAGGTAACAAGCTCTTCTTCTACTGCAGCAAAGCATTTTATTTGAGTGTTGTTTTTGCGCGTCAATCTGCCACCAAATCCAACACCCAGTATCCACCTCATGATGACACCATCATAGCTAGTAGATAGTATAGTTCTTGGGCTACTTTTAGTAAAGAAGACCAAAGAACTAACAGTCTTCAAATGTCCTGCAAATGTAACTGGTTCTTGGTCTGGGTTGCTTGCAGAGAACACATTAAATGTCCCACCAAGAGAGACTGTCACGAGATGGTCATTCTGCCAGAGACAACCAACAAGCATATCATCCACACCTCCTATACCAGGGCAAGCCAAAGTTCGATTCAACTTCCCACTTGCATCTTCCATGATATCCCATACTTTCGCAGATTTATCAGCAGAAACTGTTAGAACCTAAAGGCACCCGTAAAATAAGAGAAAACCATTAGAAGTGGATAAACACTTGAAATCATATGATGTTGCTTAGATAGGCACAAATAGGTCATGAGCACCAAACATCCATTGAAAGGAACTAAAATGCTTAAGTGCAATGCTACAAAAAAAGGTTGAACATTTAAAGGAAAATGATAAGAGGTTCATAATAAAATGAGATCATGAATATCCTAGATAGAGGCTAGATCATTATGGTATCTGGGTTGAAATAAAATACCTTGTTGATGGTCCAGTATCCATAGGTGGATCATGTTGTATGTTCAACAGCGTTACATTTTATCAAGCACATTTTCTGAATTTGTGTGTTGTACTGTTGTTCCTGAATCATGCCTAACAAATAATTCTACATCTAATCTAAGACAATCTAGGTACACTATAAAGTGTAAACAGGATATTTAGAACTATGACATGAGAACTAAAAACAGAGAAAAAATAATATCAAATTACCTGTTTACTATCAGAACTCCAGCTAACAGCATATATGCTCCCTGTATGACCGCCTTCAGTGGAAAGCTCTCCTATCTTCTCTCCAGTTTTGCCATCATATATCAAACCCTTCTTATCAGAACTCACAGTGATAAACTTACTACCATCAGGAGCATACCGGATACAATTAACAAAATTTGAGTGATCCCTGAAATGCAAAGTGAATTGAAAAATGTGAAATATGCATCCCAGGTGCCAGAAGTAAATAATGCTACAGGATGATGCATAAATACATAATGAATGATAACTAAAAGAAGTGCTTGTGAAATGTGCAAAGCATGTAAATCAATAGGAACATTCTATTTTGAATGCATGGAGAAGGTGCAGGACAGAGCATCTATGTACTTCAGTCACTCCAATGTGTGTCGGCTTCAGTTTGCCATACTGGAGCATAGAATCAGTACACAGGAACAAGCCTACAGCTATTGGAAAACCTTAAGTATGCAAGAAACAACTGCAATTTCTGCATAGGTCAAGAAGTAAACGAAAAAAAATGAGAAAACATCGCTATAGGTGTTGAAAACATATCCTGCAGTAACCAAAATTTGTGTCAGACTCCAATTGTCTTTTCTGTCAAGTGTTAAGCTATATATAAGTAATAAAGCTCAATAAACATCACATATTGTTATGGAAAACTAGAGAAAAATGAAAAGGAAGGGTAAACTATATTAGAATAGGTTAGAGTGTAACTACATAAGCAAATGCAGGACAGGATGAATTCTGATAGATGACACCCCTTGTTAGCATGATTACATCACTGGTACAGGGGTAAATGAAGGTTTTAATTCACACACTTGTAATAAATGTATAATAGTAAGCCACATCAGATGTGTATATCTGGCCCATTAGCAAAAGGTAAGCAAGATCGTAGCAAAACAGTTATGGCAGGAGGGCTAAAGCTATACGGAGTACACTGTTAGGTAGGTCTGGAAACCAGAGACGACTACTGACCTTATGGAATGCTTGAATTTGAATGGTGGTCCTTCATAAAAGTTAGCCAGAAAATCTTCACCACATGTCACAATGCGAAATGGACGTGTAGGCTTGAAGTCACAGCTCAGAACCCTCTTTGAGTGCCCATCAAACTCACCAACTGTGCTGCCAGAGTCCCACCTACATAATGCAAAGAACCAAAATAAGTATATAAAGAAGTGAAAACACAAAAAACAAAATCATTAAGGCCCACGCCTGTTCCTATGAGGGAGGATTTTTCTTCAATTATGTATTACTTATTATTATATGAACTAAATGGCAACCGAATAATCATCATTCAAACAAACAACAGTACATGTATAGTCTGGCCTAATGCAATTGACGGTGATGCTTAATCTGAAATAAGATAAAGAGCATATGGAAGTCTCAAGGACCGGGGCTGAGATGCCTGGACCAGGCGTTGGATTTCCAGCGCCTGTGGCTGAGATGCATGCCAATCCAACGCCTGGGGTTGAGATGCATGCCTGGAGCAAAGGTTGTCCTGGAGGGCACCAACCAAAATCATCCCGATTTCAACAAATACTTCATCCAATTCATAGAAGCCTGAACAAGCCATGTATGTGGGGACAAGGGCTATCCCGTCATCCCTCCAACGGACATAGGCCAGATCACCAGTTCGAAAAATCGAATCATAGCATTTTCTGTGCTCTCTGCCGAATCCCGATCATGTCCATCCCACAAAAAAGGCGGCACCATTGGCTTTTCCCCTAACCTCCGAATCCTTCAAATGAGATCGAGATGGAAGGGAGAGGGAAGAGCATGTAAAGTTCGTACTCACACGAATGCGCGGACGAAGGACTTGCCCTTGCCGTCCCCGGAGACGACGATGCGCAGGCCGTCGGGGGACCAGCGGAGGTCGTCGACGCGTCCCGAGAGGGGTCGGAACTCGGCCTTGAGCGCGCGGTCGCCGTAGCGGCCCCAGACGCGGACGCAGCCGGAGGCGTCGGCGGAGGCGACCCACTCGCCGTTGGGGGAGAAGCGGGCGACGGTGGTGGGGTAGGCGTGGTCCTGGTAGGCCCAAGCGTCGAGGGGCGCATCGAGGCGGCGGATGATGACGCTGCGGCCCGTGCAGTAGGCGATCGTGTCCGTCTTGGGGTCCCCGGCCAGGAGGATCCCACGGCCGCGCTCCGTCGCCGGCGAGCACGCGTACGTCTCCACCAGCTGCGCCATTTTTTTTTTCTTTCTCCTTGCGTCGCGTGATCTGAGGTCGCGAGAGGGAAGGGAGTGGCGGACAGGGGTGGTGGTGCTTATACAGGTACCGGAATAATCGGTGTGTATGAACGAATGCGTTCCGTAGCAATTTTTCTCTGCTCGTTCGGCAGGCGGGACCCCGCACGTCAGTGAAACTGAAGTCATCATCAGGTTCCTACATGGCTAAAATCAAATTTGAATTGATCGCACGGTTCGCACCCGACACGATGTGTAAAAGAGGTTCGTGCCAACCTCAAAAGGTGTCTAGCATGTGGATTTCTTTTGGATGATTTTCCAGTTATGCTGTTCTATATAAAATTAGTTGCATGTAATAAAAAGAACGGTCTATCTATATATCTGTTGACAGATTTTGACACAAAATATCCGTCAAATTTTTGACAAGTGAAAAGCTGCCACATAGTAGGAAAAAACTGACAGATAGATACAACAAAAAATCTGTCAATTTTTATTACACATGACATATCCAACAAAAGATCCACAGCCCGTTAACAAAAATGCGGCGCTGCTTTTGCTGCTGCTGCCTGCTAGGCACTGCATTGTGCGCACTGCTGCTGCTGCTGCTGCTCCGTGCGCTGTGCTAAGTAGCAAATGCAGCGGATGCAAAACCTTGTAATTCTTTGGCTTGGTGAAGAACTACATAGTTGATTTCAGACCAAATTATCAAACCAAAACCTGACAGGAAAGAATCTGAAATGGCATCAAAAGAAAAAGGGGAACCATACACACAGTGAGTGAACTTTATATCCTCAAAAGATTCAAAAGCAAATTACAAAACGGAAGTTCACTTACATTTTCCATTGCAACCAGGCCCTTGTCAAAGAAGAAAACGATTCTCAGAAAGGAGAAGAATATTCCAAAGCCTGTTCCCAGAAAGGCACAACCACACAGATCTCATAAAAATAAAATAAAAAAAAGACACACCGAGCCAAAAATAAACAAAGGATGAGCATCCTGCTCCGTTAACTAAAAATATAAAAAAAATAAAAAAACTATGACCCAACAACTAAAATTACAATGACAAATAAGACAACCTGCAAACCATGGTTAGATACACACTCACACTCTCTTTCCAGTAGCAGCAACAAACAGACACATACACTCACACTCATAATCAAACTCAAAGAGACAACCTTTGTGGCTCACCTTGTCAGCCATCCCAGCCTTCTCAACAGCAGCAACAGAATCACCAGTGCCAATGATGGTGGAGACAACCTTTGTGGTTATATACTCAGCCAGCTTCTTAGCAATCGCCTGAAGAAAACACAATTGTTATTCATGAACTTGCGGGTAATCTCAAGGGCCTCAAGAGGCATGGTAGCAGAGAAAAGACTCCAACATGAATCTTGGCTAGGGAAAGCTGAAAGATATCATACATCTCCATTTCACCAAAGCATAAATCAATCAGACGAAGATGCACTCACACTCTCACCAAAGCTAGCACCCACCCACCCCACAAACACAGAGACACACACAACAACACACACAAAAGATAGAGAGAGATGTCAGAATTTTCAAAAAATTTCTAACAAATCCCATACAAATAAAAAAAGAGACATTGAGTCAAAAATAACGAAAGGACAAGCATCCTCAAATCTAACATTATACATTCCAAATAATAACAAACCAAAATCAAATGTAAGATAAAAAAAACTCAATCAGCAGCAAGCACACACACACACCAGAGAGAGACACACAGACACAGAGATAGAGAGAGACACACGCGCGTGCACACACACAGTAGCAGCTAAAAACAGCAGCAAGCAGCACCAAAAAACAGAAAAGAAAGAAGCAACAACACCCAAAAAAAGAAAAAAAAAAACAACAACAGCAGATAAAAAAAAGCAGATACACTCAGCTACAAATAAAAAATCAAGAAAAATACCACACACAACAATAAGCAGAGACACACTCACAAACAGGTGAGAGGCTCAGAAACAAATTAAAAAGAAAAAAGCCCACAAATACAAATACACAAACAAAAACACACACAAATACAAAGAGAAACACACGCACCAGCAACTGTCAAAGAGACCGCCCCACACCAACAAACACAGAGAGAGAAAAAGAAACAGATACACAAGAGAAAAGAAACACACGCCACATAAAGAGTGCAGCAAGCAAATAAATCAAAGCTAGCAAAACAACTCTGAAAATAGCTAAAAATTCAGCTCAACAAACAGGTAAAATATAAATAAAAAATCTATATAAAAATCCAAAGAGCAGCTAGAAATAAACAATCAGCTCAACAAAAAATAGACAAATCAAAAACTCTAAAAATTACAGCTAATGGCAAAAGAAAATGAAAATGAAAAAAAAAGCACATCTACATTTTTGTTACTATTTTCTAGCTGCTCTTTGGAGTTTTTATAATTTCTAGCAGCTCGTGTAACTGATCGTTGCAGCAACACATCCCAATTAACAAATGTTTGGTAAAAGCAAACATAGCATGAAGAAGCACTAGATAACAAACACAGAGAAACGTTTGAGCATTTCATTAACCGGCAGCATATCCAACTGCAAGACTGATGCCAGTGAGAAGGAAAAAAGACAACATATACATATATATTCAGATGAGAGAACAAAAAATAACAATATCGAGAGCATGATATTATAGGCCAAATACGCTAGGAGTGGATTTGAAAAATCCAAACTCCAATTGCTCAATCGGAGTCTACTAGTTGCTTTGGATAACTTAGATGGATTCTATTTAGTGTATGCAGCGAAAAAACTAAAATAGCTGCTTATGAATTGAACAAGTGAATGCGAATAATCTCATGGCTAACAAGCAAACAACTAAAACCACAAAATACACATTCATAGGACCGAAGGAGCCTAGATTTTAGACCACCTACAGTTAGCTATTCAACTACACTAGGCAATTCAGACCATCAGATGAAAACTGAGCTCTTTCAATCCTGTCTGCCAGCTTAATAATCAGTGCAGAGATAAAAAAAATCCAGTTTCAGTTTCCATCCAAAATCACTCAACCAAAATCAAACAGAGACTCGATAATAACATGCTACTATGATAAAATGTACAGTCTTCAACTGAAATCTGAGAAATGAACTATAAATCATTAACAGCATTGGACTCACATTTACAGTAGCTTAATTAATAGCCCAAACCACCACAAACTAGAACATCTCAAGCCAGATCTACTATCGTGACCATCAGCGCGCACTGAACAAAACCCCTCAAGTTTTCACGAGCCTGGTAAGATAGATAATTTGCCATGGACCATGACACTGAAACTGCTCTTTGGATCTGTTCAATGTGTAAGTTTCAACAGCAATATCAGCATGCCACTTTGGTCAGACCAAGGCCGCAGTCTCATGTGCTTCATCGACAGATGAACTACTCCAATCCACCAAACCAATGAAATCCAGGACAAGCAAAACCTAATTATCGAGAACACCTACTACATGAACCACAACATCCAACAGACACAGACAGACAACGACAATACCTCATCAGATCAGCGACACCTCCTTGAATCAGCAACGACAGTAGCTCCTCTGCGGCGACCGGAACAGGGGAAGCGGCGCAACGGCCTCGCCCCAATACACCCACCACGAGGAGAGGGGAAACGGCGGTGAAGCCACGCGCGACACACGGTGAGAGCAGCGTGAGGACAACACCTACACCCCAGCAGCTCCGCCCTGGTTCCGCAGCAAGCTCCACCCACAGATTCAGCGGGAGGCACGGCGAGGAGCCGAGGACCTTTGCCCCGCTGCCGAGCACAAGTGACGAACGGAGAGGACCGGGGAGAAACCGTGCGAGATGAAAAGAAATGATAACGGGTTTGCAAATATTAGGCTCAATTTCTCGGATCCATTGCGGACCCAAACAGCTGCACGAATCTCCAAACAAATCAACGGACCAAAATCTGACAGATAAAAGACAACAAAATCTGTTGACAGATAAATAGCATAAATCTAAAAAGAAAGCTAATTGCGACTACGATTGGTTGTTAGGTGATTAGAACATCAAAGCAATTTCAATAAAATATACACGGCTAGTCCTTTAATTTAGTTGAAGATGTAATTCGGGTCCTCAAACTTTGAAAATACAAGTTTTAGGATCCTATAAACTTACTAATCATGTTATATGTATGAGAGTTAGATTGTCAACATAACTTGATTTAATCCACATGTGGTATGTTGATTGTGTAATGACATGGCAGAATCGTAGATAGAGATCACCAACAAGGACGTCACAAGGTGATTGGCAAGGGCATCACAATTTACAAAAGAGGTTGCTAGGCAATAGGCATGCATGGAGTAGAAGAGCAAAGAAGGTCATGCCTTCTATGAGAGGAGAGGATCCGTAGAGTGGCTAGATGCGTCCTAGGTCCTTAGTCGATCCAACTATATACCGTTTTCGGGCTACCTTGCTTGCCACACTAGAGTTCACATTGAAGCTCGATAGGTAATGGAAGTTTGGCGACAACGAACTACAAGCGACAACACACAATGCGAGGGAATGAGTGGCTTTGTAGAAGTACAGAGGTGATTGGTGCAATGTGCATGTCAAAGAGATGACTCTCAATGTATGGTGCAAGAACCCGGTTACTGCAGCAACAACCACAGTTTGATCTATACATGTCTACACGAGTGCGCAAGCAAAGGGCAACACATTCCATATAAGACCTGTTTCATATTTATCTGAGATAAAATAATTTTTCTAAGGTTAAATCAAATTTTAGTATTTTTATATCATATATTTTTAGGTATTTTTGTTTTTTATAAAACAGAATCTACATATATTCTTTTGTCAAAGTTCAATTGACCGTGGGAAAAATTGATATATCTTCCTCATGCTAACTTAGGTGCCACGTCAACCAAATCATTTTTTAGAACCACTCCAGGATTAAAATGGACGTTTTATAAATTTAGAAGAATCAGTTGGTTGAGTTCCTTGTGGTGGAACTTGCTTATTCGTGTCCAAGATCTCCACTTGTCAGGTGTTCACGTTTTACTGGATTAAAAGATTTAACAACGCTACGCTTTCAGCAGTAGGCGATGTTCTCATCAGTAGAAAGACACTTATGATGACTTCGTGAATCTCATGATCTATCGGCTCAGTCCTCCAGAGGTGCTCATAAGGTAGGATTTGCGTATATGTATTTATAGGGGTGACTGCACGTGGATTGTGAGTGTCTGTAATGTTTAAGGGAGGCAAACAATATTTGACGAAGCAAGATGTACCTTTTTCCTTATTATATACTTCCTACTTTTTAAAAAATATATAATTATAGGATTTGTGTTAGTTAAATAAGTTCAAATTTAACGAAGTTATATAGGGAATAAAATCAATATTTATATTTTCAAATAAATTTATTGTAAAAATACATTTTGTAGTTCATCTAATTTTACTTTCTTGTATATTATATATATTAGCATTTTTTAATAATTTTAGTCAAACCTTAAATATCTCAAAACGAGAATGACCTTTTTCTTATAAAAAGATTTATATATTTTTTTCTGGAACGAAGGGAATAGAGGCCTGGTTTTATTGACGGGAAATTTTGGCTTTGGTTACTGTAGCATTTTCGTTTGTATTTGATAATTATCATCCAATCATGGACTAACTAGACTTAGAAGATTCGTCTAGTAAATTACAAAAAATTACAAAGTTTTTATTTTTGTTTATATTTAGTTTTCATACATATCTCAAAACAATCGATGTGATGAGATCTTCAATTTTTTTGAAAACTAAACAAGGCCAGATATAGACGTGAAGCCCATATGCAACCTACACCAGGTCCTTACCATCAACAATGAGGCCCATTATCAACAGCCCACGGCCTCTTCCCGAGCTCCTGCTGTCGTGTGCGCCTCCGCCTGCCGCCTGCGCCGCGTCTGGCGTATCTGTCCCTTCCCGCGGCCGCAGGCGTCGTTCCCCGCCGCCTCTTCGCCCGCCGGACGCAAGCCGCCGCGGCCAGCCCGACGCGGACTGAGGAAGCCAAGACGGCGCCAACCGCCGCCAGAGCAACCTGCCCGCCAACTCCTGAAACCGCCGAGGGACCAGGTAAGGATCGACGCTTCAATCCCATTCCCATTGTTTGCGCCAACTCTGCCGTCCACCCTGACACGATTTTCCTCCACTTTGGTCTCTGGATAACGGTGTCAGGCTCCCCACCTATTCATGGCTCGCTGCCTCGTCGCCCGCCACTTCCTCCCGCACCTCCGCCTCCGCGCGCCGCGTCTCCTATCTGCTCCACCGCCGACGCTGGGCATGCTTACGCGAGGTGTCGGGCTGTTGTTTCCTCCGGTTCAGGCGCCTCAAGGTGCGGTCTGTTCGAATTCTATTGCTTCCTCTTCCCCCCCTTCGGTCTCGTCTTTGGCGATGAATGATGTGAGTTTAGTGTGATGGAGCACGAGGGGACGCATGCATCATTGCCACCACCTGCACCTGAAAACTGCATAGTGACGCAGTCTTATGCTACAGTATGTGTAACCCAGTTCACTTCATAACCGTGGAGTGTCTACTTAGTTGAGTCTATTGATTGGAGCCATAGGATGTAGTTACTGTCTACTCAGTGCACGCCGAAGTTTGCTGTGTGCTTTGATTGTGTTTACCTGACTTGGGGAAAGAAGCGATACAACTGAACTCTGACATTATTGCTCTACACTGTATGTTTCCTCTCGGGGAAAAATGACAACTTATTTCTTAAGATTAAGACAAAGGAATATCGGGATTTTCAGATGCAGAGTACGGCAAAACCTCAGCACTTTCTTCTTTTCTGGCAAAGTGGATTTACACCTACTCGGGCATTTCCCTCCCGTCTGTTCTATTCATTACGAAGTATTCGTGGTCATGGGTGATGCATACTTGCATATAGATGGTATCACAACTATAGATGGCACTGTATGTATGTGCGTCATGTGCTATAGAATTCAGGAGCTGATTTGTTTATTGCCATTGATTGGGCCATTATATATGCTCCAGAGAGTCAGTATTTTGTTTGAAATCTTCTGTTGCTTCATTTGAAGGATGGTAACTTGCCAAACACCCCCTCTTATTCCAAATGTAGGTTTAGGTTGTTTAGGACAGTGACACAGTCTCATACAAATGTGACACTTTGACTTGTAAAATTTATTAAAATATACCATTTCTGTTATCGAACATGCTGCAGAGCTGCGTATCTTTGTATTAAGAAGGATAAAACCGTACCATTTCAAATAGTGAAAATTTTACATTATAAAAATATTTCAATGATGAATATGATAACATCAACCATGTGTTGTGAATCTATGTAACTTGTTATCAGCGGTCCATGTTTAAAATGTTTGACTGGATAGAATCCTGAAACAACCTACATCTGGAAGTGGAGGTAATAGTAGATGATTTAATATTATACAAGGTGCATTGGTTGATGTTAAGGTGGTTGTGGAGGCAAACTAATAATTTGATCAGTCTAGAATGGTGTAGTTATTTTGTCAAAATGGATAAATGAACCTTTAGGGAGTACAATTTATACTGAATGGAATTTCTTATCCAGGAACCCGATACTTTGCTGACGATCACTCACACTACGATCTGTTTGGTAAAAGAAGGCCTGGGGATGAAGAGTTCAGAAAAGCTTGGCAGGAGGATGTAGATGAAGAGGACTGTCTGTGGACAGGTAGTGAAGACGACGACGACGAAGAGAGTGATACAAAACTGGAGAGGGAAATTAAGAAAGTGAAGAGGCAAGCCAAGGAAAATTCAAATCTTATTGATGCTGATGACAGTGACGAGTTAAGAAGTATATGCCCTGAGAGTGATGAAGATGATATGACTCTCTGGAGTGGCAGTGAAGATGACGATGATGATGATATTCCCTCCGAAGCACATCCTAGTGAACGCAGTGATTCATATATTGATAAGGTGTTTGAATTTGATGAGTCACCAAAGTACCGCACAATCTCAGAGCTGTTGAAAGCAGAGAATGAACCACCTGAGCTATCTCCGGGAAAGCAAGCAAGAAAACTTGCCGTAGAAAATGCTCTTAAGAAACTGAAGAAAGGCCCTGATGGACGCTACATTAATGTATTTGATGTTGTTACTGATATAGATATCCTGATTGGTGCATTTGAGAACATTGTTTCAGGACCAGAATATGCAGAGCTGCGGGAGGGTGGACCAAAAAAGCTCAATATACAGTTCTTTAAGGATATACAAGCACGCATGAGGGACCCAAATTTCAAGTTTTCTCCAGAGTTGAAGTTAAAGCCAAAGAGTAAATTAGTGTCTAGGAAAAAGTGGCAGAAAGCCAAAGCTAGGAAGAGGAAAAATGACAGACGTTGAGGTGATCATACCTCGTTATGTATCCATCTCTTATTCCCTCACATCAGAATGCTTTCTTCAGATGCTTCTAGTTTCACAATGGATATGCTTTGTGTGATGACACAAGCACTTCAAGAAAAACATAAATGTTCATATCATTCACATGTGATGTCAATTGAGAGTTCTGAATTGGGCCTTGTTTAGTTCCAAAAAAATTTGCAAAATGGACACTGTAGCACTTTCATTTGTATTTGACAAATATTGTCCAATCATGGACTAACTAGGCTCAAAAGATTCGTCTCACAAATTACAGGTAAACTGTGCAGATAGTTATTTTTTTAATCTATATTTAATGCTCCATGCATGTGCCGCAAGATTAGATGTGACGGGGAATCTGAAAAATTTTGCAAAACTTTTTGGGAACTTAGTATATCTGAGTCCAGCAAGAAGCAGGGAGTATGATTTTCTCCGTTCACACTGGATTAGTTTGTGTACAACTCAAGTCAGACTTGAAGTTTCTCTGTTGTCTTCACTCTTCAGTATATGCATGTCTTGATATCTCAACTGTTTCTATAATTAAAGTCTGCAAGGAAATGATATGCTCAAACTGTTGATTTTGCATAGTTTCTCAGTATCTCTTGTATCTGAGGTCAATAGCTAACGTCCTTTCACTCCTTTGTAATCCTTACAAGTTATATGAGTTGGACCAACTACAGTATTACAATTACAATACCAGATTTACCACTAACCTTTGTAGTCACACTTGTTGACTTGGTGTTGATTGACTAAGCACTATGGAGGTCAGGCCTTAAGTTGCATATTTATATAACTAATATATCAGTAGAAGCTTTATACAGCTGTCATGACAAACTAAACAGTTTATTTCCCCTGATAGTAGTTCCATAGGACATAAATTTGTTTCTTTGTATTGTTTGAGTGCACATGTGCAAATGACAGATCTACACTACTATCTTGTTGTTTACTTAGTATGCAATTATCTGTTTCTGCAAACTGTTGTGCTTGTTTGGTCTTTCATAACCTTTAACACTAAGATTACACCAAAATCATTTGAAATCATCTCTTGCTTGCTGGTACAATATAAACTAGTCCTGGCCGGTGTGAGCTACTGGCTGGACTTCAGTGACTTAGTTTGGACTTGTTTTGAAATGGTTGGTTACCAATACCACTGGGTTTTTCTTTTTTTCCCCTTGTAATACGCCTTATGCACTTTGAAGATTATACAGTAAGGACATGTTTGGATTGCGCCCTCCCAGGCAGCATGAGCACCAGGCAGCCTTCTCAGCCTCAGGCGTCCAAAATCAGATGCCTGGGAGCTAGTGCAGTGCTAGGCAAAGCTTCCTGGTACACAATTAAACAGCCCCTAACTGTCGGTCCTAATGGCTAAATAACATTTTTTGGATGGTTGGTCACTTATTTGTAGTTCATATAGTAGATTGTTGCTAATGCAATCTGTCATGTGAAGATTGACGCTGTCATTCCACTACCTGCTGTGATAAATTGAAGGTTCAGCCTGCATATTGAAAAGTTTAATTTGTTGAGCAATCCATGGTTACTCAACCCTGCTTATCATGCTGGCTGGATCTGATTGTTGTGCCAACTGGCAACTGAGCCAATAAAGCCATCGGACTTTTGGTGTGATGTGGTGTCCTTTATTTTTGTTACCATTGTTACCACTGTATGGTGGATTTCTTATATGATGAGAACTTGCCTTATTAATGTGAAGGTTTGAAAAATCAATTGTTCACAGTATATTTGATCTAGAGCACTATGGGATTCAAAACTGTCATGCAAGTAATTTACTTGTTTGTGGTCACTTCTCCTTTTCAGGAAGAGCAAAGGCAAGGAAGCTTCTTATGGGATCATGCAGGTGGGCATGCTCGTGCTTTAGTTCATCTTTACTTTATTCACGCATCTCACCTCAATTATAGCTACTCTGCAATATTGAATTGCTTCCAAACAGAATTGTAAGATTCGTTGTCTTAGTTTGTTCTCTGGAGGCATGAGGGGCAGATCAATATTAAAGTTCTTGAACCTGTTGCTACTGTTGAAATGCTATTACAAAGTCTGAAAAGCATCCACTGCTGAAGTTTCCTTTGTGAATATTGTAGTTGGCTGTCTCCACAACCTAATGATCTATTGTAGGCTTTTGGACTTCTTCCATTGGGGAACTTAAAGTTTCATCCTCCACTTTTTACTCACATAAAGTTAAACCAAAGTCGGTGAACATATAGCGTACAACAAGGATTCATCTATGGTTTTATTAACTGACAAAAAGGCTGGTTACTTTGAACCATGAATATATGTTTATTAGGTTGGAACTTTGGATGAGGAGTGATTTCTTCACGATGGGTTTTTTTTTACAAGATTCACGATGGGTTATGCTTGATCAAATGAATAAGGTAAGTATGCTGAAACTGCAAGTTAAGCATTCTTTTATGTTTCGTTCTTAGTTTTAATTGAGCTTCTTTAGAATTCCGTTTCATCAAAATATAATAATATTTTGAGTTGTGATAATGACTAACCGGAACTAAGTCCGCATCAAGATCATTATATTTTTAAAATTTTCAGAAATGACAGGACTTCAGTGATAACTTTTACAGTTAAGGTCCCCATACTGCTTAAACTCCCCACATTTCGAAGTACCACTAATATACAAAGCATCACCCAAATACCAAAGCTCTGAATCAAAAGACTGGCATGTCTGTTGAGGTGAATGTCGCATTCCAGAGAGAATCTCATCACCTCCCCCAATGGTTCTCTGCCCGCTTGTTCATCTCCCAGGGGCCAAGTTTTCTTGGTAGTTGCAAGTAGCATTTCACTGTGCTTCACAACTGCAGGTCAAAAAGCGTGGTGCCCCTGCTCAGACCTTGCCGTCACAGAGCCTCCTCTTTGTTGGAGAGGTTTGTTTTTGCCCTTTTATATGCTTCCCCCCCTCATTATAATCCCTTGTGCTAAAAGCAAGCATCAATTTTATTCTAGTGACATGCCAAAGCTGCCTGATAAAGTCTAAAGATGATCGTTTGTGTTTATAGTTTACTGTGCATGTCTTTCCATGCCCTCAGCTGGGTTCCAGCTTTTGCCCACTGTTCCCTGTGTTCTGGTCCCTCAGTCCTCACTGCCTGGCTTTGCTGAGACGTCCGCTGTACGTGGGTCTCACATGGCTGTTGGAGTACTCCCCTCATATGCTCATACACACAATATGCATGTGTGCTAGGGGGGCGAGATGTTGACTGAAATGGAGAAAGCCTCATTTCAACCACACTAGCATCATGTACTGGCTCTGCTTTAGTGTCTCTCAGCCTTTTCTGTTAGGGAAAAACCTCTTTTCCACAAAGCTTGTGTGTTGGGTATCAATACGGCAAGGGACTCGTAATCCTAGCTACATCCCTGACGGAAAGAAAACTGGGTGTTGATCCAGATTTGGCTTGTTTGGTGGCCACAAAGCGGCTTTGTCCTCTACCTTCAGCCATTCAGGAATCAGGACCATTAGTCTGGTGGAAAATTGGTCTGCTAGTTTATGCATACTTGTTCAGCACAAGCGCTTGTTACCGTGCATATTTACTCTTCACTGAAATAAGCTGCACACTTGCATCTCTACTCTTGTTTCATCCCTGCATTTCAACTCCAATTCATGGTTTTATCAATTTTATTTTAGAAAAAACTCCAATCCTGCAGGTTACTCGGCACGGTACAGCTGCTGCTGCACTATCCATCCGGATCTTGCATTGAGTTGACCATCATCACTGCTGCAGGCGTGCGTGCCGCACGCTCCCTGCAAGTGTATGAAATATTATACGCACATCAACCATTCCACCCATCCAAGGAGGAATAAACAAGCCATTTGTCTGCTAATTTCCCTTCCCGAGAATCTACACGATTCTTTATGCAGGTGAAGTGGGGGAACTGCTGTGTACTACAAAAGTATTGCCTTTGTAGTTCGTACAGATAACTAACTACTTTTTTTTTTCTGATAAGGCATAATTAACTACTTGAAAACTGGATGAACTGTGCTAAAAAAGTTCATGGAATTCTTAAGAATATACAGGGATGACAAGTGAGCTTGTTGTGACCTTTTGTGCCATCGCGCCTCAGTCACAAAGATTCCATTTTAGTACAACACTGGAAAGTCGAACTTTCTAAAACCTTCAGAATAACAAATCTTAGTACTGGTATTTTTATGTTTGTTTATTTTGCAACAGTTATCAATTGTCTATATGATGAGGGGGTGCGTTATGGTATCTTATGTACTATAGTCTGGCAAAAGTGGTAAGAAAGACTGACGAGAAATCAGAATTTATTTTTGTTAGGGACCAATGCGTTCATGAAGGGAGCCACAACCATTATGATGGGCATTCATTTTCAACCACCTTTACCAGCATACACTTTCATCATGGAATTTGATCATGGCTGGAATCTTTGGTTTCAGCAGGCTCATAACTTGGTTTCAAGGAAAATGCTCCCATGGAATTCTCTTTATCTCCAGGTTTACAGGTTTGCAAGCTTCCTCCTCTTTGGTGATTGAAACTGTTCCAATATGTAATTCTCCTAGTAATATTTCAACCTTAAACACTACCCTGAGAATTTGTGCTGCCTAAACTAAGGTGGTGCCAGGACTTCAAAGCTCTGGAGTCCTTTGTGCTTAATTAACTAATGTTTAATTTCTATTCACATGGCACGCTTTTACCAAGTCCAGTCCAATGCCGACAAATTTTGCCAGGAATGCGTCACCCCCAATGTTGACTGCTAACAGTTGTTCACCCCCTCCACTGTTAGTCTAGGTCGTGGGCAGCACTAATAACATGGCACAGCATACAAGTCCAAAGCCACAAACACCCAGATATACAATATACAAATTATAACAAGCCAGTCAGGGCAAAGCACTAGGCAGTAAAAGCCTAAAAGGTATTACATTACACTGTTTGATAACCCTCTCAAGTTGCCCCTACTTTCAACAACACATCTAAGTCAACACCATGATTCACTCTTGATACAGGCGAAACCATAAGAGCAGTAAAATAATTAAAGGAAACAAAAAAGAAACAAAAAAAAGGGTAGCAGGACTGCATCACCATTACCATGGTCCATCACCAACCTCTAGATTATAGGATTGTAGCTGCATCCCTACATGACAACACAGCCCTTGGTGTTCTCATCACTGAACATGGTCTCCACATCCCCATTGCTGGCTGGGTAACCAGCACTGCCAGGATGGGGATGGTAGTAGTAATTGTAAGGGTTGTAGTAGCCAGTGTAAGGGCTGATCTGGGGAGAGGAGTGGTACATCATCTGCGGCTGCTGCTGGGGCTGATGCATCATCATCATGTTGCTATTCAGACCCCTCAAATTGTTCATCATCGCGGCCGTCGTTGCAGGATGATGATGGTACCCCTGCATGCTCGCCATGAGGTTGTTGCTCTGCTGCTGCTGGAGATGCTGTTGCTGAAGACCTCCATAGCCGGCAGCAGCATAGGACGGGTGGTTGAAGCCTGTGTAGCCTTGGAAGCCAGGAGCAGCAGCACCCGCTCCCAGGCCATGGCTCAGGCCCAACATGCCACTCATGGCACCAGCGTTCCTCTGGGCACCATTAGCCGCGGCCATCTTGGCGTTCGCCGCGGCCGCCATGTTGATCGCATTAGCATTCTTCTGGTTCTGGACTCCTCCGCCTCCCATCTTGGCATTTGCAGCTGCCATGTTGATCACATTTACATTCTTCTGGTTCTGGTGGTGGGTGTTCTGGTGATGATTGGCTCCGCCGCCATTACCTTTCTTGCCATTGCCATTGTTGTGGTTATTGTTGACAGCAGCATTGTTCCCGTTCTTGTTCTGGTTCTGGTGGTGGTTGTTGCTGTGGAACCCGAGCTGGCTCATCTTGTCCCCAAGGAAGCGGAGCTCCTCCTCATAGTCGTCGTCGAACTCATCATCCTCGTCATCATACAGATCATCATCCTCCGAGCTGAGCTCAGGGAGCTGGTTCTTGTTGCTGTGCTGGTTCTTGAATGCCTTGAGGCCCTGCATGAGGCTCCCAACCCCTCCTTGCTTCCCCTGCTCTTTCTGGCCGCCATTGTTGTTGTTCTTGTTGTGCGCATCCTTGCCCGGATTAGCACCTTGCTTCTGCTGTTGTTGTTGCTGCTGCTGCTGATTGTGCTGCTGGTGCTGCTGGTGCTGCTGGTGCTTCTGCTGGCCATTGTTGCCCTTGTGGCCCTGGTTGCCGCCACCACCGCCCTTCTGCTGTGACCACAGCTCCGCATGCTTGCCTCCCCTGGTGAGCTTCCTGATCAAGGTCTCCGAGTCCACATCGCCTGTCACCGACACCTTGTGGTTGTCCACATCAATGGCCACCGAGTACACGCCTGCCATGAGATGAGATGCAGCCAGCAGAGAGAGAGAGAGGGGTCACAGGCCGCTCGTGAGCAACGGTAACTAGTAATTACCACGGAGGACTGGCACCACCGATTTGGCGATTGCATGCATGTCACAAGATGTGGGCTTGTGCAGTGAGTGGGGTTGCGATCCAGAGTGCAGTACTTTCCTGCCCCATCCATTTGAATGAACGGGCAGGAAATTTCACCTCAACCTGAGGTGAAAAGTCTGAGCCGCCCTATTTACCATAGCTCACAGTCACAGCTCAGTAAAATGAAGTGCACACCAACTCTAAGCTGGAATCAAATCAAGTCTTACCAGTTTTTGTTTCCTTTTTTTAAGGTAGAAGAATGATATTAACAATCAATTTGGTCTGAACATCAAGTGCCCGTTACATGAAAAGCCGGGATCTCTTGTCGTGTTAACGCACTTAGCAAGACACCGGGGGTGGTTGCAAGTCGACAAAGCTCTTCAGTTTTTACGGCCGGGCAGAAAAAGAAAAGATAGATATTGGTAGTAAAGTGGGTGTGAAGAAAAAAAAAAGGGAGAACTGAAAACAAAGCACTAACCACGTTATCGAGTAAGCGCTCTTCTGTAGGAGGCCCAAGGAATTGGGGGCGGTAGAACAATAAAGCTGTGTAGGAGGGGGGGAGAAGGAGAAGAAGTACCTTCGATCTTCTGAAGAAGCTTCTTGACCTTGTGCCTGCACCCGTCACAGTGTATGTTCACCTTGAGCACATGGTTCTGCAAGGAACAAGCGAACAACAAGGCCCAAGAACAGGATTGAGTCAGCTCTCACTCACTCAAGAAGCCACATGACTTGTAGAGAGTCAGAGAGAGAGGGAGAGAGAAGGGAACCTGGATCTTGACCAGCTTGAACTCCTCGTCTTTGGTCATTCTGTCCGGGGAGCACTACTGTGAGCAAGTCGTTGCTTGTTTGTGTTTGTATGAGAGAGAGACTGCTGGCTGCTGGGGGAAGAAGAGAAGAGGCGGGCGGAGGAAGAGTGAGGATGGGGGCAGCTGATGGTGGGGAGTGGAGGAGTGATAGGAGTGTCCGTTCTTGTTCTTGTTGTGCTTGTGTTGTGGTTGTGCCGTTGCAGGTGAAGCCACTACTCCTCGCTTCCCCCCGCTCGCATTTAAGAATGGCTCGGTTGGCAACGCTCCTCCTCTCTCGGCCGGGCCTCACCTGCTCTGCTCGGCTACTCACTCGCCTCACCTGGGCCCTGCTGGAGTGCGCGGCTCAGAACTCCCTCTCCTGCTATATACTATCTCATCTCAATCTCAGTGACCTGACCGAGACCGACCCTCTCGCACACCCACATGGGCGGGGCTTGGGGCTTGGGCCTTCGTCTCCCTGGCCCTCCCTACCTCCTTCCTGCCTGCCCACGCCCCCAACGTTGTGGGGAAAAATATATTGCGACGCCTTCTGTATACAGCCACACCCACACCCATCATGTCTGTCTGTCTCTCTCCTCTCGCGTTAGAATAGTGTGGTAAAACTTCGCTTTTTGTAGTCTCTCCAGAACATTGTCTCAAGAGTCAAGAGAATGAGAGAAGCAAAGCGCCAAGGCCTGTGCGCGCGTGCGCGTGCCATTTTGCAGTCTAAGAGAGGTTATAATAATGAGTTTATAGTCAAGCTAATGCTAATGTAAAAGAAAGAAGAGAGAAGAGAGATGATAGCTTGGCTCTCATGTAAGCATTAAGCTGGACATGGATGCATAAGTAGTGGTGAACCCAAATAATAAGTGTTGTAAGAAGAAATAAGAATGAGAAGATGTTTTAGAGACAAGTATGAGACAACTTATTGTATAACTTGGCTCTAATCACTTGTCTTATAGCCAAGCACTTGGCTCTATTATTGACCTTGCTCTAATAAAGAGAGATGATAAAAGTTTCATGGGAGTAGAGAGAGTTTCATGTTGTTTCTAAAATATGGATATATTGGAAATTGTGTCATGAAACTTCCATTGAATATGGCCTAATAATACTACATTATCATACAGGTATGGTGGGTTTTTCTTTTCTGAGGATTTTATAGGACCTGCTGTACCGTAGTATGCAACACATAATACAGTATTACTTATTGCCTGAAAATTGGAAATTGTATAAGAAATTGTATAAGCACCTTTCACTCTTGCATGGTGCCAACTGCCACTGAAAAATGAAGCAAAATTTGCGATACTACGCGATGACGTGGTGAACCGTGGGGGCTGGAGCTATCCACGTACTACGGCTGCTCTGGGCCTTGTTGAGTTCCAAAATTTTTTGGAAATCGATAGCGTAGCATTTTCGTTTGTATTTGACAAATATAGTTCAATTATAGACTAACTAGGCTCAAAAGATTCGTCTCGTCAATTCCGACCACTATGCAATTAGTTTTTTTTATCTATATTTAATACTCTATAGATACGTCTAAAGATTCGATATAACGGAAAATTTAAAAAATTTTGCAAAATTTTTTGGAACTAAACAAGTCCCTGGCTGCCTGGTGCTGGGTGTGGGTGGCCGGCCGGGCGATGCTCGACGCAATCCGTCAGGCTTGCGTCCGGTAAAAAAATGAGGGGTGTCCTTGCTTTGCCGCTGTGTCTCGCTTCGCTCGTCTGTGTGCGTGCGTGATGGGAGCGGAGTGTGCCGTGTGCGCTTCGGAGTTTGGGCTCGCGTCGCGCAGAAACCAAAAGTACGCTTGCTACCTGTATCTGGAAAAGTGAAGCGAAAAGAGGGAGCACCACGGGGGTCCATCTACAGTATATAAATATATAGTAGTATTTTATTACTAATAGTATGGTGCGTTTTTCTTTTCTGAGGATTTTATACATATCGTCTCTGGCCGTGTTTAGTTTCCGTAGAAAAAAATTTCGTGACACTGTAACACTTTTATTTGTTTGTGGTAAATATTGTCTAACCATGAACTAACTAGGCTTAAAAGATTTGTCTCATTAATTTCGACCAAACTGTGTAATTAGTTTTTATTTTCGTCTATATTTAATACTTTAAGCATGCATCTAAAGATTCGATATTACGATAAATTTTAAAAAGTTTTGGATTTTTGGGTGTGTGCTGTGGAATGTGGAGTGGAGTAACCGTATAGTAGTGTCTGACTAGCTGCTGCTGAACAGCGCCCTGTAGCAATACAATTTTATGTCACTTTCTTTCGTACTAATTGCCTGAAAGTCCACTGTAGCTGCAGGCATTGTGTTTGTTGTGGATAAAAAGGTGGTACTCCCTCAGTGCCTCTATCCATCGTCCAAAGGTAAAACATGTTTCGGTGGGGGAAAAGGTTTTCAAAGCAGTACTTGATTTGTCTTAAGATATGCTATCAAATGCTTAAAATATCGTCCCAAAACCACTATGAATATAGATATGTGTTGATGCAATCTCTCTATACATTGAACGTGTACACCATTTGTTAGTTTTGATAATTTGTAAAGCTTAAGTTTTGTCTCGTCAAAGACATCTGTTGGACTACAATTAGAGGCTGTCACTTTTGTTCAATATAAAAACATCCATTTTTTCCTAGCTACAGTAGCGCGTAACCATACTTTAGTTCATTTCAGTTTTTTTGTTTAGCTGTACAGTAGTATGTACTGATGTGTCATTTCTTCGGACCTCAAACTTTGAGAGACTCCCATCGTCCTTGGGAAAATAGCTGCACGCAGGACGCGGCTGTATTTACAGGCTGTAACGACCACTGTGTTGTCATTTCCCCGCAGAAAATTGCATGCTTGCCTACTTGCAGCACCATTTTTGTGATTTGTTTGATTCTGTGTTCCACACCAGTAATAATGCAAGGTCGTCAGCACGAGTGCACGACAACAAATTGCAATGCAGCCAGCCCAGCCCTACACTACATGTACCCTATGCAAATGGAATACTAACACAGGTCCCACATGTCGGCCGTGCTCGCACCATTGTGCGTTTGTTGTGGTGGCATGAATGCACGGTGGCGAGAAGCCGAGAACTGTAACTGATGAGGAGCAGGTGAGTGATGGGGGGCAGGTACTCCAGCGAGGAAGAACCGGAGAAGGGACGAAGGAATTGAAAGCTGGGTCGAACAGCGACGCGACAATGACCTCCGCTCTCAGTGTCCAGTGGGCTGTTTAGTTTCCAATAAAATATAATTTTTTTTTAATATTTTTCGTCACATTAAATCTTATGGTATATATATAAAATATTAAATATAAATGAAAATTAATTAATTGCACAGTTTGTCTGTAATTTATGAGACAAATTTTTTAAGTCTAATTATAATTTTATGATTAGACAATAATTATCAAATACAAATAAAAGTCTTATATTAGCTATTTTGCAAAATTTTCTATAATTAAACAGGGCCTGACTTTGCTTGGTTCCTTACTGCGCTGTCGTAGATCTTTGCTTCACGTCAGGCTTATAGGAGTACAATACTAGACGTACGAGCAGTGTGCTAGTCACTGTATAATCGCTGGTAAATGCTTGTACTCGTAAACGAACGTGACCAAGTCTGCCGTCGTTGTACCGAGCTGATCCTAGATTTGACGCAGCGGTGCTGCATGCCTCGGTCTACAGTACCACAAAAGATCACTCACGATCTGGGTGGATACGCAACGGGAGTGCACTGGAGCTACTCGAGCTGCTGCTAATAAAAAGCTGGCAAGGTAAGACGACGATCGACGCGGATTTTGGGTGGGATGGTCACCAAAACCCTCTCGTTCCCTTCGTTGCCCTTCTGTTTTGTTTTGTCCACTGAGGTTTGACAAAGTGCAATTTATACTACGACATTTTTTTAGTTCTATCTTTTTATTATAAAATAGATATTATAACACTTTCGTTTGTATTTAACAAATATTGTTAATTAGGTAAGCTTAAAAAATTTATCTCGTAGATTATAAGCAAACTTTGCAATTAGTTATTTTCTAATTTATATTTAATACTTAATGCATATGTCGTAAGATTCGATTAACGAGAAATTTAAAAAAAAAATCCAAAATTTCTCGGTTACTAAACAAGGCCTACATAGCACACCCTTGGCGCCCCAGTGGGCAGTTGTATGCTATGCGCCGGCCGCAGATCAGAGAATGCCGTGACGAGCGACTACCACTGCTACTGGTAGTAGTAGTAGTAGTAGGGTAGCATGGGCGCTGCTCCAGCACTGGGGCGCAACAGTGGCAGGCAACGGCCAGCGGGGACGGACGGACGGATCCAAACTCTATGATCAATTAGACAGGCTACTGCTCCTGGCAATCAAAATTTTATTACTCTGCGTCTGCATGACTGCGTCTGCGTCTGCGTCTGCGTCTGCGTCTGCGTGCGTGCCTCGACCTGCACTGCACCGGCGCTGGTGTGCTCCCCGTCCCCCCTCAACGGACGGCACCGCGGCCAGTGAGGAGCGCCTAGCCTGGTGGTGGTGGTGCCCGTGTGTCCTCGTCGACCTCGCGGGCATGCGCAACACAAACAGTGTCCTCACTGATGCATGCAGAATTGCAGATGCAGATGCAGCAGCTCTCCTGCCACCTTGTGCCTGGCCTTCCCCATTTTCCTGGTGGCGAATGGCGAATAGAGAAGGGAGCGGGCCGGCCGGCCGGGGCGGAATGCTCCATCTCCATTTGCTGGATTTCAAGGGCTTGTCTTTGGCACCTCCGATCCCTCCCCGTTGGCCGTGCCGGTGCTCGCCGCTCACCCGAATCAGCAGCACAGCACTAGGCGCCTCGTATCGTCCGTGCTCCCGCCATCACTCGCGTCCGTACCAGCGCATGCGACACTGGGGGCTTGTTCCAAAAACTCAAAACTTTACAAGATTTGTCATCACATCGAATCTTACAGCACATGCATGAAAACATTAAATATAAATAAAAAAGATAACTAATTACACAGTTTACCTGTAAATCACGAGACGAATCTTTTAAACTTAGTTAATCTATAATTAGATAATATTTTTCAAATAAAAACGAAAATACTACCGTGTCAAAATCAAACAAAAATACATCTAAACAAGGCCTGGGTTTCGTCGTGCAGCCCCCGGGACGACCCGACCCCGTTACACTTTGGGGTGACCTGGCAGCTCACAGAGGACACTGTGTCGTGTCGTGTCGTCCCCGTCAGTACGGTGCGAGCGCCATGCATGCATGATCCATCCTCCTCATCGGCTCATCATCCGTTCGTCCCTTTGCATGCTTGGGCCTAGCTAGGGCCTTGTTTAGTTCACCCCGAAATCCAAAAAGTTTTCAAGATTCTCTGTCACATCAAATCTTGCGGCACATGCATGAAGCATTAAATATAGACGAAAACAAAAACTAATCACACAGTTTTACTGTAAATCACGAGACGGATCTTTTGACTCTAGTTAGTGTATAATTGGACAATATTTACCACAAACAAACGAAAGTGCTACAGTTCCGAAAACGAAACTTTTCAGTTTTCGGAACTAAAGGGCCTTGTTTAGTTCCAAAAAATTTTGCAAAATTTTTCAGATTCTCCGTCACATCAAATCTTTAGACCCATACATGGAGTATTAAATATAGACGAAAAGTAAAACTAATTGCACAGTTTGGTCGGCATTGACGAGACGGATTTTTTGAGCTTAGTTAGTCCCTGATTAGACAATATTTGTCAAATATAAACGAAAATGCTACCGTATCGATTTTCCAAAAAATTTTGGAACTAAACAAGGCCTAGGAGCCCCGGAGAATCGGCCTGAGCCCAGCTTGAACTTTTCTACCCAAGTTGTCTATTATTTTTCTCTCGTAACCAATCAGCAGACAATATTTTTAACCATATCTTATTAGTCGAGCAGACTAAGGTCTTGTTTAGATCAAAAAACTTTTTAGATTTTGACACTGTAGCACTTTCGTTTGTATTTGACAAACGTTGTTCAATCATAGAGCAACTATGCAATTAGTTATCTTTTTTATCTATATTTAATGTTTTATACATGTGCCGTAAGATTCGATTTGATGGAGAATCTTGTAAAATTTTGATTTTTTAGGTGCATCTAAACAAAGCCTAAATGTCTGTTTTAACAATTAACACTAATAATACCACGCTTGGGCTCACGCCTTTGCGCGTGGTCGAAAAAAAAGAATACGCTTGGGCTGTTTGTTTGCCGAGCTTATTTGCTGAATGGTTGACATGTTGTTGCCGTAGCTGGTTTTGTTGTCTGATTGCCCAGCATTTTGTTTTGCCGAGGAATTCAGGCCTTGTTTAGTTCAAAAAATTTCCATTTTTGACTACTGTAGCACTTTCGTTTTTATTTGACAAACATTGTCCAAACAAAAAGTAATTAGACTTAAAAGATTCATCTAAAAAATTCAAGCTGACGTTGCGAGTTCGGAGTGTCGAGGAGCACTGCTCGACCACCAGAATAGCAGATGCAGACCGAGCACGCAGCCATCAGCCATGGCACTTGTACTCCAACGTATGGACCCACTCGAAAAGACGCAACAGTGAAGCAGCCATGGCCTCAGGCCTTGTTTTCACCTAAAAACCAAACAGTTTCAAGATTCATATCTTACGATATATGTATAAAGCATTAAATATAGACGAAAATAAAAACTAATTTCTTATAAATCGCGTGACGAATGTTTTAATCCTAGTTAGTCTATGATAGAATAATATTTGCCACAAACAAAAAAAATGCTACAATAGCGAAATCCAAAAAGATTTTCACATCTAAACAAAGCCTTAGGTCTTGTTTAGTTTGCGAAAATTTTTAAATTTCGCTACTGAAGCACTTTCGGCTTTATTTGACAAATATTATTTAATTATAGAGTAACTAGGCTCAAAAGATTTGTCTCGCAAATTACAGGTAAACTGTGTAATTAGTTATCTTTTTTATGCATGTGACGCAAGATTCGATTTGACGGGAAATCTTAAAAACTTTTGGAAACTAAACAAGGCCTTAGTTCAAAAAAATTTTGCAAATTTTTCAGATTTTCCGTCAAATTGAATTTTACGGCACATGTATAAAGTATTAAATATAAATAAAAATAATTAATTACATAGTTTATCTGTAATTTACGAGACGAATCTTTTGAGCCTAATTAATTCATAATTAGACAATATTTGTAAAATACAAATAAAATTGCTAAAAAAAAGTTTGGAACTAACAGGCGCGCATATTTCGGCAGTCACGTCCGTGTTGCAGTTCCTTCCAGTCGATGGGATGTACTGAGGTTTCCATGCCATTCCGTCCGTGTTGCGCATATCCCAGACGATGTGACCCAGGTCTTATGTTTTCGCTACGAGAAAATCTTCACATGTTCATCCATCATGATCTGTCTCGGTAGTTGTACGGAGTACGAAATAATGACATATTGACATGTAATGGTAGGTTCGTCTCCTGTGTCGTTTGCTGGCCATTTTGCGACGGCCGGACATTTGCCGGTCGATCCACTGTCTGAATTATGGTTTTACTGTGTGCCGATCGTACGTAGCAGTGTATACTGACTGATCGTGTCGAGCTAAGGACATTTCGTGATAGCATGCACCACACACTACGTGTACACACACACAATCGGACAGGATGTGCTAACACACTCGGACTCGCCCGGTCCCCACAGTAGCGTGTCTGCATGCATGCAGTCTGGAGGGAGAGCAGCAGATGCACAGTGACAATAGGCTGGGAGATTGGAGATGGGGAGATACAACACGCAACACGTGCAGCTCTATACATCGTGGCCACCACAGAAACTTTCATACGGATGGCGGCATGTCACGTACGCGTCGATAGGATAGGAGCATGGCGTCGTCTGCGATGCTATGAATTCTTGTTGTTTTCGTCTCAGCCTCCTGCTAGTAGACGCTAGACCCGGTTCTAACGAGTTTTTGGAGTTTCTCGGCCTAGTAGAGTAGAAAAGTCATGGCAGTTAGGCCGTATTTAGTTTCAAAAAAATTTGTAAATTTTTTTTAAATTTCTCATCACATCGACTTTTATGACATATGTAACACTCTGGTGTTAAACAAACTAAAACATGACATGTCATCATATGCACCGGCATTTCATCTAAGTTGATAACCTGGATATGCATTCAATAAAAACAAGTTTAAATCTTATGCTTGTGCTTAGTGGATAAGGTGTGTTTAGTTTAAAATCCTTGGGTGAAAGTTTTCCGAGAACTAAAAGGGGGAAAAACCCTAATTTTAAAACCCTGGATTTGCCCCCTTTTGTGCAATTCAAAAACCAAGCACAATTTGAAGTTGAGTTCAAAAGCAAAGTTGTAGATCTTGTCAAGATGTACAACTTTGGTGTTTTGAGTTTTTGAAGTTTCAATGCAAAATTCAAAGTAATTTTGAAAATACAGATTTCCAGAAAGTGTCCCCTTTTTCCAATTTGAATCTCTAATTCAAAATCTATTTGGAATTTTGAAAAATGATCAACATGAAAGTGGTAAGGCTTGAAAAGTTGAACAACTTTCATGTTGGGAGTTTTTCAAGTTGTTTTGGAAAATCAAAAGTAATTTTGGAATTTCTAATCTGCCCCAATTCGAAAATTGAAATTTTCCCAATTTGAGATTTGGATTTCAAACTGTTTGGCTCAAATTCATCCCTTTCCATTTGAAATCAGCCTTGGACCCTTAAAGATGTTTTGTAGTATTCAAAATTCTGAACAAGTTTTATTTTGGCAGAAATTTGACTTCTGTTCAAATTTTGGTTGATTTTCGCAAAAAGACAGAAAGGGTACTTTGGGAAAGAGGGGGATAAGCTCGGTCTCTGTTCATGGCGGTGGACCGCCGAGCTTGAGCCGGCGTTTGACAGCGCGTGAACCACCGATTAACCTCGTCCAAACGCGTGCTCGCATCCGTGGCAAGGTGAAGCAGCTGCTGGCGAAGTGGAGCGCGACGTGTCCTTTTCCCTTGCGATCACCGACGTCTTTTTCGCCACCGGAGCACCGACGGACGGCGGCTCGTCCAACTCCAAATTCACCCCGGTTGCTTCCTTCCCAATCCACCCGAGCACTCCACTAGCTTCGCCAAGTCCTTACCATCGATTGCGCCCCCGAGCGCAAGCTCTACCTTGCTACCGCTCCAACCCGAGCCGTTTTCCTCTCCAGCTCCGGCCGAAGCGCCGCCGCGAGTACCTCACCGTGGCCAGCATCACTCCGACTCTCTCCGCTGCCGCTCCTTGCTCGGTTGCAGTCGCGGTGAGCTCCTAAAGCTTTTGCGTCGCTCAGCTCGCGCTCTACTCGCCTGGGGCGGCCGGCGTTTGCTCGGCCGAGGCAGCTATCCGCCGTGCCCGTGGTCGCGGAGGCTAGGCTAGGGGAGAGCGGGTGTAAAGGGGGTCTACGGGTGCGCGAGGAACTGGGGAAGCTAGCGCACCCTGCTGCGGAAGCCGGGAGCTCACCGGTGTTGAGCTGGAGCTCGCCGGAGTGGAGGCGGGAGGAGGGAGAAGCTTCTGACGAGCGGGACCCGCCCGTCAGTGGCTGCAGGAGAGGGGCAGCGCCCGCGCGCGACGCGGGAAGGCTTCCGGGCCGACTTGGGCCGTGCCCAAGCGGGCCGCCTACGCAACAGTGCTGTTTTTTCTTTTTCTTTTTGTTTAAAAATGATTGATGTTTGAATTTATGCTATAAATTGTGTAGTGATCCAAAAATGATGAAAATTTTTGTATAGATTCCATAAAATGAGTAGAACACAGGAAAAATATTAGGTTCTATTTTCTGATAGTTTGCATGTATATTTAAATTGCCTCTGTTTAATAATAAATAAATCTTCCATGATTTTTAATAATTTATTGGTATATCCAAAAATCATGAAATTTGACATGTGAACTTATGTTACTGTTATCTATCTCCATGAATATTTTCAGCTCTTTTTGATAAAGTATGCTCTGTTTCTTAATAAAGCTATTTAAAATAAGTATAAAAGAAATAGAAATAATTAATCCTTTTAGGATTTGAATGGTATTTTGGATTGATTGACAACCAGTGGTCACTTAGCATAATATGCTCCCTGGTTATGATTTATTTTATATATATGATCTTTATTGTTTGATAGATACCCAATATTGCTTAATAAAAATGATAAAGTTTGTTTATTAGTAATCTATGCTTTGATAGCTAGCTTAGTTTGTTTCTTTACCATGAAGGTAAGTTGTACTCGAGGTAGTCATGTTTGTTGTTATCATCCAAGAACATGTAACCTGTCTTTATCATGCCATGAGTATATCATAATCATGCATATGCACTTTTACGTATAGAATACGCTCCGGAAGAATCTGATCCTCAGTGGGTTGCTTCCGAGTTTGTGGATCCTTCGGGCTTTGCTGAGTTGCCGAACTTCCCTTCCGGTCAAGGCAAGCCCCGGACATTAAACCCTATCCTTGTATTTTCATAAAGTTATTTATATCACTTGAGTTAATATGATGCATTAGGTGAATAAGAGTTGAGTGAATCCTATTTGCTACATTATCCACCTTGATGATTTCCATATTAACCTTGATACTTGTTTTATGAAAATACTTAGTATGCTTAGCCCTGCTTATTAGATAAGTTTTCAAATGAGAAAGTTTGAAGGGTTGTTGTGGAATACTTTTATAGTCAATAATGTTTCAACTTGAGATCGGTCGGTGGACTTGCTTTAAGAATGGAGTCTTAAAGTAGTGTCTCCAACTGTGTCGATTAAGGACCGTACCGTTGTTGGCCTGTTGTGATTGAGACCTTTGAGTACAGCCCACATGCGGTGGTAAGCCTTACCTATAGCTATTCCGATACTTGAGAACGGCTAACCGCGTACTGGGAGTGGAGAGATGGCGAGAGTAGCGTGTACCCACCTTACGGATCTGAGATGACCGGGAAACATCTAGATTGGCTGTAGGATGGTGGTGTACTGTACTCTCGGGTGACGCTGGCCCCGTTCTTGTATGGGAGGATCTATAGAAAAGGTTGATATATGCAAGATTAAGTTCTACATATGTCGTGTGGTACTGAATCCCCAGCTGGGTTTAATCGATTCGAATCGCCGTGTTTCCTCGGATATGGAGCCTCAATCCTCGTACCATCATCGTAGTAATAAGTGAATCTTTGGTATAAGGAAGATATGGTTTGCTTATGAAAGTTTGATAATAATTTGGTTAGTCATAAATGATAACCTTGAGTTAAAACTTGAAAGTAGGTTTTATTCTTAGTAAGCTTTTATGCAAAAGAAATGCTTTGATTTTGCTAAAGCTTTACCTTGAATCCCTATAGCCTGCATACCTGAGTCTTCACCTCTTTTATAGTCGGTTAAGTCTTGTTGAGTACTTTTGTACTCAAGGGTTATTAACCCATGTTGCAGGTGAACTTTTTGATCAACCTTTCGATGGTCGTTGTTTCTTCACTCTTGTGGAAGAGAGTGATGATGATGAATCTGATGTGTGACCTTGGGCAAGTAAAAATTATTGTGTGACTTATGGTTTATGTAATAAAGTTCCGAACCTTTTATGTACTAAATACTTATGGTTTGTAACCGTTGGACTTAAGTTTCAATCTATGTTATGTAACCTTTCCGCTTTTACTCTGGTTTATCTTATCTATGAAAATGTTGTAATACTGTAATGCTTAATGAGGGAATTCCTGGAAAGAATGTAACGTGGATGATTCGGGTTTCCCGAGGACACCCGACAGACTTCTTGAGTCATTTGGAACTCGTGCACGTCGATCAAAAGTCTTTGGGACAATGATGTGTGCATGTGGGCCACTTAATTCAGGATGTTCTGCCACAGCTGGTATCAGAGCAGGTTTCCCTTAGAAAGTATAGCAGTATTCAATTTTGAAAACTTCAAAAGCTTTTGAGTCAAACTAAATTTCAAATTAGTTTGGGTCCAAATTGCTTCTAAGCTTGTCTTATGCTTCTAACTTGTCTCAATTTATTCTTTAGACTTATCCTTCTGTCTAAATGGATATGTTCTTAGTATAATTATGGTGATAATTATATACAAGGAACGATGCATATAATATTATAATATTGCCCTATTTATGAAAAGAAAGTTTATGCACTTTTATACCAAGTGACTAATTTAAAGTTAATTATTTGTTTGATGTATGCCTTGTTCGTAAGTACGTTTCATGCATCATTATTGATAACATGTAATTAACTTTCCTCCTTAAAGTTGTTAATAACTAGGGATAATATGTCTACCTAATTGTAAAACTCTATCCTTTAACCTTGGAACATATATAGTTCTAATATTCAAAATAAAAAAATATTTTGGCAAATGGCTCGTACCCGCCTAACCGCTCGCAAGTCAACCGGAGGTCGTGTCCCAAGGCACCAGTTGGCATCAAGGGATCCGCCACCCTCCGACAGCAGCGACAGCAGCACTGATAACTCCAGCGACGGAAACGGGAGTGACACTAGCGGAGGTCCTCCTTCTCCAAGGACCTACAGGCTTATGAAGAATGATCTGCGCCTGATGCTCACTGACAACATCAACATGGAAGTTCAACTGTACCATATGGCGGGGTATGTGGTCAATCTTGAGGCCTATACCAACATCCTCCATGAGGAGGTGCACCAGCTGCATAATGCCCTTAACCCACCCGAGGCTCCTAAAGCAGCAGAGGAAGGACCAGTTGTCATCCAAGTGGATAGTGATACTTCTGAAGATGAAGCAGAAGAACCAGAAACTCCCACGCCAGATGAGGATGACAACGAAAGTGGATCGGACATGGATGATGACTAGGGGATGAGAAGGCAAGAAGTATGACCTAGTGTGATCTTCTGACTTTGTAACTTAGTTAGTCAGAAAACCTCTAGTAGGGGAAGATGTGTAAAATAGTGGTTTCAGTAGTCCTGCCCAGGAGCGGACTTGTATGATAAATAAGATGAACGTGTTTGTGTTATGTAAGTCATGATGTATGATGTTTAAGTAAGGATGTTAATCAAAGTGTGATGTGTTTTTAAACAGATGCCTGCTAACAACCATGGAGCTAGTTCTTCCCAGGGTGGGGATGATTTTCCTAATGCACCACCAGTTCCACCCTCTTTGGCTGATGCAATTGCAGCATTGGTCAATGCAACAACTCTGTTAGCATAGAACCAGAATGTTGGTCAGCGTGGCCGTGGTCGCAATAACCGAGAAGAAACCACATATGTTGACTTCACAGATACCCGTCCCCCAGTATTTACAAAGGCTGATGAACCTCTTGAAGCTGAGGATTGGCTTCGCACTATGGAGCAAAAGTTCAGTCTCATTAACTGTACTGAAACCCAGAAGCCAGCTTTCGCCACTCAGCAGCTGAGAGGAGCAGCAGGGGTTTGGTGGGAAAACTTACTGGCTGTTCAACCAGCCCGCCACCGAATCACTTGGGGAGAATTCAAGGAAGCCTTTAGGGCTCATTACATTCCCAAGGGAGTTATGAAAATGAAGCTTGAAGAGTTCTTAGCTCTCCGTCAGGGGGATGAACCAGTCATGCAGTATATTGGAAAGTTTAATCATCTGTCCCAATATGCAATTGAGCAAGTCAACACTGATGAAAAGAAGAAGGAATGTTTCATGAGAGGCTTGAATACAAAGCTTCAACTAATGATGGCATCATGTGGCAATATATCTTATCATGAGGCAGTGAACATCGGTATCTCCAGTGAAGAAAAGAACCGCAAACATAAGGAGGCTAAGAAGAAGAAGGGGATTGTCTCAGGGTCTGGATCATCTGGCGGCAACAAGAAGCGCCAGAGGCTCGTATATCATCTAGCTCCGCAGTTCCGCCCGTCTTATCATCCTTCTTATCAGCCGCCTCAGCAGCAGAATATGCAGAGGAGTTTTGCAAGGCCGACAATGCCGTTCAATGTTCAACGTCAGCCAAATGTTCCTGCCATTCGTCCGCTAGTGCCACAAGCTGCAAACAACCCTTGTTACAATTGTGGGAAGAGTGGACATTTTGCTCGTGAATGTCCATACCCAAGGCAGAATGTTCCAAATGTCAATGCACCAAGGCTAGTTGGAAATCAGCAAGCAAATCAAAATAAAGGTAATGCCCAGAATCAGCAGAAGGGTAAGGGTACTCAGAAAACAGGAAGGGTTTTCCACACTCAAATTGAAGCTATACCTGAAGGAGAACCAGTGATGCTTGGTATGTTCCCTGTTGCCCAACATTCAGCGCTTACACTTTTTGATTCTGGTGCATCACATACTTTCATGAATAGAACATTTGCGGAAAAGCATAATATACCTATTGGTGCAACCAAAGATGAGTTCTTTATACAGTCACCTAGGGGTCGACTATGCACTAAGGAAATGGTACATCAGGTACCAATAGACTTGGGTGGATATATATTTCCAACATCCATGATAGTGTTAAAAGATCCAAGTATAGATGTAATCTTGGGTATGAACTGGATGAGCCAGAGAGGTGCAGTTATAGACACCTTAAATAGAACCATCAAGGTCAACTTACCTAATAGCAAGTCTCAACTTCTTATCCATCTTCCTACCCTTAAGAGAGCAGTTGAGCAAGTATGTGCTATCTCGGTCAAGGAAATCAAGGACATTCCAGTGGTCTGTGAGTTTCCTGATGTGTTTCCAGAGGATTTACCTGGTCTGCCACCTGATCGTGATGTGGAGTTTGAAATAGAGCTCAAGCCAGGGACAACACCAATATCTAGAAGAGCTTATAGAATGCCACCAAAAGAATTAGCAGAATTGAAAACTCAGTTGCAAGAATTGATGGATAAAGGTTTCATTCGACCTAGTTCATCACCATGGGGTTGTCCGGCAATCTTTGTGAAGAAAAAGGACAATACCTTGAGGCTATGTGTGGATTATCGTCCTTTGAATGAAGTAACAATCAAGAATAAGTATCCGTTGCCCCGTATTGATCTTCTCTTTGATCAACTAACTGGTGCTAAGGTATTTTCGAAGATAGACTTGAGATCTGGATATCATCAAATTAAGATTAAACCAAAAGATGTCCCGAAAACGGCATTCACTACCAGATATGGTCTGTATGAATATCTGGTCATGTCTTTTGGTCTGACAAATGCCCCAGCACATTTTATGTACTTGATGAATTCAGTGTTCATGCCAGAATTAGATAAGTTCGTGGTTGTATTCATTGATGATATTCTCATCTATTCCAAAACTAAAGAAGAGCATGAGGAGCATCTCAGGATAGTGTTAACTCGCCTGAGAGAACATCAGTTATATGCTAAGTTTAGCAAGTGTGAATTTTGGATAGATGAAGTTCAATTTTTGGGTCATGTCCTGTCAGCTGAAGGTGTTGCAGTAGATCCAGGCAAAGTTCAAGAAGTTCTTGACTGGAAGTCACCAACTTCAGTACATCAAGTTCGGAGTTTCTTAGGATTGGCGGGGTACTATCGCAGATTTATCCCTGACTTCTCCAAGATCTCTAAACCAATGACAACATTGCTAAAGAATGATACTAAGTTTGTGTGGTCATCCGAATGTGAAGAAGCTTTTCAGACTTTGAAAAAGTTGTTGACCACTGCACCAGTGTTAGCTCAACCTGATATTGAAAAATCGTTTGATGTATATTGTGATGCTTCAGGCAAAGGCATTGGGTGTGTACTAATGCAAGAAGGCAGAGTCATTGCCTATGCTTCACGGCAACTTAAGTATAACACTCCAAATTTTTGAATTTCAAATTTAGTTTAAATTTGACTTAATTTGGGCTCAATTTGAATTTCCGGGAAATTATTAAATAATTTACAAAATTAAGTAAAATTAAATATAAGGTAGAAAACTTGTTCGTGTGCATTCATGCCGCTGCATTTATTTTTGTTTGACTTGCTTGCTTGTGCTTGAATTATTTTGTTGCAAGAAAGAAAATTTAGAAGAAACTGTCTCTGTTTTTTTTAAAAAAAAGAAAGAAAGGGGAGAGCCCCCACCTGGGCCGATTCTCGGCCCAGCCCCCGCGCGCGCCCCCCCTCTCCCCGCTTCGGCCCAAGCCGCGGCCCAGCAGCGCCCCTGCCGCCCGCTGCCACTGACGGGTGGGGCCCCCCGTCAGGGTCGCCCCCTACCTCCGTCCGAGTCGGAAACGGCCGCCGCCGTTCGTTCCGACTTCCGCGCCGCGCGCAATCCGAGGACCCGGGGCCACCCTAGCCTATTTAAGGCATCCCTCAGCCGCGCACGCGTCCCTAAGTCCTAACCCTAGCCGCCAACTCGCCGAGCTCGCGCCGCCGCCATCGAAATCCGCGCCGCCGCCGTCGAGCTTCTCTTTGCCGTCGACGTTTCGCGAAGGTGAGACCTCCATCGCATTCGCCTTGCCGAGCCGCGGCAACCGTGCCCTTGGCGTGCCCCCTGGTGCCCCGGTTAGCCGCCCCCGCGAGCTCCGGCCCGCGCCAATGGCGCCGCCGCTCGCCGCGCCACCGCCCGGCCGGCGCCCCGCCCCTGCTCCGGCGCGCGGTCCACCGTGGACCGCGGCCCAGCGCCCCCGTGCGGCCGGTCCACGTGGACCAGGTCCACGCCGCCCCCGCACCTCTCCCCGGTCCACCATGGACCGGTGGACCCCCGAGCCCCCCCGGTCCACAGCGCCGCCATGGACCGGGCCAACCGCCGGCCGCCACGTGGCCAGGACGGCCACGGCCCCCGCGCGCCCCTGCCGCTTTGCAGAAAAGCCCTCGGACTTATTCAAAATTAACCCGCAGTCCTGTTCTTTCAAAAATATTTAAGTTTATGCCCTTAGTTTTTGCAGTTTAACCCCTGGCTCGGTTAGAATTTATTTATTTAATCCAAAATGAGTTTTAATTAAGTTTTAATTAGTTTTAATTACGAAAAATAGTTCAGTTTATCTGCAGAAATGCCATTCAACTTGTTTTAGCCATAACTTTTGCATCGTAACTCCGATTTAGGTGATTCTGGTCGCTATGGTTTCGTTTCGTCGAGTAGATTACAGTAGTGCAGTTGCTTTCTGTTTTCGCATGCTTTGGTGTACTGTTTCTGATTAAGTTTGTTTGCTTGCATGTTTTGTTCCTATGATTGATGATTGTCGCGTATAGCCAACGAGACGTTCGTGAAGGAAGAGGTTCAGGATCCCGCTGAGTTCGAGCAACCCGACATCGATCAAGGCAAGTGCAGACACCGTTTGATCATTTTGAACCTACTCATTAATGTCATTTACTTTATATGCATGTGTCCAATGAATGCAAACCCTAAGGACATGACTAGCTTTACTTATTATTCCTTGCTCACCTGGGGTTATGTATTTGGGTGGACTAGGCTATACTAGGTTTGCTTAGCTGCTCTACTCATCTTATACACATGCCTAAACAAGTATTAGTCTCTACTCAACTTGATGCTTAAATTGTGCTGAATCTTTGGTCACTGCGGTGATGGCGATGTTGGATGCTTATGAGCATCGTGATGATGGTGGTGACAGGGGGAGCGGGTACCTTTGGTGGTCCGGTTTGCCGGGCGTACCCGTCTCTGCTCTCCGTAAGGACTTAGTCAGGGAGCGGCCCCTGGGACTTACAGTGCAGCTCCAAGCTATATGGCTCTGGCTTGACTAATTAGCAGGACCTCCACTAGTAGGGTGTTACTTTCCGGGTAAGCGTGAGGAAGTAACTTGGGTAATGAATATTAAGTTGTCGGTTGATCGGTACGCCATGGCTATGGGTATCGACTGTCGAGCGCCCCGGCGAAAACTTGCGAGTGGCATCCTATTAGTTGGACCCTGTGAAAGGTCTCGTAGTGAGACCCTGCCTGCTCACCTTGGCAGTGTTTTGGGGAGTCGCGACCCCGGGCAAATGGGAATCACGACTTGGAGTGAACGTGCACACCTCTGCAGAGTGTAAAACTGATATATCAGCCGTGCTCACGGTCACGAGCGGCCCAGACCCTCACTTGATGAGCAAATTGGATTCACTGGTTACTTGGAGATGGACCTTGGCGAGGTTGCTACCTCGTGTTTTGGCGGAATGGCTATTCCGTGTTGGCAGGATTGCTATCCTGTGTTATTATTTGGGGTTAATCCCTGGACTTCTATAATTATTAGTTTAATCATTTAAAAGATGTTAATCACTACTTATACTAATTAAGGGTTGGGTTATGCTACTCATATTTAGTAATAGGTTGTTCTAATAATAGTTTTAATTAAAAGTGATCAACTAAAATGCTACCGCAGTCAAACCGAGTCAGCTTTACCTTGTTTTAAGCCTTGCATGTCATTTACTTTCCGTCTGTGCTTGCTGAGTTCGACATGAGCTCACCCTTGCTATAATCATTAAAGGTTGCTCGGACGATCAGGAGTACAATTGCGATTTCCCTGAGGACTACCCTGAGTCTCCTGGTTGTTAGGCTCGTGTGGTTCTGCCATCGACCTTCCTGTGGCAAGGTGGACCTGCTGCGTCGACGTCTAGTTTCCCTTTTATTTATGGAACAGTTTAGCTTATGTTTCCCCTTCGCACTTTGATTAACTTCTGGCTTGTAATAATGGTACGTTTATTCTCATTTATGTAATTCGTTTGAACACTGTGTTTTGTACCATTGATGATGTCGGTCCATGTGGGTGAATTTGAGATCCTGGCGCACATGTGATTTGACACCCGAATGCTCTTTTACATCCGGGTGTGACAGAAGTGGTACCAAAGCCGTGTTGACCGTAGGATCACGCAGCCTAGTTAGAAACAGCCGTTTAGATTGTCCCTTTTTGGGTGGAATACACCATTGGATCTACTAACTGCCTTACTAACCTGTCTCATTAGACTTTATCTATTAGCCTTATCTACTCACTTTTACTAACAGTTCAGTTTATTCACTTACTTCCTGCATTTATTACCTTGTTATCATTTATTGCTTTCTATTTCTCATATTGCATTTGTATTCTTGTTTCAACTTTTACTACTTGTTATTTGAACCTTTCTTTTATACCTTGTCATTTATTATCATTCTACTCATATTATCTTCTTGTTCCTTGTTTTTCATTTATTACTTGAGTTATGTTTTATTTCTGCCTTGACAATAAATTTCATTACCTTGTTTTTACTTTATACCTTCATTACTTGCTTTTATATCTTACCATAAATACCACCAAAGTTCATATTGTCCATCCATTGTATAATCTTGGTTCATCTTCTTTACACATACACTTTTACCTTCATTTATGTTATTCATTTATCTATCATTGTCGTGATCTATTAACCGTTTCCTGCATGTCTCTGATCTTATGCATAAGTAGATGACTCGCCACCTGACCTGCCGCAAGAGCGTTATTCGTTTCCGCCCCGTTCAAGCCGTGGAGTTCTCGTTGACTGGTCGCGTGGATAACATCGTGTTCCAGCCTGACCAGCACCTTGATGACGGTGCTAACCTCCAAGACGCGGAACCCTATGAAGGACAGCAACCACCTCAAGCTCTGGTGGTGCATGGAAGGGCGCCTTGCTGGGCACCTGGAGGAGATGATCCCTTCGGTGATGATGACATGGATGATGATGATGATGATGATGAGGATGCACCTGGAGGACCTGGAGGACCCGGAGGACCCGGTGGACCTGGAGGACCTGGAGGTCAAGATGGACTTTTTGCTGCTGATGATGGGTGGATTGTGACAGTCTGCACAAGGGATGGTGGAGAGTGTTTCTTCCACAGCGAGCTGAAGCGTCTCCTTGACCAGCAGCTGGGACATGGCATGTTCTCAGTGGAGTACCGCAGTGAGCACTGGAGTCACCCAGACTACCCGGCGTATTGGAAGGTCTGGGCACACGTCGGCAGGCCTAACCCGACGTTGAGGGCACTGAGGATCATGTCCATACATGAAGCTGTGGCTGAGAGGTCTACCCAGATGGCGGGCATTAATGATGCTGCTCGCCAGGCTTTCTACGCATACCATGATCACTTCTTCGAGGAGATCAGCCAGGATGAGCGCCGCTACTACCCTCGCCGTCGCCGTGGAGAGTTGGCGATGACTATTGCTTCCACCACTGATGAGCAAGACCCCCGCGTGCACAGGACTGTCAAGCTGGTGGCGGTCGCTAACACCGAGCTCAACAGTTCACTAGTGGAGCTGAAGCAAGTCAGGAAGGAGCTGGACGACGCCAGGAAGAGGATAGCGCAGCTGGAGGCTCAGATCACTGGAGTGCCACCGCCTTCACCTCAGTGGCCTGCTTTCTCTCCGCCTCGTGAAGATCCAGCCTATGGAGATGCCAGCGCTCGTACTACTATAGAATAGGAGCTATTCCCAGCTTAGTAATAAATAGTGCCACGCTTAGAACGTTAGCACGATCTTAGTTATGCGAGTTTTGTGTTTAGTCGTTTGCTTAGTGTGCTTTGCTTGGTCTGTGTGAGAACTTGATTTATTATTGTGTTAATGGTGCGATTTGGTTCTATGTAATGAGTGCGATGAGTTGTGGGTCATGTCCACGACGCATCAAGAACAAGATTAAGTATTGAGTTTATATGAGATAGTTAGTTTGGGTTATCATCGGTCTCCTTTATTTGTGCTTTATCATATTTCATAATCGCTTTATCTTATCAGTCTTACTTTATCATGATCAGTTCATTATCTATATATTACATCTGTTATGAGTACTGTGTTTATCAACTGAGAAAGGAAAGTGACTATCAGCTGGTTCATACTTTGAGGAAAGATTATTACATTGCAGTTTACATTACAGCTCAGGTTTACACATATGAACTACATCTGATTTTATTATATTATTTCTATACATCAGATGCCTGTCCACACCAGGAGCAACACCAATGGTGGAAACAACGGGCAGTCCAACAACAACAACAATGATCACAGCGGGACTAATGCCAACCCTCCTCCTCCTGGGAATCAGCCCATGACCATAGAGCAGTTGATGACTATGCAGACTCAACTGATGCAAGGGATGGCTCATATTATGAACCACATGCAGCAGAACCAAAACCAGAATCAGAACCAACATCAAGGAGGTAACAACGCGTTTGCCCCACCTAGGGACAAGCGTGGAGAGTTCATGAAGGGACGTCCACCGTTCTTCTCTCACTCAGCTGATCCTATGCAAGCTGAGGATTGGCTTAAAGCTGTGGAGAAGCAGCTGGTCATTGTTCAGTGCAATGATAGGGAGAAGGTTCTGTATGGCTCTGGGCAGCTTCAGGGAGTCGCACGGGACTGGTGGGATTCGTACTGCTTTGCACATCAGGACTCGGATACTATCACTTGGGATGAGTTCAAGGTCGCCTTCAAGACTCATCATGTGCCTGCTGGATTGGTGAAGCTGAAGAAGAAGGAGTTCCTGTCTCTGAAGCAGGGCTCCATGACAGTTTGTGAGTACCGTGACAAGTTCACTCAGTTATCGCGGTATTGCCCCAATGAAGTGGAGAATGATGAAGACAAGCAAGACCACTTCCTGGAAGGTTTGAATGATGGTCTGTCCTACATGATGTCAAATGTCAAGTATGCCAGTTTCCAGGAGATGGTGGACAGGGCATTGGTGCTTGAGAGCAAGCGCCGCAAGATGGAAGACAAGAAGAGGAAGTATAATTCCTCTCAGCAGCAGGCTGGTGCCAGTCGTCCCCGTTACAACAACCAACAGGGCCCTCAGACTCGCCCTGCATATCAGTCAGGCAACCAAGGACAACAGTAGAATGTCAGGTACAGCAACCAGAGTCAGCAGACGAGCCAGCGCTACAACAACAACCAAGTGCAGCGCCCCGCTAGTCAGGCGCCTCGCCAGAATGCCCCAGCACCATCAGGCTCTCGCCAGAACTCCAACACTGTCCCAGCAAATCCCAATGCCAACCCCACCCCCACTGGAAATACCTGCTTCAAGTGTGGTCAGCTTGGACACTACGCGAATGCTTGCCCCCAGAGGCAGAATAATAACAACAACAATGGAAGGGTGAATCATGTGAAGCTGGAAACTGCTGAGGAGGCTCCAGATGTGGTAGTTGGTACGTTTCTTGTCAACTCTTGCCCAGCTACTGTTTTGTTTGATACTGGAGCATCACATACTTTTATAAGTGCACAGTTTGTTGAGAAACATAGTATAGCCACCTGTACCATGCAAAACACCATGCTAGTTAAATCACCTGGGGGAAAGATGCATACTAATACTTTGTGTCCGGGAATGAGCATTAAAATAAGGGGGGTAGATTTTCCTGTCAATCCTATTGTGTTGGGTTCAGAAGGTTTAGATATGATATTGGGAATGAGATGGTTGTCCAAGTTTAAGGGTACTATTCAGTGTGCTGAGAAGACAGTGGCTCTAACAGCACCTAGTGGGAACAGAATTGAGGTCAGAGTTTCTATGTCACCTAGCAGTGAAGGAACAGTTTACCATGTGAGCAGTGGGTCAGTAGAAGACATTCGAGTTGTGAAAGAGTTCCCTGATGTGTTCCCAGAGGATTTGCCAGGTATGCCACCTGAACGTGAGATTGAATTTGTTATTGATTTATTACCTGGTACTGCACCCATATCTAAGAGACCTTATAGAATGGCTGTTAATGAGTTAGAAGAACTTAAGAAACAACTAAGGGAGTTACAGTCTAAGGGGTATATCCGTCCTAGTTCCTCACCTTGGGGAGCTCCAGTTATTTTTGTAGAGAAGAAGGATGGGACACAGAGGATGTGTGTAGACTATAGATCTTTGAATGAGGTCACAATTAAGAATAAATACCCTTTGCCTAGAATAGAGGACTTGTTTGACCAGTTGAAAGGAGCTTGTGTGTTTTCCAAGATAGATCTGAGGTCAGGTTATCACCAGTTGAGGATTAAACCTAGTGATATTCCAAAGACTGCTTTCACCACCAGATATGGACTTTATGAATATACAGTGATGTCTTTTGGGTTGACTAATGCTCCAGCTTACTTTATGTATCTGATGAATAAAGTTTTTATGGAGTATTTGGATAAGTTTGTGGTAGTCTTTATTGATGATATCTTGATCTACTCCAAGACTGAGGAAGAACATGAGGAACACCTGAGGCTTGTGTTGCAGAAATTGAGGGAGCATCAGCTCTATGCCAAGTTGAGTAAGTGTGACTTCTGGTTGAAGGAAGTGTCTTTTCTTGGACACGTCATTTCAAACGGTGGAGTTGCTGTCAGTCCGAAGAATGTGGCAGATGTTCTTAAGTGGAGTCCACCTCAGACTGTTGGAGAAATCAGAAGTTTTCTAGGAATGGCTGGTTACTATCGGAGATTCATTGAAGGATTCTCCAGTATTGCCAAGCCCATGACCGCTTTGTTAGAGAAGGGTAAGCCATTCAAGTGGAATGAACAGTGTCAGGCTAGTTTTGAGGAGTTGAAGAAGAGGTTGACTACTGCACCAATTTTGACTTTGCCTGATGTGACTAAAAGTTTTTCTATCTATTGTGATGCTTCCAAGCAAGGTTTGGGATGTGTATTGATGCAAGAGGGAAAAGTGATTGCCTATGCATCCAGACAGTTGAAGAAACATGAGGTGAATTATCCCACTCATGATCTTGAGTTAGCAGCTGTGGTCCATTCACTGAAGATCTGGAGACACTATATTCTGGGTCATAAGTGTGATATTTACACAGATCACAAGAGTCTGAAATACATCTTCACTCAGAATGACTTGAACCTGAGACAGAGAAGATGGTTAGAGTTGATCAAGGATTATGAACTGGAGATTCATTACCACCCTGGCAAAGCTAACGTAGTTGCTGATGCTCTGAGTAGAAAGAGTCAAGTGAATATGATGGAAGCCACGGAGTTACCGATGGAACTACTGGCAGAATTTGAGTATCTCAATTTGGGGTTTGTTGCTAACACCCAAGGTACTTCCATGGACATAGAGCCAACTCTTGAGCAAGAGATCAGAAAAGGTCAGAAAGAGGATGAAGAGATCAAAAAGATACTTAAGCTGATAGAGGAAGGTAGAGCACCTGGATTCAAAGTTGATCAAGAAGGAATTGTTTGGCACAAGGACCGATTGTGTGTGCCTGATATTCAGAGAATCAAGGATGTGATACTGAAGGAGTGTCATGAATCTGCTTACTCTATTCATCCAGGAGGTACTAAGATGTACCAGGACTTGAAACAAAACTTTTGGTGGCCTGGTATGAAGAAAGATATTGGTGAATATGTGGCATTGTGTGACACCTGTCAGAGAGTAAAAGCGGAACATCAGAGGCCAGCAGGGTTGTTGCAACCGTTGAAGATACCTGAGTGGAAGTGGGATGAGATCAGTATGGACTTCATAGTGGGATTGCCGAAAACTCAACGAGGTTATGACTCAATATGGGTTGTAGTAGATCGATTGACCAAGGTAGCTCATTTCATACCGGTCAGAACTAACTACCGTGGAGATCAGTTAGCAGAAAAGTATATGGAACGGATTGTGTGTCTGCATGGAGTTCCTAAGAGGATTGTGTCTGATAGAGGTACACAGTTCACATCAAAGTTTTGGGAGAAGTTACATGATGCTTTGGGAACCGAGCTCAGATTCAGTACTGCTTATCACCCTCAGTCCGATGGTCAGACAGAGAGAGTCAACCAGATAGTAGAGGATATGCTCAGGTCTTGCGCTTTACAGTATGGAGATAGTTGGGATACTAGTTTGCCCTACGCCGAGTTCTCCTATAACAATAGTTATCAGACTAGTCTTAAGATGACTCCTTTTGAAGCCTTGTATGGAAGGAAGTGTAGGACTCCATTGTTCTGGAACCAGACTGGTGAAAGGCAAGTGTTCGGACCTGATTCATTGAGAATAGCCGAAGAAAGAGTTCAATTCATCCGACAGACTCTGAAAGCAGCTCAGTCTAGACAGAAGAGTTATGCTGATGTGAGACGAAGGGAACTTGTGTTTCAGGCAGGTGATTATGTATACGTGAAAGTATCTCCGATGAGGGGTCTAAAGAGGTTCAATGTCAAGGGAAAGCTAGCTCCAAGATATGTTGGTCCTTTCAAGATCTTGGAAAGAAAAGGAGAGGTGGCTTATGAGCTTGAGTTGCCTGTTAGCTTATCCAATGTGCACAATGTTTTCCATGTCTCCCAATTCAAGAAATGCTTGAGAGTGCCTGAGGAACAGTTGCCACTAGAGGAACTGGATTTACAGGATGATCTAACTTATGAAGAGAGTCCTATCAAAGTCCTGGACACAGCAGAGAGAATTACCAGGAGTAAAACTATCAGGATGTGTAAAGTACAATGGAAACATCACTCTAAGGAAGAAGCAACCTGGGAAAGAGAAGATGATCTGAAATCCAAATACCCTCAGTTATTCCCTGGTTCATCCTAATCTCGAGGACGAGATTCTTTTAAGGGGGGTAGGTTTATAACACTCCAAATTTTTGAATTTCAAATTTAGTTTAAATTTGACTTAATTTTGGCTCAATTTGAATTTCCGGGAAATTATTAAATAATTTACAAAATTAAGTAAAATTAAATATAAGGTAGAAAACTTGTTTGTCTGCATTCATGCCGCTGCATTTATTTTTGTTTGACTTGCTTGCTTGTGCTTGAATTATTTTGTTGCAAGAAAGAAAATTTAGAAGAAACTGTCTCTGTTTTTTTTAAAAAAAAAGAAAGAAAGGGGAGAGCCCCCACCTGGGCCGATTCTCGGCCCAGCCCCCGCGCGCGCCCCCCCTCTCCCCGCTTCGGCCCAAGCCGCGGCCCAGCAGCGCCCCTGCCGCCCGCTGCCATTGACGGGTGGGGCCCACCCGTCAGGGTCGCCCCCTACCTCCGTCCGAGTCGGAAACGGCCGCCGCCGTTCGTTCCGACTTCCGCGCCGCCCGCAATCCGAGGACCCGGGGCCACCCTAGCCTATTTAAGGCATCCCTCAGCCGCGCACGCGTCCCTAAGTCCTAACCCTAGCCGCCAACTCGCCGAGCTCGCGCCGCCGCCATCGAAATCCGCGCCGCCGCCGTCGAGCTTCTCTTTGCCGTTGACGTTTCGCGAAGGTGAGACCTCCATCGCATTCGCCTCGCCGAGCCGCGCGCAACCGTGCCCTTGGCGTGCCCCCTGGTGCCCCGGTTAGCCGCCCCCGCGAGCTCCGGCCCACGCCAATGGCGCCGCCGCTCGCCGCGCCGCCGCCCGGCCGGCGCCCCGCCCCTGCTCCGGCGCGCGGTCCACCGTGGACCGCGGCCCAGCGCCCCCGTGCGGCCGGTCCACGTGGACCAGGTCCACGCCGCCCCCGCACCTCTCCCCGGTCCACCATGGACCGGTGGACCCCCGAGCCCCCCCGGTCCACAGCGCCGCCATGGACCGGGCCAACCGCCGGCCGCCACGTGGCCAGGACGGCCACGGCCCCCGCGCGCCCCTGCCGCTTTGCAGAAAAGCCCTCGGACTTATTCAAAATTAACCCGCAGTCCTGTTCTTTCAAAAATATTTAAGTTTATGCCCTTAGTTTTTGCAGTTTAACCCCTGGCTCGGTTAGAATTTATTTATTTAATCCAAAATGAGTTTTAATTAAGTTTTAATTAGTTTTAATTACGAAAAGTAGTTCAGTTTATCTGCAGAAATGCCATTCAACTTGTTTTAGCCATAACTTTTGTATCGTAACTCCGATTTAGGTGATTCTGGTCGCTATGGTTTCGTTTCGTCGAGTAGATTACAGTAGTGCAGTTGCTTTCTGTTTTCGCATGCTTTGGTGTACTGTTTCTGATTAAGTTTGTTTGCTTGAATGTTTTGTTCCTATGATTGATGATTGTCGCGTATAGCCAACGAGACGTTCGTGAAGGAAGAGGTTCAGGATCCCGCTGAGTTCGAGCAACCCGACATCGATCAAGGCAAGTGCAGACACCGTTTGATCATTTTGAACCTACTCATTAATGTCATTTACTTTATATGCATGTGTCCAATGAATGCAAACCCTAAGGACATGACTAGCTTTACTTATTATTCCTTGCTCACCTGGGGTTATGTATTTGGGTGGACTAGGCTATACTAGGTTTGCTTAGCTGCTCTACTCATCTTATACACATGCCTAAACAAGTATTAGTCTCTACTCAACTTGATGCTTAAATTGTGCTGAATCTTTGGTCACTGCGGTGATGGCATGTTGGATGCTTATGAGCATCGTGATGATGGTGGTGACAGGGGGAGCGGGTACCGTTGGTGGTCCGATTTGCCGGGCGTACCCGTCTCTGCTCTCCGTAAGGACTTAGTCAGGGAGCGGCCCCCTGGGACTTACAGTGCAGCTCCAAGCTATATGGCTCTGGCTTAACTAATTAGCAGGACCTCCACTAGTAGGGTGTTACTTTCCGGGTAGGCGTGAGGAAGTAACTTGGGTAATGAATATTAAGTTGTCGGTTGATCGGTACGCCATGGCTATGGGTATCGACTGTCGAGCGCCCCGGCGAAAACTTGCGAGTGGCATCCTATTAGTTGGACCCTGTGAAAGGTCTCGTAGTGAGACCCTGCCTGCTCACCTTGGCAGTGTTTTGGGGAGTCGCGACCCCGGGCAAATGGGAATCACGACTTGGAGTGAACGTGCACACCTCTGCAGAGTGTAAAACTGATATATCAGCCGTGCTCACGGTCACGAGCGGCCCAGACCCTCACTTGATGAGCAAATTGGATTCACTGGTTACTTGGAGATGGACCTTGGCGAGGTTGCTACCTCGTGTTTTGGCGGAATGGCTATTCCGTGTTGGCAGGATTGCTATCCTGTGTTATTATTTGGGGTTAATCCCTGGACTTCTATAATTATTAGGTTAATCATTTAAAAGATGTTAATCACTACTTATACTAATTAAGGGTTATGCTACTCATATTTAGTAATAGGTTGTTCTAATAATAGTTTTAATTAAAAGTGATCAACTAAAATGCTACCGCAGTCAAACCGAGTCAACTTTACCTTGTTTTAAGCCTTGCATGTCATTTACTTTCCGTCTGTGCTTGCTGAGTTCGACATGAGCTCACCCTTGCTATAATCATTAAAGGTTGCTCGGACGATCAGGAGTACAATTGCGATTTCCCTGAGGACTACCCTGAGTCTCCTGGTTGTTAGGCTCGTGTGGTTCTGCCGTCGACCTTCCTGTGCCAAGGTGGACCTGCTGCGTCGACGTCTAGTTTTCCTTTTATTTATGGAACAGTTTAGCTTATGTTTCCCCTTCGCACTTTGATAAACTTCTGGCTTGTAATAATGGTACGTTTATTCTCATTTATGTAATTCGTTTGAACACTGTGTTTTGTACCATTGATGATGTCGGTCCAAGTGGGTGAATTTGAGATCCTGGCGCACATGTGATTTGACACCCGAATGCTCTTTTACATCCGGGTGTGACATTAAGCGTCATGAAGAGCATTATCCAACACATGATCTAGAGTTGGCAGCTGTAGTCCATGCTTTGAAGATTTGGCGACACTATTTGTTGGGTAATACTTGTCACATATACACTGATCATAAGAGTTTGAAATACATCTTCACTCAGTCAGAATTGAATATGCGTCAGAGAAGGTGGTTAGAACTGATAAAAGACTATGATATTGAAGTACACTATCACCCAGGCAAAGCCAATGTAGTGGCAGATGCACTCAGTCGAAAGAGTCATTGCAATTGTCTGGAAGTCAGGCCTATAGACCTTACCTTGTGTTACGAATTTGAGAAGTTAAGCCTTGAAATGATTCCACAAGGAAGTTTTGCAAATGTGACAGTTCAATCGTCTATCAAAGATCAGATTATTACAGCTCAGAAAGAAAATAAGGGTATGATCTTTTTGAAAGAAAAGATTCAGTCTGAGCAGAATTCCAAGTTCAGAATCGATGAAGCTGGAGTGATTTGGTTCAAGGATCGTTTAGTAGTTCCAAAAGTTCCTGAACTCAGAAAACAAATTCTTGATGAAGCTCATGCAACAAGATTTTCAATCCATCCAGGCAGTAATAAGATGTATCATGATCTAAAACAAAGATTCTGGTGGACTAAGATGAAGCTTGAAATTGCTAGTTATGTGGCTAGATGCGATACTTGTCAAAAAGTGAAAGCAGTTCATCTTAGGTCTGCTGGAGAATTGCAACCTTTGCCAATTCCATCTTGGAAGTGGGATGACATTAGTATGGACTTCATAGTGGGTTTACCCAGAACATCGAGAGGGTTTGATTCCATATGGGTCATTGTTGATCGTCTAACCAAATCAGCCCATTTCATTCCAGTAAGAAAGGATTATCGAGCTTCTGACTATGCTAAGATATACTTTAACCGAATTGTGAGTTTACATGGTGTTCCAAAGACTATTGTATCTGATAGAGGGACACAATTTGTTAATGCTTTCTGGAAGCACTTGCATAAATCCTTGGGTACCAAACTTCTACATAGTACAGCTTATCATCCACAGACTGGAGGTCAGACTGAAAGAGTCAACCAGATCTTAGAAGATATGTTAAGATCTTGCGTGCTCAGTTATTCAGAGAAGTGGCACGAATGTTTGCCTTTAGCAGAATTCTCTTATAATAATAGTTATCAAGAAAGCATTAAGATGGCACCATTTGAAGCCCTATATGGCAGAAAGTGTAGAACACCTTTGAATTGGTCAGAACCTGGAGAACATAGTCTCTTCGGGGTTGACTTAGTCAAAGAAACTGAAGAGAAAGTCAGGCTCATTCGAGAGAACATGAAGATAGCACAGTCCAGGCAAAAGAGTTATGCTGATAAGAGACGTCGATCTCTTATCTTTGAGGTTGGTGATTATGTATACCTCAAAGTGTCACCTATGAAAGGAGTCACTCGATTTGGAGTAAAAGGAAAGTTGGCACCTCGATATATAGGTCCATATCAAATCCTTGAAAGATGTGGAAAGGTGGCATATCGTCTAGATTTACCACCACAGTTATTATCAGTTCACAATGTGTTCCATTTCTCTCAGTTGAAGAAATGTCTTCAAGCACCTGATCATATCATTCATGTTGAAGGGATTGAGTTAAAGCCTGATCTGACATATTCAGAGTATCCTATCAAGATTCTGGATCAAAAAGATCGAGTCACTCGTAGAAGAACTATCAAATTCTATAAGGTGCAATGGAATCAACATACCGAAGATGAAGCCACGTGGGAGTCCGAAGAGTTTCTCTTAGAAAGTTTTCCTGAGTTCCTTTTTTCTGTCCTATCCTTGTAGTCTGTAGTGTAATGATCTACCCCTATTTTTGTAAAAGTTGGTTTTGGAAGTGCTTGACAAACTTCCTTTTCCATTAGTTAGCCTTCAAGTTAAATCTCGGGACGAGATTTCTTTAAGGGGGAAAGAGCTGTAACACTCTGGTGTTAAACAAACTAAAACATGACATGTCATCATATGCACCGGCATTTCATCTAAGTTGATAACCTGGATATGCATTCAATAAAAACAAGTTTAAATCTTATGCTTGTGCTTAGTGGATAAGGTGTGTTTAGTTTAAAATCCTTGGGTGAAAGTTTTCCGAGAACTAAAAGGGGGGAAAAACCCTAATTTTAAAACCCTGGATTTGCCCCCTTTTGTGCAATTCAAAAACCAAGCACAATTTGAAGTTGAGTTCAAAAGCAAAGTTGTAGATCTTGTCAAGATGTACAACTTTGGTGTTTTGAGTTTTTGAAGTTTCAATGCAAAATTCAAAGTAATTTTGAAAATACAGATTTCCAGAAAGTGTCCCCTTTTTCCAATTTGAATCTCTAATTCAAAATCTATTTGGAATTTTGAAAAATGATCAACATGAAAGTGGTAAGGCTTGAAAAGTTGAACAACTTTCATGTTGGGAGTTTTTCAAGTTGTTTTGGAAAATCAAAAGTAATTTTGGAATTTCTAATCTGCCCCAATTCGAAAATTGAAATTTTCCCAATTTGAGATTTGGATTTCAAACTGTTTGGCTCAAATTCATCCCTTTCCATTTGAAATCAGCCTTGGACCCTTAAAGATGTTTTGTAGTATTCAAAATTCTGAACAAGTTTTATTTTGGCAGAAATTTGACTTCTGTTCAAATTTTGGTTGATTTTCGCAAAAAGACAGAAAGGGTACTTTGGGAAAGAGGGGGATAAGCTCGGTCTCTGTTCATGGCGGTGGACCGCCGAGCTTGAGCCGGCGTTTGACAGCGCGTGAACCACCGATTAACCTCGTCCAAACGCGTGCTCGCATCCGTGGCAAGGTGAAGCAGCTGCTGGCGAAGTGGAGCGCGACGTGTCCTTTTCCCTTGCGATCACCGACGTCTTTTTCGCCACCGGAGCACCGACGGACGGCGGCTCGTCCAACTCCAAATTCACCCCGGTTGCTTCCTTCCCAATCCACCCGAGCACTCCACTAGCTTCGCCAAGTCCTTACCATCGATTGCGCCCCCGAGCGCAAGCTCTACCTTGCTACCGCTCCAACCCGAGCCGTTTTCCTCTCCAGCTCCGGCCGAAGCGCCGCCGCGAGTACCTCACCGTGGCCAGCATCACTCCGACTCTCTCCGCTGCCGCTCCTTGCTCGGTTGCAGTCGCGGTGAGCTCCTAAAGCTTTTGCGTCGCTCAGCTCGCGCTCTACTCGCCTGGGGCGGCCGGCGTTTGCTCGGCCGAGGCAGCTATCCGCCGTGCCCGTGGTCGCGGAGGCTAGGATAGGGGAGAGCGGGTGTAAAGGGGGTCTACGGGTGCGCGAGGAACTGGGGAAGCTAGCGCACCCTGCTGCGGAAGCCGGGAGCTCACCGGTGTTGAGCTGGAGCTCGCCGGAGTGGAGGCGGGAGGAGGGAGAAGCTTCTGACGAGCGGGACCCGCCCGTCAGTGGCTGCAGGAGAGGGGCAGCGCCCGCGCGCGACGCGGGAAGGCTTCCGGGCCGACTTGGGCCGTGCCCAAGCGGGCCGCCTACGCAACAGTGCTGTTTTTTCTTTTTCTTTTTGTTTAAAAATGATTGATGTTTGAATTTATGCTATAAATTGTGTAGTGATCCAAAAATGATGAAAATTTTTGTATAGATTCCATAAAATGAGTAGAACACAGGAAAAATATTAGGTTCTATTTTCTGATAGTTTGCATGTATATTTAACTTGCCTCTGTTTAATAATAAATAAATCTTCCATGATTTTTAATAATTTATTGGTATATCCAAAAATCATGAAATTTGACATGTGAACTTATGTTACTGTTATCTATCTCCATGAATATTTTCAGCTCTTTTTGATAAAGTATGCTCTGTTTCTTAATAAAGCTATTTAAAATAAGTATAAAAGAAATAGAAATAATTAATCCTTTTAGGATTTGAATGGTATTTTGGATTGATTGACAACCAGTGGTCACTTAGCATAATATGCTCCCTGGTTATGATTTATTTTATATATATGATCTTTATTGTTTGATAGATACCCAATATTGCTTAATAAAAATGATAAAGTTTGTTTAGTAGTAATCTATGCTTTGATAGCTAGCTTAGTTTGTTTCTTTACCATGAAGGTAAGTTGTACTCGAGGTAGTCATGTTTGTTGTTATCATCCAAGAACATGTAACCTGTCTTTATCATGCCATGAGTATATCATAATCATGCATATGCACTTTTACGTATAGAATACGCTCCGGAAGAATCTGATCCTCAGTGGGTTGCTTCCGAGTTTGTGGATCCTTCGGGCTTTGCTGAGTTGCCGAACTTCCCTTCCGGTCAAGGCAAGCCCCGGACATTAAACCCTATCCTTGTATTTTCATAAAGTTATTTATATCACTTGAGTTAATATGATGCATTAGGTGAATAAGAGTTGAGTGAATCCTATTTGCTGCATTATCCACCTTGATGATTTCCATATTAACCTTGATACTTGTTTTATGAAAATACTTAGTATGCTTAGCCCTGCTTATTAGATAAGTTTTCAAATGAGAAAGTTTGAAGGGTTGTTGTGGAATACTTTTATAGTCAATAATGTTTCAACTTGAGATCGGTCGGTGGACTTGCTTTAAGAATGGAGTCTTAAAGTAGTGTCTCCAACTGTGTCGATTAAGGACCGTACCGTTGTTGGCCTGTTGTGATTGAGACCTTTGAGTACAGCCCACATGCGGTGGTAAGCCTTACCTATAGCTATTCCGATACTTGAGAACGGCTAACCGCGTACTGGGAGTGGAGAGATGGCGAGAGTAGCGTGTACCCACCTTACGGATCTGAGATGACCGGGAAACATCTAGATTGGCTGTAGGATGGTGGTGTACTGTACTCTCGGGTGACGCTGGCCCCGTTCTTGTATGGGAGGATCTATAGAAAAGGTTGATATATGCAAGATTAAGTTCTACATATGTCGTGTGGTACTGAATCCCCAGCTGGGTTTAATCGATTCGAATCGCCGTGTTTCCTCGGATATGGAGCCTCAATCCTCGTACCATCATCGTAGTAATAAGTGAATCTTTGGTATAAGGAAGATATGGTTTGCTTATGAAAGTTTGATAATAATTTGGTTAGTCATAAATGATAACCTTGAGTTAAAACTTGAAAGTAGGTTTTATTCTTAGTAAGCTTTTATGCAAAAGAAATGCTTTGATTTTGCTAAAGCTTTACCTTGAATCCCTATAGCCTGCATACCTGAGTCTCCACCTCTTTTATAGTCGGTTAAGTCTTGTTGAGTACTTTTGTACTCAAGGGTTATTAACCCATGTTGCAGGTGAACCTTTTGATCAACCTTTCGATGGTCGTTGTTTCTTCACTCTTGTGGAAGAGAGTGATGATGATGAATCTGATGTGTGACCTTGGGCAAGTAAAAATTGTTGTGTGACTTATGGTTTATGTAATAAAGTTCTGAACCTTTTATGTACTAAATACTTATGGTTTGTAACCGTTGGACTTAAGTTTCAATCTATGTTATGTAACCTTTCCGCTTTTACTCTGGTTTATCTTATCTATGAAAATGTTGTAATACTGTAATGCTTAATGAGGGAATTCCTGGAAAGAATGTAACGTGGATGATTCGGGTTTCCCGAGGACACCCGACAGACTTCTTGAGTCATTTGGAACTCGTGCACGTCGATCAAAAGTCTTTGGGACAATGATGTGTGCATGTGGGCCACTTAATTCAGGAGGTTCTGCCACAACATATGTATTAATCATTAAATATAAATAAAAAATAACTAATTATACAAATTTAAGTGCTACAGTGTCAATTTTATCAAAAATTTTTAAACTAAACAAAAATATGGAGCGAGGCACAACGCCTTACATTTTTGGAACTTGCAAGACACATTTTTCATAGCATCCTATGCGCGCACCAAACGGTGTTCCCTGTGAGACCTGAAAATATTTGGATTTGAGAATTTTCAATATTTGAGAGAATTTTCAAATATTCGAGACGATTTCCTGTGATCCCGACATGCTAGATAGACCATTAGTAGATTCTCGTGTCAAATGTGCTGTCAAAGTGTTTTTTTTGTTGCCGTTGTCAAAAGTCATAAAACAGCTAGGGCAACCGCAGTGGTGGATCGGTTGAGTCGATTCCCTGGGACAAAACTAGCTTGGTTGGACCTCACATTAAAAAGTAAAATAATGAAACGGAATATTCTTGCTTAACCTTCGGTCTCACACATGCTCCTTTTCCCTCGTCCGCTAGAGCAGAACAACACACCACTCGCTAACTAGGATACGTGCAACACTTTCAATTCATAGAAAAAGCAACACGATTCAACTTCTGATTTTCAAATGTCTTTAGATGTTCATGTCGACTAGTCAAAGAAGCAATTGTAGCATCAGCGATTAATAGGAAGTAACTAAACTCTGAAAAAAAACGATGCATGAGGTGTCACACGATAAGGCTTTTGGGCGACGTGGTGAGAAAGACAAACGCCTTGTTCTTTAGGCTCCTATAAGTTAGGAAAGAAAAATACTATTGTCTAATTTAGAAAAACACTTTTAAATGATTAACAAATTCAGCTGACAGTAGTAAGCAAACCAAAAGTACCTCAGGCACGTACGTACGTACGTACGTAACGCCGCAGCTTTGCCCATGCACAGGTCTTTTCGACACAGTTACGACGTGCACGCACCCGTCTCGCAGCGCAGTGCCGCTGCCGCAGTTACTGGCAATAGGAGTAGTACACAGATAATGGCGACGTCGTCCTGCTGCGCCCTGCCACGATACGTCGATACCAGAGAGCGTACCTACTCTTGTACTGTATATGTTATCTGCTGGTGCACGCTGGATGGAGCGGTCACGGAGGATGTCGTGGTACTGTACTTGCGCTTCGATTATTGCAGCAGCACGGCGCGCTGCGAGGATATATGCACGTCGTACGGAGTATGCATCATGTAGTATATACGACGAGAGGCGACATACGTACGTTCCTGCCCCTCCCGTACGTACCGACGACAACGACGTACGTAGACGTGGCCGTATCCACGAGACAGCGACAACAACGCCCACGCCACGCCCCCCCCCTGACACGTACGTACATGTTGCGCGTACAGGCAGGCAATGCGTGTGGTGTGGGCGCTGGACAGAAGAGTCTCTGTCCTTTGTGCCGTGAGGCACTCATCACTCTACTACAGTAGGCACGTTCGGTACTATAGCTACTACTCCTACTCCAGCATGTACTATCTACTGGTAGTAGACGTCGACGTGCGTGCGTCTACTGGTAAATGTTGGTCATGCTTGCGGGCGTCCCGGCGAGCGCGTTGCTCTCCTCCTGCCTTTCGGTTCGCGATTGGGCGGCCGGCGGGGCCGTCATGATGCGGTCAAATCCAACTATGCGAGGGCCGGGCCAGCTGCACCATGCCCGGCGTTGCCTTGCCTTGCCACCGGAAAAAAGCTAGCCTAGCCTAGCCTAGCCTAGCCTACCACCGCAGGAGTGCGCGCCCGGATGCGCGGGGGCGCAGTGCATGCATGCTTTCGGGCGGCATCATGGCAAGCCGGGGGAGCGAGGCAGCGTCGCAGTCGCAGCGAGCGAGCGAGCGATGGCTGCAGCCTGCAGGTGGTGGGTGGCGTTAAAAGCCGGGCGCGCGCGCGCGCGACAGCCGTACATGCATGGTTCTGGTTCGATCATCGCCGGTGCCCATGGCGCTCGGTCGGGACTCGCCACGGCACGCCGGAAGGGGAAGGCACTCTGACCGAGACCGTCCGGAAAAAAAAAATAATCTATAGTACGGGACAACCATCAGCAGCTTCAGAAATTGTACTGCAGGAGGACATCGGCATTCGGCACCAGTTCACTGACCACGCAGGCACGCATTGGAGAAGCGCAGCCCATTTGAAACTGGTGAGGGACCAAATTAGCGGCCTGTCTGTGGCCTGACTAGATGGTCTGTTCATAACGGCCCATTATGACAGCCCACGGCCCATCGATGTTGACCTCAAGCTCGAAGCCAACCCACAGATTGGTGCTTTGCCGGTTCTCTCCTTTTATTTTATATTTTATTTTTTTCTAATCCTTAACTTATGTGTGCGTTATACATTCTAGAGTTAATCGTTTTCGGCGTTTCCAATGTGGTAACTTTTTCTTCTGAAACTCAATGTGCTAAAATTTTGGAGCACAAAATTCATAAGACCTGTTATGTTAATCCTAATCGTCAAGATATATATCTTGATAAAAAAATCTGGTTCAACATTTAAATAATATTTTTCACACTAATGAAATCATATATATGAGTGTATGCGTGCGAACACATATAGATTTGTACCTTTTTTTATCGAAAAAGATACGATGATCATGATCTCCTGAGTCCTTGGTTTTACTGTAATTCGTTAGTCCAGATTATATTGAGATCAATCTGTTATATCATGCCATGCCTTGCACGTCTTGCGCATTGCCTTATAAGTACGATTGATACTAGAACGCCTTCTCAGATTCCGGGTAGTAATTAGCCCAGCAATCGTGCATGCATGCATGCACTTAATAATTTGATCGATGGCCGCCATTTAGGTAACCTTTCCATCTACCGCGCATGCATGCACATTATTATAAATGCACACGCACATTTCAGTGGGGAGGATTACTTTTTTTTTTTCATTTTTGTCATTATCTAGATGGAGAAGGAGGACGGCGGCGGCAGCAGCAGCAGTAGCAAGAGCACGGGAGATGTTGACGAACAAGGAGAGAGCATCGCCGAGAGGATCAAGTGCACCATAGAGAAGGCGGTATTCTGTTGCGACGTCTGCACTAAGCCCTTCAGCCCTTTGATATTCCAGGTTAATTCATCACATCCATTTTACAAAAAAGATCGTTTTAGTTTGTTGATGGATCAACATGCATGTCAATGGCTTGGTGTTCCAAGTAAGCAATAACCTGAGTTCTGACGCAAGTCTTTTCATTGTGTGTGTGTGTGTGTGCGCTTCCTTCTAGTGTCCCGGGGGGCACTTCGTCTGCTCGCGCTGCCGCGGCGATCTGCCGGGCCAGAAGTGCACGTTCGGCTTCGGCTCCGTCCGATGTACCGCCGCCGGCACCCTCGCGCGAAGCCACGGCATGGAGCGCGCCATGGAGTCCATCCTCATCGACTGCCGCTACGCCGAGCACGGGTGCACCGAGGAGACCGAGTACTGCCGTTATGACCAGCACCGGCTGATTTGTCCTCACGCGCCGTGCGAGTGCCCAGCGCCCGGCTGCGACTTCGCCGGGAAGACGGCGGATGAGCTCCTGGACCACCTCACCGCCGGCACCGGCCATCACAAGTGGCCGTCGACGACGTTCCGGTACTGGGTGCCCTTTGATCTTCGCATCGTCGAACTGGGCACGACGCCGCACGTTCTCCGCTGCAGCAACGACGGGCAGCTCTTCCTCGTGAGCGTGAAACCGGCGGCGGAGCCACCTGGGCTGCTTGCCGTCTCCCTCGTCTGCGTTCAGCACTTCAAGCCCGACGGATTCCAGTGCTCGGTGTCTTTCTCGTACTCTAAGCGCCATCGCGGCACTTCGACATGGGAGCTACGTCGGCCGCGAAGGTTCTCTGGTTCTTGGCCCCCGACGGACTACATCTGTGTTGTGCCCAACAAGGAGTCGACGGACGGACCAGACGACGCTGGCCTAGTGCTCACGGTCAACATCGCATGTATTGACGCCGTTGATGAAGAAGACGACCTGGACGACAGTAGCTACGACGTTGACAGCGATGAGGATATGACAATGAGTAGTTCTTGATTACTCATCAATCAGTAGACTTTTTGTGGGAGGATATTTTCGTCATTTAGTGGGTAGGCGTTGAGGTTGAGATGCTTTCTGTCGCCAAAGGCATGATCTATTAGTTAGCTCGTACTATGCTTCTTTCAGTTATCTCTACGTTTCAATATAAGTCAACTTTTTAGAGTTGTTCTAAATACAACTATTTTAGTTTTGATTATCTTTATAGAAAATAACATCTATTTATACGACCAAATTAATATAACAAGATACATTATAAAATTTATCTTTATAAAGTATTTATTTGGTATCATGCAGATGTTGTTACTCTTTTAAAACAGATTAAACTTAACATAGTTTCACTTTGATTCTTGAAGTTAATTTATTTTCACATTAAGGGAGCTTAGGGGCCGTCGTAATTCAAATTATGAGACGTTCCATACTTACCATTTTGCTTAGCTATCACACTTAGAGCATCTAAGAAGGCTGTGGCAAATTGAGTTGGCATTTGTCGTTGTTTGCAAACTCCCATAACAAAATGCAAAGGATAAAAATAGGTTATCTCTAAGGGAATTGTCATTTGGACTTGGCAAAGGATAAAAATATGAGGTCTCCAGGCGCGCGCGCTTTCCTCGCGCGTGACTTTGCTCGCGCGATCGGTTTTGCAAAGCCGTCCACAGCTTGACATTTTTACCAAGTTTGCTCCCTCATTTGCCAAGTTGCCTAAATTGCAAACTCCAAATGCAAAACCGTTGGATACCTCTAAAAGAGCTTTTTGGCAAATTACTCAAATGCAAAACCTTTAGAGATGCTCTTACACTGAGACGTTCCCCCTCATTTGCCAAGTTGCCTAAATTGCAAACTCCAAATGCAAAACCGTTGGATACCTCTTTTAGAGCTTTTTGGCAAATTACTCAAATGCAAAACCTTTGGAGATGCTCTTACACTTTGAGTTTTGAGACGTTCCCCACTTCGGCAATTCATCGGAGGCTAAAGGGAGTGGAGATCCATCTCTTTAATAAATTTTCCAGTAGATCAATCTAGTCCTGTTAGGTTTAGGGGTCACTACATGCAAGTTTCTTGCATTGGGGATTTGTGTCCTTTTTAGTGACAGCGAGGAGGTAGGGTGGATTTGATTTCTCCATGACGATTCTGATGAAGATAAGCAACTTCCTTAGCATTATGACATGGAGAGTTATGTTTCCGGATGATGACATCAAAGCAGAGATGATGTTGCCGTTATGGAATAAATTTATTTGATCTCTTCTTTATTTTGTTGTGGTTAAATTTGACCATGGTAAAGAACTAGTCAGAGTAAAGTCTGTCCCTCAAGCCTATTACTGGTATTGTGTTTGGAAGATTCAGATAAGTTTTTCTTTATTCTTTGGTGCAAGAAGGAAGAAGGAAGACACAAGAAAGAAATTTCAACTACGTCTATTGGAATGTTGATCGTCGCTCATTGGTTATATGTTTTTGAGCCTTTTACCGAGTGTTTGCCTGTGCGAACATCCATATGATTCGTCATATAAGTTTGGACTTGAGATTTGGAGGTATACGAAGCATGGGTACATTATAGATGAAGAACAGTTTCTCGGTATATGTATTGTATTCCAGAGTGTCTATAACATGATGATGTACTCAACTGTATTTTAATATAATTCTTGTTTTGTCTAAATTTTTACGTGGCAATATTTTAAAAAGAGAAGATATATATGAATTTAATGGTCATAAAAGTAAATGTTTATGAAACAAAAGAATAAACTAGAATGATTGTTTAATTATTGCATTCTATGTTTTTAGAAATGACGCTACAAAACTTCACCAAGGCTATCATTAGTGGGGGCTTTATCCAATTTTTTATACATCTATATTTTGGAAACTATGCAGAAGAGTTTTATCCGCATGAAACTTTTTCTACTCCTATGAAACTCTTATCTCTCTTCATTAATACGGTACCACATCAGCATATTTAATATTCGTAAAACTCTAATAAAACCTCGTTGAGACTTACCTAAAATTAGCCTATGCAGTTCCTGGTCAACTTAAAATGGTATATCAATTAATTGCCCACTGTTTTTTTCCCAAAGCCGTGAAAATCTACAGTGAGATGAATGCGTCGAAAATGTAACTGACTTCTATGCGGCGCACTATTTCGTAACGTGTTTTTTTTTGAAAGTAACTATCGAACAGAATGTTTCCCAGAGCAAATATAATAAAAGACTATAGAAAGATTGTATACCAAAGCAGAGAAAATAATAAATGAGAAAAGTAGCGGGCTACTGGTATACGATCGGCTTATGCACAAGGAAAAAAACTATATAAGAGAAATAGATAAGTCATAGGTGTGCCAATTACTATATAAGTTGGCTCATAGATATGTTTTAAAGGTAGATACAACCAATATAGGGTTGTATTGCAAGCCTTACTCTCATACAGGGAGTAGATTGTCTTATTAGAAATCGGCGGGCCAAAATTTTAGGTCACATTGTGAACTTATAATATAATAAAAAAGCTGACATACAAAGAATCACACTAAACCAAAATTAGCTTAATCTTCCCTAACCTTATAGTAAAAGGTGACAACCACTATGATACCAAATAAGTATATTATAAAAATATATTTTATAATACGTCTAATAATACTAGTTTGATGCCATAAACATCGGTGCTCTTTTTTTAAAATAAATTTTACCAAATTTAAATTAGTTTAGCTTAGGACTACTCCAGATGTTAAAATTGAAAAGACACGAGGAAAGAGAGATTCATATGCCATTGTTTATTTGTGTATATGTAGTAAAGTAGGGGCTGGAAAATAGGAGTATTTCCGGTGACAAGAGCAATGCCCATAGAAATCAGTAGTGCTGAAAATAGGAGTATTTCCGGTGATGAGAGCAATGCTCATAGAAAACAGTAGCGCTGTTCAGCCAATTAGGGAACCTATTCAGCTAAGTAGGGAGTTTGTTTTATTGGAGTTGCTATTACTTTATTTAGCAAAATAGGCTATACTCCCTCTGTCCTGTGACATAATGTATTCTAAAAATTTTAGGACAAATTAAGAAAGAATATAAAAAACACATGTAATCTCATTTTTTTTTCTAATGTGGCACTTTCATCAGAATGATTGACGATGATTGGTTGATAAATAAAAAGTATTTAATGTAAAATTATTTTTATCATCTAGAATGCAATATGTTTGAGGATAAATTTTAAATGCTAGAATACACTATATTTAAAGGACGGAGAGAGAGTAGGCTATTGAAATCCTTTTGCTGGTGGACATAAAAGATGGAGTAATTTGTTCACGATGATCATGTTTTTTTTTGTTATCAAACATGTCCACGAGCAAATTGTTCCATTATCAATGTCCACTAACAAACGGAGATAACTGTCATGCCTTATTTAAGTGATCAGAACTTCCTTGGTTGTTTGGTTTAGGCCGTTTATTGCAATTTGCAAATAGATTGCGATCAATCTGTTGTATCATGCCATACACGTCATGTACATTGCCTTTACGCGAGTGTACAAGTTGATTGATATAGTAAAAAGTCTCTTCAGATTTTCTCAAATTGACGCCACATTGGACTCTACGCATGCACTAATTAGTGCAGCAATCGTGCATGGAATCAATTTGTTGATCTACTATCGCCCACATTGAGGCAACCCTTGCCCTTCCATCCTGGAACCGTCTCCACTTCTCAGTTATATATACCGCCCTGGCATGGCAGTGCTAGTCCAGCATCACTGATACTGTACCAGCGACATGGAGATCGAGAGTAACGCCGATGGCAGCGCCGGCAAGCGGAATGGACAAGTTGAGCAAGAGGGCGAGCATGTCGCCAATGCCAAGAGGCTCAAGGGCAGCATTGAGGTGGAGGCCTTCAGTTGCCGCGTCTGCGCTCAGCTCCTCAGTCCTCCCATCTTCGAGGTAGGAGAAGCCTTGATCGTTTGGCCGAAAAGCCATGTTTAAAAGTTAGGTTTTGTTTTAGCTTCGGATTTTCAGAACTGTAGCACTTTCGTTTTTATTTGACAAACATTATCTAATCATAGAGTGAGTAGGCTTAAAAGATTCATCTCGTAATTTACAGGTAAACTGTACAATTAATTTTTATTTTCGTCTATATTTAGTGCTCCATGCATGTGCCACAAGATTCGATGTGATAGAAAATCTTGAAAAATTTTTGGTTTTTGGTTGAACTAAACAAGGCCTTGCTAATTCTCGTGCCATTTATTTCTCTGTTCCGCCAGTGTTCCTCGGTGTCTTGGCATTTCATTTGCTCCTCCTGCCGCGACAAGCTGCCGGCGGACAAGAACAAGTGCCCCTTGTGCTCCGGCGCCGGCGGCTGTGACCTCGCGCGCAGCCTCGGCATGGAGCGCGCCGCCCGATCCATCCTCGTCGACTGCCGCTACGCCGAGCGCGGGTGCACGGTGAAGACGGCCTTCTACGAGCCGCGGGACTCCCACGAGAAGGTCTGCCCGCACGCGCCGTCCCTATGCCCGGAGCCGGGCTGCGGCTTCGCCGGGCGGCCGGAGCAGCTCCTGGACCACCTCACCGGCCACCACGGCTGGCCGTCCACGAAGTTCGATTACCCGGAGGCGTTCGATCTCCGCGTCGACGAGCCGGGCGCGCAGGTCCTCTGCTGCAAGGAAGACGGCCAGCTCTTCCTCGTGAACGTGAAGCCGACCGCGCGGCCGCCGCCCGCCGGGCGCGTCGTCTCCCTCGTCGGCGTTCCGCCCTACCTCAAGCCCACCGGGTTCGGGTGTAGGGTGGAGTTCTCGTGCTTTTTGTCTCATCGCGGCACGATGGCGCTGGACGATATACAGCCCCTGCGGCTCTCCGACTGGCCCCCGGCGACGGAATTCCTCTGCGTTCTGCCCGACATCTCCGACAAGGAAAACGAGGCGAGTAGTGTCAAGCCGCTGGAACCCACGTTCAGAATCATGTTCGTATGTGCTTCCTCTAATGAAGGTGAGAGGTCGTGGCATGACACTATCTACATCGAAAGCGACGAGGATGATAGTGATTATGAGGATGACGATTGATTTATCGTTCGATGATCAGTTGACTTGGCCACATGGATGCGTAGCGTAGCTAGCATTCGCTGTACGTGCGGGTTCTCCGGTCATATGGATGGTGCCATTTAGATTCTCGTGATCCATCCGCGGGTTTCAGTATTGGTGTGACTTCTACGTGTTATTTGCTTTCTTCATCTCAAATTATAATTCATTTAATCTTGGAGAGTCAAATTATCTCAAGTTTAATTAAATTTATATAATAAAATAATAGCTATTATAATACCAATTAAATATCGTTTGATAATTTTTATAATCATATTTCACGGTATACTCATTTTATATTATAAAACTTAGTATTTCTTTTATAATTTTGGTCAAACATGAAAATACTTTGACTTTTTAAGATTCTTAAAATAACTTATAATTTGAAATGGATGGTGTATTAAATTTCTTGTGCGTTAACGTAGACAAGTTCCATTTTTGTGAAACTTTCATCAGTTTTCATGTATACTATGTTCTGATCTCTCTGTTTCTAAAAGCTTTAATTCCTAGAATTGTCTTATTTTTGTGAAACTTTCATCAGTTTTCATGTATACTATGTTCTGATCTCTTTGTCCCTAAAAGCTTTAATCCTAGAATTGTCTTACGTCAAACTTTTTAAACTTTGGTCGAATTTCTAGAAAAACACAAACTAGTATCATTAGATTTATTATATAATATATTTTTATAAGATACTTATTTTATGTCAGACATATTGATGCTCTTTTCTATAAAGTTGGTCAGTTAAAAAGTTTGACTGACACAGATTATAGGAATTGAAGCTTTCAGAGACACAATATCATATCAGCTTATCTATTGTCTACAAAACTTCTAAAACTAGCCTAAGGGTCTCTTTTGGAACATGAAAACTTTTCCTTGTTCCATGAAATTCGAACTGATTTCTATAAAATTTATGTACAATTCCTGTGTGATATTTCTGTAAGTACTTTATGTTGAACTAATTTGCAGTTTAGTTCCTCTCAATGGTAACATAAATACAGCGACGTAATGCGATACGACTCATGGTGGGGTGGTGTTTGCCGTGAACGGATCCATATTTGATTGAGGAGTATCTCCTAACAGAATGGGCTAAACCAAGCAGGTGTATCGCAATTTGATCTCCACCCTAATCAAAGTACATTATATTTTATCGAACAAACGTCACCTAAGTACTAGCTATGTGCTTGTTCCAAATATAAGCGCTTAATTTTTACTTATAACTTGAAAAAATCCATAGTACAACCAAGTTGCTCGTGTCGTGTTTGTTCTCATGTGGCAATGTTGTCAATGAGGATCGTTTAGCGATGCGATGGAAGTTGAAAATTAATAGTTGGATTGAAGGCCTAATTTAATTGTATGTTTCATGTTTTACTGCCATGTTCAATCCAACCATGCACATAATATAGCTCACTTGGTTCAGTTTCTTTTGATAGACTAATCGAAAAGACAAATAAGTGTACAATCCATTCCAATTTTAAAGAGTCTGGATAGAGATGGTTACAGGGCTGAGCTCTTGGGGACCTTCCCGGAGACTTCTCGTCTAGTGACCACCTCATCGGAGGTCGAGGATACGAGATCTGGTAGGGAGCAGGGGTCTCTGAGGAAGGCACAACTTTTGGCCTGTCGAGATCGATGGTGAGTAGAGAACAGGGGTGTCTGACCACTTTGGGGGCAACAATTCAAGTGTTGGCGATCTTTCATTTGTTCCCAAACAAAGTAAAGTCAAGGCGAGTTGCTGGCTAGAAAGCCGCTTGCGGTGACAACCAGAATTCCCACCTATATAGGCTCCACTGAAAGTTCAAACGCTATATTGAGGATTTCTTGTTGATTGCCGAGAGCAATCATTGGTGTGATAAGGTAAGGGGATTTGGAGTCCAGATTGACATAGGTTCTTGTGGATTCAAACTAAAACTTCAATAAGTTTTTTCCTGTTTGAACATGTGAAGGAGAGGGTTAAGATCAAATCAGTTCTGGTCGACTTTTATGAGTTTTACTAGGTTAGTAATGGCAAGGTGAACTCACCACGACCAAGGAGAAGCAAGTGGTTCTAGAGAAGAAGACAGAGGGAGAGGGAAAAAGGAGGATTCGAAGGTGGAAGAGAGGGGCTGACATGTCAACATCTATGGTTCAGGTTACCTCTGAATGATGAAATTCTATTGTGATTTAAATGTTATGACCTCATATTGGGCATGGATTGGCTTGAGGAACATAGCCCCATGTGGGTCCATTAGAAAATGAAGAGGACAAGGTTCACTTATCCATCTAACATGATTACCTCCAAGGTGTGAACCATGTGACACAATCTTGCCTCAAGATATCTTTCAAGAAACTTAAGGGCATGCTAAGGAAAGGGTTTGTATCTTAGTTACTCCATCATGCTCATATCACTCAAGTTATGCACGCACCATGTATTCATTAAGACATGCAACAAGCGTTGCATTCATTTAAGGATGTCTTTCTGGAATCTTCTTAGTTTCCTCTACCAAAATAGATTTAGATTATCATATATCTATTGATACCTAGTGCTCCTCTAGTGAATGTGAAGCCATATGGATATAGAACGCTTAGAAGGATGAGACCGAGAAGCAACTTCAGAAAATTCTCACGAGTGGTATCATCCAACCTAGTGTTAGCACCTTTTCCTCCCTAGTGCTATTAGTGTCCAAGAAAGATGGCACTTGGCAGGTAGTAGGTCTTCCCTTGGGGGAGCCCCGCGTCGTCTCCCCTAGGAGACTCGGGGCGACACTCACGCCGCCGCTCGTAGGCCAGCTCCGGCCGCCGTCGCCGCGGCTCCGGCTAGCGGTGGCGGCGGCCCGCAGCGGCGCCCCTTAGTTGGCTCCCTGCAGCACCCTCGCTCCCCCCATTTCCTCCCTATCTCTCCCCGTCTCTCTCTTCCAACGCCGCTGGTGGGCTCGAGGCGGCGGATCCATGCTCCCTGGCCGCGGATCCGGTGCTTCGACGTTCGGATCCGTGTCGACCCCCCTGGCGGTCGCTCAAGATGAAGTGGACGGCGGCGGTTCGGGCTCGGGGGAGTGGCTTGCCTGCCCTACCTCTCCCCGGACCTCCTGCTCCATTGCGGCCGCGCGCACCTCGTCATGGCGGCGGCGCAAGCTGCGCCTCGGTGGCTGGATCCGGCTCCCCCACGCCTGGTTTTGCCGTCAGTACCTCTCCCCCTTCCCCAATGCCTTGGGGCGGCGACGGGGGTGGCGGTGGCTCCGGCCCCAGCGCCCTCCCTCCATTCTCCTTCACCACCGGTGGATCCCTCCTCTCCTACATCAACAAGGAAGACATTGAACGACCGTGGACGGATTGGGGCCTTCTGGGTCTCGATCTGTCTGCTGCTCATTGGTCATCAGCGAGGCGGCGGTCTTTGGGCTACTCTAACCCCATCTTGGTGGTCCTGCAGCGTCGCGGGGCACACGGTTCGACTGCTGGCGTGCCGGCAGTGGGGCAGTGTGCCCTTCGCGTTTGTGCAGGGGCCAATTGCAGCACGCTTGTGAGGTTTGGCCGCGGGCTTGCTGGCGGCGGGGCTCCGTGTTCGTGGGCGCCTTCCCGCCTTCTCCTCGGGAAGGCACAACGCAGTTTGGTCACCGCGACGGCGTTGACCTCGGCAACCTCATGGGTGATAGCGTGCTGTTGGAGTGCTAGTGCATGCCTCCCATCTCACGGGTGAGTCTAGCAATGGCTCTGTGTGGTGTGGTGGTGACCGGCTCCTCCCTTCGTTAGGACGGTTGCTTGCCGGTGTGCGCCCCCTCCGTCGTGGGCGAGTCCAGGTGTGGCTCCGCGCGGTGTGGTGGCGACCGGCACGTTTGGGGATCCTTGTTGTCGCGTGCCTCCCACCGCCGCGGGCGAGTCTGGGAGCAGCTCCGCGCGGTGTCGGCGGCCGACACCCCCTCTGTTTATGCGAGAACGCTTTTGCCCCCTCGTCGCGGGCGAGTCCGGCATGGCTCCGCGCTGAGCGGAGGCGGTTGACGTTTGCCGGTGCGCTCCTACCATCATCGCGGGCGAGTCCGAAAGGCTCTGCATGGTGTGGAGGCGGCCGGCTACCACCTCAGTCGCGGGTGGGTCTTTGGAGGCTTTGGCAACAGCTCTAGGCGAAAGCTCAGCTCAAACTTTTTGAGCCAGCGACGAGATTCTCCTTCTTGGAGGCGTCACTGAAGAGCCTTGCAACTACCTCTCATCGACACATGGCTCGGGAGAAATCCTTGCCAAGCTTCGGCTTGGATGACGATGATTACGTTACGGCGTCATTCACCCCCCTGAGGCATCGTCGAAGAGCTCATATGTTCTGATGTAGTAGTCTCCGTGTCCTGCTACTGTTTCCTTGTTTTCTGTGGCTCTGCCACTTCTCGCCCTAGCGCTAGGGCGTTCGGTGCGGCGGTTGTTGTTGTTGTTGTTGTTGTTGTTGTTTTCCTCCTCAAAACTTCTGTAAACTTCTGTAAATCTGCCTTTTTGGGCCCTTTTGAATACATTCAGGTGGGAGTAATCCCCCCGGTGAAAATTCAAAAAAAAAAAGATGGCACTTGGTGGTTCTATGTAGACTATAAACATCTTAATGTCATTGCAGTTAAAACAAGTACCATGTGCCAATTGTGGATGAACTTCCTAATGAGCTTCATGGATCTTGCTAGTTTACCAAGTTAGACCAAGTCTGGGTACCATCAAATTAGGGTAGTATATGGTAAAATTCCCAAGATCACATTTAAACACATGAAGGACATTAGGAATTTAAGGTGATGCCATTTGGACTCACCAATGCCCCAACCACCTTTTAGTCCATTATGAATGACATTCCCCCCCTCTTCAGAAAGTGTACATGTTTTTATGGACAATATTCTTATATTCAGTAAGTCCTTAGCGAAGCATGTACACACCATTAATAGGGAGTGGTTGAAATTTTAGGGCTAATAATCAAAGTGCTCTTCTATTCAAAATCATATTATTTGGGTCATATCATTGGCTCCATAGGAGTAGCACCTGATCCATGCTCGAATCGTATCTTGGGTTGTTATTAACTCAAGTGAAGAAGCATTTTCCATTGGCTACAACTTGGGGTCAACTTGCATCTTAAGCAGGGTGAGGCAAGAGGATTTGTGTATCATGGCCAGTGATGTCATGGATGTCCATGGCATAGTGAGTAGAAAGTACTGTTTGAGGATTCACTCCATCATAGATGAGGTGGGGCGTCATGAGTTTACTCCTCAAATTTGATGGAATGACTTCATTTTTCATACTAGTGGTATTTATTAGCTTGCGAGGAATGAGGTGATGATGCATCAACTCATTCTATTCCAGAAACCAAACAAAAAAGTGAGGAATGAGGAGACGATGGACTAACTTATTTCTCAAACCAAACACACCATTAAATGTATGGTGCCACCATGATGTGAGATAGGGTTAGGAAAAGAGAAGAATGATATTGTAAACTATCCTCTTCCTATCTAACTTTGCTTCTCGTCCTCCTTCTGTAGGTGATATATTCTCCCAAACCTTATGGGTGCATGGCTAATGTAGGAAAATTCGTGACATGGCTAGAAATGGCAATGCGACAGACTGGGTCTAAGGGAGCATTTTTGCACCTACACCCAAAATTGACACCAAAACCCCACCTTGGCCCTGAAATTACTATTAGGAAAAATCACACCTGATCCCAAACTAGATGGGGCCCTGAATCCTGAAAGACCCCCAAGAACCAAACTAGAAAAATATCTACATTGATGATATCACATAAAAAATATAATATCAATTGATTATATTTGGATCATCTACATCCATGTTGTCATAGAGGATGTCGCCATCACTGGGTCGAGTCAGATGTTGTTCAGGTGTTGTTGAGCCAAGCCAGACATTGTAGTGGCTACCGATGGAGTTGGACTCATCTAGCATTGCTACTTAGTGGGGCCTTGTTATGAGACACTCGGAAAGGATCTGCTTGGGCACCGCATGGTGCAGGGGGATGAGTCTTTGGACATGCTTGAACTACAACTAGGTGGGGAAGGAGTTTGGGAAGGGGTGTGACTAGAGGAGATTGGAGAGTTGATATTTTATACCTCATGTTGATTTCAATAGTTGGGCTATATTGGGATTCATGGTGGACTGAATTTACTCCAGTTCAAATTCTCGAGGCCACCCGTGGGTGAAAATAAAAACACACCGTGCACTCACCTCATTTTGGAGCTCAACCCTAGAGCTCCATGTGGGAATCTGGATCCACCTCCGCTCCTAGGTGTAAAATCCATGAATTTTAGGTCTAGACCCACTCGACTGCTATCCCTAGACACAGGGTCCTATTACGGTAGCTCTTGGATAGTCCATTGACAATGTTATCAGAAGTGATAATAACATGTTGGTGTGGGGAGCAAAGATGAATAAGATACCACATGCAGGGACAAAACTAGGCCCTTTTGTAGGTGTCAACCGACAATGACTACTTTTTATAGTTAGTGGAAAGACATTATTACACACTATTTCATAATGCTAAAAATAATAACCTCCAAATCTGATGACCCTGTTGCTATTTCTAAGGTGGCTTTGCCTCTAGTGGCAGGACAAGTCATCGAACGTAATAAACCCCAGGAAAGCTGATTCCTTATCTTTTTTGCCTTTTATTAATCATGTACCTTTTTATAATTTAAATGACTCTTAGAATTCATTGGCTCATATCAACTTAGCCGTATAGATGAACATATAGCAAGGCCCCAACAAAAAAAGATTTAGTTTTGGGTCTATGTAGCCAATCCAAATAATCGCTTACATTATGAGCAACAAATTTGTTTGAGGAAGTGACAATGAACTTTCATGAACAAATGATGGTTTATTTGTTCAGCAAACCCTTCTGAATAACAAGCCCAATACTCACATATGAGCTACAACTGTCATGATAGGCATTATGCGCTATCTGCTAGGCACACAAGAATACCAAATAATAATTAGTCCTGAGGCAATACAGGTACAAGGAGAAGCTTCTTTGTTCGGTGCACTGTCACTCCAAATGATTCAGTCATATCAATGCCACTTTTCTTCAATTCTGGTGGTAGCTCCCAGTTGAAGTGGTACACAAGGTTTGCTAGCATGATCTCTATAGAAGAAATGGCAAAGCTTATTCCTGGGCAAATCCTTCGCCCAACCCCAAATGGCAAGTAGTGGAAATCGTTTCCTCTATAGTCCATGGTCATGGCGCTGCCACCTTCCAAGAACCGCTCAGGCATGAACCTCTCAGCACTCTCCCAATAGATAGGATCCCTAGCAAGAGCCCAAGCATTCACGATGACACATGTTCTAGACGGTATCGTGTAACCCTCTATGTCACATTCAGCCATGGAGAGGTGGGGCACAAGGAGAGGAGCTGGTCCATGGAGTCGTAGTGTCTCTTTGATGACTGCCTTTAGGTAGGACAGACCATTCAAATCGTCTTCAGTAACAATTTCCTTTTCCTTTGGTATAGTCCTCAGCTCGTCTTGTAGCTTGGTCATGAGGTTGGGGTTTTGCATGAGCTTAATCATAGCATATTCCAACACTATGAATGATGTATCAGTGCCAGCTTGGAACATGATCTACATATATGTGGATAGATAACAATAAATAGTGGACCTGATTTATAAACATAAGCTAGCATTATTGTGCTTGCTAAAAAATGACAATGTGCGCAATTTAAATGTCATACCACCAGTTGTGCCTTGATATGGTCCCTCGTGAGGTTGTACTCTTGCTGGATAGAGAGCAACAGATCAATGAAGTCACTTTCCTCGTCGACATGTTGTGACTCTGACCTTGTTGCATTTGCATGGCCATCAATGAGCTTATCAAGAAGCTCGTCCCATCTCTTGTGCACCTTCTGAGCCTTAGCACACACCATCCTCTTGACCATATCCAGCTTCACCAAGACAGGGAAGTAGTCCTCAAGGTTGAAGCCACCTATGAGGGACGAGTTCGCCTCAGCCAGTTCTCGAAAGAGCTTGTTACGGCCTTTCTCCCTAAAATACTCGTCTGACACAGCATGACACACTATGTCGTTGGCGAAGGAGCTGAGCAGGTCGCTCAATTCAACGGTCGTGCCTGAGATTGCTGCCTTCCGAATCTTGGCTATGACCAACCTCACCTGCCAATTAAGCAGTCAATTATTTTTCTCGGTCATGCAAAAGGTTTGCATGTATTTGTATTAAGGTAGAAAAAAACTATACATGTAGCGTCCTAGGGGTCAGAAAAATTATACATAGATGCTCATACCCTCTCTAGTGTACTGATAAGTGGTCAATAATCACAATGAAGCCGAATTGGTCATGTATAAGAGGCGAGCGGAGTTCAGTAGAGTGAGGTGACAATGTATAGAACAAAGTGATTGATTTACTATTGTGTTTTAATCAGCACATCAAATACAGAACAAGTCACATGCATATAGTATTGTGATTTTCATGTACGTACAATTGCAGTATGCCACTAACCTCTCTGCCAGGCCATGCGCCCACTATTGGGCCATCTTACACAGATAAGACATTAACCTGTTTGGATCATCTTAGATTTTTTTTTTGGTGTGTGGGCATGGCCTACTCTCTGCCAGGCCATGCGCCCACTGTTGGGCCACCTCTGCAGATTTTTTTTGTTTTGTTTTTGTGCCTGTTGATAATAACAGATCGTACATGTTATCTAGGGATTATCTCTATTATAATTGAAATCTTCTTCAAGTCACCTCCTACTTCAAAATCAACGGCAAAGAATACACGCCCAACGAATCGGACGTGTCAGATTTAGATGTTAGAAGCCGCTTCCAACTCTCCTCTCTCACGCGCGCGAGCCCGCGCCTTCAGAAGCCACGTCGCGGGTTCGAGCCAGACACCTGCAATTGCATTTTTTTCGTCATTTTTTACTCCCGACATGGAAGCGCCGCCGCCAGGCCGCGAGCGCCGCCGCCAGGACACCCCGTCACGCGAGCGCTGCAGCCAGGAGGCCCTGTCCCGCTAGCGCCGCCGCCAGGATGCCCCGTCCCGCGAGCGCTGCAGCCAGGTGCGCGCTGCCAGGAACCCCTAGCCGTAGCCAGGTGCGCGCTGCCAGGGGCTCGCGGCCGGGACACGCCGAGGCGCGCGGCTAGGGGCTCGCGGCCGGGGCTCGCCGGGGCGTGCGGCCAGAGGCTCACCAGTGCGTGCAGCCAGAGGCTCCCGGTTGGGGCGCGCGGCTAGAGGCTCACCGGGGCGCGCGGCCATGGGCTCGCGGCTGGGGCTCGCCGGGGCACGCGGCCAGAGGCTCGCCGTCAAGTTCGCTTCGAGTACTACTCTCTACGAGGCCGCGTCAAAGGCGTCGCAGGGCGGGGACGCCGTAAGGCCGGTGAGGCCGTGCGGCCGGGGGCGCGGGCTGCTACCCGCAAGGCGAGGACGCGCAGGCCAGTGGCAGCATAGGACACGGCGGTGGAGGGCCTGGCCCTGGCGTCGGATTAGATCCTGGCCAACACGAGGGCCAAGCAGATGGCAGTGCTAGCCGCTGAGCTTGGGCAGCTCAGGGAGAAGATATCCACGTTAGGTGTGTACTCACTTATCTGATTCCAGCTCCGCTTCGTGTTGTTCTGCTGCATCAATGATGGAAATTCACTGGCACTTTGATCTGAGATCCCTCCACTGTACCTTCCTCCATTAGTTTTGTTTTAGTCCATTATGTAAGTAGTTATTTCAGCCTATTCTGTAATTTAGTGTTGTAGGTAGTTTTTTTCATTCTCTAGGATCACACATGGACACTCTTATATTTGCTTCCATCCTTTGTTGCAGAAACCAAATAATTATGTTTTATGGAAATTCTTAGATGGATTGTGCAGAATTATGGAAAGGAAAAGAAAGAACAACAGGAGGATGGCAGATCAAAGCAAGCATCCAGTGAGAAAGCACAATTTGTAAGCCAAATTTCTATTCTGTTGCTTCCCTTTTTGTAGCAACAAAGGTCAGCATTTATCTAGAATGTTTAAGCACTGCAGGTTGCAAAGTTAATAGAATTTTTTAATGTTGTCCCTACCGAATTGCTGAATTCCATCTATTTATTTTTCATACACTATATGATGGAATTGTCTGATTCATGATTCAGAGTATTTGCTGGGAACAAGCAGTACCTGTCATTTTCATCTTCTCTGGGATGTGAACAAATTTGCAACTCATAGTGGTTAAAAAATTTAAGCAAGTTGCAGGTAATTTTCAGCAGCTGTGATCCCCTTAATTTTTAGATGAGTTAACTTGTTAATTTCTTTTGAAGTATCTCTGAGTGAGAGTGCAATTACTGTGCACTAAATGATGCTACCTGGATGCCAATTAATATGATGACTTAAATTTTCATTCTCAAGTGTGGCTTTACTTTTTTCATTTAAGAGTGACTTAAATTTGGCATGACTATGTTTTCTCAATCTGGTTGTGGTTCACTCGCAACCATGATTCTTCTTGAACTTGATATGTATATGAACAGGTATGTTAATCTAAACAATTCATATTGAGTTGTTACTTCACTGTGCTTAGGAGTTAGTTGGAACTGAACACAGTATTATGTGATTTAATGGTTTAGTTGGTAGCTATCTACTTCTAGAATTGGTGTGAGATGGAAGATGAAGAAGCTAGAGAAGTGATGGAACCTCTGCCACTAGCGAGTTTCAGGCAAAGGTAATTGGCTTGGATTGTTCTTGACTCTCAAAACACATGAGATTGTGCTGATTGTATATTGGCATGCAATTAAAGAACACACAAGATTTTGGCCAAACAATGAGCAAGTACCAAATATATAAGCAATGCAGCCTTTTGGAGCAAGTACCAAACATACAAGCTTGGAGCCTATTGGAGATAAAATTTGCTAAAAGGTAAGATGAAGCACTGAAAGATAAATCTGGTAGTAAATTTTCTTTATCTGCTAGGATGAGGCTTCGAGAACCGCGGGGATAGAATTAACTTTGGACTTAATATGGTCCACAACTTTAGATTTTTTTTCTTTATTAAATAGTGAAATAAAATACCTTCCTGTTCTACTCTTTCAGTTGTTTATTTTTATGTGAATTTTTTAAATACATTTCATCTATGTTTTATTACTAATACATGTTGTGACACATTGGCTTAAAATCTGCTTCTTCGGGACTGCATATGTCATCTTTTGGTTGTTTGATTTGCACTATTACGTGTTGTCATAGCATTAGCAGAGGTAGTATACTTTCTGCATACTCCGTATTTTTATTTGGGGTGTTACTTTTTATCTGCTTCCAATATGATAATATACCAAATATGACATAATTTACTACCAATCTGGAATTATATGTTGAGATATACTCCTTTTTCATCCTTGATGTGATGTTGGTTTTTGGTCCAGCTCATTGTCATCATTAGTCTGTCCATTGTTAAAATTGTGGTAAAATTCCTTTTTGTTCATCTGCTGCAGCCTAAAATTGACTCCTTTTCAACAGGCAGAGCTGGGTATTGTCAAAGCTGCATACGAAAGCCTTAAAGATAACTTGTATTGGACTAAGGTGCTTTACTGCTTTGTTTGTCATGTAAGCACAGAACTATTTTATTTACAAAGTACTGACATGTAGATTATTCTAATATTCATCAGTGTTCAAGACGTGATCCTTTTGTATCGGTCACTGATTGAAGCTACAATTTACAGGTTGATTAATTTTCTTTTTGATTTATTTTGGATGGTTTGGTTTATTCTTCAAATTAGAGATAAAATTATGTTTTGCTTATTGTTTTTCTATAACAGTATTATTGTAGACTCATATATTTTAGTGTGACAAAAATATTTGGTTATACAATATTGAATCTTAATGAGTTTTGTTTAATGTTTCACCGTAGCGTTAGCACGGGCATTATACTAGTATTGGTAGAGTACCTCTCGCTCACGAGCGTGACGGTAGGCCCGGACCTTCTTGTTGGTGAGGAGGTGCGTCGTGGAGATCTTCTTGACTTGGCGCCAGTGGTCGCCGTAGGGGGCGAAGGCGACGTCGGTGGAGCCGTAGAAGAGGATGTCAGCCACGGGGGAGTAGGCCCGGGACGCGAACACCTGGTCGTGCGTGCGCAGGACGGCCTGCGCGGCGCGCGGGGAGGAGACGACGAGCGTGGGGACGGCGCCGAGGCGGAGGAGCATGAGGCCGTCGCGGCCGTGCTCGGCGGCGAGGTCGCGGAGGGAGACGTGCGGGAGGGGCCCTACGAGGTGTAGGTGACCGACGACGGGGAGCTTGCGCGGAGGCGCAGGGAGCTTCCCCAGCAGCTCTTCTTGCCTTGCTCTCGCCGCCGTGGCCCCTGCCGACGGCGACGTCGTCGCGTAGCGGCGTATGAGTAGGAGGAGAATTATTACAGGGCAAGCGGCTAGCAGAAGAGAGTAGATCAGTGCTGCTTGTGGAGGTGATTCGTGCAGCTGTTCATGGAGGCCATACTGGTGCACTTCCTGCAGCACTTGAGCCATGGCTCTGGCTGGAACGGAATAGCTATCTATCTAGCTTGCTGTCTGTGTTTGGCAGTTTACTGAGCAGTGGTGTGTGTGGCTTTCCCTATGCGATGCGACCCAGCTGTTATATAGCTCCAGACTCCAGTGTTCCAAGATAGCAGACCTGTTTATCCACAGGATGATATACTCGCATCGTTTTCACGAAAAATCTAGCTCGTCAACTATTCAACGCTTGGGTCTTGGATCGAGACGTCCTGGACTATCATGCAAACATATACAACAAGCAGCCGGAACCCATAATCAGGGCCGAGGACGCCAGCATTCAGGCCAAGCCAACGCCAAAACAGAGCCGCCGCCGGGCACAGGCTGCCAGGCGAGATCTTCCACAGTTCCACGCACGAGCCGCTGCCCTGCTAGAACCGCAGCCGGTCCGCACTGCAATATTCAGAGATGGTGGGTCAGAGTTCATGCCAATCTATACTTTAGCATTCTTTTCAGTTTTTTTTCCCAGTTCAGAGGTCAACACTAGTTGCGACTAGAGCTCACAACATTAAGAGTTTATGGGGCACTAGCCTGATTGCAACCACATTTGCTATTCTTTACATGCTAAGTGAATCTGCTGTTCTGTACTTCTACGTGGGATTCTACCTTGAGTTGTTCTATCTTGAATATGTGCTATTGCCGCTGCTAATTGTACATTTGTACTGCCTGTATATCATGTTGCCCGTAATTTGAGTTCAGTCCTTCTGAGCCACGGCAAGATTTCTGACCTATAAGCATGTTTCATGTTAGTTCTGTTTGTATCTAGAAGTAACACATCATGGTATATATGAATCATACTCATACTTGATCAAAGCTACATAGAAACGTTAAACGGTTTGCATTGAGTTGTCCATCTGTAAGTGGTGTTTGGGGATTGTACATTCTCTTAAACTGTGATTCGCGAAATCTCCAGGATGTTTCAGGCTTCCTAAGGGCACTCACAATGCAGACTCTATCATAGAGCTTAAAGTTATTTATTACCTCGAACAATATGGATTTAGAGTCTAAATAAGACTTCGAGTCTTATTTTCTCTACCTCTTTCTTCAATAAATATGCTGCCACATCAGCAAAATACCATAAATAATATGTAATTAATTGTCTTGGACTCTGTGATAGAGTCTTACACTGTGAGTGCCCTAATGGTGTGGAGGACCAGCGGGGCTTTTATTAGGATGATCTGACAATATTGAAGAGGCGTGGCTTGCTGGTCGATACTGATTTGATAGTGATAGGCATGCTGGTTCATGCAGATTTGGTTGACAGTGACACCGTGCATGATACTCCTAGTGACTATCTTTAGAAACTTTTTTGACCAGCGTGTGAGGGCTGGGTTACGTGCTTCCCGTGCGGATAGGGTTAGGATGTTCTGCCTCGTGGCTCCTCCGTTGGACATTGTGTTATTTACTTGCAACTTGTTAGGTTAAGGATACTATAATGACATGGACGAATCCAAGAAAATATTTAGAGGGGGGGGGGGGGGGGGTTTCCTTCTACCTTGGAACAACTTTAGCCCATTCAAGTGCATCAATGAGCCCTGATAGCCCCACTGCTAGCTCCGTGCCTGTATGATGATGTGGAAGAAAGAAGGGAGGAGAGATAGGTGAGCTTCACTCTCATACAACCAACAAGTTAGGCACAGATTCATAGAAAGAGATGGGTCCATACACTACTAAGTGAATATGAGGAGGATTAGGAAAGTGAAGGTAGGGTATGGGTAAAACTAACAACAATTTTTTTTCTTAAGACATATAAAAGACTATTATTGTGTAGCTTGCCTATTGCAACTTGGCTAATAGTCAAACACTTGGCTCTATTATTGGTCATGCTCTTCGTCATCGCCGTTTTTTGTTTTGTATGCAGGAGCTTGAAAAACACAGATAGAGACATAGGGTGAGAGCGGTCACAGTGAAAAAAGTGACAAAGTTTAAGAGAATTTTTTGTTCAATATAACCTATGTAGATATGATTTATAAATGGTACCTGAATTGCTAAAGAAATCACTAATGACCAACAGTTCCACACTAAATACATATTTGGCATAGCTTCACCAACAATTTCATAAGTTGTTATGGAGCATTTCTTTTGTCATATAGGATGCTGAGGGACGAAGCTAATTTTCTATAGCTTCACCTGGCACAAGTGGACCCTAGTGTGTGTATGTCATATTTGCCCCTAACTAGAGCAGCCATGACACGGGCAAAGAAGGGGCTGAGCCAGGGATAGAGCGCTACCGTGGTGCCGAGGCGTGGATGTCACCACCTCTTTGAGGTGCGCGCAACCATCACCGTTGTGAGGGCCGCGGAAGTAGGTGTCAGGGTGCAGGCACATATGGAGGAGATCGGGGGTGGGGGGGCGGGACGGGGATGACGAGATAAGAAAATAGAAGAAATAGAAAATTGAGAAAGAAAAGGAAAAAAAGGATAATATAGTCTTTGGTCCACCATTAAAGCCATATATTTTGCCTCTAGAATAGATTTAGCTTCACCAAAAAAATTGCTCATGAAGCTAAAGCCCTAAAAGCCAACTTCACTAATAAATTAAAGCTGAGTTGTGTTAAACGGAATCTAAACCCTTTGCTTTTGTCGCTAGTCTGTTGCCAACTACTATCTCTATTCTAAATTATAAATTATTTATGATTTTTCTAGATACTCCCTCAATTCTACAATAGAAGACCTTATTATAGGTGGATGCGAAAACTAAGGTGTATTGGCAAAACATAGCTTTTAACGGTCTAGTTGTGACACAACTATCGGATATGACTGGTAGGACCGAAAGGCAAAAAGTCAGCCATGTGAAATTGTGACTAAAATTTGAAATTTAATGAAAAGGAGTCCGATCCATATTCGGCCGAAGTGGCAAGTCTTGGTCCTTGCTAACGGGAACCCGAGAGCGCCGCTTGGCCGTACTGAGAAAGCACGCCCCCTGAAGATCATGAGTCCAGATCAAAAGATATACTGTCAACCTGACGTCGTTGGTACCCAAAAAAAGAAGGTGCATCAGATATTCAGATCACTGGCTCCGCCGATATACTGGACTAGTGCAATACTAGCTAGTTCCGGTGCATACGGACAACTGGATATTAGCACTTGTTGCATACGGACAACTGGATATTTATGCAAGCATGGCGCACCTATTGGTCAATCACTGAACGACAGGAAACGTGGATCGGTGGTGCCGTACAACCAAAGTTTATTTATTCACAGAATGTTATGTTTGAGTTTTCAGTGTTTAGGGTTTAGAGTTTAGGTAAGAAGGAATAGAAAATATTATTCTTTCTCTCCACCCTGTTCTCTGTCCTTCTCGAGTGAGGTGAGGCCATATGATTTGGATTTTATTGTTTTGTTTAGTAGGGATAGGCCCCTGTACATTGTGGAGATAAAATTTGTGCAACTACCTACTGACAGGAGGCTCACCCTTGCTACTTGACCGGGTAAGATACATTGCTGGTGCTCTAAGTGAAGTAGTGGTTTTTTTAAACCGTATTTCACTATTTTGTATGTATACTTAGGTGTTATGCAGATATGTCTACATGTGGGCTGCATATTTATTTTGGAGATAGTAAGACTCTCATGCTTGTGTAGAGAGAAATTTATATATATATACTTTACTAGCATGACCAAAGAGCTGAAAATATACTACTTATTTAATAAGTGAAGTAAGATGAGCGTTTTGGTGATACACACCGATTTTCCCTCCATTCCAATTATAAGACATTTTTGCCCTTTTAGATACGTTTTTGTTTCTATACACACTTATATATACATACATACATTATGTCTAGATATATATAGTAAAAGTAATGTATCTTAAAAAGCCAAACCACCTTATAATTTTGGGACTACTCAGTAACAAGAAATGATTTAGGTTAGTTCCAAACAATAACTCTATCCCACTTGAATCCACAGTGTTTTAGAATCCCATTGTTTCATAATGGGATTCACTTATCTAGAATTTTATACTCTATCTTGGGATCTCAGATGTCACAGGTAGCTTGTTATTATGTCTTTTCTAGTAACGGTGAAGCTCCGCAAACTACGACTTTGTCTTCTTGGGTGCTGAAAAATTGGATTCTTATGATTTAGACGTGACAATGCATCTAGGTCCTAAGTGGGCTTTGGTGAATTGAGTGACAATGCAATTAAGTGGGCTAAATGAGATTGAACATGTGTTTAGTCCCATGGTTGTATTTATATGAATAGGTGCATTTTCCGGAGAGTTACTTCATCTTCAATAAATTACATTGTCTATGTGTACATACTTATTTATATATTTATATACATATTTTATAATACTCCAAATCTTACTACATGAATTTTTTTCAAAAGAACCCATATTTTTTTTAATATATCATTTTAATAATATTATATCAATATATAAAATGTATAACCATATACTCTATGTATTGCATATTTGGCATACATATTACCCTAGATGGTCTAGTATGATCATATAATTTGTTGGGCCATGTACACCCTAAAATGAAAGATATAGACATGAGACTAACTACTCCCAGGAAGTAGAAAATAATTTCCCTTATATGAATTATAAATGTTGTTTTCCCCAAAATTGTGATATATTGTTGAAATGGCATACATAAGTTGAAATAGAGGAAGAAACATGAGGGCATGCATATCTTTGGTCTTAGTTGATGAAAGCGTGCATATATTATAGTGGGGAAGTCAAATTTCATATGATCACCAAATATGAAGGCTATCTATCAGAAAGTGTGTATAATGACAATCTATTGGAAAATAATAATATTTGGTAGTGTATATTAATTGATACAAGTTGGATTTCAAATTGAAGAAATGGATTACAAATGTGAAGTTATTGCCGACGGCAAAGAAACACTTGACTTTAGGATATGACGAGATGAGGTAAAGGGTCAAGTAAGAAAAATGGTTTCACTTTCAAGGTACTAAATGAAGGTGAAAGACAAGTGACGGCTTGAAGATTGATGGACCAAGGAAAATGGTTCCAAGGGAAGTCACGGTGGACGATCTTGATGATCGTTCCATCGAAGTCGTGTGATCCAGCAGATCGGGCGAGGATCAAGCATGCGCGGGCAGGTCGTCCTCGTCACTTCGTCAGGCTGACGCGCGGGTGCCGAATGGTTGTATGCATGCGCCATGGCGGGGAGGGCGGTAGAGGCTAATGTCGCCCGCAGCGAGAGTGTGCGGCGAGCAGGCAATGCAGGCTGCTACGCAGGAACAGGCTCGCCCTGCAGCCCTGCAGGTGGCTAGGTGCCGGCGAGCTAGGATCATGTGCGAGAGCGAGCCAACACCAGCACCCGACCGGCTCCGGCGAGGAGGACGCTCAAAGCAGAAGAGAGGCGGCGGCGATGACCAAGAAACGACTATGTGGGTGCAGTTCCTGTCCAAGACTCCAAGTCGGATGCCACGGAATGCGGTTATCATGGATGCAACAGAAATTGATCAATCTGACAGATTAGTATTGTATTATCATCGCTCTGGAAAAATCACATGGAAAGAAATACGATCATCACCTAAGATTGACTCTGATGCTACCTTAACCTTATGGAATACGGTCATCCTAGCTGAAGAATAGTTCGCTCTGTGCCCACTGCGCAGGAAACGACCCCCCCCCCCCCCCGCGTCGCTCTCCGTACAGGGCGACACAGGGGCGACTCCCCACCTCCGTCTCCACCCCCGTCGGCCGGCGAGCACCCCGGGCCGTCGCTGCCGCCGGCTTGCGGCGGCGGCGGCCAGCTATGGCGCCCAAAAAGACCACTCCATAGCACCTTTTCCTTTCTCTCTTCCCCTTCCCTCCCCTCCTCCTCTTCCTCCGACCTTGGGCTCCGAGCTTGGTTGGCCGCGGCGCGCTCAGGCTTCAGATCCGGTGCCCCTTGGGTCGGATCCGATGCCCCCTCCATGGATCCGGTAGGGGTCCAGCTCGGCGGCCGGCGTACGCGGCGTGGCGTGCCAGGCAGCCAGTTCCAGGCGGCCTCGACCTTCACCTGGCCATGGCGGACCTGCATCGTCGCCAAGGAGCTGGCCGGCGGTGTAACCGACGGTCGGCGGCCAGATCCGGTCGTCCCGGGCCCGGATCTAGCTGGACGCTGCCGCCTCCGACTCCGCCCACCTTGGTCAGGGGCCATCGGCCATGGGTGCTGCCTGACCATGGTCGGCCATGGCGATCGCTGCTCCTGAGACCCGACGCCTGCGTCGCTCTACCTCGAGGGCGACCGGGCGGCTCCATCAGCCGCCGCAGGCTCCACCCCAACGCGTTCTCAGTCCAGCCGCCGCCGGAGCTCGACGCCGGGATTCCGACGGAAGGCAAGGATGGCGGCGGCTCGGCCCTCTGCATCCCTTCCCTCCCTCTCGCGAAGCCTCTGGGGTGTCCCGACGCCGACTCAGAGAAGATGGCCAGCGGCGTTTCTACGCGACAGCGTCGACCTCGGCATCTGCATGGGTGTTAGCGTGCTGGTGGTGCCGGTGCGCGCCTCCCATCTCACGGGCGAGTCCGGCAATGGCTCTGTCGACGAAAGCTAGTCGGCAGTCTACCTTGGGGTATACCCACGGTAGTAGTTTATCGGTAGACGGTGCGCAAACTACGAACTTGATGGTGACGCAAGACACGGACAAGCTTTTTATCCAGGTTCGGCCGCCGAGTTGGCGTAATACCTACGTCCTGCGTCTGGTTGTATTGATTTGTGCTGAGAGAATATGATGTAGGACTTGTCCTCTAGGGGACCCCTGCCCCTCCTTATATATCCTGAAGGGACAGAGTTACAAGCAAAGTATCCTATTTGGTACAAAATCTTGTAGCCTTGCGGTGCACGCCGACCAGTCGTGCGCCGCACGTCTTCATCTTGTGGGCCGAGCCACCTCTGATGGTGCGGCCCATATAGGCCCATGAGGGTATAGGGGTTTATACCCCCACAGCTAGTCCCCGAGCACCATGTATTATGATGTAACACGCCGTCTTGAGCTTCTTCGATTAGTGAGGCTTGACGTCTTCAATAAGTAGGAAAGTCGCCCAAACAGTTGCAACGGTATTTTGACAAACTCAAAAGACAGTTGATCAACATTGACATCGAAGAAGCAGGTTGTTCGAAGAATGCATGGTGCTCTTAATTAAAAAAGATTTCTTTCCTGGTGAAGTGTGCCCACTTTACTTTTCTGAAAAGTATAGACCTCAAAATAGCAAGCATATTCACCGCAAGGTGAAGTGTGCCCACTTAGTCCCCGAGCCTGGTAGTAGGTGACATAGACACGTGGTGCCAGGGTCAAAAGAAAAGTTCTTAAAGGAATTCTGAAACTGAGATGCATCGCCAGATGCATCGTACCGATGTAGTCCCCGAGCTTGCTGGAAGGCGAAGTATGAGCCTTGTAGCAAGGTCTAAAAAATCAGTCCCCGAGCATATCATGCTCGTATGCAATTGAATAGACTAATCGACCAGTCTCCGAGCATATAACGCTCGGTGGTCGGTACAGTCCTCGAATTCTCAAATTGGTGGGCTGGTCGACCAGTCCCCGAGCATATAGTGCTCGGTGGTCGGTGCAGTCCCCAAGTTCTTAAATTGGTGAGCTGGTCGACCAGTCCCCGAGCGTATAGTGTTCGGTGGTCGGCACAGTCCCCGAGCACGGCGTAGGGACCGGTGGACAAGTCCCCGAGCGTGGTTGGGAACGTAAACGTGCTCGGTGGTCGGCACAGTCTTCGAGCACAGCATAGAGAGTAGTCGACAAGTCCCCGAGCGTGGTTGGGAACGTAAACGTGCTCGGTGGTCGGAGCAGTCCCCGGGCACAGCGTAGGGAATAGTCGACGAGTTCCCGAGCGTAGCTTGTCGACTGGGCCAAACCCCTGAAAAATAAATATAAAGAATAGGTAGTACATGATGTATAAATAAACTTTAGATAAAAAATCAGTACTGAGATAAGTTTTAGATTTTTTATTATAAAATTAGCACGAGTAGTTAATTCATCCTAGAGCTTGTACCAGCTCTGGTCTAGCCAACAATCAGCATGAGGTGCGGAACCTAGGCACGCGTAGGATTGTCAGCCACGTCAGAGAGGTACTGCCGACCACCCGGAACGCAGAGGGCGGATCTCGTGCACGTGTAGGGAGGAGTCGGAGACAGTACCGGCTCTGGAAAGCTCGTGTAGGAGAAAAAACTAGTCGGCTAAAAAAGTTCTTTTGAAGAATAATAATATTAAAAATATTATGCCAAAAATAAATAAAATATTAGAATTGTACTTATCTTTGGACGAAAGTCTGGTCGGGAGAGTTGCTTGACTTGTCGTGATGGTGGTCGCGGCTGTCGTAGCGCCGTTCTTCGTGGCGATTATTATTGCGACTCGTGGTCAGAGCAAGTAGGCCACACAACTTGGTCGATAGCCTAAGCAGGTCGGTGTCGTCGATCTGCCTCCCTTTGTAGCAGAGAAGCGGGTGACGCATTGTCGGCGTGGTCGGAGACGTTGCTGGAGTAGTTGGAGTCGTAGCTAGCGTGGTTGAAGCCGCCGCCGACGTCGATGAAGAAGTGGTTGGCGCAGATCGGATCTACACCTCCTCCGTGGTCGTGACGGTAAAGCTGTTGAAGCTGACGGTGAACGTGAAGTCGCCCGCCATGGCCATGAAGTCGGGGATAATGACCATCTCGTTCGTCGGGAGAGCTGTACGCACACCCCCTACCTGGCGCGCCACTGTCGACGAAAACTAGTCGGCAGTCTACCTTGGGGTATACCCACGGTAGTAGTTTATCGGTAGACGGTGCGCAAACTACGAACTTGATGGTGACGCAAGACACGGACAAGCTTTTTATCCAGGTTCGGCCGCCGAGTTGGCGTAATACCTACGTCCTGCGTCTGGTTGTATTGATTTGTGCTGAGAGAATATGATGTAGGACTTGTCCTCTAGGGGACCCCTGCCCCTCCTTATATATCCTGAAGGGACAGAGTTACAAGCAAAGTATCCTATTTGGTACAAAATCTTGTAGCCTTGCGGTGCACGCCGACCAGTCGTGCGCCGCACGTCTTCATCTTGTGGGCCGAGCCACCTCTGATGGTGCGGCCCATATAGGCCCATGAGGGTATAGGGGTTTATACCCCCACAGCTCCGTGGGATGTGGCGGTGACCGGCTTCTCCCCTCGTCTTGCTTGCCGGTGCGCGCCTCCCATCGCGGGCGAGTCCTGGTGTGGCTCCGCGTGGTGTGGCGGCGACCGGCATGTCTGGGGATCTTTGTTGGTGCGCGCCTCCCACCGCCGCGGGTGAGTCCGGGCGCGGCTCCGCGCGTTGTGGCGGCGGCCGACACCCCCTCTCTGTTCAGGCGAGAACGCTCTTGCGCGCCTCCCCTCGTCGCGGGCGAGTCCGGAATGGCTCCGCGTTGAGCGGAGGCGGTCGACGTTTGCCGGTGCGCGCCTACCATCATCGCGGGCGAGTACGAAAGGCTCCGCATGGTGTGGCGGCGGCCGGCTACCACGTCAGTCGCGGGTGGGTCTTTGGAGGCTTTGGCAACGGCTCTGGGCGAAAGCTCAGCTCAAATTTTGAGCCAGGGACGAGATTCTCCTTTTTGAAGGCGTCACTGAAGAGCCTTGCAACTACTTCTCATCGGCACATGGCTCGGGAGAAATCCTTGCCAAGCCCGGGCTTGCATGACGATGATTACGTTATGACGTCATTCACCCCCTGGAGGCATCGTTGAAGAGCTCATATGTCCTGATTAGTAGTCTCCGTGTCCTGCTATTGTTTCCTTGTTTATCTGTGGCTATGCCACTTTTTACCCCAGCGCTAGGGCGTTCGGTGTTGTTTTTCCTCATCAAACTTCTGTAAATCTGTTTTTTTGGCTCTTTTTGAATATAGAGTAATCCCCTAGTGAAAATTAAAAAAAAATACGGTCATCCTCTAGTCTAGGTCTATATAAGCGCAGCTGCCGATCTGGAGTTCTGCACATCGCGTCGGCAAGGGCAAACCCACCTTCGTCTTCACCTTTCCCGGCCTTCAAACTAAAGATCCACCGTACCATTTTCATCCACCCGCGACCCTGATCATCTCGCCGAGATACAGCAAGTTGCTCCACGCCTCAGTTTCGAGATCGACATGGCTGCCCATGATGATCGCGTTTCCCACGCCACCGACGGCGTGTCGATCGTCCAGAAATCCCCTATGTCCACCATGCCGACGTCTGCTCCCCCGCCCCTGCTGATCTCGTCGCCAACCTCATACTAGCGTCGGGCACCGATCAAATGGAAGATGGCTACAACAGCGTATGGTATTTCTACTCTCTCAAGAGGTACAAGAACACCAAAGGGAAGGCGAGCGGGCACCGGCAGCGCGCGATCGGCACCCGCGGCGAAACGCGCTGGCATCCGGAGGTACGTGCCAAGGACGTCCATGGATCGGAAGGCGGCACATTCTGCACCTTTTCCTACGGGCGCATGAAGGATGGATTGGAGAGGATGGGGTGGTGCATGCATGGTTGAGTACGATTTCGTCGACAAGCAAGCCGCCGCCACAGCCACTAGCAATTATGTACTCTGCAAGGTATACCGGTCGTCTCGTGCGAAAGGGAAGCCATCGTCTTCCAGCAAGTCCGCCGCTACATCGTCGTGCTCTAAGAGGAAGGCCGGCAGTGGCAACCCCGAGGCACGGCCGGCCAAGTTGATCCACGCCCAGCGCGAGCAGGTGCAGATGCAGCACGACAACAATGTTAGCTAAGATATTGCATATCGTATCTTGTAATCATATTTGGTTAGTTAGATTACATTAGCTAGACTAGTTGGGAAAGCATGTAAGCGATGTCGTGCTCGGCTTGCAATGCAGTCCGGGTTTTAGGAAGGTGCGCACGCCAGGGAGCTTGTCGCGCACGGGGCGGACTCCGGCATAAGAATCGGTGTCTACGCACGATTTGTAACTTGGCGTGGGGATCATGGATCCTTGTAGGCACATCTATATAAACATGAATAAACTCCGTTCAAAGCTGCGGCAATTGCGCAGCACAATATTGTTTTGTGTTCTTGTTTCCATCTACTAAACCCTGTCATAGTCGCCGCGATCACCACCTGAGCTGTGAGGGACGTTCGTCTGAGAACGATCGACGTTCAGCCCCAACAAACAAGCTATGATCACGCCATGTTCGGACACGAGGAGGTGCACGCTCTGCAGCAGCCACACGCTGCGGCGCCGGAGCACAACGGCGAGTTCGTTGAGACAGAGTATATATGGTCAGATGTCGTCCCAGTTGGCCCACATCAACGTCGACGAGTGGATCGGATGCCAGGAGATGTTTGGAGGAGAAGAAGAGCATGGTCTGCAGCAGCCGTGTGGTCTGGTGCTGCCCGTGGTGGCCGAAGCCACTGTCGAAGATCTGCTCGGCCCAGAGACGATGTACGGCGAGTGCATCAGCCTGCGACCAGCAAGTACACCACTGGAGGATGACTTCTTCGTTGGCGTGGATCCGGAGCGCCTCTTGGGAACCCAAGAGGAGGCAGGAAACAGAGCAAGCAGCAGCCACGCGCCGAGCTGGAGCATGGCGCCGAGTTCGTCAACACGCCCGGTGGCGCCAGTGGTGGCTGAAGTCAGTGTGGAAGATCTGCTAGGCCCCGAGATGATGTCCGGTGAGTGCATCAGCATGCCAAGACAAAGTATACCACTGGATGATGACTTCTTCGTTGGCGTCGATACCTTTGGAGCCCAAGAGGATGCAAGGACAAGAGCTAGTAGCAGCTACCCGCTGAACTCGAGCATGGCGCCAAGTTGGTCAGGAGGATGCAGCACACCTGTTCAAGAACCTCCCTTGTGGCTTCCATATCTGATGTGTTCATAGGATAGAAGATAGAACTTGTTGCTATTTTTTTATTAAGCTGCACGCAAGTTAATTTTTTCTGCATCAAGGTGCGACTTTACTTAGTTGTACTAGCAATTTTCCATCAGATGATGAGAAGTACATCGATCACCTCTGCTTGTAAAGTTGACAAACATTGAGGATGTAATGTAACCAATGATCTGTTTCTGCAGTTGGCAGGCTTGTTGCGTTGGCTAGTGTGTACTAGTTTCCTGTGCTTACAAGGGCTAGAACAAGTTGTTGTCTGTTTAGCTGCTGGCATGTTTCTCCGTGCGTGTTTACCACCACACGGTGCATGAGTGAACTTTTGAATTCTGATTGTAAAATGTAAACTTGACCAAGAAGATATTGTCTGAATTTAGTGATTTGTTGATGTTCAGGTTTGTGCATTTGTTCATGTTGCTTATTTAGTTCATTCATCGTGAGATCGAGAACATGTTTGAATGATAACCGTTTTGGAGTATTCAGATTTCAGAGTGAGTTGTGGCTCTCACGCAGCACTGTGCTGGCTCGCAGTACCTTACTGCCTTTCCTTGTAGATTTTGGTATACCACCTTTTGCATGATAGACAAAGATATTTCTTCATTTATTCGCAAAAAAAATTATGATATGGGAGGTGATTCGTAGGAAACTGAGCCTTCCTAGCAAACAAGGTTGTAGGTTTGCATAAAAAACTTGCTTTACCGTGACCTCCTGCCTGTGGCAATGGCTGTAAAGCTCTGGGAACCGCTCAGCTGAGTCGTCATCACCGTCCCAAACGTCATGCCAGAAGGACGTTGAGGTTCCATCAACAATGTGGACTGTCGTGATAGCTCTGTAAAGAGGTAGCAGCGACCTGAGCAATGTCCCTATGGTTGCCGTGCAAGTTCCCTGTCAGTGAAGTGATGCATGCATTTTGTTGTAACCATCTTGCCCATGAAGAAGGTACACTGGAGTGCAGCTTATGGTTCATTTTCAGGAAGCAGACCAAGCCCTCCCCGTGCAGCTTATGGTTCATTTTCAGGAGGAGGCAAGTGATCTGAACACCAATGTCTTTCAGACCAAGCCCTCCCGTGCAGCTTATGGTTCATTTTCAGGAGGCAAGTGATCTGAACAGCAATGTCTTTCAGACCATGCCCTCCCGTTTCCTTTGACTGACAGAAATGCTCCCAGGCTACTAGACATTGTGTACCACTGCAGTCACCAGATCCAGCCCAAAGGAAGGATCTACGTTTCTTATCAATCTGATCAAGGATCCCAGGAGGGATAGCTAAGGCTCCCATTGCATAGACTATCTGACTATCTAGGACTGAGTTCACCAATGTGGTTCGCGCCACCTGGGATCCTGCAAGATATTTGTCGCATTTTGCTATTTGAGGGGCAAAAGCTGAGAGACGCAGTTTGTTGTTGGACAGAGGAAAGCCCAGATATGTTTGTGGGAAACTCTCTCTTCTACATCCCAGTACTGTCACACAATCTGCAGTAGTGTTTTCATCCATGTAAATAGACACTGCTGTGCTCTTGGCGTAGTTAATTCGCAGACCAGTAGAGCAACTGCAAACTCGTCCAGCACACTTCTGAGAATCCCCCGCAGGGGCAGCGGGGGCGAGGGAGCGGACATCCTCCATCTTCAGAAGTAATAAAACTGTCGCAGTTTACATTCAACAAAACTTGGTGAGTGTACTGTGAATCCTAGACACAGGTTAAAAAAATGGAGCTCAGGAGTAATTAATTAAGTATTGAACAGATCAAAGGTCAGAGAGCATGACATCCTTCTGTAAGCTCTGAACTTCTATGTATATTTTTCCAATCTCCAGTGTGGGCAGCTTCACTGCTTCAGCATCGACACAGCTGTTCATGTTGTTCCTTTCGAGTTTCAAGAAGAATATCAAAAGAACATCCAAAAAATTGAAACCAATTTACTCTGAATACAAACTGTAAAAGAAAATCAAATGACATGTACCATCACATGACAGTATGACATCACAAGTGCACAGGTCTCTTCTCTTATATAAACTCCGTGGCATCAGCATTTAATAAAATTTTTCACTTCTTACACACAGGAGTATATATATAAAAAGGCCCAGACCTAGGAAAAAGTCAAAAGCACTCCCTACTCATATCTCAGTTATGAACAGGCAGTAGTACCGTACATCAGTGCAGTATAACCCAAGCATATACTTATGGTGGGATGAGTGTCACACTCACCATGGCTGTGACATTTGTACTGGTACCTCGGAGCAGCAACTTTGGCACGACAAATGTAAAGCAATCCTTTGGTAGCCCATCAAAAAGATTGCTGCTTCTTGTTTGAAACTGAGTACACTGAGCATAGCTCTTTTCAGGACATGAGACTGCCAGTTTGCACATGAAGTTTGATTCACTGATGTGAGGCTGGATGCTGAACACTGAGATGACACCTCCAGCAGCCTCCACTACCATGTTAACCAAGAACATGTGCCCGTCTTCACCCATGAGGACAGTTGAGCCCTGTGCAATGCGGAATCGAAATGCCTTGTTGTAGGACAGTTTGGCAGAATGCCACTTGTGTTTGGCAGAGAAATGCTCCACGAGCTCCACGGTTGATCCATAGAAAGAGCAGCTGGCTTCAGGACAGAAGCATGGGGCATGAGGGCAGACTTTCGCATGGTCTTCTTTCTCATAGTAGGTTATCTTTTCAGTGCATCCAAGATTGCTATACATGCAAGGAACTTTAGTGGAGTCAACAACATGCTCTATGATGTGGCACCGATTGTAGCCCGTGGTGATGGAGCAGCAGTGACACTTGTCCGGGAGCTTGGCACAACAAGATGAGCATACAACATGCCCTACAGCACACTGAGGAAAAGGCATGAATCAGAAACTTTGAGAACAACTACGGAACAAGTAAACATGCAATGATCAGACTGCAAGATACGACTAGAATCTCCAGCGATGAACAGGATGGGAATTTGTAAAATTGTAAGTAAGCATGTTGGAATTATTAAGTGCATAGAAGAATCAACATGAATAGCCCTAACAGTGAAAATAAACAAGCATGGCACATAAGAAATTCCAAATTTAGCTCAGTAAGCCATCCTATTTGGGTGACTCAGACTCATTGCATTCAATGCAATTGTTACTTCCCTTCAGTATGAAGAATGAACTGCATAGGCATATAAACACAAGAACTTAGGCTGTTTAGGACGAGCGTATGAGATGCCCCACGGCACACTTAGAAATCGAGATAAAACAATATGAGTATAATGGTTACTCAAGTACGTACATGGTAATACATAAAGTAACAACAGATGCAGGGCCAGCAACCATGGACAAACAAAATATGCAATCAACAGGACAGCAAATTAGGTCTTTGAGGTGCATGGGACTGGGTGCCAGTATCAGATAAAATTAAGTAAACTGTATTTGATCGTCAGTCATCCAATGGTACTAATCAAAGAATTCCAGCTCCTTTATCTTGTCAATTGTATTTATCAAGAAATTTATTTGATCGACTAATTAACATTCAACTCTAGTGACCTACTGCAGTTTGGTCAAACTGAACAAGTCATGCAAATGACCATGCTGTATGAAATTTAAAATGTCTTGAACAATTTCCAGATCCGAACAGTTTGATGCTATTCAAACCCGAGAGAACCTAGAATGTTGATGCCAGGGAGATTATATTCTTCAGAAACTCTCAACTTATGACTACACCGAAAATTAAAATATAATCAAAACTTGTTCACTTCCTTTTGTTAAAAAAAATCAAACAAAGCTACAGAATTTATCATGCATTGTGTGGTCCTGCGGGTAGTAGCCTAGAGCAGGAGCGTTACGTCGGCGGGGCAAAGCTAGCACTCAATCCACCCTGGTGCACTACTTTAACATACATTATCTTGTATTGTCAGACAAATTATAGACAAGGAGGACGCTGGGTTAGTTTAGCGGCTGTCTAACACAAATTTTGAATTTTCCCTAATGCTGTCCAATTTGAATTCGAACAAAATTTCATTGATTCTTTTTACAAAATATGAAACAATATAGTTTTGTGGACCATATTTTTGGATACACTCAAATAGCTGGTCTTTATTATTGGATAGGTATGCCAAATATTTTAGTAAACTAAGCATAAACGATATAATGAATAGTCGTGTTATATTATAGAAGAAATAAGGGAGAGAAAACATTTAGAATCAATTCAGTCAAGCAGTATCTGTATATTTGCACATCTCAATTTTCAAGGCTCAGGCCTAAATTGTTCACCACTTGTGCTGACATTTCGCTTTTTTTTCGGGGTCCTTTAGGTTTCCAAATGTGTAAGCATCTTATTCCATACCGTACAAAGCTATCAACATATCTGAGCTTCCTTTCAAGTTTAGTTTAATAAAAACAACTAGAGATAGATCTGAGCTTTCTTTGGCAGACGTCGCAGACCATATAATCAAGTAATAATAGTTTAGTTGTTTTCGAATAGCTAGTGCCTGCAAGCCAGCGCTATGCTAGCATGGAGCATAGCAGCCACAGGCCATGCTTGGTTGGACTCAACTGCTACTGCTACACTCCTGATCGATGCTCCACTAACTAATGCAGTGTTGGATAAGTCGTGCCCTTGCGAGAAGGCGAGCCAGGGGCCAGGTGCACACGGTTGTCGCAAGGTGCTGCACAAACGTTCGGATACGGCCCAGTAGCTTGTAGTAAAACATGTTTGTAGCCTGGTGCCTGTGCACCAGGGTGCGTCAACCGTGGCTTCGCCCCTCGGCGCAGATCCACACTATCAGGTTATAGAATCGCAGATGAACTCGTGGCAAAACTGTAGGACAAGCAAACCCCCAAAGTAAGGGGGTGTTTACTTCCCCTCCTATTCCATAAAATTTTAAGTCTTGGTTCATTATTTTGTAAAATAGAACTAAACACCGTATAATTTTTTTTTGAAAAAGGTGGTTATTCTCTATTTTAAATTTTAGCTTAAGAGGAAAAAAAAAGGATTTTGCATTTTTTTTAAACACCCGCGCGTGTACCTGAAATATCGGCGGCCGTAGCGGGTGGTAGCAGACGGGGCAGTCGAGGATGTCGAGCTCCATGCTCACGTCGGTGGCCGCGGCGGCCTTCCTCCGCTTCGCGGCGCCCGTGCACTCGCCTTCTTCCGGCTCCTGCGGCGCCATTGATTCCTTCGTGGCTTCGTCCTCCTCCCTTCCCTTCCCGCAGCCCGCGCGGTCAAGCCGACGGTTCCCGACGACGGAAAGAGAGAAGGGCGCCGCCCTGAAGCAGACGAGAAAAGGGAAAAATAATGAAGAGGGAGAGAGAAGTTCTGTAGAAGTTTCGGAAGAGGGAAAAGGGGAAGGGAGGCAACGGGCCCAAAATTTGTTCGGGTCTGGCTTCTTCACCCTAAATGCTAGACGTACCCGGACTACTGCATAAAAATAGGACTGAGAAAATAAATATACACGGAGTAGATAGTATAGATGTATACTGCACTAGCAAATTTTGTGATTCTTCATTCTTTTGAAAACAGCTTTCTTTCAGACAGCAAAAGCATTTGCTTTGCCGTAATTATGTTATTAGAAAAGGGGACTAGTCTGGTTTTTAGAGGAAATCAATTCTAAAAAATCACATAACTATGCGGTAATCACTCTGTCGACAACATAACTTCTGGCTAGTAAAATAGCCTTTACTAGCCATACAAGAGCCTACACTCACAAAGTCACAATAGGAGCCAGAGCCACTAGGAGAAGGGAAGGGTCTGCAGCCAGAAGTAAAGGCTATTTTTGGTGTGTATGTGGCATTTATATCCATGAATCAACTTCAAATAACGAAGTTATTTCTAAAATAATTGGATACTAAATAAAGGGTAGATATTTAAATTTTAGACAAATATAACCAAGTAACTATTGAATAACAAAAAAAAGTAAACAAATACAAGTTTTCATACATACATGTCATTGATGGTGGAAATACAAATTTCCAGCAACATATTTGAAAAAACAAACTTCAGAATTTATTTCTCACCCCACACGACCAGGGTGTGATCCTGTAACAAAAGGCCGTCATTGTCAGATGAGATTGGGTGCTTGCGGTTGCTGAAATTTCCCTGATAAGTGGATTTTAAGCACAGTTTTTCTTCGTCACTCTAGTATGTATTATTGCACGTACGTATATGCGGATATGCCAAGAAAGAAACCTGTAGTTTCCAAACTTACAAATATGGATATAACAAAGCTGTTTGCATCCGAACTAGCATGATTTGTTACCGAGGTGCAAATTTTTTTCCCCGAAGAACCAACAGCAAGAGCATACCGGGTATGTATTAATAGAGAAAAGAGACATACAAAACAATAAAAACAAAAGACCTCACCAAGGAGGCGCCAGTAAACTACCACCATAAGAAACACAACATCAGCGATCATTAGAAGCAACAAACGTCAAACGTCACCTTGCACGCCACATAGAATAAGCAAAGTAAACTAGAAGGAGTATAGGTTTTCTGCTGCGACACCTCCAAGGAGGAAAACAACACCCCCAGATGCCATCAACACTGACTTGGCAAACTCTCTCATTTGCCAAATCAAATATGCAAAATGGTTGGAGATGCTCTAAGGAGGGATGTGACACCAAATGTGGTACCATTGTTGGCCACAGCCACAGGCCTGGCAAGACCTTTGCTCCCAGCCATACTCTTGGCGCAGCAAGCCGCTGCTAGTATATCTATTGTGTGCCCCCATGTCCATTTTTGTTGGGGTTACTGGCCAGTTGTTTATGTCGGGCCTACAAAAATATGAATACACACATACTAAAAAGTGTACCACAAATTAGATACCTATATTTGCATCAAAACCCATCTACACATAATTCTTCCCAGAATGCAATTAACAAGGTGGAACTGATAATTACCATAATCTCAACAAAAAAACTGATAATTACCACTACAACTTGGTACCAAACTGATTCTGCACAAGTGCAACTGTAGATGATAGGGGTACTTGCTGCTATACACTGCAGTAGCATTTACATATGCAGAGTGTTGTGTTTCAGTCTCACAGCTCATGCAGCGGTAGCCACAGCAGTAGTGTGGTAACTAACTCATCACTTTTTGCCCAGCGAAAAGAATGACGAGTAACAATCAGCGCCCGAGGTGTCAGTTTCTTCACGTTGAAATGCTGAATCCTTCTTCATAGTGATGCAGATTCTGCTGTCCTCCTCCATATAGAACCTCGGCAAAATGAACAGGAAATGTTCCCTTGGTAAACCGTCAGAAAGTGTCGTGCTTGGCACTTGGAATTCTGAAGACTGGCTGTGGTACGAGTTGTTCTTCCAGAAGCTGAAGGTCACAGCACAACGGGATTTCGGCTCAGTATCATGAGGCTGCACACAGAACACTGAGATGACACAGCCAAACGGCTCTGATGCAATGTTGAGAAGGAACAGTTGTTCGTCTTCGCTGGAGATGACATGAACCCCTTCCTTCACGTCGGCGTAAAAGCACCAGCCATACTTGCACTTGGTGGACGGCCAGTGGTGCTCGGTGGTGAAATGTTCCTGAAGCAGACCAGTTGATGCAGAGAAGCTGCAGCCAGTGTCAGGACAGAAGCATGGTGCATACTGGCATTTTGTCTCATGATCTTCCCTTTCATAGTAGCTTGTCTTCATGGAGCATCCATACCTGGTGTTGGAGCAAGGAACTTGGATAGATTCAATGATTTTTTCAACCCCGTGGCAGCGGTTGGAGCCACTTTCACAGGAGCAGTGGTGGCATTTCTTTGGTTTTTGGAGCTTGCCACGGCAGGATGAACATATGAGATGTCCCACAACACACTGCGAGTTAGAAATAAATCAGTATGAACATTATGGTTGCTGAAGTAATTCAGACCAGTTGTTGGAAGACTCAACCTCGTCCTATGCACGTAATGCATAAAGCAACTATAGCTGCAAGGTCAGCATGGATGAACAAGTAGAATTCAGTTATGCACTTATAGGGTGTTTGGTTTGAGGAATCAAACTACTCTAGATGAGCTGGTGCATCAATGTATCAACCCATTCCATTCCACAAACCAAACAAAAACGTGAGCAGTGAGGATGTTTCTAAGGATCCTGCTGAGTTTTTCTTTTTTTTTCCAGTTTTTCTTACTGCAGTATCAGTCTAATTGTTGGGTGTAGCTCAGAAGAGCCTTGTAAAACCTTTTTGTAAATATCTTTTTTCTTTACCCTACTAATATAACTCGGCAAAGCTTGTGCCGACCTTTCCAAAAAAAAAAGAAGTGAGGATGATGGACAGACCCATTCATTAAACCAAACACCCTATTAATTAACAAGCTCGTAGAACAGTAAATATCAGGTACTTGAAGTTGCATGGAACTGAACTTGGGTGTGCATATCTGTTAGTCATACGCTCAAACTAATATGTAGATAGGAAAATAGACAAAAATGCAAACCAACAGTACAACACTCCTGGGCTGTTTATCAAATCATAACAGACAAGGTCTGTTTAAAACATCATGCTATCTTTCCCACCATCATTTCTTCTTCCTTGAAATATAGAGTTCATCAAGAGCAATGTTTAGGCACACAGAACACTGGCAAATTTTAGCATCACTTGTGCAGGGGACCACAATGTACAGCAGAAAACTTTCAACACAAAAAATGGAGGTTAAAGAGGCTAAATTCATCAGAATAATCTATATGTCTAGAATAGTAGAATCAAGTTTCACCCACTATTTGGCATTTTCATGTTATCAGTCAGCAGTCAGTTGTCTGTTGTTATAGCTAAAAGTATTGTCTACGACAAACTGAACACATCAACCTAACCTTTTCTTCTGGATGAAATTGCAATATCTTGTTTATTCAATGATTAACCATTCTAGCTAAAGATTGGTAAATGCCTAAATGGTAATAGTGGTGTTCAGGTGCATGGAAGTAGTATTTTCCTGAAAGCACCAATTTTTCTTAAGACCTGCTATCTGCATTCAACATTTATCTAAAAGTTTGTAGTTTGGTTGCTGCAGTACTCTGTTCACAAATCAAAATGTCAAATTGTTGGAACTTCAGTGGTTTGTTTAAAAAAAGGAAACAAGATAATAATATGCTAGCTTATTTGGTGTTGTTTTCTGTTGTCTTAATATCAAAGCACCACCAACAAGGGCACCATCAAACCACAAACCCGGCCCAAAGTTTTGTTGATTTCTCAAAACAATGGATCATATTTGCCCCATACTATTATCTACATAAAACGAATAGGTTACTGTCAAATCAATATGTTCCAAATGGTGTGTAGACTGTTATACTAATTGCGGCAATTATACATGATTAAATGACGGGAAAGCATTTTTAGCGCCATATATTATCAAAAGGAGCAGAAGCGACCAGTAACAAATAATTCTCATCTGAATTTCTTTTTTTTTTATCAAATTATCATCTAAATTTCGACCAGTAACAAAAGGAGACTGCAACACAGGAACAGAAAAAAAAATAGTGATGAAGATGGGGCGCGACGGATGTACCTGGAAAATTGGAGGCTGTAGGGGCCCATAGCAGATGGGGCAGTCCAGGACCTCTAGCTCCATGGTGACGCTGGTGGCGGCGCCATCCGGATCCTTCCTCTTCCTGTTTCTCTCTTCTTGCTGCGTTTCCCCTGTTTGCTTACTGGAATCGCTGTTGCTCATCTCCGTATAAGCCCTAAATCAGGAAGTCACGCACGGTCTCCTCACAGAGGTGAACCGGACAAACGGCGGCGGTGATGCTCGACGGGGCAGGAGGGGCGAAAGTATCGATTTCTCCGGCCACTGCGAGCAAGAGAACAAAATTAATCTAGCAAGACGACCAGCGATGCGATGTGATGCGATGCGACGTGCGGAATGCTACCGGGACTATGGGTCTGGGGCCATGGGATCCGGCGATCCGGTAGTGGCTCTCGGACGCAGACCCTGGCGGCGGTTTTCTGTCTCCTCTCGCACCAGGAGTGTGTTCCCGTTTTGTCCCAGCTGGCCGGCTCTTGGGTGCTAATTGCTAAAGGAGTAATTACAGGATAGTGTGGGTACTTAATTATACGGGCATAGAACTCCCTCTTAATCGTGAAAAATTGATGTGATTTATTTCAAAGTAATGTGATTTATTTAGATTGATGATAATAAACATGGATAGTATATATTCACGAGAATGGTGATTTTTAAACTGAGTTAAAGAGTCACTTTCTCTAAAATCTCTTATAATTTAGAATAAGTTTTAAATCTTTTGTTCAAGTTTCCAACTTGATGAAGTTAGAAATTTCTTACAAGGAGATGTAGGTACTTATTGCAATGCTAAACCATCATAGGTTCCATCAATCGTGAAATGAGTAACAATGTCTACTATATTATTATTATATTGATAATGGAACATTTTATAGCTTGCTCAGGAGAAAACTAGAATTGTAACCGTTTTGGGATGGAATAAGAGGAAAAATCAAGCCGCTATTGAGAGCCAAACGATAGATGTGCATGTCAACCAAGGTTTGGCTTACCATGAGCGACATAAATACTTGGAGGAGGTTGTTGGAACAAATTTGCTGAAATTTTGTCCGGATTTTTTAAAAAAAATGTTGGATTTTGATTAATATTTAAAATCTAATACATAAAAATAAATTACCGATATACATAAAAAAAGTTACACCTCACTAGTGTGTTCCAACACTCGATTTTTCTCTTGGGGGAGGTAGGCAGCCCTGGCGGTGGGGACGACAGCGAGACAGCGGGCGTGGGGGGAAGGGGTCAAGGGGAAGGAGGTGGTCGCCGCAGATGTCGTAACGTCTTGTGAGAACTCCATGGCCATGGGTGCGCCCACGGTGCTTTGACGAGATCCTACTGCACCACGAAGGATCAGGACGGTGGCAACGACAGTGCATTGGGATGTAGTAGAAAAGAAACGAGCGCGGGAAGAGCTCAAAACACTCGAGTGTTCAATAGACACATTCTATGCATATTTAACGGAGTTCATAGGTAGAAACAAAAATTAAGAGATTTTGGCCAAACCCTGGTGCAGATGATACAAACCTTGCATATATTCTCAGCGCCAAAAATAGGGACTTGCTAAAGTTCAGGTGCCCGAATTGTAGTATTCTTTCAGGCTACGATTATTGTATATGTTTTATACTAAAATTACAGATTTCGCTCAATGCAATTTTTATAGGCATAATCTGTATTTTTGGGTACTGAGAACTAAAAACCCCATTAGACAGAATCACAAAACCAAGAAAGTCTTATTTGTGTTGGTACAAAGACAATTAATAATTTATAATTTTTTCTATAAGTATACAAGGATAAAAATTTAATATGTTGAGACACAAAGACAAATAATAAATCATAAATATAATAATTTACTTTATACTAGTTAATGATACAAGAGTGTTATGGTCTCAAGTAATCTTAAGATTCAGTACCTAAAATATAAGGGAAGTGCCAAACCCAAAAATAACATCCAGACCCTTGCACACCGCCAAAATAACAGTGGAAAAGATTGGCGTAGTTGCAAGTTGCAACTAAACCCTACTCCTACCTACACTTGTCATTGTCAGAAGGTGAATAATAAAGGCTTTGTTTACTTGTGAAAAGTTTTTGGATTTTGACAGTATAGCACTTTTATTTGTACCTGACAATTATTGTCCAACTATGACTAACTAGGTTCAAAAGATTCGTCTCGTAAATTATAGACAAATTGTGCAATTAGTTTTTGTTTTCGTCTATATTTAGTGCTCCATACATGTGCCACAAGATTTGATGTGACGGAAAATTTTGAAAAGTTTTTGAATTTTGGGGTGAACTAAACAAGGCCTAAAATGTTTAGCCGCTGGTCTGATCCAGCCGTGATGTGCGCTCCTGGTTTTTCAGCCTAAGGCCTTGTTCATAGTGACACTGATTTTGCTGTGCTTCTCCAGATAGAACTTGGGCACAAGAACGGACATGGAGCCGTCCCTTCCCGTCCCGTGGTATCCCATCGGCGAGCGTCGTGCGCTTGGCACTTGTAATTCCGAAGACTGTATATGGGACGAGTTGTTCTCCGTCTCCGAGTAGTTCAACGACACATCACACTGGAATTTCGTCTCGTCGTCGCCTCCTGCTGTGTTTCTTGTGCCAAATCACGGCGTATCGCGATCTTTCCTTTCTTCCGATCCCCCGCCCGGGCTGCCATGGCAACGAGAGACCAGTGCTTTCCTTTTTCCTCATCACCACATCACGCCATGGGGCAGGGGCAGGGACAGGCGCCTTCCTTTTTCCTCGCTACCAGGCACCAGATCACGCCGTGGTCGCCTGCCTGCCTTCAGTTCCATCGCCACAAAAGGGAAAGCCACGGCTTGCCTTGGCACCTGGCCTCCTCCTCCATCACAGCAGATGGTGCCCTCGCGGCCGCGCGCCGACGGCGACGGCAACGCACGCCTGGACGCCAAATCACTACTAGCTAGGGGCCTAGCAATGGATCTGGACGCGTTTGAGTGCCCCATCTGCCTCTCCCTGTTCCAAGGATCCATCTTCCAGGCAAGCATGCAAGCAAGCAGCTCATCACATCTTCCATCCATCCTTCCTTCCTTTCATTCACTTTGCAAAAACTAATCATTCGTCCTGCATCTGCTCTGCTGCTGTTGGCCATCGATCAGTGCAAGAACGGGCACGTCGTGTGCGACGCCTGCAGCGTCCGCATCCACGGGACCTGCCCGTCCTGCCGCGAGCCCGTCGTCGGCGACATCCGGTGTCGGGCGCTGGAGAACGCCATCGCCGGCATGGCCCTCCCCTGCGCGTTCAGCAGCCACGGGTGCACGCGGCTGCTCAAGCACGGCGAGAGGCGGCACCACGAGGCGTCCCTCTGCCTGCACGCGCCGTTCGCGTGCCCGCTCCAGGGGTGCGCCTACTCCGGGCAGCTCCTCTACGACCACATCCACGACGCGCACGCCTTCTTCCTCGACTGCGTTGTCCTCTGCTTCGCCGTCGCCGGGTCCGCGTGGCGGGTGTCGCTGCGCCGGAGCACGCCGTTCATGGTGCTCCTAGACGCGGTAGACCGGCGCGTGTTCCTGCTGCTCAACGGCGGGGACGTCCGCTCCGGCCGGTCACTGTCGGTGGTCTGTCTCGGCCCGCGCCCCATGGCCGACCAGTTGCTGGAGTACAAGCTCGAGGTGGGCGGCGGCGCCGGTGGCCAACCCGGTGTGCTCTCGCTGTCTGCATGCTCCATGCCCTGCATGCGCAGCTGGGCGGGGCAACAACACACTCCTGACGGGTTCCTGTTCGTGCCGGACGCGTACTGGACCTCCTTAGACTCCGTCGTCATCGTCAACGTCCATGTGCAGAAGTCGACGGTTAACAATGCTGACAGAAGTCCTAGTACATTCGTTGCGTTGTTGGTGCTGGCAGTTTTTGTTTTCTCCACAATGGCTGTCATGTTGGCATTGGCATGGAAGACGAGCGCGAGCGCTACTCCCTCTGTCCCAGTCCCAGATAAGTCATTATGGGATACGACATATCAAATTTTCTTAACTTTCACTAAGTTTGTAGAAAATGCATGCAACATTTATAAATTCAAATAAGTTTATTATGAAAGTATATTTAATGATCTATCGATGACACTAATTATGTATTATAAATATCAATATTCTTTTATGTAGTTTTTCTGCAGCGAAGTGGATGGATTGCCGCTTCAATTTATGTGTCAATGTCGCCTTGTTCAGCTTTTTAGGTCTGTTTGCCTGTTCTTCGTCTTATGTTCATGGTCTCATGGTCATGGCTGCTTTTGCTGTGATCTCATTTGTTTGCAGCAGCATGTGTTCAGCTTGAGGTCTGTTTGCAGCAGCATGTGTTCTTATTCTTTGCCACTCGTCACTCGTATGGCTGGAGATTCCGAGCTATATATAGTGGGTTTCCGGGTTACGTTCCCTGCATACCCATATGTCATGTATTGGAATTGCAGGGGTTTCTTGAGAAATTGGTGCGTTCTGAAGTTCTAGTTAATTAGATTCGTAGTTACTCCTACATTGATCTGGGATCTGTATAGGCGACCTACCCATTTGCAAACTAGAGCAGATCATGGTATCCATGAATCAAGCGACTAATGATTTTCCTCCGTTTGCTCAACGTTTGTAATGTCCATCCAAACCTAGAAATCCCGAAGGTCACTAGCTAGCTAGACACCGGATGATTCTAAAAACTGCAAATCATAGTGCCTTGTTGACACCAATTCAGGTCATACACAGATAGGAGCTAGATCGTTACACAATCTTGCACGTAGCGGAGGAACGTTCCAACATCGAGGCCAACCAACATGTTGACAAGGTCAATACGATGCTCGTTCTTAGCTTGAAAAACCAACGAACGCCTCCTAAGAAGACCCTTAGGGGAGACGCACAACAGGGTTATTCTAAGATCACCCAACACCTAGAACATCGATAAATCTTGTTGAGTGACATGTCAGATTGAGGTGATTGGAAAAGCTAGGGTTTGAAAATAAAAAGTAAGATGAATTTGTTTTTAACGATTGGATAGATGGATCTCTCAATCATGACGATCCTCTCGTATAAATAGAGAGGGTGGTCTTATACTCTTATCCTAGTAGAAAACTTATTTCACACATAAATTAGAAGTCCCCTACGAGATCGATCAAACTTTATGAGCCAGACCGGCTTTTTTCCCCCTAAAAACTCACAAAATTGTCCAATTTGATCTAAATGTGATCCTTTTCATTCCATTACGATTTTCAATCCATTTTAAATTTATTCGGTCATATTTTTTGGTTGTCAACATATGTTCCCTTCTTTTTAAGTGAAGCATATCTCACTCCTAAAAAGATCTAACAGGAGACGGCAACACCACTTCAACGTGCCTCTAAGCTTCCGCGTCCCGCTCCCGCTCCAGCGAGCTGTGCCGACAGGTGGGCCCCACGCGCCACATCTCACACGCAACGTATGTACGTAAGTTTTCTTTTCTCTTTTTTTTTTTCTTGTTTTCTTTTCTCTTTCTATTTTCTTTTTTCTTATTCTTCTCATGTACGTAAGTTTTCTTATTTTTTTCAGCTTTATTCTTCTTTTTTTATATTTTTTTATTTCCTTCTTTTTTTCTTTCTCTTTTCCTTTCTTTTCCTCTCTTTTTTCTTTCCATGCTTCATTTTTTCCGTTTATTTTATTTATTATTATTATTTTTATTTTGTATATTTCTTTTATTTCCTTTATTTCTTTCATTTCCTTTTCTTATTATTTTGTATTTCCTTTTGTTAATTTATTTTAATTTTTTTTGTTTCATGTGATTTTTTTATTTTCTTTCCAACTTTTATATCTTTATTTGTCTTATTTTATTTTTGCTCGTACTTTAATTATTTATTTGTATTTATATTTTTTGTTTATTTTTATTTTTAAATTATTCCCTTCATTTTTTATATATCTTTTGTGATTTTACTATAATTAATTAATTGTTTGTCTTATTTCATCTTTTATATTTTATTATTTTTCCTTTTTCTTTCTTTACCCTTTTTATCTCTGTCTTTATGTATTTTATAGTTATTTTTATTTTATGTTTTATATTACTTAATTATTTATTTATTAAATGTTTATTTTTAAAATTTTGTATTTTATGAGATGTTATGTTCATATACTATACATGATGATGTTTTATGGTGTTCTTTTGCGATGTTCGTGTAATATACAGATGATCGATGTTCTATGATTTATTTAGTGATGTCCGCGTAATATATACAATGTTCTATACAATGTTCTCTAATTTATTTAGCGATGTTACAACACTGACTGACAATAGGGAACTCGCAGTTATTGACTCATCAATGATAGTATTGCATCACCCACTTTCTTCACCCAAACACGTTGAACTATTTCACACAATTCCAATTCATTTCAGAAGGTCTCAATAAGTTTCAGCAAACGGCACTTAGCACATAGCCCAGCTACGGAAACAACACGCAAAGCAAATGTTACAGACCTTCTCGACAGTGAAGATGGTAGCGTGGGTGAGCGAGCGGGTGCCCGGGCCAAACTCGAGCACGACGTCTCCAGCGCGGTGGGCGTTGACGAGGCGCGGTGAATCACCGGGGTGGGCCAGGGCAGGCGGCGGCCAAGAAAAAATAAAAAAAGTACATATTGATAATACATATGGCGAATTAATGATTTTTTTAAAAATTATACTTTTTTATTTGCAAGTGGATCAGAATAGTATGTTAGTCTATATATTTTGACTCGGCATAATTTTTTATATTATTATGCATTGAAATTTTACTCCCATAGCAACGCACGGGCATATGCTAGTGCGAGTTGAAAACACATGATAACCATAGCAACGATGTTGAGGTCATCGACTTTTTTTTTGTCTAAAGACGATGTACACACTGGTCATATTGTTCTAAGGGTGATGTGTGTATATCGGCCGTTTTTCAGGCAACTCATCTCCAAGGGCTTTGCAAACAAACTTTGCATTGCCCTATTTGCCAAAAAGAGTAGAAAATACCCCTCCAATGGTTTTGCAAATAAGGTTTGCAATTTGGTTAACTTTGCAAATAGAGGTTGAGGCTTTGCATATATGCAAATCTTCCCACCACTTTGCATCTACAATTTCGGTCTTTCACGTCGGACTCCGTCCCCCCGGCCCCCCACCCCGCGCAATTTCTCTACGTCCGTCCGGCCTCCCTGCCACGCGCGCCCGCCCTCCCTACCGCGCGCGCCCGCCCTCCAGCTGCCGCGCGTGCCCGCCGTCCCTCCAGCTGCCGCGGTGACCTGGCCTGGGCGGCGACCGGCACGCACGACGTACGTCAAAATGGCGCGAAGGGAAAAAAACGCGCGGGCGCGATCGGTGAAAAAAAATTCAGGGGTGGGGTTCACACTTTGGGTTTGCCAAGTCTAAATGCAAAGTTCCTTGGAGTTGGACTATTTTTAGACTTTGCAAATGAGTTTAGGACTTTGCAAACAACACCAAATGCAAAATTCATTTGCAAAGTCCGTTTGAGATGCTAGGCTTCTTGCTTGATATTTTTTACAATGAGCACGCTGAAGCTTATACCATTGTGTCTTAGTCACACCAGAAGGGCATCACCTCGATTGAAAGTATTTGGACTCTAACTTGCTTTGCATAGTGGATTGAGATTGATTCCCACTGACAATCGGCTTTTGGTCTCTTCAATCGGTACCTCCGTGGAGTCAATCACAAGGGAGATACATTACATGTAGATTGCATCTCCTCTTGCCGATTCTTGTGAATCTAACTTTGAGGGAAGAGCTAAGGAATTGATTTAGCTTGTGCTGACCAAACAAACTCAACAATAGAAGAATCTTTACTTTGGTCAGGCCCCACCACCGCCACGATGTCATGCAGCCTCGATCACCTTCTTGCACGGAATCTGATTTTCAAATTCGTATTGATATTTGTTCCTTGCCTCCTTCAAAATTTCAAACCCTTTACGGTTTAGGGTTTAGCCTTAGGCATTGTTGGTTTGGGCTGGGAGTGGTCGGGTTGGCCCAGCCCAACGTGGAAACATTCGCGATTCCATTATATTCTCCTCTACTCCCGCCGACTCCTACGACTACGACGAGGAATCCCGAGGGTACGGCCGCACCGCAGCAGCTGCAGCTCCGACCCGGACGCAACTAACGGCGAGTCGGCGCTCTCTCGCCTCCAGGTTCCTCTACCATCGCAGCCGCCTCCTCGCCGGTAACGCACTGCACTGCACTCCTTTTCCTCCCCTGCTCTCAGTCCTAGCTAGGGTTCCTGGGTACGGTCCGCATTCTTGATTCCGCCATAGGCCGCGCTGTTGGGTTCTTGGGTGCGATCGAGGACCCGGCCCCGCTGTTGGCAAGCCGCAAGCGCTAGGACGTGTGAGTGAATCTGCTGCGCGAGCACATGAATGAATGAAGCGCCGCTCCGGAGCTTGCGGGTACCCTCTAGAACGACGCTCTTCTTAATCAGTGGCATGAGAATCGCGGTTTGAGTGAAAACCCCCTAAGGCTTCGTTCGTTTAGTGGGGATTGAGGGCTGGAAATAATCCAGTTGATCATTGGTACTATAAGCCCTCTAGAACGATGCTCTTCTTATCGCGGTTTGGAATGAAAACCCCTTATTTTGTGGAACTTTTCTGATCGATTTCAGTGAAACCCATTAAAATCCAGACAGTTATCTCACGTGTCCCAGTGGAACTTTGCGTTAGTAAGTCTGAAACATGTAGTTCCGCAGATAGTAAATCTATCTCGTGCCTCCCAGTAAGCAGATAGCAAAACTTTGCTTTTCCGGCAAGAATGTCAGGCCTTGTTTAGTTCACCCTAAAAACTAAAATTTTTCAAGATTCTCCGTTACATTAATTGAATCTTGCGGCACATGCATGAAGTCTATATCTATATCTATATCTATATCAGCCAACTTTTTGGTCTTATTTTTTTGGTCTGGCTCCACATCGGGTACTCACCGTACATAAGGAGGTGCCTTCGTCAACGTCGATCTGCCGTGACTTGTTTGGCCTGTAGTTTATCTCCTTTTAAAAGTATATTGTGATTGCATATTATGTTGTTCCAAAGGTTTTTTCTATCTTGCTAATTGCAACTGCCAGAAAATGCAATTTGCTACTGAATTAGTGAATTTACGTGCAATTGTTATCATTGTAGTGCTCTGTATACACGAATTGATCCTTGGGATCTTAGTCCATACTAAATGTAACAGTGGTTCAGTTTTTCCTGCATTTTCCATATTAGATCATTGGCGCATTAGGTAATTTTAGTTTTGGCACCAACAAAAGAACAATATTGTGAATAAGTAGCAGCAGCTTTAGTTCAACTGTGAAATCTGAGGAGGTAATAAGCTCTGTTTTGTGTAAGAAGTTAAAAGAATCTTTTTTTTAACTGCAAGCAAAGAAATTATGAAATGGTGTTGCACGGGATTCACCATTGAGAAGATTTAGTTTTTTCAACTGCAAACTAACCATGACCAATCTGGTTTGCTGAAGCTCTAAAATAATCGTTAGTATGCATATGTGTAGAGATGAAAACGGATCGGATACAGACGGATATCATCAATATCATATTTGTTTTCGTATTTCTGGTCGAATTCGGATTCGAATACGGATAATGTCAACTATGTCGGATAAGATATGATTGGATGTCGACATCATAAATATACGATTTAAGTACTCGGATACGGATACGGTATCGGATGTTGAACATTCGGACTCGGATACGGATACGGTATCGGATGTTGAACATTCGGACTCGGATACGGATTGATCTGAATCCCTCTAAACGAATTCGGTCTCGAATACGGTCGAAAAATATCCGTACCGTTTTCATCCCTACATATGTGTCATGAGGCGCAAGAAGGCTGCAAGAGCTGTAGACATGAGGCACAGCAGGGACATGGCTAGATGCCATGGCAGTGCCTGGTTATTTAAAAAAGGATTTTAGATATCCTTAGTTTGTTACCTAGTTCAATTAGGCTTAAGATTTACTAGGATATCTTAGCTACTTGTCTCTATATACGGCCTGATAGTAAACAGCAGTTCTTCGGAAAAGAAATCAATCTATTCTCTTTGTGTCTTCCTGTCTCTTGCGCTCCCATTGGTCATTACTACCTATTCCTGCAGACAAGAGTTCATGGTCACGTGAAGATTATACAACCCACCACCTCTGCCATCACAATATGTCTGAGCAGTTCATGTTTATTCTACTATATTACGCAACTTTAAATGTATTTTTTCTTGGCAATTTATTAAAAAAAAAGCTGCATAACACCCTTGGAGTTCCAGATTAACTGATAGTAAGTTTATTGATGAAATTTTAATTGTTGGCACATGGACATATATACTCTTGAAGAAGTTTATGCAATGGTTTAATAAGAGATGAGATCGCATAAAAAAAGGTGGGAGTAAAGCTCTTCCAGACCTGTTGTCATGTGTGGAAGATCCTATGCAACATGTCGGAAGAAGGAAACAGTTGCCGCGGGCGACTTTCCACAGAGCACGTAGGCGTGCACGTCGCGCAGTTGGATGCACTGCAGTGACCACACACAGGGGCCACGATCTGAATCTAGCTAGAGTTAGTCTTAATAGTTGCTAATTTGTGGCTTTTGTTAGTTTGGATTTGGATTTTTAAGATGTGTTCTGTAAACATTGTGCTCTCACATTAAGTAATAGATCGGTTTCTCCTTTCCTTGCGTTTCCTTCCTGTCTCAAGATCGCGGCCGCCATCCCTGCATCCGTGTGGTTGAGAGCTCAGGGGCGTAGGGATTAGGTAGCCACCGCTGCCAGTACATCTATCTGTCTACTTTTCATTGTTCTACTTTTTGTTGTGTAACATATAAAGCATTTCTTGCAGACACGGGTTTCAGTACAACTAGTTCTTGCATGTTTGTGAAGTTGTTTTAAGACGTACTATTCTTTTGAAACTTGCAATATTTCGTAACCTCATTGTCTAGATCAATGTTCTCGTAATGTTCAGTTCATTGTCTAGGTCCATATTCTCACGACTGTGCTTTTATAGGTGGTGTGTGTTCATCAGGACTGTGCTTTTAACTTTGTGCCATTGTTTTCACTTCCATCAGGCACCACCGGAGCTAGGAGCAGCGAAAAAAAAAGCAATGGATATGGACGCGTTTGAGTGCCCCATCTGCCTCTCCCTATTCGAAGGATCGATCTTCCAGGCAAGCAACTGACATCTTTCAGCCTTTCTTTCATTCACTTTGCAAAATCAAACTGCGTGCACTTGCCGCTGCAGTGGTGAATCTGACTGTTCATTCCTCGTGGCGTTTGTTGTTGGCCAGTGCAAGAACGGGCACGCCGTGTGCGATGCCTGCCGCGTTCGCATCCACGGGACTTGCCCGTCCTGCCGTGAGCCCGTCGTCGGCGACATCCGGTGCCGGGCGCTGGAGAACGCCATCGCTGGCATGGTCCTCCCCTGCTCGTTTAGCAGCCACGGGTGCACGCAGTTGCTCAAGCACACCGAGAGGCGGCACCACGAGGCGTTCCTCTGCCAGCACGCCCCGTTCGCGTGCCCGCTCCATGGGTGCACCTACTCCGGGCTGCTCCTCTACGACCACATCCAGGACGCGCACACCTTATGCGTCGACTACGATGTCCGCTTCATCGGGTCCGGGTGGCAGGTGTCGCTGCGCCGGAGCACGCCGTTCAAGGTGCTCCTGGACCCGTTGGACCGCCGCGTGTTCCTGCTACTCAATGGCAGGGGCATTCGCTCCGGCCGGTCGCTGTCAGTGGTCTGCCTCGGCCCGCGTCCCCCGGCCAACCAGTTGCTCGAGTACAAGCTGGAGGTGGGCGGCGACGGTGAACCCGGCGCGCTCTCGCTGTCGGCATCAGGCTCCGTGACCTGCATGCGCAGCTGGGCGGGGCAACACCCTACCGACGGGTTCCTGTTTGTGCCGAACGCGTGCTGGGACCCCATGGTCTGCGTCATCGTCAACGTCCGTGTCCAGAGGTCGTCGGCGGCCGCCAATGCCCTAGGTAGTCTAATTTGTTTAGTACGTTGCTTTAAGTTTTCGGTGTTAGTTTTAGTTATCTACGTGATGGCTATTGTGTTGACATGGAAGCTAGATCGACTAGGCCGTGTTTAGTTCTCAAAAGGGAAAAAATTTCGTTACACTGTAGCACTTTCGTTTAGAGTTGGAGATCTGAATGATATTGTTGTGCAAGTTTAGAGACCGTTCAGAAATTTTACTCTAATATCAACATCGACCGAAAAACCCATTGATTTCATCAGTTACTTGAAACCTACAAGGCATCATATGCGATAAAACTATCTTACTATATTACACTTAATTGGAGTCTAGGCACTGGTCCTGTCATGGTGTGCCAACCAAAAAAGAAAAAAATAGCGAAAAGGGCAAATATCTAACTACTGATCGATGTGGGAGACTAGGAGTGGTGTCGCTCACGCTGCGTTAGGTGAGGATGTGTGACACTAATGATACACTTTGACTGCAGGTACCAGCGGGTATGGATCCTCTGAGTAGGACTTGGCCGGGGACTAGAGGGCATGGCTGACACGCTGTCGTCTCTAGGGACGATGACCCCATGCTCCATGAGTTCCTACACCGCTAGGCGATCGCTGTCCCCTAGCCCCAAACTTCGCCCCAGATGGACTCTGGCTCGCTAGCCTATGTCCTAGTCTTCGGTCTCTGGTCTACTGGTGCCTCTAGCCATCCCAAGGCTCATCAACCCAAGGTGAACCGTAGATCACCCTTGAGCCAGCTATACAGCTCGCACATCAGATGAGGCCAAACTAGCTAAGGGCCCATTCGATTAAGCTTACAGGGGCCTGTCCGCGCTGGCTGCTCGTTCCGCGTAGCTTGTTTCGGCCTGTTGCAGTTTCTGTTTCAATGTAGTTTCTTCTAGCTTCGAGGGGTGAGGAGAGTGGTCGCTTTGGGCTGGTAACCTGGGTTACCTAGTCCTCCTTTGTGTGTTCTAAAAACTCTTCCTGCTTAATGAAATACGCGCCAAGGCGTGCTCTAAAAAAAAAAGCTAAAACTTGGCCAGAAAAAGTTGTCATATATAGTATAAAAACAGTTAACTAAAAAGTTGTCATATATAGTATAAATAACTTTTTTTTTAATAATGAAAAATTCTAGTTTCAGTCTTCTTTTAGGAAGAAACATCAGTCTAACAGCACACCCATAATTAAATTACAGGTTCAGAACTGAAGCTCAAGGAGGTAAACGAAGGACCATCTATGCAATGCAAAGAACTCTATGGCCATCGATTCTAGTAGCTCGCAAGTATCAAAAATCCATTCCTTACCATCATCGGAGCGCTGCAATAGAGTCCAAAACCATAACCAGTATGTTCTCCTGAAAAGAATAATTAATAGGTTGATTGTGCTGAGAATTAAATCTTGAACAAACACCTAAGATAAAATGTTAACAGACACACGGACAAAAGACGGAGAAAAGGTCAAGGTAAAATTACTCATAAAAGAGAGAACATTTTAAAAAAATTCATGTCGCTACCGTTGCAACGCGTGAGCAATCACCTGTGTTGCTAAAATGTTTGATGATGCCATGGACAACCGGGATCGCAACTGGAATAATACTAATACCGGCAAACACTAGTCCGGCGAGCAAATTTCGGCCAATGCTGCCTCGGTTTATTCCACCTTGCTCTGGGTCAGGGCCGGTCACGGCCTTGACCTCGGCGTGCGGCCGGCATGTCTTCTCGTGCTCTTCCTTGCCGTGGTACGGCATCATGGCGGCGCACCCGCGCCCGGCGTTGGCGCACGGGACCCGGACGGACTCCACGATGTGCTCCACCGCGAAGCAGCGGCTGAAGCCGGTGGCGCCGCCGCACATGTGACAGCTCCTGCCGGCGAGCTTGGCACGGCAAGCTGAGCATACCACATGCCCAACTGCACACTGCAATATGTACATGGGATGAATAATATACAACGCTTGTATCTGTTCTAGTTTCTAGTTTCCACGAGGAATAATGGAACTCTCAATTAGGAAAAGGGAACAACCTGAAACACCGGAGGCTTTAGAGGATGGTAGCAGATGGTGCAGTCCAAAACCTCCAGTTCAATCTCGACGGCGGTGGGCGCCGTCACCGACCTGGTTGCCCTGTTTCTGCTGCTACTGTCGTCTTCCTCCTGCAGCCGTCGTCGTTGTACCTCCTCCTTGGACTCGATCTTGGTCTCCATATATACGTGTCTGATTTCTGATAAAATTAAGAGAACTAATAATATCGCCAAAGTATTCATTACACACTGATGCATTTGAGTGACAGAGTACATAATTTATGGAGTATGGACTGCACCCGATCGGTCTATCTATTAGCTGGAGGAGATAGAATATATAATCAACTGGAGAACGAGATAGAATCTACTACATCAGCGCAGAAGGCTAACGCGTGCAACGGTGCCAGATGCAGGCGCCACCACCGCGGCCCCTGTCCCTCCGCGCTCCGGCCGGACTTGCGTACCTCCAGTGGCGGTGCGGCGGCGCCGTGGACGGTGGCTGAATTGAAGCAACTCCGCTCCGAGCCTCCGACGGCTGCCGAAGACGAAACGACGGAGTTCCTCCAACTTTCCGACTTCCCGTACACAACATAAATGATAACTCTGGTAGTCGGTCTATTCTATTGGGCTAAAAACCGTGGGGCATTTTTCCATCGCACGGGCCACACTTCCATGGGCACGGGCGTCCTTCTGGCCTATATACTAGAGTACTCTTTACGTCTAAAATAAATAATATATGTCTTGTATTTTGATAAATCAGTTAAACTGAAATTTAACTAAATATATGAAAATACTAATATTCGTAATACTTATTAAAATACTAATAAACAAGTATTATTAGGCTATTAATGCTAAATATTATTATAACACTGATAATATTATTTTTATAAATTTAGTTAAATTTCAAATTAGTTGATTACTCGAAATGCAAGATTTTTGCTTACTCCCTACTTTGAAACAAAAGTAGTACTACATAATGAACAAATTCAATCATCTTGCTGGTTACAGAGGCGGTTTCTATTTTCTAAAAATAATAAAAATCTGATATACATTTTAAAAAAATATAAATAAAATATTATCTACATGTTTATGATCTACTAGCAAATATGTCCGTACATTGTAACTCTGGTAGTGGGTCTAGTGGGCTAAGTAGTAAAAATTGTGGGGCCTGTTCCATCGCACGAGCCACATTTCCATGTGCACGGGCCTCCTTCTGGCCTATACTAGAGTACTCCCCCGTCCATAATAAATGCACATCATATTTCTGAGAAGTCAAATCTTTTTAAGTTTAAGCAAATATATACAAAAATATACTAATATTTATTCTATGTAATATGTATCACTAAATTGAACATAAAATATATTTTCATAATATATACTCCTCATCCACAAATAAATACACGTCTTGCTAAATAATGCTAAATGTAACACTGATAATATTACTAATATTCATAATAGTTATTAAAATACTAATAAATAAGTATTATTAGGCTAATAATGCTAAATATTATTATAACACTGATAATATTACTTTTACAAATTTAGGTAAACTTTAAATTAGTTGACAACCGAAAATGCAAGATGTATGCTTACTCCTACTTTGAAACAAAAGGAGTACTACATAATGAACAAATTCAATCATCTTGCTGGTGACAAAGACGGTTTTCTATTTTCTAAAAATAATAAAAATCTGATTTACATTTAAAACATCATAAATAAAAACTGTCTATAACTAATTTATTTATGTTCCTATTGCTTTACTGGTCATACTTGTGCTCATTATTTATTGCAAGCAAATAAGATCCAAATAAGTCTAAATAGAGTACCCAATATATTGCTAATATTTTTAGATGAAAGTTGATACTATTTCATATATTTTTTTTCTAATTAAAAATAAAATAACTAAGATTTTCTAGAGATCAAACCATTAATTTTATTATTTTTAGATTAGAAAATAGAAAACCACTTTTGAAACTATAATCCCATGATTAAGTTTGTTCGGTTTAGAAAGTTAGAGGTTGTTTGTTACTCAGTTTGGAGTTTGAAGGCTGAAAATTAGACTAATGTTGAACTTGGAAGTTGAAAAGGTACTTTAGAGCATCTCCAACAGTTGGCCATTTGGGTTATGCATTCTAGTAATTTGCCAAAAACTATAAAAATTGCTCTCCAACAGTTGGCCATTTGATTATGCATTTTGCCAAACTTGGCATTTGATGGACCAAACTAGGCATTTTTGCATAGGCTCTTTGGTTTGGCAAATTTAGAATCCCGGGAATCCAGGACTTCTTGTCCACGCTCGGTCGCCTCCTTCCCCCTCCCGGCCGCGACTCTTTTTTTTTCCGCCCGCGCGTGACTATTTCCTTTTCTTCGCGTCCTTTTCATCGCGACTATTTCCTTTTCTTCGCGTCCTTTTCATCGGCCGAGACGACGAGACGACGGGGCGATGCGCCTTCGGCCGAGACGACGGTACGACGAGACGACAGGGCGAGACGACGGAGCGCCGCCGCGATGTACACCGGCGATCGATGGCAATCTCCGATGAAATCCTCGATGGAATTGGCGGCAGAATTTCCCGCGCGCGCGAAGGATAGGAATCGCGGCAAGAGCGCGAAAAAAGGAATATCCCGATGGATCCACAATTTAGGAGAATGGCAACTCAAAAAATGGCCAACTGTTGGAGATCTCCTCTTTTTCCGTTTGGCAAATGGTTCTTAGACTTGGCATTTTCCAATAAATGGCAAAGTACAAATGGCCAACTGTTGGAGATGCTCTATACCCTTATAAAACGATACTTTGATGCCTCGCCGCAAGTTCTTCCACCTTTACTGCAGGCTTGCAGCTATGGCCGCAGCACTAAAATTTTGGTACTTAAACTTGTGCAGCCACAGGCTGCAGCTGAAAAGTAATCTCTCAATTTTAAATTACAAGCCGTCTTAACTTTTCTAGATACATTGTTTTTGTTATGCGCTTAGATACATATACTATATTTAGATATAAAGTAAAAGTAATGTTGCAAAAAAAAACTAAAACATGTCTTGTTATTTGCAATGGAGGAAATAAAAACTAACAGGCTAAGACTTTTCTAAGAATGGAACAAAGATATATACCCATACCTTGCTTCAAAGTTGCAGCAAAGATTTACAGCAATAAAATCTCAATAATTCCCAAGACCACAAGAGAAAGACGAGAAACGATCTCATCATTCCAAACACACAACCTAAATTGTGTAGCTCCAAATAGGACGGTGGCTTCTGGCCCTGTTTTTTTTGGATCTCTACAGTTTAAAAAAAATCTGGTTTTAAAAATTCAGTGGAATCCAAATAGGCTAATTTTTGCTAGTTTCTTGCACTGGCGGAGCCACCGCCCGGCCACCCCGGGCGGTCGGCCGGGCTCCTCGCCAAATTGTAAAAGAAATCTTTTTTATATTTATATAAAATTCTATGATTTTATAGTTAAATATTATTGCTTAATGAGAATTGCCCGGGCTTCTGAAATCTTCTGGCTTCGCCACTTTCTTGTGTTCAGTTTTTGTCGGATTCTTAAAAACCAAGAAGCTAGCCAATTTTGCTAGTTTTTGTGACCCTGTAAGTAATAAATGAAGCCAGGTTTTTAAAAACTAGGGGATCAAACACGTCACTAGTTTTTGCTCACAATCTAGATTTCAGAAAACTAGAGGCAAAAACTGCTTTTTAAAAATCTAAAACTCATACAAACAGGCCCTATATTGACTGAACCATCGATCAACTATGTGCAAATCCCTCGATGGCATCACGTTTCCCGCCTTGTCTTTAAGAACACCGGGGCAATGGCATTTTTTTTATGGTGACTCTGAGCAAGCTACCCCTGCCTAGCTGACCGCGGACAGGAAGGATCAGAGGCAACATAGAGTTTCTTAGGCCTTGTTTAGTTCGTAAAAATTTTCAAGATTCTCCGTCACATCGAATCTTTAGTCGCATGCATGGAGTATTAAATATATACGAAAATAAAAACTAATTGTAAGATGAATCTTTTGAGCCTAGTTACTTCGTGATTAGACAATATTTATCAAATAAAAACGAAAGTGCTACAGTAGCCAAAAACCAAAAATTTTGCAAACTAGTCTAGCAGAATTTTATTGGCTATTGATCAAAGAGCTATTTGTCGTCCAAAAACACCTTCATAGCTCGCACAACCGTTCAAACCGATATGCACGTTTCGGTTGAGAACGGCCTCGTTGCGCAGACATAAATAAGGATTTTTGTAGGAGTATATGGCAGCACAAAAGATAATATATATAGTACTGGCAAATGAATCAATTATCAAATTATTACACCTCCGTGTAATGGAGTGAGTGAGCAATGCAAGCCCTAGTGGAGAAAACCTAAACATTGGAAACGAATTTAATGAAATCCTCGCATGAATTAATTGGAGAAAACATTAATTCGTGTTTATTTCAAAACTGGGAATGCCTAAACACTACTGAAGGGTTCACGTAAATTGGCAGAATCATGAGATGACTACACCAGCTGTTTAGCTACGGCTAACACTGTCACCGGCGGGTGGCGGCGCCACCTTAACGATGCGCACCTCGACGGAGTCTTGCTGTGGGCCTTCTTCCCTCGGCAGCATGCTGCCCGGCACCTTGACGCTGACAGGGTTGGCGTACAGCTCCCCGTCCCTGAGCGATGTCCCCCACACCGTGGACTGCATCTGGATGCGGTGCTGCATCCCCGGCGCCGCCGGGGGCGTCTTGACCTCGTACGTGAAGTCGGCCTTGTTGGGCGCGTCGTCGGGGCGGATGTGGATCATGGACAGCACGACGGAGCCGCCGTGGTCCGCCTTGGCGCAGCAGAGGTAGAAGAGCGCGCCGTCGTCCTCGGCGCGCAGCAGGGAGCGCGACGGGCCCGGGCGGGCGCGGACGTGGAGCGGCTCGCCGTAGCGCACGCCGACGACGGCCCAGCCGTGGACCGCCGTGACGTGGCGCTCGAGCGCGTCCGTCGGCCCGCCGGGGAAGTCGCAGCGCCAGTCGACGGGGCAGAAGACCGGCGCGTAGTGGCAGGACCGCTCGTGCGCCTCCATCTTGTGACGAGGGAGGAAGGCCGGGCAGCCGTAGTCGTGGTTCCCGCACGGGAACAAGACGGATTTGAGCCAGCCGGCGACGGCGCGGCTCCGTCTGTACTCCGTCGAGCCGCACCTGATGCACCTGTCGTCGCCCGCCTCGCCATCATCCCCCTCGTTGGCGCTTTCGTGGCAGACACCGCAGGTGACGTGCCCGTCGACGCACTGCGAATCAACGAGTCGGCCATGGATTAATCGAGTCGCAAAGGGGAAGATTGCAGGCCAACTGAACACCAATCGGGAAAGAAAACAGACGGATTAATGGGTCACCTCGTAGACAGGAGAGGAGAGCAGCTCGAAGCAATAGGCGCACTTGAAAAGATCGTCGGAGCGGTCAATGCGCAAGTAGAAGTCTTCTTGGGGTGGCGGCGATACGGAGCGCTCGCCGTCGTCGTCGTCGTCGCCTGGCGACCTCGACCGGCGGCAGCACAACCTGTCCTCGCACTCTTCGCTGCGGGTTCGGCTCCGGCTCCGGCAGCTCCTGGGCGCGGCGGGTCCACGTCTGGGGCTGCGGCCGTGGCGATCTGGCTCCTCCTCGTCTCGGTCGCTGCCGGAACGCGCACGTCGACGACGTATGGGGCTAGGGCTGCGGCTCTGTCGACGACGACGTATGGGGCTAGGGCTGCGGCTCCAGCTGCGGCGCTCTACATGGTCGTCGAAGTAGCGGCACCCACGCCTACGGCTGGGGCTGCGCCTGCGCCAGCCGCCGTCCTGAGCACGGTCACGCAACGACAGGTAGGAGGGAGATCTACGATTGCGCTTCGCCTTCGCACGCCTGGACCTGTCGCCGGCGGCCGCCGCAGCCCTGCGCGACGCGACAGGATCAGGACTCCGGTCCTCGTCCTCGCTGCTGCCCCTTGTCATCTCGCAAATCGGTGTCTCGTCCGGGCCCCCGGCTGGCCGTGCAGACGCGGTCTATCTACTTGTGGAAAGATTGATACGGTTTGGACGAAAATCTCGCCGGCGCAACAGATTTTAGAGCCGGATTTCCTGGTCGATCTGGCTGGAGATAAGTACTCCTGACTTTTTTTTCTCTGGATGGAAGGTTTATATATATACCTTGGATTGGACTGTCTTCTTTAACGAGTCCTTTTCGAGGACGCAAATAATTTTAAATTTTATTCATCTAAAATTGTATCAATTTTTGTATTTTTGATTAAATTTACTATAAAAATATATCCCCTCTATATAGGATTTAGATGCCGTTTAGGACATCGACATGACGGTCTCTAAAACACAACTTTGACCTCTTATATATATATATATATATATATATATATATATATAAGAGGTCAAAGTTGTGTTTTAGAGACCGTCATGTCGATACGGCAACGCTATTCTACACCTTAGGTGTAGAACATTATTCTACACCGCAAGTTAAAACTGAGCAGAAAAAATACTGAGCAATACTGAACAACGTTCAGTATCATCCAGTCTTACACCCAAGATCACGAAATACTGAATAATACTGAAACATAGGTACTAAACAATACTGAATTTTGTTCAGTATAACACTTTGGTGTAGAATATATATAGGGAAATTCCTTTGTACACGTACATGTAGTTACTCTCATCTTCAATATATATATAGGAAAATTCCTTTATATATATAATTTTCACATTTTCAAACTCAACAATTTAAAAATTACTGATGATTTATATTCCTAATATTTGATTTAAACTTTATCTAAAACGACTCCTAAATCCTATACAGAGAGAGTATTACGTGATTATCTAATAGCATCTATTAATTATTATAAATAACTTATTAGTAGTTTTAATAGATTTAGTGGTTACATTTAAGGTTCTCTCTAAGAAAGCAGCATCTTTTCTGTCGAGTACTACCTCTGTCTATAAAAAGATGTAATTTCTAGATGTATTCTTGGTTAACGCATTTAAAGTTTAGCTAAGTTTATACATAAAATTATTAATATTTATGACAAATCTATGATACTCAATTAATATTATAAATATTGATTTTTTTATTTATGTTTTGTGAAACTCAAGATATTTTAATTTGGTATCGTAATTTGGTATCATAAATATCAATTTGTAGAAGGTTGACTTAGAGCAACTTCAAAAGCTTGGCTAAATTATAGCTAAATTTTATTGTTTAGTCATTTTTGTAGAATATAAGACTTTTAAAAAAAAGAGGTCCACAACAGCTTTGTTACTTTATAAAATCAGATAGTTAGTGTTAGTGGTTAGCTATATATGGCTACAGAAAATCAAGGAATAACTAACTTTGTATTTTATAAAACCAGATAGTATATCGGTTGGCACCTACTTTACTATGCAAATTCTAAAATAGTCTCCTAATAAAAATAGCTAAACCATTGGAGTTGCTCTTAGACGACGTGGCGAGCAATGGTATCCCATTTGGATGAACATTGTCATTTTGGATGACTCATGCATGTGGCGCGCGGTACTGTGACATACCGGTGATTAATATGCATAACCACTCTCTGATACGAGAAACAAGATCAAATTTTAATCAACCAATAGGAAATCGCGGATCAACCACAGCAAACACGTGAAATATGTATTGTAGCGACTCTCAAAACCACTAATCAAGGACTTCGATCAAGGTTTTAAATAGCGGACTAAGGTCTTGTTTAGTTCCAAAAAATTTTGGAAAAAAATGATATTGTAGCACTTTCGTTTTTATTTGACAAACATTGTCAAATCATAGAGTAACTAGACTTAAAAGATTCGTCTCGCGATTTACAGACAAACTGTGTGATTAGTTTTTATTTTCATCTCTATTTAATGCTTCATGCATACTCCCTCCATACTGAAAAAATGGACGTTTAGGACATGATTGTGATAACCAAGGAGTTATTGGGGGTATTTTTCCTTCTTTGCCCTTATTAAATAGGCTGCCGGGTGCCTATTATCCAAGAAAGATTCGTAGTTCTATTGGCTAGCAAGCGAGAGTTGGGAGGTTGGCCTTTAGGTGGTCGGTTCGATCCCTGGTGGCCACGCTATTTTTTGGCACTGAGTCGTTTGACGTTTAGCGCGCTTTTGTTGGCGCTTTTTTTTCGTTTACCTGAACTGCACGCCGCTGAGCCGTCTGTCCGTCTGCCCAGCCCCTTCGTATATAAAAGATGTGTCCATTCTTTCCTTCTCCACTTCATTTCTTTCCTTCTCCACTTCTTCTCTTTCCATAGAAGCAATGGCTAATCCATTTGATTTGAACGTTCGTTTAGAAGATAATGACGACAGGCTTCCTTATTTTTTTGATATCAATGAGCCAATGCCGGAGGATGACAACACATATGGTATTTTTTACTCTTTTTTTTTTTGCCAAAGCATCCAACCGTATCTCTCTGGTAACCCTCATTTTCTTTTTCTTTTTTGGACAGGGTTTGATTTGAACTTACCATTGGACGAGTTCGGCGCTGTTGACTTCGATTATTTTCATAACATGGCTGGTTCATCATGCTTTTTTTGTTGCTTTCTTTTATATTATGCCGTGACTATTATTACTACTATATCTAACCATACTATTCCTTTTTGCATGGATGTGTTTCCTTTTTGCACCTATAATATGCCTATTTGAATGGATCTGTTTGCTTTCTTTACATAAAATAGAACATGCTCCCGTGGCTAAGAGCTGCATGGATTTTTTTTTCTCCTTTTGCTAGAACAAGATGCCGTTCAAGTAGACCAAGTAGACCAAACGAAGCACAATTATTCTGATCGTGTTAGACAACAAGTGTACCAAACTTAGTTGATGAGAAGCAAGAATGGGAAATTAAGCAAGCAAGATACAACTATTGTTAGTAATCAATTTGGAGTTAAGATTCGAACTGTTCAGCGCATATGGAAGCAAGGTAAAAACCAACTAGCTCAAAACATACCAGTTGTGGTTCATAATCGAAAGAAAGGTAGAAGTGGCCGTAAAGCAATTCCTATTGATTTGGAAAAACTGCGGGACATTCCTCTCAAACAAAGAATGACAATTGAAGATGTGTCTAGTAGAATTGGTGTTAGCAAATGTAGGATACAAAGGTATTTGAAAAGGGGTTTGCTTAGGCGCCACTCTAGTAGCATCAAACCTTACCTTACCGATGCTAACAAGAAGACTAGGTTGAAGTGGTGCATTGACATGATTGACCAAGGTTTGCTTGATGATCCAAAGTTCAAGGATTTGTTTGACTTTGTGTTTATTGATGAGAAGTGGTTCTACCTCTCTCAAAAATCAGAGAGGTACTACTTGCTACCCGAAGAAGATGAACCACACCGCACTTGCAAGAACAAGAACTACATCCCTAGAATCATGTTCTTGTGTGTATGTGCTCGTCCAAGATTTAGAAATGGTGAATGTGTGTTTGATGGCAAAATAGGTTGCTTTCCACTAGTCACTTTTGAACAAGCTATTAGAGGAAGCCACAACCGTCTTCGTGGAGCGGAAGTAATCAAACCAATTCAATCAATCACAAGGGAGGTGATAAGAGATTTCATGATAAATAAGGTGCTGCCCGCAATTAGAGCAAAGTGGCCAATAGAAGATGTGAACAAGCCAATATTCATTCAACAGGATAATGCTCCATCACATTTAAAAGTGGATGATCCTCAATTTTGTGAGATTGCTAAGCAAGATGGGTTTGATATTAGGCTTATATGTCAACCACCCAATTCTCCAGATTTTAACATCCTAGATTTGGGCTTTTTTCGGGCAATTCAAGCAATTCAATACAAGAAAGATGCTAAGACATTAAAAGATTTAATTCCTGCAGTTCAACAGGTACTACATGATAATGCATTCCTTGTCTCATTACAACAAAGACTGCTTAAATAATCTAATTTCTTTCTCTCATGTTTTTGCAGTCATTTTTGGAGTACAATCCATGGAGAGCAAATAGGATCTTTGTGACACTACAAACTGTTTTGAAGGAAGCAATGAAGATAAAAGGTTGCAACAAAATTAAGATTCCTCACATTCAGAAAGAAAAACTAGATAGGGAAGATAGGCTGCCATTGCAAATCCCTTGTGAACCTTCATTGCTAGCCGAGGCACTTGCTACTCTTCCTGATACAAGTTAGAGGATGCAAGTTAGTTTTTTTTTGCTTGGTAAACGTCATTGTAAGATGGATGTAGGGAGTACTACAATACCTTGCTGTTTTTTTCTTCATCTGTGCTGATTTTTTCTTCATCGTTGTTGGTTTTTGCTTGCACCTTCCTGATGTGTGCCTCCACCTTCTCCAACACTTCATCAGTCACGTAGATGCTTGAACCTCTCATAACCAGTTTATCGACATCAGGAATGTAGAACTCGCAATCGAACTTGTCCATTAGATGGAGGAACTTCACTGGGATATCATATTCTTCGTGAAGAAGGCCACAACGGCCACACCTCCGAGCATTCCGGCGAGCTTCGTAGCAAGCATCTCTTCCTAATACGCCACCAACAACGTGGAGCGTGCCGCAGCGAGAACACAGAGACTCGACGGAGTCCGGAACCATGTCGACGGAGTCCGGCACCATGTCGATGGAGTCCGGAACCATGTCGACGGAGTCCGGAACCATGTCGACGGAGTCTGCCGCCTCCAGCGTAACGGATCCCGACGAGGCTGCGATGTCCTGCGAAGAGCAACCGGCGTCGGCGAGAGCGCGGCGAGCGGCGATCTCGCGACAAGCCATCGGTGGCGGAGAGGTGCAGGCGAGCGCGCGGCAGACTGCGAACGGCTCGGCGATGTGAACGGATCGGTGGCAGAGAGAGACGAGCATGCGGGCGGTGCAGACTGCGGGCGGGCGGGCGATGCATGTGAATGCGAAACGGCTCGCTTCGGCTTCAATGCGTGCGATTGCCGAGGAGCACGCGAACGGACGCACTCGAACGGGCGGCTCGGAGGGCAAACGCGTCCACGATATGCCTCAGCTGTGTAGGACGTCTGTTTTTACGAAATCAAGTCTCTCCTCCAGGACGTCCCTTTTTTCAGTATGGAGGGAGTATGCCGCAAGATTCGATGTGACGGAGAATCTTGAAAAGTTTTGGGTTTTTGGGATAAAGCTAAATCCTTCTCAAACAGCTATTGCTAGAGATAGCGAAGGCTAGCTATAGCCAGAGATTTAAAACCTTGGTTTCAATGCACAAAAAAAGGTATTAGCATCAGCATTTTTTTTTCTTTTTTGTGTGCAGATTACAAGTGTTATTCTTAGGGATGAACTGATTGTTAGGGAAGGATAATATCTTAGGGACAATAATCAGTTCATTCCCTAGTATAATATAGACACTCACAACATACACACACTCTTCCACACGCAAAACCTACTTTTATAAGCATCTTGAAAATCACCACAAGCATCTTTTGATAAGGCGGTAGATAGGGAACTCACATGAACACGACCATGGCATGTACGAAGTACTTACAAACAACACTATGACAAACTTTTTTTTACGACAAAAGAAGATTTATATTAGATAATAGCCAGGCCCGGCCTTGAAGGCGGGCAAACGGGGCGGCCGCCCTGGGCCCCCAATTAGACAGAGCCCCACCCCCAAGTATACAAACCATGCAATGATGTTTAAAGTATTTGTATATTTATATAAATTGTTACATATGAATATTGCTTTTGCATATAGAATTAAGTATTTATGAGTTTATATATATAAGTACTATTCTACATCTCCGAACTGTTATACTGAACAGAATTTAGTATCGTTTAGTATTTTGCGTTTCAATGTTGTTCAGTTTTTTTAGTCCTGGGTGTAGTACTGAATGATATTTAACGTTGTTCAATATTATTCAACATTTTTTCTGCTTAGTCTTGTCTTACAATGTAGAATATTTAGGCCCTATTTGGTTCCTCCTGCTAAATTTTAGTCAGCTAGAACTATTTTAGCTACTCTTAGGTGACTAGTGTAACTAAACTATTTTAGCTCTTTTTGTCAGTGTGTTTGGATTTTAGCTACTAAAGTGACTAAAATTTAGCAAAGGGAACCAATCAGACTCTTATTCTAGAATAACAACAACTAGAACCTTGTTAGTTTCTAATTTTTTTTAAGATTTCTCGTCACATCGAATTTTAGACGCCTGCGTGGAGCACTAAATATAGATAAAAGAAATAATTAATTACACAGTTTACCTATAATTTATGAGATGAATCTTTTAAGACTAGTTAGTCTATAATTGGACAATAATCGCCAAATACAAACCAAAAGTGCTACAGTAGTTAAAACTAAAAAAATTCCCTTAGGCCTTGTTTAGTTTCCAAAAATTTTTGGTTTTAGGTACTGAAACGCTTTTATTTTTATTTGGCAATCATCTCGCGATTTATAGGCAAACTGTATAATTAATTTTGGTTTTGACTATATTTAGTGATTTATGCATGTGTCGTAAAATTCGATGTGATGAGAAATCTTAAAAAAAGTTTAGTTTTTGGGGGTGAACTAAACAAGATCTACATATATGTATAAAGGGCCCCTGATTTTTTTTTCGCCCCAGGCCTCAAAAACTCAGGGCCGGCACTGATAATAGCTGGATACATCAAACATATTATAAGCACTCTGGTGAAACTATTTTTTGAAACTTCAGCTCCATAAACAGATGTAGCAGATTTGAGTTGCTCAGATCGTTAAGTCGCAAAAGGATTTTGGACAAACAAAACATTTGGTCTCTGGTGACACAGCTATGACTTCCTGCAGCAGAAGTTGACATCAATCTCACCAGCATGCCTGTGTCCAGTTCTTAGCTAGGTTCTAATACCTGGAATTGGGGATTTAAACATCATGAAATATAAATGAAATTGGCGAGCCAGCACTTGAGGTAAGACGAACCATCCAGCGGAACATGTGAAAGGGACTACAAAATCCAGTACATCCAACATTCTTGATGAGCAGCTTGCTGAACTAGAGTACGTAGTTACTAGTCCTAGCTAATCCAGTACATCCAACATTCTTGAGCAACGTAGTACTAGTCCTTCCATGGACAAAAAAAGCCAATCCTGACATACCAAACACAACGACATCGCCCATTTCTTACCAGCATGATTCGTCGCGTTCATGTCTGCACCTTGTCGATTCTGACGTTGAGGTGCAGCTCCTTGGATGGCCCGTGCAGCATCTTGCGCGGCACAGCTAGTGCTGCCGCGACTTTGGCCTCCATGCCCGTGGCCACCGCGCTGCTCGGCACCTCCATCTCCACCGAGACGGTCGGTACCTTGCCGGACGCCGCGGCCGCGCTCCCGGTCGCCCACATCTTGCACGTGTAGTGCGGCCCCGCCGCGGCATTCGCCCTGAGGCACACCAGCGAGACGCTGTCGCGGAGCGCCGCCACGGACACGACGAACAAGCGCCCGTCCTCCATCGCCGCCAGCAGGCACCGCGGCTTTGACTCCGGCAGCTGGAGTTGGCATGCCTTGCCGTAGCCGATGCTGTTCACGGGCCAGGAATGCGTGACCATTAGGTGGTAGCCGAACCACGCCGCCGAGCTGACGAAGGCGCAGCCGGGCTCCGGGCAGCGGCAGGGCGCGTGTGGGCACTTGCGCTGGTGGTCGTCCATCTCGTGCAAGATCATCATGGGGCTATTGCAGCCGTATGGAGAGTTGGGGCACCAGACCTTGGTGGAGCGGACGACGTCTTCCAGCGGCAAGTTGCGGCTGTACCCACCGGGGTTGGCGCAGCTGTAGCACCGGTCCTTGTCGGCGAGCTGGCCATGGCAGGCACCGCAAGCCAAGTGCCCGGCGGCGCACTGCAAAAGCTCGACTTGCTCAAGAGAATGCATGCAAAGAACAAGCGACCGATTACTGAAGCGGCCATACCTGGAAGATGGGAGGCTTCAAGGGGTGGGTACAGACGGGGCACTGGAGCTTGGCCATGTCAATGCTCACCATACAGTGCGGCACTAAAGGAGCCGGTGGCGGATCTACTCTCGCCTTCTTGCTGTCCTTTTGCTCGCCCGTCTCCATCGGAATCGGAGAGACGGCGACGGGGACTCTCTCAAGTCTCAACCAACCACCTCGCCGGGGACTCAGATTCGGTAACGTTGCTCTTGCAAGTCACATGGTAACTTTCGGCTGTGTATCCAACGTCCAAGCAGCATCTGACGGCCAAAAAAAACTTGCCTCACCTTTTCACGCTGAGTCCCCACACGGAGCAGTCGCCGCCCATTTCCCTCACGCACCTCGCGCCCGCATCGCCTAAGTCCTAGCTACACCGCGCGCCGTGCCGCTGCAGCACTCCATCACCGCGCGCTGCGTTGTTCCAGCCTCCTGCGCCGTGCCACCAGTTCACCAGAGCCGGCAGACCAGGAGATCGATCTCCTGCAGTCCTGCTCTTCTTGCTACTCGTCTGGGCCTCCTCCTTGCTGCGTCCCATTGGCGGCATGTGGAGCAGCGCTGCGAGTGTGCGCGGCCGGAGTCGCTCACGCCTCGCAGGTGGAGCAGCGCTGCGAGCGTGCGCGGCCGGAGTCGCTCACGCCTCGCAGGTGGAGCAGCGCTGCGAGCGTGCGCGGCCGGAGTCGCTCACGCCTCGCAGGTGGAGCAGCGCTGCGAGCGTGCGCGGCCGGAGTCGCTCACGCCTCGCAGCCAACTCTGTGTGCGTGAACGGCCAGCGCGTGGCGCAGCGTGGCGAGCGGCCGGCCGGTGTGGGGACAGGGCACAGCGAGCAGGCGGCTATCGCGAGCACGGCATGCGGCGAGGGCGCGAGGCTGTCGCGGAGGGCTGCACGGCGAGCGACCGCCGTCGTCACAGACATGGGATGCTGCGAGTGCGCTCCACCATCGCGGAGGGCGGCACAGCGAACGTGTGGGGCTGGCATGGCGAGCTCGCGGCCAGCACGGAGGGCGGCGTGGGCACAGGGCACGGCGAGCGGGTGGCCATTGCGAGCATGGGAACGTCGCTGCCAAGCTCGGGTGCCGTCACGGCACCAACCGCCAGGCGCAACACTCACTCGTTGCATTGCCAAAAGTGGCGACGAGTCCAGTAAGTCTAACGAGCGTTCGAAGTAGTCGCCGTCGTGGGCCTAGCGGTACTCTAGAATGACGGCGAGCTGCCGCGCGAAGAGGGCTTCGTGCCCGGCGACGCAGACAGAGGCGATGGAGCGATCTTGGTACGCCCGTTGCCCGGAGGAGCCGAGCTGTCCTGCGCCCGCCGCTCTTGGTATGGTCACCCACGATCGCGTGTCGTCCTCCGCGACGGTTGCACGCTCGCCGCGATCCAGGCCCACCCCGACTCTCGCAGCTTTGCTCTTCGTGTTCTGTCGCACAGGCCGCATGCTCGTCGTGTCGCTCTCTACGTGTTCATCGCGCCTTTGTCCCGCCCCAGCCCACGCTGGCCACGCGCTCACCACGTTGGCGGCGTGTCCATCGCGCCGGCCACCGATGCTGGCCGCGAGCTCCCGCTCCTTCTTTGCGGGAGAGAAGCCAGACCCAGACTAAAAGCGGCTGCAGCCCTTCAATCTTGGATGAACGGTGGATATGGTAGGGAAAGTTACAACGTGACTTGCCTAAGCAAAGTCACTGAATCTGCCTCCCCTCGCCGGCCGGAGGCTGCAAACTCTCAAAGACAATGGGAGAGGATAAGAAAGAGGAACCTGCTAATGTGAACGTACTACCTGCAAATGAAAGTAGGGGGAGATGAGAGGGTACTAGTGAGTGGAGTAAATTAACAGGTGACCTGAGCACCCGCGCCCTTTTTTGCCTGCTCCGCGCTAATTTTTCGCGCCACGCCTCTTTCTTTTCTTGTTTGTTTTTTGTTTTTTTGGTTTGCCCGCGTGCTCGCGTTGCTGGCGCGGGAGAGCCGAAAAGGATCCAATTGTGTGCCCTTTGGTCTCTTGGATAGGCATGTACTACACTTCTGTGTTGTCTTATGGTTTGTTTAGTTTCGAAAATTTTTTGGTTTTCGAAACTGTAGCACTTTCGTTTTTATTTGACAAATATTGTTCAATTATGAAGTCATTATGCTTAAAAGATTCATCTCGCAATTTACAGGTAAACTGTACAATTAGTTTTTATTTTCATCTATATTTAGTGCTCCATGCATATGCCGCAAGATTCGATTTGACGTGGGATCTTGAAAATTTTTTGGTTTTTAAGGTGAACTAAACAAGGCCTTTATCAATATTTGCTTGCTCACCCACGACTTAGGCCCTGTTTAGTTCAAAAAAAAATTACAAAATTTTTCAGATTCTCCGTCATATCGAATCTTGCAGCACATATGTGAAGCACTAAATATAGATAAAAGAAATAACCAATTGTACAGTTTACCTGTAATTTGCGAGACGAATCTTTTGAGCTTAGTTAGTTCATGATTAGACAATATTTGTCAAATACAAACGAAAGTGTTATAGTGCTCATTTTTCAAAATTTAGGTGGGAATTTTTTTAGCTTTGGCTACCGTAGTACTTCCGTTTATATTTGACAATTATTGTCCAATCAGACTAACTAGGCTCAAAAGATTCGTCTCGTAAATTACATGTAAACTGTGTAATTAGTTATTTTTTAATTTATTTTTAATGCTCCATGTATGCATTCAAAGATTCGATGTGACGGAAAATCTTAAAAAAAATTTATAAACAAACAAAAAGTTTTCACCCATCACATCAAATATTTAGATACATGCATTAGTATTAAATATAGATAAAAAATAAACTAATTACACAATTTGGTTGCAAATTACGAGACGAATCTTTTAATCCTAGCTACAGTAACCTACATGTGCTAATGATAAATTAATTAGGCTTAATAAATTCATCTCGTAGTTTCCAGACGAGTTATGTAATTAGTTTTTTTATTTAATCATGGATTAACTAGGCTCAAAAGATTCATTTCGCAAATTACAGATAAACTATGCAATTAGTTTTTATTTTTGTCTATATTTAATGCTTTATACATTCGTCCCAAGATTCAATGTGACTGGGAATTTTAAAAAGATTTGGATTTTTTGGAGGAATTAAACAAGGCCTAAAGCGTTGTTTAGTTCCTTGCGAAAACTTTTCAGGTTACAATAATTATTGTCTAATTATGGACTAAGTAGGCTCAAAAAATTTGTCTTACATTATAGGTAAACTCTGTAATTAGTTATTTTTATCTATATTTAATATTCATATGTCACAAGATTCAATGGGACGAGAAGTCTTGAAAAGTTTTTGGCTTGTTTAGATTCGAAAAGTTTTTGGATTTGACATTATAATACTTTTATTTTTATTTGACAACTATTATCTAACCATGAACTAACTAGGCTCAAAATATTCGTCTCATAAATTACAGGTAAACTATGCAATTAGTTTTTATTTTTGTCAATATTTAATGCTCCATGCATGCGCCATAAGATTTGATGTGACGGGGAATTTTGAAAGTTTTGGTTTTTGGTTGAACTAAACAAGGCCTAATAAACTGAGGTGCCTTAGGTCTTGTTTAGTTACACCCAAAATCCAAAAACTTTTTTAAAATTTCTCGTCACATCGAATTTTACATGTATGGAGTATTAATATAGATAAAAAATAATTAATTATACAATTTGTGTGTAATTTACGAGATGAATCTTTTCAGCCCAGTTAGTCCGTAGTTTGATAATAATTGTCAAATACAACAAAAGTGCTACAGTACACAAAAACTTTTTACCCAGGGAACTAAACAAGGCCTTACTTAGGTTGGTGAAATTTTTTTGGACACTATAGCATTTTCTTTTGTATTTGGTAATTATTGTCTCATAAATTAAAAGCAAACTATGCAATTAGTTATTTTTTATCTATATTTAATGCTCCACGCATGTGCCGCAAGATTCAATGTGATGAAGAATCTTGAAAGTTTTTGGATTTTGGTTGTAACTAAACAAGGCCCGATGCCTTAGTTTCAAAGAAATTCAAGACTCCCCGTCACATTAAATCTTTAGACGCAAGTATTAAATATAGATAAATAATAACTAATGGTAAAGTTTATCTTTAACTTGCGAGATAAATCTTTTGAGCCTATTTAGTCCATATTTATACAATAATTGTCAAATACAAACGAAAGTCCTATAATAGTTGAAATATAAGTGCCAAATTCAAAGATGTATCCACTGATATTAAATATATATTATAAATATAATATTAATTAAAATTAAAAATATTTGACTCCTCAAAAGAGAAAACGATATTAATTTTGAGAGGGCCCTGGTTAGTTCTTATCTAAAAACTTTTCACTCATTACATCAAACGTTTGGACAAGTACATAGAGCATTAAATATAGATTAAAAAATAATTAACTGCATAATTTATATGTATTTTAGGAGACAAATCTTTTAAACCTAATTTGAGATAGCAAGACGCAGCACCGAGCACTGCTATCTCAAATCCCATGAAAGACGTGACGAGTCAGACACTACCTGTTGAGACGACGGGGGCGGAGCAAGCAATTTGCAACATGGCAGTGGCAACTGGCAAGTAGGGCAGGGCCTCGGGAGTCAGGATACGATGCGATGCTTGCGTCCTTGAGGGGCCGTGGCCGGCGAAGCCTCCGGACTCCGGTCCTCTACTACGCTGGCACGTTGCTGCTACCAATTCACAGCCGTGCAACCCACTGGAGAAAGCCAGAAACCAACCAGAAATAAGAAATGTCACACATATATCGACCACAGTTTCATGATTTCAGACTTCAGAGCTTGCCCATGAATGGTAGCGGCCCAACATAATGCTGGCTAAACAGACAAACAGTATCACAGCATAGATAGGTCCATCTAAAACCATAAGGCGTTCAGTGCCTCGCAAATTTAGCAGTTGAACAGTTAAGGAGAAACTATTCATGGCTGTGATGGGTAAGGAACTTCTGCTACCACAGCCATAGTAGCTACTCAAGATGCTTCTTCAGTCTTTTAAATTGTACCAACGATATTCAAGATTCAACTACCCAAACATTAGTCCAGTTGTTGCAACAACCAAAAGTCTGAGGCCACCACTTTTTACCAACATGTCTACGCGATCAACGGTGCACAGCACACTTGATCTTCTCAATACAAATGTTGATTGTCAGTTCATCAGTCGAATCATCAACTAGAGCACGAGGCACCAGAAGGAAGAACCTGCTTCCCAGCTGAACCCCACCATGAAGTGAGCTGCTGGACACATGAGGATCCATCTGAAAAACATACCTCCCCTTGTCAGCTTCAGCACGGTGGACGGCTGAGATCTTGGATGAATAGCATGACCCAGATTCATGGGGCCTGATGCAGACCGTGGTGAGAGCATTGCCAATGTGGACACAGTTGTTCACCATTAGGAACATGGACTGGTCCTCCCCGACCAGGAGCACGAACCGGCTGTGCCGTGGGATGGAAATCCTCTGCGCCTTGTCATAATGGAAGTTTGTGGGAGACCATTTGTGCTCGGTGACAAAATGATTGAGAAGCGATGCCGACGATCCTTCAAATGAGCAACCATCTTCTGGGCGAAGCATGGAGCATGCATGCATGTCTTCTCATGTTTCTCTTTCTGGTAGTATGTGATGTACTCGTCACATCCAAAATATGAGTTTGAGCATGGCACCTTGACAGCATCGGTCATTTGTTCAATTGCAAAGCAGCAGTTGAAGCCAATTGCTTGGAAGCAGGTGGGACATAAGTTGGAGCGAAGTTTTCCGCGGCAGACAAAACACAAAACATGCCCGATCTCACACTGAAGATGAACAAAATCAGCACGTTATTCAAACAAAAAATAAATGATAAGAGGACAGAAATTTGGAATGGATACACAAAAGAGAGCAATGCATATTTAGTGCTTTCATTTCATCAAACATCTTTCAAACAGAGAAGAATCTATACCTGCTTTTATACAAACAGAAAATAATCTATATAAAAATATCACAATAAAAACACCACAAATCATCTCTCAAAAATATATTCATAACATCACATGGCAAGTTTTTTCTTGTCTTCAGAGTGGATACATGTCCTAAGAAAAAAAAGGCACGCAATGGCTTCTTCGAGGGTCCCACATGGCAAGTTTTTTTATTCATAATACTTTCAACTATATGACACATGACTAAGTCTAGAACACACAAGGTCAAAATAAAATACGCAGCTCATCAGCTGTGTACTCAAACTTACGGAAAATTGAGGTATGTCTTGCTCTGACTTCCTGACAATGGGATCCTACAACGTACCACCAGCGGAGCAGCAATCAAGCAACTAAATGGAAGAAAAGTTCTAATAAGGATCCTTATGCCGTGAAATGCCATTCCATTGATGTATATGGATTATAAGTTATAACATCTAGGTACACATGACATGATGATGCCTTCACCTTATTTTCTAAGGTTAAAGAAAACACTTCAATTTAACTTGGGAGTTTTGCTCTGGTGGACCTTTCAAAAAAGATTGCACGAATCTTAAAGCAACCTGACAATTATTTTAATTAATTTTGTAATGAGCAACCTACCTGTGTCCAAAATCCAAACCCAGCCCTAGTAGCCCACCTAATGGTTTCTATCTGATAATTCTGAACCTAGATTGGGCATTGCCCGTGCGAACGGCTGGTGGCAGTGGCGCCACCAGCGATAGGGTCTAGGTCCATCGCCCTGCCGCTGCATCTCCACCCTCCTTCACTGTGCCCTGACAACAGTGCCATCGAATTGAAGGCCGCCGCCATAGCTGTCAGCTGCGCTGCGCCACACAATGGGGTGCCTCCACGAGAGGCAAAGCGGCAAGGGGAGACCATTGCCAATGGACATAATCACACAAGCACTAAGGCTAAGCTAAACTTGCAGCTCGGGTCAGGTGCATGGAGTTCTTTTGCCTTCAATGGCTGAAAAAGTTTGGCTAAGCATTTGTGAGATTTGAGTGTGTTGTTTTGACATGATGTAATGTCAGCGAATTTTCTTATTGAGCCTCTACTGAGTGAGAAGTTCTAATTTGAGAATATTGACATTTGCATAAGCAAAAGGGTTTGGCTTTAGGTCGTGCAGTGGTTCAGAAGTGGATTTCTAGGTGGCTAATATTATTTCTGTTTCTTATAAGTTATAGTAACCCTTCTGTGTGATTTTTTTCTACTAATAAGAGATTATACTGTGTAATCGTTTGTCAATTGTGTTTCATGTTTTCTCCATACTAGATTGAATTTTCTTGCCTCGGCATTCATATCTGAACAGGCATGCAGTGGGGACGCAAGGTCCAATTGTGCTTGATCTGAAACCGTCGGCTTTGGACATAAAGGAAAAAGTATGGACAAAGTCTATATGATCATGATACATCATGTTCTTGTGCGATCATGCTCATCAACAGGCCTATCTGTTCTCAACTGAATCGCAGGACGTTGTGCAATCTGTTCAAAGGTGTATGCTGTTGACTATATGTTATTACTACATTGAAATGAGGCTATCAGGGAGCTTCCATCTCCTGGTAATAGTGGATAGCAGCAACGTTGACTGAGTGGATAGTGGCATCACAGGCATGGGTGCTGGCGCTGGCGCAAGTGAAATCAAATTGGAGAAGGTTGCTACTCTGAATTACGCCCTACACAAAGCTCTTGGACCTAACCTCAATGTGGAATATGGGTGTGGCTGCAAGCCAACTAAACAATGTGAAGCCATGTTTTGTCTTGGAATTTGGCTTTGCTGGTAGTCTCTTTGGATTGTTTAGCTAGATGAGCATACCTTGTACGAACAACAATCATTTCCTAATTTTTGTCAGGTTAGGTGGAGCTGTACTGTTCTGCAGATGCTTTTGTTGTGTAGAAGTATAAATGATCTTTATCAAGTTTATCAGATAGGTTTTCATTTCAAGTGTTCCTTTGTACAGCATCAAGATGTGCTCTCCGTGTGCTTTCATCATAAATGAAAAGGCAAACCATTTCCTGCTGGATCACTATTGACCTACCTCAGTATTTCCTGTTGGAGGAGTATTTGTATATATTTCCATGTTTGATAATCAGTAATTTTAAAGAGCTTGTACAACATGAGCAGAGGCAAATATGTTTTACATACTAAGATGGAAATGTAAAGATCATGTATAACATGAGTTCGTCTATATCTTGCACCAACTCTAAAACTGAATGAACCTTGCAGCTTTTAAACTGAATGAATTTCAGAATCCATGTCCTTATTTTCCCCAGGATATAAGCTCTGAATTTTGACACTTTTTTTTCTTCTATATATCAGAGACTTAGAACTACTATGTGAATTTGAAGAAGGCAGCCCCATAGAAATAAATTGATCTAGTACTTCCATACCAATAAAAAATCACACCCAAACCACTAAAATTTACATAGCCAAAACAAAACCTGCACCTACATGTCTTAAATTACTTGAATATGAATCCAAAACTAAGAGTAGCTATTGTTGGGGCAGCGGGTAGCAGCACAACGGAGGACCCTCTGTTGCTGGATGGAGTTGCCATCCTCCCATCCGTCTGCATAGCGCACAATGCGGCCTACGAAGGAAAATGAAACACGATGGCCAATCTAGGTTCAGAGTTGTGCAAGTTGGGCTTGGATCTGGATCGGGTATGGGTAGGGCCAGATTCAAACATTACCCATTTCAAAATTAAAATTGAATTAATTACCAGGTTGCTTTAAGATTCGTGCAATTTTTTTGGAAGGCCTACTGGAGCAAAACTCTTAACTCGGTTATGTAATAATTCTTTAAAGATTAGTTGGGTTTTGGAGCCAACCTACACTAGTGGAGTGTAGAATTGGCAATGCTCCCTGTGTTATCTTCTTCCCCTCTTCAATAATGAACCAAAACTAAAGTTCAGAGCCAATCATGTTTGCTCACTGCCCAATCTAAAAAAACAATTATCTTTTTTTAGAGCCAAGATCAATGTATTAAGAACTTGTACTATTTCAAGCTACGTCATCATATATCATCAAATGAGCCAAATAATATTATTACCCCTCTTACCATTTAAGTGCTATCCAGGTCAGTCTCAGCATTGGTAAAGGAATTCACATATATTCTTAGGGAGGAGAGCAAACAAAATGCATACTTCCCCCCACATATCGAATCAAGCAAGTTTCACAACGAAGTGTCAATCCACTGAGGTACCATGCCTCGTAAATTATGGGAATGCAAGAAGATGTATTCACCTTAATTATAAGGCTAAAGAAAAAAAAATCCATCTAACTTGATAATTTACTACTGCTTATCAATTAGATTGGATTTTGGAACAAACTAAAATTAGTGGAGAATGGAATTCGCATAACCCTCCAGGGTATTCTCTTTCTCCCTATATGGTAATGGTAATGTTTAATGAACCAAAACTGTAGACCAGAGCCAATCATCTCTGCCCAAAATGATATATAGATGACATCCAGAATAACACTTCCTAATCAAGACCACAAATGTAAGGACTTGTACTGTGTCAAATATCCATCATACCCAAATCATCAGGTGAGCAAAGTATAGCACTCTCCGACTAATTTCCAGAGCTATCCAGGCCACTGTCAACACTTGTCGGGGTGGGGGAGGGGGACTTTACGCATATTCTTAGGAAGGAGAACTGGCAAAATGTCGGGTACCACCAACATTAAGAAGCAAGTAGGTCTTGGGAAAATTTAACAAATGGAGCAGCAAGAAGTAGTATACTAGCAGCAGATGCAACAAATGGTGCGTGTGGTGATCACCTGGAAGATGGGCGGCCTGAGGGGCTCCGAGCAGATGATACAGTCAAGAAGTCGGGGGTCCAACTTAGCAAAGATCTCGCTGTCCGGTCGCCCCGCGTCTCCTTCTCCACCTTCCTTTGGTCCTCCGACCATCTCCGCCGCCATTTGCGCTCGCCGTTCCTGGCCCGGTTTCTCGGAGCAAGTCGCCGACGTCTTCGTCCCGCCTCCCTCTTCTTCCGCGCTGGAAAGGCTTCTCCCCCTCCTTTCACGGTGCCGCGGTGGCATTGCCGCTGCGGCCGCGAAGCAGATGCGACCAGGACGGTTTGATGTGAGAGGGCAGAGGAGCTTGAGCTGAAGAGGAATGTGAGGCAAAAGCTTGTGAGGAGTAATGTTCAGTCGGCCTTGTTTAGTTCGCAAAAATTTTCAGTCGGCCTTGTTTAGTTCGCAAAAATTTTCAAGATTCTTCGTGACATTAAATTTTTGGTCGCATGCATGAAACATTAAATATAGATAAAAATAAAAATTAATTGTACAGTTTATCTGTAATTTGTGAGATAAATCTTTTGAGCCTAGTTACTCCGTGATTGGACAATGTTTATCAAATAAAAACGAAAATACTACAGTAGCCAAAACCCAAAATTTTTGCCAACTAAACAAGGCAACATTGTGAGACAGTTTTTCTCTTTTCATTTTCTTCCAAAAATATGCCACACCCAGACGTTGATAGCTAAGCCTAAATAAGTTATTTTGTAGTCAGCTTTATTTATAATAATTTTATATACTAATTTATGATTTTATATATATAAATATATGATAGTTAGGTTACTATAACATATGAGAATATTTACTATAATATTATAGTAAACCACTTAGTAACTCGTAAATTAATATAGTAATTATCGTAATTCAAAGTGACTAAAAAATTAAGTTATTTTGTAGTAGCTACAGAGTAATAGTTCTCTCTCTATATTCAAAAAATATACTGATTATTTCTCCGCTACAAGTTTTTGATAGTCAGACTTTTGTCGACGTAAAGTTTGAAAGCTAAGACTATCTCCAACAAGAAGGACCTAAAAACATCACCTATTCTAAGGTTTGCATCACGCACAGAAAGGGTCACGGACCAAAAGCTTGCCTTCTCCAACAGCCTTGTTTAGTTCGCAAAAATTTTCAAGATTCTCCGTCACATCAAATCTTTGGTCGCATGCATAAAGCATTAAATATAGATGAAAATAAAAAACTAATTGTACAGTTTATCTGTAATTTGTGAGATAAATCTTTTGAGCCTAGTTACTCCGTGATTGGACAATGTTTATCAAATAAAAACGAAAATGCTACAGTAGCCAAAACCCAAAATTTTTGCCAAATAAACAAGGCAACATTGTGAGACAGTTTTTCTCTTTTCTTTTTCTTCCAAAAATATGCCACACCCAGACGTTGATAGCTAAGCCTAAATAAGTTATTTTGTAGCCAGCTTTATTTATAATAATTTTATATACTAATTTATGATTATATATATATATATGATAGTTAGGTTACTATAACATATGAGAATATTTACTATAATATTATAGTAAACCACTTAGTAACTCGTAAATTAATATAGTAATTATCGTAATTCAAAGTGACTAAAAAATTAAGTTATTTTGTAGTAGCTACAGAGTAATAGTTCTCTCTCTATTTTCAAAAAATATACCGATTATTTCTCCGCTACAAGTTTTTGACAGTCAGACTTTTGTCGACGCAAAGTTTGAAAGCTAAGACTGTCTCCAACAAGAAGGACCTAAAAACATCACCTATTTTACGGTTTGCATCACGCACAGAAAGGGTCACGAACCCAAAAGCTTGCCTTCTCCAACAGCCAAGAGGCTACGACCTTCGCTCGCCCTCAACCCCGCCGCACTCGGCCGCACCGTCGCCGCGAGATGGGGCAGCGACCTCCCCTTCCTCTTCAAGGTCTCTGCCTTCGCCTCCGGCATCTCTCCCTATCGTGGGCCCACCATGCCGTCGTCGTCCGCAGGCAGCGTGCCTTCGTCATCTCATTGCCCGGACAAGCAGCAGCTCGCGGCCACCGGCGCTAGGGACTTCTCTCGCTCTCGCGGCCACCGCTTCTGGAGCAGACGTGACCGACGATGGGACCTTCCACGGCCATGGATCTGGAGCAAGCACAGGCTGTCCTTGTTCGGCGGCAGTGGGGGCGCTCGTGTCTTCTCCTTCCGCGGCGACGCCGGAGCGAGTTCTTCAGGTCGCGTGCTGCCCTCGATGCTGGCCGCGGTGAGGTAGAGCAGCCGCGCGGCCGTCGCGTGGATCCAGCTCCGGTCGTGGTGGTGGGCCTGGCGCTGCGTAGAGATGCAAACAGACATACAGACAACGCATATTTGTGTTCCGCCTAGCCTCCGACGCAAAATAGGTAATGTGATTGCCTACTCTGTTGGAGCGTGTTTTCTTGTGTTTTCTTGCCACTAAACTACCGTAGACTACCCATTTTGAGGATGGGTTGCGGTATGCGTCCGTTGTTGGAGTCAGTCTAAGCTGCACAAATGCACAATTATATTTGTATAGGATCCTTTGTCAGCTATGTTCATCTATATTAGTTTATTATTAGTAAATGGTTAGATTTTTTTGGAAGCAATACGCTCTTGGAACAATGGAAAATTTCCTAACCAGCAAGGATGGAACAATATGGATTCTATGGTCCAGTGGTGGTGTTCGATTGGGATGTCAACATCTTCTCCACGTAAATTAGTAAGATCGATGACACTTCTTGTCACATGGGAGCTTTGGAAAGAGCGATATGTAAGGACATTCGAGCACAAATACAAATAACGGACAATGATGATTGCAAAGATCAAAGAGGAGGCTCGACTTTGGTGTAGTGCGGGAGCCAAACTTTTACGAGAAATTTTGCCTATGGTTTAGGTTGTTTGCCTTTTTTTCCTTGAGGGCCTAAATCCCTCATTTGGCCCTTTTGTGGCCCTTTTGGTTTGTTCGTTTTTGTTTTTTTTTCACTTGTACTTTGTCTATATTTTCTACCAGCATTTTTCAAAAAAAAAAGATTTTGTGTTTTATTTTTTATTCTGCAAGTGTTCCCTCAATACTTGACACTGAACTAATTACACATTCTGTGTCAAATATCAATTTGACACACTCATAAATTGGCATATGTCTTGTATCAAAATTAAGGAGATAACATATGTTATTTGTGTAAGTTCTAAGCATGCAAGTAACAAAAACTAAAACTAAAACCAGACAGGTCACATATTTTCAAGTTTTTTTAGCAATAACATAGCAGGTTAACTACAGGCCAGGCTGTGAGGGTCAAGCCGAGCTCCTTTGGTTCTCTGCTAATTTTCTATAACTTTTCATTCCCACAGTTTTTAGAACAAATGCTGATTTTCTATAATATTTAGACTTGAGAGTCCCTATGGTACTGATAGTCATGCATCTACATTATTAATTGTTCATGTTTTTCCTTGAGAGTTAATAAGCCATATCTAGATACAGTGACTGCAGCTGTCTTTTTCTTCTCAATTCAAATATTGTCTCCACTAACATTGCCTCCACTGATTAGCACTGCAAGTAAGCACAAGAAAAAACATTAGCAGCTAAGGCACACCAAAGTAAACTAATTCATTGACAGCTAAGTATTACCTAATCTCCTGTTTGAGCCAAATCAAATGAATATTTTTGTTTTTCATTTTCATGAATACCTCCCTATCAGCTTAGATTTGAAGATGTTCATAGCATAAGCCTTCTGCACATCAGTAAGTTGCATTGCATCAACTTCAACGAGACACTTGTCAGCTGAAAATTGTTCATCTTGTCCTCGAAAGTTTTTATGGTTTTATTTGTTTGTGTCTTCTTAAACTGCACAAAACCATCAATAACAGCACCAAGACTTTCCTTACGCTTTCTCCCACCACTTGCTCTTTGCATAGAATCTCCTATAAACTGAGCTTCATTGTGTGCACTTGAGACGTCTAGCCCATCAAAAGGAGTACAGACCTGTGCTATCAGAGACTGCAGTGAGAGCAACTGGAGCAGCAAGAGTAGCTAGAGGGAGCATCCTGCAAGTGCTCAGTTGATGTGAAGTTTAGATCTCCTATAGCAATACTTTCTATGCAAAAAATAGTACACAGTCATACTTCAACTATAGGCATACTATGTTTCAAACATGGCCATTTTTTGTAGGCATACATCAGTCAAAAAGGCACTTTACATATATGTACTATAGGAAGAAATCAATCTATCCATGTTTCAAACACTACACCAATACTATAAATTTTGAAGTATCATCGTGTAATCTTTAAAGAGAAGTTTCAAATAACATACTAGCATACAATAATGTACAGTCTTAGTATAAAGGAAACAACTTCTTCTGAAACTTAGTCATTTTTCCATTATCCTATTTAATACGAGGACAACAGTATAGTTAGTGCTTAAAACTAGAATATAGCAACAATTTTTTGGTTTAGTAAAAAAATCTTACACCGACCAGTTTCTTCTATTTTTCTGATTCCGCAATGACCATGGCCAATGAGTCATTCCAACCAACACCACTTTCCTTTCTCGCTACATGTATCGCCTACCTTTAGCTCATTTTCCTTCTCTTGTAGCTATTGCTTTGTGAAGCGTGCTAAAGGATACATTTGGCTAAACTTATCTGAGATACTTCTCCAACTCTCTCCGGTCCATCCATTCTGACCCCTGAACGATGTTCACATAGTCCCTCATAATGTTAAGAGGCCCTTTCTCATATCTAGAGTTCCATGTAGCCCTTTCCTTCGACATTGCTGCAAGAAATAATTACAGAAATACATAACTCATAACATATTAAAGAATATATTGGAGAATTATTACACTATGTTGCATCACATAGAAATACATAACTCATAACATATTGTAGAATGTATTGGAGAATTTATTATAGAATGTTGCATTACAGAATGTATTACAAAAATACATAACTCATAAATTACATTCCTAACACTACTAGGCAGCTCACATCTAATGGGCTATCTCGTCTCATAGGATATTTCCATGGTTTGATTCCATCTCGGCCTTGTTTAGTTCCCAAAAAATTTTGCAGAATTTTTTAGATTCCCTGTCACATCGAATCTTTAAACACATGCATGGAGTATAAAATATAGACAAAAATAAAAACTAATTGCACAGTTTGGTCGGAATTGACGAGACGAATCTTTTGAGCCTAGTTAGTTCATGATTGGATAATATTTGTCAAATACAAACAAAAGTGCTACAGTGTCGATTTCTCAAAATATTTTGGAACTAAACAAGGCCTCACTTGGATAGTTAGTGTCTCCATTTGGCATGTCGACATAATCTGATGTGTTGATATTATCAAGTAGGAAGTCAAACCACTCCACTCCCATTCAATCCTCTAGTGATGTTGTGAAACATAGCAACAGCTGTTGGAATCTTAACTTAAGATTCAATTGAGTAATCTATCCCCACTTTCAGAATTGGAATTACTTTTTGAGAACCCTAAAGGCCCTCTCCATGTGATTTTGAAGAATCACATGCCAATGATTGAACAATTTCTTGTAGTTGGCATATGCATTTCCCCTCTGGCCATGTCTCCTAAACTCACTGAGATGATACTTAACTCCTCAGTAGGGAGCAAGGAATGATGGTGTGATTGCATATCCACCATCTACAATATATAGTTTTTCTAACGGCGCAATAAATTCCTTGCCAAGAGCAGATCACAACACTTCTGCATTAGATGCGGATCCTTCCCAACTAGATGAGATGAAAGTAAACTTCAGGTCGAAATCACAGGCAAACATCACATTCTGTGATAGTGTTCCCTTCCTATTTCTATAGGGACTAGCATTGTCTTGTCTAATTACGATTGGGACATGCGTACCATCAATAGCACCTATGTAATTTTGTATGTAAGAAAAATTACTAAAGATTTGGAATGTATTTAGGAATGGTATTAAGGAAAGTGTATTGTATGTATGAACTGACCTGAAAGAATGGCATAAATCTAGGGTCACATGTAATCTTCACGTGTGTTGCTTGGATTTGGAAGTCTGGTGAATCTTTGAGTTAATGCTAGAATGATATCGAAGACCTCATTTATTTTCCTATGCGTTGTCTCATGCTATGTTGAAACTCCTTCTTTACCCTATCTGGTCTTGCATTATGAGAGAGCATGAACATAAAAAGTCTCAGTTGCTCCTCAATCTTCATACCACGTGTGTCACGTAGCAAGTTCTCGGCTCTGAGAAAGTTTGCTATAGTTCTAAATATTTTAGCCTCCATCCTAAATTCTACCTTGCGCCAATTCTTGTGCCCTTCAAGGATCTCTTTAACTTTTTTAGCTCTAGGAAGATAAGAGATATGCTCAGGTGTTTTCTCTTTGTCGAGAAAGGGCATTATAGCAGAGAGAAGAACAAAGAATAGCTCCTCATATTCTTCTTCCTCTTCCAACAAAAAATTCCTAGCAAGCTCTTCCCAAGAAACCACCTAGTGTTACATGTATGAAATTATATTATTACATATACATAAAATAAAAGGCCTAAGGCCAATACTCATATGTAATAAACTCAAGCACAACACAGAAAATAAACTTCAACTATCACTGCCCCATGATTAATTAGTGGGCAAAAAACATTTACAAGTACCACTAGTACTACTAGTACTACCGGTCTATGTCCATCTTTATATTCTACATTTCAAAGCAACTGGTTATTGGAGAGGCACATCATATGCAAGCAACTGCAATCATAAATCATCAGCCTGCTAGCTACAGATGCAAGTAGAACTGGCGAAACACATAACTTAAACTAACAACACATAGCTTAAACTAGCACTAACAATGAAACTGGTGAAGTTTGAGAGGAATGGTAGCATATGCAATTATTTCACTTTCACAGCAGGCCCACGCCTAGTTACTAATGTTTTAGAACATGATTGACGGAGTAAACTTTACTGAGGACAATGACAAATGATCATACATTTGGGGCTCTGACAGTTTCTCAGTCAAAAAGACATACAGGCATATGAAAGGACACCAAGTGATTCACCCAGCTTTTAGATGGTTGTGGAAGTGTTCCTGCCAAAATAAGCATAAGGTGTTCTTTTGGCTACTTCTAATCGATAGGGTAAGCATGAGAGAGATACTAAGAAGGAAGAATATGGTCCTACAAGATTACACCTGTGTGCTCTACAATGGTTCAGTAGAAGAGTCCTTAAAACGTCTGTTCCTTGAGTGCCCATTTGCAATTCAGTGTTGGGGCTTCATCAACCTGTAGGTACAGCAACAAGTAGCCCCTTTCTGAACTTGCAAAACTTCAGGGATCAGCTAGACATACCGTTCTTCATGGAAGTTATAATCCTGATGGTCTAGACAATTTGGAAATCTAGGAATGATCTAATTTTCAGGCAGATAGCCCCATTGCTGCCAACTGCAAGACAAAATTTCAAAGCTGAATGCCGATTGTTGTTGATGAGGGCCAAAAGGAGTTACTTCCCGTTAATTGAGCAATGGATTGCAAGTCTAGATTAGCTTGGTTTCTAGTAGTCTTGCTGCTTTTGTTCTTTTCTTTTTTTCTTGGTTCCCTAACTCTGCCTTCACGCAGCTTGTACCTTGTTTCTTTCCCCTACCTCTGCTTTGGTTTCTTTTACCTAAACGACTGTTTGCTCTTTACTTTGTTTAATAAATTCCTGTAGGGGTGCAAATCCCTCCAGTTTCAGTCAAAAAAAATCAGAGGCTATCATAAGCTAACAACCTAGAGCTATTGTGAGAAAATCATAGATTTTTTCTGACCATCTCACAAAAAACTTGCATTAATCTTTTTAACTTATTACTAAAAAATACTAAAGAGAACAATACAGTGAGAGGAACATTTCAAGATACAACCATACAGATAGACTAGAAAGTAGAAAAAAACTGCTAGTAGAAATCCAAAATAGTATCCACAAAATCTAAACGGAATCACCTTGCCTAAACCATTCGTGCTTGTATACTTCACCCCGTAACCTATAAAATCATATATTCTACAGTTTAAATAATTGAAAACTGTCTAAATAAATAACTCCTAAAGCAGTTTTAAAAATTGTTTCACTGATATAACATATTAAAAGGTCTACATAACCCCCTAACATATTAAGAGTTGACTAGATAACCCCCTCAACTATAGAATTATATATTATAGCCTGTAAAGTATATCTAATAATATTCAAATGATCTCCGTGGTAGTTTTGTAGGGTCGTTTGGACATCGTATCCCACCACACTAGCCTAAGCACCCATACTTGCATGTAGGCAATAATACTTGCACGTAGGCCTATTGCCCGCCTCCCTCTCCCTACTCTTCCTGGGATTATGGCACCTCCCGATGAGAACCACTTTGTCTTGAGAAAGAGTAGGAGGTGGAGGTAGAAAATATGGCATGCACACAAGCATGGGTACTTAGGGCAATGTGTCGGGATACAATGTCAAAAAAGACCTACAAGATCAACTAAGAGGGTTTGTTTGAATATTATTGGATACTTTAAGGGCTATAATATTAAATTTTATAGTTGAGGGGTTATGTAGTCAACACTTGATATATTAGGGGTTATATATAGACTTTTTAATATGCCAAGTCCGCGAAACCACATTGAAAACCGTCTCAGGGAGTTATTATACGGTTCTCAATAGTTTGAGAGGTAGAATATCTAGTGTTATATGTGAGGGGGTGAAGTAGACAATCATCAATAGCTGAGAGGGTGAAATAGACTTTTTTCCCCTCCATTGGAAGTGTTGGCGCTAAAAGACAAGTTTCTCTTTGAGCGCCATCTGCAATCCGGGGGACGCAAGGCAACAGAGGGAATTCTCCTCGTAGGATAAAACAGGCTGCTCTCCTAAAGCAGGTCAGGAGCAGCAATGAGATTCATGATGTTGATTTCCCATTGACTTAGAACATCTCCAAGAGATTAGCCAAATCATTTTCTAAAGGTAAATTTAGTTATTGTTGAAGAAAAAGCATTTACAACAGACTCTATAAACGATTCTTCAAATTTAGTAGCTCTCCATCCCATCTTATTTGTTCTCTACTTTTGAATAGCCTACCTCACTAGCCATTCTTTATAGAGTCTGTTGGAGTACTTTAATATATTTTTGTTAAATCTATTTTAGAGAGTAACTAAATTACTAAATTTGGCTAGTAATCTCTTGGAGATGCTCATATAGCCACGATTCCCCAATAAGCTGCTGACTAGATCGAGCACATATATACCTGACCTGTCTTCCCAGTAAGCTGATGATGAAGCTACAATGCGAGTCCATCTAACCAAGACTTGGCTAGGATGGGAAGGCAACATTGATTCCCCTTCTTGGAATGGCAGGCCATATGTCAAGAATGGGTTGCGGTCTGGCAACAGATCATGAGCTCTCAAATCAAACAATCTTGGACAGGCTGACAAAATGAGACAAACTAAATGAAACACAGTTCTGAGTTGCGAGTTCCAAATAATATCCCAGTACGGAAAACATATTAACACCCTTGAAAAGAATACCTCCTTATGTCCAAAATTATAAGTCATTTTATTTTTTTTAGAGTTGAAGGATCTAAGTTTGACCAAAATTACACAAAATATTAGAAAGATTTATGTCATCCAATAAATATACTATAAAAATATAATTTATCAAGAATCTAGTTATACTTATATAAATTTAGTTAAATTTGAGATCAATAAACTTAAAATGTCTTATAATTCGGGACGGATGGAGTATTACTATGACACAATAATGCAATCAAACAAAAAAAACAACATTTTTTTTTGTGTTTCCCGCAACACAAGAACAAGGTTTTGAAGTTCTATTTCGTCCACCTCACATTTTACAAGTTTGTGTTGATTGCTTACGACAGGTAAGCGTAAATTCGCCACTGTGGGAAGTCGTCATTCCTTCATCATGTAGCAATTGCTTGTATGCAGCCATCTTGTGCTTTTGTTTCCAGCACTCTGCAGTAAAACTTATAGTCATCACGCTGAGTCTTTTGGCACTTGCCAACATGGCTTTGGCGAACCAAAGTTCAGTTGCTGACAATCCGGTAAGCTCTACTCGCTTCAGGTGAGCCATAGATATCCAATGGCCTGGGTGATCAGGGCAATCCTGCAATACATGAACAGAAAAAAAAAAGGTTATTGTACTAGTTTTTAGAGAGGAACCAACGTATCTTTAATAATTTGGAAAAGAAATAGGGCCCATAGATGAAACGTCGGATAAGTAGTGCTCACCTCCCGGATGAAGCGGAAGCGGGGTAAATGTAGGCTGAGGTTTCTTAGATTGCTGAATCGTGTGAGGATGCTTTCGACGCTAGTTCCAAAATTATATCGGTGAAACACATCACCAGAAACGTTAACTGTCAGAGATGTGATTTGAGGGAGTTGTGGTACCATACTTCTTATAATGTCCACGTTTGTCTTGGATGTCTGTTGACCTTTCAGAGTCACGTCAAGAGATGTGATTGAGATGCATTGGCCAAGGAGGCGTACGTTGATCTCGTTTGCGGCGGCCAAGACAGGAGCCAAGGTGCAACCGGAATAGCAACTGCGGAATGCCCGCAGACAGATCTTGAGGCTTCGCACGCACGGCAAATCGCCACCAACCTCAAGGCACCTAGGCGGGTATCCTAAGCGAAAGAACGCAAATTCTTCCAGCCTCGGAGCCGAGACCGTAAGCTTCTCCACGAAGCAGTGGTCTATGTGGAAAATCCGGAGGCCGGGAGTTGCCAACTCCAGCGACGTCGTCAGGTTGACATGGTCTATCCACAGCTCTGACAGCACGCTAGACTCGAGCTTCATCTCTTCATCATTGAAATCATCGTCGTCAGGAAGCCGAAGCTGATTCAAGCGTAGCTTCTGCAGGTTCGGACAGTTGGCCGGCGACACGAGGTGGGCGAGGAGGCGAGCACCGCCATTGGTGATCATCATCTTTTCGAGCGAAAGGTCCACGAGCGATGCGAATTTCATGGCGTTATTATTAGCTGCAGGGAGCCGGACGCTTGCGCCGCCTAATGCCAGATGCATGGTCTCCATCCCTATAGGAGGAGGATTAGGAAGCTCATCAAGAAGCACCACGGGGGTTGGTGTCTTGCTCTTGCCTTGCAGTTCCTGTTCCTCTTCCTCCTTCCACTCTAGGTGCATGCCCACGCCCACGAGGTAGCACTTCAAACCGTGCAGGTCCATGGTGAAGGACTTCAAACCGTGTCGTCGGAAAGCGTACTGAATCCACCCTTGTGCAGCATCGACGAATGCCGACGTGACTTGTTCCCGCGGTTTGTGACCAGAGCCCGTGGCCGTGGTGGTATAAGAGATGGCCAGGCTTTCGATGGCGCAGTCCGACTCCGACGACTGGGCACGCCGAGCAAGGATGTCGTTGACGCAGGAAACGAACTGCTCCAGTGTGGAGAGCTCCAGTGCGTCGCATAGCTCGGTGGCGATGGCGGCGGCCATGGACACCTCCGGATGATTGGTGCGCAGGTCAAGGACGTCGCACAAGGAGGAAACGGGGTAGTAGTAGTAGTAGTCCGGGTCCGATGCGGCGCCGCACCGCTCGGCAAGGATGTCGTTGACGCAGGAAATGTACTGCCGATTCAATGCGTCGTGCCGCTCGGCGGCGCTGCAGGCTGCCGTGCACACCGTCGGATAACAGGAGGCGAAGCGGAGCTTCGGGATGCGCTTCCATAGGCCGAGCCACCGCCGCGAGAGCACGCACGTGCGCGACGCGTCCCGCGTGTCGCCCACCAGCTCGAGGACGCGGAGGAGCACGTCCTCGTCGAGGCCGCTGATCAAGTCGACGTCGCCGGCGCCAGATGTTCGTTTCGCTTTGGGCGCATCGTCCTCCGCCGCTGTGGAATCCATGCTGTTGCTGCGCGAGTCGAGATATATTGGCGGCTCGGCAAACAGCTAGGGCTCGCTTCTCCAGATTATCCACGGGAGAGCAAGGAATCGTGCCGCGTTTTGTTTTATAATCTGTTAATAACGCGGTTCTTGTCCGGTTCGGAGAACACCGTGCATATATAAAATGCAATCCAAACACCGAAACGCGCTGCGATCAGGTATCAACTCGAAACAAATACTCCCTACCTTATCTCGGTATTTTAGATTTATTCTATTCTATACAAAAATTCAAACTAAATTTTAACGAAATCCATATAAAATAATAATGACATATGTATAATTATGTTCACCTTGATCTATACATATTTTCATAATTTACTTCTTAGTAAGTTATACCTTAATTATTATTTGGGATGGAGGAGATCGATGTTAATAACTTCTCCTATAAAACTTAGAAGAAATATAAATACCTTAATTATAGAATAAAATATATGGATAGTTCATTAACTTGTGAGGGCGTGTCGATTTGGTCCATTATGTTTGAAAGTGCATTTTTAGGTCTAAAACCTTGATAAGTGGTGCATAAATAGTCTATACCCCTTTGTTTTATATTTATATTTATAGAAAACCCATTATATTATTTTTCTTTCACAAGCTTACCCTTCCGGCCTTCCTCAGGGACGAAGCCAGAAAAAAAATTAGGAGGGCTAAACAAATGTGCTACATCGACTTAGCTCTAATATAACCCCTAATAATAGAAAAAAAAATAATAGTTTGAAGTAGTTTTATATTGAAAACATCGATCAACAATGAAATTTACAGAATACATCATAAAAAATAAAGGTCTCAGTCTATCCTACCTTATATATTTATGTATAAAATTGAAAGAGAAGCACTAGGAGCTCCACTGGTCCAGCAGCGGTAGGGGCGCTAGAGCCCCCTAGCCCCACTGCTGGCCCTGTGCATGCCCTTCCCTGCTCCCAACCGCAAATGTCACCGCCCCCACCGCCGAAGAAGCCGAACGAGGAGTAGGCGTTGTTCTACTCTGCGCACCGCGACACCCACACAAGACACGGACCCCGCGGAGCGTGTCCCACACAATGTGGTCGTCCGGCAGCGACGCCACGACATTGCTTGCACCTTTCGTCTTGTGGAGGTGCAGTACCAGCGCCGATGTGAGGCAACATGCGCTGTGGTAGAGCTGCACCGCATTGTACACTTGATTGGTGTAAATTCACTTTGGTAGAATTCTTTCATTAGACGGGCTTTGTTGTGGGCTATAATATAATAATGTTTGTGTCATGGGTTAGGTTGACTTATATTATTTTCACTTGTGCTCCTTAAAATATTTGGATATCCTATTATGAACATCGGATGATCCGTGTTCAGTTATCGGATAATCCATATCCGTCGGATTTCACCAATCCCACAACCACATCTGCCTACAATTGAATTCGGAATATTCATATCTGCATGGATATTGAAAACATTTATCCATATTCTTAAAATTCAAATTTGGAGTGAACTCAAACAGAGGATTATCCATACCACTTTTAACCCTAGGTCCTCATCCCCACAAGGGCAAGGGCACCCTTGATGACTGTAGAGAGAGAGAGAGAGGCGGAGTGGAGGTTTGAGCGTGTGCCACCAGCACTGCCTCCACAATGGCGGCTCGTGAAAGCCCATGTAGCCCCATGGCGACAGCCCATGAAGCTGGACGGAGGAGCCCCCTACACGCACACCTGAGAGACAGGAGAAAGCACGACATAGACGTGGGTTAAACTTAGGCAACTTCTCTGAGCTTCCATCCAAACAGGCCCCGTAGTGCAGACGTGCCCCAGGACGATACAATCATTGTGGGGGCGTAGCACGGATGGGGCGCACGAGCCGTGGGTCGCCGCCGTGGGTGAGCGATCGACCCCTGTTGCAATTTTGACATAAAGTTTCTCGTATGACCTTATATGAAAAAATTATGAATTATCTTTTAGAAAAGTTAATACACGTAAAATATAAAAATAAATATAAATATAACCAACTGACATGTGGGTCCTATATGTAGGAGCCACACTAGCGCGCCACATCAGCATCTAGAGGGAGTTTAAACCCCAATGACACCCAAAGCCAAGTATATGGACCTAGAATTGACATTTTAAAAGCAGAAGAGATGGCACCTTTTACCAACTTGAAAGACCAACGGTGAATTTTCTTCATAAAAGATTACTATTCCAACGGTGAATTTTCTTCATAAAAGATTACTATTCCACCTGCAAGTTGCAGTTTGCAAGGCCTTGTTTAGTTTCATTGGGAATTTTTTTGCTACTGTAGCACTTCGTTTTCGTTTGTATGTGGCAATTATTGTCTAATTATGGACTAACTAGGCTCAAAAGATTCGTCTCACAAATTACAGACAAACTGTATAATTAGTTATTATTTTTATCTGTATTTAATGCTCCATACATATGCCACAAGATTCGATGTGACGGAGAATCTTAAAAAGTTTTAGTTCCAAATTTTTTTACAAAATGGACATTGTAGCACTTTCGTTTGTATTTGACAAATATTGTTCAATTATGGACTAACTAGGCTCAAAAAATTCTTCTCACGAGTTACAGGTAAACTGTATAGTTAGTTATTTCTTTTATCTATATTTAATGCTCTATGTATGTACCGCAAGATATGATGTAACGGGGAATCTAAAAATTTTGTAAAACTTTTTAAGAACTAAGCAACTCCAGCCCAAGTCCCTAAATTAAGCCCTTAAACTTTTATTTACAAGCTATGATAAAAAAAGTAGGGGCTCAAATTAAGACTCAACTCGAATGGAAAAAAAAATAGACCAAGTCCTTATCTCACATGGGACCCACCTGTCATTGACAAATCCTACATTAACTCCATTTGTAATTCTTGTCTTGATTTATGGGTGGGGAGAGAAAGTGGGTGGGATCCACTGGATAGGGGGTTCTAAATGTAAGGGGCTGAAACTATAATTTGGGAGGACATGAAAAATGGGAGCCCAAGTAGGAGGTGAGTTGGAGTTGATTTTTTTCATCAAGTCCCTAGATTTAGAATAGGGACTTGTTTAGGAGGTGGGTTGGAGTTGAGCAACTCCAGCCCAAGTTCCTAAATTAAGCCTTTAAACTTTTATTTACAGGCTATGATAAAAAAAGTAGGGGCTCAAATTATGACCCAACTCCAATGGAAAAAACAGACCAAGTCCTTATCTCACATGTGACCCACCTGTCATTGATAAATCCTACATCAACTCCACCATTTGTAATTCTTATCTTGATTTATAGGTGGAGAGAGGAAAGTGGGTGGGACCCACTGGATAGGGGTTTTAAATATGAGGGGCTGAAACTATAATTTAGGAGGGCATGAAAAATAGGAGCCCAAGTAGCAAGATCAAATCTCTAGATTTAGATTTAGAATAGGGACTTGTTTAGGTGGTGGTTTGGCCTTGCTCAAAACAAGGTCCAAGTTTCCTCACGTCGATCTGTCTATATGTACTGTAACCGTGTCGATCTGTCTATATATATGTACTGTAACCGTGACTCAAGTTTGACTTCTCGTAGCCAGTTTTTCAGGAACACATGTTGTTCCGGTTCGAGCTTTCCAAGCACCAACATTTGTGTTCCATGGCGAAGATCAGATGAGATGAATCATCTTGATATCAGATCAGATGAATAATGCAGGAATGCGCGCCAAAGAACCCTAGATCACTGTTCAGATGAGACCAGCACCTTGGCACGTTGCATAGATTTGAAAGTGGATACAGACTGAATAGGCCATGTGGTGTGGCTGCTATTAACAAGCTTTGGCATCTGTTGTAAGCACGACAGAGTTACTGTCTCAACACACAATGCTAGTCAGTCATCCATTGTCTCTCACCGATAAATAGCACACAAACTACAGCAGCAAGTGCTATTCTGTCAGATTATTCTACGCATTCCAATTCACAGAGCAACATTGACTATTATTATCATATTATTTGTGATCTATCACAGATATACTCCATAGTAAAAAGTAAACGACATATGATCATCCAAATACAGAAAATCACTCAACATTTTGCAAGGTGTGCCTTGACACTCCTATACTATACCTCTACTCTTCATTCAGATTTGAGTACCGCAATGCGTCAGCGGCTGGTGAACCATTGGTGAGGACGACGATGTCCATACGCTCAGCGCTGTGAGGCAGGTCGGTGACTAGAGGAGTCAGCCGCCCATACGATCCGGCCCGCACACACAGTGGGTTGTTCTTAGGGCCTGTTTAGTTCCCCACCAAAAAAATTTTCATCCATCCCATCGAATTTTTAGACACATGCATGGAACATTAAATGTAGATAAAAAAATAAACTAATAACACAGTTTAGTTGAGAATCACGAGACGAATCTTTTAAGCCTAGTTACTCCATGATTAGCCTTAAGTGCTACAGTAACTCACATATGCTAATGATAGATTAATTATAGGCCTTGTTTAGTTCCCCAAAAATTTTGCAAAATTTTTCAGATTTCCCGTCACATCGAATCTTTAGACGTATGCATGGAGTATTAAATATAGATAAAAATAAAAAATAATTGCACAGTTTAGTTGGAATTGACGAGACGAATCTTTTGAGCCTAGTTAGTCCATGATTGAACAATATTTGTCAAATACAAACGAAATTGCTACAGTGCTCATTTTGCCAAAAATTTTGGAACTAAACAAGGCCATACTTAATAAATTTGTCTTGCAGTTTCCTGACGAGCTATGTAATTTGTTTTTTTATTAGTCTGTAAAAACCCCTCCCGACATCCTTCCGACACATCCGATGTGACACCCAAAAAATTTTCGTTCCCAATCTAAACAGGCCCTTAGATTGGAAACGAAAATTATGTGTCGGAAGGATGTCGGGAGGGATTTTTAGAAACTAATAAAAAAACAAATTACCTCGTTAGAAAACTGCAAGACAAATTTATTAAGCATAATTAATCTGTCATTAGCATATGTGGGTTACTGTAGCACTTAAGGCTAATCATGGAGTAACTAGGCTTAAAAGATTCGTCTCGCGATTCTCAACTAAACTGTGTAATTAGTTTATTTTTTTATCTACATTTAATGTTCCATGCATGTGTTCAAAGATTCGATGGGATGGATGAAAAATTTTTGGATGGGAAACTCAACAGGGCCTTACCTTGAGGCTGATGGTGCCCAGGGAGCCCCGCCAGAAGTTGCTGCTGTTGCTCCACCTCACTCCTTAGCTTCAGCAGAGAACTACCATAAAATGAGAACATGTCGCCCCAGTCGAACTCCCCTGCGTCGTTTGCCTGAAAGTGCAAGATGTGGCGCAGCCCGTGGTATTCCTGAGGCTGTTGCAATAATAAAGTTCAGAAGAAAATCAAACGGCTAGACAGTGGTAACTGAATAAACAAATCTGGACTGTGTGAATACCAAATAATAAAGTTCAGAAGAAAATCAAACGGCTAGACAGTTGACGAAAGAGGCGTCGAAGCGAACTCACCGTGACAAGCAAACTCTGAGGACGTGGCGGTCTAGGTGTAGCCAAGATGGTCTCCAGTCTCCAGACGGTCTCTGCCTCCGTGGGAATGTTCCACGGTCCATACCTCGCGTTGAGGAGACGGACCCCATCTTTCATACCTTTTTCCTTCTCGACTTGCCAAAGCAGTTCGTCCTGCTGCTCCGGATCAAAGTAATCAACAATCATAGCTGTCTCCGAGACTGTCTTGCTGTCGAGTACTCCACTGTGGGCGAGGTAGCGGCCATAAGCCGAGCTTTGGAGAAGCATCAGTGGCTTCCCTTCTCGCTCGACGTAGTCGATAATCCAAGCCGAGTGAGGCATCGTTCCCCAAGTGCTGAGCACCACTGCTTTCCCATTGTCTCTCGCTTCAACAAATCCATCCATGCCAAACACCCGCAGCCGAACATGGGTGCCCCGTGGAAACGTATGCAGCATCGGGGGTGTTGGTGGCGACAGCTTCCAGGCGTCGACGACGGGGCGGTGGAACATGTGTTCCCGGTCACCGTAGCCTTCCTCGCAGGCTACGACCTGTCTCTTGTGAATGTTCAAGCCGAATAGCTTGGAGCCGTAGAGGAAGTAGACGACGCCGTGGTCGTCGGGGTCGACGAAGGCGACGTGGGGCACCTTGCGCTGCGGCAGGCCTGCATCGGTGTCTGTCTTGGCTGCCCAGATTTCGGCGAACGGCGCCTCGTACTCGACCTTCCAGGGGTCCGGGCCCTCCGGGTCGACGAGCGTCCACATCCTGATGGTGGCGTCAGCGTGGAGCACGTCGTCTGCGGCCCGCACGTCGTAGGAGAGGCCGCGTATCTCGATGAAGCGGAGCTTGCCCTCGCTGGCCCTGACGCAGCGGCGCTGCTTGATGAGTTTGCTGGTGCCGGGGTTGAAGGCGACGTCGTCGGCCAGCTCGCAGTCGTCCGGGAGCGGGAGGAAGCGCAGGGGCTCAGTTCCGAGGGGGTCGCAGGAGAAGAGCCCGCAGCCAAGGGCGAGCCACCACAGGCGGCCGTCGTGGGCGATGACGCCGTGCTCGGCGCTGGGATCGCGCGTGCGGCCCTGGGGCTGGGCGAGCTCCCTCTCGGCCCAGCGTTGGGTGAACGTGGAGTAGTACAGAAGCCTGTCGCGCGGTCGGCGGAGGTGGCGGCCGGGGTGTAGCTGGGCGACCACGTAGTGCGCGGGGCTGTGCGGGTGCGCGATGAGGCCGATGCTGCGGTCGGGGCTGACGTAGAGAGATTTCTTCCGAAGAGAGGACGGCACGGGCGGGAGGCGGATGACGGTGCGGGCGTTAGCGTCGGCATCGAGGAGGTAGATGATGCCGCCTTCACCGAACTGGACGAGTACACGGGAGGAGCGGTCGGCGGCGACGGCGAGGATGTTGGCGGACGGCTGCTCGTCCGTGTCCCTGCGCCGCCTGGGGTCGTGGGCGCAGCGATTGCGCAGCAACAGGCGGGAGGGCCGCGGCGGGTCGTCGAGGTCGAGCTCCATGTCGCGGTCGTCGTCGTCGTCGTCGAGGAGGAGGGGGGCGGAGAGCAGGGCCACCCACTTGCGTTGCTTCTCCGGCTCCGCTCCCTGCCTGGTCTGCGACGACTCCGCCGGTTCTGGCGCCGCGGACATGTCTGGCGCCTGGCGGTGAGGCACTTGGTTGGGGGGTTTGGGTGGGGTGGGATTGGAACTTTGGAAGGGGGCGAGTCGGTTTGAGGAGGAAGAACCGAAGAAGGGCCACAGGGGTGTTTATAGGCGGGGCAGGCAGCCGGCAGGGCAGCAGAGAAGAGCCTGGAGCGAGCCGGCCGTGGCCGTGGCGGGCGCGTGGTCTCGTGTACTATTGGTGTCGATTGCCAAGGAATTGAGGATGAAGGAAACCGATCACTAGGCGTTGGCGTTGCCCGTTGCGTGACTTCTGGAGAGAGAGAGAAGAAGATTCAACGACATCCTGACACGGTGACAGAGGACAGCACCCTGCCAGCTGCCAATGGCCGGGCCCTGTTGCACACATCCTCTCGCCTTGTGGACCAGTGCTCCTGTAACGGAGTTTTTTTTTAATACTTTTTGAAGCTTTGCTTTTCCATACCGATTGCATAGCAATTGGTAATTCCATGACGCACTGCCATTGCATGCATATGTGGTCACTCTCCATAAAGCAGGGAGTATATAATTTTTTTTATTTGTTTATAGAAAGATAAGAGCAACTCCAAGAGCTTAACTGTTTTTATTGTAGAGACTATTTTAGATTTGCATAGCAAAAGTAGTCTCCAACAGATTTACTATCTGGTTATGTAAACTAAAAAGTTAATTATCTCTTATTTTTCGGTGGCCATATACAGCTAACCATTAACATTGGTTGTGATTTTGTAAAATAGCAAGTGATTTTGTAAAATAGTAAGGTTGTTGCGTCAGGGGCGAGCGGAGGACAAGGCAGCCGGGCTCCGGGCAGTGGCACGGTGCGTGCTCGCACGTGTCCCTGTGGTTCGCGCTGAGGAAGTAGGAGACGAAGCGCTCGCAGCCGTACTCCTGGAAGTCGCACGGCACGCGGAGGTCGGTGAAGAAGAGGTCGCGCGCCGGGCAGTGCGCGTAAGCGGAGGAGGAGGGGGCGCCGCGGTCACTGCAGGTCCGGCAGCGGTGGCCCGGGAGCTTCACGCGGCAGGCGCAGCACGCCAGATGCCCCACCGCGCACGGAACGCCACCAACACGACGAACCGCAGGACGGCAACCCCATTACAAATTGAAATTTGCCGTGGGGAGATGAAACGGAGACGGGGCAAAGCGAAGCGAGCAACCTGGTAGTGGTAGATGGGAGGCGTCAGCGTGCAGGAGCACAACGAGCAGTAGAGCTTGCCCTTGTCCACCTGAACCGCGGTGGGCGGCGGCTGCTTTTCCGCCGCGGGCTCCCATGGAACGGCGATCGCTTCGGCGCCTTGCGGTGGTGCGTCGCCCGGCTCTTCTTCTTTCACTTCATGCCTGATCAGTTGGGTACCGAACAGCAGCGGCCCGTCCCTCGCCCTCTTGCCGCTGCGCTTGCTGCTCCCGGGCTGCCTCCATGGTTTCTCTCTCTCTCCAAAAGGCACACGCCCAAAAGGAGAGAGCCTTTCTAGGATGCTCCGTCGTACAGAGTACCACTACAGTCACGAGGTGAAAAGAGAAACATTGCCCTTGTTTAGTTTATAAAACCAAAAAATTTTCAAGATTTCCCGTCACATTGAATCTTGTGGCACATGTATGAAACATTAAATATAGACGAAAACAAAAATTAATTACACAGTTTAGCTGTAAATCACGAGACGAATCTTTTGATCCTAGTTAGTCCATGATTGGATAACATTTGTCACAAACAAACAAAAGTGCTACAGTACCGAAATCTTTTCACTTTTCGGAACTAAACAAGGCCAAAAACGGATTGAAGCCTTGTTTAGTTCACCCTGAAATCTAAAAAGTTTTCAAGATTCTCCGTCATATTAAATCTTTCGGCACTTGCATGAAGCATTAAATATAGACGAAAATAAAAACTAATTGCACAGTTTATCTGTAAATCATGAGACGAATCTTTTGATCCTAGTTAGTTCATAATTTGACAATGTTTGCCACAAACAAATGAAAGTGCTACAGTAGCGAAATCCAAAATCTTTTCGCATCTAAACAAGACCTTATTGATTTCATTGGGTTGTGGTTCATTTAAAAAAATAAAATAAATAAATAAATAAATAAATAAACAATACTCTTAATAGTGTTGTTATACTGTTAGACCTTGTTTCATTACACAGGAAATACAAAAACTTTTTAAAATTGCCCAACAAAAAAATTTTAAAATTTCTCGTCCCATCAAATATGCAGCACATATATAAAACATTAAATATAAATTTAAAACTAACTAATTGTATATATTTTGACTGTAATTAGTAAGACCAATTTTTTTAGGTCTACTTAGTCTATAGTTGAACAACAATTGCTAAGGGCTTGTTTGGCACAGCTCAACTTCACTAGTAAAGCCGTTTTTTAGAAAATAGCTTCATGAGTGACTTTCTAGATGAAGTTGAGCTGTTTTGGAAAAAGTGTTTGGCAAAATAGCTTCAACAACTACTTTCATACATAGTTGAGAGAGAGAAATGAGGGAGAGAGTTGCAATAAGCTACTTTTTTCAGCCACATCCCAACTTATGTCTTTGTGAGATGAGGGAAAAAACAGGTTCACCCATGTAGCTATTTTGGAAATAAGTGTTTAGAAAAAAACAGCTGAAGCTGTTGTGAGGTGTACCAAAGAGGCCCTAAATACAAATGAAATTATTTTAATACTAAAAAAATTCAACCATAAAACTAAACAAGGTCTTATTGTAGGTGAAACCGTGGCAAAAAGACCTGATCACAGAGCCCCGTTATATGGAAAGAGGAATATTATATGCACGCAAAAATAATATAAGACTGCACGTAAAATGCTAAATTTGTCTTTTGAACACAAGATTTGTTAAAGGTTAGATGTAAAAATGAGTTATCTGCCTCGTGAAAAAACCACGGATTCAAAATGTAAAATTTGCACAACAAACTTGGTTGTGGTATAAAACATCAATATTTTTTTTGGCATTCGACAGTATTTTTCTCTCACAATAAATCAGCCAACAGTACTTCTGGCTTATCAGCCATGACCCGCTAGAATTTGTGAGGTGGAATCTAGCCGTTGTTTAGATGTCTTCAAAAATCCAAAAGTTTATACGATTTCACGTTAAATCGAATCTTAAGGCACATGTATAAAGCATTAAATATAGATAAAAATAACAAACTGCATAATTTGTTTGTAATTCACGAGATAAATCTTTTGAGCCTAGTTAGGCTATGATTGGACAATATTTGTCAAATGCAAAATAAAAAATGGATTTAGGCCTTGTTTACTTCCCAAAATATTTTACAAAATGTTTCAAATTCCCTGTCACATCGGATCTTGCAGTACATGCATGGAGCATTAAATATATATAAAAAAGATAACTAATTACACAGTTTGCATGTAATTTGCGAGACGAATCTTTTGAGCCTAATTAGGCTATGATTGGATAATATTTATCAAATATAAATGAAGTATTACTGTTCACATTTTGCAAAATTTTTTAAGTAAATAAGGCCTTAAACAGTCGCACCTTTAAAAGTTTCGGAGTAACACATATGTAATTATAGCAATTAGTATCTAATCATAAATTATCTAGACTCAAAATACGAGTCCCCGTAGGGTTGCAACTTCCATGCACTGTTCCTCTGGGAAAAAAAAAAGATTCCAAGCACTGAAGCTGAACGTGAGCCAGCTTTTGGTCATCAGAAACAGAAATGAAAGACCCTCTTTGCTCGCACACATGTATATACCGAGTACTTCCCAAAAAATTTTACAAAATTTTTCAGATTCCCTGTCACATCATATTAAATATAGACGAAAATAAAAACTAATTGCACAGTTTGGTCGAAATTGACGAGACGAATTTTTTGAGTCTAGTTAGTAATATTTGTTAAATACAAACGAAAGTGGCACTATTCCTATTTTGCAAAAAATTTTGGAACTAAACAAGGCCTAAATATAAATTATTTACAAAACTTAGAAACTTAAAACACAGTTAGAAATTAATTTACAATATAAATTTTTTAAACCTAATTAGTTTAGGATTAGATACTAATTGTTAAATAAGATCGGTGTTAAGTTTAACAAGACACTGTAATTTTTTCGTTTTATTTAATAATTATAATCTAATTATAGACTAATTAAGTTTAAAAAAATTGGTCTCACATATTACTCTCTATTTTTAGTTTTATAAATAGTCTATAGATGCAAACCAAACATAAATGGTTTACTATAGCTCACTTCTCGATAAGTCAATCTTTTACGTAATTAATATTATTAGATAGATTATTGAACATACTTTATTATAAATTTGTTTAGAAATATAAATGTTACATATATTTTTTATAAATCAAATTATTAAAAAAGTTTGAAAACACGTATTTATTTTGGGACAGAGGGATTAGTTTGTAAACGGGAGAAACTCTAAACTGCCTTAAATCTAGAATACCTTCTTGTAAGGTAGAAACAGACACCTTGCAACCATGTTTGGCCAATCAGATGGTACAAGGTAGAGACAGCATTACAAGGTCTAGTTGCGGAGAGTTCCTGTGTTGGCCTTGTTTTTCAAAAAAAATTTACAAAATTTTTTTGTCACATGTATGGAGTATTAAATATAGACGAAAATAAAAATTAATTGTACAGTTTGATTGGAATTGATGAGACGAATCTTTTAAGCATAATTAGTCTATAATTGGACAATATTTATCAAATATAAATAAAAATACTACAGTGTCGATTTTCTAAAAAAAATTTTGGAACTAAACAAGACCTAATGATGGAATTGAAAATGGCATTAGCATAGTGTTATCCGAAACCCATTTTCGTTGGAGAAAAGTACGGCTTAACAGGCGAACGGAGCCACCGTTGGCAGCCATTTCCATCCACAAAATCAGCATTTCTTCTAGACAGGAGTACACTCTAGATAACGAATTGAGAACGCGGGTATTAGCCTAAAATCAGCCCAATAAACTAAACTCTGGGTGATGATGAGCAAGCTGAGCGCTGCGGAGCCGGGGCCGAATCGACCACGTTGATGCTGACCCTGAGGTGCATCTCCTTGGAATTGGGCGGCCCGCTCAGCATCGGCGGCGGCACGTACAGTGCCATCCCTTCCTCGACGGCGGCCCCGCCGGGCACCGCGCAGCTCGCGACGTCGGCCTCCATCATCAGGTGTCGGCTCGCGCTGCCGGGGGCCATGCCACTGCCAGGGGCGGCGGCCGGCGACCTCGCCCAGAGCACGTACGTGAACCGCGGGCCGGCCTCGGCGGCGGCGCTCGTCCTGACGCACGACACCGAGACGGCGCAGCTGGCCGCGCCGCCGCACGGGCGCACGGTGAGCGCGAACAGACTGCGCTCGTCGCCGTCCACGACCAGCAGCCGGCTGCGGCTCCGGCTCCGACGCCTGCGCCGGGACCGGGACGGGACGCGGAGCGGGAGCGCCTTCCCGTAGGCCGGGAGCGTGTCCAGGGGCCAGGCGTAGTCGACGGCGAGGTGGTCGCGGAGCCTCGGCGGGGCGGCCGTGAAGGGGCACCCGGGCACCGCGCAGTGGCACGGCGCGTAGGCGCACGCGTCCTGGTGCGCCGCGGTCGCGTGGTAGACGATGGAGGCGCCGCAGCCGTAGGACTTGAACGGGCACGGCACCCTGGCGTCGCCGATGACCAGGTCCAGCTCCGGGCCGCAGTGCGCGAAGGCGGTGGCGCGGTCGCACTTGCGGCAGTGGCCCCCGTCATGGCAGGCGCCGCACAGGAGGTGCCTGGTCTCGCACTGCAGCCAGAAGAAGGATTGAAGGCCATTGAAGGAAGGGAAAGGAGACAAACCATCTGCTGCCTATAGATTTGGTGGAGGCGACATCTCACCTTGACTACGGGAGGCTTGAGGGGGCGGCGGCACTCGGGGACGGCGCAGTGGAGCAGCTGCACGTCGACGCTGATGTTGATCCGCGGCCGCTCCAAGGCTTGGCTTGCTTCCTCGGCCACCGCGGTTCCTGCGCCGCCGTGGGCTATGCCTCCCTGGTCCGGTTCTTCCTTCATTCCGGCACTGTAGACCGGGCAGCTGGAGCCGGGCAATACTACCTTGGTCTTCTTGCTGCTGCTGGTTGTCTCGCCGCTCGGCCATCTCCGCGTCCCTATGGACTAGTACATGAAGAGGGGGACGGTGGAGGAGACTATACAAATACAGGCACAGCCTATGCCAAACAGCACTTTCGTTTTGAGCACTGTAGCGTTTTCATTTCTACAAACAAATACAGCCTTGTTTAGTTAAAAAAATTTAGAAAATTAACGCTGTAGCACTTTCGTTTGTATTTGACAAATATTATTTAATCATGGACTAACTAGGCTTAAAAGATTTGTCTCGTCAATTTCGACCAAACTATGTAATTAGTTTTTATTTTTGTCTATATTTAATACTCTATGCATACGTCTAAATATTCAATATGACCGGAAATATTAAAAAATTTTGTAAAATTTTTTAGGAACTAAACAAAGCCTAAAAAAAAGATATACTCCCAGCTTTACCAGAGTGACCACATATGCGTGCAATGCATCATGGAATTAGATCTACATAACTACATTAGGCAGAATAGTTGTTTTGGTGCTAGACCTATTAGAGCATCTCCAAGAACTTGGCTAAATTTAGTAGTTAAATTCTAATGTTTAGCCATTTTGTAAAATAGATAACTTCTTAAAAAATAAGAGGTTCACAACAGTCTTGCTATCAGATAGCTAGTGTCAGTGGTTTGCTATATATGGCCAGCGAAAATCAAGGGATAGCAAACTTTCTATTTTACAAAACAAAATAGCACATCTGTTGGAGCCTCTTTTTCTACTATAGAAGTTCTAAAAGGCCTCCATAATAAGAATAGCAAAGCTGTTGGAGTTGCTCTTACTCAAGGTTTAGTTTCATACCTAAACTTTCGAAACTAATGTACTAGTTCTTAAACTCTATTTTTAGACTCAATTTTATTCTAGAACTATAAACATAATCATTTCAACCCTCAAGGTTCAATTTCGTCTATAAACTATGACCTTGTTTAGTTGAGAAAAAATTTTGGGACGAGGAATGTGCCACAAGATTCCATGTGATGGGAAATCTTGAAAATTTTTGGAACTAAACAAGGCCTATAGCACTTTCATTTGTATTTAACAATTATTGTCCAATCATAGACTAAGTAGGCTCAAAAGATTCATCTCGCAAATTACAGACAAACTGTACACTTAGTTATTTTTATCTCTATTTAGTGCTTCATACATACATCTAAATATTCGATGTGACAGAAAATCTTAATTTTTTTTTGTAAACAAAGCCTATATTAAAATGTATTTTGGTCTTTAATTTTTTATTTTTTAACTAAACTTTATCTATCGTCCTACGCGGAATACTATACCGTTGCACTTAGTCAGCTCAACAACACCAGGGATTGGAGATACAAAAATAATCTAGCTGTGCTTGCTTTGATGCACACCTGTAGATTAGTATTAGATGTGTTGGAGATTTAGATTTTGATGAAGCATTGGTTTAAATTGGATGTATGTACTAATAATTATGATTTTAATTAGATTTAATTTAGATTCAATTGTCTTAAAGGAAGGTGCTCACCATGTGTTCAAAGGAGGTGAAGTTACTTTAAAAAACAACTTTATCAGAGCTAAATCAGCCAACCAAACAAACAAACTATATACTAGCGAGGCTTAAATAGTATAGGCAATCTAATAAGTCTACCTTTGGCTTGTTGGAGGCCAGTTTAGGTCCGTTTTGGTTCCCTTTGCTAAAGTTTAGTTTATATCTCATCAAATGTTTAAATACATGCATAAATTATTAAATATTGACTATAAAATAACTAAATGTATAGATTAAGACTAATTTACGAGATGACTTTTAAACCTAATTAGTCCATATTTGACAATGTGATGCTACAGTGAATATTTGCTAATGATGAATTAATTAGGCTTAATAAATTCGTCTCGTGGACTACTGACGAAATCTATAATTTATTTTTTTATTAGCCCTTGTTTAGATCCAAAACCTTTTTGAATTTTAGGTACTCTAGCACTTTCGTATGTATGTGGCAATTACTTTCTAAGCATAGACTGACTATGCTCAAAAGATTTATCTCGCAAATTACAGGCAAACTGTGCAATTAGTTTTTATCTATATTTAATGTTCTCTCCATGTGCCGCAAGATTCAACGTGATAAAGAATCTTGAAAAGTTTTTGGATTTTTAGTGCAACTAAACAAGGCCTTAGTATCCAACAGCCTGAGCCACTTCATTTGGCTAATAAACCATGACAGAAAGTACTGTTGGCTGATTTGTTGTGAGAGAAAACACTGTTGAATGGTTGGCAGATTCGGCTGATAAGTTCGAGCGAACAGGCTAGTAGGGCACGAAAGCATAGGGAGTGGTGACCCCAAATGGCAAAGTGTTCTAAGAAGAAATAGGAAAGAATCTTAGACCATCTCCAACGATTCCCGACTACCACTCCTCATCCCAGAAAACTATCATATTAGAGGAGATATGCTACTTTTTCTTCTCCAATAACCCTCCAATACCTCTCTCTTTTTTGTGGCCACTAATATTTCTCTCATCTCCACTCAAAGAAAGGGGGAGATACAACTCTCCCAATGCCATGGTGTTATCCTAATTACCACTTTTCAATCATGTTTTCTCTTCCACTCCTATGGGATGGGACGCACCTTTCATATGAGTACCGGAGAAAATGTATTAGGTGCTGCTGTAGTATTTTCCCCTATAAATCTAAAAAGTGATATTGAGCTATCCCAATACTATCTTATTGCAAGAGTTATATTGGAGATTCTCTCAGAGACAAGTATGAGACAATTACTATATAATTCGTTCTTATCATTTGGTTTATAGTCAAATATTTGGCTTTATTATTAAGTTTGCTCATATGCTAACCTGGCTTAAGTAAGGCCTTGTTTAGTTTCCTTCAAAAACCAAAAACTTTTCAATATTCTCCGTCACATCCAATCTTGCGACACATGCATGAAACACTAAATATAAAGAAAAAATAAAACTAATTGCATAGTTTATCTGTAAATCGCGAGATGAATCTGTTGAGTCTAGTTAGTCCATAATTGGACAATAATTGTCAAAGAAAAACGAAAGTGCTACGGTACCGAAACCAAAAAGTTTTCGTAATTAAACAAGGCCTGAGCCAGAAAACCATACCCTATAATGCATGGTTTGTTAGGCTCCATTTGGTAGGGCTTCGGCTTCAGATTCTCTGACGCATTCAGTATTCATGCATTGTTTATAAGAGTTTTTTTCTCTTCATCTCTCCTCTCACAGAATTGGGAGCAGATGAAGCCATTTTTTAGCCTTGTTTACTTCCACCTAAAAATACAAAATTTTTCAAGATTTCCCATCACATCGAATATTTAGACACATGCATAGAGTATTAAATATAAACAAAAATAAAAACTAATTGCACAGTTTGGTCGGAGTTTACGAGACGAATCTTTTGAGCCTAGTTAGTCCATGGTTGGACAATAATTACCACAAACAAACGAAACTGCTACAGTGTCGCGAAATTTTTTCCTCCAACAACTAAACACGGCCAACAGGTTCTGTGAGAGAAGGAGATAGGAGAGAGAAAAAACTCCTATAAAAAGTATATAAACAGTAAATACGTCGAAGAAGCCAAAACCGGTGGGAGCTCAACTAAGCAGAGTCTTTGTTTCTCACCTAATTTTTTTTACCTAACCCATCAAATCTTTCGATATATATATATCAAACATTACATATAAGAAAAAATATTTACGTAATTTAATTGTAAACTATGAACAAATCTTTTAAATCTAATTAATATATGTTTAACTATAATTACTATAGTAACTAATATACTAAGGCTTTGTTTAGATGCAAAAAGTTTTGGGATTTTGACATTGTAGTATTTTCGTTTTTATTTGACAAATATTGTCTAATTATAGAGTAACTAGGCTTAAAAGATTCATCTCATGATTTACAAATAAACTGTGCAATTAGTTATTCTTTTTATCTATATTTAATACTTCATACATGTGTCGTAAGATTCGATGTGACGGTGAATCTTGTAAAGTTTTGAGTTATTGGGCGTATCTAAACAAGGCCTAATATACTCTACGGGACATAAAAAAAACTAGCCCGTAGTGGCGAGACCCCGAGAAGATGTGTGCACGTCAGTCAACAGGGCAGTGGCAGATGCTTTTCCCCTGCCACCGTGGTCCCCTCCGCGCCCGCGGCACGCAATCTATCTATGCCACGTCAGTCAAGGCCTAGGTCGAAGAATGTCGAGAGAAGATTTTAGAAACTAATAAAAAAACAAATTATATAACTCATTACAAAACTGCAAGACAAATCTATTAAATATAATTAATCTATCATTAGCACATGTGGGTCACTGTAGCACTTAAGGCTAATCAAGGAGTAACTAGGCTTAAAAGATTCGGCTCGCGATTTTCAACCAAAGTGTGTAATTGTTTATTTTTTATGTACATTTCATGTTCTATGCATGTGTCCAAAGATTCGATGGGATGGATGAAAAAATTTTGGACGGAAAACTAAACAGGGCCTAAGAGCTAAGGAGCAATCTATCTATGGCCTTGTTTAGTTCAACCCCAAAAACCAAAAAGTTTTCAATATTCCCTGTCATATCGAATCTTGCAGCACATGCACAAAGCTTTATATATAGACGAAAACAAAAACTAATTACACAGTTAATCTATAATTGGATAATATTTGCCACAAACAAACGAAAGTGGTACAGTACTAAAATCCAAAAGCTTTTCGAAATTAAAAGGCCTATCTATGTTTGCATGTGGGTTTAGTTCGTGAAGGAAATTTTTTTTGATACTGTAGCACTTTTCATTTGTTTGTGATAATTATTGTCCAACCATGGATTAACTAGGCTCAAAAGATTCGTCTCGTAAATTCCGACCAAACAATGCAATTAGTTTTTATTTTCGATTATATTTAATACTCTATGCATGTGTCTAAAGATTCGTTGTGACGGGAAATCTTAAAAAAATTTAGGTTTTGGGGTGGAAAGAAACAAGGCCTTAGTTCATCACTTCGAAAATCAAAAAAATTTTAAGATTTTCCGTCACATCGAATCTTGCGGCACATACATAAAGCATTAAATATAGTCAAAAACAAAAAAAACTAATTACATAATTTGCCTGTAAATCGTGAGATGAATTTTTTAAACATAGTTACTCCATAATTAGACAATAATTATCAAATAAAAATAAAAGTACTACAATAGGCAAAACAAAAAAAAATAGAAACTAAACATGGCCGGAGTCGAGAAGGTTTTGTGTTGGATTGTGTATATCTTTATAAAGATCGGTTCTCTGATATTTATAACACAGAAACTTAGTCATATACCCTAATATTACACGACTACTCAAAATACTCCATGTAACGAGGACTTTAATTCCTTGTTGTAATAATGAAACCCAATACGTCTTTTCGCATCTTGTCTTCCCTCGATACGCCCTAATCGACTATCTTCATAAAGCTTCTATTTAGGCCTTTTTAGTTACCCTAAAACTAAAAAAAATTTAAGATTTCCCGTCACATCGAATCCTGCGGCACATGCATGAAGCATAAAATATAAGCAAAAAAGAAACTAATTACATAGTTTAACGGTAAATCGCGAGACAAATCTTTTGACCCTAGTTAGTCTATGATTGAAGAATATTTAGTATAAACAAATGAAAGTGCTAAATTAGCAAAATCTAAAAAGTTTTCACATCTACAAGGCTTTAGTCCATCCACTATCCAATCACTCCTTCCTTCGACCTATACTTAAATCCTCTCTCGCTAAAATTTAGGATTAACAAATGTCGAAACTGTCTAGCTTCTTCTTTTTTTTTGACAAAAACTGTTTAACTTCTTAAAATGTGAGAATTGCTTTTTTTCCGTGGAAGAAGGGTGTATTTTCAATTTTTGATAGTATTTTGAGATAACTTTAAGCACTAGTGACATCCTCGACAGGAGCAGGACGGGCAAGTATTCAGGCGGCGGCACCGCACGGCAGGAGCAGGGGCAGCCGGGCACTGGGCAGGCCATCCATCACGTTGCCCCCCAGTATTCTATTGGGTGACTGTACCCTCCTCTCGCTCCTTTTTCCGACTCTTCTCTCGCAACGCTCTCTCCCATCTCTCTATCAGCAGCAGCCACAGCCCAGCCCACAGCCAGCGGCTGCCGTGTTGGTGTGGTGCCTGTCTCTCGCGGTGCGGAAAAGAGAGAAGGGCCTTGTTTAGATATGAAAAAATTTTGGATTTCGCTACTGTAGCACTTTCGTTTGTTTATGGTAAATATTGTCTAATTATAGACTAACTAAGGTCAAAAGATTCGTCTCGTGATTTACAATCAAACTGTGTGATTAGTTTTTGTTTTCGTTTATATTTAATGCTTCATGTGCCGTAAGATTCGATGTGACAGAGAATCTTGAAAACTTTTTGGATTTTAGAGTAAACTGTTTAGTTCGAGAAATTTCAATATTTAGGACTCAATTCGCATGCCTCTCAAGATTTAGGATTCAATTCGTGTGCCTTTCAAAAAATAGGACTAAACATGCGAATTGCTTCAAGATTTAGGATTTTGGCCTTTTTTTCCATCTTTTCCCTTTCATGAAATGTTTGCATGTCTCTCTGTCCTCCTAAATGGACCAAAGTACCCCTGTCTCATTTAGATCAGTTCTGTGCGCTGGATGATGGGCTCCTGATTGCTGCAGCATTAAAAAAACTGAAGCCTACCAGGAACCCAGCCACATAGAGGCAGGTGATTTGGTTTCCTGGGAACTATACTAAACCCTTGTTAGAAAAAAATGTACATTTTGGCACAAAGCAAAGCCAGCACACCATAATATAAACGAGATGTACATATGCTTATATATTCATAAAAATAAAGCAGTCATTATAAGCAAACCATACTAAAGGCACACAGGTTTTCTGGGAACTAAAAACCACACAAAGCCAAAAGAAGCATCCTGGTGCATACAAGTTTTCCTGGGCAACACAAAAGAACCATCGTCTCCTGGAAACTTACAACCATACAACCATACAGTCAACAGAGCCAAAAGAACCTTCAGGTGAATAAAGTTTTCCTTTGAACTTAGAACACAAAAGAGGCTATATAATTATTCTTCAGTTGATCAGGTAGCACTATTTCTTCCCTTCCTTAGAGTGAGCTTTTTCTTAAGTCCTATCCGACGCCTTGCTGGAGACTTGGTGGGAGTGGTAACAATATTTAGTGCCTCTTCTCCGGTTTGGCTGAATACATGGGAACATAGGAGAGGGATGCTTCAGTACATGAACAGAGTTGAGTATATGCATGCTCAATTGAGTAGTTCTTTTTACCTTGTTGTTACAGGTCCAAAACTTGTAGTGATTTGGTTTGACCCTCCTACCTCCACCATTGCTAAAAGTGATTGCCTAAAAATAAAAGGAAATTTCTAGCTAGTTGAGTGTTCATAAAAACTAAAAATGTACAGCTCAAGTCTTTCATACAGTTCATAGAGGTACCTTCTTGTCACAGGACCAGGAGAAGTGTTGATTTGACTTGTGCCTTCTAGCTCTACTATGGCCGATGAGAATTGACTAAAAATAAAGAAAATGGTTAATGTTGTTATATAGAGGAGAAGTGTACAAATCATGTTATTTTCTTTACCTTGCTGTCACAGGACTGTTGTTCTCTGGACTTCCTTGCTCAACAACTTTCTGCCTTTTGCTAGAGCCTGGAGGCCTTCCAGCCTTCCCCTTTTTAGCTCGGCTTTTCCTAAAATTGTGGAGCTGTTAAAAAAATGTAATATTTTAATGAAGCAAAACAAGTGGCAATTTTACCTTTTCTTTGTTCCATTCATCGGGCACTTTGGAGATGACGACCTATGGCCAAGACCTCCGCATTTTTTGCATGTCACTTGCCACTTGCCTTTGCCCCTAGGTTTATTGCCCTTATTTTCAATGCAGCTAGGAATTCTGAGTTTTCTTTGTCTACCAGGCTCCCTCTTTTCGAGAGGCGGTAATACTTTGAATCCAAGATTCACACGTGCCCATTGGGACATATCAGGTAGTGGTCTAATCACACCCCCATAGGCTAGCCTAAAATGGTAAACTGAAAAGTAAGGATGCAAGTACTCTTCCATCTTAGGATTTCTACATGTGGTGATGAGTGCCATAGCGTGTGGGCATGGTTTTCCTGAGACTTGCCACTCCCTGCAGGTGCATATGTGGTTTCTAATATTGACCACATGTCTTATGATCTTCTGTGAATCAGTAACCTCTGTCACCTCAGCTTCTTCCCTTCCACCTTCTTTGACTTTCAGGTGGGCCAACTCCCTACTCAGCGCATATAGTTGGCGAACCACGACTGGAAGCATTATATGGCCTTCGAATTTCTCACCTATTCTTCTCCTCCTTGCATATAGTTCCATAAACTTGGACCTAAGGGAGTCAGCAAGGCTAGCTGGAGGAAGGTCCTTAATATCCTTTACCCAGTTGTTCCAAACCTCAGCCACATTGCTTGTAGTAGCATCACACTTTATATGTTCCGAGAATTTACTCCTCATCCACTTTAACTTGTGATTGGTTTTCAACCATGGCTCGACTTGTTTATTGGTTGCGTACATCTTGTTCATGAGATACTCATGGTAATCTGGTTGGAAAGTTCTAGCTGCAGGATACATTCTCCCAAAAGCAGACCCTTGAAAACGCTTGCTGAAATTCTTCATCAGATGGACAAAACATTCTCTATGCTCAGCCCAAGGGTAAACTGTCTTTATGGCATTCTCTAGGCCCTTGCAAGCATCTGAAATTATAGCTAGGTGTTGCAGATTCCCAATCGCCTTATGCAGTTGCTGCATAAACCAAGTCCAATTATCGGTAGTCTCACCTGAGAAAAATCCAAATGCAACTGGAAACATCCAGTTGCAACCATCTAGTGCTGTAGCTGAAGGTAGGTGGCCATTCCATCTACCATTGAGAGCTGTGGAGTCTATACTCAAAAATGGGCTACAACCATTTAGGAATCCATGAATGCTAGGTTTCAAGCAGCAAAAGAATCTGTGAAAATATACACCATCTTCCTGATTGATTACATCTATCTCTACAACACTTCCTGGCATTCTGAGCTCAATCTCTGCCTTGAAGTTGAACAGATATCCAAAACTTTCTTCCCATGTACCAAAAAGTTTTTTTGATGCAACCTCATGACCAAGATGTACAGTTGAGTACCCAAGTGTCACATCATATTTTTCCTCTAACTCCTTTTGCAGTTCCTTTGATCCCATGCTAGGATTCTTCTTTAGAAAAGGAATTGCCTTCTCTGCTATCCATGTGTATGATGCCATCTTCGTTTTCACTCTACCAGTAGATGGACAAAAATGTTCTTCTTTGTTCAATGTAATCTGAAAATTTAAAACAGATATATAAGTAAACATGTGGAGTAAAAATGTCCTAACAGATACATTAAGTAAGTATGTTGCATATGAAGACAAGTTAGAACAATGTTAGTACCCTGACTTGCTGTTTGTCATGCTTAGTTAGTCTATGATTGGATAATATTTGTCACAAATAAACGAAAGTGCTACAGTGCTGAAATCCAAAATCTTTTCGGAACTAAACAAGTCCCAAGGAGAAGGAGAAGGGAGGAGAGAGAGCAGCAGTCAATAAATGGCGGTTTAGGCAGGTCCTCTCTGTCGCCTCACCGTCTTAACTTTAATGCTGCCTGGCCTTGTTTAGTTATCCAAAAATTTTGTAAAATTTTTCAGATTCTCCGTTACATCGAATCTTTAAACGTATACATGGAGTACTAAATATAGATAAAAATAAAAACTAATTGCACAGTTTGGTCGGAATTGACGAGACGATTCTTTTGAGCCTAGTTAGTCCATAATTGAACAATATTTGTCAAATACAAACGAAAGTGCTACTATTCATATTTTGCAAAAAATTTTGAAAGTAAACAAGGGCCTTGTTTAGTTCCGAAAAGTGAAAACTTTTCGGAACTGTAGCACTTTCGTTTGTTTGTGACAAATATTATCCAATCATGCACTAACTAGGATCAAAAGATTCGTCTCGTGATTTTCAGCTAAACTGTGTAATTAGTTTTTGTTTTCGTCTATATTTAATGTTTCATGCATGTGCCACAAGATTCGATGTGACAAGGAATCTTGAAAACTTTTTGGTTTAGTTCCCAAAAAATTTTACAAAATTTTTCAGATTCCCCATCACATCGAATCTTTAGACACATGCATGAAGTATTAAATATAGACAAAAATAAAAACTAATTGCACAGTTTGGTCGAAATTGACGAGACGAATCTTTTGAGCCTAGTTAGTCTATGATTGGATAATATTTGTCAAATATAAACGAAAAAGCTACAGTGTCGATTTTGCAAAATATTTTGGAACTAAACAAGGCCCAAGGCAACTTTTCGTGCAAGCTCATGCTCGTTTTTCGATGTCTGCCATAACTCTGGGGCACCGTGGACCCGCACGCCCTCCTTCCACCGCACGCCAAGTCCGTTCTTCTCCACCTCAAACTCCGGCCCGGCAGTGGTGCTGGTGCGCTTCTCTTTCATTGGCAAGGCCCCAGAGCGAAGCCGGTTCTTCCGGCGGCCACTTCCTCACCCGCTACTTCGGCAAGTGCTGCCACCCCGACGGCGTCCTCTTCGTCGTCCACCCCCACCGCTCCGTACGCGCACCCGCCGCCGTTGTCCGTGCTTGAATCCACCAAGGCAGCGCGCCGCCGGAGCCGGAGACGGCGACAAGGAGCGGCGAGATCGAAAAAGCAATGATTCTGGACGCGTTTGAGTGCCCCATCTGCCTCTCCCTGTTCCAAGGATCCATCTTCCAGGCAAGCAGCAGCTTTTACATTTTTCATCCTTGCTTTCTTTCATTCATCACTGCAGGTGCGCGGCTGCAAGACTATGCAGTGGTGGTGAATCTGACTGACTCTTCATTCGTCGTGTGTTTGTTGTTGGGCGGCAGTGCAAGAACGGGCACGTCGTGTGCGATGCCTGCCTCGTTCACATCCAAGGGACTTGCCCGTCCTGCCGCGAGCCCGTCGGCGAGATCCGGTGCCGGGCGCTGGAGGACGCCATCGCCGGCCTGGTCGTCCCCTGCGCGTTCAGCAGCCATGGGTGCACGCAGCTGCTCAAGCTCAAGGAGCGGCGGGACCACGAGGCGTTCCTCTGCCAGCACGCGCCGTTCGCGTGCCCGTTCCCGGGGTGCGCCTACTCCGCCTCCGCGGCGTCCGCGCCGCTCCTCCACGACCACATCCTCGACGCGCACCCCGTCGACGAGGTGAGCAGCTTCAGGCTGGCCGGGTCCACGTGGCGGGCGTCGGTGCACCGGGTCCGGCCGTTCAAGGTGCTCCTGGACCACCTGGAACGGCGCGTGTTCCTGCTGCTCCACGGCGGGGACGTTCGCTGGGGCCGGTCGCTGTCGGTGGTCTGCCTCGGCCCGCGTCCCGCGGCCAACAAGCCGCTGGAGTACAAGCTGGAGGTGGGCGGCGCCGCCGGCGTACCCGGCGCGCTCTCGCTGTCGGCGACGGGCTCCCTTCCGTGCGTGCGCAGCTGGGCGGGGCAATACCCTAGTGACGGGTTCCTGTTCGTGCCGGGCGCGTACTACTGCACCTCCTCCTTGGACTGTGTCGTCGTCAAAGTCCATGTGGACCATGGCCGTGCCCTAGATAGGCTTGCGAGTTTCGTACGACGCTATCACGCCGCCGTGAAACCTTTGGATCTGTTGCTGCCGGTGGTGCTAGTTTTTGTTTTATCCGCAATGGTTGTCGCGTTTGGTATAGGGTTTCTGCCGTTTCTGCAGCGAAGTGTAGTGCCGCTGCCTTTTGCCTGTCGTATTGCCTTGTTCAGCTCAGGTCTGTGTTCATGGTCTCTTGTGATGTGATCTAGAGTCAAAGGCATGGCTGGGAGAACTTGACATGTCATGGAAGATTCTAGCTTTTGTTTAGGCTCATTAGCCAAATCTTTCATCCGTTCAGCATGTTTTTTCTTATAATAAGGCCTTGTTTAGATCCAAATTTTTTTTGGATTTTGACACTGTAGCACTTTCGTTTTTATTTGACAAACATTATCCAATTATGGAGCAACTAGGCTTAAAAGATTCGTCTCGTGATTTACATGTAAACTGTGCAATTAGTTATATTTTTTATCTATATTTAATATTCCATGCATGTGCCGCAAGATTCGATGTGATGGACAATCTTGTAAAGTTTTGAGTTTTTGGGTGTATCTAAACAAGGCCTAAATCAACGCATTTCTTTCTGTCATACGAACCAGACGGTTGTTTTTATTTGTAATTATTGTCTAATTATGAACTAAATAGATTCAAAAGATTCATCTCGTGATTTACTAGCAAACTGTATAATTAGTTTTTATTTTCATCTATATCTACATGTGCTCATCATTAATTAAATTTAGACGGAAACAAAAACTAATTGTACAGTTTGTTTATAATTTATCTGACAAATTTTTTGAGCCTATTTATTAATTTATAATTGTATAATAATTATCAAATACAAACGAAAATACTACTGCGATTAAATCTAAAAAAATGGAAAACATGGCCTAAACAAAGGTCTGATCAAAAGGATTTTGCAAGGGGCACTCATAGCTGATTCTTTTGAGCCTATGGAAGCTTTCCTCCACTGAGGCCCTGTTTAGTTCCTCACCTAAACATTTTTCATCCGTCCCATAAAATATTTGGACATATGCATCGAACAATAAATATAGATAAAAAATAAACTAATTACACAGTTTAGTTGAAAATCACGAGACAAATCTTTGAAGTCTAGTTACTCCATAATTAGTCTTAAGTGCTACAGTAACTCACATGTGCTAATGACAGATTAATTATGCTTAATAGATTTGTATTGCAGTATCCTGACGAGCTATGTAATTTGTTTTTTTATTAGTTTCTAAATACCCCTCCCGAAATCCTTCCGACACATTCGATGTGACACCTAAAAAATTTTCATCTCTAATCTAAACAAGGCGTGAAGCACACATGGTTCTTTTATTGAAAGTACGGTAGAGTAGAGTAGGTGACAAAAAGGCCCTGTTTAGTTCCAAAAAATTTTGTAAAATTTTTCAGATTCTCCATCACATCAAATCTTTAGACGTATGTATGAAGTATTAAATATAGACGAAAATAAAAATTAATTACACAGTTTGGTCGGAATTGACGAGACGAATCTTTTGAGCCTAGTTAGTTCATGATTAGACAATATTTGTCAAATACAAACGAAATTAGTACTATTTATATTTTGCAAAATATTTTGCAAGTAAACAAGGCCTGAAAAAAGTTGCAAAAATTTCACACTAATCGTTTGTTTCAGCGATCATGTAAAAATTGGCTAAATCCGCGGAAGAATTAGTTCATTTCGTAGTTCCAACCAGCGATGAAAACGAAAATAATAATTTCCTTTTTTTGAGTATTTTCTGATTTTCAAACCTAAACGGATATGGTAGCGGTAAATGAAAAACGAAAACGTCATGGATAATTTTGGCCTTTTTCGATTGTTTTCGAAGATTATCATATTAAACTAGTAATTTAGCGTCAATAATTACTGATTCAAAGACCTTAAAACCTAATTTATATATAGACTATATAGTGCAAATGCTTTAGATCTAGTTGGTTCACATCTAAGCATCCCATTTAACGCAAGCACATAAGCCAAATATTTTTTTGAAAGAAAATAAATAGTAAGTATTTCATCCGTATAGGAATAAGAAGACAACCTATCAATCACGTAATGAATCCATAACTCTAACTAGTCACTAGGAACACGAACAAACTCTAGAGTTTAGCTTATTTAGTACCTAAGATGGTATGCACTATAGTTTTTGCTTGTAGTCTTTTAATTGTGGCTTTATTTATTTTTGTCCTGTGAACAAGAACTAACTAAGCTTAAAACATTCATATCTTAAAATACTGGCAAACTGTACAATTAGTTATTTTGTTTATCTATATCTAATACTCCGTACATGTGTCTAAAAATTCGACGTGATGAAAAATCTTGAAGAATTTTATGTTCTAAACAAGGCTTTAGAGGGAACAGAAAAAAGGTAGAAAAAGGTGGGGAAAAAATAGACGAAGAAAACTTTGGTTGCGCAAGCAATAACCAATGCAACGGTATCTAGAATTTAGAAGCGATGACTGTAAAATATACTACACTTGAATTGAGAACTTCACAGGAGCTCAAATCTTGTTGGAATTATAGGTTGCGTAAATATAAGTAGACCTACTTGCATTGAAGTACCAAACTACTCTAATCCATGCTCTTGTCAATGATCCTCACCACCACCACATCCAGCTACTACGAGCACTCTGCAATAGAGTATTGAACTAGGAGTAGGTATTACTGCTAATCAAGGTAATTAATCAGTGCCTAGTTTCCGTATCCTCATCACTGCAGCATCATCCTTCCTAGGCAAGCTCGATGGCGGAGTGGTGGACGGCGACCTCGACCTGGAACTGGCAGCAGCCACGCCGACTTTGTCAATACGGACCATGAGTGGGGCCTGTTGGCGTAAGCCTGTTGGTTTGTGATCCTGATTGCTATCAGGGCCGGCTCGCCGGACTCGTCGTGCAGCAGCGGCGGCGGAACCCCCAGAACATGCCCTGGTCGATCGCCGGGTAGCCGCCGACCAGGTCGGTGCTCGCCACCAGGAACGTGACCATCGCGACGTTCTCCTTGTTGCCAGCGACCTGCGCCTAGAGCTTACAGGTGTACTGGGGTGCCCCCGCGGCGGCGGCGCCGCACACCCTCACGCACACCAGCGACACGGCCGTGGCCGCGCCGAGAGCACACGACAGCATCAGGAACACGCACCCGTCCGCCTTGCCCACCTGGACCTGCTTGACCTGGTGCCCCGGGACGGCGAGCTTGCACGGCTTCGCGTAGTCGACCTCGGTGACGTGCCAGCCGTGGTGGATGAAGTGCTCGGCCAGACTCGCCGGCGAGGTGAAGCGCCCGCAGCCAGAGCCAGGGTCCGGGCAGAGGCAGCAGGGTGCGAACCGGCAGGAGCGCTGGTGGCCCAGGGCCTCGTAGTAGACAACCCAGCTCGTGCAGCCGTACTTCTCGTAGGCGCACGGCACCCTGGCGTCGTGCACGATCCGGTCCAGTTCGGCGCAGTGGACGTAGGTGCCGGCGCCGGCGCCGGCGTTGGCGCAGACCTGGACGTGGCTGCCGCGACAGGCGCCGCACACGACGTGGCCGGCCTCGCACTGCGACCCAAAACAAAAGGCAAGAGTTTCAAGAATCAAATCAATCCAGCAGGAGCAAATCTTTGCCTCAAACAGCGATGATGAGCAGGAGCAACTGACCTTGAAGATAGGGGGTTTGAGGGGCAGGACGCAGGCGTGGCAGTGGAGAGGAGAAATGGCCATGCGGATGTTGATCTGCGGCTCCTCCACGGCTTGCACCTCCGCCACTAGAGCTCCCTGTCCCTGCCCGCCTTGGCCTGCCTCGTCTCCTCCCTCTGCCCGCGCTGCTCCTGCTTGAGCACGCCGTCGATTATGGCCAGCGCCCTGGATTTCTTGGCGCCGTTGGCGAGCTCCCCGTCCTGCTCTTTCTGCTGCTGCTGTGAAGACATGGCCAAGCGGTGAGGTTGTACACGTGTACTAGTGGAGAGGGAAGTGGAGTGGGTCCATTGTGTGAGGCCGATTAGAGCTTGTTTTGCCCTATTTGGTTTCTGTGGTTACTTTAATCCATATCACATGGAATGTTTAAATATATGAAGTATTAAATATAAATTATTTATAAAATTAAAACAACAGATAGAGTGTAATTTACAAGACGAATCTTTTAAGCCTAATTAGTTTATATTGTTTAAATAAAATGAAAGAGCTACAGTGCATCTATAATAAACACCCTCTTAAGGTCTTGTTTAGTTCACTCCAAAAACCAAAAACTTTTCAAGATTTCCCGTCACATCGAATCTTGGGGCACATGCATGGAGCATTAAATATAGATGAAAACAAAAACTAATTATACAGTTTGTCTGTAAATCGCGAGACAAATCTTTTAAGCCTAGTTGCTCTATGATTGGACAATGTTTGTCAAATAAAAACGAAAGTGCTACAGTGTCAGAAACCAAAAAAATTTCGGATCTAAACAAGGCCTTGCATACTCCCTCTATACTTATAAACTATAAATAAAGCCATTTTAGACAAAGTTTAGGTCAAAAATTGATAATACAAATCATGAATAATTTTTATTGAGTTTGGAAATATAAAAATTATATGAATAGATTTGTCTTGAAAAATACTTTGATAAAAATATACATATACCATTTTTGGATAAATATTTTTATAAAAATAAGGAGTCAAAGTTAGGTTTTAAAGACCGTATCATTGTGCTAAACAACTTTTTTATGAGGGCTTGTTTAGATGTGAATTTTTTTTGGATTTCGCTAGTAGCACTTTCTTTTGTTTGTGGTAAATATTGTCTAATTATAGACTAACTAGGGTCAAAAGATTCGTCTCGCAATTTAAAGACAAACTATGTAATTAGTTTTTGTTTTTGTCTATATTTAATACTTCATGTATGTGTCGTAAGATTTGATGTGTGAGAAAATTTTGAAAATTTTTTGGTTTTCAGCATGAACTAAACAAGGCCTGAGTATAGAGGAAATATGTTGTAAGATGGTGAAAAATTTTGAAAATAAAAAGATTTTAGGGCCTTGTTTAGTTCCCAAAAATTTTGCAAAATTTTTCAGATTCTCCATCACATCGAATCGCATGGAGTATTAAATATAGATGAAAATAAAAACTAATTACACAGTTTGGTCGAAATTGACGAGACGAATCTTTTGAGCCTAGTTAGTCCATAATTAAACAATATTTGTCAAATACAAACGAAAGTGCTAGTATTCCTATTTTGCAAAAATTTTTTGAAGTAAGGCCTTGTTTAGTTGGCAAAATTTTGGGTTTTTGGCTACTGTAGCACTTTTGTTTTTATTTGACAAATATTGTCCAATCATGGAGTAACTAGGCTCAAAAAATTCATCTCATAAATTACAGGTAAACTGTGCAATTAGTTTTTATTTTTATCTATATTTAAAGCTTCATACATACGACCAAAGATTCAATGTGACGAGGCCAATGGCGCCTACACGCCCAAGAAGCCCCGGACAGTACTCCGCAGAGCTGCTCCACCATCTCTCTCTCTCGGTCATCTTGAAAGCAATATTGACCACACGTGGCTACCTGTTCCATCAGATGCAGTGCAAGATCGGGCACGCGGCGTGCCAAGGCTGCTGCGACTGCGACCGCGTGAAGGGGACGTGTCCGTCCTGCAGCGACCCATCGGCGCCATCCGCTGCCGTCCGCTGGAGACCGTCGTCGCGGCCATGCTCGTCCCCTGCGGCTTCACCAACGCCAAGTGCAAGGAGCAAGGTCCCCTACGCCGGCGTGAGGAAGCGCGCGCGCACGAGGCCGCCTACTGGCTACTGCCACCACGCGCACCGTGCCCGATCCCGGGCTGCGCCTACTCGGGCCTTCTCCTCCGCGACCACATCCGCGACGCGCACCGTGTTGGGGGCGACGACCCGGGCGCCGCAGTCGGCTTCTTCCGGGAGGCAACGGTGACGCTGTACCGGAGCATGGCGTTTCCGGGTGCTCCTCCACGGGTCCGATGCGTGCGTCTTCCTGCTGCTCAACGGCGGCGACGTCCCCTCGGGCCGCTCGCTCGTGCTCATCTATGTTGACCCACGCCCCGTGAAGAAGAAGGTGGCGCGCCGCCGGAGAGCCCGGTGGGGCGGTGGGCGGGGCCCGACTACCTCGCCCGCCCGAGGGCTTCCTCTTCGTGCCGGACGCCTCCTGGGGCTCATCCGGCAGCGTCTCCGTCATCGTCCGTGTGAAGAAGATGGTGGCGGCACCGCCGGCTGTCATCGACGACAGGCCCTAAACGCTACCAGCCGCGTGCCGGAGTAGCAAGAAGCATCTCTGCCTCTGCTCTGCGGCGACGTGCACCCATGTACGTACTAGCCGCTGGCTCTCGCATTGCATGCGTGGTGTGTTCAGTGTTCTACTACTCGTGTCACCCTGTGCGTAGTCGACTAGTCGTGCTGCTGTGCTGTGCGGACGCCTGTGCCTCTTTTTCCAGTGCCTTGTTCACCCTGAAAACCAAAAAATTTTCAAGATTCTCCGTCACATCGAATCTTGTGGCACATGCATGAAACATTAACTATAGATGAAAACAAAAACTAAGCACACAGTTTAGCGGTAAATCACCTACTAGTCACCTAAATTTAATCCCTTTAGTCACTTTAGAGCCAAAGATTCAGATTAAAAGAAACTTTAGTTACCTACTAGTCGTCCAAAAATAACCAAAAAGGACTACTACAACCCCACTTTGAATGGGGGCTACCTCTCATCAGCCCATCCACACCATTCAATAAATAGGGTAGTTTTGGTGCATACAAGTAGGTTTAATCTCTTTTAGTCACCTAAATCAAACACCCTAGCTCCCTACGTGTGACTAAAGTTTAATCCCTAGCTACACTAAAGTTTAGGCCTTGTTTAGTTCCACCCAAAATCCAAAATTTTCTCAAGATTTTTCATCACATGGAATCTTATGGCACATACATAGAGCATTAAATATAGATAAAAAAATAACTAATTGCACAATTTATTTATAATTTGCGAGATGAATCTTTTAAGCCTAGTTATTAGTCCATGATTAGACAAGAATTACCAAATACAAAAGAAAATTTTTCGGGAAAGGAGCTAAACTGTACCATTTTCGAGAAAGGAGCTAAACTGTACCCAAAAACTTTTCGAGAAAGGAGCTAAATTTTCGGGAAAGGAGCTAAACTGTAGCATTTTCGTTTGTATTTGACAATAATTGTCCAACCATAGACTAACTAGTCTCAAAGATTCGTCTCGCAAATTATAGACAAACTATGAAATTAATTATCTTTTTATCTATATTTAATTCTCTATACATGTGTCGTAAAATTTTAGGAACTAAATAAGACCTAAACCAAACCAAATTGGGCTTTAACTCTATGGATACCCAAAATTTTACTTATAAAAAAAGGATACCCAAAATTTTTGACAATTTTTTATACATATTGTCTATACATGTATATATGTGTTGAAAAAGAAAATGTTAAAATAAAATGAGTATTTTGTGCAGGATACGGCTCAAAAACTAATTTCTTCCTTTCCCTCCCCCACCCGACGGCCCATGGCCCATGAAGGCCCAATGCGGTCCTTCCTTCTGTCCCAAACACTGTTCGCCCAAATCCCCAACCTCGACCCAAACCCTAACGCGCGACCGGCTCGGCGGGCGGCAGCTCCTGTTCGAGGCACGGCGGCGGCGGCGGGCGGGCGGGCGGTCGGGAGTGCAACTGCGCGTGCGCGAGGCGGCGGCGGCGGGAGCCGGCCGGCTCGGGCTTGGGGCCGCAACGCGCGCGGCTGCTGCGGTGCGCCGGGACGGGGCTGCCGGCTGCGGCCTCTGTGGGCGACGGTGCTGCAAGGCACGAGCGCGGACCGCGGAGGTGGCTGGCGGCATGGTGCCTTGTGACGCGGCGCGACGTGAAGGTCTCAGGTCTGGAATGCCATTTAAAACTCCTGAAAACACTGCTTGAATACCACGGACACTGCAGCTGGAGCACGGACAGGGTCTCGTTTTGTTTTTTTTTTCCTTAAAAAAATTGACACTCATTTGATATTATGAATACCCATGTGGCCTGTTTGGTTCCCCTTGCTAACTTTTAGGAAGCTAAAATTATTTTAGCTACTCTTGGGTGATTAATTGAACTAAACTATTTTAGCTACTTTTAGTCAATGTGTTTGAAACTTCTAAAGTGACTAAAGTTTAGTTAGCTAAAAATTTTAGTTGGTGAAACCAAACGGGGCCATGGTGAAAAGCAAGGAGAAAGATCGGCCGGCGAGAAAATCGATGGAGGAGCTGGACGCGTTTGAGTGCCCCATCTGCCTCTCCCTGTTCCAAGGACCCATCTTCCAGGCAAGCTCACATCTTTCAGCATTTCATTCACTTTGAAGAATCAAATTGCGTGCGTGTGCACTTGCGGCCGCGCGGCTGCGCGCAATGGTGAATCTGATCGTTCATTCGTCATGTGTTTGTTGGCCAGTGCAAGAACGGGCACGTCGTGTGTGATGCCTGCCGGGTTCACATCCATGGGACTTGCCCGTCCTGCCGCGAGCCCGTCGTCGGTGACATCCGCTGCCGGGGGCTGGAGAACGCCATGGCCAGCTTGGCCTTGGCCCTCCCCTGCTCGTTCAGGAGCCACGGGTGTACGGAGCTGCTCATGCACACCGAGAGGCGGCACCACGAGGCGTTCCTCTGCCAGCATGCGCCGTCCAAGTGCCCGTTCCAAGGGTGCCCCTACTCCGGGCTGCTCCTCTACGACCACATCCACGACGCCCACAGCTGCCTCGACTACGAGGTCAGGTTCGGCAGGTCCGCGTGGCGGGGGTCGCTGCACCGGAGCAGGCCGTTCAAGGTGCTCCTGGACCCGGTGGACCGGCGCGTGTTCCTGCTACTCAACGGCGGGGACATTCGCTCGGGCCGGTCGTTGTCGGTGGTCTGCCTTGGCCCGCGCCCTGCGGCCAACCAGTTGCTGGAGTACAAGCTGAAGGTGTGCGGTGCCGGCAAACCCGGCTCCCTCTCGCTGTCGGCATCAGGCTCGGTGCCCTGCATGCGCAGCTGGGCGGGGCAATACCCTACTGATGAGTTCCTTTTCGTGCCGGACGCGTACTGGACCTTCTTCAACTCCATCAACGCCAACGTCCATGTGCAGAGTTCGACGGTCAACAATGCCCTAGGTAGTGTTCCTACTCCATGAGTCCATGTTCATGTTCAGAAATCAGAAGTCAGACAGTCCATTTCCAGAATTCGACACGTACTGGAGTAGTTTAGCATGTTGGCTTAGGCACCTCTCACTGGAAACATTTGATCGTTGCTGGTGCTGCCAGTTTTTGTTTTCTCCGCCACAATGGCTGTCATGTTGGCATTGGCATTGAAGACGAGCTCTAGGTAAGTAGGTAGCGTCTCTGCAGTGAAGTCGATGGATTGCGCGTCGTGTTGCCTTGTAGCCGCGTAGGTCTGTTTGCTTGTTCTTGGTCTTGTGTTCATGGCATGGTCTCATGGTGATTGATGGCTGCTTTTGCTTTTATCTGATGTAGAATCAAAGGCATGCAGCAACATGTGTTCTTCTTCGCCACTAGTCACCCGTATGGCTGGGAGAACTTCATGTCATGGAAGATTTCCTAGTTATATACTGGGTTTCCGGGTTAGGTTTGCTGCATTCCATTTGTCAATTGTCAGTATCGTAATTGCAAGACTCTTGAGAAATTGGTGCCTTTTGAAGTTGTGGTTAGTTCCGGGGCATGTACAAGCCACCTACCCGGCCATTTACAAACTAACTAGGTGATTGCCGGTTTGTTGCTATGGGCTTGGAATTTCTCCAATGTGTGTGTTGAATCGCTCGAAGCAAAATTCATTGTGTGATTCTGATTACACAAAATTCAATGTGTGTTTTGAAGCGCTCGAAGCATAATTCGGTGTCTTGCTATGGGCTTAGAATTTCTCCAATGTGTGTTTCGAATTACCCAAACTTGAGGCACCTGACCCCAAATTTGGGTAGTGATTCTGATTACACAAAATTAGTTTGGTTAGTTCAGATAATATATCCTCTAATACCCGAATTACCCAAACTATCCAAAGATTGCATATTCTCTGTGTTTAACTTTGTAAGTTGAACTTATCTATTGGTATATGATTCTCTATGTTTGAAGAACTATATGTGATATAGTATTTTTGTGCAAATTGCTGCTCAAGTTCTATGCAAAATGTTGCTAAAATTATGTGCAGTTTGCTGTTTTTTTTTGTGAATTTGGGTATATCGAGTATACCGAAACCCGAATTATTGGGTACCCAAACTTTTGGATAATATTTTTTCGGGACCAATATCAAGTACCATTTTTCATTACCCGAATTCCTAATTACACGAACTACCCGACTCGAAAAGTTCGGCTAACCTGGATGCCCAGGCATAGCTCATAGGCCTGTCCTTATCCATCTCCGTGATCGCATCCTTCTTTCCCCACATGCACATGCCTGCCAAATCCCACAATTCCAGCCCGCGCTTGTTCGATCACAAAAAACTAGGTTATCCGGCTTTAACTCCTTCAAGGCACTCACAATACAAGACTGTATCACAGAGTGCAAGAAAATTAATTACATATTACTATGGTATTTTGCTGATGTGGCAGCATATTTATTGAAAAAAGAGGTAGAAAAAATAAGACTCTAAGTCTTATTTAGACTCTAAGTCCATATTGTTCGAGGTAATAAATAACTTTAGACTCTATGATAAAGTCTGCATTGTGAGTGCCCTTACCACCACCTCAATGCCTAGGGGTCTACCTAGTAGCCCTAGCATGGTCCCCTCTACCTCACACCTACTCGCACCTAGGCTGTCGTGGAATTCCGCCTTATGGAACACTACTCATCCACTTGTTCCCCTTCTTACGCACATGAGTTTGAAAGATGCTGTTTGGTGGGAATAGGAGTCACTATGAGTGCACATTCCTTGATACACACCTTAATTGAACATTCTCCCTCAAACCAATTAAATCCTCAAACATGCCTGGAAATCTTCCCACCTTCCCCCTCTTTTTACCTGGGTTTTCCAACCACATTGTCAGCCACTGTGATCGTTGTGGAGCAATTGAGGACGACACCCACATATTCTTCCATTGTAAACTACCTCGTGCGGTATGGCTTTCTTTTTCTCCTGCTCCCAGATTAGACGACCTACCCCATAAAGTTGATGGAGTACAACTGATTTTGCAAACTATATTAACTCAAGCAACACCTGAACTAATATTTGCAAAGACCTTATTTACTCTCTGGTACTTATGGAAGGCCAGAAATGATTATCACTTTCACATGAAAGATTAGAATCCCTTTCAGGTACACAATGCGGTGGCAGCCCACATTACTACGCACTCTCAAGTAATCCTCTCCAATAATTCAACGGCGATCGATGCAGCACACAAGCTTCCTATACTGTGTCCCTAGCCACCTCCTCTTTACCTTCACAACAACAAAATGGAGTAACACTCCCTACTCTACTCCAAGGGTCAAATGCTATGTCGATGCCTCAATACCTCCAGACAACCAAGACCCTCATCTCACAGAAGCTAGACTAGGTATATTAATTCTTAATTTTTAGGTTCAGCCGTCTCAATCCATCTACATAAAGGCAAAACTTTCTACAAGCTCCTCGGTGCTCATGGCTGAAGCTGCAAGTCTTGCACTTGCGGCCACAATTTCACAGGCAATGAACATTAATGACTGTCACTTCTTATCGGATTGCCAATAACTTGTTTATTTTCTCAACAGGGAAGACATCACCAACCCGCCTGACTGGCGCATCAAACCTTTCACACAGACCTTTGCTAATTGTATGGTTAATAGGCGGTCAAATTTACACAAGATCCACAGAAGTTTAAATATCACAACTGACTCTTTATCTAGGCAGGCCAGATGCTATGCAACTTGAGCGCCATTGCTCATCTGTGCATTGTGGTGCAATTTGTTCTGTTATGCAAGCTCTACTTACTGTAGACTTGCCTCATGTAAACATTATTGCAGCTTCCTGCTGCTTTGTTCCTCGTCAAAAAAAGCTGAACACATATGTTGTAATAGTATTTTTAGATGTTAGAGTTTAATTTTATGCTTGTTTTTTGGAGTTGCTATTTCTAGCTCAAGTTTAATTTTATTTATTTATTGTTATGTTATCACAAGAGATCTATAACTCTTATAATACTAAACACCACTGACTATTTCTCTAAACATAGAAGCTATCCACCTAAGCAATGCATTATCATATTCAATTAAAATTCACTAAGTAAAACCTCAATAAATATTTATCTCAACATGCAATGCACTACCACATATATAATTAAAATCTAATAGCACACGTTACAACTGTAATGCCTACATCAGCAAGACAAATAAGTATAGTCCACATCATCATACTACATAATCCAGTAATTCACAATTCCTGGAGCAACGCGTAGGATATGCTCCTAGTTTAATTTGATGTTTAAAACAAATGACGTGTTTTGCCTTCGACGTTCTATTCCAAGATAATGCTTTTGCTATCTTTTTATGATTTTGGGTAAAGGTTGGTTTTACCTAGATGTGTTAAAGTGTGGTAATGTTGCGGAATGTTGTTGTTTTGTTACTTTAATTCTAGTATTTTTTTAATGAAACAGAGGTAGTATAGAAGACTATGTATTGGGGTGTAAGATCAAAGTTCTACTCAGATTCATTTACATGGTAACCATCACATTCATCCTAACAATGCAGGAACGGAAGTCCATCATATTCAAAATCCGTAGATGTTGCAAGGGATTACATGCTATGTAGACACCTCTACTGAACCTCACAATCCTGCCCACAACACAAAACCTGCTGGTCTTGGTATACTGATTGTTAACATGCAGACACAACCGGAGTCCAAGATCCATATAAAAGCTATTTTACAAGACACATCCTCGGCCATAATGCCAGAAGCAGCTGCTGTAGCTCTTGCTGCCAAAATTTTTAATATAATGCAGGTAACCGAAGCACAGATTCTATCGGACAACATAACACTCCTTCAATTCCTTAATGACCAAGATCGTAATCATCCCCCTGATTGGAGAATGAAGCCTTACATACAGGATTTTGATGTTTGTTCCCAAAACTCAACAATTACTACTTACAAGATTAGCAGAGAAAACAATGAAGAAGTGGATCTTTTAGCTAGACAGGCTCTGGCCTTTAGCTTAACTAGACATCTAAGAATTCCCTAAATTCCTTCCTAATCCTTGCTTTTTAGTAAGATGAGAAAAACCCCTCTCTGACAACTCCTAATCCATCCTCCTTATCTTTTAGAACCTAGAAATAAGTTATGAGCTTCCTAGTCACACATATCTTGTCTTTTCGCATGTGTTTATCGGCCAATCTAAATGTGGAAGGACGTGGAAAGAATAAAGAGTAGGAAAGGATTCCTGATACAAATATACATACAAGAGAGAAAAATATATAAAAGTGGTTAGAATAATTTTGAAATAGTATAGAAAAATTATCTTCTATATTTTTGGAGTATATTATTGGAAACTCTTGGAGATATCTTTTTTTATTTCTTCTAATATTTTTTTGAAAAGTTATAAAACTTTATGTTTGTAGGGAAAAAAATATTGGGTGCTCTTGAAAATGCTCTAATTAGCCACCACTTATACAATTAGTTTTAAAATTAATTTACGTTTAGTACTTCTAATTAGGGTCTAAACATATTGCTACTTTTTAGCAGCTACTAGATCCAAATAGGGCCTTATTTAGTTCCAAAATATTTTGCAAAATGTACACTATAGCACTTTCGTTTGTATTTGACAAATATTATTCAATTATGGACTAACTAGGCTCAAAAGATTCGTCTCGCAAATTACAGGCGAAATATGTAATTAATTTTTATTTTTATCTATATTTAATGCTTCATGCATGCATATAAAGATTCGATGTGACGGGAAATCTGAAAAATTTTGTAAAATTTTTTAGGAACTAAACAAGGCCTAGCTCATTCTCTCCCCCGAAAAGTTTCTAAGGCCTTATTAGTTCTCCACCTAACGACTCACTTATCACATTGGATTTTTGAACACATATATGTAGATGAAAACAAAAACTAATTGCACAATTTATCTGTAAATTACGAAATAATCTTTTAAACATAATTAGTCTATAATTAAACACTGATGGTCAAATAAAACTAAACAATGCCTAATTTCTTTCTTGAAACATAAAAGTTTCTAATTTCACCGGCGTCGTGTTCTGGTACCTTCCCCTCCCTTGTGGGTCAGCCTAACGCGGAAACATTCGCGATTCCTCTTCACCCCGTCCGGGAGCTGGTCCTGGGTTGGACCGGAACCGGACAGTCCGAACTGCAGCAGCTCCCGCAGGGGGACTCGGCGACGCGACGGCGACTCGGCGCTCTCTTCTATTATCTCCAGCCGCCTTCTCACCGGTAACGCACTGCACGCCATTTCCTCCCCTGCTCTCAGTCCTAAGGTTTCCTTGGTACAGTGCGCATTCTTGATTCCGCCATAGGGTTCCTGGGTGCGAAGACCAGGCCCGCGGTTGGCAAGCCGGAAGCGCTAGGACATGTGAATCTGCTGCGGGAGCACACATTGTGGGTACCCTCTAGAACGATGCTCTTCTTAGTGGCATGAACATCGCGGTTTTGAGTGAAAACCCCCTTATTTTGCGGAACTTCTCTGATTTCAGTGAAACCCACCACAATTCAGACAGTTGTCTCACGTGTCCTAGTGGAACATTTATATATACAGACCCTGAAACATGTAGTTCCGCATATAATCTCGTGCCTACCAGTAAGCAGATAGTAAAGTTTGCTTTTATTTCTGGGGTGTTTAGTTCCAAAAAGATGCAAACTGTAAAATGCCAACTACTTTGAAATGATGGAATGCAAAATGCCAAAATTTTCAGGGTCATGTTTAGTTCCATCCAAAATGCAGAATTTTTATTGCCCTCATGAGAGCCTTTTGAGGCTCTTTTTGGTTTTTTTTGGCCTCTTGAGACCAAAATCCAAAATGGAGAATAACCACCTTTTTGCCAAAATTTTTGCATGGTGTTTAGTTCTATTATGCAAAATGATGGACCAAAACCCAGATTTTTTTGGGAAAAAATGGAAACTAAACACCCCTTATTTGTTTTGTTCAAAAAAGGGTGGTTGTTCAGACTCTACTTGCTCGGCTAGAATGTCGCTGTACTTTAGCAGCTTCTAGATTGGGCATCATTCATGTAAAAATTCAGACAGTAGAGATTTGTTATTCAGATACATCTTCTATATGAGTTCATCTCTTTTTAGAAGTATATTGTATTGCATATTATGTTGTTCCAAGGGGTTTGTCTTGCTAATTGCAACCACCAGGAAATGCAATTTGCTACTGAATTAGTGAATTTACATGCAGTTATTATCATTGTAGTGCTCTGTATGCAGGAATCGATCCTTGGGTTATTAGGCCAACTAAATGTAACTGTTGTTCAAAACATTTTAGATATTAGATCATTGGCACATTAGGTAATTTTAGCTTTGGCACCAACAACAGAACAATATTGTCAATAAGTAGCAGCAGATTTAGTTCAACTGTGAAATCTGAGGTAATAAGCTCTTTTTTGTGTAAGAAATTAAAAGAATGGACTTTTTTTTAACTGCAAGAAAAGAAATTTTGAAATGGTGTTGCAGACCATTGAAAAGTTTGAGTTTTTTTAACTGCAAACCAAACCAACCACGACCAATCTGGTTTGCTGAAGCTGCAAAATAATAGTTAGTATGCATATTTGTCATGTGCGGACGCACGAACGCGCCGGTGCAAGAAGGCAGCAAGAGCCGTAGACGTGGAGGCACAGCAGGGACGTGGCTAGATGCCATGGCCGTGCCTGGTTATTTAAAGAAGGATATTAGATTTCCTTCGTTTATTACCTAGTTCAGTTAGGCTTAAGATTTGTATATCTTAGTTACCGGACTATATACATGGCCTGATTGTAAACAGCAGTTCTTAGGAAAAGAAATAAATCTATTCTCTCTGTGTCCTCCTGTCTTGCTCTCCCAGAGGCCATTGCTAGGTATCCCTGCAGACAAGAGTTCAGGATCATGTGAAGATTAATACTACCCACCACCTCTGCCATCACAATATTTCTGACCAGTTCATGTTTATTCTACTATTACTCAGCTTTAAAAGTATTTTTTTCTTGGCAATTTATTAAAAAAAAGCTGCATAATGCCCTCGGAGTTCCAAATTAACTGGCAGTAACTCATGAAATTTTAATTGTTGGTGCATGGACATACTCTTGAAGTTGATTATGCAATGGCATAATATGAGTTGGGATCCCATAAAAAAGAGGTGGTTGTTTGTGCATGGACATACTCTTGAAGTTGATTATGCAATGGCATAATATGAGTTGGGATCCCATAAAAAAGAGGTGGGAGTAAAGTTCTTCCAGACCTGTTTCATGTATGGAAGATCCTATGCAAGATGTGGGAAGAAGGAATCGGTTGACGTGGGTGACTTTCGACAGAGCACGTAGGCGTGCACGTCGTGCAGTTGGACGCATTGCAGTGACCACACAGGGGGCACGATCAGAATCTAGCTAGAGGGGGGCTTAGTAATTGCTAATTTGTGGCTTTATTCAGTATGGATTTGGACTTTTAAGACGTGTTCTGTAAACACCGTGCTCTCATTAAGTAATAGATCGGTTTCTCCTTTCCTTGCATTTCCTTCCTGTCTCAAGCTCGCGGTCGCCATCGCTGGCATCCCCGTGGTCAAGAGCTATCTGTCTACTTTTCATTGTTCTACTTTTTGTTGTGTAACGTAAAGCATATCTTACAGATACTGGTTTCAGTACTACTGGTTCTTGCATGCTTCTGAAGCGTTTTTAAGACGTACTAGTCTTTTGAAACTTGTAATATTTTATTAGCTCATCATTGTCTAGATCCATGTTTTCGTCATGTTCAGTTCATTGTCTAGGTCCATATTCTCAGGACTGCACTTTTATAGGTGGTGGGTGTTCATTCAGGACTGCACTTTTAAATTTTTACCACTGTTTTCACTACCATCAGGCACCGCGGGCCGAAGCTAGAGACAGCAAGAAGGAGCAGCGAAAAAGCAATGGATCTGGACGCGTTTGAGTGCCCCATCTGCTTCTCCCTGTTCGAAGGATCGATCTTCCAGGCAAGCTCACATCTTTCAGCTTTTGATTCACTTTGCAAAATCAAACTGCATGCACTTCCAGCCGCGCAGCTGCAGTGGTGAATCTGACTGACTGTTCATCATGTGTTGGTTGGCCAGTGCAAGAACGGGCACGTTGTGTGCGATCCCTGCCGCGTTCGCATCCACGGGACTTGCCCGTCCTGCCGCAATCCGGTTGGCGAGATCAGGTGCCGAGCGCTGGAGAAGGCCATCGCCGACATGGTCCTCCCCTGCGCGTTCAGCAGACACGGGTGCACGCAGCTGCTCAAGCACAAGGAGAGGCAGGACCATGAGGCGCTTTGCCATTATGCACCATTCGTGTGCCCGTTCCAGGGTTGCGCCTACTCCGTGGAGTCCACGCTGCTCCTCCACGACCACATCCTAGACACTCACGCCATCAACAACGTGGTCAGCTTGGTCGGATCCACGCAGGTGGTGCTGCACTGGAGCACGCCATTTGAGGTGCTCCTGGACCCGGTGGACCGGTGCGTGTTCCTGCTGCTCAATGGCGGGGACGTTCCCTCAGGCCGGTCGCTGTCGGTGGTCTGCCTCGGCCCGCGCCCCATGGCCAACCAGTTGCTCGAGTACAAGCTGAAGGTCGGCGGCGCCGGTGAACCCGGCGCGCTCTCGCTGTCTGCATCAGGCTCTGTGCCCTGCATGCGCAGGTGGGCAGGGCAACACCCTAACGATGGGTTCCTGTTCGTGCCTAATGCGTACTGGACCTCCTTCAGCTGCGTCCTCGTCAACGTCCGTGTCCAGAAGTCGGCGGTCGACAGTTTAGTACGTTGCTTTAAGCACGCCTCACTGGAAACATTCAATTTACTGGTGTTAGTTTTTGTTTGCTTGGCAATGGCTCTCGTGTTGGCATGGAAGACGATCTATAGGTAAAGTCCGTAGCGGTTTTTGCAGCAAAGTGGATGGATTGCCGCTGCCTTTTGCGTGTCATGTCGCCTTGTTCAGCTTAGGTCTGTTTGGCTCTTCTTCGTCATGTGTTCATGGGTCTCAATGTCTCATGATCAGGCTGCTTTTACTGTGATCTGAACTAGAGTCAAAGGCATGCGGCAGCAGCAGCATGTGTTCTTGTTCGCTGCTCGTCGCCCGTATGGCTGGGAGAAGTTGATGTGTCATGCATGGATGATTCCTACTTTCCTAGCAATATAGTGTATACCCAATATGTCAGTATCGGAATTGCAGGCTCTTAAGAAACCGGTGCGTTCTGGTTAAGTTCGGAGTTACTCCTACAGTGGTGAACTGATTTGTATAAGCGACCTACTGCCCATTTGCAAACTATTGGAGATGCTATTCATCAATCAAGTGACTGATGTTTTTCCTCTGTTCGCTTAACGTGTTTAAATGGCCATCTGAACCCTGAATCCCAAAGTTCACTGGAGATCCTAAAACTATGAATCCTAGCGCCTGTCTTGATATCAGGAGTAAATTTCATGATTGGTCCCTAAATTTGCATTGGTATATGACGGTGTCATTAAAATCCCTAACTCTTGAATTTTGATACTTTGTTTCCTGGCTTGTGCAGTGGTGTCATCGAGGTCCCTAATATAAACTTGTCATAGACGTCGGAGATGCTTTGGCAAGCAATAACCCAAGCCAACCTCATACCCGCCAGACCGGATAGGACTCAGATTGGAGATCTACGATGAACCATGCAAGGTAGAGCTGAGCTATACGTAGTGTGTTTGGATACTCCCCTAAATTAGGGTTTTTCTTTCCTCTGGAGGCGCCGTCGGAGTCCATCAAAAGCGAGCGATCTACGTGATCACTCCATCCGATCCCTGCGTCCAAGACGTCCTCTCCTCCGCAAGGAACCAAGGAGTCATCGGCGTGGATTGCATGGCTGAGAGTTCGAAGAATGAGAAGGGGAAGGGTGTGGAGATGGGTGATGATGGCGATGTGCCGAGCCTAGAAGATCGTCTAGAGGGGCTGAATCTACAAGGAGAGGAAGAGGAAGACCTCGATTTCTCCAGGGAACTTGATGAACTTGTCAAGGATGTTCGCTGGATTGCTTTGTTTAGGGTTAATACCCTGAAGCCATTCAGCCACACAGCGTTATTCGGCGCCATGAAGAATGCATGGTCTGCGGCGAAAGAGGTGACTTCCAAGCCCTTAGGGCCGAATCTGTTCCTAGTCCAATTGAACTGTCTTGGTGATTGGACGAGGGTGATGGAAGGGAGCCCTTGGCTATTTCGTGGAGCAGCAATTGTGCTCGAGGAATACGAGGTTTCTCTAATGTTTTTTAGTACAAGCTAAACAGGATCCCTGTGTGGACTAGAATTCGAGTACCAGAGGTGTTGATGAAGAGAAGGGAGTTAGCGAAGAAAGTTGGAGATATTATCACGGTGGTGGTAAAGGAGGGCCAAATTAATTCTACACCATATCTACGTGCAAAGGTGTGGCTTGACTTGAACAAACCCCTAGTGCGGGTGAGGCCGATCACACTGAAGGAAAGGAAACAATACTTGGTTCAATATGAAAAACTCCCAAGTTTTTGTTTCTTTTGTGGCTGCATGGGGCATGAAGTAACGGAGTGTGGAGACGGAGTGCACAACAAAGCCAGTTGTCAATGGGGCGATTGGCTACGAATTCCATTCCACGCGATGGTCCTAGGGCGAGAGGATTTTAGCAGTGGAAGAGGCAGAGGACGTGGGAGAGGGCGAGGAAGAGGTGGTGGAAGGGGCAGTGGTTTGATGAGAATACTAAAGAGACGGAAACTTCTGTGGGTGAGGAGGAAAATATAGAGAAAGCTCCGACTGGTATTAACGACACCTTAGGGGAAGAAGGTGCAGAAGATATGCAAGTCGTGTTGGCTGATCCAAATGCTTCTATCAGTCCTCTGAAGGAACAAGAGAAAAAGAGACCGAGAAGGGATGGAGAGGGGGAGGAGGAGGGTTCAAACAATAAAAACATGAGATCGGCGCTCTCCTTCGAGGAGAGTGGTCGGGCGCAATGAAAATCTTAGCGTGGAACAGCCAGGGTCTTGCAAGTGCTCGTTCGAGTGGTTCTGGAAATCTAGAAGCGAGAGAGACCATATGTGTTTTTTCTGTCTAAGACACATCTGGGTAAGATAAAGGCAAAGGATTTGAAAAGAAAGTTGGGTTGTGATCACTTATTCATACATGAAAGTGATGGTCGAAGTGGATGTCTACTTATGTTGTGGAGAAAGGAGATTGTGATTCAGTGCCAAGGTATTTCACATAATTTTATTGATGTGCTAATTCAGGGTTTCGAGGACTAGAGGTTAACTGGTATATATGGAGAGCCGAGATGGGATCAAAAACATTTGACCTAGGAGGCTCTGTGGGCTTTGCATGGCAACTTGAATCTCCCATGGTTGGCGGTAGGAGATTTTAATATGATTCTATATCATCATGAAAAGGAGGGAGGTAGAGTGAGATCACAAGCACAACTGCAAGCATCCCATGATGTACTTATGGACTGTGAACTAGCTGACATTGGATTTTTGGGTGATGTGTTTACTTGGCAGCGAGGGAAGATCAGAGAAAGATTAGATCGGAGAGTTGCTAATACACAGTGGAATATATTATTTCTAGAAGCTCAGCTAATTAATGGGGAGATGGTGAAATCTGACCACCGTCCTCTCATTATCAACACAGAGGGTTCTTGTGGGCAACACCACCAAAGGGAAGAGCAAAGAAAAATTGAAGCTAGATGGCTGAAAGAGGAGACAATAGAGGAGATTGTACAAGCAGCCTAGGCACATGCTGTAGCACAGGGCAGCAGGCCAAGCCTGATGTCAAAGGTGAATGCAGTGCATAATAATCTACATGATTGGGATAGAGAGGTTTTGAAAAAACCTGTTCAGCGAATGAAAAAACTGAAAAGGGAACTGAGAGGTTGGGATGTGGGCCACTAACAGATGAAATGCTAGCGGCGCAAAAAGAAATTCTTCTGCGACTGGAATTATTACTGGAGCAGGAAGAAATTTTCTAGGTTCAACGAGCTAGAGCAAATTGGCTCAAACATGGGGACCGAAACACTAGCTTTTTCCATCATTATGCGTCAACCTGAAGGAGGAGGAACTTGATTAAGGGGTTAGTAGATGAGTTTGGGGTAAGACATGAGAATATTGGGGAGATGAAGGTGGTGGTGAAGGATTATTTTTCAAATCTCTTTACATCTGAAGTGCACGAAGTCGATCAGGAAGTCTTGAGAGATATAAATTGTAGGGTTAGTGATATGAATCATCTACTCCTAGCTCCTTTTTCTAGGGAGGCGGTGAAGAAAGCTTTGTTTAGCATTGGGGATCTTAAAGCCTCAGGTCCTGATGGGCTCCATGCAATTTTCTTTAAGCGGTTCTGGAACATGTTGGGAGAAGAGTTGACTGATGAGGTGCTACAGGCCGTAAACTCCTCTACTATCCTAGAGGGGTGGAATGACACTACTATTGTCATGATTCCTAAAGTGGATAATCCAGATAAAGTTGCTTAGTTCAGACCAATTTCTCTTTGCAATTACTCCAACTCGCCCGAGCCCAATCCTCGGACAGTTTCTCCAATTCGCCGGAACCCAAGCCTCGGACGGTTTCTCCGCCTCGTCCGAGCCCCAGCTCAGATCCCCTTTTTTTTAGGATTCATGTGCACGACTGTCATACCGTGGATGGGACACGAAGCACGTCCCTACGCCCACGCTGTGCAGGCAGGGAATAGTGTTCATGCTGCCAACTCCCGTCACCGCAACACCTGACCCCTGTCACTGGGTTTACGAGCGAGTCAGGAGGAGTGAGCAACGTCAAATCCCAAATACTGTTGTCACGAATCCCACCGACATTTCTGTACACAGGTTGACAGAAGAGGCCTCGGGAGATAATCTCGGCACGGTAGGAATAGGGCTCGGCATGGCGAGAACAGGGCCAGGTGTTAAGCCTACAGCACCGGGGATGGCTCGACACGGTCAACAGAAGCAACCACGCCGTGACCACCATAACTACAACTCTAGGAATGGAGCGTCTCGCCGTCACTGCACAACACCATACCTCGCCCCATACTCCGGGATGAGATCGGAGCGCTATAGCACTAACACATGTAAATCCAGCCTCCCCTTGAGGCTATAAAAGGGGAGGTGGGACTCGGAGCACGGGCCACAACTGAACACAACCTTTGTAACATTCAATCACAAGCTGAGACCTGGGTCACATTTTCTCTCTCGTAACTTGTTTGTAACCCATACTACAAGCACTTCGGGTACAGGATAATACAAGGCACTCCGACACATGAGACGTAGGGTGTGATTCGCTTGAACCAATATAAACCCTCTGTGTTCTTCCTGCATCACCATCTGGGTTTAAGGGTACGCAAGGTCCTATTCAGAGCACGGGCCACAATTGAACACAACCTTTGTAACATTCAATCACAAGCCGAGACCTGGGTGACGTTCCTTCTCTTGCAACCTGTTTGTACTTTGTAACCCCTACTATAAGCACTTCGGGTGCAGGATAATACAAGACACTCCGACACACGAGACGTAGGGCATGATTCGTCTGAACCTGTATAAACCCTCTGTGTTCTTCCTGCATCATCATCTGGGTTTGAGGGCACGCAAACTCATATCACATGTTAGTGTTCTGGATCGCGAGTCCAAACACCGACACTATTAAATATAGAGATTGACTATAATAATAAATTATAGGGTAGATTTAAGAAAGACTTTTGGTTTTTTTTTTCGGTGATGCTTTGATTTGCATGCATGCCAGCAAAGAAAAAAAGATCATATCATCCTTTTAAATACAAAGATTGGCCTAAATAATACTATTCTCTCCCATCCATTTTCTATGGCGTGCACCATGCAATTGCAGGTACAAAGGAGCGATGACAGATTATGGTAATGTATTAATTCACTGACACTTACTTCGTCCTAAAATAAATGTACATCTCTCATTTTAAAAGTCAAAAAGTTCTAAATTGGCCAAGTATACAAAATAAATCAATTTTTATTATCCCAAATAAACATCATTATCACATGATATATTTTTATAGTATAAACTTATTTAAATATATAAATATTAATATTATTTTCTAAAAATCTAGTTATTTTTTGATAATGTTTGACTTTTGAAAATACTATGATATGTGTAATTATTCTGGGACAGACCAAGTAGTTAGTATTTAATCAAATTATAAGACGTTTGATTTTTTTAACAACAAATTTGACCACTCGTCTTATTAAAAAATTTGTGCAAAATATTATGTTTTTATCGTGGTTTGGTTTATTAATAAAAGTTCTTTAAAACGAGTTTTTTTTATAAATTTTTTAAATAAAACGAGTGGTCAAACTTGAGGTAAAAAAAAGTCAAAACGTCTGATGGAGGGAGTAGTTACGAAGATAGAGGGATTAGTTAGGAAGCATCATTTTTTGCTGCATTGCATATGGTGGTCAGTAAGGATGAAAAACGGATCGGATACGAACGGATATCATCGATATCATATTTATTTTCATAGTTTTGGACGGATTTGGATTCGAATACGGGTAATATCAATAATTTTGGATAAGATAGGATTAGATGTCAACATCATAAATATTACGATTTAAGTATTCACATACGGATACGGTATTGGATGTTGATTATTTGGACTTGAATACGGACAGACTGAACTCCTCTAAACGAATTCGGTCTCGAATACAGTCGGAAAATATCCGTACCGTTTTCATCCCTACTACTTAGGGGGTGTTTGGGACTGATTCACAAACTCTGCTCCACAAACTCCACCGTGGAGCAGCTCCACGAAAAACTGGAGTTTGTGGAGTACCTCTTTAGGTGCTCTCACAACTCCACTCTTTTTCCTCGAACTGAGTGCGTAGAGCTAAAACTGTTTGGCTAAAAAACGTGGAGTAGAGCTGAAAAACATAGAGCAGAGTAGTCCAAACACAGTAGCGAGTTGTTTCTTTACTGCAATCGCATGCGTGCAAGCGCTGCTGGTTGAGTGTTTTTATTGGACCCGTATTAATCATGCGCTGGTTGAGTAGTATACTTGAGAAGTTGAGAGTGTCACGCACGCTTGTTCAGATTCATCCGCGAGTTAAACCTTGCCTCGATCTCGTGTGATGATTTTCTCCAAAACCCAGAGACGGCCTCAATGAGTTCAATGAAAATTTTAGAGAGTTAATTTAAGGCTTGACTTGATGGAGTTTTACGAGAGTTTTACAGATATTAAATATGCTGATACAGCATTATATTGATAGAGAGAAAATAAAATTTTCATAAGAATATTCCCAAAAATGTTGATAAAAACATTAAATTTATTGATATAACGTTTGGCGCGCACATCTCCCAAGTTTTTCTAGTCTCTAACATCTCTGCAGCACCCTTGCACTATCCACCTTTTCTCTTTTTTAATTGTTTCTGATCTCCATGTCAGCTGATGATTTCTACCAAGCCTTGTTTACTTTGGAAATATTTTGCAAAATTGCTACAGTAACTCTTTTGTTTGTATGTGACAAATATTGTCCAATCATAGACTAACTAGGCTCAAAAGATTCGTCTCGTCAATTCCGACCAAACTGTACAATTAGTTTTTATTTTCGTTTATGTTTAATACTCCATACATGTGTCTAAAATTTCGATGAGACGGGGAATCTGAAAAATTTTGCAAATTTTTTTGGGAACTAAACAAGGCCCAATTGTTGGCGACGTCCTCAGAGAGAATTTCATAAGGATGAAAGTCTTCTGCTATGTTTTCAAGATATACTTTCTTTATTTCTAAATACCTATCGTTTACGTTTCTCGAGAAACAACTTTAATTATATATATGTATTAAAAATATTAATATTTGTGGTACATAATTAGTATCATTAAAAAGATCTTTGAATATAGTTTTTTAATAAATTTATTTAAAAATATAAATATTGTACATAATTTCTATAAATCAAGTTAAATCTGTGTTGCGTACACCAATTGTGATAATTAAATAAGGACGGAGAAAGTAGATATGTTAGGGCACTCCCAATGCAGAAACTATCATAGTTTCTATAGATATTAATTATAGTGCCACCTAAGCATTTTGCTGATGTGACAAGATAGTTATTGAAGAGAGAGCAAAAATTATAGAAACCGGATCTAAGTTAGAAACCATGTCTACACAAAATCCAAGACATGAATTGATGTGATTAGTGAGAATGGAGAGAGAATGAATATGATTGGATAAAGAATTATTCTGTAGATAATCCATTGGACCATGGTTTCTACACGTACTCCCTCTCTGTCCCTGAAAGCTGCAACTTCTAGAGTTGTCCTAAGTCAAACTTTTAAAACTTTGACTTTCATAAGATACTCATTTTATGTCATAAATATTGATGCTCTTTTCTATAAAATTGGTTAAAGTTAAAAAAGTTTGACTGACATGGATTTTAGAAATTGAAGCTTTCAGGGACAGAGAGAGTAGTATCTATAGAAATTAATAAAGCCATGTTTAGATGCAGCCAAATAGCCAAAACTTTTGAAGAAATGAGCATTTTTTGGAAGAATGGATCTAAACAGGAGCTTGTAAAACTTGGGCTGTAAAGATTTGGAATTTGGGACCTTGGAAGCCCAAAACTGTGTAAACTTGCTTACGGGCCCGTGTCTTATGTGTTGCAGACCAAAAAATTTGAAAAGCATCTAAATACAATGTAAAGTTTACAGCAAAAAATTTTAGGATGTACAGATTTGGGATCTAAACAGGCCCTAAGTATAGAAACTTTTTAGCATTGGAAGTGTCCTTTGAATTTGAGACATAAAACCCTTCAAAAACTAGCCTAAGAAAGACTTTAATGCTGTGCAATTGCATGCATGCCAGCAGAGCCGAACAGCCGGATCAGTTCTGCGATTTTGCCTTCTGGCCTCTTGTACTTTGCGAGGTTCTTTCACCTTTCCAAACATATACGAGTAGCAGAGTAAGTATGTTTATATTTAATCATCTTTGATAATGCTTGTTTCTTACTGCCTGATCTGATACTGATCGAGAATAGTCCTCACTGCCTGTATCTACCTCGTGTTCTAGGTGGAGTAAAAGATGACTGGGAAAAAGACCATGGCCTCCTCTGCTGCTGGCACTTCAAAGAAGCCGAGGAAGACGAAGAAAGCGACCAAGGCCAAGGACGTGCCGGTGGTGGTGTTGGAGGATGAGGAAGACGCAGCTCTGACTCTATCCGTGGAGGAGAAGGACACCCTGGAGTGCGACATCTGCTGCTTACCCTTCGAGTCTCAAGTTTTCATGGCAAGTTCATATGACCATGCATGTACTATTTTCTAGTATATACATACATATGTCCTTATTCGCTATCATCACATGCATACACACCGGCCGTTTATACTCGCGTGCGTACGCCAGTGCAAGAACGGGCATTCTGGGTGTGCCAACTGTTGCCTCCGCACGAGCGGCAAGTGCTGGAGCTGCCCCGAGCCGATGGGCATCCGCTGCCGTCCGCTCGAGAAGCTCCTGGCGGCGGCGACCACTGCCTGCAAGTTCAGGAAGAACGGCTGCAACAAGGCCGTCCGCTACACGGAGAAGCTGAGGCACGAGGAGACCCTGCCCGCGCGCGCCGTACGACTGCCCCATCGGCGGCTGCACCTACAGCGGCCTGGGTCTCCGCCACCACGTCGCGCAGGACCACGGCGGCCCCGACGGCTTCGCCGCCATCGTCGGCGGCCTCCGGGGCACGGCGGTGACCGTGCACAGGGACGCGCCGTTCCGCGTGCTGCTGCCGCGCGACAGGGACGACCGCGTGTTCCTGCTGCTCAACGGCCGCGACCTGCTGCAGGGGCGCTCTCTGTCCCTGCTCTGCCTCGGCCCGCGCCCAGAGAGCGGCGTGGAGCTGGAGTACGAGATGGAGGTGGGCGGCGCCGCCGCGCCGGGGGAGCTCGCGCTGTCGGCGTCGGGCACCGTGCCGTGCGCCCGGCGGCTCGAGGGGTTCCAGGCCAAGGGGTTTCTCTTCGTGCCTGATGCGTATTGGGGCTCCTCCGGCACCGTCTCCGTCAGAGTTCGTGTGTGATGTCGCGCCCCGTCTTCTTGTGATCAATTGTTCGTGGAATCGTGGTGTCGTTGTTAGTAAGTACACTCCGTACTTGCCATGGTCGTGTACATTTGGGTTCCTTAATTATCTACCATCGAACCATATCCATATACGTGTAGGTGGACAATAATCAGTTCATTCCCTAGTGGTCGATTGTTTGTGGTGTCGTTAAGTACATGCTACTCCGTACTTGCCATGCATTCTCAATGTTCATGTGTGTTGCTTATCTACCGTCGCACCATACGTCCATACGTGTAGGTGGACCATTATCAGTTGATTTCCTAGTGGTCAATTGTTAGTCGTGGGGTTTGGTTTTCAGATTTAGAGCTATTCGTAACGTGGGTACATATTAGATGAAAATTAGTTTCTGCATATTTATAGTGTAATGCAGAGTGAAGTGGAGCCCTATTAAATAGAGCCTTAGTTTGCATCCATATGGCATTAGGGCCTTGTTTAGTTCTTTTTTTTGTGCAAAATGGACACTGTAGCACATTTGTTTGTATTTAACAAATTCTATCCAATCATGGACTAAATAGGCTCAAAACATTCGTCTCGCAAATTATAAGCAAATTGTATAATTAGTTATTTTTTATCTATATTTAGTGCTTCATGCATATGCTGCAAGATTCGATGTGACGGGAATCTGAAAAATTTTATAAAACTTTTTGGTAATAAACAAGGCCTAGCATCAAGTGCAGGCGCACTACCTACATGGGCATGGTCACTATTTCCTCTGTTCTAGTTATTTTAAGAAATTTAGAAAGTCAAATTTTTTCAAGTTTAATTAAAATTATAGTAAAAATTTAAAAAAATTATAACATCAAAAAATTGAAACTTGAAAAGATATAATTCAAATATATGACTAAAAACATATAATTATATGATTAATAAAGAATTTAATAATATTTAGTTGGTATTATAAATATTATTATTTTATCATATAAATTTAATCAAATTTGAGATTTTTTAACTTTTTAAGATTTTTAAAATACTTTATAATTTAGGACGAATGGAGTACTCGATGGTGACTGACTGGCTTACAATACTGAATTAGCACGAATTCTGCTAACAAACGTGAATGCAGGTCACCGGCCATCGGCCATGGCTGCAGGCCTGCAGTCTCCTGGAGCTCCAAGCTCGTCTACTCTATGCCGGCATCGGGAGCAGGTCAGAACTGGTCAATGCGTATGATGAGGCCTGAGAGCGAGAGTTTCGCCGCCGTTCGGAGTCCTGGCGTCCTGGGGTGCCGCGGCTCCGCCCGCATGCACACTGACGAGACCGCGGTGACCGCGCCGAGCGCGCGCAGCAACACGCGGAACAGGGTGTCGTCGTCCTGCCCGACGACGGCGTGCAGTAGGAGACGCGGACCGCACAGGCCGAAGCGTGCTCGCGCCTCGCTGGCGGGCTCTGCATGGGCAAAGCACGGCGCGCCGGCGCCCGGCGGGTGGTCGACTCAACTGGTCGTCCGCCTCGCAGTAGGCGACGTAAGGCTGGTGGCCGGCGGAATCAAGAATAATGCACCACCAAGAAAGGAATTTGTTCAACGATTATGAGCTGCTACATTTGCAGCCACTGTCTAATCCAGAAGAAACAATCAAATTACATGTACCAACGCCTGAAATTCCGCAAGTTGCAAGAACGATCAAAGCTAATAAAAAGTTTGGTAGATGATGATGATGCGATTAATTAGCACAGCGCCGCGAAGCTGGAGGCCACTGCCTGGATCTATGGCTGGACCACGCGCATGCGGACTTTAAGATGAATCTCCTTGGACGGCCCGACCAGCAACTCCGGCAGGACGCACAGCGCCATCCCTTCATCCACGGCGGCCCCGGGCACGGCGCAGCTCGGCACGTCCGCCTCCATCCCCACCCAGCTGCGCTCCCTTGTTGGCGGGCATGCCCAGATGGTGTACACGTACCGCGGCCCTGCCTTGGCGCTGGCCCTGACGCACGCCAGCGAGACGGCCCAGATGTCCGCCGCCCCCCGCGCGCGCACGGACAGCACGAAGAGGCGCTGCTCGTCGCCCTCCACCACCAGGAGGCGGTGCGGCGGCTCGGACACGGCGGCGCCGACGTGGAAGTGCGCCCCGTAGGACGGGACCCCGTGCACGGGCCAGGCGTGGTGGGTGGCGAGGTGGTCGCGGAGCACGGCCGGGGACGCCATGAAGGGGCACTGCGGGCAGCGGCAGGGCGCGTACGCGCACGCGTCCCGGTGCGCGTCCATCTCGTGGTAGGCGACGGAGCTGCCGCAGCCAAAGACCACGAAGGGGCACGGCACCATGGCGCCGCCGATGTAGACGTCCAGGTCCGGGCCGCAGTACACGAAGGTGGTGTCGCGGCCGCACTTGCGGCAGTGGCCCGCACGGCCCTGGCCGCGGCAGTTGTTGCAGAGGCGGTGCCCGGCGGCGCACTGCGCGACCACAATGAACATCAGATCACTACGCAATTTTATAAGAAATAAGATAGATTTCGTCGCATCATTACCTTGAAAACCGGGGGCTTGAGGGGACGGGAGCAATCGGTGACGGCGCAGTGAAGGAGCTGCGGTTGCAAGCCGATGTTGATGATCCGCGGCAGCTCCATGGGTGGATTGGCCTGCTCCGCGACCGCGACCACACCTCTTGCGCGGTGTGACGCTCTTCCGCCTTGGGCAACCACTCCCTCCGATTCCTCCTTCAGTGTGACGCTGGAGAGCGCCTTGGCCTTCTTGTTGATGCTGCCCACGCCGCTCGCCGTCAGCAGGCGCTTATTCTGGTGCTCCTCGCCGTCGGCCATCTGCGGTAGACACGCAAAGCAGGAGTATTACACTGCAGTCTTCTTCTCTTTGCTTGGGACGCTGTGAACTCGGGGAACAGAAAAAAAAAAACCGTAGTATTCCTGATCTGAAGTTAACGGTGCCCCTGCACAAAAAAAGCTATACGGCGAGTGTTTCTCGCCCTGCGCACACTCAATTCCTTCCTAGCCGTCAGATCCACTGCCCACGCCTACAGATCCGGCCTCTCCCGTTTATCTTCTCCAAGTCTGGGGGCTCTAGATCGAGGGCTCCACGGAGGTAGGCTGGCTAGGCGGTGAAGACGGTGGTGGGTGGTTTGGGGCTCTAGTGACGGCGGAGACAGCCGGGCCATGTCGGAGCTCGTCGCGGAAGCCACACATCACCGAGGGGAAGGGGGATGATCGTTTTTTAGGTGATTCGCATGGCCGCCTTCTTCTTTGGCACCAGCGGCTCCCTCTCCCGTCCTCCTCCTCTCCGGTGACCCTCCTTCTCTCTAGCGGCTCTCGCCTCCACCACTGCCACCACCCCGCCGTGGCGTGCTAGGAAGGTTAGCTAGGTAGTGGGGATAGTCATGGAACTCCCCCGCCCAGATCTGGTCCAACTGCCTCCACCAGACCACCACCGTTAGAGCCCCTAACCGCCCTCCAGCCATCCCCACTACCAAGCTTGCCTTCCTCCCCCAAACCTTTCCTTGTAAACCTCTCAAAGTCCAGGGATATGAGAGAGAGGCGAAGCTCACCGAAACCCTAACCTGGAGATTCAGGAGGAGGAGGAAAAGAAACTTACCTTCCTCGCTGGCGCCGCCGCTGTTGGAGTGGGGAGAGGGAGGAGCTGCGTGCACGGCAAGGACGAGCCGCCGCCGCCGGAGGAGGAGAGATCGGGAGGAGTCAGGTCGGGTGCGTGGGGAGTGTGTGCGTCGGGCTATGCAGCGGCTTATAAACGGAGGCGTATTTTTAATTCGCTATGATTTCCCTTCTTTCCACTTTTGCGAGCAATATATATTATAATACAGATATACAGATATATATTTACCAATATTTATAACTTTTCTATTATTCTTTCTTGTTTTTTGTTTTTTATAAACAACTGAGTTCTATTCAAACACATGTGATTTTACATGTGTTTACAACTATTCGACTCCAATCCTTATCTAAATTCCACTCAATCATCTCCATAAGAGTAGAGTTAATAGCTATTGTTAGCCTCACTTTTGGAAAACTCACAAGATTGCTAGGTTTTCATAGAACTTGTTACCAAAACTTTCAAACTTCTGCTTTCAATATGGATAGGAGACTTGTTGCCCTACACCCCCACCCTAGGAAGAGCGGCTATAAAAAGTTTGCATAAAACACTCTTCCTTGGTTGGAAGGTATGATAAAGGTAAACTGGATCTTTTTTATATAAAAAGGAAGTGCTAAAGGAGTCATTCAGAAGTGAGTGAAGGGGCAAAAAAGCTCATTTCTTTCATTCTGGAGTGGAGACGGAGTAACTCTATCGTCCCATTTCCAAGCATTCCAAGCAAGATAATGAGTTGTTGTGCTTGTCTCCCTTTCAATTTTTCGCACTTCAAATGAAATTCCATAATTGCTCTTTAATAAGTTTGCTAGGATGGCCAAAGGTTCCAATGGCATCCACTTGAATGCTGATATGATCACTCTTTTTTGCAAGGTTGTTACCAACACATGGTCACATGAGGCAGAGGCGATAGAAGCTATGAGAAGAGGTGACGGCGACCGGGCACCATCCACTAAAGGCATCCGAAGCAAGAGTAGAGATGGAGAAGGTGAGGAGGACCACCACGAGGGCTAATACTACACTAAGATCTGGGAGATTCATTTACCAGTGAAGTAGATGTGGGGCTGTTGGCTAGAGGTATATGGCAACTATGGAGAATTGGTGAGCGATGGTAGCGCTAGGGTTTGGGTTTGGCGCGCCCTGGCATTTTCCCATCTTGCCAATGAATTAATCTTGGTATGTTAGGTTCACTCCTTATCTCTAACCTTTTTTTGTGTCCGCTCTTTCTTGTATTAACAACCCGAAAGCAAGTGATTGAGAAGCATATGCAAGCAATACTTAGGATTTTTTTTTTCTTTCTATCAATTTAAATTTAGAATGGGGAGGTAATTTTGTTTTAGCAATGCCAAATGATTATAATTTTGAAAAGAGGCTCCATGCTCGTCCACTCGTCCCTTCGATGTGACCTCTGTTGGGCCAAACTCTTCAACCTGCATCCATGCCAGTGCACCATTTGTACAATGGGCGCTCCTAAGAATCTGGCCTAGGGCCCAAGCAGAGGCAAGACCGTCTCTGTAAAATTTATTATGGCTAATTTTTTTAGACCATAACTAAATTATGTAGTACAGTAATGTAACTTGTAGCATATACTTAGTTTATATAAAAGATAATGATACCGCAACAAGAAACTTGCAGAAACGTACAAGAATAGAAACCGCTCATAATATTGGGGTAATTATATTAGACCAAATCAAATCTACATAGTACTAATTTCATTTCATATATAGTATAGGAGTATGTTTTTTTTACAGCTTATAGGAGTATGTTGTTGGGCTCTTATGGCCTTGTTTAGTTCACCCCAAAAACCAAAAAGATTTCAATATTCTCTGCCACATCGAATCTTTCGGCACATGCATGAAGTATTAAATATAGATGAAAATAAAAACTAATTATACAGTTTAACTGTAAATCACGAGACGAATCTTTTAATCTTAGTTAGTTCATGATTGGACAATATTTGCCACAAACAAACCAAAGTGCTATAGTAACGAAATCCAAAAAAATTTCGTATCTCAACGAGACCTATATCTCATGGGCCTCCGGTAGTCGCACCGGTTGCCCCTCCCACTGAGCCGGCAGAGAGGCGAAGAACAGATTGCCTGCGCTTGCCTGGCGCACCGGTCACCGGCTCACCGCGGAGGAAGGGGAGAGGTGGAGCCACGGGCAACGTGCGTGTGCGTAGAAGACACCTAACCGCGACGATGACACGTCCGGTGCGCCAGCCGCTGCACGGGAAGGACTACGGGAGCCCGTCGTGGCAGCCGCGGACTGCAGGCTGTAGCATGCCAAGCACCCCGACGTCGCACCGCACCGGACCCGAAGTTACCAGTAGCGCTGAGGTGAACTCGTGAAAAGGCACCCTGTCTCGCGGGTAACTTTCTCGGTTTTCTTCGCTTCAAAATTCTAAAAATTAAATTCACCAGATTTTTCATCAGATCGAATCTTTATATATATATATATATATATATGACTTTGCAATTAGTTATTATTTTTATCTATATTTAATACTGCATACATGTGTCGTAAAATTCGATGTGACAGGTAATCTGAAATTTTTTACAATTTTTTTTTGGAAATAAACAAGGTGAGTTTCGAGAATTTTTTAGATTGGACTATTGTTGTATTTTTGTTTTATTTAGCAATTACTATTCAAATTTAGATTAATTTGGTCCAAAAAAGTTATTTCATAAATTATATATAAACTATATAATTAATTATTAATATTTTATATTTAATGTTCCAAAATAATTTCTTTTTATGGTATCAAATCTTTACTTCATGTATGTGTCTAAAGATTTGATGCCAAAAAGAATTTTTTTTTTGGAACACCTGCCGCCTGTGATTGCTGGTCGTTTTGTCGGACCACTGTGAAAGTGTGCTGTGACGTCGCGTGATTGGGCAGCAGAAGCGCAGCACATGATTACTGTAGCCGGCTGGCACGGCCCGTGCAGACGCAGCGGCAAATGATCCTGATCCTCCTGTGCTCCCACTCCACTCGTCACTGTGAAAATCTTTTGCTTGGCTGCTCGCCTGCCCGGGCCCTCGGGCCCTGGAGCCATAACACAGGCAGCATCCGCGAAAGTACTGTCCATGGACCAACGGACAGACCAGCGTTTGTTTGGAGAAAGTATTATTAGGGCTTGTTTATTTCCACCTAAAAATTCAAAATTTTTCAAGATACCCAGTCACATCAAATCTTTAAACGCATACATGGAGTATTAAATATAGACGAAAATAAAAACTAATTTCAAAGTTTGGTCAAAATTGACGAGATGAATCTTTTGAGCCTACTTAGTCTATGATTAGACAACAATTACCACAACCAAACGAAAGTGCTACAGTATCGTGAAATTTTTTCCTTCCCGAAACTCCGAAAACCAAAAACTTTTCAAGATTCTCCACCACATCAAATCTTGAAGCACATGCATAAAGCATTAGATATAGACGAAAATAAAAACTAATTACACAGTTTGTCTGTAAATTACGAAATGAATCTTTTGAGCCTAGTTAGTCTATGATTGGATAATATTTGTCAAATAAAAACGAAAATACTACAGTGCCGAAATCCAATTTTTTTTTCCGAACTAAACAAGGCCTTATTATAAAAAAACACTACTGAATGTCTAATACATTTTGCTAATAAACTCAAGTAAGGATTTCCTTGTTTGTTGGGGCCTGTTTAGATATTTTTTTAATTTAGATTAGCACTTTTGTTTTATTTAATAATTATTTTAAAACCATAAATTAAATAGACTTAAACATTTCATCTTATAAATTATAAAAAATATACAATTAATTATTTTTATTTATATTTAATGCTTCTCACAAATCCTGTAATCTCTACCAGCCTGTTGTGTGTCAGTTGAGTCCGCATGATTTTTTTTTCAAAACGACATGAATTTTCTTTTTCAAAAAACACTCAGCGTGAGCATAGAGTACGGAGACACAGGAATATTCTCAGATAAGTTCCGACGAACTAAACAAGGCCTAATAATAGGAGGGATTTTCATTTGATGAAAGCTTGTTTGTTCTGCCACAAATCTCTTTGTAGGAGCTGCATTATGGCCTTACTTAGTTCACGGAATTTTTTTGATTCGACTACTTTTGTTTGTATTTATTAATTATTGTCGAAACATAAACTAACTAAGCTCAGAAAATTCGTCTCGCAAATTATAGACAAACTGTATAGTTAATTATGTTTATCTATATTTAATGATTTGTGTATCTGTACAAAGATTTGATGTAACGGTAAATCTTGAAAGTTTTTAGAAACTAAACAAAGCCTATTTCGGAAAAAAAACTCAGTGTCATGAAAATGGGTACTCCCTCCATCCTAAAAAGAATGACGTTTTTGAGACTTTTAGACATCATGTTTGAATATTTATTTTATTTAATTTTTTATAAATTATAAAAATAAATAAATCATTAGTAAAACATCTCTAATGGGTACTCTTTTTTGAACGGTGAGAGTAATTTTTAGCTGATTTCTGTACGAGTCGTCCAAAGCGAATTCAAATTTGGCAAATTGAGGTTCTAAATTGCGTGTTCCTTCTCAAAGTTGGCAATGGCACCATAAGGCTGGCCTCTCCTCTATGTGTTCCTTCTCAAAGTTGGCGATGGATGAACAATCTTGTTATCTCATGCGGCCATGCCTTTTCCTTCTGGAGTTATGCTATGCTGGCAAGAAAAAACACGATAATAAAAGCTAATTACCTTCCTGCTATCGCATTTGACTAGATTTCTGCTATTGCTTCTGTAATGTTTAACCCCCAACTTGGGCACCAATTTTGAAGCAAAAGTTGTTTGATCATTAAACGCCGCTCGAAGTGGTGAGCATAAACAGTTCTACGTTTTACACAATACTGGAATACGTTTTACACAATACTGGCTCAAATCCATATTTTTCAATAGCAATGCCAAATGTCAAAATCATAATTGACATACTGGTGGCATACATCTAATTTTTCCAAACTTTTAGGGCCTGTTTGGTTGCTAAATTTTAGTTATCTAAAACTATTTTAGCTACTCTTGGATAACTAGTGGAACTAAATTATTTAAGCTCTTTTTTAGTCGTGTGTTTAAAGGTTTGGCTACTAAAATGACAAAGTTTATCTGGCTAAATTTTAGTAAGAATAACCAAACATGCCCATAATCGGTATGGGAAGAAAAAGCAAAGCTAGGGCACATCACAATGAGATAGCGTGCGATGAGGCGTATCATCGAGAGCATAATGATGGTATTAGCAGTTTGCACTGGTGAGCAAATTACTAGTATTACCGAAGCTCAACAAAAAATTATGATGTGTGACATGTGTCCCTTTGGTATGCTAGTTGCAGTTGTGCAGGTCCAAAGGACAGTTCATATACCACAGAGCCAAAATCCCAAAGCCATGATTATAGATGGCAATGGCCAATGGGGTCATGATAACACCTGAAATTATCTCGCTGCTAACTAATCTTACTCCTACTTAACAGTATCATCCCAAAAGCCCACGATTTGGTACTAGTATTACTTACTGATCAGCTTTGAGAGAGTTTGAGTGATCTGTGATCATCATCTTCTTGTCTTCCAAAGCAGCAGGTTCAGGCGCGGGCGAGCGATCAATGCGGACGGAGAGAAAGAGCTCCCTGTTGCTCCCGTGCAGCGTCTCCCTGGGCACGGCGAAGTACAGCTCCTTCTCGGGCGCGACGCCGGCGCCGTCGGCCAGGGCGCTGCTCCTCACCGGCACGGTCGCGAAGAAGTAGCTCCCCGCGAGCTCCGCCGCGCCGGGGGGCGGGTTGGCGTAGAACGTGCACGTGAACCGCGGGAGAGGGGGAGGCTTAGCCGTGGCGCGGACGAGCACCACCGAAACCGCCGCGCCGTCACCCAGCGGGCCCGCGGCCATCGGGAACAGCGACGCGTCGTCCTCGCCGTGCAGCAGCAGGCGGTTCGAGCTCCGCGCCGCCGGGGACCCGGGACGGCGAGCGGGATGGGCGCGCCGTACGCCACGTCCTCGACGGGCCAGGACTGATCGCTGGCGAGGTGGGCGGCGAGCGTCCGGGTCGAGCGGAGGAGAGGGCAGCCGGGCTCCGGGCAGTGGCACGGCGCGTGCTCGCACGTGTCCCTGTGGCTCGCGCTGAGGAAGTAGGAGACGAAGCGCTCGCAGCCGTACTCCTGGAAGTCGCACGGCACGCGGAGGTCGGTGAAGAAGAGGTCGAGCGCCGGGCAGTGCGCGTAGGCGGAGGAGGAGGGGGCGCCGCGGTCACTGCAGGTCCGGCAGCGGCGGCCCGGGAGCTTCACGCGGCAGGCGCAGCACGCCAGATGCCCCACCGCGCACTGGACGCCACCAACACGACGAACCGCAGGACGGCAACCCCATCAGAAATTGAGATTTGCCGTGGGGAGATGAAACGAGACGGGGCAAAGCGAGCGAGCAACCTGGTAGATGGGAGGCGTCAGCGTGCAGGAGCACAGCGAGCAGTAGAGCTTGCCCTTGTCCACCTGAACCGCGGTGGGCGGCGGCTGCTTTTCCGCCGGGGGCTCCCATGGGCCGGAACGGCGATCGCTTCGGCGCCATGCGGTGGTGCCTCGCCCGCCTCTTCTTCTTTCACTTCGTGCCTGATCAGTTGGGTACCGAACAGAAGCGGCCCGTCCCTCGCCCTCTTGCCGCTGCGCCTGCGCTTGCTGCTCCCGGGCGGAGGCGGCGGGGGCGGCGGCGCCAGCAGCTCGCTGGTCAGGCTAGCCTCCCCTGCTGCCTCTCCATGGTTTCTCTCTCCAAAAGGCACACGCCCAAAAGGAGAGAGAGCCTTTCTGGATGCTCCGTCGTACACAGTACCACTACAGTCACGAGGTGAAAAGAGAAACAAAAACAGATTTTATTGATTTCATTGGGTTTTGGTTCATTTAAAAAAAGAAAATAAATAAACAGTACTCTTAGTAGTGTTATTATACTGTTTGACCTTGTTTCGTTACACACAAAATATAAAAACTTTTCAAGATTCTCCATCACAAAAACTTTTCAAGATCCCCATCACATCGAATATGTGGCACATGTATAAAGCATTAAATATATATTTAAAAATAACTAATTATATATTTGAAGATTATAATTTGTGAGATGAATCTTTTAAGTCTAATTAATCTATAGTTGAATACAAACGAAAATATTATAATACTTAAAAAAATCAACCAAAAACTAAACAAGGCCTTATTTTGGGTGAAACCGTGGCAAAAAGACCTGGGCCTTGTTTAGTTAATACAAAAAAACCAAAAACTTTTAAAGATTTCCTGTCACATCAAATCTTGGAGCATATGCATGAAGCATTAGATATAGACAAAAACAAAAACTAATTATACAATTTAGCAGTAAATCATGAGATGAATCTTTTATGTTTAGTTAGTATATGATTAGATAATATTTATCAAATAAAAACAAAAATACTACAGTGCCGAAATCCAAAATCTTTTCGGAACTAAACAAGACCCTGATCACAAAGCCTCGTTATATGGAAAGAGGAATATTATATGCACCCAAAAATGATATAAGACTGCACGTAAAATGCTATATTTGTCTTTTGAACACAAGATTTGTTAAAGGTTGGATGTAAAAATGAGTTATCTGCCTCGTGGAAAAACCACGGATTCAAAATGTAAAATTTGCACAACAAACTTGGTTGTGGTATAAATAATCAATATCTTTTGGCAGTTGTGTTCGTTTGAGCTTATCAGCCGAATCGTCCAACCATTTAGCAGTATTTTTTTTCTCACAATAAATCAGCCAATAGTACTTTCTATCATGGCTTATCAGCCATGACGCGCCAGAATTTGAGAGGTGGAATCTGGCCGCTGTTTAGATGTCTTCAAAAGTCCAAAAGTTTATAAAATTTCACGTTAAATCGAATCTTATGGCAAATGTATGGAACATTAAATATATATAAAAATAACTAATTGCATAATTTGTTTGTAATTCGCAAGATAAATCTTTTGAGCTAGTTAGGCCATGATTAGACAATATTTATCAAATACAAACGAATGTGATACGGTGTCCAAAATAAAAAAAGGATTTAAACAGGCTCGCACCTTGAAAATTTTTTAGGTAACACATATGTAATTATAGCAATTAGTATCTAATCATAAATTATGTAGACTTAAAAGATTTGTCTCGCAAAAAATTCATACAAATTATCTTGACTCTGTATCATATACTATAAAAGGAAAGTTAAAAGGCATTTTTATTTTTTAAGTTTTGAAATGTAGGCGGTGTATACTAGTGGAGCATAAATAGGCACAGAGAGAATGCAACATCTCGTATTGGATTGGACAAATCTTGTTGATTAATTCAGGTACAAACAAAAGCATATGATGAATCGGGATGGGAATAAACGGGCATATGGTGATATGGAGAACAGGTATTGAAAGTTAAAAATTAAATTCAGAAGCGGAGGAGACTTTTAAGTTTTGATTCATTTGATATCATCTGATAGCACTACTCGTACATGTGATATGGCAGTGTACTACTTGAAGTCCCCGTAGCGGACGGGTCCCCGTAGCAGGTTGCAACTTCCGTTCCTCTTCGAAAAAAAAAAGATTCCAAGCACTGAACCTGAACGTGAGAGCCAGCTTTTGGTCATCAGAAACAGATGAAAGACCCTCTTTGCTCGCACACATGTATGTACCGAGTATTAAATATAAATTACTTACAAAACTTACGCCTTGTTTACTTCCACCCAGAATTCAAAAACTTTTCAAGATTCTCCGTCACATCGAATCTTTAGACGTTTACATAGAGTATTAAATATAAACAAAATTAAAAACTAATTATATAGTTTGGTCGAAATTTACGAGACGAATCTTTTGAGCCTAGCTAGTCCATAATTGGACAATAATTACCACAAACAAACGAAAGTGCTATAGTGTCCCGAAAAAATTTCGGCAAGGAACTAAACAAGGCCCTAGAAAATTAAAACACAGTTAGAAATTAATTTACGAGATAAATTTTTAAAATCTAATTATTCCATGATTACATACTAATTATCAAATAAGACCGGTGTTAAATTAAACCGACACTGTAACTCTTTCGTTTTATTTAGTAATTAGTGTATAATTATTGACTAATTAGACTCAAAAGATTTAGTCTCACAAAATACTCTCTGTTTTTAGGCCTTGTTTAGTTCCCACCAAAAATCCAAAAAGTTTTCAAGATTTCTCGTCACATCGAATCTTACGGTACATGCATGAAGCACTAAATATAAACGAAAACAAGAACTAATTACACAGTTTGCCTATAAATCGCGAGACGAATCTTTTGGCCCTAGTTAGTCTATGATTGGACAATATTTGCCACAAACAAACGAAAGTGCTACCGTAGCCAAATCTAAAAATATTTCACATCTAAACAAGATCTTAGTTCATAAATAGTCTATATATAGATGCAAAACAAACAGGGTCTAAAGTTCTTATAGATGGTTATTATAGCTTACTTCTCGATAAGTCAATCTTTTACATAATTAATATTATTAGGTAAATCATTGATCATACTTTTATTTTAAATTTGTTTAGAGATATAAATGCTATATGTACTTTTTATAAATCAAGTTACCGAAAAAAGTTGAAAAAATTTGACTGACACATATCTTTGTAAACGGGAGAAATTCTGAACTGCCTTAAATCTAGAATACCTTCTTGTAAGGTAGAAACAGACACCTTGCAACCATGTTTGGCCTATCAGATACAAGGGCCTTGTTTAGTTCCGAAAAGTGAAAAGTTTTCGGTACTGTAGCACTTTCGTTTGTTTGTGACAATATTATCCAATTATGGACTAACTAGGATCAAAAGATTCGTCTCGTGATTTATAGCTAAACTGTGTAATTAGTTTTTGTTTTCGTCTATATTTAATGTTTCATACATGTGCCACAAGATTCGATGTGACGGGGAATCTCGAAAACTTTTTGGTTTCCAGGTGAACTAAACAAGGCCAAGGTCTAGTTGCGGCGAGTTCCGGTAAACAGGATGGAATTGAAAATGTTCCCCGAAACCATTTTCGTGGCTTAACAGGCGAACGGAGCCACCGTTGGCAGCCATTTCCATCCACAAAATCAGCATTTCTTCTAGACAGCAGTACACTCTACATGTACCACTGCATCAGTTGAATAGTAACAAAAGAGGATAGTCAGTAGCAAAGGTCTACACTATTCGCTGAGTACTGAAAACAACTGAATTTTCTGAACCGCCTGTGCTTTTCTACAAGAAATTTCAGGTTACTCTCAAGTGAACAAAGCAACCATTCCTTCATGCACAGGAATACAAGACGGTGTACTTGTCTAAAGCAAGTTCCCAAGAACAGCATTGAACATATGAGCTATCGTCATCAATATGGTATTACCTTACCTTCTACGAACATTTGCCACACGCTACTGAGTTGCGAGGCATGTCGGTGACCCGGTGGGGAGGACGAGGAGGTCCACACGCTCTTCGTTGCGAGGCATGTCGGTGACCAGAGGGTTCATCCGTGCAAGGTGGCCGGCCTGCACGCGCAGCGTGATTGCGAAGATGTCCCCTCCGTTGACACGGATCGCCACCTGTTGTCCTCAGAACACGGACCGGCCGAAGAAAGTGAATGTTTGCTCGCCGAGGTGGTTCCCCTGATCGTCATCCTGAAAGAAACAGATCGTTCGCTGCTCAACTTCATCTCGGACCTGGTGCGCTGCCGGAACAGGCCAGTGCGAACTTCCAGATCATACCGCAACAGAAAACATAGGTATCTGAATAAACATCGTGACGAGAACGGAATGTTCAGACCTTGAGAGCTCAAGTCATCCAAGAATAATACAAAAACACAACAGCTCAACCTCTAAGATGTCCATGCATTAAGTTTCATATCAGTTGCAGATTAACGAATAGCAGATACAATTTCATATCAGTCTCCAGCATAGAGTATATCTTGGATAAGTAGTCTGCTCACTAGAGCGCGGCGGTAACCTGGGTTACCTTCGACGCCAAGTTTGTAACAGTAGTCCCGGCCTTCTTCTTAATGAAAAACGTGCTTAATGCACGATCGCTAAAAAGTCTGCTCACTAGAGCGCGCAACCCGAATGCAGAGTTCACTACAAATTCAGAACTCGGAAATTCGAGCGGAGCAAATCTAAGCATCACGCCAAGTCGCCAAGGAGAATGAAACAATCAGGATCAGCAGTTCCTACCTGGTGGAATCCAGGCAGCAAAAACAAACATCAAGGATCGGCGTTCCAAGTAACCCCATCATGAAACCGACAGGTTGCAAGGAATCATGCTCCCGCCCAAATCACCGGGAGCAGTGGAAGGAGAAGGGACGGCGAGCTCACCAGAGATGGAAGCGGAATTTCTGGCGGCGCTGCTGTCGGGGGATGTTCTCGACCGTCCAATGCATCATCGTGCTCTCAGCTCCTTGCCCGAAGCTGGCGTCGACGGTGATGTTGGTGTAAGCTTGACGTGTTCTCAGTTGTGGGACACGCTGTCAGCAAGTTGGTTTGGGGATAGAAGCCGCAAAATTTGAATTAGAGAAGAGGCGGGAACGGTTGCAGAGCAGGAGGAGCGTGGTCACCGCGTCCAGGAGCGTCTGCGTGTGTTTCTACCTTAATGTATCAGTGTGTAATTTGAATTTCAGTATTGTAACCGTGTGTGTTAGCTATTGGTATAAATAGCTGAGTGTTCAGACTATGCAGTGTGTGGGTATGTCAGTTTGTAAGTGCCAAACACTTGTCTTAAAGCGTGGTGAAAAGGAGCACCGTCTCTCTGGCGGTTGCTGTTGGTGTTCATCCGAGTTCATGCTTTTCTGTGTTTGATCTTGCAAGATCCTGCGAATAGGTTTAGCCACCGTGTGTTCTAGCTAGAGATTGTTGATCCTGTGCTAACATTTGGTATCAGAGCCATCAATCTCATAGCTATCCACCGAGAGTCCACCAAGCATCGTCCATGTCGCTGACAGTAGGTGAAGGGAGTCGCGGTGGCGGGGAAGGCCAACGTCAGTTGTTTCCAACACTGACGGCGACGAATTACACCAGTTGGAGTATCCGTGTTGGCGCGATCATGGAAGAGCAGGGGTGGTGGGAGATCGTGGAACCGCCAGAGACAGATCCGGCGACAGCATTGACGGCGGCGCAAACAGCGACGCAGGTAACCAAAGACAAGAAGATACGCACCCATCTGTTTCAGTGCTTGTCCGATGATCTCCTGATGCAAGTCGCGAAGAAGAAAACAGGGAAGGAGGTTTGGGATGCTCTCAAGGCGAGGTTTGTGGGCGCAGAACGCGTGAGAGACGCGCGCCTGCAAAACTTGAAGTCTGAGTTCGATGCACTTGAGATGAAGGAGACAGACTCAATCGACGAATTTGCCGGGAAACTGACGGCAATGTCAGTCAGGTATGGCAACTTCGGAGGAACATTGGATGAGACGGTTATGGTGAAGAAGTTGCTCAACACTGTACCAGAGAGATTCATCCAGTGTGTGGCTGGGATCGAGCAGTTCTGTGACTTGAAAACCATGGTGTTGGATGATGCAATCGGCAGACTTAGGACATATGAGGAGCGCACCAAGCGGGGAGCTGGTGGTGTGCGCTCAGAGAATGGCCATGTGCTTCTCACTCAGGCTGAATGGGATGCACGGCAGAAGAAGTTGGCCGGTGAGAGCTCTTGTGGTGGAAGATCACAGGGCAGTGGTAGCCGTGGAAGAGGTCGAGGAGGAGGCCGAGGAGGCCGAAGTGGTCGTGGTGATTCAGGAAGCACAGAAAGAAAAGATAAAAGTCATATCAAGTGTTTCAAGTGTAAACAGTTTGGACATTATGCCAATCGGTGTCCAAATCAGAAGAAGGAGGAGGAAGCTCACCATAGCAAAGCTGAGATAGAACCATCTGTGCTGGTTGCAGAGCTGGAGGTGTTGAATTCAGGCAAGAATCCACATCTGAAAGTTCAGAACAAACTATGCCTGAATGGTGGTCCAATGCAGCCAGAGCTTCATTTCACTGGGAATGGTGAACCTACTGGTGACACTTGGTACCTTGACAGTGGTGCTAGCAATCACATGACAGGAGACAGGAAGAAGTTTCTGGAAATGGACTCTACATTTCTAGGTAAGGTGAAATTTGGTGATGGTTCTTCAGTTGATATCCAGGGAATTGGTTCAATTGTGTTTGAAGGGAATAGTGGGAACAAATGGGTGCTGAGAAATGTTTATTACATTCCTAAGCTTAGAGCTAATCTGATTAGCCTAGGGCAATTGACTGAAAATGGTCATATTGTTGTCATGGATGATGATATCATTACTGTTACTGAAAAAGTACCACATAGGATGATCATGTGTGTTCAGAGAACTGGAAATAGGATGTATAAAATTGGTCTCAGTGTTGGTGAACCTGTCTGTTTGTTGACTAGCTTAGAAGATCAAGGTTGGCTGTGGCATGGCAGACTTGGTCATGTCAATTTTCATGCTTTGAAGCAACTAGTTGATAAAGAAATGGCAGGTGGAGTCCCACTAATTCAAAAACCAGATCAAGTGTGTCAGTCTTGTTTAGCAGCTAAACAGACTAGATTATCCTTTCCTAGATCAGTGGTGTGGAGGGCAGAAGAGCCACTAGGTTTAATTCATGTTGATTTATGTGGCCCTATTAATCCAGTGTCAGTAAGTGGCAATAAATATTTTATGCTGTTGGTTGATGATTGCACTAGATGGTGTTCAGTGTATATGCTTAAATCAAAGGATGAAGCAGTGGAAGCTTTTGTGAAATTCAAGGCTCAAGTTGAAAATAATTGCAGTGACAAGATTAAAGTGCTCAGGTCAGACAGAGGTGGAGAGTTCCTAAATGGAATTTTTCAGAGAATCTGTGATCAAGCAGGGATCAAAAGACAGTTCACTGCTCCTTACACACCTCAGCAGAATGGTGTGGTGGAGAGAAAGAATAGAACTGTTATGGAGATGACAAGAGCCCTGATGAAGAGTATGAAGATACCAGGTAGGTTTTGGGCAGAAGCAGTGAGACATGCAGTTTATTTGCTCAATAGATTACCCACAAAGGCTATGGGATATAGAACACCATATGAGGCTTGGAATGGCAAGAGGCCTCATCTTGGCCATTTGAGAATCTTTGGGTGCAAGGGACATGTCAAGACAGTAAAGCCACATTTGAAGAAACTGGAGGACAGGAGTGTGCCAATGGTGTATTTTGGCATTGAGGAAGGCAGCAAAGCTCACAGGATGTATAATCCTCAAACAAACAAAATTGTGGTTAGCAGAGATGTTGTGTTTGAAGAAACAGAGAAGTGGGACTGGGAAGCTGCTGAAACTGAAGAAATTTCAGTTGAGATGGAGATGGGTCAGTGGTACTCTGATGGTGATCTGAACAATGATGAGGGAGATGTTGTTGCACCTCAGGGTAGTCAAGCTGGTCAGACTGCTGAGAATAGTGATGGACAGCATTTTGTTGGAGGGGGAGATGCATCTGCAGTGCAGTCTGATGGACAGACTGAGTCTGTCCAAAATCCGACAATAGAGATGCAAGCAGAATCAGGACAGCAGTCAGGCCACAGTTCAGGCTGGGATCAGGATATGATGGAAGCCATGGATAGTGATGACTATGATGAGACACCCAGGAAGTTTAGGAGTTTAGATGAAGTGTATCAACACTCACAAATTGTTGATCTTGGTTCAGACTCTGATGGAGAAGAGAATTTTGAAATGCAGGATGATGCAGTGGGTACAGCTGCATTACTCACTGTGATGGAGGAACCCTCAAATTACAGTGAGGCATCTGGTGATCCTAACTGGATACAAGCAATGGATAGTGAAATGCAATCAATCTGCAAGAATGGCACTTGGGAACTGGCAATGTTACCACCTGGGCAAAAGGCAATTGGGCTCAAGTGGGTTTTCAAGTTGAAGAAAAATGCAGATGGGGAGATTGTGAAGCATAAAGCCAGACTTGTAGCAAAGGGATATGTGCAACAACAGGGTGTTGACTTTGATGAAGTTTTTGCTCCAGTTGCAAGACTTGACACAATCAGAATGATCTTAGCTCTAGCAGCTAACAGGGGCTGGCAAGTTCATCATCTTGATGTCAAAACAGCCTTTCTCAATGGTGAATTGGAGGAAGAGGTGTATGTTGTGCAGCCAGAAGGATATGTTGAAAAGGGAAAAGAGAGGATGGTGCTGAAGCTGAGTAAAGCTTTATATGGGCTCAGACAAGCACCCAGAGCCTGGAATATAAAACTTGATAAGTCTCTAAAATTGTTGGGTTTCAGCAAATGTTCAAGTGAGTCTGCAGTTTATAAGAGAGGTATTGGGAAGAGTGCAGTAATACTTGGTGTATATGTTGATGATTTGATTGTGACTGGTGAGAATAAGTCAGAGATAGACAAGTTCAAAAAGGAAATGACTTCACAGTTTGAGATGAGTGACTTGGGTTTACTGTCATTCTATCTTGGTATTGAGGTGGAGCAATCAAATGATCATATCACAATCAAACAGACTAGCTATGCTAAAAAGATACTGTCACAATTTGGTATGGGTGATTGCAACCCTGTAAAAGTCCCAATGAATCCTGGAACAAAACTTGATGCTGATAAACAGGGGGAGAAGGTTGAAGCAACTGAGTATAGAAGAATAATTGGTTGTTTGAGGTACTTGTTGCATACAAGACCAGATTTGTCTTTCTCTGTTGGTATGGCAAGCAGATTCATGGAAAAGCCAACCACAAAGCACAGGAATGCAGTTAAGCAGATCATGAGATATCTGAAGGGCACTTTGGAGTTTGGTCTGGTGTATACACAGAATAAGATCAAAGAAGTGCTAACAGGTTTCTCTGATAGTGATGTGGGTGGTGATCTTGTGGGCAGGAAAAGCACAGGTGGAATGTCATTCTATCTGAATGAGAGCTTGGTGTCTTGGGGTTCTCACAAGGAAAAGACAGTGGCACTATCATCATGTGAGGCAGAATTCATGGCAGCAACAGAAGCAGCAAAGCAAGCCTTGTGGCTAAGAACATTGTTGGGAGAGCTGACTGGGAGTGAAGCTAAAACAGTGACACTGTTTGTGGACAACAATTCAGCTATAGCCTTGATGAAGAATCCAGTATTTCATGGCCGTAGCAAGCACATTGATATCAAATACCACTTCATTAGAGAGTGTGTTGAGCGTGGTCAGATCCTAGTGAAGAGGGTCAGCACGCATGATCAGAGAGCAGATGCTTTAACCAAGCCATTGGCAACAATGAAGTTTGCAGTGATGGTGCACTTGCTTGGAGTTCGTGAACTGAGCTCACATCAAGCTTAAGGGGGAGATTGTTGGTGTAAGCTTGACGTGTTCTCAGTTGTGGGACACGCTGTCAGCAAGTTGGTTTGGGGATAGAAGCCGCAAAATTTGAATTAGAGAAGAGGCGGGAACGGTTGCAGAGCAGGAGGAGCGTGGTCACCGCGTCCAGGAGCGTCTGCGTGTGTTTCTACCTTAATGTATCAGTGTGTAATTTGAATTTCAGCATTGTAACCGTGTGTGTTAGCTATTGGTATAAATAGCTGAGTGTTCAGACTATGCAGTGTGTGGGTATGTCAGTTTGTAAGTGCCAAACACTTGTCTTAAAGCGTGGTGAAAAGGAGCACCGTCTCTCTGGCGGTTGCTGTTGGTGTTCATCCGAATTCATGCTTTTCTGTGTTTGATCTTGCAAGATCCTGCGAATAGGTTTAGCCACCGTGTGTTCTAGCTAGAGATTGTTGATCCTGTGCTAACATTGCGGGTGTTCCAGCGGCGGTACCTGCTGTTGGCGTGGAGCTAGCGTTCCTCGATCACGACGTTGCTGAGGAGGACGTGGATAGTTCAATCCCCGGCGTTGTCGGCCCGGCCCCCCACCTGATGTTTTGGCCTGCCCCGGCTGACGGCGGCGTGGTCGCGCCGCCGCGGTGGCCCGCTCCGGCGCCAGGTGCGCCGAGAGCGCGAGGGTACGTACCGGCCGTTGGCGGCGCTGCAGAGGAGGATGTAGGATGTGCTCCCCCTGCAGCACCCGGTACACCGTGCACGCCGACCTGAGTGACGCGCGGACTGAGCTGAGGGAGACGCCGACCGCGTCCTCGTCGGCGTGGAGGCACCCGCCCTGCATACGGCTCCGCAGCCACTGGTCTGCATGGTTAGGGTCGAAGATATTCGATCGGCTGCTACCCCGCGCCAGGTACCCACCCACCCACTCCACATCCATCCGATCGCGCCATAAGATTCACGCCCCAACGCATCACACTTGTTTTTTACTATGGCCTTGTTTAGTTACACCTTAAATTTAATTTTTTTTTTCAAGATTACTATCACATCAGTATATGAATGCAGCATTAATGTTGTATTTGGCACGACTTCTCTAGCTAGCTTGGAGCCAACCACTTTTTACCGCATAGTATAAAATGAAATGGCTCCACTGCTGAAATCTCTAAAAATATATCCTTATAGAGCTTTAGGGTGCAAAGAAGCTAAAAATAGTCTTGACTTCACAACATCGTATATGAGAAAACATATTTTAAGGAAGGAGCTATTTTACCAAATAATTTACCATGACAGCTCTAATTTCACCGACAGAGCCGTTCATGGAGCTAACCCTCCTCACCCCTAAAAAAACAGTTTCACCAGTGAAGTAGAGCCGTGCCAAATATGATCTAAATATATATAAAAAATAACTAGTTGTATAATTTTCTTGTAATTTATGAACGAATCATTTAAGCGTAGTTAGATCTTGTTTAGATCCATTTTTTATTTTTACACTGTAGTATTTTCATTTTTATTTGACAAACATTGTCTAATCATGGAGTAACTAGGGTTAAAAGATTCGTCTCTCGATTTAAAGATAAACTATGCAATTAATTTTTCTTTTTATCTATATTTAATGCTCCATGCATATGTCGCAAGATTCGATGTGATGAGAAATCTTGAAAAAATTTTATTTTTGGGGTGAACTAAATAAGATCTTAGGCCTTGTTTAGTTCCCACCAAAATCCAAAAAGTTTACAAGATTCCCCGTCACATCGATTCTTGCGGCACATGCATGAAGCACTAAATATAGACGAAAACAAAAATTAATTACACAGTTTGCCTGTAAATCGTAAGACGAATCTTTTGACCCTAGCTAGTTTCTGATTGAACAATATTTGCCATAAACAAGGCCTTGTTTACTTCCAAAAAATTTTGCAAAATAGGAATAGTAGCACTTTCGTTTGTATTTGACAAATATTGTCCAATTATGAACTAACTAGGCTCAAAATATTCGTCTCGTCAATTCCGACCAAACTGTACAATTAATTTTTATTTTCATCTATATTTAATACTTTATGCATACCTCTAAAGATTCGATGTGACGGAGAATCTGAAAAAATTTTACAAAAATTTTGGGAACTCCCAAATGAAAGTGCTAAGAACCTGTCTAACAAGAAGGCCTAGTCTATGGTTAGATGGTCGCTCATTTATTGCAGCTCTTTATCTGGCAACCAACCTGACCTGATTGACTTTCTCCGGTTTCCAATAGCTTCCATAGCTTCCCAGAGATTCATGGCCCCGATTCAAATCCCTTCTCCTTCAACCACAATACTTACCTTCTTCTGGAAGCCAAGATTCCGTTCTTCATAGAGTTATTCAGCTAGTGAGCTAGATGAATGTCTCACTCTCACTGAACCCGGCCGGTGCCTCCTGTAACCATCTTTCAAATGCACATTTCAACCCTAGCTAGATCCAGGACTCATGCCGCCAAGTCTCGGAAATCCCCTCCAAATCTATGGTATTGGAAATATTCTTTCCGTACTGTTGTTCTTAGCAATTTTTGTTTCTCCGCATTGAGCTGTTCATACTCAGATCTTACATAAATGATAGTTCCCCACATCACCATGATCTTCGCCCCCATTCCCCAAATATTTGAATCCGAAAATTTTTTTTATGTGCTTCGACCTTTCTGACCAATCAATTTTTACAGTTTCTAGAATCGAGATCAGGACCTGCTCGTCCCACAATGATCTTCGATCGTTTAATCGACCCCCCTTGCGAGGTGCGTCACAGTGATCAACGGCGTTACTGAACTAAATTTACTAGCCGCATATCATATAGGTCATTAAGTGTATTTACATTTAGTCTTCAGTGTCGTTAATTCATACATATGCACACAAATAATCATTTCTTACATCAACCGCAGGACTGCATTCAATCTGTGGAACACCCCATTGGTACTTATGCTGAGAATACTCTAGACATATCACCCACCATAGGCACCATCTCGGTAGCATCGTGATGCTCAGTCAGGCTAATTCATGAAATTGTATCAACTTTGGGGCCTCAAAAAAAAGAATTGGTTAGGGCAGTCGGTTTCCATGGTTTGCTCAATTTCCCATCTCTTAAACAGATCAATGTGCAGTTTTCAGCATGGCTCATGTCTAGAGTGGACGAATCGTCACAATCATTACACATTGGGGATGGAACACGCATTCACTTTTCGAAGGATGATATTGCCATGGTTTTTGGTATTCCATCTACTGGCAGGAGCATATTACCTAAAACACCAAAGCATTATTCAGGCGATGTAACATATGAATTAGCAGCAGGTCAGATTAATGTCAAGCAATTGCGTAGTATAAAGGCTGCACAAGCCATTGTCGTCAGGCATCATGATGGGCCAATGAGCTTAATTGAACAGGACGAGTTCAAGGCAGCCTTTGTTGTATTTGTAATGTCATCCTTATTTGCCCCTTGCGGCAAACATGACCATGTATCCGAGGACTACATGCATGCCATTGTGCACCCCGGACAGATCAAATCATATGACTGGGCTGAATACGTCATGCGACGACTCCTCGAAGCTGTTTCAAAGCTAAAGGCAGATCTATCAAGCAACATCAAAACGCCCTACATATATGGATGCTCTCTGTTCTTACAGGTAGCCCCATTAAGAAATATTTTTTTACCTATGTCATTTGCTACCATTTTTAAATTTATTGCCCCATTTTTTGCCTCCATTTCTAGCTGCTAGATATAGATGTGCTCACAAAATTTACAAATCTTTTTTTTTCATACAGGTCTTATACCTTGATAGCATTGATTTGGGCCCACTATCAATGGAGCATAACACCATTCCACGAGTGCAATGCTTCACATATGATCGGTTAAGGTCCATGATAGCCGCTGATAGTAGCTTCACTGCTCCATGCTCCAACAGCATCGTTCACTCGCACAGGCCCAAGGTGTGGACTCATTTGAGGCTCGTTCTATATGTTTAGCAGATGTCATCATTTATATAAATAGTTAATTTGCAAGTTCTAACAGTACATTATCACGGATATCATAATCCTTTGTTTCTTCTTGAAGTTGCGTTCGTCACCTGGGATCTGTTATCACTGGGCCACATCAAAATATTCTAACAGCCAAAGCTCAAACCAAGACAACATGCTAGCCCTGTGGGAGGTTTTAACATTGATGACTCGCATATTTAAGATCCCCCTAGAGGTAAGGCATCCGTTCCTTATATGGTTTTTTCACTTATACCTTGGTTATTCACATTTTGTGACAAAATTACTGAAAGAAATGCATGTAACCGATGCTTACCAGTTCATGAAGTCAGTCAATTAGTTATTGTACCCAAAAATTCCGAGCTATTTCATTCCCTTTTGTTTTTCACACAGGTTGCCGGACCTCTTTTTGTTGCTGTGTCAGATTTTCAAAGGCAAATAAGTTCTGTAGAATCTCAAAGGCAATTAAGCTCTGCTCTTGGCAGCGAGGCTCTAAAACTGATCTGTCTTTTACTTCATATCATGGAGCCATATGCCAATGGGTTTAGGTACCAGCCGAACATTAGCGCGGACCGCCCTCCTGTTGGTATGCACACTAGACTACTTACACCTTTTTCTATGTATGTAGCTTATTTTTTTCATGTATCACATTTATTTTCTCTCGCGCGCAGGCCTCTGTTCCATGTGGCAATCACAATTACGTAGCAATGCACACCTCGGTTCAGCAACTTCACTTCAGCTAAAGAGGAAGTCCATTAATTATATTGGAGAAACCTCCGCACCAACAGACAATGATGGCACACAAAACAAGTTCTTGCACGTGCTAAATAATAACATTGCAGGGCCTTCACAGATGCCTACTGGACTCTTTATACAAGCTGCACACAACGTACAGGACAACAATATCAGCACAGGGAAAGCTATGGCTCGATTTTACCTTAGCGGTAGACCTGACAAAGATATTCGCTGCATTGATCTCAACACTTCCCCTACTGGAGATGAGTCTGGGCCATTTATGTGTTGTCACCGCGAGCGCCTCTCTCACATTGACCCTCGGTCTCCTTGGGACCTTGGATGCACTTATCACATTGATGCTGTTAGGGCGGCTGCCCTGTACAAGAAGATAAGCATGGTCGAAGAGACTGATGAGTATGTCATCACTAGATTAATAACGTTTGTTTGTTTCTTTCCCATTATGCAAGGCATGCGCCCCTCTTGAATTCTTATGGAAACATTAATAAATGTGACGAATTCATTGTTCTAATCGTTGTTTCTTCAATAACACAATCAGTTGTTTTTTGCTTTTTTTGCAGTCCATGGATAGTTCACTACTGTCCTAAGTACATTGAAGTACGGACCTGTGCAGTCAAGTATCAGTTCCTTGGGAAATCTGAGATGGAAATGGGACTTGTTGATGCTGTTCTCCGACGATTTAAGCAGGTTGACGATGAATTATACATGAATCAAGGCCCCGCACGCTGGAGGCACTTTGTGGAATCTGATTTCATGGTGTGTTCGTACTCTACATTTTTTTAGTCTGCCATGTCCGACCAATTTTTTTCAAATTAATACTAGCTTCATCATTATCATAAGATACCGTTAATAAAGGTCACATCCCATATTGGAATACCCTTTCTTGCAAGTGGCTTATTGTCTTTTTGCTAATAATATTTTCCTCAGGTCTCGCTGCTTGCTGGATGTTTTGATATATCCGATCCTGCAGTACGTTCACTCTTCTGTGGACGACATATTTGCTATGACGTCAGTACCTGCAAATTTGTAAGTCTGCATCTTGATCCTGTTTCATATTTTAGTTTTTATTCCTGTTTATTCAATAGCACAAATAAATAGACTACATTTGATCAAGATGCATTTTTTGTAAGCCCTTCATCCAGCTTTTGCATATGTGCAGTTATTCTTCCCTGTTCTTCTCCAGCACCGTTGGGTATGTTTTGCTTGGCGGATGGATGACAACACAATTATTGTCTATGATCCATTTTTCTCATCTAGGTGCCACACCTTTACATTGAGCTACTACGAGCACGTTGCAAACCTACTCAAATCTGCAATGGCAATAGTTGCAGACAAGGTTCAGCTAGGCGCTAGGCGTAGTCGGGGCGCTGACCCATTGCCTAGCGCCTAGTCGGGAGTACTCGGTCCTAGGCGCTCCTAGGCGTTTTCCTAGGCGTTTTGGCAATATAGCCATAAATTATATATATGACTATTGACTATATGTCTATATATATATATATATGTATATAACTACTATATATGAGTCACAGACTTAGTATTTGTGCCAGTAGAGTAGTAGACATACCTGAGTCCTAGTCCTGCCTGTTCCTAGCTCCTGCATGGCTGCAACTGCAACACATTTTTACAGCTAGTATTAGTCAATAACTCAATACTCAATAGACAGCTAGATAGGAGTATAGGACACTAAATTGTGACTTATCTGGATGATTTCAGCAGCCTCCCATCCATGAGCACACCATACCTCCAGCTGGTGATTACAATACAAGTGGATAGGACAATAATAGAAGTGCACAACACAATTTATAAATAAAGCACAGCACAAACACATAGTTCTTAGTTCAGGTCTCACAAATAATAAAAGAAGGCACACAGACACATAAACAAGGTGACACAGCTGCAGTCCATATCATATTTCTTCTTCACTGTAGTTCCTATTCTCATCTTCATACTCTTCTTCTTCAGACTCAAATTCTTCTCCTTCATAGAGCTCCCTCACTCTTGCACTTCTACGCCTCTCAAGCTGTTCATCTGCTCCCACTGCCTCTCCAATGACAGACCAAGGTATCCCTGTACCTTCCATCTCATCTTCCTCCCCATCTCTAAATTCAACCAATGCACAATCATCCCCACCTTCTTGGAGAAAACCTTGAGCTTCACATGTATCACTAGATAAAAGAACATCAATGATTTTCTTTGACTTGATCTTTTCTTTCTTACTAAGCAGCTTGGAGTTGAATTGGATATACACCAGCTTGTTGAGGCGGGCTGTAGTAAGCCTATTCCTCTTCTTAGTGTGTATCTACAATTGAAAAAGAGGATTCTTAGTTCTACTTCTACAATTTAATTGTAACAATGCTGAAAATGAAATGTTCATAATAGATAGGTACTAACCGCTTCAAACCCACTCCAATTTCTTTCACAACCAGAAGAGCTTGATGTCAAAGATAGGATCCTTGTCGCTATCTTCTGTAAAGCTGGTGTTTCATATCCATACAATCTCCACCATGATGCTGAAATAAGAAAAGAACACCTCTATTAGTTTAGAAAACAGCAGCAAACAACCTTCAGCCATGTTGTTTAGGAATCAGGAACATGAAGTACCTCTACCTGGGTTGTAATCAAAATTTTCAAAAGTCCTAGCAAGCTTTTTGCTAAAGGGTCCTTCTCTATTCTGAAACTTCTTTAGTTCAATGTTGGCAGCCTGATGCTGCATGTCCTCATCATGGTAATAAAATTTCTCAACGCAAGCTATGAACCCTTCTGATATTTTGGGCTGATCAAATATTGATGGGTCACTATAGCTATAGTGAGGATTCAACAAATAGGCTGTCAAATGCAATGGAGAATCAAGTCTTCCATTCATCTTCTTCTCAACAACAGCAATTACATCCTTGAACCGAGCCTCAACAGTTCCAAATGCATCTTTGATCTGTTTCTTTGCCTTTAGTAGTTCTCCATAAACGAAACCCAAGGATGGCCTCACATCACCATCAACCAAACGGAGGACTTTGACCAATGGCTCAAAAACAGCCAATGTTAGCTTCACATCCCTCCAAAAGCTTGGACTCAATATAGTTGCTGTTGCCTCTTTTCCTTTCTTTGATTTCACATCCTTCAATGTGTCCCACTTACTATGAACCACCATCTTCCTTAACTGGTCTTTCTTCTCTTGCATGCTAGCCAAAGTGAGAAAGTTTGAAGCAAACCTAGTGACTCCTGGCCTCACTACCTCTTTCCCCTCTGTGAAGCATCTCAAGCACTCCAATGTCCTTGTGTGGCCATAGGCAAATATGGTAAATGCCTTTGCTTGGTCAACCACTTTCTTGAACCGAGGCATGTTGCCAATTCCTTGCAGCATAAGGTTGATTGTGTGAGCTGCACAAGATGTCCAAAATATATGTGGTCTCTTCTCTTCCAATAGCCTCTTTGCTCCCATGTTGTTAGAGGCATTGTCAGTCACTACTTGCACCACATTGTCTGGACCAATCTCTTCAATTGCTTTGTCCACAAGTTCAAAGATGAGCTCACTGGTATGTGAGACATCTGACATCTCCTTAGAGCTGATGAAGGATGTTCCCTCAGCACAATTGGTGCACACATTCATTATGCTTCTCCTCTTCCTATCTGACCAAGCATCAGTCATAATAGAGCAACCATTTTTCATCTTCTCGGCTTCACGCTCCTGCAGCAAACTCTTTGTTCTTTCATATTCTTCTTCTAGCAACTTCCCCCGCAGTGCATCCTGAGTTGGAGGTACAAAACCTGGACCAAACTGTCCAATTGCTTCACACATTTGCTTGAACTCATCATTATCAAGTGCATTGAAAGCAATAGCTGCCAACAGAACATGAAAATTAGGCCCATTTTGCACCATCTAATGAACTTTTAAATGTAAATAAAGATTACAGAATAGTATACTAGCAAATTACCATGTGTATAGGCCCATTTTGCAATGTACTTATGCACCTCATTGGTTCTTTCTTTCCAAAGTTCCTTGTTCAGCTGTTGTTGCTTCAAAGATTTGGACATGGTAGCTTTAGGATCAATAACACGTGTCCATTTGTCAATGGGTCCTAACTTGTGGGGCTCTGAACTTCCAACACAGGTGACTTCATCTGAATCTGCTCCAACCCTAGATACATGAACTTCCTCTCTAATTTCTAGCTCACGAACAGTCTTCTCCTCCCTCTTCCTTTTTGCATCAGCTAGTGCCTTTTTGCACTTCTCTTTAGCCTCCGTAGCCTGTGGTGTTCTAGCTGTGCATTTCTTCACATTCTTTCCCTCATGAGCCAAATGTTGCTTCAACCTATGAATCCCTCCCCTCATCTCCTTATCACAAAGCTTGCACTTCACCTTGTCCTTATTGTTACCATCAACAAGAACACCATATTCCCATCCAACATCATCCGAATTCCTTTTCAGGACATTTGATCCCTCTGTTCCATTCTCACTTGATGACATCCTACATTCATGCAATCAGAAAATAGAAAATACAAATACAGAGGCATATTACATGCACATTCAGAATTTCAGATTCAAACAAACAGGCAAGGAGAGGAACAGGGGAGAGAGCAGGGGAATCTGAGAGCAGGGGAGAGAGAGCAGGGGAGAGAGCAGGGAGAAGAGCAGGGGAATCTGAGAGCAGGGAGAAGAGCAGGGAGGGAGAAGATTTGAGAGTAGGGGAGAGAGCCGGCAGAGGAAGGGAGAAGAGCAGGGAGGGAAGGGAACTCACCTTGGAGGCTTCGGGTGGCCGTCGGGGAGGGGTACGCCGTCGGAGACAAGCAGCTTCCGGGGACGAGCAGCTTCGCGACGAGCAGCTTCCAGGGACGAGCAGCTTCGCGACGAGCAGGGGAGGAGGAAGACCGGCGGGTGGGGGAGGAGCAGGGGACAAGGAGGGGAGGAGCAACACTGGCTGGCCGCGGGTGGAGCTCGCTGGCGGGGAGGAGCTCGTCCAGCGTTGAGGAGGAGCACCGGCGGAGACGACCAAATGGCTGGCGGGAACCCGTCCTCTCCCTCTTATCCTCCGCGCCCGAAATCGCGCCGCGCGGGCGGGAATCCTTTGCGGACTCGCGCGCAGGTTCCATTTTTTCACGGAACCCCGCGCTCGTCCGCCTCGCGCCCCTCCGCGCCGCCTAGAACCGCCTCCGCGCCGCCTAGCGCCGCCCAGCTCCGCCCAGCGCCCAGAACGGCGACTAACCCCCTAGGCCAGGCAACGGGTCTCGACTAGCGACTAGTCGCGTCTAGTCGCGCCTAGGCGAGCGCCTAGCTGAACCTTGGTTGCAGACAATATACTTCCTCGCTGGCACAATCACTGGGAAGAAGCCCGACTAAATGTTTTCCACCCTGCAGACACCCACTTGAATTGGTTAGTTACATTTCAGATCAAAACCACCCTGTAATAACGTTTATTGCCAATTTCACTAACCAACTTTACTTTTATCTGATTATTGACCACACTACCAGCCCCAATAGGTCGGGTGTTCTTTGCCTAAACTTTTGCCGATGTTTCGATGGCACGCACATACGTCCACACGTGGATCTGGTATTTTGAGGAAAAAATCCCACACCCTTATCTCACTACATCACCATAGACAACTATCGTCCTTTACATTTGTGTTAACTAAATCTGTGTACAACTATATTTTTTACTCTTTTTTTCAGGCACAGGTTGAGGATATATCTGCCACGCTACTCGCGGACCTTTCTTCACTAGCTGACAATCGTGGTTCGGTCCCTGCCATATTTCGTAGCCAGGAAGGCACCGCCTCCCAGCAACGTGACTCATCCCTACACATATAGAGTGTGTTTGGTTGGGTGGCCAACCTTGGCCCTGGCTTCCTAGAGCCAATTTTGATTTGTTTGGTTATCTGCATAGGGGCTGGAGCCTGGCTTAGGCTGGCCAAAAGTATCCCTTTAGCCTGGCTCTAGGAGAACGACCAAATTGGTGATTCAATCCTGGCCAGGCTAGGCTTAGCTCTGATGCTTGTTCCCCTCACCGCTTGGCTTGTCTGTATTTTTCGTGGAAAAATATTTCAGGACCTTTCATGTGATGGTTCAGTATACGCTGCTGAAGAAGCTCTCCGATCAGTGCATGCAAACTAGCTAGAAATCATGAAGAATAATACAGAGATGTTGTAGGGTATGATTATTGCTATTGATGTTAAGTCAGCCCTGTATGATTGTCTGGTCGTCTTTAGATGCTCCGCTAAAAATCCTCTTTGATAGTTCAGAATGATAATTAGGAAAGGTATCATATCTGTTCTTCAGACTTGCTATCGATGTTAATTCAGAAAATCCTCATGAAATTAGCTGTAATAGTAAGCCATAAAAAAACAAGCGTGAAAAATAAAGGCAAGTCAAAGAAGGTGCAGATGCCTCCATTCTTGCATTTGCGGATTGCCCATTTTTCAGATATTTTTGCTCTTCAGAATCTATTTTCTCATGACAAAGTCACAAAAGCCTTTTAAAGATTTGGTTCAGAAATCAGAAATGGCCAATGGGCAATCGGCACTACTGAAATGTCTTTGCATTTCATCCATTTTTTTACTTAATTAGATTTGCATCCTAGTCACTATCCAAACACCATCCAGAGAGGTAACCTTACCAATTCAGAGAAAAGGTAAGTGTATCAAAATAAAACAGGCAACCAAACATAGTCTGGCAACCAAACATAGTCTGAGGCTAGCCAGGATAACACGGTACAAACAATCAAACAGCTAGTGGTTGGTTTGATGAGAGCAGGCTAATTCTGCCCAGGCTAGAATCCTAGCCAGGCTAGAAGTTGACCATGAAACCAAACACACCCATAGACGGCCAGCTTGGCTTCCTGCATCGCTCACTCAACCTTATTCAGTGTATGCTTTCCGCTGTTCTAGCATCCACAATGGGTCTTGATACTTTTAGACAATGAATGACTCCTACATCTACTTGTTATGTTGTATTTTGTGGCCCAGGAATTGAACATCTGCTTACACCATACTTTTATTTTAATCTAATGTTGCAATTCCTCTTAGAATTGATTGAAACACTTAATCAGCGATATAAAAAAAACTTCAATACTCGATCAAGCTTGTAGCTTGCCTTGTTTCTACCCGTGCACCACAGCATGTGCACATTCTACCACCTGCATCAAGCTTGTACCGCTACCGCACATCCATGTCAGTGTCGAATTCTTTCATCTTATCTTCCAATGTCATCTTTTATGTTTTCATGTGCTAATCTAGCACATATGGACCTAATAACCTCCCTACAGACTGGTAAACCCCCACCACCATTAGATGTACCCAGAATATTGCACACTCTCCCTGCCATCACATTGTTCTCCCTGCCATCACCTTCAATCATACTAATCATTGCCTTGCACCCAGTCCTGCACGAAGCTGTTTTAGGATTCCGACTGCTTCTCTACATGCCAAAAAACCAAAAAAAAACAAAACAAAACACTCACACTTCCAGAATGGAAATTCCACAAGATATTTTCGTAACAAAAAAAATGAATAATATTTCTTGCAGTCATAGGAAGTAGTCAATGGTCTGGTTGATCCCACCGTCACTCCTTGTGCATCTGCCCCCACTGATGTCGCCACTTTGCCGTTCTCTTCTCCTCCCCCCATAGCATCCATGCCATCGCCGTTCTGGATCCCCCGCATCCCCGAAATGCTTGATGGCCAGAGTTTGAGGCTCCTATACAAGAGCTCGCAGCCAACACCTCAGCTGTTGTTGCAATCACTAAGGCCTTGTTTAGTTGACGCCAAAAATCAAAAACTTTTTAAGATTCTCCGTCATATCGAATCTTGTGGCAAATGCATGAGCATTAAATATAGACGAAAATAAAAAATAATTACACAGTTTGTCTGTAAATCACGAGATGAATCTTTTGAGCCTAGTTAGTCCATGATTGGATAATATTTGTCAAATAAAAACGAAAATACTACAGTACCGAAATCTAAAATATTTTCATAACTAAACAAGGCCTAAGGCTTGTTTAGTTCCTAAAAAAATTTGTTTTCGGGTGCCATAGCACTTTCATTTTTATTTAGCAAATATTGTTTAATCATGGACTAACTAAGCTCAAAAGATTCATCTCGTGATTTATAGTGCAATTAGTTTTGTTTTCATCTATATTTAATGCTCTATGCATGTGCCGCAAAATTCGATGTGACGAAGAATCTTGAAAAGTTTTTGATTTTTAGGGTGAACTAAACAAGGCTTAATGTTGTATGCATATCTGCTTTTTATTCCCACACGTCGTCTTTTGATTCGAAGCTTTGAACCACTCTCCATTTGTTAGGACACTCACAATGCAGACTATATCATAAAGTCTAAATTATTTATTACCTCTAACAATGTGAATTTAGAGTCTAAATAAGACTTGGAGTCTTATTTTTTCTACCTCTTTCTTCAATAAATCCATAAATAATATATAATTAATTATCTTAGCCTCTATACTATAATAGAATCTTGCATTATTAGTGCCCTTATATTTTATCATCAATATACAGAGCATTCGCCCTTGAGACGGAAGCTACCGAACCACCGCATTTAAAACGGTCCTTAAACTCTGATTCACCCGTGCTGCCTTTTTACTGCACCCTTCCCGAAGCTCTCTCCTCCACATCGGATCCATGTTAGGCCTTTGTGTTCGCGAAAATTTTTGGTTTTGGCTACTATAGCACTTTCGTTTGTTTATGATAATTATTATCCAATTATAGAGTAAATAGGCTCAAAAGATTCGTCTCGTAAATTACAGACAAACTGTGCAATTAGTTTTTATTTTTATCTATATTTAATGTTTCATGCATGTGTATAAAGATTCGATGTGACGGAGAATTTTGAAAATTTTTGGAAACTAAACAAGGCCTTATAATGGGTAGTCATAATCAGTCTCTATGCTTCTCCTTTCCCCTTTTTGAGGGGGTGTTTGGTTTGGCGTCGGAAAGTTTAACAGATATTGTAGCATTTTTATTTTATTTGACAATTATTGTCTAATCATGAACTAATTAGGCTTAAAAGATTCGTCTCGCAAATTACTCTCTAACTATATTTTTAGTTTTGTAAATAGTCTACATTTAGCACGTCATGCATGTGTCCAAACATTCGATGTCACGGATGATAAAGTTTACCGCCTATAACCAAACATGCCCTGAATCTTGAAGCCCCAACCGACCGACATGGAAGGATAGTGATACATCTCGACTCGCGGGAGGTAGCGGTGTGGCAGCGAGCGAGCAGATTTCTCCTTGTTTCCTGGTGCTATTGTGAGAGGGGGAGGGGAAAGGAGGTGGCGGAAGAGTTGTTGCAAGTTGCGGCGGTTGCCTTTCGGCACCGAGGTGGGGCGGCGGCATTTCAAGGTCGGTTACCACTTACGACATTCCACTGAGGCCTAGTTCACTTCAAAAACCAAAAAATTTTAAGATTTTTCGTCACATCGAATCTTGTGGCACATGCATGAAGCATTAAATATAGATAAAAATAAAAAACTAATTGTACAATTTGTCTATAAATCATGAGACAAATCTTTTAAGCTTAGTTACTCTATGATTGGACAATATTTATCAAATAAAAATAAAAATGCTACAATATCAAAATTCAAAAACTTTTTGGATCTAAACAAGGCCTGAGCTTTATTAGATACCGAGACAAGCTGGGAATTGAGGGTGGCATGCCACAGAGGTTTCTCCATTCATGGTGATCAAGCTACACGTTATTAAACTTGAAGTTAATGCTACACACTAGGAGATACATGTGAGAGCAATAATAGGACAGAACATGGGCAACTAATTTGAGCTCCAATGATTCTAAAACAATGGGAGGAACCATCATGTGCCACTTCTATATCAATGCCATGCAAAGACACAAAAATCAGCAAATAAAACAAGAAAATGATATAGGAGGGCACAAACTAACTCTTAGATCAAACTTCTTCAAAGAAATGAATATCAATCCCCACCCCTTGATAAATCACCTTTTTTTTTGGGGGGGGGGGGGGGGCTCTTAAGCTTGTCCACTCGGATAACACCTTGTCCATGTAAGAAGGAGATTAGCAAGGAAGAAATAGTGCCTAAAATAGGCCTTCATTATAGAGACATGCATTATAAAGGTGACCATCTCTGTAATTCATTAACAAAAGCTGCCTTTCTAAGGGGTTCACCTCTATTAATGATCTACTCCCTTGTCCCTTCATTCTAAAATAAATAACATTTTACAAAAAACATGGGATACCACTCTTAATGAGTTATTAGTGGGAAGCTAATCATGGGTGCAAGCAAATGAGAACTGCCAAATTCAGAAGAGGACACATGTGTCTTTTACCAACACCATTAATTTATCTAAAAATTTTCATTATTTGTTTTGGATGGAGGTATTATTACAGAGTCAGAGTTGCCTCATTTTTTTTTAAAAAAAGTGGCACTAAGAAAGTCCACCTCTATTAATTAGTAGTATCTCTTAAAAACCTTTTCATTATTATTAGTGCACCAAGCGTGCTATAGGCGTGGCCTACCTAAGCGTAGTAGGGTACAACTCCAGGCATCACGCATGGGTGCATGCAGATCAAGCCAGGGACAGAGCTAGAGTATATATGGTGAAAGCGATATGTAGTACTAAATCCGGTCCAAATTATATTTTGTTTGACTTTTTTTACCCTAATTTTAACTAGTCATCTTATTCAAAATTTTAGGTAAAATATCACTTCTTCTGCAATAGAGTGGTGCTTGATGGCGCAACGTGCTGGTTCGATCATATGTTGGACGCCCTTATTGCTGAGGCTATGGCGGCTAAAGAAGGACTCGAGCTAGTGCTGGAAAACGGCTATGACAAGGTAATCTTGGAGGATGGTAGTAGCGCTTTGAAGTCTATGGTCGATAGTCACGTGGGAATGAAGTCCTCTGTTGGACGAATTTGTTTTGTCATTGCATAGCTAAGTAGGAGTTTTTATGGGTTCACAATTATATGGGTGTGTAGGGAGGCTAACTCGGTGGCCCACCGTTGTAGAGTATGGTGACAGCGCTTCTTTTTTTGCTAAACTATAATCCGGAGTGGCTTTTGGGTATAGCTGCCATTGATTATATTCCTATCGTTGATTAATGAAGCTCTGTATTGCTAAAAAAATTTGTTTAAGAATGATTTAAATTTGACTATGTTTGCATAAAATTTGTTTTCTCTAGGATTTTCTTTTCTTTTCTAACTTTAGTTATTTATTTAATTGTGTCATAAATTTCAAAATTTAATGGCTATAATTTGTTAGAGCTACTATATGACTGGTAACTGCAGTAACGTACCAAACATAAATAAATTCAAAGGTATGTTTCAAGGCACATGATATCTAGAGATAGTAGTATGTATGCTCATATGCTGGAGTCTATTTACCTCAAATCATAGGGTTTGATGAAAGCCTTTTCTGAATTTCTGCAACTGCCTCTTCTATTCTGGTGTATGGTTATATTCATTCATCCGATATGATTCAGCAGCTTCTTTGCTCGTTCACGCCACACATAGCCGTTTGGGACCAGAAGGGGCTTCTGTTCTTGTGCCTGTGGTCACCACCGAGCTCACCTTCTGATCCAGTGATCCGTTCCTCAAACCGAATGCATGATTTGGTACGCTGCTGCTGGCACTGGCACCACACTTGAGTGAGAGGAGGAGATGGCTGAACAGAGCAAGAGGGGCTCGCAGCTGGAGAACGGCGAGCACGGGCACAACGGCAAGAAGGCGAGGGCGCAGGCCATGCCCAACGGCGCGATCAAGCAGGAGCAGCAAGAGATAGACGAGGCAGCAGAGGAGGAAGAAGAGCAGGAGGAAGGCGAGGTTAGCCAAGGCAGCGGCTCCGGAGCCATGGAGGAGGCGCAGATCAATTTGAGGTTTGGGATCACCTTGTTCCACTGCCGATCTTGTCGCCTTCCCCTCAAGCCTCCAACGTTCAAGGTACCTACCTACGGACTACGGTTGCTCTGTTCTCATCGTCGACATGTCATCGAGATCGGCCGTGTTCTTCTGCTTCTGCTTGCACTTGCAGTGTGCGTACGGGCACGTGATATGCGGCAGCTGCTGCAACAGCCACGAGCAGGTGTGCCGCGGCGCCGCCGTCTACTCGCCGTGCGTGGAGGTGGACGCGTTCGTGCGCGGCGCCAAGCAGCCCTGCGCGTACGAGGAGTTCGGGTGCAAGAGCTCCGTGGTCTACTTCGAGGCGGCGGACCACCAGCGCGCATGCCAGTGGGCGCCTTGCTCGTGCCCGGACCCCGGCTGCGGCTTCTTCAGCTCGCCGGCGAGGCTGGCCAGCCACTTCGCTGGCGCCCACTCCTGGCCCGTCACGGAGGTGAGCTACGGGAAGCCGCTCAGGGTCGCCCTGCCGCCGCCGCGGGGCTGGCACGTGCTGGTTGGCGAGGAGGGCCGGCGCGTGTTCCTAGTGTCCGCGTGCACGCTCGGCGCCGCCGCCGCGGTGTCGCTGGTGTGCGTGAGGGCCAACGGCGACGCGGCGGAGGGGGCGCCTCAGTTCAGGTGCAAGCTCTGGGCGGAGGCCGCCAGCAGCAAGGAGAGCGTGGCGATGATGATGTCCATGGTGGCGAGCTGCAGCATGTCCGGCGCCGGTGCGTTCTCGGCCGCTGACCAGGGCATGTTCCTCGCGATGCCACCGGAGATCCTGGACGACGCGTTCGGCGGCGAGGCGCCCGTCCTCATGGTTCGCATCGACAGAGCAGGTGCTGCTGCCAAATCGACCACGCCGGCACCGAGGAGCTCTAGGCCTGTAGCTCTAGGAGGCTGCTGACCTGCGGTGTTGGCTGAGGATGCTACCGGGCGGCGGGCAGCCATGTCTGCTTGGAGCATAATGATGCATGGCAAATGCAAGGGAGCCGAGCCTTCGGCAGCTTGTGACTGTTTTGTTGGGAGATTTTGCTTGTGATTCAGTGATTGTTATTAACCTTGATGTTAGCATACGGGGTTTGGTATTCAAGAATTTCATTAGGCTAAGTAGATCATCATAGCAAAGGAGAATGCCAACGAAGAGGAATTAATAAAATGCCTCTCCGTTAGAGTTTTTATCGTCGATTCATTTCTTCAAAAATGGAAATTTCATTTAAACATCAGGTCGTTTCTGCTGTTCAGAGAGAGAGAGAGCGCGCGCGCGCGCGATGACGGTCCTCGAGGTTCGGTTGGGGTTGGTTTTGCTGAGTTAGTATAGTCGCTCTGTCCAAAAAAATCTAATTATGGAACAATGTTTTAGTAAATACTCCCTCCATCCCAAATTATAAGTCATTCCAAGAATCTTGCAGAGTCAAACTTTTCTAAATTTGACCAAATTTATATTATAAAATAATAATTATTATAGTACTAACTAAGTATCATTAAATTCTTTCTTAATTATATTTTCATAGTTCACTTTACGTTACAAATCTTAGTATTTTTCTCTATAATTTTAGTCAGACGTGAAAATATTTTGACTCTCCAAGATTCTTGGAATGACTTACAATTTAGGATAGAGAGAGTATTTATAATATTAAATAATTGTTATTATATTAATTACGAATATATTTTTATAATATTTGATTTGAAGTCATAAATATGAATATCATTTACTGAAAACTTATTTAAATGTGAACTACTTTACATGGCACGTACGCTTTTGAGCGACAGGAAAACGCGCGTGTCGGGCGCGTGCAGGAGCACCCATTTTGTCAATATTTGCCTCAAACGCTGTCAAACAGACACATGAAAGAACAATTTTGCCCTATAATGGGGCCGTTTGTCAGCCACCCAAACCTTTCTCTTCGTTTCTCTTCCAAATACGGTCGCACCTGTGCTCGCACCGGCGGCTGCCACGCCCTCACCGACCGCTACGCGAGCTCTGGCGGGCCCCACCACACATAGCCCCGCATACCCTCCCCCCGGCCACTACCCATGGCTGCGTGCGTCCGCTCAACGGCGTGGAGCGAGAGGCTGGCGACAAACAGATCCCACAGCGTGCGGTCCCCGCCACTAGGTCAGGCGCCAAAGAGCGGCTTCCGGTCGTCCTCTTGTTGCACGGCCAACAGAGTCTCTGTCCCAGTCTCGACATCGCTACCGCGGCACAGGAAGCAACACAGGTGGTCGTAGCGCTTGGCGCTGGCTATGGTGGCCTCGGCCCTTGCCAAATAAGTCTGGCCGGGAGAGCAGGAGCGGAGCACTACAAATCAAGTTATTAGCGGTGAAGGGATCTAATTGGTCTAGAGAGAGGTGAATAGGCGTATCTTAAAACCTAAAACTCAAAAACTCAAGTTGCATAAGTGAAATGTCTGTCGGTACCAGCGACAGTTTGGGCTGGTACTACTGGTGTAAGACAGCCAGTACTACCGACACAAACTGCTAGTACTATTGACGCCCTAAGAGAGCTACAAAATAAGAATATATTGAGTTTTGATTTTAGATCTGAGAGTTACCCCACTCTCCTAGATGTAGTAGAGGATGATGTTGAAGTTTCCTTGGCTCGGTTCTCCTTCAATATGTAGATCAACCCTTGTTTACCTATGGAAAGGGTAGATAGAAAAAACATGAAGAACACAAGAACAAGGGTAGTCGATGCTACCCCCACAGCAAGATAAGATATTTTTCTCGAGGTTCGGCAATCCCTAGGAAGGAGTTCCCACGTTTTTGTTGTTGAGGTGACCACGAAGGTCTGCCCACTTAGGTCTCCTCATCCAAGCAACCACGAATGTTAGCTTAAGATTTTCACTAAGAATCAAAGGGTGATACAAACACTTCGGGGTGCCCTCACAAATAAAACAACACGTGCAACCACAAAGAACGTCTAGCCAGCTAGGGTTCCAAGAACACAAGAGTAACAAATGTAAACCAACCGACAAGATACAGAAACCAAGTGCTCAAGTCAAGGATCGAAGCTCCCAACTCTCTAATCTCACTTCTCTAGCTCGAATCTTTCAAGGATTGAAGCCTAGGAGCCAAGAGGGAGAGACAGAGTGGGTGAGTCAAAGCTTAGAGATTGTTTTCTTAAATGTGGAGTCGAAGGATTGGGAGTGGTAACGGATAGAAGTGAGGAGAGAGCTATTTATACATATGTTTAGAACAGTTGTCGGTACTACTGGCGCCAAACTACTGGCGCCAAACGTCGGTACTACTGGCCCCCAGATCTCACTGTTGGAAAGGCTCCTAAAGACATCAAAGAAATGCGAGAAATTGACCTACTGGTACCACCGGGCCTGAGCTAGTACTACTGGCCACCGTCGGTACTACCGTTAGAAGGCTGGTACCACCGGTAGTTAAAATCTGCGCAATCAGAGTTGGTGCAAATTTGACTTGCCGGTACCACCGGCGTTTCATCGGTACTACCGACGCTGGCCGATACTACTGGCCTGTGACCAGTACCACTGTCAGTCCAAATTTTCACAGCTTCTAAGGGAGCCATTGGGCTTAGCTTGGACTTGCCAGTACCACCGACTAAGAACGTCGGTACTACCGGCTCTCCCTGGGAGGAAAAACTTTTCTAAGTGCCGGTGAGTGCAAGTATGTCTCTCAAGCGCATTAAGTATATTGACCTGAGCACCCTTATTCTCATCTTACCAACTTAATTTGCATCCCTCTTGATAGTGTGGCGTTTTCTATAACTCAAAAAAGGATAAAAACTTTGTAGCCATTTGAGTCGAAACGTCGTTCATCCATTGAAAATTTTAGGGTACTATAATTCACCAAATATTTTCGTTCTCTTCCATCAATATACTAACACCTATAGATTATGCTCAATAAACATGTTAGTCCCTTATTTGATTATCATTAATTATCAAAACCCATGGGGCGAATGCACTTACAGGCGGCCTTGCGTGCCTTGGTGGTGGTCTCCTCAAAGAGCTCCTTAAAGACGAAGCCCTCTCATTTGTAGCCACCGCAAAGCTCGGTCCCGCGATAATCTGGGCACTCTTCTCCGTCTACATGTTCTTGTTCGTCCTGTTGGAGCGCAGCTGGAGGTGGCAGACGCTGTTGACCTCGCCTTCTTGTGTTGATGGAAGTGGGAGAAGTAGTGGCAACATGAAGCGAAAGAAGATATGCTGCGGAAGGAGTGAGGCGGGCTGGTAGTCTGAGTCTAGAGGGGGCACGAGCATGGCCATGGCGGGTAGCAGCAGTAGGAGGAGATGCAAGGCAAGTGATGGATTTTGCAAAAAAAAATTAGGAACTAAACAAGGCCTAAGGAAAGGACCGCGTGGGGAAGGATTGGGAGACAGAGGCATTTTGGATACTTTTTCTGGTTAGGCCCACATGTCACGGCTGGTAAACAGCTGAAATCAAACTAATGATAGACGGAATGGCATAGAGGGCAAAAAAAGAAAAGTGTCATGACACATAGGTCCACTTCAACTTTTTAGTAGCATAGAGAAAGATACTATCTTTTTTAATGGCACATAAGGAAAAACCTCTTCTTTCTTGGGCACGGTCATGGCCCATTTGCGTAGTGCTGTCCGGGCCTTCTTCGGCGTGGCGACGTCATTGGCGACTTTGTCTCCACTCCTTTTCTCCATCTCTCTTGTGTCATACTTTGCGAAAACTTTTTAGGCTACTATAGCACTTTCCTTTGTATTTGGCAATTGTTGTCTAATCATAGACTAAATAAGTTCAAAAAATTCGTCTCGTAAATTACAGGTAAACTATGCAATTAGTTATTTATTTTAACTATCGCCTTGTTTAGTTGGCAAAATTTTGGGATTTCAGGTATTGTAGCACTTTTGTTTGTATTTGATAAATATTGTCTAATCATGGACTAACTATGCTCAAAAGATTCATCTTACAAATTACAGGTAAACCGTATAATTAGTTTGTGTTTTCGCTTATATTTAATACTTCATGCATGTGCCGCAAGATTCAATGTGACGGAGAATTTAAAATTTTTGACAAAATTTTTTGAAAACTAAACAAGGCTTATATTTAATGTTTCATACATGTACTTCAATATTCGATGTGACAGAATCTTAAAAAAATAAATTTTAAACTGAACTAAACAAGGCCTAATTGACCTCAGGCAAGAAGCAACGTACCACTGGTGCAAGCCAGGGGCAGGGCTGGAGGGTGATTTTAGCCCTTGTTCAATTCACTCCAAAAACTAAAAAAATTAAAAGATTTTTCGTCACATCGAATTTGGTATATGCATGAAGCATTAAATATAGACGAAAACAAAAACTAATTGTACTGTTAGTCTATAAATCGCGAGATGAATAAGTCTAGTTAATCTATAATTAGACAATAATTGTCAAATAAAAACGAAAATGATACGGTACCGCGATCTAAAAACGAAAATGCAACCACAATGTTGTCTGAAACCAGTCCATAGGAAGTTAAATATTCAATATCAGGTAGCTGAAACATTGTGGAACTGGTCTATAAGGTAGTCCATAGCTAAAGTCGACCATAGGATTATGGACTAACCATAAGCAATAAAAAATATTACTCTCTCTCTGTGTGTTTCTGCTCTCTGCGTGCAAGATCTGCTCGGCCCAATCACCTCACCTGCACGTAGGAAGAAGCCGGCTGCAACTTGATTGATTTTTAATATTTTTTATACCAAGAGAGGCTCATCTAATGGACTCACATTGTAGCGAAATACATAGCTATGGACAACTAACACTGGACCCACCTTTATGGACCAACTAGTCCATATACATTGCCCTTGCTCAAGGTCGACGACCGAAGAGGGTAGAGCTGCTGCTGGGCGAAATCAGTGTGTAGTATGGCCTTGTTTAGTTCATCCAAAAAAACAAAAAAAATTCAAGATTTTATGTCACATCAAATTTTTGGGCACATGTATAGAACATTATATTATAAAAATAAAAATTAATTGTACAATTTGCTTGTAAATTATGAGATAAATCTTTTAACCTTAGTTAGTCTATGATTGGACAATATTTATCAAATAAAAATAAAAGTGCTACATTACCAAAAATAAAAAAATTTGGAAACTGAGCAAGGCCTAACTACTCCCTCAGTCCAAAATTAAGTTCGTTTTAAGTTTTCGTGCTACGAGTTTAATATGATTTGTAGAAAATTTATATAATATTTGTATCTTCAAATAAATTTGTTAAAAAACTAGACTTAAATATTTTTCCAATACTATAAATATTAATATTATGAATATATATATCTAATTAAAGTTATTTATTAGAAAACGTAAATGACGAAGGGAGTACTCCTACTGGATACGGTAGACGAGACGGGTGTGTGCGTTCACGTTTGTAAAACAGGTACTATAGCACTTTCGTTTGTATTTGACAAATATTATCCAATCATGCACTAACTAGACTCAAAAGGTTCGTCTCGTCAATTTCGACCAAACTGTGCAATTAGTTTTTATTTTTGTCTATATTTAATATTCCATACATGCGTCTAAAGATTCGATGTGACGGAGAATGTGAAAAATTTTGCAAAATTTTCTAGGAAGTAGGACCTGTTTAGATTGGGAACGAAAATTTTTTGAGTGTCACATCGGATGTGTCGGAAGGATGTCGGGAGGGGTTTTTAGAAACTAATAAAAAAACAAATTACATAGCTCGTTAGAAAACTGCAAGACAAATTTATTAAGCATAATTAATCTGTCATTAGCATATGTGGGTTACTGTAGCACTTAAGGCTAATCATGGAGTAACTAGGCTTAAAAGATTCGTCTCGCGATTCTTAACTAAACTGTGTAATTAGTTTATTTTTTTATCTATATTTAAGGTTCCATGCATGTGTCTAAAGATTCGATGGGATGGATGAAAAAATTTTGGGTAGGGAAGGGCCTAAAGCCCCAGGGAGCCAGGCCATTGTGCGGCGTGTCGAAGGATGCGTGCGTGGCGGCGGATGGGCACCTGCGCTGTTGGCCAGGCTTTCTGAATCTTTCACAGAAGCAGCCCGTCTCGGGGAACAGCACGCGGAAAGGAGGCCAGCTGCACCCCATTTCGCTCGTCGGTCACGCTGCACGGCACTGCACCCCGCTGGCAGACATCACTCGCAATGCTTTCATGTAGGGTCTCTACAAAATTTTGAAAAAAAATGTAGATTCCATGACACATACATAAAATATTAAATATAAATAAAAATAATAATTAATTTTACAGTTTATTTAAAATTTAAGAGATAATTTTTTAAATTTAGTTAGTTTATTATTTAATAATATTTGTTAAATACAAATAGTGCTGCTGACAAATTTTTGAAAAAAACGAGGCCCAGCTCTGCCTACATGCTGCAGGAGGGGAGTGATGTCTGACAGCGGAGCGCAGTGCCGTGCAGCGTGACCGGGAGCGAAATGGGATGCAGCAGGCTCCTTTCCGCGTGCTGTTCCCCGAGACGGGCTGCTTCTAGGCCCGGTTTAGGCCTTGTTTAGTTAAAAAAATTTACAAAATTTTTCAGATTTCCCGTCACATCAAATCTTTAGACGCATGCATGAAGTATTAAATGTTGACGAAAATAAAAACTAATTGCACAGTTTGGTCGGAATTGACGAGACGGATATTTTGAGTATAGTTAGTACATGATTGGATAATATTTGTCAAATACAAACGAAAATGGTACTATTCATACTTTGCAAAAAATTTTGGAACTAAACAAGGCCTTAGATTGGACGTGAAATTTTTTGGGTGTCACATCCGATGTGTCGGAAAGATGTTGGAAAGGATTTTTAGAAATTAATAAAAAAACAAATTACATAGCCCGTCAGGAAACTGCAAGACAAATCTATTAAGCATAATTAATCTGTCATTAGCACATGTGGGTTACTGTAGCACTTAAGGCTAATCATGGAGTAACTAGGCTTAAAAGATTCGTCTCACGATTTTCAATCAAACTGTGTAATTAGTTTATTTTTTATGTACATTTAATGTTTTATGCATGTATCCAAAGATTTGATGGGATGGATGAAAAAATTTTTGGTGGGAAATTAAACAGGGCCCTATGCAAGATTTGGTCAGAGATTCAAAATTGAGGCCTTGTTTTTATGACCTTGTTTAGTTCCAAATTTTTTTGTAAAATAAGAATAGTAGTACTTTCGTTTGTATTTGTCAAATATTGTCCAATTATGAACTAACTAGACTCAAAAGATTCGTCTAGTCAATTTCGACCAAATTGTACAATTAGTTTTTATTTTTATCTATATTTAATATTCCATGCATGCGTCTAGAGATTTGATGTGACGGGGAATCTTGAAAAATTTTGGGTTTTTTTTGGAAGTAAACAAGGCTTGACTAATTAGACTTAAAAGACTCATCTCGCAAATTACAGATAAATTATACAATTAATTATTTTTTAAATCTATATTTAATGTTTCATATGCATATGCTAAGTTCGCAATTTTTTTTTGATATAAACAAGACCTTGGCCTTGTTTAGTTCGTGAAGGAAAAATTTTCGTGACAATGTAGCACTTTCATTTGTTTGTGGTAATTATTGTCCAATCATAGACTATCTAGGCTTAAAAAATTCGTCTCGTCAATTCCGACTAAACCGTGCAATTAGTTTTTATTTTTATTTATATTTAATACTCTATGCATAGGTCTAAAGATTTGATGTGACAGAAAATCTTTAAAAATTTTGGGTGTGTTTAGTTCGTTTTCGAGACAAGCCTGGCTAGCAAAACTAAGCCTGGCTAGTCTTAGCTTGCTCCAACTAAGCCAATTCACAGTTGTTTGGTTGTCTGCATTATGTTAGCCTGGCTACAACATATGTTTGTTTGGTTGGTTGGCTTGATTTGCATAGAGTCACCTCTTTCTGTTGGATGGTAAGTTCACCCCCTCTGAGACATTGTGTCGAACAGCTGCTGGGCATGCCCCTCGCCACCGTCCTCCTCCTCCTCGTCGAGCATTCAAGCACATGTTCCCTCTGTTGGACGGTGATGCGGTCGCGGCGCGTCATCGTGAGCCTGCGCAGCTCCTCGTCCTCGATCATGAGCTCGGCCAGAGTGGGCGCCTTGCCCCGCCTCCTCTTGACCCCGTCCTCCACATCCCTTGCCGGCCTCGTGGGCTCGTCGTCTCTCTCCCACGGGAGGACGACATCATCGAAGCTGGTGGCCGCGAACTGGCGGTCGGGCCACGCCCAGCTGCGGTCGAGCACGTCGCCGAGGCGCTCGGTGCCGTCGGGGGGCGCGCGGCGGTCGTGGCAGCAGAGGCGGAGGAGGGACGACATCGTCTGGCGGCCGCGAACTGGCGGTCGGGCCACGCCCAGCTGCGGTCGAGCAGGTCGCCGAGGGGCTCGGTGCCGTCGGGGGGCGCCGCGGCGGTCGTGGCAGTGGAGGCGGAGGAGGGGTCGTCATCGTCGGAGGCGAGGCCGAGGTTGCGGAGGTGGTGCATGATGCGGTGACGAGAAGGGAGCGTCGGGGCTAGCTCTGGCCTGGCTTCAGAAGAAACACCAACCCCGTGTTTCTTTCTGGGTCTGGCTCCGGATGTACGGATAGCCAGCTGGGAACCAAACAACACAATTCTAGCCCAACCAAGCAAAAACCACCTTAGGAGGCTAACCAAACACAAGCTTTGAATTTTTGGGTGGAAGTAAAGTGCTACTGCCTACTGCAGCCGGTACAGTGCTACATATCCTCGTGAGTGAGGACAACGGCAACCCACAAGTACCCAACAAGCCACTGTTTCTAAATTTTTTGGAACGCTGTTTCTAAGTTTTTTAAAAATCGATACTGTAGTATTTTCGTTTGTATTTGACAAATATTATCTAATTATGAACTAACTAGACTCAAAAGATTTATCTCATCAATTCGACTAAACTGTACAATTAGTTTTTATTTTTATCTATATTTAATATTTTATACATATATTTAAAGATTACAGAAAATCTAAAAAATTTTGTAAATTTTTTTAAAACTAAACAAGGCCAAGTCTACTCAACCCAACCGGCCAGCCCACACCACCGAAGGAAAAAAAAACACTTTTGCTCTCCTGTCCCCTCGGCCATGTCTTCCCAGCAGCAGCAGAAGAGGGTTCCTGACCAGGACGGCGAGCACGCCAACGGCGCCAAGAGGTCCAGGGCGCTGGCCATACCCAACGGCGAGGTGAAGCAGGAGCAGCGCGGGCAGGGAGAAGAAGAGGCAGGCCAAGGCGAGCAGGGAGAGGGAGCTTTGGTTGCGGTGGAGCAAGCCATGGAGGAGCCGCAGATCAACATCCGGATGGCCGTGTCTCATCTCCACTGCCATGCCTGCGTCCTGCCCCTCAAACCCCCAACCTTCGAGGTCAGTTCTCCTGCTGATCGTATTGAGAGAGATTTAGCGGGGGAAATTCGGTTGGGTCTTTTTCAGCTGAGGAGGGTTTTCTGCAAGAAAAAATTGAACAGCATGGAAAGAGGGAAGAGGGAAGAGGGGAGAGGGTTTTCTAGCAGGAAATCAAGAACTTTTCTTTGGTATTTAGGGATTTTTTTCCCTTTGGGTCGGGTGTTTTGTGCTATGATGAAAGCTTGAATCTTTTTGGACCGAAAAAATTCTGTGCAGAGAAATGTTGATTTGATTCTTGAAACTCTTGCCTTTGTTTTGGTTGCAGTGCGAGGCCGGCCACGTCGTGTGCCGCGCCTGTCGTGGCAGCCACGTCCAGGCCTGCGCCGGCGCCGGCACCTATGTCTCCTGCGCCAAGCTGGACGGGATCGTGCGCGACGCCAAGGTGGCGTGCGCCTACGAGGCGTTCGGCTGCACGAGCTGGGTCGTCTACTACGAGGCGCCGGACCACCACCGCTCCTGCCGGTTCGCGCCCTGCTCCTGCCCGGCCCCTGGCTGTGGGCACTTCACCTCGCCGGCGAGGCTGGTCGAGCACTTCTTCAGCCACCACGCCTGGAACGTCACCGAGGTCGACTACGCGAAGCCGTGCAAGCTCGCCGTCCCGGGCCCCGAGGACAAGCTGGTCCTGGTGGGCAAGGCGGACGGGTCCGTGTTCCTCGTGTCTCCGTGCGCCTTCGGCGCGGCCACGGCGGCCGTGTCGCTGGTGTGCGTGAGGGCGTGCGGCGACGTGGCTGCGGGGGCACCCCAGTACACGTGTAACCTCTGGGCGGAGGTCGCGGGCAACGCCCTGCTGCTCACGTCTGTGGTGGCCAGCAGCGACCTGGTTGGCGGCTTCCCAGCGACCGACAAGGTCATGTTCCTGCCACTGCCGCAGCTGCTGTACGACGAGTCCGGCGAGCCGCCTGCCCTCATGGTCCGCATCGACAAAGTCGGCGCGTCCACTATCAGGTCAAGGTCCCCGTGTGCCACTCCGCCGTCGAGCCTGCCCAGGAGGATGCTGCAGTAATGAGGATCGGAAACTAGGCACTAATTAATTAGCTTGGTTAGCAGTAATGCATACTCCTTCAATTTTGCAGAGTGTTCGTAGTAGCTGCCTAGCTGGATGTGGTGGACTGGTGGTTAGTGGTGAGGATCATCAGAATGACAAGAGCATGGATTAGTGTGTTCGTGGTAGCTGGATGTGGTGGTTAGTGGTGAGGTTCATCAGAATGTCAAGAGCATGGATTAGAGTTTAGTACTACTAGTTCTCAGCATTTTACTTGGTGTCTAATTCTAGTTTGGTACTTGAATGCAAGTAGCTCTACTTATTTATGCAACCTATAATTCCTCCAAGATTTGTTCCTTCACAGTTCGTATTTTGACATCAAGTGAACTATGATCAAAATTCAAAAGGGTAATGGCAATATCAGACAATTAGACATCTTGTAATCTGTGTGCAAATAGATTGGGATCATCTGTGCAAGGACAGGGGCGCTGGAGACAGGTTGTACATTGTAGTCTTGCTGGCACTGCAAGTCTTTGCAATGGCTCTATTATCTTCACCTGGCCCTGGCTGTTGATCATGAGATGTATGGCTGGCCAGCGTCACTGTGTCAGTGATGCCTTGCCTTTGAGATGTATTGTAGGCAGTAGGCCCGTATCCTGTTGTCTCGTGCCGAGTTCAGAGTTCTTCTGCAGCCATGTCTCATTGGTTTGAAATTTCTACCTCTGTCGACAAAAGAAATTTCTATCAGGTTCAAATCTTGTGTATTTCCCTTTTTTATTAGTGATTGATGGATGCTGTGGACTGAATCTTTTGTTGTTTGGTAGAAGTACTGCTCTGTGAAACTGATCAATACATTAATTAGTTTTGTGAAATTGATGATAGAGGAAGACTTTGTCACTCTTACTTGTTACAAGCTATATTTCAATTTGCTGAACATGGTTTATCGAAAAAAATGCAGTGTGTTTTATTAAAACAAACTCTGTAGGTACAGGTAATACTTTTTTTTGCAATATTTGCAGAATAGCTGTGAAGTGCATAATATCAGCCGGGTGAGGTCATGATTAATGCAGATTATATTCTATTCTATTTTTATAATTCATTTTCATAAATTACCTATCATGCACATAATGGCTTGCTGATGGTATCTAAGACACTAAGACTAAGAAGAATTTCCTCTGCTTAGTGCTGGTTGTAACTGCATATTTTACTATTTGAGTAGTCTTTCCAGTGAGTTTCCTGTTCAGTTCCTTTTACACATAGCTTGTTATTCCGTCAGTTTTCTGGGCAAACTTTTTGCTTGCGATCAGCATCGGACTGGCCCTTCTTTTAACTGCTAGACAAGCTAAAGAAACCAAAGAGAATTGGAAGACAACATACAGGATGTTGTATTGATTAATACTAATTAAATATGCTGTAGCACCAGTCATATGACAACGGATTGTTCTCTTGTACATCTGAAAAATGAATAATGGTCGGTTTGCTCATTGCAGCAACCTCATAAATAGTTGCTCCTAAAACATGCTATTTTGGCTATTAAGATAGACAAGCTGTTAAACTCCTGTGTTGTCTTGATTGGTGTGTGTCTGGATTATTTGGATTGTCAATCTTCAGCTGTAGTTCTTGGAGACGTGTCAGTTTGTATTTGTAAGTGTCTTTGAATAATTATCCTATATATTCTGAAATGTAGAGTGTCTTCGAATAAATGCCCTATTTCTTGATGTTGGATTTTTTTCGTTGCCAGTAGTAGTACTAATTACTAAAGGATATTGCTCAGGTTTTTGAATAATTACTAAGAACTCTGTTTTTTAACTTTCCAGGTTAGAAGAAAGAAGATGCAAGAAGGAGAAGCTGCAAATTGCAAGAGTCAACACCACAGCTCTTTTTCTGAAAAAAAATATATTTAACAGAAGAGGAAATGGCTAAGCACATCAATCCATATGTCATGCTCATATATGCACTGTCCAAGTTAATACTAGTATCTGTTGTATCTAGGAGTAGTACTGTCTACTTATGTATGCTGATCAATCAAGAGCTTATACTCAGTTATTGGGTGTTATGTTATTGAGTTTTTATATGCTGACCCCTTCTTGTTATGCTCTGTTATTGAGTGTTATGTGCTATCATAATGTACACTCAATTACTCATATATTTGGTTTAAAGCAAATAATATCCATGTTAACAATTTGGCTTTTTCCTTCTACCTCTAGGCTTTTTTCCCATCCTCTTCCTTTATGCCAATTCTTTTTAGCATTACAATAGTTTGGTTCCTCCTTATGTGCCATTTCCACCTAGCAAATACTAGTAGCCTTGTTGTAGAGAGTATAGCGTATAGCTTGCAGAATCCTCATACAGGATCTTGAGTTGTTTTTCAGTTCTCTGAAAATTTGAAAATTTTTTGGTTTCAGAGAACTGGAGACTACATAATTTTATGTACTGCATGCTGAAATAAAGCCATATACTGACATACTAGGAAGCAATTTGCCTTGTGATTTGTGAGGGCTGTGATGTGACGCATTTTTTGTCCTTTCTAAATTGTTGGGAGTCAAACTCGACAATAATCTGATAGTATCAATGAATTCAGTAGTTGTCTTCATTTACACTGCTTTGTTAGGTGAGCATTACCAGTGATTACATTAGTGATAGCTAGTTTCTTTTTCTTGTTTACAATAATCTTGCATACTGTTATAATTGCTCGATCTATCATACTGATTCCTGTCTCCTGGTTGGTGATTGAGCTCTTGGTCGGCAGGTACTTCTCCCCTACAGCAGTAGCGGATAAAATCACTTGAAGTGAGCATCTTCCTCCACATATCCACTGATCTTATGCATTTATTAGTTATATTACCTTTGATTTCTGGTAAATTGTTGGTCTTGCTCGCCTTGTTACCATAATTATTTTGGTTGCCCAGCCATGGAAGTAGAATAAATCTGGGAGCAATGGGTAATCTTCAAATTATCCGTTGAAATTGTTCTGTTCTTTCTGTGATGGCAAGGATGCATATTGGGGAAAAAATGATATATGGCATTATATAAACTGAACCTTTATAGTTGCTGCAATAGCCCGTGCATATGTTCTCTGGCTTGCTTTGGCTGGAGCAATTTATGAGTGATGTTTCTGTAGCTGGCTTGTTTGCCGTGTGGACACAACACAGAGATGTCGTTCTGCTTAGTAATCTTGGCAATTCTTCTCTCCCTCCTACCTCTATAGAAAAGATTAACAAAAAAAGTCCCTTTGATTGTTCACAGAATCCTAGTTTGTCCAATGTCCATTAGATATTTCTTTTGGCTGCTTCTGTTATGCAGGATACAAAATCTTAGGCTTGTGAATTTGTGATGGATGATTCAGATCAGATACTATACTTCTGGACTGATATCTCTGAACTGAAACAAGTAACCTGGTAAGCCTGTGACAATTTGTTGTAACGATTTTTTTGGTGGTTTGTAATAAAGACGGTTAAGAGTTAACTTTAATTTATGTTTGCTTTGCAGCAGATACATGGAGATGAGGTTTTGAATTGTCGTCTGACAGAAGGAAACAAGGTTGCAATTTATGCTACTGTTAGATTCTAAGACAAACGAAGATGGATATTTAACTTTGGCCATGAGCATACTTGTTTGCAACTTTTAAGTAATCTGTTAAATTGATCGTGTAGAGTTTTCTTATTAGCTATTGAAATGCACTCATACAAACAGTACTATGTTCATGTATGGACAAGTTTTTTTTTAAAAAAAAAAACAGATTTTTCAGAATTCAGAGTTAGTACTATGTTCATGTATCAGAGTGTCAAGAGATGGATTAGAGTTAAGTACTGCTAGTTCTCAGCATTTTACTTGGTGTCTGTAATTCCTCCAAGATTTGTGCTCCTGTGAAATTGGTTCGTGCTTTCTTGACGAGCCTTCAGAGTTGGTACTTTGATATCAAGTGTACTATGATCAAAATTCAAAGAAGGGTGATGGCAATATCAGACAATTAGAATCCCTTTAAAGCTTACTTCTTGTAATCTTTGTGCAAATAGATTGGGATCATCTGTGCAAGGACAGGGGCTAAATTGTACTAGTGTTGCTGGTAGTCCAAGTCTTCGAACGTGGTAAATTTTTTTGATTCATATGTTTTTTTATATAAAATTACTGCATTGCAATAGCTCTAGGATCGTCACCTTTCTCGCTCGGATTCGTGTTCCCCTTGCCCTGGCTTTTGATCATGAGATGTATGCCTGGCAAGCGTTGCCTTTTTGGTTGAACCTGATCCGATTTGATAGATATATGTCTGTTCGCTGAATCGTTTTAACGGCTGATACTCATTAGCCGCCCAAATGATTCATAGAACAGGCAAGGGTGAAATTCTATTTACCTCCGCTTTTTTATGCCCATTTGCTTGCGGTTGGATCTGCTCTGCTCGAGTGTTTCAGTTTTTCCTTTCCATATGTGTTCTAGTAGCAGTTTTGCCTCTCATTCAGAAGCCTTTTACATATATGCCATTATAAAAGATCAAAAAAACCTATATACCATTAAAGTTAAAAAGTTTGCCTGTAACAACCTGTATGTGTACATGTGAATTTTTTAAATAATATATATATATATATATATATATATATATATATATATATATATATAAGAGGCAAAATTTCAGTCTAATCTTTCGTCTGGTCGGATTTTCGTCTGGCCTCTTCCCAGACTGGTTTCGACTCGCAGTCTAAATCCAAATCCAAGTCGGGCGTGCTATTGTAAAGGCAGACGTCGAACCAAAACAAAAATGTCAAAAATACCAAACCCAAGCAAAGCCAACGGGAATCACTCCATGAGAGTAGTTCAGCCCAACCGTGCGAATGCTAGATGCAGAACCGAAGCGAACTTTGTGGCAAAAGCATGATCAGGCCAAGCAAAAATACACGGAGTACAATACATGAACAGGAAAGACATCCACTTGCGTGCCGCCGAGGCCACCGAGTTCGTCCGAGGCGATTGTTGCGAAGGTCATCTCGCAGATGGCGACACGTGCGTCGTGGAGCGTGGAGGCAAAGCGCGACGCGCGGACGCCGCCGCTCCCAATCCCAGCGCCTATGGTGAAGAGGTCGTAGTCGTACTCCCCCTTGGCGGAGGCGCCGTTGGGCGCCGCCGCGGCGGACGCCGAGACGTGGCGGCGGCAGGGGCAGGCGAGCCTCGGGAGCGCGGCAAGGGACGGGAGGCGGAGGAAGCCGCGGCGGAGCTGGTGGGTCCCGCGCGGGGAGAGGGTGTGGGTGAGGGTTTGCGCGTGGAGGAGCAGGAGAAAGGGAGCGTCGCGTGCGCTGCCATGGCTGGCTCCTCGCCGCAGTGTCGACGGCAGCGCCGCTTGCGAGAGTGTGGGGGAGGTGAGGGAGCGAGGAGGCGAGGCGAGGCCTGGCCAGATCTTGATTTGTCTGGTGCGTGTGTAGATGGAGAAAGAGAATGCGTCTTCCTCCCCGTCTGAAGGCGTATAGTTTAAGAACCCCGCTAATCAACTATGAAGGCATAATTGTGATAGGCTAAAATAGTTTACATAAACAAATTTGCGACCCACATGCTGCCAGGTTCCATCGGTGACTAAAATAAATTAAATATGAAAAATATATTTTATAATTATCTTATACCTAATACTAAAGAGGTAAAATTTTAGCCTTTTTTTTGTCTGGATTTTTTTGTCTAGCTATTTATATTGTCTCAACTGTTACCATGTTCACTCAGGAATCTGCGTGCGGAAATCTGCCGACAATAATTTAGAAGACAGGAAAGACCATCACGATTTAGATCGAGACCAAAATACTCCTCCTCAAAATTGAATCCAGGTCGCACACGACACAGACCCAAAAACGAACCAAACTAGATGTGGATTCTAGATCCAGACCAGTACCAAATCAAGTCCAAAACAAATCACATACCAAATCTATGAAAACCATACCAAATAAAGGCAACCAATAATATATATATATATATAAAGCCGAGCATGAACAGCAACGGTTAAGAGCATGGTTTAGGAGCTGCCTGCCTGAAATAAAAGAGACGACTTCTGGCGACCATGGACAGATAAGAAATAGAGAGAGCGAAGATGGTGAAGATGCTTGGCCACGCTCTGGCTTCTCTCGACGCCCTCCGTACCCCCTGGCCACTACTCGTCGGCGCGCCTGACCGATGCGGTGCGGTGGCAGGAGAGCAGCGAGTCAGCAACTGCATCAGTCGTGGGAAAAAGCAGGAGGAGCAGTAGCATGTGGATCTTGACGAATGGTGCCATCTTGTCCCCTACCTCTGATGTGCTAGCGACGAACATGGTTGCCTGTGTTGCGTGATGGCCGAAGGGAGGATATAATAGGATAAGGCATAAGGAGTCTCAACTCTGAAGACAAAAATATATACTAAGGGTTTTTTTGGGCTGGGCCATTTGGTATGGACCAATGACACAATCGTTGTGTGCTAAAAAAAAGGTATGGCTATTATTTTCCAATGGCATATATATATTTCTTTTGAGCTAAACTATTCAAATTCACTTCTCTCTACTTCCATAATTCGACAAATATTTATTTAAATCAAATATGGAAATTTATTTAATTATAAGCTTTAGCCATTAATTTCAAAAACATCTACAAGAATTTATTTATTTGCTTTAATCTAGAGGCATGCCATGGCCGTAGAGTCACTATATATAGAATTAAACACACAATTAACATATGTGATATGTCCATCTGCATTATGCAACAAAATTACACAACTAATTAAAATGTATGATATGATCATTAAATTTCTGAGCTATAAATTGTTTATTGGTCGTAAGGTGTGCTTCCCGTTGCATCGCACGGGCATATTTTCCTAGTTATAATAAATTTGAAATGCATCGAAAATATTCATTATACTGAATATTCCAAAATTTCAAATTTATTATAGTTATTAAAAAAATTTGCATGCACATACAAGTTGTTACAGTGATTTTTTTCATAATGATAAACAGAAAAAAGTGAAGTTTTTTTAATAGCAGAAAGTTATAGTGGCACTAGAGGAAAAAATGATTTTTTTGGTGTATTTATAATTGAGGGCAAAAGCGTCTTTTTTACTGGACTTCTGTTATATGCAAAATTGACAGAAGTGGCACGTAGGTAAAAAAACTTCAGACAAAGGGTACTCACGAACTTTTCAAATTTCCAGTGGTTATTTCGATCTTTTATAATGGTACATAGGTAAAAAGCTCCTCATTTAGTCTCTCACTGTACAAACAAAGAGACAAACAGTAAAAGCCAGGAGTCATTGCACGGTGGAAGTGGAAGTGGAATGTGGCCTGGCTTAGTTCATGAAAATAATTTTTTTGGTATTATAATATATTTATAACTATAATAATAATTAATATCTAATATAAACTAATTGAATTTAAAAGATTCGTATCATAAAATATATGTAAACTATATAATTAGTTATTTTTAATTTATATTAAATATTCTATTTATGTGTCTAATGAGACGAAAAGTTTGTAGGTCGAAACTATACAGGGCCTGTAAGGTTGTCTCCAACAGATATGACCCAAATACAAGACGCATTCGCCGATTTGGGTAACGCACAGGAAAAGAATACAGAACTCATAACTCCTCTTCTCCAACAGCAGACGCATCAGAGCATCCTCTTCTCTTCCCCCGTGAGCCACGCCCCACGCCGCCTCTTCCCTTCTTCTCTTCACCGGTGGGGATGGGACGCCATGGCTGCGAGCCTGCGACATCTCCAAGCGACGATGGGAGCGCCTCCCTCCTCGCCGAGCAGATCTCGGCATCTCGCCATCCTTCCCGCCGAGCTATCAAGCACCGAGGTCGTCGAGCGCTTGCTTATCACCTCCATCTATGGGCCCGCCTAGTCGCACCCTGCCGGCACCGTGGTCGCGACTCGCCGTCGTCATCTGTGGGCCCGCCTGGCCGCCCCTCGTCGGCACCACGGTCGCGCCTCGCCGTCGTCGTCTGCGGGCCGCTCCGACCAACCTCCTCGAATCGCGTGGAGGCAGGAACCAGTGGCGCGCGGCGAGCCAGATGGCTAGGAGAAGTGGAAGTGGGGGCGGAAGAAAAGGAGGGAGGGAGAGAGAGGGAGCAGGACCTCGACGGCGTCAGCTTCATCCAGTTTTGCGTCGAGGAGAGAGGCGACTCATTTTTGCCTTCTAGTTCACCCAGGACGCAAAATGGGTTACATGTTTGCCTCTTCTGTTGGAGTGTGTTTCTTTCGGTTAAAACACTGTGGAGGACGCATTTTGCGTTTGCCTCGCCGTTTGCCAAGTCTGTCGGAGACAGTCTAACCCCGGCTATGCATGGAGCATTTCTGCAGTACTACTGGAACATGATGCCCTTTGCCCTAGAGGCCTTGTTTAGTTGGGGATAGGTTGAAAGTATATCGGAACATGTTTTCAGAAACTAATAAAAAACAAATTCATAGCTCATCCGAAAAATATAGGATGAATTTATTAAGCTTAATTAATTCATCATTACATATAGATTACTATAGTAATTATGGTTAATCATAGACTAATTAGACTTAAAAAATTTGTTTCGTGATTTACAGCCAAATTATGTAATTAGTTTTTCTGTCTATATTTAATGATTTATGTATACTCTCTTTATATCCATAAAGGAAGTCGTTTAGGACAACGACACGATCTCCAAAGCCTAACTTTGACTCTTATCATGTTATAAAAATATTTATCAAAAACTGTTATATGTATATTTTTATAAAAGTATTTTTCAAGACAAATCTATTTATATGGTTTTCATATTTTTAAACTCAACGACTTAAAAGTTATTCATGATTTATATTCCTAATATTTGATCTAAATTTAGTACAAAATGATTTTTTTATAGGTATGAAGGAAAATAGTACCTCCGTCCATGAAATAATCAATTCCTAGAATCCGTGTCAGTTATTTTTTAAAAAAAATTTAACTAAGTTTATAGAAAAGAGTAACAACATCTATGATATGAAATGCGCATCCTATAAAAATATATTTTATGATGAATCTAATGATACTAATTTGATACTATCATTCTTAGCATATATTTCTAGAAATTTGGTCAAAGTTTAAAGTTTTTGACTTCGGCCTTGTTTACTTCCAAAAAATTTTGCAAAACATGAATAGTAGCACTTTTGTTTGTATATTTGATATATATTTAATCATGGACTAACTAGGCTCAAAAGATTTATCTTGCAAATTATAGATAAACTGTGTAATTAGTTATTTATTTTATTTATATTTAGTGCTTCATGTATGTGCTGAAAGATTCGATGTGATGGAGAATATAAAAAATTTTGTAAAAATTTTTGGAAATTAAATAAGGCCTTAAAATAACTCTAAAAATTGGGAACAAGGAAGTATTTGATAGGGTCACCAACTCACCATCAATGCAAAAAGGTACGTGACCCAGCTACGCGTCCCTAGAACGTCCCTTCGTCTCCTTGTCCTTGTTTAGTTCCAAAATTTTTGGCAAAATGAGCACCGTAGCAATTTTGTTTGTATTTGATAAATATTGTCCAATCATGGACTAACTAGGCTCAAAAGATTTGTCTCGTTAATTTCGACCAAACTGTGCAATTAGTTTTTATTTTTATCTATATTTAATACTTCATGCATACATCTAAAGATTCGATGCGACGGGGAATCTGAAAAATTTTGCAAAATTTTTGGGAACTAAACAAGGCCTCACAGGAGGTCTCCTGGAATGGTACCCTTTCCTTTGTTCAGTTGACGGTGCATCGTTCTTGCGGCTCTAAGAGTGAGAGAAGAGGTCGTGGGTGGGATCATGAGTGGGGAGCCGTCGCAGACGCCGATGAAGACCGGCGACCGGAGCAGCGCCAAGAAGGCGAGGGTGGAGTCATCACCAAGAGATCAGGTGAAGCTAGAGACGACGACGGGGAAGGAGGAGGCAGCAGCAAGCTGCGGAAGCGGACTGTTGGTCTTGGGAGGGGATGCCGCCGCCGCTGCGAGGACGGAGGTCGTGGTGAGGATCGACAGGGACATGCTCCACTGCCCGCTCTGCACGCTCCCCTTGAAGCCCCCGATCTTCCAGGTCTGCTCGCTCACTCTTCTACCCAGCAAATCCTTGGAGCTGTTCACGCATTCTTCCTAAAAAAGACTTCTTTTTTTTCCTAGTGCGGCGTCGGTCACATGGTTTGCGGCAGCTGCCACGGCCAGCTCTCCACCAACCAGTGCCATTGGTGCGCCGGCGCCAACGCCTTTTGCCCCGCCATGGACGCCGTCATCTCCAAGGTCCTGGTGCCCTGCCCGCACGAGGCATACGGCTGTCGGGCCTCCCTCGCCTACTACCTGGCGAGCGACCACGGGAGCGCGTGCGCGCACGCGCCCTGCGCCTGCGGGGAGCCCGGCTGCGCGTTCCTGGGCTCGCCGCCGATGCTCCTCTCCCACCTCGCCGCGGCGCCGCACTGCTGGCCCGTAGACAAGCTCCAGTACGGCGAGGTGCTCCGTATCCGCGTGCCCGACACCGAGCCGCGCCGCCTGCTCGTCGCGGAGGAGGACGGCGGCGAGCGCGTGTTCGTCCTCGCCGTAGGCGGCGACCGCGCCGCGCGCGTCGTCCCGGTGACGGCGGCGTGCGTGAGGGCGCCCGGCGCGGCGGCGGCCGGGCCGCAGTTCACGTGCAAGATGTGGGCTACGGGGTGCAAGGCCCCCGCGTCGGGGAAGATGGAGAGCGTGCTGGTGGACATGGAGGTGCCGAGCGCGTCCGCTGCCGGCGCGGTGGCGGCAGACGAGGTGGACACGTTCCTGCCGGTGCCGCCCAAGATGCTCCGCGGCCCGTCCAGTCAGATGCACCTCAGTGTCCGCATCGACAAAGTCTGACGGTAGGTCATGCGCTGTTGAATCAAGCTCTCTCCTGCAAGCTGCAAATGGAGTTGACAGCCTTCACTCTTAAGCATTTTGATGATCATGGACAGTCATGCACTAGCATAATCTGTGTTTAGTTGGGCGAGAGCAACTGATCTTTTGTGTAACTCGTTCTCATCATGCTGCATAAATACAACTCTGCAAGTTCAGTTATTATTCTTGATGGGATCAGTTGTGATTTCTTCCGCGATAGTCAGTTAGGAATAGGATAGCTCTTTCTGATATTGTGCCTTTATTATGATCTTTGTTTTCACAAGATTGATCCGGTTGAAGGGCAAGAACATAAAGTTCCAATTTCATTGCTTAGAAACACACCCAAAAATGTAGTAATATTTCTTACCTTGTACAACATTACTTGCTAAACTGGGCATGAACAAAAAAGTGTCACAAATCCTAACAACAACGTTTGGCACATTTCTAATTTGACTAGGTAGCGTGTCCGTGCGTTGCTACGGGATAGTTAATATTTTGTACTAAAAATACATAGATCGCACGATAAGATGACAATACTATAAAAAATAAATATGAACATTAAAATGACATTTAATAAAAAACAAAGTTTGTAAAATTAATCGTCATATGTGTAATGCTATACATGGGTTCAAGTATATATGTAGATATTAATGCCTGTCATATGGGCAATACTGCGTGCCTTGAAACTTGCTTAGCTAACACATGAGCAACTCAGTTACAAGACTTGCTTAGCTAACACATGAGCAACTCAGTTACAAAAGCGACTTGTATCATCATAGAAAAATCTACAAAACATGAGCTAATCTCTCTAGGTTTCCTTGATGATTAGCGCAATCCATGATTGTTGGTTGGCGCCCTCCTTCCATAACTTCACAAACTCTTGGCTATCGGTCTCCAGGATAAGTTGCAGCACCCTCTTGTCTCACGCTAGAGCAGCACTATGCCCACAAGTCAAAAGCTTTCAGGTCAATGCATCAAAGCCATGGGGGTACCACCTCTCAGCCGTGCTCCAACAAAGAGACCTAGGTCGTTTCAGAGAACCACCCCGTACACTCTTGTCCTTGTTTGTTGCACTTGAGCCAACCCTCCCGCTGTGGGCGCCATTGCTGCATAGGATTCACGTTCTTCTTTGGGCTCATCGGCTTGTTCAGGTTCCACAAGTTAAAAGCTGTGTCAAGTGGCCAACGAACCATAACATTAACTGGTATATGAGTATCACAGTATCATCGCAAACTTACAAGATGATCTCATCATTCTTTCCAAAGATCCTTGACACTTTCTCAAGAAAGTGTGTGCTTTCCATCATTCCTTTGCATGTGGTAGAAAGTTCAGAAGCGTTCATGACCTAACCACAACTTAATCATAGCACAAACTAAATAAAGAATACATATTTGTAAACCAAGCAATATGTTATCTCCTCATTCTAGTAGCAGTGGAGCACTGAAGCACCCCCAAAACAAACATGCCTTGTCTTTTGCCTACATGACGAGATAACATTACATCCATATAGTTATTTGCCGACATGTAAATTTTTAATTTTATATCTAAACTATGAAGCTCTCAACATCCATAAACAAAAAGAGAATCAAATGAAGTGAACACAAAGGATCTGAAGTGCTATTACATAACAACTACAACCATGGATCATGATTACTATAGATTGGTGCTAGATACGTTATATATATTAAAGCATACACAAGTAAACAAACTCATAATTTGTTACCATCATATTGAAAATACTCTAAAATTATATTTTCTGTTATCAAATCTCAAACATGATCTAATATAAGTTCAACCAATCAGAACTCTCCACCTTGAGTTCCAATCTGCAGACGTTATACTCGGAGGCATATGTTCCTTTATAAAAAAAGAAAAAAACACATGGACAGAGAAGTCATCATTATCAAGCTAAGGTGGGGAGATGAGAGGAGACCGTCGTCGAGGTGATTCCAACCTTGATGTCAACTTTCTTAGTGTCCAGTGGCCGTGAACTCGGCATGGACAGTGACGACGTCGATGTGAAAGTGGACGCAGGGGTGGAACATGAGGTCGTGGCCCGTTGGGGCAGGAGCAGTGTCGGCTTCATCATGCACCGGAGGCTGAGATATTCATGGACGTGCGAACGTACATATATGGCAACAAGATTTGATTGGTGGTTACCTTCTATGAGTTGTGCTTCTCTGTGGATCCCAGAGTGCTAGGAAATCTGAAAATAACCGATGCGGGGTTTAACCACTTATCTTTTGATTTGCCATCTAGAAGAGCAAGCATTGCAGCTGTACACTGCCTTTTGGCAGGTTAAGACAGCCACAATATTTTTGTGGTGAGTCTTCTAATTGTTGACTAAGAAAAATACACAAACTATAATTCATTCTAAATCCATAATTTGTAGCCACGATAATTTTAGTTTAATCAGGAAAACATGATAAATAACATGAGTTTGTCCCCCTTGACGTGCAATTGTTTGCCTCTATTTAGAACTAACTGAAACCTGACCCTGAACCTAGCGACCTTGGTGCAGTGCTATCTATTTTATAGAATGAAGTGAAGAGAAGGTTAGAGAAAATTATATCTAAATCTAAATGTAAAAAAGAGGACATATTCTATGACCAGTAAAGTTAGAGTGTACAAAATTGCTCCGTCCATGATGATCTGTGCCACTGTCGATGCCTTGATTAGCAGAACCTCTTTAATCTTAAATGACCACAAGTATAGTTGTTAGTTCTAAATGCAGTAAAAAGAATAACCAGAACTATAGTTGAATACGCTAGCTTTTGTTGAAGCAATCACACAGAAAAATCAATAGTGCATACAAGTTTTATTTTAAGTCTTAACATAATGGAACCATACAATGTTTAAGACCATTGCAGGCAACCAAGAGACCACTGTACCTTGGAAAATTGAAGATGCAACATTTTTTTTGCAGGAAACAGTCATACCAAAATTAGACACATGGAAACAGTTATATGGGAATTAGCAGTGGCAGGCAAATGTTGACCAAGCAGCAATAGTTCACAACAACACCCACTAAGACACATTGAGCGTCATCACGTGACAGAAAAAATAAACATTTTTTATCAGGTGAGACTGCAACTTTAGAGATATTTTGTCGAACATCATACCTGCACCAACATGACAGTAAGCAACTTCTCATAATGTGGAGGGTGCTGGGGCCAAGTCCGCTCGCCAGTCACCGCCATATAGGGGATGACAGCGGGGAGGCTATGGGACCCATCGCCTCACAGTTGCAGGTTGTTGTCGTCCCACCGCAGCCTGCCGCTATGCGCTTACGCCCACATCGCATGCGTAGGAGCTGTCCGTAGCCTGCAGCTACGCCTTTAGAGCATGGACAGCTGTGTGCGCCGTCTACCACCATGGCCCCCCCTAGTGCCTTCAGAGCATTTCCAATGTGCCTGCTCATTCTTTGTTGAAGGAACCTGGGCAGCAGATCCCCAACCCCAAACACCCAACACTACAGACAAAGTTTTTGCTTTGCAAGAATTTTGAGCTTAACATGATAGTAGCAACAATACCGGATCACACGACCGTGCACGAGGCTTGTCCGAGGCTGAGGTTGTCCAAGGTGCTGATGATACCAGATCACATGACCATGCACGAGCCTTGTCGGAGGATGGCATCACACATGGTTGACGTCGTGTTGCTGCCCGACTCCTCCAACGCTTTTTCTCTGTGGTGAACTAAGGTATTCCTTCATTTTTTTATGTCTATGCTGCCTTAGATGTTCCTGATTTCTCACTGTTGCTGCCAACAAAATCTCGTGCTAATGCTACAGTAAAAACAAAAGGGTAACATGTTAATTAAATAAAACCCATACTCAGAGTCAAAGAGATAAATTATGGATGCCTAAATTTTTTTATTCATTATCTACTGATATGACTATAAAATAGTCTGAATAAACATAGATAGAAAAATGAAAGGATCATTGCAAGCCATCAATCATGCAAAGCTAATGAAGAAGATGAGTGACAGTGCCCTCACCTCAAACATTGTTCAGATAAATAGATTATAATAAAAACAGAAGCAGATGTTAATACACATGAACTAAACTCACAAGCAGAGTAGATAATGCCATTTCAGCAGAGATTTTCTAGGGTAAGCTTCAAACCATATCTCAAGGAAAGCTATCTTCTCAGAAAACCACAAAATCAAGTTTTCTAAAACCTTATAACACAGGTTTTTAAATTTGCTTTGCAAAGAAAAGCATCAGCTCTTCATTGAGGTGGAATATCTGTCAGGTTTACTACCTCCCGAACACCATCCAGTTCTAGTGAAACTTGATTAAGGCATTTTCTAGAAACCTGATTAAATAACGTACAATGCCAAATTGCAGGCAAGTGCAAGTAGGCATCACCGAGCACCGTACATAGCACAAATTTTGCGCCAATATATAGCAACTATAGTAAGGAAAAACTATTTATATTGATAAATTAATATAATTAGTCAAGTAGATAAGACAATTACCTTCAGAGTTACGCTCTTGTTCTTTAGACTTTAGGAATTAGGAATCAGGAACACAAAGGCAAGAATTATGCAACCAGCGGCCTGCTCCTTGCTGGCCTCCTGGAGGCCTCTCCTAATTTGCTCTGCAGTCTCCATGTGGACTGTTGATAGTAGTATGCACAGATTGACAGATCAGATAATTAATCAGATGATAGCTAATTTTGGAATCGGCAGGTCTGATAGGCCATATTATTTGGGCACAATCAAAATCAGGGACCTGTTCGTGCGTACCAGTCGCACTCCCTCCCGCACGGGCCTAGATGCAGTTAACCAAATCACGGATCAATCAGATCAAATGAGGACAGTCAACCAGATCAACATGATGGATTGGATTGAGTGAAGAAAAGAGGGAACCAAAGTCGGAGGTGACTGGACCTGGCCATCGAGATGTAGCAGATGTACTTGTTGCCCCCTGCTGTTGGCCTCACCACTACCATAGCTTTTGTCGTCAGCCAACTACTATCTGATTTGTGGCAATTCCAATCAGAATGTCTCAGCACAGCGCCCTCACCCCTCAAGTCACCATGGGCTTCGATAGGGATTAGATTCGGCAGGACGATGATGCTCCCGTCGCACCACCACCTTGCATGCACAGCATCGCAGCGTCACCCCCTCATCCTCAACCTAAACCTAAACCTAAAGATGCCATATGGCGGCCGATAGGGATCAGGCACAAGAGAGAAGGTTGGGTGAAATCAAAATGATACCTGTGGAGTTGGCGAAGATGAAGACTCGTTGCGCCTTAGTGAATCCACGCCGCCACGCGATGGGCCGCCATGGCCGCTGCTGCAACGGCTGAAGAGCACTCTGCACGCCACCTTGCTTGGCACCCTGCCCTAGGGTTCGTCCGTCGGGAGAGATGAGAGGAGTCCGCAGGTCGTTCGTGTGGGAGAGGGGGAGGGGAAGACCGTGCGTGAGGGAGCACGGGGGTGGGCCGGGAGCCCAAAGTTACCGCTTGCGGTATCGCAGGGGAAAGAGCGGACCGACGGACGGAACATAGATTGTCGCACCAAAAAATAGTCTTACTTTCTTTCTTTTTATTATATAAGTTGTATAGTAGATGAGGGGAAAAAAAAACTTGTGTGAGACAATACATTTTGGCCATTGTCCAAACGCGCTGCGAATAACCTCTTCTTGGAGGGGCCACACTGACCATTAACAAAGCTCTTGTTTTGGTTTCTCTTCCTCCTGTGTCATCGCACGTCAAACCGTCGTCGTCCGCCGCGGCCCCGTCGAAGGAGGAGCCTTTCCAGCACGGAAGGACAGGGAGACGAGGCGCAGACATCGACGGCTTGCTCCATGAAACAGAACCAGAAACGGCCAGCGCAAATGGCGGTTACCGTAGGAGGATGAAAGCAAGGTGGAAGACGTGAGGCGCGGGGACCGGAGCAGGGCAGCGAGATCATTGCCAAGTTGGACCCCCGACTGCACCATCTGCTCGGAGCCCCTCAATCCATCCATCTTCCAGGTGATCACCACACGCACCATTTGTCGCATCTACATCTACATCTACTACTGATTCTACTATCCTTGCTGTTCCATCTGTTAATTTGTCCCAAAACTTACTTGTTGCTTGATGTGGGTTGCGGGAGGTAGGCCACATTTTCCCATTTCTTCCTGAGAGTGCGTAGAATTTTTTTTCCCCAAGTGTTGAGAGTTGAGACTGGCCTAAATTACTCTGGAAATTAGTGGGAGAATGTTATACTTTGCTCACTTGATGATTTGGATATGATCGATATTTGACATTGTACAACTTATATTTGTTGTCTTGATTAGGAAGTGTTATTCTGGATGTCATCTGTATCACTTTGAGCAGAGATGATTAGCTCTGGCCTGCAGTTTTGGTTCATTAAACATTACCATTTATAAAGGGAGGGAGAATACCATGGAGGGTTATGCCATCCATTCTCAACTAATGTTACTTGGTTCCAAAATGCAATAAAATTGATAAGCAAAGTTAGATGGAAAGTTTTCCTTTAACGTTATAATTGAAGTGGATACATCTTCCTGGGTTCCTATAATTTACATGGCATGGTACCTCAGTGGACTGTCACTTTGTTGTGAAACTTCTTGATTTGATATGTGGGGGAAAGTATGCATTTTGTTTGTTCTCCTCCCTAAGAATATATGTGAATTTCTTTGCCAATGCTGAGACTGGTGTAAGAGGTGAGACATATTATTATTTAGCTCATTTGATGATACTAATGGACATGCACGTGTGGCACGTGTTATGATTCAGTCTGTACCTAAATTTGCACTTATTTAGCGTACGATATAAGTTATATCCTCTTGGTTCTTTTAAGAAATAAACACAAATTATAGATATAATTTAGATGAGAATATTTAAAATATTTGTTTGCATAGTCTCTACTCCCTCAGTTTTGAATATATGGGATTTTGACTTTTGGGTATCCTAAATCATTGAGAGTTATTGCGTCACATTTAGGCAACACAACATATATACATATCAAAATAGTGGGTTATGGATATAAATAAAGTATTTAATTTCTTTTTTATATCCTACCATTATTAAATTACAAAGGTGTCAATCCTATTCAAATTCCTCCCTTTTTTCCCACGATTTTTTATTAAGAACTTGTTCATTAATCTATATCTGAAATGTGGGAAGAGTACAACTCCATCTGATCCGGCCACCCTCGATCCCCCTGCTATATCCTGCAAAATTGCATGGAAACTTGTATTCCATTTTATGGATCTTGGTATTTTTGGATAGTGATCTCAGCACAGTAGCACACAGATGAGTAATATGTCTGTCTTTTGAACGCCACATATGTCATCTTGACTTTGTTTCATCCATCTTCTCTGGCTTTGTTCAGATGTGCCATCCTGCACTTCTTAGGGATTTCCTTCCTCAATTAGAATCTCTTCAGTGCTAGGATTTCAGAAATTTCTTCAGATTCAACAGGACTAACACAAGATTCTTCACCTTTTCAGAACTATTCATGGTTGACTTTAGCTATTTTATTTGTTGATTGCTTGCTCTGTTCCATGTTGTGTGCTAATCTTCACAGGTAATGATTCCTCAATAACATATATCCCTTCAGAAAATACACAACTGATTATGTCACCAGATTTTGCCAATCAGAAAAAAAAGAACATCTTAGTTTTTGAACCCAATGCAGTTAGGAAAAAATCAGAAAACAGAGCAGGTATTACAAAGTACCAAAAAAATCTATGCAGACAAATCAGAAATATATTATGTTATTATAATCTATATATATAAAAAAACAGGCAGCATGCAATCTGTATGAATCAGGATTCTAGCTAGAATAATTGGAATTTCGTAAACAATCAGTACATCAGTGCTGACTGCTGAGACTGGCGTAAGAGGGAGACAATATTATTTAGCTCATTTGATGATATATATGACGGCGCAGCTTGAGACAGTATAAGTTCTTAACACGTTGGTCTTGGTTCTGGAAAAAGATAATTGGTTTTCTTGAATAGGCAGTGAGCAAACATGAATGCCTCTGAGCTTTTTGTTTTGGTTCTTTATTATCGGAGAAGGGGGAAGAAGAAAATCCAGGGAGCATGCCGATTCTACACTCCACTAGTGTAGGTTGCCTCCAAAACCAAACTAATCTTTAGAGGGTTACATAATCAAGTTAAATGGAAGTGTTTTCTTTAACCTTAGAAATAAGGTTAAGGCGTCATCGTGTCATATATGCACCTAGAAGTTATAACTTATAACGCATATACATCAATGGAATGATATTTGATGGCATAAGGATCCTTATTACTTTTTTTTTCTTTTCTTTTTTTTTTAGCATTTAGCTACTTGATTGCTGCACCTCTCATGCTATATAACCTTCTAGGATCCCATTGCCAGGGAATCAGAGCAGAAGATACCTCAATTTTTCATAAGTTTGAGTACACAACTGATGAGCTGGTGTTCCAGACTAGTTATTGTAAGCTGTAATCTGCTGCTGCCCTGTCTCTCCCTCCCTGCTGCAGCAAAGACTTTTGGGTCAGCATGTGCTGTCCATCTCTAGTGCTGTAGCAAGTAAGACAATAGGCCACTTAAGTACTATAGTTGGTAGAAGTACATCAGCCATGGTAGTGGGCTGATCTAATACTTGAGTGGAAGTATTAGGAGTAGGTAGTTGGTGTACTCACCATACCTTTCAATGTACCTGGTAGAGGTACATGTAGTTGTATATATACTACCTCAATGTGTGGAAAAGGCAGTTCAGTTTGCCACATTCAGAGTTTCAGTTTCAGCCAACGCTGAAAATTTGTGTGCGCGCGTGCTGAGCTCCACGGGGTTTTCTTCTACCTCTAGTTGCTGGTGTGAGTGAGGGAAGCTTAGCAGCTTACCTGAGCTTGGATTGTAGGGGCCAACAATTATGTGTCATAGTTGAAAGTACACTATATTCCCTCAAAAAAGACACTGCGTGCCTTTTTTTCATGGGACACATATCCTCTTCGAAGAATAGAAAAAACTAGCCTTGTGGGACATGTTATGGATATATTTTTAAGAGATGATTTGCAGTGTTTTCCTCATGATGTTTCGATTTTCTGTTTGTATAAAATCATGTCTAGATTATTTTCTGTTTGAAAGATGTTTGATGAAATAAAAGGACTACATATACATTGCTCTCTTTTGTGTACCCATTTCAAATCTTCTGTCCTCTTATATTTCAATTTTTGTTTGTATAACCTTCTGATTTTCTTCATCTGCAGTGTGCGGTTGGGCAATGTTTTATGTCTTGTCTGCCGCAGAAAGCTTTGCTCTAATTTATGTCCCATCTGCCTCAGAGTAATTGGCTACAACTGCTGCTTTGCACTTGAACAAATGATCGATGCTGTCAAGGTGCCATGTTCAAACTCAATTTTCGGATGTAATAAATACATCACGTACTACCAGAAAGAGAAGCATGAGAAGAAACGCATGCATATGCTGCATGCTTCTGTCCAGAAGATGGTTGCTCATTTGAAGAATCAACAGGATTGCTTCTCAATCACTTTGTCACCGAGCACAAATGGTCCCCGACAAACTTCAGTTATGACAAGCCCCAAAGAATTCCCATCCCGCGGTACAGCCGGTTCGTGCTCCTGGTCGGGGAGGACCAGACCCTGTTCCTCGTGGTGAACACGTTTGCCCACATCGGCAATGCTCTCACCACGGTCTGCATCAGGCCCCATGAGGAGTCCGGGTCGTGCTATTCATCCAAGATCTCAGCCGTCCACCGTCCTGAAGCTAGGAAGGGGAGGTATGTTTTTCAGATGGATCCTCATGTGGCGAGCAGCTCACTTCATGGTGGGGTTCAACAACTGGGAAGGTTCTTTCTGCTGGTGCCTCCTGATCTAGTTGATGAATCGACTGATGAACTCACCATCAACATCCATATTGAGAAGATCAAGTGTGCTGTGCATCATTGATCGCATCGACGTACTTGGTAAGAAGTGGTGACTTTTGGTCTTGAAGCAATTAGACTGGAGTTTTGATAGTTGAATGTTGAATATCGTTCGTATAATTTAGAACACTAAAAGATTTTAATTTAAGGTATTTTCTGAAATCAAACTCATCGTCTGTCAGGTTTCTAATTTCTTGTGCCTTTTCCAAGTTTAGCAGATTGGATGATAGTCTCCTGTAGCTTGATAATACTAAAAAGTTTCCTTCTCCAAGCTTTTAGGGCTTTTGCGGTTCTTAGCAATTTTACATGAACCTGTAGGATAACGTCCTAAGTGTTGACTTATTGTTGCCATGCCGATTGAACCGTTGAGAGGAAATCAGGTTATTGGGTTCACCATGATTCGAAGCGAAACCGTGGTAGAAATCGAAAGAAGTGTCTCCTTGGAGAAATAGAGCACAATCAGATATGGTCAGAGCTGAGAGAAGAGAGAGCTTGTAGATTTGCTTTGGGAAACAGCTCAAGCCAATTAGTGGAGGCAAAGAAATGGTCTGTCCTAGTCATAGTTGGTGAGTGCTGATCGTTACACCAGGTATTTTATTTATTTATTTACTGCGAGAAGGTAAATTTCTTTTCATGGAGTGCCATCTCAGCTAGTTGAAAGTAATCTATTACCCGCTTGAAACGATTGATCATCATTAAATTTAACCGGTCATTGCCCTCTGCTCGGCAAATGAGATTGAAGTACGAGGATATCCAACAGTCCCCCAATATAATCCCTCATCCCTATAAAATTGTATATTAAGAGAGATGTACTATTTTTTCTTCTCCAGCAGTCCCTCAATAACTCTTTCTTTTATTAGTAGCCACCAATATTTCTCTCCTCCCCTCGAAGAAAGGGGAATATACAACTCCCCTATGAGCATCTTCAACAGCTCACCAATATTTCATCCCCAATAGAATGGTATTGGTGATCACCAATATTACTTTTTAAACTATTGGGGGAGATCCCTCCAACAGATCATCAATAATCTCCTCTAATACATGAGACACATATGTGAAGGCATACTTTATTTTTTTTCTCTCTTTCTTTCCTTTCCTTTTATCCTCTCGATTCATCCGCATCCCTGTCCAGCTCCGATGTTGGTGTCATCGGTCCTATGCTAGCTGCTACGGGCGACTCTCGGGGGGCGAGGATGGTGGGCTCCTGCGTCGAAGATAGAGGAACAACACACGGAGAAGACGACATTAGCGTCGATGGTCCCTTGTCGTGGCCGCCCCTTGCGACATAAAGTCGCGATGGCCACCTCTTCATCGAGCCTCGGCCATGGCACACCTCCACCTCCGGACATGTCACTCGTCTGCCCCGGCTGGTGCGGGCCAACAACGACACACGGCTGATGCCAGCGAGCACGACCATGACGAGGAGCAGCAAGGCCACGCCGAGGACGAGCATAGTGTGCAAGATGACAATTGGGTGGGTCCCATCTTGTTAGGGTAGGTGCAACTCCCCCTTTATTTGAGGGAAGATGGAAAAGATATTGGTGATCACCATAAAAAGAGGACAGTAAAGAGGAGCTGTTGGAGCATCAAATTTGACTTATCTCCCTCAATATGACAGGTTTATGGGGATAGAGGATGGTAAAAGGTAGTTGTTGGAGATGCTCTAAGAGCATCTCTAGCAGCTGCCCAATCCATCTCCCCCAATACAGCTATATTGGTGGCCACCAATACTGTTTTGGGGCTTTATTGAAGGGGTTACTTTAGCAGTTTTCCAATATACATTACCAATATAGTGGGCCCTACTTGTGATTTATTATTTCATCACTTTCCTCTCCCTCCATCCTCCTCTAACGACACGACATGGTCCCAGAGTGACGAGGTCCCGGAGATCACCAACCGTGAAGCAGAGGTGTACATGGTGGTAGGAGCTCCTCGGTGGACCTGCAGGAGGAGGCGGCGGCCATAGAGGCCTCACACCCAACTGCGGCCACCACCGCACTGCGTCGTGCTCTAGATCCGACACCGTCCACCACCGCGGCTAGCTGTGGGCCTGTGGCCCTTGCCTAGCCTCGATCCATGGCTTCTGCTAAGTCTTTGTCGCCCAGTTGAAAGATACAAATGGCTAGAGGGGGGATAGTCTATTTAGTTTTTTATAAACTTCACTAAGCAAGTGTGTTAGTAAAATAAATAGCGAAACTAGCACAACTAAGCTATGCAAGCCACCTACACAAGTCTAGCAAGAAAGCTAAACACTAAGTGACAACAAGAAAGCACAACTAAAGGCTATCTACACTCCTAAACAAGAAGACTAAGCTAAACAAGCTAAACAACTAGCAAAATATGCAAGTAAGTAAAGGAGTGGGGAGTGATTGTTATACCGACGTAGTAGAGTAGAAAAATAACCAATCAATCATTCACAATCACAATCACAAGAGAAAATTCTTGTAAAGATGTGACACAATATTTTTTACCAAGGGTTGATAATAATAGGTAAAACTCTACAACTTTATTTGTTTGACACATTTATGAAACGTTGTACTTACACGCATCCGATGCAAAATAGCAAAAAATGCAGATTTTTGACAGAAAAGTGACAGTTTTTTGACTCATTTTATCTTTGTCGAAGCCGCCTCCTCTGCGCCATTGACAACCGGTGATGTTCTAGACTTTGTGTTAGTACTAATAGGTGTATTATTACTAAATGCCATTTTGGTAAATGCTGATTAAGTAATATTGCACGTGTACTAAACATTTGAAGATTGCACTAGGCAGTTGCCGGCTTTTTTTTTTTTAAAAAAGTTGCAGGTTGGTTTTATAATAAAAGTACTCCCTCCATCCCAAATTGTAAGTTATTCCAAGAATCTTGGAGAGTCAAAGCATTTTCACGTTTGACCAAAATTATAGAGAAAAATACTAAGATTTGTAACGTAAAGTGAATATACTATGAAAATATAATTAATAAAGAATATAATGATACTTAGTTAGTACCATAATAATTGTTATTTTATAAAATAAATTTGGTCAAACTTAGAAAAGTTTGACTCTCCAAGATTCTTGAAATGACTTACAGTTTGGGATTTGGGATGGAGGGAGTACTAGTTTTCTGTATGTACTCCTATATACTCAATCCATTTCAAATTGTAAGTCGTTTGACTTTTTAAATATCAAGTTTGACCACTCGTCTTATTCAAAGTTTTGTACAAAATATCATTTTTTTGTTGTGTATTGGTTTATTAATAAAAGTTCTTCAAAAATGACTTAAATTTGACTATATTTATATAAATTTTTTGAATAAGACGAGTGGTCAAACTTTAAAAAATCAAACGACTTACAATTTGGAATGGAGGGAGTAGAGTATTACAGTGGACAGTTGGGCCAGGGCGAAACCAAATGCAAAAGAAAGGCTGTCCGGCTCCGGCCCGCCCAGCTCTGCTGCACGCTGAAAGCAAGTTCCCTCCGTCTCCTCCCGGCGCTCCCGCCCAAAGCTCTGGCCACGTCGACAATCCGCGCCCAAAACCCATCTCCACCGTCAATTTGCGACAAGATCAACACATCAAGGCCATCCACGCCAGCGATCCGTGCCACCAGCCCTTCCACCAATCAGCACCAGTTGCTCCGTCCCGTTAAATTCGCCGCACCCCTCTCCTCCCTCTCTCTCCCCATCGAGAGATCGACCGAGCGAATCCCTAGCAGCAGGCAGCAGCCTCACAGTCACAGATCGCATTCGAGCACCACCGCGAAACCCCAGGAGCCGCATCGATGGCTCCCAAGGCGGAGAAGAAGCCGGCGGCGAAGAAGCCCGCGGCGGAGGAGGAGCCCGCGGCCGAGAAGGCCCCGGCGGGGAAGAAGCCCAAGGCGGAGAAGCGCCTCCCGGCGGGCAAGTCGGCCGGCAAGGAAGGCGGCGACAAGAAGGGGAAGAAGAAGGCCAAGAAGTCGGTGGAGACCTACAAGATCTACATCTTCAAGGTGCTCAAGCAGGTGCACCCTGACATCGGCATCTCCTCCAAGGCCATGTCCATCATGAACTCCTTCATCAACGACATCTTCGAGAAGCTCGCCGCCGAGGCCGCCAAGCTCGCGCGCTACAACAAGAAGCCCACCATCACCTCCAGGGAGATCCAGACGTCGGTGCGCCTCGTCCTCCCCGGCGAGCTCGCCAAGCACGCCGTCTCCGAGGGCACCAAGGCCGTCACCAAGTTCACCTCATCTTAGATTAGTTTGGCGGTACTGTGTGGTGTAGGTAGATGTGGGTCTGTTTATCTGGTATTGCTAGCGGTAGCAGTAGCTGGTGGTGTTTGGAATGGATGGATGGTGGTCTGTGTGTGGTTGAATTGCGGTGGTGCTTTTGGGATCCTGTTCCATTATCCAGAATAGTCACGGTGCTTGATCAGCATGTGATTTCTGTCAGGATGGATGCTGTTACTGTGTAGTTGTCATGTTGCTGGCAGTGAACTGATAATTCAATGTGCAAACCTATATGTCAAGTGTGTTCTGCATTTGATAGTTGCTACTTGCCAAAAAAAATATAGGTATGGGGCTCCCCTGTTGATTCGGTCCAAAAAAATTGTACTGGCTGTGAAGTTGAATATCATAATGTTATGTTTGAATGGACATACATAGGAAATTTTGTGTAGCTAGGAAGCTGTGATCTATGGACAAGATGGCGATTGCTGTTCTGCTATTTTGGGCTTCAAATTCAGATATCATTGGTAAATTTACTTGATATTTAGAACATTTCTATTTTTGTTGAGGAACATGTAGAAAAGACATGATGTTTTTAGGGTTGCAAGTTGGCTAGCACTAGAACCCATGTATAGGATCATGTTCGAGCAGCATGTTTGTTGGCCACTTGAATCCCAGCTGCTTGTGGCCTTCTATTTCTTGCAAGCTATCCCTAAGAACCAAGATAGCTGGTAAGTTATCGTACTGTCCAAGTCCAACCTTCAGCATTGATGTTCATTGTTATTCTTTTTGCAGAGATGTCTTCACAGCCACACTGGTGGTCTTCTATCAGCTAAATTCCAGGAGTACTAATTTTTGTGTTATTCATCGTGCCTGTTTCCTGCACTGGTATACTTTATCTGGGGTGTTGCTTTGAGTTGGAGCATGATGAGCAAGTCCAGTGACATGATCCAAATATTTCTAAATTATTAGCGCAATCCTTGGATTATGTGCTTATCCATATTGACAGATTGTTGGTTTTGAACTCTGGATGTTGCCTGCTTTGTTTGTATTGTTGATGAAATTTGTGTCGTTACTTTGTTTATTTTTTGATTAAGCTCTTAATTCGTTGATTGGAACTTGTGGGCATTAGAAATACAGTGTGCCCAGTATGTTGAAGTAGTCATTTGTCATGATTGATGTCATGGTTGATTGGAACTTGCGGTAATTAGAAATACAGTGTGCCTAGTATGTTGGAGCAGTCATTTGTCATGATTGATGTTTTAAATTTATTTTTTTGAATAAGATGTTATAAATTTATTTGTTGGATCCACAATTCATGGTGGCTCTGGTTGTCATGGGCATAAAGAGAGGCGCCGTAGGGCGCAAGTGTCCTAGTTGGGCCTTAAGCCCATTAGTGTTAATTAGTGTCTCTTTTAGTTATTTGTCTATAGGAATAGTACCATATTGTCTAGGCACAAGAGGTGTTAGTCCTATGTACCTTTTATATTCAGCCCATGGGGCACAATGGAAAGCAAGCAATGAATTATGAAGAAACAATTCTAGTCTCCCTCAATTTCTCAAGCTCTTGGCAAAGCATAAGGCCTAGCTATCCCAAAAATATCCACGTCCATAACATCTGGTATCAAGAGTCCAGCGATCCTCTTCATAAAAAAAAAATCGATTCAGATCCCGATCCCCACCACCATCCGCCGCCGCCGCCGCCACAACTCCAACACCGGCAGCCGCCGCCACAACCACCAGGCCGCCGTCCGCCTCCCCCTGCACCGACCTCGAAGCTTCCCTGGCGACCATCACAGCCGCCATGAGGGCCAACGCAGCCGCCATCAAGGCCCTGTCCGCTGAGTGCTCGGCGTCCAGCAACAGCTCGGCTGCCGGGAAACACCACAACAATCGTCCGCCGTGGTTCCAAAAGCTGGGTTTTCCGCGTTACGACGGTAATTCCGACCCCCTCATCTTCATCAACAGCTGCGACACATACTTTCGTCGAGAGCGCATCATGGAGGAAGAAAAGGTATGGATGGCTTCCTGTCATCTGGACGATGGCGCTCGTACGTGGTTCCTCCAAGTCCAGGAGGAGGGCACCCCGACATGGCGTCGCTTCACCGAGCTCCTGCAGCGGCGCTTCAAACCAACTCCGCGCTCCAATCCGCTCCACCGGCTGTCCCTTGGTGTCGACAACTGCCTGCGCCGCCTTTCGGAGATGACCGCACAGCTGGATCGCCTCCGGGTGCGTCTCGAGAAGGAGGACCGTGAACGCCGGGCAGCTGAACGCCTCCAGGCAGCAGCACGGGGACTCCTGGCACGTCGCCAAGCGCAGTCTCTTCGTGCCACAAAAGCATCGAAGGAGCAAGCAACGGTGCGCCTCCAGGCAGCAGTGCGAGGAATGCTTGTCCGTCGCATGGTGCGGCAGATACACATGCTCCTCAGCTCGACGTTGTCGTACGTGTTCATCCACTCGGACTCGCCGATACGGCCTGCGGCTCCAATTGCAGTGGAGGTCCAAGTATGGGCGTTTCCAGTGCAGCGACCTCGCATCAGCATCCAGCATCAGGCATCAAAGGCTATCTCATTCATCCTTATGCCTGCCGTGGTGCTAGACACTTTCAGCATACGAGCCAGCTACTTCACACTCCACCCTTCAGCCTACGTGATGCCAGCAGAGGCGCTCTTTCCATGGGATCCAGGTGGATATCCTTGTATTTTAGTATTCAATAAAAAGGGAAAGCCGAGATGTAAAAGGCTTAACCCTATTTCGCGTCAGCTCTCCAGCTCGAGGACGAGCTGGGTCTCCAAGGGCGGGGGATATGTCATGGGCATAAAGAGAGGCGCCGTAGGGCGCAAGTGTCCTAGTTGGGCCTTAAGCCCATTAGTGTTAATTAGTGTCTCTCTTAGTTATTTGTCTATAGGAATAGTACCATATTGTCTAGGCACAAGAGGTGTTAGTCCTATGTACCTTTTATATTCAGCCCATGGGGCACAATGGAAAGCAAACAATGAATTATGAAGAAACAATTCTAGTCTCCCTCAATCTCTCAAGCTCTTGGCAAAGCATAAGGCCTAGTTATCCCAAATACACCTCGTCCATAACACTGGTTTGCAGTTGTGTCTTGTTGAGTTGGTAGCTGTAGTGTGAGTGTGACTCTTGAGGTGAGTTCTTGCAAAGAAACTTGGCCTCTGAAATATTGAGAATGTGCTGTAAGGTGTAAGCTGTATATGGTATACCTGCTGGCTGCTGCTGTTGAACATTGCATATCTGGTGACCCATCTCTGCCATCTGTAAGGGCACCAAGGCCATCAGAGTTCACCTCATAAGTTGGTGGTAGTAATTAGGTAATTGAGAGTTGGAAGGTGGTGGTAATTGGTACTCGCTCAGTTAATCTCATATAGGAGTAGCAACGGCAGTTAAGTCTATGGTTTTGTTTTGACAGTTATGGTAGTTAATCCGCCAATGGAATCTGGAATACTACTGGTCACTATTCTACAGTTTTTTCTGATTGTATTGTTATAATGAAATTGGTTAATATTTTGTAAAAATTACGAGATTGTTTATGAATTAGTGTTTCATGTACTGCATTGCATGGTGAAATGTGTTTGGACTTCTAGTAGCCAGTTGAGAAGCACACGTTGTTTCAGTTCCAGGTTTCTAAGCACCGTCGTTTCTGTTCCACGGCGAAGATGTTGCACCATCATTTGTGTTCCATGGCGAAGATGTTGAAGTGAGATCAGATGAATCATGCAGGGATGCGTGCCAAAGAACCCTAAATCATTGTTCAGATGAGACGAATCATCAGCAATTTCTTCCGGTGATGAATCTGTAGTTTGCCACATTGCATAGATTTGGAAATGGCTATAGAATGAATAGGCCATGTGGTGTGGCTGCAACTGCAACAAGCATGCCATCTGCTAACTAGCACCTCATTTGCCATGGTGAGCATGACCTGAGTTACTGATAGATGTTTCAACACACAATGCTAGTCAATCATCCATCTTCTTGCACCGATAAATTTACACACAAACTACAACGTACAATCTGTGCTACTATACCATTCTGCCATTCTAGGCTTTGCAATTCACAGAGCAACCGATGAAAATTTCAGCATTCCTAACCAAGAGAAGCAATTCATAGAGCAACCGATGAAAATTTCAGCATTCCTAACCACGAGAAACTACATGTAATCCTCTGATTTAGTACTGACATAATTACACACAAACTAAAACATTACACAGAAACTAAAACAGGCAGAGAGGCCCAGAGCTGACAACCACCAAGATTCCAAAGTTTCCAAAGTCATACAAATCTCACAAGTAGCCATTACCGTGGACAAAAGAACCCAGACTTCGATCTCCCATTTGATCGTTTAGATTAGACGAACCAGTAGCCGCATTCAGTTCTTGGACTTGTCAATTTTGATGCTGAGGAGCATCTCCATGGACTTCCCGTGCAGCATGCTGCGCCGCACAGACAAGGGCGCCGCCTCCGCCGCAGCAGCCGTGGCGGCGTCGCCAGGGCCAGGCACCGCGCTGCTGCTCGGCACGTCCGCCTCCGCCATGGCGATCTCCACCCGGCCGGTCTCCGCGCCCGGGTTCCCGCTCGCCCACAGCTTGCAGGAGTAGCGCGGCCCCGCCGCGGCACTCGCCCTCACGCACGCCACCGTCACGCCGATGCGCGCGCCGTGCGCGCCCACGGCGACGAAGAACACGCGGCCGTCGTCCTCCGCCTCGAGCAGGCGCGGCGGACACGTTTCCGGCAGGCGGATGTTGTGCGCGCGTCCGTAGGTGATCTTGTCCACGGGCCAGGCGTGAGTGTCCCTGAGGTGGTCGCGGAGCATCGGCGGCGAGCCCACGAAGGCGCAGCCGGGCTCCGAGCAGCGGCACGGCGCGCAGGGGCAATCGCGCTGGTGGTCGCCGGCCTCGTGGTAGGTGACGTACGTCCGGCAGCCGTAGACGTCGTAGGGGCAGAGGACCTTGGCACAGCTGACGATGCCTTCCAGAGGGGTGTGGCGGCGGTAGGCGCCGTCCCGGTGGCACGAGTAGCACTTGTCCTTGGTGAGGACGGCGTAGCAGGTGCCGCAGGCCAAGTGCCCGGCCTCGCACTGCGCAAGCGGTCAGGCGATAAGAATGCAGGAGCAAGTGATGGATCTTGGCGGTACTAATGGTGATTGGTGAAGCATACCTGGAACTGGAAGATTGGAGGCTTCAAGGGCATGGTGCAGCGGGGGCAGTCAAGCTTGGCCTTTTCGATCCTCACTTCGAGATCCACTACCGGGGCGGCGACTTGCACGGCCACCATTGCGCCGGCTCCGGCGGTTGCCTGCCCTTCCTCTACTTCTTGCTTCACTCTACGCATGGGGAACTTGGCGTCCACCCTCGGCTTCTTGGTGTTCTGCTGCTCGACTCTCTCCATTGGTTGCAGTGCAGAGTGCAGAACTAGTACATAGACGCAGAGTGGGGGGTGTACTGAACGCCACGAAAAGCATGCCCAAAAAATTGAGAGACACAAGGGGTTTTTTACTTGAACGGGGAAATATTGCAGCAAAACAATCTGATATAAAGGATAAATTTACTAAGAAAAGAGGATACTCACTCCGTGTCAAATTAGGCCTTGTTTAGATGTGAAAATTTTTTGGATTTCGCTACTGTAGCACTTTCGTTTGTTTATGGTAAATATTGTCCAATTATAGACTAAGGCCTTGTTTAGTTCCGAAAAGTGAAAAGTTTTCGGTACTGTAGCACTTTCGTTTGTTTGTGACAAATATTATTCAATTATGGACTAACTAGAATCAAAAGATTTGTCTCGTGATTTACAGCTAAACTGTGTAATTAGTTTTTGTTTTCGTCTATATTTAATGTTTCATGCATATGCCACAAGATTCGATGTGATGAAGAATCTTGAAAACTTTTTGGTTTTCAGGGTGAACTAAACAAGGTCAAAAGATACGTCTCGCGATTTACAGTCAAACTGTGTGATTAGTTTTTGTTTTCGTCTATATTTAATGCTTCATGCATATGCCACAAGATTCGATGTGACAGGGAATCTTAAAAACTTTTTTAATTTCGGGGTAAACTAAACAAAGCCTTAGTCTTATAAGCCAAAAATACTAGCTAAGCACGTTTTAATTAACATGGCTCTAGCAGCCAAGGATAGAAGCTTCTCCTCCAACCTGGAAATTTTGATGCCTTGACTTTGAAGGAAACTAGGTGAATTCCCCGCGCGTTGCTACGGGATTTTCTTAAAAATAAATTATTATATACATAGCATTACTATATGATATATTCAGTCTATTATGTATGTATGTATACTTATGAATTTGACTTGCATGTATTTATTTATTGTATTAGATCTAGTAAAAATTGCTAAACTAATAGAATAAAAACTAATATTTGGTTAAATTATAGAGAAATTAATTAGTGATAAAACAAATAGTGTATGTACATGACTTGTATGTTAGGCCTTGTTTAGTTCGCAAAATTTTTTGTTTTTGGCTACTGTAGCATTTCGTTTTTATTTGATAAACATTGTCCAATCTCGGAGTAACTAGGCTCAAAAGATTCATCTCACAAATTACAGGTAAACTGTGCAGTTAGTTTTTATTTTCGTCTATATTTAATGCTTCATGCATGCGACCAAAGATTCGATGTGACGGAGAATCTTGAAAATTTTTGCGAACTAAACAAGGCCTTAATAGATTAAAGATTTAAAGTATTTTACATGATATAGATGACATGGTCATTTTTTGTAATTAATATGGGATGACATGGATTTAGACGGGAAGAATGATGTGAACACCTTGCATGAAGAGATAGAATATTTTATGAGTCACTTAGTGGGGAATGATGTGGACACTTTGCATGAATAGAGAATTCATCTAGTGGGGTTTAGCTTTATAAGTGGGGTTTAGCTTTATAAGATATAGATAATGGAACCACTAGCTTTCCATGGCAAGTAGAGAAGAGGAACTTTTTTTTTTTGACGAAAAGGAACATGGTGTTAAACGTAAGATGGATATCAATATTCGGATTGACTCCGCTCCATTGGTTAAGCTCATCTACCGTGTCCAGAAAAAAAATATTGGAGATGCGTAGATGAGTCTTGTCTCCCCAGTTTGACGCAAACAATATAATCCCCTCTTCAAACTGGAGCTCGCTTTAATTAAATAAACTATAAAGCAGATTTAGGAGGCGTGTAAATTAAAGAATCTCTTAGAGAACCAAATAATCAAAGAAAAATATGAATAGATGATGTACGTACTCCGTATCAGCAACACGTGAACGAGATTTCTACTTGGCAGGTAGCTCAAGAGTGGCTTGCTACAGCAAGCAAAGGCTGTTCGATCAGCTCTGTCCAATATGCTCTTGATGAAAGTTGAAAGATGCCTTGAATTGCCATTATGCCAAGCAGGAGCTAGTAGTGATGGTGGTGGTAGCTGGTAGGACTGGACATGCTCACATGCAGAGCTTCATCTCTTGCCAGTATGATGTAAAGGCTTTAGGCCCTGTTTAGTTCCTCATCCAAATTTTTTTCATCCATCTCATCGAATCTTTGGACATATGTATTGAACATTAAATGTACATACAAAATAAACTAATTACACAGTTTGGTTGAAAATCGCGAAACGAATCTTTTAAGCCTAGTTACTACATGATTAGCCTTAAGTGCTACAGTAACTTACATGTGCTAATGATAGATTAATTATGCTTAATAGATTTGTCTTACAGTTTCCTGACGAGCTATATAATTTGTTTTTTTATTAGTTTCTAAAAACCCCTCCCGACATCTTTCCGACACATCCGATGTGACACCGAAAAAATTTTCATCTCCAATCTAAACAGGGCCTTACTGTACGCTGCCCTCCAAACTCTAGCCCAAAATATATGAATATGAATATACTTTTACGGTAGATTCTTGTTATACCCAATCTTTAATTAGTAGTAGCATAATACAAGATATAAACCCTAAACAGTACTCTGATCCTTCCATTTAAAAATCTATGGTGTATTAGAATTCACGAAAGTCAAACATTGTGAACTTTAACCATTAATTTGTTTTTTTTTTGCTACACCTTTCAAGAAGAAATAGAGGGAGAATATCAAACTGGAGTTACAAAAAGTAAAAGCGATTTTTGTCACATATGTTCAGCAGGGACGCTGTTGTCAGAGCTTCCATGGGCTCCGATTGTACCAGTCTGGCAGAAAAGGTTCCATGGGAGAGGAATTCAGGATAAACAGTGTTTAGGGTTTTCCTTTGATTACCAGTTATTCAGTTCTGAGCTCTTCTCTACACTTCGAACAAATTGTAGTTCAAAGCTGTTATCAGCTCCTTAAACGCCCGTGGTTCCTCCTCCTCCTCAGAGGATCAGATGAAAAGAAAAACGTTTCTTGAATCAGTTTTGCCCACAGTTTTCCTCCTGGTATTGATGCTTGTTACCGTGACTGCTAATCCTTTCGTTTCTTTGGTTCCTTTTACGTTGGTGCTTTCCTGCTTTCTGATAGGACACGCAGCCGCATCTCTTGCCAAGGCTTGCTTTATATGCTATACGTACCCTCCAAGCGCAGCCAAACAAAATACATGAGTCCTAAAACCCTGGAATCAAATTGAAGAGATAAATGGTATTTTCCGAGTGACAGAAGACATAAAGTAAAAAGTGGTTTTTGCATATGTTGAGTATTTGACGAGTTATTACCCATCCCCAAGCCCCAAGCCTCAACCACAGTTCGCAGCTAGGCTCCCTCTTTAGCAGGGTAGTAGACTAGTAGCACATCTTGTGAGTTGTGACCGAACAAGTTGTGCTGCAGCTCCGAAGCTCTGGTCCAGAGGCAGGGCAGGTGTGGTTCAGCTGAATACATTTCCTAGCTCTTGCTTTGATTCAAAGTTCTTCCGCAGCTAGCATCTACTGGTTCTAGTTTCTCTTTGATGATCAGTTGTCTAGTTTTGAGTTCTTTGCCAGGTTCATTTTCTTCCACAGCTATCTGCTATTAGTTCTGGTTTTTGCTTAGATGATCATTCAGTTCCGAGTTCTTCTCTGCAGCAAATTGTGTATTCCCAACCTTCTTTTCCTAAATTTGTAGAGCAAAACTGTCATCAGCTCCACCGTTTCTTGAATGAATCTCGGCCACAGTTGCTTCCTGCTTATCGTGATGCTTCCTACTGTTATACTTATACTACTACTGAACCTTCCTTTCTTGTTTTTTTTTTCTTTTTTCCATTGAAGCTTTTCGCAGATCTCATCATCGTCTTCATCTTGTAGCCTGCTGCGAGGCGAGGAGGTTACTCGAGGCTACCCAGTCGCTTACTGGCCGATGAGGACGACACGACAGAAGAGCAAGGCGCAGATGGAGGAGTCATCCACGGGGCACGCGAACCCACAAGTCCAGATCCCGGAGGAGGAGCCGCAGGAATCAGCGGGCGAAAGCGCAATGGTGGTGACAGTGAATGGCGCCGCCGCGGCAGTGGAGATCACGGTCCGGATCGCCAAGGCGAGGCTCCACTGCCCCGTCTGCACGCTCCCGTTGAAGCCTCCTGTCTTCCAGGTCGGTCTGCCTGTTGCTAGAATCTCTAGTTCATCCTAGCAAATCCATGGCTTGCTTGCTCTTGCGCAGTTAATTCCAGCTTTTGTGGGTTGCGTTTGACATGCAGTGCGCGTTCGGGCACCTGGCGTGCGGTGTGTGCCATGTCACCAGCAGCAGCGGCGGCGGCGGCGCCGGCCGGTGCTCCGTGTGCGGCGACGGCGGCGGCGGCTACGCGCGCAGCACGGCGATGGAGGACATCGTGAGGTCGGCCAAGGTGCTGTGCCCGCACGACGCCTACGGCTGCCGCACCTACGTCACCTACTACGACGCGGCCGAGCACCAGCGCGCGTGCCCGCACGCGCCGTGCCTCTGCTCGGAGCCCGGCTGCGGGTTCGCTGGCACCCCGGCGGCGCTCCGCGACCACCTCGCCGGCGCGCACTCGTGGCCCGTGGACAGGATCCGGTACGGCGCCGCCCTGCGGCTCCGCGTGCCGGAGTTGGACCCGGCGCAGCACCGGCGCCTGCTGGCCGCGGGCGACGACGAGGGCGGCCAAGTCTTCTTCCTGGCCGTGCGCGCGATCCGCGACAGGCCGTTCCGCGTCGTGTCGCTGGTGTGCGCCCGCCCCGGCGCCGCGGCGGGGTGCCCGCGGTACGCGTGCACGATCCGCGCGGCGCAGCAGCCCTCGGACGCGGCGGCGGCGGCGGGGGAAGTGAGCGCGGAGAGCGTGGTCCTGGAGATGGCGCCGGTGCCGAGCAGCGCCGCCCCCGGGGAGACCTCGATTGAGGAAGCGGCGTCGCTGGTGGTGCTGCGCCGGACACTGCCAGCTGGGGCGGCGGCGGCCGGGGAGATGCACCTCACCGTTCGAATCGACAGGATCGTCTAGCCGGTGATCGAGATGATCAGCTGCGTCCTCGTGGCTTGGCTCTGGGGAGCCTGGGATGCTCAATGAGTGAGCTGACAGTTCATGTTGACTCGAAGCTGCGTCCCTAATTATCTCTTACTTACTACTAGTATGTGTCAGTGTCTCGTTTAATTAGAGACCGTCGCTGGAAGATGGACTAATGGATGGATGGTGACGAGTAGTTTGATTCGGTAATTCATGATCGGCATTGCAGACTTGTGGATCACATGTTCATTTTTCATTCCAGTTACGCTCTGTCCAAATTCAGAAACAGTTCGTGGAAACAAGTACGGCGCAGTCAGCCGCCGGCGGGCACCAGTACGGCGCGCAGGCACACCGGCGTCGTAGGGGCACACGGGACCTTGACCTCGCGGACCGCCGCCGTGGACGCACAAGCCCCCGCCGTGCTCAAGCTCTAAGCCGCCGGCTTCACCTCCGTTGGCGTCTCGCATTCCAGTTACCTGCCTCAACAGATCCCCGGCGATGAGTGAAGCAATTAGGTTGGAGATGAACAAGGGGAGATGGGATTTTAGTTCCATTTTGGTGCGTACAGAGTATAGACCTTGAGATCATTCATTCAGCGTGTTGGTTTGGTTGGTGAAAAAAACTGCATTGTTTTCTGAATACGGGTAGTACTCCAATACGTACGTCGTGCTTGAACGAAAGGAAAAATGTTCAAGTAAAAGCAAAGGTACACACCCACCCACCATTCACATTTTACTTGCTGCAGTGGATGGGTCAGTACAGGCTACAGACACGCTCACACGCCAAAGATCATGTTGAATCGCTGGCTCAACTATGGCCTTGTTTAGTAGCAAAATTATTTTGTAAAATATATATTGTAGTACTTTTATTCTATGCTTTGTTTTTCACAATGCATAGATTAATGTTTAGTTTGGGCCCAATATTATAAGATGATCAGGTGTCACATTGTGATGATGTGGTGGTACAAAATTCATCTGTTGAAATCTACCAAAGCACTCGATTTTTTGGAGCAAATAATTAATCCGAGTGTTCGGTGGCCACCCGGCATTCAGTTGTGGAACGGCGCATAACCGAGAATAGAATAGACAGTTCTTTTTTACAAATAGTTTAGATTAGAAGAGATGGACATCTGCTCCATGTCTTCCTTCTCATCTTGTCGTGGCTTAACATATTCTAATAGATTATCTCTGTCCAACCTTCTATTTAGTCAATCGAACAATTAACCATTTTTTCTTTCCACGGAGCGGTCCCACAGGCAGACCTTGTCTTGTAAAAATTCGGGGTTAACACAAATAAGATTACATCATTCACCAGGGCTTTAAGAATGATGTTAGGGGGGTTCATCGACCCAAATATAAGCATGCTTTGATAGTTTGACTAGACAGCTAAATTTGCTAAATTATGCGTACTCTATTAAAATCTCTATTACAATGCTAAGTTGAAATTGAAGAAAACTCTTGCCAAAGCATGTTACATTCGTCATATCTTGGCACACACGGCTGTTGCTGATAATCCGCTTTGCTTCATTATCTCCACAACAGCCGAGGCTCACGCTCTTAGAGATGGTCTGATTCTAGCCCAACATATCGAGGAAGAAAAAAAGATGTGCTACTCCTTATCGTCAGGTGTGGGCGAACATGAAGTTCTCACCTACTCTACTCGTGCTTATTGAGGAAGAAAAGAAGATGTGCTACTCGGCTACTACTCACCGTTAGCGGATGGATTTCGAAGATAGAAACAAGGGGAAAAAGGCAATATTTATTGTGCGAATACTCTATGCATTGTGTGAGATAGTTTCTATAGATGACGTGGCTGCTATGGAAATTATGTATAGTTTCTATCACTGAAACTGCCACTACAAACGCGTCATTTGCATCTCTCTTAACACCCCCCCTAGCCCCTTCACCTCTTTCAGGTATATAGCTTGCATCAGTGTTTAGTAACAAAATTCCTTCTAGGTTTTTTTTTCCATCCCTCGGCACGCTTAACAGTCTTCTTTAAAGCTCTTTGATAATTTGTTGTCAGGATAGCAATTGATAAAGAAGCTCTCACTTGGGATTGGATAAGCTTCACCGTGCACTAGCTTCTGGTTCTGTAGTTTGTTTCTTTCCTAGGCTGGTCTTTTTCTGGTGTTTGGGTGCCCCTACGTGGCTCACATCGGCTCCAGGTGGACCCAAAAAAAAACTTCTCGCAAACCACCCTGGGCCCAACTCTAATAAGCCCGGCCCGAACCAGCGCGTGCTCCTCCCTAAAACCATCGATCCAGATCAGAGTCGCAAATCACCGGCTCGATCGGTGGCGGCGTCCCTAGACCCTAGACGTCGCCGCGCCCAACCGGTTCCTCGTCCTCAACGCCGCCAAGCTCGACGACTTCGCGCTGCAGGGCTCCGACCAGACGACCAAGTGCTTCCCCGCTTGCCTTGCTCCCCCTGCACGGGTGGGTTTGATCTCTGTTTGTGTAAGGTTACTGATTTGGAGAATTATTAGATGTGGCTATCTTTTTTGGGAGGCGTCAACTAGGGTTCTTAGATGGCGTTTGTTTTTACCAGAATCCCAGTACTTTGCTTAAGGTTTTGATCTGCCCAGAGCAACTTCAACAATTGAGTTTGACATGGTGCCAGTCTGTCGGAGCGGGTTTGCGGGCACGAGATCGGCATCTTAAACATTGTGTAGTTTCTTAGGGCTATAGCTACCTCAGAATTTCCTGCAAATTGATTGATTGAAACTTTGCAAGTTAAATATGTCTTAACATTTCTTAGTTGATTGATTGAAATCCATGATTTTGTGTTTCAAACAATTTTAGATTGCACTCGAGGAGCACTACTATGAATATAATTGTCAGTGAAGTTCTCAATACTTGCAGATCCTACAGTTATATGGTTTAATACTTATTACAGGTGCTTGTATACTTATTCAAGCTTAAGCATTTCCTGCAATCATATAAGGATTGTTATTTACAAACTGTACACTGTGTGCTTTAATCTCTAAGTTGGAATGGCACTTTTGCACTTCGATGTTTTGCAAAAAGGGCCATGCGTCATACCTTTGATGGGCGCCCCCAGCACACAGCTAACGGGCCAAGGAGGGCCCAAGGAGGGGCGCTGAGCAGCCCCACATTAATGTAGGAACACATTATTATCCTGGTTGGGAAGCCCATCCATTCTCGGCTTCCCAACCAAGACAAAGATTGTGGGACTAAAGCACATCCTTTAGTCCCTGGTCACATAATCAGGACAAAAGATATAACTTTAGTCCCGATTAGTTATACCAACCGATACTAAATGGTTTTCTACTAGAGCCCTCGTGTGCCGCCACGTATTGTCCACAGACCAAGGGTTGCTCTTCTTCAACAGGAACCTCCTGATGGCTTTTCACCAAGGCGGTTCTGCAAACATGTCCTGGCTCTTGGCTCCCATCCTCCACCGATGGTGGGTTGACACAATGGAGTCCTACCTCCATCCTACTTGGATGGCCATGGCTGCATGGGCGTTCCATGCCTCCTACCACGCTGGTCTTCATAGACAACCTCAACCACCAGCTCGTTCGAGTCGACGACATCCACATCACCCTATGCCTTGACTCCAACCTGCATCGCCTTTCGCCAGGAGAGTTTGACTTGGGACACTTCATGTTTGGCACCATGTTGGACTTAACAATGACGCCATCTACACGCTCTAGCACCACGATTTGGCACCGACTCCCTACCTACATCACACTCGATGCCGACAACCGCATCCACGACTTCGCCACACTGCCTAGAGAGATGCTACACTTCACCTTCGGCGCGGCCATCACTCGACCACTCCTCGTCGCAGCTCGTCAAGCAACACGAGTCGTACATCGGCAATCTCCTCTACTGCTTCGAGTTCATGCCGACATGCACAAGGGAGAACATCATCATCTCTGACCCCTTATACGGCACCATCTTCGCCCGCATCAACGCTATACTCCCAGGGTGTGCCTTTCCTCCAAATGACATCAACGATTGTATATTACTTTGGCATGAGGACACACCGAGTGGAGAAGGGGTGATGTCATACCTCGGATGGGCGCCCCCAGCACACAACTAACGGGCTGAGCAAGGCCCAGCGAGGGGCACTGAGCAGCCCCAGCATGCCCTAAAGGGACCGCGAGTGCGCCAAGGAGGGACGCCACCACCCTCGCTGTCATTATCTCCTAGAAGGAGTTACCGTAATAGAGTTCACCTTTCCTCCCAACGCCACCAACGCTAGCCGCCAGTCCCCTCCACCATAGCCGCAGCCCCCCTCCCCCAGGAGGACCCTTACACCATGTCTGGATGGTAATAATCATCTTGGAGGGTTTACAATGGTGTTTCAATGTGGAGAGTAAATAGAAAGAGAATATGGTTCGAAATGAAGTAAATAGTTTTAGAAATAGCTTAGGGTACCCAATTTAAACTCATTTATTAGCTTTTTATTATTTTTTGAAAATGATCAAATCAGCTTAAACTTGTAAAATGCAAAACACACACACACAAGTATTAATTAAAAGGTGAAACCAATTTTGTTAGGTTTCTACGAACTAAACCTACATGATGCAGGTAATAAAGATCAAATCATGCAAGTATTAAACTAAAAAAAGTGAAACCAATTGTGTTAGGTTTCTATAAACTAGATCTACACAATATAGGGGATAAAGATCATGAAACGAGCTTTCTATTTTCTATGTATAATTAGATTTGTAGATTTCTTAATATGTTCCTCTAAGACGCAAGGCACTTGCATTGTTGTAGACGTGGATAAAGATTCATGTTCTGGTGCAACATACGGACGTATATCTAGGAGGGAGAAAAAACAGGGGCTAAAATCGATGGGAAGTCATGTTTGATGGATTATAAAGATTGAGCAGGTTAAAAAAAATATTGCGGGAAGTTGCGGATCGCAGGTGGGGTGCTTTTGTCTGGCATGTCATGCTTGCAATCAAGCTATTAGTTTACTTTTAGGTCATGCATGCAAATCAATATTTGCCTTTTATTTCGTTCGTCTAGAGAAAATATGGGCCTACCGTAACTACGCAGGCACAGGGGAAAACCGGAGGAGACGGCGGGGGAGAAAACTGGGAGAGCCAGAGGTGCGATTGTAATGATTTGTTGTTTGAACATTTTCCTTTTTTTTTGGAATAAAAACTGTGGGGCAAAACCCCCCAGCGAGTTCCAACAAAGTACAGAAAACATAATGTCGTTTGAACATTTGCCACTTCTTAGTTATATACTCCCTCCATATTAAAAAACCTGACGTTTAGACAGGAATTGTAGTAACCAAGGAGTGATTAATGAAGGGGTAATCTTCCAACTTTGCCCTTATTAAATAGACCTGCGGGTATCCTCTAGTCACAAAACTTTCGTAGCTTGATTGGTTTGCCTTGAGCAGTCTGAGGCTGGCAGTCAAGGTTCGATTCCCTTGGCCACACATATTTTGATGATTTTTTTGCATGGCTCGCTTGCCGGCCTGGGAGCCTTCGCCGCTTGCCCGGGTAAGAGTTAATGCAGCGATGGGATGAGAGATTAATTAGGGGCAAAGAAGTCCAAAACCAGGGCTGGCCAAGCTATAACGTCACGTTTTAAGAAAACAGGGTGGAAGGCCAGGACGTCTAGTTTTTGAGGTATGGAGGGAGTTTATAGTAGTCACCAAGTGGATCTAGAAATTTGCCACTTCTATGTTATTATATATATACTCCATTCATTCCAAATTATAAGACGTTTTATTTTTTTATCACAAATTTGATTACTCGTCTTATTTAAAAAAAATTATAGAAACATAGTCAAATTTAAGTCATTCTTGAATAACTTTTATTAATAGACCAAGCCACGACAAAAGAAATGATATTTTGAACAAATTTTTGAATAAGCCAAATGGTCAAACTTGATGTCAAAAAATCAAACATCTTATAATCGATCGGATTGAGTAGAAAACAGATATAGAGATTAGATTATAGTAAAGACTTTCAATTCGGCTTGTGGAAGAGAGGTTTAGAGAGTGGACCGTCAGTGCGAACAGTGTAGGCTGATCAACTGACTGCACTAATACATTGGGCCAACTGGATCATGCGAAAAGCAGGCCCTTCTTCCGTTTCCAATAATCTCACCGAAGGAGAGAGCAGCACAACGGCCGTTTTCCATCGACAGATGGGCCATAAGGCATTAACGAGCGCCTCCGGTTTTAGGAGGACGAGCTGGCCTAATCATCCATCCATCAAGGTGAGTCGTCTCGTCATCGCTGCATGTATAGATCGAGTTTATTTTAGCATGTTTTGATCCCCGTTCCTATGACCTTGCTCTACCAAATCCAGCTTTTGGAGACTACAGATCTTGGAGGTTCCTAGAAATCCTTCGGAAGAGATCCGAGACCTGCGGTCTAGAGAGAGAGAGGGGGGGGGGGGGGGATCCAAGAGCTGCATGGTTTTCTCATCTACGATGGTTAATATGGGACTTGGGGGTATATAGCCTATCTACTTGTGATTTACGAGCAGTCGAGCACACAACAGTAGATAGTGAACTTGATTACCTTTGATAATTTGTTTTGGACCTGATTTATTACACAAATTGTGTCACGAGAGTCCATTTTCTAAGATGATTTTCAGCGACCATTACATCAGAGTTTCGATTAGGTTACTGATTAAGATCTTGCACCACTGCTCTATCTCATCCACAAAACCATAACAGAGGTCGCTATACTGATTGATGATGCAAAACAACATGCAGATGGGTGGGAAGGGGCCAAGGCAGGTGCTCCAAGCCAGCGCCGCGACGAAAGGCCCTAGGCGGCTGACTGAGGTCCCAGCTGAGACGAGCCAACACCAAGCGATGGAGAAGATCACCGCCACCATCAACGCCAACCTGCTGCAGTGTTGTGTATGCTCTGGTCCATTGACGCCTCCCCTTTTCCAGGTATGGATGTGTGGAATCAATCTATCATGTTTGATGTTATAGTATCATATTTTTATTTTATTCACCATGTTCCTCGGTACATAGTGTACCTTTTATGTATCTTTGATTTATGTCTTCAACCTGAATTTTCCAACTACCTGAATCTATAGTGTAGTCATGTAGAAAGTAAAAGAATATAGGTTCAACATGTTTTTCATACTAACTAAAACATACTTTTTAGAATAAAACGGACTCTTTAGAATGTAGGATATCTAAAACATAGGAAAAAAACATAGAACTAGAGTGCAGATATCACTTGCAATCCTATAGGATTTGGAAATGCAAGAAAGTTTCTAATTATGCGTTTGGATAGGAAAGTTTTCAAGAGGTTGGACCTCATGTTAGATTTCCTCCAAAATTCTTATAAATTTGTGCCACTCCGTAGGAATTTTGTAGGATTTTAGAATATAATGGTCAATCCCTTATTCTAAAGAGCGACGTGGTAAAGAAATTCCTATAGGTTTACATCTTATAAATTCCTTCATGGATCCTATGTTTAAAAGAGGCATGATTGTATTGTTTAGCCTTAAAAATATGATCCATGGCATTTAATGTACTCCCATACAATGTTGCTTTACATTACTAGATAGTAGTTCTCCAACACTATCAAGTTATGAGGGTCTGTTTGGTTGTTTTATGAGTTGTGAAAAAGCTGTTGTGGGCTTTGAGTTATGGAAAAGTTTATTTGAGCTGTGAGGAAGCGGAAAGTCATTTGGTTGAAATAGCTGTGAAATTGTAGGTTTGTTATAAGAAAGGCATGTAATACCCTTGAAGTCCTGAGAAACTGATTATATGTAAACTGATCGTAAAACATCGTGCTATTGACCGATTCACATGTAAATGACCAGTAACAGTAGCTGCTCAGAAGTTTAGCCATTTTGCCCTTTTTGGCCAGATCTTTCATATTGTCATCCATCGATACAAGATGTTAATATTGATAATCATGGCATCAATGACACAAGAACATATGAGCAGCAAGGACACAACATTATTTGAAACAAAAACAACACTAACACTAGAAATGGTTCTGAGATGACACAAGCAAATAAGCTTTTGCAGTACAGGCAACTAATGGTTTGCAACATAGGGAATAAACAAACTCCGGTTCACAATACAATAATAGAAATAAATAATCATCTCCTTTTCATGCTCCCTCAAGCAAATTGAATCTTCCTTCATTTGTTTCTGGTGGGTTAAAAACCTCCTTAAATTCATGCTTGACGATCAGGACGATGTATTAGAACAATTTTTTTCTTGCACCCAAAATCTTTCTCCATCATGGCCTTTTCAGTGCTACGGACTAGGTTGGTTGGATGAGCTGATGATGCTTCAACACTTGAGTACATCTTCTCTAACATAGTTTCTATCTTCAAATATGTGTTCTTGTTTTTGGAAATAATGGGCTTTTCTCATCCTTCTCTTCAGTACTACTAGCGGAGTCCTTGCATTTCTTTTTTCTGGTTTTGATTTCTTCAAAACAGCCAACTTTACATCATCATTATCTGGAGTTTTTTTTACCTCAGTCATATCCTCATCACTTGACTTATCCGAGGATATAACTCCAGGACAGGATGCACTAGCCCCACTAACATGTATCTTATAATATATATAGTTCATCAAGGTGCTTCATTCCTTATTTTCTGAACCTTACATGGTTGCAGTTGATGTATTTCCATATAAAAGCAAGGAAAATTAATAATGAACAATAATGACAATACAGTTCTTACATCAAGGCGTTCATCCCACCATTCCTTAATTAGCACTCAACAGTCCGCTTCGCCTCATCCATCCAAGCCTAGTGGCACAATTCTTAAACTCCATGAATCATGTATCTTCTATTTTCATATTATTCCTCTTGTTTTCCAATTGTTTCTTTCTTAGCTTCTGACCTGATTTTTCTTCAAACTTAGATATAAAATTTGTCCAACCAGTTTTAGTGAAAAATCCCAACGGCCTATTCCCATTTTCTATCTCACCTTTGCACATATGAAATGGCTCACATTAGCACCACATCAATCTATCTTATCAACCATTCTTGAATCAAGCAAAAAAAATATTTCATTCAGTTTAGTTACCATAACAACATGAGTACGAGCACTACATCAATTTTATATGCAAACTCCTTGTAACAATCATGCAACCAACAATTTATCATACCTCAATTTCGTTTAATAATCAAGCATCCTGCTACTTGAGGGACATTAAGGAGGAAGGAAGAGGGGGGAATTTGAGGTACCTAGGATGGGGGAAAAGATCAGTGGCAGGCAGGTAATTCGATAAAAGTCTCAATCCCGCAGCCGATAGAAACAAGTGACTCGGTGTTGTGAGAATTGTACTAGGGAAAGTTGTTTTCTTTGTAGAACCTCATACCCATTCCATCCTTTTAGTTGGCTTTTGACTTTTTTTGGTTTTTTAGGGGATTTTGACTTTTTTTGGTAGCGAAAGCAACTTTTGGAGACCAACCAAACACACTCTAATGGCCTAATCACCCAGCATCTAGTGTGTCTACTTGTCTACTCCATGGTGTACTACTTGTGAGCACTGACTTAATTTCATTGTAGCACTGATTCAGAATAAATAAATTGGTATCATCACGAAAGCGATCATTTCATCACAAAAGAAAGGGTTAAAATACATGCTTATCGTCATAATTCTAAGTAAGAATCCACATAAATTTCTTTGTCGAAAGTACTAGTAAAATCAAGGGCAAAGCTATGTTCTAAAAAATATACTCCCTGCTCCCGTAAAAGAACGCAACTATGGTATTTTTGCTAGACAAGTTAGTTGAAGTATGACCAAGTTTATATGAATAGTGTGAACATTTATGTCTCCATTTAAATTTACTAAAAAAATGGTACTTATTTTATATCATAAATGCTAGTACATTGAAGTATAAATTTAGTCAAAATTTTTAGATACTTTGACTCAAGAATTGCATTTTTCATGGACAGAGGGTACAAAAGAAAGTAGCTTTAATTGAAATGTCACCATGTATACATACTTATAGCAACTGTCTGTACACTCAGATGCACACCCGTCTAATTTGTTACAGTAAAACCTCCGTGCTGTTCCAGTTCCAATGACACACTTTCATTTTTCTTTTTTGGTTGTGTCATGCAGTGCACGAAAGGCCATGTCTCATGCTCACGGTGCTGCCCCGCCGATGGGTATCTGGACGACGAGGTTGAATGCCTCATGTGCGATGAGCCAGAGACGGCCACCCGCTTCCGCGCCATGGAGCACATCCTCGTCGGCATGCGCATGCCATGCCCGTTCCGGCAGCACGGGTGTGCCAAGATGATACCCTACGCGTCGGTGCAAGCCCACAAGGCGTCGTGCGTCCATGCCCCGTGCCATTGCCCCATCTCTGGCTGCACGGGCTATGGTAGCAAGCCCCTCCGCGAGCACATTCGACAGGACCACCCTGGCGTGGTACGCACGATCATCTCACCACATTGCCTCACGCCGCTGAGGATGCACGCGCATGAGCAGGCTCGCATGGTGAGACTCGGCGACAGTGACGGCAGCCCGGAGTTCCTGGTCATCGTTGGCCAGTACAAGCAGCTGGGGCGCATGCTGTCGGTGGTGCGCCTCGTGGATGAGTCCGTCGTCGAGCAGGATTTCAAGCACAGGATCGAGGTGGTCGGCAACGCCGGTGTGCTGTCGCTGTCCGGTGAGACTCTGGACGCTGAGCGGCTGAAGGAGCCGTACAAAGCGAGCCCGTTCCTGTTCGTCCCCAACGAGACCTGGGACTCTCCTGAGGGCATCCGTGTGTTCATCGAGCTGAAATGAAGTCCCCATTTGGAAAGTCGTGATTTATTTTATCCTATTTTTCACAAGAACCTAGACTCTGCATCCAACTTTTGCATTCCAGATAGACTTGAAATGGTGCCCCGAGCACCCGTACTCCTTTTCTTTCAAATGGTAAGTCATTCCATTTCATATGTAGTTTTTGTTATTCAGCTAAGATAAGGTTACAAAAGCTGGCGGCCCTGTGGTATTCAGTACTTGGTGTTTGTTTCGCTGGTGACTGATTATGTTACTTGTGTTTGTTTCAATTGGCATGGGCGGCCCTGTGGTATTAAGTACTTGGTGTTTGTTTCGCTGGTGACTGATTATGTTACTTGTGTTTGTTTCAATTGGCATGGAAATCAATCTAGTGTAATGCATTGTTGACCCTTCAGTAAGAAATGTATCCTAGAGGCAAAGAGAAGGACGACGACGACGCCAGCGTACCAAAGAAAACCAGTATTAGCTTACACTGTTTCCATTGCCAGTGCTATATGAACATGATTGCCGTTTGTTTACATTTCCATTCGTCAACCAAACAGCACCTGAATTCTGTCAGGTCTGTCTGCTACGTTGTCAAACATGTCACACAAGTACCATCAACCTTTTGCACAATCTATGGGAATTATATATATAGATTGCTGCATCAAAAGGTAATGGCAATGCATCCATTCCCAACATGTAATTTAGCATGTTTTGCCTGGGTACAGTCTAGTCTTCCACACTGCAAGTTGGATACCATTGAAGATCTGAAGGCCAAACAATTCACCCCTAACGCAAACAGATCCTATAAAGGGTAAGGATGCTAAAGCTAAACTGCTAACTTTACATTGCTCACATCCACAGTTAATTAGCTCAAACAGTCCTGCAATTAGGGGGACACTGCGTCACTGCAAGGACCAGAGTTGTTAGTGCATATGCACAGATGAGATTTGTCATTGTTTGGCTATAAACAACAATTGTGAATTGTCTCTTGGTGGGTTTATGCACATATATTGTAATGAAAACAAAAAAAAAAAGATAAGACAATGATAATTCAGTTTGCATGTCTATTGAACCATAACAAAAAATTAATGTTTTGACTAGATCTTCACAAAATTATAACAATCATCATTTTTATCAAGGTTTGTTGGTTGGGTTGAACCTTATCAAGCTTGATTGGACGCGCTTGGCCTTTCCGCCCTTACATAATTTTCTCTCTTTGTTTTCTTTTTGAAATTTCTAGGCTCATTAATCAGTAGTAGTACAACCTTTTCATTACATTGCGTTATTACTTATAAATGACATCTAACCAGAAAATCATAAGCAACAAAAAAGGTTTGATTAGATTATTATTAGGAATCACAATGGATGGATGAGCATCAGTACTTGAGGTCAAATTCTTGTTTGTATTTATCAAACTTGACGAGCGTCAACAGGATGGAAAAGCTTGATTACTGCTAATATATGGATCTTTTGGACATAATCAATCCAGAAAGATATGTGTCTATGCTTTTGGGGACCATTATGATTTTTGGTAAGAAACTTCAGATTATAAACATTCCCATTGGGGGTAACAATAATTTCTATCTTTTTTGGTCATTCCATAACACTAAAAAGTAGATATGATTTCCAATATATAGTAATTCGACTCTTGAGCTACAGGTACATATATACCTGGTTGGCTGGTTCGCCTGGGAGGAATAAGATGGCAAGGCTTTGGATGCACAACACAATGCAAGAAGAGCTATCGTTAGTAACAACTTGTTCCTCCATTTTATCGTTATAATAAAAATGAGATAAGGTGGCTATGTTTTGTAATTTTACTTATTCTGCCAGTAGACGTTTAGCTAAGGAGAAGGAATTGGTATGGCTCTCAAACGTATGTAAATTCTGTGGGAAGGAGGAGTCTGTTGATCGTCTTCTGCTCCAATGTCCTATAGCAGTGGTGACTTAATTGGGTTGTGGTTTTTTGCATGGTAGTGTTGGTGAGATGAGAGTGTTGGCTTTTGCGCGTGTTGGACTGTAATCTGGAAAGCTGGTAACCCAGAAATACTATGTCTTTACACTTTCCATATAAGCTGGGTTGTGAAGCCTTTGGTCTAATAAAAGTTAAAGTATATATGGGGTGACTGGTTTCCTACTCTCTAATCATAGTGTGACTGCTATGTATATTATGGTGTCAATGATATCCATATTTGTTAGGGCTCCGTGTGTCAAATCATCACCCCACTCCGGCTCCACCCTCCGGTCACTCCCACCAGGCTGCCCCCGCTACCACCCCTACGACTCTCACATCAACTGCAGGTGGACCCAAAAAAAACTTCACGCTAATCACACCGGCCCCAACGCTAATAAGCCCGACCCCGATCGACCAGCGCGTGCTCCTCCCCAAAATCATCCAGATCAGAGTCACAAATCGCCGGCTCGCCTTGGTGCGGTGTCCATCGACATCGCCGCACGCACCCAACTGGTTCCTCATCCTCGACGCCACCGAGCTCGACATCTTCGCGCTGCAGGGCTCCAACCAGGTGCTTCCTCGCTTACCTTGCTCCCCTGGATGGGTGTGTTTGATCTGTTTGTATAAGGTTAAGAATTTAGAGAATTATTAGATGTGGCGATCTTTTTTGAGGCGTCAGCTAGGGTTCTTATTACGCAAAGTTTACTGTGCAACACGCACCCACGCCCACGCCCAACAGAATGAAAAAGGAGGCTGCTCCTATGCCGGAGAAGAAGAAGCCGGTGGTGGCTAGGGTTCTGGTGACAGCATGGTTTAGATTTCCATCTCTGGCGGCTCTAGAGAAGGCGGTTCAGGGGGAGGCCGCCATGACACCACGGTGGCGGCGGGTTGAAGGGCGGTGAGTGAGGTGGCGGGGTACCACCAAGTGGCTCGCGAGGCACCGCCAAGCAGGGAGGGGGAGGGATAACTGATTGGCGGGGATGGCGAGGTATTGTGGTTTGGGTGGGTGGGGTCAAGGGCGGATTGCGGTGGTCGCTAGTGGTAGGGGCAGGGGCGGGGGTGGGACGAGGACGACGCCGGCAGTGGCGAAGTGGTGGGCACGGGCGGTGGGCGTCGCCGGCGGTGGCGAGGCGGCTGCTGGCTAGGCAGAGGGGGAGGAGGCTGGGTGGGGAAGGAAGGGAGCACGAGGTAGATGCAAGGGTCCAGGTCACGTGCTTTCAGATATCGCGACAGGTCACGCTTTAACCGTGTCCTTATTAGATGGCATTTGTTTTTACCGGGAATACATCTATGGCCTTGTTTAGATCCAAAAACTTTTTGGATTTTGACACTGTAGCACTTTCGTTTTTATTTGACAAACATTATCCAATCATGGAGCAACTAGGCTTAAAAGATTCGTCTCGTGATTTACAGGTAAACTGTGCAATTAGTTATATTTTTTATCTATATTTAATGTTCTATGCATGCGCCGCAAGATTCGATGTGATGGGGAATCTTGTAAAGTTTTGGGTTTTTGGGTGTATCTAAACAAGGCCTATGTTGCTTAAAGTTTTGATCTGCTCAGAGCAACTTCAGTCTGACTGTCTGACATTGGTGTTAATCTGTCGGAGGGGGTTGCATGCGGCATGACATCGGCGTCGATCTTAAAGTTTGTGTAGTTTCTTAGGGCTATAGCGACCTCAGAATTTTGCAAGTTGATTGATTGAACTTTGAAAGTTAAGGTTCTGTTTGGACGGTGCCTATGCATGCCTCACAGAACGGCAACACCAATAGTTTGGCGAACAAATAGCTCGCCACAAATTCGGCATGGTTTGGCGTAGAAAATGACTTACGCAACCTTGATGAATTCTGGCGGACCATAACACCGGCTACGGAACAAACGCATGCAAACTGTCTTAAAATTTCTTGGTCCATTGATTGAAGTCCATGATTTTGTGTTCAAACAATTTTAGATTACACTCGAGCACTAATATAAATATTACTGCCAGTGAAGTTCTCATTACCTGGAGATGCTACAGTCATATAGTTTAATGCTACTTACCGGTGCTTGTATACTTATTCAAGCTTAAGCGTTTCCTGCAATCACATAAGGATTGCTATTTACAAACTGTACACCGTGTGTTTTAATCTCTAAGTTGGAATAGACACACTTTTCACTTAGGATGGTTATTTGCAAAAAGGGCCATGTCTCGATGGTAATAGTCATCTTTGAGGGTTTACGATGGTATTTCCTTGTGCGGAGTAAATAAAAAGAGAATAGGTTCCATTTGATAAATAGTTAAAGGAAAAAATAGAGAAGAACTAAATAGATTTAGAGAGAAAAATATATTTACTCGTGTCTCGTGACGTGTTGGGCTGGCATTGGACAGGATGGCCTCGTGGTTAGATGGGCTCCCTAAAAGCAAGTATAAATAACAGACTGTAAGTTGATTAAATACTGACGTAGAGGAAAGAGGAAATGTGAGAGATCAGAAACGGGTTGTAAGCTTACAGTTGGCTTAATTAGTCACGCAGAACGTTTGTCAGATAGATAAGTGGGCCTTGTATTAATAGTGATGAGCTAACTACTATATATAAGTAGGCTAATAGAAGGTTAAAAAAACTTTACAACCAATGACTAGCTGTATTATTAACTTTGCTCTATAAGGATTTTGGGAGATGGATTATAAAAATTGACCAGGTCAAACAAAAATATATCACAAGAAGTTGTCGATCACAGGTGGGGTGCTTTTGGTCGGCATGTCATGCTTGCAATCAAACTGTTAGTTACCTTTTGCATCCTTCATACCAAAAAGGACTACGTTTTAGCTATGAATCAGGATATAGGGTATAGATCGCGCATGCAAATCAATATTTGTCTTTTAATTTGTTCGGCTAGAGAGACTGCAGGGGAGAGAACGCTGGGTGAGCCGGAGATGCGATTGTAGCGCTTAGTCGTTTGGTACTACCCGTAGACCTAAATATTTATTATCACTTCTTAGCTCTTGTCTTTTCCTAGATAGATATGAACATTTATTGCTTTTTTGTTATATATAAAAATAGAGATAAAGATAGAGATAAAGATAGAGATAGAGATAGAGATAGAAATATAGATATAGATATAGATTAAATCTTATATAAAGATTTTTAATTCAGCTTGCCTAAGAGAGATTTAGAGAGCGTGGGCCCTCGGCGCGAACGGTGCAGGGCAATCAGCTGAGACTGCACTAATAAGTTGGGCCGATCTGATGATGCGACATGCAAGTCCGTTAAGATCTCACCTCCCACACCCCCAAACAGCCATGGCCACTCTCTTCATCCACTTCCACTTCCCAACCAAGACGTAATCTCCTTTGATCCTTCGTTTTGTAGTCCAATGATCTCACCTAAGGAGAGAGCAGCACAACACGCACTTTCCATCTACTACAGAAACCGGACAATCCACGAGGGGTTTGCGGGCACCTCCGGTTTCAAGAGGATGAGCAAGGTGAGTCATCTCGTCACCACTGCATGCAGATCAAGTTCTTTTTTTGCATGTTTTGATCACCGTTCATGTGACCTCGCACTGCCAATTCTGGAGTATATGGAGACTACGGATTTGTGGAGGCTCCTCAAAATCCTCCAAAAGAGATTCAGGACCTGCAGTTTAGAGAGGGAGTGAGGGAAGATCTAAGAGTTGTTCATAGTTTTCTCATCTGCGCTGGTTGGTTTGGGACTTGGAGGATCAAAAATTATTGCATGTCGAATTGCAACTTTACAAGCACACGATGATAGATAGTTATCTTGATTACTTGTTTGGATCTAATCTATTACGCCAATCTTGTCGTGAGAATCCATGTGGTTTCTAAGATGATTTTCAGTGGCCATTACATCAGAGTTTCGATTAGTCCATTGATTAAGATCTTGCTCCATTGTTTTACCTCATTCACAAACTGTAGCACTAGTCATTGTATTGATCGCTGATGCAGAGAGGCTTGCAGATGGGTGGGAAGAGGCCAAGGCAACAGGTGCCCCTATCACGCGCCCCGACAAAAGGCCCTAGGCTGCAGGATGAGACCCTAGCCGAGATGAGCCAACACCAAGCGGAGGAGAAGATCACCGTCACCATCAACGCCAACCTATTGAAGTGTTGTGTATGCTTTGGTCCATTGACGTCACCCATTTTCCAGGTATGGATGTGTAGAAACAATCTCTCATGTCCAATGCTTCGATATTATTACCTTGCAGTTTTTGGAAGTTCTTGATTTATTTAGAGTAAAGTAAACATCACTTGAGTGATTAAGGTCTCTTTTGCACATGAACTTTTCTACCCAATTCAAGAATGACACATGGTCTTCTTCCCTAACTTTGGCAAGGTTAGGGTTATGAGTCAGGGGCTTACCTGGATTCAGTAGGTGTAGGAGCAGTGTGGGGTTAGGCGGCACCGATCGTGCTATGGGGGAAGGCGGTTGGGTGGGGCAAGTGTGGGGCCATGATTGAGATAGCCCAATGACCACCACCAGGTTACCATGACAATAGTCAGAGGCGGTGGGGTGCCACTAGAGCCGGATAGGAGGCGGTGGCGGTAGGGGAGCTTGAGCAGAGATGAAGAAGACAATGAGGAGGAGGCACATCCAATGGTTTTAGGACTGTATAGATGGTCATCAGGCCGGCCCGGCTCGACACAGTCTGTATAGGTCAAGCCGGCATGGCACACCGTGCCTTCTCGAGCCGTGCCTCTTCAGGCCTCATGCCTGACCACCAGCCCAAGCATAGCACTACAAGCCAGAATTCATGTTGGGTCGACCCATTGAGGATGCCCAAAACTATGAGTCATGTCAGCCCGTGGCGCAACACAGATCCAAAGAATAGAGAGAGAAGGGCAGTGGTGGTGCTCAATGCTAGATCTAACAGTGGTGGAGGGGACTTGGTGAGCCACGGAGAAGTAGGAGCTCGAGTCTTCGGCGATTGGTGGGGCGGAGCTCGAGCATGTCATGCTCGCACCCTAGGCGCAACCTCGTGGAGGGACTAGAGAAGAGGAGCCATCGCAGATGGCCATCAACACGTTCATCCTCTGCAGTGCATGAGGTAGAGGTGAGTGCTATAGGGCAGAGAAGGTGAGGAGCCAGTCGTCCATCACACATTCATGCCATCATGGAGTAGAGGCATCGGGAGAGGAAGAGAAGCATGCAGGCATGTGGCTAGGGAAAGAGAAGGCCACGTCATGTGCATGGCCGCATGGGTGTGCATATTGAATGGAAGGTGGTGGTGGCTGCCTATCTTGGGATTGAAAGGGAGTTAGGGTTACAAAGGATAGGACCCAGTATATATTCAATGGGGGTGTTGGGCCTTTAATAGGCCCATGGCTTTTTCTGGGTCATGTCGTGCCAGACCACATGCCTAGGGTGTGGCCCAGGCACGGCCTGCTCCATCGATCGGGTCAGCCCGAGCCCACTGGCTATCAGGACATGTTGTGCTCGTGCCGGGCTAAAATAACATGCTATGTGTTGGGCCATCATGCCTCGGATGACATGGACATTTATATAGGAGTGGGATGTTGTGGTTGGCAGCCACGGAGCCACTAGAGCTAGGTAGGGAGAAGGAGGCGGCGAGGATGAGAGTCAAAGTAGGGAGCTACTCAAGTGGGGTCACCATTGTGGAAGTGCTGGCCACCGGTTTTGCCCCCGTTAGCTCTACCTGACCCTTTGTGTGACCCTGCTCATCCTCCACCTTTAACCAACAGAGGAGAAGGGAGACATCAGAGTGGGGAGCTATAGGCGGTTGGCAGTGAGGAATGGTCGAGCATGGCCATATCCCTAGCCTGAGGGCTTTGCTCTGTGGAGTAACAAGAGGAGAAGAAAGAGGAAGATGATGGGATGGAGGAAGATCAAAGGGGTACGCCCCATAAATATTGGTGAGCGGGTAATTTTGATGGAACTCTTGACTCTATAGCTGGTAGAACCAAGTCACTAGGTGTTGTTAGAATTGTATTGGGAAAGCTACTTTCTACCCATTACATCCCTTTGTTCGACTTTTACATTTTTATAGTAAAAACACTTTTGGAATTCCAACCAAATACTCTCTTGGTCCCAATAAAAGAGTTGTTCTAGTTTTCAAATTTGTCCCATTGGAAGTGTTGTTCTAGCCTGCAAAAGTGGAGTCCACACCTACGAAGCCTACCTTTCTCTTTCTCTCTCCCACCTCCCTTGCCGCTCGCATGGCCGCTCGAATCCGCATCCACCATCGTCACTCACAACATCCGGCCCTATTAGCATCGAGGCAGAAGCAGAGTGACCTGCCGATGGCAAGGCCCATAGTCGTGGCCTTCCTCCTTCTCCATTGTTATTCCTCTCTACTCTTCTTGTTGTGCGCTGCATGAGGTGGGTGGGCAGGAGGTGGAGCGACACCCTAGGTGAGGCTGTCGATGAGGTCGAGGATGGTGGGCAAGGACCCTGCATGGCCATGTTGTCACTGAGATCCGCACGACGGAGGAGCCATCACTGAGATCCACATGAAGGAGTTGTCGCCAAGATCCGCATGTTGAAGGAGTTGTCACTGAGATCCCCACGTTGGAGGAGTCATCTCCTTGATCTATTGCTCCACTACTGGCGAAGGCCAGGATGGCCTACGGTGATGGCGCGTTGCTACTCACCTTGACACGGGGGTTAGTGGGGTGGGCTCGGTCCTGCACGATGAGGAGGTGGCTGCTCACTCGTCTGGATCTAGACAAGGACAATAGAAACGCAGGAGAGATGGGGAAGGAGGGAGTAGGGGTATAGTTGTCTTTTGCCATCATCATTGGTTTGCGTGCTAAGTCCCAAAACGATTGTATTTTTGGGACAGAGGAAGTACAACTAGGTATGCAAGGTGGAGTGGGCCGCCGCACCAACCTGCTAGGCTCACTATGCCAAACCCACCTAAATAGAGTGGCCTGAAGTGGACAACCCACATATTCCAGCGGCAACCCACAACCCACGTCGTGTCAGCTCGCTGACTCGGAGATGCTCTGCAGCTACGGTTGCTAGTGCCACCCTCTGCTGTCATTGTCACTTCTTCGATGTTGCCGGTCCGACTTCTTCGGACACTTTCTGTTCTTGGTCAGTGGACCGCCCCTGCCCTTGGTTGCCCGCCGCGGTATATCATGTTGTCGCGGCGCCCCTGCGGATTGTCCACCACCACCTCACCGTCGCACCACCGCAGCTTGTTCTCTCTCCTTGCCTGTATCGCTTTCGCCACCTCTGTACACGCACAGCCAGTGGTGCACGGGTTAGCATCAGCAGCTTGCCTCCATGACAATGCAAGTCGGTCGGCGGCGATGCACAGGCACTGCCGTCGGCGTCTCTCTCCGTCCTCCGTCGTCGGATCGCAATGCAATGCCACGCCATTGCCAATTGAAATTGCCATGTCATGCATTGGATCCATCCATGTCGTCGTTCGTCCGTGACATGCTCATCCATGAGCATGAGGATTCAAGAGCTGCCTACTCGTGCCCGTGCAGTGCAACCAAGCATGGTTCATGGAGATGGAGCCACTCCAACCAAAAGCTACTGTACTAGTACTTGTATAGAAACCTATACGTAGCAGTACAGTATAGGGAGTACTATATGCGGACTAAGGATACGCTATAGAACACTACCAAAAAGGTGAAATTCTCCTAATATTTTTAAGTAGTAATAAAACGTTACCATTAGTCATAGCATATGAGAAAGTTTATACTAAATTTTAAATGGTAAAATATTAAGAGAAATCCACGTGACTAGGAGAAGAAGAAAATTTTGGTTGTGACAGCTGGCAGGGAACAGATGGGAGACCATCGCCGCATGCCACTGTGCATCGCAGTCGCGCCTTGCTTCACCTTGCGAGATGCAGAGCACGATGATAGCCACGTAGTGCTCGGGGTTGCCAGCTTGCCGCACATGACCTCTGTGGTGGTGGCCGTCACGGACAGCACGTGGGTGTTGTTTCAGGTGTGTGCGCTTATGCGGTGTTGTGCGGGCTGCCGCAAGGCCCACGAAAGCTAGCGGCGTTGCACGGCTCCCACATAATTAAACCTGCAAGCTCTCTCGTGGCTCTCGAGCAGATGCGGGGTGGGCTGACCACGCCGGCCCACTTGCATCCTTAAGTACAACCTAATTCACTCAACGTCTAGTGTCTTTGTCTATTCTTTGATGTTATATTTATGAGCATTGTCTTAATTTCCTTATACCACTGATTTAGAATAAATAAATTGATCATTATGAAAGGGACTATTTCTTCACAAAAGAAAGGTTTAAAATACATATTTGTGGTCATTATTATATTCCAAGTTAGACAATCCACACGAATTGTTCGGTGTAGAAAGTCTGTAAAACTAGGGTGAGGCTAGGTTGCTGTTAGGAGGTGCAAATACACCTCTAAAAATGCAAAAAAAAAAAATAGTAGGTTTAATTAAAATTTCATTATATATCTATGCTTTATGGCAAATGTTTATACATCATAAGGCAAGTGCACCTTCTCTAAGTTACTCCAACCAGTAAAACCCCTGTTTGTTTCACTTCCATTTTCTCCTTTTGGTTGTCATGCAGTGCACCAAAGGCCATGTCTCTTGCTCAGGGTGCTGCACCGAGAGGTACGAGGACGACGAGGTCGAATGCCTCATGTGCCGTGAGCCAGAGACGGCTACCCGCTGCCTCGCCATGGAGCACTTCTTGGGCGGCATCCACGTGCCATGCCCGTTCCAGCAGCATGGGTGCACCGAGATGATCCCCTACGCGTCGGAGCAAGCCCACAAGGCGTCGTGCGCCCACGCCCCGCGCCACTGCCCCATCTCCGGCTGCGCGGGCTACGCCGGCAAGCCCCTCCGCGAGCACATCCGGCAAGACCACCCCGGCGTGGTCCGCACGGTCGTCTCGCCGTGCTGCCTCAGGCCACTGAGGATGCGCGCGCACGAGCAGGCCCGCGTGGTGAGGCTCTGCAACGGCACCGGCAACGGGGACGACGGCGGCGGCGGCGGCGCGGAGTTCCTAGTTGTCGTCGGACAATACAAGCAGCTGGGGCGCGCGCTGTCGGTGGTGCACCTCGTGGATGAGTCCGTGGACGAGCAGGATTTCAAGCACAGGATCGATGTGGTCAGCAAGGCCGGCGTCCTCTCGCTGTCCGGTGAGACCCTGGACGCCGAGCACCTGGCGGAGCCGTACGAAGCGAGCCTGTTCCTGTTCGTCCCCAATGAGACCTGGGACTCTCCTGAGGGCATCCGTGTGTTCATCGAACTGGAATGAAAGTCCCCATTTGGAAAGCAGTGGTTTATTTTATTCTACTTTTTTGCAAGAACCTAGACTATTTTCCGTTCGATGACTTCTGCATCCAACTTTTGCTTTCATCAAATGGTAAGTCATTCCTTTTTTTTTAAGATATGTAGCGTTTGTTATTCACCTAAGGACTAAGGGGCTGCCTGCCCTGTGGTACTCAGTACTTGGTGTTTGTTAAATTGGTGAAGACTGTGTTACTTGTGTTTGTTTCCATTGGCATAGAAATCGGATCCGTGTAATGCATTGTTGACACCCTTCACTTAGAATTTCGAAACACATCACTTTTCCCTTCCACCAAACAAAAATGAAAAAAGTTCACATTACCTTCCTTAACTTATGTGAAAGTGTTTTAGAAACTTATGTGAAAGTGTTTCTTAGAGTTCAAAAGAAACTTATGTGAAAGTGTTTTTTAGGTTCAACGAGGAAAAGCACTTTTTCCAAAAAAAAAAAAAAAAAAAAAAAAAAACTTTGCTCGTGCGCACAACTGCCTTCTTCTCTAGTCTCCACCGCCGGCACCGACAGAACGAGCGTCCAGCCCAGTTACGTGCCATTTGGGTCCAGTGACGCGCCTTTTGGGCTTCCTTGTTGACGCATATTGGGCTGGACTTCTCGCTTCAGCTCGGGTCCGGTCACCCGTGACGCGCCTGTTGGGCTTCCTTGTTCACACGGATTGGGCTAGGCTTCTCGCTTCAGGTTCATCCATTCGGCCCGGTACGGTGCTGCTAACATAACATAACATGGCGGTGGCTCTACATTCGGCGGAGCGGGCCTGCGACAGCTGACGGTGTCTTACTTCGGCTGCAGGCAGCAACCATTGCTGGAAGTAGCGTCGAGCTATATTCTTCCTAAATGGTAATAGCAATTTTAATAAAAATAAACTATTCTCTAACAGTTTCTCTAAATGTAATAACCATTTTATATTTTAGACTTTTCGCTAGCCAAAAATAAAAGACGAGAATAACTCTCTAGAATACACGTGATATATAGAAAAACTATTAGAGTGAAAGGATATAAAAAGCGATTTATTTTTATGCAACTAACTCTCTAAATGACGATGAGTCCCTCTCCAAAAGTTTACACCTTATCCCATCAAATATTTAAACACATGTATAAAATATTAAATATAAACTAAAAAAATAACTAATTGCATAGATTGCAACTCATTTTCGAGACGAATCTTTTAAGCCTAACTAGTCCAAGATTTGATAATAAAGTGTCACATTAACACGTGTGCTAATAACAGATTAATTAGGCTTTATAAATTCATCTCATGATTTACTAACGCATTATGTAATTTATTTTTCTATTAGTATTTGAACACCTCATGCGACACGATACCCTGCGTGACACCTCAAAACTTTACACCTTAGAACTAAACAAGCCTGGAGATGCTCTACACTGTTTTTCCATTGCCAGTATGAACATGATTACCGTTTTGCGTTTACATCTCCATTCATCAACCGAACAGCACCCTCAATGTTGTCAAAAACACAGCACCCTCGAATTCTGTCACAGGTCCGTCGGTTACTTCGTCAAACACGTCACATAAGTACCATCAACCTTTTGCACATTCTATGGCAACTATATGTAGATTGTTGCATCAAACGCTACGGGCAGTATCAATTACCAATTCATGTAGTTTAGCATGTTTCGACTGGATACAGCCTAGTCTACCACACTGCAGTTGGATACCATACCATTGAAGGCCACACAATTTCACCCCTAAAGCAAACAGATGCTACAAAGGGTAGTCGGCAGGGATGCCATACTGCCGATTTGCCATTGCTCACATCCACAGTTCATTAGCACACTACAGTCCTGCAATTAAGGGGGTACTGCTTCACTGCAAGAGACCAGAGTTGTCAGTGCATATCCGGCTATCCGCAGCAAAATGCAGAATGTCATATCAAGAGGACAGTAGGACACATGAGATTATGAGAATAACTGTATGTCAATCAAGGGTGAAAAAATCGCTAAGCATTGTATTAACCACATGTCCATAACAGCAACAACCGTGACCAACCAATCAATAACATTCCCCCGTTCCTTCATTTCTCAATTCTGTATGGAAGCACCAACAATTCCATCAGTTCTATAAACAAAGGCACATGCCATTCAACTCATTGCTACTAATTACAATGTCTATTAGCTTCCGTATTCCCACAGTAAGCTCTCTTGGCTTCCAATAATGCTAGTGTGCACTAAACCCTTGAAGCCATGACACCAAAAAAAATCAAGAAAGAATAAACCCATCTCTCACCTTGGCCGTGTGTTCATACAACAGGTGCAAAAATGCTTGCTCCTGAAGCGATGGCAGGAAGTTCTCGAGACATGCGAGCTCCTCTGTGCAAAATGAGACAAGCTCAACGCTTCAACTGCGGGAAGTAAAGCCTCATGCTTGGATGCTACTGCTATTGCTTGCAAGAGTTGTTGCTTGACTTTGATTCTTCCAGAATCCGGTTCATATATGTTCGGAACTTCTCAGCTTGAGGACCAGGTCTTACAATGTTGACATTGCTCCACTGGGAGCAAGGATCACTGAACCACCTCCTCCTACCTGTGCACCATGCACCAGGAACAGGTCTGTGGCGCCAACGTCGTAGCACTTTATCATCAATCTTGTCCAATAGTGGTTCATTCTCCTTAAACTTCCGGGCAAAAGGAACCCCACTCCCTACTAGCTCATCATAATGTGTAACATTTAGGGAATGGGGTTCCATCTGAGGTGGATCGTCCCACACCACATACCGCAAGTCATTGTTCACCGTGAAATTGCGGAAGTCTGAGTTGCATGCAACCGAATGGAAATACCCCTCTAGAGGTAGCATCACATTTGTGAAGTACATGAGGAGTGTTCTAGGGAGATTCTCCCAACCAAAAACACAATACTCCACAAAGCGTCTGTTTAAAATGACCCATGGAGAACCTAATGAAAGGGAATGCATGTCTTAGAAAACCATTTCATCAAGCAGGTGAAAAACAAAGTGCAAGTAAAGAGAAATGCCTGTGAAAAATTTGAAACCATCAGGAGTGTCCCGTTTCTCTGTGGCTTGGAAGAACTGATTCCTCCCTGCCAAGTATACTCCAGCATCTACTATAATCGGTTGCACTCTCTGAGACCTGCAAAAGAAGTATACTGGTGAAACTAACAGCAGTGCACTGTGTACCATTCACTATTGCTGTGTTCAGATAGAACATACTCTTTCCATCCAATGTCACTCGTGTGATCAATAAAGTTGAGGTGCCTTGGAACAGAGGAGAAAACATGAATCAAGTCTGCAGCAAGGGACAAAAAGAAAACAGCGAGTCATAAACAGGAAACTCAAGAACCCCTAAGAGGTGTCAGTCAGAATACAAAAGCCAAAAGCAAAATTAGAACATGCTAGTATAAGAGCAAAATTACACTTCAATACAAAAGTGCGTGAACTACATGTGACATAGTGGAAGCAGCACATAACACAGATCAAGACAATAATGCCATACAGGTAGTGTCAGAGGAAATGAGGAAAAAGGACACCATAAATCAGAGCCCCAGATTGTGCATCCTGTGTTGATAATTCAGTGGTGCACTTGTTAAAGCTCTCTTAGTTGTTCATTAAACTGAAGGGTTAATCCCAGCTAGATGACACAAACAAAGCCACATCTAGAGTTGCATAGCTTGTTCCTGACGATTAGAGTCCTCATATAAGGATGAGAGCACAAATTAGTCATGGAGTGGTTGAGCTGGTATGGTACCAAAATAGAGAATGAAGAAGACAGCATGGCAATCTGGTAGTTGCACTATATCTGCACCTAAGGCGGCTATGGCACCACACTCCAACAGGATTCCAACCAAGCAAGTTCTTCCAAAATCACCTAAACGTAGCAGCAGCAGGCCATTTCCTAATCCTGGTGGGGTAGTGGGTCTTTGGTCCTTTCAGGCATATTTATGCATTCAATTATGCAACTTGACAGATAACATTAAACACCACTTAATACAAGTCAGCAACATGCTGTGAAGAACACAAAATTGATTTTTGTAGCTACGGAGACCCCTCAACCGAGCAGTGGCAGTTGCCCTTGCAATTTCCTGATCTATTCGTACAGCATGCTTTGCCTCCAATTCAAGAATGGAAATGCTCGGCAAACGCAATTTCGAGTAGCAACCTTCATTGGTATTGATAACGACCAAGTAAAGAGCTCAGATTTGTCCTTAGATCCGGACAAGCCTGTGCTGCTGTGGAGCAAAACTGCTACTCAAACAGATCGTGCTACCAGATGGAAATGGAGCATTTGAATCTTACCGTCCTGGGTGAGAAGGGGGTAGTCGGCGGCGTTGAGCGTGACGAACCAGTCCCACTCCGCATCGAGCCGGAGCATCGCGGCGGCCGCACGCAGCGTGGCGGCGAGGCCGGAGGAGCCCATTGGGGTGCCCGCGGTGGGCCTGCCCACGACATCGACATTTCCGAAGGCGCGCACGGCGGGTGCGGCGCGCGCGACGGCCGCGGCGAGCTCGGCGCGCTCGGAGGCCGGCGCGTCGGCGGAGAGGTGGAGCAGGTAGCGGTTCCTGGGGTGGTAGACGGCGAGGAGCAGCCGCAGGAGCTTCCTGCCGTCGCCTCGCCCCCCCGCGAGCAGGTACGCGAAGGAAGGCGGCGCGGCGGCGCCCCGGCGCACGTAGGAGGGCGGCGGGAGGCGCGCGAAGAGCGCGGACGAGGCGGAGAAGCCCGAGAGCGCGGAGAGGAAGAGCAGGAGCGAGACGAAGGAGACGGAGACGAGCGGGAGCAGCCACTTGTCGGCGGCGCCCATGGCTGCTTTGTTTGCTTGGTGGCAGGACGGGCGGTGGCGGGCGGGCACGCTGAGTTGGTGGTGACACGCCGCGCGTCACCGCCGCCGCATTCGGGGCTAGGGCTCCGGCGACGACGGCCGGGCGGCGGCGGGCGGTGGGATTAGGGTTTGGCGAGATCGCATCGGGGGAGAAGGGAAGGGCGAAATAGCGAGATCGGGATGGCTGGTGCCGGCCGCGCTGCTGTCGTGTATTTTCTGCTCGCGGCTCGCGTGCGTTTCTCTCTTGCTTGGCAATGGGAAGAGGCCAGAGGGGGGGAGGGGGAGGAGGGACGCGAGCGTGAGCGTGAGCGTGAGGCGCCTGTCGCTTTGTACCACCGCAACACCGGGGGGAATCGCTTCCGCGGCCGCGGCTATGGAGCCTGTGACTCACTGGCAACTGGGCGCCACGTTTACCAGGGCCCAGCAGTCATACGGACGATGTAGACCGCGTCCACGTGGGTCGCGGGAGGTCACGGCACGGGTCCCGCGTGTCAGAGCGACGACAGTCATTGCTTCCTTCTCACGGGTTCACACTTGACCTGCCCACTCAGTCACACGAAACTGACGCGTGGGCCATGGAGGTCGGAATGGGGTGGGTAGGCAGCGGGTAGCTGGGGAAACGGGGAGAAGGGGGGTAGTCAGGGACGACGTTGATTACACTTGGTGGGGCCCGGATGGCAGAGGCGCGCGGGGCGAACAGAACAGCGGCAGCGCTGACGCTTCTGGAGAGTGTGGCGGCGTCATCGCCTCATGGCCAGCTTGGGATTTTTAATTCGTTGTTAAAATAGAAATCTCCCGCGTCTTGTCTGGGCCGCGTCTTGTCTTAATTAGCGATGCCCTAGCTGTAATTAAGAAGCTTCCGTTGGTTGCTTCGGCCGCTATCTGCTTTTGAGGGCTTTGCCAATGCTCCAAGTTAGTATAGCCCCGGCCTCCAACTTGGCAACCGATGCCTAAACTCGGCTTGACCGAGGCTAGCCTCAGCAAAAAGGTACAGTCCATGTTTACGTAGACATGAAATTTCTAGGCTTCAAAACTCCCATCCAAAACAATATAATGAAGACCCACTGTTCTCATCACCTGCACAGAAATTGTTTTTGCTTTTTGCTCGGTTATAGACTTCCTCTTAGTATGTATTTGGATGCCTCATTCATCCAACGCAAAATTTGCTAGCTGCCTACAGCTTTTGCCTGACGAAGCATACGCTGCTTCTGTAAGATCTCATCACAAACTGCAAGGCCATTAATCGAGTTGAGGTGGCAGTCTAATACGAACGTAGAAGCCGAGGGAGTAGTCATCTAGTATATAGTTAATTAATATATGCCCTTAATAATATATCTATGTATGTAGTTATTGTTTGGCTCCACCTTTTCATTATGTATATTTGTATATTTGAGGCCTAATAAGAGGTGTTTAGTTGGAGGTGTTAAAGTGTAACATGTACTGTAATATTTTATTTTTATTTGGTAACTAGTGTCTAATCATAAATTAATTAATAAGCTTAAAAGATATGTCTTGCAAATTATTCTTTAGTTATATTTTTAGTTTCGTAAATAATCTATATTTAGTATTGTGACCAAACATTTAATGTGATATATGTTAAAAAAACACGAGCAACTCATTTACATTAACATGTAATCGTTGTTGCTCCCTTCATTGGTTCTGAATATGAAGCGTCGAGCCTTGCTGGCTTCCGTCGTTTCTTGTTGTTTCACTGTTCATCTTCTCTTCTTCTTCTTCGCCAGTTCACAGACATCACCATGCCAGTACTACCAGAGTGGGAGGCTAGACGTGAAACGTTGCGCCGTGCCGCCACCGCTGTCCCGAATCAAGATAGCAACCGGTACATGAAACCCAAGTACCTGACGGGTTTTACACGATAAAGAGATAAATATGGAATGATTTTTCTATCTATGAGGTGTTATTGGGCAATATTCTATACTGTCAGTTATGACGGGTACGGGTATGTACTACCCATACCTGCCTACCAGCGGGTAAAAAAACACCCACCAAAATAACCAGCCACTCTAGTCATTTTAGCCTATCTAGCTTATGAATTTAGCCCAAATCCAACTAAACCCTTCTAGTATATATACGAATTTGATGTCATTATATGAATGTTAGTTTGTAACTTGTTGGAGTCTTGGAATTATTTATTTTTGTATGTGAATATGTATCATTTATATATAATTTTCGGATACCTTTTTGGAGATGACTAGCAAAACATGCCCGTGTGTTGCAACGGGGCAAAAACTATCGCATATTTAGCCGTCAACAAGGAGCATACAAAACGTTATGCCACTGTGCTAGCAGTTCTCTCCGCGAAGCTTGCTTCGGTGTTCGGTGTTCCGATATGAGATTCGGGTGCATGCTCACTCCGTGTTGGTGAGTGGTTTGGCGGACTTAGTGTAGAGCCTCGTGGTGGTGCACGTGGAGCTGATTGGCATGGATGACGAGCCTTGAAACAATACACAACACACGTAAAGTCTCAAGCCCTGCGGTGACATATGCTGAGTCTTGTACCTTGCGGTGACACAGGCCAAGCCCTATATCTCGTTCATGTGCGAATCCAGTCCGTCTTCACATAGATATCACTCGTCACTTAGTCCTCGGTCATCAATCTTCATATAAAATGTCGCTCTGTCAACTTGATACACACACGAGAGCACTATTCTACATCACTGCAAGCCAAAACTGAGCAAAAAAAAAAATACTGAACAATGTTCAGTATCATTCGTGAGTACACCCGGGACCCTGAAATACTGAAACGTAAGTACACTGAATTTTGTTCAGTACAATACTTTGGTGTAGAATAGCACTTATATATACACACACGGCAGTGCTATTCTACACCCTAGGTGTAGAATATTATTCTACATCGCAAGTCAAAACTAAGCAGAAAAAAATACTGTCCGGTCGTACACCCAGAACCGCGAAATACTGAATAATACTGAAACACGAGTACTGAACAATACTGAATTTGTTGTAGAATAGTATTCTACACTTAAAGTGTAGAAATAGCATATAGGGAGGCCTGCCACCAGAGAGCAAGCTGGTCGGGGGCTGCTGCACGCAAGCGTGCATCCGCGCGGGCCAGGGGACGCTGTACACGTTTGCCGTCTCCGTGAAAGCGTGTTGGGTCTGCTGCTGCACAAGATGACGAGAAGGAAGAGCACTCTACAACGTCACGCGGAGGGGAGAGCAGTCCACAACGGACACGAGTACTGTCCCGGTTTGTTTAGGGGTTTTTTTGATCGATGCCATTGCAATTTTCGAAGTTTGGAAAAATACCATTACTATTCACCTATTATGAAGAGCGCCATTACAATTCTTCCTCTTTTTGAAAAATGCCACGCTATACGTGTTTGGTGACTTTGGGCCCAACTGCAGCGTCCGGAGAATACAAGTATTTTCGTATAGACAATATTGCCCTCAGGTACTTTCCACACTCTACTCACTGACGCGTGGGCTCCATTCGTCATCCCTTTTATATATCTCCTACCAACGTTGGCTTCCTGCCCCGCCTCCTCACGGCCTCACTGACTAGGAACAGCAGGCTCCTGGCAGCTGAGGCACCTGCACGCTCGACGGTAGCAGCTGCCCGCGGCCACCGGCGCGCTCGTACACCTGGCAACAAGTTGTGCATGCCTGCAGTCCTGCACAGTGCCCAGCACCCACAACAGTGCCATGGCTGCTAGTAGAACTGAGAGACCAGCAGTGCCAGGTCGACAACGGCGAGCGCACACAGGACGCCGGGTTCGCAAGCGCTCGCGGATGCAGCACACAACCGGGCTCGCGAACAGGAGCGACATTGCCGACGGCGAGGCACGAGCAGCCGCACGCCATGGCTGCCAGCGTTGGGGAAAGGCCTGGCCGGAGCTCGGTCGTAGCCATGGCAGGAGGTCAGGCTCGCGAGCGCGAGCGGCTGCAGCTAGCGGACAAGCTCGCGAGTAGGAGCGGTGGCGAGGTGCGACGCGCGAGTGGCTGCGGGTCAGTTGCCGTTGTCGAGGAGAGGCTTGGCTGGAGCTCCCGCATGCCATGGCTGGGGGCCGGGCTCGCGAGCGCGAGCACGAGTAGAGCGGCGGGCGGACGCGCCAGAGGCTTGGGCGGAGCTCCCGCGTGGCCAGCTCGCGTACGCGAGCCGTAGCAGCGGGCTCGCCACGGCAGCCATCGAAGGAGGCCGCCTCGCCATAGCATTAGCAGGAGCAGGACCATGGCTGTCTTGGGTGAAGAAGCGTCGCCATTGGAGAGGACTGAGGAGGGGTCCGAAGGAGTTGTTTAGAGATGGAAGAAGGATCTGACTTGTAGGGTCCATGTGCCATTGAGTGGAAGGAGACAAAGATAGAGGAATATTTTTGTCTATACAAATATATAGTGCACTGCAGGTGGGCCTAGTGTCTTTGTTAACGTAGAGAATGGTAGGACTCCAGTTTACTTCAAGTTGTAATGGTATGTTTCCAAATAGGTGAATAGTAATGACAGTTTTCAAAACTTGAAGAATTACAATGGCACCAATCCAAAAAACCCTTTGTTTAGTGCCTCTGCTAACGTCGTGGGGAGGAGAGGAGCAGACGAAAAAAAATTCTAGATTAAAAAAAAGCTGAAATTTTGTCTCTTTAGTATTAGGTACATATATGACGACGGACGGGAGAAGCCAACTGCAGAAGACTTGCTACCGTATCTAAATAAAGCCAGGCGACCCGGAAGAAAGTCAGCCTAGAATCCGGGTTTCGTACAGTGCCGTGCAACTACTTAGCCCTTGTTTAGTTCCTAAAAAGTTTTGCAAAATTTTTCAAATTCCCCGTCACATCGAATCTTTAGACACATGCATGAAGTATTAAATATAGAAAAAAAATAAAAACTAATTGCACAGTTTGGTCGAAATTGACGAGACGAATCTTTTGAGCTTAGTTAGTCCATGATTAGACAATATTTGTCAAATACAAATGAAAAAACTACAGTGTCGATTTTGCAAAATATTTTGAAACTTGTTTAGTTCAACCCAAAAACAAATTTTTTTTCAAGATTCCCTGTCACATCGAATCTTGCGGCATATGTATAGAGTATTAAATATAGATAAAAACAAAAACTAATTGCACAGTTTGCCTGTAAATCACGAGATGAATCTTTTGAGTCTAGTTAGTCCATTCTTGAACAATGTTTGTAAAATAAAAAACAAAAATACTACAGTACCGAAATCTAAAAAATTTTCGGAAGTAAACCAGGCCTTACAGGTACGTACGTGCCCTGTTGTCGTGGAATGTGCATGTTAGCCTTGTCTAGACAAAAATGATGGGGCAAATATAAACGGAGTCACCATTCAAGCGGGAAGCCTACACTACACCTCACTGTAAACACATTGACAAAGGCCTTGTTTAGTTCCAAAAAATTTTGCAAAATTTTTCAAATTCCCCGTCACATCGAATCTTTAGACGCATGCATGGAGTATTAAATATAGATGAAAATAAAAACTAATTGCACAGTTTGGTCGAAATAGACGAGACGAATCTTTTGAGCCTAGTTAGTCCATGATTGGATAATTTTTGTCAAATACAAACGAAAGTGCTACTATGTCAATTTTGCAAAATTTTTTGGAAGTAAACAAGGCCAAAGATGACATAGCTTTCTTTGCCGACCGATATTACCCAGTTTTCCTCGACGCTCGATCTTTCTCGTAATTGAAGTACGCTTTCACACTTCATCTCATTGTTGTAACAAAAGCAGTAGGGCGCTTGATGTTCTACTATGGCCGTGTTTAGTTGGTGAGGAGAAAAATTTCGCGACACTGTAAGACTTTCGTTTATTTGTGGTAGTTATTGTCCAACCATAAACTAACTAGGCTCAAAAGATTCGTCTCGTACATTTCGACTAAACTGTGCAATTAGTTTTTATTTTCGTCTACATTTAATACTCCATGCATATGCATCTAAAAATTCGATGTGACGGAAAATCTTGAAAAATTTTAGGTTTTTGGGTGGAAGTAAACAAGGCCTATATATATGGATAGGGATGCAAGATTTATCTTCTCTATCTCGATCGTTTGTGTTGGTTGGCTCAAGGCTCGTCCAACTAAAAATAAATTTACGTCAAAATTAGAACAAAAGTATGATTAGCGACATAACTGTCCACCGGGTATCACTGTATCCTCTCCCAATCACCAGTTCTACTTCAGGAATAAAGCATGCTCACCATTTATTGCAACGCATCTCGCTCCTTCCGAGATAGATATGTAGCAGGGGGCAAAAAAAAAAAAAAACAGGTTGTCCAAATTTTGCTACGACTACGAACCGAGCTGCGTATAACTAGCTCAAGTCACGGGTCGACACCAAAGGCCCACGCCCACCTGGCCACCAACGTGGACCCAAATCGCTGGCCCACTTCCTCACAAACAGCCCAACGAAACTAATCGTACAGCCCTGGCCCACACCAGAAAAAGGCCCAGTTCAGCAACTCATCCAGCAACCCGTCTCCTTCCCCCATCTCGTCGCTCATGCCGCAACAAACAAACACACCACCACCACACGAACTGGAGTCTTCTCAGTCCTCGCACTCCGCAGAAGCGCAGAGGCTCCTAAACCCCCTCCTAGACCCCGCTGCCGCTTGCCAGCCACTCTCCTCCGCGTCGCTCTCCGCCGTCTCCCCGGACGTCCCGGAACCTTCTAGATTGATTGAAGGGGGGATATAGCCATCGGCGTCAGCGCGCGTGATGGAGGTCAGGGGGCTGGGGCAGCTCCTGGCGGCGCTGGCCGCCGCGTTCTTCGTCCGCGCCATCGCGGGACCGGGCCCTGCCCTACTTCCGCCGGCGGAGGACACGGACGACGACGAGGCCGGCGAGGGAGGCGGCGGCGGTGGCGTGCCGCCCGTGACCATCCGGTGGGCCCGCATCACCTGCGCGCTGATGAACAAGCGCGGGGAAGTGGTGAGTCGCTGCACCGCCGCCACGGCACCACCTCTTCCCCATCTCGCCGCAGCCGCGCGCACGAAAACCCTCGCCATTGCCCATTTGCCCATCTGTCCGTCTGTCGTCCTCTACTCCTCTCGTTCCGTTTGCCACGTGTACTCGTTTGCGTCGACTCGTTGAACCCTGTATTGTGTATTCTACAACAAGTTGCATAATTTGTACCACCTTATACAATTGTACAAATATCAGGAGGTAACTGGAGTGGACTGATAGATGTTTGTGGCATGTTGCCTGATTGCCAATTGCCAGGCAAGGTTCCTGCTGTCAAATGTGTCAGGGAAGGCGAAACCGGGGAGGCTGTTAGCACTCATGGGACCGTCGGGCTCTGGCAAAACAACTCTGCTCAATGTGCTAGCAGGGCAGCTCACGGCATCGTCTTCCTTGCACCTTTCCGGGTTTCTGTATGTCAATGGTCGGCCCGTCTCGAAGGGCGGATATAAGTAAGTTGTGTTCATGCAGCTGGGGTCTTATTTCTGCTCTTGCTTGTGGAAAGGAGCTGATGACTATCTCCTTGTGCAGGATTGCCTTTGTCAGGCAGGAAGACCTGTTCTTCTCGCAGCTTACTGTGCGGGAGACGCTGTCACTTGCTGCTGAGCTCCAGCTTCCTGACTTGTGGACTCCTGAGAGGAAGGAGAGCTATGTCAATGATCTTTTGTTTCGTCTGGGATTGGTGAGTGCTCGTATTTTGGTTAGTGTTTTTGGAAATTGAAGCGATCAGTTTCGAGGACAGTTTTAATGGTTGGATTGTTGAATAGGTCAATTGTGCTGATTCTATCGTTGGTGATGCAAAAGTTCGTGGAATAAGTGGGGGTGAGAAGAAGCGCCTATCACTTGCATGTGAACTGATTGCTAGCCCTTCAGTCATCTTTGCGGACGAACCAACAACAGGTATTTAAAACTGATTTAGTCTTGGCCTTCCCTACTTGAACAAGGGTTTTCTTTATTACTTCTAAATGTGGTCCTCATTTAGACTTGAAACATTTGCATGTAGCTAATATGTTTTATTTTTCTGATCATGTCTTACAAAGTTACAATACAACAGTTCATGTCACATATGACACCATGGTCAAATGAAAATAAATTGTCTGTATTATGAGAACCATTTATGTTGAAGACATTCTAAATTCGGAATCATGAAGCATATGGATCCTTGTTTGAGAAAAAAAAAAGCATATGGATCTTAACTTACTTTTTTAACTGAAACATACCTACTCTGGCTAGAGTTTTGCATCACCTTTTCGTCATCATTCCGTTTTCCTTTTTCACCGTGATGAGACGATGGCAATCAGCTCAGTTGCTGAAGGCTCTGGTCTTTCTGTTTGTATGTCCATTGGAGCTGGCATAAAACAAGATCCATCATAAACATTAGTCATCAACATCTGTTTAATCATCTGACAATATGGAAATGCCAAATTTTAAGTTATATTTATTTGTATGTTTGTGATTTGTCTTTTAGGCCTTGATGCCTTCCAAGCTGAGAAGGTCATGGAGACTCTTCGTCAGCTTGCTGAGGATGGGCACACTGTTATCTGTTCGATACACCAGCCAAGAGGTTCAGTCTATGGCAAATTTGATGACATCGTACTACTGTCAGATGGAGAAATTGTATACATGGGGCCTGCAAAAGAAGAACCTCTAACATACTTTGCATCATTAGGGTTGTTATGCTACACCCTTCCTTTTCCTTCCGGTCTTTTCTTAAGTATGTTATTATCATGATTTCTACTTGATTTGAAATTTTGCCCTATATTTTTGTGTGTGGCATAGCATAACAAATAATTCATTTCCAATCCTGAACAGCGAACATGCACCCCTTCTCAAACCTATTTTGTTTTGAGTATAACAAAACAAATCTGGCACTGTGGTGTGCACTTTTATTGTTTGCATCTCCAATAAAACGAATTACTTTGTGTCGCTGACTACATTTCATCCTTTCTGTCTATTTGAGTTTTGATCAATAAGCAACTGTGCCTTTTCTTTTATTACGTAAATGGCCAACATATAATGATGTTTATTTTAATTTTGTTAGTATTGGCCATCGATAACTTGAGTTTTGATAATTTATCAGGTATCAGTGTCCAGATCATATGAACCCTGCTGAGTTCTTGGCTGATCTCATTTCCATTGATTATGGATCAACTGAAAGTGTACAGTCATCACAGAAAAGGATTGAGAACCTCATTGAGGCATTTTCTAACAAAGATCTGGTCACTGAAGGTAGCAGTTTAGTTGCAACTCCAGAGGATCCAGAATTGTCTGCCAAACTTGTTCGGAAGACTACAATGAAGAAACGGCATGGTTGGTGGAGGCAATTTCGTTTGCTTTTTAAGCGAGCATGGATGCAGGTTCATCTCAATATATCTATCCTTTTAATCGTGTTTCCAGCTTAACCTTTCTGTGCGTATTTGAACGTATTAGGTACTTACAAAGGCTAGTTGCTCCGAATATAGCTTTGTTGACATTTGATTTTAGCCTAAGTAATTGAAGACCTCTATGTCATATTTGTACCTAAAATATCTGTAGCGTCCACCTATACCTAATTCTGATCTTTATGAAATACACAGTTTATTGTTCATTTGAATTGATATTGGAGAAGCATTACTGTTCAAAACTTGAAATGCGCTACTTGCATAGCTATAAGATATTTTTGTCTCGAACATGCAGGAAAACTGTGTCACTGAAAAAGGAGAAATATCTATAAAATATTTAAGGACAGTTGAGTACATGTTAGGTTGACTATCTCTTGTCATCCATTGCTTCTCGTTCTTGTAATGCATAGGACCTTTTGTGTTCAGGCTTTTCGTGATGGACCAACAAACAAAGTGAGAGCACGGATGTCTGTTGCTTCAGCAGTTATATTTGGATCTGTGTTCTGGCGAATGGGAAAATCTCAAACATCCATACAAGACAGGATGGGACTACTTCAGGTAGAATATTGTGAACCTTTGAGGGCTTCTGAAGTTGAATAGTTTGCACATATTTTGCATTCAGGATATATCTAACATATTCACTGTCTTCGAACATTTGGCACTTCATATGTTGAATAGTTTGCACATATTTTGCATTCAGGATATATCTAACATATTCACTGTCTTTGAACATTTGGCACTTCATATGATTGTTCTGATTTTATCTTCATGAAGTTCTAGAAATATTGTCTGAATATATTTTGTGTTGATCTCTCTCCTTTTTAATATATGAGTTAAGGTGACAGCCATAAACACAGCAATGGCTGCACTGACAAAGACTGTGGGCGTTTTTCCAAAAGAACGGACTATAGTTGACAGAGAACGAGCAAAAGGTTCCTATGCACTTGGACCATATCTTTCATCTAAGTTGTTGGCCGAGATTCCCATTGGAGCAGCATTTCCATTGATATTTGGATCAATTCTCTATCCAATGGCTAAACTTCAGCCAACATTTTCTAGGTCAGTGTTTTAAAATCTTTTTTGGCAATACTCAGAAGCATCATTTTATGTATATATCTATTGCAGTTTTGCTTATGATTGTCTAACGAACGTTTCACACTCTACCAGATTTGCCAAATTCTGTGGTATTGTGACTGTTGAGTCATTTGCTGCATCAGCGATGGGTCTCACTGTTGGAGCAATGGCTCCTACAACTGAAGCTGCAATGGCTCTTGGGCCATCCCTTATGACAGTGTTTATTGTATTTGGAGGATACTATGTTAACCCTGACAATACTCCAGTCATATTTCGTTGGATCCCAAGAATATCTCTCATTAGATGGTATTCTTCATTTTTTTTCTTGTGTTATATAGTTGAGTCTAGTGTAGTAAGCATTGCATCATCTAACCACTAGATGCTATTCTATGTCATTAATTTTCAGGGCCTTTCAAGGGCTTTGCATTAACGAGTTCAAGGGTCTGCAATTTGAGCAACAACATTCATATGACATTCAAACGGGTGAACAGGTAGTGTTTTGGTGACATTCAGCAGGAAAAAAAAACTGACCAAAAAGAACTTGGTCAAATGCAAAAGAAATTATTTGGCTTGAAATCCTGTAATGTATTCTAATCTAATGAAAATGGCTCATGGTAGTTTGTCCATGGATAGAATTATTGTGGGTATTTGTCAACACCATGATGACCGCAAAATAATATTTATTTGCTTAATTGCTTTTAATGGAAAAATACTGTTAGTTGATTGTGATTATTTTTTTATTGGTCAACCTACTGTCTTCTATTTGTTAACTCCAAGCCAAGCTGCCATAAAACATTTTTATAATTCTATTTAAGAAAATATTCCAGTTTTGATGTGCTACTTTTATGTGGCAGGCCTTGGAAAGGTTTTCATTGGGAGGAATTAGAATCGCAGACACTCTAGTTGCACAGGGTAGGATTCTGATGTTCTGGTACTGGTCAACCTACCTTCTTCTGAAGAAAAACAGACCGAAGTATCAGCCGCTCCTGCCCCCATTGGAAGAAGATCAAAATAAGCAGCAGGTGGAATAAGCATTTGGTTACAGACTTCCAAAGAATAAAATAAGGTAGGGCATCTTCCCATCAATCATTTCTTTGATGTGGTCCCATATCAATAAAAAGGCTTCATGTGGGGAACATACTGCAATTAGCAACACAGTCAATGTACTATATTGAATCTACGTTACTTCTATACCTTTCTGTTCGTTATTGTTTCCATCACTTAAGTTTTCTCATGTTGAATAGGAAACTATCACCAATAAAACTTGCCCTGGACCCTGGTTAGAGTTACCCTCACATGGAATATGAATTCCCAGTCCTATGATGACAGTTCTGCCATGATATAGTTATTTCAGTATCTGGTTATTCTCTATAGTTTGCATCTGTTGTTGTTGAGAAATGACTTGAGGATTAGTGCCACCAACAATTTGGGTGACTCTGCACTGCAGTCTATATGACCCACTGAGATTAATACTTGTTAGCTATGAATGTTAAATCACGTCTCGCTTTGTTGCCGCAGTTTGAGCTGATGCTCGTCGCACATCGTTGGTTACTTGGCTGGCTGGATCACAATGATAACTGAAAACCCATCTTAAGCTCTGTCGTTTGTTTAGGTGGGTATTTAGATTCAATTATATGAGCTGAATTGTAGAATATTTATAGCAAACCCCTCATCTTAACACGCCTTAGATTCTTCTGACACCTCACATCACTAACATGCCCTACTGAATTTTTTAAAAAACACAAGTGGGAATACAATACAATACAATATAAACCAAATCTTAGTGAGCCAGAAAAGTAGGTATTGCAGGTAAAGTGTGAAACATGTGTTAGTGTAGTTTTCACCACCCAACACATTTTCTGCATGAGGATTCTGGTTCTGACTTGTGATCAACAGCCCTTTAATTTATGTTTCCTTGTCCAGGCTACACCACTTTACCATCTGATTTCTCACAATTGTTGATCCGGTTCTCTCTTTGCAGTATATATCACAAGTCAGAACGAGGCCTCATCTTCTCTGCACAGAGTATCTGGTTATGAGAGGACCCCAGCATTATGGACGTGCCGAGGCAGTCTGGCAGTATACAATCCGCCGCCCAGAAGCAATTTTTTATTTTCCCAATTGGCCAATTGTTGAAGTCAGCTCAATGATCTGAGATGAGATCGCAGCAGAGCCGTTGTTTCTGTTCATGATTGCCTGGAGCTGGCCGGCTGGGGCCATGACGGTGCAAATAAACTATCTCCAAATCACCGTCCAAAGTACGAGCACGGCATAATGGCAGTAGCTACTAGTTTCTTATGCTTTAATCTCTGTACGTGTCAGCCTCCGGTTGGCCGGAGTGAGATAACTAATCACGCGTCAGCGTACACCTCAGACGCGTGAAGCCCCATGCCTATAAATGCGTGCCCATTTGGGCTCAAAATTCTCATCAGCTTCGATTGGAATTCTTCCTCCCTTTCCCTCGAATCCTCGATCCCCAGTGTGATTGTGCAGTGTTGTCTTTCTTGCCTGAGATACAAAAAAGAGATCAGCTCCTGAGCCGATCCCCCATGGCTGCTTCTTCCCTCTCCCTTCCGGTTCCAGCAACGCAGGCCGCGCTCCGGCACGGGCCGGCGCTACCGAGGAGGTCGCCGGCGGCGGCAACGCGATGCGCCGCGTTACGCCGGGACGCGAGCGGCGGCCGGGGCCAGTACGGAGGCGCGCTGGTGGACGAAGGCATGTCCGTGCTGCGTCGGCGGATCCGGGAGGCGCGGATGGCGGAGACCAACTACGAGGCGCCCGCCGAGTGGGCGCCGTGGGAGAAGCGGTACTACCCGGCCTACGTCTCCGACGTGTCCAGCCTCGTCGGCGCGCTGCAGCTGCTGCTCATGGGCACCAGGCCCGGCGTCGCCATCGCCGTCGCCGCCGTGGTGCTCGCCAGCGTGCCCGTGTCCGCCGGCGCCGCGCTACACCATCTGGCGCTGGTGGCCGACGCCGTCCTGCAGTCCGTGAATCACATTTCTTGATCCCAGTCAGACCATTTTTTTGGGGGTCTATTTTTCTCGCCTTGAGGCAGTAGTCTGCCACGTGTATATGATTGGTGACTTGTAGTAGTAGTAGTAGTTCGTCACTTCGTCTGCTGCTGGATTGGTCTGAAGATCAGATAATTATGACAGTTTATTTTGCAAGCTCAAAGTTTTTCAACATTAAGCAAATTGCTAAGCCATCCACCCAAGTTTGATTCCTAAGACTGGCTTGGGTTTAGGAAGATTTACGAGGGATTTGCAGTATTTGCAATTAGGTTTGCTGCACTGAAAGTGAAAGACATTCAGAATGAACCTATCCGTCGAATTAATAAAACTAAAGTATCAAACTGAATTGGTTTTTTCTGTGTTATTAGGGATACTATCTTTTACCTTTTTTTTCAGAACGATAAAACTGAATTTCATTACTTTGCCAAACAGAGAATTTCGATTCACCAATTATTTGAGGACTAATGATGCATCGAATTTGCTGGTCCATCATTATACCATTGAGCCTTACTATTTGAGTACTGCTAATGATGGACCGCAATATACGGAATACAGTACACCAATTATACCATTGACTGAGCATAATTTGAAAGGAAATGTTATGACACAGAAACCCCACATCCATCCAGTTTTTTATTCCAAGTTTTTTTTGACAACAAACAGCTTTATTATTAGCAGCAACGAGCTACAAATATGGTTACATCAGGCAAGTCTACATATTGTAGAGTTTAAATCACAGAGCATTGGGAGACATAAGAACAATAGGTCTGTAAGTTTGAGTCTTGAGTGCTGTGAGCTTGGTGCGCTAAAGCATCAGCTGTGGTGTTGAGGCTCTTGCTTATCTTGAGAATCTTGGAAGAACTAGTTCTCGAGTGATTGGAGAAGATATGAGTGAAGGGCTTAATCGTCCAGTGTAGAGGGTTGGAGAGGTCAGCCATGTTGAGAAAGTGCATCACAGTTGGATAGCTGCAGTCGGTTGATATTGTTTAGTCTAAAAAAAATTACAAAATTTTTTAGATTTTTTATCACATCGAATCTTACAGCACATACATGAAGCATTAAATATAGATAAAAGAAATAACGAATTATACAATTTACCTGTAATTTACGAGACAAATCTTTTAAACCTAATTAGTCCAATTGGACAATATTTGTTAAATAAAAACGAAAGTGCTACAATATCTATTTTGTAAAAAAAATGAAACTAAACAAGGCCCAAGTTGAGAGGTCTAAGCAAGTGGCAGGCTCCTGTGCTCCCAGCTGAAAGCGTGAAACAGTCATCGGATAGCATGGCCAGCTAATACAGTTATCTTTTCCTCAAAAAAAAAAAGCTAATACAGTTATCTGATAGCGTCATAAGTTGACACCGGCGAAAGCAATTGAGATGGAACGTGCAACCATAACAAAGGTTGTTTAGTAATAGAATGAGTCAAGGAGCCGCGCAAATAACTTGCATAGCTAGTTTTTTAAATTATAAGTTTTGGATTTTCTTACGTGAAAATATTATTTATTTGTAGTTTTTTTGTTTGTTTGCTTGGTCTCTCTCTCTCGGCGTTCTTTCTGTATTTATTGGCACGACTCTATATAGCTATCATCGATTAGTTCCTCTATTTAAATCTATCGCTGTCTCTCTTCTCTTTTTTTCCCATATCATTGTTGTGCAATTTTCTGCCGGTGTCAAATCAAGTTGCCTTCATTTTTTTTTGGTGGGCTGCATTTCTCTATAAAGTCATTGTCGAAATCTCTCGCAAATTGTTCAATTAGACATTTTCTAAGTTGTACATTTTATTGTCAATTTGTGGTTATTTCTCTCTCTCTCTCTCTCTCTCCCCCTCAAAAAAAAAAAAAAAAACTAAACCAAATTTGTCGCAATGCTGCCCATGTCTGATGAATCTACTACTACCTCAAGCAACTGTTGGCCGGGCCTATCACTGCGCCAACAACGGTGCCTCAAACCTTTTCAAAGAAACTACGGAACCATCACTGCTGATCTAATTATCCCAGGACTGTTGCCCATGCCACTCTGTCATACTTCTATCGGTCATCATACGACCACATTTGTTTCCACTTGTAACTAGCTTAGTAGCTTCTTATGAAGAAAATCGAAAGATGCATGTTGTGTCGTTTGTGTTTGTCATGCATGTGCATTAGTGAATCGATGGACCAACATGATAAGGACTGATTTAGGGCCTGTTTAGTTCTCCATGGAATGCAAAATGTAAAATATCAACTACTTTGGAATGATAAAATGCAAAATGCCAAAAAAAATTTAGGGTTATGTTTAGTTTCATCTAAAATGCAGAATTTATTGCCTTCATTATAGCCTCTTGAGGCTCTTTTGGGTTTTGTTTGTCTCTTGAAGCTAAAATCGAAAATGGAAAATGATAACTATTTTGTCAAAAAATTTGCATAGTGTTTAGTTCCATTATGCAAAATGATGACCAAAACTCAGATTTTTTTGGATGAAAAGGGAACTAAACACCCTCTTAATGAATGGTCAAAACCGATTAGAGATCATTAGATACCATAGTACTTTATCAAAAAAATGCCACAAAAGTGCAAACACCGTCAAGTATGAAGTTACCTGCCAAAGTGGATGAACACATCTAAGACTACATTAGCTCCTAGTGTAAAGGTAGTACATTGGTCACGCGCTGATATATGTGTGGCGCGTGACCATACTCATTGGTCACATTATGACGGTTGATGTGATAAGATCCTTTTTTGCGAAGGAGCATGGTGAAAAGATCTAGTTCTTAAAAATTTAGTTTCACAATACTATCACTAAAATATCACTTCCTTCAGTCTAAATTATAAGTCGATCTTAGTTTCTAAACATGACCTATAGGTGCATAACAAAACCATTATATTTAGAAAAAGCAAAATGACTGATAACTTGGAACAAAGGGAGTACTATTTTGGGGGCTAAATAAAAGAAAAATCTAAATAGCATGATCTATCACCACCCCACTCTTCAAACTACTCACTTTCGCATCATATAGTCAACATTTATGCTAATAATGTGTGGATACATATAAAGCAATGGACCGGTGCAATTTGCAACCACAGCGTGTGATTTCAGCACACATAAGAAATAAAGAATGAGATAGAATAAAAATGCTTTTCCGCCATCTCATTCAAAGGAACCTTGGAGGATATCCCCTAGTGGGTTATGTAAACAGATATTATCTAGTTTGAAGGAACCAAAAAGGAAATGATACTTGCTAACTCAAAGATGACAGCTTTGATGCATGCATGGCCTTCTTTACACACCTGCCATCCACATCATGCTGAGGCAAACCATGTGGCCAAGTTCGACAATTGAAGCAAAAAAACAGTATTTTCAAAGAAAAAACTAACTAGCTTCTAGTACGTCATTATGTCAGCAGAATTATGTGGCGATTTTAGCTGCTGCTTTTCTGTGATCATGATAAAGGCGCCGTCAGGATTTGAGTCGGCTGCACGTCCAGACGATCAGACATTTCCGGGCTGAACCAGAAAAACGGTGCCTGATCGATGCGGACGAAACTGCAGCGAAAAACTATATACGTACCACACGCACTCGGTTACGTAGCCATCAGCTAACCGCGTCGACAAAAGCCTGACAACGACACCCGATAGACCGTTGTCTGCTTAATTGGCGTCCCACACTCTTTTCCGGCCAATGAACCTGCCAACTGCCAATTCTCAGTGGTATATCACGTACGCGTTTTAGGGGCTCCCATTAGTTAATGCCATCCAAATCTTGAGATCTATCTGTGGCTTGGTGGATTACATCTTGAGTAAAAATAGCATGTGCACTTACTATGGACAATCTAAGAGCATCTCCAACAATCTTTCTAAAATTTTACTCCCTTCATTCCAAATTGTAAGCCATTTCAAGAATTTTAGAGAGTCAAAACATTTTCAAGTTTGACCAAAATTATAGAGAGAAATACTAAGATTTGTAACATAAAGTGAGTATAGTATGAAAATATAATTAAGAACGAATTTAATGATACTTAGTTGGTATCATAATAATAATTATTTTATCATATAAGTTTAGTCAAATTTAGCATAATTTGACTTTCCAATATTCTTGGAATGACTTACAATTTGAGGGAGTACTATCTAAATTATTATTTAGAGAGTTATTTGCATAAAAATTGTTTTCTATATCTTTTTATTCTCCAACAGTTCTTCTATATCTCATGCGCACTCTATAGAGCCATTCTCGTCTTCTGTTTTTGGCTAGCGAAAAATCCAAATACAAGATGGCTATATTTGGATGGTCATTTAAAGGAGCTATTGGATGGTAGTTTTTCACCAAAATGTCTATCCCTAACATTTAAGAAGCATATGGAGAGTCTCTTGGAGATGCTCTAAGCGCAGCTCCAACAGCTTGGTTATTCTTGATGTGAAGGCTATTTTAAATTTGTATAGTAAAAAATAGGCTCAACAGATATGCTATCTGACTTTATAAAATAGAAAGCTGATTATTCCTTAATTTGCGGTGGTCATATATAGCCTACCACGGATGCTGGTTATCTAACTTTGTAAAATAACAAAACTGTCGTGGATCTCTTTTTTTTCAAGAAGTTCTCTATATTACAAAATTGCTAAACAATAAAATTTGGCTACTAATTTTAGTCAACCTTTAAAAGTTGCTCTAACACTCATTTTTTTCACTCGAAAATTATAAAAGAAATGGTGTTATTATGTGCAAAAACGTAGCAGCAGTATTGTAACATAATTTAATGGGGTACTGATTATTAAGCATATACAAAAAATTCATGTGCTAAAAGATCATACTAAAACAGTTGAATATTGTACATCTGTTTTATTGAGACGAAGCATAGTAATTTTTATGTCGTTGTCACTACTAACGCACCTCGCTCAGACCAACTTTTCAAAAGCCGGGCAGTCATCGTGTAGGCGTCATATGAACATTAAATAAGCTAGAGTACTAACTTACTTCTATTGTTCTTAATATGTTTTGAATTTTCTAGATATATTTTTTACGATATATCTAGACATAATATATTTCTAAGTGCATAACAAAAGCAATGTACATAGAAAAGTGAAAGATTTATAATTAAGAACAGAGAGAGTAACAAATATGTTGATATAGCATAATATTAAAAGAGAGCAAGGATAAAACATTTCATGAAAATGAAACAAGTTTCATAGGAAATCTACTTATTTTCAACACATGCGAGCATTGGAATCTAAGACATGAACCACATCTTGGTGAGACTGGACATAGAGCAGTAGAGCATCTAGCAGTGTTAGGAACTTAGAATCTGTTTCGTAGAGCAACAAAAATAACTCCAAATGTAGCTTCTCTCAAGAAACAACTTTCTTTAGCTTCAATTTCACTTGCTGGAAAAAACTTTTGGTAAGATAGCTTCATCTAGTTGTTTAAGAGCAACTCCAGCCCAAGTCCCTAAATTAAGCTCTTAAAGTTTTATTTACATGTTATGATAAAAAAAAGTAGGGGCTCAAATTAAGACCCAACTCCAACCCACGAGCAACTCCAGCCCAAGTCCCTAAATTAAGCTCTTAAATTTTTATTTACATGCTATGATAAAAAAGTAGGGGCTCAAATTAAGACCCAACTCTAACCCACCTCCTAAACAAGTAGGATAGGGGGTTCTAGATGTGAGGGGCTGAAACTATAATTTAGGAGGGCATGGAAAATGGGAGCCCAAGTAGGAGGTGGGTTGGAGTTGATTTTTAATAAGTTCCTAGATTTAGAATATGGACTTATTTAGGAGGTGGGTTGGAGTTGCTCAAAAGAGCGAAATTCATCTAAAATACCCTCTATTTTCGATTCCCCTCATTTCCCCTTCTCCCCATCTTTGTCATCTCCATTGCATGAGTCTTCTACCCATCCCTACTCACCGGCATGCACTGCCCCATCCCTCTACACCCCTTTGTCGTTGGTAGGCATTGCTCCTCTTCTCTGTGGCTCTCCCAGTGGCCGCCCTCCCTGTTCGCGCCGCGCAGAGCCCGTGCAAGTTATGGGAATGGGGCAGCAAGTGGAGCCTGCGGGCACATGAACCAGGGGCATTAGCGTCCATCTAGCGAAGGAGCTGGTGGAAGATGTATTTTAGAGCCCGTTCACTTGTCTTATAAGCCGTATTTTTTCTGTCAGCCTTCTCCATCTCTTGTAGACCTCTCATTATGATTCCAGGAGATTTATTGGTGAAGCTATTTTCAATTAATCCGTTTGGGGCTTTGAGAGTCACGAGAGAGGTTCTAGAAGCGCTAGCTACCAGAAGAGGGCTTGTTAAAATGATGGAGAAACTATTAGGCCTTGTTTGATTCCTATAAAATTTTGTAAAATTTTTCAGATTTCTTGTCCCATCGAATTTTGCGGCATATACATAGAGCATTAAATATAAGTAAAAGAAATAACTATTTGTATAGTTTACCTGTAATTTATAAGACGAATCTTTTGAGCCTAATTAATCTACAATTTAATAATATTTATTAAATATAAACGAAAGTGCTACCGTATCTATTTTGTATTTTTTTTCCATATTATGTAGGCCTCGATGGAGGTGAACCGACCAGGCGACACGCTACCCGCCCTGCTGTAATGACGTGGGTAGCTTGGGGAGCAAGTATTGGGCTGCGACCTGCGAGAGGTCGATCGAGCCGGCCGGCCGTTCACTCTGCAGCTTCGGCTCCGTTGCACGTACTTGCCGGGGGCGGCGCGAGTGCGCATTACTACATGTGTATGTGGAGACGACGACGCGTTTGCGTGTGCAATTTCCACGCATCCCGGGCGATCGGTGCATGTGCGCGGGCATGCGTAGTACGTTACGCGCCGGGCAGGACAGAGGACAAGGACAGGAGTGAGAGGTGATTGATCGTGACGACGATTTGACGTCGACCGGTGGAGGCCAACTGTCGTCGACAACGTCAAAACTTGTACGCGCGCGCCGGCCGTCTCACGGAGTCATATGGATATGGGCCGGCATGGCTAGCCGTAGCAGCGTGGCGTAAATAATGTTAATCGACGACGGTACTGAATCCCGCGTTGGACGAATCCCTACTAGTTGATCGTTGTTGACAGCGTATGTGCATGCATGCTCATCCGGTAACATATAGATTAATTGCTTAATCAACTTGGCCGCCGCCCATCCAGCTTGCATTGTAGCGCATTGACGTGGACGTGCATGCCTGCGTCTGCGTGCGCCAACTCGTGGGTCACGACGTCTAGCGCAACGCCGCCCCCTTTTCGTCGTTCCCAGCACATCACTCCCGCGCGCGCACCGTCGCCGGGCGCGGCGGCCGTATGCGTGCGTGCCGTGCCGACCAGCTGCCAGGTAAATTAAAGGTCACCACCACATGCCGTAACGGCCACCGGATTCCCGCCCTTATCCTCGCGCGCCATCGAGCCAAACAGCAATCCGCCCGCGCGCACGACCACAGCGAGCGCGGCAGCGCGCCTATATATATATATATATAAACGTAGCAGCTCACCCACACCTAAAGTTGCCTAGTACGTGCAGCTGCAGCGTCGTCCTCCCTCCCCTCCACCCATCGAATTCCATTCCATCCTTTGCTTCCATTCCACTTCAAATCAAAGGGGCGCGCGCATCGCATCGCATCGCATGCTTGCTCTCCTCGCGATCAATCAGAGTTCTCTCTGTCTCTGATAGTGATACATATACCCTCTGCTCACTTCTTGAATAACTGCTCCGATCCGCCGACGAACAAACGTACAACAGAATGCACCCCATGACGACGAGCTGCGAGTTCGCCGCCGTCCTGGCGCTCCGGTCGAACCGCAGCCGACCATCATCTCCGCCGCCGCCGCTGCTGCCGGCTTCCGTGGCCAATAAGAAACCCGCTGCCTCCTCCTCCACCTCCACGCGACGATGGCGCTGCGCGTCGTCCCGCCGCGACGACGACGCGGATGAGTTCAGCTGCAACGGCACCGGCGGCGGCGGCGGCGGGGGGCGGATGGTGGACGAGGGGATGGTGGTCCTGCGGCGACGGATCCACGAGATGGAGGCCCCGGAGCGCGGGTGGGAGCCTCCCCAGGAGTGGGCGGCGTGGGAGAAGGAGTGGTACGCCACCTACGACGCCGACGTCTGCCACCTCCTCGGCGTCCTCCAGGCGTTCCTCGTCAGCTCCCGGCCCGGCGTCGGCGTCGGGCTCGTCGCCGTGCTCGCGCTCGCGGTGCCGGCCTCCGCCTTTGTCCTCGTCTCACTCCTCCTCGACGCTTCGCGGGCGATCGTCTCCAGTCTGCACCAGTGATGATGCATGATCGATCAAACTGACAACTACACGTCGCACGCACATCATCCTTTTATATACATTCTTTCGTTCCTTAATTACTCTGTCATCACACGCGATACGTACGTAATGATCTTGTCCTTTATTATAACTCTGTATTCATGACAATTGCTAGGTACAAACAAGAATATCAAAAAGTGAATGTGACTGCTTATGAGTATCTAGCTGCATGATTCTATCTTTTTTGTATAAATAACACCGCTAGGGGTCACTGTCGAGTCTGGGTTCAACCAGCAGTGACTTTCATTTTCACATTTTCATATACTTTATTATTACATTTACATATATGTTACTATCTAATATTTTAAATTTGATATTAATAATGCATACATAAGTATACCAAAACAAGTGGATAACGAAGAAAGGATGAAAACGGTCGGAAACGGTCGAAAACGGAATTATAATGTGGAAAACGAATGCAGTCGGTACAGAATATTTCTATATTTTAGCAATTAAAGAGTACAAAAAATAAATAAAAATGGTTGTGAAACCAACTAAAACTGATAAATTTTTATGTTTGACAAAATTCGAAAATAGTTTCATAATATAGAAAACGATATCATAATATAGAAAACGAAAGCGGTCGGTACGGAATATTTCCGTTCCGTTTTCATCCATCATATTAGAAAAGATATACATACATAATAGGTATGGAGACATTACAAACCAAAACCCATACAAACATAATTACACATGATGGCCTCATTCCTACAAACCAAGTGGAGCGCACCCACTACTACTGATTATTATTACGTGAACATCTCTGACTGTGTAATTGAGCACATCATTTAAGTACATCAACGCATAATAAATTAGTGCATTCTCTTTTGCTTCACATGTCCGAGCACATGGTCTACCAAAGATGCAAACAAAATGGTCTGCTTACGAGTTCAAAATATGATGTATATACCTCATTTATTAAAATCATTATTTGATTTTTTTTATGACAAGCATAACATTCAAAATATGCTTGGATACAATTATTTTTTTTCCTTATTTTTATGAATACTTTTAGGTATTCACGCTTAAAAGTATTTGTTCAGGCACCCATCGTTTAGTGTTTGTTCGAGCTATACAGTCAATTAAACGTGACTGATTAAACAAAAATACGGCTACTAGACATTAAATAGCATTGGAACGTTGTGTAAATGGACTACGCCAGTGGCGGATCTAGGATTTTAATCATGGGAGTACGAACGAAAACGATATAGTTCATCGATATGAACATAACATAATTAGATCACTAAACAGTGATAAAATAGTTGTGAATATAGAGTGTTAAGGTTGTTATATAAGCTGAGTAGACTAGCAATTATGTATAACAATGTATTATACATATATATATTATTAAAAAGTATACATATTAAATGTTTTTCAAAAAAAATTGGGGGGACAGCTGTCCCCCATGCTACTACTCTAGAACCGCCACGACCATTACGGCAAATATGTCCTACACGTACTCCAGTGGATACAATGTGAATGGAACTGCTCTCTCCACAACGGAAGGCACGAAATTCGGCCCGGTCATGTAGCAGGCCCACTAATAAGACGGCCCACGGAAGAGCGCGCAGTTCAGGCTCGGAGAGCGCACAATGCAGCAGACAAGAGAAAGACACGGGCACGCTCGATTAGTACCACCTCGCCTGCCTGACGAGAGCCAAATGGGAGGGCTCGCTATAAAACAAAGGCCAGGGGCGACGTTGCTCCATACTTACCTGGATGGGGTCGATGGGCGATCAGTAAGGCCCATGGCCTGGATCAGTGGCCCACATTGCACTTTTGGTGGGTGCGCTGGTCTACCATCTCCCCAAGTGGGAGAGTGGACGTCGTAATTTGTGGTAGAGGGGGTACGCGTTCGCGCGGCCCCTGCCAATTCTGTAAATTAAATTTTGGTCCTCTTGCCAATTCCTTAAAATTAAACTTTGGTCCCTCTTGTCTTTTCAATTGGGTCCTTGGTTTGGTTGCAAGGTGAAGTTTTCGGACTAATCTTTATAATCTGGTCCTGTGCGTCTTGTTAATTGGGGTCCTTGCTTTGGGAGTTTTTTTAATCAGGTCAGCTGAAGTTTCGTTACAGCTTCACTGTATATATAGTTATTATATGTTTATTTATTTATATATCTTGTGCTCAGCCACAAAGCAATAGCACAAACACTTGGGCCTTGCATGGAATTGGGCTCAATTCTAGACTATAAGCTCTGGGCCAAAATTGGATCTCTTTTTCCTTCCATTCATGCCTTGTGTCCCCCATTCACGGGCGGACGGAGACATCCATGCAATCGGACAGCTCCACATTCCACACCCTGTACGCCCCGAACGCCGCGATGTCGACAACCAGCAGCGCCGCCTTGACCCCTGTTGGGGAACGGCTGCATCCTTCCCCCTGGTAGCGTCGAAGGTTATCCTTCACCCGACGAACCTCCGACGTCTGAAGCGTTGGAGGATATCCTCCACTGGAAAATACTAATGTTGACGACTCGTCTTGTCGTGCTAAGTGTGTGCAGGAACTGGGACACCGGCGGAGGCCCACAAGCAAAGAAAGGGGGGGAACCTCCGACCCTCCCGGGTCCGAGGATGGCGAGAGACGCGGCCAGGCCGAGGAACCTCCGACTCAGGCTGAGGGACCTCCGACACTGAAGCGTCGGAGGATCTGCGATTGGGCGGAGGATCCAAGCCTCCGTCCAGCTGAAGCCCCAGACAGGGGGTAAACGAAGGGCTCGCAATGTGAAATTACGCGGGTGACTTAGGGTCAATAGACTGTGATGTAAGAATATGCTGGAATATCCCCCCACCGTCATGGGGTATTTATGTAAATGTCATTAGGTCGGTTTCCGGGCCCTATATAAGGGGCGTGATGCCTTCATTAATAAAGAGGGAGAGCATTCATTGTATTCACCTACTGTCGAGCTCACTGTTCACTACTGTTCACCCTCTCACGGTACCGAGTGAGAAGGTCCTCGATTCGCTGTGCTGCTGGGGAGTGCGCGGAGCATTTTCCCAACATTGGCGCCCACCGTGGGGCCGAAGGAACACCTGCGATGGCTGGAAAGAGAACAAGCACCACAAGACCTCGGGCAAAGCCCTCCAGGAGAGGAAGGCCGAGAAGGGCCGTGCGGAGCACATATGCGACCGTGGAGGGGGAAAGCTCTGAGGGCGAGCAGCCGGAGCCCAGCCAGGAACCTCCTCCCACCGCAGGGCCGGCACAGCCCTCGGCCACGCAAGAGCTCCAGCTACTGCAGACGCAGCTGCAGAACCTTCAGCGGGAGCGAGACCGAATCGCTGCCGCCTACGCCGCCAGCCAAGAGGCAGGAGTGGCTGCAACGCAGGCGACTGAGATCAGGCAGCAGCTCTCAATCTTGCAGGCGGAGATCCTTAGCATGCAACCTCCGCAGCCGACGATCCAACCCACTGTTCAACCCAGCGTCGGTCCAACAGTAAGTGCGCAGCTGACAGACTACGGTGGTGCGCTGAGGAGCACATTGGACCTTCGTTCCCCTTTGTCCGAAGGATTACAAACCTCACCTTGGCCGGCAACCTACAAACCCATCACGCTACCCAAGTTCAACAGAAAAGCTGACCCACGCCAATTCCTGATGAGTTTCGAGGCAGCTGTAGCCTCAGCTGGGGGGAACGAAACTGTAATGGCGAAATCCTTTGTGATCGCGGCCGAAGGAGATGCCTTGGCATGGTACTCGATGCTCAAACCCGGGTCCATCTACTCATGGGAGAACCTTCGAGATAAGATTTTGGCAAATTTCCAAGGGTTCGCTGTTGAATCACTAACCTCCACGGACCTGTTCCAGTGTCGCCAGAGTCAGGGAGAGGCACTGCGGGAATACTTCCAAAGGTTCGTGCAGACTAAGGCGAGAGCACCCGGCGTGCCGGAGGAGGTTGCCATTGAAGCAGCCATCAAAGGTCTTCGCATAGGACCCTTTGCAGCTCACTTGGCCAGAGAAAAGCCAGCATCCATGCACGAGTTGTACCATGAGTTCGAGAAGTATTGCAGGTCAGACAACGACTACCGCAAGAGGTTGGAAGACCAAAACTCTCAGAAGAGGCAGAGCAATGATAGAAACACGCAGAAGAAGAACCTTAGCCAGGATGAACGCCGACCACAGCGAGAGGCTGGTGGACAAATGATGAATATTGAGCAACCGAGGAATGACAGGCCGGAACATAACCGTCCACCGGCAGAAACGCGAAACTCGGAACGCAGACCCAATCAAGCCGGAAGAGGGGGTCGAAACGCAGGATGGCAAAAAAATCAAAATCAGCGGCCGCAGAAGCAGTATTGTTTCTTCCATGGAGAGGAGAAGGGTCACTCCACCAGGGATTGCCCGGATGCAAAGGAAACCCAAGAGAGGATCAAGAGCAGGTCAGCTCCACAACCTCCGACACCGGTTGCTCAACCTCGGGAGGTGAATCACACATTCCCTCAAACCTTCTACCACTCATATGTCAGAGGATCAAGCCAGCAACACCTAGCTCCAGTCCAGCCTAGCGCGCTAGCCTCCGCTTACTATCCTAGCTTCCTACCAGCTTGGCGCCCAGCCCAGCAACCCACGGATCACAACCATCCTCCACGACCTCCACAGATTACATACATCGAAACCCCGCAGCCCCACCAGCAGTCGCTACCTCCTCCCCCAAACCAACTACAGCTACTCCAAGCTCCACCTCCACCAAAAACTGAACCCCACCCAGATAATCAAATCGGCCCTCATACGCCGCTGCCTACGATAGGAATGAGCCTACCAATAGCCGGGGGGTCCTCAATGGAATTTTAGACAAAGAAGCAGAAGAAGGATCACCTCCGGCTTGTCAACAACATCGCAGTTCAAGGGCCGGTCAGATGCACTGATTGGTCCAGAACCCCAATAACCTTCACCGAGGAAGATCTAAGGTTAGAAAGCTACCCACATACGGATGTCATGGTCGTAACAACAAATGTTGCAGGTTGGGGAGTGAGCAGGATCTTGATAGACTCAGGGAGTTCCGTAGACATAATATTTCCCGGAACCTTCGACCAAATGAAGCTCAGTAGAAGCCAACTTCAACCTTCGGAATCACCTTTGATTGGATTCGAAGGGAAGCAGATACATGCTCTGGGAAAGGTCGCCCTGCCTGTATCCTTTGGCACATCTGAGAATGCGAGAACAGAGTATGTTACCTTCGACGTGGTAGACTTGCACTACCCGTACAACGCCATATTCGGGCGGGGATTCTTGAACAAGTTTAATGCGGCTACTCATATGGGATACCTGTGCATGAAAATCCCGGCTCTGCACGGAGTGATCACTATTCACGGAAGTCAAAAGGAGGCAAGAAACATAGAGAAGGCAATCTACAAGTCTTTCCGGAACATAAATTCTGTGGACTCCACACAACAAGAAACTTCCCAGCCACCAGACATGCCAAGGGGGAAGACAGACCTGGCCGATCAGGAGGAAACGAAATGTGTCCCTCTGCAGGAGGCCATTCCAGATAGGAAGGTCACCATCTCCGCCACCCTCAGCAGAGAGGAGGAACTCGAGTTGCTGGACGTGTTGCAAAAGAACCAAGATATCTTCGCCTGGAGTGCCACTGACCTGCAGGGGGTCAGCAGAGACATCATAGAACATTCACTGGACATTGACCCAAGAATGAGGCCGAAGAAACAAAGGCAGAGGAAGATGTCTGAAGAAAGAACCTTAGCGGTGAAGGCAGAAGTACAGAGACTTCTGGACGCGAATGTCATCAGAGAGGTCATGTACCCAGAATGGTTGGCAAATGTGGTCCTGGTCCCCAAGAAGAATGGCAAAATGAGAATGTGCATAGATTTCACAGACCTCAACAAGGCTTGTGTCAAAGACTCCTTCCCCTTGCCAAGGATAGACACCTCTGTTGATAAAGCCGCCGGTTGCCAGAGATTTTCACTGCTAGATTGTTTCTCCGGATATCACCAAATCTGGCTCAAGAAGGAAGATGAGGTAAAGGCAAGCTTCACAACCCCATTTGGCACGTATTGCTACACCAGAATGCCCGAAGGTCTCAAGAACGCTGGAGCAACCTTCTCCAGAATGATGGGGAAGGTTCTGGGAAGTCAGCTGCAGAGAAACATCATAGCCTACGTCGACGACGTTGTCGTCATGAGCAAGCGCAAAGAGGATCATATCAAGGACCTGCAGGAAACCTTTGTCAACCTCAGATCTGCCGGGCTGAAACTTAACCCGAAAAAATGTGTATTCGGGGTCAACAAGGGAAAAATGCTGGGATATATCATCAGCTCTGAAGGAATCAGAGCAAACCTAGACAAGACAAAAGCAATCATGTCAATGGCAGAACCTTCGAACAAGAAAGAAGTGCAAAGGTTGACTGGCCGAATAGCAGCCCTCAACAGATTCATTTCAAGATCTGCAGAACGAAGCCTTCCATTCTTCAAAGTGCTGAGAGGAGGAGGCAAAACAGAATGGGGTCCGAAACAATCAGAGGCCTTCAGGCAGCTCAAGAACTACATTGCGACCAACCTGGTGGTAACCGTGCCCGAGCCAGACACTCCACTACTGTTGTATGTGGCTGCCTCCGAGCACGCCGTCAGTGGTGTTCTGGTGCACGAGACAAGCGACAGTAAAGGAACAATGCAAAGACCTGTCTACTACGTATCCGAAGCTCTGTCAGGAGCAAAGTTGAACTACACGGAGATTGAGAAAATCGCGTACGCAGTCTTGTGCGCATCAAGGAAGCTCAAACATTACTTCCAAAGCCATGAGATCAAAGTACCCACTACACAGCCATTGGGTGATATCCTTAGGAACAAGGAGGCATCCGGACGTATAGGAAAATGGGCAGCCGAACTATCACAGTTCGACATCACCTATGTCCCTAGAATCTCCATCAAATCTCAAGCCCTGGCTGACTTCATGGCAGATTGGACACCTTCGAACAAAGAAGAGGGGAAGGTAGTCGACTAGCCGTGGACGTTGTATACAGATGGCGCCTGGGGTCAAGCAGGAGCAGGAGCAGCAGCTGTTCTAATCGCACCATCTAGACTCAAACTAAAGTTTGCTGCAAGACTCGAATTCAAAGCAACAAACAACATAGCTGAGTATGAAGGGCTCATCCTCGGGCTGAACAAAGCTAAGGCTTCAGGAGCAAAAACCCTGCTCATCAAAACAAACTCCCAGTTGGTGGCAGGACAAGTGGAAAAGGAATACCTAGCACACAACCCGGAGCTGGCAAGATATCTGGCCGTCGTGAGGGGCCTGGAGAGAAGGTTCAAGGGATTCACTCTGCAGTACATTCCGAGAGCCGAGAACTACGAGGCAGACGAGCTAGCAAAAACAGCAGCCAACAACACCCCCTTGCCAGAAGGAACCTTCTACCAAATCGTCGCAGCACCCGCAACTGAATCGTTGCCGAAAGCTTTTTGCTCAGTCCTGCTCACAGAAGGCGAGGATTGGAGGCACGCATTAGTTGACTCCATCAAAGGCAAAACAGCTGCAGATGACGAAGCATTAGCCAAGAGGATGGAGGCAAGAGCAAGGAATTACACCATCATTGACGGGGTCCTGTACAAGAAAGGTGTAGTCCAACCTCTGCTGAAATGCATATCACAAAGCGAGGGCAGAGAATTCCTGCAAGAGATACACTCTGGAATATGCGGGTCTCACATTGGACCTCGCGCATTATCCACTAAAGCATTAAGACAAGGCTTCTACTGGCCAACTCACATCAAAGATGCTGAAGAAATAGTGAAGACATGCAAAGCCTGCCAAACCTTCTCACCAATTCAGTCAGGACCTTCAGCACCAACCCAGCTTATACCAGCATCATGGCCGTTGCAGAGATGGGGAATGGACCTGGTAGGACCAATGCCAACTGCCCAGGGGGGAAATAAGTTCGCCGTCGTGGCCATCGAATACTTCACAAGATGGATCGAAGCTAAACCACTGGCAACCATAACCTCCGAAACAATCAGGAAATTTTTCTGGCAGAACATAGTCTGCAGATTCGGAGTTCCAAGCTTGCTCACAGTTGACAACGGAAAGCAGTTTGATTCAGATAGCTTCAAGGAATTCTGCCACCACATAGGAACTAAGATTGCCTTCGCATCCGTCTACCACCCAGCGTCAAACAGGGCAGTAGAGAGAGCAAATAGAATAATATTCTCTGCAATCTCCAAGACCTTACTCAACCTACGAAAGGGGAAATGGGTCGACGAGCTACCCAGAGTTGTGTGGTCTCATAACACAACAGTCTCAAGAGCAACCGGGTTCACCCCGTTCAAGCTCTTGTATGGGGAAGAGGCGATGTTGCCCAAAGAAATCAAACACCAAAGCCTACGCTCCATGAAGCAGCAATTGGCCGAAGATGAAGAATACTGCAAGGAAACTCTAGAATCACCAAGACTGGAGGCAATAGAGAACATTACCAAGTACCAACAAGAAACCAAAAAATGGAGAGACCGCAAGGTAGTACGGAAAAACATACAAGATGGGGACCTGGTACTTAGGAAAAGAGGAGATCACCCAAACGCTGGTAAATTGCAACCCAAGTGGGAAGGACCTTATACAGCAATACAAGCGGGAAGGTCGGGATCCTTCTACCTAAAGACTTCGAAGGTAGAACCTCCACTCACACGTGGAACGTCGACAATCTACGAAGATTTTACATTTGAGTGTAAGGATGACCCCTGCAAAATAAGCGCCGGCATCCATGTCTTTATATACACTTGTTTTCTTTTTCTCTCTACCTTTTTGGCAATCCAAGGTCTGCACTCTTTTCCTCACAGGGGTACTCCTACTAGGAGGTGAGGTTTTTAACGAGGCAGAACCTATGTAAAAACCTCTGAGACATAAAGAGGAATCCACCCCAGAACAAAAGCCCAATAGTCGAAAAACAGCCAGCAACGAGGCTGTAGCATTTGACAAAACATCACGTGATCAAAAGGACCCTCCACAGCTTTCAGCCAAAAGCTAAGAAAGCTTGGAACGTCCTCAAAGGTGAAAAAACACCAAATCCTTAGCAGAAGACCTAGCCAAGAGCCGGGCAGCAAGGACACCTTGGCCAAAAGTGAAAAAGACTTGTCCTCCTCAGGCATCACAACATGGCCAGAAGGGACAAAACCTTCGAACCTGACAAAGACCTGAAGACAATCAGGCATCAGGGACTATACTACTTCTGCCAAAAGGCAGCGAAGTTTTCACATTCAAAAGAAAGACATCAACGAAAGTTACATAACCTTCACCAAGATAAAATCGAAGGTATCCTGCTACTCCAAGCAGACCTCGGGCACACAAAATGTGAAAATAAAACAAACCCTACGATAATCCCCAGTCATGTAAAGTAGAACCAACTACCACAACAATCACAACAACCATCCGTAACTCGGAAATAACTTCTAACCTAACAAGGTACGCGCGATAAATGCACGAAACCCTATAAAACCAGGCACACCATGCCCCTCCTCCCTCAGTCAGGATCAGTATACACAGACCCAACCAACAAGTGCAAACCTAGCAATCAAAAAAGAAAAATCCTAGGCCACCATGGAAGCAGGAGTTAGCCTCACAGCAGCAACAAAAGTTGGTACTGCACGAAGCTTCGTAATACTAGAACCACGGCGTTGTGATGAACATCGACCACAGAGTCGTGTACAACCACAACAGAAGCAATGGAAGTCAGACTCAGAGGTCTCTGAAGGGTATCGCACGAAGTCTCGTAACATCCCTTCAGAACCTACTGAAAGCCCTAGTTTGGTTTTGGATAATTGATGAAACCCTAGTACTAACCTCTATACTAAGTGTGTGTAGACTTAATGAGGTTGGTACATGCCAAGTGATGGAGCAAGTGATGATCATGGTGATAATGGTGATGACCACAAGATGATCAAGTGCTCAACTCGGAAAAGAAGAAAGAGAAAAACAAAACCCTATGGAGATCAAGGCAAAGGTATTGCTTAGGGTTTTGGTTTTGGTGATCAAGACACCATAGAGGGTGTGATCACATTTAGGATAGATAGCCATACTATAAAGAGGGGAATTCTTTGGCTAAGCGGTTATCAAGTGCCACTAGGTGTCATTGTTCATGTGCATGCATTTAGAACCTAGTGAGCTAACTTAACTCCTTCGAAGAAAATGTTTGTGAAAATGCTAACACATGTGCACTTTGATTCGGCGCTTTTCGAGAAAATGAAGTGTATATTTTCTATTGCGCCGGTGGCAAAATTTGGAGAAGTCACGGGAGTGTTTCTCGCTGAGGAACACTCACCGGACGCTGGCTCAGAGGCACCGGACGCTGTGTCTGAGCGTCCGGTGTGCAGGCTGCCTGGCCCAGCTAGGGTAAGGCAACGGACGACAGGCACCGGACGCTGGCCTGTGCGTCCGGTGGTCCGTGTCCGGTGTGAGGTCCGTTTCGCAGACCTCTCTGGGTGTGAGTCCGGTGAGCACCGGACGGTCCGGTGGCTTAGCGTCCGGTGACCCGCAGGTTTGCGGAACTCTCTACGCATGAGTCCGGTGTGCACCAACCTGCTCAGCGTCCGGTGCTCTGCAGGTTACCGTTAGACTCTGACACGCGACTGACGTTGGAGCACCGGACGCTGGTGTTGAGCGTCTGGTGCCCCTTTAAGAGCGTCCGGTGACCCCGTATTTCGCCCAGTGAAAGAGCCAACGGCTCTATTTGTTTGAGGGGTTATAAATACGTGTTTGGCCGGCTTAGGGCTGACTCTCTTGGCATTCTTGACTACTAGACATCCTTGTGAGCCTAAGCAAACACCTCCCACTCATCTCCTTCATAGATTAAACATCTTTGTGAGATTGGGAGTGATTCCAAGTGCATTTGCTTGAGTGATTCCATCTAGTGGCACTTGGGGATCGTTCTAGCTGTGGTTTTCTTGTTACTCTTGGTGGTTGCCGCCACCTAGACGGCTTGGAGCAGCGGAGGAGCTTTGGCACGAGTTGGTGATTGTTCGTGGCCATCTCTCGGTGATTGTGAGGGGTCTTGTACCTTCCCCGGCGGAGAGCCGAAAGGTAACTCTAGTGGATTGCTCGTGTCATTGAGTTACCTCACTTGTGGGTGGGTTCTTGTGGTGTCCTAGTGAGGACGAGGTTCGTGCTACACCTCTTAGCCACCGAACCACCAAGTGTTGGTCGACACAACGGGGACGTAGCGTGCCGGCAAGCACGTGAACCTCGGGAGAAAAATCGGTGTCTCAATTGTGTTTGATTGGCATTCTCCCGGTGCTTGATTGTTTATATTGGTGATTGGTTCATCCCCTACACGGCGGTATAAATATCTCATCTTATCTTTACTTACCGCAAACTAGCGTAATTAGTTTAGTTGCTTACTTTGACTTGTAGAGACTTAGTTCTTGTGTGCATAGAGATCTTAGCAACTAGAATTGTTGGGTAGGTGGCTTGCAAACACCCCTTTAGAGCTAGAGCAAAAAGCTTCGCTTTGTTATTTACTAACCTTTTGCTCTAGTGAGTTTGTAGAATTTTTAAATAGGCTATTCACCCCCCTCTAGCCATATTAGGACCTTTCACCTACGACTCACATACCCGAAGGTTCTCCTCGACAACACTCCACGGGAGTTGAGCAAAGAAAAAAAATAGCATAATTCAGCAGAAGCTCCTTCGCACCAAGAAAGTCGAAGGTCCTAAGATCAAGTGCCAGCAATCCTACGCAAGCGAGACGGCCAACAACACCTTCGCAACATCAGGCATCAAGCACGAGCAGGCTACAGCAACACAAAGATCTTTAGGATCAACAGCACCGTGACGTTGCAATGCATAAACATTGTGTAGAAAAGTGCGAAGGTTGTAATAAAAATACAGCTAAGAGTGCGGAGACCGTAGCCAAAGCAATGGTAAAAATGTCTGATCTTTATTAACTATAAACAATGCACAAAACAGCAGTTTACAACAAAAAAACGAAAAACATCCTTCGACCATCAAAAGTCGAAGGTTCTAAGACTCTCGCACAATTTTTACATACGAATCCGGAATAAGCCTAAGCTCATCGCAGTAATCATGAACAAGAAAATCAACTAAGTCATCAATACTACGCGTAGGAAACTTATGGCGCCACCAATCAATCAGATAACCCCTCGCGTACAGATCTCCACGCTTGAACGTCACCGGGGTAACGTAGCTCCCTTCAACAAAATTCGAAGGAAGAACATCCTCTGGAGCAGATCTCACAACCTGCGCAAAAAAGAACAATTTCAAAACCAACCCAAATGAAGAATAAAACCAAAACGTATAACGAAGCTTCCGAACCTCCGGAAAACCATGAAGAAAAGGCTCAGCCACATCCTCAGGAACCTCCGTCACCCAGCATACCCTATCCTTCTCACCGAAGATGCGAAGGATAGGATATGGCAGCTGCATAAACACATCAAACCATGTCAAAGAAATATACACATACACATAGCCTACGATAAACGAAAAACAAAACAAAAACCACCACCTAAGCCGGAGGCCATGAACCTCGGCGCGCAAGCGACCGGACGAATTCAGATCGTTCGTCATCTAGGTCGTATCCAACAAACTCAAACATATCCACCACTCTCATGTTAGGGAAGGCAATCCGCCAGTACTCCCACAACTCGCCAGAAGCATAAATCCCCTTGTAAAAAATTGAAAGGGGAGTAATGCAATGATCCTGCGCAGGTCCTCCGCTAGAGACCTGCGCAGGATCAAAGTGTAAAACAAAGGCTTATCCAAAAACAACTCAATATATTACATTTTCAACAGTCTTTACAAGTTAATCAAAACCTCCGGCATTTCTTACAAAAAAGCGTCGCATGTGCAGCAGACGCAAAAAACTAAGAAAACCTACAAACTAAATAACCTCACACCTGAGGTGGAGGAGGAGCAGAAGTCTCGGGCTGCGCTGAAGCTTTGGCGCCAGATCCCTTCGGAGCCTTAGCACTTAAGTCACCAACCTCCGCTCCAGCCTGAGTCGGAGGACGCGCTTCGCTAGGGGGACGCGAAGAACCAGGCTTGTCAACCTTAGCCTTCTTGGCAATCTCCTGCAAAACAATAATCTTAAGAAACATTCCGAACTAGCAAAACATAATGCAAAAGAGTAACCAAATCACACAAACCTCAGCTCGGCGCGCCTCCGCCATCTTCTTCGCCTCAGCCCGCCCAAACCTAACCCAGAACGAACTGATGAAGTTCCGGACAGATTTGCGCAGGCTCGAGGTGCCCTCGCCAACATCCTCCGCCGATGCAAACTCCTCCTTAGCAACCCCCTCGACGTGGGAGCAACCTCCGCGGCGCAAAAGCCTAGCGAAGGAGCTAACCGCCGCCAAAGCCCCAAAATCAACAGCTCCCCCAACAAAGTCAGGGAGCATGCAGATATGGGACTTCAGCCATGCGAGGCTAGCCCCAACGTCACCGCTGGGCGGAGGAGCAGAGGTGCTACCTCCGAACTGTGCCACTGAGTTGGTATACAACCCAACGACATCCGCAGCCTCCGCCTCTGCCTTCTGCATACGAGTCTGCATTGCAGCCGCAGACTCGCGCTCAGCGTCAAGCTCCTTGCGGAAGCGGTCAGCAATGTCCTCCGCCTTCTCATCTCGCTGCAAGGCCAAGTCCCTAGCCCTCTCCGCCTCAGTGGCACTTGTGCGGAGGACAGCTGCCGAAGCTTCGGCATCTTCTTTCTCTTTCTTCAAAGCCTCCGACCCAGCCTTGTAATCATCCCTTTCTTTTTTCAGGGACGAAATTTCCTGTCGGGCAGAAGAAAGCCCCGTAACCTCCTCCGACAAGCAAGCCTTCTCAGCCTCTAAGGTCTCGTTTTCCTTCTTCAGAGCACCAATAGCCTCGTCCCGGCAAATAACCTCCCGGGAGCAACGCTCCTCCAAGGCGGCAGCCATGTGATGACCCTGCTCAAAAAATAAAAGTTACAACCAACCTCCGAGCGAAAAACGGCGAAGGAAAATATAACACATCGCAAACGTACAAGGCTATGGTGCTCATATTGCACGCGGAGTAGCGTGTCAAAATCCATGTTGCGAAGCTTCTGACGGAAACGATCTGTAAATCAGAAACAAGTAAGAAAAAAATCATAAGAAACAAAAACCCATTAGCGGAGGCCAGACAACAAAACTCCGACCAAGAATGAACCTCGCGCAAGGCATCAGTCCAACCTGTGATCGAAGGATCAGAAGCTCCTGCGCAAAACCAAAACCAACCTTAGAATAAAATACAAAAAAAACCAATGAGTTGAACAAAGAAGAAGAAACTCACCGGGACCAAGAACATCAGCAGGCGAAGGCCTGCTGACCAGCGCAGAAGGCGCAGGCTCACGCCGCGGAGGAACAGCAAGTCCTTCCTGCGCAACGCTGGCGCCTTTAGCCAACTCCTCCGCGGTAGCCAGCCCAGCAAAAACATCCTCTGAAAAATATATAAGTAACATGAGACCAAGTCAATCAAAAAATACAGAAAAACAAGAATCAACAAAAAAATCTTTACCCATGTACAATGAGTTTATACCATCTCCAGCCGGACGCGGGGGAACCTCCACCCTCTTTATCCTCCGAACAGAGGCAGACTCTGCTTCATCACTGGATTCATCCCGCACATCCTTTGGCGGAGATCCTCCACCAGCTAAAACCTCCCGCGCAGGAATATCAGCCACCGCAGGATTCGCCTCCCGCGCAGGACTCGCCTCAGGGGCCTCCGCGTCGGAAGACTCCTCCCCAAGAAGGGACGCGAAAGGCGCGCGTACAGAAGAGACCGCGCGGGAGGCTTCAACCTCAGGAACTCCACCAGCAGAAGCGGCCTCTGCAGGAATAGAAGCCACCGAGTTAGACTCGGCAGCAGAAGAGCGGGCAGAGGAAGACTCCAAAGGAGTCTCCAGCACAACCTCCGCCTTGCGCTTCTTCGCAAGTTGCTTGACAGCACCGCCACCCTTCCTTTTCTTAGCCTCCGCCGCAGCAACGGCCTTGGACGAATCCTTCTTCTTCTCCAGGCCGAGCAGAACCTCCGGAGGAACGACATAATCCTCATACTCGATCCCCAATTCTTCAAAAACGCGATTGAAACGCGGCATAGTCCCAAGTGCGGACTTCCGCTAGAGGTATTCCTTCTCTGAGATCTTTCCAACGATCCTCCGAGCAGAAACCTCCACGCAGTCAAGGAAAGATTCCTTCACTTCATCCTCCGGCAAACCCGCGCCAAACCGAGGAAACGACAACCCCTCCGGAGGACCAAAGACCGGTACTTGCACCATTTCAATGGTGAACTCGTCGGTCCTGCGGCCAAGGAGCCAGTAGTCGGCTGTGACCATCTCCTCGACCAAGTCCCGACCTCCGGAGTATCGGCAAGCCAGCGCAAAGGCCTTGTCGCAAGCCAGTCGCGCCTCAAGCTGTTCCTCCGACACCGGCTTCGAAGGATCAACCTTGTAGATAGGCTTGAGCTCACTCATCTCAGACGCATAAGGGTAAACCTTATCAACGCTACCGTCTTCCAGAGTCCTCGACGCAGCGGGGGTCTTCACATAGAACCAGGCTCTCATCCAATCCTTCTCCCACTTCCCCTTTTGGCAGTAGGAGATTTCATACCTTGGCCCAGGCATTGTGCGGCGCGGCATGAACGCGCAGCTTCCAAACTGCGCAATATATTCAACACCTTCGGCATCCTTCACCTTTTTAGGCTGGCGCTGGAGCTCAAAGTACGAGCAGAAAGTGTCGATGTGGGGCATAGCTCCGTAGGATTCGCACGCCCAGGCAAATTTGCTAAGGGTCAGTATCCCATTAGGGCTGAAATGCTGCAACTCCACGTTGAAACTCTCCATCACTTCGCGAAGGAAATGATACGGAGGCATCCGAAGTCCGCAAGTAAAGAAGTCCCTGAATACCACCGCATACCCCTCTTCAGGCGCAGGCACCGTCTGACCCGCAGGAGGAGCCTTCGCTCGGCCATCCTTGAAAAACCTAGCTTCAACCATATCGACAATATCCTCCGTCCTGACAGTCGACTCACCAAACTCGAAAGTGATCGCAGACATCTCCTCAAACTCCTTCGCACAAATCAAGTCGCCAACAGAAGCTTCGACGTCAGATAACGTCTCCTCCAGATCCTGAGCCGCAGCCACCTCAAGCATCCAATCTTCAAACCTCCGCAACCAACCACCGGACCTCACACTAAGGAAATTACGCAAAGGACCAGAAAAATCTGACCTTGAAGGGCGAGGCGAAGGAAAATGAGCCACCTTATATCCTCCGCAAACACTTGAGAGCTATACGCAACTAAAGCAAAAATGAGCTGGCGAAGGAAGGAACGCAAACAGCAGGTAGCAACGGTGAGAACCAAGCGCCCCCTCCTCCCCCTTTTATAGGGGGGGCCTGCGACCGCGCGGCCGTTGCGATTCCCAGCGCCCAACGGCTAAAAGCGGAGGGCTCGGCCCGACCGTTGCAATTCCCCGGTGCCAACGGCTACCTCCAACGGCTAGACGTGCAACTCAAACGACAACCCAATATCCTCCGCAACCTAACGCGCGAAGGATAGAAAGCTCCTAGAACAACAATGATCGGAGGATCCTAGCAAAACAAACAAACTAATTAAATTCATGACCAAAGAAAATATTTTTCCTACACCGCTAACAACCACATCCTGCGCACCAGGGGGGAAGGAAGCAACCATGCTCGCGACTGCGGGCATGTTTTTGAGCACATGGACCGCAGGAGTGCCATTAGCCAAAAAAGGGGGAACTGTTGGGGAACGGCTGCATCCTTCCCCCTGGTAGCGTCAAAGGTTATCCTTCACCCGAGGAACCTCCGACGCCTGAAGCGTCGGAGGATATCCTCCACTGGAAAATACTAATGTTGACGACTCGTCTTGTCGTGCTAAGTGTGTGCAGGGACTGGGACACCGGCGGAGGCCCACAAGCAAAGAAAGGGGGGGAACCTCCGACCCTCCCGGGTCCGAGGATGGCGAGAGACGCGGCCAGACCGAGGAACCTCCGACTCAGGCTGAGGGACCTCCGACACTGAAGCGTCGGAGGATCTGCGATTGGGCGGAGGATCCAAGCCTCCGTCCAGCTGAAGCCCCAGACAGGGGGTAAACGAAGGGCTCGCAATGTGAAATTACGCGGGTGACTTAGGGTCAATAGACTGTGATGTAAGAATATGCTGGAATATCCCCCACCGTCACGGGGTATTTATGTAAATGTCATTAGGTCGGTTTCCGGGCCCTATATAAGGGGCGTGATGCCTTCATTAATAAAGAGGGAGAGCATTCATTGTATTCACCTACTGTCGAGCTCACTGTTCACTACTGTTCACCCTCTCACGGTACCGAGTGAGAAGATCCTCGATTCGCTGTGCTGCTGGGGAGTGCGCGGAGCATTTTCCCAACAACCCCGCTCGCGTGCCCCCTGCCGCGTCTCCCTTCCTCTTCCAGGCTCCTCGGATGAAAACGGATCAGATACGAACAGATATCATTGATATCATATTTGTTTTCATATTTTTGGTCGGATTCGAATTCAAATACGGATAGTGTCAACCATATCGGATAAGATATGATTAGATATCGACATCACGAATATACGATTTAAGTATTCGGATACGGATACGGTATCGGATGTATTCTCTACCGTCACAAGCTAAAAGTAATAATATTCTCTACCACATCATCCATCACAAGCTAATAAAGTAATAATAGTTAGTACAAAGCATGAGTGAAACAATGAAATAAACTCAATGATGCAACCCCCCTATATTTCCCATGGTAGACGAGAACCATTTACAAATGAGAGAACCATTTACGAATGAGGGAGATCATGTCATCTGGCACGCAAACATGACTCATCTGAGTCTCCAAGGAACCTTTGCCCCGATGGACATCTGTTAAGGGCACCTATTTTAGCATGCATGAGCTGGAACCGCCAATTTTTAGGTGTCCACTGAACACATTCTTGTCATAGAGGTCCACATCCCAGAAGAGATCATCTTAGCATCCAGACGTTGCAAGGAACTGGTCATAGGGACACAGCACTGGGAGCTTGCAGGAATTGGGGTGCCATTGTTCATCAGCTGTGCAGAGAAACGTATCTGCTTGAGGATCCTGCGGAGATGACTGCTCAATGGATGATTCACCATCCTGAAAGTTAAGAACCTTGTGAGCTCATGCACAATAAGGGTGTGGATAGAGAACGAACTGCATGGTGTCAATAACTTTTATTATGCCTAAATAAAGAGATAAAGAAACATTTAATTCCTCCTGGGTTGAATCTCAATATCTGATTTTAAATTATCCTATCAGATAAAAACATTGAAACTGCAACTTTAAGAAAGGAAATGCAAAGTAAAAATAGGTGCCAGATATCTTAAGTAAAGTTGCTTCCTTCACTTGGTGACACTGCAAAATGTACTCAGTTCACATAACGTCCAACTGTCAATGAATACTGTTTTTATAAACTATTGGCAGCTGTTTAACTGTGGACAGCTCAAGATGCTCATGATCTCTAACCTCTTTTCCACGGACACTCATGCAGACAGATAGCTTTTGCTGCTTCCCAATCAGAAGTGCTTCACATTGGTTGGCTACCTCCTTGAAAGGCAGATCCTTATTTGTTGAAACTGACAACCTTCCAACATGCTGAGATGTTTCCGAAACCTATACATAAATTATAACTCTTCTCAGAATTCATTAACTTATATTAAAAATGCTCTTAGTGTTACCATCATGTAAGAGTATGAAATTATGTTCTAAAAATTGATCGAAAAAAATGAATTATGTTCTAACAAGTGTCAAACAATTATCGAATGAAATACACAAAGATATTCTTTTTTTCCAGAGCATTTTGAACAATGTAGAAGAAACAGGAGATAAGTACATACTGAATTAAGAAGCCGGTCAACATCAAGAATGCTGTTACATGGCGGATGTCGCAAGTGTGGTTCTACTAAGCTGTCAGATGCTTCAACGAGAGTATCATCTTCAAAAACAAATCCCAATGGAATAACCTGCAGAAGTACCATCATAGTAATATAAGAACAAACTGATAAAACTTCACAGGTGTTTACTTGTTCCTCATCTATCACGAACAAGACTGATCACCTCCATAGACTTTTGGTGCAGTTTTCCATTTTGTGCTGGAGACTTCGAAGGTGTTTCAGTAAAATGAGATCCCATACAGATGTCATCTGCTGAAAATTCCTCAAGCAGCTGTTTTCTAATAGTCGACAATTCTGACTGCAGAGAGAATAACATCAGAGCATTGCCAAATAAGCAAGTAAAAGGTTCACAGCATGAGGAATAGCATATATATCATAATCTTTTGTCCAGTACCTCTGACAGATGTTCCAAGCTGTCAAGTATAAGAGACACTGATGTTTCTTTTGACTGATCTTCATTTATGTCAATGTTGGAGAGTGATTTCAGAGCTAGATCGTCATCTTCTTTTGAACCATAGAGTTTCGTGCAAGGCTCAGCAGCACTATCAAGAGCCTGCAATCTGCAGTCTTCTATTAAACAAAGAAATGGATCAACCTGCAACAAGGCACATAAAAATAACAGGTGAAATTCTATATTCTCATTTCTTGGACCAATGATCCAATGCTGCTGAACAACTCACTCGAGATCAATTCATAACAGGCAGGTCTGTAAAGCAGTAGATTAAATAGTTCTGTACTGGCTCTCAATGAAAGAAGGGCAACAATTGACACAATAACTTCTAACTCAGAGCTAAGCAAAAACAGGCCAGTCTCGTCCAATTAGGCATGCCCTGGCAGATTCAATAAGAATTTCAATATGGGCCTCGGTACTACTTCCTGAGACCCTGAACATGAAATCTCAGGCTTGATAGCACAAGGAGAGCTTAGCTGGCCCAGGCATGGTACCCGTCCTGGCCTGGGATCTGCTCAGATTGGATTGGGATTTGAGTGTTTCGTGTACTGTTTTTTTGGGAATGCCTCATACATGTCTTTAGCTGGCTAATACAGTACCAAAATTCACTGGACTTTTTAGTTGCCTGTATAGTTCACATACATGACTTCACTGCAAATACAAATGAAGCAAGGAACTTGTTTCACTTACTGTACTTTCTGTCAACACATGCTTCACAACTGGAATGAGCGCTGGAATGCTAAAAGCTTTCGAGAAAAACACGAGCATTGAAGTTGCCAAAGTAAAAAGAGAACGCCTGCGTGAAGGTGGAAGAAAACCTGCAGAGCATGTCCATAGGATTACATTATAAATATGTATATACAAATGTTGAAGTGAAAGAAATATCCATGTGGAAAAGATTTGGCAGAAGCACAAGTTTTTCACTGTGTATTGTACAGCATAGTTCCCCAGGCATAGTTATATATGTGAAGTTCAAATTAGCAAGCCTTTGGTTCTGAGTTAGTTCCCAACTTGTGAGGAGAACTACAAAACCGGCAATTCATAAGTACTAAGTACTTAATGATTCTGAGTTGCCATTGAAGCTCAAGTTAACATGCTAGCAGCATCCCATTTGTATAAGTGTCACTGCCACCACGTGACAATTTTTATCTTACATGAAGGAATATTTGTTTCGACTGACAACCACATAATAAAGATGCTAAAAGAGTTATTCTGACTCAATAGATGATGAACACTGTATAAGAGGGAAGCATACCTGCTTGTAACGAAACACTTCTTAATGAAAAGGCAAGCTGAAAGCTACCAACCAAAACTTCGGCACCTGAGCCCTGCAGTAAGAATAGGTTAGGTACGAACTAAACAAATCAAAATAGAGGGGGAAGTGGCAAGGAGAGAGAGAGGAAACTATGCAAGGTTAAGAGTGCAGTTGTATGCGTTCACCCTCGATCAACAATCTAGCAAATCATACAAATGAGATAAAAAATGTTGACTTTGATCCATGAAAGAGAATTGATTATGATGTAATTGGCAGTGCAATAAATCCAACATCTTATGGAGAGCGCTATAATAGTTTTAGTTTGCTTTGCCTTTGAGCTGACAGATTCCTGTGTTCAATGGTGTTGAATGTGAAAAGTAAAATGGGTTCCCAATACCGAGTAATACACTACGCAATAATATTGACAGCATTACGACCTTGTCTCATACCGACAAAGAGTAAAGCCAAATACATGCCATGTTTCAGATATAAAGCAGAGTAATGTGTCCTCTCACCTTGGCTCTAGAAAACAATAGCATCAAGCTGTAAGTATGAGAAATTGCTTCATAATTCCGCGGAACATTTTCAGGCAACAGTGCCTGAGTCCATAAGGAGGAAAGAAGAAGATTTGCCTGACGAACACTGAGCATGAGGGTGACAGCATCCTGCATGTAAATAATGATACCTTTTATTCTAGTGAGAAAGGAAAAGGCATAGTTACTAGAGGATCCTACTAGCCACAAAAAGGAAAATCTAACACGGACCTTTTCCTGATTTGGAGTTGGTTCACTTGAAGTACTTGTATCTGTGGAAGAGGGAAGAGAAATATCTTTTGTACTAGCCATCCTTTGAATAGTATGTGACTTGAATAATTTTGCATCATTTGCACTGATCTCATCTGCATTCTCTGCATCATTTGCACTGATCTCATCTGCACTCTCACTGATGGGCAGTAGCTTTGTGTTATCCTGGAGCGGACTTTCACGAAATGAAAGCATGTCTCTTTTAAGTTTCCCAAACAAAGCAGCAGAAGATGAAAACACCGATGTTGTTCTAGATAATGTCCTTCGGAGATCAATCTTCCTTGTCTGTGATGTGCCTGCAAATGAGCATGGAGCGACAGAAGAGGGAACAAGAACAACAGAGAAAATCCGATGTGCTCCTAAATGTGTCTCACAATCTGGATAGACCATTGCTAAAAGCAGTTGATGAAACAACGCCTCAGGAAATGCCTACAATGTGTAGTATAGTTAGTAGAGCTGGTATAGTTAGTAGAGGATGCAGAAAAATATTGTCAATCAACTTACTTTGCTCTGATGTGACAAGTTTGGCAATGATGCAACTATTTGAGCAGTGCGATATGCTGCAGAAATAGTAGACCGTGCAACAATCATAGAACTTGAAATATTTTCCAGTACTACAGCTAATGTATCAAGGATAGGTCCAGCATCACCGACCTGAAGAGGACAAAAAAAAAACAAATTATCCATAGACTGCATCTGTGGAGCTATAAATGAAAAAAAAAATAAAGCAATACACCTCTAAAATATATTTAGAAAAATTGACCTTTCTAGACAACTGAACAAGACATTCATCTACAGCTTTCCCATATCTGCTATTCCATTTGACCATGCTGTCTCCAGGATCTGCATCAGTGGCCAAGGATTGCATGCTTTTAGCCATATGCCTGACCATATCACTTATTGAAGCCATCAGTGCTGTAGAAGACTGAGCTTTGGAGTGTTCAGCAAGGCGTGAAGTAACTTCAATGATATCTAGATTCATATCTGGTTGTTTCAATACATTCTTGTGTTCAAGATGCTTGACTAACATAGACAACAATATATGAGCATTCTGTCCTGGCATACAATGATGTAAATATCTGTCAGAATCAGCGATGGTTAAAGACAAGAATGCCTATATAGATTATATAAATATCACAGATAATAAGTACAAAATGTATACAAATCAAATAAGAAGATTGAGGAAACAATGAATACCAGATTTCTCCATCACAATCTGCATATCCAGCAGGACACACAGTGCAAATCCTTTAGAAGGTGACCATAGATTGTTATTATCAAAATAACGAAATATAGCTTCCAGAACTCGTCGCACTGTTGTTCCTCCCCTGGATATTCTAGCAAGGTTATGTAGACAAATCCCTGACCAAAAATTTGGACTTGTTGATTCTTCTCTGTGGGAAAATGATTTAAAAGATATAATATATTAGATAAATTTCATACAGTATAAAACTTTCAAGTATTCCACATGCCTGAACTTTATTTACATTGTCAAACTTAATTCACCGTGAACAGTTCTAATAACTTTCCATGAAGGAACCCTTGTCAAAATGGTAACAGCAGGAGGTTCATGACCTTCAGCTTTGAGCACTTCATTCACCCATTGAATTCGTCTATCCTCAACAGCGGCATCATTATCAGCATTTGCGTATGGGCTCTCATAATTTTCCAGAACTGCAGAAACAACCTGTGAAATCATTGAACAGTAGTAGCTGAGAATAGAGGAGCGGTGGAAATTATAATGACACGTCATTCTACACTTCCAGGCTTCCTGCTATATGATGCTGGAAGGAATTGGACATTACAAGCTAATAACTAAAGGGTATGACCAAAAGCTTTATCTTGCATGATTTGGACAAAATTTACAGGGCTATGAACCAGCCATGACATGTCCAAGCTCACCCTAAGGTATCCTATCTAGAACTCTAGATCTATTACAACATTAGATACTGGAAAGTACTATGGGTTACTGAATTATTCAGAATCACCAAAAATAAAGGCTTTGGTTGGGCTAACAACTGTTTACTTTACTTCTTACCAAAATCAACTAAGCAGCAAGGGGGAAGACAAAACAACACACTTACATTATCAAGCTCTGCTGACATGTGGGAGTACTCACCCATAAACCAAATCTGCAAGCACACAAATCAACATTAGGCATTAAAATTGTGGGGAAACAGAAAGAAATGCAAATGTAGCAGAGCGGAAAATGAAATGAATTTTTTGTTAATTTTGTTGGAACATTAGTGGCCTTTTTATAAGAGGAAGGGGCATTGAGATCCAAAGGATTTAGTTCAAGTTTGACAAAAAGAATCCTCCTGTTTCAAACAGGTCCTAAGAGGGAACATAGAGCCTACATTCTCTTTCCGGGATGGCGGTCCACAATCATTGTTTGATAGAAGGGGTTGAATTGATTATCTTGAACAGTATGGTGCATGAGAAAGAACTTTTTAAAAATATCACATCATACTATGAATTACTCCTATCAATGAATACACAATGCAGGACAAGCTAATCTTGAACCAAACAGCTCCACACCAAGAAGGCCACAAGGCATAACAAGAGAAACAAATACCATAGATGAAAGAGCTTGTAGCCCAGCTGCATGAAGAATGCATATCTTCTCCTTTTCACCCATCTCTTGGGCCAGATGACATAGTTTAGGAATCTGGTTTTCTAAATTGAACATGTAAGTACTGTCAACCTACAATGAGAAGTTAATAATCCATGAGTTAAAACAGTCTAAAAAGAGACTAATAATACATGATGCATCCATTTTGATGCCACAAGAATGTTTAAATACCTGATGATTTATAAAGTCAAAAAGTGTTTGACATGCTAATTTCCGCAAGTCATCCTGTCTATTTTGCTCCAATAATGTCTCTACAATTGTTAGCAAGCTGTTGGCAAAAAGTGGCCTGCAAAACAATGGTGTCACCCATTACATTAATTGTTCACGTTTATATATAAACTAAATTTCATTTATCGATGCAACACTTTCTTATTAAAGTTCCAATACATAATGAGTAAGAGCATATTTCCTATAAGAAAAAGAACTACAATTTTTGCTCCAAGTACAAATTCAAATGTTATCACAGAGCAAGGTCCATCTAAAACTGAAAAAAAAATAATGATCATTGAAGAAAAAATAATAAATTGTCATTGAAGATAGCAAGTTACAATGCTTTGAAACTAGAAATGCATGGCATATGCAAAGGAGAAAAAATGCAGCTATGTTTATAAGTAGAAAAAACTTACAATTGCTCCTGACAAGAACATATCACCTTTCGATAGATTGCCATAACAACTTTCACTGAACCATAGCGCTCAGCCCTAAATTCCTTGTAGCATTTTTGCTCTAAGTAAACTGTAATCTGTAAAAGAACATACATAATTTTCACGACAGTTTTCATAATTGAATTGAACTCATGTAACACTTTAAACTATACAGGCAAGGCATAAAAAAAATAAACCTTTGGAACACGCATAGGATTCCTTGAAATATATTCACACAGTTTCCCTATCTTGCGATCATTTGGTCCTTCATCCTGAAAAGAAGAACAAGGACTTTTGCAGCTAGCACTCACATTGTAGAGACTTGCCAAAACAAAGGTTCTTATAGTTATGTGTCCATTCTTGAAAATATAATGACAACAGAAATTTTACAATAATCGCCTCCATGTCTACAACAAATACTTTTGTGGAGGTAGAATGTGTTACAGAATGAGATAAATAGAGACAATAACTGTAATGGAGAATCTCAAACCATGCAACATTATATTGTCTCTGATACAGAGTAATGATAGGTAGGCTATAGAAATAGTATATATGACCAGAACTTTGGAGCATTTGTAATAGACGGGACCTGTGTCCGAGGGAAGATTTCTGCAAGCAACTTCTTGTAGCGCTTCACCGGATGGCGGGACCTCGTCCGCAGGGATGGGCAAATGAAGCAGAGCTTCTCGCATGCTGGCAACACCTCCCTCGAGACCACGCCCATCGACATAAGGGTTCTTAGGCTTCACCAGTGCTCCTCCGCACAACATATGGGCAACTCCACTGCTCGAACCAAACCCTGATAAAGAGGAAAGTTTTTAGTCAAATCACAGCCCATGGATCAATAACAATTTTCAAGCATGCCCCAACGAGCAAATGAACCAAATCGATCCCATCTACTACATTAGCAACATGCCAAACGCTCCTCAAATCAATCACTATCGCTCACCACCAAGCACTAATTCCACGAGCCACTTGACCAACACAGCACTGCGGTCAAAGCAACATTACCAATCAAACATTTGAGAACGTGACGGATTGCACGCGAATGAAACAAGCATCCACCACTGACCAGACACACGGGCCCATCTAATGCTCACTGCAAAGTGATTTGGTCCATTTGAATATTTGAATTTGATCACCGATGCCTATTTGCAAATCGCGACTGATCCGCTCTAAATAATTTGGCTAAAAAAGTTCCTCTATCAGGGCTACTTGCTTACTTCTAATGTTTGACAGTATCCTGTTCCCCAAATCCAATCAATGTTGGTGCTTCTGCACGTCTCAGATCCTCCGTAGTCCACTGAAAAAAATATGTAAGACAAAATCATAATCTTACACACTATGAATGGCAAGAAGCATTTGATAGTGCTTCTGCTACCAAACATGTGGTCAGAACCAATTAAGATGCATCAGCTTCACTGGTACCAAATAATGCTGAACCAGCCAACCAACTCTTGTGCCTGCAGCCTATACTCATTGTTTCAGTGATACAGCAGAACCCAAAATTGGTCAGAAGAGTGTGCTTGCAAGACAGCAGTATGTGATGTTATTTGTTTCCAACAAGAGATCACAGATGAGAAGGAACAAGTACTTGTAATAGTTCTCAAGTCAGCACCACTAACAATGACCACAAGTTGTACAGAAAAATTTATCAGTAGTTCTCTTTTGTTCATAACCTATCAGCTACATGCCTTAATATTCAGATTTGGGTTCAAAATAGATTGACAAAACACTACTCTGACTAATCACTTCTACCAGATTACAAGGATATGGATTAACTTCAAAACTTTGCTACAAGTCCACTGCTATAGAGCTCCCTTCGGAAACAAAACCACAAACATTATATTTTGTTCACATGCAGTTTTTCAAAAGACAGAAAATTAGGACTAACATGAAACAGATACGCACAGTTCACAACAATAATTGCACCATAGCAGCCAGGCACGAAGCACCTTGCCCAATTCCTCTAGAAGTGGCCTTGGAGGCAGCTTTATAAAGTACAAGAAAGCTATGTTAAAAACTGCCCAAAAAGTTCATTTGGTGTACTTGGCAATTGTAATGAGCAAATGGTATTATGAGTCATCTCTTTTTTCCTAATTGAACAAATATTGCCCTGAACTTCAGAATCGGGACTAGAGGTGATATTGATCCTTTAACTCATTCATTGAAAATTCCTATTCCTAGGACAAATTACACTTTGATTTAAGGGGTCACTTACATTACTAATGAAAAAAGTACAAGGTTTTTTTAACGAACGGTGAGATTAGCAGCAACTCTACACAATTTTTGCTTGCAATAATAGTTTCCAGGTCTGCATCATCTTGAACTTTCAAAGGAATTATTTCCTAGATCCTTTCACAACTATTAATCAAATCATAATATCATTCCACACGGTTTCCCCATTTGCTTCTGTAGTGGTATACTATCCTGACAATCCAATCAAATCAGATCCTAAATTTTGAAAAAGGAATTCAGCTGCTATTCATACAAAGCAACCAGACATCCAGAATGTGTTGAACTTGAGTATTGTACACACCTTGCGGGCAAAACATATGAACCAATTAACACATGCAGGCTAGGTCGCCCATACCTTACCAGCAAAGGAAGAAGAAGCTTAGGCGTCCAGACCCGGGCCGCAACGGGAGCACCACGGCGGTGGCGTCCACCACGTTGTGGCATTCCCTCACCGTGACGCCAGAGATGGAACTGCCTTCACCTTCAAGACGCACCACGTGCTCCGCATCACCGTTGTGGATGGCCAGATGAACGACGGGAGATACGGCGGCCGCGGTGCGCGTGGGGCCGAAGGCTGGACGAGCGGAGCAGCCGAGCGCGTGGGGCCGGAGGGTGGAGGAGCCGAGGTGCTGGGGCGGAGGGTGGACGGACGGGCCATGCAGTGGAGGAGCGGAAGACGGCGGATGAGCGGACGAGCGGAGGCGGCGGAGCTGGGGTCGGCCGCGCGGGTTTCCGTTGCGGGGCGGCGGCGGGACTTTGCTAATTTTGGCGCTCACGTTGCGTCTTCGCTAATTTTGTACGACTATAAACGGCTTGCTTGTTTACCCAAAATCAAAAAAAAAACTTTCAAGATTTCTAGTCCTATCGAATCTTACAACATATGCACGGAACATTAAATATAGATTAAAAATAATTAATTTTATAGTTTGTCTATAATTTATAAGACAAATCTTTATTACTTATTTTAAATGTTTAAAAAAATAATTGTATGGTTATAATTATAGATAAAATTACAGACATGTGATTAGTTATTTTTAATGCTCAAAATATTCATCTCGCAAATTACATACAAACTATACAGTTAGTTATTTTTTATATTTAATGCTTACTACATGTGATGCAAGATTCGATCTGATAAGAAATCTTAAAATGTTTTTAAATTTTAGGTGGAACTTTCCTGGGTGAAAAGTTTTTAGGTTCTATAGCACTTTTGTTTATATTTACCAATTACTATTTAACCATGAACTAACTAGCTTAATACATTCGTCTCGTAAATTACAGCTAAACTATGTGATTAGTTAATTTTTTCGTCTATATTTAATATTCTATATATATGCCGTAAGATTTGATGTAATAAATAATCTTAAAAAGTTTTAAAAAGTTTTCGGATTTCGAGTGTAACTAAATAAGGCCTCACTAGACGCTTGGTCTTTCAAATGTTTGGCCTTTTTGTGTCATGATGACAGTGGACAGGCAGCGAAAGAAAAGCTCCAAAATTTTGCTACAGCAACTGCAACATTTCAAAGAAAACAAAAGAAGTCAACAGATGTCTGAGGTATGAGTAGTACTCAATCCATTCCAAATTTTAAGTCGTTTGACTTTTTTAATATCAAGTTTGACCACTCGTCTTATTCAAAGTTTTGTACAAAATATCACTTTTTTTGTTGTATATTGGTTTATTAATAAAAGTTCTTCAAGATTGACTTAAATTTGACTATATTTGCATAAAATTTTTGAATAAGACGAGTGGTCAAACTTGGAGTAAAAAAAGTCAAACAAGATGCAGGGAGTACCATGCGCCTCGTGTGCCCGCTAAAATGCAAAAAAAATTGTTGACGGCCCAAAACCTCGTGCCCCACCACCAGTAACAGGCGGAGCATAGGCCGGGTCTCAGGCTAATAAGGCCTACAATCAACAAACTGGCCGTAAATGAAGGCCCATTACTGCATAAATGCCCACTTCTGCGGTTTTGCCATACCACAGGTCCACAGCGCACTGCAGACAGGATATTACTGGAGAGTGGAGACAGCAAGCATATGATGCGCCTTGTTGGTGAAAATTTTATGTATACTAACACATTTGTTTGTATTTAATAATTATTATCTAATTATAGGCTAACTAGACTCAAATGATTCTCGTAAATTATAGATAAATTATACAATTAATTATTTTTTAATCTATATTTAATGTTCATGTATATACCTCAAGATTCGACGTGATGGAAAATCTAAAAAAAAATTTAGAAACTAAACATCCAATAAATACATTGGAAGCGTCCTCACGGCATCAAACTGTCACCTCCTGGTGGACTTCAGATAGTAGGAGTACATCTGTGCGGAGCTGCAGCACCAAGAACAAGGCAAAGAGAAAGTTTTGGATAAAGAAAATCATCCTCCCTATGTATCTATAAAGAAAATCTTTATGATAAAGTTTAGATCAAATATTACAAATATAAATTATGAATAACTTTTTAGTTATTAAATTTGAAAATGTGAAAACCATATGAATAGATTTATCTTAAAAAATACTTTTATGACCATGCTGTTGTCGCCTTTGTTCGTTTCGGCTTACCAGCCGAATCTGTCAGTCATTCAGCTGATTGTATTTGAGACCGAATTCGTTTAGAGAGGTAATCTATCTATATCGAGTTCGAATATTCAACATCCGATACCATATTCATATTCAAATACTTAAATCGTATATTTATGATGTCGACGTCTAATCATATTTTATCTGACAGAGTTGATATTATACTACTCGAATTCGAATCCAAACAGAAATATGAAAACAAATATGATATCAATGATATCCATCCGTATTCGATTCGTTTTCATACATATCACTAGACTGAAAGACATGGACAAATGTTCCACGCACATCTGGAAAGAAAGAATTGGGAGGAAGACGCAGAGCTCCCTTCAATCCAACGAGCGGTCGACAAAGGGGACGATGCAGCTCCTCGGTCATGCAAACCACAGGCCCATCTCAAGCATCTCTCTCGCTACCTTCACGATCTCTGTCAGTGTCTCTGATGAGATGGGATAGTGGGAACCATGAACGAGCAGCTCGATCACCCTTCAAATCTACCCTCGATTGGTTTGAAGAGAGCTCTGCCTTAAATCCAGATCATCTACCGAATCCAACTGCGGCCTAGAACACCAATAACGCCTGCAGCACAAACAAACAAACAAACAAACACTGTCATAGCGCTTACAAAAGATCTCCAACCAAAGATAAATAAAAGGTAGCAAGATAGCTTAGCTTGGGAACGAGTAGCTTGGAAAGACGATGCGTGCCTCAAGTATGTGGGCAAGGGCGACCGAGAAGCGCCGGCGCCATGGTTAACGAAGCAGGTAGATGAGGAAGGATTCATTTCTTGCTGTCGATTGATGGTGATGGGCGAAGAAGGATGCGAGATGGAGGGCTGGTTTTATACAGGGGCCAAGGGAAGCTTATTAGGGAAGGTGTTTATTGCCAGCCATTGCGCAATTCATGCCTTCCTCAACCTGCACCCGTTTCCCTCAACCTGCCACTGCCATTGCGCAATTCATGCCTTCTTTCTTTACGGCAGATCCGTTTCCCGCTTGAATGCTCGGCATCTATTTCCAGATCTTGGCAGGAAAGACATAGAGGGACAGTAAAGCGTCATTAAGCACTGCAGCATTTCTATAGCAGTATACTAGCCGCAATTATTTATTGTATAACTGCATGGGAAAAAAATCTAGTGTACGTACGTCTCTAAAACTAGGGCGTTTATACCGAAAACCAAAAAGTTTTCAATATTTTCTGTCACATCGAATCTTTCGACATATGCATTAAGCATTAAATATAGACGAAAATAAAAACTAATTGCACAGTTTAGCTGGAAATCACGAGATGAATCTTTTGATCCTAGTTAGTCCATAATTAAACAATATTTACCACAAACAAACGAAAGTGCTACGGTAGCGAAATCCAAAATCTTTTCGCATCTAAACAAGACCAGGTGTTCTACTTTTAAACAATTAAAAACCATATAAATAGCCTCAAAGACTAAATTTAAAAGTGCTTCCACGGTCATGACATATTACGTGGATGCAGACATGGTAATGAGACATCAAACAATATTACATATAAACTTCTAACATATCAAGGGTTATAGAGCCCTAAAAACGATGATGGGTTGATTACATACACCTTTCAACGATAAAACTTACCCTTAAAAATATCTAAATTCGCTTGTTTCCTTAGATTATCCATCAAATCTTTTTTTTTTGAATAAATTATCCATCGAATCTGTTCCACGCAAGCACAACTTGTCGTGTGAAAACATAGGAGACTCGTCTCCCAATATTTAAAGAGAGGCAATAGGAATTTTTCATGACAGCTCAAGTGCGAATTGTGAGATTTTTAGCTAGTTTTCAGGGGCTAAAGAACAAGGCGAACAAAAGTTTTGCTCGGTAGACACAGTATACTAGTAGATATAACCTAGATTGATAATGTGATATGGATTCAAAATAGTTAAAGTCAAAGATACATAGAATTAAGGATAGAAAAGTACCAAATACAAGGAGCCTTCCAGCTTAAGAATTGACACCACTTGAACCAATACGACTTGAACCGCCACCCTCAATGCTACATAATTTACAAATATCATACACTTCTTCAATAATCAAGATAACAAGCAAAAAGAAAAGTATTAAAACAATACGCACCTTGGGACCTTGCATGGCAAGTTTATCTTACGATTTCTTATGCCCTGAAAGCGCTCCAAAATATTTTTCCATTCTATAAATTCAAACCAATCAGTAAATCAGTAATGGCCTCAATCTAAATCTAGTCAGTATTCAGTAATGAAAAAAAATAGAGGGATCTTCTCACCTTGCTTGCATTACTGCGTAACCCAAGGGCAGTAGGGCTGGCTGGCTGGGCGCTGGCCACTGGCTGGCCTGGGCGGTGGGCGCTGGCTGGCCGGCTGCCGGCTGGGGGCTGGCCTCCCTCGCTGTCCCGGGCTCCCGGCGGTCGGCGCGGCGGCGTGGTCCGCCGAGGCGTGGAGGTGGAGCAGCGGTGGAAGAGCCGCACGAAGAGGGGAGGGGCAGAGGAAGAGCCGGCCGGCCGGGGCACCAGGCACCAATGGCGGCGGCGGGCGGCGACGGTAGAGCGGGGCGGGGGCAGCACAGCGGGCGTCACACGTCGCGGGATGCGAGTGGGAGCGGGTGAGCGGCTGCGAGGGATGCGAGCGGAAGCCTGGCGTCGAGTTTTTTTTAGGGTTAACCATTTTTGGGCCGGACTGAAGACCCGCTCCAAACGAATTTGGCCCACGAGGGGGGCTGCAGCCCCCCAGCCCCCCGTCCGTCCGCCACTGCTTATACCTAATTTTACATGGAAAGGCATATTTATTTATTTATTTTTGCGAAAGGGAAAGCCATATTTGATGTGTCTAGATAAAACTTTACACTAACTCCACTTAAAAGGATCTTTTAGCTTATTTTTGTCAAGGGGTGATTTATATATTTATACTGGATTTTGCAGACAAAGAACGAAAAGCCCTATTTAAGAGATCTAAATATGACCTTTTCCATGACTTCGCTTAAAGAGAGATGTTCGGTTATACGTTGTCGAGGGATGACTTATATACCTGATTTGCAGTTAAAGAACAAAAACTCATATTTAAAGGATCTTAATGTGACTTTTTAGTGACACCTCTTAAAGGCGCTTTTAGCTTATTTTTGTCGAGGGATAACTTGATACAATTATAACTGGACTTTGCAATTCAAGAATGAAAAGCCTTATTTAAGGGGGCTTGAATAGGACTTTTCAATGACTCCGCTTAAATAGGCTTTTTTAGCTTACTTTTTATTATGGGGTGACTTAGGACGTGTTTGGATGTGACCCGCTTCTAGCCACGCCAAAACTGTGGTTGGTCGTGGCACACCGCTGTTGCAATGAACTTTTTGAGCGCCACATTTTATGGCGAGTTTTACGCTAGAGCAATATATGGCAACTTAAACTGCAGACCGAACCAAAAGTTGTGTCAGAATCTGTGGCTCGCCACCGCTGTGGCGTGGCGGGGTTTGGCCGCAAACCAAGCAGCCTCTTATACGGTTATAACTAGGATTCAGTAGTTAAAGGATGTAAAAGCCATATTTAAGGGGAGTGAATAGAAGTTTTCCGTGACTTCGCTTAAAGGACTTTTTTAGCTTATTTTCATTGTTGAGGAAGGATTTATACCCGATTTTGCGATTTAAGGAAAAACAGATTTCAAGGAGGGTAAGGCCTTGTTTAGTTGATCGTGTTTTTTTTAACTTTCATCACATCGGATGTTTGAACAGATGCATGGAGTATCAAATATAGTCTATTTATGAAACTAAAAGCACAACTAGAAAATAATTTACGAGATGAATCTCTTAAGCCTAATTAGTATATGATTGAACACTAATTGTTAAATAAAACGAAAGTGTTACGGCTGTTAAACTTTAAGACTTCAACCAACCACCCCCTAAATATGTTTTTTTTTCTTGGCATAAGGGGCTATTTGGGTGTTTTTCTTTTTGTCGCTGAGAGAGAACTTGTACCTTTCTGCAGTTACGAAACAAAGATACATTTGGATCCGGAGTAAAATTAGTACAAGAGATGATAGTTTAAACAGACCATTCTTTGTCAATGATCCAAGCATCACCTAAAATGACATGTTAGTCAACTAGTAAGCGGCCGTACAACATTACAAAGCAGCCTAAGGCCCTGTTTAGATAGGAGAAAAAAATTTTAGGTGTCACATCGAATGTGTCGGAAGAATATCGGGAGGGGTTTTAGAAAACTAATAAAAAAACAAATTACATAGCTCGTCAGGAAACTCCAAGACAAATCTATTGGGTATAATTAATCTATCATTAGCACATGTGGGTTACTGTAGCACTTAAGGCTAATCATAGAGTAACTAGGCTTAATAGATTCGTCTCGCGATTTCCAACCAAACTGTGTAATTAGTTTATTTTTATATATATATTTAATATTCCATGTATGTGTCCAAAGATTCGATAAGATGGATAAAAAAATTTTGGGCACAGAACTAAACAGGGCCTAACATCGCACAAAGAACCGGGCCTCAGCATTGGCTTTGTAGACTGGAACTAAGCATTTTGATCCTTTTTTGGAAGGTAGGATTCTCAAACTTTGAATGGAATCCTATAGAAATTTAAAACGTAGGAAAGCTTTTATATGGTGTCCTCTAAATACAACACAAGAAAACACAGGAATTCCAATAGAGACAAATGAGGTCCAACATCATGCTAGTTTTTCATTGTAAAAAAAACATCATGCTAGTTTTCCCCCTATAATTTTGATGGTTTCATGTATCTCATCGTATTCTAGAAGAATTCTTGTTCCAATGGGAATATAAAAGTTACCTATGGACTATATGTTTCTCCTTGTTTGAGGTCAATATAATGGTGAGGGGGAGAGATAGGAGTTTATCCTAGTTTCTTCTATGTATGTCTATTATGAAACTTCTTTTACTCTTACGATGAAACTTTAATCATTTCTGTTCTTTGATATTGTCATGTCTATTTGATAAGTTAGTAGTTTATTTAACACTTATAAATTCATAAACTTTCTTATTTTTCCTTACCCCATACTATAGCTTAAAAAGGGTATTTATGAGACAGATTTATATCCCCCTGTTTTTTTTTCATTATCCCCATACTAAACTTAAAAAGATATTTGTTATGCTCCGGAGAGTACATTCAACTACCTCTGCGCACCAAACAATTCAAGATTTAGTCTCTCGGAAGTTTTATAGCAATGATTATTGGTTATATGTAAATATCCACTACGCCTAAGTGAAAATAACTGAATTAACATAAAAAGAAAAGGTTTTATATTTTGGAAGAGAGTATTACAAAGAACTTATAAAACGCTCATTGATCTATTTTATCTAAATCTACGTGGCTTGCACGTAATTTCATTTATTTATTAACACAAATGTTGTACATTATTGCGTTGACTACAATAAGGGGTGTTTGCTTAGAGTTCGTAAAGATTAACAAGGATTGTAGCATTTTCATCTTATTTATAAAAATTATTGTCCAACCATAGGTTACAAGATTCATTTTACAAATTACTAACTGTGTTCGTAAATAGTCTATAATTAGTAAACCATGCATATGTTATCAATGTAACGGGCAGTAAAGTTTACCAAGAAAACATAGATAGCGTGGATAAAGCTGAATTGAAATCGGCATTGCGCATACGTTGCACGTAGGCATTGAAAGTTTATACAAAAAGCGGACGAATACAATATGCTCATCAACTCACGATACAAGTATCCCAAGTGGTACATCAGGCTCACATATTTCATTCAGAGAATCTCAGTTCTCATTACACCACAAAGCATTTCTTACAGATATCCGGCATCACACCAGATCCAAAGTCCAAACAAGCTTGGCGCAACCATGGCTGTAAGTGCAACTGCTAGAACGACGACGTCCTTGCATCCCCAAACTTGCATCAGTCACTGCACCAACGCATTCAAACATCTATGATGGTTGAGGATAAATAAAAAATGAGCAGCTAGCTAGGCACATCTGATGAAACCGGACCTGGCGCCGCCGACGAGCGAGCTCACCGTCACCGGCCGGAGCGCGGATGAGCTGAGCGCCGAGGAAGCGAGATGCGAATCTGCAATGGAGGAGTTGACGATGTGGCCATGGAGAGGTGAAGCTGCTGGCCGTGCGGCTAGCTGCGTGCGTCCAGAGTAAGATCCAAGAGCACCACCGGAAATATAATGCACGCACGCGCCCGACGCAGGGTAAGAATAGGAAACCGAAGCATATAGAACAAGATAAACGAGGGTGACATAAACTACTGTACTGACATAACACCTCACCAGCAAAGATAGGAATAAAGCGACGCAAGTACGGGGTACCGATACCACACCATCCAGGGCATGAGGATGAGGGCAGCAGCAAAGCAGCCTGCTTCATCCAGCTCCAGCACGGATAAGCACGGCAGACCGTGCCTATTGAATCTTGGAGAAACAGCAGCAGCAGCTAGGAGAAAGGGAAAAAAATCCATGGCTACATACAGCCATGAGCCTCAGATCTCACTCAGGAACAGCCAATAAACAAAGCAAGCATGGGGGGATGGAATGGATGGATCAGGATGCAGAGCTCCCTTCAATCCAAAGAGCGGCCAGCAAGGGGACGGTGCAGCTCCTCGGTCATGCAAACCACAAGCCTATCTCAAAGACTGACGACCACATGAATCTCTTCTCGGGCCCTCTAGAGTACATACACACATACATGATGAGATAGGATAGTGGGAACCATGAACGAGCAGCGGAACCACCCATGAAAAGGGCCCTTCATTGGAATGATAGGAGCTCCGCTTCGAATCCAAGCATCAGGCAGATATATGGCCCAAGAAACGCAAGAAAGAAGCAAAACAAACCATGAGATCTATCCGCAGAAGTCCATAAACTAATGGATAGAATAGATAGGGAAGCAAATAACAATAGCAGAAATAGAAATATAGAAAAAAAAAAGCCAGCAGAACTGGAATAGAAAAACGACGAGAAGGAGAGCTATGAAAAGGGGAATCTGGGGGAGGGAACTGGACTAGACTATTCGCCCTTTGCTGTTCATGGGTTGAAGGGCTGGAGACGAAGGGCTGCTTTTATAGAAGCCGGAGAGAGAGGAGAGTGGAGGGAGGGAGGGAGAGGGCCGCCTGTTCCTGTTCGGAAGGAAGGTGTTCATTGCCTTCCGTTTCCGATTCCCATTTCTTGCTTTCCTTTTTTACTGTGCTTTTATTTAGGAGCATTTATTTATTTATTTATTTATTTATTTATTATTATATACTGTACAGTATTATTACGCGTTAATAGAATTGAAAGGGGACAGGGGGAGCTTTTAATTAGGCAGGAGCATATATCTAGGTCGTGCGTGGATTATCGTCTGCCGCAAGCGACGTCGATCGACGATTTCCTGCCTGTCTACCTACGTCGATCCACTGGCCCACACCACCCATTTTCTTCCAAGGCGTGGCGTCTACGAGTATTTTTTTTCCATTGTACAGTCAGTTGAGATTAAAAAAAAGGTCGTATGTACCGTATTCTCAACATGTACACTATGGCCTTGTTTATTCTCAAAAGATTTTACAAATTTTTTCAGATTTCACGTCAAATTAAATCTTACGGCTCATACATGAAGTATTAATATAAATAAAATAAATAACTAATTGTACAATTTATCTATATTACAGAACAAATTTTTTAAGCCCAATTAGTCCATAATTGTATAATATTTGTCAAATAAAAAAAATACTACAGTATCCATTTTACGGAAAAAAATAGAACTAAACAAGACCATTCTCATACAACAAATTATTAAATAGTGTTTTTTAGCATCAACTTAAGTTGAGACGAACGACCGTTCTAAGCCATCGCATCATGCATGTTATCGCTACAAATTTTCAGCCTGTAACAGTAAATTGAAAAAAAATGTTAAAAACTTAAGATAAAACAATTACAGTTTTCCGCGTTTTCTAAAATGGTGTGATAAAGCCTAAAAACAAGCTCTTATTATATTAATAAATAATATTCTTCTTCCTTCTAAGCTACGCGATGGTATTTTTTTGCATGACGCAAAAATGTTAAAAACTTAAGGGAAAACAACTACGGTTTTCCGTGTTTATGGGTCCGGTTCTTAGTGCGTTTTCTAAAATAGTGTGATAAAGCCTAAAAACAAACACTTATTATATTGATAAATAATATTATTCTTCCTTCTAAGCTACGTGATCGTATTTTTTGCGTGACGCAACACTGTGTGAGTAGGGCTGTTAGAGGGAAAAGCCATGTTATCGGTAAGAGTTTTCAGCCTATAACTTTAAATCACAAAAAAAATTGAAAACTTAAGACAAGAACAACAGCTGGTCTGAAAAGTCATGACTGAAATTACTGTTGGCTGATTTTATTATAAGAGAAAAATACTTTTGGCTGAAAAAAAATACGATCGATAAGAAAAGCGAACGGAGTGACGCGTTTTCTCAAACAGTGTGATAAAGACTAAAAACAGGCTCCAAATATATTAATAAACAATATTCTTCTTCCTTTCATGTGAGCTAGGCACTGGTATTTTTTGTGTGATGCAACACTCTGGGCAGGGTTGTTAAAGGATAAAAACAAGGCAACGTATTAGTAAGAGCTTTCAGCCTATAACAGTAAATCAAAAAAAATGAAAACTTAAGGTAATTATATTAATAAATATTTTTTGCATTCCTTTCCTTATGGGCTAGGAACTGGTTTTTTTTTGCGGAGCATCTCCAATGGTTTGTCAAATTGCATTTGTCAAATCTTGTGTTTTGGCAAGTGGCTAAAACAAATGGCAAGTGAAATAATCTTGTATCTCCAATGGTTTGTCATTTGGACTTGGTAAAATAGAAAAAAAGGCCCACATCCTCCAACCGTTCAACTGTCGTGACTCTCGTGGCCGCCGTGCGTCGCTGCTTCATCGCGACGATCTCCATCTGCTGGCCACTGTTGTCATTAAACGGAGGCCGCGCGGACGACGACGAAGGACGGCCGCACGTACGACGACGGATGGAGGCCGCGCGGACGAGGGACGGAGAACAGCCACGCAGACGACGATAGATGGAGGCCGCGCAGACGATGACGGACGACGGCCGCACGTATGATGATGGATGGAGACTGCGCGGACGACGACGGACGGAGACCGCACGGACGACGACAGAGGACAGCCGCGCGGACGACGGAGGCAAGAGGACGGGGCGGCAATGACCACCATGGATAGCAACTCTGGATAGCAACTCCTCAAATTTGCGCGTGGAGCGCCTCTGGATAGCAACTCCTCAAAATTTGGCAAGTCCTTTAGCAAACCATTGGAGAATCAAATTTGTAGTTTTTGCCAAATAAACAAGGATAGCAAGTGCAAATGACAAACCATTGGAGATGCTCTAATGCAACACTGTGGTTGGGGTTGTTTGAGGAAAAAGGCATGTTGTCTGTAAGAGTTTTCAGCTTACAGCGGCAACTCGTAAAAAAGTTAAAAACTTATGAAAAACAACTACGTTTCCTAGGTTTATGGGTTCGGTTCTTAGTGCGTTTCCTAAAATGATGTGATAAAGCCAAAAAACAAGCTCTTAATATATTTATAAAAATTATTCTTCTTCCTTTCCCTTTGTGCTACCTAATGATATTTTTTGCGTGACGCAACAGTGTGAATGGGGCTTTCGGAGAGAAAAGGCATGTTATTGGTAAGAGTTTTCAGCATATAACGGTAAATTGCAAAAGAAGTAGAAAACTTAACAAAAAAATAACTAGTGTTTCCTTGTTTATGAGTTTGATTTTTAGTGTGTTTTCTAAATTAGGCCTTGTTTAGATCTAATTTTTTTTGGATTTTTGACACTGTAGCACTTCTGCTTTTATTTGACAAACGTTCTCCAAACTAGACTTAAAAGATTCGTCTCGTGATTTATAGACAAATTGTGCAATTAGTTTTGTTTTCATCTATATTTAATACTACATGAATGTGCCGCAAGATTCGATGTGACACAGAAACTTAAAAAGGTTTTGATTTTTGGGTTAAACTAAACAAGGCCTTAGTGGGATAAAGTCTAAAAACATGCTCAAACAATGTTCTTCCCTTTCCTTATGAGCTGGGCACTGGTATTTTTTTATGACACAATAGCATGGGTCCGTATTTACGGGTTCAGTTCTTACTGCGTTTCCTAAACAGTGTGATAAAGCCTAAAAGCAAACTCTAATTATATTAATATAATCTTTCCGTGTGAGCTAGGCACTTGTCTTTTTTGCGTGATGCAACTCAATGAGCGGGACCGTTAGAGGAAAAAGACGTGCTATCAGTCAGATATTTCATCCTATGAAAGTAAATTATAAAAAAAGTTCAAAACTCATGAAAAAAGCAACTATAGTTTCCGTGTTTGCAGGTTCGGTTCTAGCGAGTTTCCTAAAACAGTATGACAAAGCCTAAAAATAAGCTCAAATTTTATATTCATAAACAATATTCTTCTTCCTTTCCCTGCGAGCTAGGCACTTGTCCTTTTTTTTTGCGCGATGCAACATCGCAGGACTGTCAGAGGAAAAAAGTCATCTTATCATTAAAAATAGCCATCGATAAATCATAGAAAAAATAAGAAATGCAACTGCGATTTCCAAATTTACAGGTTCAGTTCTTAAGCAATGTGGTAAAGCCTAAAAACAAGCTATAATTATATTAATAAAAAGAATGTTTTAAGTTATTTTTTCACATTAATTCTTGCTTCACGCATCATCCATCCCTCCTCAAATCTATGGGCCTTACCATGGAACATTAACCCCCCTCTCATCAATACTCATTGTCAGTGTTCTTCAAATGTCACGATGAAATCATCCTTGATTGCTAGCACCAGAGGAAACATGAAATGTGTAGAACACACCATAGGTCCTTAAACTTTTCGTAGATTTCCACGTTGGTCCTTGAACTGAAAAAATTATGATTTATAGGTTGATGAGGGTAGGGATCAATTGGTTGATGACGGCCGGTGAGTTCAGATGAGGATCAATGCCGTTTTGGCAGTGACGTCTTTATGCCTTCGACGGACCGAGTGTCGACTCTTTGCCACGATAGGTATAGAGGTACATCTGAAATATAATCTGATAGTACTTTAGACAAGATAGATGCTTCTTCTTTTACGTACATTGCCTTAATAATTAAGCGACCCAGTAAGCTGTGGCCAAATGTCAACGGCAAGCATGATTAGCCTTGGTTTCTTTTACCAGCTGTTGGTGGCATTGGTTACATTTTACTATTTTGAGCCCAACAGTTAATTTGCAGGGAGTGTTCTTCTCCTTTCGTTAGAAAACCATTTCTTTTTCCTTTTCTTTTTCTTTTTCAGAAAACCATTTCTTCTCCTTCTTTTGAACCAATGGTAACAATGTCTGTTACCGTTAATAGTAACTTTTTTCTCCTGTCAGTGCACCTTGACAATGTCTATTCGAAATTGTCGCCTTTTTTATAAGGAAATCGCCCGGTTGAAATTAAACGAGAGCTAGCAAAGAAACGACAAAGGATAAAAAGTTCGTAGCTCCATCTGTCTCGTCAAGAGGATTGTGTGGATCCACTGATGCCAACAAGTGATGCTTTTCCAAAGATGAAAAAACAGTAGTAGCACACACAGAATCTGAACGCCTGTAAAGTAATTTGTGCGAAGCAACACCATCAATCGACACTGCATCTTCACGTCCTTTCGGGAAAAGAAGAATGCAAACCTTGGTTCAAAAATCTTCTTGATCAATCAATCGATCCCTCCAGGGCATATATTCTCATAATCTCAGTACTTTATTCGTGTTTTTCGTGGTATTCATTCTTTTTTTTGCCTTTTGTCGTCACATGGATTTATGGATCCTTTATGAAAACATAATCCCTCCATCTCAATTTATAAGTCATTCTAAAAATCTTGTAAAGTCAAAGCATCTCAAATTTAACCATCATTATAGAAAAAATTAAAAAGATTTATGACATAAAATAGATATTACTATAAAAAATATAACTAATAAAAACCTAATGATACTTAGTTGGTATCATAAATATTATTATGTTATCATATAAACTTGGTTAAACTTAAGATGCTTTAACTTTTCAAGATTCTTGAAATGACTTATAATTTGGGATGGAGGGAGTACTTCCTTAACAGGGACAATGCTTGTGAAAATTAAGGGGAATGCATTTACCTTGTAGATGCACAAATTTGTGACATAAGTGTACAAATTTCATCTCTTACCTATGTTTGTTTTTTTTATCTCGTATAACTCTAAAACCCAAAAAGATTATTAGCCATTAAACTATCAATACCGTGCAAATTTTGACATTTTCTAGTGTTAGAGTAGTCATATATTTTTTAGAAAAATAAAAAAAACTAGTTTTTTTCTAAAATTTTATAACCAGCTCAAATTAAACCAGAAAGTTATGAACCCCTAACCCAATTTTCTAAATGTAATCTGTCTCTTACACTCTTCTTATAATTACTTGTTTTTTTATTTTTTCCTAATGCCTGACCCTCATAGTCATGTTCATTACTTATTTAGGACACTATTTTGCACTATACTATGTCAAGATTCACCAAGAGGATTTGTAAGAGTGAATATAAACAAAAGACTTCAATGCCAACCTCACATGTGCCATACTCCATCACAAATGCCAAATATTTAGGCTTTACAACTACAAAAACGGTTTGATTAATTTGACTCTAACACCTTCGGTACTCTGTCTAAAATATAAATTATATTGATGGATGTCAAGGTTTAATAAACAACAAAATGATGATTTAAAAATAGGTACCTCTAAGAGTTATAGAACATAGATATAAGTTGGAATAGCATTGAAATAATACCGAATTATAACAAATAAACACGCTATACTTTTAGAAAAAATGGTACCCATTTTGTATTTTATATTTTTAAAAAAATAATTATGAATTTTGACACATGAGAGTCCAAACCCAAAAGATTTTACATGTATTTTTTTATTTTTAATCTTTTCTAATCCATATTTAAAATAACATAGACTCAATCCCTATAAAGTTGGTGAACCCCGAAAACAATTTGACTTAGGGTGATTTTAGGAGTTAAATTATTCTGAGATGAAGTATTTGTGAACACCGGATAGATAAAGTATATTACTACCTGTGCCTCCATAAAAAGGTACGGGTACATTCTTGAGAAAAAGTGTGCGTTCACCAAAAAAAAAATGAGTACCTTCAGTAGAAATAACTTGTACAAGTTTAGTAGTTCCCCTAACAAGTTCTTTTTTTGTTTCATTGCCCACTCTTTCCTTTGTATAACAGGTTTTGTCAAAATCGTGTCGGTAAGGTCTCAGAAAGGAAAGGACTTGTCTAGGTGAACCCAATGGAAATTTTGTCATCCTACTAACCGCTCTTGGATGGCCTGCTGCACTCTTTCCGCGAAGAAAAAGTGCTCTATTGACAAGAATGGATTGCAGTAGCACTCTAGGAGGCAAAACCGGCTGCTGTTAGGTGACCCTTACCTAACTGTTCACTAAAGTGAATAAGTACATCATTGAGTTTAAACATACAGAGAAAAAACTATTTAAATAGGCCAATTTGAGATAAAGAGTGGTACTAAAAAACAAAATAAAGAATATACTTTTTTTGACACGAAGTCTCCACGTTGTAGGACCTTAAACCAATAAGCTCACGTGCACGAGAGGTCCAAAGCTGCTAATGCGGCTGCTAAAGTGGACGATTCCACGGAATCTGATTATTATGCATTTATATGGTCCAAAATTTCAAAAGTTTACGGGCTGATGTTAGAAAACTTTACGTAACCCCTCCATCTTATATTAAAATATAAAAATCCCATGGTTTGTTATAACTCAAAAAATATCGTGAACATCCCAAATTTGATAAAAAATAATAGTATTTAAGCAATTTAGAACCACCCTCTCTTTTACAAAATATAGTTGACTTTGATTTTGCCCAAAGTCAATTTTTTCTAAGTTTAACCGAATTTTAGTAAAATATATTAACATTTGCAAGTTTAGATAAATACTATATGAAAACATATTTTACAAATCTATATCTCTTATATAGATAAACCCCACTAGCTAGTTCTCTTAACATGCAAAGCATCCACATCATCATCCACTAGAGCATCCCATTAACTATTTTTCTTGCCATGCAAAACGTCCACATCAACATCCACTAAATTATCTCACTAACATATATTATAATAATATAATTTTACCGGTAATTCCCGCAGCAACACGCGGAGCATTCTCCTAGTAGTTTTAAAAAACTAAATCGATGTTATAGATATTTGTGCACTTTTCTAACTCCATCTAAACCTACGAAATTTGACTTGTAATATGGCAAAAGTAAAATATAGTTTGAAATCGAGTGAGCACATAAGAATCCTAAGAGCAACTCTAACAGTTTGCTAAAACTCATTTGGCAAATCTATAGTTTTGCCAAGTCTCAAAACCAAATGCCAAGTAAAAAAAGAGGCATTCTCCAATAATTTGCTATTTGGGCTTGGCAAAAGAACTTGGCATCCTAGGATTTTTACCAAAATCACAAAATTGAGCCTCCAACAAGTTGGCAAAACTAGTTGGCAAATTAGGATACACGTGATGCCAAGCGATGGAGGACTTGACATATTTGCCAAGTGAAGGGAGAATTTTGCCAAGCTCACAAAATTGCCAAGTAGTTTTGCCAACTTGTTGGAGGCTGTTTTTTGTGGTTTTGGCAAAAAAATCTAGAATGCCAAGTACTTTTAGCAAACTGTTGGAGTTGCTCTAACCTACTCATTTGGATTTAAGGTGAGAAAATACACTACCAGTATTATCTATCAACCATTTCTATAGTTAGTATCGTGTTTTTTTTAGAAAAATAAAAAACAAGACTAGATATCTGAATAAGATATACACTCAACCATTATTACTGTTTTAGCCTTCGACTAATAAAAAACAAGCCCTCGAAAAGCATAAAACACCTAACCAATAACTCTATTAGGTCAGTCTCAATGCATAGTTTCATGACACAGTTACCAGGACTATAAACTAGGTAACCGAGCCACATGAGTTTCATGGGGATGAAACCCCTCTCTCATCTGATGAAACTCCTTCATTTAATGACCCTGCTAAATCAGCAATTTTGCTTATGTGGCACCATATTTAATGTGCATGACACTCTCATAAAACATGCATTGAGACTAGCCTTATTAAATGTCCGTTCATTTTTTTTTTTTTGCAAAGATGTTCATAGTGTTTGTCTTCAGAATACAACATGGCCAATCGAACCTTAATGTGTGTACTCTTTCTGGGCAAGAGGTTAGAAGCATGTCCAATGAGTAAGATAATGCAAGTCTTTTGTATTGGCTAAGCGCGTTGGTAATGGTGTTATCTATGTAGCTAGTTTACATCGTAAAAGATGTCCATAGCGTTTATCTTCAGAATACAGCACTCGAACCTTGATCTGGTGTGCTCTTTTCGGGAAAGGGATTAGAAGCATGTCCAATGAGTAAGATGATGTAAGTCATTTGTATTGGCTAAGTGTGTTTATTATGGTGTTACCTACGTAGCAAGTTTACGTGAAGATAAAAGACAAAAGTAAAAACTATTTTATATATTCTTATTTTTGATATACTATTAGACTCACATGCTCCTCTCTCATGTTATTGAACTATGTAAAATTGATCGACTATTCGTTCATCGTCACTAGTGACTACTCTCTCTTATACTTTTGTACTTACCCATGTCATAATAACTAACTAAATATTGGGGATGTCCTAATATGATAGAGCAACCAACGACAAGCGTTTAACGCCAAGCTATAAAATCAAAGAATAATGAGTAGAGAGGAGGGAGATGAATAGGCAATTTTGATTAAAATCATAAATAGAAAGCTAATTTAATTAGAACAACAAGAGATCCATGATATGCTACTCTTCCAAACTGCGAACTAAGCCTATGTCAGGTGGTAAGGTTTCTTGTGGTGGAATCTGTTCACCCAAGCTCAAGTAGGCACAAATGTTCGTATTTTTATGGATTTATATCAAGGTGAACGGTGTTGTGATTTCAACTGTAGGCGACATTCCCATCAACAGCGAGACACCTATGGTGACTTCGTCAATTTTGAGATATACCGGCACAGTCTTTTGGAGGTGCTCATATAGATAAAGTTTGTATACATGTATTCATAGGGGTTCAAAATAACTAACACAACACTAATTTGGGCACAAAGCATATCCATAAAAGGGGACACCAATTTTATCCCACAGTATCGATAAGCTAATTTAATTAGAACAACAAGAGATCCATGATATGCTACTATTTCTAGTTGTGAACTGAGCCTATGTCACGTGGCTAGGTTTTTTCCGGTGGAACTTGTCCATCCAAGTTTAAGTACTCAACTTAGCATAGATGTTCGTATTTTCATGGATTTGTGTTTTCAATGTAGGCGACGTGTCCGTTAACAGTCTTTTGAAGGTACTCATATAGATAAAGTTTGTATATATGTATTCAAAGGGGTTCAAAATAACTAACACAACACTAATTTGGGCACAAAGGATATTCATAAATGGAACGCCAATTTTATCCCATAGTATCGGTGACTCGCTGGTCACTCCTAATTCACGCTAAGGTGGGTTCAATGTCCACCGCTCCCATATCAAGATTTACCCGAGGACCCTATGCTGGTTACAAGCAAAAAAATAATCTCTTCATACTTATGAAAAAAGTTGTTTTATACAAAATTTGGATTATTATTGAAAATATAAATCATAAATAAATTTTAAGTTGTGGAGTTTAAAAATATGAAAACTACTAGATTTGTCTAAAAAATACTTTTACAAAAATATACATACTTGATACCTTATAAAAATAAGGAGTTAAAGTTAGGAGGGAATACCAAAATCTTAAAGTTAGGAGGGAATACCACAATCTTAAAAAGAAATTAGATTTTGGGTGGAACTAAACAACACCTTTGCTTCACGAAACCACAAACTTCAAACCGCCCAAGAGCAACAACTGCCAACAGTAACAAGCCAATGACTCCTTTCTTCCATATGAGCCTGTTCGTTTGTGTGATAAGTTCTGATTAGTTACTTCACTTTGTTCAATTTTAACACCACTACTCTATGATCCCTTTACTTGTGACAAAGAACCACTAATCTATATAATTTTTTTACCTATATCTATAGTTTTTTTCCTTTGCAAGAAACTTTTTTGTGTCTTGAGTACTCTCTCTATTCCATCAAAGATAGCCTTACAACATTCAAATCTTATCCTAAAAGACCTTATCTCCTCACTTTATAATACACCTTTCTCTTTTCCTAATACAACTCTATCTCTTCGCCTTGAGGAGCATCTTGGTGTTTTGGGTTCAGCGTTTGTTTACCTTGAGAGATTATAGAACGTCACCTAAGAGTATGTTTGATGGGGAGCGTTAAAGTTTAATAAATATCGTAATATTTTTGTCTTATTTGACAACTATTATCTAATTATAGGCTTTAGGCTTAAAAGATTCGTCTCACAAATTACTCTCTAACTGTGTTTTTAGTTTTATAAATAGTCTATATTTAGTACTCCATGCATGTATCCAAACATTCGATGTGATGGAACTAAACAGAGCCTAATACACGTTTAGATGATGTGGCAAAATTTGTTGTTGGATATGCCAAGTGATGGCTCATTGCTGGCGGACACCTATTTTCAAACGATTTGTAAAAAAACGCTCTAGTTTTTGTCAAATTGGTTGGTGGACACCGTGACTAAGAAAATACTTTTATAAAATAGATATTATACCATGAAATCTTCGAGACTCTACATGATGAGAACCACCGAGTAAAATATTATTTTGCACTGAAAATGATTATTTTGTCTCTTTTCATAAATAAATAAAGTTAACCATGGTTAATTTGTTCATGTATTTGTAGGACACTAAATTTTTTGGAAAAATACATACGTCACCGAATGATGACGTATGCTACAATATCAGCTTAAAATAATAAAGTTTATAATGGTTTATTTAGCTTAATTTTGTGTGTAACTAAACAAGGTCTCAATAAAAATACCAAAGATTTGGCAAGTGAGGGTGTTTAGATCCAAAAACTTTTTGGATTTAGATACCGTAGTACTTTCGTTTATATTTGACAATTAGTGGCAAATTATAGATTAATTAGACTCAAAAGATTTATATCTCGATTTATATGTAATGGAAAAATTTCGATTTATATTTGACAATCACCATGCATGAGCCGTGTTCAAATATTTAATGTGATGGAAAAACTTTTAGGTTTTTTAGAATTTTAAAGGCATCTAGGCCTCCATTGCGAGAAGTACGGATGTGAAGCCAACATTCTCCGTTCATAACCGGCGGAGCTGTGTCCCATGGTTTGCTGCTTTGCAGTTGCAGCACAGCAGCAGCGGCCCGTGCCGTGCATGACCGACCCCATTCGTCCTCGCTAGCAACCCATCCCATGCACGGTGATGGTGGCCGGCCGCCGCTGGTTTGTGGAGAAGATAAACGCGTCGGTGGAAACGAGGTGCAGCGGCTTGCCGAGACAGGGAAAGTGGGCAACGTGTGGCGAGGCAGCCGCGTCAGCAGGCCAGCAGCAGAGTACTCGTACAGTACAACGGAGCACCACGAGACTCCTCATCAGCAGAGCACCCCGTGGGCTGTGCCGCTGCCTCTGCCGCTGCCTGCCACCGCCGCGGCAGGCAGGCTGCAGGCACCGGCGCGTATCTCGAGGCGCTCGCGGGTGGGAGCGGCTGGCCTGAGACGTCGCTCTCTCCCGAGGCCCGGAGAAGGGAGCAGACAGAGCAGACAGCGCGATATGAATGCACGCACGACGGGCACGAGGCCCGCTGGATCACGAACACCCCCCCCCCCCCCCCCACCCCGGATCTTGACCGGTCAATGGAGGGCGGGCCCCGGCGGCCTCGGGTTAGTGCGATCTTATTGGGTGTCGTGTCTGGTGGCACGCCCAGCCGGTGGGGATCGGTAGCGACGTGACTCGCCACTCCGCGCCCGCGCCAGTGCTCTCTGTCACGCTGTCTGTTGTACCACCCCCACCCCCACCCCCCCCATGCTGTGCCCGGCTGCTTCAATTCCCGTCGTCGGCGCTACGAGGAGGAGTAGTACTCGATGACGTCGACTGCTTTGCTCTGCTCCCTCCATGGAGTGAGTATGGACCGTGGGATCACATGGTCAACGTGCACAGGACCGTTGCATGATTCATCATCCCCGCGACATGCCTACGACGCCGTAGGAGCGGGAGCTGTGCACGTAGCACTTGCACCCCGGTACCGTCGTCCTAGGCCCCGGTGTCGTTGGACGCTTTGCTCCACTGCTGCGACTAGGGTCTACAGTAGATTACACTCACGTCGAATTTTTAATATATACATAAAATATTAAATATAATTGAAAATAAAACTAATTAAATAATTATGTGTTTAAGTCTGGTTAATTTATAACTAGATAATAATTATCTAATACAAACAAAAGAGCTATGAGCATGTCAGTGACTCATATGGTCCCACATGTCATTGACACACACAGAGTTGGCACATTTAAGGGTGGCAAATAAATAAAAAAAAAATCCACTGTAGTAGGTTCACTGTTCATATCCGCCGCGCCGCTACCGCGGCGTAGGCAGTCGAGCGCACATGACTTCCCTGTTCTCGGCCAGTATTTTTTTTTCTTGTAACGAATCAGGAAAAAGTATTTTCATATATAACTTGTCAATTAAGCTAACAGGCTCAGATGATCCGGATACATGCTCAAGGCCTCGAGTACTCCTACTTCTCCAGGTCTCTCCATGCTAATTAACAACAAGATTCGTCGGCTAATCCTTGTCCCAGGTTCGTCTAATCTGGAAAACCATGATGATGTGGATGGCCGCGGGCGCGTGCCGTGCCCGTAATTCATGCCAAGGCCTTATCTGCACGGCACGTCCCTCTCCGGCGCCGCGCGCCTGCCTCCGCTGCCTAATCTCTATCCCTTCTTCTTCTCACGATGACAGTGATGCCACCGGCTGCATTTTTAGGCCATGTTTGATACTAAATTTTAACTAGTTAAATTTTAGTCATTTTAGTAACTAAAGTTCTAAACACATTGACTCAAAAAGACTAAAATAATTTAGTTTCATTAGTCATCCAAAAGTAGCTAAAATAATTTTAATTAGCTAAAATTTAGCAAAGGGAACTAAACAGGCCCTATCACCATAAGAAAAAAATTAACCATGGGCTACTACAGGCTTCCTCCTAACCCCCAGCCACAGAAACACTACGTACGGTCTGGTTGGTTCTCCGCGGGTGCTGGTGCTTTTTTTATACGGTAATAACAACCGTCCATTCCAGTACTAGACTCTGGTTTTTTCATGGTTGGTTTCAAAAGTTTGACTTTTTGTGCCATGAGATGATGATGACAGTGGACAGGCAGCGAAAGGAAGCCTCCAGATTTTCTACAGCAACGTTTCAACAAAAAGAAAATCTATAGCGTTGGCTACGACTTTTTGTCTCACTCCTGTCTGTGGTAAATGGGAAAAATGATTTGTAGAGGGCGCCCAAACCCCATTTCTCCAGTAATACGTGGGCCGTGGGCCGACGGAACGACAGGCGGAGCCACAGGCCGGGTTTCCGCCTCATCATAAGCTCAGAGGCCGTTAGCCTCTCAGGTATTGGGCCTACAATCACCAAACTGGCCGTACATGGAGGCCCATTACTAAACGGTGGCCTACGCCTGGCCCCATTGCACCATGCTGGACTGCGGGTTTGATTGAGGCCCATACAAAAGTAGGATACCCGTCATTCCTCCCGTAAGAATATTATAGATTAGATGGAAATACAAGTTTTCATTCAGCCGAGACCATACACTCGGGTCCTGCACGCGCTGGGCGTTGCATGCTTTGCTTCAACTTTTGGCTTTTCGCTTCCTGTAAGGCTTTGTTTAGTTTATTTTTTATTTTGGCTGTAGTATTTTCGTTTATATTTGATAATTATTGTCAACAATACACTAACTAAGCTTAAAAAATTCGTCTCACAAATTACAGACAAATTATATAATTAGTTATTGTTTATCTACAGTTAATGTTCTATACATGTGTCCCGAGATTTGATAAAATAAGGAATCTTGAAAATTTTTGGAACTAAACAAGGCCTAAACCAAGTAAAACAATAAGTGAAGCTTCTAGTCAATATGTCATTTAGGGTGCCGATCTCTTGGTTGCATTTCTTCCTCGTCTCGCACTACATGGGTTTTGAGTGTGGGATTGTTGTGAGATTGGTGGAGAAGAAGAGTGTGTTTGATCGTCACCACTGTTGACTTGTGCTTATTAACCAAATCAGCCGCTTATAAAATAATGTTTTTCTCTCATCAAGAGAAAAGCATAAGCTGTTAATGTTTTCTCGAAGGAGAAAAGGAAATTTTATTAAAACCCAACACGGTACATCTCCAAATTAGATATGAAAAAAAAATCTAAAACAAAAAACGTATAATATCTTACCCCAATCCTTTCATTGCCTTTTTTTTTTTCCTTAGTGGTGATCACTCTAGATGAATAAAGTGTTGTTGAACAACTAAGTCACAATGCACTCTTTATGCCAAATATAAGGATCCATTCTAAAACATTAGATATGCCACAAGATCCAAAACACATTTAAATTATGAAAGAGAATCCGCGTTTGCAGGATGCCTGATTTTCACTCTTCAACCATTGATGATGATGTCGATGCATCGATGTTTTCTATCCTCATAGTAAGTGCCTAGGAGCCCCACTTTGCACCACTCCTTTTGCTAATAATAGCTAGAAATTGGCCTCCTACCGAAGTCGACGCATCCTCTCCTTATCATTGGTGGACTAGGGCGGAAGAAGGAGAGGAGGCTAGATGACATAAACAACCCGCAAAATATTCAGAATAAATCACATTTTTGGTATAATCTATGAAAACCCAATTAAAACTATACTTAAAAGTTATCAAAAAATAAATAAAATTATGCACACCAATAGTGCGTACATTGTCACAAAAATTGAGATTCAAACTTATTTTATAAAAATTCATATGAAAACAATAAATTTCATTTGCATATGCACTAGAGAACAAAAATCCAGGAATTTTGTCCTTTAGTGCATATGCAAATGGAATTTATTGTTTTCATATGAATTTTAATAAAATGAGACTGAATCTCAAATTTTGTGACAATGCACATCTACAGATGCACTATTGGTGTGCATAATTTTATTTTTTTAAAAAAACTTTGATTTTAATTAGGTTTCATAGATTGCATCAAAGATGTGGTTTGCATTGAATATTTTGTCTCAACAACCAGGATGAAAAGGCAACTGTTTTCTCAAGGGGGGGGGGGGGGATATTAATTTACATGTGTTTTTTTCCATGGTGCACATTCTAACACAATAGACAATACGATATAAATATTCCATATTATAAGTTACCTACTATCTATTTGTTTTTTTACATTTATCTTTATTTTTCCCTTTGGTGTGGGCTTCACATAATCCTTTTGTCTCAAAATAATTATCGTTTTAGGTTTCCGATGATAAGTTTGATTAGATCTATAAAAAATACATGTAACATTTATACTTGTAAATAAATTTGTTAAAAACATCTTTCCGATGATAATAGTTATATATCATAAGTATTAATATTTTTTAATATATATTTAATTGAAATTGTTTCTCAGAATTTGGGGACGGAGGAAATATCTATTTAATTTTCCGGCATCATTACAGCCGTGCCGTGGCAGTCTAGATAGGTTCTTCACCGACCCACCATCGTATCATACTCGCTCGATTATGACCTTGTTTAGTTAAAAAAATTGTAAAATTTTTCAGATTTTCTATCACATCAAAGATTACGTATGAAACCTTAAATATAGATAAAGATTAACTAATTATATAGTTTGTCTGTAATTTGCGAGACAATTTTTTTGAGTATAGTTAGTCTATAATTAGATAATATTTATCAAATACAAACAAAAGTATTAGAATACTCATTATTCAAAAAATTTTAAAACTAAATAAGACCTACTCCCTATATTCATCCCTACGAGTCAAGCGCACGAGCCTACAAATTTTATAAAGTTTTTTAAATTCACCATCACATCGAATCTTGCGGCATATATATGGAGCATTAAATATAAATAAAAAAATAATTAATTGTACAGTTATTTGTAATTTAATTACAAGATAAATCTTTTAAATTAGTTAGTTTATGATTAGATAATTTTTATCAAATACAAATAAAAATGCTACCATATTTATTTTCTATTTTTTAAAAAAAACAGCTAGGGCCCAAGAAGATGGCACTGGACAGGTGACGGCACCCGGAACAATCTCTGCACACAGGACACGCGCGACGACACCATAGGACTGCGCGGCTGCGCCATTGATGGCAGTATGGCACGCAACCGGCACCACCAGGATGATAATGCGCGCAGTAATGGGGGAACAGAAGGAGCAAATAATTGGGCCTTGTTTAGTTCCGAAAAATAAAAAAATTTTGGTACTATAGTATTTTCGTTTGTTTGTGACAAATATTATTCAATTATGGACTAACTAGGATTAAAAGATTCGTCTCGTGATTTACAGTTAAACTGTGTAATTAGTTTTTATTTTCGTCTATATTTAATGTTTCATGCATGTGCTACAAGATTCGAGGTGACAAAGAATCTTGAAATTTTTTAGTTTTCAGAGTGAATTAAACAAGTCCTCGGAGTCGAGGGGCACCGCCCGGCCCGACCGTCGCATCGCTACTGACGGTCCGCGCACGGCCGCGTCGTCGTCGACCGTCGCCTCGTCGGTAGCTGCTAGGTGGCATGCAGGTCGCTGGTGGCCTCCGGCTCTGGGGCATTGTTTACTTCCCAGAAAATTTTGCAAAATTTTTTACATTCTCCATCATATCGAATCTTTAGACGCATGCATGGAGTATTAAATATAAACGAAAATAAAAACTAATTACACAGTTTGGTCGAAATTGACGAGACGAATCTTTTGAGTCTAGTTAATCCATAATTGGACAATATTTGTCAAATACAAACGAAAGTGCTACAGTGTCCATTTCCTAAAATTTTTCGGAACTAAACAAGGCCCGGGTGGATCTGCTCGATCCATCGGTTCTTTTTTTTTCTGTGATGATCGATCGCTTCCCGCTTCGTGCATGCATATGCAACTATGGCGTGGTTTAGTTTTCGAAACTGTAGTATTTTTGTTTTTATTTGATAAATATTATTCAATTATGGAGTAACTAAACTTAAAAAATTCAAACCGTGCAATTAGTTTTTATTTTCGTTTATATTTAATACTCTATACATTTACCGTAAGATTCGATGTAACGAGAAATTTTGAAAAGATTTCGGTTTTTGAGTGAACTAAACAAGGCCTATGCCTACCAGCCTAGTGAGCTGTAACTGTGAGCTACTAGTGGTTGCTTACACAGCAACCAGATCTATTTAACCTTTCCGTCAAGAGGGGATTTGTATCCTGATGGCGTGTTTCCACGGAGATTTCTTATATAAGATTATTATTAACGGTGTGAAGGTGTGCATGCGAGAGTGGCCACCTTTCTTGACTTGTTGGCATGGCACACAAAAAGGAAGGAGGCTAGGTGATCTGAAAGTAACCAAGTGCCCACTACCGAACACCCTTCTTAACTGGAAGGGTATCATGCAGGTGGGCCCGCCTACCGAGCGACAGAGACGCCCGTTCCACGTTGCCGGACCCCCACCGCTCCAGCCTCCACTGTTCCCGTCACTTCTTTCACCACCACATCTCCCCAGACTACCCCTGCGTCACAGAATCACATTCACATCCATCCGCAACGCCATTACGCCAATGGCATAACCCGTAATTATCTTCAAACCTAAGGGCAGATGGTCTGACCGGCACCGGAGTCCCCCACCGAGCCACACGAGATCCGGGCTGGGTCCCACCCTCCCCTCCACCACCTCCTGTCCCTGCCTCTTTCCCGCCCCTTTGGCCACCGGCGCTACCCGCTACGTGCACCCGCCCCCGCGACACCCGGAGCTCCGCCCCCCCCTCCTCCCGCCCACCCACTGGCACGCCGGACCACCCGGCCCACGTGTTCCCCGCGCGGGACCCAGCACGCACTCGCACGGCGTGTATCCGCGTCGCACGCGGCGCGGAAAGGCCGGGGACATGTCACCGGCGCCCGCGCCCGCGCCGCTACGGCCACTCGGGTAAGCCCACACGCGATTCCGCCTCCCGCCGCGCGGGTGCGTAGTATACAAGTACAAGACGTCAAGAGGCACTAGTGGCGTGGCGCGCCGCGACAGTGTGTCACTGACTAGCGGTGGTCTCGCCTCTCCCCTCCCCTCCCCCCTTCCGCACTCCCGGCGCCGTTTACCAGGGGGGGCCAGGGCCCGACCGACCCACGCCGCGGCGGGATCCCTACTAGATGCGGCCGGGGGCGGCGCCGCGAGCCGTGAGCTAGCGCGGTTCCTGCCGCGGCGATGATGGGTTTCCACGCCGCCGCCGCTGCCGCGGTGGCCGTGTTTGCGGCGGCGGTGCTGCTGGCGGTCGCGGCCGGTGACTCGCTCGCCGACCTCGGCGGCGCGGCCAGGGAGATCGAAAGCGCGCCAGGTACCACCACCCACCCGCCTCCGCCGGCGATCTCTGTCTCTGTCTCGTAGCGCTATCTCGGGTTTGTCGTTTCTGCGCGATCGGTACGGTCGGGGCGCCAGAGTGTCGGAATGTGATCGGGCGGCCTCGATCGGTGGCTCCAATCCATTCCGCTTGCGGAACAAGCTGCGATTGTCATGGTGGTTTTACTGTGGTTTATTAGGAGACTGTCCGATGTGTTAATCTGTGTCCACTGTTTTTCATTACCTGCTAGTATTTGTCGTAGTTTGGTTAGGTGTCTGCGGAAACGCCAGTGTCAGTCAGGCGATCTCAGCTGTCAGCTCACTAGATGGATAGGCGTTCAGTAGGATTGGATTGGATTGGAGTTGGAGTATCAAGTATACCCGGCCCGAATTTGTCGGGCTCGGTTTTTCTTCCGCTTGATTTCGCAGCACCAGTTCTCGACTTTTGGGTTTGTTCGTTGATCGCAGTTTCATGCGGCGTAGAATTGTTTTATCGCATTGACGATCTTGTCGGTAGATCTTCTCTGTCAGTCAAGTAAACCCGCATATGTCTCGGCTATTCCAATTTTAGTGTTTTTTTAGTACCTTGGTTACAACAAGTCAAGTGTCGGCCGTTCGATTGATGTAGTTAATTGTCATGTCGGTGCTCTGATCCACCTGCCACTTCGCTCTCACGTCTCGTTCGCACGTTCATGCACATGAACTCGGACCAGGTTCACACGTAGCATTTCTTTCTTACGAGTGAAACTGTTTTTTCCTCTCTGTAAAACCCTCGTCTGTTCCACTAGTTTCTTTGTAATCCATTTACGCAGTATCGTGCACTTTCGTGTCATGCCTCTCGTATCGCGTAAGCAAGTGGGAACATTAGTTGTAAAGTGTTGCGTTTCACGAAAATATATCTGTTTTTATTTTAGAGGTGAAGAACTTGGGACCATGGGCAAAGGGGCTGCTGAAAGGTATGCCGGAGATGGCGGCAGGACCGGCAGCTATGGCCCCTGTTGTGAAGTATCCGCTGGTTCTGGCAGAGGACCGGACGCGGCGGCCGGATGTTCTCAGCCATCTCAAAATGTACGATGGAGGGTGGAACGTCACCAACAAGCACTACTGGGCGGTATGTGTCGTTGTTTAAACTTTAAAGAATCTCATGAGCATAAAGCTTGAGTTGGTTACAGATGCCACTGTAGTATGTCGGTACTATTTAGGTGATTGATTGATGGAAGCAGGTTAGGCAGGACTAGTACAGCATACAGCCGAGATTCAGTCAGTTGCTTATAGTGTAAGGATACTCTGATACTTTGGGTAATCTAGATGATAAGGAGATGGACAAGCTTGATTATTTCCTTCCTGTAATAGGAAACACTGCATGGGCCAAGAGTCAGGACTATACAACATCTTGTTGGTTGGCTAATTTATAATGTTTACACTTGATAGACACAAAGAGTGCCTATGGCACACACACAGGACCAGATCCAGTAATATGCTTTGTCATCTAGAGTTCAGAATAGTTGGAGAAGTTCAATTTTCAGATGTATATATAATATATATCCAGTAGATATTGTAGGGCTGTCTTTTATTTTCTGGACTTTCTCTTGCTAAAAAAAATATCAGGCTAAATCTTACTAAAACGACATCACTTTCATGGATTGGCATATCATACTTTCAAGTTAAATTAGACCTAAGTGTGGACTCTGGACTTCTGCACTTACCAAGCACAATAAAATTTGTAGTGTTCAGTTTGTTCATTAGGATGGGACTGCTATCTGTCATTCCATACTTTTCCATTTTGCCAAGTACTCATATCCCATTGTTGCGCTAGCTGAATCAAGTTTGTTTCAGTCTGTTTCATTCACAGGAGTTTCTGGATTTCTTCTTGGTGCCTTGTGGTTCATATTTTTCGGGATAGCTGCAGCTGGACGATGCTATTTTGGATCGAGAATGTCCAAACGGAAGGTTTCATATGCTGACGTAGTAGGTCCCGTGTTACTTGGGGTCTTTGCAGTTACTTTAATGTAATTCACTAAATCTCTTCATAAACTATTTCTTGTTTAGCTTTGTTGCGTGATTGTGGTATTAACAAATGATTCTTCTATGTTATTTTGATGATCATTTCATTATCAAGAACTAACTTTTCATAGCTGTAATGCTGTATTATCATTAGTTCTGATAATTATTTCCTTTTCATTTCGTACCAGAGCTGGGTGCATTGTCCTTCTTTATGGGCAGAGTAAATTCCATGAAGAAGCTACACGGACCGTCGATTTTGTTGTGAACCAATCTGATTTCACTATTCAGACACTAAGGAATGTTACGGAATACTTGTCGTTTGCACAGACGATTACTGTGGCAGCACTCTATCTTCCATCAGATGTTCAAGGTCAAATTGACAATTTGAAGGGGGACCTGAACAAAGCAGCTGACACCATATCTCTGAAGACAGCAGAAAATTACAAAAGGATAAGAAAAGTTCTCCATATCATGTAGGTTTCAGAACATCCCTTTCACCAAATTCTTTCTACTTTCCTTTACTGATAGAATCAGCATTCGATAGCTATGCATGTGCTATATATAGGTCAATTTTCCTATGATATGGCACCACTGTACTTGCAAGAAGCATATTAACATGACAAAATGGATAATTATGGCATTATTTCTTGTATCTAGCAATAATAGTGATATTTTGCTGGAATTACATCTTCAGAATTGAACTCTTATATCCTTACAGGTCGGTTGTATTGATTTGCATAGCCGTGGTGTTGCTTATTCTTGCGTTCCTTGGATACGGTATGCAGTCCAGTTAATCAATATGCAATTCTTTCCACCTTGTTGACATTGTGTGTGTTACCACCGCCTTCTGAACACGTGTTCCCCTCTCTTCTGCAGGCTTAGAGCAATATGGACCAAGATATACAGTCTACATGTATGTTTTCTTTCATGTACCAGGTAGTGTGTTTTGGACTGGTCTATGCAGCTGCAGTCTTGACACCTTTCCATTTGAACCTTACAGATTTGTCACCTTATGCTGGAAAGTTGTGGCGGCTCTCTTTATTCTTCTAGGAATTTTCCTGATACTAAACAGGTAATATTTACTTTGTCTACCGTTGCTGCGATGTGGATATGTTCAGGTTGTTGAACTTCATGTAGTTGTCAGTTTTTCCTTATGCGACCAAAGCAAATACAATCATCTTTTCTAGCATCAGTATATTAAGTAAAATTGCTTGTACACTAATATATGCTCTGTTTCAAAATGTAACTAGCATCAATTGTGCCCCTTCCTAGACACTTGGGGATTCTGTTCTGTTATGAAGAGAACGAAATCCATTAACAATTTTACAATTCTTTTGCAACAGTGCTGCGAAGGATACCTGCGAAGCAATGGACCAATGGGCCCAGCATCCTCAAGCAGAGACAGCTCTGAGTAACATCCTTCCATGTGTGGATGAAAGCACAACGAATCGAACATTGTATCAGAGCAAAGAGGTTGTGGTGAGGCTTGTTGGGATAGTTAACAGAGCTATATCTGCTCTTTCAAATCGAAGACCACATCATAAGCATCCAGGACAGTTCATGCCTTACTTATGTTCTCCCTACGATTCAAACCTCAATGATCGGCCGTGCAATCATAGGGAGGTCACATTTGAAAACGCAACAACAGTAAGTTTTGGTATTCTTCAGTCTTTGTAAATGTTTTTTTCCCACTTAAGTTTTTCACATAGCAAACAGTCCTTTTTTACCTGTTTTGATTTGCATATGTGCGTCACCCAACTGGCATGATTTTAGATAGCTTGTTTGATGACGTTTTCACTTTCCAGGCATGGCTGAATTATACATGCATGGCTCAAGACACCGACTTGTGTTCAGGCAACAAGACCTTAACCTACGACATCTACGGCCAACTCGTCCTGGCTGCCAATGTAAGCTACGCGCTGTACCATTACGCCCCCTTCCTGCTCAACCTCCAGGACTGCAAGTTTGTCCGAGCCACCTTCAGCGCCATTGCCTCTCAGTACTGCCCGCCTCTGGAGCATGACCTTGGGTTAGTCTCTGCGGGCCTGGCGCTCATTGCCTCGGGCTTTGTTCTCTACCTCATCTGGATGCTCTTCGCGGACCGCCCCCAAAGAAGGGAGGAGGTGTCCGATCTGGCGTCAGGGTCGAGGATCACACCAGTAGACAGCTGCTCTCCGTCGTAGCAACGGGATGATGAGGCTGCTTAATCCCTCCCGTGGTAACAAGAATTTAGTACAGTTCCATGGCTATGTAAAATAGTTTCAGTATAGAGTTCCAGTATAGTTAGGAGGAGAAGTATCGAAGTGAGGAGAAGAGACGGAAGCACCTAGGGGCAAAGCCCCATTTTGCAGTGGAGAGTAGGTTGAAAAGAGCTGCTTCCTTCTGTTGTATGTCAGATGCACCCATGTGTGGTGTATATTGTTGCAAGAACACCTGGAATAATCGATCAGAGGTGAAAAGCCTCCTCATGACCCATCACGCGGTGAAACAAAGAGCACTAATGCTCTTTTGTCGCGCAGATGCCATTGTCGTGTGGATGGAATGCTGTTGTTTGCTCGGCTGCACTAGTTTAGCTGACTGGGCAGTGTTTCTATCACTGTGCTACCACAGGTATCTTTCCTTGAAACTGTCATGGGCTCTTTTGTGTGGCTTCATTTCATGCGCCTACAAAGTGGCTCAGAACCTTTACCGGCAAAAATACATAGGGCCTGTTTGGAACAAAAGAATAGAAAACAGAGGAAAGGAAAAAAAAGTAGAGGAATAGGATAGGAGTGTTGTGAGAAAACAGAGGAATAGAAAAACGTAGGAAGATATAGATAGAGGCGTTTGGAATGCAGAAATTTATACGATGTGATTAAAAAGAATAAACATTTGTTTTGTTATTTCTAATGATTATTAAAAGGAAAAAGAATGGTAACTGGCGCATTATCCTCACAAACTTTCGAAGCAGTTCAACCAGTGCACCACCATGGTACAGTTCAACCGTCAAAGCCTGCACTTTCTCTCTCCGTGAGCGATGGCGATTTACCTCGGACTTCCGCGAAAACACGAGTTCGAACTGGATTCTGGAACGACAATCTGCTATCCTCTATTCCAAACACTAGATGATGTCAGCAAACTATAGAAATCGATTTCCTTCAAAATTCCTGCAGAAAGCCTCGGTTCCAAACAGGACCTAAGGACCCCCTTGGATTGAAGGATTGCCCAAGGAATTTCGTAGGATTTAACTTCCAGAGGTTTTTTTTCCTACCTTTTTTTTTGGTTCATAAGAATTGCAAAAGAAATATTTCATAGGAATGTATTCCTATAGCTCAGTTCCATAGGAAACTAAACATGAGCTCAGGCCTTGTTTAGTTTACCCTAAAATTCAAAAACTTTTTAAGATTTTTTATCATATCGATGTGACACATATATGAAGTATTAAATATAGATAAAAAATTACTAATTGCATAGCTTGTCTGTGAGACGAATCTTTTAAGTCTAGTTAGTCTATAATTAGACAATAATTATTAAATATAAATAAAAATACTATCATGTTAAAATTTAAAAACTTTTTAGATCTAAACGGTAGGCTGACTTTTTGGATCGTTCGCGCAACTGCAGCCTTTGCTTTGAATGCTCCACAGTTCCTTTGTTTTACCTGTGCTGCAACTGCAACCAAAGACTCCCTCACCTACTTTCCTATGTGTTCAATTCCCATAGGATCATGAAAATATGACAACTCAATTCCTACATTTTTCCTATGGCCTTGTTTACTTCCACATAAAAACCTAAAATTTTTTAAGATTTCTCGTCACATCAAATCTTTAGACAAATGCATAAAGTATTAAATATAGACGAAAATAAAAACTAATTGCACAGTTTGGTTGAAATTGACGAGACGAATCTTTTAAGCCTAGTTAGTCCATGGTTGGACAATAATTACCACAAACAAACGAAAGTGCTACAGTGTTGCGAGATTTTTTTTTCTTCGGGGCCTATCCCTATATTTTTCCTATCCCATGTTCCAAAGGACCCTAACAAGTGTTCAGCCTGCCGAGGATTAGGCCTTGTTTACTTCCAAAATTTTTTGCAAAATGTGAATAGTAGCACTTTCGTTTGTATTTGACAAATATTGTCTAATTATAGACTAACTAGGCTCAAAAGATTCGTCTCGTCAATTTCGACCAAACTGTGTAATTAGTTTTTATTTTCATCTATATTTAATATTCCATACATACGTCTAAAGATTCGATGTGACGGGAATCTGAAAAGTTTTGCAAAATTTTTGGGGAACTAAACAAGGCCTTACTCTTGCATCACACACACAATCATTCCGTCTACTACCGCCCATTGCCTTGTCTTTTCTTTAGGATGGAAACGGCAAGTGGAAAAAGTTGATCTCCACAAAGCGGGCACCCTAAAAAAATCAAATAGTTTGATTCGCAAGTAAATAAAGTTTGGAGAGGTAACTCTTTTTTATTTACGTAAACCTCAAGTTACACCTTGCTATTTTTTACCACAACCACACGCACTTGTAACGGTCAGAAATGAATTTACTGCCGTGAGTTGCAAGATTGCAATAAAATTTAGTGCGCATGTGTTCATCTCTCTCTCTCTCTCTTTCGATTTTTGGAGTTGTTGCGATGCATCATGGCGCTAGGTAGTAGCTTTGGATAGAATGTGGTAAAAAACTTCAGTAACAGTGGATCCATCTTTGGGTGGTGTTTCTTTTAGCTTTGGATAGAATGTGGTAAAAAAAAGTGAAAACTCTCGTTTTCAGACAAGTTAAAAGAAATTTAAGTCTAACTAGATTTTTTTTTAAAAAAAATAACTTTAACTAAATTTATAAAAAAAAACTATGTATTTTTATCTTGAAATATATTTATTATGAAAATATAATCTATGACTAATTTAGTGATACTAATTATGTATCATTTATATTATTATTTTTTTGTAAATATTTGGTCACACTTAAGAAATTGTTTGACTCTCCGTGAAATGAGAATTCTATTCTTTTTTACCAGGGATGTGTGCTGTGGGTACTGGACGCAGATTCAGTAACTTTTCTCTGGTAAGTCACGTAACTTTCGCACCTCCATCCATCGTTCAATCTAGATTCAACGGTTCACAAGCAACCTGGCATAAAGTATGAGTACGTATTTTATTTAGGCAACGACCTAGGAGACAGCAAGTACAAATGGGGCTCCTCTGTGTCGCCCCCTGTGCGGCTTGCCCGCTCCGGCATCACACGCCGCCGCGATCTCACCAACGGGGCTCCTCAGAATCTTGGCGTGCTGCTTCCAGCACTAGGAGGATGCGCAGGGAGCTCGCGAAAGGTGCAGTGAGCCACCGCGGGGACGCACCCTAGCCATGCGAGCGCGCTTGCACCGCCATCGCCGCCCACGGCCTTAGCGCATGAGCTGCAAGAACACGCTGCCGCCGCGTGACGCCGCCGTGGGGACGCGCTTGGGCGAGCGCTGCTGCCGCGTGAGCTCGCCCCTACTGAGCGCTGCCGCCTCCGCCGCCGTGGGGACGTGGCCCGGCCGAGTGCCGCCGCCGCACCCCTGGCCACGAGCGCGCCTGCGCCGCCATCACCGTCGCGGCCTTGGCACGTGAGCCCGACGCGACGCGCGCAAGGTACTCCTCAACGTCTTCCCGCGAGTTGAACACCATCGCATCCCTGACGGCAGGGAACTCCCAACGCTCTATCATCGATCCTCGGCCGCCATGGAGAAGACGGGGAAGGACGGAGGAAGAAGATGACTAGTGAGGACTAGTGGGGTCCATACGTCATTGTCACAAGAGAGATGAGACTATATCACTATGGAGGCCTTAGATAATACGGAGACGCTGAGAACGCTTCGATCAGAGATGGACGGTGGATATGTAGGCGAAAGTTACATCGTGACTTGCTTGAGTAAAGTTACTGAATCCCAGTCCGTGGGTACTTTGCTCCCTAGCTGTGGAAACTTATGACCTGTTAATAAAGTATACTGTGTATGCTTTTTAGTTGGTGAAAATTTTTGGTCTTGACTACTATAATATTTTTGTTTGTATTTGATAATTATTATCCAATCATAGACTAACTAGGCTCAAATGATTCGTCTCGCAAATTACGGGTGATCTATACAATTAATTATCTTTTAATCTATATTTAATGTTCAATGTATGCGTTGCAAGATTTGATGTGACCGAGAATTTTAAAAACTTTGCAAAATTTTTGGGAACTAAACAGCCCCAGGCATTGACAGTAGGCTTCAAGATTTCTACAGTTCATGATGCTGGGCGTTGACCTACCAGCGACAAAAAGAAAATGACGGAAAGGGCAGACTGGGCTGGCTAGCACAAAGTGGCAGACAACTTCAAGCTGGCAACCATGCTAGAAGCTGAATGTACATTTGTACAATTGTACTGCACGAAGCATTCTATATCCATTCACATAATCAGCATCAGCTGTTTTACCAGTCAGAATTACAACCAATTAATATTTTTTTCTTATAACAAATCAGTATCCGCATTAGCATCAATTGTTTTTACAGTAAGCGAACAAAGACGAGCATGTAGTCCCTTAACGACCATGATTCCATTTTTTTTCTTTCTTGGACCACGATTAGCTTCCATATACCGTAATCCGTATGCCTCCCATTACCTGTAGAAGGCTGACAAAATACTTGAACACTCCACAATCCACATGCAATCTGCTATCCTCACCCAGCACCAGCAGGAACCTACGCCATTTCTTCTCCGTATCATACAGCACACCATCATGTTTTCTTCTCATAATTTGAGACGACCCCTGACCCTGATAGTGAGTCCTATTTTCGCACACATACTGGATGGGTGTCGTTGCGTGTGTGATAGATCGATCCGCGCTTGCTCTTGAAGTCAGTGATGCATCTGCTGCCTTCGTTCCTGACTACCGACTACAATATCCGCAAGTCGATCGGAGTGGTAAAGCTTTCTTTGAAGGTTTGTTTAGATGCATTCGTATTCACTTCAATTTATATGTGTTGAAACGGATTATGGTGAAACTGTGTTTAATTTTCTTCCTAATCCACTCTAACATTTGTTTGAAATAGATAGGAGTGTATCTAAATAGGCTAGAAAGAATAGAAATGACCTTTTCCAAAGCAAGAGCATACATAATTCGATTCTTTTGAAACTGCACGTACACTAAAAATGTCATGATTCCCATGGAGCCACTACAAGCTACTAGTATATTGCCCTACGACAATTTCATACATACATATCAAGGCCTTGTTTACTTCTAAATTTTTTTGTAAAATATGAATAGTAGTATTTTCGTTTGTATTTGACAAATATTATCCAATTATAGACTAACTACGCTCAAAAGATTCATCTCGTCAATTCCGACCAAACTGTGCAATTAATTTTTATTTTTATCTATATTTAATACTCCATACATATGTCTAAAGATTCAATGTGACAGAGAATCTAAAAAATTTAGCAAAATTTTTTGGTAACTAAACAAGGCCCAATACAACCAAAAGACAATAAAACCTCTTGTCAGGCTTTTGACCAAATCATTGCCATGTCGAGAAGTCAATGGGTGAATCCCACATACAAGTATAACCATGTTAGGATTTCAATGAATACTTGCGCAAATCCATTTCGTGTTTTTTTTGTTGTTGCAACAAAACGTTTCTTTTGGGTGGGATCTAGAAATTCAAATGACAAGTGGGTGGTTCTACGATGATATGTTGGAAACACGAGCACTTGGACATCTTGCTACTCTTGAAATCTTTTAGCATTGCACTGTATATGTTGTATGGAGGTTAGGGTAGCTAGGGATAGTCCAGGTGGAGCACGTCCCATGCATTCTGAAGATGTTTTGGCTTTTCTAAATATATTATTTTTATTATATATCTAGATATATTATATATATCTAAGTGTATATCAAAATCTATATGTCTAGAAAAACAAAATATCTTATAGCTTGGAATAGTAGTTTGAGTACTATTTTGGACCAAGGTATTGTAGGTGTTTAAGTATCTACCTTAAGCAAATTTCAAAGCTTATTGCTCATCTTAAGATGTTCTTAAGGCTTTTACTTAATCCATTTGTATTTTGTTTTGATAAATTGTATATCTGTAGGTTAACAATGTTACATCAATGTTATTAAAAAAAATTCGGTATCAACTTGGACCACTCTAGTTTAAAATCATGGATATGCCACTTATGTAAGTCGTTGCTTTGAAATGTACACGGGGCCTAAAATTTGAAGAAATTTGAGATATATCATTTGAAACTTAAGACTACCTTTGATTATTGGGTTTCATACTGGCAGTTTTTTTTCCCTCAACTAGAGGCAGGTCACTTTGAGCTAACAAAATATTAGTGCTCTCCTGCTCCATTTCCATTGTAACCATTTTTATGTGTATTAGTCAACCTGCATACAAAATTGAAGAAAGCAGATGCAACAAATTCTGTCTACCATTCTTAAAAAAATGTCTACCATTCAAAGAAAACTGCACGTCCTTCTTCCGTTTTAATTCAGAAAACGTAGTCCTTGTTTTTCGGGTAGATGCAAAGGCCAACAATTTTTAGTACAGAAGATGTGTTTGTTCTAAACAAGATCAAGAAGATAGGAGACAGAGTATAGGCCAACCAAACCAGACCACGCACACCTAAACAACAGGTTTCCTCTGCACGATTCCATATGGCAGCCGCATGTTGAGTTGAGGAGACCAGCTTGGTTGTGGGGTTCACCAACCCAACTCCAACCAAAGTACTACCAAGACTAACCTAGCTGCTAGAGCGATTTAGCAAATTGAGCTCCCTTTTTGGCCAGCTTTTGGGTCATCTCACAGATTGTTTTGGTTTGGCACGTTTCAGATGAGTTTTCGGGGAGAGTTGGTGATGGAAATGGACAAGTGGACCGGCCACATATTTTTCATTTCTTGTTTGAACTTGGAGTTCTTCTACTGAAATGATGAGTGCATAGCCACATCTAGTTGAAAGTCCTACTGCCCTATATGCATTGCCTCATACAGCAGCACTAGACACTAGATAGGATTTATTTCACCAAGATCCTATATAGTGCTGCTATATAGACACTAAACGTTTGTTAGGGGATAATCCTACCTAAAAGAACTGTCCCGTCAGAGACTGGTCATCATCAAATGAAATTCGTGCGGCTGCTACTTGTCGGGTTGACGAGCTGCCTTCGATTCTCTCAGGTACAGAAAAAGGTAGTAGTTGATTTATTAAGGGAAAATGTTATGATATGAGAGGGGAAAAAACTGATGAGGTGATGCGTTTAGAGGAGATGCTTAAGGAATGCATGCTTGGGGTATGCTTCTGGCGTTTACAATGGGCTAACTGATGATTAGACCTTTTAATGAACTCTTTTGCTTGATAATATATTTTTCTCTAGTGCTTAATGAAATTGGTAATAGTATTGTTGACAACCAAAATTGTTTAAACTGCAGAAGGAACTCCACCATCATATTTCTATCGTCAAGAAGATCGAGAAGCATATTTGATCATCTCATTTGGAGTCCGTATAAAAAAACAAGCTTTCGGGAGGTTGATTCAACAGAAACCGGATCTCGTTTGGAGTTCGTATGAAAAAAAAGCTTTCGGGAGGTTGATTCAGCAGCTTTCTCAAATTGAAGAATGGATTGCACGATTGCATTTCTCTCATGTAGCTGATTGAAAAAAAATAGTCTCATTTAGACTTCGGATGAATTAATTATGATTTTTGGAAGATTTTTGCCTGGATCCGCAAAAACCGGCTAGGCTGGTTTTGACACGCCAAATTGGGTCTAATTTGTATTTTGACGCATTTTGCAAGGGTTTTTAACCTCTTATGGAATAAGAACCCCTTCTTATAAATATAACGGGCATGACCGACAAAGGTGTTCAACACACAAAATCTAAAAAAAACCTACTATGTCTCTATTTGCCCTATGACTAAGGTGTTTATCACTTGATATGACTATCAAGCAAGTTAGGATGGTGCCCTAGGCTTGCTGGTCGATGATCTAGGCTAACCTACTTCAATGGTTCCTGCTAGTTTGCTTGAAATCTAGCCATCCTTCGTCAAGCAAGTACGATTAGTTATGCTATGATGGTTTGCTCGTAAACCTCATTGTTCTTCATCACCATTAAGTGTGATACTTGCTATCCTAGTCTTTCGCAGGCTCAGCCAAAGAAAACTAGCTAGACTGGTTTCTGCAAAATCGTGTCACATCGATCTGTGTGACCTAGCACTTGTGGTGTGTGATCTATATTTGTGTCACTAATTATCTTTGGTTAAGCATGCCCTAAGCACCTACTGCTATTCACATGTTTTCTTAGTTCTGCTCTCTCTCAGCTCTAAACAATTTGCAAAAAAAATAATTAAAGTGTGGTTTAGGGTCTATCAATCCACTTTGTCTGCTTGGCTTCTGAATAGAATTTCAGCTGAAACTATTTCACAAGGTCTATATCATCCCCGTGCCCCTCCTCCGCGTGAGAGCTTGACAATTCCTTTGCTAGTCTGTCTAGAAACTAGTTGTTCTTCGACATGCAAGCACGATTGCACAACTAATTATCTTTTATTAGTTTGCTTCTAGGTCTCGTTGTTCTTCACCATGTAAGTGTGATCATCGCTGTCCTAAGCGTACTCGAGCTCAACCTGAGAAAACTGGTTAGACCGGTTTATGTAGAATCACGCCATCGGTCCATTTATTACTCATGTGGTCTAGCACTTGTGGTGTGTGACATATAATTATCTTTTCTTAAGCATGCCTAGCACCTACTAATGTTCATGTGTGTTTTCTTAGTTTTGCTCTCTTAACTCTAGAGTAATTTGCATTTTTTTAAAAAAAGTATGGTTTACTTGAAAACCCAAGTTTGATTTTGGTAATTAATGACACCAAGTTGCTAATGCCTTGTGTTTAAGTGATTTGAGCTAGGCATAACAACACATGTGATGAAGATGCATGTTGGCATGGAAAGATGGCCACATGATCACAAAGGGATGAAGCATGAAGTGAAGATCATGGTGATAGACGAGGAGCAAAGTTATCAAGGCAAAGGTATAAACATAGGGTTTTACTTTTGCCGGTCTAAGATGAGTAAAGAAGTGATTGATCGGATTTAGGATAGATAGCCGACTATCAAAAGGGAAAATCACGGTCATCTCTCGAATCAAGTGCTACTAGGTCCATATCTTGAGCATATGCATTAGGATCTAGTAAAGTGCTAACTTAACTCCTTTGATGAAAATATTATGGTGCCTCACAAAATCTGAACTTAAAATTACTTTTCATGGAGAAAATAACTCTCATTAGCATGGAGATTACCAATTGGAAGTTTTAGAAATCCAAGACAACATTTTGCCCAAAGGGTTAAAACATATAAATTACATTGTTCAAGTAGAAATACTTTTTTAGACAATGGAAATAAATACAGCTTTATCTCCTGTGATCAAAAGAATCAAACCAATCATTACAAACTTGTGAAGTAAACAAATAAATCCCGCTCAAATCTTAATTCTAACATTATAAGGTCATCCAAAAGAAGACATTTGACAGACTTAAAAATGCACCTCTTCTCAGCTTTTTTTTTAAAAAAAAATATACTTCTTTATTTTGTTTTTTGTTTTTTGTTTCTTCTTGTTGCTCTCTTAACTTTGTTTGCTGGTTTAAACGGATAGATTGAATTTTATTCTCTTAGGCTCTCTTAGAAGAGAGGAACAATGGAGGAAGTCTAAAGGACTAAAATTCTATGAGGAAAATTGTCTAAATCCCTTTGAAGTAAAGGATGGGGTTCCTACATTCTCTAAAATTTGTATGACATAGCTTTGTTTCATAGAAATTTTACTAATAAGAGGTTAAACCTCATGGATAGTTTTGCCTTGTGTGACACTCTCATTAAGGCCTCATTTGGATTCACTCGTATTCCATCTAAATCTACTTCAACATATACAGATTGAGATGAGTATAAGTGCATCCAAATAAGTTCTAGATTAATTTGTGTGTTTTTGTGCTCTATCAAACCTTCAATCTTGTATTTCCCCCATGTGTTCTCCATCTATATAGAATCCCAAAATTTTAGGACAATTTATTCCTACATTTCTTTAATTCCTACGTTTCCTTCCAAGGCGCTTAATCCGAAGTCGCAAGATTTACCACTGCTGGCGTCACGATCCGACATTGCGCATCACCCGGGAAAGGACAATTACACGATATAAGTAATGCCCGGAGGCCGCCGGCCGGAGAGTGGGCATCGTGGTTTCGCGGCAACGAGGAGTGTAGTGGGCGTAGCAGTCGCGGCAAACGTGTGCAAAGCGGTTAGCCTACTGCTTCCTACTACTCTGCTCCTAGGCCTTGTTTACTTCCCAGAAAATTTTGCAAAATTTTTCACATTCCCCGTCACATCGAATCTTTAGACGCATGCATAGAGTATTAAATATAGACGAAAATAAAAACTAATTGCACAGTTTGGTCGAAATTGACGAGACGAATCTTTTGAGTCTAGTTAGTTCATGATTGGACAATATTTGTCAAATACAAACGAAAGTGCTACAGTGTCCATTTCCCAAAATTTTTCGGAACTAAACAAGGCCCTAGTCCTAGGGCAGTGGAGCTACCAAGTCCAACAAGTCCCGTGCTGGGAGGGGCACTCCTGTAACTTCTCAACTCGTGTGCCCTCGCAGAAGTGGTGGTGGTGGTGGTGGGGCCACCTATAAGCTTGAACCCGTTTGCAGCATTCTTCCAAGTACGGGGAGAATCTTGCCGGCTAATGATGCAATTCAGGAATTATCACATCCCAGCCGTCTATTGCAGTAGATCCCCTACTAATCATGTGACTTAGCTTTAGGCCTGGTTTAGTTGGCAAAAAATTTAGTTTTAGGCTACTGTAGCACTTTCGTTTTTATTTGACAAACATTATCCAATCACGGTGTAACTAGACTCAAAAGATTCATCTTACAAATTACAGATAAACTGCGCAATTAGTTTTTATTTTCGTCTATATTTAATGCTCCATGCATGCAACCAAAGATTCGATGTGATAGGGAATCTTGAAAATTTTTGTGAACTAAATAGTTCCCAAAAAATTTTGCAAAATTTTTCAGATTCCCCGTCACATCGAATCTTTAGACACATGCATGAAGTATTAAATATAGACAAAAATAAAAACTAATTGCACAGTTTGGTCGAAATTGACGAGACGAATCTTTTGAGCCTAGTTAGTCTATGATTGGATAATACTTGTCAAATACAAACGAAAAAGCTACAGTGTCGATTTTGCAAAATATTTTGAAACTAAACAAGGCCTTAGCCTTTAGCAGCTCAAATGTCATTTCACGCGAAATGGATTCTTGGGCATGCGAATCGCACGGTCCTGGTCAGTTCGTCCGCTCCGCTCCGCAAACTCAAACTGCAGATCATGTAGGCCTGGTCATTTTGTCCAAACAAATGACTGAATGAGCAGAGTATATTTATATTTAAGCAGAATGCAGCATGTATTCTGATGAGCTAACTAGTTTGTGCAGAAAAGGTGTGGCGAATCACCTCTCGACAACTCCTGTTTCAGACACTGGCATCGTTGCACCATTGCCATCAGGACATTTCATTCATAACAGTGACCAGACATGGGCAGTACGAACTGGTGAGATCTGAAGTGTTCTTACCGGTGTCTGATGAAGTGCTACTCCTTTGTTCTGCAATCTTTACTGGTTTACTGATACCCAAAAGCAGTTACCACAATTTAAAAGAGAAGGCTCCTTTTATCAGAAGAAGAAAAGAGTCAAAGGAAGGGGGAAAAAAAATGAGCCTTCCACCACCTCCAAAGTCCAAACCTCCAGAAAATATAGAAGAGTAGCTTTTGGAAAGTGACGAAGTAAGGAGGTCATTCCAGGGAAGCCAACAAAACAGCTGCAGTATCAGTGAAGCTGTTGCCTGTGCCTGGTGATATGATACCAATGCTATTTCCCACCCTTAACCTTGCCTCTCTTCTAATTTAAACCTCTCTCTGCTGCAAGGGAGCCTGCGAGAGAGGCACAGCACAGAGAGGGTTTGTTTTGCCTTGCCTTGGCTTGGCCTCCCCTCCACCTCCATCGCTGGGCTGGGGAGTATTACATCCGAGGGCACTCCATCTCTTGCGTCCCTTAACCCCTCCACCAATCCAACCCCAATCCCCTCCGTGCCTTAACCCCGCACCGAATCCAGCCTTCGAAGCTTCCTCTTCCTCCCGGTCCCGGAGGCCCTGTTCTTGGTACTTAGGACAAGGTAAAGATTTGTTGTTTTCCCCGTCATCTGGTTCTTCTTCTTGTTGTTGTTGCTGCTGCTGTGTTATTCAGTTCGATTTAACTCGACAGACGCTCCGGCCGTCGAGATTGAGAGTTCGCCTCCTTCCCTCTTCCTGTTCGTCCCCGGTTGCGCCTCCTCTTCCTCTGTGAGTTTCGGTTTCTTGGTGTTCAATCATTTTTTTTCCCTTTCCGTGGTGTTTTTTTCTTTTTTTTTCGATGCAACACAATATCCTCGTACCCCTTGTGCACGCTGTAATGCTAGCCAACTCTCATCAATTGGTTTTAAATATAACAAAAAAAAGTGGCAGCTTTATTCGTCCATCATATGCCGTGTTCCGAATGTGGAGGTTTTTACCTGTTCTTGGTACACTTGCCGGTTATTATTCGATCCACAGCTCACAGTCTTGGCCTATCTTGGTACAGCTGCCATAATTCCACTAATCTGACCTCCATTTCTTGCGGTTACCAATTTAGTTTTTTTTTGTTTATTAAAAAAACGAATTATTATTATCTCCAAGCGGTTCCCGGTTGGTTTCTGTCAGTCAATTCCTAACATAAGGGAGCAGTTGCATGCTTGCATTGGATCCCCTCCGCCTGCAACCGCCTGCTCCTCATTGGGTTCTTGGTCTGTCTCTCGGCACTCTCACCGATGTTTCAAGCACGATTTCAATTTGGCAGTTGCGATTTCTCTTCTGTTTCGAGTGTCTGCAATTCGTGGGGATGGTGGCATTGTTTCCCTGAACACATGGATTGCGTTCTCGCAGGACTGATGGGCGACCATCTCGCGTTGATCGTGGACCGGCTGCTGACAGAGTCGACGCTGGAGGCGGCGATCGGCGGTGGGAAGCGGATGGTCGATCTGCATCAGGAGACGGTGGCCGTCGAGTACTGCCATCGCGCCCTAGGCGGTGGCTCGGCAACGAAGGTGGTGGAGTGCAGGATTTGCCAGGAGGAGGACTGGGACACCTGCATGGAGGCCCCCTGCGCCTGCTGTGGCAGCCTCAAGGTCTTGTCCTCTTTAATCACGCTATTTTTATTTTGGGCCGAAATAAATGCTCTTGGTTGGTTATGCAGCAGATTCATGATCGTGCTACGGTGATTATGCAACTGTTTCTGACCCACTGTTTCTCAGGAGTTCCTAAAATAATGTGTTACGGTTCCTGTGGTCAAATGAAAAGTTGATCTTTTTTCAGCAGAAGACGTAGTTGTTGCCACTTGTTACTAGAGTATTATGTTTGGTCTCTTTATATTTTAAATTGGGCACTAGTTAATGTAGTTGACCTAGCATGAGAAATTGTTGACTTTTATGGTTGGGGTTAGATGTTGTAGGTTGTGCAGTTAGGACTTAGGAGTACCATGTTAACTTGAGGGTCATTGTGGACAAGAGCTATGAACCAAATCAACTGTGTTTGTCTCAATGTGGCTTGGAAGGCACTATCTAGTATGTTATGTAGTGGGCCTTCCTATTTGACAGTGATGTAATAGTGCGTTGAAAGATATAGGTAAGGGGAAGGTGTTGGTGTTTTCAAAAGATAGGGGTATGGAGGGAGCTATCTGTTTGAGTGTGACCTTCACACAATGTGTGGGGCAACTACCCAAATTGCTGAATGCAAGGCGAGAATGTAGGTGGAATGGTGTTGATCTTATTGCGCGTTCTTGTTTCTGATAGTGGACAGATTACCATGCTGTGTGAGGAATGAACTAAGAAGATGTATTTTTCAGTAAGCTAGAGTGATTGAACCAAATTAAAATATTAGTTTCTTTCTTGCAGTATGCGCATCGGAAATGCATTCAGCGGTGGTGCAATGAGAAAGGTGACACCATGTGTGAAATATGCCTGCAGGTAAAAACTTTTAGGTGGTCCAATGCATATTGTTTATTGGTTAAAAAATATGTCAACTGGTGATACAGTTTTAACAAATGTGCAACTATGGAAACATGCCTATGGATTTAATTGTGCTATGTTTCTTCAGCAATTCAGGCCAGGTTATACTTCTCCACAGCAGCTGTTTCACTATGGTAGTATACCAATGAACTTCAGGTACTCGTCTCTTTAAGCATTCTTAATAAAGCTGGTCTGTGTTCTTGCTTAGTTCTCTCAATGAATGGTTTAACGTTTCTCTACAGAGGGAACTGGGAGATTACCCAGCAAGATCTCAATGATTCCCAGATAATAACAATGATGCCCACAGAGCGTGACTTTATGGACAATTACGATGACTACTTTCCTATCAGGACAAGAAGCAGCGCCTTGTGTTGCCGGACAATTGCCATAATTGTGAGTTTCTGACATCAAAACCAACAGTGATTGATGTGGTTTCCTGTATGTCCTGTCTGATGAAGATCCGTCATTGTGATTGTATCATTGAACAGTTCATGGCACTCCTGGTCCTTCGCCACACTCTTCCTCTCATGATTGGTGACAATGGGGAGTACTCATTGGCCTTATTCGCGGTAAGATTGACGATAAGCATTCACCGGTATCTTTTAGTATGCTTTAAGTTGGTCCTGACTTGATGTCTCCTATTGTGCATTCTGCTTCTGGAAATAAAGCTTCTGGTGCTGAGGACTGCGGGAATCCTATTCCCAATCCTGGTGATGGTGAGAGCATTGGCAAGCTTCCACCGTCGACGGCGGCAGCAGGTAATTTCATTACCGAGTCACGCTGTGTCTAATGCAATCCTGATCATGTTCAGTTTAGCAGCCGCAGATATGGCAGAATTGCATGTCACACCTGTGGAAATTTCTCCATTCGTAGTAGTAGAAACATAAATTTGTATCAGGCATAACTCTCGGATCTAGATCATCTAACACTGCAGGAAAGCCGGGAAGCATATATATCTTCATCAGAAAGCGAGGAGGAAGATGAAGACGAAGCGGAAGAAGAGGATACAATTACAGATTCGGCACATCCAAATTACTCACAACCACGCTTCATACCAGTCTACTGACATGGCCAAAAACAAGCCTTCCAAGTTCCAACCTCCCATCTGACGGGAAACTCCAGCACCTCCTGTGTGTAGCTGACAGAAGCAAGGATGATCACAAGGGAAAAAACAAAAAAAAAATCTACAAAAATGAGAATGTGGTGACATAGTAAGATAGCCTGAAGCCACTCGCTTCTATGCCTATAGAGAAGAATGTAGTGGCCCTGCTACTCGTGTACATATGAGAAAATAGCAGACTACTGACAAACCCGGATACTCTAACTTGTGAGCCTCAACTGCAGTAACCCTTGTGTACCTTGAAGATATTATACTGTGCAAAGTACTTGCAATTGCAAATCGAAGTAACTGTGTTTCAGTTTCCAAATGTTATTGGTCCCTTCTCTTTTTATATCTTGCATTTATCATCACTAATTGCAGTCAAATTATCCATTTTTATTGTTGTTGATGTTTTTTCTCTGTAATAGCTTTGCCCTTCGTATTGCAAGAACTCGAGACAGGTAATGTGAGTCATCTGCCAGGATACGTGCTAACAAGCAGCTTGTGTTTCTGGTCAGATATGTACCCGGTTTCCACGCTTTAAAATATCCGCATGTCTTGATTGCGTCAGTTCCTTGACATGCTTTCAAAGAGTATACCAAAGTGAAATCCAGGATCCAGCAATACCAAAACAACATATAGTAACATCTGAGCGCTGATGAACCAACCCAACAAGGTAAAGTACTAAAACATTATCCAGATACACCAGTGATTTGGATACATAGTTAATATCGTAGCAGGTATGGTAACTTTCTAGGCCCAACAAACCAAACATACATTTGTGTTTCATTCACTTATGCAGGAAAGCAACGGTCGTGATGCAAGAACTATCCACACTAGGATAACTTTGGACGTGGTCGAGGTAGCTGAACACCGCAGCTTCACTAGCTGGCAATCCTTCTGAGCCCATAGCACCAAGCTTCCTTTGGTTGAAGTTCTCTACCTCCTGCACCAGCTCATCCTTGGTTCTGCTGCATGATGTGATGACCTAAAAAATTGTTGAAGTGACATCAGAGCCTTGAATGGCCAGGGATATGCTATACTACTTTTGTCATTACTAACAGGTAGTCACAAGGTGAAAGCATATAGCGAATTGAGGATTATTGCAGTAAAGCAGTATACCATATGTGCATAGCAGTTTCAAGTAGATACAATAGGGATACATCAAATTTCACTGTCGATGTAAAACTGGTCTTTCATAATTCTGCCATAAATGTACAAATAAAAAGAAAATTCCAGGTTCAATTTGGATGGAAGAACTGACCAATATACCACCAGGGAAAACCAAGCTAGCAACTGACTGCCAATACATCATTCTGAAATGCAGGAGATGAACATAAATTAGAGGCTTAGACATGTGTGCAAACAAGTGATCTTGTTCTTTCCACATTAAAAAGTCTCAGCAATTGAAAACATGTAAGCATTGGTGTGAATACTGCACGAGGACTAAAAGGACACATCAACATCTACACAGTAAACATTCATTTACCTCTTCACAGGTCCATCAGGATGGAGCCCAATTGCATCAAGAGTCCCTTCATCCATTACAAGTTCAAATCTTCTCTCCAGCTTCGACTCTAATACATCATCAACCTGCAGAAGGACCAGTCATATAAGCTGAAATAGTTCTTTTCTGATCTTACAATATTAAGGCTAGTTATGCACCTAAGATAAGATACAACGAGAACCATTGGGGATATATTATAAACTGAAGCACAAGAAGGACAGCAAATGCGGGCATGCAATATGGACATGCACGTCGATGTGAATATACAAACTACAATATATGCTTAACCGGCTGACTCACCAAGAAATTAATGTGCTCAAACCCATCACGAATTGCTAGGTTCCGAGCAAGCTCAATCGCGCCTTCACTGTAGTCAATCCCAGTCAGATCAGAAAACCTGTATATTGTATATTAACAGGTCAGTGCTAGCATTAACAATGAAAAAACAAAGTTTCACACTTCCTTAGCATACCCCTGCTTCGCAAGCTGCTGCAAGAGTCTGCCACTCCCAGTCCCAATGTCAAGTACGCTGCAGCTGGGTAAATCCCTGCTTGAGCACAAATTTTTGGTCCAACCTACACGGATATCCATGATCTCAGTGCCAAACCTGCAAACCCACACAGGTTTTGGCCAACAAAAATATAAGCATCAAATGCATAAAACGAAAGGGGGGGGGGGCACACAATTGAATTTGCATCACTTCTTTTTCTGTTATCGGTATTTACATCTCCTCTTGAAAGGGAAAATTGCTGCAAACAGCTGTTTCCCCAAAACCCAAATCAGTAATCCGATACAAGTGAAAAGAAAAACTACTCAGCATATTTTGATCTCCTATTTCACCAACGGCTGATGAACATAATTTATAACAGCCAAGCCTAAAATAAAAGATAATGATCATCATATTTCCTGGAAAACTAAAAGCAGAGATGGTAAAGTTACACATGGATAAAAGACGGTTTATTATTCCCATCCTGAAATAAGTTCCTTGCAGCGCGAGGTCTTTGGCCAGTTTGTGGTTGCAAAATGTTGTGATGTGCTACATCGCAGCTGTGGAATACAGTCTTTTACGGGAAAATTTACTGGCTCCAGTTCTTTTTTCTGGTATGGATCTAAAAAGATGCTTCAAGCCAAATGCGACATTATAGGATCTAAAGAAAAGGTGCTTTCAAAAACCACAATGCCAAACGCTAATGGCATGGCAAATGTAGAAAGTTTGTCCAACCCAAGGTTGCTCGAGTCGTCTTTACATTCTTTACTAAAGTAATGCTCCTGATCGTTCATATAAGAAAAGGTCAAACCAGTTTTGTTATATAAATGACAATGAAGCAGAGCACTCATCATCCAGGCAAAAAAGGCTGCCACTCTAGGTTATTGTTTATGCCACAAACAATTTTAGATGCTACCAATACAATAGCTTGAAGAATAGTACCAGTCATCAGCGTGGCTGCGTTCATGGAAATTTGCAAGATCCTCAGCATAAGCACCATCCTGAAAATTCTGCAACCCCAGCAACCGAGGCTCAACGTCACTGGAGTCAGGGACATCCTTGTCGAAGCTGTTAAAGATCCAAAGCAACGAGAACTTGAATACACTAGGCCCAGACAAAATTAGATCGTTTTGGACCAAAATACAATAACCGACAGATCAATGGACCAAATTAAGCTTAATCAAGGGGGGAGAGAATTGATGCCTTTGTTTCCCCAAAACTAGGAATCAGATTACTAGGAATCAGAAATGGAGTAGAATCAGTTCACCTGAAGTCGGAGGAGGGGTGGACGGCAACCGACGCGGAGGGCGCGGCCGCGGAGGAGGCGGAGGAGGAGGCGAGGAGGACCTCGGCGGTGTCTGCGTAGCGCTGATCGTCGTCGAGGGTGCTGCCGTAGTCGCTCTTGATCGACCACGAGTCCGCGGCCACCGACCGGTCGTCGTCCGACGCCATCTCTCCCGGGGGCGCGACGGGGATCCAGGCCCCGCCGCTGACCATGCGAGAAGGGAAGATCTCCGGGTCCTCCGGCGGCCACCGAATCCCCGCCATGGCGCTCGCCGTCGCCTCGCCGGAACCCTAGCCCTTCTCGTGCCGCTCGCTCGCGTGCTGGGTTGGGGTTGTGCCGGGAGGAGGGGAACGACGGATGCGAGGCGGCTCGGTGATGACAGGTGGGTCAGCGGAGAGGTTGGCCTACGTGTCGGTGTCTCGGTTCGTTGGGATTGGCACGGGGGTACTGGGAGAGGGACGTCGGACGGTTGAAGCTTATTCAACTGAAATGTGGGGGCACATAACTGCGGGACCATGTATCAGTTACAGGGTAGAATCGGTGGTGCGCACGAGATTGGGTTGAAGGCCGTTAGCCGCCCGGACTGGACCGGTTTTTATTTGTTTCGCCCTGATTAAATATTTAAATCAGCCTTTTTAGAACAAAATTAGTGGATTTCTTTTTTAAAAAAAAAAAGACAAATTAGTCCTACAGTGAAAAGAACATAATGCCTTCGATATCTTTTAAATGCACGTTAAACGGTGAGACTCTTTGGCCATCCTCGAAGTTTTCAACATATTTATATTTTGAAAACAACACAGAAGAGTTTTATGAGGATGAAACTTTCTCTACTCTCATGAAACTCTTATCATCTCTCTCTTCAAGTGTCACATCAACATATTTAATGTGTATGAAACTCTAATGAAACTCCATAGACACTGACCTTAGGCTAGTTTCAATTGAGAGTTTTATGACGTTATTTCCAAAACTAACATAACATATGAAACTTGATGAAATACCCACTCTCAGTAGAGAGTTTCATTCTATGGTTTCACATGCCTTTACTTTCAAGAATCATAAAGAGTTGTTAATCGTGCCAAGAGATGAAACTCATTTTTTCTCTCTTTTCTTTAAATACACTATCATGTCATAAAAAATGCCTATGTGGCATATTATTTAATGTAAATGAAACTCAAGTGAAACTCCTATTGAGACTAGCCTTAGACCTGTCTCATGATCATTAAATATGCTAGGTTTGTTGAAAACTAAGGTATGAAACCTCCGATGACCTTAGGTCGGTCTCAGTGGAAGTTTCATATGAGTTCCATTCACATTAGAATAGGTTAGCACGTACTCCCTCTGTCCCAATAAGAGTGTTGTTTTAGCCTCAGCGACTTGTCCCAGTAAAAGTGTCGTTTTAGATGAAGGTCCGACGTTTGTTGCCTACACCTAGTATGTAGACCTATCCCACTTCCTCCCTCGTTCTGGTCACTCCTTTGCGAAAAGAAAAAAAAAGAAAAGTGACAACACCAACATGGAGCGCGGAGAGGTCCATAGCACCAGCACCATGGTGAAGAGGGCGTCGCAGCCAACCCATCCTCTTCTCCCTCATCGAGATCTGGCACCATCCCTCTTTCTTCTATTCCACCAATGGCCCTCTCCTCCATCCCCAAATCCATGTAGTGGAGAGGAGGTGCGCAAGGGCGGGCCTGGGCGCGTGATGGAGAGGAGGCGCGCGAGGGTGGTCGTCGCCGCACGATGAAGAGAAGGCGCGCGAGAGGAGGCATGGCTGCGCGACGGAGAGGAGGCACACGCGGGTGGCCATGGTCGCGTACTCGCGTGACGAAGAGGAGGCGTGCTCGTCGGGGCGGCCAACTGCGGAGAGGATGTGTGCCTGCCCATGTGTGGCCCATGGCAAAGAGGAGGCACACTTGCCTGTGTGTGGCCCGTGGCGGAGAGGAGGTATGCTCGATCGCCGGCAATCTGGATCTGAGGAGGGAGAAAGTGGGAGGAGGTATTGATTAGAATATAGGGGTATTCATGTCTTTTACCCTTGTCATTGGTACATGTGCCCACTCCTAAAACGTCAGTTTTATCGGGACAGAGGGAGTAGATATTTTTATAACATACCAGTGTATTTAAGAAGAGACAAGAAATAATATTTATCTAAATAAAACTCTCTTGACATGATTATCAACTCTACATGAGTTTTGGAATTAAATATCTATGAAACAATGGAATGAAACCTCCATTAAGAGTGGGTGTTTCATTTATTTTACATTATATGGCAGTCTTGAAAACAAACTCTCCACTTAGACTGGCCTTACACGAAATACTAGTTAATATGGATGTGGCCAGGGTGGCTTCTGTAAAAGAAAGAGCTATTGGATGCTCAGCTCTTGAAGTTAGTATAAGGCTATGACAAAGTCGCAGCCTAGGAATTCCTATTGTAGAGCATGGCATTTTCTTCCTAAAGAAATGTTGTTTGCGAATATATAAAAGTATGTAAATTGCTAGCTTCTTCAGCCAGTAAAATAGCCTGTTTATTAGGAGGCTTGATTATATATGTAAAGTTTATTTCTCTCTAATTCTCTCCCAAGTTGCAACCATTGAGAACCGGTGTGTTGAGTTGTACATCATTACAGACAGATGATACACTGGCATATCATATGATATCTCCTTGTTTGCTTCAAGGCAACCTGACCTAAAATAAGGACCATTTCGAGATATGATGCCTTTGTTGTTCCATAACAAGTTGCATGTACAGCTGAGGTCCAGTCGGCATTCGGCAAACATGTACATCTTGCTGAGCCTCCATACAGCTACGTGCTCCTAGTATTATCTGCAACCTGTGTGCCGGCTGGCTAGTGAATGAAATGCGATAGCTTTTTTTACTTAAACACACTCGGGTATCTATACCTACATTCAACAACACTATAATAAAGTATAAACACACATACTACAAACCATACCCTACAAACACGTAGGTGCATTCAAACTTATGAATCACACACAAATAATAGCACCATTAAAGTCCTATAGTCATAAGCACCTTAAATCTTACTAGTAAAATAATACCCGATTAAGTCCGTCCTAAGATAATTTTAGGAGTTGAACCGGGGTAAGCTTCACTACAAGAAATATGATCAACTGAGCTACACCGAGTTAGCAAAAGTAAAACATATCCATTGCATAGTTGTTAATATCTTGATTCTGTTGTACGGTTTATAACTTTAGGGTTTTAGTTAATTTGATTCTACAGTTCAACATAGTAGAATTTACGATTTTACAATTCTATTACAGTTACAAAGAGACATTTTCCTATGTGCCATTATAAAAGTTATAAACCGTACGAACAGTACTTTCAGCAATGACTTATCAGCCAAGCAAACAGTATAGTAGCGATTTTCGATCATGGTTAGACAGAGAGTCAAATAACCTGTTGTCTATTTATGTTTAATATGAAAATTTATACCTTATTTAAAACAATATATTAAAAAAAATCAAGATACTCATTTCGTTATTAATGTGAAGAAGGCTAATTCAGAAAGCATTTTCAGGATATAGTTCGAGTGATGATTCATTTAAAAAAAAGCTCTCGATTTTCTTATTTCGTTTCCCGAGCACAAAAACTTGACAACCAAATTGCCAGCCGTGCGTGTGTAGACCCGAAAAAAAAAACAATAGCTTTACAAAAAAAAATGGAAAAGGCAAAGAGAAAAAGAATAGCTGGAAGCTAGCTACTGTACACTCGGAAGCCAGCTCAAGCTAGCTGCCGCCCGCCTAACACCAGCGCAACCAAAGCTGCTCACTCCTGTCCTGCGGCGTCCCGCCGGTCAACCGGCCGCGCGCCCGCCGCGTCACGGAACCTCCTCGATGGTGTCCAGCACTGGCTGCCATGGCCGGTGCCGTCTCAACCCGGTGCCGCCGCCGCCGCCGCCGCCCGACTTGGCTGCGGGCCGGCCGGCGCGTAATTGAGGTTTATTGTTATTATCTGCGCCGAGATCGCCGGTCGCCAGCAGGCCGAGCATCGGGTACACCCTGGCGCCATCGCTGCAGGCCTCGTCCTTCGCGGGGCCCCGGCGGACGTGGCGGCGGTCGGGGGCGCCGCGGTGGTGGTGGGGGGCCGTGGTGACCCTGATCCTCTTCCAGGCGGAGGCGGCGGCGGCCGTGGCGGCGTGGGAGTCGGAGAGCGCGGCCATCTCGTCGTCTGTGAGCACGGAGTAGAGCATGTCCATGGGCAGGAGGAAGTAGCAGGCGTGGCGCGGCTGGAGGAGCTCGTCGGCGGCCACCCCGGGGACGCGGCAGCCGACCGCGAGGCGGCGGGCGTCGCAGACGAACTGGCCCGGGTGGTCGAGCATGAGCTCCGACGCGCGCACCGGGCGCGCCAGCCGCGTCACGGTGCCGTCCGCGTGGATCACCTTGGTGGTGGTGTTGGTGGCCGCCGCCGCCGACGACGACGACGACGACGACGAGGCGCGGCCGCCACCCCCCGCGGCGGGCGCCGCCACCGCCAGCAGTATGCACGACGGCGTGTTCCCCATGAACACGCAGTCACCAACTTCGATCGCAGTCAGAGACGAGAGACAGGGGGGGATCAGGAGATCAGAGGATATGAGACGACGCCTTGGGGGCCAGCGAGAGGGAGTATATGTATACGAACGACGCGGCAGGCGCAGGCCAGGGTGGAAGCAGGCAGCCGAGTTGGTGGGGTGCGGCGCATGCATGCATGGAAGAGGACAAGCAAATGATTTTTGATTACTCTGATGGATGCAGACAGGTTAGGAGCAGCTCGCTCGCTTTAATCAACTCCACACAAAACCCCCTCTCGGCTCTCGCTTAGGTTATTTTAGTCGCCAGGCAGGATTAACCAACGCTTGTTGTACGTGGCAGCGAGAGGACGCGAGACAGCTCTCCCCACCATGGACAAAACGTACAGCTCTTGATTCGGCAGAGAGAGCGTCGAGCGACGACGCAGGGCATGCATGCATTTGGAGCCGCTCCGTCTGGGTGGGAGGGATGTCACTGTATATGCCGCTCTAGCATGGCATCTGTTAATCACTTGTTAATTCGGCGGGCCCGGGTCTAAGCTCTGTCAGAGGATCACAGGCACAGGGTAGCTTAGCTTCTTAGTGCTGGCTAGGCTAGCTAGCCAGCTTGCTGTTGCTAATTCTAATCAAACACGCTCTGCTTTTTCTTGCTTGCCTTTTTCAGACCTAACTTAGGCCTTGTTTAGTTTCGAAAAGCTTTTGGTTTTCGGAACTATATCATTTTCGTTTTTATTTGACAAACATTATCCAATCGTGAAGTAACTAGATTTAAAAAAATTCATCTCGTGATTTACACTGTGCAATTAGTTTTTTTTTCGTCTATATTTAATGCTCCATACATGTGCCGCAAGATTTAATATGATGGAGAATTATGAAAAGTTTTTGATTTTGGCCTTAGCTTGCTGCAGCCTGCAGGCGGCTGCTGGCTGCTGCTGCTGCTTAATTAGAATATGGGCTGCGGTGCTTGACAAAGTCCGGCAGACCGGCACCAACGGCCGCTTTGGCAGTGCAGTGCTAGCAAGCTAGCCATAGCCATTGTTGAGTTGGAGGCCACAAACTGATGACAACGTTAACAAAGCTGATTAAGTTGGTAGTAAGCTGGAGGTCGTCTTTTGATCAGATAGAAAAAGGAAAGAGGATAAGCAGAGAGACTAATGCATCATTCTTAGACCACAATGATCGAATTAGGAACGGAGAAACAGGGCTACAAGCAAACTATGCAGAGTAGGGCTGCACGCGAGAACTTGCTGATCGTCGCAGCTCGTTGTATTTCAAGAACTTATCTTATCTAAGCTAAACCCTACTAGATAAATTTTCTCTTCATGCAAAGTGTCCATATCATTCCCCACTAAGTGACCCACTAAATGTTTTATCTATTCATGCAAGGTGTCCACATCATTTTTCACTAAGTCCATGCCATCACATACTAATTACAAAAAATGACCATGTCATCTATATGATATAAAATACTTTAAATTTTTAATCTATTAACACACAAGTCATATACATACACTATTTATTTCATCACCAATTCCTCTATAATGTAACCAAATAATAGTTTTTCTTCTATTAGCTTAGCAATTTTTTTACTAGATCTAATACAATAAAATACATGCAAGTCAAATTCACACACACACACACACATATATATATATATATATATATATATATATATATATATATATATATATATATATATAGTAAGTTATGTATATAATAATTACTTTAAGAAAATTCCGCAGCTAGTTATTATTGTTGTTGTTGTTGTTGTTTTTGTCGTGACGAGCAATTCAGCAATTAATCAGTATTACTACTCTATTACAAATACTTTTGTATTCCACACTAGCTCTGACTTTCGCGGTGGACCTTGAAATTTCTGTACATATACTATAGTGCTAGCTAGTATATAACCAACAGAAGACGATAACGGTTGTTCGAGAAAACTAATTCCTTCCAGCGCGATGGAAAACAAACATTAGCTTCATTGACACGTTGTTTTTTTAAAAAATTGCTAATTGCTATCTCGTTGTGGTTAGCTCATTAAACAAACAGGGTGTGTGGTGTGGGCGTGTGGGGGTTGCGCGCGCTGTGACTGGGCTGAGGGCCGGATGGATCGGCGTGGCGCGAAGGCGACAGATCCAGCTCGCAAAGGCATGCGAGATGGACCTACTGCAAATCAGAGGATTCCGGCGTTTTGCCCCATATATTCCCCCAATCTTTGCTCGCCTGTGAGTCTGTGACCAGTCTAGTGTTGGCGACGCCAATCAAGGCGCTGGAATCTTAGGAGGGGGATTACAGGGTTTTTCTTAATCAGCTTCGGCAGTACAAAAGAAAAGAAAAGAAAAGAAAAGAAAAGAAAAAAATAGAGTTACTACTCGTGTATGTCCTGCTCAAGTGCTGCACGTGTTCGCTCGAAGAGATGGGCATCTTTGCACGAAAGGCGGTACCATTTGTGCTCGCGTTGAGCCAATAGAGTAGGTGTTTTTTTCCCCACGTGAAAAATTTTACAGATGCCATGCCAAGAGAGATATCCCCCACCCTAAGGCCTTGTTTAGTTCGCAAAATTTTTCGTTTTTGGGTACTGTAGCATTTCGTTTTTATTTGACAAACATTATCCAATCACGGAGTAACTAGGCTCAAAAGATTCATCTCACGAATTACAGGTAAACTGTGCAGTTAGTTTTTATTTTCATCTATATTTAATGCTTCATGCATACGATCAAAGATTCGATGTGACGGAGAATCTTGAAAATTTTTGCGAACTGAACAAGGCCTAATCCAGAATTCTGGATCTTGGGCAAGCAACCGCACTGATGCGTGTGCGGACATGATGGAAATGAGCACCACATTGGCACCTTTTCTTTTGCGCGGCACAACACAAAGATCATGTTGGGCGCACATCACACATTATACATCTAGAGCTTGTTTGGAACAAAGGGAAAAAAACGAGGAATAAGAAAAGGTACATATTCAGGGGTGGAGCTAGATAGGTTTTGCGCCCGGTGCTATTTATTGTTGAAAAAATGTTAAACAAGTATCTAACTAATAAAAATTAGACTTGCCTTATGTTAGCTGCAGTTAAGTAAGATTACATTGCTTGGACTGGTGCTACAGATCCCCATACAACTCTGCTCTAGGGAAAAGGTTAGAGTTGTGAGAGTATCTAAAGAGGTGCTTCAGAAACTCCACGTTATTATGTGCAGCTATTATGTAGTGGAGTTTGTATAGCAGAGTTGATGGAGCAGTCACAAACAAACCCTAAATAAACATAGAAAAGGAATAGGAAGAGGTGTTTGCAACGTAAAAATTCAGAATGGTATAATCAAGTAAATTATAGAAACAATGAAACAAAATTTACTACTCATTAGTGGTGTACATATTTCCTCAAACCACAAAGGTGTAGACACTAAGACAATGACTTGCACAAGGTATATGTTAATATTTTTTTGGAGTTGCGGTGACACCATATGTAGGGAGAGGATAATAATACACCTCGAAATATCAAAACACCAGGCCTTGTTTAGTTCCAAAATTTTTTGCAAAACAGGTACTGTAGCACTTTCGTTTGTATTTGACAAATATTATCCAATCATGCACTAACTAGGCTCAAAAGGTTCGTCTCGTCAATTTCGACCAAACTGTGCAATTAGTTTTTATTTTTGTCTATATTTAATATTCCATACATGCGTCTAAAGATTCGATGTGACGGAGAATGTGAAAAATTTTGCAAAATTTTCTGGGAAGTAAACAAGGCCTAGATTGGAAAACCAAAATCCTGTTCCTTTAGGCCTTGTTTAGTTTCCACAAAAAACCAAAAACTTTTCAAGATTCCCCTTCACATTGAATCTTACGGCACATGTATGGAACATTGAATATAGATAAAAATAAAAAAATAATCGCACAGTTTACTTGTAAATTGTGAGATGAATCTTTTAAGCCTAGTTACTTCATGATTGAATAATGTTTGTTAAATAAAAACGAAAGTGCTATAGTAGCGAAAATCCAAAAAAAATTCACAACTAAATAAGACCTTAGGCGAGAAAAAAAACCAAAATTATGTTGAAAAGGATGGCCATATTTTATGGGTCTCTCTACAAGGCCTAGATCAAATTGGGCCAGAGATTTCGAACGCAGTTTTTCTGCTCTTGATGACACATGGTCTCATCCTTTAATTGGATTCGTATGAACATATATCAAAGTGAATTCAATGAACAATGAACAGAAAGATGAGAGCATATGTCTTCGAGAATAGAAAAAACTTTACCTAGAGATCATTTCAAACCAATCCTATGTTTCCCCCTGCCCCCCAAAACGTGGCCCCTACGGATCCCAGCTGCCCGCTCGAAGATCAGACACACCGCAGAGTCCCACCACCTGAAAAGTGAAAACCAACGCCTACAGATCCATCCACGTCGTGTAGAAAGCCAGAAACGCTCACCCCGACCGCCCTGGCATCGCATCATATTTTTCCCTTGCGTCACCGCCGTGTACACCGGCAGTCCCAGATCCTCACCTCCAACCCAGACGGCCCCCTTCCTGTGCTCGTCGCCGGCGATCTACGGGTAACCTCGGCACCCATCGTTCAGTCTCATCTCGATCAGTGGTATCTCCGGTATTTTTATATGGATTTAACGTTCGAAAAATCATGGTCAGACCCACTTGAAATCAAGGGTATTCAGTTGAATACCTATGATTTTTTGCTAATAAAAAAAATCTATAGTGTACTATGCACGAATGTGTTTGTTTTATTTTAATTAAAAAAAATGAAAAATAGTCAACATGTCGGCGAGTTCCTGAATTCAACCCGAACAATCTTCTCCTGATGGCCCAACAAGGTCCAGCTTCTCCCAGAGTCCCCCGCCGCCAGGAGCCCACGAGGCCAGGACTGGTGGAGGCACACCGCGCACGCGAGTGATCGCGTTTTCCTCCTCCTGTCTTCTCCCGTCTCTCTCTCCTCTCCCAAATTTCCCAAACCCCCTAGCGGCGGCGGCGCCGGACTGCGGTGACCTAGGCGGTTGGGCGCTGGCTGCGGGCGACGGAGCCTGACGTGCAGGGCGGGGCAGTCGATCGCCGAGCGGTCAGCGTAGGGTGTCCGGAGGTCTGCCACTCCGCCGATCGGAGCGGATCCCCTGACCCACTGCCGATTGGAGCAGAGCCACCACTCCACCTGTCCTGTCCACCAGCACCAGTGAATTGGATTTGTAAGTTGGCTTCGCGTTTCAATCCATTGTTGGATGCAATTTGTGAATGACTTCGAAAGAGCAGAACTACTACAGCTAGTGAGAATTAATTAATTAGAGCACGTTGGCACTTTGTTATGCTGAATAATTGACACTTGTATGTTAAACAACTCAATGCTATAAAATTATGTTCAAATATGTGTTATATTGCTATATCTATACACTTACGATATGGTATGGTATTATAGACATGCCACATATTAGGTTTTAGCTTTTTTTTTATGACCCTTTATATTTTGAATACCCAACCTCTAAAACCTGGGCCTGCCACCAGTTTGAATCGATCTGTTGCAGGGGAAGCCTTTGCTCGATGGATTTCACGTTACTGATTTCCTGAATACCTGACCTTACCTTTTTTTTTTTGCTGTTTGGTTTGTTGGTGTGGTGCAGGAGTAGATCGCCACCGCAGAACCCTCACTGCAACCATGGCGACTTTTGCGAAACCTGAGAACGCACTCAAGAGAGCTGAAGGTGAGTTGCTGGGACTTGGCTTGATTTTCATCTGCAGCTATGCAGGTGGTTGTTGTTGTGGTAGTGTTGCAGCTATACCTGCCGCATGCAGAATTCACTAGGCACTTGGGAATTAGGATAGCGTGAAGATGAAGCGTTTGATGTGTTTGTTACTTGCTCTAATTCAATAGGAAATGTTTACTGCTGATGAAGCCATTGAGTGTTAGGTTAGGTTCTACATGTTAGGTTAGTTACATTGGCTAAATTGACGCTGTTCCATTAGATACGTGAGCCTCGGTTACTGCATACAAACAAATATTAGCAAGCTGTCTGTTCTGCCTCATTATGTGGGTTAACTTGACCCATTGAGATTTTTTTATGAACAAGTCATGCAATGATGCTAAGCCATGCCATTTTAGTTAAGGCTTCCAGTGGAAGCTGAAGTGAACAGTGGGAGTACTTTTTTCCTTATATCCATGTTTTTACTTGCTATTGCCAACTCCACGAGTACCAATAAGTTACCCCCCCCCCCCCCCCCCCCCACACACACACACAAAAAACCCAAGAGTTTTGACCTCACTTCTATTTTATCTGAACTGGTTTAATTATTGCATGACTCATTGACTCATGACTTTGTACTGATATTGTTCTGAAGATGATTGCAAATTCTAGACATGACTCATATTGGCGATTTGGCGCAAAATATGTGTGTACTGATTGCTTCCTCTGCTTTTATTTCAGAATTGATTCATGTTGGCCAAAAGCAGGCAGCTCTCCAGGCTTTACATGATCTCATTACCTCGAGAAGGTACAGGTCATGGCAAAAGCCTCTTGAAAAGATCATGATGAAGTATGTAGAACTCTGTGTTGACCTGAGGAAAGGAAGATATGCAAAAGATGGTCTTATTCAGTATAGGATTGTCTGCCAGCAAGTAAACGTGTCATCCTTGGAGGATGTCATAAAGCACTTCATGCAGCTTTCCAACGAGAAAGCTGAACAAGCTAAGAGTCAGGCAGAAGCCCTGGAAGATGCTCTGGATGTTGAAGATCTGGAAGCAGACAAGCGTCCCGAAGACCTGATGCTCAGTTTTGTTAGTGGAGAGAAAGGAAAGGACCGATCAGATAAAGAGGTTGTCACTCCTTGGTTTAAGTTCCTCTGGGAGACATACAGGACGGTTCTTGAGATACTAAGGAACAATTCAAAGCTTGAAGCGTTATATGCTGTAAGCTATTCTCTTATGAGCATTGTATTGTTTGTATTTGTTGAATTTACTTCGTATGTGATATGTAATTTGTCCATGATATCGGTACATCACATTTACCATTTATATAGTTTTTTATTTTCTGTTGAATTATTTGTACATTTTTTGCCTCCCCTATATCTATTCAACAATCACCCTATTCAGATGTATGTGATCATACAACCAATTTCTATCTGAAATTCACGTACTTTTGCTATTAAATTCAAAACATATCTTCTGAAGTCAATATCTTAATGTAACATCTAATATTCTGGTTAAATGGTTTGGCATTTCTGACTTTCCTATCGGATCATGTACCTACATTTGCCTGTATTAGTTTTATTCCTTGTACAATTTGTGCTCCGGTAAATACTTATGAGTAGCTTTTGTGACTGATTAACTTCCTAATATGCAGATGACTGCTCATAGGGCTTTTCAATTCTGTAAGCAGTATAAGAGAACAACTGAATTCCGTAGGTTGTGTGAGATCATCAGAAATCATCTTGCCAATCTCAACAAATATCGCGATCAAAGAGATCGGCCTGATCTGACTGCACCTGAAAGTTTACAACTGTATCTCGATACACGTGTTGAACAGCTTAAAGTTGCTACAGAGGTTTCCCTATGGCAGGTTTGTTCCAGAACCTATGTATTTTAATTAATTCTTTATCCATGTAAATGTTACATTCCTCTAATTGTCACCGAATGTACCATCTTGCAGGAAGCCTTCCGATCTGTGGAAGATATCCATGGTTTGATGAGCATGGTGAAGAAAATGCCCAAACCTTCTGTCTTGGTGGTGTATTATGCAAAATTAACTGAAATTTTCTGGATATCTGATAGCCACCTTTATCATGCGTATGCATGGCTGAAGCTTTTCAACTTGCAAAAGAGCTACAATAAGAACTTGTCACAGAAGGATCTACAATTAATAGCATCTTCTGTCTTGCTCGCTGCACTATCTGTGGCACCTTATGACAAGAAATATGGTGCATCTCATTTTGAGACAGAGAATGAGAAGGAGCGTAACATGCGGATGGCCAACCTTGTTAACTTCTCGCTTGATTCCAAGCGTGAAAATAGGGAAATGGTTTGTTCTCCAAACTGTTCGTAAATTAAAGAGTGTGTTCAGTAGCACTTTTTTCACCCTGATCAGTCTGCTATCCTTTTTGCAGCCTTCAAGAGCATCTCTTCTATCTGAGTTGGTACGTACTGTAAATCATACTGTTATTCCTGCAACTGTGTTTTCTAATTTCTGTATTTGGTCTTTGTTACCACATGCATTCCTTTATAAGCATTTTTTTATTATTTTTTATCACTCTAGAAAGATGTCTTGCTCAGGAAGGGACATTTTAATGCGTGTGATATTGTAATTACATCAAAGGGTTCAGCATGGCCATGACACTTTCAAAGACCTTTCTTCTGTGGCAATTGTGCTGCTAAGTTAATTTTTATGTTATAATTAACTGCTTATTTGCAGCACTTAACATGATTCTCCTTTTTACTATGCGAGTTGGATAGCTGAAATTTGAAAGCATTGTCATCTCTTTACTCTGGTCCATCAATATAAAATCAATGCTATCTCTCTTGCTGTCATAAATAGCTACTCAGTATCTTTGATGACTTGTAGGTGTCCAAAGGAGTCCTTTCATGTGCTTCCCAAGAAGTGCGAGATTTATACAACCTTTTGGAACATGAGTTTCTCCCTCTGGACCTTGCATCAAAAGTGCAGCCACTTCTTTCAAAGATTTCAAAGATTGGAGGGAAGCTTTCATCAGCTTCTTCTGTTCCAGAGGTTAAGTTATCTCAGTACATATCAGCATTGGAGAAGCTGACAACATTGAGAGTGCTGCAACAGGTCCTAATTCATGTTCTGCTATATACGTTTGTACATATCTTATATAATTGCTATATGTTGCAATAATGATTTTAATGTCTCTTCCACTTTTCAGGCCTCTTTTATTTTCCAGTCCATGAAGATTGATATGCTCTCAAGAATGATCCCTTTCTTTGACTTCTCTGTTGTGGAGAAGATTTCTGTTGATGCTGTGAAACACAATTTTGTTGCTATAAAAGTTAACCATTTATCAGGAGCTGTTCATTTTGGTACTGTGGTATGTGATCCTGACTCTGTTCATTATCTGTTCGCAGTTGCCTCTTGGTTGTAAGCTTCGTGTAGATCTCTGTTATATCGTTTTCTTTTCATGATTTAACTATTTAAGATTTTGTTCCTTGATGTTTTATCTTCTAGAAACACATGTATGCAGTGCCGCATGGGTCAAGATTTTGTACAGTGGGTTCACATTGTCACCGTGGTCATTACTATTTCTTAATGTTCTTCAATTAATTTACTTTTAATATATAGATACTCATCACCCACTATATGTATTTTATGACTTTATGAGCATGTGCTCCACTGTGGTACCCCTTTCTTTCAGAATATATGTAATAACCCTTTAGCTCCTCAAATTGTGTTTGAACATATTTGTCAAATCTTGAAGATCTTGCTGGTGTTCTTATGTGCTTGAATTTACTTTCCAGCTATCTGTCATATTTTTGTGTGATGCTGAATGCATTACTTCATGATGAGATTGAACACTGACATTATTATGACCAATTTCTCTTTATAGGACATAGAATCTGATGGATTAAGTGATCACCTTAGTGTTCTGGCTGATTCATTAAATAAAGTGAGGAACCATATTCATCCACCAGTGAAAAAGCCGACTAAACTCGGTGAAAGTCTGATTAGTTTGGCTGGAATAGTGGAGAATGAACATAAGAGGCTTCTTGCAAGAAAGTCCATCATTGAAAAGCGCAAAGAAGAGCTTGAGCGCAAAATATTGGAGAAGGTATATGTTATTTGATTACTCTTCAATGCTTTCTAGTTTTTACCTTTTATATTAAGTTTTTGTTTATGGTTGCTCTCTTTTTCCAGGAAAAAGAAGAAGAAACAAAGAGAATGAACAGTCAAAGGAAAACTGCGGACGAGGAAAGGGTGAGGCTTCTCAATGAACAGAAGCAGAGGGAGCACGAGCGGATTCGTAGAGAGATAGAGGAAAAAAATAAAGCAGAAGCAAAAAAGTTGCTAGAAGACTTGAAGAAAGCAGGGAAAAAACATGTCGTTGTTGAAGGGGTAAGAAACAGTTATTGCTTTACAACAACTAGCACTGCTTGCTATCTATATTTGTGAAAACACGTTCTTTATTTGCTTTAAGTTTCTATAAGGATATTAGTGGAGGATCAGATAACCAGTAGGTGAAAGGTGATGTACATGTAGACATGATCAAGGTTTCATTTGGGAATTTCTGGCTCAAACAAGGCGGTGAACTCCATGCTGGGCTCAGATCTTGTATTTCGTGCTTCATTTCAGTATTGTACAAACGTGTTGGCACCTGTGCTCCTTTGCTTTTGTTAGTGTGGGCAACTTAGATGTCTTGCTCCTTTGCTTTTGTTAGTGTGGGCAACTTAGATGTCTGATATGGTGCATGGGATAATTGAATATTATTTTTGGATGCGGACTAAAATTTGATGGTACAAGAGTATGATAGAACTTAATTTCATTTTTCATCCTAAATATGCTACTCCCTCTGTCCCAAATTGTAAGTTATTCCAAGAATCTTGGAGAGTCAAAGCATTTTCACGTTTGACCAAAATTATAAAGGAAAATACTAAGATTTGTAACGTAAAGTGAGTATACTATGAAAATATAATTAAGAAAGAATCTGATGATACTTAGTACCATAATAATAATTATTTTATAATATAAATTTGGTCAAACTTAGAAAAGTTTGACTCTCCAAGATTCTTGGAATGACTTATAGTTTGGAATGGAGGGAGTACATGCTAAGGCGGATGCTTGTATTTATTGATTTTCAGTTTTGTATTATCTTGCTACATGTGTCCCTAATGGTCTATGAGCTTGTAATTACTTGTTTCTTTTAAATTGGATATTGTCACTATATTTGGCCCGCATGTACTATCGATCACATTGTGCCGTTGTACTGAAGTAATGTTGATCACACTGCCAAAAGCCTAAAATCCTCTATTCAGAGTGTTGGCTAGAACTTGAATTACCATTCTATCTTTGAATTGTAAACCTCTTCAATATTCTTATAGATCTGAATATTTGGGTGCAGGAGCTTACTAAGGAGGCCATCATGGAATTGGCATTGAATGAACAGTTGAAGGAGCGCCAGGAAATGGAGAAAAAACTGCAGAGGCTTGCAAAAACAATGGATTATCTGGAAAGGGCAAAAAGGCAGGAAGAGGCACCACTGATCGAGCAAGCTTTCGAGAAGCGTCTTGAGGAAGAGAAGATCCTTCATGAGCAAGAGCAGCTTGTCAGTTTTCTACTGTTCTTTTATTGTTTATGCAGTTCAGATACATGTGAGCACTTTAGTCATTTATTTATTTCTGCTTGCAGCGCGAGATTGAACTCAGTAAGCAACACCATGCTGGCGACTTGCAAGAGAAAAATAGACTTTCTCGAATGTTGGAACACAAGGTTTGTATGCTACTCATGTCTTTGTTATTAAGCCTCTACATCACAATGCAGGTTGCTTCTGTTTGGTATATATTTAACCTGTGATGCTGTTTTGATCCAAAATCACCTCTTATTACAAATGGTTATTTTGATATACACTTGGACTAATCTGTTACCATATAGCAATGAATTTATGGTTGCTTGCTACTTCCTCCGTTCCAAATTGTAAGACACTTTAGCTTTTCTACATACGTTAGTTTTGCTAGGCGCTTAGATAGTATCTTGAAAAACCAAAACGTCTTATAATTTGGAACAGAGGGAGTATTTGTTATACATAGAATGCCTTACCCTATAATCAAGATAAGATTGCTCAGGATCTAATGCTGTCCACTGTAATTTTTCATTGAAATTTACAGAACATGATGCTTGAATTTGAGATTCTTTTGTGCCTCTTAACTAACGAACTGTCAAGCTGGCCATATATTCCAATATCTTTGTTCATGACAAATAACCTTCCCTTTGTCTTCCTCACTTTCTGTTTCGCTGTTGCAGAATGCTTTCCAGGAGAAAATCGTCCAACGTCGTGAAGCTGAGTTTGGTCGTCTGAAAAAAGAGAGAGATGAACGGATCAGTCAGCTGATATCATCAAGAAAGCATGAAAGGGAGACAGTAAGGAAATTGATGTATTATCTGAACCTGGAGGAACAGCGGATTGAAAGGCTTCGTGAGGAAGAGGAAGCTAGAAAACATGAAGGCAAGCGAATTCTGAACCCTCATATTCATCATTCGTTGATTGTACTTGTTGGCACACTTCTGCTTGGTTTTTCCGGGTACCTTTCGAAAGCAAAACTTTGACCAGTAAAATATATTTTGTGTTATCCTGTAATTGTAGTCAAAATGGCCGTGGTGCATTGTTAAGTAAGAATAAGCAAACTGTGGCCTAGTTTACCTTGAAAGTTGCCCACTGGCTATTTCGCCATAGTTCAGTTTGATCTTCTGCGAAACTACGGAAATTGAACCATAACGTTGTAGTTCTTTCACCTAAAGTTAAAAGTTTACTTATAGTTATAGGTATAAATGTATAATGTTAAGTTTTCAGTTTTGCATGCTTTGTTTTAATACTAAAAATAATTGTCTGAATGCTGTTCACATGATTTCATTGGTTTTGATGTCTCGTAAACAATGAATCAAATTAGGTAATGTTCCCTCTTTTTTTTCCACCATTGCAATACTAAAATTAGTTTTTGGTCAGCATATGAAGAGGTCCCTGTTCAAACTGATCCAACGCTAACCTAGCATTGATTTTTGATACTTGATCAACAAATAGCATAAACTCTATTTGCTACTGTGTAACTAAATGTGGCTCAGTCTCTATATCATTCCATATTTGGCCAAATGGAACTTAAGGATTCGAATCCTGTTTCATCCATATTATTGATTATATTGTTTACTCTCCTGCAGAGGAAGAGAGGAGGAAGAGAGAGGAGGCTGAAAGGAAAGCTAAGCTTGATGCTATTGCTGAAAAGCAGCGATTGAGAGAGAGGGAGTTGGAGGAGAAGGCAAAGGCGAGCAGGGAGAAGCTCTTATCTGAGGCTGTGCACACTCCTGATTCTACACCTGTTGCACAGCCACCTCGTGAGCCAGCAGCAGCCCCTGCTGCAGCTGCGGCAGCCTCTGCTCCAGCTCCTGGTAGATATGTTCCGAAGTTTAAACTCGGCAGCGATAGCGGCGGCAGCTCTGGAGGCAGCCAGAGACCAGATGTGCGCTCCCGTGATGAAGACCGCTGGGGTCCACCCGGTGGCAGCCAGAGACCAACAGATGCGCGCCCACGAGATGAAGACCGCTGGGGTCCACCTGGTGGGAGCCGGAGACCATCAGATGTGCGCCCACGCGATGAAGATCGCTGGGGTTCACGTGGAGAGCGCTCACGCCTTGATGAGCGTTCACTCAGGCAAGATGGCCCTCCTGCACGACAGGATGCACCTCCACCCCGCCAAGATGGCCCTCCTCCAGCTACTGACCGCTGGCGCGGTGGACCAAGATTTTCCTCAAACTCTTCATCAACCTGGTCCAACAGGCCACGGAACTGATGCCATGCCCCTGAGATGTTTTGCCATAAATGTCATTGTGGAGACATCCGTGCACAATGTCTGCTAGTGATCTCGGCTAGAATGGTCACTTGAAATTTGTTTTCTGTTTTGCCGACTGCACCCAAATTTTTGGAGCTTGTCTTTTTGGCTATGGCACCTTTCCGGTCAATGTTTTGACGTTCCAAGTTGCTATACTCCATGGATATTTGTGTCGCTGTTTGTCAGTAATACTTAAATCTTGTGATGTTTTTATTGGCTCGTATCCTTGAGTGTGGGTTAGTGTTTAGTATTGTAGCTATTTAAATTGTGAATTCTGTTTTCTACTCATACAACCGTTACTAATGGGACGGTATGTTTTTTTTATTGTTTCCAAGAATTACCAAAACATTATAGTACACGGGATTGGAGATTATAGGTTGAAATTAATGAGACTTGTTACCATGGTGGTGTCAACTTGTTTGGAAATATTGAAACACTATCAGTTTCATCCTATCTCTCAATAACTACAATCAATGCCATGTTTGCCTATGTAGTACTACTTCACTTGCATTGCATTTGATTAGATCGAAACTCCAGGACTAAATAAGAGTATCAGACTATCTCCAACGATCATCACCCAAAATATAAAAGACCCATTTGTCCTTTGGTAGCGCTACAGGTAAAAGGTTCTATACATATTTTTAGTCTTCTCCAACAACAAGACCTAAAAGACAACACTCTCTGCAAATAGGTTTCGAGGAGAGAGGATCTCTGCAAATAGGTTTCGAGGAGAGAGGATACCCAAATTTGGGTTATGCCTCTCCTGATACCCAAAATAGATCTTCTGTATGGGTACTCTGTTGGAGACTATAGGTATTGTGTTGGAGATCCATTTTAGGTTTGGGTTCCTACCAAATGAGTCTCCTGTTGGAGACAGCCTCACTCCCTACATAAAAAGAACTGTATACAATATTATTTATTTTCTCATGGCTTGGTTTGTTAATAAAAGGTTCAAGAATGACTTAAATTTGACTATAAGACCGATAGTTAAACTTGGTGTTAAAAAGGTAAACTATTTATAATTTAGAAAGGAGGGAGTATTTACTTATTTCTAAAAAAACAAATTATGATTAAATAAGAAACTATTAACATTTATGATACATGATTGATAGAAATATATTTTCATAATAATTTATTGAGAGGTATAATTTTTTTTATTTTATATAAACTTAGTTAAATTGTACGACGACATTTGACTGGCTTTATTCGCTTAAACTTATCAACCAAAATTTTATTACTAGTCACTAGTGTTTTTTTTCATGCAACAAATCAGAGTAGGAAATGGTCCTTCGCTTTTGTTGCAGTGTTTCTTTTCCCCATGGAAAAATGAGGTTTTTACATGTATGTCATTATAAAAATTTGTAATTACTTACAAGTCATTAAAAAAAAGTTGAGTTTTTATAGGTGCCACTGCTCTAGATTCTTTTGCTCTCTATGCCACTTCCATTAGATTTGACTCTAACGGTGTTAAACTGCAAGTATGAAAATTTAAAAATACCCTCATGTTTGAATATATAATTAATTTAGTTTGAACATTTTTTAACGATCTCAGATGAAAAAACTCAAAACTAGATAGTTGTAGATCTCATCGAGATCTACAATATTTATATAAAAATATTTTTATTTGATTTCGTATAAAAGACATATTAACCGTATGAAATTATATCTTTTCTGTATAGAAATCAATGAAGATAATTTTTATAAAAAAATTATAGGTATTGTTGAGATTTATAACCTTCTAGTTCTGAGTTTTTTATTTGAGTTCGTTAAAATGCTCAAAAGAAATTAATTACATATTTAAATACGAGAGTATTTTTGACTTTTCATACCTGTAGTTTAACGCTCTCAGAGTCAAATTTGACGAAAGTGGCATAGAGATTAAAAGAGTTCAGAGTAGTGACACCTATGAAAACTCAATTTGTTTTAATGGCTTGTACAGTTGTACTCCCTCCATCCACGAAAGAATCAATTCCTAGAATCCGTACCAGATTTGACTAACTTTATATAAAAGAGTAACCGCATCTATAACATAAAATGTGCATCTTATAAATTCTATGATCTATGATAAATTTAATGATAGTAATCTGATATTGTAAATCTTAGCATTTTTTTTCTATCAATTTGGTTAAAGTTTGACTTAGGACAATACGAGAAATTGATTCTTTCGTGGACGAAAAGAGTAGATAACTACCAACTTTTATAATAACATAATAAAAGCCTCGAAAAAATATCTATTACGATGTTACTAATTATTATATAGCGCTTGACTAATAAGCCATGAGTTTGCTGATTTGTTGTTTGAGAAGCTCGAGCGAATAGAGGGTGAAGTTGCGCGCGTAGCTCGCCGAGTCGTACTTGTCCCTCATCGCCGCCTTCGCCCGCAGCGGCCGGGCCACCCTCCCGGCAACCCACAACCTCCGCGTGCACGACCACCGCCCGCCGCGTACAGCTGGGGGTCGGTTGAATGGAATGTAACGCGGTTCCTCAAACAAAGGTACTCCAACCGTTGGGACGCCGCAACTATGCTCGCACCTGCCGTCCTACTATAAAATAGTCGGCCTTTACCCAAGCCAAGTTTTCTTCCCTCTTCTCTCAGTCTGCGACTAGGCGGCGGCGGGCGGGCGGGCCAAGTTTACTTTCTCTTCTGTCACCAGTCTGCGACTAGGCGGCGACGCGACGACCTTCACGCACGAACCTTCGCCGCCTGCCCGCGCTTCGCCAATTCGGTGAGCCTGGCTCTTGCTCGCTTGTTCTCCGGTTTTCCCCCAATCTTTCCCCGAAAAAAGTCGTCTAATTTCTGAACTCTTATGATGCTATGATGGTAGCGCGCCTAGGCTCAGATCGCGTCTTGTGGTGGCGTTGGCTCCAGATCGGGGTGACTGCAGCCAGATCTGTGAGCTGCAGGGGTTGCTAGGGTTTCGGGGCGGCGGTTCTCCGCTGTTGCTTTGGGTTCAGATCTGTCGTGTTTTCGGGAACTCTCGGGTGTTTGAGCTTCGAATTTTGTTGGCTCTCTGTTGTGCGATGTACCAGCACTAGGAATTGGAATTGAATGCGGTTGGGGTTTGAGTATACTTAGTTGTGCTTATGCACGGACGTGTTTGTCTTGGTCGAGAATACCTCTTTCAAATTGCCAGCCGTTTTCTCTTGATTTCATATTTTCCAACTGCGTTTTTTTTGGCTGCTGTTGCAGGTGAATTGCGGTCAGCAAAAGAAAAAAAAAAGGAAGGATCTTTCTTCTGACTTCGGAATTTTGGACGACAAGGTAAGAAAGTGTATAATTGTGCATAGTTGCATACTTTGTTCGTTTCTTGGTGGCAGACCGCAATTAGCCTTAGCTTCTCCTAGTGATAACCTTCATGCTTGTGCAGTGTCTGCTCGTATTACTGTCATTTCGAATTCTAGGATGTCGGAGTTAAAAATTAGTTAGAAGCCTGTGTCTCTTTTGCTGCACCAAGATTCATAAGCATGATCATGTTTGAACAAGTTCTGTATGAAGAGCCATCTTTCATTTATGGAGGGCAACTGATTTTGGTCTACCATATCTTTTATTTCTCACACATGTTATTTTTTAGGATATTGTGTATAGCTGTAATACCTCTGTGATCCCTTTTGTTACATAGTTTTATGAGCTTGAAAGCTTATAAGCCGTTTAGCTTTGAACATGATTGATTGGCCACTCCCCATAGAAAGTTGACTCGAACATTATTTGAACTGCATGAGTATTATTGAGAATACATTGGTTACATTTGAGGCTTAAACTAGCTCAAAGTGCATCCAAGTAATTTGCTGTTAGGAATTAATTCACCACATTTTGTTATGTCTGTACATGGAAAATTTGTTGTTGAAAGCTTTCAATCTATCTGATTAGATTTACATCTCTACTAGTGCGCTATATAATTTCAGTCATTCAAAAAACTAACAGTGTTTTTGTCTCTTCTATGAGATGCACTTCCTTGCATCATTTCACGTCCCTACAGGTTTTGTGTTATCTGATTTTTCGGGATGGATGCCAAAAGGTTTCTGCAACTGGTCGAGGAGAAGAAAAGAAGGATCCTCGAGAAGAAAGAAGCCCCACTAAAGTGGGAGCAGAAGCTAGAAGCAGCAGCTAAGGCCAAGGCTGATGCAGAAGCGAAGGCGAAGAAGCTAAAATCAAGAAAGCACAGGAGGAGAGGAGATTCTTCCTCGGACTCTGACAGTGACTATGACAGCGATATTGATCGGAAACATAGGAAGAGGAAGGACCGCAGAAGGAACAAGAAGCATGAACATTCTGACTCTGATGCCAGGAGACGCAAGCGTAGGTCCAGAAGGAGCACAGACTCAAGTGACGAGAGCAACAGTGAATATGAGAGCAGGTCTGAAGAAGAACGTCCAAGGAAGAAGCGCTCGCACAGAAGAAGGCATCACCGACACTCTTCAAGGTCAGACTCTGAAGACTACAGCAGTGACGAGGAAGAACAGAGATCTGCCAAGGACCATTCTCAGAGCCGCAGACGCCACCATAGGTCATCCGATGATGACTCGGACAAGGACAAGGTCAAGTCGAGACATGGGAAGCGTCTGAGATCAAGTGACGAGGATGCAAGGTCAGATTCCAACAGCCATAAGCATCTCAGGAGCCAATCCTTGGAGGAGTCATCAGACGATAGAGATGCTGCTGAATCAGAGAAGATGAGAAATGGCAAAAGGTCTCACAAGAATGGCCACCATCACCACCATCACCGTCACCATCGGCACCACCATGAAAGACATCGTAACTCTGCAGAACCTAATGACAAGAGGCAAGTATTGAAAGATGGCCAGAGGGCCATTGGAAGTGACAGCGCAAACTGAAGATACACTGGAAAGATCGATTTTTCATTTGTGATGTTCTCAGTTAATAATTGATGTTGTTAAGGACAGAAAGATCAATTTTTTGTTCCTGATGCTGATGTTCTCCGTTAATTGTTGTGCTGAGAACATATTTCTTCGATTTGTGCTTTGAAACGTTAGAAGATGCTTACATTTGCTTACATTTGGTAAAACTGTTGATAAGCCATCGCAGAGTACTGTTAACTGATTTGTTGTGAGAGAAAAATACTCTCAATGGTTGATAGATTTAGCTGATAAGTTTAAGCAAACAGGCTGAATGAGGCGTGATTTTTTAGGTACGCATTTGGTTAGCTGTTCGACCTTCGAAGGCTGAAGTCGATAAAAGGGCTAGAACGGAGGCATTGTGTAGTGATCATTTTTTTGCGAGATACTGTAGTAGATCAATTTTTTTTGCAAGATACTGTATTATAGATCACGCCATAGTGCGACAGGCTCTTCGAACGCGTCTCAATTAAACGACATACATTGATACGCTACATTCCACTCAATTAACACAAAATTCTGACAACACACACCAAAATCTCAGCGCTGCAAAAGAGACAGCGATCATATCTTGCTCCTTTCTCTCTCCAAAAGGGGACCTTTCTTAGTACATCAGCGCCTTATATCTATATCCCCTGAATAATGTCTCAGAAGCTACAAAACAATCTCAACTATGGCCTTTGGTTCAGATGCTTAGTGCCTGTTGAGATTTACATCAGTCATTCAGCAATAAGCCAATATGGTGATTGTGGTCACATGGGGGGAAAATGAACTGCCCTTATTTGTAACTTGTAAGCAGGGAACTGTCTTCCTGTTGCTGCACTCTCGCTGCTTTAAAGAATAGCTGCTCGATTGTATTGTAGTACAAAAATGGTACAGCCTCCCAAAAAGGATGGAACAGTGTCCTACTAGCGGTCAGAAGTTAGTTAAGATCCTATCTTTTGATAAACCATCGGCAACAAGAACTCTTGTGATTTCCTACATCATACGAACATTTATAGAAGATCAGCAAGGAAGCACGGAAGACAACATTTATCATAAAGAAATTGGATGGGTGTTAATCCTAAATGACAACCATCAAACAATGTGGAAAGAATGTACTAGGCGTACAAATTTCTAGATGTATGTGCTGCAAAACTTGCAGTTCTAGAGTTCTAGTCATTTTTGTCTACCACAAATGGACAGTATGAACTATATATTAGCATAAACAAAATATGGTTCAAAACATGACAATGGTGTGCAACTTTATGATTTATGTGAACTTGTGAAGTAGATGACCTAACAACGAACAGACTAAAACCTTGTAGTAGAGAAAATTCTAAGCTTCCAATAATTAGCCTATATTACATATCGATGCAGGCCCCTATTATAAGAACATTTCTATTGTTTCCATGTTCAGAAGAGAAAAAACATGTTGAAGTAGAGAACATTGTGACACATCAGTACAAAAAAAATAAGTGCTGAATGTAGAAGGTGCTACCAACTTATGTTATGTTGAATAGTTAACTCGAGTGTCTAAGATAAAATTGGGAGGAAAACAAGAGAAATTACCATACCTCAGTCATCTGTTTATGCCCACACAAAATTGCTCCCACTGATGAAGGGTTTACAATATTCTTCATCCTTGAGAACACATTCTACAAAATGCAAAAGGAACTCTATAAAACACAAAAACACAACAAACAATAAATAACACTAACAAATTAGTCAAAGATAACAGCACCTGGACATAACCTCGCTCGCCTGTCCATTGACCATCTGGTCTTGAGAGGACAGGCACAATTTTAACTCCTCTGGATTCCCAATCATCGAACCTCTCCTATCAGAGCACATAACCACCAGCCATCATATATGGAATACGACAATATACAAACTGTACAACTAAGCTGACATAAACCTACCTACCTGATATGCCATCCTCTGAAGATTTCTAACCCCATAAAAGAGGTTTACACCAGTTTTCTTGTTTTCAGCAAAACCTGACTCAATAAGTGACCGTATCGGGCTGCAATTAACAAATGTAAAGGAGAGAGAGACTGAGAATAATTATATATTCCAATGTACTGCATGCATTGTACAAGTGTACTTGTATGTATTTGAATAGATAAACTTATACGTACTTCTTAGGACAAGGGTGTATCTGTGCTGTCATAACATAGATATAGCTTACTTAGAGAGCAGGCTTCTAGAGGCAATGATGTTTGCAGTTGCAGGTAAGTAAATCTGACAAAGCTATTCATGGGAATGGTATTCCTCATGCATCGAAAAGATAGAGCAATCCAATAAAGAATAGGGCATGTCATTAAATTGATTGACATTGCATGTGGCAGCATAGAAGGATAGAACAGACATGCAACAACTAAATGGCTTATTTATCTGAAGAAGTGAAAACCTAATAAATATCTTGCAATTAATGCCTTTTCATGCTTATATCTTCCACTGAGCATGTCCATGTTCTGATTATACCCAAACTCTCAAGAGTACTACTGGTTGGTTAAGCGATTATGAGAAACTTTATGGCTCAAGATTAATTGGAAGTAATACCAGAAATAGCTCGGACAATAGATAATGGATTATATACATAATATAACACTCCAGATGTCACCCCCATATGATTATCGCAATCGCAATTTAATAATTGTTCCTTTTTCTCGCCACGACTCTGAATTGCATCAAACTGAGGATTATTTGAGTAAAATGGAGCAATTGTGCACGGTGCAGTGCAATTGATGCCGGTTTAGCCAATGATGATGACGAAGGATAGTCAGTCGGAAAGGGCAGGTCGGCAAGGATAGAAAGGCACCTGATCCCGGATCCGGTGGCGAAGACGAGAACGTCGCGGGCGTCGGCTATCCTGGCGACGTCAAATCCGCGGCCGACGACGCTGGCGCCAACATGGACGAGGTCACCGGGTCGGAGGTCACAGAGGCGCGCGGAGGGGGTTCCCGGGAGGCGCTTGACGAGGAAGTCGAAGCAGGAGGGTGACCCTGACCCTGCTAGGCCGGCCTCGGGCGTGAGGGGTGGGGGAGGAGGGGACGCGATGGCGAGGAAGATCGGGTAGGGCGCGGCGGGGAGGCGGAAGGGGAGGAACTGGCCGGCGGCGGCGTGGGAGGCGAGGAGCTCCCCGTGCGCGGAGAGGTCAAGCGAGACGTGGAACAGCGAGGCGTCGGCGGTGGCCGGGCGGACGCAGGCAAGCGGAGCCTCGGCCCACTCGGTTGGGAGCTGGGGCGGGGCCGGGGCCGCGGAGGCGGAGGCGGCGGCGGAGAGGAGGCGTAGGTGTTGCGGCCGGAGCAGGTGGAGGCCGCGCGGCGCGGACCGCAGGAGCATGGAGGGTGCCGGAGGGGTGGTCGGCGATCTGCAGGGCGTGCAGGTGCCGCACCGCACCCGACCCGCGTGGTCAGAAGAGAACAGACAGGACGGGCGAGCCGGCGACGGCGAGGACGGAGGGAAGGTGCCGGCACGGATCTCCTCGCTGGCCTCCCGCGAGCCTGGAAAGCTGTAGAGGCCTATGCTATGCGATGACCGAATGAGGTCTACGCCTTCGATTTCTCCTTTTCGTCAACGTGAACACATGGCAAAAATAGAAGAGGAAAAGCAAAAATGTACTCCCCTGACATATATAAAGAAAGTCGTTTAGGACAATATTATAATCTTCAAAATCTAATTTTAACTTTTTATTTTTATAAACTTATTTATCAAAATATAGTATATATATATATTTTTATGCAAATATTTTCAAGATAAATCTATTTATATAGTTTTTACATTTCCAAATTTAACAACTTAAAAATTATTTATAATTTATATTTTTAATATTAAAATTTTATCTGAAACGACTTTGTTAATGAGTATGAAGGAGCAGACGGCCGTCCCTCGTGTAAATAGCGATATGCACAATCACGACAGATGAAACAAAGCAATGATCCAGCGTAAACTGTGGAGAAAGCAATTTTCAGTCGGTAAAGTCTAACACCGATCACTAAACTTGCACCCTAAATTTGTACTGCTGTGTTATTCCATCCCCAATAAAATCATTTAGAAAAAAGAGATTAACTCTGAATTTAAGAAAGCAACGTCCCTAATAAAATTGTAAAATATTGATATGCTCTCAAGATATATTTGAATTTATTAGTACTAAAAATTCGCTATAGAGAATTTTTGCACTACCCTGTGGGCTGTGGGTGCTCTGAGGCAAGGAGCTAAGCTTTGCCCACGTCAGCGCGGTGCCATGGTGACCAAGAGTTCCGCGCTCCTCTCGCGTCCTCATTTCTCAACCGCCACACAAACCCAAGGAACGAAGACGACGACGATGGCGTCGTCTGCCTCCTTGCTCCAAGCCTCCACGTCCTTCGCTCCAGTCTTCTCCCCGCTCCCATCCCGACACCAGCCCACGGCGCCACGCCTGCATCTCCGCGGCTCCCCCAACCGTCGTCGCCGCGGCGTCTCACTCGCTGCTTCCTCCGCCGCGTCGCCGGAAGTCGAGAAAGAGTCGTCGCCCTCGTCCTCGCCGCAGGAATCTCTGTCGGTGAGTACCCACGGCCCGCGGGGGTTGTATAGCTGCTGGAACCTATAATCTGGTGCTCATCTGTGTTCACTCTGTGGCTGCGCGATGTAGGCTAGGCCCAAGCCAAGCGTTTCCTTTTTTTTTTAATTTTCCCCTCAGCGCTTAATAAATTTCTAACGTTTCCCCCTCTGCCCATGTTAATGAATTGCTCGGTGCAGTCGCGATGACAAAGCTGCATACTTTCAGCACTCTCTTGAGCTCTTGGGCACTTGGCACTACTTGGCTATCACAAATTTTTAGCATTAATTAGTTTTACTTTCTGCGATTTCAATCTGTGGTCTCTATCAGGAAAGAAAAAAAAAAAAACATGCTTGAATAATGAAATTTCCTACATACTTGTTGAATTGACATAGTGCATGGTTAATTTCTTTAAACGTAGCATTTAGCCATTTATGCCACTGCCTCATAATTTCTTGAAAGTTTCATGGTTCTTGGCAAGGTGCCCTGTTACTGTTATGCAACCAGTAAAAACCATTTTCTTGATGTGGGTTTAGAGTAGGCTGTCGTGGACAGTGTGAAGGTGCTCAAGGAGGCAGCCAAGACAAGGAAAGTACCTGCGCCGGAAATTCTCTCGGCACTGTCCAAGATCAAGAAGGCGAAACTCGACACATCAACATTCTTTGAGACACTTGGTGGTACTGAGTCTCCAGGCAGGACATGGATGCTTATCTTCACTGCAAAGGTGAAGACAAATTTGTTTAATGGGATTCATGGATTAAGTTTTCTGGTTTGCTGCTTGATTGATTGATTCAATGTCTGTATATGTAGGGTCGGCTGGACAAAGGGCAGTATTTTCCAGTGACTGCAGTCCAGCGCTTCGATGCCGCGGTGAGCTTCTCATGGGCTCATGGCAGCTCCTCATGATATGACAGTTGTGATGATCAGTGGTACCTGAATAATCAAGTACTTGAATTTCCATGTTAATAGTTTGTTATGTCTGTTGAAAGTTCAAACAGTTTCTTATCTGCCACTGTAAAGTTCTTTCTGCTGAACAAAGCGAGAAATCCATGTAGACATCTTTTTTGATAGTCATCATATGTTCACATTTCTCTCAAAAGTAAGCAATGCTCAACAACATGACCACCATTGTGCAATATGCTGAGGCATGAAAATGTGATTGCAACTGCAACAAACATTTTATCTAAACCAACATAGCTCTATGTTCCTTAAATATGAAATTTGCAAATTCGTACACTGATAGTTCACTATAAAGTTTTCTTGTTTGCATTTTCCAAATGTGCTGATCTCTGATATATGACTACTGTAATTATCATCTGCAGGGAAAACGGATTGAGAATGGCATATATTTGGGCCCTATTGGGTGCTTAACGTTTGAAGGGAGGCTGTCATGGAAAAAGAAAATACTTGCATTCATCTTCGAGCGGGTTCGCATAAAGGTTGGACCATTGGGTCCCCTAGAAATCGGCTTCGGAAGCAGCAATGATGATAGGGAACCCAGCACAAAGGACCCGTTCTTTGTTTGGTTCTATGTTGATGAGGAAATCGCTGTTGCGCAAGGCAGAGGCGGTGGAGTAGCTTACTGGTGCAGATGTCAGCGTGTCCCCTGAAGATTCAGACATTCGGTTCGCTTCAAATCACTGTACAAGATCAGGATAATGTAGTCTCTAGTTTGTAGGGTTAATGTTCATCTTTGTACTATCTGCTTGGTCTCCAAAAACGAGAAAAGGCAAGGAGGTGTAGATAATGAAACACTATTAAAATCATACGCTTGTGTTTGTGTGGCTTTTACAGTTTGAGCATGTCAGTAATTAACTAGTACCCCTTCCATCGCAAAATAAGTGTACATCTCACTTATTGAGGAGTTAAATTTGGCCAAAGATATACACAAAAGTAGTAATCTTCATGATGTCGTAATAAGCATTTTTATATCAAAAACATATTTGGATATATAAGTATTGATACTGTTTTCTCCCTGCACTGTTTTCACATGTTTCAATTCAGTGGAACGTCAAAGTTCAAAAAGTTTTGGCCCTCCGCCACTGCTTGTTGTGTAGTAATGGAGATATAGAGCTTCATGGAAGCTTGGTCGAAGTCTCGAAGGTGACACTGACTGGAACTCTGGAAGGTGGAAGCTGTTAGCTCCTCCTGGGAAGTCTGTGGTTCGTCAAAGTTCTGGGCGTCTCCAGAACCAAGCGGAAGCTTGAGAGACAGACACATGGTAATATAGGACTACTAGTAGCATTTAAAATTAGAAAAGGTACTATGCGTTAACCTTTCCCAAATTCCCAGTTTATTGGCGGCAATGGGCTGTCAAAGCCGACAAGCCAACCTGCTCCAGCAATAACCTTGCAAAACCCTTTTTTATCTCCAAGAACAAACTTCAGAGACCAACAGAAAACTGGGCAAAGAACGAAGGCACCTCGAAACCAAGCCTGGCCATGATGAGACCATCTGACTGACTGCGCCATTAAAAGTTTCTAAACAGCACGTAATTGATGAAGCATTCTTCCGTGTAGTAGTTTCTGTCACCGTGGGCTATATATTGCCTGTCAGGCCTTGTTCATTTCTTCAGAATCTTCAGTCTTCCGAGCGTCTCGCGCGTTTGATTTGAACCACTTGGCGCTGCCTGACGGTACTCCTCACCCCAACCCGAGTTTCCCTGTCACCGGCGGGGCGGCGAGGCGATCACTGCGAGTCTCCCACCACCGCCTCCACGTTAACATGGCGCAGCAGGCTGCTGCACCGGCGAGGCCTGCGGGCCCCACCAGGCTTGTCTACTTCGATGATATGGGAGCGCTCCGCTACTCCGCCACCGTCCTCTCCGTCCACCAGGTTTTTTTCCCCTCCCTCCTCTTCTCCTCCGCCGGTAGGCGCGAAACCCTAGGCTGGACCTTTCCTGAGCTGAGCTCCGGGTGTCTGCAGGAGGACGGCGGCCGGGTAGCGGTGGTGCTGGACGCCACAGTCTTCCACCCGCAGGGCGGCGGCCAACCGGCGGACACGGGCGTCATCTCCGCCGGCGGAGCCAGGTTCCTCGTCGAGGATGTGCGGGCGAAGGACGGAGTGGTGAGGATCCGGGGGTTTTCGCTATCCGCAACAAAAGCTGCAAACTTGTTCATGAATCATGATATTGTCGCAGGAATTATGTTTTTATTTTTTATTTTTACTTGCCATGCCTCTCTTATCTTGTGATTACCACCCAGGTTTTCCACTATGGAAGATTTGAGGGCACGGAACAAGGATGTGGGATTGGATTTAAAGAGGGTGAAACCGTTAGCTTGGAGGTCGACGCAGAACGGCGCAGCTTTAATTCAAGGTGATGCGATCTGAATGGTTCTGTGGTGTATAACTGTATACTGTGTACTTGTGGCTTTCCCATTTACTTAGAAGAGCTTTGGGTCTTTAAGAACACCCATTTATCAAGTTATATTTGCAAATTGCAATCAAATTAACTATTTAAGCTGCTTGAACCTAACATTAATTCATAGCTGACATCCTGGCCAGATGATCCATACTTGTATTTCCACAAGGAATGCCTATATAAGTAAGAGGTGATGTATTCAGCTCATAGATGCTCAGTGTAATGAGCAGTTTCAGCATTTCATCACCCAGTTTCTGTCTGCTTGTTACCATTTCATTATTTCTGAATGTCTAAGCTTCACTTCTCATTATGCTATCTATATAATGATACAGGCTTCATTCTGCTGGGCATTTGTTGGACATCTGTGTCCACAATGTAGGCCTCTTTCATCTGCAACCTGGGAAAGGCTACCATTTTCCTGATGGGTATGATTACTTATTTTTAAATGTTTTATTCTTTTGTTCTTTGTATTACTAGCATTTGGGTCCAGCTGTTAAAACTAATTGCTGGCATTTCATATCATTTTAGAGTTTAGTTGGATTCCAGTTTTGATCAGACAACTCTTTTGTGTCTCTGTTCTTTGTAGAGCGTTTGTTGAGTATAAGGGAGTAATTCCTCCAGATCAAATACCGGTTAAGAAAAATGAACTGGAAAGGGAAGCCAATAGGCTAATTTCAGAAGGAGCGAAGGTGGATAAACAAGCTGAATATGTTGAAGCGCATATCATCCATTCTGTCGTCTTTAACTGTTCACCCTTTTTGCAGGTCTTAGCTTCTGTTTTTCCTTATGAGGAGGCAGTGATATTATGCGGAGGTTCTCTGCCTAGTTACATTTCAAAGGTTAGTCCTGTAGACTTCTTGGATGCATTGTCTTTGCTTGTATCAAATGTACATTCCACCAGCATCATTGATTGTATACATTTGAAAGAAATGTACATTCCACCAACATCATTGATCGTATACATTTGAATGACTTTTTATTAAATATCATTACAGTTTACTTCCTACTCAAGGATTGCAGAAACATTTCTTATCTCTTGATTTATTGACATCATCACTGTATGATACTCTACGCAATTCAAAATACATGTTTTTGAGTTGTGCACGGATATTAAGAAAGTGGATGAAATGAACTTATTCTCTCATTATGCCAAAATGGAAAGAGATATTCATTTATCTGTGAGAGTGATGATATTTATTTAGCAAGGGCAAGAAATGAAGTAATGAAGAGCAAAAGGTGCCTAGTAGTTCTAGGACGACATGTACTTTGAAAGAAATTGAGAAGGCTAAAACAGCAATTATTTTGAATTAGAGGTATTATATGTGCGTTTGCATCTGAAAAATGCATAAGGTTGCATCTCTATGTGTGAGTATGTCTTGAATTATCATTGTAATCAAGCATCAATAGTTAGATTTTAATCCAAAATATTCTAGTGTAGATGTCTATTGTTTCAAAGTTTTGTGAGTCTCATTAACATTGTTTGCGACCTTATGTTTTCATGGCAGGATAGCACTCCTCGCATTGTGAAGTTCGGGGATAATCCTGGTGGTCCTTGCGGTGGTACTCATGTTGCTGACATTTCAATCATCAATAGCCTTAAGGTAGTTATTATTATTTATGCCACTCTAGTATTCTCACAGTTGGATTTCCCAGGCCTGTCAAAATTTCCTACAGATTTGTCCACTAGTCTTAGAAACTTGGGCATGAGCTGAAGGATAGCTTCTATCATGGAATTTGGAAATTGGAAGTAGATGATTGGCTTTTGTGAATCCTAAGAATGATACTCGGTGCAAATGATAGTTTTAGTGGACGGCACCGTAGTTGGACATTTGGGTGTTTCTAGTAAGCCAATATACATCGCGTCCTGCTAGTGCATTCATGATCCCCGTTTCGTATGGTTTGCATCATTTTTCTCTTTTTCGACCAGATGGTACTCATGTTACCTAATTTGGCATACACAGAAATTGTCAGGACAGATAAACTGACACAATAAGAGTCAAGAACTTTTGACATATGCTGTGCATCATTTTTCTCTTTGTATCTTACAAGTTAGGACTTGGAGGAGCTGACCTCATTTCCTATGTTCCATCAGGTAACAAACATAAGAGTGAAGAAAGGCCTCACGAAAGTCTCATACAGCATCAGCCCATGATCTTCTTCCAGCAGCTGCAACAGACACCAGGAATTTATCGGAGCGAGAATTATTAATTGAATTAGAAGGCTGTAATTAGTTTTGTGGCATCACATGTATACGCAGGGGACAAATAAATAGTTTCACTGTAGTAATTTTATGACTGCTACTTCCCTGTCCCACTACAAGTGTTGTTTTTTAGTTTTCGATTTCTTATTTAATCGTTCGTCTTATTTATTTTTTTATATATAAATAATAAAATAAATAAATTATTATTAAAGTATTTCTAATGACAAAATAAGTCTTAACAAAATCAACAATATTTATATAAATTTTTTGAATAAACCCAAAAACTTTTTGGCCTATCAAATCGACTGTTTGGATACATCCATATAGCATTAAATATAAATTTAAAAATAACTAATTGTACCGTTTGTATGCATTTTGTGAGATAAATATTTTAAGCTTAATTAGTCATAATTGACACTAATTGCTATAGCGATAAATGTGTTACCGTAAAAACTTTTCTTTTCGTGAACTAAACAAGGCCACGGATGTAAAACTGCTACGACACTAAGGCTAGTCCCAATGCATGTTTTATAAAAGTGTCATGCATATTAAATATGGTGTCACATAAACAAAATTGCTGAATTTGCAGGGTCAATTGCTGACTTTGTAGGGTCATTAAATGAAGGAGTTTTATCAAATGAGAGATGAGTTTTATTTTCATAAAACTCATATGGTTCGGTTATCTAGTTTATAGTCTTCGTAATTATGTCATAAAACTATATATTGAGACTAGCCTCGTACAGCAATTTGAATGAAAGAGATTTAAATTTGCTCTCTCGTTTCGTTTCTCCCCACCAGCCAACACCCCCACCCCATCCCTCTCTCCCTCTGCAAATTCTAAAACCTTATCCCAAACGGGGGCTATACATTTGGCCAGCAGGCTTGGGCGCTCAGCTCCCGCTCCCCGATGATGGCCTTGGCGCTGCAATGGCCACTCCAACTCCACCTCCCGCTCCAGCTGCAGGCGCGGCCTCCAGCCGTCACCGCGGGCCATCACCGGCGCCGCCACCGACTTCTCCCCGTCCGCCGCTCCCGGCCGCTCCTCCGAGCTCGCTGTTGTGCCAGCGCCGCCGCTGCGGCCGACACGGGGAAGGCGCAGGCGGCGGCGAGGAGGGCGTACCCGTTCGACGAGATCGAGCCGAGGTGGCAGCGGCACTGGGAGGAGCACCGCACGTTCCGCACCCCGGACATCGGCGACGGGCTCGACACCTCCAAGCCTAAGTGCTACATCCTCGACATGTTCCCCTACCCCAGGTAGGGTGCCCTCTATCCATCTAATTTGCACCGCGCGGATTTGTGTGTTGCAGTCGTTCGAGTTCACAACGGTTTTGTTAGCACTAATTGTAAATTGGTGCCTGTGCTGCCTGTTTTTCTTTCACGAATTAGAAGAGTACTAGGGTGCGATCGGCAATTTGGTTTATCTAGGAACCAAATCTTCCTAAATCAGCACTAGATAGTGTTGGTTGCGTTGTTTAAGCTATTTTGAAAATGTTGTGCAGTGGGGCTGGGTTGCATGTTGGACACCCCCTTGGATACACGGCAACTGACATTCTGTCAAGGTTCAAGCGCATGAAAGGCTTCAACGTTTTGCATCCAATGGGATGGGATGCATTTGGCCTTCCTGCTGAGCAGTACGCTATTGAGGTCGTTTAGAACTTTCACTTTATGCCCTCACATATCCTTCATCTCAAATAGTTATATGTACTGTAGTTATCTGACATGTACTCTGTGCTCAGACGGGAACCCACCCTAAGATTACCACTGAAAGGAACATTGGGCGCTTCCGCACACAGGTAATATGGTCCATGTATATGTATCGTTGCTGCAAATTTTTCCTCTCTCATGCTTCTTTATGCATTCCCACTTTGATATGATTTGCACTTTTCAGTCATTGCATTACCACTTGGTGCCCTCCCCCCCCCCCCCCCCCCCCCTCAGACTGAGCACTTGCCATTGACAATATTAGTCTATACTAAGAGTGTGCCCTGATGCTTGATATGCATTATGAAATGACAAGGTCACAGTGCTGATATGACCGTGGTACTGTCAAGTGTTCTAGAGCAATACAAACCATGTATGCAGGTCTTAATAAGATGTAAAAAGAAGTAATCTATATATCTCCTTTGTGGATCTTTTTTGTAATGGTTGTGGGGTGCTTCTTTGTGTAATCAGCCTGAAAGTTATTAATGCAGTACTGGGCAAGGTTTGATTTGTATCAACTATACAGTTGAGCATTCGAAAAATAATGTGCTACATTTTCTTTTGAGAAAACACAAAAGAAATGTCCATGTCATTCCATTTAGAAAAAAAGGGTGCTAATCTGCCATTCCATTTGTAGTTTCTGTGAACCATGGAGACAATGTTTACTTTTTTAATGTCTCTACCTACTGAAAGAGAAGTAGAAGTATTATTTACCATACTTTGACTGCCAGTGGTTCATTAGGAAGATTTCTCATTTTTGCAGCTTAAATCATTGGGTTTTTCGTATGATTGGGATCGTGAAATCTCCACAACAGAGCCAGCTTATTATAAATGGACACAATGGATTTTCCTTCAACTGTTGAAGAGAGGACTTGCTTATCAGGTCAGAAATACTAATTTCTGCCATTCTTATTGAATCTTAGGTTACAAATATGCTTATCATTTGTTATAATTCCTGTTTCACACTTTATTTCTAGTGATAAACTATTTTGTACTGTTCATATTTAGGGTTCTATTTTTATGTTCTTAGTGTTGCATTTGTGGTTTTCAATGATTTTTAGGCTGGCATTGATATCTTGCAATCAGGCCGAGGTACCAGTCAATTGGTGCCCTGCTCTTGGAACTGTCCTGGCGAATGAAGAAGTTGTAGATGGTGTGAGCGAACGTGGTGGTTATCCTGTTATTCGAAAGGTATGTTGTAGAATCTGTGGAATTTGTTCATTTCAATGCATGGTTGCTAAGTACCTATATGCAGAAAAGTCATATTGCGCCTATCCATTTTGTCCTCTGTTGTATAGCCAATGCGCCAGTGGATGCTGAGGATAACATCTTATGCTGATCGTCTTCTTGAAGATTTGAATGATCTTGATTGGCCTGAGAGTATCAAAGAAATGCAAAGAAACTGGATAGGGAGATCAAAAGGTGCTGAGCTTGTTTTTTCTGCAGTTGACCAGGAAGGACATGACCTAGGTGCCACTTTGTTGGTTTACACAACGAGGCCCGACACGATTTTTGGTGCAACGTGTGTACTTTGGTTTTTCTCTCTCTCTCTCTCTCTGTCTCTGTCTCTCTGTCCTTTTGCATATTACTTGTTCATGGACCCAGATGGACAATATAGAGATGATTTTTTTTCTGCTGCAGATATCTTGTTGTGGCACCTGAGCATGTTTTACTTTCATCTCTAACATCTGAGGAACAACGAGAACATGTATGATCTTTTGTCCTTCATTAACTATAGCATCATAAAAAATTGATGTATACTATGGACTAATTGGAAATGGCAGGTAGAAGAATACAGGGAACTTTCAGCAAGAAAGAGTGAACTAGAAAGAACTGATCTTCAGAAGGAAAAAACTGGGGTTTTCAGTGGTTCTTATGCTAAGAACCCAGCAACCGGGGAAATCATTCCAATATGGGTGGCAGATTATGTTCTAGGAAGGTTTGTCAACATATGTTCCTTGTGTATTCTGATGTTTGTCTTGTGCATTATCATTGTTTTGTTCATTTTATTTCTGAAAGATCAAATGCTAGAAACTCTAGACTAGTTTGCTAGAGAACCTAGGTTTCTACATCTATTTAGTAAATACTTTACACTTCTTATTGTAGTTTGGTAGAGAACCTAGGTTTTTGCATCTATGTAGTAATTGCTTTACTCTTATTATGTAATATTAATGGCTTGAGTCTATGCTCCATTCAGTACTCCATATACATACATTCTTAAATTTGGATCTATTGTTCCTTTTTTACCATGAACTAAATTTTTTTATCCAGTAAGGGACCTGATCACCTGTCAGAATATTGTTCTACTCATAAAATTGACCAATATAAGCCAATGGAATTACCTTTGTAATTTAATAAATATCTGAGAAAGACTTTAAAAAATACACTTATTACTATTGTTTCTGACTGTTTGTGTATTCTAATATTTGGCTGCCTCACTGCAGCTATGGCACTGGTGCTATCATGGCAGTGCCTGCACATGATTCTCGCGACCATGAATTTGCCGTGAAATATGAACTTCCAATCATTAAGGTTGTAAGTCCACCGAATGGTAATTGTGATCCAGTGGAGGCATATGAAGATGATGGCGTCATGATTAATTCATCCAGTTCTTCATCTGGATTAAATATTAATGGAATGCTTTCCCAAGATGCTGCTAAGAAAGTTATTGAGTGGGTAGAGAGTAATGGTTTTGGAAAGAAAAAGGTGCTTTCATCCTGGTTCACCACATAATAACATTGTGCACACTACTTTCATCAGAATTTAATTGAGGAGAACCAAATATCAGGTTAACTACAAGCTACGAGATTGGCTTTTTGCCAGACAGCGCTATTGGGGTGAACCTTTCCCTGTGAGCTACCTTGATGATACCAATGAAATGGTTCCTCTTTCAGAAGATGAGTTGCCCTTAACTCTTCCTGAATTGGATGATTTCACTCCGACTGGTACTGGGGAGCCACCTTTGACTAAAGCAACAAATTGGGTATGTATATAAGCTGTTCGAGACATTACTGTTCAATGGCAATATATTGCTAGAAATCTAAAATAACTACAATGAAAGAAGAATCAGAATGTCAAATGGGAAGGGGAGCATAGAGGCTGGGCTGTTTTAGATAGAAGGGTGTAAGTGGCAAACACTTCTTGAGTTAGATAGGACAAGGGATTTTTTGAAGGCAAGAAAATAGCAATATTAAATTATGACTATTGTGTGAATTCCAAAATTGCATTTGAAAATGTATATAAAGGACCCATCCCAAAAGCCATTTGGGGGGGGGGGGGGGGGGTCAAACATAAGTCCCCAAAAGTTGTATTTCATCTCTCTATTTTGGACTGCATTGCACTGTTCTTCACTATGTCTTTTACTTAGCAAGCTAGAAAGACGATTGTTTGACATGAACATTGATTGTTTGAAACTACAAGAAATATCTGCCTACCAGTGTCATGAAATTTAGTTAAACTATCACTTGACTTCACTCCTTTCTCTGTTTGCAAAACTTGCATTTATCATTCTTTTACTCTTGCACATACTGAGCACATCTATTTACTATTTAACTGTTTTTACTGCCTTTCCAGGTTAGAACCATGGATCCTTTATCTGGAAAGCCTGCAAGAAGAGAAACAAGCACCATGCCACAATGGGCTGGATCTTGCTGGTAACTTTTATCATATTCTAATCGTTGTAACAGTCATGAGGCAATGAGCATTCAGAGAATTTTTTGTAATATATAATAGGAGCCTTATTGTCTCATGGAAAAATGCATCAAATTCTAACATCATAATGTCGTTTGGAGAACTGTTCCCACATTGTTGAAACATATCCTTTCTGGTTTTGCGAGTGGCTTGTGAGCCCTTACACCTTTAGTGTCATGAAATCATTATTTCAGGTACTATTTGAGGTTCATGGATCCCAAAAACGGCAGTATATTGGTTGACAAGGCTAAAGAAAGGTGCATCCTTGTTTCATGTGTCATCTCCAATAAGGGGTGTGCTACATGGTGGAACTAACTGTATTCTGTTTCTCATATCACACAGATATTGGGGTCCAGTTGACATCTATGTTGGTGGTGCTGAACATTCTGTATTGCACTTGCTTTATGCAAGATTTTGGCACAAGGTAATTTTTATGTTCGAATACAAGTTTGTGCTGTTATATAGTTTTATTAAAGGTGATGAAATTAGTTATTTTCTTGTCCCATGCAAACCTTGTAGCTTAATTTGTTGATATCTTGTTGCAAGTGCTACCATGTTTGTATTACTATGATTTTGCCGAGAACATGCTTGTGGCATGGTGGTAAGTCCTCCAGCTGTGAGCCTGTGAGGCTACGAACAAGGGCTCAAACCCTGGTCCTCACAAAAAAAAGTCCCCTCGCTGTATGTTCCCAAAAAGTATGGGTTAAGAGCATCTTCAGCGGTCCCCCAATACCCATAAAACTGTCATATTGGGGGTCACTGTGCTTTTTCCTTGCTCCAGTAGTCCCCCAATACCTCTCCCTTTTTTGATGGCCACCAATAATCTCCCCTCAAATAAAGGGGAAGTTGCATCTTCCCCAATAGCATGGGGCCCATCCCAACCACCACTTTTCAGCCATCTTTTTCCCTACACACCTGTAGGCCTCATCTTGCACTTCTATAGCAACTCTTCCAATATTCACAAAAAATAATATCGCGCTACCCCAATACCTACATATTGGGGATAGATTATTGGGAGACTGGTGAAGATACTCTCAAGAGTTGGCCTGTGGCAACGTTGTCCCCATATGGGTAAAGCTAGCTTTGAGGTGCCTTTTTTTTGCGAAAGGAAGGCGGACTTATATTAAATCTTGGCACAGTACATCCCAAAATTATACATGAAAAAAAATCAGAAATAAAAAATACATAATATTCTATCTAGATTCTTCCATCATCTTCTTCCCCAATGGCTTTCCTTGAATGCCGGAGCCAAAGTGTAGTCATTATGCCCAATCCAACGACCAACTCCAAAACATTGGACACGTCGCAAGATCCAATCTTCGAAACCAGTCCAAAATGTATCTAAATCGCTGAAAGAATATCGGCGGTTGCATCGTTGGTACGACATAGGATGCAGATTCATCACCTCGAGACCTTGATTTCCTCTCCGCGAACATTGACGATGAGATCGATGACCCAGAGTCGTTGTCCTCGTAAGGGGGTCCTAGAAGCACCCCTCCCTTTGTAGATAAAGGCCACAAATTGGCCGCCTGCCGATGAAATCAACGCATGCAATAGCGATCTCGTTGTGGCAATCACCAAAGCATCGCAGGACACACAAACCCAACCGAAAATCATCTGATTTTGTCAGAAATTTATTAGGACTCAACGCTAAGACACTAGAAAACTGCGGAAAAAGGATGGGTCCCCTCCCCTTCTTGTCTCCGGCAGACGCACCGGAGAGGAGGAGAGGCTAGGCGCGACGGCGGCAGAGCGAGGAGCACGCAGGCGGTGGTGGCTCTTTTTGTGGCCCTGTGGCTTCAGTAGCTCCTCAAGTAGCTTTGAGGTGCCTTTTCTCAACTTATCAAGTGCCTTCAGGATGTCTCTCCCTTTGGGCTGAGTTGTTTTACTGTTGATTTTGCTGATTAAAGATGAGTAGGGTTTTGGTGCATGAAGTTTTGAATAATATCAGACTCGTGAATTGGCTATTTTTAAAGTTACACAATATACATCAGAAATTTAGCTCCTGTTAGTCATAATTCATTGCTTTTAGAGAATCTCGGGACCAGTGGTTAATATCTGGGTTTCACTGGTTTTCTCCCTTATCTACCAATATACATCAGGAATTCATCGCTCTTAGAAAATCTGGGGACTGGCGATTAATATCTGGGTTTCAATGGCTCTCTCTTGTTCTACCATACACTATCGCCTGGCCTTCCTTTATTCTAACTAAGTGGTGTTTCATAGGTTCTTTATGACATGGGTGTAGTCTCCACTAAAGAGCCCTTCAAGTGCCTGATAAATCAAGGATTGATACTAGGAGAAGTAGGTGACACGACTCTCTGCCAGAATTTCTACATGTTCATGAATGATTTTATTTTTGCTAATAAGTGCTGTAACAGGTTGAGTATACTGCATATAGAGACAACGAAGGCAGATGGGTTTCTGCAGACTCAGACTCAAGTTTGATTGATTGCTACCAAGAAAAAGTAGCTGCAGATAAGGTCTGCATCTGGTACTTGTGTTCATTATCAATTGGTGTAATAAAAGTTTGGAGTTTGATTTTTTTTTCTGCTTCATTTTTTGCAAGGTTACAAAAGTTGGAGATCACTATGTTCTGAAGGATGATCCAAACATTCGACTGAATGCTCGTGCCTACAAGATGAGTAAAAGTCGAGGGAATGTCATCAATCCTGATGATGTTGTTTCAGAATATGGTGCTGATTCTCTTCGCTTGTACGAAATGTTCATGGGGCCATTGAGGTGTGTATAAATATTTACAGATGGAGTACAATTGCTTAGACAAAGTTGATGGGATATATGGTACTTCCAGAGATTCAAAGACATGGAGCACTGGGGGAATCGAAGGTGTGCACCGGTTCCTTGGAAGAACATGGAGACTCACAGTTGGTCCACAATTACCTGATGGATCATATAATGATGGAACTACGACTACTGAAGATGAACCAACCTTGGATCAGCTTCGAGTTCTTCACAAATGTATTGCAAGGGTAGGTCACAATTGTCACTGTTAGCAGTTAACACTCTTTTCGCTCATGCACTCTGAAATATAAACCATGCAACATGTTTAGCATATCAGCTATTTGTTTCGGCGAACTTTTATGACCAAAGATGATTCTTTGGGTATATTCCATTTCTCATGTCTTCTCTTCACTGCCTCTTACGTTATATGCACACCTCAGGATGTCACTATGCACCAGTGCTTCTGAGGCCTCTGTTAAGCATGTCTAAACCATCTCAATTGATGTTGCCATGTTGGACAAGCTTTTTCTTCAGTTGGTTCACCCCTAACTTATCGTGTATATTGTAGCTTTAGGAACTTCTAATGTAAATGAATTAATATGATCTCTACAGATGAAACGAGTCAAGCTATATAGGAAATATATAAACTTGGTGATGAAGAAACCATCCTCCAAACCATAGCGCTGCTATTGCTACTATTCACGTGAATACTTCGCATGTGCAGTACATCCTGGCCATAACACGGGTGTCCTATAACTTTCAAACACACAACAAGAGAAAATCAGGCCCATCTTACAACATTCAGGTTGGTGTGTGGTAGTAAGCATACACACTATGTCATCCCACAACTTATTCAACCTGCCATTTTAGTTATTTTATACTTTAGATCCAATAATAGAGGTGACTAGTTCTATGCTCATTTATCAGTTTCCATGTGAAAAGTTATGCCCATGCCTAAGTGGAGTTGACACAAATAGAATTGTTATTACATACGGTTTTGCCCTCCTATCTCAATGTTTTATAATGTTCAGTGTAGTCATAATGCAGAACATGATTTGTTCAGCGATCATTTTCATTTTTTGTACTGTTGTGATTGACTAATTGTAGCTGATGACTGACTGACATATTAGTTGGTATTTTGGTTTGTATAGGTCACAGAGGAAATTCAGGAAACAAGATTTAACACTGCAATATCTGCAATGATGGAGTTTGTGAATGCTGCATACAAGGTGAAACCAACTTCTCAATTTCTCTAGTAATATTAGAATTTATAAATATTTTTGAATTGACCAAGTGCAAGTAAAACTAATATGTCATCATCAAGTACTTCCATTCTGCTCTATTGCTTTTTACACAATGGACATTACTAGTCAACATTGGCTCTATAGGATCATGCCATGTCCAAAATGACATGCATTTATATAGAGAGGGAGCTAACTAGCTAAGGTTGTATATTCCATGATTTATGGAATGATGTGACTCTTATTTTCTTTTACAGTGGGAAACCCAGCCAAAAACTGTTATTGAATCCTTTGTTCTGCTGCTTTCACCCTTCGCACCACACTTGGCTGAGGAGCTTTGGTTTCGCCTTGGACATCCACAATCATTGGCCTATGAACAGTTTCCAGAGGTATCATTAAACCTATCCTGCTTTAGTGCATCACCCCTTGTTGCTGAATGACATACATTTATGATTCTTTTAAAGATGTAAATCACTAAATCTAGTTAGAAAGTTTGTACTGCTTGTTTATGGTTGCTAGGTACTGAAACAACCTAATCTGAATAAGCATAGAAGAGACTGCAGTATTTTCCTGCATGTTCAAGAAAAAAAAATGTGGGAATAGTATGCCTACAGTACGTGACAAGGATTTGCTATCAGTTGCTACCATGATGCCTTACTTGAAGAGTATTGTACAATGACGCATCTTATTGGATTAGTATTCCTATATATGCTCCCTTCAACATATTATCTGGTGATAGTGAAATTTCACCCATGCATGAAATATTGTGTTTTATGGCATATAAAAACGCACTGAGCCATTTTTCTTTTGCCCAGGCAAAAAGTGAGTACCTGGAGGAATCAAAGCTTGTACTTCCTGTCCAAATCAATGGAAAGACCAGGGGTACAATCCTTGTTGACAAAGCGTGCTCAGAGGATGATGCTTTCCAAGTTGCAGCCTCAGATGAGAAACTCTCCAAATATTTTGATGGAAAAGGCATCAGGAAGAGAATTTATGTCCCTGGAAGGATCTTGAATGTTATCTTAGATCAACAAAAGGCAAGGACCTGATAATTGCTCTTGCTTTTCCATTTATCTCGCTATGAGTCAGGAGTAGTTGATAGAGATTAATGAGACATGACAATTCTGTAAATTTGTTTTTTAGCACTTGCAGTTTACTGCCATGCATAATTTTTGTAATTAGTAGTGTATTTACAAGAAAACATTTCTTCCTCTTGGGTTAGAATTTCCTGCAGAGGTAAGAGGCTACTCTTGGTTTACAATGCTAAATTAAAAAGCACGGTTGTGCCCAACAATCTGACACAATATTCTCTCCATTTTCCTTGCAGTTTTTCAGATTTAGTTGTTCAGATCATATGTTGCTTCAGATTTTAGTAAGGAAGATTTGACTATGAGTAGAACCCCCCACGTAGTTATTCACTAAAAAAAGGGTTGGACCACCTAACTGGAACAGTTCTCTCTTCAGTCTAACACCTAACAAGCGCTGATGTTGATTGTTGACCTTTTTATCATGTCCTGGTTCATGTGTACCGTAACTGCAACTAATTCTGGACATACACCCATTCAGGTTCATGTGTACCGTAACTGCAACTAATTCTGGACATACACCCATTCAGGTTTATTGTTACTTTGTTCTGATTTGGTTGTGCACCATGCTCTGTTTCGTGTACTAGATTTAATTTGAGTTATAAAAAGCATGTTCTTCTGTCCTTTAATAGTTCAATTTAAAATTTTATCTTACTTTTATCTGCGGATACACTCTGACAAGTAATCAAAACCTCATTTGAGAGCGTCTTCTGCAATATTTGCTTTCTACTGTAACAAACATGCAGCCTTTCAATAGCAGTGCACACTAACCACATTCCTACCAAACCAAAAGGTGAGCGAGACACACAGTTTGCTTGTTTCTTTTCTCCGTGGAGTTTGCTCATCTAACTTTGCATGACAACCCATTCAGGACCTGTGCTTCCTATTCTGCTGTTGGAGCCTGCAGAATCTCTCAACAAACACCACTTGTTTTAGTCCAGATTTCTGAACTAACACTCTAACAGAGGAACAATAGAATGTTCCTAGTATCAGATGGAAACGAATATAAAGCATTGCAACTACTCAAAGGATGGCCTTACTGTTTCTGTGTATCAGTCATAGATGAAGGTTTTAGCATTACAAAGATGGCATACGAGAAGAAACCTGTCAGCAGTTTTACTGTCAAGTTTGGATTGGTGCTTCTTGCAGGATGCATTCTTGTGCCGATATCACTTGCCACAATGTTCCGGCATTGCTCGGTTCCTCTGCAAACATGTAAGTTCCTTCGCTAACCCTGACTTTTAACCTTATTTCCACGAGTCGCAGTGATGCTTATGTGACTTCTCTTATCGTTGTGTTTGCAGTGAGCTTGTTGTTTTCAGTAGGTCCGGCTTCTTCAGTAAAGTGGGGAGAGGAAAGATTAGGCTCTCATCGTTACGGTATGTCGAGCATATGTCATACTCAGTCACTCAGACACGAAATATTCAGAGAATTTAAGTTGACAGTTCATGATTCATGCATATATTCAAGCAATCTGACCTCCTGGAACCTCACTCACTCGAGATAGAGTATCAAACAGAAGCTTGAACAATGTCGGCCAGTAGACTCAGTTCTTGTCTCTGATGTTGGCAGGTAGAAACAAAGGGCCCGTGCTTTGCGACTTTTCGAGCTCGAGATCCGACATGTGCGAGCTGAAAGGCGACGTCCGCGTCCTGCCCAACGCCACGATCGTCCTCCGCCATCCGTGGGCGAGGCGTCAGTCATGGAGGATGAAGCCGCACGGCAGGAAGAACGACCGGCACGCGCTCGCCCGCGTCACTGAGGTGACGGTGGCGTCGTCGCATTCGCATCACACCGCCGGCGCTGCTCCCCGATGCACGGCCAGCTACACCGCCCCGGCGGTCGTCTTCTCCGTCGGCGGCTACGCGGGGAACATGTTCCACGACCTGACGGACGTCCTCGTCCCGCTGTTCATCACCACGCGGCGGTTCGGCGGCGACGTGCACCTCCTCGTCAGCGACGCCCAGCCATGGTGGCTCGACAAGTTCCGGCCGCTGCTCGGTGCACTCTCCCGGCACGCAGTAGTGGACATGAACAGGGGAGGAAGCAGGGGCGTGCTCTGCTACCCCCACGTGATCCTAGGCCTCAAGTTCCACAAGGAGATGAGCGTGGACGCCGCGAGGACCGCCGGCGAGTACTCCATGGCCGACTTCACCCTCCTCGCCCGACGATCCTACGGCCTGACTCGGGACACGGCCATCCGTCTCGGCGACGGCAACCGTTCCTCCTCCGCCGCCGTCCGGCCCAGGCTGCTCCTCATCTCCCGGAAGTCGACCAGGGCGTTCACCAACGCCGGCGCCGTCGCGCGGGCCGCCGCCGCGCTCGGGTTCGAGGTGGTGGTGGGCGAGCCGGCGCGGCACGCGGACCTGCCGTCGTTCGCGCGGGTGGTGAACTCGTGCGACGTGCTGGTGGGCGTGCACGGCGCCGGGCTGGCCAACCTGGTGTTCCTCCCCGCGGGGGCCGTGGTGGTGCAGGTGGTGCCGCTGGGCGGGCTGGACGCCATGGCCGCGGAGGACTTCGGCGCGCCCGCGACGGACGCGGGGCTCCGGTACGTGCACTACGGCATCGCCGTGGAGGAGAGCTCGCTGGCGAGGCGGTACCCGCGCGACCACCGCGTGCTGAGGGACCCGGCGGCGGTGAGAAGGGAAGGGTGGATGGCGCTGCGGGCGGCGTACCTGGTGGGCCAGAACGTGACCATCGACGTCCGCCGGTTCGGTGGCGCCTTGCGCCGCGCCATGGAGCTTCTCCGCCAGACGGAAGAGTGACTGGGGCGGCCCATGTTCGCTTCTGTAATTACGGCCCAAAGCCTCGAGGGTAGTCCCAGCCTTGATGGCCCATTATGCTGTATACTACGGCAGCCTAGTAAGGTAGTCCCAGGTTTGATGGCCCATTATGCTGTGCCCGTGTATTGCTGTCAGGTAATCAGGCTTATCTTCCACTAAAAAAAAGATAATCAGGCTTATCTTCCACTAAAAAAAGGTAATCAGTATATTCCCCCGTCTCAAATTACAGTGCGTTTTGGTTTTTAAGATTTATTGTTGTATTATATCTAGATGTAGTATATATTTAAGTGTATAGCAAAAGCTATATATTTAAAAAAAGCTAAGGTCTATTTGAATCTAGAGAGCTAGTTAGTCAATTGTTAATAATTAGCTCTCTGGATCAAAACAGCTATAGCCAATCTAACTGTTAACAGACATCTCCATCTTCCCTAACAATTATTTTATATCTGGATTAAACTAGCAAACAGTACCTAATATTAGCTACGAACTACTCCCTCCATCCCAAATTGTAAATCATTCCAAGAATCTTGGAGAGTCAAACTTTTTAAAGTTTGACCAAATTTATATTATAAAATAATAATTATTATGGTAATAACTAAGTATCATTAGATTCTTTCTTAATTATATTTTCATAGTATACTCACTTTAAATTATAAATCTTAGTATTTTTCTCTATAATTTTGGTCAAACATGAAAATGCTTAGACTCTCCAAGATTCTTGGAATGACTTACAATTTGGGATGGAGGGAGTATTAGTTAGCTAACTATTACTTTTATCTAAAGTCAAGTTTATCTTATTCTGTTATACTAAAAAACACCAAAGACTTTCGTCCAAACAAAGAATCCGCGTGTGCGCCCTCCAAACTCATCAAATCAAGTGTACAAACGGATTCGTGTGTGTGCACCCTCCAAACTCAGTCTGCTCCGAGTAGGATCTTCGAGTCTACAATCTCCACTAGGCTAGTCTCTCAGTATATACCTGTCTGCTTCGAGTACAACTATTTGCTCGTGTCCCTCCAAGAACTGGTTCCTTCCCATAAGTAAGTACGTAATTAGATTTGAACATTCCTTAATATGTTTGTCTAATAAGTCACAACCCACGGTGGTGGAGGCAGGAATGATTTTCAGGTGTGGCGGAATCAAAAATATCAATTGATTAAACATGTATAATGAAGCTCACTAGAACATTATTTATAAATATATACATTACTTTATGATCAGAAAATAAAATACAAATAAAAAATAAAGCATTGTCACTTAAAATACCTTGCTAAATAGATGATTGATCACCAATTTATCACTCCATTAGGGCCCACCAGACACAAGTCGTCGCCCGACATCACTACGTATACTCGCGTTTGTACAGTGCAGCGGTGGTTGGTGTGAAGTACCGTAGCCGTAGGCCACTGATTGCGAATGATTGGGCGGGCGGTGGCTGCTTTGCTTTGTCTGCTTGCTCTTCTTGCTGCAGGTCCGGTCAGTTTGGCAGCCAAACCGGCAGGCTGCAGGGCCATCTGGCCGCGCATCGTGCGTGGCCTATAGCTCGTCCGAGTCAGTGATACACCCACTAGCTCGGTGTACAGATGGCGCCCACGGGTCCCTCGATGGTTGGTTGATTTGAAACGTAGGTTTTTCACCTAAAATCTTTTTTTTTCAAAATTTCTCATCGAATCTTGGAATATTAAATATAGATAAAATAACTAATTACATAATTTATCTATAATTCATAAAATAAATTTTTTTAACTTAGTTAATCTATTATTAAATAATAGTTATTAAAATAAATGAAAATGCTACGGTACACGAACGGTAGCATGTGTGAAGATTTCCGGTGCCTAATCCAACCCCTTCCTCATCCGAACCGTCCATAGGCTGTTGGGCTTTCCTTTCCCTTTCGCCGCCTCCAGCAAAGCCCATGACACCAACCTTGCACACCATCACTTTGCTGCCACTCACTCGGTCGGCATTCATCGACAGGCAAGGATTCAAGAAAACTTGCAGCCTGTTCGTCGTTCATTCAATTTCGATTCATCATCATCCAAAGGTTGGTTACGCGTGAACAACTTTAGTTTTTTTCTTTTTTTTGAGAAACGTTACGCGTGAACAGCTGCCCGCGAGATCTTTATTGCAATTTGTATTTTATATTCAAGCTAAAAAAAGGCCAATAGGCAATTATTTGTTTTTGTCCCCACGAGGCCTTGTTGCCTCACGAAGCAACAGCTAGTTTTTTTTTAAAAAATCACGAAGCAACACTAGTGGACGCCACAACGGACGGACGCAGCGCCATGGGCCGAAAAACGGCGACGCTGGATTTTCCTAATCACGGCCCAAATACAGAGCCTACTTACAGGGCCGTATTGGAGGTCATTTGTACTCTTGTTTTTTTTTTCCTTTTTTATTGTTTGAAGAAGAAATAAAATAATTTTCCAAAATAGAGTGCTGGGAAGGAAAAAAAAAAAAAGGGGCTCCGCGGGGACCTCGTCGAGTGGCCTCGTGTGACTTACGTTTCCGTTTCTCTCGTGCTACCCGACAAGAAAATAAGGACGCCCAAATTTTCATTTGAGGGGTCCCTGTCATTTTCCGTTCGAATTCACGATGCGACAAAAATGACAAAATGGCACGTACTGCATGCCTGGTAATACAGAGCCACACATGGGACCGGGGCCATGTAGTCGACCGTCGGTGGAACCTCCAGCGACCTGAAACTTTACGGTTGAAAGCGAAAACTAAGGGCCTGTTTAGATTGTAGATGAAAATTTTTTGGATGTCACATCGGATATGTCGGAAGGATGTCGGAAGGGGTTTTTAAAAACTAATAAAAAAATAAATTACATAACTCGTCAGGAAACTGCAAGACGAATCTATTAAGTATAATTAATCTGTCATTAGCACATGTGAGTTACTGTAGCACTTAAGGCTAATCATGGACTAATTAGGCTTAAAAGATTCGTCTCGTAATTTTCAACCAAACTGTGTAATTAGTTTATTTTTTTTATCTACATTTAATGTTTCATGCATGTGTCCAAAGATTCGATGGGATGGATGAAAAATTTTTCGGTAGGAAACTAAACAGGGCCTAAAAATCGGGAACGCTTTCTTTTCCGGATTTTTTTTTGGAAAGGATACAAATATGCTAGGCCCTGGCAAGTTTCCTATACATTTTTTGGTAAATAGCTAGTATTTTTCTTAATATCTGGATTTTTCTTGAAATACTTTTTAAATATTTGGCCGTACATCAACTCGATGTATTGATGTTGAGATGAAATAAATTCTTTCTTTTCTAAAAGATATTTCTATTTATTTGTTTTTTATTAGTTATCTCGTTATTCATTCAGTTGCATTCGTGGCACCAACAACCATATATCCATCGCTAATAATGTTGTCTTAGCTTAAAGCTATTTTTTGTCATTCTTTTATCTTCATTTTTTCCACTCCGATTGGTACGGTTGTGCAATTTTTCACTGGTTTTAAAATTCCGACGCTCAGCCCACTCCAGTAGACTAGCTACATTGTTTGACTTTGTGCTTTATTAAACAGAAGTTGTCTTACAAGCATGTTCGCCCTTTAACTCCTTGAAGATTATAAGAAAGTGGCAACAGTTAACGTGCAAAATGGCAAATCTTGCATTCTTTGGTTTGACAATTGGAATGATCAGCTTCTGAAAACAGCTCTCCCAGAATTATATTCCTTTGCCAAAAATCAAAACCTCACAGTTGCAAAGTGGTTCTCTCAGCAACAGGCTTTAGCACTATTTAACCTGCCTCTCTCTGCTGAGGCTTTTCAGCAATTCCAAATATTAGAAGACTTGAAGAATGGACTGCACATCGTTGATCAGAATGACATCTGGAAAACTATCTGGGGTACCTTCTTAGTATCCAAAATGTACAAAAAGCTCAACCAGCGGGATCAGGTGCCACATACAACTATTTTCTTGGCTTTGGAATAACTATTGTAAACCGAAACACAAGGTCTTTTTTTGGCTACTAATGAAAGACAGGTTGAGCACAAGAAATTTGCTAAGCAGAAAAGGAATGCAGCTTCAGTCTGTCGAACTGTAGTAGAAGAAACAATGGAACACCTGTTTTTGAACTGCCCCTTCTCAATCCAATGTTGGGACATGATTGGAATCAATATGCATAATCAAACAGACATCTTGCAGGCAATAAGGCAAATAAGGCTTCAAGCAAACACCTCTTTATTCATGGAGGTTGCTATCCTAATGAGTTGGGCAATCTGGTGCAGCAGGAATGACTGAATCTTCGAAGGAATTCAACCTCAGCTAAGCAGGGTCAAAGATAAGTTTGAAAAGGAGTTGAGGATTGTAGCAACGTTTGACTTATGGATCCAAAATTTGTTGTAATCCTACTTTTTCACTTATTTTCTTCCTCTCTTTCTTTGTCCCTTAATTTGGCTATAATTTTTTGTTGTTTGTTCCTTTTTTTTGTACCTTGTTCTTGTAAGACTTCTGTTATTTTTTCAATAAAACTCCTGCAGGGGCCTCAGCCCCTCCAGTTTCGTAAAAAAAATGTAAAGCTCATTTTGTTTCAAAGAATTGTATTTGGATCGATAAACCCTCATAATTTATTCATAAAAGCGTTTGTAAACGATGTAATCTTATTTAATAATCAATAAAGTGTGTCACATGGCTTTCCTCAAAAAAGTCAAACTCTACCGATTTTGACAAACATTTATTAGTCAAATTATATACAATTTGTAGTGGACAAAAATTGGAACCACTAATATCTGGAAAACATTGTCACTCTAAATATTTTTTTGCTGATACAGAAAGATTATCACAGACTATGTGACTTGTGAAATGTCAGTCTCCTTATTTTTTTGGATAAAAAAGCTTTTGGCCTTTTGCATCATTCATCAGTTGATACAAACCAAAGTGCATTATATATTAGAATTCAGAAGAAAAAAATCTAAAAGAAGGACAATATGGGGCATCAACCACTTAGGTTTAAGAGCATCCACCCCACTAAAGCTCTTGTCCTTTTCTTTGAAAAAAATCCTGTTCTCCTAAGTCAATCCCTTTCATGATTTCAATTGGCCGTTTCTATGTAGTAGTATTTCACAACCGTCAGTGTTTCGGCTATTATTTTGTGATAATTAATTTCGTGGCGTTTTCTGTTGGTCGTTCGGTCATCGTTCATATGCAGTACATATTTCGCTGACATTCGATGTTCCCCGCTGTTTTCGGTTGCACACATTTTTCTATTACCAGTGTCGTGGTAGTTATTCGTGATTCACCTTCTGATTCGTAGTTCATGCCTAGCTACTGTACCTTATTATTCTCTAGCTCATGGATTCACCCTTGTGATTGGCCATAGAGGTCTCTTGTTCGTGCCTTGTCAACCGCACAGCATATTTAGCTAGTCGCTGCCTGCTGGCACTGGACAACAACCACTGCGCACTCACGTAGTCACGTTTGTATACACGACGAGCGAGCATGCAAAATCCGTACCAACATCATATCATTTACGCAGCAAGAGTCGGAGATGAAAGCATTCGATGGCCTCACCACTGCAGTACATAATTGTTTTTTTAAGAGGCAGTCACATTTTCGAATTCAGAATAGTTTCTGCAGTTGGATGGAAGAAGCACCAATCACCTCTACATAATTCACGGAGATTGTGGTTTGCACTAGATATGTTCCTGTAATAAGAAGCACCACTGCAGTTGGATGGAAGAAGCACCCATCACTGTCATGCACAACGCTTTTGTCCTTGAGAAGTGCTTCTTATCATTGGCCAGTTCTTGAGAAGAGAAAAATATATAACAGTGTATTGCATAGCGTTGCTTGCGAGCTTCTCACACATAGGGATGCCAATGGTTTTATTTACCGATGGGTATCACCAAGCAAACTCACACTCATCAGGATCTTTTTTACCCGTGAAAAAACTCATACCCATGTACGGGTACAAATTTGTGCCCATACTCATACCCATGCATGTACTGGTTACGTACGTGCTACGCACAGGTACGTGCAGATCGTGGGTGTATCCGCTGTATGGACATAGACACAAACAGACAAACTTGTACCCATACATAGGTATGGATTTCTTTGTGAGTGTAAAAAAAAATCTTAATGGGTGCGGATATGGATGAGTGATACCGTTGTGTGTAAACACATTACCATTCCTAGTCTCAAACAAGTCCAACGGTCCAGCTAAAGTGTTTGACTTTATGCTTGAAGTAGATGTTGTCTTACATGTGTATGTTCGCACTACTTTCATCTGTGAATCTATGAATGATATATAAAGCGCATTTTGTTTCAAAGAAGTCAAACTCAACTGATTTTGATAAATGTTTATTGGTCAGATGAGCTGGTTGGGTTCCTTGTGATGGAAACTGTCCACCCAGGTTCAAGTCCTCGACTTGACATAAGCGCTCATATTTTCTTAAATTTATTTCAGAATTTAACGCCGCTATGTGATTTAGTGGTAGGTGACGTGCCCATTAACAGTGAGGTGCCCGTGGTGACTTCGTTAATCTCGAGATTTGCCGGTCCAACTCGGTTCTTCGGAGGTGCTCCATAGGGGTAAGATGTGCGTACGTGCATGCGATCATATGAGTAAGTGTGCGCTCGCGTTTGTGAGTGTCTATGTCTGGGTCTCGCAAAAAAAAGACTATATACATGTTCAGTGGACAAAAAATGTGTCCATTAATTAGTATCTGAATGGTTGATGGGATGATGTTGATTATTTTTGATGAACCAATAATATCTGAAAACTTTCTCACTCAGTCACTCCAAACATTTTTTTTGTTGATACAGAAAGATTGTCACATACTATGTGACTTGTGAAATGTTAGCAATTATTATTATTTGGGTTAAAAAATCTCTTCCAACCTTTTGCATCGTTCACTGCATACAAACCAAAGTACATTATATATTATGAATTCAGGAAAAAAACATACTATAAAAGAAGGACAATATGGGGCATTAATCAACTACATATACAACTTAGCTATATATAAGGTCAGTCTCAATGCATAGTTTCATAGCACAGTTACCAAGACTAACCGAGCCACATGAGTTTCATGGGGATAAAACTCCTCTCTCATCTGATGAAACTCCATTTAATGATCCTGTCAAGTTATCAATTTTGCTTATATGACATCCTATTTAATGTGCATGACACTCCTATGAAATTTGCGTTGAGACTGGCCTAAGAGCATCCACCCCACTAATAAAGCTTTTGTCCTTTTTTGTTTGAATTTGTTTGGTCAATCATCCATGATATCGAGGTGTTTTCAATTGGTCGTATTCCTATGTAATAGCCGTCAGTGGTTGGGCTATATATGATTTTTGTGATAGTTTCGTGGTTGTGCTATATAAGAAAAAAAACACTACCGAATGGCTGACAAATTCGGCTGAAATTGACTTCTGCTCGTACTTCAAGTCTAGCGCAGAATACGCGTGAGCCTATTATTCTTATATTATTATTAGTAGATCATGGATTCACGGCCTCTTTTGTTGCCTTGTCAACAGCACCACGTCATATTAGTCGCTGCCTGTGCCTGGCCTTGTTTAGTTCTAAAAAAATTTGTAAAATTTTTCACATTCTTTATCACATCAAATCTTTAGACGCATGTATGGAGTATTAAATATAGACGAAAATAAAAACTAACTGCACAGTTTAGTTGGATATTGACGAGACGAATCTTTTGAGCCTAGTTAGTCCATGATTGTACAATATTTGTCAAATACAAACGAAAGTGCTACAATGTCGATTTCCAAAAAAATTTAGAACTAAACAAGGCTCACAACCACTGTACAGTGACGCACGTCTGTAACGCGTACACGAGGAGCATACAAAATTCGTCCAACACAAATACACAACAAGGAGAAACTGTAGTATATCATTAATAGTACTGTATGCAACAAAAAGAATCGGAAATGGAATAAAAAATGGGAAATGGAAGTAGTAATTGATCGCTGATGGGCGTGTCGAACAAATTTGAACAGATTAGGCCTTGTCTAGATGCCAAAAGTTTTTGAAGTTTAATATAGGTAGTATTTTCGTTTGTATTTGACAATTATTGTTGAACTATAAATTAGTTAAGAACTATAAATTAATTAAGATCAAAAGATTCTTTTTATAAATTACAGTTAAATTGTGTAATTTGTTATTATTTTTATCTATATTTAATATTTTAATGCTACGTCTAAAAATTTGATATGATAGAAAATCTTATAACTTCTAAAATTTAGGTGCATCTAAGCAAGGCCTTAGCCCTTAGTAGAGTCGTCGTACTACCGGCGGGCGCTGGGCGGAGACATGGCTGGGTTGGGTGGTTTTGTACGTTTGCTTGCTAATCCTGCCGCCGGTCCAGTTAGGCAGGCCATCTCGGCATCTCCATGCCAATCGCGATCTCCCCGATCACAGTCACTGCTACTGCTGCATGCTGTGCTAGTCCTACACCTCCTAGACCTTGCACCGACAGTGAGCACAGCCGTCGTCGTCTTCCTGTTCGGGCTGATTGTTGATTTTTTTTTTCATTTCGTCAATACTAATTTGTTATAAGAGAAAATTACTGTTCTATAACTGTAAAGTAAGCTTAAGCGAATGCAACTCGTCGAAGGCTACCGCCATACGGAGAAGGAGAACGCTCAACACAGAGCAGAAGATTTTTTGTTGGCAAGCAATCCACCCCGATCCGAGAGTAAAAGCTTCGCTACTCCGTAGTCTGATTTGAGGTGTTTCCTGACCGACAGTGGTGTGTGATGACGACAGGATTATGTTTGTCTATACGTGGCTCCAACAGAAGAAGAAATAGTAATGTCATCTTCAACGCTGTTCCGTTGGGATATCGGAAAGCGAGAGGGCTCGTCTCGTACAACAAGCAAGGGCAGAAGGAAGGAAAGGCCCTATGAGGGGCTGGGGATCTACTCTGCCGTTACCAAGAGGAGTGGAGCAAGAAGCTTCATTTCATTCGTTTGGCTATCACACAAACTATTATTGATGGTTAATTTATTGTGGGAGAAAAGCACCGTTGAACGATTTGCTCTTCCAAGTTCCATCATCCAACTTTTGGGTCCGAGGCTGTGGCCGGCACTGGCACTGGCAGTGGCAGCAACCGAGCAAGCAGTGCCGATGGATGTGCAAGGCCTTGTTTAGTTTCAAAAAATTTTGCAAAATTTTTCAGATTCCCCGTCACATCGAATCTTTAGATACATGCATGAAGTATTAAATATAGACAAAAATAAAAACTAATTGCACAGTTTGGTCGAAATTGACGAGACGAATTTTTTGAGCCTAGTTAGTCCATGATTGGATAATATTTGTCAAATACAAACGAAAAAGCTACAGTGTCGATTTTACAAAATATTTTGAAACTAAACAAGGCCCAAGTGCGACCGAATGGGCCACTAGCTCGTCGCTCTCGTGAAGCGATGTTGCAACCACTGCATCTCCACATGGTGCCATGCTTGCTGATGCCACACCATCCAATTCCAATCAGTGGCCTGCTTGCCCATCGACGATCAATGATCGATCATGGTCATGGACGAGGACGACGGCCCTTCCTAGGCCTTGTTTAGATGCGAAATTTTTTTGTATTTCGCTATTGTAGCACTTTCATTTGTTTGTGGCAAATATTGTCTAATCATAGATTAACTAGGGTAAAAAGATTCGTCTTACGATTTACAGTCAAACTGTGTAATTAGTTTTTTTTCGTCTATATTTAGTGCTTCATGCATGTGCCGCAAGATTCGATGTGACGGAGAATATTGAAAAACTTTCGTTTGTTTGTGGCAAATATTGTCTAATCATAGATTAACTAGGGTCAAAAGATTCGTCTCACGATTTACAGTCAAACTGTGTAATTAGTTTTTGTTTTCGTCTATATTTAGTGCTTCATGCATGTGCTGCAAGATTCGATGTGACGGAGAATCTTGAAAACTTTTTGGATTTCGATGGAAACTAAACAAGGCCCTAGTCTCCAGTTCTCCTCCTCCTGGCTGCTACACTACAGTTGCGTACCCTCTGCCCGTTCCTCTCCGCCGTCATGACGGCGATTCAGCGAGGAATTGAACTACTTGCCAGGTAGTAGGTCTACCTGTATCCCTAATGCTAAACTTCGCCTAGGCCTTGTTTAGTTCCCACCAAAATTTAAAAAGTTTTTAAGATTTTCCGTCACATCGAATTTTGCGGCACATGCATGAAGCACTAAATATAGATACAAACAAAAACTAATTACACAGTTTGCATGTAAATCACGAGACGAATCTTTTGACCCTAGTTAGTCTATAGTTGGACAATATTTACCACAAACATACGAAATTGCTACAGTAGCGAAATCAAAAAAATCGCATCTAAACAAGACCCTACTCTCCTACGTAGGAGTAGTGAAGAGGGTCGGTCATATATCTGGTACGAGTATTCTCATGTTGCAACAGGAGCAGTACTCTACTATTTCACTGCTGCTGCAATATGCTTTTCCGGCTCGTGGTGGATCTTGCCATACAGAGACAACTCGCCTTGCCTGTGAACGGAAGCTATAGCTTGTTCACGCCTTGTTGAGGCTCTGTTTGGTTCTCTTTGTTTTTTTATCACCCATCACATCGAATATTTGAACACATGTATGAAATACTAAATATATACTATTTGCAAAACTAAAACAACAGCTAGAGGATAATTTGTGAGACGAATCTTTTGACCCTAATTAGTCCATAAATAGACACTAATTGTCAAATAAAACAAAAATGCTTCAGTGCCTTTAAATTTTATCATCCTCAACCAAATAAGTTCGCCAAAATTTTTGAGTTTGACAACTGTAACACTTTCGTTTGTATTTGGTAATTATTATTTAATCATGAACTAATTAGACTCAAAAGATTTGTTTAGTAAATTGTAGACAAACTATATAATTAATTATTTTTTAATCTATATTTAAGACTTCATGTATATATTTAAAGATTCGATGTGATGAAAGATCTTGAAAACTTTTGAGAACTAAATAAGGCCAGGCCGAGAACCTGCCGTGCCTTCGTCGTCAAGTTGCCCCTACGTACTAGAACGCATCTTGTCCGTTTGGCAGTTTCAGAATTAGGGCCGGCAAAGCTTTGGTGAGTGGCGCGCAGGAACAACCACGCACGCTGCACGCACCGACTCCTTCCTTCCTACCCCTGTCTGATAAGCAAGATGAAAACGATGGCAAAGAAAGCAACTGATAACCGTGACAAAATAACAGAAGCATTATTATCAATAAATACACGGGCAGAAAAGAAAAGAACCCTCCTACTTAGTACTGGTACGTGGTACAGAACAGCACACTTAGAGCTTATTCGTTTGACAGAAAAATTATAGCAGAAAGATTTATTGTGAGAAAAAAACACTACAAAATAATAGATAAGTTTAATAGATAAACTCAAACGGACAGATCTTATTACTTAGATTCAGATACTCCTCTACAGTGCTACACTGCTACTGTATCCGCCGTACTCAGTTACCATAGCGTAACACGCGTGCTACACAGGTTTTCCGTTTTCACCACAGACACACACACACGAACCAGCAGCGTTGTTATTGTTACTGCCGACAGAGTACTAATCCAGATATCACTGCGTGGCTTTGTACACATTTAGGCCTTGTTTAGTTCATCCCAAAACCAAAATCTTTTCAAGATTCCTCATCACATCGAATTTTGTGGCACATGCATGGAGCATTAAATATAGATGAAAATAAAAACTAATTGCACAGTTTACCTGTAAATTACGAGATGAATTTTTTAAGCCTAGTTACTCTATGATCGGATAATGTTTATTAAATAAAAACGAAAGTGCTACGGTTCCGAAAGCCGAAAAGTTTTCGGAACAAAACAAGCCTCACAGTCACGACGTGTAGACACAATTGTGCTCCCATTTGATTATCTGCTGAGACTGGTTCAGTAAAACGGGGAAGGTTTACTGGCAATTTTTTTTTTGTCAACCTGCAAGACAAAAAGGCCGCGTGCCTTTTTCGCTTTTGCCGTGCTGTTCCTCAGCCGGCGCGGCGCAACTCGCGGGACGACGGGCGCGGACCCCGGCGGCGGCGAAAATTGCAACACGCAAATGTGAAGCAGACGCAGAAAGCACGGAAGGAAGCAAGCTGCAACTGCAAAGCAGCGGCGGCTTTTGCGAGCAATGCCGAGCTCTCTTTCAGATTTTCTTCTTGTTTTCAGCAGCTTCGTCGCCCCCTCATCCGGTCTGCGGTCTTTGTAGTACCTACCAACGCTGCACGCATGGACAAGTTTTCTTCTACTTGTTGTTTTCGCTCCGCGCAGACAAGTTTTTGTCGCCGGGTCGATGAGTCACGCGATTCAGACAGGCTTCCCGAGATTCAGAGAGGCCGCTCGTCCACACACAACACTTTTGCCTTGGCCATCGGGGATTTCCTGTACCAACGCGAGGAGATCGATACATTCTCAGCGCAGCGCATGTGCCGACTGCTTGATGGCCGTGTCACGTTGTAACGACAGTAGAATAGGAGGCAATGATTCCTTCGAATCGTGCAGTGAAGCCATAGATCTTCAGAATGATGAGGTCACCTCTCCAAGGCGACTCCGAGAGAGATTCCCAATCTCGCATAAGAATAAGAACAAGTTCAATAATACAACTCATTTGCTAGCTCTAATGCCTTGTTTAGATGCGAAATTTTTTTCGATTTCGCTACTGTAGCACTTTCGTTTGTTTGTGACAAATATTGTTCAATTATAAACTAACTAGGATTAAAAGTTTCGTCTTGCGATTTACAGATAAACTGTGTAATTAGTTTTTGTTTTTATCTATATTTAATGTTTCATGCATTTGCCGCAAGATTCGATGTGACGGGGAATCTTGAAAACTTTTTGGTTTTGGGGGTGAACTAAACAAGGCCTAAGGTTCTTTGCAGCTTTTCTTTCAGCCTACCCATATAATAGTTAGCTATACACTATTAATATATGGTCTACTTATCTTTCACATAAAGTTTCTTGGTTCCTGTATCTAAGCTCACTCCTTCCCTCCACCTCAACATTTCGCCAGCTTACAGCCTACTATAATACTTAGACCTTGTTTAGATGCAGCCAAACAGCCAAAACTTTTTGAGAAATGAGCAATTTTTGGAAGAATGAATCTAAACAGAGGCCTATAAAACTTGGGTTGTAATAAAAATTTATAATTTGGAACCTTAGAGCCCTAAAACTGTGTAAACTTGCTTAAGAGTACGTGTCTAGTATGTTGCAGACCAAAAAATAAAGATTGAGAAGCATTTAAACACCTATTTGGAATATAGGCCTTGTTTAGTTGGCAAAAATTTTATATTTTGGGAATTGTAGCACTTTCGTTTGTTTGTGGCAAATATTATCTAATCATAGACTAATTAGGGTCAAAAGATTCATCCCGCGGTTTACAGGCAAACTGTGTAATTAGTTTTTATTTTCGTTTAAATTTAATACTCCATGCATGTGCCGCAAGATTCGATGTGACGAAATTTTTCGGGAACTAAACAAGACCATAGTCCAAAGTTTTGGGATATAAAAATTTAGGATCTAAACAGCCCATTACTCGATCATGCCATGCCGCCATGCACCGTCGGTTCTGGAGCTTGGTCGTCCGCTCCCGTTCCCCATGGATCCCACGGTGGCGGCTACTCGAGCTATCAATAATGCGCTGCGTGTCAGCGAGCCTGTCTGTCTGTCTGTCTATCTGCAGCGTTTTTACACGGACTCACGGACCCCATATCCGGGCCAGTCCGCGTCCGGTCCAGCCCAGCGGCCCATTTTTCACGCACGTAGCACGTTACACTTGCCGGTGCTCGCTGGTCATGGTCAGCCATCTCCATTTTTTAATAGTAACCTTTTTTTTGTTTTCTCGGAAAGCTCCAGCTGCGCGCGTTCTTTTATTGGCAGGGGATGAAAATTGTGTTCCCGAAAACACAAGGAGTTAAAATACGAGTGATGGCAGTCTACTGTAAACAGAGAGAGAGAGAGAGAGGGGCCAGAGTTATGGAGAGGAATAAATGGAGGTGGCGAGGTGGGGAGAGAGGGACACGAAACGGACGCCACCCTCCCGGAGGCTCCTCTCCTCTCCTCTCTTCTCCCCACCTCTTCTTCCTCCTCGCCTTGCCGTGTTCACTCGTTCATCCATCCATCCAGTCCCCAGCTCACGAGCGCAAGTTATTGCGCGCCGCGTTTAGCCTCGGCGTGGGGGCTTCTGTTTTGCCTGTGTGGCGCTGGGGGGCAGCAGGTGCGGTGCCGCGTGCTCACGACTCACGAGAGAGGGAGGCTCTGCTACTCTGCTCTTGAGCTGCTGCTGCTCTGGAGATAGAGGAATAGAAGGCGGCCGGGGCAGGGGAGGTGAGGCACGGGCATGGGGATGGACGGCGGCGGCGGCAAGCTGCCGTACAGCTACGCGGCGCACCAGGACGGCGGCAAGCTGGTGAAGAGCTTCAGCCGCGTGGAGCCGCGCAAGTTCGGGCTCGGCCTCGTCGCCGGCTTCCTCCTCGTCACCTGCGCCTACTTCTCCACCGCCAAGTTCGACGCCATCCACATCGCCATGAGTAAGCCCCGCCTCCACACCGTTCCCTCGTCTGTCTCCGCCGTCCCGTCCCGTCCCATCATCCCCGGTTGCAATCCATGGCTGCTGCTAACTCTCTGAGTGTTTGCTGGAGCAGTCAGCCCCATTTCCAGCAATGCGGCTGGGATCGGCTCGCTGGTGGGCGCCGCCGCCGACACCTCCAACTCCAACTCCAAGCAGCAATTTGGTGAGCCGTCAGCTAATCCCTAGGATCTCCTCCAAGTACAGGGCGAACTCCCTACTCACATTAACTGATCCCATCATCAGTAACAAGGTTACTGTAGTACCAATCCACGACCTGACCTGACCTGACGACCTTCTTTCGTGTTCAGATTTGGGCAAGCGAGACCCGTCCATGTCCGAGGAGGGGAGCAAGGCCGAGGTGCTCGAGAAAGACGACGGCAAGGCTTCCCCTTCGGGTTCCGGGCCAGGTAAACACCACCGCCGTCCATCACCGGCAAGGCATCCCCTGTTGTTTTCGAGATTGAAGTGGCCGTGCTTGCCCTTCCATGGGGGTCAAGCTGTCCGGCCTCGTGTGCCACCCGTACTCTCACCGTCCTGCACCGCTGCACGCAAAGCCCAAAATCTGATAAAAAAGACTGGTTTTCCCCCGTTCTCCTTTCTTTTCGTCCTCTAATCGCTTTAGCTTCTTTTTTTCCCCCTCTCATCAGATTCCGGCCGCAATGCGCCGCTGGAGGACACGAGGAGAGACGAGACTTTTGTTGGGGACAGCGGTGATGCGAGCGGCGTCCCCGCGTCTTCCGCGGCGGCGAATCCTGCCGCGGCGGGTGGCAACGGTGAGGCGGTTCCTGCCAAGGACGATGACGCCGCCCCCGCTGCTGCCGGTCTTCTTCCTCCCGTGTCGTCAGAGGAAGCCGCGAACGGCACGCAAGAATCAGGTGAGAAAGCAATCACTCAACCTCCAACTGCTAACTTACTGCTACTAGTATCACTCATTAAAGCAAGATAAATGCTTTGCTCTTTTGTTTGATTGATTGTTTGTTTCCCTCTTTGGGGAAGGGAAGGGTAAATGCAGGATTTTAACGAGCTGCTGTGTTCTTGGTCAGGTGGTCTTGAGGACGAGGAGCTGCAGGTGCAGGATGCTGTTGCCAATCCTTCCAAGAGGAGCAACGACTCCGCCGCCGCCGCCGCCATCACCACCCCAAGCAGCAGCAATGGCAGCTCGCTCGCTGTGGTTCACTCTGACCCTGCCATCCTCCCTGCTCCCGCGCAGCAGATTCCTCCTGCTACGCAAGATGTCAAGGCTCTTGCTGATCAGCATGTTCCAGCGATTCCAGAGGTTAAGCAAGCAGGTATCCTCCCTGATTCTTCTCTTCTTTTGTGGTAAAAAAAATGTTTTCTCTCCTGCAAAAAATTACCCAGCGAAGGAGAGAAAAGACCGTCCTTGCAATTCTTCAGGATCCTAGGCATGTCGTTGCAAAATGCAGATTGGTCAGACTACCAGTCGTAGTGTTTTCCTCCACGCGCAATTTTTTTTTTTTGCAGTCTTGGCCTATCTCAACGCAAGGCCCTATGCTGTTGCTGCTCTTGGACCACTGCTTTTGATTACACTCTCTATCCTCTGTGTCCGTGCCGCTATGTCTCATCTTCGTCGCCTTTCTTGAGATGAGAGCAACGTACTAGGCAGCATCATCCCGTTCCAATAGCTGATGGATTGCCCCATTTCTAGGCCTCTCGTGTGATCATAATTCCGTAGGGTCCGGTGGACGGTGGTCTACCATGAACCTTGTTCATTCTCCGAATCTCCGTCAAGCTCCTTTTCCTGCTACTATTAAAGAAAAAAAAAACACTCTTTTGGAGTTGCTTTTCTTGTCCAGCCGGTCATTCCATGATTAGCTGACAAGCAACGTGCTAAACTGGTTTTTTTAATGGTTGCAAAGATTCGGAGACGACGCCGGCGCGGGAGTGGAAGCCGCTGTGCGACCTCACCTCGAACCGCCGCATCGACTGGTGCGAGCTCGACGGCGACGTGCGCGTGCTGGGCGCCAACGCCAGCGTCACGCTGGTGGCGCCGCCGGGCGCGGACGACCGCACCTTCCGCGCGGAGTCGTGGCGCATCAAGCCGTACCCACGCAAGGCGGACCCGAACGCGATGCACGTCGTCCGCGTGGTGACCGTGCAGTCGGTGTCCGGCGGCGGGGCGCCGGCGTGCACGGACAGGTACGACGTGCCGGCGCTGGTGTTCTCGGACCGCGGGTACACGGGCAACTACTTCCACGCGTTCACGGACGTGATCCTGCCGCTGTTCCTGACGGCGCGGCAGTACGCCGGCGAGGTGCGGCTGCTGGTGACGGACCTCCAGGCGTGGTGGGTGGGCAAGTTCTCGCCGGTGTTCAAGGCCATCTCCAACTACGAGCTGGTGGACCTGGACAAGGACCCGCGCGTGCAGTGCTTCCGCCACGTCCAGGTCGGGCTCACCAGCCACGACGACTTCAGCATCGACCCGCGCCGCGCGCCCAACGGCTACTCCATGGTCGACTTCACCGCGTTCATGCGCGCCACCTACGGTCTCCCGCGCGGCGTCGCGGCCGCCGACGCGACGAAGCGGCCGAGGCTGCTGCTGATCGCGCGCGCGCGGACGCGGCGGTTTGTGAACACGGAGGAGATCGTGCGCGGCGCCGAGAGGCTCGGGTTCGAGGTGGTGGTGTCGGAAGGCACGCACGAGGTGGCGCCATTCGCGGAGCTCGCCAACAGCTGCGACGCCATCATGGGCGTGCACGGCGCCGGGCTGACCAACATGGTGTTCGTGCCGACGGGCGGGGTGGTGATCCAGGTGGTGCCGCTGGGCGGGCTGGAGTTCGTGGCGGGCTACTTCCGGGGACCTTCCAGGGACATGGGGCTGCGCTACCTCGAGTACCGGATCACGCCGGAGGAGAGCACGCTGATCGACCAGTACCCGCGCGACCACCCCATCTTCACGGACCCCAACGGGATCAAGAGCAAGGGATGGGAGTCTCTCAAGGACGCATACCTCGACAAGCAGGACGTGCGGCTGGACATGAAGAGGTTCCGGCCGACGCTCAAGAAGGCCATCGCGCACCTCAGGAAGGCCAAGGCCAAGGCGACCAACGGCGGCGGCAACTAAGAGTCGGCGTCGCCGTGCGTGCATGTGTTCATTCATCCTCCTCTTACTCTACTCTTCTGTTTTTTTTTCTTCCTTCCTTTTTCGGGTTATGTCGGTGTATGTAGCAAGCAGAAATCGACCAAATGTATGATATGGCAGGGAAAGAAGCTAGAGCAAATCATATATTCTCTCTCTCTCTCTCTCTCTCTCTCTCTCTCTCTCTCTCTCTCTCTCTCTCTCTCTCTCTCTCTCTCTCTCTCTCTCTTTTTTTTTCGTTTTTTTGGATGGGATGGATTATGCCAAGTGACCAGGAGTGAGGGACAATGGTGGAGCGGGGAGTATGATCATGAAGCATGACAGCAAGCAGCGTACAAGGTTTAGATGTTTGTTGGGTTTTTTTTATGTAGCATTTGTTCCTTGTGTTTCTTGGGGCTTTGGGTGGTAATAAGCTTGTTTAGGCGATTATTAGTTAGTACAAATGATGTACACTTCAATACATACACGGCTACATATATGAGCAGTAAAAAGGATGGTCATTTTTTCTCATCTTCCATAGTGACCTGTTTAGTTCCAAAAAATTTGCAAAATAAGAATAGTAGTATTTTCGTTTGTATTTGATAAATATTGTCCGATCATAGATTAACTAGGCTCAAAAGATTCGTCTCGCAAATTATAAGTAAATTTTGTAATTAGTTTTTCTTTTATCTATATTTAGTGCTCTATGCATGTGCTGCAAGATTCGATGTGATGGGGAATCTGAGAATTTTGGCAAAATATTTTGGGAACTAAACAAGGCTTGCGCTTACCAGGTGGATATTCTTCATTGTGGATTTTGGCCCCAAGAGACCAAAAGAATCTAAAATAGACTCAAGAGGTACTCACGAGGGCAATAAATTATGTATTTTGGATGGAACTAAACATAACCATAAAAACTTTGACATTTTGTATTCTATCGTTCCAAAGTAGTTGGTATTTTGTATTTTGCATTTTATGGAAAACTAAAGTACTAAACACCCCCTAATTAAAATTTACTATCGGCATTGTAAAAAAACACAATTTTAGATGCATTTTCAGTTAAAATGACTAAATTTTAACTAAATATATAGATAAAAATATTGCTATTTATGACACAAAAAAATATAGTATTAAAATATGTTATATGTGGAATCTAATGTTACCTATTTTGTACCATAAATATTAATAATTTTTTATATAAATGTGGTCAAACTTGGCATATATTTGTATGTTTTTATTTATACTTTATTTGCTTCCCATTCATAACAATTAGGACCCTGTTATAAGGCCTAATTTGGAATACAGGAAATTTTCTTGTCTTCCGCGTTCTGTAAAAAAAATAAACTGATTCTTGATGAAATTTTTATAGGATTTATGTGAAATTCTAGCTTTACATGGAGGCAAACATTTTTGTGTAAACATTTTTACAAAAATCTAAAGCAGCCACCCTGTTCGCTTAACTGAAAACCATGACTAAAAATATTGTTCGCTGAGTTATTATGAAAAAGATATATTCGATAGATAAGGTCAAGCCAACGGGCTAAACATGAGCCGTAACATTTGGTGGTACGGTTAACACGGCGTGTGAGATTTGCAAGTTGGAACGATGCTGGTAGTTGCCAGCTACGGATCAGTACGATCTTGTGTTGGTCTTGGGATAGCAGCTGGAATAGCACAAACATAACGTACGCTGAACACCCGATCCCGGGCGGTGTGTCGTGTAAAAACTGTAAAATAGGCAATTATAGAACATTTATTTTCTAGACTCGAGGTACGTTCATTTGATCCCTCCTGTCTGCTTTCGCTTTGGAATGATTAGGCCTTGTTTAGTCACAAAAGCCAAAAACAAAATTTCAAGATTCTTCTCGAATCTTGCGGCACATATATAAAACATTAAATATAGATAAAAAACTAATTATATAATTTATCTATAATTTACGAAACAAAACTTTAAATCTAATTAGTTCATCATTAAATAATAATTATTAAATAAAAATAAAAATACTACAATCCTTAAAACTTTTTACCTCCTCAGCTAAATAACACCTGAGAAAAAAAATTTAGGACCTCTCGATGCCAAAAAAAAAAAAGAAAACCCACGGGAAACCGCAAAGCATGTCCTTTCGTACGTACATGATGTTGTGTGTAGGAGTAGGAGTATCAGGGATTCAGGGGCAGGGGGTTTTACCATCTTGGCCATTCTCTCTAAATCTCTAATCATCGCATTGTCACGCCAATCATGCATCGACAACGTACAGTACTACTAGTACTTCACTACAGAACCAATACTGTAGGAGTACTACTAATTTGTCATTGTGGCATGGGAACATGATGTGGGTTTTCCAGATTGTTCTCGGTGCTATAAACCCATTGGTTAGGAGTACGTAATAATACTTAGGGCCTGTTTAGATCGTGGCTATACAAAGCCACGCCATGCATTGGCAAAGTGCCTCTCGCCACAGGTTGCGGCGAAGAAATCGTCGGCCACGCTCGTCACAAATTTGCCACACTCTATATGCGCTGAACGACATGTGATTAGAATTCTGTGACTGTCCAAGATTAAAAATAAAATCAAACAACTGTCAAAATTGGTGTGACCGTCAAACTTTACTCATAGCGAGTTGTAGCCGTGATCCAAACCGGCCTTTAGTACTGCAGACATAATTAATCATGCACATGCATGCTGCTGACTACTATACTATTCTGTTACGTGAAAAACACTGGCGCTGCCGACACACGGTGGAGGCACCTCGTCTGGATCTGTGTGCGTGAGTGCATGGGAGAGAACGTGAGCCTCTGGACCAGGCGCACGTTGGCGGACCACCAACAAGTGACGAGGAGGATCTCGCGCTCACAAGGCACCGCACTGCACGTCTCTGCACGTAAATAAAAACCCAGGAGGGACCGTGATTTTTTATTTGATGACGACTGAGCTCATCAGTGAGGTCTGCCAATGCAACAAAAACAAGACAAACACAAAGATAATCTATCTCCATCTCGATGTGGCATAGTATATGCTTGCATACTGCATATGTATACGCACCCATATCCTGGCTGTTTTTTTTTCTCGATCTGAATAAACAACTCGAGAACTTGAAAAATAAAAAAAAACACTTGCTTGAGGAAGAACGAAGCAGAGGCCTGGGCTTACGTACAACGTACCAGTACGCCAATTAACGTATTCCGGGAACATACATATCATGCATGCTAAGTACGTAGGAGTACACGTCTGAAGAAGTACATACTAATGCTCGCCGTACATGCATATGCTACTCGATCGACTTTGTGTGTTGGCTAGGTGGCATGAGCACGACGCACGTACTATTACGTAATGTTTTTTTTCGGATGGTGTGGTGTACGTACGTAGTAGTAGTAGCCTAGTAGGAGTAGGAGCTAGCGTGCTGGGGCAATTGGCAATTGGTTATTATATGGTTGGTGAGGAATAAACACTAGTGTCGTCATACGTACGTACCAAGACTAGGACCAGGAATGATATTATGATACAGTATACGGAAGCTAATACAGTGTGTGTGTGTGTGTGTATATATATATATATATATATATATATATATATATATATATATATATATACACGCGCACACACACACACAAGGACCATCCTCACCCCGTCTCTGCGTGGACCATTTTAAGTTCTCTGCATGTGCGTGAGTGGTGGTCAAGTTGTGATATGATGCAGCATGATGCATGCATGCGACTCTCTGCTTGGTTTATTTTTGTTCAAAAAACAAGTAACGGGTGGTACGTACCTGCATCGATGATCGATCGGGACCATCACTTGGTACGTAATCAGATCATCATTCCTTGAAAAATAATCGCAAGGATTAATTAACCGGCGACATGACACGAGATCTCTCTCCGCTCATGGGGTCTCGTTCTTCTCTTTGTCTTCTCCCGTTCCGGCCGTGGACGGCTATTGGACGTCGTCAGACGTCACTGTTCATTGGGGGAAAAAAAAGAAACGGTTAATGGATCTCTGCAGTTTGAACGATGGGGCAGGCCGGGCCACACACATTTTCGTTCGCAGAATGCATGATTGATCATGGGGAAGGGAACGAATTCAATCAATCAGTCAATATGAAGTCCCACCGACGGCTTCCATTTCTAGGCCTTGTTTAGTTCACCCTGAAATCGAAAAAATTTTCAAGATTCCCTGTCACATCGAATTTTGCGACATATGCATGAAGCATTAAATATAGATAAAAATAAAAATTAGTCACACAGTTTGACTGTAAATCGCGAGACGAATCTTTTGACTTTAGTTAGTTTATGATTGGATAATATTTAACACAAACAAACGAAAGTGCTACAGTTCCGAAAACTTTTCAGTTTTGGGAACTAAACAAGGCCCTAGTTGATAATTCCATGCATGCCATGCCAGGATCAGAGCCCCAGCAGCTAGCTAGCAAGGCCTGTTTGGTTGTTTAGACACATATATGAAGTATTAAATATAAACTATTTATAAAACTAAAAACATAGTTAGAGAGTAATTTACGAGACGAATTTTTTAAGCCTAAATAGTCTATAATTGAACACCTCAAACTAAACACCCAGTAATTCAGCATGCATTTCGTGCTAACCGTGTAGGAATTGAATTAAGGAGCATATTAGCATATAGTATCATCAGCATATAAACAAAAAGCGGCTTGCACGTATGTCGAACCTCCCAGTCGACATAGGATCAACATATCGTTAAACAACAAGGGTGTGCTGGTACCATATGATTCGGAGAGACCTTCATCTCTCCGATTGTCAAAACCAATGAATTCTGCATGCTCCCCTGTTTCTAGTTGCCAAACCAATAATTCCTGCAGTCAAACCGAATCGTGATCGCCACTTCTACACTTGGGAGCCGCATATAGCCCATAGCCACGGCCACGAGTGCCCATTAGCATTGTTTTTCCTCTTGTTATATCATCTTATTACCCTAAGTTTATTGTCAAGACATGCTATTTTTATTTTTTTGACCAAATATATATTAAAAAATATTAATATTTATAGTACATATAATTAGTATCATTAGATAGATTATTCAATATACTTTTACTATAAAGTTATTTTAAAATATAAATATTGATGATATTTTTACAAATATAGTTAAATTTAATAAAGTTTGACTGCATGAATACCTGGCATAATAAAGTTAAATTTAATGAAGTTATTTTAAATTTCGCTACTGTAATACTTTCAGCTTTATTTGATAATTATTATTTAATTATAGATTAACTAGGCTCGTCTCGCCAGGTAAACTATGCAATTGGTTATTTTTTCTATATTTAATACTTCATGCGTGTTCCGCAAAATTCTATATGACAGGGAACCTTGAAAAAATTTGGGAACGAAACAAGGCCAAAGGCCTTGTTCGGTTGCGTATTGTAGCATTTTCGTTTTTATTTGGTAATCATTGTCCAATTATAGACTAACTAGACTCAAAAGATTCATCTCGTGATTTACATGTAAATTATACAATTAGTTTATTTTCGTCTACATTTAATGTTTTATGCATGTGTCGCAAGATTTGATGTGACGACGAATCTTAAAACTTTTTGGCAACTAAATAAAACTTAATTTGCTGAAACTTTTTGAAAGACCGATGATTAGCTGAAACTGCTGGAAGGAGAGGGGAGCCCCAGCCGTCAGCATGCACCTCACTAAGTCCAGTGTGCCACGTTTTCAAGCATGTGCGCGAGCGAGGCAAAATCAGCAGCACATGCAGATACTGATGCATGGAGGAAAAAGTACTCGTAGCATGGGACTCCACTGCTGGACTGATGCAGGCGTCTGCGTGGCCCCAGGGGTCCTCTCATCAGAGTGATGGAAAGTGGATGCCTGACCTGACCTGACTTGGCCGCTGCTACTGCTACTGATGGTCTTCCAAATAGATACGCACGGTTTTTCTCCGGTAAAATTTGATGAATTAAATCAACAATTTTTTTCTTATTTTTTTTTCATTTAGTTTATTTAATTATATTAGAGAAAAACCAAGTATCACCACGGTCCCTATTGCTAGCATGGCACGCCGCACGCAAACCTTTCCAGCCTTCCTCGTGCTTGCCTCGCGTGTGGCCGTGTGCAGTCGCAAGTGTCGGTGGTTAGCGGGCGTCGACTATATACCTCTGTAATTTTGATGAGATCATGACAGCCATTACCATTTCGAGTCTTGTCGAGCGAGACGGTTGGTCTGTCGGTACGAGAGATGGATGCCAACGTTGCCTGGTGGCCCAAGGACTCCGTTGTCGTACGTAGGTGCTCTCTCCCCGCTCCGATCCCCGTCGCTTTCGGGCCTCCGCCGCATCGGAACGACGCTCGCTTGCGGACGACGATCGAGGCATACGCCAGCGGCCAGCCTCCGTCCCCGTCCCCGTCAGCTACCAAAGTCTAGCTGTGTTCACATGCGTGCGATGCGGATGCTGCGCACGTGGTTGGCATGTCGTGTCGATCGCGCCGTCGTTGGCATGCGACCTGCTGCATGCTGTCCGCAAGAGACAGCACACGCCCACGCGCGCCAAATGCAAGCCGTGTCACCGTGTCGGTGGAATAATCTCCGTCACAAGTTCCCAAACGAGTATAAATTTCCCCTCAACTGACGAGCGAGGAAGTACGTAGTAGACTTGTACTGGTACCAGCATTTGCCTCTGCTGCCGAATTCGCGTTGAACGTGCCGCGAGGGACGGGGCGACCTTTGAATTTGTTGGAAAGAGAAGAAAAAAAAAAGTGGGCAGAATCTGGCAGGGTCGTCCCACACTAAATTCCTCACATTTTGACATATTAAAAAGAAAAAGTCAGAAAATGTTAGGCTGTTGCATTGCAAGGCTGTTTGTTGCCTGTCGGTCTCCGACAAAAATGTTTAACTAGCCGCGCCCCCGTAACGTGCCGGTCACAAGGCCGATTGTTCCCGATCTGAAAGTCTGAAACCAGAAACAAAAAAAAAGAGGGAACGAACGAAAGAAAGCGCAAGAATGTGGCAGCAGCAGTAGCAGCAGCACTCAGCCGGATTGACCTGGCCCGGAAACAAAAAAGCTTCTGGCACTGGCACCGCCAAGTCGCCAACATGTCTGGCACCCACGCTAGGCCGCCGCTGCCAAATTGCGGCTGGCGCGGGGGCACGGAGGAAATCGCTCCACTGATTCCGGCCAAGGCCTTGTTTAGTTCATCCAAAAAAAAATTAAAAAGTTTTTAAGATTTTCCATCACATCGAATATTACGGCACATGGCATAAAGTATTAAATATAAACGAAATCAAAAACTAATTGCATAGTTTATCTGTAAATCGCGAAACGAATTTTTTGATTCTAGTTAGGCTGTGTTTAGTTGATGAAGCGAAAAATTTCGCGACGCTGTAGCACTTTCGTTTGTTTGTGGTAATTATTGTCCAATCATGGACTAACTAGGATCAGAAGATCGTCTCGTATATTTCGACCAAACTGTGCAATTAGTTTTTATTTTTGTCTATATTTAATACTCCATGGATGCGTTCAAAGATTCGATGTGATGGGAAATCTTGAAAAATTTTAGGTTTTTAGATGGAAGTAAACAAGGCCTTAATCTATGATTAGTACCATGAACAAACGAAAATACTAAAAAAATTTCAGATGTAAACTAGGCCCAAGACAACGCGAAGTCTTCTGTGCTGTGATGAACGCGGGCGGCCAGGCAAGAGTATTCCACCAGAATCAGCGTAAGAAAACGCGGCAGCCGCCACGTCGACGAGGCCCGCCCAACCCCAGCAATCTCAACTGCTGTTGGGCCGACTTTTGCCAGCGTGTTGGGTCACTTTCGCGAGGGACGCAATCGAGACTCGTGGGCTCCCACATCCAGGATATAGACTTGGGCCTAATTCACAGATGGGCTCAACTTTCTTCTCACAATGGGGGCATATCGATCTACTAGTGCTTCTAGTCCCGTGAACATTTTCACCTTTTTCAGGGAAGAACAGGCAATCTAGAATGGGCTCTTCCCGGCAGGTGCAGTCCAATCCGAAGCTGGGTGAATACCTCGGGCGCGTTGCTACGGATCATTTGTGGAAACTTTATATTGTTGAATGCAAATAGAGCAAACTTTGCATCTAGGGGTTGCAATTGTAGCTAAAATTTTCTTTATTGTATGTATCATCATCCATTTTATTTATTCGTTCAGTCTTGATAACATTCATAACGGGCTTGTGCGCCACCGCCAAACAAATTTGTGGAAAAACTTTATTCGTCCACTCACAAGGTTTTTTTCTTTTCTGAAGGCTGACTTACGACATACTGCATACGTCAAAAAGAATAGAGGTCCTGTTTTTTAGGAGTCAGGTAATTATAAATTTGATGAGATTTACAGAAAATACTATAAATATTTATATATTAAAAATATGTTATTATAAATTATATTTCATGATTAATTTAGTAATATTTATTGTGCATCATAAAGATTAGTTTGAATTTTCAAAAACAAGTTTTTCATTCTTGTAAGACTGATGAGGTTGGGATGGAAACAAGATGCTTATTTTTCCGATATCCATCTATACTGAAAGGGTCTAAACCCTATTTGGACAATATGTATATAAATTATGATATTTAATATCCATACTGTATTTGAATCCAAATACCTAAAGTTGGATTTCTGATAGAGTATAACAATATCAGACATATTTTACACTATCCATATTCAACTCCGAATCCCAAAAAGTAGAAACCACTACCTATTTAATATCCTAAGAGCATTTCTAGCAACACTACCTATTTCCAATTTGGGTAGTGAGAACCAAAAAAACTACTCTAGTAGACTACCTACTAGAGCTCCCAGACTTGTTAGCTACCAAGATTTCCCCTTCCACTGCTTAATCTTTTTGGGCCAACAGTGACTACCCAAATTTTTTTTGTCTTCTTGTAACACTCTGGTGATAAGCAAACTAAAACGTGACATGTCATCATATGCACTGGCATTACATCTGAGTTGATAACCTGGATGTGCATTCAATAAAAACAAGTTTTAAATTTTTATGCTTGTGCTTAGTGGATAAGGTATGTTTAGGTTTAAAACCTTTGGGTGAAAGTTTTCCGAGAGCTTAAGGGGGGAAGAACCCTAATTTTAAAACCCTGGATTTGCCCCTTTTTGTGCAATTCAAAAACCAAGCAAAATTTGAAGTTGAGTTCAAAAGCAAAGTTGTAGATCTTGTCAAGATGTACTACTTTGGTGTTTTGAGTTTTTGAAGTTTCAGTACAAAATTCAAAGTAATTTTGAAAATACAGATTTCCGGAAATTGTCCCCTTTTCCAATTTGCATCTCCAATTCAAAATCTATTTGGAATCTTGAAAAGTGGCCAACATAAAAGTTGTAGATCTCAAAAAGTTAAACAACCTTCATGTTGGGAATTTTTCAAGTTGTTTTGGAAAATCAAAAGTAATTTTGAAACTTCTAATCTGTCCCAATTCAAAATTGGAATTTTTCCCAATTTGAGATTGGAATTTCAAACTGTTTGGCTCAAATTCATCCCTTTCCATTTAAAATCAGCCTTGGACCTTTAAAGATGTTTTGTAGTATTCAAAATTCTGAGCATTTGATATTTTGGCATATTTTCATCTTCTATTCAAATTTTCAAAGTATTTTGAGTTTTCAGAAAGGGTGCTTTGGGAGGAGGGGGGGATAAGTTCTAGCCCCTGTTCATGGCGGTGCGCAGCTGGGCTTGGACCAGCATTTGCCAGCGCGTGAGCGCCGTTTCACCTCGTCTCAGCACGCATCCGTCTCCGTGGCATCAAGTAGCAGCTGCTGGCGTCTCTTCTTGCTTCGTGGCGTCCCATCCTGAGCTTGCCGACCTTGTCTTGCCACCGGAGCACCGACGGGCAGCGGCTCGTCCAACTCCAAATTCACCGCAGCGGTTGATCCTTATCAAAATTCACCGTGGACATAAAGTGGTTACCTCCTTGCGCACCTCCCGAACCTATCCTTCCTTTCTCTTTCGCACCAGAGCCACGGAGTTCGTCGTCTTTCTCTCCGCCGGCGACAGAGCGCCGCCGTGGGCACTTCATCGTGGCCAGGCCACCCCGTAAGGTTTTGAGTCGAGGTGAGGGACGTTGGAGCTTCACCTTGATGTCCTGCAACTCATGCTCTCTCTCTTTTCCTTTGGGCGCGAGCAGGATCACCGGAACGACGCCGTTGAGCTCGGAGCGTCCGCCCGACGGCACCGCCTCCGTCGCCAGCAGCTTCGGCTACCTCCCCGAGTCCCACAATGTGAGCACCATGCTCCCTGTTTCTCCCCGAGCCTCCCTGGCTTGCTCGTTTGCGCTCTACCGAGCCCTAGTGGTCGGTCCATGGTCGGCTATGGCGGTCGCCCGCCATTCGCGTGGCCGAGATGGAAGGGAGGGGGTAGAGCACGTTTGGGTGATGGCCATAGCATCGCAAAGCCGAGGCAGAGCCGTTGCGCACCTTAAAGTGGGTTGAAACCCCGCCGGCGACGGCTGAAGTCGCGGCCGAGCCGCCGTGTGTGAGGGAGAAGGAGCTGACGGGTGGGACCTCCCCGTCAGCGACCTTCAGAGAGAGGGAAGGGGAGCAGCGCGCGCGGCGTCCGCGCGGGCGGAGCTAGAGTGGGCCGGCCTGCGGGCCGAATTCCGGCCACTCACTGCAGTGCTTTTCTTTTTTCTTTCTATGTAGTTTTTGTTTTATATTTGAATTTGTGTAATAAATCTTGTGTAGATCCAAAAATCATGGAAATTTTTGTGTAGATTCTATAAAATAAGTAGAACACAGGAAAAATATTAGATTTTATTTTATGCTAGTTTGCATGTATATATAAATTGCCTCTGTTTAATAATAAATAAATCTTCCATGATTTTTAATAATTTATGGGTATATCCAAAAATCATGAAATTTGACATGTGAACTTGTGTTACTGTTATCTAGCTTCAGGAATAATTTCAACTCTTTTTGATAAAGTATGATCTGTTCCATAATAAAGCTATTTAAAATAATTATAAAAGAAATAGAAATAATTAATTCCTTTAGGATTTGTGTGATGTTTTGGATTGATTGGCAACCAGTGGTTACTTAGCATGATATGCTCCCTGGTTATGGTTTATTTCCTATAAATGATCTTTGTTGTATGATGGTTTCACAACCTTGCTTAATGAAGATGATAAAACTTGCTTAGTAGTAATCTATGCTTTGATAGTTAGATTAGTTTGTTTCTATACCGTGAAGGTAAGTTGTACTCGAGGCAGTCATGTTTGATGTTATTATCCAAGAACATGTAACCTCTCTTTATCATGTCATGAGCATATAATTGATCATGCATATGCACCTTTACGTGTAGACTACGCTCCGGAGGAATCTAATCCTCAGTGGGTTGCTTCCGAGTTTGTGGATCCATCTGGTTTTGCTGAGTTGTCGGACTTCCCTTCCGGCCAAGGCAAGCCCCGGACATTAAACCCTATCCTTGTATTTTCATAAAGTTATTTATATTACTTGAGTTAATATGATGCATTAGGTGAATAGGAGTTGAGTGAATCCTATTTGCTGCATTATCTACCTTGATGATTTCAATATTAACCTTGATACCTGTTTTATGAAAATACTTAGTATGCTTAGCCCTGCTTATTAGATAGGTTTTCAAATGAGAAAGTTTGAAGGGTTGTTGTGGAATACTTTTATGATCAATGATGTTTCAACTTGAGACCGGTTGGTGGACTTGCTTTAAGAACGGAGTCTTAACGTAGTGTCTCCAACTGTGTCGATTAAAGACCGTTCCGTTGGTGGCCTGCTGTGATTGAGACCTTTGAGTACAGCCCACATGCGATGGTAAGCCTTACCTATAGCTATTCCGATACTTGAGAACGGCTAACCGCGTACTGGGAGTGGAGAGATGGCGAGAGTAGCGTGTACACACCTTACGGATCTGAGATGATCGGGAAACATCTAGATTGGCTGTAGGATGGTGGTGTACTGTACTCTCGGGTGACGCTGGACCCGTTCTTGTATGGGAGGATCTATAGAAAAAGTTGACATATGCAAGATTAAGTTCTACATATGTCGTGTGGTACTGAATCCCCAGCTGGGTTTAATCGATTCGAATCGCCGTGTTTCCTCGGATATGGAGCCTCAATCCTCACCCCATCATCGTAGTAATAAATGGAACTTTGGTATAAGAAAGAGGTGGTATGCTTATGAAAGTTTGATAATAGTTTTGGTTAGTTATAAATGATGATCTTGAGTTAAAACTTAAAAGTAGGTCTTACTTTTAGTAAGCTTTTATGCAAATGAAATGCTTTGATTCTGATAAAGCTTTTCCTTGAATCCCTATAACCTGCATACCTGAGTCTTCACCTCTTTTCTAGTCGGTTAAGTCTTGTTGAGTACTTTTGTACTCAGGGTTTATTTAACCCATGTTGCAGGTGAACCTTTTGATCAAACTTTTGATGGTCGTCGTTTCTTCACTCTTGTGGAAGAGAGTGATGATGATGAATCTGATGTGTGACCTTGGGCAAGTAAAGCAAGTTGTGTGACTAATGGTTTATGTAATATAAAGTTCCGAACCTTTTATGTACTAAACACTTATGGTTTGTAATCTTTGGTCTTAAGTTTCAATCTATGTTATATAACCTTTCCGCTTTTACTCTGATTTATCTTATCTATGAAATGTTGTAATACTGCAATGCTTAATGAGGGAATTCCTGGAATTAATGTAACGTGGATGATTCGGGTTTCCCGAGGACACCCGACAGACTCCTGGAGTCATTTGGAACTCGTGCACGCCGATCAGAAGTCCTTGAGACAATGATGGGTGTATGTGGGCCACTTAATTCAGGAGGTTCTGCCACACTTCTTTTATTTCCACCATGCGATTGTGCCCGTCGCTGCCGACCCTCACGCACCATGGCCTTCTACCCACCTGAATGGAGCCCTCTGCCCATCGCGACTCCTTCTCCCTACCTCCCATACAGCGGCAGATTCCTAGCTCGATGCAGCTGCATTTCGGCAGCGGCAGGGCCTCCCTCCTAGATGTCGGTGACCCGTGGTCAGAGCACCTCCCTCCCAATCGTCGGTGACCCATGGCCGGAGCACCTCCCTCCTAGACAACTGTGACCCATGGCCAGAGCACCACCCTCCTGATGCGGCCTCCCTCCCCAACTATGGTGCTTCGTGGCCGGAGCACCACCCTCCTAGATCCCAACCACCTCCCTGATGTCGGTTCCCCACGGTTGGATGCTAACCACGCTCCCCGACGTGAAGGCCCCACGGCTGGATCGAGCTCTTCTCGGTGTGCCTGACTATGGCAAGAAGAACACCAAAAGAGGATGACATATAGGTCTCACATGTCATTCTCTAGTAGAATGGATTTGGATGGCCTGTTGTAGTATTGCTTGAGACTATAATAGTACTCCCTCCATATCACTTTTAGAAGTCGTTACCCCTAGCACTTGTGTTGCCTGTCCGCACAGCTCGCCTGGCGTCTCCTCGGTTCCAGACGCCAACGACACCTTAGCATTAATGGCAGCAACGCCAACAACCCTCGCAGCAGTTCCAAGATGCCAGTAGCCCTCATAGTAGCGGTTCCAAGACGCCAGCAGCAAAAAATGTGTTGCCCAGGGGGTTGAACCCTACCCACTGGGTTCCAAAGCCGCTTAGCCAGTTGGACTAGTAATGATTCTTGTATACGAGATATCTGCAACCCTATTTAATAAGAGTAAATATGAAAAATTATTTCCTAATTAATAACACATTGGTAAGCACAATCATATTCTAAACGATTTCTAGTTCGAATATGGGGAGAGTATAAAAATGCTGGTTACCCAAATAGAAAAATATATAGTCTGTTTTAGGTTATATTGCTAGAGATTCTTAATTTCGTATCCGATCCGGTTTCTAGGGTGGGAGTATTTCTCTCCTCTCTCTTCCTTAAGACCTTCACACTGATTATTGTGACATATTTTATAGCTCACCTGTTACATGACCGCATTATACTCGCTCTTATATGCTCTTGCTATTCGTGCGAACACAACACCCTCTGTCAGTGACCACAAGATCATGCATACTGTAGGCTGAGACTTAATTAATATCCTAAACAGGGACGGCTCACTTGCAGAGATCGCATTAATGAAGCTTCGGAACAGCACTGCATCGGAGTTGACCCGGATGCTATAGAATTCCGAGCATTAGTACTTAATTAATAACAGGGACATTGTTCGAAAAAAACTAGTAGAGACGGCCTGGATCTCGAGAACCCTAAAGACTTGCTTAATTACCACCGTCTGGGTTTTAAGTTCTAGCCACGTACTGGGATCGGCCTGGAAAGAGACGACGACGACCACCACCACTAGCAGCAGCGGCAGGAGGAGGTGGCTGCTAGTGCTAGCTGAAGCTCCCCCCGGAAGAGCATGAAAAGCTTGGTGCACGGCCACGTCAACGTCGGCCTCATCGCCGGCGTCCTCTTCGTGCTCCTCACCTACCTCGTCGTCTCGCAGCAGACTGCCCTCAGCCGCCCCAACGGTAAGGAACCATTCGCACAATGTCACGGGGTAGCTGATTTTCTTAGTCAGTTTGCTTATTGGTTATTTCTTAATCTGCAGTTGTCACTACGGTATCACAGTGGCTATCGACTAATAAACAGCAGAATGAAGGTCCCGGTGAAACAGGTGAGCACTCTTTTACATACATACAGCATGGAGAAGACTGGGGCAGACAACGACTTGTAGCTAGTCATGGCCATCAACTGATGATTGTTGCTTGTTGTCGATTAATCTGCAGTTGTCACTACGGAAGAGCAACAGATCGTGGATAAACAGCTGATTCAAGGCTCAAGTGAATCAGGTAATCACCCGATCGAATTTTCGTGGTGCTCAATTTGGGACCGAGAGTTCAAGATCGTCATCGTAAAATGCAAACAAATTGAGCTTGTTTGTATATGGAAGTAAAAGTGTGGGAGACAGTGAACCGTGTCTCCCGATACTGAAATCAAAATTTAACTTGTATTTATCACGGCTAAATGGTCAGTAAAATTTTAGAGGTTCTGGCCTGGCGAAATAATTTTAGCAAATCTGAGTAGGAGCTAAGAAATTTTATCAGAATTGTGACGGATCTGACTTTTAACACGGCAAGGTCTCCATACTCTCTCTATAGAATATCTAGGCTAGAGTAAGATAACCTCAATTAATCAACCCCTTTTCACATAAGTGTTGAGTTAATCGCGGTGAATCTTGTGGTTTTCCTGCCGTGCAACAGAGAAGGTCAGCAACAAGGTGGTGTGCAGCACGGAGGAGCGTTTTTCTGACTACTGCGAACTCGATGGCGACGTCCGCATCAACGGCAAAGCCTGGTCGGTGGACATCGTGCCCCCGGGCTGGTCGTCGGAGCAGCGGCGGGAGTGGAAGATCCGGCCGTACTCGCGCCGGAGCGCGTCCAACGTCGACACGCTCAACGTGACGCAGCTGCAGGACCCGGCGTCCGCGCCGGCGTGCACGGTGACGCACCACGCGCCGGGCGTCGTGTTCGCGCTCGGCGGGTACTCGGGCAACGCCTTCCACGACCACGCCGACGTGCTCCTGCCGCTGTACCTGACGTCGCTGCGGTACGACGGCGAGGTCCAGCTCCTCGTCATCAACCGGGTGCAGCCGTGGTGGCTGGGCAAGTACAGGCTCGCCCTCCGGCGGATGTCCAAGTACGACGTGGTGAACCTGGACGGCGACGCCCACGTCCGGTGCTTCCCGCACCTCACCGTCGGCCTCCGCCTGCACATGGACTTCGGCGTCGTCCCCGAGATGGTTCCGGGGCAGGGGCACCGCCGCGTCTCCATGCCCGACTTCACCAGGTTCCTGCGCGAGGCGTACGCGCTCCCTCGCGGCGCGCCGGTGAAGCCGGGCAAGAATCGGCCGCGGCTCATGCTGATCCAGCGGCAGCGCACCCGGCGGTTCCTGAACGAGGCGGAGATGGTGCGGGCGGCGGAGGCGGCGGGGTTCGAGGTGGCGGTGACGGACCTGCTGATCGACGCGGCCGTGGACGAGCAGGCGCGGGTGGTGAACTCGTTCGACGTGATGGTGGGCATCCACGGCGCCGGGATGACGAACGAGGTGTTCCTGCCGCCCGGCGGGGTGCTCGTCCAGGTGGTGCCGTGGGGGAAGCTGGACCTGATGGCCAGGGTCGAGTACGGCGAGCCGGCGGCGGACATGGGGCTCAAGTACCTCTGCTACAACGTGACGCTGGAGGAGAGCTCGCTGCCGGAGCTGCTGGGGCGCGACCACCCGGCGATCAAGGACCCGGACTCCATCCACCGCAAAGGCTGGGCTGCCATGTTCGACATCTACATGACCAAGCAGGACGTTCGGCTCGACATCGAACGCTTCGCGCTCACGCTCGCGGAGGCCATGGACCACCTACGCAGCCTGCAGTAGTAGGAGCAGGCCACGTGTTGATCCCCGGAACTCGATCGTCTTGATTTTGCGTGAAGTCCGATCCTCGTATGGACATGGGGTGTAGCAACACAGCATTTTTTTTTTCGTTTTTGAAGATTAAATATCCCTACAAGTGGAGCAGTACAGAGATGCATGGTGGCCTATATTGATTCGCTAGAGTGACAGCAGAATGAATGGAACTGTTTGATCGGATCATTAATTACCCGACGACATGTCGATCGCATCGAGCACTAGAACTTTATTGTATACTGTACCATTTCGATATCTGATGTGGTTTGAAAATTCTAAATTTTGAATTTTAAAACCTAAGAATTTAAAACAAATATTCATGCTCTAAAGGATTCAAATAAAAAAATCTATTAACTATAAAGTTTTACAGCTCTATAATTTTGGTATAAATTTCTCTAGATTCTCGTATTCATACCCTTGTTTTGTATTGAAATTATGATTTCTGACTCTGTTTTTTAAAATCTTTGTGAATTCACTCTTGTGTTTTAAAGACAAAGCATCACGTTACCCCTACTCCGTCGCCACGCTAACTTATAAATAGTTGTTTCTGTGGTATAAATAGTTGTTTTACATTGCACCACTCAAGATGTCGTATTCTTTATATTAATTAAAGGATTATTATATGTGTAATGTAGCAGTATTGTTTTATTACGTAAAACATAGAATAATTAAAATTAAATTATCAATATTGATAAGGAGTATATAAAGTTTCTTGTCATAGAGTATTAATATAATTTAAAGTGAATTTAATATCGGCATGTTGTTTTTCAATGGACATATTTCTATACTTATTTTTACTTGTTTTATTTATGTGGACTCATGGTGGACCATAGCAGTATGTCTACTTTTAAGATAGTAGTGGTAGAAGTGTGTAGTTTAAAGGAAAATTATCAGTCGCGTCTCGCAGTCGGGGAGGGTTCGAGAGCGGCGGCCCGGAGTTAGAAGTCGCAACAGATACCGTGCATTGGAGTCCAAATTTGGAGAGGCCCGCGACTGAGACTCTGCGAGATGCGGCCGGTGGGCTGAAAGCTAGGAGTCGCCACGTCGTGGGGGTTGGCTGGGCTAGGTCTGAAGATCAGCTCCCGTAAAACTCGGGCTGCGGCCGCCGAAGGGGAGCGGAAGGACTTGTGTTGTGTTGGGGAAGGAGGCCGGCCTGGACGGACTAGGAGGAAGGCCGAAGGCGTGGGCCAACCGGCCGAGTGGATAAAGTAGGGGATCAAGCATCGGTGGGTTTTTTTTTTTTTAATTCTTCTTCTCTTTTAATAATAATAATAATAATAATAATAATAATAATAATAATAATAATAATAATAATAATAATAATAATAATAATAATAATAATAATAATAATAATAATAATAATAATAATAATAATAATAATAATAATAATAATAATAATAATAATAATGGAGCTCTTTACATGTATGGTCTCGAAAAAATATCTCTTTTTTATGATGTTTTTGAACTTACTTATTGACCTCAAAATAAAATTTTCTTTTTTCTATGACTTTCTGTTTATTTTATATACTTCACGGTGTTAAGTCAAAGGTTAAAAATAACCATTTTATCTTGCTCAAAGAAAGGAATAAACGACGAGGCTGCAGTAGAGCAGGCCACATGTTGATCTCTTGGAACTCCAATAATCATGGAGTGATGTAGGTTTGCGTGAAGTCCGATCCTTGGTATGGAGATGAGGTTTTTTAAGATCTATACATCCCTACAAACTAAGCGGTCACCTATACATGTCTCTTGTTTATGTAATCCTCACGCTCTCTACTGTTTGGTGGAGCCGTAGTACAGAGATGCATCGTTGGCCTATTGATTCGGTAGAGTGAACAAGGGCTCCTCCGTGACTATAACCACGTGTTTGGAGGATTGGGATTTAGTAACTTTACTCAAGCAAGTCACAATGTAACTTTTGCCTATGTATCCAACCGTGTGTTTGATGAGCTCCTCGCATCAGGGGTTGCCGCCGCACAACCTCGGATGGGCCGCCACTGTGAGGAGCTGCCACATGCGACCCTGGGTGAGCCGTCACACGACCGCCAAAGAGCCACCACACGAGTTCGAGAGACCGCCTCCACATGAGCGCCAGGGGCCGCCGTCGTGCGACTATCGAGGGGCCATCGTCGCAAGAGCTCCAAGGGGGCGCACAGAGGAGCAGGAGTGGGTTGTGGGCAATCTCACCAATGGCAGTGGAGAAGGTGCGGGACGGCGTGCAACAGAGGAGTCGTGGGGCGATGCAGTCTGTGGTGCGTGGCCACATGGGGCCTTTGGGCGGTTGTTGGGGGAAAGAGATAAGGAAGGAGGAAGAAAAAAGAAAAAAAACTAACACATGATCTCCACATGTGAGTTGGTGATCTTATTTTTCATATCTCTAAACCAAACAGAAAACGGGTTGATCCCATTCTTTCTCAACCCAACAGAAAATAGAGTCATCTTGTCCCACAAATCAGAGAGAAGACCGTCTCACTTCACCTTATCTCTCAACCAAACGTTACCTAAACAGTTGTGGATCTTGTGAGGGAGGACACTGTAACATCCCGACCTAAGGCTTAATAGGATACTCATACAAATAAGTTGTAACTTCTTTTCTGGAAGCCAATCTCCAAAGAACTCTAAAGTTAAGCATGCTTGGCCTGGAGAAATTTAGGGATGGGTGATTGACCGGGAAGTACTTCTCGGGTGTGCACGAGTGAGGACAAAGTGTGCAGAAAAAGACTGGTATTGGTCTGTAAGGGCTGACTATGTCCTAGAAAAGCTGCCAGATGTAAGCGGGTCCGGCCTCGTGGAGGCGGGACGTTACAGACATGGTGGTGGTGTGGATGCGGCGGATCTGGAAGAATTTGGTGGTGGGGCAACGAGGAAGGGGGGCAGGTCAGAAAAAATTATGCGACATCGTCTCATCATAAGTGCTGTGCCATATGGCCTAATCATGTTGCTACAGGTGGAGTCCTATCTCTAACTGTTGGGCGGACGTTGATGTAGGTGGAGCCTGTGTCAAACATGCAAAGATGTCGCATGGAGCCTCCCATGCGATGGTGTCGCATAAAATTGTTTTCCGCGGGCCGGGGTCGGGGTCCTCCGCCATCCACATGGGCTCCTCCGTGACTATAGTCGGCTTTTATTAAAATTTAAAAATTATTAACTATAAAGTTGTATATCACATTGACCTCTACAACTTCTGATATAATTTTTTTTATCTTCATCCAAGTCTATTTTTTATAAGACTTTTTTTTAGAAAATATATGATATTTATTACTTGACTATATTATCAGCTAGATTTGCCCTCTACGTTAAGAGCAAGTACAATAATTGGTTTGAAATCAAATTAATGATGATATGGAGAAGACAAGACGAGAGAGATGATAATCTGACTCTTATGCAACCACCAAGCTGGACACGAATGTATATAAAGTGGTGAGCGCAAATAACAAATGTTGTGGTAAGAAATAGGAAAGAGAAATTGTTTTATAGACAAATAAAAGACAACTATTATATAACTTGACTCTTGTAACTTGGCTTAGTCAAATCCTTTGATCTTGCTCGAAAGATGAATATAAAGATGCTTATGAACAACCTCTACTCAGGAGCTAGCGTAGCTACTTAGGTGTGTGTGGTGTGTGTATATATATATATAGAGGACGCACAATGTAGTTTATTGAAGATGAGAGTAACTACACGTACGTGTACAAAGGAATTTTCATATATATATATATATATATATATATATATATATATATATATATATATATATATATATATATATATATATATATATATATATATATATATATATATATATATATATATATATATATATATATATATATATATATATATATATATATATAAGACTTACGACATATAGCCGGTCCTTGCTTTGGTGATGAATGCTGACGACGCAAGAAGACTGAATAATGGAAATCACGAAACGAAACGAAGAAACAGACGGGCACCAACGGCCCACTAACTTATTATTATCAGCAAGTGACGACAGACGTCTGTTTGTAGTATATTTTCCAGGCCGGGAAGGAATGGACGTCAGCAATGAACCAAAAAAAAGAAATAATAAGCAGTGAATAATAATACTACTCCGATTTCCAACCGGCCGGCCGGCCGTCTCGATCTGGAACTCCATCGAGGTCACCACCATCCATTCGCGTCGCAGTTCAGAATCACATCCCGTGCATCCCATCGCACGCCACACCACACCACAACGCGTGGTTGCTAATTAATACCACCTCGTGTCTGCTTCTTAGTTCGCTTCTACTCCTACTCCATTATTCCATTACACCATAAAAAGTGCTTTTAGACCAGACACAGAGCCTGCTGGCGGCCAGGCCAACAATCCAGCTACCGATCGACGATGGCCACCACCGAACTCCGGTCGCCGCTCCTCCCTCTGCCGCCACCGCCGCAGCGCCAGCGACGAATAAGCGCTCGGGCAGCAGCGCTCGCCGTTTCGGCGACGGTGGTCGTCCTGCTCCTTCCCTTCCTGATCGCCAGCTTCGGCGGCACCACCAGCACGAGCAGACGGCACCCGCCCCGGCACCGATCATCCTCATCCTCATCCAACCTCGTCGAGCTCACCCTGCTGACCGCCGCTCAGGACAAGGGCGCAGTGTGCCTGGACGGAAGCCCGCCGGGGTACCACCTGCAGGCGGGCACCGGCGCCGGGTCAAGCAGCTGGCTCATCCATCTCATGGGGGGCGGCTGGTGCGACACCGTGCGCAGCTGCTCCGACCGCAGCAAGGGCTACCTCGGTTCGTCCCTCTACATGGAGAAACTGATGGACTTCTCTGGGATTCTCAGCAACGATCCGGCACAGAATCCTGGTATATCCGTATCTTTATCTTCTGTAGCTTTTTTTTCTTTGGCCAGTCGATGATTCCACTAGTTAATTAAATTGATTAATAAAGTATCTCTCTATGTATGTGTGTGATTGGCAGATTTCTACAGCTGGAACAGAGTGTTTGTTAGGTACTGCGACGGGGCATCATTTTCGGGGGATTCCCAGCTCGAGGCGGCTGAGCATGGGAACGGCACGCTCTTCTTCAGAGGCCTGCGCATCTGGGAGGCGGTCCTCGACGAACTCATGCAAAAGGGCCTCGCCCAGGCCAAACAGGCCAGTATATATATATATATATATATATATATATATATATATATATATATATATATATATATATATATATATATATATATATACACACACTACTTCATTTTGCTAATTTTCATTACAAGTGATTGATTTCATTTACTCGCTTAAGATGTTTGATGAACTCATCAATAAGCTAAATGCTCAATGCATCGCCTTTGGTTTCAGACCTTGCTCACAGGCTGTTCTGCTGGTGGTCTGGCTACGCTGCTGCATTGCAACGATTTTCGCTCACGGTTTCCTCCTGAGGTTACCGTGAAATGCCTCTCCGATGCTGGATTCTTTGTTGATGCGTAAGTCCATCGGTATCATACAAGCAAGATATCCACTTTGTAAACTGTAATTGAGTTTACTCGTACGAAGTACGAACTCAAATCTTGCCCTGCCACTGCGTGTGTGCAGAAAGGATTTGTCAGGGCAGCGCTCCATGCGGTCTGTTTACAACGGAGTTGTTCATCTTCAGGTGAGCGTCAGTCCTCGTCAAGTTCGTTCATGTTACTAAAGAAAGAATGAATCCTATCAGTGTGGGTGTGGTTTCAGCTAACTTAATGCATGTTCTTTCCGGTTTCTTATCTTCCACAAGAATGTTACTTCTACTAAAGTTTTGCCCAAGGACTGCCTCCTCGCAAACAAGGATCCCACACAGGTATTATATATATAATACTAATAGACCTCCCATTCATTAGAATGTATTCTTGTGTTGTTGTTGTTTTTTAAATGCATGTGAAATTTCTGTTTAATTCTTGGGTTCAAAAGAAGGCCTCACAGCATTATATCGATCTGCTTGGTTGGTAAGATATATCAATCATTAGTACTATATAGGAGTGACAATGTTGCTTGGCTGGTAAGATACTAAGATATATTATTCATTAATACTACTATATATAGTAGTGACAGTGTTGCTTACATGCCATGCCATGCAGTGCTTCTTTCCCGCGGAGCTTATTAAGAGCCTCAGCACGCCCACATTGATCGTAAACTCTGCTTACGACTCTTGGCAGGTACAGTAAGGCCTTGTTTAGTTCACCCAAAAAACCAAAAACTTTTCAAGATTTTTCATCACATCGAATCTTGCGGCACATGCATGGAGCACTAAATATAGACGACAATAAAAACTAATTGTACAGTTTACCTGTAAATCGCGAGATGAATCTTTTAAACCTAGTTACTCCATGATTGGACAATATTTATCAAATAAAAACGAAAGTGCTACAGTTCGAAAACCAAAAAGTTTTCGGAACTAAACAAGACCTAACTCTGTTTCTGTCACTCAAAGCTTTAGAATTACGAGAGCTCAAGTGAACAACCCCGACTGCTATCCATGCATGCTTGCATTTGGTTTTATTTCATCCGTGGCGTGTGGCAGGTACGTTTTGTTGTTGCGCCGGATGGATCGTCCCCCGATGAGTCATGGCGCAGCTGCAGAGCTGACGTTCGCAGATGCAATTCCTCACAGATACAAGTCCTCAATGGTTGTTACTGCCCTTTGATTGTGTCAATATAGTAACTATTGACTGTAATATTAGGGTTTTTCTGATCGAAGCCGCACCAAATACATCACTCTCGATCCTTGTCCGTTTGCAGCATTCAGGAAGGAGATGGTAGATGACCTTGAGGCTGCTGACGACAACACCAACAACAGCTGGTTCATCGATTCATGCTTCACCCATTGTCAGACTATCTTCGATGATTCAGGATGGAACAAACAGGTCGCCCCGAGGATCGGAAACAAGGTGAGGTGGAATTAATGAAGTGAATACCAGTGTGCATCTCTTTAGTTATTGCCTTGTTATTGATCGATGTATTAGAGTCTCTTTTACATCCATTAGTGTTTATAGATTAGCAGCTAACTAGATTCATAGCTAGAGACCTGTTAATAATAAATCAACTAACTAGCTAGAGAGTTGCTTATAGGTTCTATTAGGTACCAACTACTTCCTCTATTTCAAATTATAAGACTTTTGACATTTCTAGATTCATATGTATCTACATAATATATATCTAGGTGCATTCCAAAATATATGAACCTAGAGAAACCAAAATGTCTTATAATTTGGGATCAAAAAGCTCTACCCTGTTCGGCTGGCCGTAAAAGCAGCTAATATTGATTTGTTATGAGAGAAAAAATACTGCTGACTGGCCGTAAAATTTGTTAGTGGATTTAAACAGACTCTCTTGGATTGATACAATAACACGTCTTGATTTTCTTGGAGCAGACACTGAAGGAGGTAATGGGGGATTGGTACTTTGGTAGGAGCCCAAGCCCGGTGGTAAGACAAGTTGGCTGCGAGTATCCATGCAATCCCACAGGTTGCCAGCTTGCACAACAGAGCTCTTCTGCACGAACCAAAGAATAAATCATCTATATAGTAGTATAATATAACAACCCAACTGTCACACGCATTCTTGTATTGGGATGGATACATATATGTAAACGGACAATTCTAAAGATACAGATATATAGCACACACTACATGAGAACACTGAAAAATGACGGAAGGAAAATTGACTGGCTCTTGGCCCTGTTACTGATGATAAATAAAAAAGTGATGGACGACAACCAGTGTGTTCCTTATCAATAGCGAAAAGTGATGGATCACTTATAATGTCTTTGGTCCGAATCCGCGCTTGACAAACACCCATCACTAATGACAGGTAAAAGTGATGGATGGTGACTACATCCATCACTACTAATAGCAGTGATAAATTTTAGAAAGAGCTATCGCTTTTTCACAAGTAACGGTTCCTAGGGCAGCTCAAAAGTGACAGGTCACTATAACATTCACGCCTTTTTATTTTTTTAAAAAGTGAAAGGTTTTAGGTTATCCCCAACAATCTATCTCGGAGATAGCTGACGTTAGAATCTTGTTTTTTTGAATGAAAAGACGTTAGAATCTTGTTGATATGGAAGAGAGAGAAGGCTAAAGAAACTACGCGCTAGCAAGAATTCGTTGCTACACAATTTGTGTGCCTTGAGGGCACCTAGCACACCACGCCCCTCCGCGTCCCTCACTTCACTCATCTTCTTTGAAGATGCCATAAAAATTGAGAAAAACAGTACTAGTGTTGTTTAGGAGGGTGTCGGTGTTCGCTGCAAATAACTGTTCAGCGGATGAATCATTGTGTTATCTCTTTAACTGATGCAGATATCAATGATAACAAGCTAGCCATATTGTTGGGAACGCCCTTAGTGTTGTCTCTGCCTGGTGTGGTGGTGCAAGGCCAACACCGGTTGTGTTTAGGTGAGCAAGGTGAGCTCCTAGCATGTCATCTCCTCCCTAGCACACCATATCCACTCTCCTGTTTTTTCGAAACAGTGCGCTGCACATACTTCATTAAGGAGAGAAAAGTTCGAGCCAAAGCTACAAAGTAGATAAATTTGCCAAGATGGTTAGCTACACATCAGTCTGCAGTAGTGGTGAACACAGCTAGACCACGGAAGCCAGCTGCAATGCAATCGTATAGCTCGTCGAGCACGGCGGAGCAGACCTGGGCCGTCATGCGGGACAAGTCGTCGAACGTCCTGGCATTGCGCTCCTTCTAGAGGAGAGGCCATGACACAGTTCATAAGCTAGACAGGAGGCCGTGGCCTCTCCTCCTATAAGTTGGGTCTATTGTGATGGGGACAATGTGCCTAGAAACTTGATGCTCATTATGTATATGTTTAAACTAAAATTTTAGTGTTTGTGTGGGAATTGGAAGTCACCTTTGCTTTGGTAATATGTTCGGTCAAGGCCATGCATGAGCACACCGACGCTGTTGTGTCCGTCCTCACACGAATCCTCGTGCATGCCTGGTCAGCTCACTCCTCCATTTCAGCATGCCACAACTTCTAAGCAATAGAAAGGATGGCTGCGACACCTGGTGGTGCGTCTCCCAGATTCGCTACAATCATCCATCAAACTCTAAAGCTCAGCTATGCAATCGAAAAATAACCCCTCACAATGTTCGGATCGAAAAACATGAACAAACATAGATGAACCGAGACAGAAAATGAGAGGCACACAACATACTAGGGCCTGATTGGCTTACCAACAACGCCAACCGTGGTCACCGCCGATGTGGGGACGAGGCGGAGGGAGACGGAAGAAGGTGAGATAGCGAGAGAGCAAGTGAGTGAGCGAGTGAGCGGCGGCGAGTGAGCAATGTTGATGAATCTTAGCCCGACGGTGACACTCCCGCTTATATAGGATGGCCAGGACAAGCCACGGCCCACCACGACGCGCGAGGATGGAGCCAGCCCAAGCCCAGGTCACGGACGAATGACCAAATCGACTGTTCGACCGTAGCCAAACCCCGGTTATACGGCTGGCCAGCTTGGGCCTGGTCCCGGGGAAGGCACCCTGCTTGGCGTTTGTCGTTTATTTTCCAGAGATAAATGCATTGCAAGCTCACTATGTAATTCATTTAAGAGTTGTATTGGTACACTGCAAGTACTGAATGGATGGATCATGCATGTCGGGGTGGGGGGGGGGGGGGGGGGCAGATGCATGTATAAAATTTAAACTGAACGTTCTAGCATGTGATGCATTAATTGTCTTCTCTATTATTACAAATTTCTTATATTCTTGAGCCTTGTTTACCTCCACCTAAAAACCTAAAATTTTTCAAGATTTCCTATCACATCGAATCTTTAAATATATACATAGAGTATTAAATATAGATAAAAATAAAAACTAATTGCACAGTTTAGTCAAAATTTACGAGACAAAAATCTTTTGAGCCTAGTTAGTCCATGATTGGACAATAATTATCACAAACAAACGTAAGTGCTATAGTGTCACGAAATTTTTTCCTTCCACAACTAAACACGGCCCATGTTTACCCTGCAGTTTCATTTTCAGAGAGGAAACGGAGTTCTATCACCGACGAGAAAGGTAACTCATTCAGTTTCACTTTTTCACCGATATTGGGAATGCTCATCTGTGTGCCTTTTGTTTTCGAACTATGATCAAATGTTCATGGCATCATGATATTGACATCTCTACCAATAACTTCAGCAAAATTCTATCTTTATGTGTTTCCTACTTCACTTCTGTGTACGTAATGAAGTGGAAAGACTTCTTTCCTATTAAAGAGCTGAAGGAGCCACCATATTTCGATGCTCGGGCTGTATGTTACCCAAATTTGAAGACTATTCGTGATTATTTGGCTTGGAGACAAGTGGACTGTAAGCTACTGCAACTGCAATCAAAATTTTCTTGTATAGCAAATGAGACCTCCTATTTATATTGGGCAACATTTTTGCCCTGAAGTCCTACAAGAAAACTGCACCATTCCACCAAAGTTGTACAAGCCATGAAGTTTCGTTAACACAAAAAGAAAAGGGTGATCTATGTATGCATCAGAATTGAACAATAATTCGATTAGTCGACTGATATGCATATTCTTTGCTTGTGCCTTTTAGGCCATATAAATAATTAGTACAATACCTGCTTCTGGATGTTGGTGAAGTCTGGAAAAAGAGAACAAGAGGCTCAGCTGAAAGAAACTGCTTGCTCAACACAAATACATGCACTAAAAAAACTACCAACATATGATCATTATTGTTTGGAAAATTGACACATGATCAACATGTATGCCGCGGTTTGTAAATCGATCTGCAGGAAAAGCATATTCTTTTATTTCTATATTTTACAGAAGCTCAGCAACCATTGGTAAACACCTATAGCCTAGAGCTAGATCAATCTGTCTTTAGACATTTGCAGAAGCCGGCGAGCATAATTTAGCACCATTTGCAATGGCGCACAAGATTCCAGTAGTTTAAAGATCGAGCAATACACGAAGTTGTTCACTTCACCGGAGATTCATCGTCCGCAAGAAATCCTCCATCGCCTTCCTCGACGACCCGCTCCCCTCCTTCCAGGACACCTCCATCACCTCCTTCATCTCCCTCAACCGCCGCCGCATCTCTGCGGCCTTCGCCGTCTGACCCATCACCGTCTCCACCACGCCGGCGACCGCAGCGCTGCTTACCACAGTGTCCTCCACGTTCCCCCTCGCCACTTCCACGCACACACCCCACTCCTCGTCAAGCATCTTGGCGTTGTAGAACTGCTCGCTGGAGAGCGGCCAGCCCACGATCGGCACGCCGTGCGTCACGCTCTCCAGCACCGAGTTCCACCCGCAGTGGCTCAGGAAGGCCCCCGTCGACGCGTGCGCCAGGATCCTCACCTGCGGTGCCCACCCGCGTACAAGGAGACCTCGGTTGCCCGTGCGCGCCCTCTCCTCGAACTCGTCCGGCAGCCACTGGTCGGCCCGGAAGTCGTCGCCGTTGATGTCGTGTCCGACCGGCGGCCTGACAGCCCAGACGAACGGCCGGCCGGCTGACTCTAAGGCCAATGCCAGCTCCGTCATGTGCTCTGCTCGTATAGAGTTCTGAGAACCGAATGAGATGTACAGCACCGACGACGGCGGGTGCCGGTCCAGGAAGCTCACGATGGCGGCGTCCGCCTCCGTTGGCGTCGAGACTGGCAGGCCGGTGGCGCGCACGAGAGGGCCGATGGGGCAGACCGGGATCTTGAGGGTGCGCCGCAGCATGGCGAGACCGGTGGGCTCGAACTCCTCCACGGTGTTGATGAGCACCGCGTCCGTCTCATAGCCGAGAGGGACCTGCCGGCCGTAGAACCTCGCGCCGCGTTCCCTGACGGCGGGCGGGCCGGCCGAGAAGAGCTGCGAGCGGTGGATCACGACCTCGGGGTACTCGGGCAGGTGGACGCGGCCGGTGGTCGGGTCGGGCCGGACGGGCAGGTGGCTAAAGAGCGAGTGCAGGACGGCGGAACCGTACGCGCCGCAGGAGGCGAAGAAGGCGTGCGCGCACCCGCGGCGCCGGGCCACGGTCACCGTCCACGCCGTCAACGGGTCGGAGACGACGCAGACGTCGCGGCCACTGCCGCCGGCCGCGGCGACGGCGGCGGAGAGGTAGTCGTCGAACGCGGCCTCGAGAGCCTCGAACGCCTCGAGGAGGTCGAAGATGGCCATGGGCTGTATGGCGTCGGAGGATTCGCAGTCCGGAGGCAGGCCGTGGTCCGCCGGGGTGAAGGGCAGCGGGTGGAAACCGAGGAACGACGAGTTGGAGTTGGAGCGCGCGGTAGTCCGGAGGGCGGCAACGTTGCGCGGGGTGGAGACGAGGGTGATGGCAGCGTCGGGGAGAGCGCCGTGTAGGAGGCCGGCGAGGGACATGAACGCGGAGAGGTGGCCCTGACCGGGAAACGGGAACAGCAGGACATGCTTGGCGGGGGCGGCCATCATTGGGTCTTTGGGAGCAGCTAGCTTAGCTAGCTCTTTGGCTTGAGCTCCCGCAATGTTGAAAGAAGGAAGCGATGCTCCCTGCTAAAATGTCACAGTACATATAAATCGATTTCAGACTTTATTAGGCTGAAAAAAAAGAAATTGCTGAATTTTACCATTCTTTGAAGCAACGGTTATTGCATATATTTTAAGTTATAATTTTAGTTTTTTATAATTTATGTAGGAATAATTGTTCAAATTTTTATTCCGAAAATAAAAAAAACTGTTAGGCAAAACCACAAAGACCATTAATAATTACAATTATTTTTATAGTTAGATTAGACAAGGACAAAAATTTAATATGTCATTATACAAAGATAATAACTGATCATAAAAGTAACAATTTACTTGTACTAATTAGTTGTACAAGGATGTTGTCTAAAATTATTTTAAAATTTAAACACCTTAAATAACTATTTATGCGACGGAGACATTTTAGTTTGTGGCATAAGGCAAGCACTGCTACTAGAAACAATTTTACTTAGGCCTTGTTTAGTTCACCTTGAAAACCAAAAAGTTTTCAAAATTTCTCGTCACATCGAATCTTGTGGCATATGCATGAAACATTAAATATAGACGAAAACAAAAACTAATTACACAGTTTAGCTGTAAATCACGAGACAAATCTTTTGATCCTAGTTAGTCTATGATTAGATAATATTTATCACAAACAAACGAAAGTGCTACAGTACCGAAAACATTTCACTTTTGGGAACTAAACAAGGCCTTGTTCTAAGCATCGTACTGGTCCTTTCTCACTTCATGGAGATAAAAATGCAATTCTCATTATAGTTGTATTCTTTTATTGACAGCGTATATATAAAAAAAAAAATCTTCGCGGGTCCCCTAGAACAGCATAGTAGCAGGATATACCAATCACGCATTCATGATTCAGCAATAATCATGATTTGACCAAACCATGATTCTGGGCTGGCGTGATGCACTCGTTCCGTCTGACAAAATTAAAGAATGGTTAAATACATCACGTGGACCATTATACAAGTTTTACTTAGGCTTTGAAAACTTTTTGAATTTCGATACCGTAGCGTTTTCGTTTGTTTGTGGTAAATATTATCCAATCATAGACTAACTAGGGTCAAAAAATTCGTCTCGTGGTTTACAGGCAAGCTGTGTAATTAGTTTTTGTTTTCGTCTATATTTAATGTTTTATGCATGTGCCGCAAGATTCGATGTGACGAGAAATCTTGAAAATATTTTTGGTTTTCGGAGTAAACTAAATAAGGCCTTATTACTATAAGTTAATAATATTGACTGATCAACTAATATGGACTCACACGCATCACACTGTCAGACATGCCGATCTCCTCCTACGTTGGCCAAGTGCTCATCGCCAATGGACGATCGAGCTCGATCGCCCTCAAGGGGAGCAATCTGGCCAACGACGTAGTCATCTTCTTCGTCGTAGGAAACCGGGGCCCAGTTCACTCTACGCACGCAAACTTATCCTCCGGTGATTATTTGGTGATCCATCAACAATGGAGCAACTGCACGAGCACACGGTGGAGTGACTCGGCGTCACCGTGGCACGACGACGGGACCGGAGCGCGGTGGATTGAGCTGCTTCTGTTCGTGATCTTGAGCGGTGAGTATAGTATAGATGGTGCGATCCATATATGAGGCTTCGCGCGTGCACGAGACTGAACCCATACACGAAGAACCACCTCAAGCGATGGAGACTATTGAAAAAATCTTTAGGCCTTGTTTAGTTCACCCCAAAATCTAAAATTTTTTCAAGATTTCTCGTCACATCGAATCTTACGACACATGCATGAAGCATTAAATATAGACGAAAACAAAAACTAATTATACAGTTTGTCTGTAAATGACGAGACGAATCTTTTGATCCTAGTTAGTTCATGATTGAATAATATTTGTCAAATAAAAACGAAAGTGCTACAGTAGCGAAATCCCAAATTTTTTCGAAACTAAACAAGGCCTTAGCTTAAACGATGGACACTCTTGGATGCAGGGAGTATAACCGTTGTTGGTTGGGTGCAGCATTCTTGGTGGCCTAGTGTGGGACCCGGATCTCTAGATCGGTCAACAGTTGCTTGGCCTCTGGCGCTTAGCCATAGTGCTCCACCTGTGAATCATTTAATTCACTCGATATATATCCGATTAAAGGTCTCGTTTGGTTTCCTCTTATCAATTTTATTTAGTTTCTATCATATTAAATATTTGGATACATATATAAAGTATTAACTATTTACAAAATTAAAAAACACAACTAGAGAAATAATTTGCGAGACCATTTTTCTTAGGCCTTGTTTAGATCCAAAAAGTTTTTGAATTTTGACGCTGTAGCACTTTCTTTTTATTTAACAAACACTGTTCAATTATGGAGTAACTAGGTTTAAAAGATTCTTCTCGCGATTTACAGGCAAATTGTACAATTAGTTTTTGTTTTCATCTATATTTAATATTCCATGTATATGACGCAAAATTCGATGTGATAAAAAATCTTGAAAAGTTTTTGGTTTTTGGAGTGAACTAAACGAGGCCTAAGTCTAATTAGTTCATAATTGGACATTAATTACTATAGTTATAAATATGTTACAGTACCTATTAATTTAGTCTCTCCAACCAAACTCCTCATAAATATAGAAACCAATATAAAGACCTTGTTAAGTCAACGGTTCGCCACCGGGCTTGTCTAATTATAATTTTTTTTAAGATTATCTATCACATTACATCTTTCTTTGGACGTATGCATGGAAAATTAAATATAGATAAAAAATAACTAATTGCACAACTTTAATTTACGAGACGAATACTTTAAGCTTAGTGTTGGGAAGATGCTCTCCGCACTCCCCAGCAGTACGATGAATAGAGAACCTTCTCACTCGGTGCCGTGAGAGGTCTGAGCTCCGACGAGCAGCGGGCTCAACAGTAGGTGAACACAATGAATGCTCTCTCTCTTATTAATGGCGGTGTCACGCCCCTTATATAGGGCCTGGAAACCGACCTAATGACATTTACATAAATGCCCCGTGACGGTGGGGGAATATTCCAGTATATCCTTTCATCGCAGTCTACTGACCCTAATACACCTGCGTAATTTCACATTGCAAACCCTTCGTTCATCCTTTGACTGGGGCCTCAGCAGGTCGGAGGCTTGGATCCTCCGCCCAGTTGCGGATCCTCCGACGCTTTGGTGTCGGAGGTTCCGCAGCCCGGCTGGTCGGAGGTTGCTCGACCCGGCCACCCCGGGAGTTCCTCCTTAGCCTGGTCCAGTCGGAGGTTCCTTGGCCTGGCTGCGTTCTCCCGCCATCCTCGGACCCGGGAGGGTCGGAGGTTCCAACCTTTCCTCGCTCGTGGACCTCCGCCGGTGTCTCAGTCCCTGCACACACACTGCACGACCAGACGAGTCGTCAACATTAGCATTTCCCGTCGAAGGATATCCTCCGACGTTTCAGGCGTCGGAGGTTCCTCAGGTGAAGGATAACCTCCGACGCTACCAGGGGGAAGGATGCAGCTTTTCCCCAACAGTTCCCCCCTTTTTGGGCTAATGGCACTCCTGCGGTCCATGTGCTCAAAAACATGCTACGCTGCGGAGACTATGAGCATGGTTGCTGCCTTCCCCCCTGGTGCGCAGGATGTGTTTGTTAGCAGATGTTGGATAACTGTTTCTTTTACTTAGTCATAAATTTTCTTGGTTTCTTTATTTTGCCGGGATCCTCCGATCATTGCTGCTATGTTAGTCTGATATCCTACGCGCGTTAGATTGTGGAGGATTGCGGAGGATATTATTGCCGTTGGAGTTAGCCGTTGGCATTGACGAAGCGCAACGGTCTGGCCGATTCCTCCGCTTGTAGCCGTTGGGCGCGGGGAATCGCAACGGCCGCGCGGTCGCAGGCCCCCCCCTATAAAAGGGGATGCTGGGGAGCTTTGAGCTCTCACCCCTGCTGCTCATTGCCTGCACACCTTCCTTCGCTACATCTTTCTCTCTGAGCTGCTCGCGTGCGTTTTTGTTTAGTTCTAAAGTATTGTCGGAGGTTTTACGGTGGCTCAGCTTCCTCCGCCGCGTCCTTCGAGGTCAGATTTTTCTGGTCCTTTGCGCAATTTCCTTAGTGTGAGGTCCGGAGGTTGGCTGCGGAGGTTTGAGGAGTGGATGCTTGAGGTGGCCGCAGCTCGAGATCTGGAGGAGACGTTATCTGACGTCGAAGCTTCTGTTGGTGACTTGATCAGTGCGAAGGAGTTTGAGGAGATGGCGGCGATTACTTTTGAGTTCGGGCAGTCGACTGTGAGGATGGAGGATATCGCTGACATGGTTGAGGCTAGGTTTTTCAAGGATGGTCGGGCGGAGGCTCCTCCAGCGGGTCAAACGGTGCCTGCGCCTGGTGAAGGTTATGCGGTGGTTTTTAGGGATTTCTTCACCTGCGGGCTTCGGATGCCTCCATATCATTTCCTTCGCGAAGTGATGGAGAGTTTCAACGTGGAGCTGCAGCATTTCAGTCCCAATGGGATACTAACACTTAGCAAATTCGCCTGGGCGTGTGAATCCTACGGAGCCATGCCCCACATTGATACTTTCTGCTCGTATTTTGAACTTCAGCGTCAACCTAAGAAGGTGAAGGATGCCGAAGGTGTTGAGTGCATTGCGCAGTTTGGAAGCTGCGCGTTCATGCCGCGCCGCACAATGCCTGGGCCAAGGTGCGAGATCTCCTACTGCCAAAAGGGCAAGTGGGAGAAGGATTGGATGAGAGCCTGGTTCTACGTGAAGACCCCCGCTGCGTCGAAGACTTTAGATGACGGCAGCGTTGATAAAGTTTATCCTTACGCGTCGTTGATGAAGGAGCTGAAGCCTTTCTCGAAGGTTGATCCTTCGCAGGAGATGTCGGAGGAGCGACTGGCTTGTGATAAGGCATTTGCGCTGGCATGCCGATATTCCGGAGGCCGGGATTTGGTTGAGGAGATGGTCGCTGCTGACTACTGGCCCCTTGGCCGCAGGACCGATGAGTTCACCATTGAGATGGTGCAAGTCCCTGTGTTTGGTCCTCCGGAAGGTTTGCCGTTTCCCCGGTTTGGCGCGGGTATTCCGGAGGATGAGACCAAGGAGTCCTTCCTTGATCAAGTGGAGGTTTCCACTCGGAGGATCGTCGGGAAGATTTCGGAGAAGGAGTATCTCCAGCGGAGGTCTGCACTGGGCACGATGCCCCGCTTTAACCGAGTGTTTGAGGAATTGGGGATTGAATATGAGGATTACGTTGTTCCTCCGGATGTTTTGTTGGGGTTGGAGAAGAAGAAGGATTCCTCCAAGGCCGTTGCTGCGGCGGAGGCTAGGAAGAGGAAGGGTGGCGGCGCTGTGAAGCAACTTGCTAAGAAGCGCAAGGCGGAGGTTGTGTTGGAGACTCCTGTGGAGTCTTCCTCCGCTCGCTCTTCTGCTGCCGAGTCCAACTCGGTGGCTTCTGTTCCTGCGGAGGCTGCTCCTGCTGGTGGAGTTCCTGAGGTTGAGGCCTCACGCGCGGTCTCTTCTATACGTGCGCCTTTCACGTCCCTTCTTGGGGAGGAGTCTTCCGATGCGGAGGCTCCTGAGGCGAGTCCTGCGTGGGAGGCGAATCTTGTGGTGGCCGAGAGTCCTGCGCGTGAGGCCTTGGCTGGAGGAGGATCTCCGCCTAAGGAGGTTCAGGTGGAGTCCAGCGACGAAGCTGAGTCCGCCTCTGTTCGGAGGATCAGGAGGGCGGAGGCTCCCCTTCGTCCGGCTGGTGACGGTATTAATTCGTTGTACATGGGTAATGATTTTTTGTTGATTATTTGTTTTTCTGCAAGTTTTGATTGACTTGGTCTCATGTTTTTTGTTTATCTCTCAGCGGATGTTTTTGCTGGGCTGGCTACCGCGGAGGAGATGGCTAAAGGCGCCAGCGTTGCGCAGGAAGGACTTGCCGTTCCTCCGCCGCGTGAGCCTGCGCCTTCTGCGTTGGCCAACAGGCCTTCGCCTGCTGATGTTCTTGATCCCGGTGAGTTTCTTCTTTTTGGTTCAACAGTTTGGTTTGTTTTTTGGCATTTTATTCGAAGGTTTGTTTTTGTTATGCGCAGGTGCTTCTGATCCTTCGATCACAGGTTGGACTGATGCCTTGCGCGAGGTTCATTCCTTGGTCGGAGGTTCGTGTTCTGGCCTCCGCCAAAGGTTTTTTGTTTCTTACGATGTTTTTTCTTACTTGTTTTTGCTTTACAGATCGTTTTCGTCAGAAGCTCCGCGGCATGGACTTTGACACGCTCCTTCGCGTGCAATATGAGCACCATAGCCTTGTATGTTTGTGATTTGTTATATCTTCCTTCGCGGTTTTTCACTCGGAGGTTTGTTGTAACTATTTATTTTTGAGCAGGGTCATCACATGGCTGCCGCCTTGGAGGAGCGTTGCTCCCGGGAGGTTATCTGCCGTGATGAGGCGATTGGTGCTCTGAAGAAGGAGAACGAGACCTTGGAGGCTGAGAAGGCTCGTCTGTCGGAGGAGGTTAAGGAGTTTTCCTCCGTCAGGAAGGAGATTGATTCCCTGAGAAAGGAGAGGGATGACTATAAGGCTGGATCGGAGGTTCTGAAGAAGGAGAAGGAAGATGCCGAAGCTTCGGCGGCGGTCCTCCGCACAAGTGTCGCTGAGGCGGGGAGAGTTAGGGACTTAGCCCTGCAGCGAGCCGAGAAGGCGGAGGACATTGCTGAACGCCTTCGCAAGGAGCTTGACGCTGAGCGGACGTCTGCGGTTGAGCTGCAGACTCGCATACAGAAGGCGGAAGCGGAGGCTGCAGCTATTGTTGGGCTCTATGCCGACTCGCTCGCGAAGTTTGGGGGAAGCACCTCTGCTCCTCCGCCCGGCGGCGATGTTGGGGCTGCCCTCGCATGGCTGAAGTCTCATATCCGCATGCTCCCCGACTTTGTCGGAGGTGCTGTTGATTTTGGGGCTTTGGCCGCGGTTAGCTCCTTCGCTAGGCTTTTACGCCGCGGAGGTTGCTCTCACGCGGAGGGAGTCGCCAAGGAGGAATTTGCTGCGGCGGAGGACGTTGGCGAAGGCACCCCTAGCCTGCGCAAATCTGTCCGGAACTTTATCAGTTTGTTCTGGATTAGGTTTGGGCGGGATGAGGCGAAGAAAATGGCGGAGGATCGTCGAGCTGAGGTTTGTATTATTTGGTTATTTCTTTTTGTATTTTGCTTTGCTGCTTTGCGATGTTACTTAAGATGTGTATTTTGTAGGAGATTGCGAAGAAGAAGGCTAAGGTTGTAAAGGCCGGTCCTTCGCGTCCACCGAGGGAGACGTGTCCTCCGACCCAGGCTGAAGTGGAGGCTCGTGATGCTGGTGCCAAAGCTCCGGAGGGATCTGGTGCCAAGGTTTCAGAGACGCCCGAGGCTTCTGCTCCTCCTCCGCCTCAGGTGTGAGGCTTTTTAGTTTTTAGGTTTTTCTTAGCCTTTTTTGCGTCCAAGCATGTGACGCTTTTTTGTAAGTAAGGCCGGAGGTTTTGCTTTAATTTGTAAAGACTGTTGAAAATGTAATATATTAAGTTGTTTTCAGATAAGCCTTTGTTTTACACTTTGATCCTGCGCAGGTCTCTGGCGGAGGACCTGCGCAGGATCATTTCATTACTCCCCTTTCGATTTTTTACAAAGGGATTTATGTTTCTGGCGAATTGTGGGAGTACTGGCGAGTTGCCTTCCCTAACATGAGATTGGTGGATATGTTCGAGTTTGTTGGATATGATATTGATGGCGAAGGATCTGGATTTATCCAGTCGCTTGCGCGCCGAGGTTCATGGCCTCCGGCTTAGGTGGAGGTTTTTGTTTTTCTTTTCGTTTATCGTAGGTTTTGCTTGTATTTTTTGACATGATTTGATGTGTTTATGTAGTTGCCATATCCTATCCTTCGCATCTTTGGTGAGAGGGATAGGGTACGTTGGGTGGCGGAGGCTTCTGAGGATGTTGCTGAGCCTTTTCTTCAAGGTTTTCCGGAGGTTCGAAAGATTCGTTTGGCTTTTTGGTTTTATCCTTCGTTTGTGTTGGCTTTGAAGTTGTTATTTTCTGCGCAGGTTGTGAGTTCTGCTCCGTTGGAAGATCTTCCTTCGAACTTTGTCGAAGGAAGTTACGTTACCCCGGTGACGTTCAAGCGTGGAGATTTGTACGCGAGGGGTTATCTAATTGACTGGTGGCGCCATAAGTATCCTGCGCGTAGTATAGATGACTTAGTTGATTTCCTTGTTCGTGATTACTGTGATGATCTTAGGCTTTTTCCAGATTCGTATGTTAGAATTGTGCGAGGGTCTTAGAACCTTCGACGTTTTACGGTCGGAGGATGTTTCTCGTTTTTTGTTGTAAGCTTCTGTTATGTACATTGTATATGGTTAATAAAGATCAGACATTTTTACCACATGGTCTTCGCACCTTTTAATTTTGACAACCTTCGCGCTATAATTTGTACGTGACTCATAGATCCTTCGGTTGTTTAGTAGAAGGAGGATTTGTAAGTTGAACTTGTACAAGCTACCTGTAACCTTCGACTTTTTATGTGTCGAAGGATGATTTTATTCTTTTCTTGTAAACGAACTTTTGTAATGATTTCTTCATCAATAATAAAGTTTTTAAGTTTGATACAACCTTCGATCTCATTTTTATTACAACCTTCGCGCTACAGCATTTATATATTGCAACGTCACGGTGGTGTTGAGCATAAGGATCTTTGTGTTGCTGTGGCTTGCTTGTTCTTGATGCTTGATGTTGCGAAGGTGTTGTTGATTTTTTCTTGCGCGGAGGGTCGCCGCTTCTTGGCTTTAGAACCTTCGATTTTTTTTGGTGCGAAGGATCCTTCGCTGAATTGTGCTATTTTTTTCCTTTGCTCGACTCCCGTGGAGTGTTGTCGAGGAGAACCTTCGGCTATCTGAGTCAGAGGTTCTGAAGGGACGTTACGAGACTTCGTGCGATACCCTTCAGAGACCTCTGAGTCTGACTTCCATTGTTTCTGTTGTGGCTGTATACGACTTTGTGGTCGATGTTCATCACAACGCCGCAGTTCTAGTATTACGAAGCTTCGTGCGATACAAAGTTTTGTTGCTGTTGTGAGGCTAACTCCTGCTTCCATAGTGGCCTAGGATTTTTGCTTTTTGACTGCTAGGTTTGCACTCGATGATCGGTTCTTTGTATACTGATCCTGATTGAGGGTGGGGGGCAGGTTTAGTCTGGTTTTATAGGCTTTCGTGCATTTATTTTATGTACTTAGTTAGGTTAAAATTTATTTTCGGGTTATTGATGGTTGTTGTGGTAGTTGGTTTTGCTGTACCTGACTGAGGGTTATTGTAGTTTCGTTTTAATTTCACACTTTGTTTGTTGGGGGTCTGCTTAGAGTAGCAGGATACCTTCGACCTTATTTTGGTGAAGGTTATGTGAATTTTGTTGAGGTCTGTCTTGTGAATGTTAAACCTCCGCTGCCTTTTGGCAAAAATAATATAGTTCCTGATGCCTGATTTTCCTCAGGTCTTTGTCAGGTTTGAAGGTTTTGTTCCTTCTGGCCATGTTGTGATGCCTGAGGAGGACAGGACTTTTTCACTTTTTGGCCATGTTATCCTTGCTGCCCGGCTCTTGGCTAGGTCTTTTGCTAAGGATTTGGTGTTTTTTCACCTTTGAGGACGTTCCGAGCTTTCTTATCTTTTGGATGAAAGCTGCGGAGGGTCCTTGTGATCACGTGATGTTTTGTCGAATGCTACAGCCTCGTTGCTGGCTGTTTTTCGACTTTTTGGGCTTTGGTTCTGGGGTGGATTCCTCTTTATATTTCAGAGGTTTTTACATAGGTTCTGCCTCGTTAAAAACCTCACCTCCTGGTAGGAGTACCCCTGTGAGGAAAAGAGTGCAGACCTTGGAATGCGAAAAAGTAGAGAAAAAGAAAACAAGCGTATTTAGGGATGTGGATGCCGCCGCTTATTTTGCAGGGGTCATCCTTACACTCAAATGTAAAATCTACGTAGATTGTCGATGTTCCACGTGTGGGTGGAGGTTCTACCTTCGAGGTCTTTCAGGTAGAAGGATCCCGACCTGCCCGCTTGTATTGCTGTGTAAGGTCCTTCCCACTTGGGTTGCAATTTACCAGCGTTTGGGTGATATCCTTTTTTCCTGAGCACCAGGTCCCCATTTTGTATGTCTTTTCGTACTACCTTGCGGTCTCTCCAATTCTTGGTTTCTTGTTGATACCTGGTAATGTTCTCCACTGCCTCAAGTCTTATTGATTCTAAGGTTTCCTTGCAGTACTCTTCATCTTCAGCCAACTGCTGCTTCATGGAACGCAGGCTTTGATGCTTGATTTCTTCGGGCAACATTGCCTCTTCCCCATACAAGAGCTTGAATGGAGTGAACCCAGTTGTTCTTGAAACAGTTGTGTTATGTGACCATACAACTCTTGGTAGTTCTTCAACCCATTTCCCCTTGCGTAGGTTGAGTAAGGTCTTGGAGATTGCGGAGAATATTGTTCTGTTTGCTCTCTCCACGGCCCCGTTTGACTCTGGGTGATAAACAGATGCGAAAGCAATTTTGGTTCCTATGTGATGGCAGAATTCCTTGAAACTGTCTGAATCAAATTGCTTCCCGTTGTCAACTGTGAGCAAGCGTGGGACTCCGAATCTGCAGACTATGTTCTGCCAGAAAAATTTCCTGATTGTTTCAGAGGTTATGGTTGCCAGTGGCTTAGCTTCGATCCATCTTGTGAAGTATTCGATGGCCACGACGGCGAATTTGTTTCCCCCCTGGGCAGTTGGCATTGGTCCTACTAGGTCCATTCCCCATCTCTGCAACGGCCATGATGCTGGTATGAGCTGAGTTAGTGCTGAAGGTCCTGACTGAATTGGTGAGAAGGTTTGACAGGCTTTGCATGTCTTCACTATTTCTTCAGCATCTTTAATGTGAGTTGGCCAGTAGAAGCCTTGTCTTAATGCTTTAGCAGACAATGCGCGAGGTCCAATGTGAGACCCACACATCCCGGAGTGTATCTCTTGTAGGAGTTCTCTGCCCTCGTTTTGTGATATGCACCTCAGCAAAGGTTGGACTACGCCTTTCTTGTACAGGGTCCCGTCAAAGAAGGTGTAATTCCTTGCTCTTGCCTCCATCCTCTTGGCTGTTGCTTCGTCATCTACAGCTGTCTCGCCTTTGAGGCAATCAGCTATTGCCTGCCTCCAATCTTCGCTTTCTGTCAGCAGGACTGAGCGAAAGGCTTTTGGCAACGATTCGGTTGCGGGTGTTGCAACAATCTGGTGGAAGGTTCCTTCTGGCAAGGGGGTGTTGTTGGCTGCTGCTTTGGCTAGCTCGTCTGCCTCATAGTTTTCGGCTCTTGGAATGTAATGCAGAGTGAATCCCTTGAACCTTCTCTCCAGGCCTCTTACGACGGCCAGGTATCTTGCCAGCTCCGGGTTGTGTGCTAGGTATTCCTTCTCCACTTGCCCTGCCACCACTTGGGAGTCTGTTTTGATGAGTAGTGTCTTTGCTCCCGAAGCCTTAGCTTTGTTCAGCCCGAGGATGAGACCTTCATACTCAGCTATGTTGTTTGTTGCTTTGAATTCGAGTCGTATAGCAAACTTTAGTTTGAGTCCAGATGGTGCGATTAGAACGGCTGCCGCTCCTGCTCCCGCTTGACCCCAGGCGCCATCTGTATACAGCGTCCACGGCTGATCGATTACCTTCTCGTCGTTTTTGTTCGAAGGTGTCCAATCTGCCATGAAGTCAGCCAGGGCTTGGGATTTGATGGAGGTTCTGGGGACATAGGTGATATCAAACTGTGATAGTTCGGCTGCCCATTTTCCTATACGTCCGGAAGCCTCTTTGTTCCTAAGGATATCACCCAATGGCTGTGAAGTGGGCACTTTAATCTCATGGCTTTGGAAGTAATGCTTGAGCTTCCTTGATGCACACAGAACCGCGTATGCGATTTTTTCTATCTCCGTGTAGTTCAGCTTTGCTCCTGACAAAGCTTCGGATACGTAGTAAACGGGTCTTTGCACCGTTCCTTTAGTGTCGCTTGTCTCGTGCACTAGAACACCACTGACAGCGTGCTCGGAGGCAGCCACATACAATAGTAGTGGAGTGTCTGGTTCGGGCACTGTTACCACCAGGTTGGTTGCAATGTAATTCTTGAGCTGCCTGAAGGCCTCTGATTGCTCCGGACCCCATTCTGTTTTACCTTCTCCTCTCAGCACCTTGAAGAATGGGAGGCTTCGTTCTGCCGATCTTGAAATGAATCTGTTGAGGGCTGCTATTCGGCCGGTCAGTCTTTGCACTTCTTTCTTGTTTGAAGGTTCTGCCATTGACATGATTGCTTTTGTCTTGTCTGGGTTAGCTCTAATTCCTTCGGAGCTGATGATATACCCCAGCATTTTTCCCTTGCTGACCCCGAACACACACTTCTCCGGGTTAAGTTTCAGCCCGGCAGATCTAAGGTTGACGAAGGTTTCCTGCAGGTCCTTGATATGATCTTCCTTGCGCTTGCTCATGACGACAACATCGTCGACGTAGGCTATGATGTTTCTCTGTAACTGACTTCCTAGAACCTTCCCCATCATTCTGGAGAAGGTTGCTCCAGCGTTTTTGAGACCTTCTGGCATTCTGGTGTAGCAATACGTGCCGAATGGGGTCGTGAAGCTTGCCTTTCCTTCGTCTTCTTTTTTGAGCCAAATTTGGTGGTAACCGGAGAAACAGTCCAGCAGTGAGAATCTCTGACAACCAGCTGCTTTGTCCACAGAGGTATCTATCCTTGGCAAGGGGAAGGAGTCTTTGACACAAGCCTTGTTGAGATCCGTAAAATCTATGCACATTCTCATTTTGCCATTTTTCTTGGGGACCAGGACCACATTTGCCAACCATTCCGGGTATATGACCTCTCTGATGACCTTTGCGTCCAGGAGTCTTTGTACCTCTGCCTTCGCGGCTAAGGTTCTTTCTTCAGACATTTTTCTCTGTCTCTGCTTCTTCGGCCTCATCCTCGGATCAATGTCCAGCGAATGCTCTATTATGTCTCTGCTGACTCCTTGTAGGTCAGCGGCACTCCAAGCGAAGATATCTTGGTTCTTTTGCAACATGTCTAGCAATTCGAGTTCCTCCTCTCTACTAAGGGTGGCGGAGATGATGACCTTCTTATCTGGAACAGCTTCCTGTAGAGGGACACATTTCGTTTCCTCCTGATCAGCCAGGTCTGTTTTCCCCCTTGGCATGTCTGGTGGCTGGGAAGCTTCATGCTGCGTAGAGTCTACGGAGTTTATGTTCCGGAAGGACTTGTAGATTGCTTTCTCTATGTTTCTTGCCTCCTTTTGACTTCCGTGAACCGTTATCACTCCGTGCAGAGCCGGGATTTTTATGCACAGGTATCCCATATGAGCGGCTGCATTGAACTTGTTCAAGAATCCTCGCCCGAATATGGCATTATATGGGTAGTGCAAGTCTACCACATCGAAGGTGACGTACTCTGTTCTTGCGTTTTCCGTTGTGCCGAAGGATACGGGCAAGGCGACCTTCCCCAGAGCATGTATCTGCTTTCCTCCGAACCCGATCAGAGGTGACTCCGAAGGTTGGAGTTGGGTTCTACTGAGCTTCATTTGGTCAAAGGTTCCAGCAAATATTATGTCTGCGGAACTTCCTGAATCCACTAAGATCCTGCTTACTCCCCAACCCGCAACATTTGTTGTTATGACCAAGGCGTCTATGTGAGGGTAGCTTTCCAATCTTAGATCTTCCTCGGTGAAGGTTATTGGGGTTCTGGACCAATCAGTGCATCTCACTGGCCCTTGAACTGCAATGTTGTTGACAAGCCGGAGGTGATCCTTCTTCTGTTTCTTTGTCTGGAACTCCATTGAGGACCCTCCAGCTATTGGTAAGATCATTCCAATCGTAGGCAGGGGTGTATGAGGGCCGATCTGATTATCAGGGTGGGGTTCGGTTTTTGGTGGTGGTGGGGCTTGGAGTAGCTGTAGATGGTTTGGGGGAGGAGGTAGTGACTGCTGGTGGGGTTGCGGGGTTTCGATGTACGTGATATGTGGAGGTCGTGGAGGAACATAGTTTGGTGGAAGGTTGTGGTCCGCGGTTTGCTGGGCTGGGCGCCAAGCTGGCAGGAAGCTGGGATAGTAAGCGGAGGCTAGCGCGCTGGGCTGAAGTGGAGCTGGGTGCTGCTGGCTTGAACCTCCGACATATGAATGGTAGAAGGTTTGAGGGAATGTGTGATTTACTTCCCGAGGTTGAGCAACTGGTATCGGAGGTTGCGGAGCTGACCTGCTCTTGATCCTCTCCTGAGTTTCTTTTGCATCTGGGCAATCTCTGGTGGAGTGACCCTTCTCCTCTCCATGGAAGAAACAATACTGTTTCCGTGGTCGCTGGCTTTGATTTTTTCGCCATCCCGCATTTCGACCCCCTCTTCCAGCTTGATTGGGTATGCGTTCCGAGTTTCGCGCTTCCGTTGGTGGATGGTTATTTTCCGGCCTGTCATTTTTCGGTTGCTCGATATTCATCATCTGTCCACCAGCCTCTCGCTGTGGCCGGCGTTCATCCTGGCTGAGGTTCTTCTTCTGTGATTTCTATCATTGCTCTGCCTCTTCTGAGAGTTTTGGTCTTCCAACCTTTTGCGGTAGTCGTTGTCTGACCTGCAATACTTCTCAAACTCGTGGTACAGCTCATGCATGGATGCTGGCTTTTCTCTGGCCAAATGAGCCGCGAAGGGCCCTATGCGAAGACCCTTGATGGCCGCTTCAATGGCAACCTCCTCCGGCACGCCGGGTGCTCTCGCCTTAGTCTGCACGAACCTTTGGAAGTACTCCCGCAGTGCCTCTCCCTGATTCTGGCGACACTGGAACAGGTCCGTGGAGGTTAGTGATTCGACCGCGAATCCCTAGAAATTCGCTAAAATCTTGTCTCGAAGGTTCTCCCATGAATAGATCGACCCGGGTCTGAGCATCGAGTACCACGCCAAGGCATCTCCCTCGGCTGCGATCACGAAGGATTTTGCCATCACAGTTTCATTCCCTCCAGCTGAGGCCACGGCTGCTTCGAAACTCATCAGGAACTGGCGCGGATCGGCCTTTCCGCTGAATTTAGGGAGCGTGATAGGTTTGTAGGTTGTTGGCCAAGGCGAGGTCTGCAATCCTTCGGACAAAGGGGAGCGAAGGTCCAACATGCCCCGCAGCATGCCACCGTAGTTTGCCGGTTGCGCGTCTAATGTTGGGCCGGCGCTGGTCAGAACAGCGGGCTGGATTGTCGGCTGAGGTGGAGGTTGCATGCTAAGGATTTCTGCCTGCAGGAGTGAAAGCTGCTGCCTGATCTCGGCCGCTTGCGTCGCGGCTACCGCTGCCTCTTGGCTAGCGGTGTAGGCGGCAGCGATCCGGTCTCGCTCTTGCTGAAGGTTCTGCAATTGTGTTTGCAGCTGCTGGAGCTCTTGCGTGGCCGAGGGTTGCGCCGAGCCTGCGGCGGGAGGAGGTTCCTGGCGTGTTTCCGGCTGCTCGTTCTCTGGCTGCTCGCCCTCAGAACCTTCTCCCTCCACGGTCGCGTACGTGCTCCGCACGGCCCTCCTCGGCCTTCCTCTCCTGGAGGGCTCTCCCCGAGGTCTTGTGGTGCTTGTTCTCTTTCCAGCCATCGCAGGTTATACTCCAAGCCCCACGGTGGGCGCCAATGTTGGGAAGATGCTCTCCGCACTCCCCAGCAGTACGATGAATAGAGAACCTTCTCACTCGGTGCCGTGAGAGATCTGAGCTCCGACGAGCAGCGGGCTCAACAGTAGGTGAACACAATGAATGCTCTCTCTCTTATTAATGGCGGTGTCACGCCCCTTATATAGGGCCTGGAAACCGACCTAATGACATTTACATAAATACCCCGTGACGGTGGGGGAATATTCCAGTATATCCTTTCATCGCAGTCTACTGACCCTAATACACCTGCGTAATTTCACATTGCAAACCCTTCGTTCATCCTTTGACTGGGGCCTCAGCAGGTCGGAGGCTTGGATCCTCCGCCCAGTTGCGGATCCTCCGACGCTTTGGTGTCGGAGGTTCCGCAGCCCGGCTGGTCGGAGGTTGCTCGACCCGGCCACCCCGGGAGTTCCTCCTTAGCCTGGTCCAGTCGGAGGTTCCTTGGCCTGGCTGCGTTCTCCCGCCATCCTCGGACCCGGGAGGGTCGGAGGTTCCAACCTTTCCTCGCTCATGGACCTCCGCCGGTGTCTCAGTCCCTGCACACACACTGCACGACCAGACGAGTCGTCAACATTAGCATTTCCCGTCGAAGGATATCCTCCGACGTTTCAGGCGTCGGAGGTTCCTCAGGTGAAGGATAACCTCCGACGCTACCAGGGGGAAGGATGCAGCTTTTCCCCAACACTTAGTTAGTCCATAGTTAGACAATAATTATCAAATACAAACAAAAATGTTACAATAACCGAACCCAAAAATTTTTGCAAAGGCCAAATATCCCACAATAGCACATTTTTTTAGATAATGGATATAAATATCCGGCCTCTACATCCGAGGATGTACACCGCCAGTTATTACAAAGTTTTGGATAAAGGAAAGAGCAAACATGGTCTTAAAAACAAATGACCATGGTACTAAAGCAAACAATAAAAATGTTTCCATCCTCTATTAGAAATCTCTAAAGCAATCGTCTCCAATTTCTTGCTTATCGTCGAGAGGATGTCTTTAGTTTGCTCATCACGCTGCAACGGGGTCTAGAAGCGCAACCAGTATGCTCTCCCGAAAATAACCTATATAATAGAGTTAGTTTTGAGTTTGTTAAAACTAATATCATTTCGGCATCTCCAAACAGCCCAACATATAGCAGCTACCCCAACCCAGATCAAACTTCTAAGCTTCTTATTCTGATTATGAAGCCAAGTTCTAAGCTTCTTATTCTGATTATGAAGCCAAGTACCAAACATATGACTAATAGATCTAGGTGGGGTTAAATTAGTAGCAAAGAAAATTATCCTCCAAATTGTTTTGGTTAAGGAACAATCGATGAATAAGTGTTGGATAGTCTCATTCATGTTACAACAGATATATTTCTGACTCCCTTTCCAGTTTTTTTTTGGCGAGGTTATCCTTAGTTAGGATAACGCCTTTTTGAAGAAACCAAAGAAAATTTTTGATCTTTAGAAGAATTTTAATTTTTCAGAGTTTCTTATGCATGAATGGTGTTTGTGTATCCATAAGATGAAGATACAACAAGCGGACAGAAAATAATTCGGATATAGTCAGGTTCTATTTAAAATAATCGGAGCCATCCATCAATTCAACATTAGAAACTTTTGCTACTAAATTGAGCCATTCTAGAAGTTTATTACCCACCAGTGCCCTACAAAAAGAGATATTTAGGGGACTTGTAGACATCACCTTCGAAACAGTAGCGTGTCGATCGCGCACTATATTATAAAGAGAAGGGTATGTAACTTTTAGAGGCTTATCACCTACCCATGTGTCCTCTCAGAAACGTGTATTGGTCCCATCTTTAATAACAAAGGAACCTTTAGCCAGTACCTCATCTTTGATGCGCATGAGGCCTCTCCAAAAATGCGAATCATTGGGTTTAGCATCACTTGAGTAAGGGATTTCAAGCTCAGGTATTTGTTTGTTAAAAGGGATTGCCATATGCCCTCCATGTTTAGTAGATTTACCAATCATTTTGCCAATAAACACATATTTTGCAGTTGTAAATCAAGGATATGCCTACTACTTTCTTCATTTGAAATTAGAAAATGTTTTAACTTTCTCTAACTGTGCACATAATTTGATATACTCCCTCCGTCCCAAAAGGAATGACGTTTTTGACTTTTAGAAATCGTGTTTGACCGTTCGTCTTATTTAAAAATTTTATGTAAACTATAAAATAAATAAATCAATAGTAAAGTATCTCTAATGATAAAATAGGTTTTAACAAAATATATAACATTTATGTAAAAATTTTGAATAAGACGGATGATCAAACAAGATGTCTCAAATTCTGAAACGACACTCTTTTTGGAACGGAGGGAGTACACTATATCTAAATTCATAGTAAAAATAATATATTTAGAAAAGTCAAAGCGTCTTATAATGATTTGAAATGGATGGAGTAGGTAACAATCACCGGATTTGACCTTATTACGTACAAATTTAATTTAATATATCTAAGTGACAAATCATGGTTGGAAAATGAGTTAGAAACACTGGATGTCAGAATAGCTAGATCTGGGCATCGAATCGTGATTTTGAGTAATGGATTAGCACCTACTTAGGTCTAAGTTTACCAAATAGTAGTGATTCTGGTCAAATATTAGCTGTTGCAGCTGTGCCATGTTAAGAAACTGAATGAGGCCAATCTTAAGAAATGAGCATGATGCCGGATGTGATCAATTAAGTCAACATGCGGCAAATGCTTGGCACCAACGTCTCGGATATATATATATATATATATATATATATATATATATATATATATATATATATATATATATATATATATATTTGAAAGATATGGTTTCCCAACATTGTATTAATATGAAGAGTTAGCAAAAGTCACAACACACGTGAGATACGCCTCTCCCTGCAACCTAGCTTTTTTTCCCCCATGATCGTGGCAAAATAGAAGGCATTTGGTGCCTCTTAAATTAACATTTGAGATTAATTTGCTTACAGTTCACAATAACGAGCATTGGTCACTGAAAGTCGGCCCACATATGTTAGCTAATACAGTAAGCTTTATCTTAGCTTACCATCTTATTCTTAATGATTCAACTCCTTAATAAAAACATCCATATTAATCTTTACCTAGTTATTTTTGTTAAGCAGAAAAAATAAATTCTAGAAGCTTTCATAAAATCTAGACTCAGTTGTTGGCAACAATATAGTGGGCTTTCTATACCCATCTTTGTCATTAACTTCAACAATGATGTGAGTACTGAGTTAGTCACATGGGTTGCTTTTTGTTTCATCTACTTTAGTCATCCCCCATTGAATATCTGAGCATATGTCCCACTTCTTTTTTTTTGAAAAAACTATATGTCCCACTTCATTACCATAATGTTTGCTTTTAATTGAGCGGACACTTGTTTTTCAATGATATGAATAGATTGATATTGATCCTATATACATCATGTTCTATGACTTTTTGTAGATACTTTTATTTTTCACACACATCTTGTATTAAAGCAATGTCTCTATATTTCTCTCTCTCTTTTTCCTATTGTATTTTGTATTGAAACATTTACATGCATGTAAAATGCAATAAATCTAGTTGCATTTATCCGGCCTTAACAAATGGCACTGGGCGACTAAGACGAGTATAAAGCTATTTTGTGTAGTACCAGTGGTGGGTAATTCGTCAACATGTATATATGGAGCCATATTGTTTTATTGTTATTCGTTTTGTATTTTTCTGCTGAGAGCAAAAGGGGGAACGAAGTTTCTTTGTAATTAAAGTACTAATGTAACAGCTAGATCTTTTCCACCATGCATATCACGTATAAATGCATGTGGGAGCAATGAACATATCATTTTTTTTATATACGTATATATTTTCTTAACTAGTGAGAAATAACACAATAACAATTCATGTTAAATTATATTCTCTTTGTTCCAAATTGTAAATCATTTTAGTTTTGCCTTAAGTTAAATTTCTCCAGGTGGCCAATTTATAGAAAAATGTATTAACACATTTACAGCATTTACAATATCAAATAAGTGTTTTATCAAAATATGTTAACATTTACAACATTTATCAGGCGAGCTGGTCGGAGCGCCGTGAGTGGACTGTGTGGAGGATCTGGCCATACTCACGCAAGACATCAAGATGGTCACCGTGACGAAGCTGGAGGACAAGTCTGCCACCCCGGCGTGCACGGAGACCTAGCTACAACATACCGGCGGGCTGACAGGCAACTTCTGGTGGCCGGCAGCCTGCAGCGGCTGTCCAAGTACGACGCCGTGAACCTCGATGGTGACGACAACACGCAACACATGCACACGTTCGGTGCTTCCCGGCCGCACGTCACCATGGGGATCCACATGCACAACGGCAGCCTAAGCATCGTCCCGGAGTGGGCACCGAGCGACCGCAGCCTGTCCATGGCCGACTTCACTGGCCAGGTTCAGCCGCGAGGTCTACACGCGCTCCAGCGCGACGCGCCGGCCAGCATGGTTCCAATCCGGGAGCGGGACAAGAGGCCGCGGCTGCGGCTGCGGCTGGTCACCGAGGGCACAACCGCCGGTTCATGAACGAGCAGGACATACTGCGAGTGGCGGAACTTACTTCACTGGCCTGTGGTTTGAATATACTCGTATTCACCTGAGTCTTAAATAGATTAGAGTGGAACTTAAACTATTTTCCACTCCAATCTACTAGAACACACATAGATTGAGGTGAATTTGAGTGCATCCAAAGGCCATTCACACTATGCATCGCAAAAGCCATAAAGAAAATGGATGTTAGACAAACCGATTGTTCCTTTTCGAAAATGAAAGAACACAGGTTGTAGCCAAATTTACCACGGTAAAAATGTAGCCAAATTCCTATACGTTCATCTCATAGTAAAATTGTAACCAAAATTTATATGACCATCTCATGATAAAATTTTGGGATGTCTAAGTTATGATTACTTAGGCTAGGGTTAAATTCAAAGTGCGGCGCTGTAAATCGTGGTGCCGAGCTCTGGCCATGTCAACGCCACATCACAAGCCACACCAACCCTGACCTCCAACCTTGGTGCCATGATATATGGTGATGAGACTAGTTACCTTAGTGCCGAGCTTAGGGTTTAAAGATAAGGTTTTAACGTCTAGGGATATAAATGTGAAATTTTATAGAAAAAATCTAAATTGAGAAAAAAATCAGACAAAAACCCTCTTTTTGGATGGTATAGCTGTAAAGGGGCAGTGACTCGCTTCCTTCCCCCGACTACACAAACCCGCCTTGAACCGTTTGGTTGAAGGACATAGAGTTTTTTTCTATGTGAAGTTATTTGATACTATCTTGGCATCTTTCATTGTCATCTTTAAACATCTCTATAAGAGACTAACTAAAATTATATTCTAAACTACAAGATTAATCATTGTTAAAATAAAAACCTCACCCAAAGTACAGAGTTTCAATATAGCCTTTGCATAAGATAGCCAGTGAGGACAGCGTGCTATCTATGGCAAGCGAAAGTTTAAGAATAGTAAATTTGCTATTTTAGCAAACTAGATAACACACCTGTTAGACTTTTATATTTTGCTTTAAAAATCTTAAAATAGTCTAGATAACATAGATATCATATCTATTGGAGTTGCTCTAGCCATGGTTACATTCTTTGTCTGCGCTCTAAAAATTTAGAGCCCCTTGAACATTTTGAAATATGTGTGTGCAATGTATAAAAAAGATCAATCTTTTTAAAAGCCCACATTACCTTGCCACTGACAACATACATGCATGTTGCTAAATTCCTATAAGCATCAGTTTCTATGAAAGAAAAGAATCGCAATGAATGACACCGTTCCTTTCGTTTAGCGTGTGCTTTTTTTATTATTATTTTCAGAGTATAATATTTTCACAATCAGAAGCAAGTAGAACGATCAGCTAGTACTACTAGTAGCTAGCTAGTAGTATAGTCAACCATTTGGACACTTGACTTCACCCCATGAGATTAGCCTCGAGCTCGGCATACTCCACGAGTAAAAGTAATGATAACATGGTATGGTAACGCGCAACAAGCGCCAGCAACTAGCTAGACAGCTACGAAGAGCAGCGAGCGCGGCGGCGGCAGCGGCAGCAGGAAGTTCCGATGCGCGGCAGCGAGGTGAAGTCGGGGAAGAGCCAGAAGAGCTCGGCGCAGAGGCACATCAACGCCGGCTTCGTCGTCGCCGGTCTCCTCATGCTCCTCATCTACCTTGTCGCTCAGCATTTCGCGGTCGGCGCTTCCCATGGTAATGATGAATCCTTCATTTCACCTCAGTTCTTTACAGAAATTGTTCGTCTCCCAAGTTGATGAACTCATCCACAGTTAAGTTAGATTTTGTCAGTCTTCAATCGATGAGTGCTAATCCAGTAATCTTTCTCTCACGTGTTAGCATATATATATACGCCGATCTTTATCACTCATGATCCGTTAGGAACACTTGTCACTGTTGTGTCTATATATTGGCCCGAGCTATGGTAACAGTTGTATGATCGTAGAGGGGGCATTTTCCATCCCAAAAGCTACTAGCTTATGAGATGATGGGCTTTCTGAGACTTTGAAGTTTTGAGATATATGGCCTGATGATGATATGTTTTTTTTTTGCTTGTTAACGTGCAGTTGTTATTACGGAAGCACAAGTTATCATGGATAATGTAAAAGCGCCCGATGAAACAGGTAAACACCCCTGCTGTTGGTATCATATTTGCAGTTTGCTTGCTCATTTCTTTCAGATCATGCAGCATCCAAAGCTCAGCGTGACAAGGGAAAAACAAAACGAGCTAGCATGGTAGTTTCGAAGTCAACACATCGGGAACAGTGGATACTGTCTCCGGTGTAACAATATACATATACTACCTGAATCATCTGACCTTTGATCGGCTAATAAACCTATGGTCCATTTATTAGTACTTGTCAGTTGTCACTGGCACACTGCTGTCTCTAGATATATATGGCCCGAGCTATGGGAATAGTTGGATAATCCGAGTGCATTTCATAGTAAAGTCTATTCTAAATTATAACTCATTCGGATTTTTGTAGATAATAACTTTATTATCTAAAAAACCCAAAATGACTTGTAATTTAGAATAGAGGGATACTTATGAGATGAGAGGATTTCTGACATCTTTAAAGTTTTGAGACATATGATCCTTATGGAGATATATCTTTCTTCTTGCTTAATTTGCAGTTGTCATTACAGAAGCGCAACGAATCATGGATGATATCAAAGCTCCCAGTGAAACAGGTGAGCATTCCTATCGTCTTGATCATAATTACTTTTCTTACTAGACCATCAAATTATTTTTTAGCATTGACAATAGTGAAAATTTAGATAGAGATTTAAGGGGTTGTTTATATTATCTATCATAATGGCAGAGTGGATAATTGTTATATAAATTTAGGAGCTCCGTTAGATTATTTCTCATGATATCATCATTTATAGATGTAAATTAGTGAGTTATTTTAGATTATGTTTCATAATCACATTTGTGGGTAACTTATATTACTAATTAGCGGTTAATTTATGTTGTTTTTTAATAACGATAGAGGAGTGTAACTTTTAGAAAACCTAATATGACCTGTTTGATAGCGCTTCTCCACACTCCTGGAGCTCTAGCTCCTAGCTCCTTGCTTCTAACAGCTTCAGCTTTTTGAATAAAGCATTTGGTGGCACTTCAAGCGACACCAACACTCATGGCATGGTTGGGTGAGTGCTTTGTGGATGACTAGATAAACCACCCACAAAACAATATCATCTCTCCTCAAATCAAGCATGGTTGCTTGCGAATCAAGCTCCTACCCCCTCAAATCGAGCTATGTCGCCCACGAATCAAACTCGTCCTAGTAATCATGACTGGCTACCCACGAATCCAAGTCTAGCTCTCACGTATCGAACTCCTCCACCTGGTGTCGAGCCTAGCTACCTGTGTATCAAGGTCCTCCTGCTCCTTGAAACGAGCTCCTCCCTAGGCTATGGCGGCCATCACACACAATGGACTTGCCCTCCCTATGCATTTCTTCATCGCACATCATAGAGAGGAGCGGACCTTGGCACATGGAGAGAGACAAAGAGGAGTGATGGCTGCCTCCTGACCCAGCATGACGGGGATGAGAGACGGTGAAGGTGAAGGTGATGATGTGACAGGTGAGGGGCAGCAACAAAGAGGATGGAAGCTAGAACAAATCTAGGGAGTGAGGTTTCTCCACTCCCCCCACATGTAGTTTAAAATGATTGAAACGGATGGAGTGCATCTCGTGAGGGGTAGCAGGTGAAATTGTTGTTTGGCCGACTGCTCGGCTTCTTGGGTGGAGCAGAGGATAGGATGTGCTACCAACAAATGGACTCTAGATCCAATGACTATTCCTATCTATGTTAATTAGATTATTGATATTCATGCCTTTATAATATTAAGATTTATATGCATCTCATAAGGATAAGATAAACTTTTAATTGGATCCTCCAATTAGTAATATAGCAAAATTTCTCTCGGTTAGAGTACCTAAACCTCATCGTAAAAGGGTTAAAAGAAAAGAAAATGGTTGTCGTATCTAAAGCTCATCGTAAAGACCAATGACTGGAGTATCGGATCGAAGTCAACACATGGGAAACAGTGAATACTGTCTCCGATGTAATATCATATTTGATTCATCTGATCTTTGATCTTGTCCAATAAATAAAAGCCAACTGAACTTTTATGTGATAAAGTATTTTGTTTGAGGCAACTTTGTTGGCTGGTTAGCATGAACGAACGTAACCGTGTGTTTGGTTGAGGGTTTGGTGAGCTGGGTTGGACAGAGCTAACCCGTCCAGTGTTTGGTTGTACTTCTACTTTTGGGGACGGAGCCAACCCGTTTAAGTGTTTGGTTGAAGGATTGGGGACAGAGCGGCTCCGTTTAATGTTTGGTTAAAGGAATTCAGTGTTTGGTGGGAGCCAACCCGGCTGGAGCGGCTCCGTCCGCCAGATTTTGACGGACGAGTCCAACCCGTATCCGAGAGGAATATTCCACCCTAGAGCCAACTCAACTCTCCCTCCTCCAACCAAACAGCCACGGGAACGAGTTCGCTCCGACCCGGCTTGCTCCGCTCTCCAACCAAACACACGGTAAGAAGGAAGGTAAGGGCAAGTCGATGAATGAAGTTAAAAAGGTTGTGCTGTTTCCCTTATCCTTTCTTTTTTTAACTTGGTGAACCTCTCTTTTGTTTTTTTAATAAACTCCTGTAGGGGCCTCGGCCCCTCCAATTCAGTCAAAAAAAATGAAGTTAAGGCATTTTTCAGCTGCCGAAACGAAAAGTTTTCGGCCAGTGTAGCATTTTCGTTTGTTTGTGGCAAATATTATCCAATTATAGAGTAACTAGACTCAAAAAATTCATCTCGCGATTTATAGGCAAACTACATAATTAGTTGTTATTTTTTACTATATTTAATGCTTCCATGCATGTTCCGCAATATTCGATGTGACGGAAATTTTTGAAAAGTTTTTGGTTTTGGGGGTACGAAAATTTTTTGGGTGTCACATCGAATGTTTCGTATGATGTTGGGAGAAGTATTTGGATACTAAAAGCAACTCCAACAGTTTTACAAATAGGTTTGACATTCTTGTTTTTTGCCAAAACTCTCAAAATTTTCTATCCAACAGTTTGGCAATTGGGTTTGGTATTTATAGCAAGTTGGCAAATTCACCTCCTTTCTTGGCATTTATGCACACCTAGAAACTAGAATAGACTTGACATTTTGCATGCGCGTGCTTTTAAAGCAAGCTGACAACCTGATGCTTCTTCGTTGATCTACAGAACTAGTAGAATTTTGTTTTTGCCAAGTCAAAATTGCCAAACACTTGGAGATGTCCTTTTTTTCCCTTCCCATATCATTTTGAGAGTTGGCAAATAACAACATTTGCCAAACAAAATTTGCAAAACTGTTGAAGTTGCCCTAATAAAAGAGTAAAAGACTAATTACATAACTCGTTTGGAAACTATGAGACAAATTTATCAAGCCTAATTAATCCATCTATATGTGACATATAGGTTATTGTAGCACTTAAGACTAATCATGGACTAATTAGGCTTAAAAAAATTGTCTCGTGATTTCCAACTAAACTGTGTAATTAGTTTTTTTCTATATTTAATATTTTATACATGTGTTTAAAGATTTGATATGATTGGTGAACATTTTTTAAATAGAAACTAAACAAGGCCTAACGAGGCCTAAAAAAACATGATGTGATTTTTTTTACGTCCCTTGGCGTATGTGCAACAGAGAATGGCAAGGTGGTATGCAACATGGAAGGCCGCTCGGACACCTGCGAAGTCGACGGCGACGTCCGCACCAACGGCACGGCCCTGTCAGTGACCCTCGTGCCGGCGAGCCGGTCGGAGCACAGCGAGTGGATGATCCGGCCGTACTCGCGCAGGTTCGCCAGCCTCAGGAAGGTGACGGTGACGCAGCTGCAGGACCGGGCCGCCGCCGCGCCGTGCACGGCGACGCACGACATGCCGGCGGTCCTGTTCGCGATCGGCGGGTACGCGGGCAACTACTGGCACGACTACGCCGACATCCTGGTGCCGCTGTTCGTCGCGTCGCGGCGATACAACGGCGAGGTCAAGTTCCTGATCAGCAACGCCCAGTTCCAGCCCCAGTGGCTGGTCAAGTACAGGGCGTTCCTGCGGGGGCTGTCCAGGCACGACGTGGTGGACATGGACGGCGACGCGGAGGTCCGGTGCTTCCCGCACGTCACGGTGGGGCTCCGCCTGGACAAGGAGTTCAGCATCGTCCCCGAGCTGGTGCCGGGAGACCGCCGCCTCACCATGGCGGACTTCACCCGGTTCCTGCGCGAGACGTACGCGCTCCCGCGCGGCGCGGTGGCGGCGTCCCGGTCCCGGGGACAGAAGCCGCGGCTGCTGCTGATCCACCGGGGCCACTACCGGCGGATCACGAACGAGGCGGAGGTGGCGCGGGCGGCGGAGGCGGCGGGGTTCGAGGCGGTGGTGGCGGAGCTGGGCGGCGGCGGCGGGGGCGACGAGGCGGAGCAGGCGCGGGTGGTGAACGCGTTCGACGTGGTGCTGGGCATGCACGGCGCCGGGCTGACGAACGCGGTGTTCCTGCCGCCCGGCGGGGTGCTCATCCAGGTGGTGCCGTACGGGAAGATGGAGCACATCGCGCGGGCGGAGTTCGGCGAGCCGGCCGCGGACATGGGGCTCGAGTACCTGGACTACAGCGTGAGCGCGGAGGAGAGCTCGCTGATGGAGACGCTGGGGCCGGAGCACCCGGCGGTGAAGGACCCGGACTCCGTCCACCGCAGCGGCTGGGGCCAGGTGTTCGAGCTCTACCTCGCCAAGCAGAACGTCCGCGTCAACGTCACCCGCTTCGCGCCGACGCTGGCGCAGGCGCTCCATCACCTACGCCAGCAGTAGAGGGGCAGGGCAGGGCAGGGACACGGATACGCCATTACCAATTTTTTGCATATAGTACGACAGCCATTTCAGTGGTACACTGGTACTAAGCTACTACTGGAGTAATACAATACAATACTACACAATGGGTCATTTGGTTATTCGCTTGAACTTATCTACCGAATCTAACAGTCATTCAGCATTGTTTTTCTTTCACGATATATTATCCATAGCTTTTTAGCAAAGCGAACGGGCTGTTAGTTGTAAAGCAGTTCGCATTCGTCTTGGAGTGATGCCTTCTTTTCTAAATTTCTGTGCTACTAGTTTTGACGGTGCATAAAAATGCATTTTCGGTCAATTGGTTTCGTAGAGCGACAGTCCAGCGGAAGTTAAAGGTTGTATGATCTGATTATTTTCCGTCATGTTTCTGTCAATAGTAGTCATAAGAGTTTTTGCTCATTGGGCGCTCATCATGTTTCCTTTACGGGACTGATTCCAACAAGCCTATAACACGGGCCCAGTGATCATGAAAACAGCAACAAGGCCTGGTAGCCCATGTACGAGGCGCAAACCCACCGGTGGGTCATGTACGAGGCATTCGAATCTGGGTCAAATAATGGCCCTGCAATGGGGAGGAAAACGGGGCGAACTCACAGCATCTCCAAGAGACTCTCCAAAAAGACTAGCTAAATTTCCTAATTTAGATCCTCTTTAAAATAGAAACGATAAAAAATTAGTAGTGGTCTTCAACAGACTCGGTAAAACTAGGACTCTTCATATTCAATTGTGCCACGTCATCATTTTTTTCGGACCGGCAAACGGCGCGCGGCATTTGTGCGGTGGGCTTCGTCTCTCTTCTCGTTAAGTCTTTGCGCCGCCACTTGGAACGCACAGCTTGAGCAAAGGGCATCGTCGCCCAGACATCTGGCCACGTAGGGTTTCGGCAGTTGAGGACGTCCAGCCGGCCGCACGGCTTGAAGGCCATTGCCGGTCGCACGGGCCATCGCTGGACATCGCAGCACCTGCATTCGGCTGCCCCATCCTGCATTGAAAGGCATCACGGCCATAGAGGTTTGTCCACGATAGAATTTTGCAATTGGTTGGTAATTATATTGGTTGATTAGATAATAATTTGTCCTTTTGCCCTATAGCCCAAAGCGTGCCTACGATGGATTCCGAAGATGAACTCAGTTATATGAATGATTTGCTCGAGTCCTCGTCTTCGGATGATGACAATAATTTATATATTGCTGCTGCAAACATAGTAGCGAATGACACTATCAATCACCCATGTCATGGTGGTTCCGTAGATGGACATCGCGTATTGAACCGTGATAGGCAGTATGGCCACAACAGACTTTATGAAGACTATTTCTCAGATAATCCTACATATGGGCCGAACTATTTTAGGCGCAGGTTTGTACTTTCCCCCATAGATTGAAATTTGTTTCTAAATGTGTCCAAGTGTGCCTAATTAATTTACCTTGTGTCATAGATTTCGAATGAGACGCCTTGTGTTTCTTCGTATAATGAATGAGGTTGAGAAGCATGATGACTACTTTGTGCAAAAGAGAAATGCAGCCGGTACCTTAGGACTATCTTGTTTACAGAAGGTGGTTGCCGCATTTCGGATGATAGCTTATGGTGTAGCGGCTGATGCTACAGATGACTATGCATGTATTGGGGAGAGTACTGCTCTAGAAAGTTTGAGAAGGTTTGTCAGAGCCGTTGTTTAGGTATTTGGACCTGATTACATGAGATTACCTAATGAACAAGATACTGCTAGATTACTTGCAATTGGTGAGAGTAGAGGTTTTCCAGGAATGCTTGGTTCTACAGATTGCATGCATTGGACCTGGAAAAATTGCCCAGTTGGATGGAAAGGTGTTTATCGGGGACATAAAAAGGAGGCTACAGTTATACTAGAAGCAGTTGCCTCTTGAAAGGACCTTGATGTCACCGAGGAGGCCTAGAGGGGGGGGGGGGTGAATAGGCCTGCGAAAATTCTGCTCAAAGAAAAATTAAAACTCAGGGCGGCACTGCCTCCCTTTGAGGGCGGCACTGCCTTCCTACAACCGTGAGTCCAATGGAGCCCAAACTTGGTGAAGATGTACTTGAGATATCCAGTGACAAATCTGCAAAGTTTCAACTCAAAACTCTATCAGATTAGAGGGCGGCACTGCCGGCCTTGGAGGGCGGCACTGACGCCCTGCGCACGAGGAACTTAGTATAATTCAAAATTCAACCAAGGAAATTTAGATCAGATAAATTTCCTAGCTTCCTGCAAGTATGTTAGTCACTGAATAACAGATATAAGCAGCAGCACAAGTACCACCAAGTAGATCGGCCACAATCCCTACAATCATCTCAACAACAATATTGCAAGAATATAAATCAGCACACAATATTTATCCCGTGGTTCAGCGTCGCCACTAAGGCTGGCCTAAGTCCACGTAGTTGAGGTGCCCACACAAGGACCGGCTTGCCACCAATGGCTTGCCCTTCCCTCGTTCTCCAAACAAGAGTGTTACCTTTTGAAGGAGGGGTGATTTCACTAGCTGCAAGAGATGATTACAAACTGTTCCCGCTGCTCACCACAAGCATGGGAGCTCGCCGGGCGACGCCTAGCTGTCTAGGAGGCTTCACCTCCAAGAGTAACAAATGCACAATGAAGATCGACGAAGCTCAGCAAGTGCTCAAGGTTAGGATTGCTCTAATCTGCTCTCAAGCTCTTAGTCACACAGCCCCAACACTAAATTATGCACTAAGCACAATACTCTCACAAAGAGAGGGTTGGGGAGAGGCTTTGGGAAGGCTTTGGAAAGTCTGGAGCGTCAGCAGCACGACCAAAAGCAGTGGGATGAGTATATATACTCATTCCACTCAAACTAGCCGTTAGGATTCGAAAACTAGCCGTTGTGACTGTACAAGGGTGGCACTGCCGCCCTTGTAAAAACAGCACAGGTCACCTTACGGAAAAAGCCATAACTTTTTACTCCGAACTCTGTTTGCAGTGATCTTGGACTTTTCGGAAAGCTTGTTTCAAGGGCTATCCAACCCTGCAGAGAACAAGCTCCAAGATCAACTTGTGCATGTGCAGTGCTAAGTGTTTTCTCTCATGTTAGCACTTGGGTTCAGTTAGTTTGAGCACTTGAGACTTGTCTATCATTCGTTTTGCATCCCCCTTAATAGTACGACATACCTATACTCAAGAACAAGAGAATATAACCAATTTAACCACTTGAGTCTTCAATGTCTCCATATGCCATTTCTTCTCAATATTACTCCATAAAGGGTTGCAATCAACTTTGTCTCCTTTTCTTGAGCAAACACACCTTGAGCATGTGACTTGAACCATTTCAACACATATGAGTTCACCTCCATGGCTTCAAGTCACTTCTACTAAAGATTTGATTCTCAACACAATATGACTCCTCATAGCTTGATTAGTTCCTCGACTCAATGCAAGTACTCTCTTCTTCACCTTAGCCATGGTACCTCGGTCCTTAAGCCGTCGCTTATCCCTTCACCTCCGCTTAGTCCCTCGAAGCCCTTTCCTTGCTATCTTCAACTTATCAAGCCATACTCAAGTCATATCACATTAAGTATTCATTGAATAATCATTTCTTCAATATGGTGATCCTTGCTTGAATATCTTCTACATATAAATATTGAGATCAATCAAGCTTCAGTTTGACTCACATAGAGACATATATGGATCAGCATCAATATGATCAAGCCAATTCACAGTTCCTTATATCCTCTCTATTTTGGCTTGACACTCAATACTCACTTCAATCTTGATCTTTATACTTCTAGCTTGATCAAACCTAGTTCACTATCAAGCTTTTCTTGTTCATGAAAAGCAAGCCATTGTAGACACCAATCCAAGAACATCAACTCATGTCTCTTTTGCCATTTGTCAAATATGCTTGCTTTCTCATGATGTTATGATATCCACAACATATAAGCCATTCCATAGATTTTATTTGCATTGTTGTCTTTTGCTTGACCTAGATTGTTTCCATAATCCTCTAATACAACAATACACAACTTGGCCTTCATTTCAACACTATGTGGCATATCATCAAGTTTGCCTGCTTGTTGAGCCTTGAACATACTTGTTAATACACAACCCACAAGTATGTGCAATAGACTCAATATCCTGTTCAACACTTAGCAAACTTATTAGACCTTTAATCATGTTGTCATTCAATTCACCAAAACCCACAAAGGGCTAGATGCACTTTCAATCTCTCCCTTTTTGGTGATTGATGACAACACAATTAAAGCTTACAAGAGATTGTAAACATTAAGATTTTGAATCCTATGATATAGTGAGCTCCCCTTAAATATGTGCATAGAATAGAATTTCAAGTTTTGGCCTCAAATGCCAAATGCACATATTCAGGATGAAGTGTGGGAACTCTTCTATATCTTAGCATCCGTGGGGTGCAAGGTGTCAACATGATAACCGTAGTGCTCAGGGCAAGTCATGCACTCAAAGTTTGCTGGCCAGCAGAGGGCGGCACTGTCGCACCAAGAGGGCGGCATTGCCGCACTTGCCAGAACAGCCCAGAAGTAAAGGCAACCACCTGTCAAGGCATGAACATTTCACACTAACATAAATAGTCCTTATCAAGAGCATAAACTATCCTTGCACACACCACACAATTTGAAAAATCTTATATGCCTCTCCTTTACCCCTTTCAATCCACATATCAATCTCTCCTCATATCAATCTCTCCTCTCTTACACTCTCTCCCAATATTTCTCCCCCTTTGGCATTAATCTCCAAAAAGGATCTCTCAACCGAAAGGAAGAAATAATGGTAGACAAATGAGGGCAAGAGGTAGGTAAAAGTTTAGCATATAGGATTTCTCTCCTAAGTTTTCTACCAAACCAAGTATGCAACACCTTAAGTCAAGATTCTTGAGAAGTTAGTATATTTAGCTCATACCTCACTTAGATGATAGTTCTAACATGAGACAAACTCACTTTAACACCACAAGAGGTATCAACCAAATATCTAAGTCATTCTCTAATCGTCACCATAAGAACAAACTCATGGTGTGGCTCAAATATTGCATACACATGCACACACTAGCATGTAAGGGCCTAGATGCACAAAGGTAATACAAGAGTTTATGGAGCGATATACCTTTGTTCTAAACCTTATAATCTCCACTGTGATCATGATATTATAAATTTAGTGCTTTGATGGGCTTGGCAAAATACAAAAGACTTCATTTGAGCTCATCTCTCTTGATCATCATCTTGAAGGAGATATCATAAACTTGTGCTTGATTTGAGTTGAAAGTTCATTGCCAGCTCTTGTTGTCATTTTGAGATACCAACTGAAGACATATTTCTTGATATGCCAGATTGAAAGATTATCCACCAATACCCAAATGAAATATGATCTTCACAATTTTGACACCAATTGAAGAAATCTTCAAAAGTTGATGCCAATTGGAATGGATGCTTGTATCTCATATTGTCACCTGAATAATGCTCACAAGACAAGAGATAACATCAAATTGCACAAGCTAGAGTTTCACAACTAGTGACCTTTTGGATGTGGAAGGCATGTAAGTCACTAATTGCAAAACCTCATAACATAGACTAAATTCCCCCTTTTTGATAGTGCATACATATATGTGTGTGGAAGGAAAGAACATATGCACTGTTGGTCAATTAAGTCCAAATAAGGGAATTTAAGCTATATTATGGAGAGTAGCTACTTAAGAGGTAAAATTGCAATCCAAGTAAATATGAGAGATAACTTTACCCATTTGGATTGAGTTAATGTAGCATACCCATGAGAAACTCATTCTCACCAAGAGACTACACAAATTCACTCGAAGAAAAGGTTAGTCTCAAAGACACAAGACATAGAATAGACTCCCCCTTAATATATGCAGCAAGTACTTGAATTACTTGTAAAGTGCATTTGAGTCGGTTTAAGAGTCAAGAGGAGTTCATCCTATATCTTGGTCAAGGCATCATAAATTTGCAATAATTCAAATTATGCCAAGGAAACATACCACCACCAAGGTAGATAGATCATCACACAGATTTTCATTGATATGACCATCATAAGTGAGACTCCAATGATTTGGATAGACATATATTTCTCAATTGATGACATGTGGTGAATTAGAGCTCTTATGATCATCAAAGATATAAATTATGTTCCTAGTTCTTTCTTTACCTAAGGCAACCCACATAGAGAGCAAAAGGTAAAATTCATGAAATTTGTAAATTATGAACTAGGAGTTACCACTCTTTGTTGACAAGATTCTGGGTAATCAATGAGATGAGTCGTGAACACTTGAGAGCTCTAGAGAGGAGAAATAGCCATGAAAGCTCATTCTTCAGTTATTTTCTCCAACTCATTCAAATTCAGTTCCACTAAGGATTGGGGCATTCGACATTAAACTGGGAGCACCTGGTTTATAAAAAACCAAGATCTTAGAATAATTTTGAAGCACTAAGAGAATCCATTGAAATCATCCATCTTCCTTTTTTATTGTGTGGGACTGCACAACATACACTTGAAAGAAACCAATAGTCTCACAAGATATAGTCTAAACTCCCCCTTAATATGTGCATACAAGAGTACACAGAGTACACTCATGCATATCAATACCATGAGGTCAAGGGAGAAGTTTACACTGCATTCCAACTGGTTTCAAACTCCTTCAAGCTGCTGTAATCCAATTAGTTTCAGCTAGTTTCAGTTGCTTCCAATTGATTTCAGCTAGTACCATCTGATTGTAACTCATTTTTGCTACTTGTCACTGCTGAAGCCAACTAGTTTCATCAAGTTTCAACTAATCTTAGCTGCTGTTTCTGAAAGACTGCATTTGAATTCTTCTAACAACTAATTGCAATTATTTGCTATTGCTTGTATTCTGATTGCAACTTGTTTGGATCCTTGTATGAGTTCTCTTCTTCCAATGAAACTCCTTTATCCAAACTGATGCTGCTCATTTTTAATAAATCTTTCATGACCAACTTGAGAGCCAATTGAATCTTGTTGTTACACTGCAATCTAATTCTAAACAGTCAGTTTTCAGATTCTGTCATCCTCAGAGAAAAATTCATATCTCTCAGACCACTAGCCCAATATGCATGAAATTTGGTAGAGGTCTTCATCTATGAGTCCTCTAACTTCTGTATAAATTTCATCTCATTTGGACTCCATTCGATCATTCAAAATAATTTTCTACCAAAACTGCTATGGTCTGAATTCTATAGTGCTGAAGCTGACAGAAGTAACTCAAAACTGATTTTCTTCTTAACCAATCTTCATGCATACTGTACAGCAACAAGTATCACATATGTGTGTCATGCTCATAAAGTTTCAGGTAAATTCATCAGTGTTTGGACTTCCAAATCCATGCTTGAAGGCAGCCAATTCAGATTTTCAAATTTCTGGACAGATTTGATATTTCACAATTCTTCTTTGCTTCTTGTCCAGTCTTGAGGTGGATTTGGTTGAGAATACTCACAAGATGCAATTTCCATTCAGTCCTCTTATCAGTACTTGTCATCTTGTGAATTCTTCTAATATAGCTCATCCAATTTAACCCTCAAACTTGATTTCATTCAAATTCAGATTTTGATCAATATGACCTCTAGCAGCAATATCTTACTTTAGGTGAAGAGTAACCTTCAAGCTTGTGAATTGTTCAATTAAGCCAAGCACAACCTCTTATTGATTTTCTATGCAAGTTCAAGCTCAAGAGGGTATTAGAAACACAAGCACTAGTTTCTCACTTAGTTACCCTTTATATGTGGATGGCAAGTGGGTCACTAAATAGAGAAACCTCACAATATGGACTAAATCTCCCTTGATGTCTCATGCACACTCTTTGAGTAGAAATAAAAGTGTGAATGTGCATGGTTGGTCAATTAAGTCCAAAGGGCAGATTTAAGCCATATTATGGTGAGTGGCTAATCATAGATGAATCAATTCCAAAATAGCTAGAGAGAATACATCACATGGTTTTGGAATAATGATCTTCATATAACAACACACTCCATTTGAGAAACACATTCTCATTTAGTGAGACTACATAAATCACTTAGAGAAATGGTTAGTCTCACAACTCTAGTCATAGAGTAAATTCCCTTTTGATAAGTGCTCTAAGCATTTGAATTTCTCATATAACACTTCTATTCATTCAAGAACTTGGGATTTTCACTCTATGTCTAGGTCATGGCAACAAATAGTGTAATTGAAATATGCCAAGAGATACTCACAACTATTGCAGCATGTAGATGCCCTTAAGATGAAAATGAGAATTTTGGCAATCTACCATATGACTAGATTCCATCAAGTAGAGAGTTCTTGAATTGTAAATAATAAGTGCCTCTACTTGAGCTTTCTTGAAATTCTTGGTTTGAGGTCCACAGAGGGAACTCCTTAAAGTCATCTATGTTGCTTGGTGTGGATGATCTATTCAATTCCAATCATACTTTTCTTTCATGACCAGCAACCAATGAATATGTCCAAGTGCTTCATTTATCCTAAGTGACTACGCAAGACACAAAGGAGTTTAGTTTTAAAATAATTGCACTTGAGATATTGTTGTTACCACCCATCTTGAGATATAAAGGATGAGGTGGTCTCATCATTTTCACTTTGCTCATCATCATGTTGTAGGCTTCATCCATGTCTTGGAATGATGTCTGTTGCTGCTATCTATATAGGGGCGGCACTGCCGCTCTGAGGGGCGGCACTACCGCATCAGAGGTGTCAGCGGAATTAGGTGCAGCAGCAGCTTGAGGATATCCTTATCAGTGTTACTTGGACTTCTTTGGTCTCATATCACCAGTGGCAATTTTCTTGATTACCTCATAAGATGATTCCTCATTACCTACAACATAAGCAAGATTTTGCTCTACTAGAGAGCCATTAAAAGCATCATATGGCAAATGATTCATTTAACGTGAAATACTCTAGCCACTCTTGATGATTCACAAATACACACGTACTTGTGAACTACCAAAGACTACACAAGTCAAATGGCTAGCTAGCAAGGGTTAGGTACTAGTTACCAAGGTGAATATGAAGTTTGAAATAATTTCATTAATTTATCTTCGGGTCAACCATATAAGAAGAAACAATATGAATTGGTTGATAGCTTGAGTGAATATTCTCAGTTAACTTGCTCAAGCATCCCGAAGCATCATATCACCTTCAAGTACCTACAACACTCATCAAGCACAATTTGGTACCCAAACTATGTTGGGTCCATCATGGTTAGTCACAAGAGACTTAGGCACCCAAATGGCCTTTGTGCTAGCACTTGGTGAACCAATCACCTTTCTAGCACAAATGTCATTTTCAGGCCTCCTAAGCATATTTGAATCAATTGATGAGTTGGGCTTGTGAGTGTTACCCATGGGACAATCTATGCTTAGGTGTCCCTTTCCTCTACAAGTGTAGCATAGGCGGCTCTTGTTCTTGTTAGCCTTCTTTTCTTGCATTTTGCTTGCTACCTTGCTGAAGAGCCTCTTTGTTGATGATGACAAACTTTCACTTTTCTTGTTGGGACATGAGTCAATTTCATGTCCCTTCTCTTTGCATTCATAACACTTCCTCTTGCTTCTTATTGTCTTGTTCTTTGGAAGTGTGGTTTGATCATCAACCTTGTTGGAACACATAAAAGGAATATGTCCCATACTAGAGGACTTGACATGAGCCATCTTCTTCTTCTCTTGAATCTTGCTCATGCTCTTCTCTTCTTTCTTTAAGGTGCAATCTTTCACATGGTGACCCTCTTTCTTGCACTTGAAGCAAGTGATGAGAGTCTTCTTTGGTTGATGCTGCACCTTGATGGCTTTGGGAGCTTTGCTGTTCTGCCTAGACTTTTTCATTATGAGCCTAGTTTGATTAGGAGACAGATTGGTAGCCTTCCCATTTTTGCGGGGCGCGGCACTGCCGCGATCTGTGCAGGCTGAACTGTACCAAACTGCTCCTTCCTCTCAAACTGCACACATTCAAGGCCATTCACAATTTTCTTGCCAGCATATTGAGTTTTGTCATTCATGCACCCTGCTGCTATGATTTCATTGAGCCTAGCAATCTCCTTTCTCATGACCTCCATATTAGCAAGGTTAGTGGCATAAATATTCAAATCAAGATTAAAGCATTTTCGACAACCTTGGCTAGTGGAGGGAGTAGAGGCATCCTTTGCCTTAGAGGGATTTGAGGTGCTCTCCCAAAGAAGACTATATTGCAGCTCAAGCTCTTTGTGCTTTTCATCTAAGTCAATACTTTTGGTTGAGTGCAGCATTTGTCTTCTTTATGAGAGCATGGTCATCTTGCTCTTTAGCCAAAGCCTTGTGCAAGGAGGCCACCTCACTTCTCTCTAATGCAAGAGCTTCCTTACAAGCAATATAAATATTTTCTTGTGCAATAAGATCATCATCTCTAGTTGCTAGTTCAGCTTGAATGCCCTCTAAATCCTCCATTAGTTTAGAGATGAAGTGTTTGGTCTTAGGATCCAAATTTTTAATTATGTCATCAATCTCTTCATCACTAGATTCATCATCACTAGAGCTATCACTAAGATCACTACTAGAGATGTCACTAGGAGGTGAAGGAGGTTTGGCTTTTGATTTTACCTTCTCACCTTTTGCCATGAGACACATAAGAGAAGTGGCATGGAGAGTTGAGCTTGTAGGTGAGGTGGATTCATCATTTGGCCTCCACCGATCACAAGCTTCTCCTTCCTTCAAAATGTTAGAACAACAAGAACTAGAGGAAGTAGAAGTATCATATGTAAAAGCTTTGTTCTCACCATCTATTTCATTACCATCAATTAAGTCATGTGTTGGTGAGGAAGTGGATGTGGTATGATCCATTAGGCCTTTTGGGAGAATCACTTGAGGCTCATTATTTATTGGTGAAGTTGAGCACTCCTCAAGTGGTTCCTCCAATGAGAGCAAATTCTCATCACATTTGGAGCTGCCATATCTTTCTTTGAGCGTGGTCCAAATGATATGAGCATCATCAAGTGGTTCACCATCTCCAAACATGATGGCATCAAGAACATCTTCACTCAAAGCACTAAATAAGACATTAGTAGCTTGAGCATTGTATTGTAAGCATTTCACTTCCTCTCTAGATAGATAGTCCAAATCATCACTAGGAGGTGAAATACTTACATCTACAATCTGCTCTATTTGAGGACCCATGGCCCTAAAAATATCAAGCATACAAGCAGACCAAGATGTATAATTTGAGCCATCTAAAAGTAAAAGTTCTAGAGATACCTCCTCACTTGTCGACATCGTCTCTCAAGGCGGTTAAGCCTGAAATTGAGAGCCTTGCTTTGATACCAATTGAAAGGACCTTGATGTCACCGAGGAGGCCTAGAGGGGGGTGAATAGGCCTGCAAAAATTCTGCTCAAACAAAAACTAAAACTCAGGGCGGCACTGCCTCCCTTTGAGGGCGGCACTGCCTTCCTACAACCGTGAGTCCAATGGAGCCCAAACTTGGTGAAGATGTACTTGAGATATCCAGTGACAAATCTGCAAAGTTTCAACTCAAAACTCTATCAGATTAGAGGGCGGCACTGCCGGCCTTGGAGGGCGGCACTGACGCCCTGCGCAGGAGGAACTTAGTATAATTCAAAAATTCAACCAAGGAAATTTAGATCAGATAAATTTCCTAGCTTCCTGCAAGTATGTTAGTCACTGAATAACAGATATAAGCAGCAGCACAAGTACCACCAAGTAGATCGGCCACAATCCCTACAATCACCTCAACAACAATATTGCAAGAATATAAATCAGCACACAATATTTATCTCGTGGTTCAGCGTCGCCACTAAGGCTGGCCTATGTCCACGTAGTTGAGGTGCCCACACAAGGACCGGCTTGCCACCAATGGCTTGCCCTTACCTCGTTCTCCAAACAAGAGTGTTACCTCTTGAAGGAGGGGTGATTTCACTAGCTGCAAGAGATGATTACAAATTGTTCTCGCTGCTCACCACAAGCACGGGAGCTCGCCGGGCGACACGTAGCCGTCTAGGAGGCTTCACCTCCAAGAGTAACAAATGCACAATGAAGATCGACGAAGCTCAGCAAGTGCTCAAGGTTAGGATTGCTCTAATCTGCTCTCAAGCTCTTAGTCACACAGCCCCAACACTAAATTATGCACTAAGCACAATACTCTCACAAAGAGAGGGTTGGGAGAGGCTTTGGGAAGGCTTTGGAAAGTCTGGAGCGTCAGCAGCACGACCAGAAGCAGTAGGATGAGTATATATACTCATTCTACTCAAACTAGCCGTTAGGATTCGAAAACTAGCCGTTGTGACTGTACAAGGGCGGCACTGTCGCCCATCATGGGCGGCACTGCCGCCCTTGTAAAAACAGCAGAGGTCACCTTACGGAAAAAGCCATAACTTTTTACTCCGAACTCCGTTTGCAGTCATCTTAGAGTTTTCGGAAAGCTTGTTTCAAGGGCTATCCAACCCTGCAGAGAACAAGCTCCAAGATCAACTTGTGTAGGTGCAGTGCTAAGTGTTTTCTCTCATGTTAGCACTTGGGTTCAGTTAGTTTGAGCACTTGAGACTTGTCTATCATTCGTTTTGCATCCCCCTTAATAGTACGGCATACCTATACTCAAGAACAAGAGAATATAACCAATTTAACCACTTGAGTCTTCAATGTATTCATATGCCATTTCTTCTCAATATTACTCCATAAAGGGTTGCAATCAACTTTGTCTCCTTTTCTTGAGCAAACACACCTTGAGCATGTGACTTGACCCATTTCAACACATATGAGTTCACCTCCATGGCTTCAAGTCACTTCTACTAAAGATTTGATTCTCAACACAATATGACTCCTCATAGCTTGATTAGTTCCTCGACTCAATGCAAGTACTCTCTTCTTCACCTTAGCCATGGTACCTCGGTCCTTAAGCCGTCGCTTATCCCTTCACCTCCGCTTAGTCCCTCGAAGCCCTTTCCTTGCTATCTTCACCTTATCAAGCCATACTCAATTCATATCACATTAAGTATCCATTGAATAATCATTTCTTCAATATTGTGATCCTTGCTTGAATATCTTCTAGATATAAATATTGACATCAATCAAGCTTCAGTTTGACTCACATAGAGACATATATGGATCAACATCAATATGATCAAGCCAATTCACAGTTCCTTATATCCTCTCTATTTTGGCTTGACACTCAATACTCACTTCAATCTTGATCTTCATACTTCTAGCTTGATCAAACCTAGTTCACTATCAAGCTTTTCTTGTTCATGAAAAGCAAGCCATTGTAGACACCAATCCAAGAACATCAACTCATGTCTCTTTTGCCATTTGTCAAATATGCTTACTTTCTCATGATGTTATGATATCCACAACATATAAGCCATTCCATAGATTTTATTTGCATTGTTGTCTTTTGCTTGACCTAGATTGTTTCCATAATCCTCTAATACAACAATACACAACTTGGCCTTCATTTCAACACTATGTGGCATATCATCAAGTTTGCCTGCTTGTTGAGCCTTGAACATACTTGTTAAAACACAACCCACAAGTATGTGCAATAGACTCAATATCCTGTTCAACACTTAGCAAACTTATTAGACCTTTAATCATGTTGTCATTCAATTCACCAAAACCCACAAAGGGCTAGATGCACTTTCACCTCTAAAGATCTTTGGATCTGGCATGCGTTCTTTGGGATGCCAGGCTCACATAATGATATCAATGTTCTTCAAAGATCTCCTATATTTGCAAGGCTTGCTGAAGGTGAAGGTCCACAGGTTATTTACAACATCAATGGAAATGACTATACAATGGGTTATTATCTCGCAAATGGCATATATCCATCTTGGGCCACATTCGTCAAAACCATACCAGAGCCACAAGGCAACAAGAAGAAATACTTTGCCAAAGCACAAGAAGCTTGTAGGAAGGATGTTGAACGGGCATTTGGGGTTCTGCAAGCTCGTTTTGCAATTGTTCGAGAGCCAGCTCGTGTGTGGGATGAGGAAACACTTCAATTAATCATGAAAGCTTGTGTCATTATGCATAACATGATTGTTGAGGATGAGGGTATCGACGAAAATGATTTTAATTATGATGACATAGGAGAAAAGGTGAAAATATCACATGATCATACACCTGAACTAGAGGAGTTCATTCAAAATTACAAGAACATTCAAGACAAGGAAACTCACACATAACTTCAAGCTGACCTTATTGAGCACCTATGGCAAAATCATCCAGATCTATATAAGAATATTATTGTTGAATGATTTTATTTACTGTTAGGATATAATTGTTATATGCTTTTATTCACTTTTAAAAACATTTGTATTTTCATTGAGTTATGGAACAGAGTGTGCACAAGGCTATCATGATTTTGTATTTTCAATCAGTTCATGAACAGACTGAGCAAAAGGCCATGCCTCAATCTGATTATGACAAGAACAGGATGCGGTATTCACATGTGTCTTTCTGGGACAAGTACTGCAAATATATTAATAGGGATTGCAAATGTGGCAATCTGAGAATTAGTTCTATGTGGCAATCTGTGAACAACTATTTTAAATATATACATAGGATAACTAGAAAATAAAGACATGAACACATCTAATTATTTAGGCGACTTGCACATATGTCATTCTTGAGCACTTTGTAGTATTGTTGTTGGTCAGGGCTCATGTGACTTGTGTCGACTTTCATAATTCTCTCTTCTTCCAATTTCTTGTTGAACTCAAATTCTCTCTTGTTGAACTCAAATTGGTCCCTTTGTAACTCAAGTTTTTCTTTCTCCAGTCTGATCCTTTCTTCCTGCAATGCAAAGGCTTTCTCCAACCGCTCCTCTTTCTTCAACTCCTTCTTTGCATCGGCTTCTTTCTTTTTTGCCAAAAGATAATCCAATGCTTCGATGCTAGAATGTTGTCGTAATTTCTGCTTCTCCTTCTTTTGCCCTGGAGGTCTCTGAAGTGCATTATTTGAATGTTGAATCTTGGCTCCCTTGACCCACGGAACTACTGGCGAACTGGGGAATCTGAGAATACCGGGCGTCGTACCCCCCGCGTGCAGCCGCCAGAATTGGAGGACGCGGCGGTCGGGACATGAGGGCGTCTGAGAGAGACGGGGACGGAGAACCGACGAGATGAGATGAGCCCCAGGATGCCTGCAAGAGTTGAGGGGTGGGGGAGGTGTCCTTGGAGCAAGGCGCGGTGGGAGGCAACCTGTGTTCTGCCGGCGAAAGTCAATGGAAGGTCACGTGGGACGGGTCTATTTTCACGGGAAATTGCAGGACAACGCGCGGGAAGGAAGCCTCGAGCGCGCCAACCACCCGGATGCCGAGCGATGCAGGCTGTCCAACAATAGCGAACGGAGGGGAAGAGTTGCAGAGCTAGCCATTTTGGAAAACCAGATAGAGAGCCTGTTGGAGGCCTTTTTTCTTTCATAATGGCTAAATTTAGCTTTGCAAGATCATTTAGAGAGTCTCTTGGAGATGCTCTCAAAGTCAGTTTTATCTCGATGCTGCAATGTTATTTTTCATTTGGAAAAAAGGGCTTTTCTTCTTAAAAAAATGGAAAAAGGGCTGCTACCTGCATCTGCATCAAGAACAAGAGTTGAACGGGGAAGACGCAAGCGACCGCGGAGCGGTGGCCCAACCTCAAAGGTCAAAACTAGTTCCATTCCATGGCAAGCATCTCATCCATCCGCGCGGTGTACTTTTTCGGCTCGCGCTCGCCGGATCGGAGCGCGCGTCCTGTCGACGTCGCATCAGTATGGTATCCGTCCAAGTCCTGTACTACATAGGCTTCGGCCTTGTTTAGTTCACCCCAAAAACCAAAAAGTTTTCAAAATTCCCTGTCACATCGAATCTTGCGGCACATGTATGAAGCATTAAATATAGATGAAAACAAAACTAATTGCATAGTTTGCCTGTAAATCACGAGACGAATCTTTTGATCTTCGTTAATCTATGATTGGATAATATTTGTCACAAACAAACGAAAGTGCTACAGTGGCCGAAAACTTTTCATTTCGCGAACTAAACAAGGTCGTCCTCAAAAATTTTGCAAAATTTTTTAGATTCTCCGTCACATCGAATCTTTAGACGTATGCATGGAGTATTAAATATAAATGAAAATAAAAACTAATTGCACAGTTTGGTCAGAATTAATGAGATGAATCTTTTGAGCCTAGTTAGTCTCTAATCTATACCTATTTATAAAAGGAGAAAATTTTAGTCTGCCCCGTACCTTTTCTGCCCGCCTATCCGATGTCCGCTTCTGGTACGTTGTAGTAGAGGAGAAAAAAAGAATAGAAACTTTTCTAGGGTTCCTAATACAAAATCTCCTATACACATTAGAGTATGTTAAAAATAAAAAAAGTACAGGGGCCTAAATGCAAATTTATAAGCCAACCCCTACATAGACTACTGCAAGAGGAAGAAAAAAGAATAGAAGTTTTTCTAGGGTTCCTAATGCAAAATCTCCTATAAAAATTAATAAATATATAGTAATTCATAGAAAAATCTAAAAATTACAAAACAAATTTTTTTCAGCTCCACATATTTAGATCCATATAGTAAACAAAAAATATCACAAATTTTAGTATACTTTTTTTGCTGGTAGATGCTTGCCTATGCTTTTTAGTATAAAACTAAAATTGTAGTTATCTTGCTCTAATTATTATAAAAATTTTATAATAGCTAATGTGATGCTTGATTTGTGGTAAAAGTTTTAGCACAATTCCTTTATATCTCACTGATTTACTAATTTAACTAAATTTATGGTTGAGGATGCTTCCACTACGTTTGCATGGTGTGTTGTTATGTCATATGAACACTTTATAAGTCCATGTTCATAATCTACATACATTTAACCCATGTGTTTATAATCTACATACATTTAACTGATATATCATATTTCATAGAAATCCTAATCTAAATAAAAAATAAAGCTACCAACAAACTTCTCATGTTTTAATATAATACTAAGGTATATTAAGAGGTAATATTAAAGTAAGAGAAGGTTTGATGCTTGATTTGTGGTAAAAGTTTCAGCACAATTCCTTTATATCTCACTGATTTACTAATTTAACTAAATTTATGTTTGAGGATGCTTCCACTATCTTTGCATGGTGTGTTGTTATGTCATATAAACACTTTATAAGTCCATGTGTTTACAATCTACATACATTTAACCCATGTTTATAATCTACATACATTTAACTGATATATCATATTTCATAGAAATCCTAATCTAAATAAAAAAATAAAGCTACCAACAAACTTCTCATGTTTTAATATAATATACTAAGGTATATTAAGAGGTAATATTAAAGTAAGAGAAGGTTTGACTAATTTCTATTTTTATTATTAAATAAATATGTCTCAAAGCTACATATTATTTTAAATATTAACTATCTAATACTATAGATGTCATGGTTATCAGTAAAATAAATTATGGACTTTAATTTTTATAAAAAACATAACTATAAGTAGAATGTAACATTTATGTCATAACTTTCTATGGCCATTTGATGCTTTTCTCCAGTTGCAATGCACAATAAAAATCAATCTCAAGATTTACATAGACTTCAGCTTACCAATAAAAAGTATATTGTTAGCTTCTTGTCTTTTCACGAACAATACACAAATTGACAGAAACTTATACAATCTATATAAAATCAAAATCAAATCTACAAATTATAATTCAAAAGTTTATTAGGCTCCTTTCAACCAGAGAGTATAAGTGCCATTGCGCATGAACTAAAAATTCTAAAAAGTCTAAGAGCATGTATATAAACTATATATGGACAGTCTCCTTTAAAGTCAGTTTTAAAAGCTTAAAAATTATCAAATTTAATACAAAGGATAAAACGTAAATAAATATAACAAAGTGCTTATTTTCTATAAACATCTATTTGCTCTCGTAGCAACGCACGAACATATTTTGCTAGTTAAATAATATTTATCAAATACAAACAAAAGTGTTACTATTTCTATTTTGCAAAAATTTTTAAAAGTAAACAAGGCCATACACGGCCCGGACGTCAGATTTCATCGTAATTGTCGCCCCGGCCGCCAGTTCAATAAAGGCCGCAGCTCTGTACTGATGATGGGTGGAGATCAAGGTTGATGGCGATGTGACGGTCGAACCGAACCACCGAAATAACCGACCGGATCGAACTATAGCAAACGAAAGAAATTAAATTGAAACCCCTTCCAAATTCCAATTCAACAAACCTAGGCCTTGTTTAGTTCACTCCAAAAACCTAAAACTTTTCAAGATTTCCCGCCATATCGAATCTTGCGGCATATGCATGGAGCACTAAATATAGACGAAAACAAAAACTATTTACACTGTTTGTCTGTAAATCGCGAGAACGAATATTTTAAACCTAGTTACTTCATGATTGAACAATATTTATCAAATAAAAACGAAAATGCTACAATATCAAAATCCAAAAGCTTTTCGAAACTAAACAAGGCCTTACGTGCTTCGTTGGATGCCAGCGCGTTAAAAAAAAACAAAAATTAGGCTGCCTAATGTTTACCAATGTAATCGACTTCTCCCCCCCCCCCCCCCCCTCTTTTTGTTTCATTGTCATTTCAACTCAACCTAGCTGTGATTTGAATCAAAGATGTGCTCATTTTCTCGTAAATAAATATTACTTCATACCCATGCAGAAAATCGTTTTAGACAAGGTTTGGGTTAAACACTAAGAATACAAATTATGAATAACATTTAAGTTATTAAGTTTAGAAATATGAAAACCATATGAATATATTTATCTTGAAAAATATTTTTATAAAATTATACATATACTATTTTTGATAAATATTTTTTAAAAAAACAAAGAGTTAAAGTTAGGTTTTAGAGACCGTGTCGCTATCTTAAATAATTTTCTTTACACGTCAGGGTCGGAAAAGGGCAATCACTCATTCTTAAAACCAGTATTCTTAAGTTAAGATGCGTCGGGCGGAAAAAGCACTTTCCCATCTTCTTGACCCGAAATAAAATGGCTAAGGAGACGAAGCTTTTCTTCTGCATCATGGTTAGGTGCTCCACCGCGGCTCAGATCTCCCGATCATCACATCAACTCTTGCCGATTAATCTCAATGGGTTTAACCACATACTATTAGTATTAACTTTTTTAATGCATTACTTTTACAATATATCTAGACATAATGTATATGTAAATGTATAGTAAAAATTATATATCTAGAAAAGCCAAAGCATATCTAGACATAATAGTTAGTTGAGAGAATCCACTTAGTCACGTTTTGACCCCAATCTATTTTTTTTATAAATTTTAGGAGAAATCCCAATCTATTTTTGTTGTAATTTTTTATTTTAGACCTATTTTATTCGTTCCAACAGAGAGTTGAACCCAGACTTGCTGGATGCTACTTAGGTGCTCCAACCATTACGCTAGAGGCCCTTTTACAACCTAGTTAGTCACTTGCTTATGAAGCAATGGAGAGATTTGCTCGCATCAAGCCCGCCCAAACCTGGTACCTTTGCCATCTCCAGGATCGGAAGTCAACGGTGATTCCACACTAGTGATGATATATCATACTCTCTCTCTCTCTCCTGAATATAAGACATGCAAGTATTTCAAAACTAACAATTGTATTTTAATTGTTATTCAAAAGTAACAATTGTATTTCAAAACCACTTTATTATCTTTAATTTAACTAACAATTAGCCTAATCATCTCAAAAAATTGTATTGCAAAAGTAGTTAAATTAGATTTGTATTTAAATTATTTTTTAATGATCAAATTTTTGTTCTTATAAATTATATATTATGAGAAGTTATTGTTTACTTTTTTTTAAGATCACACCAAATCAAATTGCATCTTATATTTGGGGACAGAGGAAGTAAGAGAGTGTTTAGTTGGGGGTGTTAAAATTTAACAGGCTGTAGCTCTTTCGTTTTATTTGGCAATTAGTGTTCAATCATGGACTAATTACACTTAAAAGATTCGTCTCACAAATTACTCTATAGCTGTATTTTTAGTTTGGTAAATAGTCTATATTTAGTACTCCATATATGTGTCCAAACATTCGATGTGATAGAAGTTAAATTTTAACAATAATGCAAATCAAACGGAGCCTAATACAGTCGTGGAAATCAGGTAGGTCCACGTGCTGCGGATGAACGAGCGACAAAGCTTTGTTTGTGCAGAGTTTGTACCCGTAGGGTAGGAGTATATAATTTGTGGTCAGAGTTGACAAATCTTTTTGGGTCAAACATTGTCGTAGGAGTACACGTATTAACTGCATTCTGCTACTCCTATAATTAACTGATATATCAGAGAATTGTATGGCCATGCATTTAGCTTCCAAATGGCTGTAGCAGGGCACTCACAATGCAGACTCAATCATAGAGTCTAAAGTTATTTATTATCTCGAACAATGTAGACTTGGAGTCTAAATAAGACTTGGAGTCTTATTTTTTCTACCTCTTTCTTCAATAAATATGCTTCCACATCAGCAAAATACCATAAATAATATGTAGTTAATTGTCTTGGACTCTGTGATAGAGTCTTGCATTCAAAGGCAGAAAGATATACTCTAGGAGATTTTTGAGCTACTAGCTAGTATACGTTTTAAATTGCTAGTGGTTCCATGTACGTGCCGACCACTCAGTGCCCATGATCATGGTGCATGTAGAATGGCACTACTAGTACACTTGAAGCATCCTCCAAATAATGCATGCATTCTGGCCGTCTGTTGTGTGATGAATTAATCTGCCACTCCCTTTTCAACAACAACAGTTAGATCTAAGAACCAGAAAAGGTGGTTGCAAAAAGGCAGGCGGACTATTATGATCACGACTTACTGGAAGGAGCTCACAATCATGCTAGGCAGGGATGAGAACTCCACTCAAAATCCTCACTTTCTCTTCAAAAATCAAAATGAAAACTGATCCCCATTGTCAGATAAAATTTATCGGATGAAATAAATTACTGCATGCCTTTTATTGCACTCTGAAGAATTATTCATTGCATTTGTCGACGATAAGGGCGTCCGCAATGGTGTTTAAATCCCTAGCTATTTGATCATAGGAAGAATGTTATTGGCTCTCAATGGTAATTTGCAAATAGCTAGCTTAAGAAGTCGCTAGCTATTAGAAAGTCACTAGCTGTTGTGGAGAGTATTGTGAGAGAATTATTTCTAGAAGATTGTGCTAGATTAGCAATTTATGAGTCGCTAGCTACTAGGAAGTCGCTAGCTATTTGATCTCTCTCCTCGATAGCCAATGAGAATGCTACTTTTTTATTATTTTTATACATCATCTCGTTAGCTATTTGTAAAGTGCTATTGAGAGCCAATAGAATTTCTCCTAGCTAGCTATTTGATAACCATTGCGGATGACCTAATATAGAGGGATCATTTGCGATCACTTTAAGTACTTTATTCTAGGTATAGGAGTACTAGCATAAATATATACAAAAAGATAATTGTTTTAGATTGGGGTACGGTGCACATGTAATGAGTATATCTGGATAGTTGGCACCATGTTGGTCGTCAAATCAAAATGATGAGATATGGGTGGAACATGCCTGGCGAGAGGTCCTCACGTCCGGACTTCATTGACTCCAGAAGGCAGAAGCTAACGCTATCGATCGGTTGGTTGTTCTAATCGGCGACGAAACCATGTGCTGTTCAGATCTGATCTGCTTCTTCAGCGGCATCGACGTGTTTGCGTTTGATGAGGACAGCCTGACACCAAATCGATCTGATTGTGATCGTTTGCATGCATGTCTTATTCCAAATAATACGGAAAGCGTGGGTTGTTCTTTTTAGCCATTTCAGCACCGGCGGCCGGCACAGCGTGTGGGATTGCTTAATCGTATCTTTAATTATAAATAATATCTTTACGTACTGGTCACGAGCCATTGGGGGGAGTTCCGATCCTGTTTATATACATTGATTGAGAATCAAATTTCCACATAATATACTACGTATTTGAGATCATGAGATGGGACGGGGTTGTGAGAGTCATTTCTAACACAATAATCCATTGTCCGATCGATAGGCAGGCTAGCAATTTTTAGCTAATATATATACAATACAAATCACCGACAGTGCTAATTGCAAAGATCAAGAAGGAGGCTTGACTTTGGTGTAGTGCGGGAGCCAAGCGATTACGAGAAATTTTGCTTATGAATTAGGTTGTTTGCCTATTTTGTCTTGAGGGCCTAAATCTCTTATTTGGGCCTATTGGTTTGTTTGTTTTCAATTTTTTCACTTGTACATTGATTGTTTTCTCTTCTATATTAATATATTTGCCTAGCATTTTCTGTCAAAAATCATAAGCGAACAAAAAAGTTAAAGTTGCTACAGTTTTTCTTATCTCAAAGTATAAGTTGAACGCTTGTGCTTAGTGTACATCTCACAAAACCTTTTTTAAAAAGGTAAGATACATTTTTCAACCTTCAAGTTTCACGTCAGTTTGATTTTTAACTCCGAATACCAGATAACGGACGTTCTGAAACTATCAAAACACCCCAAAGAACTAGTAAACAAGTTTCAAGGGTAGTTTTATTTTTTTAGAAAAATATGTAAAATCTGGTTTTATCTCTAAAAATTATCGGAGGGTGTCCATTTCCCGGTTTCATAGTTTGGGTTTGAAAATTGGACTGACGTACAACTTGAACATTAAAAAAATATTTTATCCTTTCTAAAGTAAGATAATGATTTTTGTCATAGATTGCACTGTTCTTCACCTTTTTGATCCACCTAGCTAATAGTTAGCTGCTAAAAAATAGTTGGGTGGATACAAATGAATACTGCTAATAGGTTAGCTAATTAATGATGATCACTTATAGCTAGGTCTATCTCACTAGCGATCCAAACTCAGCTAATTAAGAGGTGTAATACGACAAAATCAGATGCACCATATGTGAGTTTTAGAAGTCAAATCCCACATATAGCTACAAATAAAGGGTAATATCAAAAGACAATGCATAAATATAACGTACATAGTATAAAAGATATAACCTTTGATAGCAAACAGCGGATAGACAACTCCAAACTTCGGGTATTAACTTCTCTCTACAGGATCCAACTGACTGGTTGATCACAAGCCTAAACTTCTCCTGAGGTTTGGGGGAAATAGCAAGAGTGAGTCCATGTCGAACTCCACAAGTATAACAACTAGATTGTATAGCTCCCACAATCTCATGATCAATGTGACATAAATAATGTAGAGTATTAAACAATAAACAATGAGTATATTTAACACACAAGAATCATCACCCTTAATGTAGATGTCCCCAAGGCCGCTCCTGACCGTGAGCTCGGCTAGTATACTAGTTTTTAACACTCTGCAGAGGTTGTACATCTTTACCCATGAGTCATGATTTACCCTTTCGTCCGAGGTGATCAGCCTCTTAACCCACTTCCAAGGAAGGTCGGCAGGGATCACTATAAATCCTTTCAAAGGTTTCATCTAACAAGTTAGAGCCATTAGATTCACTCGGCAGGCAGATATAGAGCCCCCCTTCCATGGCACATAACCCGCAGCCTATACACACGGACAGAGGCCACACTATACCCAACGTGTCTAGCCATTCTTACGCCATTTAAGGTAACCGCTAACAAGCTAGAAAAAGATCCTCGTACTGAGCTAAAGCCAGAGCCATTATAGCCCTCATGGTTGCACTGTTATCCCGGGTGATCACGTACAGATAAATCATCAAGTTGCTAAAAAGTCATTTTTATCGTTTATTACTTAACATTAATCTAGTCACAGGATCATGGTCACAGAAATAAAATCCAAATGCTATACTTGCCTTAATCCAGTTGCTCCTGCTAGTCCTGCTGGTTGTCAAGGTACTGATCTTAACCTCCGAAGTAACACTCTTGGTCATCCACGAACTGCTCACCGTCTACACTCGATCATCGAATAGAAACACACAAGCAATCGGGGCCAAACATACACGAAGCAAACAATAGAACTAGATTAGAACAAACACCAAACAATAAAATGGTTTGAAAACTAATCTACGCATTACTACAAACACACACGCGAAAAGCATGCTAATCGAAGCTACGGGGAACAACTACCGAAAGGTTCACGAGTAACGTTTATATGCTTTGTTTTATTTTAATTACAAAACTATGTGAATTATATTAATTTAGTCAATTTATATTTTAATTGAAAAGCTAAATTACTAGTCATAATTTATTTACAAACATGTCTCATATTATTTAAGTCTTATTTAAGTCATAAATAAACACGTGAGGGTATCTATCTCTTCGAGTTATATAATGGAGTTTAAAATTACATTGAGATAAAACATAGTTAAATCAACATAAAACTAAAGATACTAGTTTAAGTTGAGAACATCTATTCTATCTAGGGAACTACCGGAGTGGCAATGGACAAGAAGTAATAATTAGATAATTACATTAGTCACATTTACCTTGGATAAAGGAAAGCATGTCCTAATAAGACCAGAAGAGGGTAGTCACAGCTGGATAAACATATCGCTCTCCTAGAGGGGCGATGGCCGACTGTTGGCATAGGGCAGCAGCAGCGGCGGCTTGGCTACTGCAGGTGGACGACGATGAAAGCTGGACATGATCTGCAATTTGGACCAGTAGGCAGGCAGGCAACAAGACCTGGAGGCTGTTCGGCTGCTGAGCTAGCTGGAGCCATGGCCGGTGGCATCGAAGACTGCTGCAAACACACACAGGAACAATGTTCAGATACACGTACGTAACAGGTTGCATGTACAGAAAGATTGGGAAGGAAGTGAAAACATGCATGGCCGGCTGTGCTATTTGCTCAGATTTGCCTGTGTTGCAGTGGGAGGATAAAAGACGAAAAACAAATAGGCTTGTAAATGCATGGAGACAAGGCAGTCTTAGACTTACGTGATTAGAGATCTGGCCGGAGGTTCGATCGAACCACAGGATTAGGGCAGTGGTAACCTTGTGGTATAAGTAAGATGGCGCCAGGGTATTCACGTGGGTACTTCGACGACATCAGCTCGGATTAGATGAGAATTGGTGGCATAGTTTCAATATGTGAAAATATGATTTGCATGCACCGTTAAGGCCGAGATCAAGGAAAAAAGAAAACAAGATGGGAAAAGTCCTCACCAGGACTGGGCGACAGCAGTGACGGCCATGAGGATGTGTCGACGGTTTAATTAATGTACTCCTACGGCCTGAGAGTGGTCTAGGGTTGATGTCATGTATAAGAAGATCGCTCCAAGCATCACGCATGTGGCGATTGGTATATAGGGAAAAGAACTTTCCACATCAACGTCAATTAGCAATATGGTACTAATTGAGGTTGTAGACTCCACTAATAGGCCTAAATAAATATTAAAGCCCATTAGTAAATAAAGACATGAGTCTTTAGAAATTATTATGATTATTGCACATGGGCTTTGATGTTGGAAAAAGAGTAAGAGATCTATTCTTTTTCGGAATTAATTATTTTTATGGATAAAATAATTCTAGAAAAATTATTATTTAAGCCAAAAAATACTCCGAAAGCTCCAAAAATTCGAGGAAAATTCTCAGAGACATTATGGAACATGAGGAACTCAAATGAAGTATTTAGAGCCCATGATAAGATTATTTTAGAGCATCTAAAAATTAGATTATACTAACAGAAAAGTGAGAACGGAAGCTGAAAAATTCCCAAAAAGTTTGTAGAGACTGCTTGATGGACGAGGAACTAAAAGAAGTGCTTTGAGTGATAAAGAAAAGATTTTAGGAAGCTCCTAATAAAAACTTGAGCTTAGAAACAAGGAATTTGGTTGTAGATAAAGATAAAGACGTACCGATCAAGCAAGACCGTTCTACTAAACACAATTTAAGGATTTTGTTCACTCTCAACACACAAAGGAGCAACAAGCAAACATTACATCAAATCGAATGCACCAGCGTGTATGCACAACAATGTTTCTAAACCTTATGATAAATTTTAAATTAGTGAAAAATATTATTTTTCCTATATTTTCGTGAGCACGAAAATACAAAATAAATTATTTTAGCTCTATTTTGAAATAAGCAAAATTTAGGGTGTTACAAGAGGTTGCCAAAAAAACACTTTTGTCCTCCTACCTACCTGTATTCACATGCTCTCCTAATAGCAAATGAAAAAGGAAATGTGTTATAGTTGAAACAACATATGCGGCTATCTTTTATTAGCTAGTGGGTGTAAAAACAACATGGCTATTAGTTAGCTAGATTATATTAGCTCTGAAATATTAGCCAACTATTACTATGGCGGTACCATGGTATACAGAGTAGTTTAAGGCTGCACCATGGCGCTCAAGATTAGTGGTGGAGTTTGAAATGAGATCTAAGGGCCAGTCCGATCCACCGACTAATTTTTAGTTGGCTAAATTTAGCTAAAGACCAGCTAAAGTTTAGCTGAGTTTAGCTATTTTAACCTAGCTAAAACTCAACTAAAATTTAGCTTGAGTCTACTAGTTTGAGGATCCAGACGCGCCGGCTAAAGTTTATCTAGGATCACTTTTAGCTAGCTAAAGTTTAAATTAGCTTTGAAATTTTAGCTAGATAAACTTTATTTGGGTGGATCCAAACGAGCCTAAGAGGGAATAAGGGTGCTAAACTCAAGAGAATGTTAATGATTGAACCTTATAGTGTTTATTCTAAATAATAAATCTCAAGAAGCACATTCAGGTATGCGCACTAACCACATTCAAGATCTGATCAGCACCCTAACAACGCGGCACACTAGCAGCAGTCAACCATAATTTGCACACTCCATTATTGCATTATCCCTTCAGATCAGCAGATTAGTCCCCCCAGATCTGCACATGGCACGAGCAAAAAAAAATCAGAGTGGAGGTTGTTAGTCAGGGTGTAGATTAGTGCCGAAAGGAGTCGACCCCCTGCATGCGCTAGCTAGGTAGTTTTTTCTACGGAAAAGGGGCTAAGGTGATTGATGCCACACAGCCTAGCTAGCTACAAAAGCAACGAAAGCATAGCAGAGCAGGCAACTTGGAGCCGGAGGCCAATTAGTAGTGCACCACACCACAACACCACCGCCCTTTATCCTTCTCTCCCGTGTAAGCAAGGAATCGAAGGAGCATACAAGGAAAAAGGGCAAACAAAAGCCCTTTGGTTTGGACCATTCATTCAGACACACAGGCACAGCAGTGCCCGCCCATCGATCGTCACTTCGTCGTCGTCAGAGGTTAGTTTCACCACAAGGATACTGAACACTTCGAGAAGCCGCGGCAGGAGGAGGAAGAAGAAGGAGAAGAGGCGATGGGCGGCGAGGTGAAGCCCGGGGGGAGGGGTCTCAAGAGCTGGGCGCAGCGCCACCTCAACGTCGGCTTCGCCGTCGGCTTCCTCCTCGTGCTGCTCACCTACCTCGTCGTCTCCAGGCAGCTCGCCGTCACCGCGCCCGGCGGTAATTAAGCGAATTCTGAATTCTCCTCCTCCTCCTCCGTTTCCGGTCCCTGCGTGGAGCACGACTCTTCTGATCCTGCAGACCGCACGGCCACCGATCACTGTTTCATCCGTTTCCTGAAGCACATGCTTGTTTTTCTCCTTCCTTTCGGGAGAACCGAATGGTGATCGTCGTGCTCGTTTGGTCTCTGCAGCTGTCACCACGAAAGCGCCGAGGCTGGCGGATAAACAGGTGATCGTCGGAACCGCCGGAGATGATGCAGGTGAGCGTTTCTGCCGTCCTGGGTTTTCTTTGTCGACCGGCTCTGTTGTTTTCAAAGTCGGAATCTTGAAATTCAACATTACCCGTCCCTCCGAGATCAAATACGAATATACCGGACATATTTGAAAAGAACAGAATTCGTACAGGATTCTGCATTTGGGATTCGTTCCAAACAAGTTCCCCTGTGTGGAAATGGATGTGGAACGGATGGATGAATTTAACAAGGAATTGTTTGTTTGTTTGTTTGCTGAACGCAGAGGGCGGGAGCAAAAGGCAGCAGGAATGGCAGCCAAAAGAGGCGGCGGCGGAGGAGGAGGAGGAGGAGTCCGGTGCCGTCCCAACGGAGTCGTCCCCCAAAACAGACGAGGCCGACGTCAAACCGTCCGGTACGTCCAAATATTTCATCCCCAAAAAACAACAAACAAAGCCATCTTTTTGGCGTCTCCTGCTGCGCGTCACCATTATCTTCGTACTGCTAGCTGCTTTCATCGTCTCGGCCATTTCTGAATTTTTTAAATTTTACTGTGAATAGTATATCTTGTCTTGGACGTAATCCCCGACAGAAAGTTTCTGAATTCTGTCCAGCCATGAAAAACATTCTGAATTCTAACACTGTCTACGTCTGTCATGTGGACCCTGTGCGGCGAAGTTCATTTTCCATTTTGTCGCGTGCAGGTGCAGCAGAGACGACGACGTCGAGCAAGGCCGTGTGCAACACGGACGGCCCGGTCTCGGAGACCTGCGAGCTAGACGGCGACGTCCGGACCAACGGCAGCGCTCGATCGGTGACCTTCGTGCCAGCGAGCCCGTCGTCGTCGGAGCGCCGGGAGTGGAAGGTCCGGCCGTACTCGCGCCGGACCATGTCCGGCGTCGACAGGGTCACCGTGACGCAGCTGGAGTCCCCGGCGGCGGCGTCGCCACCGCCCGCGGCGTGCGCGGTGACCCACGACGTGCCGGGCGTGCTGTTCGCGCTCGGCGGGCTGACGGGCAACTACTGGCACGACTTCAGCGACGTGCTGGTGCCGCTGTTCGCCGCGTCGCGGCGGTACAAGGGCGAGGTCCTGTTCCTGGTCAGCAACATCCAGCCGTGGTGGCTGGGCAAGTACGAGGCCGTCGTGCGCGCGCTGTCCAGGTACGACGCCGTCGACCTGGACCGGGACGCGCGGGTGCGCTGCTTCCGCCACCTCACCGTGGGGCTCCGCCTGCACAAGGAGCTCACCATCGTGCCGGACCTTGCGCCGGACCGCCTGACCATGGCCGACTTCACGGCGTTCCTGCGCGAGACGTACGCGCTGCCGCGCGGCGCGCCGGCGATCCCGACGACGGAGGAGGGGAGGAAGCCGCGGCTGCTGCTGATCCACCGCGCGCACTACCGGCGGTTCGTGAACGTGCCGGAGATCAGGCGCGCGGCGGAGTCGGCGGGGTTCGAGGTGACCGTGGCGAGCCCGCGCGGCGACGCGCCCGTGGAGGAGACGGCGCGGACGGTGAACTCGCACGACGTGCTGCTGGGCGTGCACGGCGCCGGGCTGACGAACGCGGTCTTCCTCCCCGCCGGCGGCGTGGTGATCCAGGTGGTTCCCTACGGGCGGCTGGAGCGCATGGCGCGGACGGACTTCGGCGAGCCCGTGGCGGACATGGGCCTCCGGTACCTGGAGTACGGCGTGGCGGCGGAGGAGAGCACGCTGCTGGAGATGCTGGGGCCGGAGCACCCGGTGATCAAGGACCCGGAGGCCATCCACCGCAGCGGGTGGGACAAGGTCGCCGAGTACTACCTCGGGAAGCAGGACGTGCGCATCGACGTCAACCGCTTCGCGCCCACGCTTGCGCAGGCCATGGACCACCTGCGGCACCGGCACCGGCACCGGCAGCAGTGAGCCGTGTCTGTCTGTCGACGCCTCGACGGCGACGCCTTCAATTCGTTTGATTGGCCGGCCGGACAAGAACATGCCGCACATGGATACGTACATCACGCATCTCACTGTCACACAACCCGACGCATATGCAAATTTGCGTTTTGCAGATAGGTTTAGGCTCCAAACTGTAAGTCATCGATTTGTTTGGTTTGGTACAGAATCGAGCGACGTATTCTTTTGTTGTCTCTGTCTGAATCGTATAGATGAATGTGTTGTTGGTTTATCGAGTGAGTCGCTAGATTAGCTGCGAAATGTAGTTGTTTTGTTTGTTCGTTTTATGTTTGGCCGTCAATTATGGCACGGTTGGTAAACGACATGTACTAGTAGTTGTACCAACCTCTGTATGTACATTTCGCCCAATGATACTGATTTATTTATTGTAAGAGAAAAGCGTTATTTCTTTGCTGAAAAGTACTAGCGCTGATACTTGTAGCAGAATTGACAAGATGACGGCTGAAGACTGCCTTTGACCACAGCAAAGAGCTAACTATCCGCATTGTGGCCAGTAAGGGTCTGTTTAGATGCTCTCAAAAAACCCAAAAGTTTACAAGATTTTCCGTCACATTGAATTTTACGTCACATGCGTGGAGCATTAAATATAGATTAAAAAAATAACTAATTGTACATTTTACATGTGAATCATGAGACGAATCTTTTAAACCTAGTTAATCCATGATTGAATAATATTTGTTAAATACAAACGAAAATGTTGTAGTGTTAAAATCAAAAAAATTAGATCTAAACACCCCTTAATTTAGCTGAAAATCATGCGAGTGACTTGGTGAGGTCACATGCACGAACTTGGAACTTTGGAAGCAGCTTTGAAGTGGAGGAGCGCTGAATGTTGAAACAATCTAGTGGTCAGGCACCAACGGATTGACTGACACTGATTGTACAATCAGTCTTGGCCATTTGGGAAAGAAATGGTACTTCCGCCGCTGCCGTATCGACAGGAAACATTCTCCATTTCCATGTCAGAAACATTGGCAGTACAACATAGGGAGCTTCATGCCAATGAATTGTCGCAAAAAAAAAAGCTTCATGCCAATGAAATTAATATCGGAAGGTTCCTTCTGTTTGCCAGTACTAAACATCAGAACAAGGAGTGGTTACAGTCAACGTTAAAGACATATACAAGAAACTGCAAAATACAATCAACAGACCGCAGACGTTAAAAGGCTGATGCTTGTTGGCAAAGAGAAATCAATTAACAAGACTTGAGTGATCAAAAAAAAAAAATTAACAAGACTTGTTTCTGAGCTGGAGGTGTTTGTACAAGGTGTCTACAATTGGTACAGATGCTGAGACTCTACTGATATTTACATTCCAAAATGTATTCCGTTGTCTACGGCTGGGACCTTTTTCATTCGCTTAATGAAATATTTCTCTTTTTCTAAAAAAAAAACAAAATGTATTCCCGTTGCCACAGCAGAAGATTGTTTACAAAGCCTGCAACTGGCTGACATTTTTTTTTCTCCTTTAGTTTTCTCATTGTTTCCTATAATTTCCTTTGTGTTCGGTTCTTAAGATTCATTTCGAGCTTGTGTATTTGACCCTCGACCTCGGGGAACTGCACGCTGAGCTCTGAGTATTGCCCAGCATCTCTTTCAGCTCGTTTTTCTACAGCCATCTGTCTCCTCTTCATTTCGATAGTATCTTGTATCAGTTCATTGATGTCCCTGAAGCTTTGGAAGACTGCTGCTTCATCATTGTGCTGCTTCAAGAATGAACTAACAAGGAGCAAAGTGGATCAAAAGATAGTGTTTAGCCAAATTTGACTAACTTATATTTACTAACAAGGAGCAACGAAATTGTAATCTGCCAGATTTCCAAGTGCTGAGTGTTGTTGTTGTGTATGTGGTGTGTGTGTGTGTGTGTGGTGGGGGCGTCTGTTGCATAATTGGGTCTTTTTTTTTCTCACTTCAACAAAATGGCATGCAACTTTCCTGCACGTTCAAGGGGAAAAAGAACTGCTGCAACTGTTAGCTTCAGAAACACAGCAGCTCTCCCCAGATTTTATTTGTTCAGTCGAGTGCCATACTTATTTGCATGGGGGTTAGCTATAGTCTAAAAACCTAAATTTATGGGTGCTACATTTCTCTACTTTTTTTTTTTAAAAAAAATATCAGTATCATTGTCGAAGCAACTCTAGTATTCCTTCAAAGAAGAAAATGATTGTCGCTTCTTTTATGTCGGATTGTAGTACACAAGAGCTGCACGTCCTACGAACGGCATCATTGCATCAGTGCATCACGCCCGCTCGTGAAAAGAAAATGAAAAAGAAAATCGACCCAAGAAAAAAGAAAATCACGGCAACGTAGTAGATTTTTTTTTTTTTTAGAAAAGGCAACGTAGTAGATGTAGACGCGATACGGCGGTCACCAACCAGGCTTGGCCCATCTAGCGGTCGCTCCCGTCGGCTCAGCCCAGTCTAGCACGGCAACTCGGGTGAGGCCCAGTAGCGCTGCACAGCCGTCCGGGCGGGGGTGATCCAGCGGAAGAGCGGCACTGCGATAGTGCGGTTCCTCTCCCAGTCTCGTCTTCATGAGGCGCGCGGGGATTAGTACCACCTCGCCTGCCTGATAAGAGCTAAACGGGAGGGCTCGCTATAAAACAAAGGCCAGGGCGACGTTGTTCCATACTTACCTGGACGGGGTCGATGGGCGATCATTAAGGCCCATGGCCTGGATCAGTGGCCCACATTGCACTTGGTGGGTGCGCTGATCTACCATCTCCCCAAGTGGGAGAGTGGACGTCGTAATTTGTGGTAGAGGGGGTACGCGTTCGCGCGGCCCCTGCCAATTCTGTAATATTAAATTTTGGTCCCTGGCGCATGTGTATCTCATGTTTTGAGGAAAATTGAATTTTGGTCCCTGGCTCATGTGTAAAGGATGGTCCCTTGCTAGTCAAATTTAAGTTTTATTTTTTTGAGGAGCCAAAATTAGGTTTTAGTCCCTAGGCTAGAGTTTCCACGCCTTTGCTGGCGATGGCTGTGAAACAACTGCTATTCTTATTGGGACTAGCGTTGTCTTGTTCCTCTTTTTTGGGCCATTGCAAGTGGGCTCTCGATGGGCTTGTGATGCCTTTTGTGCATATTGGGTTAGAGTTGGTTATTTTTATTGTGGAGACTGTATTATAATTTGCATAACAAAAAGTAGGCTTCAATAGATGTGCTATCGAAGAGCTTGATTACTTTTATTGTGGAGACTATTTTAAAATTTGTATAAAAAAGTAGGCTCCAATAGATATGCTATCTAGTTTTGTAAAATAGAAAGTTGGTTATTCCTTAATTTTCGGTGGCCATATATAGCCAACCACTAACACTAGCTATCTAGTTTTGTAAAATAGCAAAAGCTGTTGCGGACTTTTTTTGAAAAAAAATTCTATTTTACAAAATGGCTAAACAATAGAATTTGACTACTAATTTTAGACAAGAAATTTCCGGTATGGCTTTTGTTGCATTTCCGACCACGTATTTTTTTTTTGGTTCAACGTTTCGGCCGCGTTTAAACCTCATCCAGCAAATACCAAAATGTAAATATGCCTCCCTCGGTAAAAAGAAATGTAAATTTTTGGTTCAACGTTTCCGGCCACGTTTAAACCTCATCCAGCAAATAGCAAAATGTAAAGACGCCTCCCTCAGTAAAAAGAAATGTAAATTCCTCTTTCTTTTATGTATACTAGTTGAGTACCCGTGCGTTGCTACGGGTATAAACAATATCTCATGAACAAAAAAAATCACAAGAACAAACAAACTATCATTTCAGTCTTCACAGTATAATTATAGATAAGTAATCATAGCAATTTTATGTATAAATAGCAGCAATCTATATGGCGACATTGGTCGCCGGTAGCAGGACCCTAGATGCATAGGCACAACAGCTGCGAGGGAGTTGTGCGCCTGTAGACGGCTGCTCAGATTTAATTCGTTGTGTTCTTGTTGCTGTGTTTTTTTAAATAAATTCCTGTGTTTCTACACTGACCGCAACTACGCACACAACGCACTTTGGTCCCGCCAGTATGGACTGTAGGTCACGGGCTCACGGGCTGCATCCAGTTCATGGTTCCCTGCACGGGCCACGGCCAGTTGAAGCAAGGCTGGTGATGCTTTTGTGGCCGATCAATCTCCCTGTAAAAGACTAATGTTGCAAGTGACAGTAATTCTCCCAATTTATCATGGTTGCTAGTCCTACTATATACTAATCTAATGTCTAGCAACTCTGAAGGAAACACCTAGTATACCGGTCTGTTTGGTATCAGCCTAGTTTTCTTTCTGAAAAAATTAATCATTTGAAGAGAAAAAAATCAATCGGGGAAGCATTTATTTTCATGTAGACTTTCTGGTGATCTACAGTGCTTATTTAAGTACAAAAAGAAATAGCCATACAATAGTCTGCAGTGATGTTTAGAAGGAAAAGATACTAACAAATGCCTGATTGTGGAGGAATCAAACCAAAGATCAAGTGTCTCACCTTCCGATTATATTTCTTTTGCCTTTTTACCACCTCCTTTAGGCCATTCAGCAATAAGTCTCTTGAGTATATCTTTCACAAATGGTTTCTTCTGAACAGGTAAATGTTGCGCCCAACCATAAATTCTCATCTAGTTAACATGCCAATTCAAAGTTTCATATTTAAAAATCATCTGTATGAAGCTATTTTAGCTTAAGGACTCTATAAAATAGTGAAATGTATTGTTTTATAACATTCAAAATGCCAAACAAATAGCTTGAGTTTGAAATGCTTGAGCAGCATGCACCAGCAACAAGCTTAAGTGCAGTAGGATCTTCAGAGTAAAGAAAAACCATCTGGTTTTCAAAAATATATTTGAATATGCTGCTGGCATGAAGCAACACAGTATTTTAGGAATACAGGTCTGATGGCAATAATAATCCTGTGCCAAACCTTGTAGAGGAGTTCAATCCTAGCAGCGGTATTTTAAAGTATCCGATTAGGCAAAGACCCCTACAATAATACAAATAACAAGTCTGAGAATAGAAATCTGAATTTATGGACACGAACTGAACAAATCACCAATGGCGACTATGTAGTTATGTTCCACAAATAGGCAAAACTGCTAGCTACAGACTTATTGATCATGACTTAATACAATAAATTTTCATCATCAGGTGACATCAACCTAACCATAACTCCCACAGAAAGTTAGATTATGCATCAATGCAACAGGAATCAAAATGTGTGCTTTGCCCATAAAATAACGTGCATAATGAAAAAAAAATTAGACAACAGCAAAAGTGTGGCATAAATTTGAAGCCAGCATAAACAAAAAAATAATATTTTCTTGTCATCGTAGAAAAGATCTTCAAATTTTAAAAACAAGAAAGCATAAGTAAGTTGAAATGACCTACATCTTTATTAGTAGATGAGCAATATTGAAGTATGGCTTGTAGGATGCCATCTTAAAAAAAAGGGGGTCAGAGTAGACAGCTAGTGATGCATACAGGTTCTTATCCTTATTCCAGGGCAGCGATATCAGTTGAGCATTTGTATCTGGTAGTTCATTCCTAAATCTGTGTCAACCAAAAAGAGAAGGCAAAACAGGACCATTGAAGTGTATACAAAATGGACATAAATCATCAAGATTTAAATATTTGATAGAAATTAGTAGTTGGTTAAGGCTCCATAAAATGGGTACACATCCAGAAACTTATTTTAAATGTACAGGCAACAAAAAAATTGTCATTTCATAATCTAGCAAAGTAACACTTTCCAAACCTATTTGTGCTAAAAACATAGGTTGTTGTAACCTACATGTATAATGTAGAGTCTAATGTCCTAACGTACATGCCACAACCTTCACCAAAAGGTCTGATGTAGGGTAGTTAGAGTTGTAATTAATTAAGCCATAGAAATATGTTGTCTTTTTGTTACACAAAACATTAATTTTTTGCTGTCAGGATAATCTTGCCTTATGATAATATGGACTTACTGCTGCTCTGGCACTCTATTTTTTGTCCCAAATATAAGTGCATTAGTTATTACCATGCATAAAGCTGAGAAGTACTATACTGCCTAGGAAAAGCAGTAGGTCTGAACTTTGAAGTTGAGAGAGTAACGGCTAATAACTAATGCAGTGGCACAAATATTAACATTTCATGTTTTTTCTTTTAAAAAATATAATTTCAAATGCATAAGCAGTGCTTGGCTAAAGTCCAATTACTTGATATTCCTAACCACCTGAACCTCATCAAGCTTATCTGCTACTACATAGTAGATTCAGAAACAGCTAAGCATAGGTTGCTAGTCTACAAGTTTATGCCCAACAAAATCATGTATGACCACTTGTTGAACTAAGACCATCTGCCTCTTTTTGGAACTTAGAGGCTCTGGATCACAAATTTCCTACATGAATGAGTAGCAGAAGTTCTAGTTCCCTTGAATACATTACTCGTTCACAACTTGTTTTTAACCTTTAGAAATACACCCTAAACCAAATTGAGTTTAGAACTATGAAACAATGCACAATGAAATTACCTAGTCACCATGGCTGCTGCCACTAATGACAATGCTATACACGAGGTGGAGCATGAGGCAAACAAGAGGGGAATCTACACAGAAGGATGCTACTGCTTAATTCAATGCGGACAGAACACAAAACTAAATCAGAACAACAATAGAAAAATTATATATATGTTGCCCCTTTTATAGCATTATATAGGTGTGCTGGTCGGACCATGTTTTGCAATATATTATGTTAAAATATGGTTTTAAATTATAGCTGCATATTGGGTACATATATAAGCATGGATTTATAAGTTCAAGTAGAGCATAACCATACTTAGTACCATGAACTTTTATCCATTATAATATACTAATGGTTATCTAAATTAGTCCACACCCATATGCGCTGGTAATACTCCAGTATACGCTAGTAGTATACCTCTTTGAAAGTTAATACTGTGATTGATCAAGATCACGAACACATCTAGTTTATCTGATGTCCAAAAACGTTTTCCCCATCACAGCCACCTTTCATCAAAATCCACTCATGTAGAGATAAGAAGGTACCATACAAGAAAAACAATCATATTTTTCATCACTGCATTAGCTCAAAGAAACTAACCACGATCAAAGCTGACCGGATGACATAAAGGCTCCAAAAGCAATGTCGCACAGACGGACCTGAACATTTAAGCTCCCAGTGACGATGAGCATGTGCGTTGTCATGATTGAAGACATGGCTTCAGTCTACACTTTTCGAGGAGTCTTAATTCCATGGTGGCCTGAGAAAATAAAACATTGGAAGAACATGCAGGATCATGAAACAGGGGAAGGAAACAGAGAGACTGGTACTGAAAAATTCCTAACAACTCTGCAAGAGCAAAATCTACCGCGACAGCAAGAACCGAATCTCAGGTCCGTTCTTTCCTCAGCGCAATTTTTCAACGCGCCATAGCTTTAGAGTGATCACAGTCCCCAAATCCTCAATTCCACATTGAAATCAGAAACGATAAAGAATCTACAAAGGTGGCCGCAGGAGCAGAAATTCTGACACTCACCAGCACTTTGCATATATGTCTCTATACTAAGGAAGATCCCAGGATAAAGACGGTAAGTAAGCTACCAACATCCAGCTTGCAATATTTTAACCAATCCAAAAGCGTCCTAATCCACATCTACATGTCTAGTGAAAACTAACTAAGCCCCCATCGCACTAACAATAACATCCATATCCAGAGCATAATAACAAGCACGAATCCAAGACAACTGAGATCTGTAGACCAATCACTCACCTTGGCGACGGTGCCTACATCAGGCATCCTGGCAGCAAGGTCCCCGATGACCTAGGCGGTGGCGTCGAGGCCGTCGTCGTTGGACACGGGTAGCCCCACAAGCAGGTCGTCCTTGTATCGAGACGAAGGAGCACTCTGGAGCAGGTGGACGTGGATGCCAATGGCGAAGTTGGAGAGCCGATCCTGTCTAAGCGCCGACACGCCGAGGACGGACGCCGCTGCAGCTCGCCCGTGCCGAAGGAGAGGACGCGTCCCCTGATGAGCTTGCAGTGAAGCAGGGTGTTAGCACTGTCCCTATGTCTGACGTCGTTCGCAAGATCGGTGACAAGGAAGGCCGTGAAGCCCGGCCCAAGACTAAGAACGTGCGCATCTTCGGCCCAGAATGGCAACATGTGTGAAGCCCATTCTCGGTAGCGTGTGGAGTGGCTGAATGACAGTATATGTGTACGTAGTTGAGGGAGGAAAGGGATCATGAACCTTGTACGAACTCATTCTTAAGCTATCGAGATTCGTCTGTCTTCGTCCCCATTCTCTGCTTCCCTGCCCCAAACTCTGATTCCTCTTCCCATCCTCCGATTGCTGTTAACAATTGGTATTCGGAGCCCTCCTTCCTCGGCACTGCTTCTTGTTCTCGCCTTGATCTGGGACTGTAACCCCCGTCGGCAGCGGATCGCTGAGTCCTCGCTCCGGTGAGGAATCGCGTGAACCATAGGTCCGATCCGAGGCTGGTCTGATCGGCGAGAATCAGAGGTTATTGCCCGCCCAACCCTACCCTGGAGCCCCACCAGATAGATCACGGCCATTTCACCCGCTTTCGCAGAGATCGGGGAGCAATGGAACCCAACTTCAAGATGATGCTCGATGAGATGAAAGCCATGAAGACGTCCCTTGAAGGCAGCATCGCGGCGGTCAACTCGTCGCTGGGCAGCCGCATCGGTGCCGTGGAACGCACTATTTCTGATCGATTCGGCCGCCTAGAGGATGCAGTCAAGGTGTTCGATGAATGGAAGCCCGCCGTCGACTCGTCCGTGACGGAGCTCCGAGCCGAGATTGGCGCGATCCGCAAGTCGGAGGAGGTCGTGGAGCGGATGCGGGAGGAGATGACGGCCCTCCGCAAGACGGTGAGCCGTGCAGCTTGGATGCGCCTCCAGGGGCTGCGTCCAGCGTCTTGCCTCCACCCGTGGTGGCCGCGGCCGGGGCACCGTTCAGCATGCCTCCTCCGGTGGTGACCGCGGGCGGGATGCTCTTCGGCATGCCCCCTCCGGTGGTGACCGCAGCTGGGGCGTCGTCCTCCGCCGGTCCCAAGGTTACTGGCCCGTTTGTTGGGCACGGCGTCGAACACCATCACCGGGGGCTCGAGTTCCAAACTCTGTCCCCGGTCAAGGGTACGAACTACAACTTCCCTCCCTATACCCACCCCAATCCACAGTCGCTTCCTCATCCTACTTTTGCGTTGCGCAAATCATATTCTAGTTCTATGCTGGATACGGGTCAGCCTGCTGCTGCGCTGGGATTAGGTTCATTACAGGAGGCGCCTGAGCAGCCATGGGAAAATCACCACTCTAGTGACAAACTTCCTAAACTGAATTTTCCTAAGTTTGACGGGGAGAACCCACGGCTCTGGATCCGCAATTGTAATGATTATTTTGAAATGTATGATGTTGCTCCACGTCGTTGGATCAAGGTATCCACGATGCATCTCACCGGGGCCGCGGCACGCTGGTTTCCGGCTGTGGAGCAGCAAGTCGTCCAGATGTCGTGGCCACAATTCACTGCCATAGTGTTGGAACGCTTTGGCAAAGACCAACATGAGCTGCTGATCCGTCAGCTTTTCCACATTAAGCAAACGGGGCAGGTTCAGGAGTATGCTGACAAATTCACTTCTATAGTTGATGGTCTGATCGCTTATGGCAAAAACACTGATCCAATTTATTATGCCATGAAGTTTGTTGATGGTTTGCGCGACGATATTCGCACTGTTGTTCATATGCAGCGCCCTAGTACGCTGGATACTGCCGTGGTTCTCGCATTGTTGCAGGAGGAAATGCTGGACACATCACGCAAGAAGGAGTTGCGGCGGCCAGACCAGATGCAGTGGGGTCGGCTTCCTCCACGCGCTCCACCACCTCTACCAACACCACCGGTGCGCGGGGAGCGGCCGGACCGTCCTGCAGCAGCCGCCGGGGGAGCTGAGGATCGGCGTGGTCGCGGCGTCGATGCCAAGCTGAACACATTACGTGACTACCGCCGCGCTTGTGGACTTTGCATCCGCTGTGGCGAGAAATGGTCGAGTGACCACCGCTGCCCCGAGCAAATACAGCTTCATGTGTTGCAGGAAGTGTGGGACATCTGTCATTGTGATGAAACTGCAGAGCCAGAGGATGACACCGACATAGCTCATGATGGTCAGTTGTTCTTGACTCTATCAGCTGCAGCGGTATCCACCCAGGCACCAAGCGCCACTATGCAGTTCAGGGGGCAGATTCAAGGCAGATCAGTTAGTATCCTTGTCGATTCAGGCAGTTCTACTACTTTTGTGAGTGCTGAATTGGCTTCTCAGCTCCAAGGGGGGTCTACTTGTCATCAACCCATTCGAGTTACAGTGGCCAATGGCGCTCAGCTGATGTGCCACACTGAATTTCAGAACTTGCAGTGGTCCATTCAGTCAGTTAATTTTGTTTCTCTAGCTAAAGTCTTGCCCCTTCCTCAATATGATCTAATTGTGGGCATGGACTGGCTAGCTCAACACAGCCCCATGCAAATTGATTGGCGCTACAAACAAATGTTGATTACTTATCGGGGGTCTAAAATTTTCTTACAGGGTCAGTTGGATTCTCTTCCAGATGGGTCAGTTCTTCAGGTTGCTGCAGTCACATCTGAAGAGGATTCAGTCAGCTCACCCTCTGTTCCTGCTGAGATTGTTGATTTGTTGAGCGAGTATCAAGATGTGTTTGTGCCACCAGTGGGATATCCTCCTGCTCGACATTGTGATCATGAAATTCCTCTTATCTCTGGGGCTTCTCCGGTCCAAATCAGACCCTACCGCTATCCTCCTGCAGTGAAGGATGAAATCGAACGGCAAGTTTCAGAAATGCTACAGTCTGGTCTTATTCAACCTAGCAAAAGTCCATTTTCTTCTGTTGTACTGTTGGTCAAAAAGAAGGATGGTTCCTTCCGTTTTTGTGTGGATTTTCGCCAGCTGAACGCTATCACCGCAAAGAACAAATACCCAGTACCAGTGATAGAGGAGCTCCTGGATGAGTTGCAGGGTGCTTCATGGTTCTCTTCATTGGATCTAGCTGCGGGTTATCATCAAATCCGTTTGCGTGAAGGCGAGGAACCCAAAACCGCCTTTCAGACACATTCTGGGCAATATGAGTTTCGCGTCATGGCCTTCGCCCTTCGGGTTGTCAGGCGCACCTGCCACCTTTCTGTCAGCCATGAATACAACATTACACCCGCTACTACGGAAGTGTGTTATCGTTTTCTTTGACGATATTCTCATTTACAGTAAGACCAAGGAGGAACATGTGCTTCACCTCCGAAGCGTTCTGGAACTGCTTCGCAAAGATAAGTGGCAGGTCAAGATGACAAAATGCTCATTCCTGCAACGTCAACTTCGCTATTTGGGCCATGTCATCTCTGAAGCTGGTGTTGCTACGGATCCTGACAAGATTGCCGCTGTCCAGTAGTGGCCCGTGCCGCAAAATGTCAAGGATCTCCGCAGCTTCTTAGGCCTTGCGGGCTATTATCGTTGCTTTGTTAGGCATTTCAGTATCATTGCAAGGCCCCTGACTGAGTTATTAAAGAAAGGTGCCCCGTTCTGTTGGACTGATCACCAGTCTCAATCATTTGAAGCCCTCAAAGCTGCTCTCACCTCAGCACCAGTACTTGTCTTACCGGATTTCAAGAAGCCGTTTACTATAGAAACAGATGCAAGTGGAATTGGTGTTGGTGCAGTCCTGATGCAGGGGTGTCATCCACTAGCATTTTTGAGCAAAGCCCTCGGCCCTCGATCGCAAGGACTGTCAACATACGAAAAAGAGTATATGGCCATTCTTTTGGCACTGGACCAATGGCGTGCCTACCTGCAGTACGGGGAGTTCCACATCCTCACTGATCAGAAAAGTCTAAGTCAGTTGTCTGAACAACGGCTCCATACCCCGTGGCAGCAGAAGGTATTCACCAAATTACTGGGTCTCTCTTACAAGATTATTTACCGCCGAGGCACTGAAAACAAAGCTGCTGATGCACTTTCTCGATATCCAACCGTCAATTGTGCTGCTATTTCGATGGTTCAGCCACGGTGGTTAGCTGATGTCCAAGCTTCTTATATCACTGATGCTCATGCTCAAGATATCATTCGCAAACTCCTTGCAGATGATCAGTCAGTGCCCGGTTATACCTTTTCTGATGGCTTGCTGCGTTACAAATCTCGCATTTGGGTGGGGTCAGGATCAGATCCTTCAAACTAAGTTGATCTCTGAGCTGCACACTAAAGCCATCGGGGGCCACTCAGGGGTACCAGTCACTCTGCGTCGATTAAAGCAATTCTTTGCTTGGACCGGCATGACCAAGGCTGTCCATGAGTTTGTTTCAGCCTGTGCCATCTGTCAGCAAGCGAAGCCTGATCGTTCCAAGCTTCCTGGGCTCCTGCAACCTCTACCAGTCCCAGACCGTGCTTGGAAGGTGTTATCCATTGATTTCATTAAAGGATTACCTCTCTCTGGTTCAGTTAATTGCATCTTGGTGGTTGTGGATGTTTTTTCCAAATATTCCCATTTTCTGGGTTTGAAGCACCCCTTCACGGCAGAATCTGTGGCCAAGCTATTCTTTTCCCAAGTCTTTAAGCTCCACGGGATGCCTCAAGCTATTGTGTCGGACCGTGATCGTATCTTTACTAGCAAACTCTGGCAGGAACTTTTCAAGCTAGCCAAGGTTGAGCTTCGTATGTCCACTGCGTACCACCCACAGTCGGATGGGCAAACCGAACGGGTCAACCAATGTTTGGAAACTTTTCTTCGCTGTTATGCTCATGCATGTCCCAAGCAATGGAGCAGCTGGTTGGATCTTGCTGAGTACTGGTACAACACAAGTTTTCACTCTGCTGTGGGATGCTCCCCTTTTGAAGTCATGTATGGTTACGCCCCTGGTGCTTTTGGGATTGAACCTGTTCAGAATGCTCCAGTGACGGATCTCTCTTCGTGGCTCGCAGATCGCTCTCTCAATTCTGAGCTGATCAAGCAACATCTGCTGCGTGCTAAACAGCGCATGAAGAAGAATGCCGATCTTCACCGTTCTGAGCATAAGTTTGAGATTCATGATTGGGTTTATCTCAAATTGCAGCCGTATGTGCAATCTTCTCTTGCTGATCGCTCTCATCATAAGTTGGCATTTCGTTTCTTTGGCCCTTACCGTGTGGTAGCCAAAGTGGGATCAGTGGCCTATCGATTGGAGCTTCCGCCTTCATCTCAGGTTCACCCAGTTTTTCATGTGTCCCAACTTAAAAAGGCGGTGGGTGCTCATCATACTATCACAGCATTGCCACCATCTGACTCAGCAATGTGGAGTGTCCCCGAGGCAATTCTGCAACGCCGCCTGCTCCGCCAAGGTACTTCTTCTATAATGCAGGGTCTCATCAAGTGGTCGCATCTGCCGGAGTCTCTCGCCACATGGGAGCAGCTCGAAGATCTTCGCCAGCAGTTTCCTCGCGCTCGGATATGGGTCCATCCAGGCGCGCAAGAACCGGGGAGTGTTAGTTAGCACTGTCCCTATGTCTGACGTCGTTCGCAAGATCGGTGACAAGGAAGGCCGTGAAGCCCGGCCCAAGACTAAGAACGTGCGCATCTTCGGCCCAGAATGGCAACATGTGTGAAGCCCATTCTCGGTAGCGTGTGGAGTGGCTGAATGACAGTATATGTGTACGTAGTTGAGGGAGGAAAGGGATCATGAACCTTGTACGAACTCATTCTTAAGCTATCGAGATTCGTCTGTCTTCGTCCCCATTCTCTGCTTCCCTGCCCCAAACTCTGATTCCTCTTCCCATCCTCCGATTGCTGTTAACACAGGGCCTCGCGCTGTGAGCTGCGGATCTAAGTGGCGTGGGGGAGCTGGGGACGGTGACGGCGAGGGCAAGGGCGCAGGGGCAGGGCCACGATTTCTTTCTGCTCTCAGCTGCGCGGCGCGCGCCCAACGGAGAGGGCGACGGCACGAGCAGCGATGGCGCCCCGGAGCCTCGCGCGGGGAGCTGCGGAGCTGGGTGACGCTGACGGCAAAGGCGCAGGGCCGCGATTTCTTGGAGGCTTGGAGCTCTGAGGGAGGCGACCGAGGGGCGCGGAGGCGATATCCGCAGGAGGAGGAGGGTGACCGAGGGGTGCGGGGGGCGGGGGCGATAACTGCGGGAGGGGGGGCGATAACCGCCCCGCCCGGAGACGATGACCTTCGGGTCTTTTTAGTTGTAGAGATATAAGCCGTTGACGACTCGCTCCACAAATAATGTAAAAGTCTACTCATAAACCAATTACTAATTGATAATCACGTGATCACTTTTAACAAGGTATCTGCAATTTCCTCGTTCGGACATGTTCATGCCATCTGTAGTGTCAACCAGTACGTATTATGCCTCACACAAAGCGTGACAAGTACATCTCCGATTTTAATTCGGAGAAGCCTTCAAATCTATCTTTTGACTATCAATCTCTCTTATACAGGTATATGTGAGTACAATAATGTGGTACAACTACTTTTTTGATAATTAAAACAAGCATATAGTTCCACCAATCATCGGTTTAAAATTACGTACTAGAAAAATCTGACTTTTCAAATTCTGATAAACCATTCCAAAAGAAATGAAGTACTAACGGAAACGAGCGTAGGTAGGGACTGGCCTTGTTTAGTTCGCAAAAAAATTGTAAAATTTTTCAGATTTTTTGTCAGATCGAATCTTGCGGCACATACATAGAGTATTAATAAATATAGATAAAAACAATAACTAACTATACAGTTTGTCTGTAATTTGAAGACAAATCTTTTAAATTTAGTTAGGCCCTGTTTAGATATGAAAATTTTTGGCCCAAACAGCAAAAATTTTGTGGATTTTGGACTTGGGAACTAAACAGGGTCCAAAAATTTTTGGGCTAAAATTTTGGTCTGCAAGGCCTGAAACTATGCACTCACTCCCAAGCAGAGCCCACCAATCCGCCTTTTAATCCCGATCCGCCAGCGGCCCCCTCATTTCCGCATCCTCCCTCAAACCCTAGCCGCATTCGTCCCGTCTACTCCCGTCTCGCCATCCTCCCGTCTCCCCCGCAAACAAACCCTAGCCGCCCAATCCACGCCGCCGCCCCGCTTCTCGGCCACATCCTCCGAATCCATGGACGGATCCCACGGCGACTGCTTCACCGGTGGTCACTACGCCGACGAAGAGGTGTTCGGCGTCCATGATGCCGCCATGCAAGACGCCCCTCAAGATCCGCCGTTGACGAACGACGGCGCCGGCAGCAGCAGCTTCCTAAACCCGCGTCTGGCCTCTCTGGACATCAACTACGGCTCGGACTGGACTCCGATGGGATTAGGTCAGCCCGTTCCCCCTCGATCCGCGTCCCGTTCCTTGAATTTCAACCCTCCTCGCCGCGTTGACTCCCCGCTCCCCGATGGCCGCCCTTTTCAACCGTCTTCGTCCCGGATCCCCTGGCTCCCTAGCGGATCTGGGGGAGGCGTTTCTTCCCCGGGCGGATACGGCCACTTCGAGCCTCCAGCTGCGCCGGGGATGACTTTCGTTCCCGGCGGTTCCGGTGGTCGAAGGCCAGCTGTTGTAGCGGGTAGCCCACGCATGGGTCGTGGTCCCCGTTCCCGGGGAGCAAGGCCACGAGGAGAAGAAGTCCTCCCCGGCACGGACGGCTTCCGATATCCGGTAAAAATCTTGCATTTCTTTTTTTTTTTGTTGTCGTGTATATTGTCATGAATGCTTTACTGTACTTATTCTATTATTGTGTACAATGTCATGCCTGTTATAGTGTACATTGTCATGCCAGTTTTATTGTTATTGTTCTTTGTATTGTGAATCTGGGTTGTTCTATATTTTTCTGCGCTTTTGTTGCACCTGAAGTAGTTCTCTGGTCTAGGTTTTAAAACACAAAGGTAGTTGGGATCCGGCGCGACTCCGCGTGTTTATTGATGTGTACCACGCTCAAATTAAAAATGGCAACTTCAACAAGGGAGTCATGAGCGTTGCTGGGTGGAGAGACATCAAACATAGGTACTTCTTGGCTACTGGGTTAGTTCACGAGAAGGACCAGTTTACTAGTAAGCTACAAGATCTGAAGGCTGAGTGGAGGATATGCAAGGCTCTGCGCAAGGCTTCTGGCCTGGGAGGTAGTGGCAACACAATTGAAGCTGATGATGCTTGGTGGGAGAGGGAGATGAAGGTACCCTCCAATTAATTTAGGTTTATAATAGAAGACTATGCTTCCAGTCTTACAAGAATATGATTGTTGTTCTAGGGGAAGAAGGCATTGATGAAGATAAGGGATCAAGGAATGCCGGACTACATTGGTCAGCTTGATGACATATTTGAAGGATGGACAGTTGATGGCTCAACTGCATACAGGCCTGGTACTGGTGCTGAGACTGGTGCCATCCCTTTAGATGATTCTGATGACGAGGCGCAGCATGATGGACAACAAGATGTTCCAGCACCTGAAAGCCAAGGGTATGGCACACCTGGAAGCCAAGGCTATGGAACACCTGGAAGCCAAGGAAGAAAGAGGCCTTCTAGCAGCAGTCCTTCTGTCTCCAGCCCTAGCAAGAAGACTAAGAGCTCCACTGCTAGGTCGTGGGAGACCCATCAGCGTGAAGCCAATGACATTGAGAGGCAGAAGGTTAACTTGTTTGGTTCCATCCTGGAGATGCAACACAAGAGAAATGAGCGACACCAGCATAAACGTGTTTCTTTGACAAAGGAAGAGAAGGTCGAGAAGGCGTATGACATTGCACTGGGTATGGGAATATCTACACATACCAAGACGTCCTTCCTTGCCATGAGGAAGATCTGCCACAGTGAGGTTGAACTGGCCATCTTCCTTTCTTGCAAGGACGATGAGGCCAGGTGGATCATCATCAACGAAAACCTCCCGGTGGATGACTAGTACCCCTGCTTAATTGAAGTTCATGAAGTTAGTCTTAATGCTGGTAGCTTTTGTGCTATTTATTTAGTTTGGTTTAGGGTTTGTTGAACCTTTAGCATCATCATCTTTGTGAACTAATTCCCCTTATGCGGCGTCACTTTGGGGTTGACTTAGGATCTTTTGTAGGAAAATGTTGTCTGAACCTTTTGCACTACCTTTTATGTGATCACTTAGCTTATTGTTGAATTTCAATGTTCTGTTGCATGGCCATCGAGCTATGTGAATCTATTTGGGTAGATGGTTCGGGACATCATATCATTTGAGAAAGGGGGCTGACCTGATTATGTGATTTCATAGGGTAGTGAAGACCTTGAAGTGATCAGTGATGATGAACCAGAAGATGATGACCACAGTTCGGATCTAAGCGATGAATTCGACGAGGCCATTGAAAACATGATACTGATTGAGCTCATGTCTAGTCGTGCAGTTCAAAGCAGTGGTATGTTAGAACAAGCCCTTCATATTGATAAGTACTTGAATAGACGCCCTTATAGGATCCCTAAGTTGCCTGGACTAGAGTGGGTCATGGATAATCTCCATGACCCTGAGAGGTGCTACACCATGTTTAGAATGAACCCTGAAATGTTTCACAAACTGCATGAAGTCCTGACACAAACCTATGGCCTGAAATCCAGTAAGAAATCAACCTCTTTAGAAGCTCTAGGAATCTTCTTATGGATGTTGGGTGACTGTCAAAGTGTTAGGCAAGCTAAAGAAAGATTTGAGAGGTCTATGGGTACTATCTCTAGGCTATTCAACAAAGTGTTGGTATGTATGGATAGGTTGGCTGCTGACATCCTAAAACCTGTTGACCCTACATTCAGTACTATGCATGAGAGACTTAGGAGCCCTAGGTTCTATCCACACTTCAAAGACTGCATAGGGGCAATAGATGGAACCCACATACCAATGACTGTGCCTAGTAATATGTTTATCCAGTACTTGAACCGCAAGGGTAGAACAACTCAGAATGTCTTGGCTGTGTGTGACTTTGACATGAGGTTTAGTTTTGTCCTTGCTGGATGGCCTGGGTCTGCTCATGATATGAGGGTATTCAATGATGCAACATCAACATTCTGTGATCAATTCCCTCATCCACCTCCAGGTACATTCTTGTTAGGTCGCATGTTGATCCATGTTGTCTCATTAGGCATGATTGTGATCATAGGTATGATAATTTACGTACAGGCAAATACTACCTTGTTGACTCCGGATACCCAAACCGTGTTGGTTATCTAGCCCCATACAAGGGCACTGTTGACACCGTTTTTGGGCACGTGTCCAGGATAGCAGGATAAGACGGCAGTATGTGGTTTACAGGATGAGTTGCCGATGAGAATGGTTGCCGATAAAGGAGAGGTTGAACGTGACTAAGTTTACGGGCGATGGTGTGTTTATGCCGATGGCTATGATGAGGAAGTCTGCCGATGATTATGGCAAGGGAGTCTGCCGATGATACAACGGGGGAGTCCGGAAGCCGCCGGTCGGTTTGTGGAAGAATTTCAGTTCGTCACGGGGGATAGCTTTGTTATTTCCTTATTTATTTAAGTCGTTTTGTATACGGATTCCGTGTAATTTGGAATTCGAATTCTAGTCGTGTCTGGTTGAAGCTCTTTGAGCAGGGTATAAATATAGACCCTAGGACCTTGTAATGATCTATCTATCAATCAATCAAACACACGTTTTTACTCATATTCCAGTATCTACTTTTCGACGACTTCGTCATACTTTTTCCCTTTTTATTACGAGTTCTTAGGAATTCGTCGACTTAAGCTCGGCGTGTTCTCAAGTTCCGCGTGAGTACCTCTTAGCCGTGACATCCGGGCGCATCGCTGTTGTCAGGACTAAAGTATTCGAGTTATCACCTTTGCCGATAGTAAGGTCAAATCGGCTGGCACGCCTTAACGTTTGAATCGGGTATTAGCCCTTTGTGTTTGCAGATCAGCTTTGCACCAACACATCTTTTGGCACGCCCAGTGGGACAGATTCAAGATCAAATTCAACATGTCGATCTCTGACTTTGATCAAGAGAACGTCATCCCCGTGACGGAAGCCAATCTCAAGGATGAGCAGAAGCAAGCTATTGCTCAAGCCATGGAGGAATACAAGCTACAATGCCTAAGGTCCTTCAGCATGAATAGGAGCGGCAAAGTGATCTAGAAAGATGCACTGCCGGCGCCACGGCAGGTTACTTTTGAAGCCAATCCTGGCAAGCTTCAAGATATGGTTGATAGCGCTATCAACCGAGCTTTGATCAACCAAGCTGGCGTACTGTCTAATACGGTTTTCAATGCCGTAGCAAGAACCTTCAAGGAAGGACAAATCCCACCAGATTATGTGGGCCCCACTCATCATCAGCCAACATCACCGGAGGTCACGGCTCCATCGGCTGCTATGGCCGCTGCGAGTGCTCAATCTACCGTCCCTCCAGGTACATTGGGAGTTACTAATGCACAATCTGTGCCGATGACAACCAACCCGCAGACCTCAGGAAGGCAGAACAAACTGACTACAGGTATGTTGGCATCGGCAATGTCTGGGTTGACTCCTCCTCCCAACTGGTGGGGTTATGGTATGCCTCCAGAGTTGACGCCGGGTACATCACAGATAACCGACATGAGGGGCAAGACTCCTATGACATCGGCGCCTCCCAATGCGCCGTTGAATCAGAGTCCTCGGTATACTACAACTACTACTGCAAGGCCTCATACTAGGAATCCTCAAGATTCAATGTTCCAGATGCCTAATGCATCGGCAGATTCAATGCTGATGCAACAGAGGTCTATAGCCCAGTCGGGGTATGTCAATTCAATGATGGTGCCCAATTACCAATCATCGGCAGCGCCTATGCCGATGAACGCTAATAATGGATGGCTTGGACAGCAAGTCTTTCCACAAACGCCCCAACAGAGTTACCAGGCTACAGGATTCCAGCAAGGACAGATCTGTCCCGGATTCCAGAATCAGGGGATCCCCAATCAGCCAATGAATCTCGGACAGCAAATCGGTGGACAGCAGTTTGGTGGTCCACAGATCGGAGGCCAGATGATCAATCCAATGTTCCATGTGGATCATGCCCCAAACAGACACGTGGAAGCTCACCACCAGGTGCCGGACCCGCAGCCGCCTCATCGGCAGGATGCCGATGCATATTGGGCCGATAAGATCACTGAAGTAATGAGGGATCAATTTGGGATAAAACCTAAAGTCAACACTTACTTTTATCGGACACCGTATCCTCCCGCATATGATTTGATCCCGCTTCCACATCGGTACAAGGTACCAGACTTTACTAAGTTTTCCGGGCAAGACGACACGTCAACTATGGAGCATGTCAACAGGTTCATCATTCAATGCGGAGAAGCTGGAAACAGGGACGAATTGAGGGTTCGTCTATTTTCATCATCATTGTCTGGATCGGCCTTTACCTGGTTCATATCATTACCTCCTAATTCAGTGATCACTTGGGCCGATCTGGAGAAACAATTCCACAAGTATTTCTTTTCTGGAGTTCATGGGAAGAAGATCACCGATTTGGTCAAATTGAGACAACGCAATGATGAATCGGTCGAGGGTTTTGTGCAGAGGATACAGGAGGTCAAAAATAAATGCTACAGTCTGGTTCTGGATGATCGGCAGCTAGCCGATTTGGCTTTCCAGGGTTTATTGCCACATATCAGAGATAAGTATGCTTCTCAGGAGTTCGAAAGTTTAAGTCATTTGGTGCAGAGGATTTCTGATCAAGACATCAAGCCTTTCGAGCCCAAAAGAGCATGGAATAAGAAAGTGTCATTTGTCGATGAAGCGACAAGCTCAGATTCTGATGAGGAACCAGTCATCGGCTTGGCAGAATGGGTGAAAAACAAGAAGCCGATGTCTTGCCCTTTTGGGCAGAAGGAACCAGAGAAGTTCGCTTTTGACACCGCTAAGGCCGATAGGATATTTGACTTTCTACTTCAGGAAGGTCAGATCAAGCTGTCTCCTAATCACGTAATCCCATCGGCTGAGGAGTTAAAGAGGATGAAATATTGCAAGTGGCATAATGCAACTTCTCATGACACCAACGAATGCAAAGTGTTCAGACAGCAGCTGCAATCGGCCATAGAGTCTGGGAGAATCAAGTTTGACAGTTCCAAGACCCAGAAGCCGATGAAGATAGACCAACATCCTTTCCCGACAAACATGTTGGATGCCAAGGGGAAGGCCAAGGTCTTAACATCGGAAGCAGCCGAGAAAAGTGCGTCGGTAGATCCTCAGCATCAAGTTACTACTGCCGATGCAAGAGGTAAGGGCTTGGTCCAGGAAGGAACCAGTTCAGGTAGGCCCCCTCGGTCTGGCGTCGTTATAACTCATAGAAGGCCTCGAGAGAACTGGCAGCAACGGGAAGATCGGTATCGGCGCCAGCAAGAAGATTATCGTCGGGAGGAAGAGAAACGCCGACAAGAGTGGAATCGGTATAGAGATCATTGGAACTGTCCGTTCTTTATTCACTATTGGGAGGAGAATATTAAGCTTCCCACTGTCAGAGACTGCCCCGAGTGCAATGGTTATGATCGGTACGACAGGACTGATCGGCGTTATTATGATGACAATCGGCGATTTAATGGGCCGATCAGAGGAAGAGCATCAGTTCATGATCGGCTAGGGGGCAGGCTCAGCGTGCACGATAGGCTTGGTGATCGTGCCCAATATTTTCCCAGAAACCAGGAAGAGCTCGAGGAGATGGCTAATGCACGAGTTCCCGATGAGTTCATATTTTGCAGGGATGCTAACACGCATCGGATGGAGTCAAGGGAGATTCGACGCCCAGTAGCAAGGCAGAAGCCACTTCCTCCATGGTGTCCGGAAGGGTTGACCAAGACACAGAAAAGGAGATTGCAGCGTGAAAGGCAAGAGGAGCTAAACAAGGGCGAGAACTCTGGTCAGTCTGGAGGTCAGCAGGAATCAGATCCTAAGAAGGGAGGTCCATCGGCAGGAGTTAACATGGTCTTTATGTTACCGATGGAGTTTCTTGCACCATCCAGTGATGACGAGTTGGAATTTTCCGATCAGATAGCTCAGCTGGCTCTGGATCCGATGACGGCTATCTTTGAGAAACCTGCCGACGACGAGAGACAACATCTCAAGGCTCTGTTCATCAAAGGAAGGGTTGATGGGCAGCCAATGACCAAGATCCTAGTTGATGGTGGAGCTACTATCAATATTATGCCGTATGCAGTATATCGGAAGCTTGGGAAAGGAGATCAGGATTTGACCAAGACCGACATGATGCTTAAAGATTTTGAAGGGAACGTATCTTCGGTCAAAGGGGCAATTTGTGTAGAGTTGACCATCGGCAGCAAAACCTTGCCGACAACTTTCTTCGTGATCAGTGGAAAGGGTGCTTATAACTTATTGTTGGGAAGAGATTGGATTCATGCCAATTGTTGCATCCCATCTACAATGCACCAGTGCTTGGTTCAGTGGGTAGGTGACAAAATTGAGATTGTCCCGGGAGATTCTTCTTATGTCATTGCGTCGGCAGAGGCAGATACCTATGAGAGGACCAGGTGCATTTCAGGAGAGGTCTGGGAGAAAGATTTTCTCAAGGTTGCCGATTACGAGATTCCGCCGATCCAAGCAGTCGGTTCTGACGAGGGTTTTTAATGGATAGGTTCGCCGATGATGGAAAGTTAGGCCAGGGATTCACATCGGCCGATGATTTGGTAGAAGTAGATATAGGTAGTGGTGATAAGCCTAGACCTACTTTTATTAGTGCTAAACTAAATCCTGAGTGTAAGCAACAATTAACCGATTTGTTAAAGGAATATAAAGATTGCTTTGCTTGGGATTATACCGAGATGCCTAGTTTAGACAGGTCAATTGTTGAACATCGGTTACCCATCAAGTCTGGATTTCGGCCACATCAGCAGCCAGCTCGCCGATGTAATCCTAATATTCTACCTAATATTAAGGCCGAAATCACTAAACTCATTGAAGCTAAGTTTATTCGGCAGTGTCGGTATGCCGAATGGATTTCCAATGTCGTTCCGGTTTACAAGAAAAACGGGAAGCTTCGGGTATGCATTGATTTCAGGAATCTCAATAAAGCTACGCCGATGGATGGATACCCAATGCCTGTCGCCGATCTGCTGGTTGACGCCGCGGCTGGTCATGGGATCATTAGCTTTATGGATGGCAATGCGGGATACAATCAAATATTCATGGCAGAAGAAGATATTCCGAAAACCGCATTTAGGTGTCCTGGTCATGTTGGGTTATTTGAATGGATAGTCATGACCTTTGGGCTAAAGAATGCTGGTGCTACTTATCAAAGGGCCATGAATTTTATATTTCATGAGTTCATCAGCAAGCTGGTGGAGATTTACATTGATGATGTGGTGGTTAAGTCTGGGGATTTCACAAAGCATCTTGCCGATCTACGAAAGGTGTTAGAGTGCACAAGGAAGCATGGATTGAAGACGAATCCCAATAAATGCGCATTTGGTGTATCGGCAGGGCAGTTTCTTGGTTTCATGGTACATCAAAGGGGGATTGAAATTAGTCGAAGATCTATTGATGCCATCAATAAGATAGTAGCCCCTACCAACAAGACTGAACTCCAATCCTTGATCGGTAAGGTAAATTTTATCAGGAGGTTTATTTCTAATCTGTCTGGTAAAATTCGTGCTTTCAGTCCTCTTCTTAAGTTGAAAGCCGATCAAGAATTTATTTGGGGAAAAGAACAGCAGTTGGCTCTGGATGAAATCAAGAAGTATCTAATGAGTCCTCCAGTTCTAATTCCACCTCAGCAAGGAAAGCCCTTCAGGTTGTACTTGTCTACCGATGGAACGGTTATCGGTTCAGCTTTAATTCAAGAATTTGAAGGGAAAGAGCGTGTAATTTATTACTTAAGCAGGAGGTTGATTGATGCTGAGACCAGGTATTCGGCCATTGAGAAACTATGCCTATGCTTGTATTTTTCATGTATCAAATTGAGGCATTACTTGTTATCGGCCGAATGCACTGTTGTTTGCAAAGATGATGTGGTCCGGTACATGCTATCTATGCCGATTATGAGTGGCAGGATCGGTAAATGGATTTTAGCGTTGTCAGAGTTCGATCTGCGTTACGAATCGGCTAAGGCAGTTAAAGGGAAGATTATGGCTGATTTTGTGACTCAGCATTGCGGTGTGGTGGAGGCCTTGGAAATTGTGCCCTGAACGCTTTTCTTTGATGGGTCCACATGTGACCGAGGGGCAGGAATCGGCATTGTATTAGTTTCCCCTAAGGGGAGGAAGTATGAATTTTCCTTGCCGATTCTTGCTACATCAACAAATAATCAGGCTGAGTATCAGGCTTTGATCAAGGGACTGGAGTTGTTAAGAGAAGTTCGTGCTGATGCTGTTGAAATCTTCGGGGATTCTATGTTGGTTATAAATCAGTTGGCCGGGAGCTACGAATGCCGAAGTGAAGTTCTCATAACTTATTTCGAAAAAAGCATGCAACTGTTAAAGGAATTCAAAGATTTCCGATTAGAGCATGTTCCTCGATTGCATAATGAAGAAGCCAATCGGTTAGCTCAGCATGCCTCGGGATATCAGCCTATGATTAATACAATATCGGCAATCGGTGCCAATGATTGGAGGGAAGAAATTATTGATTATTTGAAAGATCCATCTAAGAAAGTTGAAAGACGAGTTCGATTTCAAGCAACCAAGTATGTGCTCCTCGAAGATGAATTGTATTATCGAACTATTGATGGAATTCTTCTCCGATGCCTAGGTGATGATGAAACTAGAAGTTTGATGGGAGAAGTCCATGAAGGAGTGTGTGGAGCACATCAGTCGGCTTTTAAGATGAAATGGATGATTAGGAGGAATGGATATTATTGGCCGACTATACTTGAGGATTGATTTAAATATTTCAAAGGGTGTCAGGGATGTCAGAAGTTTGGTAATATTCAAAGGGCACATGCGTCAGCTATGAATCCTATCACAAAGCCTTGGCCGTTCCGAGGATGGGCTATTGATTTGATCGGCCAGATTTATCCACCATCTAGCAAAGGGCATAAGTTTATTCTAGTTGCCACCGATTATTTCACTAAGTGGGTTGAGGCTATTTCTTTGAAGAAAGTCACATCGACCAATATGATTGATTTTGTGAAGGAGCATATTATTTACCGATTTGGGATTCCTCAAACAATTACTACCGATCAGGGCACTATGTTTACATCAGGGGAGTTTGATGAGTTTGCAATCGGTATGGGGATTAAAGTGTTGAATTCTTCTCCTTATTATGCTCAAGCCAATGGGCAGGCCGAGGCGTCTAACAAAGGAATTATCAAGCTTATTAAACGAAAGATTGAAGAAAATCCTAAGCGGTGGCATACATTATTAAATGAAGCGCTGTGGTCTTATCGGATGGCTTGTCATGGATCAACCAAGGTGTCACCCTATCAATTGGTGTATGGACATGATGCAGTGTTGCCTTGGGAAATTAAGGCTGGATCTAGGCGATTATCTTTTCAAGATCAATTAGCTGCCGATGATTATGCCACTTTGATGACCGATGAGTTAGATGATCTAGCAGGACATCGGTTAAAGGCTTTAATGAGTATAGAAGAAAATAAGGAGAGAGTAAAGCTTTAGACGTTCAGCAGCGCCTGGATCGCCGATATGGCGCGCAGTCTGATTTGGTTGGCTGTTTCTATCTCTTTGACATCATCATTGGCAGAACCATCTATCGGCCTCAGCTTCTTCTTTAACTACAGCGCTTTGCGACCATGGGCATTTCGCTCTTGCTCGAGGTGCTTGATGGTCTCTGGCAGTTGGATTTCTTCTTGTTGGGCTTGGGATAGGGCATCCTCTACTTGCTTGAGTTCGGCCAGCAGGGCTTCTCTTTTGGCCGATAGATCAGAGATTTTCTGTTTCAATGCATCCCCTGAGGACTTCAGGGTGCCGATGTTCTTGTGCTTCTCATCGGCTAGGAGTTTCTCTTTCATCATTTCCTCAGAAAGCTGGGTCTGAGCAGCTCTATCGGCAAGGCGCCGAGTAGCTCTCTGGTACTGCAGCTGACGACTCTCCAGATGCGTGGCTTGGAACAGGATTTCTTCGACATCGGCTGGAATCTGGCCTCTGAGAGTCCTGAATAGAACCTTGGTTGGATCAGAGTCATCGATCAGTTGAGCCGTGTCTTGGTGAAGGAGGGCTGACAGTTCTTCCAGCTTGGCCCTAATCTCTGCCGATGTGATTCCAACTGTTTGGGAGGAGCTTGCTTCTTCACCTTCTTCTTCAGAGATGTCGATGGCGAAGGAGAATAGGCTGTCAGGAGAATCTTGTTCCTAAGAGGGAGAACAAAGTAAGTTAGTTTATATTCGGAGAATCGGCAAATAATACTGACGATAGACGGATGACTTACTTGCTTCAAGGCGATCTCTTGTCTTTGACTGGGAGGTGCTGATGGAGCTGCAGGCTGATCGGCCGAAGATGCCGATGGAACTACAGGTTGATCGGCCAGAGTTGCCGATGGAACGAAGTCAGCTGAAAGTTAACATAAGGGGTTATAAGATCGAAAAGGAGAAGCTCATCGGCAGTAATATTGAAGAGAGTACGTTACCCTGAGGAGGGATGATACTTGTCTGAATTGAAGAAACTACCGATAGTATGACTGAACCTGCTGGATCGGTAGTTTGATCGCCTACGTCGGCCGGCACGTCTTCTGGTTGGGGTGCTTCAAACTGAGGTTCTTCTTGCTGGAGTTCTTCCATCTGTGGTGCTTCCTGCATTGGTTGGGGAGATGGTGCTTGCTGCGTCTGGACTTCTGGAGAAGAAGGGGAAGACTCCACCGGGGTTGGAGATACCGGAGGAGGAGGGGGAGTTGCCACTTTCTGGCATTTTGTTCCAGCCTTAGTACCTTTGGTGCCCTTCCTCTTTGGTTGGCTAGACTGGGGGACATCGGCACCTTGGCGTTTGACTTTTGCCGATGCACCGGTTTGCTGCAATAACAAAAAGGAGTTTATGAGCACAGATATAACCGATATAAAGATGGTCAGTGTGAATAAAAGGGTTTGACAAATTGCCTTGAAAGCCTGCGCCAGAGTGGAAGCAGCTACCGTTGGTGATGTCTGAGTTCTCCTGGTGGTAACTTTCTTGAGGCGTACACCCCGATGCACGATGGAAGCCAGAGTGGGAGCATTGTGGCCGATTGAGGAGATCGGGCCTGGTGGAAACAAGTCAATCGGCTTACCACTTCTGCTAACCGATGGGGGGGTGTTGTCAACCTGCAAAAGGAAAAAGAAGGTGAGCTACCGATGGAAACAGGATTGAAAAATTGGAACATCAGTTTGAAATACTTACAGCGTCGTCGGAGACTTGGTATTCGGGGTCAATCATGTCGCGGTACGAAAGGACTGATCTGCAAAATAGATGCTCTTTCCATTCTTCCCACCATAGCTTGTATGCCTGAGTAATAAAAGTAGCTGGAACCCATTCTGACAGATCTGCATCTGTATCGGCATTTGGCGGTAGTTGGGCTACTCGAATCCACTCAAGAAAGTTGGTGATGGGCTCTCTGGGTTTTATCATATCGGCATAACAAAGCGCAATCGGCAACTGGCCGAAAGCTAACTGACGAGCTAATGCCGATGGATTGTAAAATTCATAAGTTTGGGGAGAGGTTTTTGTGCTACCAAAGAAATTCACTGGTATGGCTCTAGGAGTCACAATTGCCATCATCACCTCATTATCCCTGTCAAGAGCTTCATCAAATGGATTGAAGGCCAGGGGGAGCATACTGTCTGGGTCATCATAGGCCAACCATGGTCGTTCATCTCTGGCCAAGCCCTCATACAGAATCTGGAAGAATCGGCCGATCTGATCTGGATTACCCCCTGAACCAGGTAGAACTATGACAGCTTCGCCAAAGTTCAAGGGGGCGCGTGTTGCCGATTCCTCTTCACCCAACACATGATTTTCAGCTATATCTCTTGGGAAACGCTGTGTGAACAAGTTAAAGTCGAGGCGCTTATGCAGATGCAGATTGAGCCACATATTAATAAACCACCAGGGGCCTCCCAAGTTGCCGATAGACTGGCCGAGCAGGAGTTTCTGGGCCACCTGATGGAGAAGATGGTAAGCAGCGCCAAGCAAGTATCGGCCGAGAGGAAATCGGCCACCGTTAGCCAGTCTCTCTGTTGCCGATAGATAGACGGAAGTCGGTCCTGCCGATCGACCACAGAATACAAACTTGTCCAGCCACATGTTCAGAAAGGTGGTTTGTTCCTTTATGGTGACAGGCCCTTTCCCACGATACTTCTGAATGTACCCTGACCAGCCGCCGATAGCGCGAGTCTCCACTTTGGCACTAGGAGCAGTATCAAAAAAGTGGGTGCTATCGGCAGAAGATACATCTAGACCGGTGAGCATGGCTACATCGGCAAGGGTAGGAGAAGCAGGGCTGTGGCCAAAGACAAAAGCATTGAGGGTGTCTGACCAAAAGTAAGACGCAGCTATCAACAGTGACTCATTCCTGTGCATATCGGCAATGGATAAACTAATGCATTGATCTAGCTTTCTCTCACCCCACTGGACTTCATTGGAGCTGCTGACCCTCAAGAACCAATCTTTCCACCCTACGGTAGGGCTGGGCCAAGAGCGGAAGGTGTCTTTCCACAGATCTAAAGAAAAGTTTTCGGCTCTGAAGGGGATCCTGTTGGTTTCTGCGTTAATGAGATCAGTTGGATCTGGGTCCCCTAGAGGGCCGAGGCATTGAAGGTGTGGTTGATCGGTGGGGATGACAATTTTGTTAGACAGCTCCTAGTGGTTTTGGGAGTAAAAGAAATATAAAAAGGGGGAAGAAAAGGAAAATATTCAGTAAAATGAATTACGGATGAAGAAAAATACAGGAGACAGGATGGAGATCTGACCTCAAGGACGACGAAGCTAATGGCCATCTTGCCGCGAGGAGAGCGTTTGAGGGCACCGGAGTTGATGAGGAGGAGTGCTTGTCGGAGGTCTTGAAGATTTTGAATGGCGCCGCCGCTGGAAAAGTAAAAGTTGGGATGGTGGAATGATGTGATGGAGAAGGAGTACCCGAGAAGGAACTATTTATAGAACAAAACGGGCAAGGGCAAATCTGACTTATCTCTTTGCCGCATCCGAGAAACCCGAGGGTGCTTAGGTAGATATGGTAACTGTTCGCACGATAATCAAGGGATTGTACAGGTGATTTGACGGGAAGCGGTCATTACCTGGAGATATTTTACTGTGCGGGATCTTCTGGTCGGTCCATCGGCAGCGTACTGTAACGGTCATATTGCCGATGGGCGGATAAAGTAAAGGTAACCGTTTGTACGAACATCCTGATTAGTCCATCGGTAGGGCTTCGTAACGGTAACATTGCCGATATGCGGATGAGAAGGAAATGCCCGTTCAGGAAGTTGAGGATTTCGAGGAATCTGCAGGAGAATAGGATCGGAGTTGTTCGGATTGAGGTTGTCGGTTACCAGATTAGGAGCATTAATTGCGGGAAAAGGCATCATTACTGCAGAGAATTTCGGAGCATTAATAGTTTCATACTCCGAAATTGGGGGCATGTGTTGACACCGTTTTTGGGCACGTGTCCAGGATAGCAGGATAAGACGGCAGTATGTGGTTTACAGGATGAGTTGCCGATGAGAATGGTTGCCGATAAAGGAGAGGTTGAACGTGACTAAGTTTACGGGCGATGGTGTGTTTATGCCGATGGCTATGATGAGGAAGTCTGCCGATGATTATGGCAAGGGAGTCTGTCGATGATACAAAGGGGGAGTCCGGAAGCCGCCGGTCGGTTTGTGGAAGAATTTCAGTTCGTCACGGGGGATAGCTTTGTTATTTCCTTATTTATTTAAGTCGTTTTGTATACGGATTCCGTGTAATTTGGAATTCGAATTCTAGTCGTGTCTGGTTGAAGCTCTTTGAGCAGGGTATAAATATAGACCCTAGGACCTTGTAATGATCTATCTATCAATCAATCAAACACACGTTTTTACTCATATTCCAGTATCTACTTTTCGACGACTTCGTCATACTTTTTCCCTTTTTATTACGAGTTCTTAGGAATTCGTCGACTTAAGCTCGGCGTGTTCTCAAGTTCCGCGTGAGTACCTCTTAGCCGTGACATCCTGGCGCATCGCTGTTGTCAGGACTAAAGTATTCGAGTTATCACCTTTGCTCATAGTAAGGTCAAATCGGCTGGCACGCCTTAACGCAGGCACTAAGTACCATATGCAAGAGTATAGAACCGTCGGCCCTCAAGGTAAAGAAGAAATCTTCAACTTTACGCATTCATCTCTTAGGAATGTCGTTGAGAGGGCATTTGGCGTAATGAAAATGAAGTGGCGTATGTTGCGTGATTTTCCCCCATACTCAACAGTAAAGCAAAGTATGATTATAGTCTCTTGTATGGCACTACACAATTTCATGAGGACTAGTGGAGTCCATGACAGACACTTTGAGCAGCTTAATAGGGATGCAAACTATGTGCCACCAGAGGCATTCGAATTTCAGCCAGATCCTGAGGTTGTGGAGGACGAGATGGATCAGATGAATCAGTTTCGTGATTCAATTGCTACTGCTTTGTGCACTTCTGATTGAATGGTTTTTTCCGCATGAACAATTTTGATCAAACATTGCTCATTATGATCGTCCTGGGTTGAGGACCGAGTGTGGATGTGTGAATAACAGTTGTAATCGGCATAAAATAGTGACAGGGATTGTCGAGGGTATCGGTAAGGGGTACCCTCAGCAATACGCATTATGAAATTGCCCGTATGAAGGTCGAGACCCTTAATTCGACGCTCCGATCTTACGTGTGCGCCGCCATCGACGGTCGCAGCCTCGAAGACGGAAATAGTCTCGAGCGAATCGGTTCAGGACTCGAGCGACGACTGCCATCGATGACGGAAGCGGGCTCGAGCGAACCGAGAGATGTCGGGCGCGAGGACACTGTCCGCCGCCCGACGCGCGCACGCGAGCCGAAGCATTAAATGCACCTGACGCTTCCCCACCTAACACACAGGTCACGGAAGGCGTGATAGGGAGCAAGCTTCTGTCCCATCGTTCTTTTTGCAGCCTTCCCACCGAACGACCCAGGGCGAGTCAGGACACAGGAAACAAGGATGGAACGTCTAATCGGGACCCCCTCGAGACACCCAAGGTCAGCGCTCCAGATATCAGCATATTACGCGGCGCCCGACCCTCGACCGAACAAGGTCCCTTCCCAGGGACAAGTCGGGCGTCGACTGACAACACCACAGCTGCTCCGCCGGATCCGCCACCATACCATACGAGCATGCGACCTCAGAACCAGCACAAGGCGGCTGGCAGGGCGGCACGCAGGAGCACGCGTAATCATCACCAAGCTATCAAGATGGGACGGCTCGAGGCCATGCCGTACGGAAGCCTCGAGTAGGTCAGCGCTCCATGCGGCTATCGATCCCTACTCTAACATCTATGCATGTACCCTGTGTCTCTCCTTGGAGCTATAAAAGGAGGGACTCAGGAATAGAAGAGAGGGACATCACAACACAAGAACCCACACACACGTAGTAGAGCGACACATTTCATACCACGCTTGTATTCGCCCCTGTACAAGCACTTAGGTGCAAGATAATACGAACTCTCTCCCCCGCTGGACGTAGGGCCTTCTCTTGCCCGAACCAGGATAAATCTCTGTGTCTTCTTGCATCACCATCCGGAAAGGGGAGCACGCATACAAATTTACTCGTTGGTGTGACCCCCCGGGGGAAAAAACACCGACAGTTGGCGCGCCAGGTAGGGGTCCTGCGTGTTTTTCACCGATTTCCCACCACTTTCCGGATGGCTACTCCTGCCTCGCCGCTTCCGCACTCCACGGTGATTTGGTTTGGGAGTCTCGAGTTCATGTCTACGGGCTTCAGCTATGACATGATCTTGCTCTCGGTCAAAGGACCAGGAGGAGTCCGCGTTACGCCAGCACGGTTGAAGGCTCCAAGACGCCCTCACCACCACGCCTCCCCGCCTAAGAAGAGGCGCGGGCAGCACCACCGCGGCCCCTTTGCTTCGGCACGACCAACAACTCGTGCAAGGCAGGATGTGGGCCACGGGTCGGCAACACCGTGTGACCGAGCAACAAGCGCGACGACTCAGCACCACGCGACGACGGGGGGAGACGCGTCTCGCGCGCCCTCCCCCACCGCAGCTAGGCTACCTCCACACGGGTTGTTCTCTCCAAGGGCGGCACTGCCGTTCGGGTTGGACAACGCCGCGGCATCGCTCGCCAAGACGATATGCCCAAACGCTCAGACATACGTGGAAAGACCAATGGTCATCCCACGTAGCTCCGAAGAGCGGCGGCCGACGTCCGAACTGCCGGACCTTTCCCGAGTACGAGGCCTCCGCCGTCTAGGCCCCGGACGATACTCGATCACCTCCCTCAGGCAACGATGGCTGGAGGAAGGACGTGAATGTTTCCACGCTGCCGAGCCGGACTCCGACTCCGAGACAGACAGCTATGACCCTACGAGGGAATGCTATCACCTCGACGGGGCGGCAGAAACCACCGACGAGACACGGGATGCTGTTGCGGGTGGTCGAGCCCCCGCGGCGCAAGAAGACCCCAGGACGCCTGGGAACGACGGACGGCTCGACCCTCTTCCTCAGGAAGATAGAACTGCGCAGCTCGCGCAGCTGCGGGAGCTCAAGATGAAGCTCGACGAAGATCGCGAGCGCCTCGTCCTGCTCGAGCAAATCCTCGAACAAGACCTGCCCTACCCGCCGGGCGGAAGTGTCCGCAGACGCGCTCGAGAGGTACATCGACAGATCGTCGGTGACACAGAGGCGGAGCAACCTGTCGGCCGTTTCCCTCGAGCAGGCCAGAATGTAGTGGCAGCGACGATGCTGCTACGTAACATGCCAGAACCATCAAATTCCCAGGCCCGACGAATTCGAGATGAAGTTCTGACATTGCTCCAGGTGGCAGCAGTTCAACAAGCTGAAAGTTCGGCATCTCGACGACGAGGAGCTGCCACAGAGAAGCGCGACGAACAGCCTCTAATCGAAGAGGAGGTGTCTGTCCAGCAACAACCTCCCCCTCGAGGTAGAAAGACCGCTCTCATCCTCCCTGCCGACAATCAACGTCGACACGACGCGCGACACGACGTCAAAGAAAACAGACGCCGCCGGCACGGAGACGCGGAAGAACGTGGTTATAGCGCGCATCGCGGTGGGAGGTACGACAGCGACGAGGACCGGGTGGCCCCCGAGCCACCGGGCCCGCGGGTGTTCAGCAGGGCGATTCGCAGCACGCCCCTGCCTAGTCCATTCCGACCCCCAACCAGCATCGCGAAGTACAATGGAGAAACCAAGCCAGAACTATGGCTGGCCGATTTCAGGCTGGCTTGTCAGCTAGGTGGCGCTCGGGGGGATGATCGAGCCATCATCAGACAGCTACCCCTTTTCCTCTCCGACACCGCCCGTCGATGGCTCGAGGAACTCCCAGCCAATCAGATTCACAACTGGGTTGACCTGGTCAGAGTCTTCGAGGGTAACTTCAAAGGGACCTATATACGGCCAGGGAACTCGTGGGATCTCAGCAAATGCAAGCAGAAGTCAGGAGAGACTCTTCGGGAGTACGCTCGACGCTTCTCGAAGCAACGCACTGAGTTGCCACACATCCCCGACCACGACGTCATCTTGGCGTTTGTCTCGGGCACCACCAGTCGAGACTTGGTGCGGGAATTAGGCCGCAATCGACCTCAGACCGTCGACGAGCTGATGGACGTAGTAGCTAACTATGCGGCAGGGGAGGAGGCAGTCGGCGCCTTCTTCAGCTCAGAAGGAAGAAAAGGCAAGCAGCCCGCCGATGAAGAGGGGACTTCCAGTCGAGGCCTCAAGAAAAATAAAAAGAAGCAGAAAGTGCGGCAGTTCCACCAGGGAGATTCGGGTGACGACCTCGTCGCCACGATGGATCGAAAGAAGCCGCGAGGCCCTCCGGAGGGAGGCATCTTCGACAAGATGTTGGAGGAGCCGTGCCCTTACCATAAGGGAGGCGCTAACCACAAACTCAAGGACTGTCGCATGCTGAGAAAGCATTTCGACGGTCAGGGGTTCAAAAAAGATACGCGCGAGGACTCCAAGAAGGAGAAGGCTGGCGGCAAGGAGGACAACAAAGATGACGACAGTTTCCCCGCCGTCCACGACTGCTACATGATCTATGGCGGACCTTCGACTCAGTTGACCGCGAGGCAGCGCAAAAAGGAGCGTCGCGAAGTCTTTGCAGCAAGAATGGCGGTGCCCCAGTATCTTAGCTGGTCAAGCACTCCCATCACCTTCGACCGAGAAGATCACCCTGACAAGGTAGTCGCCCCAGGCGTCTACCCGCTCGTCGTCGACCCCATCATCGTCAACACCCGACTCTCGAAAGTACTGATGGATGGTGGCAGCAGCCTCAACATCATCTACCTCGAGACCCTCGACCTTCTCGGCATCGATAGAGGACGCCTCCAGCCAAGCGCCGGCGGTTTCCATGGCGTCGTACCAGGGAAAAAGGCACTGCCAGTAGGTCGAATCGACCTACCGGTCTGCTTCGGCACGGCGGCCAACTTCAGGAAGGAGACCCTCACCTTTGAGGTGGTCGGGTTCCGAGGCACGTACCACGCCATCATCGGGCGCCCGGGCTACGCCAAGTTCATGGCTATACCCAACTACACATATTTGAAGCTGAAGATGCCTGGTCCCAAAGGCGTCATCACCATCAGTTCCTCCTTCGAGCACGCGTACGAGTGCGACGTCGAGTGCGTCGAGTACGGGGAGGCGGTCGAGAGCTCCACCGAGCTCGTTGCAAAGCTCGAAGCCATGGCCGCTGAGGCTCCAGAACCTAAACGACATGCGGGCAGCTTCGAGGCGGCGGAAGGAACTAAGAAGATCCCGCTCGACCCCAACAACTCCGACGGCAAGGTGCTGACGATCAGCACCGACCTCGACCCCAAATAGGAAGCCGTGCTCGTCGACTTTCTCCGTGCGAATGCTGATATGTTTGCATGGAGTCCCTCGGATATGCCGGGCATACCAAGGGAAGTCGCCGAGCACTCCTTGGAGATTCGAGCCGGTTCCAAGCCAGTGAAGCAGCGGTTGCGCCGATTCGACGAGGAAAAGCGCAAGATCATTGGCGAGGAAGTCCACAAGCTTTTGACGGCCGGATTCATCAAGGAGGTTCATCATCCTGACTGGTTAGCAAACCCTGTATTAGTTAAGAAAAAGAATGGCAAAATGAGGATGTGTGTCGATTATACTAGTTTGAATAAAGCATGTCCGAAAGTCCCCTTTCCATTACCACGCATTGATCAGATTGTCGATTCTACCGCGGGATGTGAAACCCTTTCTTTCCTTGATGCTTATTCTGGTTATCACCAAATAAAAATGAAAGAGTCCGACCAGCTCGCGACCTCTTTCATCACGCCTTTCGGGATGTATTGCTACGTGACCATGCCATTTGGGCTTCGAAACGCGGGAGCCACGTATCAACGTTGCATGCTCCACGTATTTGGCGAACATATAGGCTCAACGGTCGAGGCCTACGTCGACGACATTGTCGTCAAGTCAAAGCAACGAGGAGACCTAATCCAGGACCTCGAGGTTGCCTTCAGCTGCTTACGCACCAGCCGGATCAAGCTTAATCCCGAGAAGTGCGTTTTCGGCGTGCCTCGAGGCATGCTCTTAGGATACATTGTTTCACAGTGCGGTATCGAGGCCAACCCCGAGAAAGTCTTGGCCATCACGAAAATGGGGCCAATCCGAGACATCAAGGGGGTCCAGAGAGTCACGGGGTGCCTGGCGGCTCTGAGCCGTTTCATCTCGAGACTAGGAGAAAAGGCATTACCATTATATCGACTCCTGAAGAAGGTTGAGCGTTTTTCTTGGACCCCCGAGGCCGAGGAAGCACTCGAAAAACTGAAAAAGACGCTGACTTCGGCACCAGTCCTGGTTCCGCCTCAACCTGCGGAACCGCTGCTCCTCTACGTCGCGTTGACGACCCAGGTCGTCAGCGCGGCGGTGGTGGTCGAAAGACAAGAGGAGGGTCACGCGCTGCCAGTCCAAAGGCCAGTCTATTTCGTCAGCGAGGTGCTTTCGGAGACCAAGGCGCGTTACCCCCAAATCCAGAAGCTGATCTACGCCGTAATCCTTGCCCGCCGCAAATTACAGCATTACTTCCTTGGTCATCCTATCACGGTGGTCTCTTCTTTCCCTTTGGGCGAGATAATCCAGAGCAAGGAGGCCACGGGAAGGATAGCAAAGTGGTCGGTCGAGCTCATGAGCGAGACTCTCACTTACGCGCCTCGAAAGGCCATCAAATCGCAAGCCCTAGTAGACTTCGTCGCGGAATGGACGGACTCCCAGCTTCCCCCAACTCAGGTCCAGGCGGAGCTGTGGACAATGTATTTCGACGGGTCACTCATGAAAACTGGGGCCGGGGCCGGCCTACTGTTCATCTCACCCTTGGGCGTCCACATGAGGTACATAATCAGGATTCATTTCGCCGCATCTAACAATGTCGCAGAATATGAGGCCCTCGTCAACGGTCTCAAGATCGCTATTGAGTTAGGAGTCCGACGCCTCGACGTCCGAGGCGACTCCCAACTCGTCATCGACCAGGTAATGAAAGCCTCGAGTTGCCATGACCCAAAAATGGAAGCATACTGCAAGGAGGTGCGTCGACTCGAAGACAAATTCCACGGCCTCGAGCTTGTCCATGTCGCTCGACGTTACAACGAGGCAGCCGACGAACTCGCCAAGATTGCATCTACCAGAGGCACAGTGCCACCTGATGCATTCTCAAAGGATCTACACGAGCCATCCGTCGACCTAGGCACGGGGGCTGGCGTCGACACCACCATCGCCCAACCAACCAATGCTGTCGACGCGCTCTTGATAGAGGAAGAGGTGATGGAAATAGAACGACGACGGGGTCGACCATTCGATTGGCGCACACCGTTCCTCGACTGCCTTATCCGCGGTGAGTTGCCAGAAGACAGGACAGAAGCTCGTCGTATCGCTCGACGGGCCAAATCATATGTGATCTATGGTGAAGACAACGAGCTATATCGACGGAGCCCGACGGGGATCTTACAGCGTTGCATCACCATAGAGGAAGGCCGAAAACTCCTCGACGACCTGCACTCGGGGGCTTGTGGCCACCACGCCGCCCCACGGACCCTTGTAGGAAACGCTTTTCGGCAAGGCTTTTACTGGCCAACGGCCGTGGCGGATGCCATCGAGCTCGTACGCTCGTGTCATGGGTGCCAATTCTACGCCAAACAGACGCACCTGCCCGCCCATGCTCTTCAGATGATCCCCATCACCTGGCCGTTTGCGGTGTGGGGGCTCGATTTAGTAGGACCTCTACAAAAGGCGAAAGGAGGGTATACCCATTTGCTGGTGGCTATTGACAAGTTCTCCAAATGGATCGAGGCTCGACCCATCACTAACATCCGCTCCGAGCAGGCCGTCCTTTTCTTCTCCGACATCATCCATCGATTTGGGATCCCCAATGTCATCATCACCGACAACGGCACCCAGTTCACTGGCAGAAAGTTCTTGGATTTCTGCGATCAGCATCACATCCGTGTGAACTGGTCCGCAGTAGCCCACCCTCGAACTAACGGCCAGGTCGAGCGTGCCAACGGCATGATTTTGCAAGGACTCAAGCCAAGGATCTACAATCGATTGAAAAAATTCGGCAAGAAATGGGTCGAGGAGCTTTCCTCAGTCCTATGGAGCCTAAGGACAACGCCAAGCAGGGCCACTAAATACACCCCGTTCTTCATGGTCTACGGCTCTGAGGCTGTCCTCCCCACAGACCTCGAGTATGGGTCACCTCGACTCAAGGCTTACAACGAGCAATCAAACAAAGAAACTCAAGAAAACGCGGTCGACCAACTCGAGGAGGCTCGAGACATGGCCCTCCTCAACTCTGCTAGATATCAGCAGAGACTCCGACGCTACCACGACAAGCACGTGCGCAAGAGGGACCTCAACGTAGGCGACCTTGTCCTACGACGCCGGCAAAGCAACCAAGGACGCCACAAGCTGACCCCACCTTGGGAAGGCCCGTATGTGGTGGCCGAGGTCCTTAAGCCAGGAACGTACAAACTGGCGGACGAAAAGGGGGCAGTCTTCACCAACGTATGGAACATCGAACAGCTACGTCGATTCTACCCCTAGAAGTCCTAGAATTACGATCCTACATTTTGTACGAAGACTTTGTAAATGAACGCATGAATAAATGAAGTCTTTCCCTCGAGCGGCTTCTTTCTGTACCAAAAATAGTCACGAGTTATAGTCTCGACGTCAAAAGGGGATGCCGACCATGACCCATCATAGTCCGCACCCCCTCGGGGGCTACCAGAGGGACGACCCCTCCCCAAGCGTCGAAAAAGCCAAAAAGTTTCTCTCTTTCCTACTTAGTAAACCTTGAACGATCGAGTAGGCGAGGCGCCTCGAGCCCCTCGAGGGCCGAAGGATAATGAGCCTGAGAACACCTACGCCCCCGGGCTATGGAAATTCTACTCACTCCCTCACCCTCGAGGCGATCGAAGCTGTCTTTTACGAAAAATCGAACAAGGAACACATATGTAGGCGCAAAAAGAAATAAAAGAACCTCGAGTGGAAAGACATACAAACATTTAACAACCACAAAAATACTGTATCGCTTAAAAACAGGATTAACAAAGTTTTATACAAGGGGCCCCAGGCACCCCGAGCAGGCTCGCAGGCCTCAGTCCATGGTACGATCCTCGCCACCCTCACCTCCGCCCGAGCTAGCCTCAGGAGGGAGCACCTCAGGCTCGAAGAGCTTGGCCAACCTTTCTCCAGGAGCCTCCGCGTCGTCGATCAAGGCATGGAGCCTCTCCTCGTTCTCCGCGTCGGTCTTGGAGATGTCGGTGACGAAGCCATGAGACACCACCTCCATGTCGTAGGAGAAGCCCGAGCAGACAACCGCCATCGCCCGCTTCACCCCAATGTGGAGGGCATCCCGCACTCGATCTCGCAGCGCTGCGCCTACGTAGCACAACTGGTCGATCAGGGCGTCGCCTCGGGCGTCCTCCCTCGACTCATCCATAGGCTCGACCTCCCAAGAGGTCGAGAGATCGCTTATCGCCGTCCGCACTCGACGGTTCAAAGCAACCTCAGCCTCAAGTTGAGCCTTGGCGTTGCGAGCCTCGGCTTGGGCGGCCAGGAGTTCGTCCTTGAGCCCTACAAATACCAATACAAAGAAGCTTTAGGAAAAGCTCAAGCACACCTCGAAAAGGGAATTCGACGAAGGGAACATACCTTTGATGCTCTCCTCTAGAGCCGTGTTCTCGCCAACCAATCTGGTGTTGGCACGCTCGATCTCTCTGTTGGAGCGCGCCAGCTCAGTATTGGCGACGCGGAGATCTTCGATCACCCTGCCAGCCTGAGCGACGGCTCCACTCTTCTCCAGCAGTTCTCCCTTCAGACGCTCGACGTCGTCAGAGAGACTGCGGGATCGAGCTCGCTCCATCTCGAGGTCTTCGAGGGCTTTCTTCTTTGCGTCCTCGGCGGCACCCCTGGCGACCTCATTGTCCACGTACGCCACCTTCATCTTCTGGAAGGTATCGCGGAGGGAGTCTAGGTCGGTTTGGAGAAGGCCCTTCTCCTTGTCCAGGTCCGCGATGATGCTCTTGTGGGACAGGACCTCCTCCCGGGCTCTGGATGCGGCCTCCTCGACCGTAAGAGCCCGCTCCCGTAGCCGCACCGCCTCCTCCTCCGCCTTCTTCGAGACCTCTCGGGCCTCGGCCAAAGCAGCCTCCCTCACCTTCTTCTCCTCCTCGAGTGCTATAAGATCTTTGTAAGCTTTAAGCAGCTTTTCCTGCGACTCGAGGAGTTGATCCTTGAGGAGGGGAAGCTGCTCCCATCCGCCCCTCGTGGCATGTATGAAGCTAGACTTGATGCGAGAGGTCTCTTTCATATCCTGCGAATCAGGGGTCAGGGGGATTAGAACACGGGGACCCGAAAGCACCACAAAGATTGGAGCTCGAGAAACACTTACAAAATAGGCTGGCCCGAGCCCGTTGTTGATGACGTCCGATAGGAGCCCCACCACGTGTTTCATCCAAAGGCGGAGCTCCTCGACGTGCTCCCACTTCTCGACTTCCTTCTTGTCATCGAGGAAGATATTGGGCTCGGACGGGTCGCTGGACGCTCGGATACGAATCCGATCGGGGCACCAGTTCTCCATCTCCTGATCGGCCCGCACCTTGACGCCGCGGAGAAAGTTCTCGACGGTCTCGAGGGAACCCCCGTGGCGCAAGAACAGGTCGGCAAGGCAAGGGAACCGGCCGTCGTCGTCCACCGTCTTCCACGTACCGTCCTTGCTCCCAGACGACCCGATCTCGTCCTCCTCAGAGGGAAAGCGGTCCTCCCACGCTCGACGCTCCCGGAGGAACCCTGGGGCGATCCCGTCCATGCCGTAGAGTGTCCTCTTGATCTCGGACTCGGGGTCGGTGGGGGTGCGCATCATGCAGGCGAGCGCCACCACTCCGTCCGCTCGCCCCGACTCTGCCCGGATCGCGGCAGGCGCCCCCGGGAGGAGCCACGCTGGGGTGGGAGGCCCGTACACCGACAAATCTTCCTCTTGATCGCCGGGCTCTTGCGACGCCAGCGGCGCCGGTTCGGCCAAAATTTGAGGCGGGGGCTCGAGTGGCTCGTTCTCTTGGCCCCCCAGCTGCTGTTGCTGCCCCAGCTGCTGCTGCTGCTCCCCCTGCTGATGCTGCAGTTGCTCCTCCGGCTGGGGTCGCTGCTGCTGCTGCTCCATTGACGGCTGCGTCGCCTCGCGCTCCCGCCCCTCCTCCTCCACCATCTTCCTTTGCGCCTCGAGGGCTCGAAGGCCTGCGGGCCAGGGAGTCCGTCCTGCGACGTTGGGAGTCGACGCTTCTTCCTCCATGGGTCGAGCGCCCCCAGACGCTTCGTTGCCATCAGACGTATCGCTGATGGTGATGGGTTCCCCCTCGACCCCCAATCGAGAGGGCTCGGGGGCTCCCTCTGACACTCGCGTCTGGGGGGCCGCATCATGAGTCGGTGGCGGCGGAGTAGGCGCGGGACGAGGCGAAGCTATCTCGACGCCGGCTGAAGGTTGGGTGCTTGACGAGCCTACAAAACAAAGGGTAAGGGTCAGACGTTATGATAACCGACGTAAGAATATCGCGACACCCAGGAATTAACTACGAACCTGGTTCCGTGGAGGCGGCACCCGTTCTGAGCCTCTTGGCCATCGATGGTTGGGCCTGCTCGAGGGTCCGTTTCAACCTGAGAAAAAGTCGGCATGTGAGGAAGGGTGAAAGAATGGGGGGACAAAGACCGCAACAACAAAAGGGCTTACCCCACGGGCAGAACGGCTCGCCTTCCGCCTACCCGACCAGCGGGCCTCGAGCCACCCCGCGTCGGGGCGCTAGGCCCCTCGGGGGCAGAAACTGGCCTAGGTACGTCGGTCCCCGCCTGGCGGGCGCCGGGACTCGTGCTCCTACGACCAGCGTCCCCTTTCTCAGAGGCCGCAGCGCGACCGCGAGTTAGCGGCCCCGACGCCTGGGACCTAGCCGGACCGCTCTCCCTGGGCGCCAGGGGAGGGCGCGGTGCGTCTTGGCCCGCCTTGGGCGCGGAAGGAGCGTCGGGCCGGGGACGACGAGATCCGCTCGGACCCTCCTCCGGCACCTCCGTCCGGGGGGCGTCGACGTCACCTCGAGGCGGGCCCTCGAGGATCCGATCGAGGCGCGACGCCATCCCCTCGGAATCGTCGCTACTCTCGTCGTCGTCATCGTCATCGTTGGGGGATTCTTCCTCAGGTTCCCCCCTCTGCCTGGATTTGGCTCGACGCGCCTCTAATGCTTGGCGGTCGAGGCTCTTCTTCTTCTCCCCCTTCTTTGCGGAGTCCTTGGCAGACTTCAGCTTCTCGGCGGATTGGCGTCGTTTGTCGCGATCGACCTCGTCCTCCTTTACCGGAGGCCTCGAGGACCGGACATCAATTCGACCCTGCCAAAACTAAGGTAGACTTAGAAGAAAGAGAGGGAATAAGGGAAACCCAGAATCGAGGATGCACGTAAGAAGAAAGCGTACCAGATCGATCGAGCATGCGTCAGGCCTCATGGGGAAGCCGTTGACATGCTCCGGCTTAAAATCACCGGCAATTGCGGCCCTGACTCGGGCCGCGACTTCATCGTCCGCCGGAGGCTCGCTGGACATCCGACATGCCTCGAGGTCCCGAGACGAGACACCAGGGCCCATCTCGTCCATCCTCAGCGGTCGTGACATCAGAGGGAGAACTCTCCGATGATGGATGGCCGAGAGGACAAGGGCGGCGGTCAAACCTTCCTGGCGAAGCTTCTTCAGGGCGTCGAGGAGAGGGTCGAGCCGAGGCTGATGAGCTTGGACGACGCCGTAAGTCCAGTCCGCAGGGCGCTCCAAGATCAGACGGCCCGAGTAGGAAGGAAGGAGGTTGTCGTCGTTCCGCAGGTAGAACCATTGGGAGTCCCAACCGGCGTGGTTGGTCGACAACCCTACCGGGATGTACTCCCGCGGCCGGTCCGTCTTCCCCGTCTTCTGCACCAGATTGAGGCAACCCGCCCGCACGGGTTTCCTCACGCCCGTGGTTCCGGTGGAGGCGTGAAACAGCTCCCCCCTGTAGAGGTGGAGCCACAGCTCCCAGTGCGGCATCATCCCTAGGAAGCCCTCACACACGGCGGCGAAGACCGCCGCCACGGTGATGGCGTTCGGAGAGAAGTGCTGCAGCTCCACCCCATAATGGAAGCAGAGGGCCCGCATGAAGCGGCTTGGAGGCGCGCCCAGACCGTGGCGGTAAAACTTGGCGAACGACACCACGTAGCCCTCGGGTGGCTGAGGCGCCCTGTGGCTCGCTGGCGGCGCGATCCACTCTGGCGACGACAGCGAGGTGCGGCGGCGCAGCAGTCCCTCCTTCTCGAGCTCCAACAGCCGGCGCTCCGTCATCGACGACGGGCGCCAGTCATCGGCGGCGACGAGTCTTACAGGCATCTCGGCTAACGGGGCGGTGGGTTCGCTACGGGTCGAGGGGGTGTGTGCGCGTGAGATGACGAGAAAGCAAAGGCAGCAAAGGAACGAGAGCGAGAAGGCGGAAGGGAGAGGAACGGCGGTGACGCGACGACATATTTATAGGCAGCTGTCCGCCAACGGACAGATCCGAGAAGTAAGGTAACTCCCCCCATAAATGCGCCGCCTGACAGCTCTCTCTCTCTCCTCACAGGCCGGACTCTCCGAATTCCTCGCCGATACGGTGTCGTAACGTCATCCGCCTAAAAAGACGCGCCCAACGGGCAGAAAGGCGAACCGCCACGACCGTTTCCTTCCCTCGTAAGCCAAGGGACATAACCGCAAAAGTCTCGAGAGGTCGATGGCTGGCCCGCCGAAAGGGTTCGACAGCCGATCTCGAGCGCCAGAGTCAAGGATCCCCAGCGAGCGGTCGAAGATCGAGGCCCGCCTCGAGGACTCGCTGGTGATGTTCAAGGTAGGGTCGAGACAGTCGAGAGGAATCCCCCCGAAGGGAGGCATCGAGCCACTGGACTCTATCGAATGAGACCAGTATCCCCGACCACGTCGACCCTGCTTTATGAGGACGCCTCCGGGCTACAGCTGACCCCCTCGAAAGGGGCACAGGTTCTCACTTGGACTACCCGCTAGGAACTCAATTTGGGATGGAAGACGCTCGCTCTATCGAGAGTACGTCGAAACCCCCGGGCAAAAACGAGCCAGTCAGAACCTTCCACCACTGGTGTCGAAAGCGTTTCTGCGAATTAGATAACATAACCCTCGAAGGAGTCAAAAACTCCTCCGAGGGCTCGGGGGCTACCCCGCGGGGTCGCTCGCGCGCCCCCACGAAAATTCGACCGTAAATCAAAACCTCCATTCGAGCGCTAGCGCTCAAATGGAGGCTCGGGGGCTACTGTCGAGGGTATCGGTAAGGGGTACCCTCAGCAATACGCATTATGAAATTGCCCGTATGAAGGTCGAGACCCTTAATTCGACGCTCCGATCTTACGTGTGCGCCGCCATCGACGGTCGCAGCCTCGAAGACGGAAATAGTCTCGAGCGAATCGGTTCAGGACTCGAGCGACGACTGCCATCGATGACGGAAGCGGGCTCGAGCGAACCGAGAGATGTCGGGCGCGAGGACACTGTCCGCCGCCCGACGCGCGCACGCGAGCCGAAGCATTAAATGCACCTGACGCTTCCCCACCTAACACACAGGTCACGGAAGGCGTGATAGGGAGCAAGCTTCTGTCCCATCGTTCTTTTTGCAGCCTTCCCACCGAACGACCCAGGGCGAGTCAGGACACAGGAAACAAGGATGGAACGTCTAATCGGGACCCCCTCGAGACACCCAAGGTCAGCGCTCCAGATATCAGCATATTACGCGGCGCCCGACCCTCGACCGAACAAGGTCCCTTCCCAGGGACAAGTCGGGCGTCGACTGACAACACCACAGCTGCTCCGCCGGATCCGCCACCATACCATACGAGCATGCGACCTCAGAACCAGCACAAGGCGGCTGGCAGGGCGGCACGCAGGAGCACGCGTAATCATCACCAAGCTATCAAGATGGGACGGCTCGAGGCCATGCCGTACGGAAGCCTCGAGTAGGTCAGCGCTCCATGCGGCTATCGATCCCTACTCTAACATCTATGCATGTACCCTGTGTCTCTCCTTGGAGCTATAAAAGGAGGGACTCAGGAATAGAAGAGAGGGACATCACAACACAAGAACCCACACACACGTAGTAGAGCGACACATTTCATACCACGCTTGTATTCGCCCCTGTACAAGCACTTAGGTGCAAGATAATACGAACTCTCTCCCCCGCTGGACGTAGGGCCTTCTCTTGCCCGAACCAGGATAAATCTCTGTGTCTTCTTGCATCACCATCCGGAAAGGGGAGCACGCATACAAATTTACTCGTTGGTGTGACCCCCCGGGGGAAAAAACACCGACAGGGATAGTGGTGAATAATAGGGCTGAGTGATTGTGATTAAATACAATTGATGATGTTTATATATATGCATGTGTGTTATTTCCTGTTAAGTGAAGAATGGATGTACACGTAAACAATGCAGCCATGCAGCATGCAAAGCAACGTTTGCATGTGCATGCTTCTGCAAACTGATCATTTAATGCCCTTCCAGCTGTGCATGCAGTACAGAATGTGTCAGAAAAAAATTTAACTAACTAAACACCTAAATTTTTTTTGTCTGTGTCAGATTTCTGAGCTCAAAGTCGGACAACAAAAATTTTTGCCACTTTGAGGAAAAAAATTCGAATCTAAACAGGGCCTTAGTCTATTTTTGGAAAACATTTGTCAAATAAAACAAAATGCTACAATGCTCATTTTACCAAAAATTTTGAAATTAAATAAGACCTTACTAAACCTTGAGCGTGATTTTTTTTAAAAAAAAAAAACTAAAAGCCTTGAGTGCCACGCGCGGTATTTGACGCAATGCATGTAGCTGCAGCTATCGTGCCTAGCCCCGCGCCCCTGCAATGCTACTAGCTGAGATGGAACAACACAAAGCTTGGAAGGAGAGGGACAGGGAGCATATGCAGGGGCGGCAGCTCACCAACTTTCAACCGATTTTGGTTTTACATTTTTGATTTTGTTACTGTAGCACTTTTATTTTTATTTGACACAAACATTGTCCAATCATAAAGTAACTAGGTTTAAAAGATTCGTCTTGCGATTTACAGGCAAACTGTATAATTAATTTTTGTTTTTCATCTATATTTAATGCTTCATGCATATGCCGTAAGATTTAATGTAACGAGAAATCTTGAAAAGTTTTTAGTTTTTTGATAGAAACTAAACAAGGTCCATTGCTATCCAACTGTGTTGTTTGCATCGTCACCAATTCCCGTTCCCCAGCACAAGATACTGCCATGTTACCGATGTCGTTGACGGGATAGTTTCCGTCCAAATCACCAAACGACACCATGACACGGTCGACGCGAGTAGTACACAACAGTTCAACAAATGACATGACACCATATGTTAATTACCAAGGCAAGGCAGGATTGGTAGGTAGTGCGTGTCACGGCTCCATGTGCATACTATAGGCGTACATCGGGTGTACACGCGTGTACAAAACTTATAATTGGCGCGCGGCTGCCTTAATAATAATTCCCCAAGCCGCCTAGGCGGCGCCCTCGGATTCGTTCTTCCTTTTTGCCTGGTTGCTCAATCAGAGGTTCCAACGCCCAACTGCAATTGTGTACTCCATGTGATCGTGCTGCTGCTCACATGACTGGACGTCTGGACATGTTCCATCCGCTTGTGATTTCGACATGCACGCTGGATCTAACGGCTTTGTGTACTGTACTAAAACGTTTTTTTATCACCTTTCTCTTTCAAATAAACTGAGAGCCAGTAAATCTATTACTTTTGGCTTCATTCACTGCCTCAAAATTCTCTATCGAAACCATATAAGGCCCTATTTAGTTTGTGCTGATTTTTTTTAGCACCTATCACATCGAATATTTGACAAATGCATGAAGTATTAAATGCAGATTATTTCTGAAACTAAAAACACAGCTGAGAGTAATTTGCGAGACAAATCTTTTAAGATTAATTTGTTCATGATTGGACACTAATTGTCAAATAAAACAAAAGAGCTACAATACATACTAAATTTTAGCACCTCTAACCAAACACCCCCTAAAATCGTGTCATATTATATATAGAGAGAGATAGAGATACAAAAGTACCGTTCTATAGTTGATCATAGAATAACTTATGGTCACTTTATTTTCATTTCATGAGCTTGCGATAAAAATCATATTAACTAGATATTATTTTGAAAATAATACTCTCTCGATATTTTCGCTTGAGTTTATTAGCAGAATCTGTCAGCCATTCAGCAATGTTTTTCTCTCAAAACAAATCAACCAACAATACTTTTTGCTATGACTTATCAGCCAAACGAACAAAAACTAATTAAAATGGAAGGAGCAATTAATTAACAAAGTTGAGTCGTGTTATCGACAAAATATCTTCATTTTTTTTACAACAGACACTAGCTAGCTTATATATATATATATAAAATGTGATTTAAAATGGAAGAAGTAATTAATTAACAGAGTTGAGTCGTGTTGTGGAGGGTATCTTCTTTTATTTTACAACGACACTACCTAGCTTATTTAATATTTTTTATATATAATAATGCAACGCTTCCAACGTGCGTGCGTCCAGCCCCGATACACCTTGGTAATTGGTATGTCTTGCTCTTGCGTAGGGTAGCTTGACCAAGCCCATGGAATAATTATTAACCCACGTCATGTTACGTCGATCGGTTCAACGCGCACGCACCCACGCTGCCACGCACGTCCTCGTTCCCTCCCCCTTGCACATGTGCCAAGCATCGGATTAGTTAGTCCTATCTGGCTAGCTTCATTTCCTTTAATTTTCTTTTTAAGAAACAGGCATTATTTGGCTAGTACTGTAGATACTACTACTACTACTACATCAAATAAAAAACATTGTCTTCTTGAAACACAATGCATACGTCTAATGTTCATATTTAGACACGAGGCACATGCACGTTACCCACACACATGATGAATGCAGTACATCGTATCTTCATGAACGTTTACAAAGGACCACCGGTGAAGTCTAGATAAGGAATACTACTACTGTAGACGCAAATACGTTGTCTAGCATGGAAAGAATAATTCCTGTAAACATTAACAACCATATTGAGGTCTTGTTTAGTCAAAAACCCAAAACTTTTCAAAATTCCCCGTCATATCGAATCTTACGGCATATACATAGACCATTAAATATAGATAAAAATAAAAACTAATGGCACAGTTTGCCTGTAAATCACGAGATAAATCTTTTAAGCCTAGTTACTTTATGATTGGACAATGTTTGTCAAATAAAAACAAAAGTGCTATAGTGTTAAAATCCAAAAAAAATTTTTGATGTAAACAAGGCCTAAGTTGGAGTCTTCGTCTCTTGGAGACTCGAATACAGATTACTAGCTTCATTACAAGGGACTTAATACAAATTGATTACGCAAAATTAGAAGGAGAAAAAAAAGCAGTCCCTTTTAGATAAGGTCTTGTTTAGTTCCCAAAAATTTTAAGATATCATATTAAATCTTGTAGCATATGCATGAGCATTAAATATAGATAAAAAATAACTAATTACACAGTTTGTCTATAATTTGTGAGATAAATTTTTTGAGCCTAGTTAGTCCATGGTTCGACAATAATTACCAAATATAAACGAAAGTGCTATAGTACCCAAAACTAAAAAATCACCGGTACTCCCTCCGTCCAAAAAAAGTGTTGTTTTTTACTTTTAGACATATTGTTTGACCATCTGTCTTATTCAATTTTTTTTTATAAATATCATCTATTTTGTTATGACTTATTTTATGATAAAGTATACTTAAATAGTTATTTATTTATTTTATAATTTATAGAAAAATTTTTAATAAGGCGAACGGTCAAACATGTTCGGTGGTCTGAAAATCTATGGCTGAAAATACTGTTCGTTGATTTCTTGTGAGAGGAAAACACTGTTGGCTTGCCGAAAAAGTACGACTTATAAGACAAGCGAACAAGTGTAAATTTGAAGGCATAGCGAACAGGTGTTGTCATTCTTTTTTGGACAGAGGGAGTAAAGGATATGGAGCAAGTAAGTTGTGACGCTGTCACCTGTTCACGTCTCCTGGCCGACGACCGCCTTGGTAACTGCTACTGCTAGCCATGGACATAGGGGCGAACCTAGAGCAAATTAGAAAGGGATGTTTTTCTTTTATAGTTGTAAAAATTCAACCTATAGTTATGATAAAAATCTGCTCTTAACAATGATTTTTTTAAATATTGGTGGGTGCCTAAACACCCACGGTCTTCAACATAGCTTCACCTCTGATGGACAGTCACGTACTACGCTGATAGGTGACAATACCAAGATAGCTGGCCAGCATCAGTTAGGGTTAGGCCTTTAATTTGTTCGGTACAAGTTTACGTATGAATGAAATCACCAGAAGACAGTTTTTTTTATATAATCCACCGACAGTTTGACATCTTAGTTCCCTGGTGCAAATATGCAATCACCGTGGAAGCTCTGCAATCACCAACGGCACAGCCTGACAGCCATTGCGCAGGTGCCTCGGATCACGCGCTCAACCACATGCCGACCCTTTACCGATACCGATGTCCTGCTGGCTGCCCTTGACACAAAAGTACCGTTCCCTCCTTTTTTTTTTTGAATGGCAGAAACTCTGCCCCTCAATTAAGGAAGGAGCAGTTCGAACTCTTCCCAATCACATCTACTACTAGTACTAAGAATAGTACATAATTCCTGACCAATCAATCACCGTGTACCTTCTGCAATCGTCTTCGATTGAACATCACACCAAACACCATATCTGTGATCTTCAGTTTATTCAGAGCAAACAGTTATATTTGCTGATAGGTCACCTGTGTCTCACTACCGGGTTTTTCTCTTTTTTTTCAAACAGTACCAGTTTAATTAGTTTAATTGGTTGATCGGCAGCCGTACTCCGTCGACAGTGACTCGCTGAATGATTGAATGATCTATTACTTGTCGACTGACGATCAGTGCAAATCAGCGTAGCATAGAGCCGCTCTGGCAGGTAAGCTAACTGCTAACAGAAGAGGAGGCCAATAGAGGCATAGAGCCTGCAGTACTCTTTACATCCAAATTAACCACGATTTGGAAATACCACCAACAACAGGAATCTCCAACTGTACTAGGAGGCGACCAACCAAGAGACAAGTTCATGCATTAATTCAGAGCATTCAAAAGATAATGTATTGATATGTATATATATATATATCGTGGCAAAAAAGAAAAGAAATGTACTTGACCTGTATACAATAAATTTTCACTTTCGAATCACACATGGGTATGTCTTGCATATGCCACGTAGAGGTAGGTTTGCATACGTTCTCAGATATGAGTGTGCCTCTGTGTTCTATTGTGTAATTTGCCAAGAACACGGTATATTCATGTATTGGAGAGGTTGCATATGCCTGCAGGAACCGTCTTTTTTTTTTGAAAGGGCCTGCACGAAACGTTGGCAGCGAAGAATCCAGTTCAGTCCCCAACCGTCTCTCTCATCTCGTCGCTGAAGCCTGAAGATGATGCCCTGTGGCACATGACAACAAAGAACGTATCTTTCAGTCCTCAAGGAAAATAGAGACCTCTCTTAAACCATGTGAAACGAACTGCAATAGGTCCTCGCTTTAGCTGGACCTGACGCATGCCATCTGTGGAGATGATAAAGTTGTCCCCATCAGGAGGGAAGAAAATGAAAGTATTGATGAAGGATTAACCAAACTGTATCTGACACTCACCACTGACAAATTCCAAATACTCTCCTAGAGGTATATGTATAGCAAGGGCCTGCCTGCCATGGATGGACAAAAAAGGCTGACCTCAGCTGAACTTGAATAAAGGAACAAATGGGTGAAGCCAAAGAAACAATCAAAGAGGGGAGAATGTGCAGTTGTGCACCGTGTAGGTTATGAATTAGTAGTAGGCAGGGGTGGTGGGCTCTTGGTGACATACCCTGACAGCTCATGACTTCCCTGCGACTGAAACATCCTAATTCCAATCAAATATTCCACGCATTTGACCTCTAGTATACTCTCAGCATGTTCTACCACCACACACCCATCATGGATCAATCAGTTATGCCTCACATATGGCCTATTTTTCCTACCCTTACACCAACTCCATGCCCCAATCATACACACAAAAGAACAGCTCAAAAAAAAAGTAAACTTGTGCTAAACCGCCCCCAAAAGACTAGTCAAAACAATGAATATTACAGATACCCAGTACAATAAGCTCAAACCAGAAGCTTTAACTGAATTCTAATACTTGTGATTATACGTCTAAGGTCATGTTTGATCACATGCAGCTAACAAGTACTCTCTCTCCCAAAATAACTGTCGTTCTCACTTCTCGAGAAATAACTTTAACTAATTTTATATTACAAAACATTAATATTTATGGCACACAATTAATATCATTAGATAGATCGTTAAATCTATTTTCATAATAGATTTATTTGAAGATATAAAACTTATTTGAATTCTTAGCTAATCCCTTATTTATTATCCAGCTAACAATTAACTATTAGCTGGTTTTCCCAGCTAGGCAGCTATCACAGCTGATAGTTAATTAGGTGGATCAGACAGGGGCCTAAGCATATACTAGTTTATAAACGTAGCCATCACGAGGGAGAGTTGGCCTTTGGCTTGGTCTTCCCCTCGGGCCAGCAGCCATAGCAAGCCCATAAAGCTCACCACGCATCACCGAGAACTGGTCCATTGAAGAGTTCTCGGAAGGTTCTCCCATGTCAGCGTAGTTGGTGACTTGGTGCGTGTGCGTTTGTGTTCCAGGGAGACCTGCACACACGCGGCGGCGAGGCCTCCATATTTATCACAGCACAGGGGTCGGGGAAGCCAGCAAGCTGAAAGGGGTTCACGCGCTCGCCGGAGACGACGACGAAAGATGGGCGGCGATCCGGGGAAAGTCATCAAGAACATGAAGGGCGCGGCGCAGAAGTACCTCGGCGTTGGCTTCCTCCTCGGCTTCTTCCTCGTGCTCCTCACCTACTTCACCGTCTCCGAGCAGTTCGCCATCACGGCGCCCAACGGTGAGTCAGTTCTTCTGTTCTTTGCTCCTCGAATTGCTCTGGCATCGGTTTCGTTCGTATGCCTTCAGCCTATTATTAGCAAGTGTAATTCAGCAGAAATGTTTAGCCCTTGCTGTTTCTGAATTCTTGCTGACCGATTCAGTCCATGAACTTTGCCACCTTGCAAGTGGTTCATTTGAATCCTGTTTTGCTCGTATTATCGTTCATATCATAGCTCCTCTGATTCAAGAGTAAACCAAAACTGCAGATTCTTTGTGTTCTTCCTTTTTGGAAAATAATTATTCAGATGTCCAGTATTAGCATCTCTGCAACACATGTGATGCAAAAACACATAGCAGGCTCAACTAACCACCATTTCAAATTTAAACAACTTATTTCCTGCTCCCCAACTTTTCCTGCTGAAACTGACGGGAATTGAGCTGACGTGCGCAGCTGTTCGGAGGGCATCACCGGGGCACGCGCACACCTCGGCGTCACCGATCACCCCGGCCGTTGAAGAGAAGAGGCAGCAGGAGGCCCCTGTCATAGGTAAAATCATCCTGTAAACCTTGTTCTTCCTTCCTCTCACCGAATAATAAAGCTACGTTAATTTAGTATAAATTCAGCAAAATTTGACATTTTTTTAATCCCCTGTCTGTTTTCTCTTGCCATGTGCAGAGGAGAAGCCACCCAAGGCAGAGCTTGCACCAGAGGAGAAGCCTCCAAATGCAGAGCAGGAGGAGGCCCAAGAGAATCCCCCACGCGTTGAGGTTGAAGAGCCCCACGCTGAAACAGAGATGGACCAGCAGAAGCCTGTCTCAGGTACTACTTGCAAATCCATATATCCCCCTGTTTTCTTTCTCACCATCAATCCATCGTCATAAAGAAAAAAATAAAGTACACGAGTTTGTTCTGTATCCTTTGCGATCAGTCTCAATCTCCTTGTTGTCACGGCTATACTTTTTAGAACAGAAGCCGAAAGTGGCCGTGCAAAGCAGAGACGTGTTGGTTTCAGATTCTTTGCTGTCTGAAAGCAGCGAATCCTGACCAGAAAGCATCTAACGAGATTCCCATTCATGCATTCATGCAGATGACGATGATGGTAGGAGGAGCAGTAGTATCGTCGGCGGCGATGACAGTGCTCCGGCGAAGAAGCCGGCGTGCGACATCCAGGGTCCATGGGCGTCCGACGTGTGCGACATCGACGGCGACGTGCGGATCCACGGCTCCGCGGGCACCGTCCTGATCGCTCCGTCCATCGAGAGCGGCGGCCGCAACCCGAACACGCAGGAGTGGCGCATCCGCCCTTACTCCCGGAAGCACCAGCCCGGGATCAAGGAGGTGACGGTGCGCGAGCTGGCGTCGGCCGGCGACGCGCCGCCGTGCGACGTCCGTTCCCCCGTGCCGGCGCTGGTGCTGGCCATGGGCGGGCTGTCGGGCAACTACTGGCACGACTTCAGCGACATCCTGATCCCGCTCTACCTCCAGGCGGCGCGGTTCGACGGCGAGGTGCAGCTCGTCGTGGAGAACATCCAGCCGTGGTACGTCGGCAAGTACCGGACCATCCTGCGTCGCCTGTCGCGGCACGACGTCGTGGACATGGACAAGGACGACCGCGTGCGGTGCTTCCCGGGCGCCGTGGTGGGCATCCGGATGCACAAGGAGTTCAGCATCGACCCGGAGCGGGAGCCCCGGGGCCACTCCATGCCGGAGTTCACCGCGTTCCTCCGGGAGACCTTCTCGCTCCCGCGCGCCGCGCCGACGAGGCTGACGGCCGCCGGCGGCGAGGACGAGGAGGACGAGCGGGTGAAGCCGCGGATGATGATCATCTCGCGGCGGCACCCGCGGAAGCTGGTGAACGTGGACGACGTGGTGGCCCTGGCGCGGCGCGTCGGGTTCGAGGTGGTGATCGGTGACCCGCCCTTCAACGTCGACGTCGGGGAGTTCGCCAGGGAGGTGAACGCCGTGGACGTGCTGGTGGGCGTGCACGGCGCCGGGCTGACCAACTCGCTGTTCCTCCCGACGGGCGCCGTGTTCATCCAGATCAACCCGTACGGAAAGATGGAGCACATCGGGGAGGTGGACTTCGGCATCCCCGCCGTGGACATGGGGCTCAAGTACATGGCCTACTCCGCCGGCGTGGAGGAGAGCACGCTGGTGGACACGCTGGGCCGGGACCACCCCGCCGTCAGGGACCCGGAGTCCATCCACCGGAGCGGGTGGGGGAAGGTGGCCGAGTTCTACCTCGGCAAGCAGGACATCCGGCTGGACCTCCAGCGGTTCGAGCCTGTGCTCCGCAAGGCCATGCAGCTCCTCAGGGAGTAGGCACCGGCGTCGCAGAGAGCAGCAAGATGCAAGTACAGTTTTTTTTTATTTTATTTTTTTCAAAATGATTCTTTAGACACTATAGTACAGTACAGTAGCTCTTAATTTTTCTTCCCTCCCTGGCCTGCTTAATTTATTTCTCAATTCTTTTCCATTTTTTGGTGTTTGTTTCTAAAGGAAAAAAAGGGTAAATTAAAGATTCATTCACATGCTTACTCCATTTGATTTGATTGGGTCATCGAGCGCTTGGCATTTGCATTCGCGTGTGTGATGTGTGAACATGTGTTGGAACTTTGAACTGCAGAGACTGGATGTGCCCAAAAGAAAGGCCTTCTTGGGGGAAAAAAAAAAAGAGCCAAACACGGAGAGCAATAAAGCCCAGGAGACAAACGGAGATGGGCCAAAGCCAAAAGATTGGGCTGGTAGGTGAGGGGTGGCTGTCAGTCAGTCGGCACCGTTGACCAAAGCTGGTAGATAGATTAGGTTAGTTAGGCAGTTTATAGGTGATCGGCAATCAAGGGACAACGGCGACTCAATGCATGTTAGCGGGGTGATGAAGGCGGCAGATACGTGCAAGCAAGCAATGCAACCACCGTGTACTGGCAGCCTAGCAGCCCCTACCGGGCACATGAAAGATGAATCCACAGCGACGCAAAATGGCAAAGCAACAGCACTGTAGCGAGTGGGGTGCATGTTGCCTACCTAGCTTCTCCGGCCGACAATAATTGACGACGGAGTCCAGTTCCAGTCCAGGTGAAGCACACATTCTACCTGTAAAAGTCGTATGCAATGCAATGCATATGTTCTCTACGTCTGGTATATATGTTGGTACTGAACTTTTATACCGTTGCTTCGTGCACACAAACAAAATTTCTTTGAAAGCGAGCCCCCGGTAGCTGAAAAGATGGGCATGGTAAATTAGTGAAGACAAAAAGGAACATCCATGGTCTTTGAACATCGATCACCATCTCCACCATTAAGGCATTAACTATGCAGCTAAATCGTCCTGTAATGTTATGGGATGAATTCTTGGAATGGATGCCTGCCTCCAGCACCATGCAAAGGACATGTGTTTAGATGCAGAGACTAAAGTATTTGGTCTGTTCGCTTGTCTTATAAGCTATATATAATTTTGCAGACAAGCGGACAGAGGTATCACATCGGATATTATATAGGGTGTCGTGTAGGGGGTGTGTATACTAATAAAAAAACAAATTACATATCCCGTTATTAATCCGCGAGACAAATTTATTAAGACTAATTAATTTATCATTAGTACATGTTTACTTTAGCAATCATGAATTAATTTATTAGTAATTATGGACTAATTAGACTTAAAAAATTCATCTTGTAAATTAGTTACAATCTGCATATTTAGTTTCGTAATTAGTCTATATTTAGTACCCCAAATATATATCCAAATATCTAATAGGACAACAACTAAATTTTAGCCATGGAAACCAAACGAAGCTGCCTGGACAGATTTTTGTTTCATCAGTCTGGGACGGACATGCCTTTGGACTTTCCTTCTCAGCCACCATATTACAAAACTAGCATCTCTCTCATCTCACATGCGCTGATGCGCTTAGATGGATGGACCCCTTCGAAGTTTATGATCCCCAAATGATCATCGTTAGATGTAACCGCAGAGGAGCTGATCACAGGGGCCAGCAGCCGCGACGTACAGCAGCAGGTCAAGCTTTGCCTTTGCTGCCCAACAACAACCACATGGGAGGCCGACGCAGTGACCCTACACATGCATCCACGGAGGTGGCGGCTTTTAGCCGACCGCTAGAGAACAGCAATTTCAGAGTGGTAAACAATCTTGTTCAGAGACACCTAAAAAAAAGAACAACAAAAATGCATAATCCTTGGTACTGTTTCTAGTTAGTAGTAACTGCACAGCAGTTATTAAGTTGTTGAACCCACCTCAACTTAAGCACATATAATGCCTTGTTTAGTTCCAAAATTTTTTGCAAAATAAGAATAGTACCACTTTTGTTTGTATTTAACAAATATTATCCAATTATGGACTAACTAGACTCAAAAGATTCGTCTCCTCAATTTCGATCAAACTGTGCAATTAGTTTTTATTTTCGTCTATATTTAATATTTCATGCATGTGTCTAAAGATTTGATGTGACGGGGAATCTGAAAAATTTTGAAATTTTTTTGGGAACTAAACAAGACCTAAATATGCATGTGTCTAAAGATTTGATGTGACGGAGAATCTGAAAAATTTTGTAAAATTTTTTTGACTAAACAAGGACTAAATATAAATAATGAACTGACGCAAAGCGAGCTCACAATAATGGCCGCTTTCCACCCTGCCCATGCTCTCCACTGTGACCGAACCCGCCCACTCGGCCACACGTACATGTGGCAATGCCACACTGACACCCCACGACCTCGCAACACTTCTCACTTCTCCGATGCTCTTTTACTCCGATGCTCCCTCCCGAAAACCCGCAGGCGCAGCTGATGATTAGCTGAGCGCCTGAGCCATGGCGTTCCTGGTGCAGCACGGCAAGAGCAGAGCCGTCGGCGCGAGGAAGCCGAGGCACGTCGCCAGGATCCCGACCAAGCTGGAGCTCAGGCACAGGCAGCTCGCCGCCAGGCTTCTCCCGGCGTGCCTGCTCGCCCCGGTGCTCTGCATCTGCGCGGCCAGGCTCTTCTCCGTCGTCCTGCCGTCGCAACTCTCGCGTAAGTCAGAGATCACCACTCAAACTAAAATCTTACAATCAGTTGACTTCTAGGACTCGACATATGTGTGCCTATGCTTGTGCTTGTAGCTGGCAATGGAGTTTACCTTGCAGAGGGAAACCATGTTATCTCTGACGATGCTGAAGGTGAGGAAGGCATCAAGAATCCTTGAGGTTCCTCATTTTCTCCAATTATTCTCGTCAGGTCTGCACTCTTTTGATCTCAAAAAACTGCTTCTGCTTGTACCAACAGCGGCTGGAGCTCTGAGCTCCTTGCAGCAGGGCTCTGTGGACGACAGACATCGACTTCAAGAACCTAGTGCTCAGGTTCCTGCAAGATTGGGTGCTGATCCTGTCAGGGGTTCACCAAAATTAGGTGAGGATACAGCACATGAAAACTATCTTTCTCCACTCCCTTTTGCCTCTGTCCAGTCCAGCCAGATCACTTCTTGCAACTCGCATGGTTGTGAGTGAGTGGCACCGAAGTGTGCTGGACTGGACCACACTGGTTGCGTTGCATCGTGATCAGGGACAGTGCAATGGAAGTACTGTAGTGCATGCCTAGGTTTGGGATCTTCTGATCTTCTCATCACTGGGTCCACCACCTTGCAGTTCTATAATTGGTATGGCCCTCCCCTCAATCATGTATTTGCTGGTAGTTTGTTCTAGTACGAAATAGGGACGTTAAGGAATTCAGTGGTTTTAGGGGGTGCATTGCTCTGAGATATCACTGAAAGTTGCAAGGACCTATTTTTTTTTTATGGTCACCGGGGGGGAAACGATCCCCACCTGAATACTTTATTAGCCCATCTTGGCTCAGGAGTTATATTGGGTACAGAGAGATTACAGGAATAAAACTACAAAGTACCCTAGAAATACAAACACATGGAGCCCAACTAGGCCTAGCCATGACCTTGTCTAGCCATATCAAAGATGGAGCACCAGATATCTGCAATGGGACGCTTCCTCCTGGCTAGCCTAGAGCGCCATTTTTGGGCGTCCAGTTTGCAGGCTAGCAGAACTTGTTCTACAGACCGCACCTCGGATCTGAAGACGTAGCTGTTTCTCGCCTTCCAGATGTGCCAGCACACTAGTGCTAAGAAAGTTGGGAACTCTTGTTGCGGCATAATGGCGGCAGGCGTCACGGTATGCAAAGATTTCAGTTCCGTTGAGATCACCGTTGAAAGCCCCAGTGTCCTCCACACTGTGTTGCCAAGATTGCAACCCCAGATGATATGCTCGGCCGTTTCTTCGTGTTGATGGCAGACCTCACAAGTAGTGTCGCTGACCACACACTTTTTCACTAGCACTGAGCGAGATTGCACCCGCCCCTGCAACAGTAGCCACATGAAAAGCTGAACTCGCGGGGGTGCGGCATTGTTCCAGATGAAAGATGCTTTAGCATCCACTGCAGCTTCCCTAGCCTTGAGCATCCTGTAGATAGCGCCGCTGTCGAGGTTTGAATCTCCTTTACTGAAATTGGAGATACGCCTGTCCATTGCTTCAGAAAGGGTGACAGAGCTCAAAGCAGTTCGCAGAGAGTTGAGTTCAGAAACTGCTTGACTTGAGAGCCTGGGCACGAGAGACTGCTCGATCCCCAACTCCATCATCTGACAGACGGAAGCAGTCTTCAAGGTGCAGTGTGAGAACAGAACTGGGTAAGCATCCTCCAGCGCGTCATCCCCCAGCCAGACATCTTCCCAGAACGAACAGGACTTCCCATCCCCGATGATAACTGAGGTTAGTGCTCTGTAGAGTGGCAGCAGAGATCGGAGTGTCTTCCAGTGGTCACCATGGACGTCTCCGGTTAGAGTGACAATGGAGGCCCGCCCCTGCACCCACCTTGCCCACGCAGAGGATTCAGTACAATGCAGACGGTGCAGGAGTTTCAGAAGTAGACAGACGTTCTGAGCACTTAGGTCCCTGATACCAAGCCCACCGTTCTCCTTTGGCTGACAAACGTTGGTCCAGGCAACAAGGCAAGATGCCGGTGAAGCCCTTCTGTTCGAGGATCCCGACCAAAGGAAACCTCGCCTACGCTTGTCCATCTGACTGATCGCCCATGGAGGTAACTGCAAGGAACTCATACAGTAGACTAGTATTGAATCTAGCACAGAGTTTACCAACACAGCACGACCCATAGAGTTGAGAAAGGATGCCTGCCAGGAGCTAAGGTATTTGTCGGCCTTGTGAATTAACGGCGTGAACGCTGAGATTGGCAGTTTGTTCACGGATAATGGAAGACCAAGGTAATTCTGAGGAAATCCCTCGCGCCTGCAGCCAAGGATATCGACCAGTGCAGAAACCGTCGCTTCTGGCACATGAATAGGTACAAGAGTGCTCTTGTGGTAGTTGATGTTGAGTCCTGTGATGTTCGCAAATAGTTCAAGGAGGACCTTCAGCTCGCTGGCCCCTGTCAAAGTAGCCTCGAAAACAATCAGGGTATCATCTGCATACTGAAGAACTGCCGGCGGAAGGTTGGCATCCGTCGGGTGTTTGATGTCTCTGCTGCCCCTTATCAACTTCTGAAGCGTCTCCGCGACAAGGAGGAACAGATAGGGTGAAATCGGGTCTCCCTGTCGCAGGCCTCGCTTGCAACTGATCCACGGTCCTGGGCATCCATTGACGAGAACAGCCGATCTGGAAGTTGTGAGCAGTGAATGCAGCCAGTTGCACCAGCGTTCACAGAAGCCTCTGGCCTGAAGCACGTTGAACAAGCCTTCCCAATTGACAGTGTCGAAGGCCTTGGCGAAGTCAAGTTTCAAGGCAATGGCTGGTCTTTTCCTCTTGTGACAGACCTGGACAAGCTCCAAAGCATAGATGAATGTGTCTGTGATCGATCTGCCTTTGATAAACCCTGTCTGGTGGATGTCAATGAGCTGGGGAATCTCTTTCTGCAGTCTTGTGGTTAGCACTTTGGTCAGAACCTTGAGTGCACAGTTCTGCAGGCAGATGGGCCTGAAAGCGTCTACATCCACAGCATCTGTCCTCTTCGGCAGATGGGCCTGAACGATCTATTAATGCACTCCAGCTGGGCATTACCGCTGTGGAACGCGTCGAGGAAATTCATAACCGAGTCTTTGACAGAGGACCAAGCAGCAGAGAAGAAAGCCGGACCAAAACCATCCGGACCCGGAGCACTGTTCTTGTTCATTGAATCGATTGCTGTCTTGGTTTCTGAGAAGGTGAAATTGGTAACCAGTTGATCACTTGGCTTGTAGTCATTCTGGAACAGGCGTTGAAGATCGAAAGCTGTTGACTCTCCAGGCACCCCAATGATCGACTGGAAGTAATCTGTTAGCGCGGCCGTTTTTCCAGAGTGCGAGACTACCTCAGCACCCTGAACCCTGATCATTCTTATGTAATTGCGACGAAGTCTTTGAGTTGCATGAGCGTGGTGGAACTTAGTGTTTGCGTCCGCCTCTCTGATTGCCTTGTATTTGCTTCGCTGTCTCCAGTACGTGGCCTGGTCTTTTAGAAGCTGTGTCAGTGTTTCCTGCGCCAGCCTTCGGACCTGAAACTCCTCATTGGACAGGTTTCTTGTTTCTTCGAAAAAGTCAAACAGTTGTATAATGAATTGGCAATTTTGAGTAAGTTCGGGTGGTGCCCTGTTACACCGCGACCACGCCTTAGCCGCCGCCCTGGCGGCCTTGATGCGCGCGACCAACGTACCTGCGTCGTCTGATCGTGTCGGCGCCTGCTGCCATGCCTGAGTAATCGATGTTAGGAAGGATCGGTTGCGAAGCCAACTATTTTCTAGTTGGAAGTGCGAGGGTTTAGGCAGATCAGTTGACAGGGAGAGTAAAAGTGGCGTATGATCAGAGGTGGGTTGGGGTAGGGAAGTGAGGCAGGTTAGAGGGAAAATCAGGTTAAGCTCGTTGTTTGTAAGGGCACGGTCCAACTTGGCAAGGATGGGGAAAGGCTGTTTGTTGGACCAAGTGTAGAGCCGATCCGAGAGGACGACCTCCTCGATGAGGAGATCATGAATTGTGTCATTGAAAGCCGTGGCCAGGTTAGAGTTGATCTGGCCATTGTTTTTGTCCGAGGGGCATCGAACCAGGTTGAAATCACCAAGCAAAATCCAAGGCCCATTGATTATAGGATGAAGATCCCTAAGGTGCTGGAGGAAAGAAGCAGAAGCTGTGTGGTCAGCCGGTCCGTAGGTGTTTGTCACCGTGAAGTCGAGATTAGAGGCGTTGCAGGTGAAGACGGTCGTTAAGGTGTAAGGTTTCAGGAAGTGGCTCTGCAGAGTGAAAATCGTGGGGTCCCAGGCCGTGACCAAGCCCCCATGAGTGCCAGCAGCCGGTGACAAAACGAAAGAGTTAGAGAGAGATGTAGGTAGAAAGGTTTTAGCCTTGAAGGCATCAATCTCAGCAAGTTTGGATTCCTGGATGCAGACAATATTCGGTCTAGCATCAAGAAACACACGTCGCACCAAGTTGCATTTGTCCGAGTCGCCTAAACCACGCACATTCCAGAAAACAACGTTAAAACAGCGATTGTTCGAGTTCATCTAGTCCTCACGAAACACCAAGAACAAACAAAGGCGGTACAAGCAGAGGATTGGATTACAATAGAGGTTACAACAGCACAAACACGAAGTAAATTGAAAGTTCTTGCTCTGCAGTGACGGCAGTTGAAGGAGTGGAAGCTGACGTTGAGGCAGTACTTGGACATGGCGACCTTAAGGCACCGGGCCGTCGATGTCGACGGTCTTGCAGCCAAGCTTTGCCGCGCTGACCAGCTTCCTCAAGTCAGCAGCGCCGATAGGAAGGTGGTTGCGCGAAAGGATGTTCTTGTTGGTAACATGTTTTTTGAGCGCCTTGGAGCAAGAGGAGAGCGAGTTCAAAAGTGCCTTGCGCTGGACAGCCTGAGTGGTCATGTCCACGAATTTTGCAGGAGCTTTTGCCGCTAGGCGCGAGCTGGAGCGGCGAGCAGCGGGAACGCTAAGCATGGGGTGCTGGCGGCGGCGTCTGCTGTAAGTGAGAAGAGGAGGGCTTGCAACACGTTGGCTCATAAAAGCAGCAACCGGCGAGTCAACCAGCGAAAGGATCGGACTCGGCGGTGCAGAGACAGCAGCAGCAGTAGTTGAAAAAACAGCATCAGGAACATTTGCAGGTTCACCGGAAGAAGCAGTTGCCGGTGCACCGGGAGAAGGCAGCCTAGCAAGCAACAGAGCAAGGCTCAAGACCTGAAAAGAGGGGTGGCCCTCGGGGAGCAAGGCAGGCGACGCAGCCGAGCCGAGGTTTGACACATGTAGGGGATCAAAAGCAAGTTGCTGGGAAGAAGGAGCAAGCGCGCGCTGGGGATTGAACATCCTGTTGTAGTGATGCGGTTGCTGGCGGAGTTGCTGCTGGCTCCAAAGCGGCCCACGAGGACCGAGAGAAGGTCCTGGTGCTGGAGGTGCAGGCGGACCAAAAAACCTCGCCAAGTTGCTGCGACCATCAAGCTGGAACTCGCGCGGCCAAACTCTGATCGGAATGATTTTAGCGACTGCCCCGACTCTACCAGTCCCCTGAGCACTGGAGATTCTGAGCTCCCTTGGAAGCTCGAGGCGATCATTGACCTCCAGCAGCAAGCGAAGAGGCCCAAAGTTTTCCCCGGAAAGGCTCTCGGGATCGACCTCAGCCACATTGCCGAAGCCGGTGAAGCATTTCTGGATTTTTCCATCGTACCAATGTTCAATGGGGAAGTCCAGGACGGCGACGAAAGCCAGCCAAGTCGGAATGCGGAAGAAACGGTCAGAGGTTTCCTCCGGTTTCAGTAGATGCAGCTCATGGCCATCAAAAGAGATTGGAGAAAGAAGGTGGAGGGATTCCTGTTCCGGGAAGGAGGCGCAACGAAGGATCAAGGCTCCCCGGGACGAGGGAAGGAGGTCCACAGGGAGTAAAGGGGCGACAGAGCGAAGAGCATTGCGAATGAAGGCGCTGACCTCCAGCATTTCAACTGGCGGTTCGATGAATGCGAGCAGCAGACGTTCGCCGAGCTCAGGTCGTCCTGGGGAGACCCAAGCGTCGGCATAGGCTGGACGCCCCCGCTGCCAAGAGTCGCCTTCGGAACTGGAGTCGGAACCGGGGAAGTCCCCGCTTTCTGCCTCATCGTCGGACGAGCCGAACGCCGCGTTGGTGCCGCGGTCCGCCAGGTCAGGCAAAGGCTGGTGAAGATCCTGACCAGGCGACCGACGTGACGGCGACAACATCGGCCCTCGTGAGCCCCCCGCGCCCGCATCGCCCCTAACAGGCGACAATGGCGACGTCGGCTCGCTCAAACCTCCCGCGCCCGCGCCACCCCCGGAGCCGCGACCCGACTCGGTGATGAACTTGTCGATGCAGAGCGGCTCGGTGGGGTGGGGCTCTTGGGCAAGCGCGAGGAGGGACTGCTGGCCGAGCGCTTCGATGAACCGAGGGCCAGAGGAGCTTGAGGCCACCATGTTCTCCGGCAGGAAGGCGACCGATGGCTGGAAAGCGAAGTCCTCCAACTGAGCTTCGGCAGCTACCGGGGTTGGCGAAGGCGGTGAAGCCGGGGGCGATTGCGGGGAGGTTGGAGCCGGAGCAGAGTGGGCGCGCGTCGCCCTTGCCCTAGCAGCCCCCGGGGTGCGAAGGCGGTTGGCCGCCGCACGAATCAACCGGCGGAAGGGCATCTTGCAGTCTGGACTGCGGTGGCCGGACACGAAGCACAGGCGGCAGCGCACCGGGTCACGGCAGTCTTCGACAACGTGATCAGAGGCGAGGCAGCGAAAGCACCCGTTGCTGGGGGGCCGAGGCTTAAGGGTTTTGACGAGGGAAGGAGCAGGCGGTGCATGGGTACGCGCGACCTGCAGATAAGACCGAGGCCGCTGCGCATTGAAGGAGCACGCCTGCACCATACCTGCTGCCTTACCAGGGACAAGACCGCGCGGCGCACCCCCAGCAGGAGACAGGAGGGGGAAGCAGGGGAAAGGGATGGGCGGCAGGGATAAAAGATTTCCGGGTACAGATCCCAGCTGCGGCGCAACAAAGCCCTGAGCAGCTGGCAGGCTCTCTTTGCCAAGGTCAACTGTAGTCAATACGGTAGTTGGGGTCGTACAACCTGCAGTGACTACAGGAGGTTTTGGTACAGCAGAAGGTAAGCATTGAAACGCCCTCTCCGCCGCGGCGAGAGAAGGATGAAGGTGGAGCTCAACGTCGGCGATGCGCAGAACACCGAGGACTAGCAGCACATTCGCAATGTTCCTGGAGGACACAACGAACTCGAACACGCCGTCTACAATGCGCCGTACGTCTAGGCGACTCGGACAAGGAGCCAACAGGAAACGGAGCGAGTTTCTGATGAAGAACGTATTGAAACGACATAGGCGAGAGGGAGGAGTTACCCAGATAGGAACCGGCGAGGAGGATGGTGCGAGGAGGTTCGGCACCACGGTGGAGAAGTGGTCAGCAAGAATCCTGTTCTGAAGCTCGAGGCGGGCAGAGGCAGGAGGCACGACGACGACGCGACGACGCTCGGCGTTGAGGTCGTGGACAACAAGACGACGCCTAGGGGGCGGCGTTGGCGCGGCACGGCTCACGGGGAGAGGTGGCGGCGGTGGTGGTGGAGGCGGGGGTGGGGGTGGTGGGGGTGGCGGAGGCGGTGGGGGGGGGTGGGGGTGGCGGAGGCGGTGGTGGAGGAGGCGGAGGTGGTGGCGACGCGAGGTCGCCCGGAGAAGGCGACGCGGGGTCGCCCATCCTTGCAAGGACCTATGTGTTTGTCACCGCCAGCTGTGTCCTTTTCCTATGCCTGTTTAAACTGGATTGGAAGGAGAGTAAAATAGTAGGTCTGAAAAGTAAGTTTGAAATTAAAGAAATTATTGCAGAGAAGCGAAAGTTATGCATTCATGCATAACTCTCGAATCTAGACTAGATACATGGATCGTCAATGATAATTATGAAATGTTGTTCATTAGCTTTGTTTTGTTTTGTGATAATCTTCTGCACATTCAATTGTTGACTTGGATGACCAGGGATCTTAAAAAAACTAAGAAGTTTTGCTGTCATTCCACCTTCAATCATTATTTGCAATCCAAATATGACCTCTGCAGATATTGAAGTTGAAAGCAGCAACTCCAAGCATATAACAGATTTGGATAATAAATCAGGAATGAAGGGGCTGGCTATATCTTCAACAAATGCTAGTTCCCCACCCGAAAACTCCATCGTGAGTTCCCGACAATCAGGTGAGAGTTCATTGCAAATTAATTGATGACTTATTGACAGGCATCAATTAATTTGCTTTGCTTCCACCATTAAATCTGGAAAAAGTGGCATGCCGAACTTCAAATATGAATGAGTTTACTGTATCAGGCAGCGCATAATATAGCAGAATGGTTTTCTTCCTTTGATTTCTTCCTTTCCAGCAGTTACAGATACTGAAGTTCCAAAGCCTAAGAGCAAGATATACTGTGACGACAAGAGTAAAGATGATGGCTTCCCTTATGCAAGGCCAATCATCTGCCAAATGTCTGGTGATGTGCGAGTTTCTCCTGAAAGTTCATCAGTTGCTCTTAATACGCCAATGCTACAAGGCGAGGAAGAGCGGCGGATTACCCCATATGCTCGCAAGGACGATTCCTTGCTATCCCTTGTAAGAGAAGTGGTCATCAGAGCAGTTGCAAATGAAAATGATGCTCCCAAATGCAGCATCAGCCATGATGTCCCAGCAGTTATCTTCTCAGTTGGTGGCTATACCGGAAACTTCTTCCACGACATGTCTGATGTGCTGATCCCACTATATCTAACTTCCTTTCAGTATAAAGGTCGAGTAAAATTCTTCATTACAAACTACAAGCAGTGGTGGATTCAGAAATATAAACCAGTGCTACGGAGGCTATCGCATCACGACATAATCGATTTTGACTCTAACAAGGATGTCCACTGTTTTCAGCATGTAATCCTCGGCCTGACGAGGGATAGGGATCTCATCCTTCGGCCACATCCCACGAGAAACCCAAAGGGGTACTCGATGCTTGACTTCACAAGATTCTTGCGCCACTCATATGGCCTCAAAAGGAACAGGCCATTGGTCCTCGGTGAGCAGCCTGGCAAGAAACCAAGAATGCTGATCATATCAAGGCGAGGCACGAGGAAGCTATTGAACCTTCGTCAAGTGGCAGCCACATCAAGGGCGTTAGGCTTTGACGTGATCATCTCCGAGGCCAGGGGAAACTTGAAGAGGTTTGCAACAATGGTGAATTCATGCGACGTGCTCCTAGCAGTCCATGGCGCCGGCCTCACCAACCAGGTCTTTCTCCCACCACAGGCGGTGGTGGTCCAGATAGTTCCATGGGGGAAGATGGACTGGATGGCCACCAACTTCTACGGGCAGCCAGCGCGTGGCATGAACCTGAGGTACCTGGAGTACTACGTCTCTGAAAAAGAGAGTAGCCTTGCTCAGAGGTACCCAAGAGACCACTTGGTGTTCAAGGACCCCATGGCAATCCATGGTCAGGGATGGAATGCGTTGGCAGACATTTTTATGGCACAGGATGTGAAACTAAATATCAGGAGATTCAGGCCTACACTTTTACAGGTTCTGGACCTTCTTCAGGTCTAGCATGATAGAGACATAACAGTTTTGTTTTCTTCCTTGTATCATATAATGTTCATTCTTTGTCAGTTAATTCTTTTTTCTGACACAAAATTAATATAGTTGTAACCATTTGTTTGTTTTAGCTTGTTGCTTTCAGTAGTCGTCATTGTATACGACCCTCTTGCTCTTGGATCCCGTCGCTCAGTTGTTCACTTTGTACTACCCAGTCTAGATTATTATTCTTTTTAATATAATCCGCAGCTCTTATGTCTCATTCTTTCAAAAGAAAATGTAATTGTAAACTTATATTGTGTAATAGAACGGAAGTACAGCACGGCAAGTCAGTAAAACATAGTCAGGTTGGCAAGTACCATCACTACCATTCGATCTCTATTGATGAACAGTCTATATTTTTTTACTACCGTAAAACTTGTATTTACTTAAATCGGATAAATTCTAAAGTGTATAACGCTATGTACTATGAGCACTGGCACACGTTCGGGCATTAGCACCGGTCGGGAAGAGCCTGTTGCTCCGGTTTCCGAGCCGGTGCTGCCCTTCCGGGACTAAAGGCCCACCCTTTAGTCCCGGTTCGGAGAACCGGAGCTAAAGCCTCCCCTAACACCGGTGTTAAAGGGTCCTGCCAGGGCTGCCACGTTGCAGGACCTTTTAACACCGGTTGAAGAGTTTCTTTTTTTTGTTTCACTTCTTCGGTTCTGTTTATTGTTTTTATATAATAATAATAGGTTTTTCAATATATGTTTTTGCTGATACAATAATATATTTATATTACACGCATATTAAGCATATATAAATGAAAATTATAGGCTTAGCTTAATAATTAAGCTTTGCCTATAATAAAATGAATAGGCTACATCAAAAATTAAATAGATATGTAAAAAGCTTTATATATATATAGTTTTATATGTACAAAATTCGTAACACATATATACATAGAGTTTTTTCTCCCAATGTCTACAAACGATACAAATGATCATCATTGTTTGGAATAAGAGTTTCGTTGCCGTTGAAGTGAAACTCGCCGTTTGGATTGATCACTTGCTCGCGGAGAAATCCTGCTATCGTCTCTTGGATAGCTTTGATTCGGTCTTTTTTAATGACCTTTTCCCTCAACCATTCCGTCTTTAATTTGAAATAAATAAAAAAGGTATTAGTTATCTAAGTTATTCAATATAATTCAGGAGATAATAAAAAGAGACATGTAACGTACTCTGAGCGTCTCTGTGGGTGTTTGATTGACTTGTGCCATCATAAATTTGCACACGTAATATGCACATAGATTGTTCCCCCTTCTTGTCTTAAACACCATTGTACGATATATATATATATATATATATATATATATATATATATATATATATATATATATATATATATATATATATATATATATATATATATATATATATTCACGACCACGACAATAAGAAGGCTAAAAGTTAGCGAAAGTTTGCTAGCTAGTAGAACTTACTTGTGGATGTATTATGTTAAGCGGCACTTTACATCCACTGAGATGTTCACGGTCAATGAATCTTTTCCAAACCCTACACACAGCCATTGTGGATCGTGAACTAATAATTACAGAGTCATATTATGATATTCTTCTAGCTGAGATCGACATTACGTACCTTTGAATAATGTTTACCATTTGTTGATAATTTTCTTGTGGTTTTCTCATTGAGTCAAAGATTATCAACCGGTTCTTGGGAATTTCAATGACTATGAGTATCCAGTGAAAGCTGTTTACATACACATATATATAGTCAGGCCTATATATAACTATATAAAACTTATCTCGAGTAATAATTATTAAAATAAAATATGCATGCACTTAATAACTATATAACTCACTCGAAGTTGAAGGGGAAGTGTATTTTTTGTTTTTCTTTTTGGTTCACAAAGAACCTCATAAGATTAGTGCTGACTTCTGTCTCATGAGCTGTTGTCCACACTGTCTGCGGAGCCTTGAAAACAATATAAGGGTCAACGAACCCAATACTATTGTCATTTCTTATTCTGAGCTCTCTCATTTGGTGCCTGCAAGTGTGTAAGGATTATATACATGTAATTAAAGAAGTTAGAAGTATAATAAAAAGAAAAAAATACTTACACACAAAAGCAGCCGACAAGAGATTTGTCAAGAGCGTCGAGGTGACATAATTGGTGCAATTCTTCGAACTGCACGTATATGAGGTCATCTCCACGGAAGTAGTGATGTTGTCTAATACAAACAGAAATCCAATTCTCTCCTCTTTTAGACGCCTCAATGCACAATTTGTTTATTGCAAACATTTGTGTGCCGAGCTCATGTAAACGCTGAGAGTCGAATAGACTCCTGCCCGGTTGATATCTTGCCCTCCATTGATCAACTACCTCAGCTTTTTCAAATGTTTGGCATCCAAGAATGGCGACAATTTCTTCCATATTTAAACCGCTCTGTCCAAAGTAACGCTCAAGCGAGTCTAGCTCAGACAACACTAAGGATTTCTTTGGCATCAAGTCTTCATTTGAGCCGTATTGATTTAGCACAATCAAAGGGGGCACCGGTTTTGATACTTGTCCGAGCTGTGGGACCCCCTTTCCTACTTTCTTCCTAGGCTGTGAAGACTTGACCAGAGACCGCTCATAGTCTGAAAGTGCTGGCTTTTTCTAAGCTTCACGTTGCTTCTTTTGCTGGTCCGCCACCTTCTGCCTCAGTTCCGATGGCTTTACATAAAAGTACGGCTTTTCTGGGTTTAGCCATTTTTTTCTATCCTCTTTCAATTTATCAAATACTGAAATACACTGGGTTTTTTACGATCCGGACACTTGTAGAATATACGACCCTTGTTTACTCCCTCTTTCGACACTTTGTACTCCATCACAATCTTCTGCCCACACTTGCCACAAGTAATGAGAGGGAGTTCCGGCCGGTATCGCTTTTGAACCCGTTGAGAGACCGAAGACCCGGTCACGGTTGCCATCTACTATCCATACTCAATTTTTAAATAATTATAAATTTCACATTTACTAGTAAACATGTATGATTAAAGAAGAACCTAATAATATCCTTTATTTGTCTAGTTACTTCAACAAATCTTCTAAATTATACAATGGACATTATGTAGTAATAAAAATAAATCTAGTGATATTAACAAACCAATTAATTTGAACTATCCTACTTTCTAATATCATAAAAAGATACTATAATTCATTCTTGCAAACTACATTAATACTAGGTCAACCATAAAATATGGTATATATATATATATGGATACTAATTCATGTGAATGATTCAAAATAACAAAGTGGATTTGAGCTAAAAATAATGGGAACATCACAAGCCAAAAACAACATGAAAAAAACAAGAAAGACAAAAGTTAGTCACCTCCAAACACGAGGAAACGATGTCGGAGTCGAAGAAGATCAACGATGGGCGTCGGAGATGAAGAACAAATGAAGAACAAGGAAGAAGAAGCTCCAAGAACAACAATGGTGAATGGTGCTCTCAGTTTCAAATGGGCAGAGAGGAGGAGGGATCCGGCCTATAAACCGGACCGGTTCAGGGCAAAAACCGGTGCTAAAGGGTGACCCTTTAGCACCGGTTTGTGTCACAAACCGGTGCTAAAGGTTTTGCCTCGGCCCGTGGCGCTGGCCGGTGCTAAAGGGGACCCTTTAGCACCGATTTGTAACACGAACCGGTGCTAAAGGGTCCCTGCCCCGACAGCACCTGTCAGTAGCCGTTGGGCAGGACCCTTTAGCACCGGTTCATGTTACGAACCGGTGTTAAAGGGGTCTTTAACCCCGGGCCGAAAAAGGCCGAGGTTTTTTGCCATTTTAGGCATCGACCAATGTCTCATTCTATAGTAGTGCAGTAATTAACTCCGCATGGAAAATTAATTGACAAAAGAAAATATGCGTATGACGTGTGGGCCAAGGTGCTAAGAAAATGCGGCAATGCCGTAACTATGGCAGCGAACCAAACAACTACTAGAAAAACTATGGCACGATTAACCTGTGGCATGGCATGTTTTGGTCACCAACTAAACAAGCCCGTTTGCAGCTACGCTGAGTCACAACACCCATAGGCTCAGGTTCGGTCAGCATGAGTGTTATGGCAACATGCAACAATGAAGGTTTTGTAGCTTCAAAGTGTAACCAACAACGTATTGTTGCAGGATACAACATAATGAGGACAATGTGGACCTATATTTGATGTTTGTCATATGTGAAAACGAGAAGATTGTAGGAGTGAGGGATGAACGGAATGAGGATGGAAAAGAAGAGGTGTCCGAAAACGAAGAGGCGACACACGGAATGTAGAAGAAGAGGGGGTAGGCAGGAGATAGAGTGAAGGACCACAACAACTCCCTATACTTTAAGACCAAGTATACTAGCAAATATGTCTATATGTTGCTACATATATATAAATGTATTATGGGCCCCTTCGGCTTCGCTCCTAGCATCAATTTCACTCTTAGCATCCGTGAAGCCTTACCAAACACTTAAAAATGCAACTAGATTCTGGTGGGAAGCTAACGAGAATCAATTCTCCATTTTACACTATGAGCTGGGAGCTAAAAATCTGCTCTCTACCGTTTCCCATTGCTCCGCATTTTACCACATGAATTACTTCAGAATTGATTCTCACCTGCTCTGTACCTTGCTCCCCACCAAAATCACTCCTTAGGAGAAATATAAAGTGAAGCTCTATCAAAGAGGCCACATATTTCTAATACAGTATGAAATGCAATATACAAATGAAATGAAAAGAACAGTAGAGGACCAAGGCAATTTTAGTTAAGCCGAAACTTAAAAAGAAGCCCATTAAGAACTGCAAGCCCAACTTAGCCGTAGGCCGTGGCGTGCGTGCTCTGCACACGGGCTTATCCTGATAGGCCCTCAACCTCAAGGCCTTGGCCTTGGCCGCGACAAGTTGGCATAGCGCTTCACCTGAATTTTGATGGTGCCCTCATGGTACTGTACAGTCTGTGGATCCCCCCCCCCCCCCCCCCCCCCCCCCCTCTCTTCAACAATTAGAAGATCATCGCTATTGTAGCAATAAAGCCAAAATCGAGTGAAGCTCCACCAAAAAAGGATGTGAATTAATCCCCTTTTCTCATCATCTTATACTCGAGATTGATCTAGTAGTAGGTGCATGCACGTTACGGACACCTAAAACAATAATATGAGGATACACAAAAACGAATATACATGCTGGACGGTATATACTCTCTAGTCTCTACATGCACGCGTGCAGGTAGCTATCGGGGAACACGCCGCAATATATAGCTACTACGTCGTCGTGAGGTTCTGGAACGCCTGGAGCAGCACCACTCTGAAGCGGTCGACGTCGAGCGTGACATCCTGTCCGATCAAGAAGGTGTGCCTCAAGAACTTGAACCCTTTCCTGTGCAACGCAGTCGGGTTGGTGAAGATCTCGTGGTCGCTCGGGTACTTGTCCCTGAGCGAGCTCTCGTGCACGGCGATCTCGTACTGGACGTACCGGAGCCCCATGGCCTCCGCCGGGTCGCCGAAGTCCATCCGCGCGATCCACTGCAGCCCGCCCCACGGCACCACCTGCACCACCGTCGCCCCCCGCGGCAGGAACACCATGTTGGTCAGCCCGGCGCCGTGCACGCCCACCACCGCGTCGAACGAGTTGATGCGCCGCCCCACCTCCGCGATGCCGTCGTCGCTCTTGCTCACCTCCAGCTCGCTCACCACGGCCTCGAACCCCACCTCCTCCGCCACGCGCGCGACGGCGTCCGCGTTCAGTAGCCGCCGGGTGCCGCGGCGGGCGACGATCAGCAGGCGAGGCTTCGGCTTCTTCGTGCCCGTGGCGACGGCGTCGCTGCTGGGGCGCGTGGTGACCGCGTCCCGGGGCAGCGAGAGCGCGCGCCGGAGGAACCGCGCGAAGTCGACCATCCCGACACCGACCGCGTCCGGGCCGCTGCTGCGCTCATCCCGCTCGTCGATCATGAGCTCCCGGTGCGCGGCGCGCAGGCCGACCACGACGTGGCCGAAGCAGTGCGTCTCTTCCCCCGGCGCCGTGGCGGCGAGGTCGAGCGGCGGGTGGCGCGAGAGCCCGCGCAGGACGGCGTCGTACTTGGCTAGCCACCGGGACGGTCCCGCTCCGGCGTCGGCGACGACTAGGCGGACGACGCCGCCGTAGCGCTGCGCGGTGCCGTAGAGCGGCACGATCACGTCGGTGAAGTCGTGGAAGAGGTTGCCCGCGTACCCGCCGATGGAGAACACCACCGCCGGCTCGGCGTGCGTCGCCGTGCAGCGCGGCGCGTCGGCCGTCGTCGTCCGCACGGTGACCTCGGTGACACGGCTCATGCTCGTGGCGTCGCCCTTCCGTGCGTACGGCCGGACCTTGTACGTCGGCGCGTTTGCGTCGCCCGTTGGGTCGACCACGATGAATGCCGAGGCGTTGGCATCCAAGCGGATGTCGCCGGTGAAGTCACAGACATCAGATCGTGAGCCCGAAAGGTCGCACAGTGGTTGCCGCTGCTGGTTCACCAAGGCTGCAGCTGCACGTGTCATGTCGTCTCCTGTTGAAGACGCAAGTACAAAATTACAAAATTACTTAAAATTGACTTAAATAAAAACATAGTATTTCATGAATTAATCTAATAACTCTTATTCCGTATCACAAATATTTAAATTTGACCAACTTAAAATCATTGAGCTTCTCAAAAAGCGATTATTGTAATCTAGTACTTTTTGAGAGACGGAAAAGGCTACATGCATGTCGTTAATGTGCATCGGGATTAGAAAATTCATAATAAAGTTTAGAATTTTCCGTGCATGACTCCAATGAAGGCCAAAAAAAAGAAACCTTGACGTTGGTGGTGAGGAGACGTCGCTTGCACGGCGGGTTCCGCGGTGGTTCCGGTGGCTGCGGTCCGCAATTTGTCTTGGTCCGGGTCCGCATCCTCGGCGGCTTTAAGGAATTGCAAGGTCAAATGTTTAGAGCCTAATCCGTCATCCGTGCATTGATGGACTAGTGTCGTTCCACTTTTGGAAAGACGTACACGCGAGTACCTACCTGGCTTTGCTTGCTCGTCGGAGTTCGATGTCGCGTCGGCGGCGGCTGCGGCGGTGGCGCTGCTCTCGAGCTCTGCTTCCTCAGCCTCCGCTTCTCTCTCGACGTTGTTGCCCTGTTCTCCGATCACTGATTCGTCTGCTTCTGTGACTGCTGCCTTTTCGTTGCTCTGCTGAGCAAGCTGCTTCAGTTCGCCCTCGCCGCCGTCGCCGCCTCTGTCCCCCTGCGATGGCCGGAAGTCGCCTCGGCCTGAAAGCAAAAAGGGCACCCAGTGATGAGTCTAAGCAAAATGCTTCTGCTTCATCGATTAACTAGTCCATGGTGATTTCAAAGACGATGCACGAAGATGCCCAGAAAATCAGAATGTAAAAATTGGTGCTGGTAGAGCTGCTCAAACAGAAAGCAGAAGCAGAAGCACACTTACGAGTGTCGACGACGAAGGTGGCGTTGTAGCGGGAGGAGAGGGTGAAGACGACGAAGAGGAGGAAGCAGCCGACGGCGACGGACAGCAACCTGATACCCACCTGCTGCTGCTTCTTGTCGCCGCCGCCGCCGCCGGCTTTCATGGCCGGTCCGCGGGACGACGCATACATCTCGCTTCTTGTCAATCCACCCAAGAGAAGAAAAAAAAAAAAAGAGAGACAGAAATGTGGAAGACAGAGCTCACTGGAATGGAATCCGATCCCTGGTTGTACTTGAACCTAGCGTGCCTAATGCATCCAAGAAGTATCAAATGGAGGTGAGATCAGGAGTGCAGATCCAGGGATCCAGGCATCCCGGCTCGCTTATTATAATTGCTTTGCTCTCCATCCATGTGCCTATATATTTCCATGCGCGCATCACGAGCCGACTGCCGAGAGTCGTAGGGTGGAGACAGATCTTCTCTCATTTCCTTAGTATTTCACCGTACCTTCACCCCCATTGCCAGCCTAACACTGCCAACCTACACTACAAACGTGCATTGTATTTTGTATAGTACTGACCAAACGTAGAGAATACTACTAGCAGCCATGCATGACCACGAGGCTTTGAGTGAGCGGCAGACAGACAGAGGCGCACTCGAGTTGTACAGAATTCAAGTGCCTCTCCCCCCACGTTTTAGTGGAGTGTTTAACTGTAACGTCCAGGTCTGAGACAAATATAGGAGTAGAAGCCTGAATTTAGGCTCCAACTCGTCCGGATCGGAGAAGGCCGACACGGGTCAAAACAGAAGACCGAATTAGGCTCGAAAACGTGGAGTCGGCGAGGTCGCTGTGTCTCTTGGCTTCTCGGATCGGAGCCATGCATGCTATGTGCGGCGACGGCGAGCCGTTGTCCTGTTCGGCCACGGCCGGTCGCAGTCGCAGCTGCTGACGGATGCTATGGGTGTCAGCAAGGATAGTTTGCGAGGCCAAACCACCATGATTACAAAAACGCAGCCGGCGAACCTTTTTTTTTTTTTTTTTTGAGATCGTGCAACGCACGTCTTTCATTAAAGCAGCAGAGCAGTTTAAGTACATAACAAAGACACGCAAATGGGAAGCCTAAGCTTTACCAAGCCCTAAAGCAACACGAAACTGAAAAAACTGCTGAAACTGAAAAAAATATACTATACGAAGTCCAGGCTGCGCGACGTCGCGGCCATCGCATCCCTGCGCTGGACCAAGACCCGCCAAACGGTTGTTGCTTGCTGCCAGCCACAACCTTGCTTCGTCTTCAATCTTCTTAGCGAGCTGCACCGGCGACGCAGCCGGCGAAACTCGATCGGGGTGTAGTCTACTCGGAGGCGAGACAGGGCATTATTGGGCATGCAAAGCGCGCAGCCTCTGTGAAGGCCGTATATGACCCCAAAGTGGGCACCACCACAGATTTGTCCCCGACAACTCGAATTATGTAGACTGCTAAAAATTGAAGCTAAGGCCTTGTTTAGTTTGTGAAAAGAAATTTTTTTAGATGCCACATCAGATATATCGATACATATTATAAGCCATGATAAAAAAGTATTGTTGGCTGATTTGTTATGAGAAAAACATTATTGAATGAGTGGCAGATTCGGCTGATAAGCTCAAGTGAATAAGCTGATAGATTAATCAAAAAATAAATTACATAGCTCGTTTGGAAATTGTGAGACGAATTTATGAAGACTAATTAATCCATCATTAACACACGTTGGTTAGTAATTATAGCAAATCATAAGTACTAATTAGGCTTTAAAGATTCGTCTCGCGATTTACAATCAAACTCTGCAATTAGTTTTTTATTTACATTTAATACTCCATGTATGTGTTGAACGATTTTGGATGAGTGAAATGTTTTTGGGTGGGAAACTAAACAAGGCCAAATGTACCATTAAACAACACGATTGCTCAGGTACGTAGATTTATGGAATTTAATCAATCAAATGGTAAAGGAAAATAACGGAACAGGGAAAAAAAATAGAAGATGCAAAGTGAGAGTATAGCGAATTTTGAATGGCTTGGCCCAGAAGAGCCTACGAGCATATGGACTGGGCCATTTTTTTATCAGTGCGGCCTATGACTAACTGGGCTCTTGCAGGATGCAGACAAAAAAATTTATTTCTATTCTTAAAATATATTTGTGCATATTCTTCCATTTATCTAGAGCTAAATCTAATTTATAAAAGTTTCTAGATATATTTTCACAACTTCTAAATATTTTATTTAATTTTCTATTTTCCTAATTTCTCTCTAGAAATTTTCTAGTTTTTTATGAAGTTTAGAGATAATTTTTCACGGTTTAATGACTTTATCAGGTATTTATTGGATTTTTTATATATTTACAAAGGTTAATACCACCTGAAATCCATTATAATCAGGGTAGGAGGTAGTTTAAAGTGTTTAATAGTTGAGAAAAACATTGAAACTGATAGCTTTTATAATGAGAAGGAAACAATACAAACTCTAGTGACACTGTTCAAGAGGCAAAAATGACACGGTTTAAAAACTTTATTGCATATTTATTGGATCGGAACTGCTAGCGCCCGGACGTCCGGCGTCAACAACGCGTCCGGACGCCGAGCCCCCCCACCCGCGCCACAGAAAAGAAAAAAAACCATTTGCCTCTAACCAACTCACCTCTGCCCCACTCGTCCCACCCGGAAGACCGTTTCTTATCCGCTCCATCCCAACCAACTTACCCCTGCCACGCTCGCCCCACACAAAGGATCGCACTTCGTCCGTTCTTCGTGCAAGGAGCCCATCCTCCGCCCCCACGAGCATGGGATCCGCCCTGCCCCTCGCTTTGTCAGCCCCTAGCAGATCTGCCTGCCGCTAACTCGTCCCTACAACCTATCCCCATATTTGACGTTGCAACACAATATGTATAATAGTGCAACAACACCTGACATACTGCTACAACAAACAAGTTGAAGTAGCCGAAACATCATAAACACCGTATTACAACAAACAAGAATAATTGCTGCAACAGCATGCAAACAACTGCTACAACATACAGATTGAAGTATTGGATGAACAACTGAAACACCATAAATATAGTATTACAACAACAAAGAACGGCTGTTGCAACAACATGTAACAACTAATACAACAACGTAGGTTGAAGCATTAGATGGAGCAACCGAAACACCATAAATATAGTATTACAACAACAAAGAACGGCTGTTGCAACAACATGTAACAACTAATACAACAGCATAGGTTGAACCATTAGATGGAGCAACCAAAACACCATAGACATAGTATTACAACAACATCGACCAACTGTTGCAACAACATGCAACAACTAATACAACAGTGCAGATTAAAGCATTGGATGGAGCAACTAAAACACCATGGACATAGTACTACAACAACACCGAACAAATATTGTAACAACATAAAACAAACTACTACAACATGCAGACTGAAGCAACTGAAACAACATCTCAAAACACAAAACTGCAACAACGACTAAAACCTACTGCAACGTCTAGATAGAACCATTGCAACAATGACGAGATCTGAACCCGAGAGCTCGCCGGAACCGTATCCTACTGCAACATCACCTGAAAAACATACTGCAAAAAACCAGAGAACACCATTACAACACGTACGAGCACTGAATCCCAAGAGCTCACCGAAACCCTGGCTAACACAATATCCCGTAGATCTAGATCCAGAGGAAGAGCAGGAGGAGCAAGAGGTGGAGGAGGAGCAGAGGAGGGCTCAGATCCAGATCCACAAAGAGGAGAGAGGGAAAAGGGAGAGAAAGGCTTCAGATCCAAATCCCTCCCCACCTACCTCGTCGGAGCCGCGTCGTTGTCTCCATCTCCAGATGCATGGAGGTCACGAGAGCGAGGGAGAAAGAGAAGAGAGGAAGGGAGTTGCGCCGCTCACTGAAAGCTGCCACCGTCGTGCTCTACTCCGGCGGCATGGAGAGCGTGTGGGTCGCAGCGGGGAGGAAGGGAGAAAAGGGGGGAGGAGCGGCTCGCGCATGGCAGAAAGTGCGGCCGCATGTGTGAGCGGTGGAAGTGGCAGCGAGATGTGAGAGAAGAGTGGAGATGAAAAAAATGAGTGGATGGGAAGGCGTGGGGGAGCAACAAAATGAGTGTCCGGACGGTCGGACGTCTTATAGGTACCATTATCGTTATTGGATTTTTAACATATTTAGATAGGATAGTACCGACCTGAAATCCATTATAACCAGGTTAGGAGGTAGTTTAAATTGTTTTCAAGAGTTGAGAAAAACATTGAACTTGATTTCATAATGAGAAGGAAACATAAACTCTAGCGATGGTTCATCAAGAGGCAAAAATGATGTTGTCTGCTTCATTTTAGGTGTTTGTTTGGTTCACTTGTTTTATACTGTGACATGATCATAGCATCAACCACTTAGATTAGTTGTTTATATATTGTCGTTCGATTTGGGCGTTAACGTTTTAGGTGCCCGCCTGTTCAAGCAAGGGCGAAGCTAGGTAGTGAATAGGTGGGTGCAAATGCGTCATCTAAAAAAATGTAAAAACAATTGTTTTTGTGTTTTTATCAAACCTTCCCATGTATGTACATGTATTCTCCACCGTACACGTCTATACACCTACATAAAAATGCATACCCTCTAATTTACTCTAACCTCACTACTATACTCAACCAAAGAAAACTAGTAGTCACGTGTTCCATTTCCATTGCGGTTCTTTATTCGTTCAATCGGTCAAAGGGCACCTAGTTTAAAAACAGTAAACCTCCTACGTTTTTGCCACTTTTACTGATGTGGCACGCCACGTTGGCGAGCCAGCGCGGCAGTGCTGCTAGAAGACCCAACTTGGCACGGGAAAAGACCTATTTACCTCTGTTGTTTCTCAGTAGTATGTCGTCATAGTTTTATGGACATTAAATATGTTGATGTGATATTGTATTAATCAGGCCCGTAGCCAAGAATTTTAGGCCCTGGTGCGAATCATACAAGTGGGGTCTTATAGAGCAATACAAATAACTAAAGTGCATTTGATTATTATATTATATAAAGTCTGTTTTCTCACAATATCAAGAACCACAGACAAGCATTGATGCTAAAATATTAAATACTGAATGTGAACCTTACCGATATCTTCTTAACTTGGAATAAAAACCCAACAAAACAAATAAAAAAACAAAAAACATATGACAAATGTTACTAATTAGCTAAGCAAGTAAAGGATATGTACGTGGGATTAGAGATCGCCGAGTTGCTGCACATGTGGTCTACAAGAACAGGCGGCAGCTACATCAGTTCAGCTTCCACACTTCGACTCCTACACTTGAGCCCACGTAAAGCTACCAGGCCGGCATGCTGCAGCAGGGAAAAAAACAAAAACCAAAGGACCCATAAAGCCATACTAGCCTCTTGAAGCCCAGTCGAAGGGGCCCTTGAATTTTGGGGGCCTAGTGTTGTCGCCCCACTTGCACTGGCCCAAATACGGGCCTGGTATTAATGAAGAGAGAGCTGAAGAATTTTATTAGAGTAGAGAGAATTTCATGAGGATGAAACTCTTCTACACTGTTTCTAAAATATGATGTGTGAAAACTGGATCATAAAACTCCCACTGAGGATGCCCTTAAAGTAGGTACAATAATAGGCTTATAGCCAAGCTAATGATGATGTGGAGGAGATAAGACAAAAAAGAGATGATAGTTTGGCTCTCATGCAAGCACCAAGCTAGGCACGGATACATAGGTAATAGTAGGCTCAAATAGCAAGTGTTGTGAGGAGAACATAAAAGAGAAGGTGTCTTAGAGACAACTTCCTATATAACTTGGCTCTAATCACTTGACTTAGAGTCAAGCACTTGCTCTATTATTGACCTTGATCTTAGTTGCCATAATCTCTTAGAGTAAGAGCAATTCCCCACCATGTGCGTCAGCGATCCATTCCTTGTCCTGCACAATTGGCAGACTGGATTCACTTGTCCTCCCGCTTAATTATTCGATCCATTGGTAGGAGCTTCCTTTGTAGTAATAACCAAAGTAAGAACTTGCATTTATTTTCGACCATTACTTTATAAATTTTGTCCCATGAGTAGTCCCGTACGAACCCTTTGAACCGCATCATATATGCTGATATTAATGAGTATTGGCCATCTGCGCCATTGTATTTGATCTGGTTGTGAGTTGAGCTAAATCTATTTTAGTTGTTGGTGTCACAACTCAACAAATTGTCTAATCTATGCGCCATTTGTCATCCGTCTAAGCCCGCGTATCCAACTTTTTCAGTTCATAGCAGCATGAACTGTTTCATTCTTGTGCCATGCAGGTAGCATAGAGGTGTGATGTCTTTAGGTGTTAATCCATTCAGCCAGTGATCATGCTAAAAGCTGATTTTCAGGCCATTGCTGACACTGTGATATGTGTGCATGCTCGGAGCAAGTCCTGTTCTATTTTAGATGATTCAATATGCAGTCCTAATGTCCTATCCATGGTTTGTGGTCATTGGTCCACGTGTACCACATCAATTAGCATCGTGCCTGAGCTTCACGAATGTGAGCACATCGTGGAGTGTGGGGATGGACGCACTTGCCGCGTGATGTGGGGAATCGATCAGGTGTCCATTGTAATTGTGAACATATAAAAGGAAAAAAAGGAGAACAGAAATGCTACGGCTTTTTCCACAACATCAAATCGGTCTTAGCTTTTGTTGTGTTCCAAATATCCGCGTGTGCTGTACTGCTATGTTCTTCGGTGAGTTCGCCGAGAGATATAGCTAACAATTACTACCATCTATCAGACTCCGGCGCATGGCGAGGCGCTCCCCGATGCACCGCTCGTGCCACCTGCAGGATGCCCTGTGTCTGCGCTAAGCGGTGGCGAGCGCATCGATCGGATCTTGAGGCTAGTGGTCCGGCCGGCGAGAACATGAGCTCATGGAAGGATACACAATACACTCGAATGCTTGGAACACGAGAGTGTTTTGGCGCTGTGGTAATAAGCGACATCTTTTCTATTATTGTTTCCATTCATTTACAACTACAGCAGGCACACGATCGGTTTCATTCATGTCGCGGGCAAGCACGCCTATCCTCATGCTCCACGACGCATTCACATCTGCAAACCCAGGCGCAATAATGGTGATTGCCATAGCCTCCTACATGCGCACAGTGTCCACAAATCAGAGTTCTTCACATGCATGCAACAAACAGAAAATGTAACACATGCATCTAGCTAACTAAGATGTGTACGTTTTAGCTAACAAATCTCTACCTAAGCCTTGTGCACTTTTGCTTTACTCCGACGAGGCCAATCTTGGAGTGCATCTCGCAAAAACAGTCATGCTCCAAGGACGGCTGCCAGTTGCTCAATGGTGCCAATGGACTCATACCTTCACCTTTCCTTCCTCCATGCACTCTCGGTTGTAGTGATATCTTGTGTCAATATATTTGACACGATCATGGAAGACAAGATTCTTGCTAAGTTGAATAGTTTGAAGATCAACAACCAGTGCACCATTCAATTCAGTAAGAATCCTACCTTCTATGATCGTAGCAAATATATAAACACGAGGTATCACTACATTAGATAGTGCATCAAAAAAAGGAAGAGTGAAGGTCAACTCCATAGTCACCATTGAGCAGCTGGCGAGCATCCTACTAAGGGCATTGAGGCGTGACCATTTTTGCGAACTGTGCTCCGGCCTCGCCGACATAAAGTAAGTGTGCAAGGTTTAGAGAGAAATTTGTTAGTAAAAACTTAACAATGTTAGTTAGCTAGATGCTTGTTTGCATTCTCTATTTGTTACATGTGTGTGAACTCCTATTTGTGAACACCGTGCGCACGTAGGAGGCCATGGTGAGATTCACTCGCCATCGTGCCTGGGCTCACGGCGGATGTGACTGCGTCATGGAGAATGCGGATGAACGCGCTTGCCCATGACATGAATTGTTCGTTTGCTTGTTGCAGTTATTAATGAATGGAAAGAAGAAGAAGAATAGAAAAGATGTCGCTTCTTGCAGCACCAAAACACTCTCATGTTCCAAGTATTCATGTGGGTTGTGTTCTTAGAGTCTATTCGCTTGTCTGAAAAGTTATGGCTGAAAGTACTATTCGCTGATTTGTTGAATGGCTAGTAGATTCAGCAGATAATCTCAAGCGGCGTGTTCTCACGGATGGTGCTAGGTAAGCCCCACGCACGATGGAGGTTGGCCTTGAACTAATGCAGATATCCACAACGCTCTGACGGTGGGTCTTGCATGAAGGGCAACTTCACATTCAGCTCTGACCTAGCATGTCATCACCCTTCGCCATCTGCTCAATGAGCAGATCCTGTGTAGCATTGAGATCCGCCGAGCCGAGTACGGCGGTGTGTGTTTCTCTCTTGTTGGACTCTTGTCCTCATTTTTCTTCGGCCAGTTTTTATTGTTAGTTGATTTATTTTATATTTTTGTAGAGGGTCTTAAGCCGCATCATCGATAAAAGAAAATGATTGAGAGCAGAACCTCACACTTCCTTATCTGTTTTTAAGGTAGAGTCCATATTTCAACCTCCAACTCTTACGACAATTTAGTTTCTAATTGTAAACTATGAATCTGAATAATGGACATGATCCAATTATCGAAACTGAACAAATTAGTCCTCTAGCCAAAGGTGGTTTTCTATTTACTAAAATAATATTAAAAGCTAGTTTAATCTCTACATTTTCATAACTAATTTGCTTCTAAATAAAAAATGAGCCAATACCTTTTATAAAAAATAATATACATTTGTTGGTGCTCTAATTTGAACTATTTGGATCTTATTTGTTCATTTTTATAGTGTTTCATTGCTTGTAGACACGCCTGCTATTTATTTCAATTATAATTTTGTACTCTATTTTTTATCACCTGACTGGTTCATTGCATGATGTTTGGGGCATGCTTTGTTTAAAACTTCTAACCTAATTAGGCAATCAACATGAAGTAAAACACTAACCATGCAATATCTAGATAAGATTTATGGTGGAGTATGGCATATGTGAAGTTGCTGTCTTCCCTATCTTTCTATGTACTCATAGTCTGTCAGATCCTCTTGGTCGATCTCCAGGTCACAAACTGAAATAAATAATGAGCATGACTATGAGCATAAAAGAATGAGAGTAGAAATAAATAAGTTTAAAATACTCTAAATATATTACAGATAGATAGGTAACATTTACGAAAAAACGTTGCTACTAGCTTCATGTTTTAGAGATAAAATCAGATTTTTATTATTTTAAAAATCACGAAACCACCTTTGATATTTTAGAGGACAAAACTTGTCTGATTCAATAGTTGGAGAGCCTCTAGTACTATGTTTCATAGTTCAGGGTTGAAATTTGGATTGTCAGTTAAGTTGGAGGTTCAAAATGAACTTTACCACTTTTAATTAAATAAACAATTATTGAAAATTGCATCTTACAAGGGAACCACAAAAACATATTTCAATAGTTCAATTGCATCCTGTTCTTATAAATATATTGGACTATAAATGCATATTCTCATTGACCATTTAAGCATATCATATTGGTCACGCTTGAAACAATTTTTTGGAGTAATTAAATTAAAATCTATCTACAAAAATATACATGAAACAATTCTCGCTCTGTGAAGTTGTAGACTAGATTTATGGTTCAATTTCAATTTAGTTACATTTTTCACGCCCTTGAAATGGTGAGTGGCTAAAATATCAAAGTGGTGAAACTGAATCCCGTGAAAGAGAAAGTACTCATACGAATGAATTAGTTCATATATATGTCGTAGGCTATGTGTCGAGATCATGTCAACGGCTTTGTTTGTAATATATAATACAGCAGGTAGCAACAATGCAATAATTATTGTGTCATGCATGCACGTTATATATTATGCAACAATTAAAAGAATAGTCACAATGGAACGTACCATAACAGTGCTAGCAAACGATCAGCAAGTTCCCCTGCTAAGAACACTCCAAATTCTGGTATAACATATATATTTGGATTATTTGCCTCCGTGATCGATCAAGTTGTTAGTTATTAATTGTTCAAGAAAGTTGTTAAGCCCTAGCTGATCTAGCTGTGCCACCAAACGATCGATGACAAGGACGTACGCATCCTTTAGTTCGAATTGAAAAACCTTGCTGCAGCTTCAGTTGGGAATAGTACGTATGGGCGTACGTACGTGGCATGGCTGCATACACATACGCGCCATAAAGTATAAACACACAGCTGTATACGATACGATCGATAGCCTTTATTCTGTATGTGATGGAAGAATAAAGAGAATGATGTTGGATTGGATGAATAGCCCTTTGAACAAAAAAGAGAAAGTTCTACGGACACAATAGGCACGCTACGTACAAGTCGAACAGCAAAATAATCCGAAATGAGGGAGTTGAGAGTGTTGTTCTGACGCCAAAGAATGATTAATTTGGATGTTGCATTTGAAGATTTTGGTAGCATTAGGCATTAGCATATAGTCATATAGAGCCGTCGTAGCATCTCGATACAAAGAGTATATATAATAATACAGTATATATACAGTGGAGGTTAGTGGTGCATCACTGTCTGACCTTCCCTGTACAAGGAAGAAATATCGATCGCTGTCCATGGGCAAGGACCGTTTTCATGATTTATAGCAAAGGCGATGCGATGCGTGTGTCCAGCCATCCTGAGGCACGGAATATGTCCCCTAGTTGGTCCAATAAAACACGGAAATTCGTCCGCTTCTTGTGTATTTTTTCCTTCTCTGCCAGCAGGATGACAAATTGGAGGCCAAAAGAAAATCGCCAAGGACTTCAATTGTGGCACTTAGGCAAGATTTCTATCTGTTCTTTGGCTTGTGAGTAGGTCCACTATCATGTTGGGGGAGCAATCAGACGTTTCATGTGTCGAGATGTTGGGGGAGTTCGTTGGCTTGTCTTATAAGCTGTATTTTTTTCTATTAACCAATAATATTTTTTTCTCATAATAAATCAGCGAACAGTTATTTTTAGTTATGACTTTTCAGACCTTGTTGAAAAGCCATGACTAAAAATACTATTCGCTGATTTATTATGAGGGAAAAACACTGTTGGCTGATAGAAAAAGTACGGCTTAATTAAACTAAATTATCATTTCGATGCTTTGTAATCTTCTCTTTAGAGCTCCTCTTCTTTTTCAGATTTGGACGTGTTGGAAACTCATTCGGATGACTTTTAGTAGCTTCCACGTGTTACATTCACTTTTTGTATGTATGCAAAAAAAATTTCAGTCCAAAAACTGTTCTGGATACTACTTTTGTCGGTAAACAGCGTTGTGCTAGTACTTGTACAAGTACTATACTAGTAGTGGTACCAGAGTACGAGACCATGCCACACATGGCCTTTTTCTTTTCTTTTTTTTTGACAAAAACGCTGTACTCTACTACGGCGTTATTAGCTGGGATCAATATATCTGCCAACCAATCGTTGGAGTAATGATCTTATATATACGGTATAGAAAAAAGATCTTGACGTCCGGTTGCGAGCTCTCAAAATGAAATTAAAACCATATATAAAAGAACAATAATGAAACAACATTATTACAAACTATATTCTTGATATACTCAGGGGGTATAATGGTCTTTTACCTAGATCTTCTGGCTTCGTGGTCTCTATGCTTGTTTCACGTCTCTTTAGTCCGAGGCAAGTCACAAATCTTTAAGGAAAACCGAAGATTTCTAACATACTCGCGTGTACGTTTAGGGTCCTCGTGGGAGTCTACGATCTATTTAGTGTCTTTTGAAATATTCCTATCTTTACATCATTTCTAGAATTTACCTTTGCTCTCTTGAGTTTCTCTTCTCTTTAAAGGTTTATGTAACAGAACCGACCAAATTATAAGAGATTAAGCCTAATAGTGACCATTTGCATAGTCGAACCATCACGCTTAAGCCCATATAATCCCGGTAGTCCGTGAAATCTCGATGGATTTCAAACCACACATCACATAACAGCCAAGATCGTAATAAGTTTAGCGGTCGCCGTCCACAAGTACATCCAGATTACAACATTCATAAAACACATCGGAGTGCTTAAAGTTATTACAAACCAAGTTCTTCAAGTAGCGGAAGCTTCATAGTTTTGAAATTACAACACACACGATAAGTCTGATACAGTGCCATAGTTCGGTCATTCCCACAAAAGCAAAAGAAGAGACGGAGTGACCATCGCCCTTGGTCTAGTCATCACCCATGGCTGGGTACAGACAGAGGATGCAATAACCATAGTACATTTGACCATCTGCAAAACAACATGGGAATAGAACCCTGAGTACGAGAAGGTACTCAGCTAGACTTACCCGTCATAAACTTAAAATAAAGACTCATCAAGGATCATGAAGGCTATATAGTGGGGTAGCTGACGACCATTTTGCAAAACCGCAGTATTTCGCTAACATAACCTACATAAGTCTTTCTTCTTTTAATTGGCTCAAGTTGAAAGTATCATTACCTATCGTCTAGGTTTGCACCTGCACTATTACAAGCAAGTATGAGACTATGATAGTACCTCATCATAGCATTTCTTAAAACTACTCATCATTATAACCCAAGTGTTCCATAGTCCTTACTACGAGGACAGGGCTCATGTCAAGTGCTCACTATCCAGGAGCGATGGCGATTCGAATCGATTTCTAACCAGCTGGCGAGGTATTCCCCACACAAACCACACTCACTGATCAAGTGAGCTACAGATCACCGTATTACACTATCCAGGACCAATTCGCGGGTTCGGCAGGCACCGCCAGTACCCGAGGACCGTTCCGGCGACCGAGGTATCCAAGGTATACCAAGGTTGCGCGTCGCGCCCTCGTCGTTCTCCTCAACCATCACCAATACAGCGCATGGCGGCTCGATTCCCGGCCCGGATAGTGTTCAGGCTTCGCGGTCGGAACGACTTATCCTTCCAGCTAATTGTGGGGCATGCGTTCAACATGACAAGAGGGCCGTCAACGATCGGTCCTTAATCGACACAGGCAGGGGCACTATGGGCAACCCACCATAAGACCCTGCCCGGTCTCCAAATTCATTCCACACTTGGTTATTCTTTTCCCCGAGCAACCAATGCTTAATCAAGCAGGTATCCACCTATATCTCGCAGATGACAGAGAATCACCCGACTTCTACCGGACTAAGCAAGCTAAGCATAGACTCCGCGCCTATCTACATAGGACAAGGTAGATAAACGAGTAGGGATAACAAGGAGTACATATGCAGCAACGGTATCAGGCAACTCCTACCACTTAATATGCAATACAGTAGAACAAGTATAACACTTTATATAAGTTAGCGAGAATAGGGAGACTTAGAATGCTCCGGGGCTTGCCTTTCTCAAAGGTGCTGGGTCGGTGATCCGGACACTCTTGCAATTCCTCTCCGGTTTCATGTGTTTCCGGAGGTTCCTGCTCCTGTATCTCCTCGGGTTCCTCGGGTCCCACTTCGTTCTCCTGCGAGCCTGTATGATGCATATATGCTCATGAGTGGAGTGCGAGATGCCCGAGTGGATGCTTGTATGAGAAAGTACCAAAGGACCATGACATGATGCATGGATGATACACTTGGTCATGTTCATTACAATGTATGCAACATCATCCAAGAACAGGCACTTGGATTAAGCATCTATTGCATTCTCTTCTACAATTATTTTTCAAATGAAATCAGCAACCTACATGATGCTTCAAAGATACACCAAACCCAACTTAGTCCATTCAACCTACATACACAACCATTCATAATTTTCTTTATTCATTTCTAAGTCCATTAAAAATCAAATGTAATTCTGTTCATCAATAAATTCCACAAAAATTACAGGAGACTACCAGCTAAGCATAAAGTCTACTGTAAATTTTTCATGATTTTTGGATACTTATTTTGAGCCACAAAAAAAATCACAAGATTAATTAATAAGGCGAGTAAAATCACCCTACTGTGATATAAGTGTCAAACAACAGATTTCATATTTTTACAATTTATCTAATATCATAAGAAACACCCACAAAATTTTCCAGATTTATTGCATGACCCATTTAATTATTAAAAATCATAAAGCACTGCCATGCAAGCATTTAAATTACCATAAATTCATTTATACACCAAATAATATGTAACAATATTTTCTCAGTGATCAAACACACATGCAGAGCCAGCAAAACAAGTTTTACATTTTTCTGAACCCTATTTTATTTACTATGCATTTTCCAAGTTTAGGAAAAACATGGATTAATTATATTCTTACAGGAAAGTTACTCAAACATGACATGCAATCATACTAGGCTATAGATCTGGAAATAAGGAACACACCAAAATTTATTTCACCATTTTTGGAGCTATATTCATCAAGATATGGATTTTTGAACATTTAAATCATTTCCTGGAAAAACTTTTAAAACGGAAAGTCACCCAAAACGCTAAGCGCACCCGGATTCAAACCCTCGGAGTCACTGACAGGCGGGACACGCGAGTCAGGGGACCCCACCTGTCATCCACCCCGTGACCTGCTAGGTGCACCCGGTGCAGTGCACCCGCGGCCGCTGACGAGCGGACCCGCCTGCCAGCCGGGCCCGCTGGTCAGAGCGCAGAGGGGGAGGAGCTCCGGCGAGCCGGAGCTCACCGTCGGCGACCCCTTTCGGCGAATCAAGCGGCTCTACACGCTCTACGGCTCACGGCGGACCTAGGGCACCCATTTGCGCGGCCTAAAACGGACCGGAGCAGGCTCGCCACCGGCCATGGCGGAGCGGCGGCGCTGCTCGTCGTTGGTACGGGACGCCGGCTCGGTAGAGCGTGGCTGGAAGGGCTTGCGAGCATCGCGGTGCCAAGGCGAACACGATGCGCCAACTACGCAGCACCGGAAGGCATGGAGACGCGCGGACCACGCGTGCGGCGGCGGAGCTCTCGCCGGAGAAGAAAGCGAGGGCGAGCGGGGCTCACCGTGCCTTACCGAGCGCTCAGATGAGTGTTTCGCAACGGCGGAGCGAGGGCGAAGCTCGGGGAAGAACTAATTGAAGAATGGCGCACGCACGGGGGAGGAACAGCCGAGGCGGAGCTCGGGCTCCAATGGCGACGGCGGCGCTCTGCGCGTGCGGGGCGAGGGCGAGAGAGCGAGAGAGAGAGAGCTGAGGGGCGCAAATGGGAGCGGGGGCGGAGGCGAGCGCGACCGGGGCGCCTTGGTGGCCGACCGGGGCGCGTCCTCGCTGCCGCATGCCCGCCACGCGGCGGCCGAGTCCTGCCGGCGCGCCACGGCGTCGCGGCGAGACCGTCCGCGCGCGGACGCGGGCGCGAGCGCGGGGAGGGGGAAGGGGAAGGCGCGGGCGGGCCGAGCCGGCTTCGGCCAGTGGGCCAGAAGCGAGGCCGCGGCCTGCTAGCGCCCCCTTTTCCCTTTTCCATTTTTTTTTAAATTTTCTTTTCTTAAATCCTCTTCCAAAAGCATTTTGACCATTTTCAAATCATTTTCACCATTTTCACCCAAAAGCAAAGGGGTGCCAAACTAAAAGCTCTACAACTTTGCTTTAATAGGTAAGACTAAATTCTAAATAGAATTTGAATTACAAATTAAAACTTAGTTCTAGGTTTTTAAATAAAGCTATTTTGGATATTTTGTATAAATTCCATTTCTCAATTTCCATAGCTCCAAAAATTGCACAAAAATGTTCTTAATTCTTCTTACACATAAACCAACCTAGTTTGAATATTTCACAATTTTTGAAGCAAGCACCACATTTTTAACATATTTAAAACTTATGAAATGAAGCACATAAAAGCAAAATTTTGAAAAGAGTGTCATGCTCATGATGCTTATGATTGATGAGGATGCTTATGCATTGCTTTGCCAAGGCTGAGTGCATGCTTAACACCTAGGGTGTTACAGTTTAGGTTCCTACATAGATGTTGAACTTAACATATCTTCGCAGGTGCAATGAAGCACAATGGACGAGGGGGTGGGGGGAGGGGGGGGGGCGGGGTCGAAGGTCGCCATCCCAACATGATGGTTGACATATATACCTCCGTTGTAAAAAGAATATAATCTTCAAACTGAATTAGGTCAAAAAAATTTAAATTTGACTAGATTTTATAAAAAAAGTACCAATCATTTATATCTCCAAAATGATTTATTATAAAAATATATTCCATTATGAATCTTTATTATATATTAAAATATTAGTATTTTTTAAAATATGTTTGATTGAAAAGCACTAGAGGATAACACATATATATTACTCCCTCCACGAAAAAAAAAATCAACTTCTAGAGTCAACCAAAATCAAATTATAATTTGACAAACATGATAGAAAGAGCAACAACATCTATGACACTCAAATTTTATTACAAAAATATATTTCATGATCTTTCTAGTGATATTAATTTGGTCTCATAAATATTGATATTTTCTATATAAATCTGATCAAACTTAAAATAGTTTGACTTAAGATAATTCTAAAAGTTGATTAGTTTTGAGACGGAGGGGTAATGTAGAAGTAAATACGAATATAGAATCTGCAGATGTTGAAGTTACTAGTGGACTGTCAGAGCCATTTGCGAGCAATTGGCTACGTCGTCAGCTCGTCCCATGCGGTGCTCATTGAAATCTGCATCTACAGTATATATACTACTATATATATACCTCGCACATTTGACTTGGCCGGGTAACGTGGAGAATGGATCTAGGTGAAGAAACTTTTGGTTGGGTCTATATACTTACTAGTACGAGTGCTACAGTCTTAAAGAAATTCAAACCCAAATCACAAGGAACTGGTTATACTGCAGTCGTGTCATTTATGTTGTTGCATGCACCCCGTTCTTCTGCGTCTGAATTTTGATCTACTACCGGATCTGAATCAATAACGGCTGCTCATATATATTTTGATCAACCGAATTTTGATGATAGCTAGGTGTGAAGCGACTCCCTACTACCCGAACCCCGATCATCAAAATCGCAGATTATCACAATATATCCCGGAATTTTAAATGGCGGGGACGACAAGAAATAAACAGGCCGGCCGGGGCGGCATGCATGCACCCCTAATGCACACCACCAATGGGATCCACTACGGTGCACGCAAACAACTGCAGACGACGACGATCGAGTCACATGGAAAAAATTTCCATGCCTGCAGGAACTGGGGAAGCACAAAACACATGGCCCGCGACCCTGCTGCACGGCACACGATCTGCCTGCGCGCGGTACGTAGCACCGGACGTACGTGTCGTCCCAGCACGACGATGTAGAGTATGGTCGTGTCGTGCTCCCCCATCAAACATCAATGATAGTAGATATAGTTATACCCCCCCTCGACCTCACCTCACCTCGCACACGGCTGGTCCAATGCAATCGGCACGCGATGGGCGACACGACGATGCGGCTAGGGATGAAAACGGATCGGATCGGTGCGGATAATGTCTTTTTCGTATCCTAATCCGCTTTTCTTTGTCGGATTCGGTGCGGAGCGGATAATACACGGATGTGGATGTGGATACGGTTTTTTTCGGTAGTCGGAACTGGTACGGATATGGAGCGGAAACGGATCGGAGACGGATTTTAACAGTCGAGTAACATGTGCATACATAGAGAATTATATGCTTGTGAAGAATTTATTTAGTACAAAACAAGAATAGGCAATAGATAATAATCTTGCATTGCATTCCATGTTGCTGCTCTCACACTAATAATTAATACTTAACATGATATCTTCACCAAAAAATAATAAGTTATTAGCCAATAAATAATAGCATCTAGCAAATTTCTTAATTTAAAAATTAAACAACCACATCATAAAATAAAAATCATCAACTAACAATTTTTTTTAAAATTCTAAATTCTTTAGTCTTCGAAGAGAAACCTTCGGATATCCTATTTTAAACATCGGATAATCCGCATAAAATTTGCGGATAATCCATATCCACCGGATTTTACCTATTCCATATCCTACCCCGTATCCGCAGATAATCGGATTCGGATTATCCGTATCCGCACGGATGTTAAAAGTTCTTCTCCATATCCTCAAAATTCGAATTCGGATCGGATCGATTCGAAGAATTATCCACACCACTTTCACCCCCCCGGCCAACCGCGGCGAACGCACAGGCACAGCCGCGGCGAGCGCGAGAATATATAAAGCACTGTCAGCTCCGCGCTCCGCTGCTGCGTGGCCTCCCATTTTTATTCTTGTGCAGGGCCGTGATCCCGCTCGACCATTGGCCGCCAGCTACAACCGATCAAGCGCGGGCTACCACGCACGACCCTAGCACTATCACTAGCGAGTTTTCTTGGATCGGGCGACGCCGTTGCCTATCCCGGTCTTTTGCATCCTCACGCTAGCTACCTATTTGGAGCAACAAGCATAGTTGCGACTTGCGAGCAGACCACAGGCAGAGACCATGAAGGGCGGCGGCGCCGGCGACAAGGCCGGGAGGGGCGGCGTCGGCGTCGGCGGCGGCAGGATACCGCAGCCGCTGCGCCTCGACTCGCAGCGGTTCAGGCTGCTGTCCATCGTCGTCGGCTGCTCCGTCATCTGCCTCGTCTTCCTCCTCTCCTCCCGCCCCGACGCCACCGCCTTCGACACCAGTCAGTATCACTAACTAACCACCTCTCCTCGCGCCTTCGTTTGTACCTCTGACGCATTCATGCTTGCTGCCTGCTGCAGTGAGCCCCAAGGCGTCGCTGGTGGCCGCGCGCCGCCCGGTGGCCGTCAAGACCCTGCGGACCTCCTCCGCCGCCGCCGCCGCCAGAGGCTTCGGTACGTACACCTACTACACACGATTGCTCCATCAAACTCGCCGCTCATGAAGTAGAGTAATAATCTTCTCCATCCTTTTTGCTTGGATCCCGTCGCGTCAACCCAACCGTGCGTGCTTTTTGTTCGATCGATCATCAGGTGGCGATTTCCATGTCGACGTCCGGCCGCAGCATCATGACGAGCAGACCGCCGGCGACAAGACGATCACAGAATGTACGTCGCCGACGCCGATGGGGACAAGCCCGACGCTTTTAGATTCTGCTCTTTGCCTGCCAGCATCGATCGTGGTTGTGTTCGTAAATTAAAAGATCTCTGATTTGTTTGTTTTTGTTCCTTCAGGGGTCAGAGACACGGTGATCGTGGAGGAGAGCAGCGAGGCAGAGCCGGAGGAGACGGAGCCCGGCCGTGACGCCAGTGCCACTGCCGCGGCGTCGTCCAACTCCGACGACCACCCTGCCGCACCAGGTACGTGGACGTGCCCACGGTCACGGGGCAACGACCAAGCTTTCCACAAAGTGGCAAGACGTGAACGTACTTGACTAACTTGTGGAGCCCGGCAGGTACCGAGAAGGCGGTCCACGACGCCGCCGCGATCACCGTGCAGCCGGCCGCGGGAACGACGACGTCGACTGCGCCGGACAACAGGCCAGGTCCGTGCTCTGCTCCCTCACTAGCTAGCTACCCTAATTAACCGTCAAATGATCCGCCATGCCGTGCACGGCGGATGAACGACGACGGTCATCAGTCATCACGATGAATGGACGCGACGGGACTGTTACACAGCATGTGTGCGATGTGACGTTCGTCTTTCTGATTGCATCTTGTGCAGAGGAGAAGACGGGAGTTGCAACTGGTACTGGTGGTGGTGGTCAGAGCAAGGTCCAGCAGCAGCCAGCTCGGCAACGGCAAGACGAGGAGCCAGCACGACGTACGTGCAGTGGAACGGCGAAAGCAACGCCGAACCAAACCTAATATAATCTAATCAAATCGTCAACTTGTTTTAATTTCCTTAGCATTTTTGTAATTTGAGCAAGAATCGTAGACCTGTCAGCAAGTGCATCCATGGTATGGTGGAGCCTGATAACGAATTAACCAACGTGACACCACGACGCGTGCAGAATCTGGCGGGGACCACCACCACCAGCAGCCGCTGTGCGACTTCTCCGACTTCCGCAGCGACATCTGCGACATCGCCGGCGATGTCCGGTTGGACGCTAACGTGTCGTCGTTCGTCGTCGTCGTCGACCCGGCGTCGGCGAGCGGCCAGCAGGAGGAGGAGGAGCACAAGGTCCGGCCGTACCCTCGGAAGGGCGACGAGACGTGCATGGGGCGGATCACGGAGATCACGGTGCGCGCGACGCGCGGCGCAGCGGGCGCGCCGCGGTGCACGCGGACGCACGCGGCGCCCGCGGTGGTGTTCTCCATCGGCGGCTACACGGGCAACATCTTCCACGACTTCTCCGACGTGCTGGTGCCGCTCTACAACACGGTGCGGCGGTACGGCGGCGACGTGCAGCTGGTGATGGCCAACTCCGCGTCGTGGTGGCTGGTCAAGTACGACCGGCTCCTCCGCGAGCTGTCGCGCCACGCGCCGCTGGACCTCGCCGGCGCCGGCGCGGCGCGGGAGGTGCACTGCTTCCGCCACGCCGTCGTGAGCCTGCGCGCGCACAAGGAGCTCATCATCGAGCGGGACCGCAGCCTGGACGGGCTCGCCACGCCGGACTTCACGCGGTTCCTCCGCCGCGCGCTCGGGCTGCCCCGGGACGCGCCCACGCGCCTCGTCGTCGGCGGCGGCGACGGGACGGGGAGGAAGAAGCCCCGGCTGCTGATCATCTCGCGCCACCGCACCCGGCTGCTCCTGAACCTCGACGCCGTGGTGCGGGCGGCGGAGGAGGTCGGGTTCGAGGCGATCGTGAACGAGTCGGACGTGGCCAACGACATCGCGCAGGTCGGCGGGCTCATCAACTCGTGCGACGCCATGGTGGGCGTGCACGGAGCGGGGCTCACCAACATGATGTTCCTGCCGCCGGGGGCGGCGCTGGTGCAGATCGTGCCGTGGGGCGGGCTGCAGTGGATGGCGAGGGCGGACTACGGCGACCCGGCGGAGGCGATGGGGCTCAAGTACATCCAGTACGAGATCGGCGTCGACGAGAGCACGCTCAAGGACAAGTTCCCCAGCGGGCACAAGATCTTCACCAACCCGACGGAGCTGCACAAGAAGGGGTTCATGTTCATCAGGCAGACGCTCATGGACGGCCAGGACATCACCGTTGACGTCGCCCGCTTCAGGGAGGTGCTGCTCCAGGTGCTCAACAACCTCGCGCAGTAGACGCCGGCGTGCTCACTGCTCAGCACAGTCACACTGCTGCTCTGCTACCCCGGCCCTACATAGTAGTACTCCTGTAGTATATATACACATTATTACTGCAATGTATACGTACATTAATTTAGTTGGAAATTTGTATCATTGTTACGGATGTACACTTTTACAGTGAGACCATGGGGGCATAAAACTGTACAATGGAAGAGGGAAATCTTTGTTTGGGTGGATTGTGGAAGCCATTTTAGACTATCTCCAACAATCGTCACCCAAAATACAAGACCTAGTCTTCTCCAACAACAAGACCTAAAAGACAACACTCTCTGCAAATGGGTCTCGAGGAGAGAGGATACCCAAATTTGGGTTATGCCTCTCCTGATACCCAAAATAGGTCTTCTGTATGGGTATTCTGTTGGAGGCTATAGGTATTGTGTTGGAAACCTATTTTGGGTTTGGGTTCCATATGGATTTGTTGTTGGAGATAGCCTTAGCATATGCACTGGATAATGGATTTGTCCCTATTTTTAGATTAGGAGTGCATTTATTACAATTGTGGTCCCTATATGAAGTACGCACACTAATTTTTTTCGTTATTCATCAGATTTTAGTGCATGACTTTTCTACATGTATATGTGGGACCGGATCACTATCGTGAGTCCATGATCAGCAGTTCAGCACATGTACTGATGCAGGACCTCTGGACCTAAGAAATTGACAAACCTTAAAGTTCGACTACCGTCCAGTCTTCGATGATCCCATCCACTAATACTCTAGTTCCCTGTTAATTCAAGGATATTTTTGGACTGTAAACCATCATTGTGCATAGCCTTAGTCATGCATCACCGTCCAGTCTTCGATGATCCCATCCACTAATACTCTAGTTCCCTATTAATTCAAGGATATTTTTGGACTGTAAACTATCATTGTGCATAGCCTTAGTCATGCATCACAGTTAAATTTTGGGTAAAAACTTCTACACACTATTTCTTTTAGAACACTTGCTAAGAACTAGCTAGTATTTTCCATCCGTTCCAAATTATATATCATTTGGGTTTTTTCTAGATACGCTTTTGCTATGTATCCTAGAAACAAACTGGTTGTGGTGATGGAAGCCAAGCTATCACCCCGCTGGCGACCACCTGGTCCGGACGGTCGCTGCCACTGCCAAGGACAGCCTCTCAGCCTTGGCGTGGCCATCCCAGCTTCACATCTCCCACGCTCCCCTCCCCCAGCTCTCCCCAAACACTCCCCTCCCCCAGCTCTCCCCAAACACTTTCCTCTTCGTCGTGGTGGACATCCATAGAGTTCGGTTCACCTTCATGGCGGTCCTCGTCAGACACCGCCACCTCTGCCTCCGCTCGCGGCGTCTGTGGAGGCATCGTAGCGCAGTCTCAACCCCAACACGACTCTTTTTCCCAACTCTCCACCACATGCGCATTCTAGACACAATTAGGGTAGAATGTTGTACCTTAGCGACTCCAAGGTGTTGTCCAGGAGGTCAGAACCTCCCTCTCTTGTGGGGAAGGGAAAGGCAGTCGCGCAGGTACAAGGCCATCATAGTCACCATCGTCTAGCGGCGCGGGTGTTCCAAATTAGAACGCTTCTAAAAGCAAATGAAATTGGTTTTTGTAATTTTTAAAATAAATTTAAAATTTACAGTATGCATTACTCCCTCCATTCCCTTTTATCCGGCGTGCAAGCATGGCTGTGTTAATGCACTCAATGTTGTATTTTAGTAGCTAGGGAATAATACGGAGGGAAAATTAATTACGAGAAAAAGTAAATACAAAGCCCACATTTTCAGGAATGTCTTGGTATCTGAAATATCTCTTCTCATACCAGATAAAAAGGAATGGAGAGAGTATTAAGCAATTTAAATGCATGTTAATATTGATATTAATCTCATTACACCTCGAGGGGTGCTTATCCTGCCTTGGACAACCAAGATCACCAGATGTCCATGCCCAGCGTATCTGGAGTTCGCACGTCATGAACAAGGTCAAAATTTTCTCCTGGCTATACTTCAAGGATCGGTTGAGCACTCGGACCAACCTCTTCGCCAAACACATAGTGGACAACGACCGGTGTGAGCGTTGTGTTGGTCATATTGAGGACAGGTATCATGTTTTCTTCGGCTGCCAAACAAGTTCTGGTGCCTGGAGCCAGCTACACCTCGCGTCCTCGCCTATGTTTCAGACTTGTCAGATGTTGATGACTGGAATGCTACGGTTCTGGCAACCTTGATGCAACACTCTGGCCTTTTGTCATGCAAAATATACTCTGGAGGCTTTGGGATGCCACGAATGGAATTTTTAGAGCTGAATCTCCAACTAGTCGTTCTATCATTTCCAAAGTGTGTCGCGATCTTGTAATCTGGCAGCATCGCCTTAGAAACAACTGGGGTGTAACTAGCCTAAGGGTCTGTTCGTTTAGGCTAAATTCCGGACGGAATGCTTCCTGCCGATAGTTTTCTATATAAAATAAAGTAACGTTCCTGGCCGGATCGATTCCGGCGGTCGATTCCGTGCCAACCGAACGTGGGCCTAAATGTGTGGCGCTGCTTGTTGCTTTCGTGTAACTGTAACACTACTGTTTACTCTGCGTCTGTGGAGTTTTGAAATGAATTTTGGTGGGGAACACCCCCCCCCCCCCCCCCGGCGTTGCATCAAAAAGAGACCGGGGCTCATCACAATATCACATCCATCAAAGAGCGAAATCAAGTTGTTGAGAGGCTAACACTTTGGTGTAGTGCGGGAGCCAAGCGATTACGAGAAATTTTGCCTATGGTTTAGGCCTTGGTTTTTGTTTTTTTGGCTTGTACTTTGTTTGTTTCCTCCTCTATAATAATATATTTGCCTGGCATTTCTGCTAGCATTTATCAAAAAAAAAGAAACACTATCTAAAAATAAACTCTGAATGTTTTATAGCAATCCCAATGTAATGACAACTCCACAACCTCCAAACTGTTTTTTTGGGGGGGAAATTGTATAATGAGAAAAGTAGAAATCTAGTATGTAGTGCCCATCATTTGCTAGTCCTGAAGGGGAGACTAAGTACGGAGGTCAAATGATGTTAGGGCATGATGTTAAACGCCTCCCATGGGTAGCTTAATCTTGTGTCAGAAGATGGTCTAGAAGTCTTTGATAGTTTGATGTGAACTTGCTGTACGAAGGACAGCTACTCTCGGCTCGATCTCGCACGGCTATATGGTGCATGCGTCCAAGGAACCCTGATCAGAGCCGCCAGGAAACCAATTTGTGCAAGGCATGCAGCCAGCTGATCCAATCCCAACTGGCCATCAGCCTGTTGTTGGATCACAAGTATCAATCCAGCGCACTGTGGTAGCATTGTAGCAAACAAATCGATTGATTAACCTTTGATGGTTTCAGGTTCAGAGCAGTAAGACCTGGCAAGGGTACCTGCGTCATCACCTATCACGGATAGGAGGATCCTAATCCTGTCACAAGTCACAGCTACTGCAACTGAAAGGTCGTGCTTGTGTTTGGCCTCTCTGCTGGAGGCTGGAGCTCGCAGCTGCAGGTAGTTTGGCGGTTAGGATCACAGTGTTAGATGGCGAGTCGACGTTGGCTACATATGCCATCTCCGCATATCCTGCGCACATTGCTGTGGACCGGATCATCATCAGAATACTACTACTGCTCATTAATCGCATTGCGTGCTTCGTCATGCGGCTGATTAGACTTATTGTTTGTTTTGTTTCAACGGGGTGATGTGTTTGCTTGTGTGTGGCCAATCACTTGCATCAAAGATTCATCAAAAAAAAATCACTTGCATCAACGACATGTTGCAGCAGCATGTGCGAATATATAATTTTAGGGTTCCTCCATATTTTAAGTGTTGGAATGAGGCTGCGGCATCGCCGGCAAGCTCCAAAGAATTGCTTGAACAAGCATTGTTCGTTCGTCACTGCTGATGAGACCGTCAACGGAATTCGAAATCCGCAAGGAAATGGGCCACCGACACAGGATGAGAGCGAGAGCTAACGGATCTTTACTACACTCTGTTCTGAAGGCTGAGGCTTCGTTTTCAGGAAACGAAGAAAACTGAAGCTCTGAATCTCTGATGATCCGATCCGCTCGCAGCTCGCTTGATTTACTACCCAGCCTTGTTTGGATGTAGTCGGATTCACATCAATCCATGTATATTGGGGTGGGTTGGAGTGGAACTTGAACTAAATTCCACCCCAATCCACTCCAACATATATGGATTGAGGTGAATCCGATAACATCCAAACAAGACCTAAACATTTTTTTTCAGATCAGAACATGGAAGCGATTTTATTTATTTATTTTATAAAAATCGCTGAAGGCCCAGCAGCGAGGGTTAACAAGTTTCGTGCACGGTTGAATCGTTGGAGCTGGAGGCTGGAGCTGCAGGAGGCTTTCAGTTTCAGCATCGATGAAATTATGGGGGAATCTTTTAAATTTTGTCAACCCTTGCTGCTGGGCCTGGACGACGTCTCGTGCTCGGAGAATACCTACCAAAGGCTTGCTGAAAAAGACGAGGCAACAGCGGCAGCACTGCAGCAGCCATGGCCAGCCGACGCGGTGGTTCGCAGGGCCATATCTTGAAGAGGACTGCACGTTTCAGAGGCGCTCTAGTAATTCATTTCATTATTATAGCTTGCACCCATACATGGTCCATGACGACGGATGTCGACGACAGTGGCATATATATATATATATATATATATATATATATATATAGAACTACTAGTCTACAGCTGGCTACAGAATATCATATTCTGTAACCAGACCAGAACTCGTGAGCAACTGGCTCAGCATGGACACCGTCGGTGCATTTATCCACCCCAGGTCACACGCTAGCCTTTTGATGGTGGTCCCCTTTGGACTAATGCATGCATGCAAATTTAATCACCGTGATTTGTTCCATTCCTTCCACTGGCCACAAAAACACCTGCGAGTGGCGAGCATCTGCGTTTGACACTGCGGTGTCGTCCTTTGCTCGCCTCTGCATGATGGAGCCTAGATGGAGTGCCCATGGAATGCTCGATGCTTTGAGCAGATCAGCATCGGCGACGGTATGTGCTGGGTCTGGGATTTTTCGGCTCTTTTTTTGTCACTCGAGGATTTGGCATCTGGACGCCGTCTTGGTTTCATCTGCCCATGCAGCGGCGCAGGTCACCCAACCATCTGCATACAAGCTACTAGAATATTTCTTATTCTCATTTTTCTTGTGATCGATCTTTACAGTTGCAGATTTGCGTAGTGGATCCTCGATGGCTCTCTCTTGGTGGATCTTATTGCACAGATGACACCCACCGCTGTGACGATGCCCGCACAAACAACACCCCAGCAGCCAGTCTCGCTCGGATGGCAGCTCCTGATGGCGGAACGGCTTCCCTCGCTCGCATGATGGCCCCAGCGGCGAGGCTCACCCCGCGCCAACGACGCCCCCGTGGCGGTGGCCTAGCAACGCGGTGTCGCCTTCCTCCCTCACGATGGCGTGGTGGCAGGCCTCTTCCATGACGCAGCGTGCCTTATTTTATTTTTGTTAGATTTATTTGTACAAATACATATGAACTTGTTTGTTTTCATCCTAAAGTTCATGTGTGATGTATTATCGATGAACAACATCATATTAGTATTTGATTTTGTTATATTTTTCTTCTGGTTACTGTTGGAAAGCACCAAAATTGTGTAAGTTGCCGTAACTCCCCCTTCTAATTATAGTAAGTCTACGGTAATTATAATCTCAAACTTCTCCTAACCAGTTTAAAATACACCTTATAACAATATAGTAACTCATTCAGGGTTTTACTCTACCGTAATTCCCCACCAAATTATAGTAACATCATAATACACAATTATAGTAACTCTACGTAATTATAATTTCAAACCACTTAATTTCTTGTAACTATTATAAAAATCATCTTAACACTATAGTAACTTGTTCAGAGTTTACTCTACCGTAACTCCCCTTCTAATTATAGTAACATCATGTTACACAAATTTAGATTATAGTGAAAAATGCCTCAGCTGCAGAATAATGATTACGGTAATTAGCATATAATAATGACGTGCATGCAGGCATGCAGCAGCAATTACGCACGCTTGTTGCCGGTCAGTTCGAACGCGTTGCTGGGTGCGTGCACCGGCCTGGCTACAGAATATGGTATTCTGTAGCTAGCTACAAAGTATACTCTCCCTATATATATGATACAGAATTACAGAGTACGAATAATATATGTAACCATACCAAATTCCTATTTCCAATTTCCAGACAAACAAACAGCAGACTTCTCATATCATAATATATGCAGTACCATTCCAACTTCCCAATGACGAAAAGAGAGCAGAAGGGAATCGAAATTGGCGACGACGGACAGGACGAGCAAGCTTGATTACGACTAATCAGAGAGGTGCAAGCAGCCAGCAGCCAGCAGCCACATAATTGACGACAGCAATATAATCGGGCAAGCATATAGTTCGGGAGATGTAGTTGAGATTCCGAGGGCAAGCAGAAAGGCTGGAAGACCATATGATATGACAGAGAATCCGGGACATGGATTAGGTTGGCCATCAGCGTATCCATCGTCTCGCTTCACGAGCTTATCAGAAAACACAAGAACCTTTTCTTCTCGCAAAGGTGGCGAAGAAGCTGCATCAGTCCGCCGGCCGGTTTAGTTTCATCACGGAATTGGGCAACGCCGCAACGCAAAAGACACAAGATGCGTTTTGGTAAGCATCCCTGGGTGAGTACATGCCATTTTAGGAACCCAAATTTAATCATTGGTTCAGTAGGTAGCACCTCGCGATTCTGCGTTCAATGACAAACCAATCATTCACGAGCTCGCCAGGCGACAGATTCTCGGACTCCTTTTTAGTTTTTTCCTCTTTGATTGAAAAGTCGACGAGTAGTACTAAGAATTTGGTTATTTAATTTGGTACGAAACAAAAAGCCCTCTGCTGTCCATGTCTTTCTAATCCAGCCAGTTGAACTAACCGTTCCCTCCAAACTCCAAAACTTTATCCCCAAAGCAGAAAATACTACTACCTCTGTCCCAAAAACTTCACATTCTAAACTTCAAATTTTGTACCACGCAAAACATACCATTCAAGTATACGTGAAATCAACCTCTTTCCCGTCCAAATGTTAGCCTTAGCTAATTTCGAAAATTAGACAACCTTAACTAATAGGGGCATCCATGGTCATTTCACATATCTTAATATGTCCTAAAATTTCTAAAATGTCAAGTGTTTTGGGATGGAGGTAGTAGCGACTACTTAGAAAGTTTATGGACCTACTTCTTATTGTGCTCTTGTAAGAGCAAGCGAGCATACAATTCTTGTGCAAATACTAAAATTGCCACCTCGCTCAATCTTGACTCTGTTCCAATGCCAATGAGATTCTCTGACAATCACTCCGAGAGGTTAGCGTGGGAATGGATCTAGGGTGGGAGTTGCCGAACATGGGAGAAAGGAGAGGTGGGGGCATGAGGCACTACTCGTCCATCTTGACCATGGAGAATAAAAAGGATGGAGAGCCACTATATCAAATGCTGATAAAGGTTGAACCAAGTAGGAGTAAAAATGTCCTAGAAGTTGGGTAGACAAACCCAACTTCTATTCAAGTGTTGCAACAAAGTTACCTCATGTTCCTCTTTACCCCCCCCCCCCCCCCCCCTCCAACCCCACAATCTTTTTCCCTTTTTTGGGGGTTTTTAGTGATCTGATCTAGAACTTTGTGATACTAAAGTTGAGTCAAATTTCAAAAGGGATACGAAAGCAGTACTCCCTCAGGGCAGCCCAACGGGAGAGTGAAGAATCTGTTTCTATGCATTTAATAGAGCGGCATGTTAACAATTTGATGAATATAGGTCATTTTAGTTTGGTCCTAAGTCAAACATTTAGACTTTAACTAGCTTGAGAAAAGACATTATCATCTACAATATGAACCAAATGCATTTTATGGGATATTTGATTAAAATAATAGATGTTGTAGTGTCAGTATATTTTCTGTATAAACTCTATTGAAGTTGGATAAATTTTAACCTAGAACAAGAATAAAACAAAAGCACAATTTAAATATCAGCACAAAAGGGAGCAACAAACATTTTTGTGTATGTGTTTTTTTTTCTCGGGAAAGTGCGTCAGGCCTCGTCCGGATGGAGACAGGCAAACAAATCTTAGCCCGTTAAGTTTAATGTGCCAGGATTCATTTTGCGGCCCATCTGCATGGATATTCCGAGACGTTGGTCCATCTAAAGTAAACCTTCACTTGGGCCGCATTGTTTACCTGCTGTCAGAAGAAGCTGCAGATTGGTGTGGACTCGACCAGTCCTCTCCAAACTCCAAAGGACAAAAGGAAATGGAAATTCCGAGGCCGTCTTGGACTTGAACCGACCTTTCACTGAACAGTGGACCAAACAAGGAATAAGAATCTTTGCATAGGCCTGCTGGAAGACTGGAACCATCATCAAACCATACGGAACGGAGGACCAGCCTACAGAAGAGTGCCCCAGGCTTGGACAAGAGTACATTCATCAACAGGACAGGCCTACCCCCTACCTTCACACATCACAATGAAACACCTGAATCACCTACTGTTTATCAACCAGGCTCAGCTAATGGGCTCGCAACATACAGAGACAGTACTGCTGCTACATTGAAACGAAATGGTGCAGGTAATTCACATGCCCAAGGCAGTGTCAGTGTGGTGCAACCTGCAGATATATTCAGAAAAGATATACCTCCTCCCAAGAGACTAGAGAGACGAAATTCAGAGAAAGAGGGATATGACAATAGCCAAAGACTTGTTTGACTGCACTTCAATCCACAATATGTATGTCGTCAAAAAAAAATCCACAATATGTATTGTGATGGATTAAAGTGGAAAATTAGCTAGGGCTGTCCAGAAACATTTTTCAACAGTTTGGGATTTGGAGCTGAAAAGACTTAAATCCCCATCCATTATTTCATAGGCTGCATCAAGGGATCTCCACATTTAAGAGCCGGTCAACGAAGTACACCATTACAGACGAAATAAAGGGGAACGAACTGCTATCCTACTTTGCTGATGGAAAATAGAAAGACAAGGCATAAAAAAACTCTCATGGATAATCCTCTTCAGATCACCAAGGCTGACTACTACTACATGTACACAATTTGAATATTTTTTTCTGTACACGATAACACTGAATTGGGTAAAGAATGGAGGCAAATAAATAATCTTTTTTGTCACAATTATATCCTTTTCCTTATCATTGTTCGGTATTTCCAAGTCCACACAAAGAGCACGAGAACCAAGGCGATTGCTGACCAGAATGTGATCAACCACGAAGGCATTGACTTTGGAAACAGACCTGTACAGGATCCCGTGCAGTCAGCATACTTCAAGGAGGTATAAACAGTAGTACTTGCAAGTTACATACGCAGACAAGTTGGAGCAACACTCACCATGTCCAAACTTGATGCAGACTAGGAGCTCCACAATGCATATAGCCAGGGAAAGCCAGCAGAAGGATCCCACCTTTTTAAATGGTTTGCTGAAAACAATTATCAGACAATTATTATTTCAGGAAAAAAATTTGTTATAATTACTAATGGCAACACTTGGTTGGACTAGTATAAATTAACGTGTTCATTCCAAAATGTTTTTTTTATGATATGCACAGTTCACGTGCTAGCCATCTCTAGTTGACAGGAGCCATTTGAAGCCAAAGCCAATATACAAGCACATGTACACTGTCAGGGATAGCATGTGAGCACGATAAATAGTGGAAAAGTCACCACTCAGCAGACTGAGCATCGAAAATTGCTGATGTTGAGATGAAATGGGCCATCCCAACACACTGATTACTGCAAAGCAGCTTTGTGAAGTCTGAACCAAGCTTGCTTTTTTAAAAAAAAAAAAAAAAATCTGATCCAAGTAACTACAAAATTATACCTGTCTTGCAAGTAGGTGTTGTACTCGCGGATGGTTGGTATCGCAATTAACCACCAAAGGACTAGCCGATAGACAATCAAGGGATTCCGCGGAGGAATCCACAGGCAGAACTTGAGGAAGAATGTGTTCAGTTCAACAGCCATGAAAACAACACAAAGGCTCAGCACCTGGATGAATCTCCAAGGACCCCGCGTAGGGTGCCACTCATCCTTGTCCCAATGTGCTGGTGTGAACTGTCCCAGCATCCTTTTTACCTAAGGAGAAGAAAGTGCTAAATAAATAAGCTCTGAAAAAAGGTCAGCTATCAATGTTAAATCAAGATTCAAAGGCTGAAGATTAATTTCTAAAGCACATAGACATGGCCACGTATGGCTTGAAAGAAAATTACTGGTGACAAAAAGACAATAACTTATGGAGGCTATTATTTCTACTACAGACATTAAAGAAAACAGAGAAAAGAAAATCTGCATTTGCATACGTTTGTTTTTTATGTTAAGGCCAATGTGCTATAGTCTATCAAACATATTGAAAGTGTGAGCTGTTGCATTGAAAAACTTGAGATGTACTCAAATAACACAAGTACAGGCTAGCTAAGGGACATTTCAAGAGAACAGAGAGCATCTTGTCTTGGTTTCTCAGCACATCCCACATGCCCAAGACTTATCACCTTATCATAGGACTAAAGTAGGACAAACATCATGTACAGTTTGGGAGCCAATATGTTCCCTCAAAGAGGAACATCCACCAAAACTGGGAAATAGATCCAGCTCAACTGCATGCTCTGCAGAACAGCTCATTTGCCTAATCATCCAATGAACATACCTTACTGATAATGTTGGGTTGGCGGCTCAAACCAACCCATTCGTATGTCCTCCCATCAAAGTACCGCACAGTTTTCATTCCAGCCCAAATACCTGAACCATAGACAAAATGGCCTCAGTCAATGAGTGCTGAAACCTTTGCAGATAAATATAAATGGCTAAATTATGCCACAATCAGTATAAGATTTAGGAAATGCACATAAAGATGACATACAGAATACGAACCACCAAATTGGAGAGGAACAATAAACAAGGGCAGCAACTGAGTTTACAGAGATATGCATGAAAACATTCTCTATTCAGCAACTAATAAACCAGTTCATAAAGTACAATTCCTGCAAAACTCCATAGCTTTGTTCATTCATCAGAACCTAAGATTTTTTAAGCATTATATTTCTTATTTGAGTCCCCATATTACCATGTCTAGTGTACCAAGGCCATGTACAAGAAAATCACTAAGGTATTGTGATGTAATTAAAGTATCAAGGGCATCAGAGGACACCACATAATTAGTATATAGTCAAGTAAACCAACATTGCCAATAAGTCAATAGATCCATTAAAAAAAGATTGATTTCAATATATGCTAAATGCAGGTATTAAGGGGCTACCCAAACAAGCGTATACAGAAAATTACTAAAACCACGTGAAAATCTCACCAAACCAATTGCAGATCAATATGTCTAGGACAATGCTATCCCACCAGCACTCGTTGAAATTTGGCAACATATGACGAAAAGTGAGCTGCAGTACGTATAACGGTACATTAGGAACCTGGGTTTGGAAAGCACAAGCAAGAGGAATTTGACCACCACATAAAGAGTATACCTCCATTAACTCAAAACCAATTGATAAGACCCACAAAAGTGGTTGGTTTCGTATCATTATAGCCTTACCCCACCATCCAAGGATATGAGCGATAACAAACTCATCAAAAATGATCTCCTAGAAAAACCTATATTCAAATCAGTAACTTGAAGCATATTGAATAGTCAAGACTGCTTTGTGAGAAGTATATGAGAAACAGAATTGAACAAAAAGGAAAGTAGGTCGGTGAATGAAGTCATCATACATAAACATTGTTAAACCTGCTTTTCGGATGATCAGGTACATATATGCGGCAATCAGTTCCATAAGATCTTTCAGGCAATTCTGCTCAGAGTACAAATATCAAATCAGTATTTATCAAGCATTAAATCTACACTACTAAGCCTGATTAGAAAGTTAATCCATTACCGACACCAAGATCAGGATGAAGATACTTCATGAATTGCCTAGCATCATCACGAGTCTGCAAAACAAAATTAATGAAAATATGAAATGCCATACTGACTCTTCTCTTTAAAATCTTCGCCACTGAACTCTGACTTGCTGAAATACTGTTTTATCTTATGAGGATGAGCCATTGAGTAATAAAACAACATAACATCAGAGTAGAGATATGGAGGGAAAATTTGGGACTGAGACTGGCTTCACATGGTGGAAGCGTGCATAGCTCCTGATCTGGTTTCAATCTTCGGCAGGAGGGGGGTGAAAGCACCCCTATTAAAGAAAGAAATGGACAATAGTATTAAAGTATTTACACAATTTCTTAACGGCACAAACATAGTGATGCAGAATAAACTCATTAGACAGACATGAACTTCTGTAAAAACAGTTAGCTGATTTTGTTTATTTATTTTATAAAAATCATACAAGATTTGACAAAATGCTTAGCATTTGGACTCGAATAGCTTTTACCATCTGAAACACAGGAATATAATATGCCATCTAGAAATGTTTCTACTGTATAGATAAGCTACAACCTACCACTATACCTGTAATTCTCTTTAGCCACCACCCTAGTTTCAAACTAAGCTTTACTCTCTCCAGTTTATGCCAATTTTTTATTACACTTGTTGGTACTCTTCCATTTTGATTGTTAAATTCTCTGTTTTTATTAAGAAAACAGCCAGTGACTTATCATTAGTTCAAGTGAAGGGTGAGCTCAAGGATTAATAAAATTAAAATCCTATGGTAGGCAGGAAAAAAAAGGACAGGGACATCAATTTGATTCATACTAATGCACGAAACAGTTGGTAATGATGAAGATTTGCTTAATAGATATAAAACAAAATAGAATGCAACACTCTTGACAATTCCTGCAGTGAAAGAATCTTTTAAAAAATTATTGAACAAAGTTAATGAAAAACTGCATTCACCTGGAAAAGCAAGAAAGTGAGGGCAACAAGGTAAACAACTGCCATCCCATGAACTAGCCTCCAAATGGCAGGATGTGGTCTAATGAGTACACTAAATCACAGCAGAAGTATATGTCAGTAACAGTTTGCATAAACTCAAGATATCTTAATAACTAAATCTATAGACTTCAAGGAAGTAAATTTTTTTCTTCAGATGAAATGAAGCAGAAGTATGAAGCAAGAAAATAACAAATTTGTTATCAGAAAATGTGATTCCACTTATTGTACTGCAACAAAATGTGGAAAGGTTTTTGCTGAGTCATTCAACAAGGTGTTACATTTGAACAGAGTTTGCGGGAATGCATCACTTTTGTACCATATGGCTATTGTCCTTATTATATCTATCCATGTGACTATGAGGTATCTCAGGTAAACTGCTTTCTGAAATTTACACTCTGTTCTTGGCTTTGACATGCGTGTGGTCCAACTTTCTCTCCCTCTTAATGAAATACACGCTCACGTGCATTCGCAAAAAAAAGTAAAAAGCTTTCAGAAATTTTTACATTACTGTGTCCTGAGCAGCTGGTGTTCAGTGCCATTCTCGGCCCTAATTTTGGTGCCCTGGGGACATCTCTACCCATAAGTCTCGACTTTTTTTTAATGTGGTGATATAAAACAACAGAGTTAGGTAAAGAACTCTGTAACTCACGTTGAAGGTGCCTGAAGAAAAGAGTAAGCCAAAAAAACAGCAATCATCGCGAATACACCCCTGTTGACAAGAGATAGTACAGATTAGTTCATAAGCCCTCCTTAAAATGGTAACCCACATGAGACGAAGAAAAATGGTGATCAGAAATATTGAGTTCAGAACCAAGGGAGCTTCATAAAAAATATAGCTGCAAGAAAAGCAATACAAGAGGACAAATCATTACAAATACCTCTTGACTGAGGAAACACGATCAGCAGATGAGCTCCTTTCTGGATCAAGAGCACCACTTGCCCAACTGATAAAGAACATGAAACAATACTCATCAAACATAGAAGTCATGTGCATCTGCGAAGTAATATTTTGGATAATATATATAATGGTGGTTCAAATTGAAGAAAAAGGTCCAAAAATACCACAACAGGCCATAACCTATACATTATTATTATTTCAAAAGAAAAGCATGTTCCTGTCTATAAAATGTTCCACAGATAAAAGGCTATGCACTCACATTAAAAAGCATGTTCCCATCAGCAAGAGCGAGATTGTACGAGGCTTGTATGCCCATGCCGTCCATGGATCTACATCACCAAAATGATCGAGTGGTCTTACACTACCATTGCAGACGGTGCCATTACATCCTCTGCGAGGTTCATGATGACCATTGACCCCCATTACAACAGCCTTGGCAATTTACTATCTGCAAAATATCCATAGCAGCATTTGAGAATGCATAATAATCCTACTGACCTTCTGAAGACAAAAATTCACCACTCTTCCACGAATAAAGCAGCATGTAGCTCCAATACTTGCTAATAACTATCAAATGAATAATATACCACTGAGGCCACAGGGGAAAAAAAACAAGTAGGTACAAGTGGATAAATGTCATGAATGGTCCAGCATATCTGGGAGTAATCACTTGCTTATAACAGAAAAACAAATTTGGCATAAAAACGGCTGTAGTCGTACCCTTGAAGCATAAAACCTAATTTGCTAAGTACAAGCTCTGCACTGCTTGCTCAATCATTTGGCAGAGATCACTTAATGAGCCCTACTCATTTCCAAAATGGTTTCAGGGGCATTGAGGCCAGGCCCAGGTGCCAAATCCCAAACCCGAAACGCTTCCAGTTATTATTTCAAAATAATAGAAGGGGTGTGGTGTGCTGCAATCAGAGGCTGCGTTAGAGCAGAGCACAGCAGACGGAACCTGAAGCAGCAAAGAGCAAGGCCGAGCAAAGGAAAAACACATACATTCCCACGAAGAAGAGCACCAAAACCAAAAGGGATCGAGCAATTCAAAAGAAACACATAGTATAAAAAAAATAAAAAAAAACAGCCCGTGGGTTAACAACTGTGGAAATAATTAGGGCGAACAGTGATCCGTACACCTCGTCCAAATTAAGAAGGCAGAAAAGCTAAGACGCAGCAGCTTTTGCGAGGCAGCAACAAGGCCAGCCGAGAATTTGAAGATGCGCGCATCAAATCCGGTGGGAATCCGCCGGGCCGGCGACTCCCACGAACGAGAGCGCGCGCGGCCTCAGGTGAAGTCCACACACCAGAGAGACGGTGGTTGGCAGGGGGGGTAAAGTAAAGGCTGCCTGCTGGATGAGCAGTCAAACGCAGCAGAGCAGGGTGATGCAATGCAGGCAATGAAGAAATCGAGGGGGGGCGAAAAAAGACGCCTTTACACGGCACTGGGCATTAACAACAGCATAAGGAGGTTCCGGCCGTTGAGCCCCGCACGCCCGCGAGAAACCACCGCGGTGGTTCGCCGGCGAACACGGCCAAGAGGAGCTGCATTAATCCACGCCCCCGCAACGAGACACCGAAACAGTAACTGCCGGTCAACAACGGCCGGGTAGCCGCCGGCCGCCGGCCGCTAGCGACAGAGACCGTGCCGTTGCGTACGGTGCCCCCAGGACAGAAGGGCGCCCCGGCGCCCGGCGGGCATCATAATAACCGCAGGAACGGAACGGGGGCGCGCTACTAAAAACAGGATTAGGGCAGCTAATATCTCCCCCCGACCCGAGCCGAAAAGCTAATCCGCGGGAATTTGTGCGGGGATGGCGACGGGAACCGGAACATGGGCGGCATCATGGAGGCGGCCAGGCCAGGCGGGGAGAAGTGGAGGGAGAGGAGGAGGAGGAGCACGTACGCGGTGGAAAGCGACAGCAGCGTGCCGGCCGTACGATCCCGCGTGCGGGGAGATCCAGGCCGTCGAAAGCGACCCAGGGAGTTGCTGTCCCTCTCTCTCCCTCCCTTGCTCGCTTTCTTTCTCTCTCTCTCAAAAACCAACGCAGCTGCAGCGGCGGCTGTTCGCGAGGGGGAGTTTGTAGAGAGAGAAAGAGACAGGAGATAGAGAGAGAGAGGAAGGATGGGGAGGGTGGCGCGGGGGGAGATAGAATGGAGTGTAGCCCTGCGCGAGGCTGCGGAAGTGCGAATCTTCTCCTCTTCTTATAAGAGAGAGAAGAGAGAGAGGCGGTCAAAGAAAAGGCTTGAGAGAGAGGGGAGAAAGAAATCGGAGTCTTGCAGGGGGATCATTGGGCCATTGATGATGGTTCACTCTTTCTCTCTCCTCTCTCTCTCTATTTTCTCTCTCGGTAGTAGGAGTAGGACCCGCCATGGAGGTGGCACCACCACCACCATTCTCCTCTTGGTTTAATCATAAGACGCCAAAATAAAACTTAAATGATGTCTCCCAGTCCCAGTGCCACTGCGCTGCTGGTTAAGCACAAGCTAGCTACTACTACTAGCTGCTAATGCGACGACACATGGCGGGGGCGTTTTGTTAATTCCCGAACTGTAAATCTAGCCAGTACAAATGCTTGATAATTTATTAATAGTTTTGGCAAACTTGCATGTAAAGTAGTGAGGCCTATGTACTTGTTCTAGGCTTGATCTCTTTTTTTCCAGTAGAATTTGAAGATATTCTTTTTTTTCTGCCATTGAAATTTTGCACAATCTTTTTATTTGGTCAAAATAAGGGATTACGACAAGTAATTCGTTTGAGCTTATCAGCCGAACAAACAAAGGCAGTTAGGATAAAAACAATTAGCTGGAATTGACTGGAGATGGCCAGCTAGTTGACTAACAATTAATTGAAGCCTTGACTAAAAATTAGCTCTCTCCTATTTGAATGGGCTAGAGTTAAAAGTTAGTTGGCCAACAATTAGCCATATGCATCCAAACAGGCTCTTAAAGGCATCTGCTAGCTCGGTGGTTCAATTGCATCTACAAACGCTTGACTTTTTTTTATTGTGCTAGTAGTGAAATTTTACGAATTTGTTAGTTTCATATAGGAGATATTCAAAGAGGCTTAACCATAAACTCACATGTGCCACTCGTACAAGTAAAAAAAGATATGATCCTTATGAACAATATGATTTTTTTCTAAACATTGTGTTTGAGAAAATCTGAAATTCTCCCTCTCATGAAAAGGGAAATTGAGTAAAAGCTAAAGTAAAAATAGGAACATGTAAAGCCTACTTTCTTCTGCAAGGACCCCGGAGGATAGACAAGATTTCCATGCCGCTGATGCAAATAGTACTTCCACCACTAGACAGCCATCAATCAATCTCCTTTAAAATCATGTGGACAGGGTTTTGACCATGTGGGCAGGGAAAATGATGGTCATCACTCATCAGAAAACCCAAAGGAAAACATAATCCACTCAAGTACATTTGCAAGCGAAGAAAATCGATGTGGTGGGGGTGAGTGCCAAACCATAAATGGCTGGAATGAGTCCCATATGGTCCATTCTACTACTACCAACAGTTATTGGGTCACATGCCATGACCTAGAACAGACCAAGCACACAACTACAAACTGGACATTAATTTGGGCTTTCCCGTTTTGGGAGCCTAATATGGCAGCATATGCTTCCTTTGATCCCTTTAATGGTGGCATGGCATGGCATGACATGACAAAACCATGTTAGGGTAATTTTCCATGTAACATGCATATGTGTGCTCCATGGTTAGATGTTCTAGTAGAGTATGAATTGGAATGATCGGGTCCGCCCATTGGGTAGTTGACCCGACCCACAAAAATAGGGTCAATGGGTCATAAAGGGCGGCCTTAAATTCCAAAATAGGTTAGGGTCGGAACTATTGCCCTAATATGTATCATGGGTTGACTTATTCATCATATTAATAATACTTTTTCTTTAAAATTTATTGTCGTTCTTTATTTTTTGAATAAATATGATTGGTCATAACTTGTAAGATTGTCCGTGCTTGGAAGTATGGTGAGCAATATCATATTTTGGAAGTGATAATTGATAAAATTAAAATCATGGTTCACTTGCAAACTTATTTAATTTGATGCATTATATTGCTGATAATCTTAATATATTATTATGATATTTTTTTTTAATCTTGCATCTTGTGTTTTCTAAAAGTGTTGCCCAATGGTCCATTAAGGTCATAGCATAAAGGGAAAATGGATCGACCCATGATCCCTAAAATTGGCCTTGAGACCATAGGGCCAGGTCATCCCATTCCCATCTTGATAGTAGAGCAAGGAAGCAATGTTTCTATGAGTTTAGGATTTCCCATTACCCAATCATTGGCACTTGAAAGATGTGTTGTGTTATTCACTTTTAAGTTAAAGTGTGTTTGGCTTGGAGACAAGATAAGATGTGATGGTGTCCATCTATGTTTTTATAACAGGTACGATCATCTTAGCTAATGTTTGGTTGAAGGAAGTAAAATCATCCATGTTTTTTTGTTTGCTTAAGGTGATTGAGTCCAATGGGATGAATGGAGATTTTGACACTGTTATGTATAGTTGCCATGGGCCCCACCTATTATAAACGGGCCCATATGCTAGCCTTAGGTCTCTTCCACCCCACTTTCTTCTTCACAATTCCACTGCCTAGCCACTTGTGCTTACTTAGTATTTTGCATACACCATTGTTGTACTCATATGGCTTGTAGTCTTATGAGACCATACCAACTGTGTTTGAGGTGCGGCTGCTACCGTGTACTGGAGAGAACGAGGCATGCGATGATTTGACCCGAAGCTTGATAGTAAAGAGAACGAGGAGCGATCTGAGAGAGGCCATCTCAGAGACCTACTTGTGCGTGGAGAAGGCCCAAAGGCTATTCACAGATCAGCAGCTTGGCCCTTGCGAGGACTAAGGACAAGCGTGAGTTTTTTGATACCTTGGTAAAAAATATCAGAATCGTCAACATGAGTTTACATCTCTATCTCATTTTCTAAGTCAAATATTTCTTTCTTTGACACTAAAATTTTCAAAAGTTGTATAGGTTAACATCATACGTTTTATGATTTTAGATTCATTATAAGAAATGTTTTTTAATATATAGATGTGGTGAAATTATGTGAATTTTTTGAAATTGACGATAAAAGATAGAAATGTTTATTCAAACTAATAACTCAATGTGCGTTTTACACGCCTAGTTCCTACGGGGAAACGTAACATGATCGAGATGAACTTTGAGGTGAGAAACACGGGGGTAAAATTTGAAGTCCCATTGTTGGTAGCTCCAAGCGCATGTCAGAATCCGCAAATCGAATTCTGGCATTGTTTAGTTCCGAAAAGTGAAAACTTTTCGGTACTGTAGCACTTTCGTTTGTTTGTGACAAATATTATCCAATTATAGACTAAACTGTGAAATTAGTTTTTATTTTCGTTTATATTTAACGTTTCATACATGTGCCACAAGATTCGATGTGACGGAAAATCTTGAAAATTTTTTGGTTTTCGGGGTGAACTAAACAAGGCCTCCGTAGTGCAGTGTTTAAATTCACCCATGTGGGTGCGTATAGATTTTATGGCGGGCGCGCCAATCATTGGGCTGTGCTGGATTTAAGGCCCTGTTTTTTCCTACCCAAAAATTTTCCAACCATCATATCGAATCTTTGGACACATACATGAAATATTAAATGTAGATAAAAAAATAAACTAATTATACAATTTAGTTGAGAATCGCGAGACGAATCTTTTAAGCCTACTTACCATAATTAGCCTTAAGTGCTACAGTAACCCACATATGCTACTGACAGATTAATTATGCTTAATAAATTTATCTTGCAGTTTCCTGACGAGCTATATAATTTGTTTTTTATTAGTTTTTAAAAACTCCTCCCAACATCTTTCCGACACATCCGATGTGACATCTAAAAAATTTTCGTTCCCAATCGCCCTAAATTGGAGGGCGAGGTGAAAGGCACGAGAGCATGCATGTCAGCAGCAGACCAGCAGTCAGTCACAGAGCTAGCCGTGCACAGCAGGAGTGGGGGGCCCGGACCGCAGCGGCTCACCCCCTGTGTAATCGGCTGTACTGTACTTGTATACGCGCCTCTCCGACAGTAGTCTTCGCAACAATACTACGCTACTGCCACCTTGTTGGCTGGACATCACCTTTCACACATTCATCCTCATACAACTGGTACTTAGGCCTTGTTTAGATGCGAAAAAAATTTAGATTTCGCTACTGTAGCACTTTTGTTTGTTTGTGGCAAATATTATCTAATTATATAATAACTAGGATCAAAAGATTCGTCTCGCGATTTACAGATAAACTGTGCAATTAGTTTTTATTTTCGTCTATATTTAATGCTTCATGCATGTGCCGAAAGATACGATGTGACGGAGAATTTTAAAAACTTTTTGGTTTTCGGGGTGAACTAAACAAGGCCTTACAAAAATAACCCAAACTGGCCTACGGTTATAGATTAAGGCCTTGTTTAAAGCAACTCTAGCAGTAGCCCCAAAAATAGAGTCTCTATTTTTCATTTGGGTGCTCCTCCTACTTTTGGACGCTCAAAACTTTTGCTTTCACTCCAACAACATCTCCCAAATAAAGGTCCCCAAATCTAAATTGGCAGACAATGACATGTGAGATCCACACGTAATTGGGTTAAAACTTTCTTCCTCACATCCTCGACACAGAGACCAGGACACAAAGGAGATGAAAGCTCTCGGCGCATCAAGGCAACACCCGCGTAGTGGAGAAGAGGCCGCACCGGAGTTGCGCAGCGGCGAATCTACCCAGCGGTGGAGGTCAGGGGTGGAGGGAGGGAGCGCAGTAGTGGAGATCGGCGCTGAAGGGAGGTGGGCGAGGCTGCGTCTGTACGGTATTGGGAGGTAATGGTCACACCACGCAGGATGGGGGCTGAGCTGTTGGGCCAACAGGAATGGGGTATGCAGAGAAGATTTGGGTGCCCACCCCAAATTGAGGGCTCTAGTAGGGGCTCTGCTGGAGTATTATTTTTAGACTGGGCACCTATATTTAGCTATGGGGGCTCAAGTAGGGGCCCTGCTGGAGTTGCTCTTAGTTCGCCCCAAAAACCAAAAACTTTTTAAGATTCCCCAATCATATCGAATTTTGCACCACATACATGGAGCATTAAATATAAATGAAAAAACAAAAACTAATTGCAAAGTTTGCCTATAAATTGCGAGACGAATCTTTTAAGTCTAGTACTCTATAATTGAACAATGTTTGTCAAATAAAATCGAAAGTGTTACAGTGTCAAAATCCAAAAACTTTTTATATCTAAACAAGGCCTCGTTTTGTTTCTCTCTCTATATATATATATACACACACATAGATAAATATTAGTACATCTTAATATATAGTAAAAGCTACAAATTAATAAAAGACAAAATAATTTATAATTTAGATTGAAGAGAGTATTATTTTTATTCACTGCCCAGAATCTCTAATACTTGCTATGGTTTTTTCAGGCTACATATGAAATTATATTTGGGCTAGCTAGCAATTAGAAGAATTAGCTTAACTAGTTGGGCCAAAACATTCTACGATTTTTTTGGCATGAATTAAGGTCTCATTTGCAATGCACTTTAACGCAAAAAATCTCTATTATTTAGATAATGGAAATAAAACCGGCTTCATCATCCTATAAGAGGAGGAATCAGGCCACCTTATTACAAACACCACATGACAAAAACCGAATAGACTTTGCTAACCAAAACCGATTCATAACTCAATTCATGAAATAAAAGTCCATCATATCCAAAGGACACGAAGAGGTGCATAGCCATATTCTCCAACTTGCGGCAAGCCTCTTAACACCAACTTTTTCTTCTCACACTGTTGCAACCTAGACCCAAAACTGTTGAATGGTTGAATAGTTTTCGGTTTACTAAAAACCATAGAAATGCTCTATAGACTCTATAAAACTTTATACAAAAATATTTTATAGATCAAAATATTTTTATCCGTTCTCCGAAAGGTGTAGACAATAATGTACCATGGGATTTATCATTTCTAGTTACTCCTACTAGCTTAGGTTGTTGAAACATGGCTCAAGTGTGTCTAGTAGTAGAGCTCGCGGCAAACGAAAGCCGTAGGTAAGGCCTAGTTTAGTTCTTCAAAGTTTTTGGATTTTTTACTGTAACATTTTTGTTTTATTTTATAATTAGTGTCTAATTATAGACTAATTATATTCAAAAGATTTTTCTTATAAATTATATATAAACTGTATAATTAATTATTTTTATCTATATTTAATATTTCATATATGCATTCAAAGATATGGTGTGATGGAATGAAAATGAAATTTTTGAAACTAAACTGGACCTAATTGGGACGAGTCGTCACGTCCAACCTAGAGACCGACCATTAGTACGTACAGTACAGTAGTACGTGTACTAGTCTACTAGTCTGAAACCCTAACAGAAAAAAAAGAAAATGCATATACTAGGTCTTGTTTTGTTCACCTCGAAATCCAAAAAGTTTTCAAGATTCTCCGTCACATCGAATCTTGCGGCACATGCATAAAGCATTAAATATAAACAAAAACAAAAACAAAAACTAATTATACAGTTTGTTTGTAAATCGCGAGGCGAATTTTTTGATCCTAGTTAGTTCATGATTGAACAATATTTGTCAAATAAAAACGAAAGTGCTACAGTAGCGAAATCAAAAAAATTTCGAAACTAAACAAGCCTAGTCTGAAACGTACGTTAAAGGATTTCAGTGTCCTAACCCTTTTTCGCTATTGCTTCGTCAAAAAGGATTAAAGATTAGTCAAACAACGAAGGAAAATGCCGTACAGGGCGCAGGTGTCCGGCGGATGGGACTGATCACTTACAATTTTGTTTCAGGCTATCATGCGGAATACCTAAAAAGAATCTCAAAATAGGGTTAAAAATGCATTGAACTTGCACTGTGCTGTCGTCGGTACCCTTAATCAAGGTTTTTAAATTGTGGCTAATTAAGACATTTAGCGGTAGCCTCTTTATAAACTTATAAAAAAGATGTAGCAGTATTCAACGAAAGCTATTTCATGCATTTACGGTCTATTTGTTGTATGGAATTGTCTTATTTCAAAAATCAAGAATCACCGCTCTGTTTGCTTGACTGATAAACTATGATTGAAAATACTATTTACTGATTTGTTATAAAAAAATATTCTAAATAACTAACAAATTTAACACATAAACTCACGCCAACATTTATCATAATTGAACTACCGAGTGTTGCCGCTAGCGAAAGCTTGACGACAGCAATGATGGTCCCCTGCAAGGAGCTTTTTGTCGGACTTGTGAGAGACGAGTGAAGGAGCCAGGCGAGGGTAAGGGCGTGATGAATCTCAAATTTTTGTTCTTAAGGGTATTTAGTTTTTTTTTTTCCTAAAAAATTTTAGGTTTTGGTAATAGAACTAAACACCATATAAAACTTTTGGCAAAAAGGTGATTATTCTCTATTTTGGATTTTGCCCTCAAAAGAAAAAAAACCCCAAAAAGAGCCTCGAGAGGCTCTTATGAGAGTAATAAATTCTGTATTTTGGATGGAATTAAACATGACCTTGAAAATTTTAGCATTTTGCATTTTATAACTCTAAAGTAGTTGGTATTTTGCATTTTGGATTCTATGGAGAACTAAACACCCCCTTAATGTCTCTCTTTCCATGTAATTAAGATTTGGAAAGTGTTAGAATATCAAATTCTAAACCAAACAACATAGTTCATAAAGTAGATTTCAATTCAGCTGAAATGAAAGGATCTAATGTGATTTTTTTATATTAGTTATTTTTGTTTCGGAATGTTGATGACACCGTAGGAAAAGTCAAAGGATTTTTTTGACAAAAAAAGTCAAAGGATTGGCATTTTCACAACAAAATACTATATGTCCAGTGATCATGAGAATAATGTCTTGCAAAAAAATGTAATTTCATGGAGAAATAGAGCTAGAGTGTCCTTGGTCCAAAAAAAATGAACATACTCCCTCCATGCTTGTAGTTTAAGTCATTTTGAACAAGCCTTGTGTCAAACATTAAGAAATATAAATTATGAATAATTTTTTGAGTTGTTGATATTAGAAATGTGAAAACCATATGAATAGATTCATCTTGAAAAGTACTTTTATAAAAAAATAAACATACATTACTTTTCAATAAATATTTTTATAATATAAAATAAAAAGTCAAAGTTATGCCTTGAAAACCATGTCGCTATCTAAAATTTCTTGAATTAATAGTATGGAGGGAATATCACACTTCGAGGAACCACCAATCTTAATTTTGACTAATTATAAAAAAATATTAATGTTTAGGGGTACTAAATAGACATCATTGGGTTAATCATGTTATATATTTTCATATTTAACCTATTTAGAGATATAAATAAATGTTAATATTATTTTCTATAAATCTAGTTAAATTTGAGATTGATTGACTTCCTTGAATACACTTCCACTTTCAAACTTAAAAATCTAATCTAAACAACAGTGGGCAATGTGGTCATATAAATTGAGTTAAAACTTAAAAGTGGTGTTGAAGAATAACGGTCCCTTTTTCAAAAGTTTGAGCAGAAGCCGACAATGCTCAGTCAATCAGGTCCATCAATATGGTTGAGGACCCCAGGAACCGGACCCAAGCTCAGATGCCAGAAAAAAAACCGTCCAAAATAAACAGGAAAACATTAATATGTATTATACTTTTTATTTCTAGGAGAAAACATTGCTCTGACGGTAAATTGAGCCGGTCCACGAATTGAGCATTCAAGCAAAGAGACGACGAAGAAACTAAGGGTATTTCTATTTCTTTTTGAAGCTCCGAATATATTTTTACAGTAAAGACAAAAGCATTTCCTTATGCAGAACTTCTTTTCCTTCTGCTCTGGATCCAGCTGGACAAAATCACAACAGAGTGCTGCTAACATCCTGGAGCAGCATCGGATTATACGGGTAACTAACACCAAGTGAATACTCCTTTTGTTTCAAATAAAAACTGCCGGTGCTAGATGTTTATTTAGTGTCAAGAACTTAAATCTTTTTTTCCTTGACAAAACCTCTAAATTTTGACAAATATATGACCTTTGTTCTCAGCTTTCATGATACAAAAAAGATCCACGGCTTTTGTTATTACAAACTAGAGGTGCTACCAAAACTCCACGTTAATTTTCACGAGCGCTATATCTCACTCCTAAAAAGATGAAACAGGAGACGGCAACACCACTTCAACGTGCCTCCGAGCTTCCGCATCCCCCTCCTACTCCAGCGAGCTGCGCCGACAGGTGAGCCCCACGCGCTCACGGCTCACATCTCACACGCAACACTGAGCTCGGGCGGGAATTGCAACATGTACGTAAGTTTTCTTTTCTCTTTCTTTTTTTTCTTGTTTTCTTTTCTCTTTCTTTTTTCTTTTTTTCTTATTTAGCGATGTTACAACATCATTGACTGACAATAGGGAACTCGCAGTTTACAGATCTTTTCGACAGTGGAGATGGTAGCGTCTGCCTGTCGCAGCATGACGGTGAGCGAGCGGGTGCCCGGGCCAAACTCGAGCACGACGTCTCCCGCGCGGCGGGCGTTGGTGAGACGCAGTGAGTCCCCGGGGTGAGCCAGGGCAGGCGACGGCCAAGAAAAAATAATAAAAAAATACATATTGATAATACATATGGCGAATTGATGATTTTTTTAGAAATTATGCTTTTTTATTTACAAGTGGATCAAAATAGTATAGTATGTTAGTCTATATAGTTTGACTTGGCATAGTTTTTTATATTATTGTGCATTGAAATTTTACTCCCGTAGCAACGCACGGGCATATGCTAGTAGAAGAAAAAAGATAGGTTTAAAAAGTTCTGACAATAATCACAAACACCATATTTAATTTGGTAGATTCTAATCATCATCATCAATGATACCCATCAAAATCTAGAATGTTTCGTAAAAAAGAAGAAGTTATACTTTAAGTACAGTAACAAGGGTAGAAAGAAAAGTTGTGAACTTCAAGTTATGGAAGTTTATTGAAGAAATGAGGAAGTTCATTTATAATAATTTCCTAAAATGTCAGCCCTCTAAGAATGATTCGCTTCCTTTATTAGCCCTTCTCATTTTAGAAAAACTTGATGGTAATGTTTAAAACATCGAACACATATATCTATATACATCTAACAGTGCATGTACATGGGGCATATGCCCACGATTGCCCCTTAGACGAGAGGGCTTTGTGTGGGTGCATAGCTTGGCTGGCATATAAGTTATTACCCCTTGACTCAAAGGGCCATGTGGAGCTCGACTGGCGGGCATATAGCATGAGAGCACTAACGCGGTGACTGTTATGTTAGCGCTTGCTATATAGAGCCAACTCACGAGAGCTCTACCCTGACTGGCCGCCTATATCCCCATAACTCCCGAGGAGCAATCCGTCCCCCATAACTCCTTAGGAATGAGGTTCTTAGAAGTGACACGGCCCGCAACTCGCGAGGAGTGCACCTCTGTCCACACAACTCCCAAAGAGTGACGTTCACGGGAGCGATGTTCGTTGTTGTTGCCACCTACTTCTCGGGAGGGATCTATCTCCCATAAGAAGTTGCTTGTATCGAAATGCTTAGTTCCATTATGGGATAAGATTCAAACAACTAAGAATTGCTCTCATTTTGATCAAAATAGTAGCCCGTGAAAATCTACTTCCACACTAGGGCCTTGTTTAGATACACCCAAAAACCCAAAACTTTACAAGATTCCCCATCACATTGAATCTTACGGCACATGCATGAAACATTAAATATAGATAAAAAAGATAACTAATTGCACAGTTTACCTGTAAATCACGAGACGAATCTTTTAAGCCTAGTTGTTCCATAATTGGATAATATTTGTCAAATAAAAACGAAAGTGCTACAGTGTCAAAATTCAAAAAGTTTTTGGATCTAAACAAGGCCTAGGTAATTTGTCTTAAAGGTCCTTTGGCACGTAGCTCTAAATATAAAAATATAGAAGCATTGGAAGTTTATCAAAGAAATATGTAAGTTCATTTATAATAATTCCTATAATATTAGTACTCCAAGAATGATTCACTTCCTTTATTAGGTCTTCTCATTTTAGAAAAACTTCTTGGTGATATTCAAAACTGCCAACATGCATTTATTAGGCCTTCTCATTTCAGAGAAACTTACTGGTGATGTTCAAAAATATTACATGCATCCCCATGTGCATCTAATAGGGGGGCATATGCCCTCGAGGGCAAATTTTCCAAGTCCAGACACTTATTACTATACTTTTGCTAATGAGTGCTTAAAGTGAGACTCCATATCTCCCCATAAGAAGATTCAAACAAGCAAGAGCTGTTCTCGATAATAAATATCTCCAATTCATTGCATAAATCCACAACACATCCACATGAGGTTATTCGCCTCAAAGGTCCTTTAATTTGACAGTAGCTCTAAATATAAAATGTTACCCAACTTTGCTATGGTGTAAAATACATAAATTAGCGTCTAGAATTGTAATTAAAGTACTCATATTTGTTATTATGATAAATAATTTAAAATAATTCTCTAAATTTATATCTAAGTTATCCGTATTGTGAAAGATAATTTAAAAATAATCACTACGTTTGTATATAAATCACCTACCCTTGCTAACCCCCATTATTATGAAAGGTAATGCAAATTAACATATACATTTTCTTGTATGTCAATGGGAAAATATGCTGTTATTAGGGAAAATAAATCAACAACCATAAGCCACCGTTAAATAGTGTTATGTGCCACTACTATTATTATGATAAATATTTACTGCAATAGTTTATCAAGCATAAAAAATCGTATTCCCTCAGCAGTCCACGTATCTACTTAGAGTTCACTTTAAATTATATCGACGGTACTTATAATTCACTTTGAACTATATTAGTCTTCACGACAATATATTTTGTAAGTAATTTTGTATTAATCCAAAAAGATTTTCTTAACGAAGAAGTAAGCAATGATCATGCGATATGAATTGGACAGTGGTGGTTGTTTCATAAATAATATCCAGGGCAACAGTACATTTAACTCGCACTGCTACATATGTGAAGCTTCTGACCAAAGGCTTGCACGGCAACTCGAGTCCAAACGGCAAGGCAACAAAACCCATGTAATGCCGTTCAGAGCATCAGCTCCACCATCACTCCCTTGCCAGCTCAAGGACGGCACAAAGTAGGAGAGCTCCATGATGCTGGTGGAGCTGAAGCAGCGCAGCAGCAGCACAGAGCGTCACTCCCAGTCTCAGTTTACTCGTGCTGCAGTGGTACGATAAAGAATGTCCCAGTAAATGTCTCCAACAATCTGATCCCCACCTGACCCTCTGATGATGCATATGCAGTGTTTCCCTTCATTCTTGTGTACAACCTTCTCACGGCTTTCCGGGACATTATTCATGCGTTATTGTCTAAAAATTAATTTATCTCATGGCCGGGTGGCTGTATATTTTGTTTCTTTTGATTATTATTTGATTGAGTAAAAATTGATTATTTGTGATAATAATTGGAGTGACGGGAGAGATCTGGATTATTATGGCACCTCATCTCATCTCATGGAATTAAATATTACCCCTTGTTCTTGATTGGGCGAGATGAGATCTTGTGAAACAACCATGCATGGAACAGAGATCAGTTCCAGCTCAAAAACAAGGTCTTGTTCTAAAAGGAGATGATCACATCAATCAATCAATCAAATCCTCTTCTCTGTGCCACGCAACTTGCCATGCTTTGGTGTTCGAGTATGCATGAGCCCCCTTTGCTTTTCTCCAGGAGTCATCTCTATCTTGGATGGCTCATCGATCTACATATATAAATTAAACTAGTGCTGCATTAGATCAAGTGGCCATCTGCGCATGCTGCTGGCATTGGAAGAAGGGAAGTTTCTATGGAGGAGCAGAAGATGCCCTCGATGCAAGAAGATAGATACCGCAAAGTACATGCATCAACATAATGCCGTGCTTGTGCTATGTACGTTAACTGTTAACTCCATTTGATTCTGTCTCCTTCTACTTTAAGTAACACAAAAGTACATACCCGGCCGTCCGTCAGGAGACGCGTGCATCAGAAACTAATGGAATGTAAACAAAGTCCAGACGGCTTCCAATGCATTTTTAAACTTCAGCATTGTCTCTCGATCTCTTTCTCCCCTCAAAATCACAAAATTACTCGTTTTGAGGCTGCCGTAATTTGCGGTAATCATGATTGTGTCATGGCCTGCAGTTAAATGCAATAAGAACAACAAAAAGTGTACTGATACTAGTACCACAAAAGAAAGGAGAAATTGATTTCTTATCCTAGGAGGCTCTTAAAGATACTAGCTGTTATGTTTATCAATGGATGCAAGAACTAGTTAAAAAATAGGTAAAGATTTTTCACTTTCCTCTTCACTGTTGGTCCTATTGTTATCAGGGATGGGATCACCGACGTTGCCAACACCATTTCGCCTATTATCTCTAGCTAGTGTGCGGTCAACAGCACCCTAGTATCGTAGGACGGCAAAAATGTCTGGAAAGTGAATTACTCCGTAGAACACAAGGACAATTCCATGCTGTAACTTGAACTAGTAGCCTCTGTTCAGATGCATGAAAGGTTCACACAGGGAAAAAGGGAGGCTTGTGTGAAATGCAAAAAAATGCTACATTTGCCAGCCATATTCAGAATAACAATACAGAATGCAAGATGTCATGCTATCCTACACACGCATGCATATGTAGTGCCATTGTTGATCATCAGAGTTCTGTCATCTGTGCAGACATAGAGGCAGGTTGAGGTCACAGACGCAATCGGAATGCGTCTCTACGCCGAGTGCCATAGCCATAAGACTATAAGAGACTCTCTGAACACCTCAAAGATCATATTCATATGGATACTTCAGAGTAGCCAAAAGGCGTTTCCAAGCAATATAATGCAAAGACAGGTGCATCAATCTGTGTACATACATACCATTTCTACAATATACAACTGCAAACATATACTAGATGGTTAACTAATAAATCCGTACGTGCCGCTTTTGCAAATTCAGTCGATGAGCTGTTCTCTGAATCAGGCACTGTTGTACTACAGCTACAGCGTTGTATATGCGGCCGGCATATATAGGTGGTTTCCGGACTTTATTCCTGGTGATAACCAGTGGTCTAGGTTACTGTCAGGCAGGGGTACTGTTGTTCGTGTGATCCTATTGCCTGCAGGCAACTTGCAATAATGAGAACACATAGTACCTAGGCCAATGTTCATCAAGCTACCTTTCCAATAACCTGTATAATAAGGCATATGTACTGTAGAATTGGTTGCAAAAAAGAAAGAGGGGGGGGGGGGGGGGGGGGGACTTCTCACTGCTGGTAGAATTCAAACTGTCTGAACCTTTGTAGTAGTAAAACAGGAGCAGCAAGCAGCTATCTACTACTACTTCATTCTCTGCACAGGACAAGTGAAGGCATGTCCTATCCTAGACATTCCTGTTGGAAACAGTACAAGACGTTGTTTTGTTCTTCAAAGAAAAAACACACAGCGCAGAACATACAAATATATAGATTTAATAACAAAGAGAGAAAAGATTTAGCACCACAGACTCAGCTGATGATGCATACTATGCCTTTGTCCAAGGCAGCAGGCTTAATAGTTAATACATATATATATGGCTCTGATGAAAACCCTCTTATCTCCTACTGGTCAGTTCAGTCAGAGGTAGCATGCAAGTGGGATACAGCATATATACATGTGATGCAGAGATTGTTTGAATGGATCAACAGAGTAGAGAGCAGATCCAAGGTTGTCTAGCTATAATAGTTGAAACTAATCAGAAGAAGATGGGCTTAATTGGCCAGGACGCTGCAACCACCAGCAGGCAGGCTAGCTTGGAAGTCGCTGGCCGGCCAGGAAACATTATAGACCAGGATCGAATTAGAATCAGGGCACGGAGAGGCGTCACGGACCGATCCTACTATTGTATTATACAGTTCGTTGAGGACGGATGGATCACGGATGGATTGGATGAGCAGGTAGCTAGCTAGCTTGCTCGCAGCTGGAGCCCGAGCCTGCAGCCGATCGAAGCGGAATCGGCGGGCGGTCAGTGCAGCAGCTACAGGCAGCCACGGAGGAAGGAAGCGAAGCGCAGTGGTGTGGTGGTCGGTCGGTCGACAGGCACAGCCTGGACGGAGCAACACCTGCCGCTCCGCCGCGCTACACAACAACACATCCATTCAGGGCCAACTGCTGCTGGCTTTTCTTCTCTTCTGTGTATACAACAATTTCAGCATTTTTTGTTGTCGAGGCGGCACCTACAGTATATACGCAGTGGCAATATAATGGCTTGCTCTTGCTCAACTGCTATTCTTTTACCGCTCCTGTTGTCCTGCCAGTCATGCGTTCTGACTTCTGAACCTGTGATTGCAGCTTGCAAACTGACTTCAGTGCGTCATGCCAAGCTGCTGCTCTGGCAATTTTTCCTTATACTCACAGGCCAAAGAAAAGCCTTTCTAATGGCCGGCTTTACATACAAAGTAAGGATAATACCTCCAGTCAAATGTGCAGCGAGGACATTAGCTTGTTTAATTTTCTGCTGTCTGAAACTCTGAATGAGCAAACTCTGGAACGCCAACTTTGCTTAACAAGATGGAAGTTATCGACAGATAAGTTAAACTAGTATTTTACTTTTGGCGCGTATTGATGGGATGCATGAACAACGCCGGGCCGCGTGTGACGCGCACGCACGCATGTGATCCATGTGTGAAGATGCACGCAAAGTGCATACGTGTTTGACAACCAGCTCTCCGCGTGGATGCAGGGAGGCATACGTGCATCTTGCTAGTTTTACCTCCGCCCCACCATCAGCAGGTCAATACGTGTTTCCCCACATGGCAAACACATATAAGCCTATTATTCTTAGAATCCATACAAAAGAATTAACTAGCTTTATAAAAAAGAATAACAAAATCTATGATATAAAATAAGCAGGTTATAAAATTATATTCTATAATAAATCTAATAAATTAATCTGATATCATAAATCTTAAAGTTTTTTTCTAAAAATATAGTCAAGTTTGACTTTAAGAATCTATTTACTCAGAGATAAAGGGAATATTAAATAAGAGTTTTCAGATTGTCATGTTTTCATAACATACATATTTGATGTCATAGATATTATTCATACTTTTTTCACGACTTGATCAAACTTAGAATAATAAGCTGATGTTAGCTGCTGTTTTGATGGCAGTGGTATATAGGGGTTGGAAAATCAAAGCGATAGTTGAGAAGGAAATTTTTTTTCTGTGGCTATTATGAAAGTTGTATAAATGGTTCACAGGGAATTGTTTCATACTTATTCGGTACCATATAATTTTATAAACTTAAGTTTGACGAGGGAGTATATGTTTTTTCACACGATAGAGACACTAACGATTTACTTGCATAGTATAATTAGTACATTCACTGAAAAGTGTTCATGACATATAAGTGTATATAACTCTATTTGTTCCCCCTTTTTATTCATGATGAGTTTATGTGATGAATTCTACTGTAACTGTGAGATCGGAAACGAATTACGGCAAGACGATTGCCTTCTTCTTTTGACTCTCTCCTCTGCACCTGCTGCCACAAAAAACTTACTGTATATCATCCACTGGAACTCATGGGGTGGTGATGTCTACGACGACCACAACTAATCGTGCAGCTTAAATTAACTTTAGTAAAAGATTGTGATATCCTGGCATAGCCGGCTAGGGGGCCTGCCAGCTATAGCCCTGGGCGAACGTGCTGCTGGCCCGTGGTAATTAAGGTGCTTCACCGACCAGTGTACTTAATAATCTCATTATCCTGAGGATGATGAAGGATGAATACAGTACTTAACGTGACAAAACGAGCACGGATGGTCCTAACACGCACGTACGACCTCAGAAGTCGAGCTGTAGTATAATTAGGCATGCATGCATGAGTTGGGTCGGCAAATGAAAGCCTCATTTGCCAGCGCAACCAATATTGGTAGCCCGTGCAGGTGCAGTGCTGCTACTCCCTCCGTCCACGAAAGAGTCAATTTCTACTGTTGTTCTAAGTCAAACTTTTTAATCTTTAACTAAATTTCTAGAAAAAAATACTAAGATTTATAGTATCAAATTAATATTATTAGATCCATCATAGAATATATTTTTATATAATGTGCATTTTATATTATAGATGTTGTTACTCTTTTCTATAAAGTTAATCAAACTTTAAAAAATTTAACTGGCACGGATCCTAGGAATTGATTCTTTTGTGGACGGAGGGAGTATATTACACAGTACTATACTATTACTACGTACAGTACGTTAGAGGGGTAGTTAGTAGTAAGTACTCTCTCTGTGCTAAAAAGAGTGACTTTTATCGTCTTATTCAATTTTTTTATGTAAATTATAAAATAAATAAATAATTAGTAAAGTATCTTTAATGATAAAATAGATCTTAACAAAATATATCATATTTATATAAAAATTTTAAATAAAACAGATGATCAAATAAGATGTCTCAAATTCTAAAACGACACTCTAGTATGGAGAGAGTACGTAAGTGTCAGTCTGTCAGATGAGATGAGATGACCGGGCGGGCCGCTGGCCAAGGTGCCGGCCGGTCGCGCGGCAGCAGGATCGTCCAGATCCGAATCCGAGCAACACGCGCGTGCGTATATGTATATATACGTATATATGTAGAGTAGTTCGTTCCGTGTTCGTACGTGTACGGATGGAGCTGGCGGGCAGTGCCAGACAGACTGTCTCACAGTGCATCCGAGCTAGCCATCACACACGACACACCACGTGCGTAATACTCTGTACTGCAGTATACGTATACGTATACGTCTACTGTAGCATGTACTGTGTGGTAGTATACGAATACGACGACCAGGCTTGCCTGCCGCCCCTCCACCTGTTGGGGAATGGCCGCATCCTTCCCCCTGGTAGCGTCTGAGGATACCCTTTGCCCGAGCAACCTCCGACTTCCGAAGGGTCGGAGGATATCCTTCGCCAAGGAAACCTTCGTGGGAATGCGCGTGGAGGACCCTAGAAAGAGACTGGCGTTGATGACTCGACTTGTCTTGCTAAGTGTGTGCAGGGACTGACATCGTCGGAGGCCAACAAGCAGAGGAAGGAGGAACCTCCGACCCTCCCAAGTCTGAGGATGGCTAAGGACGCGCCGGAGGCAAAGAACCTCCGACGCGTCCGGGACAAGGGACCTCCGACGGAGAAGCGTCGAAGGATCGGCGACCAAGCGGCCCGGAGAACCTCCACGGCGTCTAAACCGAGGAACCTCCGACGCGCCCGAGCCGAAGAACCTCCGACGCATGAAGTGTCGAAGGATCCGCGATCAGGCGGAGGATCTGCGTCTCCGATCTGCTGAAGCCCTAGACAGGAGACACGCGTGGAGATCGTGAGGTGAAATTACACAAGTGGCTTAGAGTCAGTAGACCGCAATAGGAGAATATGCTGGGATATTCCCCCACCGTCACGGGGCATTTTTGTAAACGTCATTGGGTCGGTTTCTGAGCCCTATATAAAGGGCGCGATGCCGTCATTAATGGAGAGAGAGAGAACGCATTCACTGTATTCACCTACTGTTGAGTTCACTGTCTGTTAGCGCTCAAACCTCTCACGGCCCCGAGTGAGAAGGTTCTCGATCCACCGTATTGCTGGGAAGTGCGGAGAGCATTTTCCCAACATTGGCGCCCACCGTGGGGCGACGAAGGATCACCTACGATGGCTGGAAAGAGAACTAGCACCACAAGACCTCGGGCAGAGCCCCCCAGGAGGGGAAGGCCGAGAAGGGCCGTGCGGAGCACGTATGCGACCGTAGAGGGGGAAGGCTCTGAGGGCGAGCAGCCGGGAAACGAGCAGCCGGATCCCAGCCAGGAACCTTCTCCCGCCGCAGGCCCGGCGCAACCCACGGCCGCGCAAGAGCTCCAGACACTGCAGACGCAGCTGCAGAACCTTCAGCAGGAGCGAGACCGGATCGCTGCCGCCTACGCCGCCAGCCAAGAAGCAGCAGTAGCTGCAACGCAGGCAGCTGAGATCAGGCAGCAGCTTTCAATCTTGCAGGCGGAGATCCTTAGCATGCAACCTCCACAGCCAACGGTCCAACCCACTGTCCGACCCGGCGCCGGACCGTCAGTAAGTGCGCAGCTAACAAGTTACGGCGGCGCGCTGGGGAGCACATTGGACCTTCGTTCCCCCTTGTTCGAAGGATTGCAAACCTCACCTTGGCCGGCGACCTACAAACCAATCACGCTCCCCAAGTTCAACGGAAAAGCTGACCCCCGCCAATTCCTGATGAGTTTCGAGGCAGCTGTAGCCTCGGCTGGGGGGAACGACATTGTAATGGCGAAATCCTTCGTAATTGCGGCCGAAGGAGATGCCTTGGCGTGGTATTCGATGCTCAGGCCCGGGTCGATCTATTCATGGGAGAACCTTCGAGACAAGATTTTGGCAAATTTCCAGGGGTTCGCAGTTGAATCCCTAACCTCCACGGACCTGTTCCAGTGTCGCCAAAGTCAGGGAGAGGCACTGCGGGAATACTTCCAAAGATTCGTGCAGACCAAGGCCAGAGCACCAGGCGTGCCGGAAGAGGTTGCCATTGAGGCAGCTATCAAAGGTCTCCGCATAGGACCTTTCGCAGCTCACTTGGCCAGAGAAAAACCAACATCCATGCACGAACTGTATCATGAGTTCGAAAAATATTGCAGGTCAGACAACGACTACCGCAGGAGGTTGGAAGACCAAAACTCCCAGAAAAGGCAGGGCAATGACAGAAACTCGCAGAAGAAGGGCCTTAGCCAAGATGAATGCCGGCCACAGCGAGAGGCTAGTGGACAGATGATGAATATTGAGCAACCAAAGAATGACAGACCAGAACACAACCATCCACCGGCGGAGACGCGAAACCCAGAACGCAGACCCAATCAAGCCGGAAGAGGGGGTCGAAACGCAGGATGGCAGAAAAACCAAAGTCAGCGGCCGCGGAAGCAATATTGCTTCTTCCATGGAGAGGAGAAGGGTCACTCCACCAGAGATTGCCCGGATGCAAAGGAAACTCAAGAGAGGATTAAGAGCAGGTCAGCTCCACAAACACCGACACCAGTCGCTCAACCTCGGGAGGTGAATCACACATTCCCTCAAACCTTCTACCATTCATATGTCGGAGGATCAAGCCAGAGCCACTCAACTCCAATTCAGCCCAGCGCGCTAGCCTCCGCTTACTATCCCAGCTTCCTACCAGCTTGGCGCCCAGCCCAGCAACCCGCGGATCACAACCTTCCACCAAACTATGTTCCTCCGCGACCTCCACATATTACATACATCGAAACCCCGCAACTCCACCAGCAGCCACTGCCTCCTCCCCCAAACCAGCTACAGTTAGTCCAGGCTCCACCTCCACCGAAAATCGAACCCCACCCCGACAATCAGATCGGCCCTCATACACCCCTGCCCACGATTGGAATGATCTTACCAATAGCTGGGGGGTCCTCAATGGAGTTCCAGACAAAGAAGCAGAAGAAGGATCACCTCCGGCTCGTTAACAACGTTGCAGTTCAAGGGCCAGTAAGATGTACCGATTGGTCCAGAACCCCAATAACCTTCACCGAGGAAGATCTGAGGTTGGAAAGCTACCCTCACACAGATGCCTTGGTCATAACAACAAATGTTGCGGGTTGGGGAGTAAGCAGGATCTTAGTGGATTCAGAGAGTTCTGCGGACATAATATTTGCTGGAACCTTTGACCAAATGAAGCTCAGTAGAAGCCAACTCCAACCTTCGGAGTCACCTTTGATCGGGTTCGGAGGAAAGCAGATACATGCTCTGGGGAAGGTCGCCTTGCCCGTATCCTTCGGCACAACGGAGAACGCAAGAACAGAGTACGTCACCTTCGATGTGGTAGACCTGCACTACCCATACAATGCCATATTCGGGCGAGGATTCTTGAACAAGTTCAATGCGGCCGCTCATATGGGATACCTGTGCATGAAAATCCCGGCTCTGCACGGAGTGATAACGGTTCACGGAAGTCAAAAGGAAGCAAGGAACATAGAGAAAGCAATCTACAAGTCCTTCCGGAACATAAACTCCGTAGACTCTACGCAACATGAAGCTTCCCAGCCACCAGACATGCCAAGGGGGAAAACAGACCTGGCTGATCAGGAGGAAACGAAATGTGTCCCCCTGCAGGAGGCTGTTCCAGATAAGAAGGTCACCATTTCCGCCACCCTCAGTAGAGAGGAGGAACTCGAATTGTTGGACGTGTTGCAAAAGAACCAAGATATCTTCGCCTGGAGTGCCGCTGACCTACAAGGAGTCAGCAGAGACATCATAGAGCATTCGCTGGACATCGATCCGAGAATGAGGCCGAGGAAGCAGAGACAAAGGAAAATGTCTGAAGAAAGAACCTTAGCCGCGAAGGCAGAAGTACAAAGACTTCTGGACGCAAAGGTCATCAGAGAAGTCATGTACCCGGAATGGTTGGCGAATGTGGTCCTGGTCCCCAAGAAAAATGTGCATAGATTTTACGGACCTCAACAAGGCTTGTGTCAAAGACTCCTTCCCCTTGCCAAGGATAGATACCTCTGTGGACAAAGCAGCTGGTTGTCAGAGATTCTCACTACTGGACTGTTTCTCCGGATATCACCAAATTTGGCTCAAAAAAGAAGACGAAGGAAAGGCAAGCTTCACAACCCCATTCGGCACGTATTGCTACACCAGAATGCCAGAAGGTCTCAAAAACGCTGGAGCAACCTTCTCCAGAATGATGGGGAAGGTTTTAGGAAGTCAGCTACAGAGAAACATTATAGCCTACGTCGACGATGTCGTCGTCATGAGCAAGCACAAGGAGGACCATATCAAGGACCTGCAGGAAACCTTCGTCAACCTTAGATCTGCCGGGCTGAAACTTAACCCGGAGAAGTGTGTGTTCGAGGTCAGCAGGGGAAAAATGCTGGGATATATCATCAGCTCCGAAGGAATTAGAGCTAACCTAGACAAGACAAAAGCAATCATGTCAATGGCAGAACCTTCAAACAAGAAAGAAGTGCAAAGGCTGACTGGCCGAATAGCAGCCCTCAACAGATTCATTTCAAGATCGGCAGAACGAAGCCTTCCATTCTTCAAAGTGCTGAGAGGAGAAGGTAAAACAGAATGGGGTCCGGAGCAATCAGAGGCCTTCAGGCAGCTCAAGAATTACATTGCGACCAACCTGGTGGTAACAGTGCCCGAGCCAGACACTCCACTACTACTGTATGTGGCTGCCTCCGAGCACGCTGTCAGTGGTGTTCTGGTGCACGAGACAAGTGATAGTAAGGGAACGGTGCAAAGACCCGTTTACTACGTATCTGAAGCTCTGTCAGGAGCAAAGCTGAACTACACGGAGATAGAAAAAATCGCGTACGCGGTCCTGTGTGCATCGAGGAAGCTCAAGCATTACTTCCAAAGCCATGAGATTAAAGTACCCACTTCACAGCCATTGGGTGATATCCTTAGGAACAAAGAGGCTTCCGGACGTATAGGAAAATGGGCGGCCGAACTATCACAGTTTGATATCACCTATGTCCCAGAACCTCCATCAAATCTCAAGCCCTGGCTGACTTCATGGCAGATTGGACACCTTCGAACAAAAACGAGGAGAAGGTAGTCGACCAGCCGTGGACGTTGTATACAGATGGCGCCTGGGGTCAAGCAGGAGCAGGGGCAGCAGCAGTTCTAATCGCACCATCTGTACTCAAACTAAAGTTTGCTGTACGACTCGAATTCAAAGCAACAAACAACATAGCTGAGTATGAAGGGCTGATCCTCGGGCTGAACAAAGCTAAGGCTTCGGGAGCAAAAACCCTACTCATCAAAACAGACTCCCAGGTGGTGGCAGGGCAAGTGGAGAAGGAATACCTAGCACACAACCCGGAGCTAGCAAGATATCTGGCTGTCGTAAGGAGCCTGGAGAGAAGGTTCAAGGGATTCACTCTGCAGTACGTTCCGAGAGCCGAGAACTACGAGGCAGACGAGCTAGCAAAAGCGGCAGCCAACGGCACATCCTTGCCAGAAGGAACCTTCTATCAAATCGTCGCAGCACCCGCAACTGAATCATTGCCGAAAGCTTTCCGCTCAGTCCTGTTAGCAGAAGGCGAGGATTGGCGGCACGCAGTAGTTGATTCCCTCAAAGGCAAAACACCTGCAGATGACGAAGCATTAGCCAAGAGGATGGAGGCAAGAGCAAGGAATTACACCATCAGTGATGGAACCCTGTACAAGAAAGGTGTAGTCCAACCTTTGCTAAAATGCATATCGCAAACCGAGGGCAGAGAGCTCCTGCAAGAGATACACTCTGGGATGTGTGGATCTCACATTGGACCTCGCGCATTATCTGCTAAAGCATTAAGACAAGGCTTCTACTGGCCAACTCACATCAAAGATGCTGAAGAAATAGTGAAGACATGCAAAGCCTGCCAAACCTTCTCACCAATTCAGTCAGGACCTTCAGCACCAACTCAGCTTATACCAGCATCATGGCCGTTGCAGAGATGGGGAATGGACCTGGTAGGACCAATGCCAACTGCCCAGGGGGGAAACAAGTTCGCCGTCGTGGCCATCGAATACTTCACAAGATGGATCGAAGCTAAGCCACTGGCAACCATAACCACTGAAACAATCAGAAAATTTTTCTGGCAGAACATAGTCTGCAGATTCGGAGTTCCAAGCCTGCTCACAGTTGACAACGGAAAGCAGTTTGATTCAGATATTTCAAGGAATTCTGCCAACACATAGGAACCAAAATTGTCTTCGCATCCGTCTACCACCCAGAGTCAAACGGGGCAGTAGAGAGAGCAAACAGAATAATAGTCTCCGCAATCTCCAAAACTCTACTCAGCCTACGAAAGGGGAAATGGGTCGACGAGCTACCCAGAGTTGTGTGGTCTCACAACACCACAGTTTCAAGAACAACTGGGTTCACTCCATTCAAGCTCTTGTATGGGGAAGAGGCAATGTTGCCCGAAGAAATCAAACACCAAAGCCTGCGTTCCATGAAGCAGCAGTTGGCTGAAGATGAAGAGTACTGCAAGGAAACCTTAGAATCAATAAGACTTGAGGCAGTAGAGAACATTACCAGGTATCAACAAGAAACCAAGAAATGGAGAGACCGCAAGGTAGTACGAAAAGACATACAGAATGGGGACCTGGTACTCAGGAAAAAAGGAGATCACCCAAACGCCGGTAAATTGCAACCCAAGTGGGAAGGACCTTATACAGCAATACAAGCGGGAAGGTCGGGATCCTTCTACCTGAAAGACCTCGAAGGTAGAACCTCCACCCACACGTGGAACGTCGACAATCTACGAAGATTTTACATTTGAGTGTAAGGATGACCCCCCTAAAATAAGCGGCGGCATCCACGTCCCTAAATACGCTTGTTTTCTTTTTCTCTCTACTTTTTCGCACTCCAAGGTCTGCACTCTTTTCCTCACAGGGGTACTCCTACCAGGAGGTGAGGTTTTTAACGAGGCAGAACCTATGTAAAAACCTCTGAGATATAAAGAGGAATCCACCCCAGAACCAAAGCCCAAAAGTCGAAAAACAGCCAGCAACGAGGCTGTAGCATTCGAAAAAACATCACGTGATCACAAGGACCCTCCGCAGCTTTCATCCAAAAGTTAAGAAAGCTCGGAACGTCCTCAAAGGTGAAAAAACACCAAATCCTTAGCAAAAGACCTAGCCAAGAGCCGGGCAGCAAGGATAGCATGGCCAAAAAGTGAAAAAGTCCTGTCCTCCTCAGGCATCACAACATGGCCAGAAGGAACAAAACTTTCAAACCTGACAAAGACCTAAGGACAATCAGGCATCAGGAACTATATTATTTTTGCCAAAAGGCATCGGAGGTTTAACATTCACAAGACAGACCTCAACAAAATTCACATAACCTTCACCAAAATAAGGTCGAAGGTATCCTGCTACTCTAAGCAGACCCCCAACAAACAAAGTGTGAAAATAAAACAAAACTACAATAACCCTCAGTCAGGTACAGCAAAACCAACTACCACAACAACCATCAATAACTCGATAATAAATTTTAACCTAACAAAGCACATAAAATAAATGCATCAAAGCCTATAAAACCAGGCTCACCTTGCCCCCAACCTCAACCAGGATCAGTATACAAAGACCCAAACATCGAGTGCAAACCTAGCAGTCACAAAGGAAAAAACTTAGGCCACCATGGAAGCAGGAGTTAGCCTTACATCAACAACAAAAGTTTGTATTGCACGAAGCTTCGTAATGTTAGAACCACGGCGTTGTGATGAACATCGACCACAGAGTCGTGTACAACCACAACAAAAGATTTACAAGTGAGACTCAGAGGTCTCTGAAGGGTATCGCACGAAGTCTCGTAACATCCCTTCAGAACCTTCGACACACATACCCGAAGGTTCTCCTCGACAACACTCCACGGGAGTTGAGCAAAGTAAAAAAATAGCACAATTCAGCAGAGGATCCTCCGCACTAGAAAAGTCGAAGGTCCTAAGGCCAGGAAGCGGCGATCCTGCGCACAAGAAACAATCGCCAATACCTTCGCAATATCAAGCATCAAACACAAGCAGGCTACAGCAACACAAAGATCCTTAGGATCAACACCACCGTGACGTTGCAATGTATAAACACTGTAGCGCGAAGGTTGTAATAAAAATAAAGCCAAAAAGTGCGGAGGCCATGGCCAAATCAATGATAAAAATGTCTGATCTTTATTTACTATATACAACGTACAGAACAAAAGTTTACAACCAAAAACGAAAAACATCCTCCGACCGTCAAACGTCAAAGGTTCTAAGATTCTCGCACAATTCTTACATACAAATCTGGAAAAAGCCTAAGGTCATCGCAGTAATCACGAACAAGAAAATCAACTAAGTCATCAATACTACGCGTAGGATACTTATGACGCCACCAATCAATCAGATAACCCCTCGCGTACAGATCCCCACGCTTGAACGTCACCGGAGTAACGTAGCTTCCTTCAGCAAAGTTCGAAGGAAGAACCTCCTCAGGAGCAGATCTCACAACCTTCACAAAAGAACAATTTCAAAACCAACCAAAACGAAGGATAAAACCAAAACGTATAGCAAATCTCTCGAACCTTCGGATAACCATGAAGAAAAGGCTCGGCCAAATCCTCAGAAACCTCCGACACCCAGCGTACCCTATCCTTCTCACCGAAGATGCGAAGGATAGGATATGGCAGCTGCACAAACACAACAAACCATGTCAAAGAGATATACACATGACCTACGCCAAACGAAAAACAAAACAAAAACCACCACCTAAGCCGGAGGCCATGAACCTCGGCGCGCAAGCGACCGGACGAATTCAGATCGTTCGTCATCTAGGTCATATCCAACAAACTCAAACATATCCACCACTCTCATATTAGGGAAGGCAATCCGCCAGTACTCCCACAACTCGCCAGAAACATAAATTCCTCTATAGAAAATTGAAAGCGGAGTCACGCTAAGATCCTGCGCAGGTCCTCCGCCAGAGACCTGCGCAGGATCAGAGTGTAAAACAAAGGTTTACCCAAAAAAAGCAAACCAATATATTACATTTCCAACAGTCTTTACAAGTTAATCAAAACCTCTGACTTTTCTTACAAAAAAGCGTCGCATGTGCGGCAGACGCAAAAAACAAAAAAAGCCTACAAACTAAATAACCTCACACCTGAGGCGGAGGAGGAGCAGAAGTCTCAGCCTGCGATGAAGCTTTAGCGCCAGATTCCTCCGGAGCCTTAGCACCTGCATCACGAATCTCCGCCTCAGCCTGAGTCGAAGGACGCGCTTCGCTAGGGGGACGCGAAGGACCGGCCTTATCAACCTTAGCCTTCTTCTTCGCAATCTCCTACAAAACAGTTATCTTAAGTAACATTGAAAAGTAACAAAAACAATGCAAATGAATAACCAAACAACACAAACCTCAGCTCGACGATCCTCCGCCATTTTCTTCGCCTCAGCCCGCCCAAACCTAATCCAGAACGAACTGATAAAGTTCCGGATAGATTTGCGCAGACTGGAGGTGCCTTCGCCAACGTCCTCCGCCGCAGCAAATTCCTCCTTGGCAACTCCCTCTGCATGAGAGCAACCTTCGCGGCGCAAAAGCCTAGCGAAGGAGCTAACCGCGGCCAAAGCCCCAAAATCAACAGCACCCCCGACAAAGTCAGGGAGCATGCGGATATGAGACTTCAGCCATGCGAGGGCAGCCCCAACGTCGCCACCGGGCGGAGGAGCAGAGGTACTTCCCCCGAACTTCGCAAGCGAGTCAGCATAGAGCCCAACAATAGCTGCAGCCTCCGCTTCCGCCTTCTGCATGCGCGTCTGCAACTCAGCCGCAGACAACCGCTCAGCATCAAGCTCCTTGCGAAGGCGTTCAGCAATGTCCTCCGCCTTCTCGGCTCGCTGCATGGCCAAATCCCTAGCCGCCTCCGCCTCGGCGACACTCGTGCGAAGGACAGCCGCTGAAGCTTCAGCATCTTCTTTCTCCTTCTTTAGAACCTCCGACCCAGCCTTGTAATCATCCCTCTCCTTCTTCAGGGAATCAATCTCTCGCCGGACGGAGGAAAACCCCCTAACCTCCTCCGACAGGCGAGCCTTCTCAGCTTCCAAGGTCTCGTTCTCCTTCTTTAGAGCACCAATCGCCTCATCACGGCAGATAACCTCCCGGGAGCAACGCTCCTCCAAGGCGGCAGCCATGTGATGACCCTGCTCAAAAATAAAAAGTTACAACAAACCTCCGAGCGAAAAACTGCGAAGGAAGATATAACACATCGTAAACGTACAAGGCTATGGTGCTCAAATTGCACGTGGAGTAGCGTGTCAAAGTCCATGCTACGGAGCTTCTGACGGAAACGATCTGTAAAGCAGAAACAAGTAAGGAAAAAAAATCGTAAGGACCCAAAACCAGTTGGCGGAGGCCAAAAAAACGAACCTCCGACCAAGGAATGAACTTCGCGCAAGGCATCAGTCCAACCTGTGATCGAAGGATCAGAAGCACCTGCACAAAACCAAAACAAACCTTAGAATAAAAAACCAAAAAAACAAACCAATGTGTTGAACAAAAAAGAAGAAACTCACCGGGACCAAGAACATCAGCAGGCGAAGGCCTACTTGCTAACGCAGAAGTCGCAGGCTCACGCCGCGGAGGAACAGCAAGTCCTTCCCGCGCAACGCTGGCGCCTTTGGCCAATTCCTCCGCGGTAGCCAACCCAGCAAAAACATCCTCTGAAAGATATATAAATAACATGAGACCAAGTCAATAAAAAATTATATAAAGAAAAACAAGAATCAACAAAAATTTTACCCATGTACAACGAGTTTATACCATCTCCAGCTGGACGCAGGAGATCCTCCGCCCTCTTAATCCTCCGAACAGAGACGGACTTTGCATCGTCACTGGATTCATCCCGCACATCCTTTAGCGGAGACCCTCCGCCAACTGAAGCCCCACGCGCAGGACCCTCATCCACTGCAGGATTTGCCTCCCGCGCAGGACTCGCCTCAGGGGCCTCCGCGTCGGAAGACTCCTCCCCAAGAAGGGACGCGAAAGGCGCTCGCACAGAAGAGACCGCACGCGAGGCTTCAACCCCAGGAGCTCCACCAGCAGGAGCGGCCTCCGCAGGAGCAGAAGCCACCGAGTTTGACTCGGCAGCAGAAGAGCGGGCGGAGGAAGACTCCACAGGAGTCTCCAGCACAACCTCCGCCCTTCGCTTCTTCGCCAGCTGCTTGACAGCACCACCACCCTTCCTCTTCTTAGCCTCCACCGCAGCAACAGCCTTGGAGGAATCCTTCTTCTTCTCCAAACCAAGAAGAACCTCCGGAGGAACGACATAATCCTCATACTCGATCCCCAACTCTTCAAAAACGCGATTGAAACGCGGCATAGTCCCAAGTGCGGACTTCCGCTGGAGGTATTCCTTCTCTGAGATCTTTCCAACGATCCTTCGAGCAGAAACCTCCACGCGGTCAAGGAAAGATTCCTGCGTCTCTTCCTCAGGCAAACCCGCGCCAAATCGAGGAAACGGCAACCCCTCTGGAGGACCAAAGACTGGTACTTGCACCATTTCAATGGTGAACTCGTCAGTCCTACGGCCAAGGGGCCAGTAGTCGGCTGCAACCATCTCCTCAACCAGGTCCCGACCTCTGGAGTATCGGCAAGCCTGCGCAAAGGCCTTGTCGCAAGCCAATCGCGCCTCAAGCTGTTCCTCCGACACCGGCTTCGAAGGATCAACCTTCGAAATAGGCTTCAACTCCTTCATCAACGATGCGTAAGGGTGAACCTTATCAACGCTACCGTCATCCAAAGTCCTCGACGCAGCGGGGGTCTTCACGTAGAACCAGGCTCTCATCCAATCCTTCTCCCACTTGCCCTTTTGGCAGTAGGAGATCTCGCACCTTGGCCCAGGCATTGTGCGGCGCGGCATGAACGCGCAGCTTCCAAACTGCGCAATGCACTCAACACCTTCGGCATCCTTCACCTTCTTAGGCTGGCGCTGAAGTTCGAAATACGAGCAGAAAGTGTCAATGTGGGGCATGGCTCCGTAGGATTCACACGCCCAGGAAAATTTGCTAAGGGTCAGTATCCCATTGGGGCTGAAATGCTGCAGCTCAACGTTGAAACTCTCCATCACCTCGCGAAGAAAATGGTACGGAGGCATCCGAAGTCCGCAGGTAAAAAAGTCCCTGAATACAACCGCATATCCCTCCTCAGGCACAGGTACCGTCTGACCCACAGGAGGAGCCTTCGCACGACCCTCCTTGAAAAACCTAGCCAAAACCATATCAGCAATGTCCTCCATCCTTACAGTAGACTCACCAAACTCAAAAGTGATCGCAGCCATCTCCTCAAATTCCTTCGCACTGATCAGATCCCCAACTGAAGCTTCAACGTCAGACAACGTCTCCTCCAGATCTTGAGCTGCTGCCACCTCAATCATCCACTCCTCAAATCTCCGCAGCCAACCTCCGGACCTCACACTAAGTAAATTACGCAAAGGACCAGAAAAATCTGACCTCGAAGGACGCGGCGGAGGAAGATGAGCCACCTTAGATCCTCCGACCACACTTATGAACTAAAATCAGCAAAAGCGCACGCGAGCAGCTCAGAGAGTGAGATGTGGCGAAGGAATGTATGCAAACAGCAGGCAGCAGGGGTGATAGCCAAGAGCTCCTCCCCCACCCCCTTTTATAGGGGGGGGCCTGCGGCAACACGACCGTTGCGATTCCCCACGACCAACGGCTATAAGCGTAGGAATCGGCCTGACCGTTGCAATTCCCCATTACCAACGGCTAACTCCAACGGCTATAACATCCTACGCAATCCAACACACGATATCAGAACAACAGTGAGCGGAAGGTGCTGAGAAACAAAATTTTGTCTAAGTACAATAAACAATTTTACAGCACAGCTAACAACCACATCCTGCGCACCAGGGGGGAAGGCAGCAACCATGCTCGCAGCCTCCGCAGCGCGACATGTTTTTGAGCACATGGACCGCAGGAGTGCCATTAGCCCAAAAAGGGGGGAACTGTTGGGGAATGGCCGCATCCTTCCCCCTGGTAGCGTCTGAGGATACCCTTTGCCCGAGGAACCTCCGACTCCCGAAGGGTCGGAGGATATCCTTCGCCAAGGAAACCTCCGTGGGAATGCGCGTGGAGGACCCTAGAAAGAGACTGGCGTTGATGACTCGACTTGTCTTGCTAAGTGTGTGCAGGGACTGACATCGTCGGAGGCCAACAAGCAGAGGAAGGAGGAACCTCCGACCCTCCCAAGTCTGAGGATGGCTAAGGACGCGCCGGAGGCAAAGAACCTCCGACGCGTCCGGGACAAGGGACCTCCGACGGAGAAGCGTCGAAGGATCGGCGACCAAGCGGCCCGGAGAACCTCCACGGCGTCTAAACCGAGGAACCTCCGACGCGCCCGAGCCGAAGAACCTCCGACGCATGAAGTGTCGAAGGATCCGCGATCAGGCGGAGGATCTGCGTCTCCGATCTGCTGAAGCCCTAGACAGGAGACACGCGTGGAGATCGTGAGGTGAAATTACACAAGTGGCTTAGAGTCAGTAGACCGCAATAGGAGAATATGCTGGGATATTCCCCCACCGTCACGGGGCATTTTTGTAAACGTCATTGGGTCGGTTTCTGAGCCCTATATAAAGGGCGCGATGCCGTCATTAATGGAGAGAGAGAGAACGCATTCATTGTATTCACCTACTGTTGAGTTCACTGTCTGTTAGCGCTCAAACCTCTCACGGCACCGAGTGAGAAGGTTCTCGATCTACCGTATTGCTGGGAAGTGCGGAGAGCATTTTCCCAACACCACCATAGCCGACTGGATCTAGATCGTCAGAGGTTCGTGGCATGTGCGGCCCACGCGCGACGCAGCACGTAGACGACACACGAGCACGAGGCGCATGCCACGCTCTCCGCGTCGTCTCCTCCGCGCCACACCCACACACGTACGTGTGCTCGGCTCGGCCGGGGTTGCCGCTTGCGCGCATCTGTGGTCACCTGCAGCCTTTCTTCAGTTATACCTGCATGGCATGGTGCGCCGAGCACGAACGACGTACGAGTAGTGGTGGCCGGCGGCGGGCGCACTGCCGCCCTGCACACACCACACGCGTGCCTGTGTCTCGCTATCGGCTATATAATGATGGCACTGCCGCACTAACACTGACTGACCGACCGTCGCAACTGTGGGTGCATAGACATCTTCCGTGGAGTACATACATGGTGAAATTTTGGACCTAATCACTGTTTTTACAATTTTTGGATGCATTTGCACCCCCTAGTTACTATGTAGCTTCGCCCCTGCGTCGCAATATGTATGTATCGCGCCACATGAAGGAACGGAAGACCGTATGGTCTCCATTAAGGAAAGCGCTAGCTAGTATAGTAAGGTGATGCGAAAAGATTTTGAATTTCGCTACTGTAGCACTTTCGTTTGTTTGTAGCAAATATTATCTAATTATGGATTAACTAGGATCAAAAGATTCGTCTCGTAATTTACAGATAAACTGTGCAATTAGTTTTTATTTTCATCTATATTTAATGCTTGCATGTGCCGCAAGATTCGATGTGACGGAAATTCTTGAAAACTTTTTAGTTTTGGGGGTGGCCTAAGTATATAATAAGATTCCGTAACGGGCTTATATTTATACGCTGTACTCATCCTATCCTAGCTCGACCGATCGGTTGCTCCCGGGAGTCCCGGCCGTCCTGTGTGCGTTAATATATATGTGTTAACACGGATCCTGATCTGACAATCCTACTTACAACCAAATAAATCGAAGCTTAAGCTCATTAGCCCCGAATATGTTAGTTATTTAACAACATTTTTCTCTCAAAATAAATTAGCAAACAGTACGAAAAAGACTTAAACGTCCGTGCCGAGGGAACATGGTGCCTGCGTTAGGAGTAATATCCTCGTGTGTGATCCTCGACGACATGCATTGTTTGACATGCACACAGGCGCCGCAGACGCAGCCAAGGCACACACATGCTAAACTAATCCAACGCCCCGATCTTCTCACGCGGTCTACTGATCCTCCTGGTCGACGGAGGTGGAGCAGCGGCACATGCAGTAGCCGACTACGATGTTGATAATAATTAATAACCAAATTAATTAAAGCAGATACTATATATATATATATATATATATGATATATATGGGCCTGGCGGCTTCTAATAATTTGTTAGTAAAAGATATACTTACGTAGATCAATCATAGATAGATCCGTCTCTGCCGGTATTATTGATATTCCGAGGCAGGCAGCCCAGTACGCTTCCTCGATCTGCCGGCCCTTTTTGCTACTGGTAGTCTACGTCGTCACTTGGCTGCACCGCCATTTATTTTATTTTATTATATACTTTCCTGGGCCATGTTACATGTTACATGTTCCTGGGCCAGCCCATAACCACTTGTTTCGCTTTCGCTCCAAAGGCCCACGCTGAAAGCGCGTCCACTCCACCTACACTTCACTTCCCCCGTCTCTTTCAAACACCACACCAAAGCCCAATGCCTCCATAGCAGTGGCGGAGCCAAGAATATTTTTCAGGTGTAGCGAATTTATATATAAAAGTTAATCATGTGAAAGTCTCAAACTAATTGTCGTTTTGGATTTTTATATTCCAAGTTTGGCTAGACTTATAGAAAATACGTGCAATATTTATATCTTCAAATAAATTTATTAAAAAACTAGATTCAAAAATCTTTCCGATGATACTAATCATGTATCATAAATATTAATATTTTTTAATATATATTTAATCAAAGTTGATATCCACTCGAACTTCAATGCCCATATTATCATGGTCTTAGAGCTCTTCTTGTTGTCTAGCAACGTCATCTACCAGCAGAGCTAGGTTGGAGCTGCAGCTGCTAGCGCTAAATGCTTTAGCAAAAACACTCTTCAAATATATATAAAAAATTAGAAGAGAAAAAGGCAAACAATAATTAATAATTGAACTATTTATTACTCCCTCCGTCCCTGGAAGCTTCAATTCCTAGAATCCGTGTCAGTCAAACTTGTTTAACTTTGACCAATTTTATAGAAAAGAGCATCAATATGTATAACATAAAATGAGTATTTTATGAAAATATATTCAATGATAAATCTAATGGTATTAATTTGGTACTATAAATCTTAGTGTTTTTTTCTATAAATTTGGTCAAAATTTTAAAAAATTGACTTAAGACAACTCTAGAAATTACAGCTTTCAGGGACGGAGGGAGTATATTAAACCTACAAGCTACATCAGTTCGCTTCCTCTATTCTGGACTTGTAGTAATTGAGGCCTTGTTTACTTCCACCCAAAAACCCAAAATCTTTTAAGATTTCCCGTCATATCGAATCTTTAGACGTATGCATGGAGTATTAAATAAATAAATATAGGCGAAAATAAAAACTAATTGCACAGTTTGGTCGGAATTGACGAGACGAATCTTTTGAGCCTAGTTAGTTCATGGTTAGACAATAATTATCACAAACAAACGAAAGTACTACAGTGTCACGAATTTTTTTTCCTTCGGAACTAAACAAGGCCTGACGCCCAGTAGAACCCATCAGGCCACAAGCGCGCATGCACTAGGCCAGTTTGTATTGGCATATATATTTTATATGTATTTACTGGTATATATAATACTTGTATTTAGTATTTTTTATAGGTTTTATTTTAGGTACGGCAGAGGCCAAACCTCGCCAAATACCTGCCTCCGCCCCTGTTTCGTAGACATTAAATATATTAACGTGGCACTGTATTAATGAAGAGAGATGATAAAAGTTTTATGGGGTAGAGAGAATTTTATAGAAAATGAAACTTTTATACTGTTTTAAAAATATAGTTGTTTATATATACTGAATCAATCACATATTCGCAACAAGAGAATCGCCACCATGTAATCACAGATTCGCAAATATGGAGTCTAATCACATATTCGCGAGTATGAAATCACCACCATCTGCGACACAGTACTAATACATAGAAAATGTTTGTTTGTGACATGATACTTTACTAAATTGCTAATGATTTTACTAGTTTAGATATAAACTTTTGATTCGGCATACCCTACATAAAAATCCTAGATTCGCCACTGACTACGCATAATCTTTAGCCACTTAACTCTTCAAATCTCCCTTAAAAAAAACTCTTCAAAAAAAAAAAAAACTCTTCAAATAGTATTTGACCAACAAACAATGGAACTCCATGCTCTTCAATGCCTGCCCCTGGTTACAATACAACCACGCTGATCACTGGTGTGGACACTTTGTGCGGCTATATAAATCCAGTGTTACCAACAATAAGAGCAAGCACAACCATGGGCAAACCAACCACCACATCAGCATTATGCATGTGATGGAGCCATGGAGGACAGGCTGAGTGTGCAGCTTCTCACTGCTTCCAGTCACCCAACCGATCACGAGGATCCTCTTCAACTTCTGAGTTTCATGGGAACGGAATCATGACACTAACAGGTGGTCCCATGTAAATATAAAATAGTATCTAAAGTAAAAGGAAGAGACTAGTTGTATGAATTAAGTTATAAACTTATATGATATGCTCTAAAATTCGCAAGTACTTCCCCGGACCCCTTTGGAATGCAGATTTTTTTTTCGTTTCCTACGTCTTTCCAGTGAAAATGAGCTGATTCCTGTGAAATTCCTATACAATTCAATTCCCACGTTCCAAAGGGACCCTAAGAGTAGGTTTCAAAGTTTCAGATGTTATTTGCTAACCATTCATGGATCACGACATTTTCTCAGCCGGTTCGGTAAACCAAAGTGGTGTGTGAATCTTTCTGCAATTTCAAGTAGTAGTTATCTTTATGTTATACCTGATAAAAAACAAATAAATACGTCTTGGAAATTTTCCTTTGAAACTGTGGTGCTTTGTTAATATTATTCTATATTTAGGGTTTCTTGGAGGATCGACATTCCGAGATTTGGTTATGCAAAGCAATCTCTCGTATATTGCAATTTCCAAACTGTATGGTTTAATTGGAAACTCTTCTACTCTTTGCATGGTGGACCACTGGTGATATATTGGGAGATATGCACCCGCAGCCAACCAACATGATGGACCAGGATCATCCTTGCACATGGGATAGGTGAGTTGCAACTTGTTCCACTCTGACCGTAAATCAGAACCATTTTTTTTTATGATGAAATTGTAATATGAATTCCTTTATGGACTGTTTCGAAGTTCCCACATTACCAACACATAATAGTCACGGTGGGGTTGGTGAAAATGTAAAAGAAAGTATTGAAATTCCAAGTGCAGAAATGAATACAGACATGGATATTGAATTTATTCCTGGAGAAGGTATTAAGACATCTCTGGTTTGAATGGAGAACAAGATTTACAAGTCTTGCCCAAATGGTGAGTTTACTAGTTGGCTAGTATTGCTATTGCATTTTGAATGCATTACTTAGGATGGTATACCATTATAAGGCAGCCTTGTATCATTCATTTAATGATTCTACCAAGTCAACAATTTTGCTTATGTGACACTCTATTTAATGTGTATGACACTTTCATGAAACATGATTGAGACTAGCCTGTGCTTCCTCCACCTATCGCCAATCATCAACTAATCCACGTCATGGATCTTGCGCTTCCTCCACCTTGGCGATCCAGATGATGTGATCTACCGTGGCAATCCGAGTGATGAGATTAAGAATCCGTCTGGTTCCTAACATATTCTACCCCTCTCTGCTACAGCGTCTTTGGCCAAGCCAGTATGATCTCTGCAGCTACGAGCTAGTCCTGCGGTCCTGCCTACCACCACCGGTCCACCATAAATATCAGAAACGGAAGTCCATTTGATCACCTTCGAATTTGCTTTAACTTCGATTCTCATTCTCGAATAACCGGATGTTTTTTTAGATAACAAAAATAAGTTTTTTGTCTTCATCCTCATCAAACTTATTACAACCCAACTCTTACAGTCACAAAATTTTGACACAACTCAATACCCAATTCTAAATTTTAAAGGTCATCCGTAGTGCAGAGCGAAGCACGTTCCGCCTATCAGTTTTCACTCCGTGCTCAAACACAGCATCAAAACCAAATGCCTCTTCTACATCCAGCACGGCTGCTCATGATTGGGGGCCTAGAGGTCTTATCTTGTTATCCACTACGCATAATCTTTCTATTTTGCGCCAAGAAACAATGAATTCAGTACCTCCAACGAAAAATGGACCACCCTTCCATCGTTAAAGCTAGTGTTCTCTCTACCGTTCTATGCCATCAGCTCTCTAGTATTCCCCGTCAGAACTATTATATTATAGGAGTACGTTTCAAGTGCAGTCTACTAATATTTTTTTTCCTCGCTAGCTTCTATGCTCAACTAAGAAAACGATAAAAAAAACATGCTGTTCTAATCAGCTCCTCCGACGATGGCTATGCCGTCGCCTGCGTGGTGGTTGCATCAGCAAGGGCATGGGGTCTGCGTCCTGGGCGCCCCTAGAGTCAGTGATCGTTGCACCACCATCTCCTGTGAGCCAGTTCAGTGCCTCACTCGCAGCATCCTTCTCCGCAAGTTTCTTGTTTGCACAAGGCTGCCCCACGAACTGCATGCCGTTGAACTCAACCGTCGACCTGAAGAGATAGCTCTTGATCTGCTTCGTCTTGTAGGTGGGGTTGCTGTGCCCGGCCCGGGTCAGGAAAGTCTGGAGCTGGTTCTTGGCATTATCCCCTCCGTTGCCACCACCGCCACTCATGGAGGATGGCGAAAACATCGTCTTTGCTTTCTTTGATCTTGGCTCCTGTCGGCCATAGACGAACCGCCCACTGCATGGGTCCTCAGTCACCAGCAAACGGATGGCTGATAGCAGCTCTTCACTCGTTTGGATATTCATCCTTGGGTTTTGGAGCTGTTAGAAGAAATTTGTTATTAGCACAACAATTATGACATTTGCCACGTGATCAAGTAAAAAATGATTGATTCCTGACTGAACTCAACCAAATGACCACACAATGTGCATGTCTTAAATGATTGAGGTCTAGCAAATTCAACCAACAGACCACATAATGCACAAGCTACCAATATGGTTAGTTGTGCAAAGTGCTAAAACTCTTGAGTGCCCACAAGCACCCAGGTAGTTAAAAGGGGTTGGAAGCCCAAGGCGTATCTGTGAAGTGTTACTAAACTCCGTCCTGAAAAAGATGCATAAGACCTTTCCATATTCAAACTATCCAAAGTTTTACCAAGTTTACAGAAAAGAGTATCAATGTTCATGACAAAAAATCAGTAATACTATGAAAATATATTTCATGATGAATCTAATGACACTTATTTGGTATCATAAATATTGACCCTTTTTATAAACTTAAAAATGATTTGACTCGATATTAATTGCATGCAACCAAACAGTGTGCACCGAGTAGCTCTGTTGCGAAGATAAATTTGGGTGTTTAGTTGGAACTTGAACTGCCTATTTAAGCCTATTTTTATAAATCCAAAATGTCAGATAAGTGAATGATGAATGCTGGCATAGAACATGATACTACAAATCGATAATACCTTGCAATGGATTAAATTCTCAAGTTCACTCTTCAGACTCAAATAAGTTGAAGCAAGATCACGATTCATGAAGAACTCAAGATAACCTCCAAGCATTTTTAAGTGTCCATCCTGCAGCATGCAACAAATATTATGCAATGATACATTTTCATGTCAGAAAAATAAGATTTCCCATACAGCGAAGCAAAGGAACATACCAAGCCCCCTTGTTTTATGCAGCCTCCAAATAACAACAGTATAGAATCAGATATAGCAGTTGAATCCCGGAGGAAAACAGAATTCACCTTCACCTTCTCATTGAAAACTAGCCAGGGGAATGGAATCTTGGCTTCTTTACCATTAACCGAACTCTGGAAACAAGAAAGAGAACCTAGATGAAACTGTCATGCAAAGCCACTGATAAAATTCAAATTTATGTAGAACCCAAAAACTTACCGAATAAAGCATAACCTGTCCATCCTCCATTGTCTTGAGGGAGATGGATTTCTCCTTGTTCTGAAATTATCAAGAGCCAAATGGAAAATCACAAATCGCGACTTAAAATTTCACAATATATATTATAGTCAGACCATTAACAGTAGTTATCTTCCATATAAAACATAGAACCATATAAAACCTTAAAGCATAATAAGTGTGAAAATATGCAATCGTTAAAAGCAGGGTATGTAAAATAAACTTAAACAAAAGAAACTCACCACAACAGAGGAAACACCTGGATATAGTCCTGCACAAATTACTGCCCGAACTAGATTTTCATCACGGCTCCATTTATTGCACACAGTCATGTTTTCATCAACCAAACCAGTATCCTTCAGAAGAAAGAGAAACTGCCGCCGAAGAGAATCTATTGCTTTCAATGTTTGCACCGAGAGAAAATTTTTCCAGCAGTAGTCATAACCAGCACGGTCTCTTTCAGCCTCCCTCCATCCTTCGTATGCACGAACAAGTGCAAGATGATCACTGTAGTCCCGGCATGAAAACTGCAACTTAGCTGACTCTGCAAGCTGCACGGACAACGTAGCGTCATTTCCACCAGCAAAACAAAAGACGGTAGACCAAAAAACTAGGAAAACAATACTACCTCTAGTCACAAATACTTGACGCTTTGACTGCAATACAGTCAAACTTTTAAAACTGTGATCATTAATGGCTTTTCAAATATTTAGTTTGGAAATATATAAAATCTTAAATGTAGATTTTCTTTAAAAGTAGTTTCACAATCTAATAGAAATCAAAACACAATGCCTGGTATATATTTGAGTGTGGCAGAATAGGCAAAAAAAATTTGGAATATTAGGGTATACTTACATCTTTCTTATCGAAGGGAGTCAAAAAAGGATCTCTAACACTAAGTCCAGAAACTATGGTTAATATGGGGTCCAGACAATTAAAAATAGCCCCAAAAATAAGCATCTTTCCTAACTTAGGTTCAACTGGAAGCATAGACAAGTGCTTTCCTGAAAATGAAAAATAGTAAGTAGTCAGCATACAAGCTCCAAATGCTACAGAGATGCAAAGTAAAGCAGTGGTAATGTGAAAATTAATCTTAAGGGTGAATCTGGTACCAAGAACCGTCAACTCTTCATTCTGATCAAAAGCTCCAATGACTTTGAGATATTCAATAGCATTTTGTACCTGAAAAAATAAAAAAAATAATTTACGAAATCCATCTGAGCAAAAAGAAGGGAAGAACTTTTGTTAGTGATGATTAAAAAACAAACAAACCAAACTTACTGATAGAGATTCAGGTGATTGTAAAGCTCTGGATAAAAATTCTGATATACTTCCTAGCCTCAAGCTTTTTATTTGCAAACAGAGGGATTGAAGAGGGGTTCTCAGAAGTTCTGGTAACTGGTAGTCAGCAAATGCATCATATACAGATCGTGGATAAAGATGGTAGCACTCCCCTGGTTGGACTCGACCAGCTCGTCCTCGTCTCTATATTATATTCACTTATTCAATTAGAAAAATAAAATGAGGTAAGTGATGAAATAGAATTGACTTAGACAGTTTCAGGTTAAAAGGCACATCAATTGCTTTATTGACATATCTGTAACCACGGCAATAACTAATCAAAGTAAGAGCAGTGGTGAAACTAAAACGTTAGTAATATGTATATAAGAAAGAAAATATTACTTGTCTGGCAGAAGCCTTGGAGATCCAGGTTGGAAGCAAACAGGGAGTATTATTCAGTGCATCGTAAGATGTCTCTTTTGCCTTGCCACAGTCAACAACAAAAACTACATCGTTGATAGTAATACTAGTTTCAGCCAAATTCGTGGCGAGAACTATTTTCCTTACTCCAGGCTCAGGCTTATCAAATATTAATTTCTGCACAAATGATGGACAAACGTATCAACAGATTAATGCATATTCATTACACCAGGAGAAACGAAATAACAAAAAAGATCCTAACTAAAAATTGGGTATAACATGACAACAAAAATGTCTATTGCACAATTGACTTAATAGTTATAGCTCATTAAAAAATAAGTTACCTAAGAAACGAAAAAAACAACAAAATTTAATGAAGTCACTAAGTCAGAGAACTTCCAAGCACACAGATATTAATTAAGCAATTTGCAGGCAACCAAAAATAGGATTTGAATATCTTCGATATTTTAAACCATAAATCAACAACATAAATCTACATAGATAGTTGCTCTCACACAACCAATATTTTTGAAATTCCAGATGTTCTCAACAAAGTGTAACGTGCTAGCCAGTACTCCATTTCACAATACAGCAACCACTCACTGAGTCCAAGGAGTCTCAAGCCTAAGAAAAAGTTGACACCAAATGACAACATATGGCCACAACAAATTGAAAAGTGATATGGCCTTTTCACACTACTAAAGTAAGGGCAGTGAGTGAAAAACGTACCAACAACACCATCATTTTATCTAATTAACTTGTAATGTGAAACAGAGACTCCAGAGTTTACAGCCTTGTATTGTAAAATGGATAATCTACTATTACGGAGTAACTAGTAAAACTTGGGCAATCAGACAGTGTCAGTATCACCACCACAGTTAAGAAATATTTTATTGCTTGAAATATATAACTGATCTTTTTGTTCCAAAAGTTCAAAAGTAGGCACACTAATGCAATACAAATCATTGTAGTAGTCTTGGTAATACCTGCTCTGAACTGGCCATAGAGCTATGACAAGTGAGCAACAAAACTTTGCTTGGATCTCCAAGCAGTGGATTTGCTTGCAGCTGCTCTTTTAATGCATTAATGTCATCCCACCCAGTCATAAATACAAGTATTGCACCTGATCGTTCCTTTTGACAAATATGGCATAAGACATTTTCTATTAAATTAAAACCAATTGAATCAGGATTCCAACAGGATAGAGAATCACGAGTTCGCGAACTATAGTCTCTCAAATCAGCGGCATCAACTGCATCCTGTTCAAAAGCAAACTTTAGAGACCAAAGCTTTGAGCATAAAATAAATGGCCAAGAAAACATGAACTACCGTACTTCCACAACAGAAGCGATTTGGCTCTTCCGCTTTCGTAGAGATTGCTTTTGCATCTTCCAACTTTTTTCTTGGCCATAGTCATCAATTTGATTGTAAGGAGTTAAACGATGCCCAGTAATTTCAAGAATATCTTCCAGAAAACGACTCCGAACAGGATATGTAAAACCCTAAGTTGAAATAAATCCAATTGTTATGAAAGGACATTGAGATAAAACTTACACAAGGAGCTACGGCGAAGCACAAAACACTCAACAAATTTTATTCTAGCAAGGAAAGTGAGAAATTTCATGTACAAAGCGATTGATGTAAACAAGTGCACGCTATGAATGTAAAATAATAAGAAATATTACAGAAGTAGAACAGTGACTCTTGTGACATATATAGTAAGTATTACAAATTGACTTGCAACATATGGCTTCAAGTTCGAATAAAAAAATGTGATATGGAATTGATGCCCAGATTGAGAGCATGAGATGCTATCTTTTATTCAAGTTGGTAAAGCTGCCAAACTGGCAGGCAGAGCAAGACTTTTCAGGATTTTGGTGTTTTTGCCCTTGCTTCTGATTTTAACCTTTCCTTTTCAACTTTGTGATTTACCCTTGCATCTTGAAAATGAATGAGTCATTTGCCCCTGATTTGGACGGCAGTTAACTATGGCAGGATTAAACAAATTAAAAAGAAAAAGAAAAATGAAACATATGGGAAAAGGACAAATGTGCCCCTTATCCACTTATCCCCATCCCATCCCACCATTTCATCAAAACGAAGCAAAGACCCAGCCCCATCCCATCCCCATCTCCCATCCCGTTAGCATCAAGTGCTAGTGGCAAAGGCTGGCACAACAGGTGTGAGCGACGGCAATGGCAGGACACGCGCGCAGGGTCCAAACGGTAGCTGCAGCACAAGGAGCTGCGGTTGCTATGTGGTCTGACGGACGCAGTAGGAGGTGCTCACAGGTCAGACAAGCTCTGTGTGACATGGGTTCAGGCTTGCGTGGCGATCAGGGCACAGGCGGAAAGCATGGGTGGTGCGGTAAGCTTGGCATGAACAGCACGTGGGCGACAACATCTGCATGTGCATGCGGCGCAGCATAACAGAAAGAGTGCGAGGCACAGCACAGGTCCAGGTGCGCGACCCGCTCGCACAAGGCCAAGGTGACTGAGGCGCACTTGCTAACCAAAGGCGCAACAAATCTGTGATGACGGAGAACGGTCATTGGCCGGGGCCGCCATGCACTACTTCACCGCCTGCATGTGCTGAGGAGACCAATGTGGCACATATGCGCATCGCCACAATAGAGACCAGCACGTTTGCCTACAACTGGATAGCTCATGGCTACATGGACGAGCCTGACAGGCAAGCAGCTATGCAGCTTCACGTGGTGACGCCAAGCAGGTGCTCAGGGAATCGCTTGGAAGGCTTTTATTATCTTCCTTGCCTGCATACTACTGTCCATGGTCACATGTGTAGAGCACCAATGCATCATCGTTTTTTTACAAGGGCCACTGATGTTTCACAACTAGAATTAGAAGCATTTGTGCTACCACTTAAATTAGATGGATGTATTCAGTTACATATTCATCTCCATGGCATGGTTAGCCAATTGTTGCTACTCAGACTTCTTATATGATGCTATGTACGGAAGACGTTTCACAAATTTCAAATATATCCAGATTCCAGATTCTATCAAGTGCTTGTTAAAATTTGTTAATGCTTGGTCAGATTTGAAATATATGCAAATTATATCAAATATTTGTCAAAGTTTGGTCAGGTACTCAGGTTTAAAAGATACGCAGATTCTGTGAAGTCTTGTCAAATTCTTTTGGACCATGTCAAAATGCTGTTCAAATGATTCATGTTGTCATTCCACAGCTGGATTAACACAGTTAAGCCCTCTTAGCGGAATAGGGCAAACTCAATCACCAGTTTGAAAAGGCGAGGCAAGATCACCAGGTTAAAAAAAATAGAGAGAAAATCATCATTGGCCTTGGAAGCAGGCACAAGGACACCAAAAAAACATACTTTTTATGGCATACTACTTATGTTCAGGATCATAAAAGTATAGTCTGAGACAATGAAAAAGGAATCAGAGTGAAATATGAACCAATGCCTATTGACTAATGACAGTTGACAGACAAGACTGATGAATGCAAAAAGATCTTAAGAAAATATCTTACAGGTATATGTATCATGGGTGCTCCACCAAAGTATGAAGAGAATAGCTCAGCATTAAGGGTTGCACTCATCAATATAAGTCTCAGCTCAGGACGACGTGGAAGAAGATCCTTTAAGACAATAAGAAGAAAATCTAGCACAGAGACCCCAAAAGAAAGATTAGCATACATTTACCAAAATGAGCCCATGGCTAAACATTTTTAGTACTGATACTGATTGAAAATAAGTGTGACTAACGCAGACCTTCATTCATGCCTCTCTCATGGATTTCATCAACAATAACATGGGTAACACCTTTCAAATTTCTGTCCACCAACAATCTGCGCAACAGGACTCCAGTGGTGCAGAAAAGAAGGCGTGTATCCCTTCCTCTCATGCCTTCCAGTCGAACTTTGTAGCCAACCTAAAGATAAGGATACATTGCCATGATAGACAAAATTCAAGAAAAGATCATCAAATTTTGCAAAAATGTTTAGCTGCAGATCACAAAAGTATAAGGTGAGTGATACTAGTCATCTTACAATAGGCCCAATAGGCCACTGGAGCATTTGACTCCTGGCCAAACATCAAACCACTTATGGATGGCAAAAATGATCTAAGCCTTTTGGGATGTATTTGGATTGGGGACAGGTAGGGATGGGATGGTCCCATCCCAATTTTCGGATGGAACAATCTGACCTATGTATTTGATAGGAGGGATAGAACCATCCCAGTTTTGTGTTTGGTACGAGGGACAGGGAGCAAGAGCATGGACACCATTTACTAATCTGTCATCTACCATCTCCTGTGGGACCTGGATGTCAATCACACAAAGGATACATCTGGCCATGGCACAAAGCAGGGGGCAGTTACCGCCGCATCAAGATCCCACCATGGCTCACCATCAGGGGCGATGAAGCTGCGCTCCAGCATGCCATCCGCCATCACAGCAGCGCGGTAATGGGGTTGAGCATCTGCTCCAGCATGACGAAGCAGTATTGGGAGATGAGATTGGTGTAGGCGCATAGCAACCTGGTGGAGCAACACCAGTGAGGGCACAAGGTCCCCTGAACATCTGCCATTGGCCGGAGGCCCACTCCGAGCAGGCCCACGCCCTCGCTAGACAGCCACCATCAGGGCTCGCCCTTGCCTAGAACCTTCTCCCCAATCAGGATCCAAGGGAGGAGGATGGCATCAACGCTGACTCGAGCTCAACTTGCATTGGAGGAAGAGGATGGCAACCACGGCAGCAGGCATGCATGCGATCAACCTCCATAGCCACCATGGACGCCCTTGCCACATGCCAGCGGAGAAAGGCACAGTTGGCAGGGAGGTAGAAAAATGGAGAAGATGAAGAGACGAGAGGCAGAGAAACAGAACCGTACTGTGTTGAAGTGAGGTGGCTCAACCCATTTTTTTTGGGATTCACTCATCCAATGTTTCCTGTGTGGGATCTGAATCAAACACCAATAACATTGGGATACTCCCGTCCCACACCATCCTTTGAACCAAAGGCTACCTTGGAGTCTTGGAGAACATCTTCAGACTAGAGTACCCAGGAATTGCCCATAGAACATTACAAAATCATATGCTCCCATTTTTTTTTAAAAAAAAAAGATTGTAATAATTCTGCAGGTACAATTAGCTCACCGATTCACCAATTTTCTCGCCTCTTTCAGCAGCAACTCTTTCGGACACAGCAATTGCTGATATTCGCCTCGGTTGAGTGCAAATAATACTGCACGTAGCACCACGAGCAGCATCGATTTCAGATTCTAGAATGTACTGCGGTAGTTGTGTTGTCTTACCGCAGCCAGTCTCACCTGAAACTACAATGACCTGCTCAACCAAACAAGACATGTAAACCGCTATCATAGCCGAAGAACAACAAAGCCTTTTAGACCCAAGCAAGTTGAGTAGCCTAATAAATGCTAACAAATATTCAGCCAGAATGCTATATGATAGTAAACATGCAAACAAATACAAGTAAGTTGATCGCTTTCTGATGCTAAGAAGGATGTGCACGCTGAAACTTCAACAGATATCCAAGGTTCTAAGGTTTTATAACAAAAAAAAAGGAAAAACAAGAGGAACTGGTAGGCACATTTAGCTCCAAGCATGAAAATTTGTTTGACATTTTTGCTAGATCATTTAGTTTATTGTTTTTTTGCCAATAAAATGTGCTATCATTGCACCACTACATGTTCATCATTCATTTCAAATCTTCTTAAATTAGCTGCAATTCATTATGATAACAATTGTTCATCGGTGTTGGATACTATTGCGCACATGCATATCTGGAACAAGAACACTCATTTCAAATCTTCTTGCATTAGCTGCAATTCATTATGATAACAATTGTCCGCAAGTGTTGGATACTATCACACATGCATATCTAGAACAATAAGAACAGCCGATCAGGACCTGATTCTGTGATATAGCTTCCAATAAAGTTTGCTTCTCTTTAAAAGCAGGAAGACTGCGACGAAACTCCATCATGCTTTGGCCATCATTTGATTCCTGAAAAGGGTAGAGGTTCAGTCAATACAGTACATGGCATGAATGAAGACAATCATCATATCCTATGAAACTGATCCAAAAAGGGCAAAGTTCAGTCGAAAGAATTAACACCAAATCGACGGTGCTAAATCAAACCTGCCACCAAAAAAATCCAAGATGGAAGTTTTGGCATTTAAATAGACCAATTTGCGAGTATGTGCTTTCGGAAAGAGAGGGGTATGATTGTTCAATCTGGCAATAAGTAGTAATACAACAATACATGAAGCACAGACTCACAATACCCTAGAAACAATACCTTTAAAAACAAACCCAAAGAAAATTGAACTCTAAAAAATCATAGATAGAACAGATTAAGAGAACATTATACCTAAAATAAAAGCCTGAAACTATGACTAACATGCACACTCACTATCTCAACAACAGAAAACTAAGTTGTGGTAAGAATATAAGTACTTTGTATGTTTCATACTTTAGATTATTAACAAATACAATGTTGTTTAGAAAAGTGGCATGAAAATACCTCAAAAAAATCTATTAATGGATTTGCTTTCACACATATATTTTGACTGACATAAAATAACGGTGAACTTTCATCATAAAGACAATAAGGGGTAATTGAGACATAATACAGAACAGGAGCTAACGAGTTAGCAGTACATGGAACAACAAAGCTTTTAGCCCTAAGCAAGTTCAAAAGCCTAGAGTTGAAACCCGAAATGAGCCACCAACAAAAAGAGAAAGAAAGAAAGAAAGAAAGAAAGAGAAGATAAATAACTATATGCAAGAGCAGCAATAGAACCACAAACTGATTGTCACGTTTTATTACATCCCTATCATTAAGTTAGCAGTGCATACAAAGAAAAATGCAACCAGTCAGCTTCAGCATCCATCATTAGCAAATAAAAAAGAACATTTTGCAATGTTTTTCTAAAAACAAATCCATATAAAAGAATGTACGTAGCACACAAAAAGTTCAATTTCAAATTCATCATTGATATCGAGATTCTAAAACAAAGTTGATAAGCTAGCACATGATAAACAATGTCAGGCTGCTTGTATAATTTGTTTCTTAACATATAGGATTACATCTGAAGACTGAAACTGGTTATTTGTTGGTTTACTTAACTACATGTATTGCATACGTAATTATGTAATTTCTTTTTACGAGTTTTGCAATTTGCAATACTGCAACAGGCAGAATTCGCCAATAAGCAGATCGCCAGAACCTCTGGATATATAACGCACTCTTAAAAACTTCAGACTAACAGTGAAGTGCCACTTGAAATGGATATGTTATCAGAATAATGCAAACTTTATTATAGGAACTTCCATCCTCATCATGTCTTAAGGCTAAGAACGCGACAACAAGAAGTCTAAATCTTAAAATCAAACCTGCCAAGCAGCCTGCTGATTCCGCAACTGCAGGCTTTTCCTTCGCTGGATTCTGTCCATCACAGCACTAGTGGAAGTTTGATTATCTTGCTGATCAAAGAAGCCTTCATCAGTTGCAAAACTGTCTGTGCTGCTTGACCGTGAGAAGGCTGAACTAGGGAAGTTCCCGTTGTTTGTTCTCTTCCGTGCAACATAATCTGCGAGCAGAGCATCAACTTCTCTTTGCAAACCAGCAGGTATAGATACCTAAAAAACAAATACATGAGTTAACATCAATACACACAGCACACACATTTTTAAAACATTTAAGCTGCTAGAAAACTGACTCACCTCTCTTTGGGGTCTTTTGTCATCAAGATCTGATCTATAATTAGGCAATGGAACCTTACTGAACACAACAACTTTTGAATACTGACGGCTGGCACAATGTAGACTATTGTCAGATTATAATGTAAATACTATGCAGTATCTGTATCTGCAAGGGGCAAAGAAATACCTGTGCAAACGCATTCTCTCAGCCAGTTGGGCAAGTTGTTCAAAATCTCGCCTATCCTTTCTTTCCCTTGAGATAATCTCTTGCTCATCATCATTACGAAGTAGCATGTGCAGTTTCCATTTCCACTCATCAACATTATCTAAAGTGGATGCACCCTGGAAATTTTATTTAAATACAATTAATGAAAATTAGAAAATGCTGGAAAGGACCTTTGTTAATCTGATTGGCCAGGAACACATTTGTGAAAATATACTGAAGAAGATCATAACTCAGAAGCCATCAACCTTTGACCTCCATCTTTCACATTAGAAATTAGATTTAAATTATTTTAAATGCACTAAACACATATCACATATGAATGTTGGAAGAAAATGTTTCATGTAAGCCAAGTTTCTAGAAGGCCACCATACCATGTTCAAAGTACTCAGACCCACAGTTCTCAAAAATACATGAGTCTTTCACTACAAATTTTTTAGTGAGCTTGCAAAGCATGATGGTAATCTCTCTACACTAGCAAGTGGTAACAGCATTATGTACATGTCCAAAAGGGAACAGAGGCACACATAAAACCGACAAATATGGTGTGTACATTTCATGCATTCTAGTTTCTAGATAATTTATAGTTTTCAAAGACTTCATTTTAGCACTGGAACTATTAGGTTTGCGATATTTCTCTATACATGAATGCACTCTGATATTGATATGGCTATCCGTGGTTTCACTATATTTATTTAGCGTACATAAGATCCTATACAGACCATGGAAAAACTCGAGGCCATCGTGCTAAAAGCATCCACAGAAAAGGAAACCACTGTCACTTGAATCAGAGTCCAATGACAGATAGCAACAAACCACTACAATCAAAACCCACATCCCAATTTGGGTAAACACTCTAGGTTCAGTCTAGTCGCATAATTGAGTTCCAACCAGTAATTTTAAAATGTGAATCAATCAATAGCTGGGCAGCACAAGGCACTCACCTTGCTCGAAACTGACGTGCGGTCCATGTCCTTATCTGAGTCATCCTCAGAGAAATCATCGTAGGCATAGCGGGCATACCCAGCGCTCTGCTGCCGGAAATGCTCTGGCTGGGGTGGCCTCGGCAACGGAGGTAAATCGCGCCGCCGCGGCTGAGGCGGCGAGGGGGGGCTGAGCGAACGACCGTCCACCAGCCACTCCGGCGTCCGCGCCGTCTGCTGTGCCTGCGCCGCGGCGGACGGTGGTGGCGCGAGGCTCCCGTTGGTTGACGCGATAACGGAGCGGAGCCGCCGCATCGGCGGCACGTACACTCCGGTGGTGCTCATTGCGGCCGACACGGGGGTCGACGAGAGGTGGGGGTTAGTGGTGCCGGGGCTAGGATTAGGGTTTCTGGAGAGGAAGAGAGGGGAGGGCATGGTCAGCGGGCGGGGCCGGCGGAGGAGGCGGACGCGACCCCGGAGGACGGAGGTCAGGAGCATCACCACCACCAGCGCCGTCGCCGCGACAGCAGGCTCACATGTCTCATGCAGTCCGCCTCCGGTCCCGCTGCTCCGCGCGCGGCGAGGGGCAGCCGGCTCGTCGGAGGGTTCCTCGCCGCTGTACCGTGAGGCTCTGGGGGGCTCTGCGCGAGAGAAAACGCTGACGCCGCCTGCGTGGAAACGGCGGCGGCGATTGCGCGGCGTGGTCGGGCGAGTGGTTCCCTGCGCCTGCGGCGGCCTACCCGGGGAGGTAGGGATGGGATGGCGGTGGGGAAAGGGGAGAGAGCAGTCCCTGGTACTGGGAAGGTAGGTCGCTGACAAGTGGGGTTTGCGCGCTCGTGTCGCGTCGCATACACGGCGGTATACGTCTGCGACGCGGGCCCCGCACACGCGCGCGGGTTTGTGAACGTGAGGGCGACGTGGCCGCAGTTCGAACGTCGGCGGTTGTTCGACCTGACCTAGCGCCATCACTGACTGGTTGACAGACTGGGCCCACGATTATTCTGTGGAATCTGTGCGCTTTTCCCATCTGGATTTTGGGCCAATGGCCCAAACTGGCAAACCTAAATCGAAAACGGACCGAGCCTTAGATGTCGATGTTCTAGTTGGGCCTTATGTCGTCCAACAAGGCTCAAAGGTCAAAGCGCCGCGCTTTTGAGTTTGTTGATGAGATCACAGGAAAAACCAAAAAAAAAGTACATACAAAATCAGATACATAGCTAGGGTGAGCTGGCCTCGGTGGATCCGCCCGGCGGCGGAGACGGCCAAGGAGTACAAATTGTAATTGGTCCTCGATGTATTCCTTATTTACGAACAACCTCAATCCCCAGAAAAAGGAATACATTGACCGAGGGCAACCAAAGTGAAATCAACCAAAGCCAAACAATATATATATTGAAAACTTGAGATCATATATATATATATATATACACACATAACTTCTATAATCTGAGAAGATCTTTGTGGTCGAAAACATGGGTAGAATAACCACTTTACATTCACAAAAGTAAGGAATGGCCATTTTTTACACTTACGAGCAAAATATAAAGGTTAAGAAACAAAAACTTAAATCAAGGAAAGAAAAGGGTCTAGGCATAAAATTACATCATACTAGTTTCTCTCATGTCTCCCGTGTCTCGCTCTCGCCTCGTCTGCCACCAACCCACCACCTCCCCTGTTCCTGGACGCTTCTTATTCTCCGCCCTCGCCTCGCGTCGTGAAACCAAACACCGATCGCACAGGCCCGACGAACCAACCTACCAACCCTCTATGGCTATGGCGACGGCGAAGCTGAGCTCCCCGGCTACCAGCCTGCTCGCTGGCGGCCGCACCCGGCGATCCGCGCCCGCCCGCCGCGCGACGGTGATCCGCGCCGCCGCAGGCTCCTACTCCGACGAGCTCGTCTCCACCGCGGTGAGCCCCCCCACCACCAAACCCTACATCTGTCCCTTCGGTATGAGTGGGTTCACTACCAGCCGGAGGATCTGGCTTTTGGAGTGTTGCACGTGACTTACGCGGCGATCTGTGATGTGGTGATGACTTCGTTGTTTGTATCTGTTGATCTGTGAACGGTGACGGGGACTGTTTGGCAGGACTAGGATGATGAGGAAGACACCGATGTTTTTTCATTTGGTTTACTCGATTTAAATTTAGGTTGAAGAAACATTTGCCTGGTACCGATTCGTTGCGATGCATAAGGTCTACATGTCAACATCTAGGGGGGGCATAGTGTTCAGTCACAGAGTGCTTTGCTTGAGTGCAAAGCTGCATTGCTCATTGTATTCTTCTCCATGCAAACAAAATTGAGATGCCAGGTGCCATAGAAGTGCTTAAGAAATTAGGCGATGTGCGCATATCCTGTGTTATTTAGAGATGTCCAGCTGTGGTGCATAAAACCATGTTTCTTGTGCTTTTATCTGCTCGAAGATCCCATACAAAATCTGATATATGGAATACTTGGATCGAATTGACAAAGTTCTCGCACACTATACTGTTTCTGGTCTCTACTAGACTCCTAATTGTGATCATGTGAATTGTGTGCTTATTGTTGGGTGTTCTTTCTTATGAACTGACTACCAACAGCAATTCACCTACTCTCTGTTATTAATAGTTGTGTGATCCAATTATGGTTCATATTTTGATATGATTAAAGACTATCTTGATTATCTATCTGCCTCTGGACAGGCACTTGAAAATGAAGTGTGCTCATTTTGACTGCTTCAGTCTCTGCACAACTTTTCTATTAGCATGGACTTCAGGGGAATGTTGGTCTGAAGACTATCAAACTGCTAAGGTCACCAAATTGGTTCAAAGGCAATACAAGCTTTTGACCTTTTGTGGTTTCTTAATTGTAATAACTTATGCATAACTATTTGTTAAAATGCTGATGTGCAATTCTCTGCATCTGATTTCTGATTAATGTTTCAACGCAAAGATCTACAATGTGTGAATTTGGCACTTCCTCTGTATACTGTGAATTTAGCGCTTATGTGATATCAACTGTAATGCTTCTTTGTTTGTGTCTGTTGATTGATAGTAAGCTCATGCAAAGCCTGTCAACCATATTTTAAGTTATGTGTTTCATATATTGGAGTTCGCACTCATGACTGTTTGATTGGTTGAACTTTGGTATGGCAATATGTTCTTCAAAGTTCCAAGTCATTCTCCTTTCCCACTATTGCTTATTTCTTCTTAACCGTGATTCGTTTTTTCTGTTGTTTTTTGTGAATTCTAATCTAATTCTTGCAACTTTATCTGCAGAAATCTGTTGCTTCGCCTGGGCGTGGTATTCTGGCAATTGATGAGTCAAATGCAACATGCGGAAAGAGGCTATCGTCAATTGGTTTGGACAACACAGAACCTAACCGCCAGGCTTACAGGCAGCTTTTGCTGACAACTGCTGGTCTTGGTGAATACATTTCTGGTGCTATTCTTTTTGAGGAGACTCTTTATCAATCAACTACAGATGGCAAGAAGTTTGTTGACTGCTTGAAGGAACAGAATATCATGCCCGGCATCAAGGTTGACAAGGTATGCATGCCATGATCTTATTCTTGTATCATGTTAGCACACACATTGCTTCTAACATTATGATTCTCGCTACTTGATTGCTTTGGTTTCATGAATCAGGGTTTGGTTCCATTGCCTGGATCCAACAATGAATCGTGGTGCCAAGGTCTTGATGGTTTGGCTTCAAGGTGTGCTGAGTACTATAAGCAGGGGGCACGCTTCGCAAAGTGGTTCGTTCATACCCCAATTATTTATGTGTCAACTAATCTTACTGGTATTTCCCTTCTAAAGTTGCTATGGTTACTGATATTCTCCAGGAGGACTGTTGTTAGCATCCCTTGTGGTCCATCTGCATTAGCAGTGAAGGAAGCAGCATGGGGACTTGCCCGTTATGCTGCTATTGCTCAGGTAACAAAATAAACTGCAACTGTGCAAACATCTCAATAAAATTTTGTTTGATTGCTCATGGAGCTTTGATGATGTACCTTCCTGCATTCATATGGGCACTGGTGCTGTTCATGAAATCATACACATTAGTTGTGCTACAGTTACTGTGAATAGAAAGACATGGTGTTTGAATGGATTGAATGGAGGTCAGACTTCATTTTGGACAGAATGATGTATGAATTTATTTGGTGTTCAGCCTGAGGTGTTTATAATCATCTAATATACTAGGTGAATTCCCCGCGCGTTGCTGCGGGATTTTCTTAAAAATAAATTATTATATATATAGTATTTCTATATGGTATTCGGTCTATTATGTATGTATACATATGAATTTGACTTGCATATAATTTTATTGTATTAGATCTAGTAAAAAATTGCTAAGCTAATAGAACAAAAACTAATATTTGGTTACATTATAGAGGAATTAATTGGTGATGAAACAAATAGTGTATGTACATGACTTGTATGTTAATAGATTAAAGATTTAAAGTATTTCACACATGGTCATTTTTTGTAATTAATATGGGATGACATGGACTTAGTGGGGATGATGTGGACACCTTGCATGAAGAGATAGAATATTTAGTGGGTCACTTAGTGAGGAATGATGTGGACATCTTGCATGAAGAGAGAATTCATCTAGTGGGGTTTAGCTTATAAGAGTTATAGATTATTATCCTTCGGCACACAGCGTGCTTAACAAGTTAACATGCTATTTGAGTTGACACCACACATGTATTCTTGAAATGGAGTAAAAAAAAGTAATCATTTACCTTTGCAACGTACTCATACAGCCCTGATTTGGGTGCATGCTTTACAACTTTACACTAGTCAGAAATAATGTCTTTGTTTATCATGTTTCAACATGAATAATCTACAGGATAATGGCTTAGTGCCAATTGTGGAGCCAGAGATCCTTCTTGATGGAGATCATGGGATCGAAACAACTCTTGAGGTGGCAGAGAAAGTGTGGTCTGAGGTGTTCTTCTACTTGGCCGAAAACAATGTTCTGTTTGAGGGTATCCTGCTGAAGCCGAGCATGGTCACTCCTGGAGCTGAGCACAAGGAGAAGGCTTCTCCAGAAGCCATTGCAAAGCATACGTTAACAATGCTCAGAAGGAGAGTACCTCCCGCTGTTCCTGGAATCATGGTATCATCTTGACCCTTGGAGCAAATAATCTGCATATAAAATCAGATCATCAATCATTATAAATGATTTCTTCTGCAGTTCCTTTCTGGTGGTCAATCCGAGGTGGAGGCAACTCTGAACCTGAATGCAATGAACCAGTCTCCGAACCCATGGCATGTATCATTCTCCTATGCCCGGGCTCTGCAGAACTCGGTGCTAAAGACATGGCAAGGGCGCCCTGAGAACGTGGAGGCAGCGCAGAAGGCCCTGCTGGCGCGTGCAAAGGCCAACTCGCTGGCACAGCTCGGTCGCTACACTGGTGAGGGTGAGAGTGATGAGGCAAAGAAAGGCATGTTCCAGAAGGGCTACACCTACTAACGTGCTAGCGAGATATTTCCATGACATTATACTTATCGTTTTGGTGTCACGGTTTTTTATTTGGGTACGGTCGAGTGAATAATAACCAAATTGTTGGTGCCAACAACTTCTAGCATTGTATTTGATGTTAGAGCTCCTGTAGAACCTTGAGAACGAACATGTACTCTGAGAACGTTAAGTGATATTTGCAATCTGGTAAATTATATTCCTAGCCAAGGTGCCACCTGTGCCAAGCACAACAGGTGAAAACCTGCCTTGATTTTTGTATGCGCAAGTATTTTCAACTCTCGCTCTGTTAACCCCTACGCTTATCTAGTTTGATCTTTGGGCGAAAACTTCGGTTTGACTGTCATTCACTGTGTTTACTTCACTACTGGAGGATTAAGTTTGACTGTCATTCACTTTGTTTACTGCATTACTAGAGGATTTTGCAATAAGTGGTGATGATTTGTGTCACTATCGGCAGTTTGTGTTATTAGCTGTTAATGATACTCAAGCTGTGTATTACTCTTCGTTTGTGTGTATCATTCCGTGTATGTATCATCAGCCGGTTGTGATATTTTTGCTTAACGGATGATCTGACCTGAGTTTTATGTAATCCGCTTTATTCTTCTATAAGTTGGCATTCATAGGTCTTGTGTGTGTAATCCGTGCGGTAGTCTTGCCCATTCGATCTCCAGCGATCTCCATGGAGGCCGACTGGCCAAATTGCCCTCTTCAATCTCTGGGCGTTCTCCATGGAGGACGAGTGGCCAAAGGTTCACAGAGAGTTAAATTATCTCAAATTTAAATAAATTTATAAATTAAAATAATAACATCTATGATACTAAATAAGTATCATTAGATTCTTTATTAATTATATTGATATCATGAATCTCAGTAATTCTTTATATAATTTGGATTAAATCTGGTATGCTTTGACTCTCCAAAAAATTAAAATGACTTATAATTTAGAATGAAGGGAAGAGAAACCTCTCCTATCATATTTTTCTAGATCTGTCACTACTTAACGCCATTAAACCGAGACTCTAGCTACATCGACCATTGTAAATAATGCAGCGCATGCAGGTAGAACTCGACCCGAAGTGATGGTTTTCTTCTAGAATCGCAAGTGATGGTTTTCTTCTAGAATCGCAAGAATTTTGTAGGAATTTCAACTTATAATTTTACGACGTGGACAAGGCACGGCGCTGGCGCCGTCGCCTCCGACCGAAAGACGCAGCAGAAAGCGCTCCTGTGCCCTGTCCCAGTGTCTTACGATATGAATGACTGAATGACCCGCCGGCCGGCCTGGCATACGACCACCGGCGGTCCGTCGTCTCGTCGGTCCATGGCAGTCCGGCCCCGCAACAGCTGCTGGCCGATCGCCCATCCCATCCCATCTGTTTCCACTTGTTCTCTTCCTCGATGATCATCGCCAAGTCGCCATGAATATAATGGGCCGGTCGGCGTGGTCGCGTGGATCGATCAAGGTCATGTGTGTCATCAGGCAGAGCATCAGTGCTGGATTGGAGCAAAACTTCCATGCGATGTCCGACAGCGCAGGAGAGACCTAGAGGCACTGGTACGAGCTGTACGGCCCCAGCTATCGATCGATCTCCTCCATCGGTTTGAGCTCATGCACACGCTCCACTCCATCTCCATCATCCAAACAAACGAACACGGTTTTTTTTTTTTTTTGCCCTCAAGGGCATATGCCCTCACTCTCCCACCCATTGGATTCGCTTTGAGAAGTGTGCAAACACACATCTCAATGCAGTTTCGCATTGAGATGTGTGTTTGCACACTTCTCAAAGCGAATCCAATGGGTGAGAAAGTGAGGGCACATGCCCTCAAGGGCAAAATAAACTTTACCCCAAACAAACGCAATGCCGAGCGCGGCCGGAATCGCGAGAGTTGCACACGCAATGCAATGATATATCTCCCTCTATTCTAAGATGGAGTGTCGTTATAGAATTTGTGTTGATTAATATTTTTAAGTTTAGCTAGATTTATAGAAAAAATATTAGCAGTATTTTTATCTATAAATAATTTTTTTATGAAAATATATTCTCTTATTCATCTAATAATACTAATTATGTATTATATTAATATTTTTTATATACTTCTATTTGCTTGAATTTATCAGCACTACTTTTAAGTCATAACAGCAAATCATCATCAACATCAGCAATAATTTTTTTCAGCCAGCCGAACAGATCTAGGACAGAGTGAGTGCACCGCACCTACAAAAATATTGAGAATGGGCAGACTCTAGCATGCATTTTTTCTTCCTCCAATTGCATTCGAGGAAAATAATTCTCAAATAAAGCATGGCAAGGTAGCGAAATGTTCCTACGTGCTCCTACTACTAACAGATTGATAACATCAACTAGCTGGGCAGTATTGATCAGTTTGTCATAGAGAGACAGTGATGGACCCACATGGACATGGCTGGCAAGTGGCAACCCCTGCCCGGTCTCACAGTTGCAATTGTCTGTTGCCACTGTGGCACTGTCATTAGTAGCCGATCAGGACGGATTGGTGACTATGTCCTCTAAAAACAGAGCAGGGGCTATTAAGCGTACTAATGTGGATTGATGCGTGTAGGACCGATGGACGCATATTCGTGTTCTCATGCGAAGATATGGAATGCGACCTAATTTTCTCCTCCTCCTTGATTTTTGTTTGAAGGAAAACTGGAAAAGCTAAGGCACAACCAAACAAATCGAGTGTAGCGCGAGTGGCCTGTGGTGGGCGGGAGGGCAGCGGCGGCTGGACGCAAGTGTCCTATAGCGGCACGGCAAGGTGCCAATGGCCGGCAATTGCATGGCACGAGTGCTCTTGAATGATAAAATGACTAATATACCCTTATTAGAAAATAAAATATAAAATAAGCATAGATTTAGCCTCATATATTTTGGTATTATCTCCAACTAATTTGATACTATCTCCACCTATTTAATATTCTTAGGCACTTTCAGTTGGGTAACTCTTATTTTTTCACCGTCAAACTCGTCCAATGGATGGCTCCGTTGCAAAATTTCTCATAACTAAATTGTATAAAAAAATCGACATAAGTCTAATATAATACGTGAGGAATGAGAAAGTCAGAAAACTGTATATGGTGATGGAAAAACATATTGTTAGTCTGTTCAAAATAACTAGATAAAGATACGAAAAATGTTTTTTTTTTACATTTCTACATGTCAGACCTGGGACTACTTTTAAGTTCACCGAAAGTGTTGCTGTTCTTGTGGCGTTCTCGGTCGATGTTGATGCATGCTTTCCCTGCTTGACAACAAATCTCTAGTGTCATCGTCAATAAAGATCGCAAGATTGGACCACACAGTCCATGGCGGGCGTCCCAGCTTGCCTGTGGGCAGCAGCAGCCAGCAGCATCGCTTTCAAGCCTCTGCCGGCGTAAGGAGAACCTTTCGATTTCATCTGGACAGGCTGCCTGATTGAAATGCTATCGACATTCAGCATCACCGCTATTAAGTCTATTACCAATGCTGCCGTCGCCATTTTCGTGTTCCTGATCAAGGTCGTCATAAATCCTGATCTAGACGGAACACACACAACAGATCGATTTGCCTTACCAAACAGTACTCGTTTTGTTTGGATCACATCGAAAGTAACCTATTATCTTCACTCACAAATATAAATTACTTCTTTCCGAAAAAAAATAAATTACTTGACAAATTGAAATGGTCACTTAGAATTTTGACTAGCCATTAAGCGAACAGGATTACATCATGTTATGTGAAATAGTAATTCAACATCTAACCATTATATACTATAATCGCTATTCAAATGTCAAATTTCAACATCTTATGGTGAAACCTGCCCATAAGATTTGTCTCTGACTCATTATGGGAATTCACGTTCATTGCTAATTATTCTTTCAATCGATCTATGGTAATTTATTCAACTTCAAAATCTATATATGTGGACCCAGTCTCTCATTGACGTTCACATGGTGAGTGTTGCACCTGTGTAAAATAAATTAATTTCTAGAATTATCTAAAGTCAAATTATTTTAAGTTCGATTAATATTATAAGAAAGAATAACATAATTTATGATACCAAATAGTATTTTTGGGACATGACATATTTATATGGGCCAAGTCCTCTAGAAGAGGCTCAATTAGCATCATATTGGAGTGGCATGTAAACCCACCATCATTGAGAGGTCGTTTGTAAATTTTCACTTGCCTATGTAATGCCAAGAATATGAGGGCAACAGGGGACTCTCCTCTCCCACTATTTTTTTACAAACCCTAGCCACCGCCTCACTCTCCCCCACTTGCGTGTTGGAGCCTTCTCCAGCCAGGCCTTCGTCGCCAACCTTCCCTGGCTAGGCCTTCGTCACCTGCCTTCTCCGGCCGGACCTTCGTCACCAGCCTTCTCCGGCAGAACCTTCGTTGGAGTTTTCTCTGGTCAGGCCTTTGTCGCAGCCTTCTCCGGGCAGGCTTTCGTTGGAGCCTTTTCCAGTCAGGCCTTTGTCGACGAAAGCTAGTCGGCAATCTACCTTGGGGTATACCCACGGTAGTAGTTTATCGGTAGACGGTGCGCAAACTACGAACTTGATGGTGACGCAAGACACGGACAAGCTTTTTATCCAGGTTCCGCCGCCGAGTTGGCGTAATACCTACGTCCTGCATCTGGTTGTATTGATTTGTGTTGAGAGAATCACTTGTCCTAGGGGGTCCCTTGCCTCTCCTTATATAGTCCGGAGGACAGGGTTACAGATCTAGGAACTAATCCTAGTCGGTTACAATTGCCATAGATAGTTCGATATCAAATCCTATTCTAACCGACTAGAATCTTGCTTGATCTCCACGTCTCGTTTCCTTGCGCGAAACTCCAAGCTGTCGGATCAAGCCTCGAACTTGTCTCGTAAAGGGGCCAAGCCTCCTGGCCCAAGCCTAGCCGTAAGGGTATAGGGGTTTATACCCCTACAGCTAGTCCCCGAGCACCATGTATTGTGATGTAACACGCCATCTTGAGCTTCTTCAATCAGTGAAGCTTGACGTCTTCAATAAGCAGGAAAATCGCCCAAACAGTTGTAACAGTATTTTGACCAACTCAAAAGACAGTTGATCAACATTGACATCGAAGAAGCAGGTTATTCGAAGAATGCATGGTGCTCTAAATTAAAAAAGATTTATTTCCTGGTGAAGTGTGCCCACTTTACTTTTCGTAAAAGTGTAGACAACAAAAAAGCAAGCATATTCACCGCAAGGTGAAGTGTGCCCACTTAGTTCCCGAGCCTGGTAGTAGGTGACGTAGGCACGTGGTGCCAGGGTCAAAAGAAAAGTCCTCAAAGTAACTTTGAATGTGAGATGCATCACCAGATGCATCGTACCGATGTAGTCCCCGAGCTTGCTGGAAGGCGAAGTATGAACCTTGTAGCAAGGTCTAAAAAATTAAAATTGTCCAGTCCCCGAGCGTCTCATGTTCATTTACTATAAGATAGGCTTATCAATTTGACGAGCTGGTCAACCAGTCCCCGAGTGTACAATGCTCGAAGATCGATACAGCCCACAGATTCCCGAACTAACAGACTGGACGACCAGTCCCCGATCATCAAGTGATCGGTGGTCGGTGCAGTCCCTGAATTCCCTAACCAACGGGTTTGGCGGCCAGTCCCCGAGCATCAAGTGCTCGGTGGTCGGTGCATTTTTTGAATTTCCGAATTAATAGACTGGGCGACCAGTCCCCGAACATACAGTGCTCAGTGGTCGATGCAGTCCTTGAATTTCCGAATTAATAGACTGGGCGACCAGTCCCCGAGCATACTGTGCTCGGTGGTCGGTGCAGTCCTTGAGTTGTTGACCTTTCTTCCAATTTTTGTCTGTTTTATTTTGAAAAAAATCTTACCACGTAATTAATGGACGTGACGAGACCTCCTGGCGTAATGTCAGATGGTTGCGTGAAAAGCTGCGCCTGGCAACTGTGCAGCCGCCCTTTGCGGGGTTTGAGAAAAAGAAACCATTAATTTGTACAAAAATGCCACCGTATTAATTGTCGATAATCTTTGGAAACCGAAGCGCCGCGTCCGCCATTGGTCCCGCCCACTTCCCAAGAATGCGGGAAGTGGGAGGGATGGAGTTGTGGTTTATAAAATCCCGACAGTTACCCCCGCAGAGCTCACCCTACCATTGCCTTCAAGCCTTCGGCTCTTGCCTTCTACAATCACCTGCACCCTCCTAACTCGCAACCACTCCCGCATCTCCAATGGCGAAGAGCGACTCCAGGAAGAGGGCCGAGCTGATGGCCAAAGAATGGAAGAAATCTCGCAGTACTGCAAAGTCCCTCGGTGACCTCGTCGATATGGGGCTACTGCACAGTCCAGGATATCCCCAAGAGGGAAACTGGTGGTTACCAAGACTCGATGGCCGTCGAAGTAATGCTTTAGCTTTCTCGACGTTATTAGAATGGCGTATATGAGCTTCTGTATTTGCGGATATCTGGCCTTGGACTCGTTTAGGACTTCGCTTATGAAGTAAACGGGTCTCTGGACCTTGTAGACGTGACCTGGCTCGTCTCGCTCGACCACTATTGCCGTCGAAACAACCCTGTCGGTTGCAGCAATGTAAAGGAGTAGGTCTTCATTGGGGTGAGGCGCTGTGAGAATAGGCGGCGAAGTGAGGAAAGTCTTAAGCTGGGTGAACGCAGCGTCAGCCTCTTCTGTCCAGGAGAATTTTTCCGACGTCTTTAAGAGTTTGAAGAAGGGTAGGCCTTTTTCTCCTAGTCGGGAGATGAAACGGCTGAGGGTGGCCATGCATCCGGTAAGCTTTTGAATGTCTTTGACATTCTTGGGTGGTCGCATATCGAGCACTGCTTTAACTTTTGAGGGATTCGGCCATATGCCGTCGCGGCTGACGACGTTGCCGAGTAGTAGACCGGAGAGGACCCCAAAGATGCACTTTTTGGGATTGAGCTTCCACTTATACTTGTTTAGTGCTTTGAAGGTTCGGTCTAAGTCGTCGATTAAGGTGTTGGCATCCCTTGTTTTGATGACGACGTCATCTACATAAGCCTCGACGAGGTCGTCACGAATCTCGTCGTGGAGGCATTGCTGGATGGCCCTTTGATAGGTGGCCCCGGCGTTTTTGAGTCCGAAGGACATGGTCGTGTAGCAATATGCACCGAAAGGAGTAATGAAAGATGTTTTGATCTGATCATCTTCCTTTAGCGAGATCTGGTGATAACCAGAGTAGCAATCTAGAAAAGAAAGGAGTTCGCATCCGGCCGTTGAGTCGACCACCTCGTCGATGCGAGGGAGACCAAAAGGATCTTTAGGACAGTGTTTATTGAGATCAGTGTAATCAACGCACATTCTCCATTCATTATTCTTTTTGCGTACAAGAACCGGATTGACAAGCCAATCGGGATGATACACTTCTTTTATGAATCCGGCTGCTAGAAGCCGTGTTATTTCTGTCCTAATAGCCTCCTTTTTGTCACGAGCGAACCGTCGCAGCTTTTGCTTGACGGGTCTTGCGGTCTTCGAGACATTTAAGGAGTGCTCGATCAGGTTTCGTGGGACGCCGGGCATGTCTGCGGGTTTCCATGCGAAAATGCTTACGTTGTCCCTTAGAAACCTGACGAGCGCGTCTTCCTATTTAGGGTCCAGGTGGGCCCCGATGAGGGCCGTCTTCTCAGGGCTGCCTTCGACCAGCTGCACTTCCTTGTGTTCCTTGGACTTTGAACTCTTCCTGGCGGTCTCCTGCTCGGGTAGTTGGAGCTGGTCGGGAGGTAGCTGTGCAACTTGGGTTGCTGTTTCTGCTATGCGGATTGAGAGATCAATTGCTTCGGTGATCTTGAAGCTCTCCTCCTCGCAAGTATATGCAGTGTAGACATTGCCTCTGACGGTCAGGACGCCCTTCTCCGTAGGCATTTTAAGGACCAGGTACGAGTAATGCGGCACTGCCATGAATTTTGTCAGCGATGGTCGGCCCAGTATAGCGTGGTAAGTCCCATCAAAGTCAGCGACCACAAAGTTGACGAACTCCGTTCGAAAGTGGTCGGACGTGCCGAATTGGACAGACAATGTTATCTGTCCGAGGGGCACTGAACTCTGGCCGGGCAGGACTCCTCAGAATTGAGCGTCGTAGGGTTTTAGCTGTGCCGGAGATAACTTGAGAGCGGGCAGGCTGTTACGGAAAAGGATGTCAATGGAGCTTCCTCCGTCCACGAGCACCCGCTCGAATCTGATGCTATTGATTCAAGGGTCCAATATTAGAGGGAAACGACCTGGCTCTGGGATAGCGGCCCACTGATCCTTCCTGCTGAAGGAGATCTCTCTGTGTGACCACTGGGGGAATTTCGGGTCTGCGATCAGGCCATCCGAGTTGTCTATGTTGAGGCAGGCTCTTTTTAATAGCTTTCTTTCTCGCTTAGATTCGATGGAGACCTTGCCCCCGAAGATAGAGTGGACCACGTCTGTGGGACTGACGTATTGATGTCGTGGGTCCCTATCTTGGTCCTCGTCCTCGTCTTCGTGGTCGCGCCCGTCTTGTTTTCTATTTTTCTCGGCGGAGTCGTCTTGGGCGGCCCGCCGCGTATAGATGTTTTTGAGGACGCGGCACTCTTCCATGGTATGGTTGGACTTTGGATGCAGTTGGCACGGTCCCTTTAACGTTTTGTTGTAGTCTTCTTGGTAGTCCCGCCGTCCGCTGGGGCGTTTGACTGTGTTCACTTCGTGGTCATGGTCGCGGGGGCGCTTTCCTCTGTAATCGTCGCGATTGTCGCGCCGCCTGTCCCAACCTTCCCTGTGATCACGGTTGTCGGGGCGGCGGCGGTTCCTGTTGTCGAAACGACCGCGACTATCATCTCGCCGGGGAGGCTGGTCGGGACCTCTCGCATCGTCCCGGATGAGTTTTTCTGCGTCGTTGGCGTCGGCGTAGTTTTTTGCCGTGGCAAGGAGCTCAGCCATCGTTGTTGGTCTTTTACGCAACAGTTTGTTCCTCAGTGCTTCATGGAAGCGCAGCCCCTTGATGAAAGCTGATATGGCCTCGTCGTGGGAAATCTTCGGGATCTTAAGGCGCATATCCGAGAATCGTCGGATGTAATCGCGCAGAGGCTCGTTTTTCCTATCCCTTATCCTTTCGAGGTCGTACTTGTTTCCAGGCTGCTCGCATGTGGCGATAAAGTTGTCGATGAAAGCCTGGCGTAGCTCTTCCCAAGAGTCGAAGGAGTCCTCGGGCAGGCCAAGGAGCCACTGGTGACCAGCCTGGTCGAGGACTACTGTTGATATTTGGTAACGCAATAAGGAAATGATCCGCAAGCGCACGGATATCGGTGAGCATTTCACCCGGGAGATTATCCAGAGTTATCGTATTTATATTTTTACCACTGGGAGAAAGGGTGTATCTGACTAACCAAATCTATTGCTACTATCCCTTTAGGCTACAAAGAATGTCTCTTGATGTGAGTGACAAATAGAGAAGACTGCAACCGTAGTCTCCTTCTAACCTTGGTAAGGATGATCTACTGTTCTAATGGGGAGGCTAACGGAATCTAGACACCACAAAGTATGTTCAACCCGCACCTATAAACCCTATCCTTCCTGCTAACGAGATGTGGTCTGCAAAGGTAACTCGGAATTGTCACGTTCCTCACTACTACCACGGTCCAGCTAGTCAGGGAATATCTATGAGTACCCCAGCCTAAACACCACGTTTACGCCAGTAATTATTACTCTAAACTCTACGCGAAGAGATTAAAGTAAACTCATAAACCATAAGAACAATAAAAACAAGAACTTACTAGAATTTAGAAGTCGAAATACTGAAGAATCCTAGGAGCAAGCTTCGGGTTAGGAGAACTTGATCCCGCAGGTACAAGCTTGGAGTAGACACCGACAGGCCGGGCTTCCTCCAATCAACACCTCCACTCTATCTCTCTCAATCTAGTAGAAACTAGAAGATCTATTTCTACTTTACATTGGTTGCTAAGCCTAAAAAGAAATATTAATTAGAGAAGAGGTTTTCCTTCGAGGGCACCCCTCAATCTCTATGATAATTTCTTGTCTTCTCCAGGGGCCAGGGGGGTCTCCTTATATAGTCCTTCTCCTCTATGCATTTTTGGGTCGGTAGGCGAGGTGGTACTATGTTTTTCTTGATCCAATAGGTCGGTGGAACATCCCGAGCGAAGAGAGTCCTGATTGGCATCCAACAGGGGGCGGGCGCCCAGGTCCTCAGGGCGGGCGCCCTGGGCCTGGCCCCTTTCGGCCTCCGCTTCCTTCCCGTGGCTTCTGGAGTCTTCTAGATGGTAGAAAATTGCGCGGTGCGTTGATATCTCTATGTAATCCCGACATGTGGGCCTTTCTTCCGTATTTCCTGATAACCCCCTGCAGAAATAGACAAACACCAAAACTCGTGGAATTCTATCAGATAAAACCCTAAGTCTAGATGTTGATTTCATTTGGATCCTTTTATTTGTTTATTTGATAATTAAATTTGATACTTAAGGACCGTCAACAAACTCCCCCAAGCTTACCTCTTGCTCGTCCCTGAGCAAGGATAGACTCAGCTATGGATCAGAAGTTGATGCAATATCTTAAAAATTTAACAGTACACATGCTTTTAAATAAGATCTCATCTCTGAGTTAGAGTAAACTGTCATGAACTAAAACTTACTTACTTTACCTCTCACCATGGGACTTGTAACCGTCACTTCTGTCTTGAGTAGTTAAAAGATAGAACAGTCTAGCCAAGTGCCATGTCTCTTATTCTTGATCAGCTATAGCTCTGGGTTTTTTTTGCAGATTATCAAATAAAACTCAGAGATTCCTTGTATGACTCTCTCATATCTCTCTTTTGTGGTATTTCTGGATCCTTACCAAGGCATTGATGGTATATGCCTTCTCTCAAGATATGTGGTATTTATGGTATAAGGCATAGTGACATTGCCTTCTCTCTCACCCTACTCTAATAAGGCTTGATATCTGGAGCTCATAGGTGGGAGACAGTTAATACATACTTACAAGACATTTATTGCATAGTCAAACCATGGATCTAGAGAAACAAATCAATAAGCCAAATCAAGATATGCATGTGTGGCGAATGAATGGTGTATGGTGATGATGGTAATAACAATGGTGAAAGTCTAATTCTACTTTTGCTCTTTTGAGGGGATACATACCTTCCTTGCTTTTTGAAACTTTATGAGGAGAATAAGATGCTCTTCTTTTTCTTTCTTCTCAGGTGGGTATCTTGTACCCCTAATTCTACTGTCGGACACTTGTCCATTTTTACCTCTCGTCTCACTTTTTCTTTCTTTCGAGGTTCCGGGCACTTGCCCCTTTTTATTTTCTCGTTTCTATATATTTTTTTTTCTTCTCTTTTCTTTCTTTTTTTTCAGAGCACTCATCTCTTGAGATAATATAGCAAGTGGTAGTAACCAAAATATTTGGAGCATTTATTTCACAGGGAATAACAGGGATAGGAAAATGTTTTTGACTATTCTCTCCCGGATTAGGAGTAGAATAATTTTGGGTGAATCTGGAGATGGAAATGAGTGGATGTATGTGGATGGTACTTCCGGAGTAGAAGTAGCATGTATGAGTGAACGTGCAAGTGAATCTTGATTTTAACCACATGACAAGCTCCTAAGGGTCTACACAGCTTGACCACACTCAATGCTCATAAGCAGTAAAAAGTAAATGTATGGTTCATAGTCTAATAAGCATGTACATATGGCTGTGGTAGGATTTTAAACTCTCATCATACAGGAACTCATCATGCAACATTTCAAAGATTTTCAAAGATAAAATTCTCCAGAATTCTAGCATCTCTAGGAACAGATAAACAGCAGCTCAACCTTCCCATATCGTATCCGTTAACAACTTAGACTTCAGATCAAGTTTTCATCCCATAAGTTTAGGTCTAGAGCAAGATTTAAATTATAACAGTTATGTCTAAACTTGAGAGAGAACTTCAAAATTGCAAATTAGGCAGAGCAACTATTCATCATATCCATAATAGAGTTTTATTATTAAGATTCAGATTAGCATAGCCACTTTATTTATTTATTAAACATACTAAGCAAAAGATATATATATAAGCACAAAATCTTTATTTGGTTTTTCATACTTTATATATTTTAATATTCTAACATAATATAAGTATAAAGATAGGTAGAAATACTTAGCGAGAATAATGGGGGTGCTTTCCCCCAAGCTGAATTTTGACGTAATTTCTCTTGATGTAGCTAGCAGGTGGCAGAGGTGTATTTGAAAGTCAGCAGCATTCTGACAGCGATTAGAATGTCCTCCGTCTGCTAGTCTTCTTGATTCTTAAATTCTGTGGAGCTCAAATAGATAACAAAGCTTGTGAAACTAATTAAGTGTTAGCATAAATATCTAGCCTTCATCATGTTGAGCTTCCTTAATAAATGTTATTTATTTAGCAGGATCATACACTTATTATTATTATTATTATATATATATATATATATTATATATTATATATTATATATATATATTTTTATTGTAAGATGAAAACTTATTTATTTTATTTTTATGCTACCACAGTGAATGTACTTATGGGTTTTATGCCATGAGCATACTCATATGGGGCTTACTATTTTTTAACATTTTTATTTTCTTTTCAAGATAGCATGAACCTGATTAACTAAGCAAATTATAATTGAATAATTGAAAGGAAAGGGTAACTACCAAGTTTACCTCTTGGCAATGCGTTCGGTATTTTTATGTCCTCCGCACGGGACTCTCTGTTTTCTCAGTCGTCCTGGGATTCGCTAGGTGGCGTAGTCGGTGATTCCGGTGGCGCCTCTCTTCGTGTATAACTATCTTCTCCCTCCACACCTGACTCGGTGCTACGGTCTCCTCAGAACAGTTCTGTTCAAGCTGTATGACTTCAGTCCTTATCACTTTTCCTTCGTAGTCTACCCATCCGTTCTTGATGATTTGCCTCCTCTTGGTTGCGGTTGCGTCGTCTTCTTGTTCTGACCTGCTTAGAGTCTTCAACTATATAGTTATGGTTAGTAAAATAGTTGCGTACCTTCTCAGAGAGAAAGTACATGTGGACTTCTCCGGTTCCAATGTAGATGATTGCTTTGATAGTGTTGAGGAACGGTCTTCCAAGGATGGTGGGTGGATCATATTCGTCTTCTCCCATGTCAATGACCTGAAAATCATCTAGAGCTGAATATATTGGTTGTAGGGGCATGGTTCCATGCAGGAGCTGATAAGTGACTGCGGCCATTATGTTGTCGTCAGATCCGGTGTCGTAGAGTGTCTTCTGAAAAGAGTATCCATTGATTGCGCACTCGATGCTTGGAACACCAGGGTCGTCCTTCTTGATCAAGAAAGGTGACTTGAGTCGACGATGTTGACCTCTTCCGACAAGGATCCAATGTTTTAAGTCTTCTGGACAAGACTTTCCACCATCTTCATCCCTTAGGTGCATCATTTGATTAGGTGTGGACCTTGACGTCTGCACCTCTTGATACGGTGTCACCCATGTTCTTCTTTGCCCAGCAGTTCGAAGTATGGTGTTGGCAATATCCTGCTCAGTGTGTTTGTGCTCATAGATCCAGGTCCTTCACTTGGTGGAGTCTGGGAGTTGTAAAACTCCTCCATGTTTTGCTTGAAGTGTACCCGTTCATAGAGACAAGGCAGAGATCAAGTGCATGGGCTCTGTTGGTGGAAAACACCAACAAAACCAAAAGTGTATTTGTTTTTCTCTAACCTTAAGCATAGTGAGCAAGACAAAGTTGATGGATAATAAGATCATGAGTGTAGTATTTGAAACATTTGTCAGATCAGATGGCTCAACCTAATGGAAAGATAATCTATCTATATTTATGTTTTGTTTATATCTTCCAAATATTGAATGTGCAACATATTAGCTTATATGTTTAGGAGCGTGGGATCACGAAGGTAGTACTAAGAACAAAGATTAAAGGACTAAACATATTGAATTAATTGAGTTGGTTAATCTGGAGTTATAAATCATACATGTTTGTCTCTTTATTTATGTGAATGCTAGAACCAAGGAGAAGCTTATAAAAGCGATAGTCAAGTACCTTAAGGTGTTACCTTACTTGAAGAGTGACGGTACAGTATCACCTTGTGGAAGCTTTCCTTTCTTAGCGGTTGTGCATCGTGTTTGTGGCACCCTCCATGAATCATCTCTTATGAGCCACGTCTTTCTTGTGCAAATTGTTAAACTTCATGTGTCACTTTCTTCATCTCCAATGCGAGTTTATCTCAGGACTTCTCAGGTTGATATTGAAAGTTTTCCTGCAGGGGTTAGTCCAACAAAATATCCCATATCTACTATAGCATACTATCGGCTTAAAAATCAACCTAGACACCATGTCTAATTTGATTTAGAAGGGCATTTTAACCTAAGCACCATGCTTAATTTAAAATCCCTTGGAAGTAAGATCATTATTCCTAAACTAAGCACCATGCTTAATTAAGAGATAAATGAAACTATTCCAAACCTAGACATATACTAAAGCAAATAAAGGTAGCATGAGAGCATTTATAGAGATCTACTTAAGTGGAGATGAAGTAGTGTAATTAGTATTTAACAAATTGAGCATGTCTCAAAGGTAAGGACAACCAACGTAGCAACATGGCAAAAGATGTTTTTATGTAAAGTACTCCCCCAAGCTTGAATTTTACAAAATTCAAGTTTGGATGAATTTAATTCAATGTTGTGTGATGGTTGGTTGGACATACCCTGTGCTTGTCATTCATCCGATCTTCTTGCTTTAATCCTGGAAAGGTTAGTGACAAGAATACCCGAAGGAATATTTCTACAATTATCTTTATATGCTCAATACACAAGGCAATGTTGCAAATAATTAGAAGTTCATGTTATGATCTGATAAGTGCTTGTTTTAGGACACTAAGCTTGTCCTTGGGAAACCATCAAGTTATGTTGGTGAAGTGGTTTCCCCTCCAACACCTACCTATATCAAGATCAACTCAACGAGATCTGCAATATTTATTATAGACATATGCATCGACAACCGCCCTTTTAAAGTTTTTATAAATGAAGAGGAAGAGGGGGTTGGAGATCTCAAATGTGGTAAGGATGGAGAGACAAATTGATTGGAGAGATGTTTTATATGAGCAAGGACTGGGTGAGGTATTTATGAAATAACTTCCATGCTCACTGTTGTTTCTCTCATTCTTAAACTCCAAGGATGATTCTTCATGAATGCTTAAATTCCTCTAGGATTGTCTCTCAAGTTTGTTTTATCTATCCATTCAATGGTGATAGCACATGGATTCAATGGTGATAGCACATGGATTTTTAATGCCCTCTAGCCATTGATGTTGCTCTTCTCGATCCTCCTTCTTATGCATGGGATGTCTAGAGAGATTCATAGGATTATCGGGAGGTTCAAGAGAAAAAGCATAGTAGAAATTATTAAGCTCAAGGATGGGTTGGATAGCCGAATTATGGGATTGAAATGTTTGGAAATCGGCTATTGAAACTTCCTCTCCTTGTATGGGAGATGATTCCTTCTCTATCTCTAAGATTTTTCTATGAAGACTAGTGCAAGAAGGATGTCTACGAATGAAGACATACCTTCCTTTACTAATAGATAAAGAAAGAAAGACTCTTCCAAAGGTTATATGATTAAGACCAATGTGAAAATATCTAGGAAAAACATGGTCTTGTAGGGCTAGGTCTAAACCAGAATTTATAAAAGATTCCCTAGGTGTAGCTAAAAGTGCATTATCTTTTTGATTAAAAGATAGGACCTCAGCTATAGAAAAGGGTTGGTTTTGACCTATTGCAATCAACTCCGGACACAGATCATAATTAGGGGCAGGACATGTTGACTCCCATGGTCTATGGCTGGTCTCCGAAGGTGCAAAGAATTTAATAATAGGTATGGAATTTGAGTTATCCATAAAGATAAAAATAAAAGATAAAAGAATAAAAGTATAAAAGTATAATACAAGATAATAGCAAGACTCAAAGTTATCTCAGCAAACCGTCTTTCTACCCGGCAACAGCGCTAGAAATGCTTGTTGATATTTGGTAACGCAATAAGGAAATGATCCGCAAGCGCACAGATATCGGTGAGCATTTCACCCGGGAGATTATCCAGAGTTATCGTATTTATATTTTTACCACTGGGAGAAAGGGTGCTTCTGACTAACCAAATCTATTGCTACTATCCCTTTAGGCTACAAAGAATGTCTCTTGATGTGAGTGACAAATAGAGAAGACTGCAACCGTAGTCTCCTTCTAACCTTGGTAAGGATGATCTACTGTTCTAATGGGGAGGCTAACGGAATCTAGACACCACAAAGTATGTTCAACCCGCACCTATAAACCCTATCCTTCCTGCTAACGAGATGTGGTCTGCAAAGGTAACTCGGAATTGTCACGTTCCTCACTACTACCACGGTCCAGCTAGTCAGGGAATATCTATGAGTACCCCAGCCTAAACACCACGTTTACGCCAGTAATTATTACTCTAAACTCTACGCGAAGAGATTAAAGTAAACTCATAAACCATAAGAACAATAAAAACAAGAACTTACTAGAATTTAGAAGTCGAAATACTGAAGAATCCTAGGAGCAAGCTTCGGGTTAGGAGAACTTGATCCCGCAGGTACAAGCTTGGAGTAGACACCGACAGGCCGGGCTTCCTCCAATCAACACCTCCACTCTATCTCTCTCAATCTAGTAGAAACTAGAAGATCTATTTCTACTTTACATTGGTTGCTAAGCCTAAAAAGAAATATTAATTAGAGAAGAGGTTTTCCTTCGAGGGCACCCCTCAATCTCTATGATAATTTCTTGTCTTCTCCAGGGGCCAGGGGGGTCTCCTTATATAGTCCTCCTCCTCTATGCATTTTTATGTCGGTAGGCGAGGTGGTACTATGTTTTCCTTGATCCAATAGGTCGGTGGAACATCCCGAGCGAAGAGAGTCCTGATTGGCATCCAACAGGGGGCGGGTGCCCAGGTCCTCAGGGCGGGCGCCCTGGGCCTGGCCCCTTTCGGCCTCCGCTTCCTTCCCGTGGCTTCTGGAGTCTTCTAGTTGGTAGAAAATTGCGCGGTGCGTTGATATCTCTATGTAATCGCGGTATGTGGGCCTTTCTTCTGTATTTTCTGATAACCCCCTACAGAAATAGACAAACACCAAACCTCGTGGAATTCTGTCAGATAAAACCCTAAGTCTAGATGTTGATTTCATTTGGATCCTTTTCTTTGTTTATTTGATAATTAAATTTGATACTTAAGGACCGTCAACAACTATCGGGAAGTAGTTGGCCATGACGTGCTCATCTCCTGCTGCTGATCGGACGGCGATCTCGTAAAGAGTGATCCAGTTTTCTGGATTTTCCTTGTCGTCGTATTTTTTGAGTTTCTCGAGCTTGAAATTGCGGGGCCACACGACCTGGCGAAGGTGTGAGGAGAACTGCCTCAGGCCCGGGGGGCCGTGTGTCGCATCATATTCGATACGACGCAGGTTCTCGTGGACTGCTCTCTCCGTGGCGCGCCTGTTGATGCGGTCTCGGGCGTCTTTGGGAGGGATGTTGTATCGAAGATCCCTGTGCTGGTTTACTTCCTGACCACGCCCGTGATTCTGCTCGCGGCGACCGCCAGCATCCCGACCGCCATCGCCACGCCATGAGTCTTTTCGATGATCGTTGGGGGAAAAGTCGCGGTGGTGTCCGCTGGGCTGTGGTGAGTTCCGGCTGCGGTGAGTCTGGTCGGAGGAGGCCTCTGTATAAGAGACGGCTTGGACTCTTTTGAGCAGAGTGGCTGTTTGCCCCATAGTAGCGATCAGATGTGCCCGAACGCTGGATTGGACGCCCTGGCACTCGGGAGTATCAAGGAGTCGATCTAAATTGGCCATGGCAACAGCCACATTGGCACTTGGCGTTTTGTAGACTTGCTGATCCCCGACCATGTCGAAAGCGTCACTGAGATTATGCGGCGGGAGTTGGCGTTCCTGGTCTGCGCGTCGTTGGGCACGGTCGGCGTTGCGCTGCTCGCGGAGCTGCCTCTGCTCGTCTGTTTCTCCATCAACGGCCGGCTCGTCGGCGCTGACGTTGAAAACGATATCTCCTCGCCGAGGTGGGAAGACCGGGAAACGAGGGAAACCCGGAGGATATGGAGGCAAATCCAGATCATAGTCCTCGTCTTCGGAGTTTATGACTTCAGTGGGAACGGAACCAGTGCTCGAATTTGTGCTGGAAGCCTGGCCGTCCCGTAGTTCTTGGACCGTGACCATGTTGACGTGGTGAAGAGCTGGTCGACCGTTCCACTTTGGCAGCCAACCCGCCTCGTTGAAAAGGGATTGGACATGCCGTGAGTAGAGAGAGGCCGAGTTATTCAGACCGCAAGGATACCCTTCCTCCGGATCGGCCTTGATCTTGACGGACCGTCCCGAGGGGGTGGAGGTTATCGTCAGAGTCGCCTCCAGCTGTTCGTGTGTCACGACACGAGTTGGCCGGTAGGAGTTGAAAAAATCCACCGGTGCGGCTTAATCAGGTCGACGTAAGATCCCATCTACTAGTTGGGAAGCTTCGAGAAGCTTGGAATCAGCGCGATCGAGTGCTCGGAGAAGATTCGAGCCGTCGATCTTCTTTCCCTTGTAGCGTGGGAGTGGTGGTCGGGTGCTCGGTACCAGCATCCGTGTGGTCGGAGCCGATGCCGCCGTCATCCCAGATTGGATCTGGGTTCCTTCCGAAACCATGGTCGTGAGACCGCCGCCGTGCGTCGTCCACGTGATCTGGCCGACGGTGAACGTGAGGCCTTCGGGCACGGCCACGGAAGCTGGAACGATGACCATCTTGTTCGTCAGAGAAGTTGTACGCACACCCCCTACCTGGCGCGCCACTGTCGACGAAAGCTAGTCGGCAGTCTACCTTGGGGTATACCCACGGTAGTAGTTTATCGGTAGACGGTGCGCAAACTACGAACTTGATGGTGACGCAAGACACGGACAAGCTTTTTATCCAGGTTCGGCCGCCGAGTTGGCGTAATACCTACGTCCTGCGTCTGGTTGTATTGATTTGTGTTGAGAGAATCACTTGTCCTAGGGGGGTCCCTTGCCTCTCCTTATATAGTCCGGAGGACAGGGTTACAGATCTAGGAACTAATCCTAGTCGGTTACAATTGCCATATATAGTTCGATATCAAATCCTATTCTAACCGACTAGAATCTTGCTTGATCTCCACGTCTCGTTTCCTTGCGCGAAACTCCAAGCTGTCGGATCAAGCCTCGAACTTGTCTCGTAATAGGCCAAGCCTCCTGGCCCAAACCTAGCCGTAAGGGTATAGGGGTTTATACCCCTACAGCCTTCGTCACCAATCTTGTCCGCCCGTGTCTTTATCGGAGCCTTCTCTAGCAAGACCTTCGTCGTCTGCCATCTCTGGTCGGGCCTTCGTTGCAGTCTTCTCCAACCAGGCCTTCGTCCGAGACCTTTGTTCTGGGCCTTCGCCCCAGACCTTCGTCGAGAGACCTTCTCTAGCTAGGCTTTGTCGGGAGACCTCCCTCCGCAAGGCCTTCATCAAGAGACCTTCGTTTGAGACCTTCATCCAGTGTCTTCTCCAGGAGGCCTTCTCATGTCAGCCTCTCCAGAAGACTTTCTCCCACCGGGACCCGGGAGGCCTCGGGCCTTCGTTGGGAGACCTCCCTCGACTGAGCCTTCATCAAGAGACTTTCGTCTAGGACCATCGCCAGGGGACCTTCTCCCGCCAACCTTTTTTGGGAGGCCTTCTCCTATCGGCCTTCTTCGAGGGACCTTGTGAACATCCATCGCGGGGCCTTCACATAGCACAACCTTAGCAGCCGGGGTACGGGAACATGGGCACGTTCCCCGTTACGGGAACTTCGTCCCAAAACGTGGAACAAGAACATCATGGAACGTCGCTCCCAAATACCGTGGAACGCAAATCATATGCAGGAGCAATCATAGGAACGTCAGTCCCAATCGACTATGGAACTTCGTGGTGTGTGTGCATACTGTGCCGTGCCCGTCCGTGAGCAGCCGGCGGCGGCGGCCGATAAAAAATCTAGTTGGTGATTGACTCATTGGCCTGGACCTGCAATGGACCTTAAGGTTGGAGTTGGACGGCCCAAAATGAAATAAAAAATACAACAGTACACTATATCACGCTATGAATCGAACTCATTTGGTTTAAAACAACACGTAAAACTACCTAAGCCAACCACTACCTCCCAGACACGTTCCTTTGGAAAGTGGAACACGTTCCACAACTTAGGCCTTGTTTAGTTCTCAAAAAATTTCAAGATTCCCCGTCACATCGAATCTTGCGGAACATGTATGGAATATTAAATTTAGACAAAAACAAAAACTAATTACACAGTTTGCCTGTAAATCGCGAGATGAATCTTTTGATTCTAATTAGTCTATGATTGGACAATATTTGCCACAAACAAACGAAAGTGCTACAGTACCCAAAAAACAAAATTTTTGCCAACTAAACAAGGGCTTAAAGGAACGAGACGAAGCTGTATACCCCCTACGTTCCATAGTTTATAAAAATATCGTACCGCGTACCATGTTCCCATACCACGTACCATATCTTCCAGGAACTTGGCTGCTAAGAGCACAACCATCAGGTCTTTTCCAGCTGGCCACCTTCTCCTGTCGACCTTCTTTGAGGGGCCTTCTCTTGTCGGCCTTCACCAAGTGACCTTCTCCAGCTAGCATTCACTAAGGGCCTCCACCTCTCAACCTTGTTCGGACGCTTGTCCTAACAAGTATTATGAAAATATACTTCATGATGTGTCTAATGATATTAATTTGGTATCATAAATATTGGTGTTATTTTTTATAATTTGATCAAATTTGAAATATTTGACTTAGGACGACTCAAGAACTTGCTTTATTTTAGGACGGAGAGAATACATTTCATGAAAAGAAGTGAAAACTTTTTACTAGCAAAAATCCTAAAAGGACTTATATCTTGGAAAATTCTGATATACTCTTGTTCCAAAATGTAAGGTGTACAGACAAAAAAATGATATTTTCTTCAATGTGACACTTCAACTTGCAGTTTTTATAAAAGGTATATCATTTGAAATAGCAATGCAGTATATATATTTTCCGTTTAAATCTAGTACCATCAACTTTTCATGGATAGGTAGGTCAAGTTTAGGAAGTTTAATTGATCGGCTATAATCAGTTAATCACAAAACGTCTGGTACTTTTAGAATCCGACTGAGTATTATTATGCTGCAGTTAGTAAGTTTTTTGCGTTCACTTTTAGGTGGTGTCTAGTATTCTTTATCTACTGAAGCTCCAATAAGTGTGTGATCACATCTAGATTGATTCGAATCATGGATGAAGTGATTTTATACTTATACGCTGCACAGTGTAACACTACAGCAGCAGAGTAGACTCACAGAGTCACAGCAGCATGGCTACTGTTCCACACTGGCAACCCATGCACACTTGTTCTTGGTTGCCTGATTGGAACAGCTGAAATCACACAACTCATATACGTTCCCAAATGCAAAACGACTACGGATGTCCATCCTTGGTCGACGACTAAACGATCATCACGCTTCACGCCAGCATGGCCGGAGCTTCTTCGTCTTTCACCGAAGCTTCTCCGCCGAGCAGGTGCCTCGTCACGTCTCCTCCCTGATGACGCGCCAGCTGATCCTGCAGGTTCCTGGCGGCCTTCTTCTCCGCGCTCTTGCCCCACAGCACGAAGTAGAGGCCGATGACGATCAGCACAGCTCCAATGATCCTGCCAAATTTAGATAGACGCCAAAGCACATGTCAGCATGCCTGCCAGTGCCAGAGATGCATGCAGGAGTTCTTGTTGCATGGCTGGGCTGCCTGATTGGGGTTCTGAATTCTGATCAGTTGATCCCCCCATGTGATCCCGGTAATCCGTGTCATGTTCGGATCTGCGCGCGCGCACGTGCGGCCTTACCCTCCCGTGTAGAGCTGGTCTCCGAGGATGGCGGCAGCCATGACGGCGACGGCGACGGTCTGCACTGGCTGGAAGACGGCGGTGAACAGCGGGCCTCCCCTGTCGATGCACCAGATCTGCAGAGCAAACGCGACCCCGGATGCCACCAGACCCTACCATCGATGATACACAACAAGACGACGACGCTTTCAGTTCAGTTTGGACTTTGGACTCACACAGCACAACACAGGAGTTTACTACGTACAGCGTATAGGATGGTGAAGAGCTCCACTCCTGAGTGGACCTTCCACCTGCTCAGGTCCTCCTCGGTGAAGACGGCAATGACCAGGAACTGGAGGAGCCCAAAGATGCAGGTCAGTGACAGGACCGAGAGCCTGGCTGGATATCTCTTCAGCACCGGCACCTGATCGAGTACATGTCACAGAAAAAGTTCACAAAAATCAGTGCATCGAATCGTAGGTCGGCACACCATACAGTAAGTAATTCAGCAATTTTGTGTGTGTGTGTGCTCATGCACTGAACTAGAGAACTACCTGCAGGACCATCCATCCGGACCAGGAGAGGCAGTGACCGAGGATGAAGACGCAGCCGAGAGTCCAGTTGAGGATGGGGCTGGAGGAGGACAGGGTCACCAGAGACTTGACGTGCAGATTGTGATGGAACAGCGGCAGGCCCTTGTACAGGGTTATCACGGTCGCCCCACCGATGCTCACCACCGTGCCCACCACCTTGGCCACCCCATGCCTCCTGCTCAGGTCCACCTGCTCAAGCCTGCAATTAAGAGCAAGGACATTCTTTCGATATCTTCAGTGAACACTCAACACTGCAGAATACTTAAATAGTCTGCCTAGTATTGGGTGGCGCAGTGCAATCACCTGAGGACAGCGGCCATGACGAAGGTGATTGCAGGGACGGTGTTCTGTATCGCAGAGGCGTAGGTTGGTGACAGGTGATACAGACCCAGGAGGTAGAAGCCCTGGTTTGCTGTTATCCTGAATAATAATCGTTCAATAACATCAGCACTTAGTTCAGGAATCAATCAAACAGCAGACAAAATAAACAATACTAACAAAGATGACACGGAATATCTGTCTCACTTACCCACACAGCGCTAGCAGAAAAAACTCCACCAGCAAAGAGAAGGTGAGTGGTGGTCTGTCTTTCCTGAAACAAGTTAACCGTGCCGACAAACATGTCAAGCATGCATATATCTAAAAGTTCAGTCTGATAGCATGCATTATTCAGAAAATCTGGAGCGAAACATGAGAGGCCGCCGGGCGGTTACGCACTTCTCGAGGAAGTAGGCGAACGGAGCGAGCAAGGCGAGGGAGATGACGTTCCTGTACACGATGAACACGATCTTGCTGACGCCCATGTTGAGCGCCGCCCTGGAGACAATGTGGAACCCTGCCAGGAGGAACTGCAGGGCCAGCACTCCGATGAACAGCTTCAGCTTCTCAGGAGCCATCGCCGCTGCACCTGCCTGCTGATCTCTCCCCATCGTCTCTCCTCTATCTCTAGTAACCTAGCTCACTGTAGCTCGGTATGTGCTAGTAGCTTGCAGGTAATGGTGCTGCTAGTTCGTTGCTTGTGTGTTTGAGATGCTTCCAAGGCGCATATATATAGGGCGTCGCTCGCCACTGCGTACGCCTCTCCTCTCGCTCTATCTTTCGATGTTCTAGCCTGGCACTTGGATGTGAGGAAATAATGGTCCTAAAGATAGACTGATAAAGACTAAAGAGACATGACAAATGCACGAATACAGCACTGCTATAGTGGTCCGAGAACAACCCCCTAATTGCACCTGCTTTACGTCATGTTTACGACACATTTGCAGTATAGCACTAGAAGTAGAACACGTTTCCATGCTTCTTACTTGTTCATGCAATGTACTTGTATAATCCACATATTTGTTTGCGAGTAGCAATGAATTCAGGTTATTCTAGTGTTAGGGTTTGTTTAGTTCAGCTAATGGAAAAGCTGTTGTGAGCTCTATGAGCTTGGAGAGCTGAAAGCTAAAAACAAGGTTCAAGATACTGCGAAAATTGTAGATGCGCGTCTGGTGTCTTTGGCAAGCAGCATGCCAGGAACACGCTTAAAATTTATTGTGAAACTATATTTGCTGGTTTGTTTCGAGATGGAATAAAGCAGGGAGACCTTTTCTCTAAACAAAAAATAATCATATTTTCAAGTAGATTTTGAACTGAACTGAACTGTCTACTACAGGATGTTCACTGAACATTGATACGATCGTACGATCGCAGTGGCTCCTACTGAGCGATCATGCATGTGATCATTTTGCCCCGATCTTAAGTAGAATCAATCCTTGCACTGTGTAAATTTCCGGAAGATTGGTTTGGCATCCCTTTTCGTTCATACAGTATAGCATGGGTGAGTTTGGATACGTGCCGTTGGTTTCACATACGGGCAGGGCAGTGGGTTCATGACAGGCAGGCTGCTGGCTGGAGTGCCTGGGATTTCAGCATACAGCAATCAGTGAGGAGGGCTCCCATGTATCCCGTTCTATCAACATCCAATTAAATGCGATGCTTCTTATGCCTTTCCCTTTATTTATATTTTATTATTATCCATAAAATTAGTTATTTCTATTTCGATTTCTCCTTTGAGCATATCCGGATTCTTCAGTCTTGAACAATTAAGATCTTTTTATTAATGATCATCTCTTATGAAATATAGGCTCTTCCTGACTGGTTCTCTGTAGGAAGTTTGAAGAAGTAGCGAAATATGAGATGAGTTTGCCTGCAAATAATTAATTAAAGATACAACGGTCGACGCAGCATAGTGGCTCTGAATTCCAGCTTCAGTAGGCAGGCCACACTGGAAAAAAATATCACCTAATAATATAACATACCATTCAGCAGTGAGCACACACTTGGATCCTCCAATTCCCGTTAACATGAATAAATGCTCTTCCTCAATACAAGATCGACGAGTGCTAAAAGAATTTGCATGCATGGTGTATCAGCATTACAGGCATCCTTTTTTAATTAGGCAAGCATTACAGACATCCTGGCACTACACAACACCATGCATGCTCCATATGCATGCGTGCACCGGCAAACAGGCACACGTGTGGATGCCGACATGGCGAATCCGCTGTCGATCACCTACAGCTACAGTACGACAACGCCTATCCAGCAGTCCAGCGGCCCCTCCCTTCTCCCTCCATCTTCTTCCTTCCTTCTCGTTCCATCCTCCTCTATCTATCCTCTCCTTCCTGCATTTCGTCAGGCTTATTAGCAAAGTAGGCTGATTGCATTAGGGGCTAGATAGGGAGTGATCATGGTTGTTGAGAGGGCACACGCACACAGGCTATATATCTCATTATAAACTCTCCCACCACCTGATAGAGGAGGTTGGCACAGCACATGGCGTTGGCGCGTGGGCCTGCACTGAACCAACAGTCCAACACACACGCATTCATCTGAACATGCATACAAAGTCATCAGACCAAGCTACTTTGAGCTATCAGCAAAGGTCCAGAATCAGGCTTAATTCGGTTCATCACTCACTCACTCATGTATAGGAGGTGCAGTGGAGGTCCACTGTTAGTACACTAAGCTAGTAATCATAGTGTACTTATGGTGCAAGCATGGCAGGCATGATTTGACGGCGTGGTACTGGTACGTACGGTCATGTGAACGATTTGGTCGCCCATCCTTGTACTGCATTTAAAACGGGGTCCGTTTCTTTGCTCCTGTTCGTTTGAACTCTGGTGTCTGTGCCTTGCCGCGCCTGGACGGAATAATGAATTTAGCGGTGCATGCATGCGTGTCTGTAACAACTAAGGCCAACTACGGAGTACTGATAAGTAATAATTAGAGAGGGCCTAGCTTTGTTTGATAGGGCATGCAGGGCTTCATCTTGATGTGATGATCATTAAGGACTGCACGCTCGATCTCTTGTTGTTTACCATGGGAAACATCAGTATGTAGCGACTGATTCTTTAAAGCCTGATGCATGAAAATATCCATAATGTACGCTGAACTTAAGAAAATGGCAGAAGTGTTACAGCTTTGATCCCTTCATTCGGAATTTCATCCGTTTTCTCAGTTTTTGTTTTTTTTTTAACATCAAGAGTTAAGTCTGTTAACTCTTGATGTTAAAAAAAAACAAAAACTGAGAAAACGGATGAAATTCCGAATGAGGGAATTCGCGATGGGCGACCCTCCGCTCCCCCTCCCCGCCGCCACCCCTTCCAGCCTGCCGTCCGCCGCCCCGGCAACGCCAGCCAACCCCAGCCCGTCCAGCCTGCCGTCCGCCACCCCGGCAACGCCAGCCAGCCCCAGCCCGTCCCCCGGAGTCCGCGGTAAGGCTCTCTCCCCCGCCCCCCCCCCCCTTCATCCCCTCCGCCTGCGGCAGATCCAAATCCATGAGATGGGAGGAGGTGGCCGGGTCGGACTGCAGCGGCGGCGAGCGCGTCGACCTCGACTAGGAGCCTCGCTACCTCGCCGCGGCCCGACGCGGGATCTCCCCCAAGCCCCAGATCCATCGCCCCCTGCCAGCGGCTGGGCCTGTAGCGCCCGACGGAGCGCCTCCCCGGATCCGCGCTTCGGAATCCGCCGCTGCGGCACCCAGCGCCCGCGCTGAAGCCCCGAAGCCCCGGCGCCGGAGGCAGAGAAGACGCCGGAGGAGGAGGGCGGGGGATGCCGCGCCAGCTGACCCGCAGCCGTCAGGAGGGGCGGCTGCGAGGATCCCCGTCCACCTGCGGCTGGGGCCCACTCGCCGTGCCTCCGCGCCCGACCGGGAGGGCTGGCAGCTCGTGTTGCCCCAGCGCCACGGTCCTGGCGCGCGTGGGAACAGGACAGCGGCGCTTCGGCGGAGCCCAGGCCAGCAGCGGCGCAGTGACGACCAGCAGCGGCGCAGAGACGGCGTGCGTGTCCTCCCCAGGGAGGTCGAGGACCGCTGCCTGAACTGCCTCTCGGCGGCGCACCGGGTCGCAACCTGCCGGCGACCGCCGCGCTGCTTCAGCTGCCACGGAGTCAACCACTACGCCAGGGACTGCAAGAGACCGAGGGCGGCCGACGGCGGTCAGGCCCCCCCGAGGCACGATGGCCGGTTCGTGCGTTAAAGGCGAGGACAGAGTCTTGGTACGCCGGTTGGTGTGGGCGGTGAGACCCCCCCTCCGCCCTCCCCAGGCACCCCGGAAGACGCCCGGGGGAGCACACCGTCGCTGGACCCGCCCTCACCTGCTGTGGACGACGAAGACGAGGCTGCGCCGCCAGGGGCTCCGGGAACACGGCCCAGAGAATGTTGGCGCTACCTCTCTCGCAATGCCGCCATCAACAACGCCGAGACGAGCCTTCGATTCTCCGTCGTGGCGCAGACCCGATGTGGAGCTTCAGATATTCCGATTGAGGATGCGAGGGTGGCGATCGCCGCGGCGGCTGGGGTGCAAGCAGATGACCTTCTACTCCGCCACTTCTTCCCGGAGAACTTCATCGTCGTCTGCGGGTCTCAGGCGGTGAAGGACCAGGTCCTCCGGGTGTCGCCGCTGCCTATCGGCTCGACCGCCCTCGTCCTTCGGCCCTGGACCAAGCTTCGTCATGCCGAGACGTCCGCGCTACGCTTCCGCGTCAGCCTCGTGCTCGAGGGAATTCCGCCTCACGCGTGGCGAGAGGACACCGCCGCGAAGATCCTCACGCCCTCCTGTTGGATCCAGGAGATTGATGCCAGCACAAGGGCCGGCGATGACCTCTCCGCGTTCAAGGTAACTGCTTGGACTGCGCATCCGTCCTACATTCCAGTGCTCTGCTGGCTGGGCATTTCGGAAGACGATCCCCCCTGCCGACTCTTCGTCGGTGGCCCTGCTCTGCCGCCGTACCTGAGGGAGAAGAAGAATCTCGCCTACAAGGTGCTCATCCACATCAAGAGTGTCGCCGACTTCAACCCCCGGCCGCCTTCCTCGGGGCCGAAACGGTCGGACTCCTCGGATGACAGCGACAACGGCTTCGACCAATTTGCCAACCAGGGGAGCGGTCCAAGGATCCACAGCTTCGCCTGCGATCGTGGCATCCCGGATGGGGACGCCGACGGTGGCCGGAGCGGGCACGCGACGGGCGGCACGGCCGGTCGGTCCACGTCGCGCGGGGGCACTCAGCATCACCGCGCCCAGACCTCCGTGCCAGCCGTGGACGCGGGCCATGGCTTCGGTCTGCTCCGCTCCCGGGGGGCAGTTGGGGGCATCCCTGCTGCGGAAGCGCGCCTCGCCAAGCCAAGCAACCCTGCCGCTGTTCTGCAGACAAAGGAAAAGGGCGCCAGGCGGGTGGGGCCACGCCGCCAGGTCTGGAGAGCCAAGATGTCACCCTCCCCTCGCGAGTTTGAATCTGTCGGAGGGAGCCTGGAGGTTCAGGGCGTGGTGGAGCCAACGGGCCCAGAAGCGCCTAGGCCGGCCTTGGGCATTCCGCGCTGCATCGCTCCAACATCGGCGGACCCCAGGAGCAGCGGGACCCAGGACGACAAGAACGCGCGCTGGGCTACTGCTCTCAAGGGCGCCCTTCCGCGGATGGGCCAGCCCAGCAGGCCGTCTCACGCGGTTGCGTCGCCAGCGGCCGAAGCGGGAGGGCCGCATGCGGACGGGGTGGCGCGGCCGTCTAACGAGCTTGCGGCAGCAGGCGCAGATCAGAGTGGCCCAGCGCCTACGTTCGACGCAAGGCGCTGCTCAGCAACAAGGCCAGGCGAGCCGTCGCCACCTGTACAGCCTTCTCCAGAGGCACGGGAGGGTGTCCCAACCCGGTTGACTCCCTCGCCAGGCCCTTCTATGCCGCCCGAAGCCTCCAGGGCGCCGCGCGAAAGCTGCACCTCCATGCGCGCCGTGGGTGAGGGGGGATCCGCCGAGCACTGGAGCTTGGACTCCAGCATTGCGGACGAGCTCAGCCCCATTGCACCACGCGCAGACAGCGAAGGGTCGGGGTCGCGCGGCATGGCTTGCAGCGGCCGTGAGGCCCTCGCCACGCCGAAGAGCGCCGTCAGGGGTGCCCTCGCCTCGCCGCAGAATGCCGTCAGGGGTCCGGAGGAGGGCGCCCAAACACCGACTGCAACGCAGGACAGCACCGCAGCACCGGCTTCTGGATCCCTCAGCGGCCGCCTGAGGAAATTCGCGTCGAAGGTACTCAAGAAGACAACCTCGCCCCTGCTGCCGACAAAGGTGTTCGACTCGTCTGCAAAGATGCCAACGCGTAGCAGAAGGATCGCTGCGCACCCGCCGTCCAAGGTGCCGGTGGCCAAGCGTGGAGAGATTCTCATCATGCAGAGAATGGGTATCGCGCCAACTCAGAATGGTGATCGCAGCCAGCACGACTTTGATGCTCTGTTCGAGGGAAGCGACAGGGAGTCTCACGTCGAGGCAATGCGGGAGCTTTTCCCTAAGGAGGCTCGCACGCTGCACGCCTCGGGACGCCGCGCCGCACGTGTTTGAGCGCTGTAGCCTGGTTGTAATACAATGATTAATACGACGATACTATGCTGGAATGCGCGCGGATTAAATGGTCGTGCGTGGCGGGACTCTGTCCGCACCCTCGTCCAGTCTGAGAGGCCTCATGTTGTTTGTATTGTGGAAACTAAATTGTCATTTGTATCCCAAATGCCCTCTCTTCTTGGAATGAATTTTGTTGATTACGCGTTCGTGCCGGCCGCGGGAACTTGTGGTGGTATCTTGGTGGCTGGTCAGCAGCCGGACATTCGTCTCGATGACGTTCACGTTGGCTGCTTCTCCATCACAGTGAAGGTGCACACAGGACCGGACATTGTGTGTCCACCATGGTGTGGCTCACGGTTGTCTACGGGCCACAAGACGATGGAGAAAAGCTGCTATTCCTAGAAGAGCTGGCAACCGTCAGAGATACGTGCGCCGGACCGTGGGCGGTCGTTGGAGATTTCAACCTAATCTTGGACGAAGCAGACAAGAGCAATGGCGCAATCAACAGACGCAACCTGAATCGGTTCCGGTAGACGGTAGCGGAACTGGAGCTGGTGGACATTCATTTGCACGGAAGACGCTACACTTGGAGCAACGAACGTCGGTCGCCCACCATGGTGAGGCTGGACCGTGCGCTCGTCTCCTTGGATTGGGAGGCCATGCACCCGGATTGCCATCTGCCGGCCCTCTCTTCTGACGCCTCCGACCATTTCCCCCTACTCTTGCAGACGCAGCTGTCCATCCAAAACATGAAGCGCTTCCACTTCGAATTCTTCTGGCCTAAAATGCCGGGGTACCAGGACGCCGTAGTCAGAGGCTGGACATGTGCGCCGAGCACCACCGACCCACTGCGCCGCCTTGACGAGCCGCTCAGGAATTTAAAGATTGAGTTGCAGCGGTGGGCGGCGTCCAGGATCGGAAATATAAGGGATCAGCTGCTGATGGCACGCTCCATCATCCTTCGCTTGGATCAGGCCGCAGAACGCCGGGCGTTGTCAGACAGCGAGCACCAGCTGCGGAAGGACCTGAAGTTCAAGGTCCTAGGCCTCGCGTCCCTGGAACGGACTATGGCACGCCAGAGGGCAAGAGTTCGTTTCCTCGCTGACGCCTGACGGGGACGCCAACACAAAATACTTCCACTTGCTGGCCAGGGGCAGGAAACGCAGGAACGGGATCAGCCGCCTTAGAGATGACACCGGCGCGGTCTGTAGTTCACACAATGAAATGGAAGCGGCCATCTTCGACCACTTCCGAGGCGTGTTTGGTCAAGCCGGTCCTGCTTCCTTCACGATCGATTTCCAAGCGATTGGGATCTTGCCCTCGGACCTGTCCGCGCTGGACCTGCCCTTCTCTGAGGAGGAGATTGAGGTGGCCGTGCGTGAGATGCCTTCCGATAGGGCTCCGGGGCCCGATGGTTTTACCGGTTTGTTCTACAAATCATCGTGGGCGCACATCAAACCGGACGTACTGGCTGCCGTCAACGCGTTCCTTTTCGGAGACAGCCGCGCATTCAAAAGGATGAACAACGCCTTGATCATCCTGCTGCCCAAAAAGCCAGACGCCGCTACCCCGGGGGACTACCGGCCCATTTCGATGATTCACAGCTTTGGGAAGCTGGTGTCCAAGCTCCTTGCTTCACGACTAGCGCCTTTGCTACAAAACATGATCTCGCCGAATCAGAACGCCTTCATCCGTGGAAGGACAATTCACGATAACTTCAAATTCGTCCAGCGTGTGGCCGTATACCTCAGGAAAAAAAAGACCCCCATGGCGCTGCTGAAGCTTGATATTTCCAAAGCTTTTGACACCGTTGCTTGGCCCTTCCTGCTGAACACATTGCAGGCGTTCGGCTTCGGCGACCGTTGGCGCCGTTGGGTAGCCACTCTACTGTCCACGGCCACTTCGCGCATAATTCTCAACGGGCGTCCGGGTAACGCCATCAGCCACAGGAGAGGGGTCCGCCAAGGGGATTCGCTATCGCCGATGCTTTTCATAATCGCCATGGAGGTGTTCGCCAGGCTGGTCGCCACGGCTGCCGCGGAGAATTTGCTGAGGCCCATCGGAGTGCCGGTGATCAGGCACCACTGCAGCCTGTACGCCGACGACGTCATCATGTTCATGTACCCGGATGTGACGGAGGCGAGGGCGGTCAAGGAAATACTAAGAATTTTTGGGGAAGCGTCCGGACTGCAGACCAACCTTGCCAAATGCTCCATCACGCCGATCCACATGACAGAGGACAACCTGCCGCAGCTGCAAGAGGTGCTGGGCTGCCGCCGAGCTGACTTCCCCATCACGTACCTTGGTTTGCCACTGAGTACCAAAAAAATCCCAAGAGCGCGGATTTAGTCCACCATAGACGTCATCGAAAGAAGGCTTCCCAGCTGCCATGGGCCGCTCATGGCGAGGAGCGGCAGGCTCATCTGGATCAAGTCCGTCCTCTCCGCCATTCCCATTTACACCATCATCGTGGACGGCCTCCCGCCCTGGGCGTTAGACGAAATCAACAGCATATGCCGCAGGTTCCTATGGACCGGAAAAGAGGGCTCAGTTAGGGGGAAGTGCATGGTCGCGTGGCCCACTCTTTGTCGACCAACGGACCTGGGGGGTCTGGGCATCCCGGATCTGCGACTCACATCCATCGCCCTACAAGCCAGATGGCTTTGGCTGCAGAAGGTGGATCAAGACAGGGCGTGGTCCAGTCTACCCATTGCATCCTCCAACGAAGTCCGAGCTTTCTTCGACGCCTCGACGTACACAGTGCTCGGTAATGGGCGTGCAACAGCCTTCTGGATGGGGAAATGGATCCAGAAACAGTCAGTCAAGGACATCGCACCCGCTCTCTTGGCCTTCGTCAGTCAGAGGGATATCAAGTCTACTACGGTCGCCGTCGGACTCTCAGAGCGTGCGTGGGTTCGCCAGATTTCGGGGGGGATCACCTCCGCGGCCATCCCGGATTACTTGAAGTTGTGGGATGCCGTCTCCCAATGCCAGTTGGGTGACGGGGAGGACTCCCTTGTCTGGAGATGGACGCCAGATGGCCAGTACTCTGCTAAGTCAGCCTATCGTGCTCTCCTCGCGGCCTCCCTCCCGGTGCGTGGCTGCTCGAGGATTTGGAAAACTTGGGCCCCGCTCCGAGTTAAGATCTTCCTTTGGCTTGCCATCAGAGGTCGGCACTGGACCGCGGACAGGAGGCGACGTCACGGTCTGCAAGCCGCCGACAATTGCTACCTATGCGACCAAGAACCAGAGACTATCGACCACATCGTGGCTTCTTGCTCGTTCTCGCGTCAGGTCTGGTGGACCATTCTCTCCGTCCTTGGAACTGATGTGTCCCTGGTTGGCGATGTGACCCTTCTTGCATGGTGGGACCGTTGGAGGGTGCGCTGGCACGGTGAACGTCAGAAAGGAGCCGACACCCTCTTCGCGTTAGTAGCCTGGGAGATTTGGAAGGAGCGCAACGCTCGGTGTTTTCGTAACACATCCTCCAACATTACCCAGCTGCTGAGCATCATCAGGGCCAACGCCGACCTTTGGATCGAAGGAGGAGCCCGGCACCTTGGTTGTTTGATTCATGAGTAGTCCGCGTTCTTTGCGAGGGGGGGAGGTGAGAATTGTACTGTAGGTTGCTGTTAAACCACCCTCCACCCTTGCCGTCTGTACTCAGCGCCAAAGCGCACTTGTAAACGCCCCTTCTACTTAATACAATGATGAGCAAACCTTTTGCGTATTCGAGAAAAAAAAAGAGTTAACAGACTTTGCAGCTCTTCTTCTTTAAGATCTGTCTATCCAGCAATTGAGTGATATATAAAGGTTATAAATATCATTTGATTTTTTTGCCCTTAGATATAAATAAAGGGCCCAACAAATATATATCTCTCTACTTATCCTCTTCCCTTCTTCTTTTACTGCCCGTGCCCCCGTCCGCTGCTGACCACCATGGCTCCACCCTAAATCAATCAAATATGCCTCCTCCTCTGCCTTATTTATATGCGGTCAAGCTCTCCTGCTGCCATCGCCACCCGCTCGGCTCCAGCGGCACCTTGCCGCCTCTAACCACCATCATGCTATCTCGGTGCAGGTCATCGGGCGTTGTGTCCTAACCTTGTCTTGTCCAACGACCTTCCCCCTACTGCCCAACCGGCGAAGCCGCATGCCGTCACCTCACCACACGCCCGCCAGTATCATTTTTTTTTCTCGAAAACGCAGGAGAACTGCACTTCATTATATTAAGAAGAAAGTAAAAAAGGATAAGAACCCATACAACACAACACACACAACACACTACCATTGGGTCAGCCTTCTCCTCAATAGTCCTTTTAAGCCTAAGTAAACCCCCGAACTCTTAACCCTAACCTTAACCTTATCAGAGTTGAGAAAGAAGACCACATGACATTATTGGATTGGCCAGAAAAAGTCAAGAGAGTAGACCTTGAATCACTCGAGTGATGTTTAGCTTTAGTTCATTATCATTAGAAATTGCACAATCTCATGCCTATCCCTTCATCACTCAAAAAAGAATCCCATTACCCTCTCAACTATTGAAATTATATTTTAGAACGGCGAGATCGACTAGCGGATTGGCGAGGTAGATTTAACGCTCGTTCTTTGCTCGAAAGACATGTGACCACCTTTTTGGGAAGAACAAATGGGGACAATCATAGTAGAGGTGTCCTATGATCGGTAAGGCCACCTAGAACAATGAGAAATCTTGCGAGACGTGTTTGACAATAAAAGGGTTGGAAGAGGCTTATGTAGAAGAAAAGGTAAAGAAAGGTACTCACTCCATCTCAAATTATAAGACGTTTGACTTTTTTGACCTCAAGTTTGACCACTCATCTTATTCAAAAAATTTATACAAAAATAGTTAAATTTAAGTCATTCTTGAAGAACTTTGATTCATAAACCAAGCCACGACAAAAGAAGTGGTATTTTGCACAAATTTTTGAATAAGACGAGTGGTCAAAGTTGGTGTCAAAAAACTCAAACGTCTTATAATTTAGGATGGATTGAGTAATAGATTGGTTTTTGATCAATTATATAAATGGATCTCTCAATCAGCTTTCATCATCTCATATGAATAGAGAGTGATCTTATCCCAGTAAACATTATATTCCACACGTAATCTACAAGTTAAGATTAGAAGAGTTTCTAGCTAGAAAATCTTGAAATGGCCTCGGATGGTCAAAACCGGTTTTTAGGTGATGAGCGCCCTGCAGTCACCACTCACCACTAGGGATGAAAACGCATCGGATACGGACGGATATCACCGATATCATATTTGTTTTCATATTTCTGATCGGATTCGGATTCGAATACGGATAATGACAATCATGTCGGATAAGATATGATTGGATGTCGACATCATAAATATACGATTTAAGTATTCAGATATGGATACGGTATCGGATGTTAAACATTCGGACTCGAATACGGACAGATCTGAACCTCTCTAAACGAATTCGGTCTCGAATACGGTCGAAAAATATCCGTACCGTTTTCATTCCTACTCACCACGATACTGCCCAAACTAGCCTGCGCAGTTTTTTTCCTGGATGTTTACAAATTGGGTCAAATTTGATCCTTAAATATATTTGATTTTCTATTTCATCTTCTACTCTATGGATTTGTTTTTTAAAAACTCTACCCATCATGACAACGCGTTCACTTAGTTGATCCAAGCGGGTTCTACCTTCTCTGAATGCGATATGTTTTCCCCTGAATGCGATATGTGCCTGTCACTTCCGAAGCGGGCCGTGCTCGCATTGGACAAACTGTCTTTTGTTACTGGGCTTTGTCCGATATGGATGCGATAGTTGATTGAGGGCCTGTTTAGATTATTAATTTTTTGGTCCAAAGAGAAAAAAATTTGTAGAATTGGGGCTTGGGAACTAAACGGGGCCAAAAAATTTTGGGGAAAAATTTTAGCCTGCAACTGTACACGCACTCCCATAGAAGCCCACCAATGACAACTGCAAATGCATGCAGCCCAAGTTGTGTCAGAAAAAAATTTGCCAAACTAAACACCTAAAATTTTTCGCGAGTTCTGACCACAAAAAATTTTATCACTTTGGCCAAAAAAATTTCAAATCTAAACAGGGCCTGAATGAAAAAAAAGTTTGTTTAATTTATCTTCTCCAACAATTGACTTCATCAATCTCCAGTTTGCTGATTTTGGTTTTTCAGAGATACTCATAGGATAGGATGTACGTACGTGCATTCATAGAGGTGAGTGTGCGCTCGTGTATGTGAGCGTCTGTGTCTGGGTCTCACAAAAAGAAAGAATACAAAATAATTTTTTTTACCATTTCAAAATTTAAAAACTAATTGTTTTTATACGTTGGGTGGTTTTGATAATGTAGCGCCACATCATAGGAGGGAAATCAGACTAAGCACAAAAATTCATGGAGGTAATTTTAACTAGAAACTTTTAAAAAATCCATAAAAATAAATTTATATAAATTTAGCTAACCTTTACATAAAAATATAATTAAAAATCATAAAGTCTTGTTTAATATTCATAGAAAATTTGTTTTACCTCAAAAAAATTATAAACCTAGTTACATTTTTTTTGTAAAATTATGCTCTATCTTATGGTGCCTAGCTTGGAATTATTTGAGTCTTGATAGGCTCATTCTAGTGCTTATTTGTCAGTAGAAGCTCTCATTACCTATTATAAACAGTCCTATGATCAACATTAATAATTATAATAGATAACGAGAGTTTCTACTAGCAAATAAGCATCAGAATGAGTCTATCTAGATTCAAACAAGTTGAAGCTAGTCCCCGTAAGATCGAGCATGGTTTTAGAAAAATATGTTAACTAGTTTTATAATTTTTTGAGGTAAAACCATTTTCTAGTATTAAACTAGATTTTTTAATTACATTGTTTTTACATGTAAAATTAGGATAAATTTTTGAAAAAATATTATCATAAATTTGTGGCTATTTTTTAGAAAAAATCGAGACTGATTTACTTCCCTAAACTTTCAACTTAATCCAATTTACCCCTCTCTATCCCAGTGCCGCATCATGAAAACCATCCAAAGCGTAAAACAAACGGTTTTGAAAGATGACAGGGTAAAAAGACTGATTTTTTTATAGACGTAAACACATGTTTTGGAGAAAGCGAAATGTTAACAAAATAGAAAAACGGCTAGGGACTTCAGCTTACATTATTATTAGATTAGAAACACGGCCCCGTCAGGCAAGCCAATCTTGACAGCCGAGCAGGAAAACCAAACTCCAGAAACTAAACCAAACTAATAAAAGCAATGGTCTAAACACTGTTACTCTCTCTCACACCCAAACTACAGCAGCGACTCGTCAAAAAAAAAAAAACTGATTGTGTAGTTCTGGTGCCGGTAAAATTGGACTTTCTTCCTATTCCTATAGGAAGCTACCCATTCCCCGTTCTTTTATCCGGGCCTTGTTTAGTTACCTCTAGAATTAAAAAACTTTTTAAGATTTCTCATAACATCGAATCTTGTGGTATATGTATAAAGCATTAAATATAAATTAAAAAATAACTAATTGTACAATTAAGTTGGAAATCGTGAGAGAAATCTTTTGAGTTTAGTTAGTTTATAGTTAGACAATAATTATTAAATACAAACAAAAAATACTACCGTGTCAAAATCTAAAACTTTTCGCCCTGGTCGGGCCAGGAAATCAACACGGGCCAGCTTGGTTCGTGTCATTTTTGTGTATGGGCCAGGCTTTCAGGCCAATTTAGGTTGGTTCGGTTTCGGTGGCCGACTTTTTCAAACAGGTTTCGGCTACGCGCAGACTCGCAGCACATGATGAACAGTCAATCACACATTTCGTCTAAAAAGGACCTGCCACGTTGGGGGAGCCATCTCTCCGGACTCCGGCCGTCACCTGTGTTACCTTCTGGCCATTGACAGTTGACAGACACTAGTAGTCTGATAGAAAAGCAGAAGCACTGTGTTACTTGTGTGGTGTGGTACTAGGAACCAGCTGCCTCCGTGCGTGCCCTTTCTGTTCCAACGAAAAAGGCTTCTAGTGGAGTACAGTTTCCTGGCCATGCATCAGTACCTGAGTGCTTGCACGAGCACATGGCATGTTTGAGCGAGTGACGTATAGCCTAGGTGGCCAACGGCGGGGTTGCCGGCCGGCACGCCGCCGCCGTCATCGTTGTTGGCTGTCGATCGGCAACCCTGGAGCACGCCGACAACAGAAATCACGTTGCTTCGTTCTTCCAAGGGCGTCTCTCTCGCGAGATCTCTGTATTCCATTACAAAAGGACTACTGGTACCGTGGTACATATACATTCGGTTCATGCTGCGAACAGCCAAAGTCAAATTACTCGTTGATGCCGTCGTCTCCTTTGGAGTTGGAGAGCTGGATCGGAGACTCTACTGGCGCAGACGACAAACAAAGGCCTTTCAGGCTTTCAGCTGTACCGTCTGTACGTACAGAGACTGACTGGGTAGAGTGACATAATGAGCCTTGACCCGTCACCATCACCAAACGGCGAGCTGGCATCTGCTGAAAATGAACTGCTTGGTGTTTTACGCCCGAAAGGAATGTGGCGTTGTCATACTGGATGCCATCCGATAATTTCACGTTGTGACAGCCCAAGAAGAACAGCAAAATCAACCAAATTAGCAATTTACTCGGACCAATTTACCGAACACTACAGGTGTATGCAATAAAACAGTAATAAATACTTCAAATAAGGTCTTGTCTAGCATGGGATTTTTTTTTTTTGGGGTAAGGATTATTAGCTCACTAACATATCAAAGAACATATCAGCCGTATTTTTAATAACACAAATGCTATGTCCTCTGTCTTTCAATTAAGGTAGAAAAAGAGACATACAAATAGTTCAAAATAAGGGAGAGGCAATGGCAAGCCTCTAGACTAGTACTACATCACAAAACTAGGAAAAGCCCCAAAGGCTGAGAGAGACCTAGGAATCAAAATCACAACAGATTGTTAAAAGCTCTATTGCAGTGAGAAATGTGTTCAGACACTTTCGTGGGGCTGATGTAGCAATTTTTCGAAAGGGCCCTAAAGTTCTAAAAAAAATATTGAGGAAAATGGTGCACATACCAAAATTAGCAGCTAAAATATTATACGCGTCTTGTTTCATCATCTACAAATTGACACCTCATTTTTTGTGTGTTTTCTATTACGTTTGATGCAATAGATTGCCTCCAGTCCCGATGTTTTGACCGAGGGCCACAGAGCACAGTACAAAGAAAATCAGGTAGAGCATCAAATATTTAATTCCTACATATATACTTGCAGAATAAATTTTAATAATTGATGAAGCTAAATAAGCATTTCCAGGTAAACCACTACACCACTTTATCGATCAGACATTATTGGCTGATAGTTTGATGCCTAGCTACACTTATGCATGCTACCATGACCTATGGACGACACCACTACAACCCAACGTTTCTGTGCTCTCAAGTTTACATATAACATATAGCTCCTCACAACAGAGAATAATGGACAGTATATTATACGTAATAACTAACAACGACCCGGCCAAAAACTCAACGTTTGATTCCCTGATGAAACGACGGGACTGAAACATAAGATTAGCCATCTAACCATTATTGTCCACTATGCAAAGGTCCTGTATCAAACAGCCAGGTTGGCAGGGAGAACAAGCAGACGATAGAGACCGAGTCAATACCCGAACCACCACCATTGCTCTGTGCTAAGGACCTGTCCGAGATGGATCCTTATCACCTAGCAAAGGTTTCTTTCCAGCACGAGGTTCGTTCTTGACTCAGGCTCGTCGTCGACGACCATCCCCCCTGCGGCGACGGCGACACTCAAGCGTCGCACTGCAGCGCTGTCTTGATCTTCTTGATGGTGCAGGATATAAGGTTGTTCACGGTCTCTACTGATTCCACGGTGAGCTTGGCGGTCGGCTGGCTGTTGACGAGGATCTGGAAGGCAACGGTGAGTAGCGAGCCACCTGTCTTATGCTCAGCGCCGACACCGCTTGGACCGTCCGGCAGGATGGCAAACCCAGATGGCAGCAGAGCAACGTAGGTGGAATCCCCGCCGTTCATGACGAGCTGCATCGCCGGGATGTCCACCGGAGCGTACACGACCATCGAACCTGATGCATCAGTGCAAGTCTCCTGAAGGATCAACATGCTGCTCTGGTTGGCACTCATGGCCTGCAGTGAGAAAGTTACAAAGCATGAGAAACGTTCGGTAACCCCTCTTCACAATGCTCAATGCTCGCACCAGAAATCTAAATAGAATAAAAATAAAATGTTGAAATAGTATGGGTCGATCTACTCTGTGCACAGTATTATTGATGAATGATGAGAGATGCCAATAGATAATGCTTGACGCGTAAACATTAAATAAATGCGTCAGCATGAGGATCGAGGATGGCCAGATACCGAAGATGATGTTTCTCGTGACAAATATTCACAAAATCAAAAGACATGTGGACCGGCTTTTTTTTATCCTAACAATTTGTACGCACTGAACAGTATACAGTGCAACTGCACAAAAAGTTGTCAACCCCGACACCTTTCCAAGCAGATCTGCGCCCTGTATGGTCCCACTTTGTCCCTTTCCACTGAACTCGTGAAAAAAGTTCGGTGCTCCCCAGTTCTCACACTAGCCGGCTTTAGCTTTTGGACAATGATCACGGCCCTTTTTCATCTCCCAGCAGTATCTGATAGAAAGCTGACGGACTTTTGCTGGTAGTTTTCTCCTTGTCGTTATCGGTTTAGGATATAACAAAATGCTGAGAAAGTGTTATTTTATGTGAGACTTCCCATAAATTACTCGTGGCTTCAGTCAGCAGCATCAGGATTATTGCTCACTCCTTTTTTTTTGTCTGCTAAATTTTAAAGTGAGCTGTGGTACTCTAGACCTTAACAGCCAGAGTGTATTTGGAAACCTGATCTGAAAATAGCAATACATCATTGCGGAAAATACGCTCTCGGGACAGACACCTTCTAAAAATATATATTATTACCATATTCCTTCTCCTATTGATCTTGGAAAGATATGACTGCTAAGTTTTAGACCTAGTAATAGAGTTTTCAGGACAATTAGATCGTGGAACAGATATCGGGGAACGATGGCACTCTGTACCACGTTCCGGTTGACACTGTGCTAGACATACCATTTGAAAACAATTGGAGCAGAATGGTAGTAGTAGCAAGCAGTAATACTCACACTGGCTCTGAGGAGGGACACCGAGTTCCCGTGCTCCTGCCCCTTGGCAATGTTAGCCATCTCCTGCATGGGGCCTCCGTTGCTGAGGATGTCCCACTCTGCGCGCAGCTGCTCGTCACGGAGGAAGTTGAAGAGCTTCTCCGGAGCCACGGGCACCCACACCGATGTGGCGGCACTTAGCACCACGCCCGGTGGCTCCCCAGGCTCGTCCACGCTCTTCCGTGCCATGACCCGCACATCCTCACCGATGCTGCCTGCCGCACCGTCCAGCTTGCTCCATTCACGTGCAGACGACGCGCTGACCCCAGCGCAGAAGTTCTCCGTCATCCGCCGCGCCAGCTTCAGCATGCTTCGCTTCCCCTCTTGGGTTATGACTGCACCGAAAGCAGCGCATTATTATCATAATTATATCTATAGATAATTTTACATCTGGTGAAAAAGTACTTATTAGTATATATATCCCTTGATAATCTTGCATTGACATCGCCACCGCTTTCATGCATGAACAATGCAGATACTATTGAACTAACAAATGTTTACTCTGTATACGTAAGCAGTCCTTTACAGGCTGTACATGATGGAAGATAGCAACGAAAGGTTCAGACTTTCCTGTACCTGACGAGTCATTTGCTGAAACTGTATCAGGGGACATGAGTATGGCCAGGCATTCACACTGGCGCTGCAGCATTGCGAGCCACCGCCTGGCCCCAAAGGCCAGCCCGGACCGGAGAAGTGGTCTATAGAGCTGGTGTACTGATGCCTCATCGTATTCCGTATGCTCGACCCATGTGACCTACAGGGTAAATGCATCCGTTAGTCCATAAATGCACGCCCACATGCAATTGTCCACAAGGGGGCTCTCTGCAGAGCAATATACAGCACTTATGTGGGAACACTGTAGAGATCGCAGTCGTCTTTGTAACTTCTGAAGGTTTTTTTTTCACGGTGGGTCATATGGGTAAAGACTTGAGGAAAACAAAGGGGCTGTTTGCCCCTTAAGCAGTCTCGAGATGCGAAACCACATGAACTTGTGACCGTTACCTGTGCCTTGATTTAGATAAGAGCAGATCCAGAGTGATAATATAATCAAGATTTCATTGCACATGGATCAGATAACAAGTTTAATTAGCATAAATCTGACAAGCGTTTTTGTACACTGTCCCAACTCCTAGCTTCCGTACGAAAATACAAACCAGTCCTAGAAAGCTCCCACAGGGCTCTTCAAATAACCCATATAGGTCCATATCTACTGATGCGCATCATAAAGAAGGAACGCAATTAGTTTAACTTAATTAGACAATAACATTTCAAAATAAAACCTCCAAAAATCACAAAGTCACTTTTCTTTCAGCAGTGTCTGGCATAAAATTCTACTCTCTCCATCCCAAATTACTAAGTCATTCCAAAAATCTTCGAGAGTCAAACCATCTCAAGTTTGACCAAATTTATATAGATAATAATATTTATGGTGTCAATTTAGTATCATTACATTGTTCATTAATTATACTTTCATATTATACCTATTTGATGTTATAAATTTTTGTATTCTCTCTAAAATTTTGATCAAAGTTGAGATGCTTTGACTCTCCGACATTCTTAAAATGACTGACAATTTGGAATGGAGGAAGTATATCATATCTTTATATTAATTCCGTCATCAGTGGCCCAGATCAAGATCATGTCAAGACTCGTGCAAAACCCGAGGACACAAATATTGACATCTTTTAAACCCCGATACATGAGCCCATGGTCCAATGTTCAACATACAAGCAGGGACAGATTGATTAAATTGCGGACAAGAAGTTACCCAAGGTGCTCCAACCGAGGGGTGGAAGCATCTAATCCCCTATAAAAAGCCAGTGTTGCGACTAAAAAAGCCCAAGGAAACATGCTTGGGGAATAGTGTTGGATCCATGAAACACTAGACTATCCTAAACAAATCGTTTAGCCTACCTCATCGTTGACTAAGCAGTTTGTTTATTTGGGTTGTGGGCTCATGACCCGAATTAAACTATTAGCCCTTGACTTGTGAACACTATGCTGCATGGGCATCACCAAATCACACCATTAGATTAATAGGGCACTATAAAAGAGACGTTGTACGTAGTCCCAAGTTCTGAGAGTGAGGTCGGTGTGGAGAGGTAGTGGAGAAGAAGTGGAATTCATGGTTAGTACTAAGCTCTGAGGAGTAAGCTCTGACCGGTTACTTGATGTAAAAGTTCAGAAACTTTACAGAGTAACAGTCACGTTAACTCGATTAGCCCCACACTAGCTCCTACGAAGTAGGTGGTCCAAAGAGTCCCATTTTACACTACCCCATCTCGACATGCGAACACTACAGACAGAAACGAAGTAAATGGATTTTGGTTGCTAGTACCTTGCAATAGCCATTGGGAGTGTCTTGCATCACACAGCCAGAAGGCAACCTCCTGCACCTTATATTTCCGGCGTTGGATGCTGTTGCAGAGTTCTGATCTCTCACCAATCCATCGATGGACACGTCCACTACTGCCCATGCACCCTCAGCCAGCTGCTTGCAAAACCTGAGAAATGTGACCTCCCTGATGGGCACTAGAGGTGAGAGCACTTGTAGCTCAGCCTTCATCTGTTGCACCAAAGCAAATGCAAATTGAATTTAGGAAGTATTCAGGAGCATTGCAGTCACTGGCCACTATAATACATGTTCATATGATCAAGCCCAAGGAGGGAGCTGTTTGGCACTCACCAGCAGCAGCCCACCATTTCTACTTCCTGCAATGCCGGATGTCACCTCCTCTAGGACTGTGGCCTTAGCAATCATGCATGAGAACATGTCAGACCACCGTCTCTGCAACAAGGATGGCCAAGCAATGCCATATAACATCAGCAAAAGTCATGGTATAAGCAGCAATGGGTCAATGGTGATGAACTGAAGTTGCAAAACATGAGCACAAACCTCGTCCATCAGGGTCTCAACAAGGGCAAGGCTGTTATCAAAAATGACGAGGCCAGACTCCCTAGAGGCCTCGGACACATAGCCCACAGGCTTCACGCCGACGCACGGAAGGAACGAGTGGGCATACTCCTCAAAGTTGAGCAACTCCTTGTTGGGAGAGCCATTGAGGCTGGGAAGCCACAAAGGCTCGTCAATCTGTGCCAGCTTAACAAGTTCATCCATGGCGCTGATCGCAAGCTCCAACAGCATGGACCTGTCGATGCCCACCATAGGCGGTGGAGCAGATCCGGTCGTCCGTGCAGGCGTGATCACCGTGCCCAATGGGCTAGACACGCCCCCAGCAAAGTCGCCCATGGAACCAGGCATGGTAGCAGCAGACGGGATAGACCCTAGACCCCGGAGACCGCCGCCGACCGCCAGCTCCAGCGACGAGCTCGGCATGGGCAGCGACAGGTTCGGCTGCAGCATGGTCCCGGCCGAGAGGATGGACATGGGCTTGCCGAGGAACTTGGTGGCGAGGGCGTAGACGCGGCTGAGCTCGTCCTTGAGCCGCGCATTCTCGATGCACAGGTGCTGCTCCTCCAACGACACCTCCCCAAGCATGGCGGGGCTCCCGCAGCTGCCGCACATCGGGCTGCGCATGGCCTCCCGGATCGCCATGTTCTCGGCGCGCAGCTTGTCGTTCTCCTGCTTGAGAAGCGCGTTCTCGTGCCGCTCCAGTTGCGTCTTTGGCAGGCGAAATCACCGCACGGAAACGGAAGAGATATATATATACCATGTCAGGAAACGGACTGAAATCGGGGAAAAGAAATGGTACGATCGGTGGATGGATGACGAGAGACAGTGAGTCCGTCCGTCCGTTCACCTTCATCTGCGTGCGGCGGTTCTGGAACCAGAACTTGACCTGGCGCGGGTCGAGGCCAAGCCTCTTGCTGAGCTCGCCACGCTGCTTCTCGTCCGGGTGAGGGCACTCCTTGAACAGCCTGCACACGCGAACGCAACGCGCGCAGCACGATCCATCCATGCATTAGAGGACAAGAAACGAAACGAAACGAAACGAAACGATGCGAAATGGCATGGCACTATGGCGATTGGCGAGAAGGGGGCCGGTGTGCGCGCGTGCTTACGCTTCGAGCTCCTGGATCTGCTGCGGCGTGTGGCGGTGGTAGCGCTTCTTGCGCTTGCGCGGGTTGCCTGGCTCGGCGTCGTCCTCGTCCTCGGCGCCGCCAGCGGACATGGCGTCCAGGTGGTCGCTCCCGGACCGGCTGTCGTTCTCGGCGTCGGCGTCCCTCCCCATCATCATCCCGCCGCCGTCCGCCGCGGCGCCGGCGCCGGCGCCCCCAGGGAGCATCCGTCCCACCATGCCGCCGCCGCCGGCGTTGTCCTGCGTGAGACATACAATACAACGCCACATTTCATTTCGTTTCGTTTCGTTTCGTTTCGTTTCGTTCATTCGTTCATCAGGGAAAAGGAAACTCAAATCAAATCACTCGAAGGTGAAGTTGGAATGGAAGGAGGAAGGAGTGAGGAGGAGGCAGGCAGGCGCGTACCAGGCCGAGGGAGAGCGCCGGCGAGGACGAGAAGCCTGTCGAGAACGGGAACTGCATCCCTCCGCCGCCGCCGCCGCCGGCCCCGCCGTCGAATAGGCTCCCGAAGCTCATGTCGCTCCTCCTCCTACGCTAGCAGGAGAGCACCGGATCCGCGCGCCGTCGACTCCTCGGTGGAATCCTAGCCGCTGCTCATAAGGGTAGTAGTGAAGTGACGACTGATGAGACGAGAGGAGCGAGGAGACGGGAAGGCGTCCGTCCGGCCCGGCACGCGCCCGCGCCGCGCGTGAGTCTAGAGTGTGAGATGGAGCTGCTGAGGTCCGCAAAATCCCAAACCCTCCTCCACGGCGGGCGGGCGGGCGGGCGGAGGCAGGCAGGGAGAGAGGGAGGGAGGGATAGCGAGGCGAGGCGAGGCGAGGCGGAATTGATGGTTGATTAAAGAAAGGAACGGGGAGGCCGGGAGGGTCAAAATAGCAGCAAGTGGAGGTGGAGGGGGAGGTGAGGAGACGACGAGGCGGGCGCGGGCGGAGGGAGGAGTCGTCTAGCCAAGGAAGAGTCCCGTCGTCCGTCGTGCGTGGTGTGGACGCATGAAAAGGCTCGGGGGTGGATGGGAATGGGATGATGCGGGTGGAGACGGCGCTGACGCCCTCCTCGCTGCTGCTGATGCGCGCAGGAAAAGAGAGAGCGAGAGGGCCGGGGCCGGGGCCGGGGTCGGGGTCGGGGCCGGGCAGGCAGGCAGCGCAGTCAAAGGGGGCGGGCCGCTTGTTTTGTTGCCTTGTTTGCCGTCGCCGACCCCCGTGGTGGGAGGATGGGGTCGGGGGGTGGGGGGGGGGGGGCCGTGTGATCTGGATCCGACGGGGGGGTTTGGTGCGGCGATTCAATGCCAAGCCATGCCATGCCATGCCATTGCCAGGCATCCGGGGCGGGGGAACGGAACACGGGGCCGTTGGGGCCGCTGACCCAGGGAGTGAATGCTGACGAGGTGGTGGACCGATCGAGCTGTGCCGTGTGCGCGGCAGGTGGGGACCCCCTGGTCGCCTGGCAGAGGGCGTTATCACACGAATATTGACGCGTTTGGTGAGAGAGGGTACGTACACCGTCGGCGTCTCGGCTCCGCTGGATGGACCGGCCGGGCCGCCGCCGCTGGATGCATGGGTGCGGCGCGGCGCCCGCTCAGCAGCAGCAGGTCCGCCTCACGACCAGCTCGGCCTATTCAATGGCCTCCTCCTCCTCCTCCTCCTCTTCCTGCCATCCTGTTGTGCTGTGTGGGCAAGCATAGTACCTCGCCATGCCTGTTTTTGGAGAAGTCTTAATGCCATCGGGCTGGCTGGCCCTTCCTTCTGTTGTCATTATCAACGCACACAAGTCACAAGAGGGGCTCAGCTCGGTCAAGAAAGAGGTGACGGAGATGTGGAGGTGCACTCGCTAACCACGGTCGTCGTTCTACTTACAGTTCTCGTTATCATTTTCCCGCGTGGTTGGATCGGAAAATGCATGGGCGCCACATGCGCATTTTCACATAAATGTCCCGGCCGTCTAGGCATACTAGCGTCCAACCGTCGAGGACATGGGATGGATATGACCTTCAGTATGCATGGCAGCGTGTGTGCGTGAGCCCATCGAGTTGATTATGTTCCATGTACACCATGCATGCATGTTCTAAGCGCGTGTGTGTTGTATGAGGTAGACGTGGTCTCTGTCATCAATATTGAGGCCTTGTTTAGTTCGCAAAAATTTTCGTTTTTTGCTACGGTAGCACTTTCGTTTTTATTTGACAAACATTATCCAATCACGGAGTAACTAGACTCAAAAGATTCATCTCACAAATTATAGGTAAACTGTGCAATTAGTTTTTATTCATCTATATTTAATACTCTATGCATGTGACCAAAGATTCGTTGTGACGGAGAATCTTGAAAAAAAAACAAGGCCTGGAAACGAACTCATGTGGTAGACTTCACAATCACACTACGCCAGAAAAGCAAAAAAAAAAGGAAGACGGTAAGTCTGCAACCGTCAGAGAACAAGTAGTATAGACGTCTCTGAGTATATTAGTCCACGGACGCACATCCAAATACTCGTCTGTGACGACATAATATTGGAGATGTGTTTTATTGGAAGCCGTCTCTGAGATATCAGCAACACGCGTCCATGAGACCCGTTCGTGATGTAAAATATTTCAGAGACACAGATCTTTCATTACTTGTCTCGACCCAATCTCACTCCCGGGAATGTTTATGTGGTGAGTAGTCTATGTGTGTACATATATGCTTTGCACAATAAAACTAAACTTATCTTATTTCCCCCCAAAAAAGATTAACTTGTTGAAATTAAAGTAATGTCGTTATAAATAAGTTCTTTGTCATAAAAAGATGTTACAAAAAGCCGTGTAACATTTATGAATGATTTGTTTGCTCAGATCGAGCAATTGATATGTATGATGATAAACACTAAATCATGAAGTTCAACGCTTTGTTTGCCTACACACGTACCATGCATGAATGCACACAATATAGCCTGATTAGTTTGTTTCCAACGTAAATGTGCTACACAAAGATTTTCACCCTGAAATAATAAATCAAATAACTAATTAAGAAATGTTCCTAAAAGCTATAGCAACTAGTATCGCCTAATTTTTTTGTTATGCCTCAGCAGAGTTTCTAGGTTGGGAACTCTCTACTGGTCGAAAATAGGTTTGAGGATGGGACTACCGATATGTCTGTATCATCACACCACCACGGACAACAACAATGTTATCCACAGTGCGCTTTCGAAAATGAATGTCATGATGACAATCGTGTGGATGCTCAACAAGCTGAACGATTTATTTGTGTGTCTCGCTCGCGCCGCGAGGGATAAGAAATATAACAGATATTATGTGATCCATCGTCACATATATACTGAGGTGTGATTGTGAAGGACATATAAGATATGAAGCCCCTAATAATATGCGAAGTGAAATAGTCGTAACCAGTCTGATGTTTTGCATGTTATAATTATCTTTCCATTGTACTCCATAAACATGGTAACCAGCTGGATATTTTTTATGGGGCCTCAAGCCTCAAGTATATATTTTTTAGGAATGGTATGTTAAAGAGGACAATATTTACTTTGATAATCAGCTGGAAACAATAAAAATTGATTGCTATCCAAAAATGGTAATGGCTAGATGGCTCTGGCGCGGCCCCATGCCAACTTTGGTGTTTTGACAGTTTTGACGTCAATTAAATTAATCTTTATCAGGCTATGCCTTCCTATATCTATTTCATTTTATTTAAGAAGCACTCTCATGGACAGCTAGTCTAAAGTTTGCAACTTTCAAAATATGCCGAATACTAGTGATTGCATATATATGTCCTGCAGTCCTGGCATGAAAATAAAGGTGCGGTTGTAGAATACGATTAGCTCATCGCCCCGGTGATTGCATATATATGTCCTGCAGTCCTGGCATGAAAATAAAGGTGCGGTTGTAGAATAGGATTAGCTCATCGATCTATATTTCTTGCCATGTTTTCAAGGAAAAGGGCGAAGCCCCCCCCCCCCCTCTAAAAAAAAAACTCAGAAAATGGCGCATTCCCACTTCTCTCTCCGTTTTTAAAAAAGAAATGTTACAGTAATTTTCTAACATCTTCAACGGTTTTCTATTTAGGGTTTGCATTCTTGTAATTTGCCAAAAATCGCAAAATGAGGTATCCAACGGTTTTGCATTTTGGGCAACTTGGCATAATTGCCAAGCCGCGGATGGCTTGGCAAGAGCCCGATCGCACGCGTCTCTCGGTCCCCCGCGCGATCCGGACTTTTCTTCGCGCCATATATGCTCCATCGATCGCAACAGAAACCCCAAGCTCTCCACGCGCCGCTGTCCGCAGCCGATCGAAGTCGCGAGAGACTCCATCGCGAGCACCGGCCCTCCACGCGCCGCCGTCCGCTGCCGATCGCGACCGACACCATCGTGCAGAAACTCCCTCCACGTGCCGCCGTCAGCTGCCGATCGCGACCAACTCCATCGCACAGAAACTCCCTCCACACACCGCAGTCCGCAACCGAACTCACGAGAGACTCCATCGCGATAGAAAACCGCCGCCTCACGCCATGAGTTCAAGGATGCCCTCCGTCCATCGCGATATAACTGGCGGTGCGGGTACCTGGGCGCGCGAAGAAGTCGACCGTGCGGGATGGAACCGCGACCATGCGCCACATGAAAATAAATTCACATCCAGATCCACTTTGGGTAAATACCAAGTCAATTATGTAAAACTCTTGGAGATGATCTATTTTTAGACTTTGCATTTTGTTTTGGGAGTTTACAAATAACAGCAAATGTCAAGTCAATTATGCAAAATCCTTGAAGATGCTAACTCTCTAGCTTGTCATCCAATCTTTTGCTTTTAGCTAGAAAATATACAAGGTCTATGATAATTGAGATTGTCTTTTTAGAGTTCAAGGGCAATCGTCCTGGCCTTTCAACGAACATCAAAAGACCACGAGTCAGCATGCAGTTTAAGCTAGAAAGTCGTCCACCAGGACTAAATCAACCAGAGCCGAAAGGAAACTGAGAAACGGACTAAAGATGAAGCTAAAAGCCAACTCCTCTTCGACGTTACAAGCGCCATAGATTTCACTTAAGCGAGCTGTTCAGCGAACATCACCAGGGTGTTTCTCTTAAGCTTCAATTCAGTTGCTATATCTCCAGACATTCCAGGCCACATCTTCTCCATCTCCTCTATAGAACTTCAGGTGATGCTTTGGTTCACATAAGGGAGTTAGAGGGTCTTGCTTGCTGCCGATTTGATCTTGTCGATGAAGTCCATCAACAAATCCTTCTTGTAGACAGACCAAATGACAACTAATGTAATCATATTTAAAATGCAATGCCTCTTATTGCTTAACCAGAATTTACCAATATCTAACATAGTTTCTCCTACTTGATAACCCAAAATTTTGGTTATGGGATAAATAGGAGTTGCTTGTAGGGAAAGGTCGCCTACTATACTATGGACACATGTGTATTACTCTTATTACCGAACTTAGTTCACCTATGTTTAAATTATAAATTATAAAGTTGGTATAAGCATTCGTATTTTTATAGTTTTTTTAAATAAACAATGCTATGAATCATTATATGTCATCTACAACTTTATATAGTTGAAAGCTTTTATTTGAAACTGTTTAGAGTCCTAAAATATTATTTGAAGTTCATATATTTAAAATTTTCAAAAAAACCTCTATTGTTGACATGGTCTAAACAAAATTATTGTTCCCAATACAATCTACAACTTTGCAGGTGAAATTTTTTTAGTCATTTAGAGTCCCAAAAATGTATTTTAAGTTCAAAAATTTTGAAAAATAAATTCTAGAAATTCTAGACCTTGTTCCCATGGTTAATACCAAAGTTGTAGTGACCGATCTAATCTACATGTTTGTTGTTAATAAGTTTTTTATTTAAAGTTTTTAGTGCCCTCAAATATTTTTTTTAAATTCACATATCTAGAGATTTATTTTTTAAAATTTTTCAAACAATCTCAGATAGAGACACATTCTAAAACACACTTGCAGTGCTTAACAAGGTTCAAAACTTTGTAGTTAAATTTTTTATTTGAGTGCATTTAGTAGCCAAGATATTCAATGCAAGATTCTAAAATATTTATTGAAAAAAGATAGAATCATATACATGCTCACAAGTGAGTGTGTGGTGTGATGGTAGGGAGGTAATAGATAAATGTGTTTGCGTTGTGTATAAAAAAGGCATTATGTATCCAAAGACCTCCTTATATTTGTTCATGGTATAATATAAATGTATGTATCAACGTAAAATGCTTTAAGCACTAAGAACTTTTCAGCAATCATCTTTAATTATCAAGAAATGTAAGATTTTAAGTTCTTTACTTATACTCCCTTCATCCCAAAATAAATCAACGTCTAAACTTAGAAAAAGTTAACAACTTTAACTATGATAAAATTTATAAAAAGACACACCAATATTTTTTATGCTAGAATAGTGTCTTTAGATGCACCATGACATATATTTTCACTTCATTTTTATTGGTGTCATAGATGTTGGTACTCCTCTCTGGTTTGGATAACTGTAGGAGCTGATTTATTTTGGGATGGCACTCCCTCTAGTTAAATAGTTCTTAAAGTTGACTTCTGACAGTCTTTGATGCACATCTTTGACTACATATTTTTCTAGATCATATCATGTTTTTAAATCTTCAAATTTATGAGATTTTGCAAGTATTTTAATACAATTGTACAATACAAACCTAACTATTTTCAAACTAATCATTTAAAAGTTGTTGATCCACGTAGTTTTTAAAGTTTGGTTGCATCTCATCCTAAAACCCTATGTCCTTTATGAAGGGGTATCTTATCTTCGCCGCACTAAAGTTAATTGACTTCAAATCTTTGTCATTGTTCATTAAACCTAAGCAACAAATCAAGTTGCTATCAAGTTGTATATTTAATGGAATCAATACATTGTCTTTTAGTTGTTGGGTAGGGTGCACCACAAGATTGTGATCTATTACGCTGAGCACCACATGATCTTCGTGCATGATTCAACTGAGTCAGAACCACCAAGCTATCTACGAGGTGACAACCTCCAATAGTTACAAGCACCACGAACTTGCAAAAATGATCTCTAGTATCACTCAATGCGATCTCTCATAGTGGATAAAAAGAAAAAAAAGACCAAAATGCCTTTCCTCTTTTTTCCTATCTTCTTCTCCCCCAATTTGCTTGTTCCCTAGGAGGCCACTACCCGATGGCCGCATGACCCAACTAGTCGCACCCCAGTGGCTCCGCATGTTGTGGATGGCGATGTGCCTCAATGGTCTGCACACCGTGGTTGTCGTCCCCTCCACGCCTCTTCTTCTTCGTGTGTGTGTGTGGGGGGGGGGGGATGGACCTCCATTCTTGCCGGGGGGCCACCAGGACAAGGTGGAGCTAGGTGAAACTATTATTTTCAGCTGCATCCTTACCTATAATATGTGAGAGCAGGTTTTAAGGAGCTATTTGGATAGAGCTATTTCATTTTATTCTGTTTTGGCATAAAATATCTCCAAATAGCTTCAGGAGCCGGTGGTGGACCTATGCTAAAGGAGGTCTATTTATTAGGAAATCAGATTTCAATTCTTTCTAGGGTGACGAGATTACTTTATTATAGCATCTCCAATAGTTATAAATAAAAAATTAGTAAATCACTTGAGTTTTTCAAGTGGCTAAAAAAAGCGGGAGCATACTTGTTGTGTTCCTAGATTATCCTAACAACTTATAAGGAATCACAAACTATTTTTAGATTATCCTAATCACTTTTATATTTTTTTCTTTCTTATATATTTGCATTAGAAATTCTTTCTTACTTTTTTTATTCTTCCTCACATCCTTTCACCTTTAGATTAATTGGCCAATGTATATGTGCATGTATATATCCGCACAAGGAGGTTGAGTTTCCAAGTGCGGAAATATTGGACGTTGAGATAGGGAGTTGTTGTAGAGCACTTTTTTTTCTTTCAATGTTGCCAACAATTTAGATTGCAAGTGGATTTCGAAAACTCTTGAAGATGTTCTTAGTACTGGTTCTACTACCTTTATACGAAATAATGGTTCCACATTGCTGGGAGAAATAAGGCCTTGTTTAGATCAAATTTTTTTTGGGTTTTTACACTGTAGCAATTTGGTTTTTATTTAACAAACATTGTCCAATCATGGAGTAACTAGGCTTAAAAGATTCATCTCGTGATTTACAGGTAAACTGCGCAATTAGTTTTTGTTTTCATCTATACTTAATGCTCCATGCATGTGCCGCAAGATTCGATGTGACTGAGAATCTTGAAAAGTTTTTGGTTTTTTTGGGTGAACTAAACAAGTCCTAAATAATGAATTTGTACAGTGAACCCCCAAGCTTGAACTGACAACACGATCCTAGGCTGACCATACCCAACTAAACAGTTGAAAGAACGTTGATTGCTCATAGCTGGAAGCCTGGAACTGGAAAGCAACTTGAGCCCTCTCCATCAAAATGTGTACAGGGATGCAGGATGCTGTCTTGCATCACAGGTCCAAAAGCGAGAAAAAAAAAGAAACGCAATTCAACATGAGAGTGACGTGTGTTTTGTCGAGCAATAATGGGGTCTAGTCCAGAAGATGTGAACCAATTTGCAGAGCTTCCAACAGTCCAACGCATTGACAAACTTGACGGGGTCCTTGGGAACGGGAGAGAGCGTGTAGACACGGGTGACGATAAGGTTTCCTTGGACCAACGCGATAAAAAGGTTGTGCAAGTGCAACGATTTTAACTGTCAACTTCCACGGACCACGGGAATTTGCTGTGCTGTTCATCTTCATTGCACCCGTTTACTTTTAAGTTCAGCCTGTCAATTCCACGCAGTTTACTCTTCTGGTGTGAACTGTCTGTGGGAAAGAATGAAGAGAGAAGTGTTCGTGGAATATTGCTGAGACGGACGCAACGTGCCCTGTGACCTGTGAATAATGTCTGACAAGCGTTTTTTCAGGTCTCAGCGGCGACGAAGCGAGCTCATTCTCAGTCATTCCTTGAATAAAAACCAACAGTGCATTTTGACCTCTAGGCCCGTTGCAGATCGAAGGCCCAACACAGAAGCGTTCGTCGAAACCCAGCCCGCATCCTGAGGGGCTTCTGAAACTCGACAAACCCAGATAAGGTGGGCCGAGCCAATACCACCCAGCCAGCCCTCGGATAGTCGCATATTCGTCCATGTCGTGTCCACAGTCCACTAAGCGCGCACGCCGGGCGGAGGAGCAAGCCTGCGCTCGCGGCCGCCGGCTCTCCCCGGCGGAAACCAGGCTTGTTTACTTCCTCCTCACGATGCATGCATAAAATATTAAATATATATATATATATAAATTAATTGCATAATGTAGTCAGCGAGACAAATTTTTTAAACCTAGTTAATCTATGGTTAGACAATAATTAACATAAATAAACAAAAGTGCTACAGTATCGTGAAATTTTTCCCTTCATAAATTAAACACGCCCTAAATCCAATCTGAGCTGAGGCAGGTAGGTAGCTTTAGGAAGTGACAGCGCCGACGACGAGCGCCTCTCCTGACTCCATGCATGCGCATGGTGCAGGGCGGGGGAGATGGCGAAGTGGCCGGCCGGCGTAAGGTCTCCTTGGTTCACAAATTTCCGGTTCCTTTTGAGTCCGGGAAAGATCTAGGCAATATTCTGATTTTAGGCTGTGCTTATTGTACTGATAGAGGAATTGCAGCAGAAATATAAAAGATGAATGATTCAGAAATTCGAGACATGTTCATCAGCTAAGTAATAGTACCCCATTCTGAACTCCGAATGCATTTCTACATGGGCTGAATCAGGCCCATGGGCCATTAAATCACGTTTCCTCACGCTGAACGCCACATGTGAGAGCCGACACGAGCCCACGCCGCTGCGAGTCGCGACCTCAGGCGGCCACCGTCGCTGGCGCAATCCTCTGACTCCGAGCGCTTCTGTTCGTCGCACTCCGCTCCGCCTGGCGCGCCGACCGCAGAACTGCGCTAGCGCTACCGATTCCACTACCTCGTAGCCACCAACCGTCGAAATCTAGCAGTCCACATGCCAGGTTTTAGGAAGTCTCACGAATCCCCTCATGTGCCGATGCGCGCACCACCGCCTTCGAATGCCGGAACCGGAACGGGTCTTCCCCTCCTCGCTGCCGCCCTCCGCTCCGGTGAGGGTTGCTACCGCTTTCCGGATGCGCTTCCTACTCTCTACAGACACAGGTAACACTCCTTGCTTTTGCATTTTACGTTGCTAGATTTCAGGACAACTGCGCTCATAAACCTGGGGCATACGCCGGGTGACACTGTTGGATGGGGGTGTGGCTGTGTGGGGATAGGGGAATAAGAAACTACGCACGATTCAAGGGCGGAGCTAGGCCTGACCCTGATGGTTTGAAGTTGAAAATCACTGTATGCACTGTATTATAGCATTGCAAACCCTAGCTAGCAGAAGTGGATGACCTGGCGACTTACTTGGCTGGCTTCGTCCCTGCCACAATTTAATTGCCTTGCATGGTTATAGCGTCTTCACATTTTGACCAATCGGTAGGCCATGCAGGACACATTGCTGAGATTTGCTAGCTGTCGCAAACGCAAATGATTTAAACCTGCAGTTGTTACCGGCAGGAAACACAATTGAACTAATTTTATTTACGTTTACGTTACTGTTGCACCAACCAAACAGCATGATGAATTGATGATAACTTTTGTGCACTATGAATAGGAAAAGTAGAACACCTTGTTCCACCCACACACACACATACAAAAAGAGACTTGTTGTAGTACACAGCATTGAAGGGCACAGATAAATCACAGGAACATTTTCTGGAAAATCACAATAATTGAACCACAACAATGGAAATCAAATGCAATGTGATACGTTTAATTAAGTTACTACACATTGAAAACTAAAAAAATCACATGCGTGGATACAGTGGAATGATCCAAATACAGTATAATATACTGCTAAGCACTACTAAGCTCACATATGAAAGTAAGCACAACTGTTTTTCATGCTTGCTAAATCATGGCAGTATATCCCCCATGTTTTATGTCATAGGATGTCTTTCAGGCTAGGCATATGGCTTAGGTGGTATTTGTAGATTATGTAACCTTCCTGTCAACATGTTAACCACCTTTGTCATCGATGGCCGGTTCTTGGGGTTCCATTGAATGCACCGGAGTGCAACAATGGCCAGTTGCCTCACTGTTTCTTTGTCCTGGTCAGCTATTTCCCTACTAAGTGTCAGCTCCTGCCCCCCGACTACTTTCTCATAGATCCACTCTGGTAGATACACCCCATTTTGGTTCTCGATACCTGGGTCTGAATTCCTCCTTCCACTCACCATCTCTAACACCAGCATGCCGAAACTATAAACATCTGACTTGTATGATACCCCACCAAAATTTGGAGAATATATCTCTGGTGCGATGTACCCCATTGTGCCTCTTGCTGCGGTCAAGGTAACCATGCTTTGGTCCCTTGCACACAGCTTAGCAAGGCCAAAGTCTGAAATTTTTGGATTGAAGCTGTAGTCGAGCAGAATGTTGTGAGGCTTGATGTCAAAGTGGAGGATGCGTTGGTTACACCCCTGATGTAGGTACTCCATTCCTCTAGCAATGCCTGTAGCAATATCTAGCATTTTTTCAGGTAGTAGGAGCTCTTGAGAATTAGGATCGTGCAGGAATATATATCTCCCCAGTGACTCGTTTGGCATGAATTCGTAAATAAGCGCACGCCTTGTTCCTTCAGAGCAAAAGCCCAGGAGGCGGATTATGTTTGCATGATGGATTTGTCCAATGGTTGCTACTTCGTTGATGAAGTCTTCTCCCTCTCCTGTAGAGTTCTCTAGCATCTTGACCGCCACTGGCACACCATTTGGTAGCTGTCCTTTGTAAACACTTCCAAACCCACCCTGGCCTACTTTTTCCTTGAACCGTCTTGCTATCTTCTTAACTTCAGAGAAAGTGTACCTTGTGGGTTTTGATGTGCCATATGTTTTGAGAAACATTTCTACCTTCAGATGTATTGCTTTATTATATCTTTTCTTCAGTGAAAGATAGAGTGTAGTGGCTACCAGAACAACGAATGCGGCTACTGATGTTGTAGCTGAATAAAAGGAAAAACAAACGAGCTAGCTGCATTAGGACAAAACAGCTATGTCTCACGACCAAATTTCTTGTTTAAAAAATATTATTATTGGAAAATGACAACGTAAAATTGTGTTATAGCAACAAAAAAAAAAAAGGCATCAGAATGTAGAATTTTCAGTGGCGGCATTACCTGCAATGAGGATGACATGTGAACCTGCAGGTATGAAGAGTGAATATTAATCTTCCCATGGTTTAGTAGTTTTGACAAGAAAAAATAAAGCACTTTCGAAATGGGTTCATAAATCATTGCCGATTCCTACTTTGACACCAATTATGACTTTAGATATTAGGTATTGCACTGATTTTTAACTTCCCATTATTATTGATGGAGATAATCTCACCAGGCACACACTAGCTGAGAGCTAACAAAGCTGCAACTGGGAAGGCAGATTTTCCTTGTGGCATATGCTTATATTTATAGTACAAGGTGAAGTCAGTTTGCTTCTGCATACCGACATACTCTGCTACGGATTATTTACTAATGCAAAATGCTAGCTGGTTTGATTCAAACCGACCTGCTGGCTGCTGCAACTGGCGTTTTACTCTGCTGCAGTTACTGTTTACTGCTGCTACTGAACTGAACAGCAGCAGGACAAAACAAAATTAACTTCCTAATAATCCTAGCAGAAGCAACTTAATAGCTAAGGTAGCTAACATAGATAGTCTGCTCATGCAGCTAGGAAGAGTGCTTAGACTGATAAGCAGAGTGCTGATCCTACTAGCCAGACATCTCAAGACTCATCCATCAATGCAACTTAGTTCAGTATTTCCTATATCACTAAATCAGAGGTTATTGACCTGTTTACAATATCTGCTGCAAGATTCTTGTTTTTTAATAGTATATTATTAAAAATGTACATTATGTATGTGTTTTACATTATGAATTTTACACTTTTGCATGTCGGTATGCTGTATATCAGTATATGTAATATTACTCCATCAGTTGTGCTGTTATTTGGTACACCAGGCACAACAAGAGGCCCAACATGGCATGGTGCCCTCACTGGATGATGCTTGCCAATTGCTTCTCCATTAGGTTAAGAGTCTATTTACTGCTCTAGGACGACGAAGCTGAGGAACCTGGCAACCTGTTGAGCATCACTGCCAACCCCTAATCATAATATGTGCCTTGAATGGACACAAACATCCATAATCATAATTGAAAACACCAACAATTTACTGATGATTTCAGTGGCACTCCTTGTACAAATGTCCCATATTTCTTTTTTACTTGACTCAGAAATTTCCGAAAGAATAACAATCACCATCATTATTTGACATTGGCGTCTATTAACTTAAGTTTCCGCGAGGATGTCCTTGAATGACTCTACAGTCTTAATGTAAGCTACCACGAAAATCTAAAATACTTCATCAGAACAGAAGCCAGCGACCCAGCTACAACAATGTAGCAGGAAACCATTAGAGTTAGACTTATTGCAATTGAATTTTGCAAAACAATTTAAGCATCGTCAAAAATCTTGTAGGATGTTGAAAATGCAGGATTTCCTTAAAACTAAGACTGAAAAAAAAGAAGCATTCTAGCAGCATGATCTTACTATAGCAGACCCCATTAGGCTTGTTTGCAGCAATTTCATATAAAACTATTGAATTGTTGGCAGGAATCTTGTGGAAGTGAAAGGAAATTGGATAACACAGAAGATGCCAGGTTAATAAACATCACTAATGGCACAACTTAGAACGGAACACCACAAACATTATGGGATAGAGGCTGGAAAACAATACCGTGATGCAGGCAGAATGCTTGTCCTCTGCTTGAACTGAATCCACAGTGTTTCCCTTCCTGTTCACACCTTTGACAAGAGTTGGTGATGTGGTTAAGGTTCCAACTGAACGATGTTTCACCAAAATTGATTGCTCTATTTGCCTTTTTGTTGAAGAGTGATCTGCCGAAGAATGTCTCAACTTTTGGACCAATTTTATCGTATGCATATGGTATTGGGATGCTCTTTGCAACCACCTCACAGCCCATGGGAAGAGTAGACATATCTGTATAAGGAAGCACCAGGTACCAGAGCTGGTTTGCGTTGTTGCTTAGGCTTAGGCAAGAGCTTGGTCCGACAATACCATCTTGATTTGTTGCTTCTCTTGAGCAGCCTACTAGTACTGAGTCTGACGAGAAGGTGCGTGTGACAGGTGCGTACACATGAGTTGATTGATTTCTTGTGACCAGCTTCTGAAGTGGGCAGTGCGATGACGAGTCCGCTGGCAGGATGATATTCATGACACGATGCCTGTAATATATTGCTGTCACTTTGCAGGAGCCAAGAACTGGATGATCCAGGATGGTGTCATGCCCAGAGCATGATAATTGCATCCCAGGTGCGCCGCATGATGGAGGGTGGCTTGGAAGCCGAAAGGGGAACCGGATCTCTGGTCCATGTTTGTGGCATCGATGCGATGAACAAGTTTTGAGGAACTCATCATCTTCCCATGATGTGGCAGCATATGATGCATAGTTGAGAAGCAAAAGCAGCAGCACTACCAGAAGAAGTTTATGCGAGTTCATGTGATGTATTCAGAGATGAAGGCGGTCGAAGAGAAGGTGTGCCTTAGAATGAGGACCTCAACCTCTCGGAGGACTGATTCTGTGCTTGTCAAGATAGCTACGTGGTGGTGAGGAATTGCTGCTGCCAATATTGCTTGGACGGTAAAGCGAGAGATATCTTATCAGTTACCTGGAAGATTCTTCGATCTTATCCCTACTATTTTGACTGACTTGGACTACATGCTACTAGATACACACCTTTATTATATATAGATACATATAATTTGGGACCTAACTACATGCTACTAGATACACAAGCCTAACTACATGCTACTAGATACATATTATATATCTAGATGCATAGCAAAAGCTATGTGCAGTAGAAAAGCTAAAACGATCTATAATTTGGGATATAATTTGGGATAGGGTGGTATTTATTTTCCTAGTGAAGGCGCTATGAGAGAGTTGATTTCTGACGAGGCTTGTGACAGATGAGTGACTGCTGTCAGGTGAGTAGAAGTTCAGTTATAGGATGCCGAACTTCCAGTGATTGCTGTGTGATTACTGTTGTTACTTGCAAGTCATTGTTGTATCTTTGATGCGATTTACTATTATTAGTATATTAATACCTTCAGATCCGTCTATTTCTATTGTTTTGGATAGCGTGTCGTTGTCCAATTCTGAACCGTGATAAGATTTGTGCATATATAGCTGAGGGAATGAACTAATCATCTCATCAATCGCCGTGAGGAATGATCAATCCAATAGCCCTTAGTTATAAAACAACCATACACCACAGAAATGTTTGAGAAACCTACAGAGGACGGTCGGTATTTTATACTACTAGTACGTACTATTAGCGACTTCCTTTTTGTTTCACGTTGTGTGCTGGTGCCTATTATTGATCTGTAGCCTCGGGAAAAATCCATATATTGCCACTAAGGATGCCGCTTGAAGCATTGCACTTGAAAATAAAAAACGAAATGTCAGTTACTGCACTGAAATATAATTTTTTCCTGAACGGATGGCAGAAGTTTTGCCGCACTTTTATATTTTTATAGTAGAGGAAAACAAAAGCTAGAAAAACTGTCCAAACAGCCACCACTATTTCACAGGATTCGATTCATTTTTACAGTAAAAACACAAGAAACAGAAAAAACTTCCACAATCCAAAGGGGGCTTTACTCTGACTCTATATATCTACTATGAAGAGAGAGAAGAACCGAAATATCTATTGAGTTGCATGCACCAACCAGTTTAACCCAAAAGCTTAAACTAATGGGATGGGAAGAGGTGTGCAATTCACTTATATTCCAACACCCCCCTCACGTGGAGGCTCCATCAGGCCTAAGCTGATGCGAAAAGGTGAGCAATTCATTTATATTCTAACAATATCATTTTATTATGTTTATTATATTCGCTATCCAAGACCATGAGTCTGCCTATTTACCCTTCAAAACTGAATGACAAAAAGAAAGACTACCAAGTCAGCGGCATCACAATCATGTAGGGCCAGTTATGAGTTAGTGCGATTTTCTTGCTCAACATTTTTTCACATTACTGTGACACACGACTGGAATTCAATGGTACACTATCCCTTTCTCTTTTGTCCCATCAAAGACTTCAGTATAGCAAGAACACCAAGTCAATAGCATCACAATCACGTAGAGCCAAGCTGATGTTTGCTCTTAAGGCACTAAGTCTCGTAAACTCGGCAACTGTTGCATCTAGTCCCTTAGTGTTTATCCTTGTGTTGTTCTGTGAAACTGGCTGCAGTGGCAATGTCAGCTGCATTTCATCCTCCTGCTGCTCTACGTGCCTCAACTCTATTCTTTGTACTCCTTGTTGTCCTTGTTGCAGATGCAGAAGGGCGACACCATGTGCTTGACTGTCCTCCTTTCTCTTGTGGGCAACTTAGACATGTATCTCATCCTTTCCGTCGGCGAGGTGATCCACCTGGGTGTGGTGTTCCATCATACGAGCTAGTGTGCACTGATGCCAAGGCTTCCATTCGCATTGGCAGTGGAACTTACGATGTGGTTAGCATCCACTATAATGATTCTACCTTCTGGGTTGTTGAGGCAGACTGGGGTACACAGAGAAGCTGCCTTCTACCTCATTGGGATCGCCATGTTTCTGAATATGAATATGGACGACGATATCGATATGGGAGAGGGCGACACAACATCGAATTGGAGCCTTCTACATGGATGACAATGGCGACCTTTGTGAATTGCTCGAAGCCAATAGAGAACAAGAGTACTTACAGGCCAGTGGCTTGCCTGAGCACCAATTCTTCTTTTGTCTACGTGATGACTGGCTTCCTTTCCTCTCCTGCTGCTGAGAATTTCGAGCCCTCGTGCGGCTACTTGGCCATGACTCCTTTGGGTGGTAGAGGCATGATGGTGCCCAACAGTGCAAGCTATCCAGATGTTGTTAAGTTCATGAGGAATGGATTTTATCTTCGATTTCCTTTTTCGATTGGTGAGGGTAACATCAGAGAGTGTCTCGCAGAGTCCATGCGGTGAGTATCTGATCATCCTATTTCCTCCTATGCATGACTTCCTCGTCTAAAAAGCGTTGGTTGCATTCCCTATCTAATCCTTTTCTATGCTATGGCATGGTCTTGACTCTTGTAGTACTTTCTTTGAAGAACCAAGAAATAGTACAGGCATCAAGGATAACGTTGTGTGCATTCTTATGGTCGAGTTATTATGGAATTGTGTTATTGATCAACTATCAACTAATAATGCTGTCATGTCTGTTCTCATCTACATCATTGAAGCAATACCATTGGCTCTGTGGGCTCTGAAATCTACCCATGGTACTCACTCAGATAGCATTGTTGTATAAATATCGTATGTTTTGTGGTTTATGAAATTATTTTTTTATTCTTCATATATACAACCTTTGTTTTTTTTTCAGTTGTTTGCAGGTTCGTATTGATGCCTCTGGCAGTATTTATCTTCCTAGCCTATAAGTACTGGAAAACAAGGATATCAATCGATGCAGTTGAGAAGTTCCTGCGAATGCAGCAAATGCTCGTTCCGATGAGATATGCATACACAGACATCATTGCTATCACAAGCCATTTCAGAGAGAAGCTCGGACAAGGAGGCTATGGTTCTGTATACAAGGGGGTGCTACTGCCAGGTGAAGTTCATGTTGCTATCAAGATGTTGGGCAAATCCAACTGTAATGGAGAAGAGTTCATCAGTGAGGTTGCCACCATCGGCAAGATCCACCACATTAATGTTGTGCGTCTTGTTGGCTTTTGCTCCGAGGAAATGAGTAGGGCACTTATCTATGAGTTCATGCCCCATGGATCTCTTGACAAGTACATCTTCTCATCTGAGAGGACTTTCTCATGGGACAAACTCAATGAGATTGCTCTAGGCATTGCCAGAGGCATCAACTACCTGCATCAGGGGTGTGATATGCAGATTGTACACTTTGACATCAAGCCACACAACATCCTTCTTGACAGCAACTTTGTTCCAAAAGTTGCTGATTTTGGGCTCGCCAAACTATTCCCAAGAGATGACAGTTTCGTGCCCCTGAGCGCTATGCGGGGAACCATAGGCTATATAGCTCCAGAGATGGTATCTCGAAGCTTTGGTCTCATCTCTAGTAAATCTGATGTGTACAGCTTTGGGATGCTGCTATTGGAGATGACAGGAGGGCGAAGGAATGTTGATCCACATGCGGGAAGCTCTAGTCAAGCATACTACCCCTCCTTTGTATATAGCCAGCTGAGACAAGCATATGTGGGCGGGATCAGTGAAGGTGTTGATATGCACAAGTTGGAGAAGAAGCTATGTATCATTGGGCTTTGGTGCATCCAGATGAAGCCGCAGGATCGGCCGACAATGAGCGAGGTCATAGAGATGCTTGAGCTTGAAGCTGGCGTCGATGACATTCAAATGCCTCCAAGGCCATTCTTTTGTGATGACGAGTGTGGTGGTTCTTACTCTATATCCTCTAAACTGAATGCAATAGAAGAGGAGGATGAGTAAATACACCTGTGTCTATGTGCTTTAAATGTATCAAACTACTAAGATTGTAACATTGTCATAAGCTCAGGTATTGGTTGTATACTTGTACTGAGAGTGTGATAATGTGATGTCATATAAAATACCTCTATGAGGGTTTTTTTTTTTTACCAAAAACTCCTCCAAGAACATTTTGTTTCTCTATAAGTATGGATGAAAATGGATCGGATACGGACGGATATCATTAATAACATATTTGTCTTCATATTTCTGGTCGGATTTGGATTTGAATACGGATATTGTCAACCATGCCGGATATGATACGGTTGGATGCCAACATCATAAATATGCGATTTGAGTTTTTGGATACAGATACAATGTTGGATGTTGAATATCCAAACTAAGATACAGACAGATTTAAACTCCTCTAGGAATTCGGTCTCGAATCAATCTCGAATCAGTCTTGCAAGAGCCATTCTGTTGTATTCTTGCCAAAGGGCTGCACTTGTTGTATATGCTAATATGCATCCGTGCAAAGGCTACTGTACAATTTTCTACGTTATGCATAATAATAAACTAAGTAAATGAGTATACTTGCTCCTTTCGCACGATTACTAGGCACTGTTTGAGCCATGACTACAACAATCAAAGTAGTGGTGCAGGGGATTGAATTCATTTCTGGTATAACTAGACAAACACTAAAGCACATGAGTTTCGTAGGAAGTTCTCCTTCAGTTTGGAGAAGTTCTGTGCTGAAATCTTCAAGGAAACCATCACAAGTTTGTAACAGTTGTACTCTGAAGTTCAGTGTGTTAACGTATATGTAAACAAGCAAGTTATGTTCACCGTGATAGACTTGCACCGGTCAAGGATCTGTTATGATTGTATTCTATAATTTCCATGTAAGGCCTTGTTTAGTTCCGAAAAGTGAAAACTTTTCGGTACTGTAGCACTTTCGTTTGTTTGTGACAAATATTATCTAATCATAAGCTAACTAGGATTAAGAGATTCGTCTCGTGATTTACAGCTAAACTGTGTAATTAGTTTTTTGTTTTCGTCTATATTTAATGTTTCATGCATGTGCCACAAGATTCGATGTGATAGGGAATCTTAAAAACTTTTTGGTTTTCAGGGTGAACTAAACAAGGCCTAAATAGGATCTAGCTTTCCTAACTGGTTAAGCAAATCACGGTGAATCTTGTAAACCATGGCAGGGGTGTTTCCTGCTCTATATATTAACACGTAGGCGTGCACGGGAACGGTGCGGCGCTTCCAATATTGGTCTTCTAACATGGTACCAGAGCCTCTCCTCTAAAAAAACAGAGAGAGCGAGCGATCCCTACATCGAAGCCATGGCGAGCTCTTCAAGCAATCTCGCTGTTGTCAATGCTATTGGACATCCTGTGACCGAACGGCTCGCCAAGACAAATTATCCTCTATGGAAGATTCAAGTGCTTCCTACAATTCGTGGTGCCCAATTGATTGGGTACATCGACGGCTCGATCCAAGCTCTAGCCAACTGAGATCGACGATGAGAAAGAGAAGAAGAAAGTTCCTAATCCTGCGCATACGCAGTGGTTGATACAAGATCAACAAGTCTTCAGCTACCTCGTGTCATCTCTATCGCGCGAAGTGCTGACCCAGGTTGCGACATGCACCTATGCTGCACAACTATGGAAGGCATTGGAGAACATGTATGCCTCCTAGACACGTGCTCGGGTTGTCAATACCCGGATTGTGTTAGCCACAACTCAGAAAGGCAACATGACGATTGCTGAGTATGTGGCAAAAATGAAGGAACTCGGCGACGAGATGGCTTCTGTTGGCAAACCGATTGATGATGAGGAGCTTGTGGGGTATATACTCACAGGTCTTGACATGGAGTATAGCTCGATTGTGTCTGCAGTTCTTGCTCGAGTTGAACCGATCTCGGTCAATGAGTTGTACGCACAACTTCTCAGTTTTGAGCAGCGCGTGGATTTCTAGCAAGGAGGGTCGAACTCCTCGGCGAACGCGGCCTCGCGTCGTGGTCATGGCAGCATGCGCGGCTCCTCTGGTGGACGTGGCCGTGGCACGTACCGAGGGCGTGGTGAAGGACAAAGCTACAATGGAGGTCGTGGACGCGGACGCGGCAACAACAATAGAAATTGGCACGTCAACAATGCGTCCTCGGGTAATAATGATAAGCCTTTATGTCAGGTCTGCTTCAAGGAAGGCCATACAACAGTTGATTGTTGGCATCGTTATGATGAAAGTTACACGCCTGATCCAAGACTGGTTAATGCTGCTACATCATCATATACTGTGGATACAAATTGGTATGCAGATAGGGCTACAAATCATATCACAGGCGAGTTGGAGAAACTAACAACTCGCAACAGATATACAAGAGGTGATCAAGTTCATACTGCCAGCGGTCAAGTATGGACATTAGTCATGTTGGTCATTCTATTGTTCATACCTCTTATCGTAATCTTCATTTAAATAATATTCTTTATGTTCCAAAGGCCAAGAAAAATTTAGTTTCAGTTCATCGTTTCACTACCGATAATCATGCTTTTATGGAATTTCATCCGGATTTCTTTCTTGTCAAGGATTAGGACACGAAGAAAATCCTTCTACAAGGCAGACGTAGACGTGGGCTATATCCCCTTTCTTCATCTTCCGTTGATGCTGAGAAACATGCTTTTGGAATTAATAAAGTGTCGCCGTCTAGGTGGCATAGTCGTTTAGGCCATCCGTCATATTCTATTACTCAGCATGTTATATTGTTATTAGTCAAAACAATTTGCCTTGTTCTAGTGAATCAAATAAGCAGTCTGTTTGTGATGCTTGTCAAAAGGCCAAGAGCCATCAACTTCCATATCCAAAGTCGAACAACATTTCTTCCGCCCGTTGCAACTTATTTTTCTGATGTTTGGGGTCCTGCTCCTGATTCCATTGGTCGAAAAAAATATTATGTCAGCTTTATTGACGATTATAGCAAATATACTTGGATTTATCTAGTTAAGTATAAATCTGAGGTGTTTCAAAAATTTCATGAATTTCAACAGCTTGTAGAAAGGCAATTTGATAAAAAGATTATAGCTGTGCAAAAAGACTGGGGTGGTGAATATGAGAAGCTAAGTTCTTTTTTTTACCAAGATTGCTATTTTTCATCATGTTTCTTGTCCTCATGCACATCAGCAAAACGGTTTGATAGAGCACAAACATTGTCATATAGTTGAAGTAGGCCACTCTCCTTGCTAATGCTTATATGCCTCTAAAATTTTGGGATGAGGCTTTTCTTGCTGCAACTTTTCTCATCAACAGAACCCCTAGCAAGGTTATACGTTTTTCCACCCCTCTTCATCGCCTTTATGACCAGCAGCCTGACTATACATCTTCAAGAAAATCACAATAATTGAACCACGACACTGGAAATCAAATCCAATGTGATAGTTTCTAATTAAGTTATTACACATCGAAAATTAAAAGAGTCACACAGTTCATGTCTCCGATACAATGGAATGATCCAAATACAATGCAATATACTTCTAAGTGTTACTAAGCTCAGATACAACACATTCACCTCTTCATCACTTGAAAATTATTACTGCTACAATGATTACAACAAAGGCATTTAACAATTTGTCAGATGTTAGGGGGGCTTAGCCCCCCTAATTTCACTATTGGACAAACTAATAAATGAGATTGCTCTGGGCATTGCCAGAGGCATCAACTACCTGCATTAGGGGTGTGATATGTAGATTGTACACTTTGACATCAAGCCCATGACATCCTTCTTGACAACAACTTTGTTCCAAAAGTTGTTGATTTTGGGCTCACCAAACTATTCCCAAGAAACGACAGCCCCTGAGTGCTATGTGGGGAACTATAGCCTATATAGCTATCTCGAAGCTTTGGTGTCATCTCCACCGAATCTGATGTGTACATCTTTGGAATGCTGCTATTGGAAGGCGAAGCCGCGAAGGGTCGTTGATCTGAATGCAGGAAGCTCCTGTCAAGCATACTACTCATCCTTGGTGTACAGCCAGCTGAGCCAGGAAGATGTGGGTAGGATCAGTGAAGGTGTTTGATATGCATGAGTTGGAGAAGAAACTATGTATCATTGGGCTCTGGTGCATCCAGATGAAGCCGCAGGATCGGCGACGATGAGCGAGGTCATAGAGATGCTTGAAGCTGGCGTTGATGGCATTCAAATGCCTCCATGGCCATTCTTTTGTGATGATGAGCAGGGGCGGATCTAAAGGGGGGCTGGGGGGGCTGGGGGGGGGGCTTCAACCCGCTCTACAATTGGTGCATCAATGGAAGAGGAAGAAGAAGAGATCAACCTCCACCCCTTCAATCTTATTCTGCATCCGCTAGTGATGACGAGGGTGGTGGTTCTTCCTCTATATCCTCTGAACTGAATGCAATAGAAGAGGAGGATGAGTAAATATACTTGTGTCTATGTGCTCTAAATGTATCATATTACTGTAGATTGTAAGATTGTCTTGTCATAAGTTTAGGTACCGGTTGTGATTGTATTATTCGGTGTGTGTGATAATGTGATGCCATAGAAAATACCTCCATTTTTTTTATTTTGACCAAACACTCCAACAAGAACATTTTGCTTCCCTAGAGGCATCCCAGCTGCAGTATTCTTGCAAAGGGCTACACTTGTTTTATATGCATCCATGAGAAATTTTCAACGTTATGCATAATAAACTAACTACTAATGAGTATAATTATTCTTTCTTCGCTTCTTCCTGTTCCTTCGCACGCTTACTAGGTACAGTTTGGGTCATGGCTGGAACGATCAATGCGGTGGTGCCGGGCAATGGGTTTTAAAATTTGTTATTGTAAAATTTTCAGCCACCACTGAAATTATCTAATTTCGCAAAATTTGGCCAAGTTTTTTAGAGACTAGCACATGAAGTATGTTTTTTTTAAAAAAAGTTAAATCTAAACAAATTTTAGTAATTTTTTGAATCTCATTTTTAGTAAATTATGACTACACATAATAGAATAATATGCAATATAGTAATTAGTAAATAATAGAAAATACCTTCTCCATATCGGATTTAGAAGTCGTTTAGAACAGCGACACGGTCTCCAAAATACAACTTTGACGGTTCGAGGATGGCTCTCCTCTCCCTCCCCCTCCCCCGTCCCCCCGACCTCCCTCCCCACCCCACCCCAGCCCCCCCCTCACTTAGCCTTCCGACGCCGGTGACGTCCTCGGCCCCGGTGCCGGCCTCCGCACTCATCCCTCACAACCCTCGCAACCGCTTCCAAGCGCAACCCCTTTGCTTCGGCTCCCTCTCCCCACTCTTGCTCCTACCAAACAGCCACCTCCCGCCGTTCCCTGCCGCTCCGCCCCGTCCAAAGCGCCAGGGGCGCCCGGCCTCGCCCTCCGCGTCCCCCCAGGCGACGGCGCTGCTTTCTCGGGGCCGGCTTGGCGATGCCTCGGATGTGGAGCTTCCACCCAAGATGGAGCGCGCGAGATGTTCGACGTTTTGCCCGGACGAGGGGCGACCCCCCAAGATGGAGCGCACGAAGTGTTCGACGTTTTGCTCCAATGACCAGGGCAAGCCGAGATGCTCGAAGGTCGGCGCGACTCCCCCTGCGCCCCTTCTCCGAGCCCCTTCCGGTGCGCGCTCGGGGTCCGAACCGTCCGGCGGACTCGGTGGTGGACAAATCCCAGCGGCCAAGATGATGATAGCTGGAGGCGTACCCCGTACGTTGGAGCGTGGGGGGGTCATGCTGTTCGGCAACAAGGGACAGAATGCTCCAGCCCCGACCTGTTCAGCGAAGTTCCAGCGAAGCCTGGAGCGGCGAGACGGGACCGGCGCAAGGTTCTCTGCGACAGCTGATCATCCGGGTACGCGTTTTCAAACTCGCATTTTGGAAAATTTTCATTGCCCGGTTGTTAGGCCCTGGGTTGCTAGCTCTCCTTCTATCCCGGTCTGGATCTCCCAGACGAACGGGACCTCTCCCATCTCTCCTAGATTTGTGGCCCGCGCCCTAAATCTTCACTTCTGCTCTCCCCCCGAACTCTTTTCGGCTAAACCTCACCTCCCTTACATTTTCTCTTCCTCTGTCGCCTCTGAAATCGTCAAGATTCACATGTTGTCCATCGGCGTTTTCGCTCTGGACGGCATCATTTTCCGTCTCCACCTTGATGTGGATCTTGCCGTCCGTGACGTTATCTTCTCAGCGGGCAACGGCCCTGTGGCCCAGTTTTTCAAATTCAAACGCACCTGCCTCTCCTTTGGTCATCCCCGGCCCAAAACTTCTTCTACCGACATGCACAGCCCTCGGGCTGAACAGCTGGCCTGCAACAACGGCACCAGGGGTGGGGTTCAGCACCCTGATCGGAGCTTAGTTTGGTGTGTGAAAGGCCCCAAGAAACCCTCGCCCGCCCCCCCCTCTTAACTCCCACATCCCTTCCACTACCGCTGAAGCTGATAAGATGGAGGCCACTGTTCAACCTACATCTACGAGGAAGGCCACTGTTCACCCTACAACTCTGCCAAGTGATTGTGACAGCACTGCTTACTCATCCTCCCCAGCAGCTACCACTTCTCACTTCGGTTGCCACCTCCACAAGGGAAGCCACGGTAATGTGGCATGTAATCTCGCCATCACCGGAGTCTATGTCCGACCGGCACCTGTACAGCTGCATGTGTACTCCAATCTTCAAGACCGCTTCGTCAAGAGAAAGGGCAGCAGGACTGTGAAGAAATGTTATCGGTGCCTCTCCTCTAACCATACCGTCAAGGACTGCCGCGACCCTATAAAATGCCTCAACTGCCACCGTTCAGGGCATAAGTCTCACCAGTGCAAATCAAGGACCATGGCTTCCGCCTCCACTGTGTCCCGCGCCACCATGATCGAAGCTGCCGCTCAACTCATCCACGATCACTTCTCCCTTCCCAACCCCAACCAAGCTCCGACTCCCTCTGACCCACCTGCTCCACCTCCCTCTCCTGGGGATGGCCATCCCCCCACCGTTCGTTGCGCCATGGTGGAGGCGCACCTGAGCAACGGAGACTACCAGGACTCCCTCCGCATGGCGTACGTCTACGTCGAGCACGCTGTCCACGACCCCTTGCCTTCGTTCGCCGTGCCATGGAGCGAGTGGCGGGAGCCCCTGCGTTCCGCCTCTCGGCTTCGGCAAGGGGGGTCGGGGTCATCGCGTTCCGCACCAAGGAGGCCCGTGACCAGGCCGTCGCCATGTCCCCAATCACCTACTGCAACAATGCCATCACCATCGAGCCTCATGAAGCTGCCGACAACCGCTTCTTCGCGTTCTACAGCCTCTACGCGGAGATCGCGGTCGAGGACTACCCCCTGGAGCATTGGGAAGAAGAAAGGATCCGGGAGGCGCTTGGTGGAATCGGGAATGTCTGCTGCATCGACCCCGATTGCCTGGAAGGGGGCGACTTCACCTCCGTCCGCGCGGTTCTGCGCCTGGACAGCATCAACGAGATCCCCGACAAGCTTCTGGTCCGCAATCACAGCGGTCCCGCCTGCATCGCCAGGGTCCACCTCCTCCGCAGCTGGCACTCTGAAGACCCATGGCTGGCCCCAGTGACCTGCCGTTCGACGCGGTGCCCGAGCATGGTACCCCCCGTGTACCACCCGTTCGATGAGCCGCCGGCTCCTCTGCTGGCGAGCGCAGCGGGGTGGGTGCCCACCGAGGTGCTGGTGGACAACGACGAGCCCACCCCTGATCTCCTGCCGGTTGGTGGCAAGCGTGCCACGCCGTACCCAGTCCGCGCTGGGGCGGCCTCCTCACCTGCCCCGCCTACGCCGACGATTCTGGCACTCCCCTGGTACGACATCGGGGGGGTGCCGCCTGCTTCGGGGGCACGCGAGGAACGAGGTGGTGACCAGAGCAAGGACAACGAGCATGAAGGTCTCAAGCTGGAGGAGGATCCCAAGCTGGGGGAGACTAAGGAGGAACTCCCTGAGGACGTGGCTGTGGCTCTGGCGGCTCTAAGCGTGGAGCAGACCGAGGTGTTCTCGGCTGGCGCGACCACCGAAGCCGAGCATGAGAGCCGCACCCAGAAACGCCATGCCAGACGCAAGCGTGCCAAGGACAGCGTGCGCAAACTGCGTCGTAGCCTGCGCCTCCAGGAGAAAGAAGAGCCCTTGTTCGAGAAGCCAGAAGCCAAGGCAGCCCGGATTTAGCACTCCAAGTTTGACTTCTCTGGTGCGTCCCGACGTCTCCGTAACGCTCTGTCTAAATCTTATCTAACTTCTGATTTTCCTTACCCATCTGATGATGATCAATCCCTTCTTGACATTGCCGCAGCCTGTGGGGCGACTGCTGAGGAGCTTGGAGAGATGAAAGGTGAGACGGCCGGGCCGTCCTCAGTCCCATGAAGTACCAGATGCTGTCGGAGGATGGAGGGTGTACGTCGAGCTGCGCTCAGGAGCGGGGCTCCAATTTTGGCCTCACCGTCAGATGTACCCCTAGCTTTTGTGCTTTGATGCTTCTCTTTGTAAAAACAAACCTGTGTGTCCCCGCGCCGTTGAACGAGCAGCGTAGTATCTGCTCGAATAATGTACATAGAAAGACGGCTGCTGTCATGCCCCGTCCTGCGCGCGGTGTTGTCGCTAGTGTTACATGAGTAGAAGCATCAGAATATGTAACTAGAATGTAAGGGGGCTTGGTGATAATATCAAATGTGGTGCTGTCCTGTCCGAGTTACTTTCAGTTTCCCCGGATGTGGTTCTCCTTCAAGAAACTAAACTTGTTGACGTCTCTCCCCTCAAGTTGTTTTCCTTCCTCCCTCGGCGACTGGATGCCTTCCACCATGTCCCCGTCGTTGGCACCGCTGGTGGTATCCTTTCGGCTTGGGCTTCCTCCTCTTTTGCTCTTCTCGGCTCCTCTAGCACGACCCACACTCTTACCGTCCACCTCGCCTCTACCTCGTCCGACCTTGTCCTCAGAATTACAAATGTCTACGCTCTTGCTTACCATGAACTCAGGCCTGCTTTCCTGTCTGAACTTCGTCTCTGCGTCCCCTCTTCGGATGTCCCCTGGATGATCGTCGGGGACTTCGACATGATCCGGTTTCCCGACGAAAAAACAATCCCAACTTCCGCCATGAGGAGGCCTGCGCCTTCAATGACTGTATTCATGATCTCAGTCTTCTCGAGCTCCCTCTGCTGGATAGGAAGTTCACCTGGTCGAACATGCGCTCTAATCCAACTCTGGAACGCCTCGATCGGGCCTTTATTAATCTTGAGTGGGATCGGCTACTTCCCACTACTCTTCTCTCATCCATGACTCGCCGTACGTCTGATCATGTTCCTCTTAAGATTGATGTTTCTACTACCATCCCTGCGTCAAAAATTTTCCGCTTTGAGAATCACTGGACAAAAGATTGTGGGTTTCTCTCTGTTCTCACCTCGGCCTGGTCTTGTCGGATTAGCAACAGTGATCCGGCTGCTGTTGTCTCTGCTAAGCTGAAACGCACCAGGCGTGCCATCAAAAACTGGAAAAATAAGCGACCAAACCTGAATCAACAGGAAAAAGACTGTAAGATTACTATCGACCTCTTAGACCATGTTGAAGAAATAAGAATGTTGTCCATGTCTGAAGCTAATCTGCGGACAACCATCGTCAAGATTCTAAGCAGGGTGGCCTACTCGAAACTTCTCTTGTGGAAGCAAAGAAGCAAAGTCAGAGCAGCTGTGGAAGGGGATGAGAATACCAGGTTTTTCCACGCCTGTGCCAACCATCGCCATCGGAAAAACAAAATTCAAGTCATTGAACACGATGGTTGTGATGTCTTCAATCATGATAGCAAAGCGGCCATCCTCCACTCTTTCTATACGCAGCTCATTGGCACCCCTACCCCAACTGCCTGGGACTTCCGCCTATGTGATATCTACCCTGAAGGAGGGATTGACTTGAGTGATCTTGATGCTCACTTCACGGATGAGAAAATTCACCTGGCTTTTCGGCATATGCATGTGAACGCCAGCCCAGGACCCGACGGGTTCGGCCCGTTGTTCTTCAAGTCCATCTGGGCAACAATTGCAGGTGACATCAGCCGCCTCTTCCGAGCCTTTCATGCCAACTACGCGGACGTGGAGAGGCTCAATAGATCTTACCTGGTGCTTCTTCCTAAGAAGGAGGATGCCAGGCGCCCACATGACTTCAGGCCTATCGTCCTGCAAAACACTGTGATCAAAGCTATCTCCAAAGTCCTGACTAATCGGCTGCAGCTCCGCATCACCTCTCTGATTTCCCCTGATCAGTCCGGGTTTGTCCTTGGCCGCAACATCGCTGACAGCTTCGCCCATGCCGCTGATCTTCTTCGCTGTTGTCACCACCGTAACGCGCCCACCATCGTGCTCAAGCTTGACTTTCACAAAGCCTTCGACAGTGTGTCGTGGAATAGCCTTGACTCCATCCTAGCTCACAGAGGCTTCACTCCAACTTGGCGTTCTTGGGTCTCTACTCTGCTGGAAACGGGCAAAAGCGTTGTCCTTCTTAACGGCGTTCCCGGCAACTGGATCTCTTGCCGTAAAGGTCTCCGCCAGGGGGGACCCCCTTTCTCCTTACCTATTCATCATTGTTGCCGACGTTCTTCGACGTCTGCTCCACTGTCACCCCTTGTCTACCTCCCTTTCTCACCCTCTGCTCCCTGGTCATCCTTGCCTAGTCCTTTAATACGCCGATGACACCTTGATCTTCATCAAGTGTAACCCAGACTCGGTCAATGCCACCAAGCGGATCCTCCACCTCTTTGAATCTGCAACTGGGCTCTCTATCAATTACCACAAGCCCACCTTTCTCCCTGTTGCCGTGGACTCGGTCACGGCCCACGATCTTGCCACTTCCTTTGGTACCGTTGTCTCCACCTTTCCTCAGACCTACCTTGGCCTCCCTCTTTCTCCCCACAAAATCTCTATTCACGATTGCCTCCCTCTCCTCTCCGCCTGCGACAAGTACCTCTCGGGGTGGCGCGCCACCCTTCTTAACAGAGCTGGGCGCCTCACTCTGTCCTCTGCCGTTCTGAGCTCTCTCCCTCTCCACTTCATGTCCGCCCTTTCTGTCCCCAAAACAATCATCAAGGCTATCGATCGTCGCCGCCGTGCCTTCTTCTGGACGGGTGAAGACAGCTGCCATGGCTCCAAGTGCCTTGTCGCCTGGGAACATGTTCAAGCGCCTAAGCTCAAAGGTGGGCTTGGTGTGAAAAACCTCGAGCTCCAAAATTGGTGCCTCCTTATGAAATTCATAGACAAAATCTTCTCTGACAAAGACGCTGGCTGGAAAACTTGGTTACTCAGTGAGGGTGACGCTAATGGTAGTCACCCCACCTTCTCATACGGTTACCTCTGGCGAATCGTAGCTGATGAGCTCAACGCTTACCGCTCCATCACCTATGTCAACCTCGGTAACGGGGCTTCCACCTCTTTCTGGTTCGATCATTGGCTCCCTGATGGCCCCCTCTGTTCCTCCCATGCTGCTCTCTTTTCCCACACCATTTTGCCTAACATCTCGGTGCGTGATGTTTTCCTTAGCGGGTTTGATTTGCGCTTACGCCCTAGTCTGACCAGCGCTGCTAGCGATGAGCTGTGCAGCCTCCTTTCTTGCTTGCAGGGTTTGACGCTGACGGACAGAGACGACGCCCGGCTGCTCAAGCTGACCGGCAAACCTTTCACGACGCGTGATGCCTATGCCGCCCTGGATTCTGCAGGTGACGCCGCAGACGCCCACGGACGTCGGATCTGGAGCACTCATCTACCAAATAAGGTCAAGATCTTCTCTTGGCTTTTTTCAGAGGGAGACTCAGCACAAAAGACAACCTTTACTCGAAGCGCATTGTCGACAACACCGTGTGCCAGCGCTGTGGACACCCCATGGAATGTAGGCGCCATGTCTTCTTCGATTGCCATCAAAGTAAAAATATCTGGGCAACTCTCCAGCTTGCTCATGTGGCTGACTTGGACACCGAGAGTCTATGGGCGCCAACTCTGCCTCCAGGGGTAGACCCGGTGCTTTGGCCTTTCATCCTCCTATCAATCCTTTGGCGGATATGGGACTGTCGAAATAGAGCAGTCTTCCGCAACGTAGTGTTCAAGGCACAGCTAGTCCTAAGATCAGTCTGTGATGATCTTGCTATTTGGCAAAAACGCCTTCCGCGCACTCTTGTAAACAGCCTTCGAGGCTGGCGATCGTTCTTTATCCATTGTAACTCGAATGCTGTAACCCCCGCCGGGTAACCGGTGGGCAACATTTGTTCTTTTAATTTGAGATGGTGGGAAAGCTCTCCCCCCCGTTTTACTTCAAAAAAAAATACAACTTTGACCTCTTACTTTTATAAAAATATTTAGGAAAAAATGATATAGGTTTGCTTTTATGAAAGTATTTTTCAAGACAAATTTATTTATATAATTTTCACATTTGCAAACTCAACAATTTTAAAGTTATTGATAATTTATATTCTCAATGTTTAACCCAAACCTTATACAAAACGACTTCTAAATCTGATACGGATGAAGCATGAGTCTAGAATTATATAGCACATGTATCAGTGTTCCTAGGGTATGCTCGTTTCTACCTCGCTACGCCCAGACACCATAGAAAGGGTGCTAGCTCAGGGCGCTGCACCCTTACAAAATTTCGTGTTTTTTTCTGGCCATCACCAGAATTTACTGAAATCCAGGAAATTTTGGGGCATTGAATTCATTTCTCGTAAGTCGTAATTAGACAAACACTAGAGCACATGAGTTTCGCGGGAAGCTGCCTTTCAATTTGGAGAAGTCCTGTGCTGAAAAGCCAAGGAAACCATCACAAGTTCGTATCAGTTGTACTCTGAAGTTCAGAGACATTTCAGTTTTTGCTTCCAACTGTCAATTTTGCCCCACTGAACTCTGAAGTAGGGAAGCTCAGGCTCCATTTGTACATGGGCTGAACCAGGGCCCATGGGCCACAGATTGGGCATCATCGATCTCATGCTCACCGCCACGGCGCCACCACGCGACCTCGCGCCGCCGTCACCGGCTCCGCCGGAACCCCAACTCCGACAGCGGCCGCTTCCATTCGTCCCACACTACCAGCGCTGGGACACAGCGAGTTCTGAAATGCGCCACCGCTTGTCGCTAACCGTAGAAGATGGTCGCTTAATCCAAGCAAGTCCGTACCCTGCTTGTCTGCCTGCCCGACCCCCTGCGGGCTGCGGCAGCTCGTGCTGCTCTCTGGATCCCCTCCTACTAGGCACTGAGAAAGGTAAACCCTAAACCCTTTGAGGTTATGCTTTTGCTTTGTTAATTTAGCTCTCGGAATAGCTCTATGTGCCTGTGCTATCTTTCCAGCTGCCAATGGAATTATTTCTGCCTTTTTTAAAAGGAAAATGAAACTTCTGCCATGGCCACAGCTTTCGGCAGTTACTGTTATTACTTCTTAGTATTAGACTATTTCGTTGATGAAAGTTCTTGGCTTCTTTCACTAATTTCAACTCTTGAGAAAATTGACAAGGTAGGCTGCCTGCCATATGAAGAGCTCTGATAAGGGTGTCATGTCAGCCATTGGTATGAAAGAACCTGATAAGGTAGAGTTAGACAAAGCTTTGGTCTGTGTGAACAACAACTAGGAGTAAACTCTTGAAGACTTAAGAGTTGGACAAAGCTTTGGGCTATGGCCTGATCGAGAGATAAAAAAAGTCTATTATCAACATCCTAGCTTGTTGAATGTTGAGTTGTTTGAACCTGCAATGGCGTTGTTCGGTGTGTTTCATTGTTGCTGTACCTTGCAAGCCCTGACTGTCATGATACGATATTGGTAATATATTGCCTTGTGGTGAGATGAAACTCTGAAATGAGCAGTGTGGTGAGGATTCCATGAGTGGGAGATCGTTCATGATACGATATTGGTAATATATTGCCGTTACTATGCAGGAGCCAAGAACTGGGTACTCCAGGAGACCAGGATTGTGTCCTCCCCAGAGCATGATAGTTGCATGCCTGTGCACTGCATGAAAGCTCGGTTGAAGGCCGGAATGGGAGTCTGGATCTCTGGTCCATGTTTGCTACACTGACACAGTGGACAACTCTTGATAAATCATCATCATACCGATACCGTGCAGTTGCCACAAAGGATCGGTGGTTGAGAAGAGAAAGCAGCATGACTTCAAGAAAACAATTAGGCAAACCCATGTGAAGGAGATGAAATTAGATCAAGAACTGAGGGCCTGTTTAAATCCCTTCAAAATTCCAAAAGTTTACAAGATTCTCGGTCATAACCGAATCTTTGGACGTATACATAAAACATTAAATATAGATAAAAAATAACTAATTGCATAGTTTATCTTTAAATCGTGAGACAAAGCTTTTGAGCCTAGTTAGTCTATGATTGGACACTAATTACCAAATACAAATGAAAGTGCTATAGTATCCAAATTCCAAAAGTTTTTGGATCTAAACACGCCTGAGTAGGCTTAGGGTATAAAGCAGAGCCATCGGCGGACTCGGGGGCTCAATTTTTTTAACAGTTTTCTTTTTAGCAAAAGACTCCATGTATTTGGTATTTTTCTATATTTATTTTATGAATCTTTGCTTTTCAGCACTTTGAATTAATATTGAATTATCAATCTTAGATATATCTATTACTGTACTGGATTGAGCGAGAAAAAAATTTTTAGCTCCCATGTTATTTAACCTCCTCTTGGTCCGTTTTTGGGTCCGCCACTAAGCAGAGCTATTTGCTCTAAGCTCCTCTAAGAATTTGATGCCGTGGCTGTCAGGATAGCTGGATGCCTATGTTGCATTTTCCACTTCTGCCGGTGTAGGCTGTAGAAGCTGGAAAAGTCTATTCTGGCAACGAGTCCTATTACTTAGACTTTCTGCTCTTTTTTTTCTGTCTCCTCCATAACTAAGGTCTGGTTTAGATCAAAGAGCTTTTAGATTTTGATACTATAGCACTTCCGTTTGTATTTCATAATTATTGTTCAATCATAGACTAACTAGTAGGCTCAAAAAATTCATCTCACAAATTACAGACAAATTGTGTAATTAGTTTTTTTATCTATATTTAATGCTACATGCATGTACCGCAAGATTTGATGTGACGACGAATTTTGAAAAGTTTTTGGATTTTGGGGAATCTTGAAAAGTCTGATATCAAGTTCCATGAAGTTGACATGGTTGTCTACCTCTTGTGGTGTTACGTGTAAGCTGCTGGTCCAAAAGAATTTGGTCACTGAGGAGACAAATTGACAGAAATCACTCTCGGTGGACTGTTCAAGCGACTAAACGTTGAAGATACTGTAGTTCATAGTGACAAGCGATAGCAGGAGATGCAGACCAGAAGTATTATTTCCCAAGTCAACTATATCACTCCTATCATGCCGACAACACTCATTAAAGCTAAGTAGTATTGCTTGACTCGTTGACAACACTCATTAAAGCTAACTAGTAGTATTGCTTGAGAAGTTGACACCACTCATGTGGCTGTGTACATCTCTTGATGTAAAGACCGGATATTTGTTTATCCATTATCTAAAAAAAAGTTGACACCACTCATTATGTATGATGTGCTTCACTATTTTTCTACCCGGCAAGCCCTAACTGTCATTCCTGTGAGGCTGTGATTGATGTTTGTACCGCAAACCTGCACTTGAAAATCTCTGAACAATCGCTGTGAATTTTGTGCTGCCTATCAGCAAAATAAGTACTCCCTCTGTTCCATAGTTGTAAGTTGTTCTAACTTTTCTAGTATATGGTTTTTATTATACATCTAGATATATATTAGATACATAATAAAAAGGGAAAAAGTCTAGATAACCCCCTGGAGCTTTAATGCCTGGAATACTTAATCCCACCACCTCCAAAACCGGTTTTCCTAGTCCTTTATACTTTCAAACCGGTTTATTTCACCCCCTAGGCGGTATTGGAGGCTGGTTTTGGCCGACGTGGCGCACAGCGTGGCAGTCGTGGCCACCGTGGCCTCCGGTCGTGTCCCAGGCCCATCTGTCAAGTGGCGTTTGGGCTCAAATACTCCCTCCTCGGCCCGAATCCCCTCCTTTCCTGTCTCTCTCTCTCTCTCACTCTGTCTCTTCATCTCCCTCGCGACTCCTCGGTGTCTCCTCACACTCCGGCGAAGCGGGTGGCGTGGTGATGATCCGGAGCACGCCACGGTGACCGACATCTGCACGTCGACCAGGTCGGTACCCTATGCTCGTTTACAGAAGTTGAGTTTGCATTTGCGTTGTAGATTGTAGAGCTATGGTTTGGGGAGGGGGGGAATTGGGGTTTTCTGGGTGGCGGCGATTTAGGGTGAAGTGTTGTCGTAGAGGTGTTCTGGGCGTAGTGGATGGGCATGGTGTGACTATTTTTGTTGATGTTCATCCTTTTGGTTGCTGCGATTGTTAGCTAGGGTTTAAAAAAATTCGATTTTCAAGTGGTTGTGTTCATCTGATGGCTTGTATGTTGATGGCAACAGGATGGATGAACACATTTGCATAAGTTTCCACTTTGGTGGTACATTTACTAAGGTGGGAGGCGCTCTGTTCTATGTTGGAGGAGACAATGCTGAGTCATGGATCGATGTGGACAAGCTTTCTTATTTTGAGATCAAGGGCCACCTAGCTGATCACTACAATTCACCAAGTGTGTTCAGGTTGTATTGGGTGAAGCCTGGGATGCATTTGACCAATGGACTTGTCTTGTTGGATGATGATGCTTCCTGCAGGATCATGGCTGAGCAACATGAAGGTGGACTGTGTGTTGACATGTATGTGGAGGAGGTGGCTTATGAGATCAATGCAGATGATCAGGAAATTTGGGTTGGTCATGATGAGGTAGGAGATGAAGCCAAGGCTGAAGGAATGGTTGGTGATGATGAGAGGGCAGATGAAGAGAATGATGATCCTAGCAGTGGTGATGATGTGCAAGGAATTAGAGGAAATTATGAAGATATACCTGCAATGACAGATGGAGAAGAGGATTCTGTGCATGAGTTATCTGATGAGTCATCAGATGAAGAGTACAAGCAGCCAACAGAGGATGATAGCTCTGAAGAAGATGATGAGGCAATTGAACTGAGAAATTATGCAAGACAAATTAAGAGAGACATCAGGGCAAAGAAGTTAGGTATTCATGGCACTGCAATTGGGGACATTAGACCAGAGGACATAGTTCATGAAGTACCAAGTTTAGATGAACCTGGTAGTCCTGTACTTGATTCAAGTGATGAATATTCCTATGAGGAGAATAGTGATGGGGAAACAGAAAGATGGAAGTCATTGGAGAACAGGTATGACAGTAAGGATGAGCTCCCTGTTTTCTCACCTGGCATGGCATTTAGAGACAGCAGGCAGTTCAAGAAGGCCTTGGTTAAGTATGGACTGAGAGCCCATAAATCACTAAAATTTCCCAAAGATGAGAAGGACAAGGTTAAGGCTACATGTGACTGGTTTGGCAGCAATTGGATGATATATGGATCCAAGACTAGTAGATCAAGATGGTTCAAGGTAGTCACATTTGTAGATGAGCATACTTGCCCACCTAGGAGAGACAACAAACTAGTGACTTCAACTGTTATTGCTAAACACTATTACAACCGATCAAGGACAACCCCACTTGGAGTGTTGGACTCATGAAGGCTGCATGTCTTAGAGATTTGTTTGCTGATGTCTCAATCTCAAAGTGCAAGAGGGCTAAGTCTATAGTGCTGAAGAAAGCTTTGGATGCTATGAAGGGGAAGTACAGCAGAGTGTATGACTACCAGCTAGAGCTACTTAGGTCCAATCCTGGGAACACAGTTGTCGTCTATCTTGACCCTGACATTGAGGACAAGCAAATATTTGAAAGATTCTATGTCTGCTTTGATGCTCTGAAGAAAGGTTTGCTTGCAGGGTGTAGGAAAGTTATAGGATTAGATGGTTGCTGGAGAAGTTGACACCACTCATGTGGCGGTGTACATCTCTTGATGTAGAGACCAGATATTTGTTTATCCATTATCTAAAAAAAAAGTTGACACCACTCATTATGTATGATGTGCTTCACTATTTTTCTACCTGGCAAGCCCTAACTGTCATTCCTGTGAGGCTGTGATTGATGTTTGTACCGCAAACCTGCACTTGAAAATCTCTGAACAATCGCTGTGAATTTTGTGCTGCCTATCAGCAAAATAAGTACTCCCTCTGTTCCATAGTTGTAAGTTGTTCTAACTTTTCTAGTATATGGTTTTTATTATACATCTAGATATGTATTAGATACATAATAAAAACGGAAAAAGTCTAGATAACCCCCTGGAGCTTTAATGCCTGGAATACTTAATCCCACCACCTCTAAAACCGGTTTTCCTAGTCCTTTATACTTTCAAAACGGTTTATTTCACCCCCTAGGCGGTATTGGAGGCTGGTTTTGGCCGACGTGGCGCACAGCGTGGCAGTCGTGGCCACCGTGGCCTCCGGTCGTGTCCCAAGCCCATCTGTCAAGTGGCGTTTGGGCTCAAATACTCCCTCCTCGGCCTGAATCCCCTCCTTTCCTGTCTCTCTCTCTCTCTCTCACTCTGTCTCTTCATCTCCCTCGCGACTCCTCGGTGTCTCCTCACACTCCGGCGAAGCGGGTGGCGTGGTGATGATCCGGAGCACGCCACGGTGACCGACATCTGCACGTCGACCAGGTCGGTACCCTATACTCGTTTACAGAAGTTGAGTTTGCATTTGCGTTGTAGATTGTAGAGCTATGGTTTTGGGGGGGAATCGGGGTTTTCTGGGTGGCAGCGATTTAGGGTGAAGTGTTGTCGTAGAGGTGTTCTGGGCGTAGTGGATGGACATGGTGTGACTATTTTTGTTGATGTTCATCCTTTTGGTTGCTGCGATTGTTAGCTAGGGTTTAAAAAAAATTCGATTTTTCAAGTGGTTGTGTCAGCCATTGGTATGAAAGAACCTGATAAGGTAGAGTTGGACAAAGCTTTGGTCTGTGTGAACAACAACTAGGAGTAAACTCTTGAAGACTTAAGAGTTGGACAAGGCTTTGGGCGATGGCCTGATCGAGAGATAAAAAAAGTCTATTATCAACATCCTAGCTTGTTGAATGTTGAGTTGTTTGAACCTGCAATGGCGTTGTTCGGTGTGTTTCATTGTTGCTGTACCTTGCAAGCCCTGACTGTCATGATACGATATTGGTAATATATTGCCTTGTGGTGAGATGAAACTCTGAAATGAGCAGTGTGGTGAGGATTCCATGAGTGGGAGATCGTTCATGATACGATATTGGTAATATATTGCCGTTACTATGCAGGAGCCAAGAACTGGGTACTCCAGGAGACCAGGATTGTGTCCTCCCCAGAGCATGATAGTTGCATGCCTGTGCACTGCATGATGGAAGCTCGGTTGAAAGCCGGAATGGGAGTCTGGATCTCTGGTCCAAGTTTGCTACACTGACACAGTGGACAACTCTTGATAAATCATCATCATAACGATACCGTGCAGTTGCCACAAAGGATCGGTTGGTTGAGAAGAGAAAGCAGCATGACTTCAAGAAAACAATTAGGCAAAACCATGTGAAGGAGATGAAATTAGATCAAGAACTGAGGGCCTTTTTAAATCCCTTCAAAATTCCAAAAGTTTACAAGATTTTCGGTCACATCGAATCATTGGATGCATGCATGAAACATTAAATATAGATAAAAAATAACTAATTGCAGTATAAATGGCGAGACAAATCTTTTGAGTCTAGTTAGTCCATGATTGGACACTAATTACCAAATACAAACGAAAGTACTATAGTATCCAAATTCCAAAAGTTCTTGGATCTAAACACACCTGAGTAGGCTTAGGGTATAAAGCAGAGCTATTTGCTGTAAGCTCCTCTAAGAATTTGATGCTGTGGCTGTCAGGATAGCTGGATGCCTATGTTGCATTTTCCACTTCTGCCGGTGTAGGCTGTAGAAGCTGGAAAAGTCTATTCTGGCAACGAGTCCTATTACTTAGACTTTCTGCTCCCTTTTTTTTTCTGTCTCCTCCGTAACTAAGGTCTGGTTTAGATCCAAAATTTTTTTTGATTTTGATACTATAACACTTTTGTTTGTATTTCATAATTATTGTTCAATCATAAACTAACTAGTAGACTCAAAAAATTCATCTCACAAATTACAGACAAATTGTGCAATTAGTTTTTTTATCCATATTTAATGCTACATGCATGTACCGCAAGATTTGATGTGACGACGAATCTTGAAAAGTTTTTGGATTTTAGGGAATCTTGAAAAGTCTGATATCAAGTTCCATGAAGTTGACATGATTGTCTACCTCTTGTGTTGTTACGTGTAAGCTGCTGGTCCAAAAGAATTTGGTCACTGATGAGACAAATTGACAGAAATCACTCTCGGTGGACTGTTGAAGCGACTAAACGTTGAAGATACTGTAGTTCATAGTGACAAGCGATAGCAGAAGATGCAGACCAGAAGTATTATTTCCCAAGTCAACTATATCGCTCCTATCATGTCGACAACACTCATTAAAGCTAAGTAGTATTGCTTGACTCGTTGACAACACTCATTAAAGCTAACTAGTATTGCTTGAGAAGTTGACACCACTCATTATGTATGATGTGTTTCACTATTTTTCTACCCGGAAAGCCCTAACTGTCATTCCTGTGAGGCTGTGATTGATGTTTGTACCGCAAACCTGCACTTGAAAATCTCTGAACAATCGCTCTGAATTTTGTGCTGCCTATCAGCAAAATAAGTACTCCCTCTGTTCTAAAGTTGTAACTTGTTCTAACTTTTCTAGGTATATATGGTTTTTATTATACATCTAGATATACATTAGATACATAATAAAAGCTATGTATCTAGAGAAGCTATAATAATTTACAATTTGGAACAGAGGGAGTAGTAAATATGATCCTATCCTAAGACAGCAAGTGCAGGTAACAGTTGTTACCCTCCTCTGCTCTGATCTGTTTCTGGATGCGCGATTGGACCATCTAAACATTTCAAAAGAAGGGAAAGAAGATACAACGATTGTGTTGAAAATGACAGAAGATACAAGGAAGCCACTTCTTAGTCTTAGGAAGAATACAACAGATACAAATTGTTGCAGGAATGTATCCTGTATATCTTCTTAAAGGAAAACAATATTTCTGTATCCTAATTGCTTAGTAGATAACTAAACAATTGGTAGCGCATACATCTATTAGCTGCTTGACATAAGCTAGAACCTTATTATTTAATCCTCCTCTTCCTCAGATATTACTGTCATTTCGGATGATATATAGTAAGAACCGACCCTAGGAACCTGCTCATCATCACAAAAGAAGGGCCTCGGAGGCATTTCCGTTCCATCGATCCCAGCTTCAAGCATATCTATGACCTCACTCATCGTTGGCCTATCATGAGACCTCATTTGGATGCACCAAAGCCCAACAATGCATAGCTTCTTCTCCAACTCGTGCATATCAACAGCATCACTGATCTCACCTTCTTCTTGTCGGGTCAACTGGCCATACACCAACGATGGGTAGTATGCCTGACTTGAGCTTCCTGCTTGCGGATCCGCGTTCCTACGCCCACCCGCCATCTCCAATAGTAGCATCCCAAAGCTGTACACATCTGATTTGCTGGATATGTTGCCAAAGCACCGAGATATCATCTCAGGAGCTATGTACCCTATTGTTCCCCGCATTGCGCTCATTGGCACAAAATTGTCATCCCTTGGGCACAACTTGGCGAGCCCAAAATCAGCTACTTTCGGAATGAAGTTGTTGTCAAGAAGGATGTTTTCTGGCTTGATGTCAAAGTGTACAATCTGCATGTCACAACCCTGATGCAGGTAGTCAATCCCCCTGGCGATACCCAAAGCAATTTCATTGAGTTTGTCCCAGGAGAAACATTTTTCTGATGAGAAGATGTACTTGTCAAGTGAGCCATTGGGCATGTACTCATAGACTAGCGCCCTCCTCATTTCCTCGGAGCAAAACCCCACAAGACGCACCACATTGACGTGGTGAATCCTACCAATGGTGGACACTTCACTGATGAAGTCTTCTCCGTTGCAGTTGGAATTACCCAGCATCTTGATGGCGACATGGACGTTGCCCGGGAGGAGCACACCCTTGTACACAGAGCCATAGCCCCCTTTGCCGAGCTTGTCTCTGAAATGGCTCGTGATCGCGATGATGTCTGTGTAGGCGTATCTTGTTGGACCGAGCATCAGTTGCATCCGGAGAAACTTTTCGACTGCGTCGATTGTTATTCTTGCTTTCCAGTACTTGTGTGCAAGGAAGATCAACACCGACAGGGGCGCCAACATGAACCGGCATAATAGTGATAGTACTGCGTGCGCGGACATGTATATATATATATATATATATATATATATATATATATATATATATATATATATATATATATATATGGTTCTAGTTAATACGTATGAATGTGCAGATGTGATTTGACAAGTAAACTATAATTATTATTAAGAGTGAGTTAATCTTGACGTACCAAGAATCCACCTTATAATGCACAAGGTTATAGCAACTTGGTAATGAGGAAACTGTTGTCCATAATAATGAATAAGAAACTTGTCCAAAATGTAATAATCCCCTTTTAAAATATCTAAAATCTGATATTTGATTCCTTCCGTACGGAAATTGCTGCGGAAAGCAACACAGAGTACAGAAAGGAGTTCAACTTCAAATGGGAATCAGGATGAAATCTCGAATAAAGAAAAAGAAAATCCAAAGCTCACCGAATGAAATAGTGTATGTCGTCGTAGAAGAATTCCTGCCATGTTCTCTGTGTCGTCTGTCCATAGTGATATGGAAATCGAACCGCAAAGCCATGCCTCATGAATCTCATCACCGCATCTGCAGAACCTACATTCACAGGTGCAATCTGTCCACCAACACCACCGAAAGGAATCAAGGCCAAGTTTCCGCAGGAGGCCTCAAGGTCTTGAACAGCAAATAATAGGTCCCCTTTAGTGTGCACATAAACATAAGAAGAGTTCGTGCTCAGGCACTCAACTTTTCTGTACATATGATTATTTCTTACAGCCTTCGAGCAATTCACAAAGTTTGCCCATGCAACTTCTGGAGCAAGGGACAGCTCCATGACGTGGGCGTCCAATGGCGACGCCCACAGGCCATAAACATAAGGAACATGATCCCAGCGAGGAAGAGGGCAGCTGCTTTGCATGTCCAAGCTTGCGTCTACGGCCACGAAGGAAGAACCCGTATAGTTTATGTCGACCACATAGTAGGTCCCTGTGTTCATCTGAATCGTAGCTTTGGTGTCGCTACAGGACAGCTCGTACGATGGAACACCGCAGCCATCTGGATCTTCCCGTCGACGGAAAGGATAAGAAACGTCTCTAAGTTCACCGCAGGAGAAAGTAGGGCACACATACCGGCTGCTGTTGCTGTAGCTCCTTATTCCCCCAACGTGTGCTACGAGAACCGCGAGCACACACAAGACAGTAGCGGCGGCTTGAAAGAAGGCAGATCTATGAAGCGTATCGGAAATCGTCATGGACGCGATTATATATTCGATCAGTTCTAGCACGTCCTTCTGGTTTTGTTTTGTCTTGCTATATACAATTCGAACAGTTATGCCGAGTTTATCTTTCTAATCTATCAGTCACTTGGCAGTGTTTTTTCTCATAACAATCAGCGAACGATACTTTCAACCATAGCTTATCAGCTAAGATCTTTACAATTTTATGATAAATTCTCGTTTGTATCCGAGTGGATTGAAATAAAAACTAATAAACTAACTTATGATATGTTTGGATCCATTAACATTAAAAAATTTTGCAGCTAAAATTAATATTAGTAGATCCAAATAAACCTGCTAGCTAATTATTGTTATATATATAGAAGGCTACTAACTATTAGTTTTATTAGCTTATTTAAAGTTGCTAATAGATGCTAATAGTTCATATACATCTTCAACTCATTATATAATCATACATTAGCAAGTGGATCCAAAAAAAGTCTCATACTAAAAATATAGTTAGCTAAAAAATAGTCGAATATGTCCATCACGTCCTTTTCCTTTTCCTCTAAAAAATCTCTCTCTCTCTCTCTACTCTCTCTCTCACGACCAATAAAGCAAACGGCATCGGCACCTTCTCGCACGGGGCATGGCGACCCTATTGAGCGGGTCGCGGCGGCGACCGTCCGGCACGGGCATGATGGTGGCCCACCAGGCGTAGCACTCGGCACGGGGGACGACCTCTCGATCTGGTGCAGGGCGTGGGGCCAAGAGGTTTATGTCTTATTTTTTATTAATAAAATTGTTTTTTTAAATAGCTTTATAAATAACTTTATAGATGAAATTGAGCTACTTTTAAAAAAATATTTGGTAAAATAGCTTCACAAACTACTTCTTACATAAATAATGGAAGAGAAATGAGGGAGAGAGCTGCAATAAGCTATTTTTTTCAGCTTTATTTTAACTCATGTCTTTATGAGAAAAGAAGAAAAATAGCTTCACTCATGAAACTATTTTAAAAATAAGTGTTTGAAAAAACAATTTAAAAATAGCTCATGAAACTGTTGTGAGCTATATCAAACATGTCCTTAGTGTGAGAGAAGGAAGGAAAGAGGGATTGAGAAAAATCTGTTGTTCTTCCATTTTTTTTATGGGATTGAGGAGATGATTCGAGGGATTGAGAAAATATTTTAAGAAAAGAGGATTGAAAAGGGATCTAGTGACGCATGTTTTTTCCTCTGAATCCCACTAGATATATATAGGGAAAAGGGACTGTATTTCTTCACTCTCAGCTACTAATTTTTAGAGCTAATAAATCCAAATCGGCTCTTGCACCTAATTTACATTAACACACATAGATTAAGATAAATTTTGTGTAAAATAACTTTGATGTCTAAGTTTTTTGTGCAACTAGTTAGAGCATCTCCAAGGGTTTTACATTTGGACTTTGCATTCTTGTAATTTGCCAAAAATCGTAAAAAGAGGTATCCAATGGTTTTGCATTTGGAGTTTGCATTTTGGGCAACTTGGCAAATGAGAGAGCAAACTTGAAATATATGCCAAGCCGCGCACGGCTTGACAAAAGGCCGATCACGCGCGTCTCTCGGTCCCCCACGCGATCCGGACTTTCTTCGCGCCATATATGGTCCATTGCCGCCATCCGCAATCTATCAGAGCCATGGAACGGTAACGTACGAGCAGAGCAGGAAGAGGATCCGGGTACCTGGGCAGGTCGCATCCGTTGGGCCGGCACCACGGCGGCACCTGCAACGAGCGGTGGGGAGCAGGAAGAACTGGCGGTGCGACCTGTGAGGAAAACGCGAGAACCGGCGGCAACTTTACGCGCACGAAGGAAAGTTGCGCGGGATGACGATCGCGAGCGCGCACGAAGAAAAAAAATCACGGCCGGGTCCATTTTGGCTAATTGACAACTTAATTATGCAAAACTCTTAGAGATGACCTATTTTTAGACTTTGTATTTTGTTTAGGGAGTTTGCAAACAACAACAAATGTCAACTCAATTATGCAAAACCCTTGGAGATGTTGTTAGGGCCTGTTTGGTTCCTTTCGATTTTTTTATCATCAATTATATCAAATGTTTAGATATATACATAAAGTACTAAATATAGACTATTACAAAACTAAAAACACAGTTAGAGAATAATTTGTGAGACCAATCTTTTGAGTCTAATAATTAATTCATAATAACTAGACACTAATTTTCAAATAAAACGAAAATACTACAATATCTATTAAATTTTAATACTCCTAACCCAACACCACTTAGATTTGTGACCACTTTGTCCGGCAAGTTGCATTGGAAAATCTCTACCACAGAATATTCAACAGAGTGGTCCAATTACCTCGGGAGATTTCCACTGACGACGATAGGATTTTTTCCATGTCGACAGGAACATGTCAAGTGGGGCTTTTGTGCACGGCAGTAGTGTTGGACTGAGATCCTCGTGGCCAGTAATTATAATAGCTCCAAAGACTAATCACGATCATTAGTTTATAGTTGGACACTAATTTTCAAATAAAATAAAAATGCTATAGTACCTATTAAATTTTAACATCTCTAACCGAATACCTTTTAGATTTGTGACCACTTTGTTCAGCAAGTTGCATTGGAAAATCTCTACCACAGAATATTCGACAGAGTGGTCCAATTACCTCGGGAGATTTCCACTGACGACGATAGGATTTTTTCCATGTCGACAGGAACATGTCAAGTGGGGCTTTTGTGCACGGCAGTAGTGTTGGACTGAGATCTCGTGGCCAGTAATTATAGTAGCTCCAAAGACTAATCACGACACGCTGAATGTACTAGTACTAGTATGCTAGTCAGGCCTTATTTAGATCGCGAAAAAATAATTTTGGGTGTCATATTGATATGCTAATATACATTTGAAATATTAAATATAGACTAATTAAAAGAAATTACATAGCTTATCTGAAAACTATGAGATAAATTTATTAAGTCTAATTAATCCGTCATTATCACATGTTGATTATTGTAGCAATTATAACTAATTATAAATTAATTAGACTTAAACGATTCATCTCGTGATTTACATTCACTATGTAATTAGTTTTTTTATCTATATTTAATGTTTTATATATATGTCGAAAATTTCAATAAATTAGATGAAAATTTTTTGGACCGAAACTAAACAAGGCCCCAAATCAGCGTACATATCGAAGAAACTGTTCCATTACCGCATGAAGACGGCAAGCGGAGTTTCACACATGTCACAACAGTGGACTGACATCGTAGTGGCGGGACCCACCAGTCAATTGACACCTCCATAATGTTAAGAAATAAGTTTATTTTTAACCATCGAACTATCGCTGAAGTTTGATTTTGACCATCGAACTGGCTCAAAAAAAAAATCTTTGGCCATTCACTACCAGATTCAACAGCTTTGTCGAGTGCCACACTCGGCATCGACACTTGCCAAAAAATCTAACGGAAAGAATTTTTTATTAAGTGTTTTTTTGTCGGATACTTAGTAAAAGATTTGATGAGTGCTAAAAAGACAATCAATGAAGAAAAATACTCACAAAATAAAAACCCAAAAAACCCAAAAAATATTAATTTATTTTAACTAGGAAGGTGTAAGGGCCAAAATGCTAGAGGAGAGAAGTGAATAACTTATTTAAATTTTCTACAAACTCAACTAAATAAGTTGGTTAGTAAAACAAATTGCTGAAGCTATTCTAGCACTAGCACAACTAAACTATGCAAACCACCTACACAAGTTTAGAAAGAAAGCTAAACACTAAGTCATAACAACAAACTACAACTAAGGGCTAGCTACGCTCCTAAGCAAAAGGACTAAGCTATACAAGCTAAACAACTAGCAAGTTTTGCAAGTAAGTAAAGGAGTGGAGAGTGATTGTTATACCGACGTTGTACAATAAAGATATATCCAAACAATCACTCACAATCACAAAAGAGAATACTCGGCAAGAGATGACACGAGATTTTTTTACCGAGGTTCACTTGCTTCCTGGCAAGCTAATCCTCGTTGTGGCGATACACCCACTTGATGGATCACGAGCTAATTGGCAATTCAAAGTCAAACACTCAGCGGGTGCCGCACATCCACTCACAAGATGAGGATTCTCTAAGCCATGAGCAATCCACTAAAGTAGCCAATTACGATCTCCTGCGGGGAAGACTTAAGAACCCCTCATAAATCACTTGGTGAGGCTCGAAACAATCTCCAATCACAAGCTCAACACCTCATCTGCTTCAAGTCGTCTAGGGTGTCAGAAAACACCCAAGAGTAACAAGAAATTCGCAGCAAACTTAAGGATCTAAGTGCCACTAGATGCAACTCACTAAGCAATGCACTTGAATCTCACTCAATCTCACTAGGATTAACACTTAAGCAAGAAGATGAGTGGAGAGGATGTTCTCTGGCTCAAAGAATGCCTCAAGTGTTCAAAATTGCAAGAAAGAAGCCCCAAAGCCGGTTACCTTCTATTTAATGAGCCCAGCCTGACAACTAGCCATTAGAGCTTTCTATGGGGACGTTGGACTCTCCGACGCCACCCCATCGGATGCGGTAGAGCGTCCGACGCTCGCCCGCCTCATGGGCTCGATCGCTGCCACATGTCTCTCTTAAAACATGGACTGTTAATTGCTTACGGTCACTAGAACGTTAACGCTTCACTTCCAGATGCACAGATACTATGCATCGGATACGACATCCACGCACCAAACACTACTAAGGGAGGTCTGTAACCTCGTAGGGCTGTCGAACACATCCGACGAAGGAACATCGGACACACCCTCAACGTCCAATGAGTTTACAGACGAAACTGTACGAGTATCGGACGCGCTGCCACCTGAGCGTCGGACGCTCCGATGCACAGTGGAATCTACGCCTCACTGCGATGTACTTGTCGGACGCGGCCTCAGAGTCTGACGCTGTCTGACCCCACGTCTGACGACACTCGCACAACTTTTTCGAGGCGCAATAGAAAATATGTATTTTATTTTCTTGAAAACACCAAATCCCGTTGAGCTTGCGAACACCGCCAACTGTAAATGTATGAACACCATCAAGTGTACATCACCAAGTAACCCAAACCTCTCTCTACCCTTCGAACTTCACCTCCTTTATAAATGTGCAAACACCACCAATGTGCATGTGTGTTAGTTTTTCACAAATATTTTCTCAAAGGAGTTAAGTTAGCACTTTACTAGATCCTTATGCATATGCTTAAGACTTTGACCTAGTAGCACTTGATTTAAGAGATGATCGTGATTTCCAGTCGACTCTCTATCCTAAATCTGATCAATCACTTCTCTACTCAACTTAGACCGGCAAAAGCAAAATCCTATATTTATATCTTTGTCTTGATCACTTTACTCCTTGTCCATCACCACGATCTCCACTTCATGCTTCATCTCTTTGAGATCATTTGTCCACCACTTCATGTAACATTTCTCTTTCATCACATGTGTTTCTATATCTAACTTAAATCACTTAATACAATGGCATTAGTAACTTGGTGTCATTAATTTCCAAAACCAAACTTAGACTTTTAAAGGGCCCAACCGACAAGTTGCAGAATTTTTTGTGCGCTACATAGCCGGTAAGGCTGGATAACGAGCCGAGTTGACTCGGCTCGGCTCGTTTTGGCTCGTTAGGATAACGAGCTAGCTCGGCTCGGCTCGTTATCTTAACGAGCCAGAAAGCCAGCTCAGCTCAGCTCGTTAAGCTCGCGAGCCAGGTAGAAAAAGTATATAAAATATAATATTTATATTTATCTAAAGCTTAAAAATAGTAATAATAAAATAATAATATATCCAATTGTCTTAAGTCCAACAAAATATTCATATGAGCTAACATATCAACCATTTATAAAGTGTAAGACATGAAGTAATACAAAACTAGTATAAGTTATGATGATTTTTTCTCTAATATTGTAGCTCGTTAGGCTCGTGAGCGGTTCGCGAGCTGACTCGAGTTGGCTCGTTATAGCTAACGAGCTAAAATCGTAGCTCGGCTCGGCTCGTTATCCTAACGAGCCGAGCTGAGTTGAGCCGAGGCAGCCACAAGTCGAGCGAGCTAACGAGCTTCGAGTTTTTTTGTCTAGCCTTAATAGCCGGCGGAATTTGAAACAACCTCCCTCTCACGCATCTCCCCTTCTAACTACTACACTACACTATCACTTGTCTATATTTCGTTTTGGTTTACCACATATTATACCAAACCAAGTGTAAATTAATTGATATTATACCAAACTGTAAATTAATTGTTTGTGATCCTAAACGAATTTATATTAAAAAATTGTTAACTACAAAGTCTTATAACTTTTTGAGATTTACAATTTTTATTTAGAAAGTCTCTCCATCCAAGGTCTTTTATAAAATTTGAATTTCAAATGTGAGAAATTTAAATGTAGTTTTTGTATGGCAAAATAAATTCAAATGAAAAAAATTATCAACTACAAAGTTTCATAACTTTTTTAAGGTCTACTAATTTTATTTAGGTTGTTTTTCCATTTGAGGTCATTTGAAAAATTCAAATTTTATTTTTTTTAAAATTCAGACAGTTTTGCATGACAGCATGAACTCAAATGAAAAGGATATCAACTATAAAGTTTCATAACTTTTTGAGATCTATAATTTTTTTAGAAAGTTTCTCTATCTGAGATCATTTGAAAATTTCGAATGTTAAATTTTTGAAATTCAAACGTAGTTTTGTATGACAAAACAAACTCAAATGAAATAATTGCTAACTATAAAATTCTATAACTCCTCAATGCCTATAAAGTTTATTTGGTTATTTGGTCAATTATTCATTCGACATGGTGGTTTTAACATTGTTCACAAATCTTATATATCTCTCTCTTGTAGTTTCATGAACTTATGAGAGATGTAAATTTTGTGAACAACATTACTATCGCTTTATCGAATAAAAAAATGACCAAAATAAAAATTGTATATCTTGAAAAGTTATATAACTTTATAGTAGAATTTTTTTGTTTGAATTAGTTTACTGCTTCAAAATGTGATTTGAAGCAACTCTTAGCAAAGTGCAAAGAAAAAAAACACTCAGCAAAGAAGCTATTTGTCGAGTGCATAAAAACACTCAGCAAAGAAGCTCTTTGTAGAGTGCAAAAAACACTCGACAAATATCTTGTTTGTCAAGTGTCCGAAATATTGTACTTGGCAAACAATTTAGCACTCGGCAAAAACAAGATTTATGTCAAGTGTCCGAAATATTGCACTTGGCAAACAATTTAGCACTCCGCAAAAACAAGATTTCCAGTAGTAATTCAACTATTGAAACCATTCACAATTAATCACCTAGTTGTTTCTATAGGTAGCTTTAGGTAACATGGACAACACGTTGTGGAGGGGCCCACTAGTGAATGCACACTAGTTTCTCCTCTCTCCTATTACCTCTTCCTCTTTCCCATCTCTTGCCCATCCAAATTACTTCGGTGCCGCCTCCTCTCATCCCTCTTGCCATCCTTGCCTCCTCCTCTCCTCCTTCAGCTACTTCCTTTACCGGCACCCCGGGCACCAGCATGAGGGCCACCCTTGTCACTTGCTTTGTTGTATGTTTTGCTTAGTTGCTACTGTTGCCTTCCCCACACTTCTTCTACCATCTATATCGACTGATCTTCTTATTCAGGTCCGCGACCACTTCTCTGTACCACAGCCACCACTCGAGCTCCACTTGCAAACCGCCCATAGCCGCCACCACTCGAGCTCCTTGCATCAACCACCTCCCATCCTCCTCCCAGTACTAGCTTCGCAGGAGCATGTCATAGCCGCCATACCACTATTGGACCAAAAACTGACCCAAAACCCTATCCATCGACCTCATCGAGCCTCTCTTCGCCGTCAAGCTTCACCGCTCTCCATGGCCAGCGGCCATCGACTTGTTGTCATCATCAAGCTCACTAGCACCTATTTCACCGTGATCGTCCTCCTCATGCCACCATGGAGAGGTCATTGGCAAAGAAAGTGGGAGAGGGAGGAGGCAGTGATAGGAGGGAGGAAAGAGGTAGATGAGAGAGGAGAAACGTGTACACTGACTAGTTGACCCTGTTGCCATGTCTTGTCTATGTTAGCAAACAAATGCCCACAAAACAACCAGATGGTTAATTGTGAATGGTTTCAAATTTGAGTGGCCAAAGATTTTTTTTGTTTTTAGCCAAAATCAAACTTTGCCGATAGTTCGATGGGTAAAATAGACTTACCTTCAGTATTGAAGAGCTAAGGGATTCTTTCCACCTCTTTTACACATATTCGTGTGTCTAATGATGGTATGGAGTCTGATTCCAACATGTACTGGAACAAATGAAACGGCCATTGCATAAATCTCCGAGTTACAGTTTATTCAGGTGTCTGCGTAATAAGATGTGTATTCCTTTACAATGTATGAACATATTTGCTAGTCTATTATATATACAACAATATTAAAAGGAGCCCCTCATTTGCTAGGACGACCTAGAAAATATGAGATTAATCAAAGAGCAAGAACATGATATGAATTGTTAGATTATGATCTGGATGCAGATTTACCAGAAATTACAAGATTAATTGAAAAAAAATAATATGTAACATTAGATTTTATGATGATCTAATGGTCTAGATTTAAAGAAAATTTATGCCACATATATCCTACATTTAAATTAATTTTCTTCCCTGTGATGTTGTAAATTAAACAGTATTATGTCTCTATGGAAAAAAGCAATACACATGTTCCAATTGTTATCAAGTAATATTTTCGTAGCCACTAGCACACTATAAACGATGCACATGGCTGGGAGGTATATACTTACCGGCACAAAAGTTAAGGATGGGGATAGTGCTCTAAATAGATACCCGCGGTTCTTCTCTATGTAACTAAATGAATTAAATATATAATTTTTTTCTTATTTTTTTATTTAGTTTATTTAGTTATATTAGCGAAGAACCGCGAGTATTTATTTGGAGGACCACCCCCATCATTAACGAAAGTAATGCACATGACTATCAGGTAAGGTAATACACATGTTCTACGTGGAAGACGACCTGCTAGTCATACCAGCACTTACCGGATCAGTCCTAGTTGTTTATAATTGAACTCCTACTGCCTAGCGTCCGAGCATTGTACTAGTGCCTTTTCCCTTGGTGTTCACCAGTCATCCGCTTCACAAGATGGAGATGAGTAGATTTCTCGCCATAGCTTCACTCCTGCTCTGCCTTCTCAACCATGGCACCGACATCGCCACTGCTTGGGATGACCGAGATTTCTTCAGCTATTGTCCACCCATCCGGTGCAGCAAAGATGGGCCAGAGATCCGGTTCCCGCTACGGCTCCAATCTACTAATTCATCACCCTCATGCGGTGCCACACCATACATGAACCTAACCTGCTCTGGCCAAGACACCATCCTACAGCACCCATTTCTTGGGCCATCGAAAGTAACCGCCCTGGATTACAACAATTCCCTTATGACGATCATCCCATTACTAGAGCAGCAATTCTCTGAGTGCCCGATCCAGAAGATAATAGACCTACCAGCTCAAGATCATGCTTTAGATTACCCACCATGTTTCTTGCACTGCCGCTTTCCTGGAAGGTTAGTAGACTGTTCAAGGGAATTCACGCTAAGTGGTTCTGCTAGTGCTTTGTATGGAGGTGCAGGCGTCTGTGGCAGCGGCAGCCACTCTTATTTTAGTTATGAGGATCCTGATGCTGCTGATTCAATTACCGGCCCATTCCTTTGCCTTAGCAAACCAGGTCGCTTCACATATTTGGTGAATGATTTTCTACAAATGTTCCTGCTTCCGTTGGACTGCAAGGTCCTACCAAATAAAGTGGTACCGATGCCATTCTCGTTCTTACAACCATACAATGGGACACTGATTACATTCAAGCAAACAGCAGAGGCAATGATCAGTTCTTCTGAGATCACAATCAGTTGGGCACATTGCGATAGCATTATGGGTTTTTGCAGGTATTGTGAAAATCAGGGTCAACCCTGCGCATTCAGCTTTCAGAGGAATCAAACATTCTGCATGCCTCGGCCACACTCCAACAAAGGTACCTTATCATCTCCCATTGAATAGAATTCTGAAGAACTGCAGACGCTCCACTCTGTTTTTAAGTATTTACTTATTCAAAATAAACATAACTATTTACTTTCAAAATCACAGTTTTCAATTTACACTTGGCTCATGTCAAAATAACATTGCAATATCATTTCGAAATTTACAAGAATTATGTCAAAATTACTTTGATAGGAGCGCTAGCTTCAGCAAGGTCCTCAAGTGCAATCAAAACCTAACAAACTTAAGCAGACAAAGTGGGAAATATGTTAGCTTATCTAACTGGTCTAAGTTCACACAAGGACCACGAGGGGGGTGATTTGGTCTGGACAAGTGAATTTGAAAGAGTGAAAAGTTAAAACAGAGGGGAACACATATATTCACATAGCTAAACGTCACTTACTCACTAATGCAACAGTGTTGTTTCATACTGTATTCAAAATAGTAAAGTTCCTTTTTGTTTATACTGTAAACCGTGACTGGTATCTGATTCTATTCTTTGGATTTGCAGGTTTACGTCACAAAGTCATTGCAGGTACTGCTGCAAAAGGAGAGGGGGGGAGGGGGGGGGGGGCTTTCTTTTCATCACAAAAACAACAAAAAAAAAAAGAATAAAGCTATCAACCACGCACAAATCTGTATTGCTGGCTACTCTTACATTCTGTTCTGGCAATAACACTGAGTAGTGTCATCCTATTTAACACTGAATTCCTATTTTCTGTTTTTTTTTCTTTTCAGCAACATCATCGGTAGCCTGTTTTATAGTTCTTTCTCTAATGGTGGCAACTGCACTTTACCTTTCACTGAAATCAAAGTATAATGAAGAGATACATTTAAAGGTTGAAATGTTTCTTCGGACACATGGAACATCGAAACCAACAAGGTACACTTTCTCTGAAGTTAAGAAGATAGCGAGGCGGTTCAAAGAAAAATTAGGCCAAGGTGGATTTGGAAGTGTATACAAAGGTCAGCTGCCAAATGGAGTACCAGTGGCAGTCAAGATGCTAGAGAACTCTACAGGCGAGGGAGAAGAATTCATTAATGAAGTCGCAACCATCGGGAGAATCCATCATACAAACATTGTACGTCTATTGGGCTTCTTCTCAGAAGGCACAAGAAGAGCTCTTATTTATGAATTCATGCCAAATGAGTCACTGGAGAAATATATATTCTCATCTGATTTTAATTCTCCTCAAAGGCTTCTGGCACCAAACAAAATGTTAGCTATTGCTTTAGGTATTGCCCGAGGAATGGAGTACCTACATCAAGGATGCAACCAGCGCATCCTCCATTTTGACATCAAGCCTCATAATATCTTACTGGACTACAACTTCAATCCAAAGATTTCAGACTTTGGCCTTGCAAAACAGTGTGCGAGGGACCAGAGCATTGTTACATTGACTGCAGCAAGGGGCACAATGGGCTATATTGCACCAGAAATATATTCACGGAATTTTGGGGGCATATCATACAAGTCAGATGTTTATAGCTTTGGCATGCTGGTGCTAGAGATGGTGAGTGGAAAGAGGAACTCAGATCCAAGTATTGATAACCAAAATGAGATCTACTTCCCAGAGTGGATCCATGACCAAGTAAGCATTGGGCAGGACCTCGTAACTAACAGGGAAACAACAGAAGATGAAAAAGAAATGGTGAGGCAGCTGGCCATTGCTGCACTTTGGTGCATCCAGTGGAATCCCAGGAACCGGCCATCGATGACAAAGGTGGTAAACATGTTAACTGGAAGGTTGCAGAATCTGCAGATACCGCCTAAGCCGTTTGTCTCGTCTTTAAGCCATCTTATGCCGTAAATATATTTGGGAGCTATGGTTGCACACATATTGATGCCTATCACTAGTAGTATGTCATGTGTTTTTTATAATTCCAGTGCATTAGCCTCCTAAGGCAAGAGTTGTCAGTGTTTCACCATGTAATACAATTAACTAGAAACATATTGCATCAAAATTGAGTTCGGATTTAGCGTTTCAATTTCTTGACTGTGATCACCAAAAACGTGTTAATATGATTTCTCTCCACCTTTCCATATCTCTGCAGTGTGCTACTAGTAGTTTCACATTTCAGTAAAAATGTTCTCCTTGCCCTTTTGATGGGTCAGGAATCAGGATATAGGCCAATGGCCAAATGTCACATATCTAAACAATGAGGACTGTATAAGGTTACACAAGTTTTGCAATGTGAGTGAATGTGTTGGCGTGAATTTGACAACAATTGCTCTAAACTGAGAAAAGCAAAGGAGAGGATTTACCTTCCTCGGTTCCAGTTCCAGGTAGGAGGCAGAACTGGACGGCATTGTGAACTGCCGTAGGAGGCCCTCACCGGAGCAGAGGGCGGTGGCGAAAAGCACCGTGCCGGTTCGGCATTCGGGAGGCGGTGACAAGGACATTGGACAAGGGCATTACGCTGGGCAATATCACCGGCGGCTAAGTCTGGTGTCTATGGCTTGCTAGGTTGTTCGGAGGCCACAATCAGCGGCAAGCGGTGGTGCGGTTCAGCGCACGGCTCAAACGAGAGGTAGCACGGGCACAGAAAAGATGCGGACCAAGCGCACGGCCGGCGGGGTGTGATCAGCGGAGGCGGTCAGCGGTCGGGGGCCGGGGGTGCGGCTGCTTCGGCAACGGCGACGGCGGCGCGAGGCCACGTTGTGGGCTGGAGGCGGAGAGCGCCAAGGAAATGCCACCCCATGGCCCATGGGCCCGGTTCGGCCCATACAGAGATGTAGCAACTGCAACTCAATCCCCTTGCGCACAGCGGCACAGGCCTGGCACCGCACAGCAGGCTTCCCGGCGTTTCACCGGCCGCGGCGACGGTGGCACGGCGGTCTGACCTCGCGCGACGGCGCGAGCCCCTCTTAGTCTTCGCAGCTCCCTTGCATCACACACAACTAGCCGCTCACCTATTATTTAGGGAAGGGAACCCAATCCACAGCGGAATGTTGCGCGGAAACCATTCCGATTCCCATGCCTCCTCGGCTCCGCTAGTGCACCCGCACATGCGTCCCGGCAGTGCCGGTGCTCCGGCTGCGACAACGATTGCGGGGATCTGGATTTTCTGCCCAAAAGCTTCGCCCACGAGCCCCCACTATGCCGCGGCAGCGGCGCTGGAGGGTTCTGTTTGTCGGCTTCTCGACCGTCCCCACCTTCGACCGTTCGACGCTCTCCTTCTCTGCACTGGTTGAGGTGATTTTTGTCTGTCTTGTTTCTTATCACTCACTCTGCATGTCTTGAGCAACGAGGTGATAATCATAACAAACTGCTTGTGCGGTGGTGCAGGAGTAATTCGTTTAGGATATGTAGCCCCGGTCAAGGTTCGTAATTGGAGTTCAATCTCAAAAACTGCAATCCAGAGTAAGCAGCGACTTCTGCACTACTGAACTGTGAATTTTGTAAGATGCTTGTCATATCTTGTTGAAAGCATTCACTCTCAAAAAATTGAAAAAAAAATCTGGTCAAAGCATTACACGGTTAAAACAAGAAAGCTAAGCCTAGTAGATAATCTATTGCGTGCAAATACTTTAGGGACTATATGCCTCCTGTTTTAATATACGCCTGGCATAATGATGCCAGCGATTTTCAAAAAGAACTTTAGGGACTATGCAAAATGATGTGGTTAAATATACTTTTTTCTTACTTCAGCAGACTGGAGATTGGGAACCCCTCAACCCCCAATTGCGTTAAGCATGTGAGTATTAGCATTCTGAAATGTGCAATTGATTTTAAGAAACTTTAAGAACTTGAAACAGATTTGTTTTACATTAGAAAACCAAACAAAACAATGATATTATCGATAATGAGTTCCTGATCTGGTTTGCACCAAAGTATCTTCGCAACACCGATATTCTGCAAGTAAAACTAATGCAATACATGTAGAGCCTTCAGGTTGTAGTAACATGAAAATCAAAATACAGAAAGAGAAAGTATGGCTTTTCGGAGCAATGCATATCTCCTTCGTAAATCTAGGCTACTAACTACACACAATTATTTCTTTTCACCTGGGTCCAGATAAATCTGAGGCATGTGCTGAGCTCGAGAAACCTATATTTTGTGCAACACCAAACCTTGCTGCACTTGTAGCGACGAAGCTATGATCAATGTTGGTTTCTGCATCCATGCTACCTTCCAGGACTTTGGCCACCTCAGACATTTGAGGCCTTCTTTTGCAATCGATCTGCAAACACCACATTGCTAGCTGCATCACCTGAATTACATTCTGCTTGTGTGCTTGCATGTCAGCATTGTTCTTGTCAATCAAATCTACTAACTGATCACTCTTCACCTTTTCTTCCAGTAAGGTAATAAGATGGATGCTCTCTTCGGATTTTGAAGTGTCAAGGTTCTTTCTACCGCTGATGATTTCCATGACCACAACGCCAAAGCTATAAACATCAGCCTTTTCTATGATTTGCGATGTCAACCACTCAGGAGCTAAATATCCAGGTGTGCCTTCTTTGTTTCCCTAAAAAAAGGGTAATAACACAGCCTTCACATAGGCCCACTCTAATGGCTGAGCTTTAGCGGGCTACTTATTGGGCCATCCATGCATGTGCCATTCCAGCCCACTTGTTATTTCAAGGGTGCCCAGCCCACCTCAACTTTGGGGTGTCTCAGCCCAGTCTGCCTGCGCGGAGACCCTCTTGGATCCAGCCGTCGTCGCTCCGCGTCGGGCATCTCGGCGGCGCCGGTGCCCGGTGCTCCGACTCTCCGACCGATGCGGCCATCTGAAGGGATGGTCTGCTGCTCTCCTAGCATGTGCCGCCGTTACGCATGCCACTAGGGAATCGTTGCTGCCCATCGCGCGCCCGGTACGCCGTCGGTTCTCACCGGATACCAGTACCACCACCCTGTACTGTACATACAGCCTCCTCGTAACATCGCCGCCTGCCTTCTCTGCATTGATTAAGGTTAGTGTCTTCTGCCTATCAATTGCTCACTCTGCGTGGCTTGAGGCCTTGAGCAATGAGGTGTAATTATTCCGTATATGAGTTATTCGTCCCGGATAATGAAGGTTGCAATAATAATGGAGATAACACCCCCCCCCCAGCACACACACACACACACGCACACACACAACAGCAAGGACAGTTAAAACAGGATTCCTAATTTCATTCGAAAGTAGAAAATCCATGGTCTGCAAATGCTTTGGAGAATACACAGTATTACACACTTATGTAGTACAGTATATACTAATGTATATGGCACACATTTTTTTTCGAACATGTAGGACAGCTGCACATCTTTTATATTAGAGAGAAAAAGAAGGGGAAAGGAAAACCCCATACAAGACAACCTATATTCCTCCACTAGGAGATATGATACACTTATGTACTACAAAATGTTGTATAAGTAACAAAAGAGTACACACTAGTCTAGTGGACTAGTGTGTACTCTTTTGTTCACTTATACAATATTTTGTATATTGGGAACCCCTCAACTCGAAATTTTCTTTAGCCTGTGCATACTAGCATTTTCAAATGTGCTATTCGTTTTTAAAAATCTTAACTTCAAAGTTCAAACATATCTGCATTACATTGGGAAACAAATGAAAAGAACAAAACTGTGCTCTTCTCTGATGTTTGATGTAGATCAACCTACATTCACTATGTTGTGACATGATGCAAATAAAACTAAAGCAATATATATTATAAGGCCTTCGGATTGTAGTAACTTGAAAAATAAAATACAACAGATAAGCCTTCCTAGATATACGTATCTTCTGCACAAAATCTAGGCCACTAACTTCTCACAATTACTCCCATGTCACCTGGGGCCTGATAAATCTGAGGCTTGAGGTGGATCTGAGGAACCTGTTTTTCCAGCAGTACCAAACATTATTTGACTTGTTGCGACAAAGTTATGATCAATTCTGCTTTCTATGCTCATGTGACCTTCCAAGACTTTGACGACCTCAGACATTTGAGGCCTTCTTTTAGAATCAATTTGTAAACACCACATTGCAAGTTCCATCATCTCCAGTACTTCTTGCTTGTGTACTTGCATGTCAGCACTGTGTTTGTCAACCAAATCTGCTAACTGATCACTCTTCACCTTTTCTTCCAGTAAGGTAATAAGATGAATGCTCTCTTCGGATCTTGAAGTGTCAAGGTTCTTTCTACTGCTGATGATTTCCATAACCACAATGCCAAAGCTATACACATCCGCTTTTTCTGTGATTTGGGATGTCAACCACTCGGGAGCTAAATACCCAGGTGTGCCTCTCATTCTTGTGATCACTTGGCTCTTATCCCGATCGATGAGCTTGGATAACCCAAAATCAGAAAGTTTAGCATTGAAGTTTTCGTCTAACAGGATATTTTGTGGTTTGACATCCAAGTGAGCAATCCTCTTGGAGCACTCCTCATGTAGATAAGATAGACCCTTCGCAATGTGAGTAATAACTTGGTGTCTAGTTTTCCAATCTAGAGAGGGAGTATCATGCTCATGTGAGTAATAGATCCACCTGTCCAAGGACCCTTTCGGCATATACTCATACACCAAAAGCCTATGTGATTTCTCTGCACAGAAACCTATCAGCCTGACCAGATGGATGTGATGAATGCTGCCAATTGTCTGAACCTCCGCTAAAAATTCTCTCTTACCCTGACCAGATCGCTCCAAACGTTTAACCGCAATTTTTTCTTCACTGTATTGCCCCTCAAAAACAGACCCAAATCCTCCTTCCCCAAGCTTGTATCTGAATTGGTCTGTTGCTTCTTGTAGCTGCTGAAATGTGAACCTTATTGGCATTCCTGGCAGCTCCCTGAACTCTTCAACCCCTTCTTCCATCTCCCAGTGTTGCCTTGCTCTCAGTTTATAGGCGCAGAATGCAATGGATACAATGAGTACAATTAAACTGCCTATGGAACCTATAACAATACCAATAATTTTGTTTGTTGTAAAGGATGAGTGATTTGTATGTGTTGGGCCAGTAACATTAGGTGTAGGAGGATTTGTAGCCGGAGGCGAAGCTGAAATATCGACTGGGGGACAGAAGACGATCTGGTAGTTGGTGCCCGATGGGCAAGTGAAGGTTGTACTGGAGTCATCATCCCTGGAATAGCTGTATGCATCAGGGCACCCCCGCACGAAGAACACGGAGTAGGTAGTGGGTTCACAAGTGCTAGTGTTGTTCCCTGTGCAGCAGTATTTGTCTTGTTTGAACACTGTACACGCACTGTTACAGCCACCGGGTGCCTTCAGATCACTTGGGCACTCGGCTGTGATGTTTCCTACGCAGCGAGGCCCCCTGCTGCACGCTTGCCCTGCCCCTGTGTTTTCTTGCACCGGCAAGAAGTCCATGGGCACGTTGAAGCCGTCGACAAGGGAGATGTCAAAGAAATCTGTACCTCCTCCGATGGAGAACTCAGCAAGAGTAGAGGGCGGCTGACCATAGCCTGTGCAGGCCAGCACGCCGCCACAGTCTCCTGTCTGGCACGACCCGTTGCCGGCGCTGTCAAATGAGCAATTCGTGCGCGGCCACACACGCCCGGTAGTGGTGCTGGCCGGCATGTTGAGGGTCCAGGACTCCCCAGGGTCGAGCTGCTTTCCGCCGCCTGGCACAGCAGCTGGCCATATTGTGTTGGAGCATCGGTTGCTGATGCTCAAGGTGATGGCGCTGCCGATTGGTAGGAGGAGGAAGAGAGGCAGGAGGTGGAGAGTCCTGGAAGAACTCAGCACTGTCATCTTGTCTTGTGTTATGCGTTGTTTCTTGGATTGGATTCTGGGTTGTAGCATGGATCCTGTGGCATAGCAGAAGCAAAAGAAAACTCGAAGGCAACAGCATAAACAAATATAGTGTACCGTTTGCGTGTTGAATCGTTCAAGCATACTCTGTCAATAACGTAACACACTGGACAACTAGAAGACGCCATTGGAAACTTTTTTTTTTCCTTTTTGGCTAATCAGCACAGACGCCATTGGAAACAGTTTTACTTATTTCATCATTAGTCATATGCACATGCGAGTTGTTGAATAATATTTTGTTCCTCAGCGGCAAAATGTTATGAAATTGTGAAGCAAATCATGCCAATATCAGTGTTTATTGCCATGTTAATTAATAATTACTCCTATAACACATCCACGTCAGCAGATGATGTAACTTTTTTCAATCCTCTAAACTGATGCTCTATTCCTTTCAGGGACAATTCAGATCACTTGCCACTCTAGGCAAGCCGACTACTATATATATATATATATATATATATATATATATATATATATATATATTTCAGAGAGCAGCTGGCCATATGGTGTAGGAGCATTGGTTGCTGATGCTGAAGGTGATGGTGTACTGTTGCCGACTGGTAGGAGTAGCAAGATAGGCTGGAGCTGGAGAGTCCTGGAAGAACTCAGCACTTTCATCTTGTGTTGTGCGTTTTGCATTGAGCTACTTGGATTGCATTTTGGGTAGCATGCTTCTTGTGGCAGAGAGGAAGCAAAAGAAAAATCTAAGGAGATAGAGTAAACAAGCGGTGTACAGCAAACCACGTAGCACACTGGACTAGAGAAATAGAAGATGCCACTGGAAACAGTTTGACAAGGCTGGAACTTGCTTGTTCAACTTGTTTACTTGTTTCATCATCAATCATAGATACACAAAACTACTTCACATGCAAATTGTTGAGTACTACCCCTCCATTCCAAATTATAAGACGTTTAACTTTTTTAACCTCAAGTTTGCCACTTATTTTATTCAAAAAAATTATACAAACATAGTTAAATTTAAGTCATTTTTGAAGAAATTTTATTAATAAACCAAGCCACGACCAACAAAAAATTTACACAAATTTTTAAATAATATGAGTGGTCAAACTTGGTGACAGAAATGATCAGTTATTTTACAGTTTGGGATGTATTGAGGATTTGTTTTTCCGTAGACCATGGAACTGTTTTCAATCCTAAACTGCTGCTCTAATCCTTTCAGAGGCTAACTATATTCAGCTCTGTGCCAAGAAGTCTCATTCATCACATAATTTTGGGATTGTGATGTAGATATCTGTTGTTGGGTATGGTTTTCCCTCAGAAATCGGGAACTAGGATATGCACTGTTATCATCTAACTAGATTAAAAGAATGTCTCCTTTCTCTAAAAAAAATGTTCATCCACAAAGTTTTTCTATACCCACATGTATTGCAGAGAGATTTGTGTTTTTAAGGCTTTGTTTAGATTCAAAAACTTTTTTGATTTGAGTACTGTAGCATTTTCGTTTGTATTTGACAATTATTCTTCAACAGGCAATCATGGACTAATTAGACTCAAAAGATTCGTCTCGCAAATTACAGATAAACTGTATAATTAATTATTTTTTATCTATATTTAATGCTCCATGTATATACCGTAAGGTTCGATGTGATGAGAAATTTTGAAAAGTTTTTGGATTTTGTGTGTGACTAAACACAAGGCCTAATAGTTCAAATGCTGCTCCGATCCATTTGACGTCGTTTCAGGCCAGATGCTTTTGTGATTGTGATCCGCAGCGCAGCCCGAGAGCCTCTCGATTCTGTGCGTCATTGGCCATTGCAGGTACGGTACACTGCCGGGCTGCGATCCTAACGCTCAGGCAGTCAGGTTTTTCCTACGAAATGGGGACATGCAAGAATGCATGACAGTGCTGTACATGCTCAATCCCAGGCCGGAGATCGACGGTCGACGCTTGGGGACTTTTGATTTCAGCTAATCAGCTTCTAAGGTTGATTTTTGTTTCCAAGCATTATCTGGCGAGCAAAAGAAAGAGATCTCACTAGCTGCTAGCCTTTTTTTTTTCTTTGAGCTGCAATGTAAAAATATTCGTGTGGTGCACTGTTGCAGGCTTGCAGCATTCCAGTTCGTAGTCGGCCCACTCTGGCCTTTGACTAACTGCAATATATATGCCGTCCTTGTCTTTGACTATGGGCCGAGCCCTACTGATTAGAAGCTGGTCGGCCTCCCTAAAGCCCACGTCAATGCAGTGCACTGCAGTCTGCAGCCCAGACTGATCTGAGAGGTAGGAGATGTCTCCGCATCACCTTCCTCCCACCACCACCGGTGCTACGCCCACTTCGGCGGCGGCGATCTGCCCAATGGCTTCGGCTTCCCAGCGGACCACTGCGATTTCTCGCATGCTGGCGCCCATGGCACGCCATCCGTCCTCACCGGCCATTCTAGAACGCCGAGTGCATCCATGGCATTCGACCTCCGGGCATTGGTACTTCGGTAGAGGTGAGTAGCCTCCCTGAACATTAATCTGCCTGAATTTCTCGTGCAAGGAGGGGTAGCTACCGACAGCTTGTTCATTAGGCAGGAACTCGTCGTTGAGGACCACCAATCCGTCTCAATGCTCACAATTGGAGATAAATCATAAGAACATTAACCTGTCTGCATTTCAATGTAAGCTGTAACTTCTACCGTTCCAGCTACTGATTTTTATGCAGTGTTCTGCTAATGTCATTACATATCCATTAACATGGTTAAACCAGGAATCTGAATGTATGCAATCCAGTGGTTACAGGGAAAAAAAGGTATAATACGAAAAATATGATAGACACAAGGCATCACTGGTACATGTCGATAACTGAATAACTGATAGACACAAACATCTGAATGATTATGATGTGGTCTCTACCTTTTGCTTCATGCTTGCTGGCCAAAGGATGAAACAAATGGTTTAGGGGGCATCTTTAGGCTCTGCAAGCTATCTGTCAGCATGTTCACCACTTTTGTCATTGACGGGCGATTTGCTGGGTTCCACTGAATGCACCACAGCGCTACAATAGCCAGCTTCCTCATTATATCTTTCTCTCCTTGTGTCATTTCCCTGACCAGTTCCAGTTCTTGCCCGGTGACTATTTTCTCATATATCCACTCGGGAATGTAAATATCATTTTGGTTCTCGGTCTCTGGGTATATGCTCCTCCTCTTTCCACTCATCATTTCCAGTACCACCATGCCAAAGCTGTAAACGTCTGACTTGTATGATACTGTCCCAAAGTTCCGAGAATATAATTCTGGTGCAATGTAGCCCATTGTGCCTCTTGCTGCAGTCAGCGTGACAATGCTCTGATCCCTTGCGCACAGCTTCGCGAGTCCAAAATCTGAAATCTTTGGCTTAAAATTGTAGTCTAGTAAAATGTTGGAAGGCTTGATGTCGAAATGGAGTATGCGCTGATTGCAACCTTGGTGCAGGTACTCGATTCCTCTGGCAATTCCTGTTGCTATTTCTAGCATCTTATTAGGTGTCAAATGTTCTTGGCCACTACTGTCAGATTCTTGTGAGAATATATATTTCTCTAGCGATGCATTAGGCATAAATTCATAGATTAGAGCACGCCTTGATCTTTCAGAGCAGAAACCTAGAAGCCGAACGACATTGTCATGGTGGATCGTTCCAATGGTTGCAACTTCGTTGATGAATTCTTCTCCTTCTCCTGTTGAGTTCTCCAACATTTTGACTGCCACAGGCACTCCATTGGATAGCTCACCTTTGTATACGCTTCCAAATCCACCTTGGCCAAGTATGTTATTGAACCGTCTTGTTATCTTCTTAACTTCAGAGAACGTGTATCTTGTTGGTTTTGACGTGCTGTAGGTTTTCAGGAACATTTCGACTTTCATGTGTATCTCTTCATCATATTTAGATTTCAGGGCGAGATATAATGCAGCAGCTGCCATTGCTGAAATAACCAGAAGTGTGGCTACTGGTGTCGTTACTGAACAAACAAGTTGAACAAAATCAGTCTGCCAGATAGAAATCCATTATTCATATGTTTTGTGAATGGGACTTTGAGAGTGCTGTAGTTTTGTTGTAAGAAATAAAAAAGAACTCAAAAGAGCATTAAACCACATACCTGCAATGACTTTGAGATGTGAACCTGCATGGAGGAAAGAGGTGCATTAGATTCTATCAAGGCTTTCTTTTAGGCACAATCTTTTTTTTTTAACGAACGGGCATGATACTGTGCACCATTTCTGTTAATATAGAAGGAACTTTTCGGCAGAATCTTAGGGGGTGTTTGGTTTGGGGTGTTAAAGGTTAACAGGTACTGCAGTTTTGTCTTATTTGACAATTATTATCCAATCATGGACTAATTAGGTTTAAAAGATTCGTCTCTCAAATTACTCTCCAGTTGTGTTTTTAGTTTCGTAAATAGTCTATATTTAGTACTCCATGCATGTGTCCAAACATTCGATGTGATGGGCGGTAAACTTTAACAGGGCAACCCAAACGGGGCATTACTAACTAAACAAAGGTAAATTGCTGTACACCGTGCTGATTAAGAAACCCAAGCAGTCTACGCAAAAGTTTAGGACAGCTTATGTCCAGTGAACAAGAAAATTAGTGCTAAGTGCATGTTCCTCACTTCCATCTTAATACTAGTGCATAGCATATTCAGGCATCATACATGGTGAGAGCAATATGAATATTGTACTATTTTTTATAAAGAACTATATTAATTTAATTGTTTATTAGAGCAAGAGATGGTCTCTAAATGTGGAGACGTCTGAGTTGAGAATGTCACTGTTGTTGCATTCAGAAGTATATTGTGAAAGAGCACTCAACAGTGGTGGAAGTCTTGCAGTGAGGTGCTGTTTCTGGAAAGCACTCTTCTGCCACTAGCTATGCACATTTATTAATTGAGTAATGACAACTTTGGAGAGTAATACTAAAACCAATTTACTTGAATCATTAAAGTTCTGTGTAACAAAAAAATTGTTATGCACACAGGACATGTAACTGTGTGCTACTTAACCCATGGATTGTCATGCCAAAATCAACATAGAATTGCAATAAGTAATATCATAACATATAAAATGCTGTTTGAGATAAGTTCATTGTTGCATGAGTGATTTAGAAACTTACTTTGTTTCTTACTCTTACAGAATGCTTGCCTAGTTTCTGACTTAAATCCACAGAGCCTTCCTTCATCTTCACAGTTTTGGCAAACATTGGTAATGTTAGGAACTGACCATCTTAACATTGTCTCACCAAATGCAATGGTTCGTTTTACAGTTTCGTTGAAGTCCATGTTTATAGAACGGTAAGGTACTGAAATGCTATTTGAAAGAACCATGCAGTCCAATGGAAGAAAATCCATTGATTGAAAAGAAGATACCAAGTAAGTGAACTGGCTAGTATTGTTAAGGCAAAAGATGGGACCGGCAATGTTGGCCTTATCACTTGGTATGAACTCTGCTGAACAACTCACTAAGGTTGCACGTTCCCCATAAGGTCTATATACATCGGTTGATAGATTGGTGGAGATGATCTTCTGAAAAGGGCACTTGGATTCTGCAAGTGGGACAATGATTATAGTACCGACACTATACTCGATGGCAATTACCTTGCATAAGCCAAGATTTGGGTGAACCAGGATGGTATCTGCTTTCGAGCACACTAACTCCATACCAGGTGCACCACATGATAGAGGGCTGGTTACAAGGCGGAATGGAAATCGGATCTCTGGTCCTCCTTCGCTGCAACTGGATGCTAGGCACTTTTGGAAGAAGCTTTCATCACTGCTTGCGGTGGCCATGGTGATTCCATAGTAGAGAGATGAGAGCACCAAAGCTACAGCAAACAAATTAGACATTTGTGTGGCAGAAGAATGCCAGCAGCCAGCAGGCAAAGCAAGGTTGCACCTACAAGATTTAGAAACTTGTTGGAATCAATGACCCTCAATTGTTTGTCGTGATGGTCCCACAACTGTGGTGGAAGAATTCTAGCTTTGCGTCTTGGTGAAGTGGGCTTTCTTGGATATTTCTTGTGTAGTGCTGCACTATAGTCATCCTTTCCACGCTACAGCCATTGACTGGAATGGATTAGTCAACATATAGTTCTATTTTGCCTAGTTGGGACTTATCTCATACACCTTGATATTTTCTATCTACCACTACCACCCACCTGTGTAGATAAGTAAAGCGTCAGACTTGTACTTATCCCACATTTACTACTTATTTGACAAGACAACCATGTTAGACAAATTAGGAAGCCAATTGAAAGCTGGAGCTTTGGTGGGCTGCAAAAGGACTCATCCCAAAGCATCGGCCGGCCAACTCATATAACTGTAAGTTGCCTCAGCAACATGAGTTCCTTACATCTAGGAAGGAAAAAGGAAAAACTCAAGGAGAACTGAGATGAGCAGAGGTTGAAGCATGTTTTCAACGAATGAAGGTATAAGGCAAAGATACGATATATGCCTGCAAAAGTGAGTTCCCTTGTAATTATAGAAGAAAGTCGTTGATAAATCTTCTATGATCATAAAATATTGACACGATTTACACATTACGTAGGTGGAAAAATCTAAATTTTCTTCCTTGCATCGTGTGCATCAGCTTGACTAACAGATAGGATGCCAGGCTTGACTTCTCTTCCTCTTCCCTCCTGTATTGGTCGAGCCACAGATAATTAACCTCCTCCTTTACTCTTGCTTCAACTTTCTTGTCTGATCTTGCCTTTGCTAAGCTTCAATGATTAGCTCTCATGCATTTCTTCTCTCCCTGCATGGATTAGCCATGGTTTCCACACTTATAACAAACACTGAAGGGCAAGCTTTTTGCCCTTCTTTCTCCTGTGGGCATCTTCAAGACATACGATCTCCTTTCCGTATGCAAGGTGATCCACAAGGTTGTGGTTTTCCAGAGTATGAGCTGGTTTGCATTGATAGCAAGGCTATAATTCACATCAACAGTGGAAGATACTTTGTGACTAACATCTCCTACACTGACTCTACTTTCTGGGTTGTTGATGCCAATTTGGATAATAGCAGCTGTCCCATTCCTGCGAGCAACCAACATCCCTATATAAATGGTTTGCAATCCGAAGGCAGCACCTTGCTGGATCCTGATACAGTAACTTGGGCTGCCTTTATCACTTGTTCAGAGATGCTAAGTGATGTTACTTCCTTGTTCAGCAGTTGCTGTAGTGGTATTTACAGGCCTGTCAATTGCCGAAGTACGAAGAATTCTTTTGTTTATGTCTTCACTACCACATTCTTCCCAATGGTTGGATACATCAAGCCGTCATGTAGATACTTGTCCATGATTCCTTTGGGCAGTCGACATGTCAAGCGACCAGATAATGCAAGTTATGAAGATATTGTAAAATTTATGAGGAATGGCTTTTCTGTTGATTTTCCTTATAGCAGTGGATGGACATATCATTGGATCATTAACTTATGCCTGAAAGAGGCAAAGGGGTGAGTATGAGCTCCGTGAACTGCTGATTTCTCTGTGTTTTAATTTCCTTTCAAAATTTAATTTTATTGGGGGTGCTCCGGTGCTCACCCCAATTAATTCTGTTTGATGTGCTGTGACAAAACCTGCAGTTACTACAATGATAAAATATCTAACTCAAGCATTGTGGATCAGACTTTTGCCACCGCTTTTGGGATCGACCTTCATTTCTTAAGATGTGTAAATGATTATTCATACCGAACTAAATTATTTTGGGCTGTGGTCGCCATGATATCTGCTGTGGACATTGTGAAGTTCGTGATAGGTAATGAGAGAATTTCATCATTTTAGATCATTATAGCTGCATCCTTGCATGCATCTTACTTAATCCTGCAATCTTTTATCTGCAGTGTTTGGAATGCTATCGAGGTTTGTGTTTGCACCATTAGCTGTATTGACCTTCCTCGCCTACAAATACTGGAAAACAAGGATATCTATTGATGCAGTTGAGAAGTTTCTCCAAATGCAACAAGCTCTTAGCCCAACAAGGTATGCCTATACCGACATCACTGCAATCACAGGGCACTTCAGAGAGAAGCTTGGCCAAGGAGGCTATGGATCCGTGTACAAAGGCATGCTTCCAGGTGATGTCAATGTTGCTGTCAAAATGTTGGGCAATTCATTGTGCAATGGAGACGAATTTATCAGTGAAGTGTCCACCATCGGAAGTATCCACCATGTCAATGTAGTGCGTCTCGTGGGATTTTGTTCAGAAGAAATGAAGAGGGCTCTCGTCTATGAGTACATGCCTCGTGGATCTCTTGATAAGTACATCTTTTCTTCTGAGCAAAGATTTTCCTGGGATAAGCTCAATGAAATAGCTTTAGGCATTGCCAGAGGAATCAACTACTTGCACCAAGGATGTGAAATGCAGATACTGCACTTTGACATCAAACCACACAACATCCTTTTAGACAATAACTTCACTCCTAAAGTTGCCGACTTCGGGCTAGCCAAATTGTACCCGAGGGACAACAGCTTTGTGCCGGTGAGCGCTGCATGGGGAACTATCGGGTACATAGCTCCCGAGATGATATCCCGTAATTTCGGTGTTGTTTCATGCAAGTCAGATGTTTACAGCTTCGGGATGCTATTGCTGGAGATGGCTGGGGGGCGAAGAAACTTAGACCAACATGCAGAAAGGAGAAGCCAGATGTACTACCCAGCTTGGGTGTATAATCATCTAACTCGGCAAGAGGTAGGCGAGATTTGCGAAGCTTTTGATATCCATGAGGTGGAGAGGAAGCTGTGTGTTGTTGGGTTATGGTGCATTCAGATGAAATCACATGATCGACCAACGATGAGTGAGGTCATTGGGATGCTTGAAGCTGGCGTTGATGGTCTTCAGATGCCTCCCGAGCCATTCTTCTGTGGGGATGAGCAGAATTCCGTAACTGGTACTTTCCGTTTGTCCTCGGAGTTGAGTGCAATCTCAGAGAATGAATGAGGTTACTAATTCCACAAGATGAACCGCCAATGTGTTACAGGTAGCTAGAATCTGAAAATCTATATTCACGGTTGTACTTGGATGATGCTCAATATTCTTTTAGTTGTGTGGTGGCTAGTCAGATGTGGGCTATGCTATCTGATGTACTAGGTGTTCAGCTAGGTAGTTCTGTTGATTCAGTTGGAAAGTATTGGCTTAGTAATAAGAAAAATGGGGTGATCAATGCATTCTCTTCTGCTACCTTGTGGTGCTTATGGAAATTGAGGAATGATCTTTGTTTTCAGAGGATGGAGTGGAAGAGTATGGAGATACTCTATCACAGTATTTCTGGCACGGAGCAAAACTGGAGTATACTTTACACGGAGGACAAACGAGCAGCTATCATGGAGAAAACTGGGGATCTCAGATCGATGGCGTGGAGATGGTTCTGGCTGACACCATGATGTTCCAGATGGCAAGTGGGCGGCCAGTTATGAAGCTGTTGATGGATGATCTTAATTCGGTGTCTGCTGTTTAGATTCCTTTTGCAATAGTCCTGTAGAGTTTTTTGCTTCAGTTCTGTTAAACTCTTTTAGCTGTTGTCGAGGTTGCTCTGGAGTTTGGTCTTTAATCTCGGATGGTATGGGAATTTGTACTTCCATATGCTGCGATCCTGGTTGCCATCCAAACGGAATTCATAAGTTTTGGGAGGAATCAGAACGGCCTTGTGCTGCTTTGCTCTGTTCGAAGTTGATTCACACTCTCTGCCCGGCTTTTATGTGATGTCTCCAAATAGGTGTTCTTATAATCATTCGATTAGTCAAGAATATAGTAGCAATTTTTTGTCTTTCCTTTTTACTTTTTCATAATAATTTACGGATAGTCCACATGTTCCTCATACACAAGTTCATATTTTGTGTTTTAACCCATTCATTGATGCCAGCAACTATCTGATCTCAATAATTTACAGATAGTATTAGTGATCATCGTTGGGGTGCAGGTGCAGTTAGCCGCGTCATTGATGACCAATTTTTTCTGCTACCAAAAGCATTACTCCAATCCAACTCTTTGTTTTTTTGGGGTGGGGGTGGGGGGTATAAGTACTCCAATCCACTTTGACTGCCAGCACCCGCAGGGCCATATGTTTCAAGCAGGCAGTTCACACTTCACACAGTCCTACAGATGGTCCAAAGCTTGTGGCCTTGTTTAGTTCGAAAAAAAAATTGAGTTCGGTTAATATAGTACTTTCGTTTGTATTTGATAATTATTGTCTGACCATGAACTAACTAGACTCAAAAGATTCGTTTTACAAATTACAGACAAATTGTGTAATTAGTTATTTTTTATCTATATTTATTGCTTCATGTATGCGTACAAAGATTCGATGTGATAACAAATCTTCAAAATTTTTGCAAACTAAATAAGACGTGAACCCATTTCGTTCTGTCAAAGCCAGCCATTGTTGACCAAAAAGCATGCTCAGGAAAAAACCGCCACCTCCTCCCAAACAATTAGTCTATTTCGGTGAAGACACTGAAGTCGACAAAGGACAATGGACACAGCTGAGGTATCATTTCCTTGGCTTTTCAAGAATCATTGTACTGCAGGAAAAGTCAATTAAGGCCACAATGATAATGGTGCGGTTGGACGTTGATTGAGTATTCGAGTCTGAGGGTGACAGATCTAGCACTGTCTAACTGGCTGCGTACCTAACATGGCTGGTTTTACAAGGCGAGGACGAGGAGTGGAGGACCCAGCCACGCAGACGCAGGTCTTCCAGAGCTAATCCACGCTCAATCCATCCTCCACTCACTTGAAGCACACCATGCGTGTGGATTGAAAGCCAACCTCATTGAAAGCCCAGCCCAATATATCTTTTCTGGCTTCTTCATAGGAAACCCAATGGTTGGACAGTGTGTTTTGAACTTTTAAGCCCATGTATGAAATGGCCTAGTCAGTTTTCTAAATTAGAAGAACTATTTGAATAGAAATCACACTCTATTTCTTTTCACTCTTCAATAGTTTCTCTATACCTTGTACATACTTTGGAGAGCTAGCCTCGCTCTCCATCTTTGACTAGCGAGAAACTAGGAATGAAAAATATTAATATTTAGAGATATAATTGAAGAAGTTGTTGAATTTCTTTTTCACCAAAATCTCTAATCCTATAAATACAGAAAGATTATTTAGCAATTGGTACTGTTTTTGTATCCTTACTACAATACTCTTGTTTGTAGGTCATAATTGATGCTTATTGAAAAACGTGTCGTTCGGCGTGGTCTCGGAAAAAAAGTCATAATTGAAAAATCAGACTGCCAAGCAAGTTGGAGGATGAAAAATAGACTTTGCTATATAATTCAGTTCAGAGTAAATTCAGTCTCCACTATCCGCTCCAGCATATCTTGATTGTTTGGTTCATTGACAAATAATAATTGCAATAGTTTGCTTCAAAAAGTTACTGCGTAGGAAAAACGGGAAAAAGGTTACATAAAGAATGCAATTACATAAGCGCAAAGGGAGTATCCACTCAGTGATCCTTCTGTAAGAGGAACAAACGCTAGAGAAATTTTGCAATAGAACGGGAACTGGGAAGCAGTCTCTAATCTGAAATCAAAATGATGGAGAAGAGAACTTTGCAGTACACCGAGTTTGTTTACTTAGTTTTCAGTTTTTGGGGAAGATAACTTCTCTTGTAGAACACAACAAACAATGTCGAGATGCCCCACCGGTTCGTCTAGCTTTTGTCTGGTGACAGGGGTTGCATGTCGTGATCCGGAGACCTGGAAGATTGGTGATGGCTAGCATCGGAGATTGGAGGTGGTGGTGGCTCGCCGTGCCCTCGCTTGCCCATGGACGCCGCTGCTGTCAATTCAGTAGAATGTAAGGCGCTATTCAAATATTCACCAGAAACGGATGCTAAAGTAAACTTCAAGGCTTTTGCATAGCAACGGGAGATACTCGCAAATCTGAAAATGATGATGTTGTTAAACTGAATACTACTATCGGTCATTCTTTCTTTGTAAAAATTGGGATGATTACTATAGCAAGTTGGACAGTCGGTTTGGTGTGCGCAAGGTAATGGACAAGTGCAAAACACATCCATGTTGCCACAGGAAATAACTGGGGAGAAGATAAAAAAAACTTTTTTTTTCGAGTTTGAACAGCACAAGGACGTCGAGATGCCACACCGTATGGACTAGTCATTGTCTGGAAAAATAGAAGCTGAATGAGGACTCCCGCTGGAGGTTGGCGCCGGAGGCGACACGCCGTCCACTCTCCCACCCATGTACACCGATACTGTAAGTTCAGCAGAGCGTAAGCTGATGTCTGGCATTTCCCTGGAAAGAATTCCTTCGGGGAAAAAAATTGTTGCTACTTTACAGACAACTACACTACTCTTTCTAATGAATGATCGATGATGCACTGAATACTGATATTATATTACTTGTAATTTCATAAATGGAGACACTGATGTCCACAGTGCAACTGGAAACTGAACAGCATGCTTGGGAATCGAAAATGGCAAGGAGCCAGGACAGTAGTGTTGCTGAAAGTAAAGCGTGAACAAAGAAGCAGATCAGGCGGTAAGAAAGGAGACAGTGTTGTCACCTCCTGTGAGGAAGCCGGTGAGCATCACTGCAAGTATGGCGACAGACATCAGTACCGCGAGCAGCTTATGGCTGAGGAACGAGCACCAGCACTTCTGCTGCTTCATCTCCTATCTGAGCTGTGAGCCCTGTGAATTGATTCTCCTTTCCTTTTGCTATCCAACAAGAGAGCGGTTCATGTACTATTTCAGGTAAGTACATGCAGCAGTTTAGCTTCTGCTGTTGAGGCCTCTCATGAGTCTCATCTTTGCTCCGAGCCCGTTGTGTATGTATGTAATGTAACTAAGCCCAAGATAGCAGTGGTTTGGCTGATTGGTTCTTGGAAATCTGACTAGCTGCCACAGCTCCTGGGATCTTGTGAGCATCTTGGTTTACATAGACAGTGCACGTGTGCCACATTCATGACAGTATCGCACCGAATCCTGATTCAGAGTGGCGTGTCGCTCTGCTGTAACATGTCCCAGTTTCACAGAGCAAACTTAGGTCTTGTTTAGTTCGCAAAAACTTTTGATTTGGGTACTGTAGCACTTTCATTTTTATTTGACAAATATTGTCCAATCGTGGAGTAACTAGACTCAAAAGATTCATCTCGCGGTTTACAGTCAAATGGTGTAATTGGTTTTTATTTTTATCTATATTTAATGCTCTATGCATGCGCCGCGAGATTCGATGTGATGGAGAATCTTGAAAAATTTTGGATTTTTGGGTGAAGTGAACAAGGCCTTATGTTATCGAATCTCAGACTAGGTTAAGTAGTATATGCAAGTCAACTTGGTTAAACCTCACACGACAGGTTCACAACGTTACAGAGGAGGCAGACATGTTAACTAAAAGTAAAATTTAACCATGGACCACGAACCCATTTTGATTCATGCTGCCGCACTGGGTTATTTTATTGTTGTGGTGTATTCTGAAGACAAATGAAACAAGAGTTCTTCTATGATACATACTTGTGGTTGTGGTGACAAATAAGTTGTCTCATACTTGTCTCTAAAATCTCTTCTCTTTTCTATTCCTTCTCACAACACTTGCTATTTGGGCCCACCACTACCTATGCATCCGTGCCCAGCTTGGTGCTTACATAAGAGCCAAGTTATCATCTCTCTCTTATCTTCTTTTCTCCACATCAGCATTAGCTTGGCTATAAGCCCATTATTGTACTTGCTCTTATATTGTCGAATCTCAAACTACAATTAAGTAGTAGATGCAAGTCAACTTATTGGTTAAACCTGACACGACAGGTTCACAACGTTACAGTACAGAGGAGACAGACATGTTAAAAGTACTCCGGCTTATTTCTAGAATTTAACGATGGACCACGAACCCATTTTGATTCAGCCTGTCGTCGCATGGTTTTATTATATTTTTTTTTTTGAACGTAACATGGTTTCATTATATTGTGATGGTGTATTCTGGGTTCTTCTACCATGCATACTTGTGGCTGTGGTTCATCATGTATGTGTTGACAAATGGGATGCAATATTCTCCACACCCATTTGAGAAGCAAAGCTTCATTCATGAGGGATGCACACATCTCTCATTTTACTATATGATATTTAAAATTTATCCACATCACCCTCCAAAAATTTTGTGACCGAAGGTGCCACGCTGGTTATCTTTGTTTGATCGATTTATAAAGGCATATATATTAACAAACTATCTCTAAAATAGAGGTGACATGCCCTGTACCAGTCTCAGAAAATCATTTTTGTCCGGACGAGCATATGCATTGGCAAATGAAACCGCAGTCATGCACTTATTCACGTCTTTGGATGTCGGTTTATTTTTAAGACTTAGGCCCATTTGGATCCCAATGCTAAAAATTAGCCCGCCTTATAAAAAATAGATTAAACAGAAGCTAATTATGGACTAACAAGGGCTAAAGAACTCTAACCACTAATTAGCCCTCATTAGTCTATTAGCTCACATTTAGACTTTCTAAGGGCTCGTTCGGTTACTGTGGCCCTAATTGGTATCTAAAAACATGGGCTATTATTAGCTCCAATTTGTTAGCTAAGACAGATGCTTTAGATAGAAAGGCAAAGACGGTTTTGTTGTCATCTCAAGAAGTGGAGCTTAGAAATCATCTCAAAGGGGAATTAACTAAGTTGCTAAGAGAGGAGAAAAATTACTGGATCTGAAGCAACAAAGTTATTACTAGGGGATAATAACACGAAGTACTTCCATATGGTGGCAAATAGTAGACATAGGAAAACAAAAAAATGTACAATTAGTACAGGAAGTGGGAACTATTGTTGGAGATGACAATTTAAAAAATTATATTACTGATTACTATAAAGGACTATTTGGACCTCATACTCAAAATTCTTTCTCAATGGACTAGACTATAAAGTATGATATACCTCAGGTATCGGAGGAGAATGAGATATTGACGGCTCCATTTAGTGAACAGGAGGTTAAAATAGCTGTCTTTGACATGGAACATAACAAGGCTCCTGGTCTAGATGATTTTCCTTCTAAATTTTACTAATCTTTTTGGGAGATTGTGAAGCTGGATTTAACGAAGCTTTTTTATGAATTTCATGCGGGGAGACTACCGATTTGTAGCCTCAATTTTGGAGTAATCACTTTACTACCAAAGGTTGATGATGCGACATAGATACAACAGTATAGCCCTATATGCTTATTAAATGTGAGCTTTAAGATTTTTACGAAGGTGTTAAATAATAGAATATTGAAGGTGGCAGACAAATTGATAGGACCTTCACAGACAATATTTATTCTGGATCGCTATATCATGGAGAGAGTTGTTGTCTTATATGAAACAATTTGTGAATTACATAGGAAAAAGCAGGATGGAGTGTTACTAAAGCTAGAATTTTACCATAAATTAAAGTGGCCTTTTGTGCAACAGGTTCTCAAGATGAAAAGATTCTCACCAATATGGTGCGAATCGATATCAAAAGTTATGACTAGAAGCATTGTAGTTAAGGTCAATGATAATATCGGACATTTCTTCCAAACTAGGAAAGAAGTACGATAGGGGGATCCATTATCTCCGATCCTGTTTAATATAGTGGTTGATATGTTGTCTGTCCTTATTTCACGGGCTAAAGAGTAGGGACAAATCCATGGGATTGTTCCACATTTGGTAGATGAGAGACTCTCAATCCTTTAATATGCAGATGATATTGTAATCTTTATGAATAATAATCTTGAGAGAGCCAAAAACATGAAGCTTTTACTTTGTGCTTTTGAACAGTTATTAGGACTCAAGATCAATTTTTATAAAAGTGAGATATTTTGTTACAGGGCAGCCAGGGATAGACAATCTGAGTTTGCACAAATCTTTCGGTGTGTTTTAGGGTCATACCCCTTTTGTTACCTAAAAATTCCTATGCATCATAAAACATTCTTGAGTAAAGATTGGAAGCATATTGAAGAAAGATTTCAAAAAAAGGTTAAATTATTGGAGAAGTTGTTGTTGGTGGGAGAGGAAGATTGGTTCTGATTAATTCTATTTTGGGTAGTCTCCCTATGTTCATATTCTCCTTTTGTGAAGTAACTAGAGGGGTTCTGAAAAAGCTGGATTACTTCAGATCAAGGGTTTTTTTGGCAAAGTGATGATTGTAGGAAAAAAATATATAAATTAACTAGATTGGAGGTAGCTTCTACTCTAAAAGACCGAGGAGGATTGGGTGTTCTAAATCTAGATGTCCACAACAAATGTCTTCTGACTAAATAGCTTTTCAAGTTGATTAATGGAGGAGTCTGGCAACATATTCTTAAGTATAAATATCTAAAGGACAAAACATTGACACAGGTTCAACACTTGTCTAGAGATTTTTAGTTTTGGATTGGCCTTATGAAGGTCAAGGAGGAGTTTCTCTCGCTTGGCAAGTTTGAGCTAGGTGACGGGTTTCAAGTATGATTTCGGGAGGGCTCATATATCACGTTCACTAAAATCTATCTTTCCTGCAGACCTGCACTATATAATATTGTTAGGAAAAAAGTGCATCCATAAGAACAATGTTATCCATGACACCATTAAATGTAGCTTTCAGGAGATCCCTAATTGGGGTTAATTTACAAGCATGGCACTAGGTGGTTGCAATGGAGATAGACAATGTTATTTTTGCTCTTCTAACGAGTCTATACAATATTTATTCTTTGATTGCCATTTTGTTAAATTTGTGCAGCATATTGTTCATGTTGCCTTTACTTATTACCTTCAACTAGCGTCCACAATATGTTTACAGGCTGGTTAGATGGGATAAATAGGAAACTAAAATCTAAAATCCTAGTAGGGGCAAGTGCAGTTTGTTGGACAATTTGGTTAACTTGGAGTGACATAATTTTGAACAAGGCTGTAACACCATCTTACTTGCAGGTTATCTTAAGATGGACTTACTGGATCAGGTCCTAGTTCCTACTATAGAATAAGGAGGATTGCCAATTCATGAAAATGGGATGCAGTACAATTGAGATAACCGCAACGGAGGTGTTTATGAGACACAATTAGAGATTTAGTAATAAAATTGCGTTTTAAATGTCGAGCTTGGGAACTTTTTCTTTTATTTCTCCAAACCTTCACTTTGCGTTTGTATTTATGTGGAGAAGTTAGATGTTGCCAAAGAAACATTTATTTGGTTGTCACAAAATAAAAAATTGATCTCAATATTGTTATTGAAGATTTTGCATCAAGAAATGTCCGGAGATGGTTTTTTAAAAAGCATCGAAGCACTATATTTCATGTAACCATAATAGTTATTTTACCGTTCTTTTAGCTTCTTCGATGTAGTGACATTTTCTTATGAACTAAATATATGTTGCAAGTTATGTCTTATTAACGGTACTATATATTTCGATCGTCATACTGAAACGTTATATTGCCAGACCCTTAGTTTCTTGCTTGCACAAGGGTCCTAGAAATTATTGAGACGGTGCTGGGCACAACCTAAATATGGGCATCCTCTATCTTGGAAACCCATTTTCAAAAAAGATTCTTTTTAAGTCCTGTTGTTGTTGGAGAAGATATCAAATAAGTATTGAACTCTTTGTCTGTAGCGCTACCCAAATGCTAAATAGGGTCTTGTATTATGAGTGTTATTGTTGGAGATAGTCGTAGGACTACTAGAATCTAGAGAAGTGTATGCACCCTTCACCCACCTTTGTTTCAGGTGGTCAGGCCATCACGCGCCGCCCTCTCTCACTCCCACACCTTGGCAACTCGTGACATCCCCGCTGGTCCCGAGCACAGCTTGCCCGTAGCGCCCTCACCTGCTCACCCGACAAGGCTTATTGGGCACCAGCTGACACCGCACAATGAGCTCGAGGGAGGGACGACAACCTCAAGGGATTCTGCAATTTCAGGTATATTAGGGATACCTGAACCTGAATTAGTGGATACCCAAAATTACGGGTACTATTTTTTTACCAATATCGGGTAACCAGTGCACCTAGCTATTTTGCAAAGTAATCTTGCGACCATAAAGTCGTTCCTTGCCTGGGGGTACATGAAGTATGATGCTCCGTCATCAATCGTCATGGCTCTTAGCATACAACAAGCAATCCTTCGGCCTTCTTGCAAGTATAGATGTCCAACGGGCTGGCCCGGCCCGGTGGGGGTCGGGCCGTCACGGACCGTCGTGCGTCACGGGCCATGCCAAGGCAGGCTTCGTGCCTAACCTATGGCCCAGGCACGACCTGCTGGGCCACCGGATCAGCCCAAAAGCACCCTGCGTGTCAAGCGACCTGCGAGGTGACGAGGAGGCGAGGAGCTAGCAACACCGCCTGCTGGTGAGCGGAGGAGCAGGAGGTGGTGGTGGCCGCGTGCTTGCCCTGGAGGTGCTCTGTCGTGCACTCACTGGCCTTTCCCTAGAGGTGCTCCGCATGCCGTACGTGCGCTTGCCAGCCTCGCGCTGGGTGGGGCCACGCCACTGTCGTGTCTGAGGAGTAAGGGGTGAGAGATAGATAGAGTAACTGAGTGAGAGAGGGGGAGTGGCGAGTGCGGCGGCATGAGGATGGGGGCGCTGCGTAGGAAGGGGAAGGGGCTGCAGCGCTGCGCGGTGAGGCTGTTAGGGAGCCGGGAAAGAGGTTTGGGTTTTGGTGGGGTTGGACTCGACCGTGGAGCAGGCTAATCTCTTCCCTTCCAGGCCATTGGAGGAACATGAGGATGTTAGCAGGCTGGGCCACCTTCGTGCCGGCCATTAGAGCGGGCCATGCCTGGGTGCCCGGCCCGCTACCTCGGGCCATGCCAGCCTAGGCCCGTTGGCCACTGGGCTGGGCCAACGGGCCACGGGCTGCATGGTCGTCTATACTTGCAAGATGACATCAAGGGCGGGTGATCTTGGATGGCTTTGACCGGTACATGCGCAAGGTATTCATTTTGCTGGTAGCCTGGCACCTCTAGAAAGAAACCATTGCAACAAAGGGGGTTTTCAGAGTAGAGGGAGACAATACTGGAGCTTTTTTTTAAGCCAATACTGGAGCTACTGTTTATTGTTAAAGATCAAATTCATCACCGATTTGTGGGTGCAAGCTGGTACAAAGCGCCTTGTTGTCTGTTTAGGGTGTGAGTTATTAGGAGCTTTTGCATGTTTCTTGCACTACAATTGCTGCATGTTTTGTGTTGATTGTGGGGGTGTTGTTGACATTCAACCAGCTTGAGCTAGACTCTGTGGCGTTGTGTAATCGCTATGTAAAAGCATATCCTTTTTAAATCTTAATACAAATACAAAGAGGTGCAGTTAGCTCTCCTGTGTTTTGACAAAAAATAAATCAAATTGAGCAGTCGTCTACTAATAATACATCACTAATTAGTGGATACAATGTTTCTTCTCCTAGCACACTGCACAATATGTGGACTGAGCCAGAGAGGCTAATAAGAGCACGACGCTGATCATATACAAACCGCAACTTCAATCACGCCCACTGGTCAAAATCTACCCTAATCATCCTACCTCCCGTGTTCACCCGGTCCTATATTTGCAATTGGAGACGGAGGTCCTGGCTGCGGCGGCCTCCCTGCACAGCAGATTATGCATATATCACATGCAACGTTTATATTAGCTGAGTAATATATAATGTTAATGTCATGTTTGAACTTCCTAGAATTAAACTATGAGATCAAGGAGGTAGAAATAAAATGGAAATGAGATCTAAATAGGGCCTCCAACATTTGCAACTGGATGGAATATATATAGCCAATCTAATCTAGAAATAATCTATATTCTATATATACCAGCAGCTTGTGAAGCGTGGCTGTGTGAGCCGAACGCATGCAGTACCTACCTTGCGCAGGCTCGACGTGCACGGCGAAAATGACGAGCGCGGCTGCCAATATCGCCAAGCACAGAGCCAGCAACGAGGGACGACGGGCCTTCATTATTCCGCGCTTCTCTCTCTCTCGTCGATCGTCTAGCTTGTTGCTCGACTCTTGTGTCCTCTGGCTGGTGAATGATCTATCGTAACTCGATTATTGGCCAGTGCATTCAGGTTGTTGTGATAACGCTACCTTAATTCTTATATATAGCCGGTCCATGCATGCTGCTTATATCATGGTTCACAGCAAGTGTGTTTAACCAGTAAAGGGGATCAAGCTCAACTGGTCATGTAACTGTAAGGTGCTGTCGGTGCACGACTTGTTAGAAGATGGACGCGGCAGCCTACTTTGCCTGACTTAGTCAACGGACTAGACCGTCTGCCTGCTGGCAGCTGACCACCGCCGGCCGGCGACCAGTTATAAAAAAAAACACGGCCGACGATCTTGACACTAGCTGGGTATGCGCAATCCGTTTCATAGACGACTATATATACTAGAAGCAAAGGACGCGCCCCTTTGGATTGAATCTTACTGGTGTAATTGTCCTAGTCTTTGTTGTTGGCTGATGACTAATCAGATAAGTTTGTTTCCATCATTTCTTGGAGGAAAGCGTGTAGAGAAATTTCTCATATATCGAATTTGAGCATTGCAAGTGAAGATCTTAAGTCATGTTCTCCAACATCTATGTTCACTGGGCAACTGAGATCAATGCTTAGACACCCTCTGTTCCACACTGTAAGTTGTTCTGTCAGTTTTGTTATATATTTAGATACACATATTATGTCTATACATGTCTAAAAAAGCCATAACAACCTACAATTTAATTAGAATGAAAAGAGTAGAATGTATATAGTATATCTGATGCAACAATTTAATATAAAGTTTATCTTGATCGAACCTCATACAAAAAGTTATGATTTTTTTTAAAACTAATCAGTGATAGTTTAAGCCACAAACTGATAATGATGATAGGGCATAGGTGGAGCTAGCATGGTGGCACGTTGTGTCATGGACCACTCACTACTGAAAACAGCAGCTTCGTCTAGTGCCAGAGGCACTGGGCAAAGCCCATTAAACACTAGGCAAATGGTTTGGCGAGTGTAACACTCGGCAAAAAAATAGACGGCAAAGAGCACTTTGCCTAGTGTCATTTGTTTAACATTGGGCAAAGACTTTGCCTAGTGCTGACCCCACACTTAGCAAAGTAAAATTGCTATGACGACCAGCGGGCCGTCAATGGCAGGTTTGCCTAGTGTCGGCGGTCAGACACTCGGCAAACTGGAACCTTTTGCCTAGTGTCTTGGCCTACGGCACTAGGCAAACCGGACCACTTTGCCGAGTGTCATGACCAAGACACTAGGCAAAGATTCAAAGTTTACCTAGTGTCTGGGTCATGACACTAGGAAAACTAAAAATCAGCCTCTTTTTTTTTTGTTTTTTCCATCTCATCCAAGCAAATATCATATAATCACATCACATTTTCACAAACATCTCACATATGTCACCAGCATAATATATATCACAAGTCCATCACAAAATCCATCACAAGTGCATCATAGTTATCCAAAATAAACCACAAGTGCAACCACAACTCCATCACAAGCCCAACATCAAGTCCAACTACAAGTCCAACATCAAGTCCATCATGGAGACTGTAGGTGTTGATGAGACCCAACATTCGATCCCGATGAATCTCTGAGGTTACGATGCACGTAATTCGATGCTACCGATTGATTCTGTACAAAGGAGAACAAATTGCATGTGTGAGAGACTAGGTTTGCCCAGTGTCGAGCACATGACACTAGGCAAAGTCACTGTTTGCCAAGTGTCCGCCGTGTAACACTTGGCAAACTGAAATGGAGGTTTGTGCAAGCTAGGCATTGTCAGTGTTTGCCAAGTGTTCCATGTTTGCCGAGTGTCTAGCACTAGGCAAATTAGAAGTTTGCCTAGTGCAATTCTTTGTCGAGGGTTTGACACTCGGCAAATACTAACTTTGCTTAGTGTGGTCCTTTGCCCAGTGTGGCACTCGGCAAAGCATCTCTTTGCTGAGTGCCCGATATATTACACTGGGTAAATATCTTTGCACTAGGCAAATTAGGCGTTTCGTGTAGTGGCTATAGAATTTGGATTAATGTACTACAATGATGATTGCATTTAGAACACTATTATTTGGCTTATTACATTTTGATGGATCACCCTTGCACGGAACCCTAGCTACGATTGAACCTAGCTACGCCATTGTGATAGGGTGAACCATCATTGTCGATTCACGACTTCAACCAAAAGTACTACTATTACATCTTATTGAAGCCACGAACTGGCAATGATACACCAACAATAATAATGTTTTCTGTGGTAATGGGATATTGTTACCGTGTATTCTCAGTTTTCCATAATGTTTGGGTGAGAGATTGTCATGGAGATCTAGGACGTCTAAACAAGATTCAAAACATTACAAATTTGACGGATTTGGGGGGCTCAAGTTTATTGTCACCAATTAATAACTAGCATAATAAAATCGTTTGTGAAGCACGAAACCGTTGGTCGAAAGGATCCATCAGACTTCTTTACAAACTGATATCGCAAGTATAGCTGTCAAGCACGAATTGTTTTGAAATTATTAGATCAAACTCAACCAAAAAAAAACAGAGCAAGGTACAGCACTGTGGAATGACGCTAATGCTGGAATAATCCGGATTGTAGATGGGCCTAGACGTCGTTTGGAGCAGCTAGTAAACCGTGTCCATGGTGAGGCGGCGGCGACGGTCGGCCATGGACGGGCTGAGGGGGTATATGTCCAGATGGAGGTGGAGGTGAGGGCATCGTCCTCGACCCTGCGCACGCAGTCAAAATTAACTATACTGAAATAATGTAGTATGTAAATCGCACAGATATTATGCAATTAGAAACTGTTACAAGTGCCACAACTCTACTATTATGCATGATGACTTTTCAAAATGCTGCTAATATTCTGTCATCAGGCCGGAGTTAATAAACAGCTTAAAAGGTAATTAAGGTACAAATAAAGTTTGCATCTGGATTCTTCTATTATTTAGTGATGTTTCCGTATCTCTTGTATAACTCTCACTTTATTCATTTCCTAATATAATACAATGGTCATAGAAATATTCTACAATCTCTATCGTGTTGCGATTAATTTATCAACTATATATATATACTCTATAAACTTCGGATCCATATTCATATATTTTCTCCCTCTACATGGCTCTATAATGTGCCTTCAATATACATTAGCTAAAACCTTAAATTATGGTGGATCTAGCTACAGTTCATGTCTCTTGGCGTCATGAATATAGATTTTCATTTCGAAATCTTAATCTTATTGGTTGCTAAAAAACTTATGCATGTTAATTTAAAATTCTTGCTCTTATTATACCTTTAAAACTATATGTTTGTATTAATTTATTAATTACAAATAAGGATTTTAGGCTCTAAACTACACTGTTAATAAAAAAATAATGGCAATAAATGGTCATTTAAGCTTGCATCATACTGCATCAACAGCAGAGTTTGGAGTGAGAAAGGGACGGTGATGTTCATCTCAGGATATGCATGATTATATTTAAGACTATCAATCACTATTTACTTTAAAGGGATTTCAAAAACCTAAGGAGGCCATGGCCACCCTTAGTCTACAATATCCTCCTCCATTGCTTTCTCTAACAAAGAATTATATTTGTAGTACTATTAATTCCTTATAAAATAATTGGACTCCTTAAGATTAATATCACGTGGGTATGGCATAATATAATGTTTTAGTCAAGAGTGTATATACAAGTTTATCTAAACTAACAACCTACATAAATTATATTGGGGTATATAATGTAAATGAGTTGTTAGAGCTTGTGTCCAAGAGTTTTCTCATCCAAGTAAAACTTATGGTTTATCCAAAAAAACAATCACCCTCCATCCAACATCCTATGTGTTGTGATATATCCTAAATCACACTCCTTGTCCCTCAAATTTGGGGTGGTATATTAATTTCTCACCCTATATTGTATGCGATAAAGCAATTGTTAGATAAGTGAAATATTCACGATATATGAGGATTTAAGGAAATCTTAAATTTGATCATGTAATAGTCTCGATGCGGGGGTGGCCTAGGGTGCGGTGGCTATGGAGGAGAGGGCGGCGGCATGCTAGGGCACAAGCAGGGGGCAGCGGTGGTGCTAGGGAGAGAGGAGAGAGGGCGGTGACGCGTAGAGAAGAGAAGATAGAAGAAACTTGGCCTATTCCTTGCTTAGGATTGGACGGTTACATGACCCCTTATATTTATAATTTTGGGAGACTTAGCCTGAAAGCAATCTAAACTGATCTGATCTATACTACGGTGGCAGTGGCAGTTGCCTAAGCGCATGGCCCCCTTAGGGCATGCCGTTTGAGCCTTGAGCCCTAGGTCTGTGACATATCAAGTTTATACTAAGAATATTATTATTTGCAGGAGCAGATCTACAGTGGCAGCATAGGGGTACAACTGTCTCCCCAAAACTTTTTAAAAAAACATCGGTATATATACTATTTAACAACATGTACATATATAATACAGTGTTATATACGATTGCTAGTCTGCTCAGCCCATACAACAACCTCAGTACTCTGTATTCACAACTATTTTATCATCATTTAGTGATCTAGTTATGTTATATTATGTTCATGTTGATGAACTATATCGTTTTCGTCCACACCTCCATGATTAAAATTCTAGATCCGCCACTGATTATTTATATTACCAAACAAGTATCATTAGATTAATTATAGAATAATAAAATTTTGTTAGTGTACCTATCTAGTATATCATAGATGTTATAATATGGTAAACTTAAAGTAATTTGACTAAGACAAACCTATATATAACAACGTAATTATGGACCTTCACAAAAAAAAACGTAATTATGGACGGTGGTACTTATAGTTAGGAGAAGACGTAGGTATTACCTGCTTGCACAGGCTCAACGTGGAGAGCCAAAACGATTAGTGCGGCCGCGAAGATCACCGAGCACGCGACTAGCGATGTCGTCTTCTTCATTTGTGTCTCTCAACTCGCTCCCAACATAACAAATACTGCTAATAAGCTCACGGTCGTGGATGCATCCATTTTTGTGAGAACCTGCCTCTTTATGGGGATGTTTGGTTTGTGGCCACAGTCTGCCACGCCTAAACTTAAGGTCGCCACAAGATCTTTGGCCAGCGTTTGGTTCAGCATCCAGCTTCGGTATGCCACAGCCACGGAATCATCTCGCCACAAATTTTCTTCCCAAAAAGTGTGGCGGACGTTGGCGGACGTTTTTGCCGCCGCAGCCCGTCGTGGCGCGCCGCAACCCACAAAAAATCACTGCAGTAGAAATATCCCGAGGCCCAGTCCACACTCATCCTTCTCCGAGAGAAAATGGCGCTCTCCGCTGCCCCAGTCTGCCGCCTTCGCCGCGCGTAGGGTCCGCTGTCGCTTAGCGTAGGAGCCACGCTCGCCGCATCCAAGGGCCGGCGAGGCCGTCGCCCGTGCTGCCTGCACTGCACCCTGCGTAGGGGCCACTCTTGCTGCGCTGAAGGGCCGCCGCCGCCGCTCCTACTGTGCGTGTCCAAGGGCCATTGCCGCTTGGGTCTTCTTCCACGCAGGTTGAGTTTTCTAGTTTCTCATCTTGTACTACCTCTGTCTGCTAGCTTTTCTGTTCCCCCATCGTTGTACTTGTTAATCTATATTTCTGATTTGTGTAGAAGAAATCACTGAAGCAGCTGAAGATTCATCCATCCCGTGGTGTTGGGTGATGCGTAGCAATCAATCCCTGCAGCTGAAGAAAGTTCAGGCACGGCAACATCTAGGCAGAGAAGATAATTCTATTTTTCCCCTTTGCCAGATTTTTTCTTCTATATTTTTTAATTCCATTATTTATGTATGGACATTTGACATTTTTCTGTGATTAGTAGAATCCAGTAAAAAATTATTGTTCATTCTGCTAACTTTCCATAAGCAAGGGTCGCTACTAATTTCATTTTTTTTTGTGAATGTATGTTTTAGATGGGTCAAAGAAAATTATACTTGCAATATTACTTGGAGTACTGCCATTCTTCCCTTTGAAAACACAAGTAAAAATTGTGATGGTTTGTTGCGCTCTTCATAATTGGATCTTACACTTTGGCTAGGCTAGTTGCTTCTTTTGTAAATAGTTCAAGCGTGGATCAATTTGGCTGGGTTGTACTGATCCATGCTTGGCTAGTTGCTGGTTTTATAATTACTATTGTAATCTGAATCTCCTAGGCTTAAATCTTCTATATATGTTATTCTATGGAAAATGGGTGTGATCTTACTGTGACAATGAGGTTTTTTTCATTTATTTGTGGCCGCAAACCAAACAGATACCACAACATTTTGCCATACTTTTGTGGTAGTAATCCAAACAGCTGCCACACTTATTTTGCCAAATCTTAGTCACTAACCAAACATCCTGTTTTTGCCACAGTTTGTGGCTTGCCACACTTATGGCTGCTACTTAAGAATTAAGATTAGGCATGGCAATGTGTGGCTGGCATCCAGTCGCGCGGCCGGGACACAGCAGCCGCCAGCCAGCGAGCTTTCAGGGCCCACAGCTTGCAGCAAGGTAGGCCTTGTTTAGTTTTCAAAAAAGTTTGTAAAATTTTATATTATATCAAATTTTACGACACATGTATATAGTATTAAATATAAATAAAAATAATTATTTATATATTTTATCTGTAATTTACGAGATAAATTTTTTAAACTTTGTTAATCAATAATTAAATAATATTTATTAAATACAAACAATAATGTTACCGTATCTATTTTATTAAAAAATTTAGAAACTAAACAAAGCCCAAGTGTAAAGTCAGTCCAAGCAAGCTCAACCGATCGTGCGAGAATTTCGTTACGCATGTGACGCGACGCGTGCCACAGCCTTTTCCTTTCGCTGTGAGGCCTTGCTTAGGGTTTAGAGTTTAGTTTACTCTGAAAACTAAAAAGTTTTCAAGATTCCTCGTCACATCAAATCTTGTGGCACATGCATGAAACATTAAATATAGATGAAAATAAAAACTAATTACACAGTTTAGCTGTAAATCACAAGACGAATCTTTTAATCTTAGTTAGTCCATGATTAGATAATATTTAACACAAACAAACGAAAGTACTACAGTACCGAAAATTTTTCAGTTTTCGGAACTAAACAAGAGTGGGAATGGCCGAATGGTTGACTTGACGCCTGGCCGTCGAGCGGCGACGACGAGCTTTTAGGCTCTGATCAAAAAAATTCGGGTTTTACATTAGATATATTGGAAGGATATTGGAAGAGGTTTTTTGAAATTAATAAAAAAACAAATTACATAACTAAGACAAATCTATTAAGCATAATTAATCTATCATTAGCACATGTGGGTTACTATAGCACTTAAGGCTAATCATGGAATAACTAGGTTTAAAAGATTCGTCTCGTGATTTTTAACCAAACTGTGTAATTAGTTTATTTTTTATCTATATTTAATGTTACATGCATGTGTCCAAAAATTCGATGGGATAGATGGAAATTTTTTAGGTGGAAAACTAAACAGCGCCTTAGTGGCCGAGACAGGGCGACGAGACAAAGGCCTGGTTTAGTTACAAAATATTGTCTAATTATAAACTAAGTAGATTTAAAAATTTCGTCTCATAAATTATAAACAAACTGTATAATGAATTATTTTTATTTATATTTAATGTTTCATACATATACTGTAAGATTTGATGTGATGGAAAATTTTAAAAAAATTGTAAAATTTTTAGAAAGCAAACAAAGTCAAAATGTGCAGCTGTCAGGTGTCACTTTCTTGGAGAAAACAGAAAAGCGTGTGGAAAAACAGCGTGAGAGCAAGCTGCGACGACGACGACTACCGACGACATGACGGTTAAGGCGGGGCGAAGTTCCCTGTTCGATTGGAACAATTTTCAAAGCACAGTTTTTTTTTGAGAAAATCAACACATAGTGTGTTTGGAACAAGTAATAATATAAGACCTTGTTTAGTTCACCCTGAAAACCAAAAAGTTTTCAAGATTTCCCGTCACATCGAATCTTGTGGCACATGCATGAAACATTAAATATAGACAAAAATAAAAACTAATTACACAGTTTAGCTGTAAATCACGAGACGAATCTTTTGATCCTAGTTAGTCTATGATTGGATAATATTTATCACAAACAAACGAAAGTGCTACACTACCGAAAACTTTTCACTTTTCGGAACTGGGCCTTGTTTAGTCCGACCTGAAAACCAAAAAGTTTTCAAGATTCTCCGTCACATCGAACCCTGTGGTACATGCATGAAACATTAAATATAGACGAAAACAAAAACTAATTACACAATTTAGCTGGAAATCACGAGACGAATCTTTTGATCCTGGTTAGTTCATGATTGGATAATATTTGTCATAAACAAACGAAAGTGCTACAGTACCGAAAACTTTTCACTTTTCGGAACTAAACAAGGCGTAAGTGTGTTTGCAACAAGCAATAATATACCGGTTCCGGCCCATCCATGGAAAACTTGAGCTTAGGCTTGACGGCCGATATCGCCATATTGGCCTGGGCAAAATATTCAGTCTAAATTTTAGTGTAATCATGAAAATCTTTTGCAAAACTATACTTAATTTTTTTTAAAAAAAAGTAAAATTATGTACACTAATAGTATATATGTAGATGTGCATTATCACAAAATTTGAGCAACTTTCATTTGCATATATGCTAGAGGACAAAAATTCATTTCTATATCCTCACTACTAGATTTATATTAAGGCCTTGTTTAGTTCCGAAAAGTGAAAACTTTTCGGTACTGTAGCACTTTCGTTTGTTTGTGACAAATATTATCCAATCATGGACTAACTAGGATCAAAAGATTCGTCTCGTGATTTACAGCTAAACTGTGTAATTAGTTTTTATTTTCGTGTATATTTAATGTTTCATGCATGTGTTATAAGATTCGATGTGACGGGGAATCTTGAAAATTTTTTGGTTTTCAGAGTGAACTAAACAAGGCCTATGTGTACACACATATGAATCCAGTGGTGGTGGTGCTGCATACCCTCAAGGGCACATTTAACTTTGTGACCATAGTTCTTTCAAAACATTTATGAACATAGAACAACAGCAAAACCTCCTTTCTTTGTTTTTGTTCTGACTTTGGGCATGTTCACGGTTCGTCAACATTGCAGGATCAGAAAAGGCTAGGCTGCACCTATGAGGGTTAAGGGTTCGGTTGCAGTGTTCGATGGCATCCAAAACCAGAAAATTGACAGATCGAACCCAAGACAACGATCTCAAAGAAAGAGGTTGGGAAAGAATGTAGAACGGAAGTTAAGCTGACACAAAATAAAAAAACGAAGGTGTGTAATCTCAGGCAAAGCCGAAAGCAGCCTCCATCGTACAAGTACATAATATGCTCATAGAATAGCACAAAGGTGATGAAGGGGTCATCAACTCATCATCATATCGTTAATCATTATATTGCCGGCGGCGTTTCCTATATATCCTACCAGCTCCGGCCGATCTTGCGGTGGTGCGGCGTTGCCGGCGGCGCTGGTGGCGGCGGGGGAGCACCGGGGTGTCTGCTGCACTCGGGCTCAGGGTCGGGGCACATGTGGTGCACAGTGCCTCCTCGAGGTGACGGCGGCGCCCAGCCGTCATGCCCTCCATCTGGCTGAGCAACTGCACGGTGCACATATCAATGCATTATGGCCTCCATCATCAACAGAAATTCTTAGTGAAGTTACAGTAAGTACTGCTCCTAATTGGACATGATATATACATACAACGTAACATACCGTCGGCCTCCGAGCAGTCGACGATGACGGAACAAGAGACGATGACAGCCAGGATGACCGTCATCACATACACGAAGCGAAGACAAGAACACCTCTTCCTCGTCATGGTGTGGTCAGAAGTGGTGGTGTATAGGTATCAGTATAGCAAGGTATGGATGTGCTGGCAACTCCACCTGTTCAGTTTGCCTTGGTCTGTCTTCTACGACCTACAGTCTCGTCTTTTATATACTACTGATCACTTAGGGCCTTGTTTAGTTCCGAAAAGTAAACTGTGTAATTAGTTTTTGTTTTCGTTTATATTTAATGTTTCATGCATGTGCCACAAGATTCGATGTGACGGAGAATCTTGAAAGCTTTTTGATTTTTAGGGTGAACTAAACAAGGCCTAGGTCTTGTTCAGTTCCCAAAATTTTGAGTTTTTGGCACTATAGCACTTTTGTTTTTATTTAACAAATATTATCCAATTATGAACTAACTAAGCTCAAAAGATTTATCTCGCCATTTACAGGCAAACTGTCTAATTAGTTTTTATTTTCATCTATATTTAATGTTTCATGCATGTGCCACAAGATTCGATGTGACGAGGAATCTTGAAATTTTTTGGAAACTAAACAAGGCCTTAGACTATAATAACTAGTAGATAATAATAAAAAACCCTAGTACATTTAAACATACAGAGTAATAGTACTCTAAACTTTAGTCTGGCTTAAACTATCCAAGGTTAGTACGTTGAGTTGCTTGCGTTTTGCTACTATCTGCTAGCCGTTGATCTTGACCTATTACTCTATTAGATCTTAATAACAAATCACATTGACCCTATCCCCGGAAAGGATGGCCTTCTCCTTATCTGAAATTTTTTTTAGTACCGTAGCATTTTCATTTTTATTTGGTAATTATTATCTAATCATAGACTAAATAGATTTAAAAGATTCGTCTCGTAAATTACAAACAAACTGTATAATTAGTTATTCATTTTATTTATATTTAATGCTACATATATATGCCGTAAGATTGGATGTGTTAAAAAAAATTGGATTTTGAGTGGAACTAAACAAGGCCTTAATTGTTAGTACAATACTTCACTAAACGTAGGAAGCAAGCAGCGAGCGCCAGGACCAGTCAAACACTCAAACCTAATTGTCAAACTTTTGAGAACCAAGTAACCAACCACCCAAAAAAAGCACTGCAATCCCAATCCCTTACTATAGATGCATCTGTCTGCTACGCGACATGTAATGCATCCAGCTTGGTAAGTTTGTTTATATTATTCGCCCCACTAAACTTTTCTTTTTCAGAAAAAAAAACTTTTGATCAGACCAAACCGCGTACATATACAATTGGGGACCGTGATGTGCTCCAGTAGACAACCGTCTCGCCCGTTCATTACAAAATTGTGCCACGTACGGTTGAAAATGTCTAGGCAAGGACACGTCTCCACTGCAACAATTAGTCTTCTTCATTTGGTTAATAAGTTGATAAAAAAATTTAGTTTCGGATACTATAGCATTTTCATTTGTATTGATAAATATAGTCCAATCATGAACTAACTAGGCTTAAAAGATTTATCTCACAAATTACAGGTAAACTATATAATTAGTTTTTATTTTCGTTTATATTTAATGCTTTATATATGGCATAAGATTTAATGTGATGAAGAACTTTGAAATTTTTAAGTACTTTTTGTGAACTAAACAAAGCCTAATTTATGGCAGAAAATATTGTTCACTGATTTCTGTTAAATGGCTGACAAATTCGTTTGATAAGTTTAAGCCAACAATGGAACACATACGCGGAACCGAGAAAACCATTCCTTAATGCCACGACCACGAGCCTACAACGCCCGCCGCAAAGCGCTTCAACACTCTGCTCAGGGCAGTCCCAATGGGACATTAATAGTAGTTTCTATCTATCTTAATTACATTGATAGCTAAGCAAATTGCTGATGTGGCAATCAAATTAATGTGGAGAGAGATCGTAAATCAAAGAAACCGTTTCTTCTCTAAGACTCGGTGTCGACTCGTGAATCAAGACGTCAAGAAACTAGCAAAACACTGTTGGGAGGACTCTACTCGTTTCTATCGTCTTCTTTCTCGATCCTGTGTGCCACCGCCGCCTCGCAAGATCCCCACGCACGCTCTCCACCCGCGCTCACTGCTCCGGCGCTTGGTGGTCCACACTCACTCGCTGCTCCGGCAGCCGGCGCTTGCTGCTCCTCGGTTGTTTGCTGCTCCCTGCTCACACTCGCTGCTCCTGCGCTCGCTGCTCCCCGCTCGCTCGTTGCTCCTGCGCTTGCTGCTCCGACGCTCGCTACCGCTGCGCTTGCTGCTCCTCGCTCGTTGCCGCCGTGCTCGTTGCCGCCGCATGCGTCCGCAATATGCTAGTTGCTTTCACTTTTTCCTGACGCAGACCTTGGCTTTCTCTTTTACTGGAGCAAAAGGACTCCATTACTGGTGTTGGTGTGAAACACTATATTTTGCTACACGCTGCTGAGTGTCACAAAGAGATAGTACAGTTACTTGCCACAGCCTTTCTTATCTACCTTGCATTTATGTTTTTCTTTATATAAATACTGCTATAGAAACTATAGGTTGTGAGATATAGTTTCTATAAAGTATTAATTACTTTTTCTTCTCTTGGAAACTATGTCTACAAACTAACTATTGGACTGCCCTAACAGCCTCAGCAAGACCTGCGGACAGGTCCGGCGCCGGATGGTGGACACCGTCGTCGCCGACATGTACGTATGCCTGGCGGCCAACTACACAATGCACGATACGCTAAGGCCCTGTTTAGTTCCCTACCCAAAATTTTTTCATCCATCCCATCGAATCTTTGGACACATGCATGGAACATTAAATGTAGATAAAAAAATAAACTAATTACACAATTTAGTTAAGAATCGCGAGACGAATCTTTTAAGCCTAGTTACTCCATGATTAGCCTTAAGTGCTACAGTAACCCACATATGCTAATGACAGATTAATTATGCTTAATAAATTTGTCTTGCAGTTTCCTGACGAGCTATGTAATTTGTTTTTTTATTAGTTTCTAAAAACCTCTCCCGACATCCTTCCGACACATCCGATGTGACACCCAAAAAATTTTCGTTCACAATCTAAACAGGCCCTAATTTTTCAGCCAACCACACAATGAAAAGGCGACGTACGGAGGCATCAGAGCATTAATTGACAGAACCCAAGACAACGATCTGAGAGAAATAGGGTGGGAAAGTTTGAAGTTCGGCAATTAAGCTGATACTAAAGCGAAGGTGTGTCTTAGGCAAAGCCGAAAGAGGTAAGCAGCATCGATCGTATTAAGGTCTCAGTGGAGTTTCACATCACTGTTTTGTTCTAAGACTCCTAATTTCTAAGACTCCTAATTTCATCCTATGAAACTTTTTGTCTTATCTCTCTATGTTGCATCAATTTATTTAATGTCTATGAAACTATCATGAATCTTCATTGAGACTGGCCTAATTCACTACTAAAAAAACTTAACCGAGGCGGATATTTTTTATTATCCAAGGCGGTCAAAGACTCCCAAGCTTGTTCTTGAGCCCACTAGCGAGCTCGTTCCTAAGCCCACTAGCTAGATCTGGTGACGCAAGACGCTGTCGTCAGCTCCATGCTGGCCTCCTCCTCACCTCCTTGCCAGATCCACTGGCCCCTGCTCCCCACCTGTTGGTCGCCTCTACGCCAAGCTCCTCCTCACCTTCATGCCAGATCTGGATGCCGCTTGTTAGGGAAGAGGGAGAGGGAGGGGTGCTACTTGTCGGCTCTAGATCTGCAAAGAGAGAGGGAACATGGAAGAGTGAGAAGATAAAGAGAGGAAGATAGGGAGTTGACTACCTCGAGTGCCGCCCAACCTCGCGATTGCCCGTCCCCGCGCTGCCTCACCGGCCATGACCATCTGGCCCCTCGCCACCGTGTCACCCGGTCGCGACCGCCTAGCCCCGCGTAGCCGTGTCGCCCGGCCGCATCCGACTGGCCTTGCGCGCGCCAGGCCACCTTGCGCCAGAGAGGAAGAGGCGGGAGGAGCCGTTAAGGGAGGGCGGAAGGGAGGAAGAGGTAGAGGGAGAGGCAAGTGAGGTAGATGGCGGGTCGAGTGAGGTGAGGAAGGGGCGTAGTGCGGGATGGGGAGGGCGAGGTGAGGCGAGCGCGACTCGGAGTTGGGGGGAATGGCTCGGGAGTGGCAATAATAAAACCCTACAGTCCAATATATATATAGTCAACATGTATTGGACCAAGATGAGCTGCCTGATGGGCCATTATTTACGGAGGCGGACCTCGCAACATAACCAACTTCAAAAATAGATTTATGGAAGCGGTTGTATAAGATGACCATCTTATAAAATAAACTAATTTTGGAGGCGCTTGTCTTAATACGACCGTCTCGGTAAATCGATTTTGTGAGGTGGTTGTTTGTGACCGTCATGGTTAATAAAAGATGACCTAATCGATTAATCTCAGACATTAACCGAGGCGGTTGAATTGCTTGCCCACCTCCGAGCCCTTTTTTGAAATGTCTCACAATAGTTTTTCTTAGTAGTGATTCTAAAAATAATTGAAATATAGTGTTTTATGGTCCGCGTTCTTTCCCATATTTATATGAATTAAGTGTTCGGACATGATGCAGAGTCCGATCCCAGACGAATTGAATATGTGATATGATCATTGATAAATTTTTAAATCTCATGTATCCGTTCGAATTAAAATAACATGTATAGTACAGAGTTAGAATTTCAGATAAATTGAAATGCATGAAATGATCGCTAAATAGATTTTTGAAGCCGCAAGTCATCTGGTTTTGTTTCTTTTTGAAGCAGCAAGTCATCTAGTTAATCACACAAGATGAAGGGTTGCATCACATGGGCTATGTTTGTATTATAGTATTGGACTGTTCTTTGCAGTCTGCACCTATGGGCCGGGAGCTGGTGCAACCAAGCATCTCTTTTTGAGACGAAGGCCCGCCCAATCATGGGCCACTCAATAGTCTTTCCACTTTTATTTAATTTTTTTAGATCCGTTTACCTTTTTTGCAAAATAATTGGTCAAATAAAAATTGACCAATTACCATGATGAGATTTAGAGGGTGTTTAGGACTGCTCCGCTCCACGTTTTTCAGCCAAACGGTTTCAGCTCCATGCACTCAGTTCGAGGAAAAAGGGTGGAGTTGTGAGAGCACCTAAAGAGGTACTCCACAAACTCCAGTTTTTTGTGAAGCTGCTCCATGGTGGAGTTTATGGAGCAGAGTTTGTAGAGCAGTCCCAAACACCCCCTTAGAGATATCCATTTCGACCAGCGACCTATCTCTTTCCTGTGCAGCACATCTAATAAGAAATAATAACTTTTCCATATGAATTAGGATAGAGATAAATTTATATGTAATAAAAATTATAAAGCTCAATGAGAAAGTGGTGGTAGTCTACTTTCTTGAGTGCTATACAATTTTCATATAAAATTTATCTTCATCTAAGTCTATATGAAAAGTTACGGTTTTCCAAAAAAAAATGCTATGTAGAACCGGGATATCTCGTCTTTTGAAATGGCGAGATTAAAGTGTCGTCAATCCAGTTGGTAGGACAATTGTATTTTTGCTAAAAAAGAATAAAAAACTGCCATAAAAGATTTTATTTAATAACTGGCTTTAGTTCTAAGCTGATTTTAACATGGTCTTTATCATATTTGCTTGTCGTAATAAATCAGTAAACAGTACTTTCAGCCATTATCAAAATTCTTTGGCGGATCCTTCATTTGCTGACTATAGTTACGTGTCTCAGCCTATACCATCCAAACTCAATTCATGGTGGGACGTACTCCTACACATGCACAAATTGAAGTACAGTACACAACACGATAAGCGGTGAAGCATCGTCAATGCATCACCAGTTCACCACCAATAATATACTCTACGATCAATTGATGCCACTACCCGCCGATCTTCCGGTGCGGTGCGAAAGCCGGTGCAGCTGTGGCGGTGACGGGACATCCTATTCCTCTACACACCGGCGCTGGCGGGACATCACATGCGTGCATGGTGCCACCTTGTGGCGCCGGCGGCGCCTCTCCCTGATGGCCTCCGTCCAGATGAGCTGCAGTTGCATCGGCAAGCATGGGTTTTCCATCGTCAATTTGTCATCATCAACAACTTCTAATAAATTTCATAGCTAAAGCCTTGTTTGGTTGGGCATAGTAAACTTTACCACATATCACATCGAATATATAGACATATACATAGAGTACTAAATATATATTATTTATAAAACTAAAAACACGGCTAGAAGTAATTTTATTTGTGAGACAAATCTTTTGAGTCTAATTAGTCCATGATTGGAAACTAATTGTAAAATAAAACGAAAATGCTACAGTATTTGTTAAACTTTAACAACCCCAAAGATCGAGCTCATCTGTTTAGTTCTTAGAAATTCTGCAAAAAATTTTAAGATTCTCCGTCACATCAAATTTTATGACACATGATGAAGTATTAAATATAGATAAAAATAACTAATTACACAGTTTACATGTAATTTGTGAGATGAATCTTTTGAGCATAGTTAATCCATAATCAGAAAATAATTGTCAAATACAAACGAAAGTGATACAATAGTCATTTTATATTTTTTTTTTGTTACTAAACAGTTTGAATATAGAAGAGCAGCAAAGTAATCATTGCGTACCAGAGGCTGATTGGGCGTCCGACGAGCAGCGGATGAAGGAGCAAGACATGGCGATGGCCAGTGTCATCGCTACCGCGTAGTACGTCACTGGTAACGAAGAGAGGCAACGAGACAACTTCTTCATGGTTCAAAGTAACCAAAATATCAGGAGCCCAGGGGAGTTTGGAATTGGATGGTAGGGGCTCCTTCTCTTCGGCTTCTCCTGCCTATTAATAAGACCTTGGGAGTACCGGAGCAACTCAACTCCAATAATGGACGATGGACGACCACCGGAGATCGAGAGTAAATGCAGTCAAAGGATGTGAGTGTTGTTTATTTGGCTGATAAGTTATAGTTGAAAGTATAATTCTAATTTATTGTAAGAGAAAAATATTATTAAATGAATGTCATATTCGATAGATAACTCAATAGAAAGACTGGTTGATTCAGCCTTCGGCATGCAGCCAGGCAGACAACTAACCTGCTGCTACCTGGTACTCTTCCACTATTCCACTGTCGATCACAAGTTGTTGTTATTGACTTGTCACTCACAATGCAGACTCTATCATAGAGTCTAAAATTATTTATTACCTCGAACGATGTGGATTTGGAGTCTAAATAAGACTTGGAGTCTTATTTTTTCTACCTCTTTCTTCAATAAATATGCTGCCACATCAGCAAAATACCATAAATAATATGTAATTAAGTGTCTTGGACTCTGTGATAGAGTCTTGCATTGTGAGTGCAATAATTATTTACTTTAATTACTGGTATGTTTAATTGCGAACTCATGATATCTAAACGTTGTCAAAAATTAAAGTAAATAATTGTTGTTCGTCAGGCCTTGTTTAGTTTCGAAAAAATTCCAAAATTCGCTATTGTAGCACTTTCGTTTTTATTTGTCCAATCATGAACTAACTAGGATCAAAAGATTCGTCTCACGATTTACAGACAAACTGTGTAATTAGTTGTTGTTTTCGTCTATATTTAATTCTTTATGCATGTGCTGGAAGATTCGATGTGACGAAGAATCTTGAAAATTTTTTAGATTTCGGGGTGAACTAAACAAGGCCGCACTGGAGCAGTACAAAGTGTACAGTAGATTGATATTGATGGTCTCCGCTACCATTCGAAGCAAGTCTAGTCAATGCACACATCCGGCCACGGCCAGCCCAAGTTTTTGACTCTTTCGCTCGTCGTCTGGCACTAATTGGCGTGGTCGCCTTCTGAACTATAACGCCTTGTCTAGTTCACTCAAAAAAAAATTCAAGTTCTTATTACATTGAATCTTGCTGTACATGTATAGAGAATTAAATATAAATAAAAATAAAAAAATTATTTATACAGTTTGTCTGTAAATTGTAAGATAAATCTTTTGAGTCCAGTTAGTCCAAAATTAGACAATAATTACCAAATAAAAACGAAAGTGATACATTACCCAAAACCAAAAAAATTTCGAAACTTTCATGCAGCTCAGGGCATGATGGCTCGGCCTAAAACATTGTATTTTAGCTTGATACAAGCACGGCAAGGCCGGGTGAGGAGCGGACTTGGGCTGTCTTGGCCCGATACCCTAGAGGTGCGCAAGGACGTAGGCGCGCAGCCCCCTCAAAGCAGCCCCACACTCTTGGTCACGGCCTCACGGGTCACTCAGCTCTCCTCTCCTCCTTCCCACTCCTCTTCTCACCTCGCATACACAGGGTCGCAGGCTTGCAGCTTGAGCTTCCCTCTCGCGGCCTCGCCCCTTCCCCACGCGCAGCGGCGTCTCCCTCGTGCACGACCGTCTTAATCCCGCATGTGGCATCCTAGTTAGATTCGAGTAGCAACGGGTAGATTCAAGGGAGCCAACAACTGCATCCTATCCCTCCTCTATGCCTCGCCACGCGACACCACCTCTAGGGTGAGCGCGCCATCGGCCGGATCTGCCTCGGGGTGAGCGTGTCGGCGGCCGCTGCCGCCTCCCGTTGCCGCCCTGCTTCTTGCTCTCTCCTTTCCTCTCTGTGTGGGTCTCGGGCCAGCTTATCTTATTTAATTTTTTTTATACAAAAAATAAAATAAATAAATCATTATAAAAATATATCTAACAATAAAATAAGTCATGAAAAATAAATAATATAAATTAATTTTTTAAATAAGACGAACGGTTAAACAAGAATCATAAAAGTCAAAGAAATACAATTACTTGTGGAGTACATCTAAAAACCAAAAAAAAATCAAGATTTTTTGTCACATTAAATCTTATAGCTTGTCACATCAAATCTTATAGCACATGTATAAAGTAATAAATATAGACGAAATCTATCATTAGCACATGTAAGTTACTGTAGCGCTTAAGGCTAGTTATAGACTAACTAGGCTTAAAAGATTCATGTCGTGATTTTCAACTAAACTATATAATTAGGCCTTGTTTAGTTCACCCAAAAATCAACAACTTTTCAAGATTCCCTGTCACATCGAATCTCATGAAGCATTAAATATAGTCGAAACCAAAACTAACTAAACAGTTTGTATAATCGCGAGATAAATCTTTTGAGTTTAATTAATCCATGATTGGATAATATTTATCAAATAAAAACGAAATGCTACAGTACCCAAAACTAAAAGAAATAAAAACTAGACAAGACCTAAGTTTATTTTTTATCTATATTTAATACTCAGAAAAAAGGAGTTAAAGACATTAGCAGAATTAAGAAACTGGCGTTAAATAAAAGGAAAAAACGAACAAGAGGGCACGGGGTTTCGAACGCCGGTGTCGAGCGTGGAGAGACTCCCTAGAACCTGGGAATCAAAGGCGCGCTGCGAAAAGCTGGGAATGGGAACCGGTAAAAGGCAGCCACATTGACAAGTGCGAATTGTAAAGTGCGAGCGACGGTGACTAAGAGCATCTCCAACGACTTGTTAAAATTCACTTATCAAATCTTGAGTTATAGCAACTTGCTAATTTGTTTAGCAAAAGAAAAAAGGATGTGTCTCCAATAAGTTGCTATTCTCACTTGGTAAAAATAGAGGATGACAGATGGGACCCGCTCACTTGGTAAAAGAATATATGTCTCCAACAAGTTGCGCTCGGGATAGAAATTTGGGATAGCAACTTGACAAATCTCGACAGTAGAAACCTCTGGATAGCAACTTGGGAAATTTAGCAAGTTGAGATAAGGAGTTGTTGGAGGAAGATTTTTATGTTTTTAGCAAATTTAGTAGGATAGTATGTTGAAATACCAAGTTGTTGGAGATGCTCTAAGTGATGTTTGGTTGCTAACCATAGTTTACCATAACTAACTTTTGACAAGTGTGGCAAGCTATAAAAAATATGGCTAACAAATTAGTTGCCAAACTTTATCATGGCTAAAGAAATCTAGCCACACTTTGTAACTATGTGACATGTGGAGCCCAAAAGGATCATGCCTAAACTTAATTGTCAACCAAACACTTGTCAACTTGGTCAAACTTGCCTAAAATAAAGTGTGACAAACTGTGGCTAGCAACCAAACAACTACGCGCGCATGCCGTTGCGGTGATGTTCATTCGTGGAGGAGGCTTCGGCGTGGGCGTGTGAGATGGGAGGAATGAGGAGGTTGACACACCCGATCTTGGTCATTGGATTTGAGTAAGCAAGGAGAGAGAAAGTTTGAACTAAATCTAGACAATTTATTTTAATGATATTAGATTGTTTTTTTAGGTACACTTTCTGAGTGGATAGAGGGGAAAGTTTTTAGCGGGGGCATAATCTTTTAAAACTAGTTAGTCTATAATTATATAATAATTACGAAATAAAAATAAAAATATTATAATATCCAAAACAAAAAAAATTAAGAACTAAACAAGGCCTTTTTCGAGGCCCCGCCGCGACCAAACTGCCCCTGGTGCCCAAGCGACCGGGGCCTTGTCTATATGCCAAAAGTTTTTGCAAATTTTTTCAGGATTTTCAATACATTAAATCTCATAGTATATATATAGGCATTTAAATGATATATATATATAATTAATTAATAGTATAGTTTGCTTCTAATCTACGAGGCAAATCTTTTAAGTTTAGTTATTTTATAATCAGACAATATTTATAAACCAAAATACTACCGTATCCATTTTGTAAAAATAGGCCTTGTTTAGTTATAAACTTTTTTGCAAAATGAACATTGTACTATTTTGTTTGTATTTGATAAATTGTACAATCATGGACTAACTAGGTTCAACAGATCTGTCTCGTAAATTACAAGTAAATTACGCAATAAATTACTTTTATCTATATTTAATACTTCATGCATATGCTGCAAGTTTTGATGTAACGAAGAATCTTGAAAAAAATTATAAATTTTTTAGGAACTAAACATGGCCTTAGTTAACTAGGTAAAAGGTTTTTTCTGGTATTGTAGCACTTTCGTTTGTATTTGACAACTATTATCCAACTATTGACTAAATAGGCTCAAAAGATTGTGAAACATGTATGTACCACAAGAATTGATGTGATTTGGAATCTTAAAAAATTTGAAAAATACCTTGTTTAGTTTCATCCAAAACCTAAAAACTTTTTAAGATTCTTTGTCACATCGAATTTTATAACACATGCATAGAGCATTAAATATAAATAAAAAATAATTAATTGTATGAGACAAATCTTTTGAACCTAGTTATCTGTAATTGAATAATAATTGTCAAATATAAATAAAAATGTTAATCCAAAAAGTTTTTTATATCTAAACGAGACCTAACTTTGTTTATTTATCAAAAATTTCCAAGATTCAACGTCACATTGTATATTTGCATGCATACATAGAGAATTAAATATAGATAAAAATAACTAATTATATAGTTTACCTGTAATTTATAAAATAAATTTTTTAAACCTAGTTAATCTATAATTAAATAATAATTACAGTTAAACTGTGTAATTAGTTTTTATTTATATTTATATTTAATGTTTCATACATATGACGAAAGATTTGATGTGACAGCAAAATTTTAAAAACTTTTTAGTTTTCTATCGGATGTGATCGTCCTGAAATTTTACATCCGCCGGTAATTATGGAAACTCGTGAAATTATGTACGGTGTAATTAGTTTTCTCTGTCCGAACCGTGAAAGAGGCTGTCCAGCCATGGAAACTCGTCGCGTCTGCCAACCACGCTATATGACGGGACGGGACGGCTCGCTCGGGAGACGATCGATGGACTGCAGGCACATGAACGTGACATGTGACAGCGTGGTCAGTACTACTGGCGCAAGCAAAACGGCGGTTGTCTGCCACCCGGCGCGGCAGCCATGCATGAGCCAGTGGGTCCCCGGGAGCAATAGTTTCTTTTTTTTTAGACAAGAAGAGCAATAGTTTCTTTGGCTCCAGGCCGTTTCACACGGAGCTAAGGTACAGCCTGCTGGACGATTTGCTGGCTGGAGAGCAATAGTTTCTTTTGAGTTTTTGAATATTTTTGAGTTTTGAACACGGAGCAATAGTTTCATTTGAGTTTTGAATATTTTTTCCGTCACGTCAAATCATATATGAAACATTAAATATAAATAAAAATAATAACTAATTGCATTATTCGTCACTAGTTTATGAGATAAGTTTTTTAAACCTAATTAATTCATAATTAGACAAAATTATCAAATACAAATAAAAGTGATACAATAGCCAAAAACCTAATATTTACACCAAATAGGCAATCGGCTAAAATAAATTCCTAAATGGTTTATTTTTCTTAGAATAATAATGAAGATGGTATCGTTAGGTTAGAGGTGTGAAAGTTTAATAGATATTGTAGTTTTTTTGTTTTATTTGATAATTAGTATCTAATTCTGAACTAATTAGGCTGAAAAAATTTGTCTCGTAAATTAGTTTATATTTAGTACTCCATACATATGTCCAAACATTCGATAATGACAGGTGATAAAAAAAAAATCAGAAAGAACCAAACAGGGCATGTGGAAACTCCATAGGACCTAAATTCGCCTAGGGTTCAATGGTGGAGGTAGATTATTATCCAAATTGGTTTATGGTCTAGGTCAAATTTCTAGTGTGGTTATGGAAACTCCATCTCACCTAAATCTGCCCCGGGTTTAACGGTGGAGGTAGATTATTATGTCAATCGGTGTTCGAGGTCGTTTTGCCTAAAATTTTTCAAGATTTTTCGTCACGTCAAATTTTGCGGCACATGTATGGAGTATTAAATATAGATAAAAAAGATAACTAATTGCACAACTTATCTATAATTTACGAGACGAATCTTTTGAGCCTAGTTAGTCCATGAATGGATAATATTTGTCAAATAAAAACGAAAATTCTACATTAGCAAAATCTAATAATTTTCGCAAACTAAACAAGGCGTGAGATCAGATCTCTAGCGCGGGGATGTGGAAACTCCATCATACTTAAAATGGCTTCGCTATAAACCATAGTGTAATCATCAAATTATCCAAATGCAGAAAACTGTAGCACAGAATAAGGAGGGCCATATTTCCCCTTAGGTGCCATTTGAATCCCAAGGGATTCTAAGAATCTTGATAGAAAAACAACCCGATAATTTTATTGGATTTCGAGATTCAAATTATAAGAGTTAAAATCTCTCTAAATTCTATGGGAAAAATCCCAACAGTTCTATTAGATTTGAGATTCTAAAATTGTGTGTGTTAAAATCTTTCTAAATCCCAGGAGATTCTTAGAATCTAGATAAAAGGAATCACTATGTTTCGAGATTCTAAAATTTCTTGAGTCCTACTAGCCTTTTTTATTTGTCAATTTTGTGTTTAGCTACTGTAGAATTTTATTTATATTAGATAATTATTATCCAATCATAGACTAACTAGGTTTAAAAAATTCACCTCGTAAATTACAAACAAACTGTGTAATTACTTATTTTTTATCTATATTTAATATCTTATACATATGTCTAAAGGTTTGATGTGACAAAAAATTTAAAAAAACTTTTGGAAATTTTTTGGGGACTACATGCCAAAATCTTTGTGAACGGGCTCTCTGGACGAGTCTACTGATGTCTCCAAGTGAAGAGTCTGTTCTCATGTTTGAAAAATTATGAGCGAAAATATTATTCGCTAAACTAGGTTTAGTTTAGTTTCTAAAAATTTTCAAGATTTATTGTCACATCAAATCTTTAAACGAATATATGAAGTACTTGCATAGTTTACATATAATTTGCGAGATAAATTTTTTAAGCTAGTATAACCAAAGCCAATTATTATAAGACAAAAACACAGATAGAAAAAGAATGACTTATAAGACATACTAACGGCAGTTGTGTTCTTTTTTGCGAAAATCAGTTCTCTGTTTTTTTTTGTAATATGAATTGTAGCTAGTATCCCCTGCATATGACAGTACCGCATTTGCTTTCTTAAAAACAAATTTTAAAAATTCGCTTAAAATCTCTATAATCTAGGCCGTTTGCATAAAATACTAGGATTGTTGGACTTTTTCTATTCGGGATTTAAACGGCCCTTGAAGTTGTTCATTACTCCGTACATGTCATTACAGATAGACAGCAAGCATACGGCGAAGACAAACACACAAATCCAGATTAGGGAGCCCATCACCCAAAGTACGTACTCCTCTTCACTACTAGCAGGCATCCCAGTGCAGCAAAAGCATGCCTGATACGACTAGGAAGTAGAAATGCTCATACTAGTGGTAATAAGTAAACCATGGCCACCAACGAAGAACAACTAATAACCCCATTAGAAGCTAATATCACCACGCAACAGCGAACAGCGAGAGCGCAACTGGTGGCATCCCGCCCCGGGTGAGATGAACGGAATCAGCGGCAGCAAGGCCCTGTCAACCGATTCGAACGCTGACGGAGACACTAGCGGAAGGCCCCCAGTACGCATCCGGCACGAAGAGGAACTTGTTGGCCTCGAAGCCCTCGAGCTCGCGGATGCACGACGCCGTCCCCAGCAGCGAGAGCGCGCCTTCTCCATCGGAGCCGCGCACCTCCATCTTGTACCTGACGTCGACGTTCCCTTCCGGGCGCGGGCCGAGGCAGACCAGGTACAGGGAGCGCCCCGGCGCCAGCGTACAGACCCATGTTCATGCCGCGGTAGCTGCAGCCGTCGACGGGGCATCCGTACGGCGCGTGGCGGCAGGACTCCTCGTGCGCCCGCTTCTGGACGAACTTGATGATCTCCGCACAGCCGTAGTTGCTGAACTTGCAAAGCGTGTTCATCTCGGCGAGCATGTTCTCCACCGGGCGGCACCGGACGCGGCCGATTGCCTCCCCACAGCACCAGCACTTCTTGTTTATGCGCACGCAACATTCTGCGCACGCGGCATGTCCATTGATACACTGAAAAACAACACGGTAGGACAATACATATATAAAAAAAATATCAAAATAAATCCGCACAAAGAAGCTTGCTGAAGTAGTAGAGTAGTAGGAGTATTTTAACAGTTTAAGAGCACTTGCCATGAACACTTCAGCCTCAAAAGGCATAAAACAGATGCCGCAGTCTAACGACTTGGCGTCCGAATCCAGCCATACATGTCTGTCTTCCTCCTCACGGACCTCACCCTTCTTGTCTGTACATGGCCTTTTTCTTGGTGACTGCCTCGCCGGCGGCGCCTTTGCGCCATCTTTCTCCGTGGCCTTCTTAGCGTTCCTCTTCATCTCGGCCTGATCTGGGGACTGGAGATAATAACGACATCAGCAAATGGATCACTCAACAGTCAACATACAAGCCACAGGTATTCCTATTCACATCTCGAGCAGCACATACATCAATGATCAGTGAAGGTTGGAGGAGGAATGGACCTACTACACCTTTGCTCAATGCCGACTGTGGGACTACAAACTGTTTGGGGAGTACTAGTGGCGCCGAGGAGCTGCGGATCTGTAGACTACTAGTAGCTCGGAAGAGAATGGCCGCCCCAGTGGGGAGTCATATATTTTGGGCGAGTGGCTACTGTTCAGGAGCATGGAGTGGACCGTCACTGCTACTGTTTAGGCCTTGTTTACTTCACTCCCAAAACCCAAAAGATTTCAAGATTTCCCGTCATATCGAATCTTTCAGCACATACATGAAGCATTAAATATAAACGAAAATAAAAATTAATTGCATAATTTACCTGTAAATCACGAGATGAATCTTTTGATCCTAGTTAGTCCATAATTGGACAATATTTGCCACAAACAAACGAAAGTGCTACAGTAGCGAAATCTAAAATCTTTATGCATCTAAACAAGGCCTTGTTTAGTTCCGAAAACTTTTTGATTTTCGAAACTGTAGCACTTTCGTTTGTTTATGACAAACATTATCCAATTATGGAGTAATTAGGCTTAAAAGATTCGTCTCGCGATTTACAGTTAAACTGTGTAATTAATTTTTATTTTCATCTATATTTAGTGTCTCATGCATGTGCCGTAAGATTTGATGTTACGTGGAATCTTGAAAAGTTTTTGGTTTTTGGGGAGAACTAAACAAAGCCTTAGTTAAAAAAATTCAAGATTCCCTATCACATCGAATTTTGCGTCAGTATTAAATTTTGATGAAAACAAAAACTAATTACACAGTTTACCTGTAAATCGCGATGAACTTTTGAAGCTCACCAACAATCCGGTTAAACACTCAAGAACAAAGCATATAGATGTCTGCCATCATTTCATAAGAGATTATCAACAAAAAGGGGACATTTGCATTGAGAGTATAGGCACCGATGATCAACTTGCCGACATATTCACCAAGCCACTTGATAAAAAGAGGTTTTGCAAGTTAAGAAATAAACTGAACATACTTGACTTCTCAAATATGTGTTGATGCACCCCCATTACATGACATGTCTCTCCTTGGAGCAAAACAAGGTAAAATTGTTTGACATATCATCCATCCTATGCTAAGGACTTGTTTAGTGCATCTAGTCATTCCTTATATGTCTTAAGATCATTTATGAAAAACAAATGAATTCGATACTTGTAAGGTACCACTATTGCTTCTATGCTTGACTTAATCTAGTGGTAGCATATGTCATGTTTTTGGGCTTGCAATCCTAGTGTTTGATCTAGAATATAAGCTATCAGTGTTTAACTCAACATGGTACAAGATAACCCTTATTTTGAGGTGTGAAAATGCTTGTCATTGGATCAAACCGAGTTAAATATCTTAGGCAAATAATCTAGATTGGACTAATTTGAGAAGATGATCTGACTTCGCATGGTTTCACACTAACCTATCTAAAATTTGAGCTCACCTTTGTGGTCATTGATGACAAAGGAGGAGAGAAATTTCCCAGAGATTTAAGATAGTGGAGTAACAAAATTTTGAAGCACACAAGTAGGGGGAGAAAGCTCATAAACTTATATGTTGCATTTGAATGTGCATCATATATGTATGCTTGCATTTGCATTAGTTTTAGAAGTTTTCTCTTCAATACCTTACTTGTGTGGTGTATGCTAGTTGTAGGTTTGATTGATGAAATGAAGAACTAGTATGCATAGGTAGTGTAACTAGACTTTTAGTTGTTTCACAAGTGGTACTAGAACCTTGTTTGTAATGTTGATCTTATGGGGTGTTCTAGTTTTGTGATTGTCTAGTTACTAATGGTGCTAAGAATGGTATATATTGGCAACTCCGATTGGTATCACGCTTCAAAGGTCTATTCTTTGCACTTTAGCATCATTTGGTAGAAATTGACTCTTATATTTTCTGTAAAAGCATATGTGCAAGCTCTCGAAATCCAAACTCTTAGCACATATGTAGAAGGAGCAATTGCTACCAATTTGGGTTTATGAAACTTATCCATAACCTTTGCACACAGTGGCGGATCCAGAAACAAAGCATAGGGGGTGCTAAATAAGAGAGGCTAATGGACTGAATCTCTATCGTGGGGGGCTAATGGGCCTGATAGCCTTTTTATGTGTTTTTTTGAAACAATTCTCCAATGCTATTGAGCTTCGCCCCGTGCTACAGCCCGGGCAGCACGGGCCGTACATCCGCCCCTGTTTGCACATGGTAAAATGCTTGGGCAAGCAACATGAATCCAAGAAAATTTTATTAAAAATATTTGTAAAAAGGGTTGTCATCAATTACCAAAAGGGGAGAGATTGAAAGCCCTAGTTTGGTTTTGGATAATTGATGAAACCCTAGTACTAACCTCTATACAAGTGTGTGTAGACTTAATGAGGTTGGTATATGCCAAGTGATGAAGCAAGCGATGATCATAGTGATGATGGTGATAACCACAAGATGATAAAGTGCTCAACTTGGAAAAGAAGAAAGAGAAAAATAAAACCCTATAGAGTTCAAGGCAAAGGTATTGCTTAGGGTTTTGGTTTTGGTGATCAAAACACCATAGAGGGTGTGATCACATTTAGGATAGATAGCCGTACTATAAAGAGGGGAATTATTTGGCTAAACGGTTATCAAGTGCCACTAGGTGTCATTGTTCATGAGCATGCATTTAGAACCTAGTCAGCTAACTTAACTCCTTCGAAGAAAATGATTGTGAAAATGCTAACACACGTGCACTTGTTGGTACACACTTGGTGGTGTTAGCACACTATGAGAAGGAGGTTGAGGTTGAAGGGTAGAGAGGGGTTTCGGTTCCTCTCTCCCTCCCGCCGAGCTTGCGTGAGTATTTCTTAGTGAGACACACTCACCGGACGCAGTGCACAAAGGCACCGGACGAGTCCGGTGCATTGTCGGTGTCTCACCAGAAAGTGCAGAGCGCACCGGACGCTCTGCACCGGACGCATGAGATCTACTGTGTGCGCGTCCGGTGCTTGTTAGGGTCGGTGTGCTAGACTACGTATTTCCTCTGACAGGGCACCGGACACACCGGAGTGAGTCCGGTGCTCCGCGTTCGGTGTACGAACCGTTTGTGATCCTCCCTGCGTATGAGACCGGCTTCCGGTGCTCAGCGTCCGGTGATCCCGTGTATTTGCAGACCTCTTTGGGCACGTGGCCGGTGTGCACCAGACGCGTCCGGTGCCAACTTGACCGCGTCCGATGCTCTGCATGTGACCGTTAGAGATCGACACGCGAAAGTGGAAAGGACGACCCGTGGCAGTTTTTAGGGCACCGGACAAAGGGTTTGAATGAATATCAGGATACCAAGTTTACTAGAAGCTGAACTAGAGAACTAACTTAACTAACCTTTTACCGTGTGTTTGGTTGGAGAGTGGGGCGAGCTGGGTCGGAGCGAACTCGTTTCCGTGGCGGTTTGGTTGGAGGATGGCTGTTTGGTTGGAGGATGGGAGGGTTGGGTTGGCTCCAGAGTGGAATATTCCTCTTAGATGCGGGTTGGACTCGCCCGTTAAAATCTGGCGGACGGAGCCGCTCCAACCGGGTTGATGTTCACCAAACACTAAATTCCTTAAACCAAACAGTGAACGGAGCCGCTCCGTCCCCAATCCTTCGACCAAACACTAAAATGGGTTGGGTCTGTCCCTAAAATCGAAGTGCAACCAAACACTCTTTTGGGTTGGCTCTGTCCATAAAAACTGGGCTAGATCCAATCCAACCCACCCAACCCCCAACCAAACACACGGTTAGTAAGTTACTACTTTGGTCATCCCACGTTAATGTGTTATACTCAAACGAACTTTAAATATTAAAGAAAAATCTTATATGTAGGACGATACTTCCAACACACTCACGACGTTTCAACGTAGCCAATACAAGATGTGGTACAATGAGTAGTTATAATGAACACGGTTGTTAGAGCAATTCTAAGAGCTTAGCTAAAATTGGTAACCAAATTGTATTGTTAGCCATTTTGTCAAGTAGAAAACTTTTTAAAAAAGAAGAGGTGTACAACAGGCTTCCTATTTTACAAAATCAGATAGCTAGTGTTAGTGATTGACTATATATGAACAGCGAAAATCAATGAATAACCAATTCTATTTTATAAAATCAGATAGCACATCTGTTAGAGCCTATTTTTTGCTATGCAAAGTCTAAAATAGGCTCCACAACAAGAACAGTCAGACTGTTGGAGTTGCTCTTAAGGTATAAAATGGATTGTTTCAATTCCATATCATATCGAAATACTTGGTCAACAATGATAATTGAGTATTAATATGAACATTCAGAAGAAAAATTATCATGATATTATTTTGTTTTCGTGCAACGCACGGGCATGATTCTAGTTGATTAAAATATACTTATATTTTTTATATTTTAAGATATTTTTTCTAAAGTTAAATATCTCTTAAAGCACATAGAGATATTTTTATGAGCCGTAGATATTTTTTTTGGATCATATTGCATCTCAATCTATATGTAGAATATTATTTTTGATTTTTTTTAAACACACAGGGGCATTTTTCTGTGTCTCAAAAACCTTATCAAGTGTTTACCCTTTTTTTTTACTAAAAGGGACAAAGGTACATTAGAATACTCTAAACTAGTATAGGAAGGTAATTTGAACGTTTTAAGAATTCATGAAGTAAGATTTGTCTGGTTCTAAAATTGGAAGAGAAAAACAGACAATAAGTGAGTGTTTTGCATTACTCCACAAATTCTACTCCACAAACTTTATCATGAAGCAGCTTCATAAAAAACTGGAGTTTGTGGAGTACCTCTTTTAGGTTCTCTCACAACTCCATCCTTTTTCCTCGAACTAAATGTGTGGAGCTAAAACCGCTAAAAAACATGGAGCAAAACTTAAAAAATATGGAGTAGAGCAGTCTGAAAACCACTGAACAATGACAATGCTCGCTTCTACTGTTTGCTAGTTGCTACTGCAGCAGCCAGAGCTCTAGCCTTTTAGCCTTGTTGAGGTGTGAATTGCCGGTGGTTGGGCCCTTCTTCTTCTTTCGTGGTTGGAGGCTGCAGCAATAGCACTGTAGATCAGGCCCAATAGTTTAGGGAGTTGAATAGAGTTTTTTTTTCATAAATGAGAAAGGCTGGCCTGCTTAATCCTGGGCCACATGGACAGTAGAATGGTCTCATTTTTCTTACGTTAGTGGCATGTAGTGTAGTTTGGCCCAGGCAAGGCGGTCTGCACGAAAGAGAGAACTTCCACGCGAATGAAAACCAGCTGAAGAGAGAAAAACTGCCACGCAAGATCGATCTATAACACGATAAATGCTGAATTACTATGTAGAATTACTTCATGCACGATTAATAATTATATAAGCTGCACTGTATCTCTAGCTAGGCCTTGTTTAGTTCTGAAAAAATTTTAGATTGTTACTGTTGTATTTTCGTTTGTTTGTGGTAAATATTATCCAATCATAGACTAAATATGCTCAAAAGATTCATCTTGTGATTTACAGATAAACTGTACAATTAGTTTTTGTTTTCGTCTATATTAATTATCTATATATGTGCCATAAGATTCGATGTAACGAAAAATCTTTAAAAGTTTTTGAATTTCAGATTGAACTAAACAAGGCCCTAACAATACGGAATTGAAGAAGCAACGTACCACGCTAACGCCCTTCACTACCTATGGCCTTGTTTAGTTCACCCCGAAATCCAAAAAGTTTTGAAGATTTTCTGTCACATCGAATCTTAAGACACATGCATAAAGCATTAAATATAAACAAAAACAAAAATTAATCACACAGTTTAACTGTAAATCGCGAGACGAATCTTTTAACCCTAGTTAGTCTATGATTGGACAATATTTACCACAAATAAACAAAAATACTAAAATAGCGAAATCTAAATTTTTTTTACATCTAAACAAGTCCTGTATACGAGTATTATGAATGCAACACGCGTACGCGAGCATGGGCAAATCCGGTCAAAGGCACACAGCTAGATTACAGTCACTGTCTATGGTCTTGTTTAGAAGCGAAAAGATTTTGAATTTCGCTATTATAGCACTTTCATTTATTTATGGCAAATATTGTCTAATTATGAACTAACTAGGAAGAAAAGATTCGTCTCGCGATTTACAGGTAACTGTGTAATTAGTTTTTATTTTTGTCTATATTTAATGCTTCATGCATGTGTGGAAAGATTCGATGTGAAGAAAATCTTAAAAACTTTTTGGTTTTTGGATGAACTAAACAAGGCCTAAGCCCACCAGCTCCCAATTTTTGACGACTCAGGCCTTGTTTAGTTTACCGTAAAAACCAAAAAATTTTCAAGATTTTTTTTCACATCGAATTTTGCGACATATATATATAGAATCAAATATAGTTGAAAACAAAAACTAATTACACAGTTTACTTGTAAATCACGAGACAAATCTTTTAAGCTTAGTTACTTTATGATTAGACAATGTTTGTTAAATAAAAACAAAAGTGTTACAGTGTTAAAATCCAAAAACTTTTCGGATCTAAACAAGACCTCAGTCATCGTCTGCGATTAGAACCCCCCATACGCGGACAAGAGGCTGACCACCAGTCATCGAATTTTGCATCCTTCGGCCTTGCGGTTATGCATGCACTGACGACATTCCTAGAGAACAAGAACATCCTAGATGGAATTATCCATGAATAACTAATCAGTTAATTTTTTTAATAAGCAATATTGGACTAACTAGGCTTAAAAAAATTCGTCTCGCAAATTATAAACTAATTGTGTAATTAGTTATTTATATTTACATTAAATATTTTATACATGTGCTAATGTGATAAAAAAATCTTAATTTTTTTTCATTTTAAGGTGTAACAAACAAGGCCTTAGTGCTTCGTGCCTCAAAAGATTAAATTTGACGAAAAATCTTCGTTTATATTTAATGTTTCATACATGTACTATAAGATTCGATGTGATGAGAAATCTTAAAAACTTTTTGGTTTTTAAGGTGAACTAAACAATTCCTATAGAAATTTTCGAAAGTAAACAAGACCTCTCGTGAGTCTCCCAAGCCCTCGATTTTGAGCCATGATCGGATCAAGACGTGTCAGACCGCGAATCGACCTGTGGGTCACGGGGTAGCGGTAGCGCCAGGAGCCCGAGCCAGTAGCCACCAGGGGAGTATGGACCACCGTGCAGTGCGCCGCGGGAGCACCAAGGAATCCTGCACGCGTGGAGCAAAAAGCGGAAGCGGTGCTGTGCCTGTGCTAGCCGGCAGCCGGCTGCCGGCAGCTCAGGCGCATTGGGACCCGGATCGTCTAGAATCCATGAAAGCTTTATTCTAATTTAGATCTTGTTTAGCTTATGAAATTTTTTGATTTGATTAATGTAGTATTTTTTTTATATTTAACAATTATTATTTAATTGTGGACTGCTCAAAATTTTATCTCACAAATTATAAACAAATTGTGTAATTAGTTTTTATTTTTGTTAATACTTCATACATGAGTTCAAAGATTCGATATGATAAAGAATTTTGAAAACTAAACAAAACTTCGATAGGATTACTAAGGCCATATAGAATGTAAAAACCATCGTAATTTTTATAAATATTAGGAGCTCCTTTGAATCAAAGGAATTTCATAGGAGAAATGTAGAATTCTTATTTCCATATGAAATGTCACTGTAGCCTCCTCTGATTCATAGGATAAATTTAAAATTATGGCTAAAAATAATATTTACTGATTTATTATGATAGAAAAATACTGCTAAAGGACTATAATATTTAACAAATAAGCTAAAGCTAGTACGAGGGGCTTGTTTAGTTCATCTCAAAATCTATTTTTTAAATTCATCTTCACATCGAATCTTACGACATATACATAAAATATTAAATATATATATAAAATAATTAATTGTACAATTTATTTGTAATTTGCGAAACCAATCTTTCAAGGTTTTACCTTGTTTAGTTATAAAAAATTTTGCAAAATTTGTACTGCAATACTTTCATTTATATTTGAAAAAATATTATCTAATTATAAATTAACTAGGTTTAAAAAAATTATCTCATAAATTACAGATAAACTGATAAATTTTTTAAATGTAATTAATTTTAAATAGTATTTATTAAATACAAATGAAAAATCATTGTTTACTTTCGTCGATTTTGAGCCCCCCGCACCAAAGGAGGTGCGACGCCGCGAAACGACCTCACGGTCACGGGCTCGCTGCAGCCGGCACTAGCCACCTGGGGAGACACCCACCGTGCAGTCAAGCGCGGAAGGAATCCTGCAGACTGTGCGACGACGCCCGGTCTCATCGGGGCGCCGTGACCGTGATGCCGCACCACTCACTTTTCAGAAGCAGGCAGTGGCACGCATACTCCCATCCGGCCATCCGTCGTGTAGTATTTTATCAAAATTTTCACATTTTTCGTCGTATCGAATTTTAAAGCATATTTATAAAACACTAAATATAAATAAAAAAATAAGTAATTATACAGTTATCTGTAATTTATGAGCCGAATCTTTTAAATCAAATTAGTTAATAATTAGATAATATTTGTCAAATACAAACAAAAGTGCTACTATTCTCAATCACATTAAATTTTGTGATATATACATAAAGTACTAAATATAAATAAAAATAAAAACTAATTGTATAATTTGTCTGTAGTTTATGAGGTGAATTTTTTTATGCTTAGTTAGTCTATAGTTGGATAATAATTGTCAAATGCAAACAAAAGTGCTACAATATTAAAATGTAAAAACTTTTCACAACAAAACAAGGCCTAAGGCTGCAAATAATATTCACTAATTTGATAATATTTAATAATACTTATTTTGTTTATATAAGTATTCTTTTATACAACCTTGATAAAATTTTAATTGATTTATTTTTAAATATTGAGTATATCTTTTTTTTGGATGGAGAGAATAAGTTAGCGTCAAGTTATTTTAAATTCTAGAAGTATATTACAATGATTCTAATAATATTTATCTAACATTTCAAATATTAATGTTATTTTATTAAATAAGATTGGAATTTATAACATTTAAATCAGCACTATTCAAGTTCTTTTTGTTTGCCTTGAAGCCGTAGTGGATGTGAAGTTTCTCGCACACACAAATTGTGCGCATGCGATTTTCGCAAATATCCACACAAGCATCACACGGTGGATTTAACTCTATTGGATAAGGATTTTATGTCCAAAAAGAGGGTATTTTATAAAGGATTTTATGTCCAACAAGACGGTAGTTTTGTCCCGTTTGGTTTGCATCGCTAAAGTTTAACTCTTGTCATATCGAATATTTGAACACATGCATATAGTACTAAATATATAATATTTAAAAAATTAAAAACACAGCTAGAGTGTAATTTGCGAGACAAATCTTTTGAGACCAATTACTCCATAATTGGATATTAATTGCCAAATAAAACAAAAGAGCTACAATCTATATTAAACTTTAACATCTCCAACCAAACACCACCTTATTATTCGACGTCGAGAACTATTAGAGCTTAACCCTCAACAATAATACTTATTTTGTTTCATCAATATAAGTATTTTTCATACAACTTTGATGTAATTTTAAATGACTTTTTGCAAAGAGAGAATAAGTTAGAGTCAAATTATTTTAAACTCAATAAATATGATAACATATATTTTATAATGATATCAATAATAATAATAATAATATTTAACTATTATTATTATTATTATTATTATTATTATTATTATTATTATTATTATTATTATTATTATTATTAAGTTAGATTGAAACTTAAAACATTTGAACCAGCATTATTTTAGAAGGGAACGTATGCTACGGAAACCAGCTTCTCGTGAAAACTATGAAAACTCGCACGTAGATCATTAGATCTAGATCCGATGGATGTGGCTAGTTAACCCCTCCCACACATCCCTCCCTAATCTCTCCTTTTGCAAATTAAACCCTAGAAGCTCTCCCGTGGAAACGCCGTCATCGTATCTAGATCTAACGATTCGGGAATCATGGATTCCGTCATACTTTAATGACATTTCTCTAGCAGGAATGCTTAGAACTACATTACGTTCGGAGAGTGCAAATCGTGTGCATAGGATTTGTAAAATTTTTTTACATCATCAAGTGTATCAAATGTCATTCCAACCATAGGCTTCAAATGTTCATTGCAAATTGTGTTCCGTGCAAGTGTAAATTGTATGAGCAACAGACCAAGCGAGATCTAGTTGCTCCTAAAAAACCATGTTTTTTAAAAAAAACCTTAGGTGTGCTAGGCTTTTTAATGTCAACTCCAACTCCGACGTCTACCGTGATGACGGAATGATCAACGTCCGCGTCCTGATTTATATGTTCTGACTGCAAATCTCTGCAAAGCACACACAAGTGCATGTCAGCACATTAACTTGTAGGCTAGATCATTTTCACCGGAAGTTATTCTACGCCTTGTTTAGTTTCGAAAAAATTTCGGATTTCACTACTGTAGCACTTTCGTTTTTATTTGATAAATATTGTCAATCATAAACTAACTAGGATCAAAAGATTCGTCTCGTGATTTACAGACAAATTATGTAATTAGTTTTTGTTTTCGTCTATATTTAATGCTTCATGCATGTGCCGTAAGATTCGATGTGACGGGGAATCTTGAAAACTTTTTGGATTTCGGGGTGAACTAAACAAGGCCCTAGTTCCATTGAAGTTAAAGATGAATCTATTTGGCTTAGGCCTTGTTTAGTTTCCAAAAAAATTTGCAAAATTTTTCAGATTCCCCGTCACATCGAATCTTTAGACGCATGCATGAAGTATTAAATATAGACGAAAATAAAAACTAATTACACAGTTTGGTCGAAATTGACGAAACGAATCTTTTGAGTCTAATTAGTCCATAATTGGACAATATTTGTCAAATACAAACGAAAATGCTACAGTGTCGATTTTGCAAAAAAATTTGGAACTAAACAAGGCCTTACCGTGGTGCTCCTTCAACAGCAACGAGGCTGTTCATGGCAGCAGCGACAGCGCCTGACTCCCAGGCGCCAACGGCAGCACCGGTCTCCTGGCCGCCGGAAACCATCGCAACGAGGGCTTCAAGATGATCCATGACGGTGTCCAGGCGGCAGTCGACGCAAGCGGAGTCCGTTCACGCTACCCTGGCCGGCAAGCAGCGCGCGAGACAGGAGCGACGCAGGGATCGGGGTCGGCGGCAACGGGGATACGCGCGGCCACGGGATAGGAAACGTTTTGTCGAGCAGTGTTGATGACGAAACGATAGGATGACGACGTTTCCACGAGAGGGCTTCTCGGGTTTAATTTGCAAAAGGAGAGATTAGAGAGGGATGAGTGGCAGGAGTTAATTGCTAATCTCTAACACATTAGCCATATTCATTGGATCTAGATCTAACGATACACCTACGAGTTTTCATAGTTTCCACGGGAAGCTGGTTTTCGTAGCATATTTGCTCCCATTTTAAATTATTATTTCTCTTTTGCACAAATGTTTTGCTATGCGCGCTTTGTACTGCCTTGGCCTCAAAAGAAATACATATGCCATTTTTAATAGTTATTATACCACTTTTTCGAAATTCTCACTAAGGCCCTGTTTAGTTCCTCACCCAAAAATTTTTCATCCATCCCATCGAATCTTTGGACACATGCATGGAACATTAAATGTAGATAAAAAAATAAACTAATTACACAGTTTAGTTGAGAATCGCGAGACGAATCTTTTAAGCCTAGTTACTCCATGATTAGCCTTAAGTGCTACAGTAACCCACATATGCTAATGACAAATTAATTATGCTTAATAATTTGTCTTGCAGTTTCCTGACGAGCTATGTAATTTGTTTTTTTATTAGTTTCTAAAAACCCCTTCCGACATCCTTTCGACATATTCGATGTGACACCCAAAAAATTTTCAGCCCCAATCTAAACAGGCCCTAAATACTCAGTCCCCGAACCTTTCTGTATATATGGCAAGCCAAGCCCGCCTTCGCGTTGGTCATTGCAAGCCAAGCCACCTTTTTTTTTTTTGATCCTAAGCCAAGCCACCTTGAGGGAGCGAGCGAGGGAGAGCGGTGGCTGTTTGCACGGAGGGGTGGCGACGGGAGCAGAGCTCCTGGGAGTCGTCGGACTGGACGAACTGGAAACTCGCAACGCGTTTCTGCGCTGCGCACTTTCCTATTCCATCCAGTTCGATGATTTCCATGGGCTCCTTCCTTCGCCCGCACCCATCCGCCATGGATGTTCCCGTTCCATTCTTTAGATATAGCTCCATTTCTTCATGGTTTTGCCATGCCGAAGCTACTTGCATGTTGTTGCTGCTGTCGCATGGTCTTCTTGCTCTTGCTCCCGTGAAAAACCTGCATTTTCTTCCGGTTTTGGCTCCGTCTTTGCTTCTCAGGCTGTCTGGACGCTCATTTGATAACCCAAACCTAAAATAGGCCTCCAACGCAATACCTATAGCCTCCAACAGAGTATGTTGTTTTTTAGGTCTTGTCGTTGGAGAAGACTAAAAATAGATATGGAATCTTTTACCTATAGGCTAGAGTTCTATACAAAGAACAACAAATAGGTCTTATACAAAGAACAAAGTAGTCTCAGCGACCTTATTTATGGCTATGCTGAAGCAGGCTCTCACCTGGCCGGCCGTCGGCGGGTGTAAAGAAGCACCTCTGCTGCCAGCACAACGGCCGTGCAACTTGGATCTTCGGTCGTCTCATGCTTTCTCTCTGTTTTTCCTGGATCCTGGCTGCCATTTGAATTTGATCCTTAAGATTTTGTTTCTCAGGTACAGCGACAACTCTATGGTAACGTCTTGTTTATATCCATTTTTTTTATTTTGTGATGATAGTATTTTTGTTTTTATTTAATAAACATTATCCAATTATAAGAAAGCTATGCCTAAAAGATTTATCTTATAATTTATAAAATGTGTAATTATTTTTTGTTTTTATTTATATTTAATGTTCTATGCGTGTACCCTAAGATTCTAGCAAGAGCAAGCTAGGCTATGTTTTTTTCTGAAGAGAAAAATTTTATAATATTGTAGTATTTTCATTTGTTTGTGGTAATTCTTGTCTAATCATAAACTTAAACTAATCATGGACTGAAGGCCATATCTCTTTTTTTTTGGTAGTGAGTATATTTGAGATAACGAGGTCATTGGTATGGCAATTTTACCCAGATCTACCAAATAAGATTCTCCGTCATATCAAATCTTGTGGCATATGTGTAAATCACTAAATATAAACGAAAATAAAAATTAATTACACAGTTTGTCGGTAAATCGCGAGATAAATCTTTTAACTCTAGTTAATCTATAATTGAACAATATTTGCTACAAACAAACAAAAATATTATAGTAGCAAAATCCAAAAAAAATTCACATCTAAATGGCAACCCTACTGGCGGCGCTAGGGCATCGTGCCGATCCGGCGCTTCGTGCAGCAAGACCAGCGGGGAAGCATTGGGCGGCGGGCTGGGGTGCATCGGTCGGTCTGGGCCGAGCCCAGCCTAGTAGCCATCGGGTGAGGGCGTGACCGTGAGGCGAACGGCCCTCGTCTTCGTCCAGGCGAGCGGCATGACACGCAGCAGCTGCAAAACACCGATCGGTGCCGACGTCGGTTCCCAAGTCGATTGGGCAATTTCGTCCTTCAGCGTGACTTAAGGCATGTTTGGTTCTCCTTGTTAAATTTTAACCAACTAAAATTTAGTCATTTTAGTAGCTAAACTTCTAAACATAATGACTAAAACAGAGCTAAAATAGTTTAGTCCTATTAGTCACCCAAGAGTAGCTAAAATAATTTTAGCTGGCTAAAATTTAGTAAGAGGAACCCAACAGGGTCTAATTATAGAGAGAAAACAAAGAAAGAGAGAAATTGGGAAAATGACAATGAAAACAAGAAGCAAATGTGTCGGTGTTGGCAAGCAAAATACAACGGAGACACGAGATATTCAGTTCTTAGCGGAACTCGTTTGACGCAAAGAGCAAGCAAATACAAATACAGTGGAATATGAGATTTAAGGGATGTTTGATTGTTAGTCATAGTCTATCACAACTAACTCTAGACAAGTGTCGCAAGCCACAAAAAAGTGTGGCTAGCAAATTAGTTACCATACTTTATTATGTCTAAAGAAATTTTACCATACTTTTTAACTCTATGACATGTGTGACCTAAACAAATCATGAATCATGCTTAAACTTAATTGTCAACCAAACGCTTGCTAACTTGATTAAACTTGTTTAAGATAAAGTGTAGCAAACTGTGACTAGCAACCAAACAGCCTCTTATAGTTCGTGGAGAATGACTTATAGTTCGTGGAGAATGACCTCTAGGCTCCAGGCAGTTCTGGCTGGATTGTAATTGATATTTGTATAGGATTCTATGAGCGGGAATGAGTCCCAGGGTCATCCTGTCCTAAACGAACAAGCCCTAAAAGAGTTTCGATGATTACAACAGGATAACAAGCTATTTATATCGTGTAGCTATCACAGACAACGGTAATTAAGTCTTTCCCGCTTTGATGAGTTGTTGGACTCAATTCAGGAATGGCCACGTCCGTTTTCCTTGATGGGCCAACGTTCAGCCCATGACTCATGACTAAATATGACAATCTTTATCCGAAACCCGATGGATAATTACTTCATTAGGATAAGGGTATGGTTATTTTTTTATCCATGGATAAGATAATGGGAAAAAAGCTTTACCCAGCGGGTAAAGCGGGTAAGGGTATGAGACTGCATTGCCCATACCCGTTAACCCATGGGTAATTTTAACCTAATTCAATAAGTTAGAATCATGGGCCAAAATCACCATGCACAGCCCAAGCCTAATAAAAATCATATATAATGTTGTCAAACCCTAGGCCCTCACCCATCCGCTCCCTCCCCTTTCCCCTATCTCCTTGCAGCGGCCGCACAACACGGGAACTTGTGAATTTTGCCACTTGATATCTAGTATTACTTGATCAAGTGTTCATGGAGCTTGTATATTTGATGATTTTATTAATAACTTGTGATGCTTTGGCTGAAATTAGAAGCCTGAAATATTTAAATATGTATTTATTTTTTGTAAGTATTCTTAGAATCATGGGTAAGAATAACCCATGGGTTACCCGTTACCCGCGTGGGTAAGGGTATGGGAAAAAACTCTTACCCGTGCACGGGTATATGGGTAAATTAACGGGTAAAATATTTTCTCGTGGGTAAGGATATGAGTAGCATATACCCAGCGGGTAATTACCCATTGCCATCTCTACTCATGACGTTAAAAAATAAAAATAAATACTTCAGTTTCCATTTGGATCCTTTTATTTAGAGGAATTGAAATCTTCTTAATAAATTAAGCTATTTGATTTACAAATTAATATTTCACCACTTTCCAAAATTCACATATAAGCCCGTTTTAAATTTATAGGGTGGAAAATGGAAACTGATTCTATAGATCAATATTTTATATTTCTACTTTACAACTTTTAACACACTCTTCAGCTCGCTCTTCTATGGTAGTAATGCAACACATAAAATTTCTCTTGTATATATCCAAAAATAATATAAAAATATAATTCATATAGAACCATATTAGATTAAATAATTAATATATGTCTAAATTATAATTATTAAAATAAATTCAATTCCAAGGATCCAAACGGAGCCCTAGGTTATTCATATTCCCGCAATCGCTTTGTTCTTCTTCTGTCATTTGCAGCAGGGTTATGCTTAGCTATTGTTTAGATGGGCTTAGGTTTGTTGAGAGAGTGTCTTGAGAGGCTTGCACAACCAAACATTATTGGTTTCATAGAGAGGCCCACCTTTGGTCAAGTGTGCGTCGACGGATCGCAAGGAAAGTGAGAAGAGGCCATTGAAGACCTTTGTGTGTGTATGAGAGAGAGAGAGAGAGAGAGAGAGAGAGAGAGAGAGAGAGAGAGAAGAGAGAGAGAGAGAGAGAGAGAGAGAGAGTATGGAAGAACATTTTGTGTGGGCTACGCCAGTGATCGAGCTGCTGCTCGGCCTCATGGGCCTTGGTGGCATACTCATTTTGGGGCCCAAAATTTCCATCCGTTATGTAGGCCTTCTTGTCGGAGAACTAGGTTGAGTGCAAAATGCATCAAAGGTCCAGGTGTGTCTCAAAAAAAAAAAATCAAAGGTCCAGGTTGCATTAACATCCTTGCGCTCTTAGGCCAGTCTCAGTGGGGGTTTCATCAGTATGTCATGCACATTTATTAGAGCGCCATGTCAGCAAAACTGCACTTTTTGCATGAAACGAAGATGAGAGAGAAGGAAGTAGTTTCACCATGGTGAAACTCCGCTGGCGTTGTTTCCCACGTGGTGAAACAGGATGAAATCCCCACTGAGGACTAAATTGTTTCACCATCTTACATATGTTTCAATCATTTTGCAGTAATTAAATGCTTTGCCCAGCCTAGGAAACATCAAGATGAAACTTATGTATTGTGGAGGTTGTTTCATTGTTTGTTTCATTGATGCTCTGTCAGCAGATTTGTTTTGGAAACAGTGCATTGAAATGGGCCATTAAGACTGGCCTTATAACCCAACAAATGTGAGTAATGTTCTAGTCTAGGGGCAAAACGAGTACTATAACCAATTTGTGCAATGTTTTTTTATAGTACTTATCATAGCAATAGGAACGGATTACCATGTTATTTAGCGAGATAATGTAATAAGTAATAACTGATCATTAACCGATTTGTCTCCCTCTCTCTCTATATATAGTACGTATGAGTTGCTATAAAAGAATTATGCCAAGCTGTACTTTGGACATGCCCGTGTGCCTGACTGCCAGGTAAGCAGTGTCTGCTTAGGGGTTAGTTAAAAGTACATATCCACGTAATGTGGACCATATGATTTACTTTAAGATTGTTTTTTTTCTGCTGAACACGAATCTCAGAGCGAATCTTATGATCTACAATACGAGGATATGTGTTCTTAAGGGTAAAAAAAAATGTTAGGTCACTGTTAAGTTGCTGGGTTGTCGCGCGCACATGTGACCATATATATGCCAGACTCACACACGGGTTGTGTTGCGTGTTTTTGCTAGCCTGGCCTCCTTCATCTGGCTCACGTTTGATTGGCCATCACAGTTCACAGCAGCTTTGGATCACTCACTGCCGCCGGCAGCTGCAGGTTAGGGCAGCGCCGGCGTAACCATCATCACCGACGGCCGGCTGCGGTATAGGGTTGGCCAAATCTCAGGATCGAATCAATCAAACGCCTAATGATTACTATTACGTACGAGACAGGCAGGCCCCAACTCTCCAAACTGACACGGCTGTACATGTAAAAGTACGTATATATACGTGGTCAGTCACAGGCTCACACAACACTACTGCTTCCTCTTTAATTAAAAGGAAAAAAAAAGATGTTGTCACGGTTTAATTAGTCATGCATGCATGGAGCTAGCTAGCTAGCTGTGCATCAGTGAGACAGGAACCCCTCTCCTACCACGCCATCGGGCGACAATTTCAGCCGTGCGCGAGCACGCGCGCACGTTCAATCGATTTCATGACTTTGTCATTTTTCGTTTATTATGCTACCTTTATAACGGCGACGACATTAGTTAAAGCAAAGCAAACTGGGCCCGATCGATCGACGTATCACGTATATATATAAAACAAAAAAAATCTTTGATACTTTCAGCATATATAGTTATATTAATAAATAAAGGATCGATAATAATGTAGCCAATGTTGTTGTAATGAAACAATCAAATGTCTCTCGCAGTCTCGCTTGATGATTACCATCATACGAGGTGAATCATATAAATAAGAAGAGAAGAGAGATCTTTGTAGGTGTGGCGGCACCTTTTTTTTGGCAATTTGGTGTTTGACGTAATGAGATTGGCTTTTGAGTGAAATGCACAGTGTGTATATGTAAACTATTCTTTATATTCTCATTTGAATTATTTTTATGAACTCTCAAAATAACCATTTGGGTTCTTAAGTTTCCAAGTGGTCCATTCTGAAATTCAATCTAGGTTGACTTAGAGTGAACTTAAAATGAACCACTTGAAAAATTGAAGAACCTAGATAATCAATTTAACAGTTCATGGACAAAATGCACGAAAAAAAGACCTAGAATACATTTTGCTCGTCTTCTAGAAAAAAATAATGTACATCATTATGCATGTTACCTTCGGGGAATTTATTTGGTTTGTGATTTCTATAGGTACTTTTGAAGACCATTTCTACGGGTACTTTTGCCAAAAAAAAGATGGATGGAGAAGCAATATATGAGATCTTGCTTATGATTTTATTTATTTTGTTTGTGTTCATCATATATTCCCATTTCATTTGATCATTTTGATTTGATAAATAACTTTGTAAAACTCTGGAGGGAACCGCTAACTTTTACACATTTGACATGGTTTTCATCCAAAGGGTCCCTCCAGGGGGAGGGGAGGGAACCGCTTCGACAACACACCTAGAGGGAACTTAGCACTTAAGAAGCTTATGTCTACACCAGCAAAATGTAACCCCATGAGAGTCTTGAGAGAATGAGCTGGCATGTCCTAAGATCAACAAAGTCGCTAAAGTCACATTGTTATCGACTTATAAGCCGCCTTTTTATGAAACTTGAGGGGGCGCAGCCCCTATAGAGAAATATTTATTGTAAGAAAACGGAAAGTTTAGAAATTACAACAAATAGCAGGGCAAATCATGATACAGAAAAAGTTAAGAAAAAAATCTGACTAAGCAGTGATCCACTGAATACTTTGGATCCATTGTTTGAATTTCTCATTCAGGCTCTCTTTTACCCTTAGAGAGGTCAGCCTCAGTTCTAGAATAAAGATTTGCAATCTTGAATTCCAATTTGAAAGTTATTGAAAATGAACTCATTTCTGACTTTCTAGATAGTCCATAGCATGATAATTGCAGCAGTCATAAAGAAACAAGAATGCAACTGTGTTTTGATGGCCATCACATTCTCAATTGAGCTCCTAGCTTGAATTGTTTACAAATTTATCATACCCCAACACTGTTGTGCAAAAGGACAGTCCCAAAATAAGTGTTTGGCTGTTTATTCCAATTTTAAAGAGCAAGTTTCGAATTGTAAAGACTCTAGGTTCATGTTTTTCTTTCTGAGAATATTCCTTGTACCGAGCCTATCTTTAATATGCAACCAACGGAAAACTTTAAGCTTTGGCTAACAACAAGACTTCCAAATCTATTTGAAGATGGGATCAGTGTTATGGTGGCCAAGTAGCTTTCTGTAAGCAGTGGCAGAGGTAAATCTTCCAGCCCCCACATTGTAGGACCGAATATCATTAGCAGCTACTAATATTGGCTACTGCTAAATGCATAATCTAGTTTATTCTTAGAATAAATCTGAAAAAAATGTTAGCACTCGAGTTTAGACGTTCAACTTGGGTAAGCAGGTTTCATCATAAAAAAAAACTTACCAAATGAGCTATACTTAGTTTGTAGAGTGCTACTGTAATTGGTGCACACATGTTAATTTATATGTAACCTCCTTTGATGTAGTTGCCCATTTACGAATAAATTTGGATCGCTTTGCTTTTGTTGATGGCTTTTCACTGAAAACGACGTGCACGGCATATAGATGCATGGTCACCAAGCAATTGCACTATCATATACATGCATGCATCCTTGTGCAATAAGCAACCGCAATCTTTGTATGTTTTGGCTAAGCCGTAAAAAAGAGGATGAGCTAGTGGCAAAGAAGGCCTGGAGAAGGAAAATAAAGGGAGAATCCCACTAACTGCATCATTTTTTTTAATCAGACAAGGGTCGAAAAAGTTAGGTCTAAACAAATTGTATTTTAGCTATACGGCAAAGCAAGGAAAAGTATCCGGATAACGTTCGCATTCATTGTCCTAGTATAGCCGCAATGCAAAATGCTTTTGGTTTAGTTTGCGAAAAATTTTAGGTTTAATTATTGTAGGATTTTTGTTTTATTTGAAAATTAGTGTCCAATCATAAATTAATTAGCTTAAAATATTTGTCTCATAAATTACGTACAAACTGTGCAATTAGTTATTTTTTTATCTATATTTAATGCTCCATACACGTGTCCAAAGATTCGATGAGATGGAACGAAAAGAAATTTTTTTGGAAACTAAACAGGGCCTTAAGTTTTTTTTGTCCAAAAAGTTTGTGTGTGACACTAGCATATGCCAATACTATACTCTATATCATTATGTTTGTAATTAAAATATCATTAACTTGCCGATATTGCTTCCAAGGAGGAAAAAATCAAGGAGACATGGTTTTTTGTCCGTTTGTTTCTTTGTTTATGTACTATTCGCAAGACTCAATAGTCAAATTAATTGGAACCATACATACATGTAGCTAGCTGACCTGTGTATACAGACTCCACATGGACTTCCAGAGGAGGAAGCTGGATCATGCATTACGCAAATGGCTCTATAATATATTCGACATTAAAAACATTTCAGGAAAATAGATTATTCATTTGGCATATGGCAATTGTTTAGTTCCTCCTAGCTTCATGGCCTCCTTGCGTGGTGCGAATTTTTCTTGGTCATCCTTTGACGCATATGAATATGATATAGGTTGCTGAATCGCATATTATTACCGTAAAAATCATTTTTAATTAAAAAAAGATAAAGGTAAGCACAACAGATAATAAACAAGTACTACTCGAGTAAATAGAGGCTTTGTTTAGATTAAAAAGTTTTTGAATTTTGACACTGTAGCACTTTCGTTTTTATTTGACAAATATTATCTAATCGTGGAGTAGCTAGTCTTAAAAGATTCGTCTCGCGATTTACAAGCAAACTGTGCAATTAATTTTTATTTTCATCTATATATAATGCTCGATGCATGTGCCGCAAAATTCAATGTGATGAGGAGTCTTGAAAAGTTTTTAGTTTTTGGAGGTGAACTAAACAAGGCCACAATAAATCTGTTATTGTAGTTGTGTTTGGTTAGCGTTGTTAAACTTTAACTCTCATCACATTGAATTTTCAGACACATACATAAAGTATTAAATGTAGATTATTTATAAAACTAAAACACAGCTATAGAACAATTTACGATATAAATCTTTTAATCTTAATTAATTTGTAATAAACTACTAGTTACTAAATAAAAAGAAAAATCCTAACAACCCAACTACTATGTAATTAGTTTTTATTTTCGTCTATATTTAATACTCCATGCACACGTTTAAAGATTCGATGTGACGGGAAATCTGAAAAATTTTGCAAAATTTTTTGTGAACTAAACAAGGCCTTACTGCACATCTGGCGCCTAGAATCCGAGACGAGACGGAATGGCATGTGTCCACGTCAGGCGTCACTGCGGCCCTCCAGGCGGTCCACCACCGAACCCCAAACGGCCTGTCCTGACGCCTGACGGTTGGTTCCCGAGCACACCCGCGTGCGTGAGCCGCGGGCCCCGCCGCCCCCAACGGCAAATGAGCCGTGGATCGCACGTACCCGGGGCACGTGTCGCACGGGGGTGGGCCCGCGCAGGTGTCTCGCGTAAGCAAAGGCGACGCCAGCGAGCGAGCTTGCTCCACATCCACATCCACATCCACATGAGATGGGATTTATTTTCCGGTGACGGCCTCCGGACGTCATAAGAGTCCCGTGCTTTATTCCTTGCCCTTCCTTTGTTCGTCTCCTTTACTCCTCCCTGCTGCGTGCATGCGCCTTCTTTATTTGTTCGTTCATTCATGTACGCTATTTTTTCACTATATGTCTCGATCCCTCTTTTCTCTGCCTTTTATGTTTTTTTTCCCCTGTTTCGCTTATTGATCCATGCTTCAAGGTGTGCGAAGAAGATTGGTTTCGAGCGAGCTAGCGAGTCGTCGACGTGTGGAGCACATTGCATTGTGGGAGTAGTTACTTTCTAGTAGGAGTAATCTTGTTCCACTACCTTCTCCATTCAAAATCACAAGGTGTTTTAGCCTTTTTTCCGTCTAGTTTTTGGAATGCATTTAGATATACACTATGTTTAGACACGGTAAAAGTAACATATTTAGAAAAATCAAAACGTCATATTATTTAGAACGAGAGGGTGGAGTCCTCCAAAGAAAAAAATGACACCTATCGTTTATGCAATAAATACTAAATAAATTACATGTAAAAGATATCGTTTATGCATTTATATGGGCATATGTTTCGCATGGTGATATATATATATATATATATATATATATTGACTTTGTATAATTGTAGTAAATAATGTACTGCACATATATGTTAGGCATCTAGACCTAAGGTTTTTAATTTCGGTATCCCAAAAATTTCGGCCACCACCGAAATTACCGAATTTCGCGAAATTCAGCTAGAATTTCGCCGAAATTTTTTTAGAGACTAACACATGAAGTATGTTTTTCTTTTAAAAAATTAGATCTAAACAAATATCAATATGATTACACATCTATTGAATAGAAAAATATGCAATATAAACAATAAAAAAGTATGAGTCTAAAATTATATAGCACATGTATTAGTATATAATGAAATTTTGGATTTTTCTTTCGGCCACCACTGAAATTCTCGAAATTTTACCGAAATTTTGAACCCTGTCTAGACCACCATGCATGATCAATTCCAAAGAAAGAACATAAAGGCGGGAACGAAGACGGATAAAAAGTGAAGAAAGCTTTGATTAACCAATCAATACATGCACAGGCAGCCTTGAAGGAAAATTATACAAACAATGGCATGCCTTTGGAGTCTGATGAGAGAGGGGCATCATCAGAGATCACATGCATTGGATGGATGGATAGCTCTAAAGCCAAGGGAAGGCACATATCGGCTTTTCCTCTCTTTGGCTTGACGACCACGCGACGCGACGCCAGCCGATCGACGAACCACCTCTAGCTAGCCTCTACCCAGCCTAGCCGGTAGCCGATCCATCGTAACGTACGGCGCCTGCCCGTTCCGTCGTCCGACACCGTTAACGGTCGCCGACGGGTCTCCGTTCTTCTCTCCTCCGGTCTCCCGCTGCAGCCGTTTGCCGTTTATGTATTTATCCTGTGGTGAATGGTTGCCGTACGGTTCTTAATCTTTTCTTAATTGCGGTCAATTTTGTACTGTAGCCAATACGAGGGGGCGAGGTGACGAGGCGATTGTTAAATCATCAGGGAATGTGACGTTTTTCGTCGTGACGCGGTGATTCTCGTCAGCTCCAACTAGGCCGAGCAACCACACATTTTTTTTAACAGAGAGAGACACACAGTGAAGTTGCTAACTGATTACTTACCACTAGTAGCAGCGAAACAGAGAGAGACAAGTTGCTTACAGCTAATTATTTTTAACTCGTAAAAAGCTTAGACTTTGTTTTATCTTTTTTTTTTCTAAAAAGAACCTGCAAAAGGGATAGCACATGCATATTCTCACTCCATCTCTACAGATGTGATTTTTAGGGTAGAGTAAGACATAAAGGTAAAAACTTTGGTCCTTCTCGTTAAAGGGCCTGCTGGCCGGCCGATCTCCATCTTTGTCCGCACACGAGATTTAATTTGTTAGTAAATGTTGGTTTGACCAAGTGGAATATTCATAAATATTTTCATATGTGGAAATTTAATCCTTATAAATGCTTACATTTGCAAATCACTACTACATAGATCACTTTTACCAATATTATTTTTTCCACCGGTTCTATTAAAACCAATTGTTAAAATCATTTTCACCATCATTTTGTGTCTTGAATCGGACGAGGAAACATATTAACGGTGGAAACTAGTCATGAGTATATAAACGGTCATAAACCCTAGCCCACTCTCTCTTCCTCACTTGCCTCCCTACCCCCCCCCCCCTCCCTCTCATCCATGTGCACTCCAAGATCTACCTTCCCACGGCTCGTATCTGCACTTGACACTTATGGCAAATGCACCCCCTGGCCCTTGCCGGCACGGGGCTGACCCTCAATGGCATAGTGGATGGCCCTTGGCATCGTGGTGGCCCTCGATGCGAGCGATCATGAGTGCAGACGTGCAGTCCGGCAAAGACGTCAATAGGCAAGATGTGCATGTGTGTATTTTTTTTCTACTTTTTATTCAAACTTCACCGTACCATAGGTTTCAAAACCGGTGGCGACGAAGAAGGTGAGCATCAATGTCCACTTTCACCACTGAACTGTGAAATTAGCGGTAATATGCCCGCCCATACACTAGATAGAGATGAGAAATTGCGCTAATGTGATTGGCAGACTAAGATGTTATTAGCAGTTGTGTTAAATCGATTTTCGGGACCCATCTTGACCATATCTAACAATGAGTAATACACATGTGTGGTTCCAAATTCTTAGACACAGTCGCACAACTATATGAGCAACCAATCCACAGCCACAAGAACTGCTAATTTCAAAGTTGGAGCTGAGCACTTGTGTGATATAATACAGGATTGTTTAATCCTTGTACTTAGCTGGCCGAGGTCATCTGAATATGCTGCTACTAAGTCGCGACTAGTCCTCTAACTAAAAAAGTACGTAACCAATGCAAGAGTAGTGGTGTACGTACTCTCAGGAGCAATATATATTATTACTCCATCTGCCAGTCAAATTTGTTAATTACCCTTGCTTTGGACATATCCCATATTAAATAAATTAGCACTTGATTCCATCGCGATGATTTAGCATATAAGATCATCTTTGAGATTCTTGAATGTTGAAGTAAGTAGATTGATTAAGTAGCTAGTGACGTTGCGTACGTACATAATGACGATCTTAGGTGCGCATGTGGGGACGTGTACAATCTGTACTCATATATACTCAGTTCTCATACATACAAGATGGACGCTGCTAACGAGACAGATAGGAGAGATGTTTAGTCTTGTGATTACCTGTGGTATCCAAACAGGCAGTGGCGGACCCAGGGGCTGCCCCTGCTGCAGCCCTGGTCCTTTGGCTAAAAAATTCTATGTAAAGTTACTTCATCAACTATACAATTAAGGAGAAAAAGATGATTTAGTCCTTTATTACTTATATGGTACAGCTCAGGGCTTAGCAGAGATTTCTGGGTTCGCCCCTATATACAAACAGGCCCTTGGTAGTCCCAAAATGAATCTTCTTCAAGTGCTAGCTAGCCATTATTACCACCACATCGATCATGCTTACGTACGGGCAGGCACATGCGTTGTCATCTGCTAATCTTTGAGGATCAACAAGAATATCATGCGTGCGTGTTCTTTAGTCTCAACTTGTTGGCAAATGGCATCTGCACGATACCTAATGCCGACGTCCTACTACAAAACGTAGTACATGTACAAAGAGAAAGCATGCAAGTCTTCTCATAAAAGTACTCCGATCCGGCCTATACTCCAAATTAACAGGTAACATGCAGAGGCCTCCCAAACGAATTAATTATTAAGTTGACATATTGCACCTAATACCAGATTGGTTAGCTATGTAATTAAGAGTTTTGGGCACGGTGCGTGCACATACTGCAAGCGACACGGGGATGGAGGGTAGAGATGGACATATCACGTCACATGCATTGCTAGATAGTACAGAATGCATGTACAGCAATTGGAGAACGTGCGAGATGGACAGCGTATATATACACTCTTGTTTTGGCATGCACGTCAGCGCGTGCTAACCTGCTAGCACGTCGCTTTCTCGCTGAAATATCGAGTGGTGCATGCAGCATGCTATGTGTTGCATATGTCAGGTATCATATACCACCGTACCAGCTCTCGTCGACCGACAACCATGCATGTTAGCAACTTAGGATGCATGCCTGTAGTAGAGGCTGTTATTACTTTGTTAGTTAGGCCTCATCTCTGTTAATGCGATTAACAGAGGTGAGCGGATTAAAGACTCCCGTTGATCGAAAAAAGGATTAAAGAGTCTCGTAAGAGCATCTACAAGAGTTTTTGCGAATCTCACTCTCTAAATCATTATTTAAAGAATCATTTTCATAAAAACCACTTTCTATATTTCTTCACTCTCCAACAACTTTTCTATCTCTCATGTGCACTTTAGAGAACCATATATTCCCGTCTTCTATTTTTAGCTAGCGAAAAATTCAGAATAAAATATGACTATATTTGCATAACCATTTACACAAACTGTTGGAGAATAATTTTTTACTAAAATCTTTATTCCTAACATTTTAGAAATAATTTAGAGAGTCTTTTGGAGTTGCTCTTAGAGATAGGCCGCTCGACTTTCATAGAGGCGGCTAGGCTCCCTGCCTCTAAAAATATAAAACATCCTTATCAACAAATTGTTTTCATAATAATGTACTTGACCGTGCCAATAAAAATATATAAAATATTCTCTAAAATTGCTTCCATATTATGTCCGTATGCTAGGATAGAGCTCTGGGGTATCTGGTGGCGGCGGATTAAGCTCCACTGGCGCACATCGACCTTCCCAGCTATGGATCAAGCTCCACCGACGTGATCTAGCTCCCCCCCCCCCCCCCCGATCCAGCGGCGGATTTGATGGGAAGAAGCCTGGTCGAGCACAACAGCGGCGAGCGCGGGCCCAGCGCAGCTACGACGAGCGAACGCTCATGACACGTCGACGTGACCCCAATGAGTGGCGGTAGGATCCAGGCCCGATATAGGCTATGGGCTTTTTTTTAAAATTGATTTTCCGAGGCGGGCATTTGAACCACCTCAATAGACGATTGCAAAAACCGCATTGTGGTTAAGATTTGTGTAGCAGTGGTTATAAATTAAATTCTAAAAGAACACAAAATGTCAAAATTCCTCATCAAACTCCCTAAAGTCTGATCACCGTTGAAAATTAACTAGAGGACTAGAGGCAAATCAGATCCATTTGATACTATATATTTGCGTTCATTTTTTATCCATATTGTGTTCCGAAAAAAAGATATAAGTGGTTCCTTTGTTTCATTCCAACAACAGTACAACGCACGCATCTCTCCTGATGCTGCATGTACGTACAACACTTTTGTTGAATATCATATATATAGGAGTAATAAGACGACAAAAAGAAAAAAGAAAAGGCAGCAACAATCCATCAGCGTGCGATCAAGTTGGTTACACCAGGACCAGCTAAGTCACCACTCACCAGCCAAAAAGCTAGCTACGCTAATTACAATAGTGTATAGTATAGTAATATAAATACGGGTGTGCCAAGACCAAGATTATAAATCGGTTGGAGCCCTGAAATTGTGGTCGATATCTTTAGCGGGTCCTAGGTGAGGTGGGAACGCAGGTACGTACGTAAACGCCAAGACAGCAGCAGCAGTAGCAGCATTGCGAAATCGAAGAAGGCGTGGCAACATATATATAAAAACAGGGTACGGGTTGGTGATCCGTCCATCAGATCGTGAGCACGCAGGCACCTGAGCTGATTGAATCCACGAGAAAGCGAGCCTCTCCCCTCAACTAACCGACGCAGCATTTTTGTCGATTTCCATCTCTCTTCTTTTTTTTTAAAAAAAAAAATTGATGATCCGATCGACCGCGGTGTGGATCGCGCCCTCGATCCGGCCTCTCTCTCTCTGCTCAGTTGGTTGGTGGATATACATACCATCTGCTGAAGGTGCAACTCTCTTTGTCGTTGTGTGTTTGTTCCATGCCAACAGTATAGCAGAAAACGAAAAAGTAGCATTTTAGTGACTAGATTAATATTAGTACTCCTGCGTAATAATAAATTTAAATTAGTAACGTTTTAGTGATTAAAATTAGTACTTATGCAGATGACTCCCAACAGATCTGTGGCCTAGCAGTACTATCGACACACAACAGATTTCCAGTCGGTCCAAAACACATTGCTCTCAGTGCAGCGTAGGAGGCCAGGCGGCCAACGGCAGCAGTACTTCTGCCAGCTGCAGAGATGCATGTGCAAACGGATCTTCACTGTCACTGTGGACTGTGGAGAGTAGCTCGATCTAACGCTCTGCCTGCTGGGCCGGGCGTCTCCCCGCTCTGCGGCAGGCAGCTAGCTCGAATCATCGAGCGTGTGCCGTGTGCCGGCCGTTGAGGCCTTGTTTACTTGCCCGAAAAGTTTTTAGGTATTGTAAAATTTTTATTTATATTTAATAATTATTATCTAAATATAAATTAGTTAAGTTTAAAAAAATTTTCTTATAAATTATAGATAAACATTGAAATTAGTTATTTTTTATTTATATTTAATGTTTTATTCATATGTTGTAAGTTTCGATGTGATGAGTACACTAGTACAGGAAAGGGCTTTAGCTCCGGGCCGTAAGCGCCTTTAGTCCCGGCTACGGAACCGGGGCTAAGGTTTCGGGTCCACCTTTAGTCCCGGTTGGTAACAGCAACCGGGACTAAAAGGTGCGCCAGGGTGTGCCACCTGGCCTCCACTTTTAGTCCCGGTTGTTGCTACCAACCGGGACTAAAGACTTTTTTCTTTTTTCTTTTTTCTTTTTCTTTTCATTTGGTTTTCCATTTAGGGTTTACAATTATGTTATTGATATTTTCGAATACGTATTGTTTGCTGGTAGTTTATGGAACGCGCACCTATAATTTATATAATTTAAAGGATTACATATAAATATACTATAAAACACTATATATATATAAATAATATGTATCTATAGGTCCATAATAAAATATTTACACATATGCTTCACGGACAAAGTATTTACAACACAATTTATCTCCACCACTCAAGCATCGTACAAATGATCATCGTTATTTGGTTTCATCTGCTCCTGAGGGTTGAAGTAGCTGAAAGGTCCTAATATGGCTAGAGGGGGGTGAATAGCCTATTTAAAAATTCTACAAACTCACTAGAGCAAGAGGTTAGTAAATAACAAAGCGAAGCTTTTTGCTCTAGCTCTAATGGGGTGAATGCAAGCCACCTATCCAACAATTCTAGTTGATATAATCACTAGGCACACAAGAGCTATGTCTTTACTTACACTAGAGAGCTACCTAAAGTTTCTATGCAAGTATGTAAGCTACTCTAGTTTGCAAGAAAGTAAGAGAGATGGTTTGAACTTTATACCGCCGCGTAGAGGGGATGAACCAATCAATAATATGAAGTCCAATCACCGGGAGAAATCCAATGAACAATCACAATGGAGACACACAATTTTTCTCCCGAGGTTCACGTGCTTGCCGGCACGCTACGTCCCCGTTGTGTCGACCAACACTTGGTGGTTCGGTGGCTAAGAGGTGTAGCACGAACCTCGTCCTCACTAGGACACCACAAGAACCTACCCACAAGTGAGGTAGCTCAATGACACGAGCAATCCACTAATGTTGCCTTTGGCTCTCCGCCGAGGTAGGCACAAACCTCTCACAATCACCGGGAGATGGCCACGAACAATCACCAACTTGTGCTAATGCTCCTCCGCTGCTCCAAGCCGTCTAGGTGGCGGCAACCACCAAGAGTAACAAGAAAACCGCAGCTAGAACGATCCCCAAGTGCCACTAGATGCAATCACTCAAGCAAATGCACTTGGAATCACTCCCAATCTCACAAAGATGTTTAATCTATGAAGGAGATGAGTGGGAGGTGTTTTCTTAGGCTGACAAGGATGTCTAGTAGTCAAGAATGCCAAGAGAGTAAGCCCCAAGCCGGCCAAACACGTATATATAGCCCCTCAAACAAATAGAGCCGTTGGATCTTTCACTGGGCGAAAACCGGGGTCACCGGACGATCTTAAAGGGGCACCGGACGCTCAACACCTGCGTCCGGTGCTCCAACGTCAGCCGCGTGACAGAGTCTAATGGTAACCTGCAGAGCACCGGACGCTGAGCAGGTTGGCACCGGACGCGTCCGGTGCACACCGGACTCATGCGCAGAGAGCTCCGCAAACTCGCAGGGTCACCGGACGCAAGCCACCGGACGCACCCTCAGCGTCCGGTGCTCACCGGACCCATGCACAGAGAGGGTCGCAAAACGCCCGCACACCGGACGCTAACCACCGGATGCTCAAGCCAGCGTCCGGTGCCTATCGTCCGGTGCCTTACCCTAGCTGGGCCAAGCACTGTCTGCACCGGACGCTCAGACGCAGCGTCCGGTGCTCCAGAAGCCAGCGTCCGGTGAGTGTTTTCTCAGTGAGAAACACTCTCGCGACTTCTCCAAAATTCCCACCGGCGCAATAGAAAATATGCACTTCATTTTCTCGAAAAGCGCCGAATCCCGCCTCGCAAGCTCGGCGGGAGGGAGAGAGGAACCCATCCTCTCTCTACCTTTCAAACTCCACCTCCTTCTCAAAGTGTGCCAACACCACAGAGTGTAAACCAACTTGTGCACGTGTGTTAGCATTTTCACAATCATTTTCTTCGAAGGAGTTAAGTTAGCTTACTAGGTTCTAAATGCATGCATATGAACAATGACACCTAGTGGCACTTGATAACCGCTTAGCCAAAGAATTCCCCTCTTTATAGTACGGCTATCTATCCTAAATGTGATCACACCCTCTATGGTGTCTTGATCACTAAAACCAAAACCCTAAGCAATACCTTTGCCTTGAGCTCCATAAGGTTTTGTTTTCTCTTTCTTCTTTTCCAAGTTGAGCACTTGATCATCTTGTGGTCATCACCATCATCACCATGATCATCACTTGCTCCATCACTTGGCATGTACCAACCTTATTAAGTCTACACACACTTAGCATAGAGGTTAGTACTAGGGTTTCATCAATTATCCAAAACCAAACTAGGGCTTTCAGTAGCACTCGCCGCCGGAATCCTAGACTTGGTCGTTAAGAAATCCAGCGATTGTCTCCTGAATTCCTTTTAGGCGCACCGCATCCAACACCTGCTCCTTCAGTCACATCTCCTTTAATAAACATTAAAGAAAAAAGTTAGAGCTATGAATAGGATTTATTAAATAGCAACAAATAAATAAAATAAACTTATTATATATACATGTTACATATTTTTAGTTGCTCAAGATTAGTTCTTTTGGCATACATCGTCATAAACTCGCACACATAGTAGCCACACAAATTGTTGCCCGGTGTCTGCCGTAGAACCCACTGAAGTAAGATGGGCTTTGAAAGTACTGCATTTAACTCTGGACGGTGTTTCTGCACGAACCCAGCCCAAACCCTAGCAATAAAACGATCATTATTAATTATCCATTACCAAGTTAAAAGAGCAGAATTTAATATATAGAGATCGGAGTTACCCTTGGATAATATCTATCATTTCGTGGTAATCATCCTGTGGTTTTCTCAATGAGTCATAGATTACCAATTGACATTGCCAGAGATCAAAGACAATTAGTATCCAATGAAAGCTGCATTTGTGTGCATATGTAGGCAAAATTAGTATATATCTTCATATTGATCTGATTAATTAGTTAAATAGAATGTACACACGATAACGACACTTACTTAAAGTTGTAGGGAAAGAGTATATATCTTTTATCTTTTTGGTTGATCAAGAACCTCCGTAAATTTCTCTTCGTTTGAGTTCTCCATAAAACATACGGGGTCTTGTGGTCTTTGAATACAACATTTGGATCCACAAATCCAATCTCCTTGTCATTTCTAACTTTGAGGTCCCTCATCATGTTTCTGCATATGTATAGCGGGTTTCTGTAATTAGTTATATATATACATGATAAGTTACAGAGACATTATTGAAAGGAAGAATCACTTACAGACAGAAGCAACTCATTAGAGATTTGTCAAGAGCGTCCATGTGGCATAGTTGGTGTAGCTCATTAAATTGAACATAAATAATATCATCACCACGGAAGTAATGATAGTTTCTAATTCGGACACAAATATAGTCATCTGCTTTTCTGAAACACGCTTCCATGTACCATTTGTTTACCATGTACATTTCCATTCCAAGCTTGCTGAGGGCCGCAGGGTTGTATAAACTCTTGCCATATGTATATTCCTTCTGCCAATGATCAATTTGTGGAGCACTTTCAATTGGTGCCCCCGCTATCATTTGGGCTAAGCTAAGACCAGTTTCTGTAAAAAAAATTTCAAGCTCTTCAAATTTTAAATCTGCCGGTATAGGATGCTGTCGTTAGGACATGTATGTATCTTCTTGATTTCTAATCCCAAAGGACAGACGATCTATTTTGCTTCGTACGTAGTAGTGGGCAGTTCATTAGGCTTCGACAACATTTTTTTTGGATCTTCAGTAATTGCCCAAATGCCTTATCGGATACACCATTCTGTGCCTTCCATTTTAACAGTTCTAGTGTTGTACCCAGTTTTTTTGCCCATCCTGGGCAGATGGGTATAATAATTTCTTGTGATCTTCTAACATGTGGTCAAACTTTGTCTTCTCTTTTTCACTTTCGCAATCTTTTTGTGCATCACGAATGACATCACCAAGAGCATCATCTTCAACAGGTACGCCTTCTGCACCTGCCTCATCTTCAGCTTCTCCCATTGTTGTATCACCGAAGTCACCGTATTGAGCAATAATGTCGTCAGGCACCAACTGTTCTTCTTCACCTTCTTCCATCATTATCCCGTTTTCTCCATGCTTGGTCCAACAAATATAGTTTGGCATAAAACCCGACTTCAACAAATGTGAGTGAATATTTCTAGAGCTAGAATATTCCTTCAAATTCTGACACAAGGCACATGGGCAACATATGAATCCATCCCGCTTGTTTTCCTCGGCCACTCTTAAGAAATAATGCACACCATTAATGAATTCTTTGGAGCGGCGATCGGCATTGTACATCCAATGACGTGTCATTGTCTGCATTGCAATGTAAAGTATTATAAGTTTCTAATTTTTTATAAAGAAATTAAAGTAACAAATAACCTAAAATTCTCTATCTCTGGTTTTTCTAAACCAACAAAATTAAAAAGACATAAAAGTTCTCTATTTTCTAACTAATCATGAAATGTGGCATGCATACTAGTTATAATTAACTAATTAACCATGTCATAAAGTGCAAACTAAAGTATTATAAGTTTCTAATTTTTAATAGAGAAATTAAAGTAACAAAAAACCTAAAATTCTCTATTTCTAATTTATCTAAACAAGGAAAATTAAAAAAGCACAAAAATTCTCTATTTTCCTAAATAATCATGAAATGTGGTATGCATACTAGTTATAATTAACTAACTAAATCGGTCAAAAATTACAAATTAAAGTATTATATGTTTTTTATTTTTTTCTAAACTAATTAAAATAAAAAATATATTACCACTATTTCTCTAAAAAAACGCGTCGCTTTTGAAATGGCGATGAAGCTAATAACCTCTTAAAAAATCATAAAATAAAAACAATATACATAACACAAGAAAATGACATATGCCGCTTCTAAATGTTGAGAAGATGAAGCTAGTGACCTCTTAACAAGTCGATGACGGTGTAGAAACGATGAAATGAATCATTAGCCGGAGATGAGAGCAAGAACAAGCAACTCCAAATGAAGAACAGAGTAAAAAAGTGAAGATCGAGGGCTCGGCCACGGGAACAAGAGTTCAAATATGGGGAGGGACATTTAGTCCCGGTTCCTTTTAAAAACCGGGTCTACATTCAAACACTAGTCTCGGCTGGTGGGACGGATCGGGACAACAGCTTTTAATCCCGGTTGCTACCACCAACCGGGACTAAAGGCTAGGCTTTTGTCCCGGTTGGTGAGACCAACCGGGACTAAAAGTCCCCTCTGCAGATGTCTGACAGAATAGCCGTTGGGCAGGGTACTTTTAGTCCCGGTTGGTCTCACCAACCGGAACTAAATATGTTTTTTTTGTCACGGACGCTGTTTTGGCCGAGATTATTATTCATTTTGGACAAGTGACCAAAGGGCTGTTCTGTAGTAGTGGTATAGTTGGCCATGCAGCCCGTGGCCCCGCCCGCGGCCCGACATTTTGGCCCGGCCCGGGCACGGCCCCGGATCCATCCACCAGGCAGGTGAGCCCTCAGCTAGCTTCTTCCCCTTCCGGCCCCGGCCTCGGATCCATCCACCACTTGTTCCTCCGTTTCGTTGGCACCAAGCAGATGGACAAGTACAGCTGCTCCGTACGTGACGCGCACACGTGCGTATGCATAGTCGGCAGCGGACAAGGAATCAATGGCCGGCCCTGCAACGCAACAAGTAGCAGCGCGCGTGCAGCTTAGCTGGACTACGTGTACGTGTAACATGTACTGTCACGGTAGTGCCTGCCTACTGGGACACTGGGCTACTGGCTGGCCTTGGCTAGCTAGCTGGCCATCGGTTTTCATTTTCCTGGACCGACCGATCCATGGAGAGGTTGACCGAGAAGCAGGAAGCACGACGATCGATGATCGGCGATCTCATTCTCGTCACGTGCGTACCGTACCAGTTACTGCTGTTAGGCCTTTTGTTTAGATGTTTTTAAAATTCTAAAAGTTTACAAAATTTTTCATCATATTGAATCTTTAAAAGTATGTATGAACTATTAAATATAAATAAAAAATAACTAATTATATAGTGTATATATAAATCACGAGTCTAGTGGTCCATAATTGAACACTAATTGCTAAATACAAACAAAACTAATACCGTAGCCAAAATCTAAAAAGATTTTAGATCTAAACAAGTCCTTAGTTTCATTCTCCCGCAAAATAAGGGCGATTGCGACGGTCCCGTACGTGTGTATAGTAGCCTAGTTGGTCGTAGCCTCGTAGGTAAATGTAAGAATAATATAAGGGGTATAGTATGTGCTTTTGTCATGCAAGTGACCAAACGATTATGGCCTTGTTTAGTTTCCAAAATTTTTTGCAAAATTCTTCAGATTCTCTGTCACATCTAATCTTTAGATGCATGCATAAAGTATTAAATATAGATAAAAATAAAAACTAATTGCACAGTTTGATCGAAATTGACGAGACGAATCTTTTGAACCTAGTTAGTCCATGATTGGACAATTTTTGTCAAATACAAACGAAAGTGGTACAGTGTCGATTTTGCAAAATTTTTTGGAACTAAACAAGGCCTATATTCCTTTGGTTTGGATTCACAAGTTGGAATGATAATAACAATAACGAGTAACCATATACAGTATATACCAAAAAAAAGGAGATGGAATAATCACAGTAATCAAATTGGCTAGAGAAACAAAGAGACTGGTGTGACCTCAGGTCAGATGCATCGCTCCATTATATTCGGCAATAAACTACGTACCGTACGTGTTGGATGTGTTTGATGTGATGCGATTATGCAAATGCAACGATAGAATACGACAATTACGTACGGTAGTCGTAGAAGAGACGAACGCACGCCGCCCGCAGCTGCATGCGCGCGGCCGCGAACGAACGAACCAGTCCGCCGCCGGCGGCGGCAGCGGTAAACAAAAGCCACGGCCGATCGCGGTGCTGAAGATTATTATTAGTAACAGCATCGCCATCATGGTGCCTGCACTGCACAGCGATCCGTCGCCGACCCAAACTCTACTACCCCACCCACCTGAATTGGCCGCGAGAGGCGAGACCGACCGGTCGTCGGGTTGCCGTGGGCCACAGGACTCCTACGTGTCTCGCCGCCCTCTGCCGCGCGCTCCGGGGCCGGGGCCGGGGCCGGGCGGCCATCCACGTCGCCTTGTTGCGCGCTCGCGGCGCGATTTGCCTGGCCGGCGATTAGAGTAGAGTCCTGATGGAGACCGGAGAGGGATGGAGGTTCCAGTCGGACATATAGTGCGCCCTGAATCGGAAGTTAACTTGCTTGCTCATGTGACGACGACGACGACGACGACGAGCTGAGTGCACTGGCTCGCTGTCGACTTGCCGTCCTGGCCATGCGCGCCTGCCGCTTGGTGATGCTCCATGATGGACGATGATGCATGCGTCCTAATCTCATTCACATTTCCTCGTTTTATTACTCTCAAAAAATGTATCTTTAGGCCTTGTCTAGATGGATCTCAATTGGATCGTATCGATCTATTGGTGTGGATTGGACTAGAATTTGAACTAAATTTTATCTTAATCCACTTCTCCAACGCATATGGATTAAGATAAATATGATTCACTGTGGAACAGATAGAGTACGTGGTGCTTGCCTACTTTCAATACCTCTTGGGAAAGAATGGCGGATTTGCTTCCGGTGCCGTTTTCATTCGTTAATGCCTTGTTTAGTTCCTTAAAAAAATTTTGTAAAAAGAATTGAAACTAAAGAAAGCCTAAATAAATTCAAATCCTGTTTTCAAATGAAACAGACCTGGTGGTTCTTGCCGTACGTATGGAAGGCTGGCTGATCCGATCGAATTGAACTGAGCTGCCAGCTGGGGGTGCCACGTGGTTGCAACAGTTACCGTGTCCAGGGACTGCCACCCCACCCCGAAACAACGCATTCATGCACCAGCAGTACTACTACACAGTAACTAGCCAAACGGAACTAAGGCCTTGTTTAGTTAACAAAAAAATTTACAAAATTTTCTTAATTTTCAGTCGCATCAAATCTTGCAGCAAATATACGGAGCATTAAATATGGATAAAAAAACTAATTGTATTACAAGACGAATTTTTTTATCTTATTAGTTCGTGATTAGATAATATTTATCTAATATAAATAAAAATGCTACGGAGTTCATTTTGTAAAAAAAATTGAAACTGAACAAGGCCAAAAAAAAAAACACACACACCCAACTGAAGCCGTGAAACGTAACGGAACGGAACAGTCGTTAGAGAAAACGGAGCTAACGGCCGTCGCCGTGGACGTCAGTTACCTCCCGTCCCCGTCACCCCGGCCTGTGCGGTGCTCCTGTCCTGTCCTGACGGCAATAAGAAGCCGCGCTGTTGCCCCCACCTCCCTCCCCGTCTCTCTCCCTCCCTCGCTCACACACGCACAAGGAGAGACAGAGGCGCGGCAAGGACCCGACCGACGCACACCCGCGAGGCCGCGACCGACGGAGATGGAGTCGCCGGAGGCCTGCTCGTCCGGGGAGACGTCCCCCTTGTCACCGGCGGCGGCAGCGGCGGCGGCGGCGGAGCGCCCGTCCGAGGCGGCGGCGCTGCGAGCGCTCGTCGACCGGGTGCGCGCCGGGGAGGTGGACGCCGCCCGCGAGGTGCGCCGCCTCACCAGGGCCTCCGCGAGGCACCGCCGCAAGCTCGCCGCCGCCGTCGACCCGCTCGTCGCCATGCTACGCTCCGCCGCGCCCGAGGCTGGGGAGGCCGCGCTCCTCGCGCTGCTCAACCTCGCCGTCAGGGACGAGAGGTGCGTACTACTGCGTAGCAGGGGCCGGGGGTGCCGCTGCCCGCTAAGCAGACCCTTTCCTCTCCTCGTCTTGCCTTCTCCTGTCCTGTGAGATTCCTATTTCCTTTTCCTAAGAAAAAGGAAGAAAATCTATACGGCCCTCCTCCGATAAATTCGGTAAACTTTGCTGCTGCTTTCGTGGTGAATCGCTTTATTGAATTCTGGGAAAACATGATACGTTTTACCCCCAAATTCGGCAAACACCTCATCGATTGCTTCGTTTTTTCTGGCATACCCACGCCGCCGCTGATTCATGATAAAAGTTGCAGTCTCTGTCGTCTCTTCGCAGCATAGACCAATTTACAATTTTATAAAATCCGCACCTAGCTAAGGAACTGATTTTGCTATGTCCCTCTTCTATTTTTTTAGTGGTGGCGGCTTATTAACCTGGTGACTTTTTTTTTTGTTCATACCTTTAAAAAATGAGTCGGTGCAAAAACCTACAGGGGATTGCAGAGTTGTGCCGGTTGATGTTCAATCCTAGACTAGAATCGTCAGTAGTAGCTCAGCCTATCTGTTTAGTTTTACCATGATGCAAACTGGAGACAGGTCCTTCATTTTTGTTAGCAACCTAGGGATTAAGGATATATTCGCAATCAGATTCTGAGAAACCTGCTAGGATAACAACGTATCCAGTTTCGAACCGGTGTCATCGTCACGTAGCAGTAAGGTACCCTGTTGCTTTTTTAGACGCTCAGCGATCGCAAGAGTATTTGCTGGTAGCACAGAGGTTTTATTCCCACGACCCATCAACCAATCTGGGGTTTCCTGGTCTGTGGCGTGGTATAAATTTCTTGGAAAATGGCAACACGAAAAAAAAAAGTCTAGATAAAACGGCCGGTTTATATGTCCACAAGAGGCAGTTGGTCTCATTTTGAAGCTGACCGAAGGCTGCCAACCACACTTTCCCTGGTTGGCTGCTTCTGAGAAAAATCTAACACCAGGGAGTTGGAAACGAGCATTTTATTTTGTAGAGTTTCTTGGTCTGCCTAATATTTCTGCCCTCTTTTCAACCGCCGGCTGCCGCCAAGATACAGTTATCCAGTACTTCCTTTGGAAATTTTGTGCCCATGCCGTGACCTAATTGTCTCGGTACATATCCAACCATGTTGACCTCACATTCCTCCAGGACTCGTACCAACTTGTCACCTGTACCTAAAGGTGGAGTTAGATAGGTGATATGTACCAGAATTTTCGCCTTTATCTGCCCCCTTTCCCTTTGCTCTACTAGAACCAAAACAAGGATAGAGGGTAATGGTAAATCGAGGACCTGTTGTGTTCAGACAATCCTTTTGTCAAGACTGATGTCTTCTGTTCAGTTCTTGTAGTGGAATCAAATTGTTCCAATAGTTGGGAGTGTCAAATTCTTGTCCAAATAGCCCGTAAATGGAAGTATGGAACATTGTTTTTAGCTGTTATACTGCTTTCTGGCCTAGCGCAGATAGGATAAGGTATGGGAGTGATATTTAGGGCCTCAAGTTCCTGTCTTCTTGACGTGTATGGGCAATTTTATATAATTTAGTTGCCCATATCACATAGCCACATTTATGGCACTTGTTTCAGATCTTGAAACTAGACATAAAGAAGTAACATCTAATTCATAAATGTATTGCCTTGGTGGCATTGTGTGCATCTTGATCTAAGTTCATACTTGGATGCCATTAGGGAACTGTGTTGTTGTGGAGTTGTGACTGGAAAACCTTAAATTTATGTACAATATCCAATAGCTGCGCTGACAGATATAAAATATGATGAGTGAACCTTTTCATGACTATTTAGCTTGTTGTGGACTATTTGTGATGCAAATGGTTCCTAACTTATGTTTGTTCCATCTATGCAGAAATAAAACCAAGATAGTGGATGCCGGTGCACTTGAGCCCCTGCTTTGTTATTTGCAATCAAGTGATCTAAATCTGCAGGAGTATGCGACTGCTGCTCTCCTTACACTTTCAGCCTCGTCCACCAATAAGCCTATCATAAGTGCTTCAGGAGCAATTCCTCTACTCGTGAAAGTCCTCAAAGAAGGGAATCCTCAAGCCAAGAATGATGCTGTGATGGCTCTCTACAACCTCTCCACAATCGCTGACAATCTTCAAGCCATCCTTTCTGTTCAGCCGATTCCTCCTTTAATAGAGCTACTGAAGGGTGGCAAGAGGTCCTCCAAAACAGCTGACAAATGCTGTGCTCTTCTCGAGTCATTGCTTGCTTTTGATCAATGTCGGGTGGCCTTGACATCTGAGGAAGGCGGAGTGCTCGCCATCGTGGAGGTACTTGAGGAAGGCTCCCTTCAGGGCAGAGAACATGCTGTGGGTGCGCTCCTGACAATGTGCGAGAGTGACCGCAGCAAGTACAGAGACCTCATTCTGAATGAAGGGGCAATTCCTGGTCTTCTCGAGCTTACAGTCCATGGCACACCCAAGTCTCGGATGAAGGCTCATGTTCTTCTCGACCTGTTGCGCAACTCGCCGTACTCAAGATCAAAGCTGCAGGCAGACACGCTCGAGAACCTCGTGACCAACATCGCTTCCCAAATAGACGGCGAAGACCGTGGCGGCAAAGCGAAGAAGATGCTCGCTGAGATGGTGAAGGTCAGCATGGAGCAGAGCCTGAGGCATCTGCAGCGCCGGGCTTCCTTCGCCTGAAACTGCCTCAGGTGACGACGGATGCCCCCCTTATTTTGCAATGGAAATAGAAGATAGCTCAAAATAATGAGATTCCTGGTGATGCCGGTCCAGGCCGTGACAAGGACCGAGTGACCGGTCTAAGCCCTTCGTATACTTATACCTAAGCTCTTGACGTAGAACTCCATTTCCCCCCTTCCACTCGCCAATCTTGTGTCTCACTACGAAGAAAAGAGATCTGATTTTTCTTGTCGCTGTAAGTTTTCCCTTCCCAAGGTTTTGTGCATGTATCAAAAGAAGAAAAAAAAGCAAAAAAAAAAAAAAAGAGAAAAGAGAGAAAAGAAAAAAGACATTTCCTGTGGGGGGAATGGATTGTATATAAAGCAAAGGATCCCATTCCTCATGTCTGAAAAAAGTCTCTCTGTTGGTTTCAGACTACGCTTTTTTTTTCTGCTTACTGATTGCATTTCCTTTTTGTGTGACAAGCAAATCAATAGCATTCTTGCTTCGGGTCCGATCTGTTTCCTGACTGTGATCCCTCATTCCTGACTGGACACGCTGTTTGTCTTGGTGGTTCACCGTTTCTCGCAGACTCTCTCTCTCAGTTGTGGCTGTGCTTTGCTTCCTGTGTAAACAATTCTGAAAGTCGGGAGCCGTGTCTCGTGCTCCATGCGCGAATCATTTGGAATTGACCATTATTTCAGGCTTTTAGCTCCCTGGCTGAACAAAATTCTGAAACATTCATATAGTATGGTGTCCAGACAAATCTCTTTCAGTTTCGTCTTTTACACTGTTTCATTCAAATAATGCAGTTTCCAGCTTCACAAAAGCGCGCCAAAGATACTAACACATCGTTCTCGCTGTGTGTGGAAAAGCTTTTTTGTCTCATTGGCGTGGCCTTTTGTTTTCTTTCGGCTGTGATCATGCCCATTGATTGTTTCATTCTTGAGGGGGCTGGTGACCATGGCTAATCTGACCACACACGCGAGAGATGCATACATCTACGGATCTACCGCCTGCAGCCAACCATCCATCGCAGCCTTTTTCTTTCCGTGCCAAAGGGAGATCGATCGATCGATGCACGACGATGCCTCGCTTTTCCATCATCGCCTGATCATCTGGTGCTTCTGTAGCTTTGTTAATCTTATCCACCGTCTGATCGGACGTCCGTCGGGGGGCGTGGGACGGGAGCTTTCGCGTGCGGAGCTTCTGCACGCCTCGTTCGGTCGTTCGCATCCTGCATCCATCGCTGAACAGGGCCCATGTTTAGTTCCGAAAAGATTTCGGATTTCGGTACTGTAGCACTTTCGTTTGTTTGTGACAAATATTATTCAATTATGGACTAACTAGGATCAAAAGATTCGTCTCGCCATTTCCAGCTAAACTGTGTAATTAGTTTTTGCTTTTGTCTATATTTAATGCTTCATGCATGTGCCGCAAGATTCGATGTGACGGAGAATCTTGAAAACTTTTTGCTTTTTTGGGTGAACTAAGTATAAAATTCAGCAGCTCGCACTGCATTTTCGCAGTGCCCGACAGCAATCAGACACGCAGACAGCTTCAGAAGGAAGGCTGCCTGCGTCAACCAAAGGCAGCAAAAAGCTCTTTCGGACGTGACGACGGACGGAAATGCTCTTCTCTGCTTGCGGCATCGTCACAGCAACTTTACTGCGGTTTATTATATTATACTAATTAGTAATTATCTTTATCAAACGGCAATACGGCAATCGACAACGGAGGAGAAGCGAGTGTAGGTGTCGTCAATTGTCATTACTGCATCGCCATCAGATCGCACTGCGTACCAACAGTTTTTGAAAAACTTTAATTTGAAGGCTCATGGAGAAGCAGGTGATGCGCTGTGGTCGGTGGCAGACACAGACAGACGATCATGCGCAAAAGTCCTGAACCCAACCGATGAACGGCTTCTGGTTTGACCGGACAAGAAGTCGCGGAGCACGCAAAGCTTCTTTCAGTTTGTGCACGCCAAGAGTGTGTGTGTGTGTGTGTGTGTGTGTGTGTGTGTGTGTGTGTGTGCCCGTGCGTTCGTTCGTGCTACAACCACGTACGGTTGCTCCCTGACATTCTGTTCTACTCCGTACATAGTATATAAAATAAACAGTGCTCCAAATCGGTGCATGTTCTTCATTCCTCACGAACGAAGAACACTAGCGGCGAAATGGCGGAGAAAGACTTCGCCGACGGCGTTGGCGCCGTGGACGAGCAGGACTTGGAGCGGTCTTGCCGTGACCAGGATGATCCAGCCGCCGCTGCAGATGGTGTCAGCAGAGGCCTAGCCATCGGTCATTTCGTACGGGAGGTACGTTAGTTTCCATCCGTAGATAATTGAATCTATAGATTAACTGGGGCGTCATGTCGTGTTTAACAGATCTTCATGTTATTTCTCATCTTTCGACTGTGTTTGATGCATGCATGGTTGGGTATACAGTTGATGGTGGAGTGCGTGGCGTCGTTCCTGCTGGTGTTCTGGTCCGCGGTGGCGGCGCTGATGCAGGAGATGCACGGCACGCTGACGTTCCCCATGGTGTGCCTCGTCGTCGCTCTCACCGTCGGCTTCGTGCTCTGCTGGCTCGGCCCCGCGCACTTCAACCCCGCCGTCACCCTCACCTTCACCGTCTTCGGCTACCTCCCGTGGCCCAAGGTACACATTGCCTGGCCCTTGTACGTCCATCCATGGACGGATGACGGATCCATCGCCGGAGAACGGAGATTGACCCCGCATGCATGCAGCTGCCGTTGTACGTGGTGGCGCAGCTGGCCGGCTCGCTGCTCGCGTGCGTGGCGGCGAACGGCGTCATGAAGCCGCGGGAGGAGCACTTCTACGGGACGGCCCCGATGATGGCCGGCGGCCACACCAGGCTGCCGTTCCTCCTCGAGCTCGTCGCCTCCGCGGTGCTCATGATCGTCATCGCCATCGCTGCCAGAGGCTCCGTCTGTCCTTACTATCACTTCTTCCAGTTTCAGTTAACTAGCTTGTTGTGATCATCGTGTGCTCTTGATGATCTGAACACGTTTTGGCTGATGGCAAATCGATCCATGCAGAATCAGACAGCAGGAGGGCTGGCCATCGGAGCCGCCGTCGGCACCCTGGGTCTCGTCATCGGGTAAATTTTAATTAAACAAAAAAAGAAGAAGAAGAAGATAAACTTTCAGTTTCTTCAGAAAGTGCAAGTGCCACGGCCACTGTGTTGTATTGCTGAATTTACGAGTTGTGCTGTGCATCCATCCATCCATCCATCCATCCTGCAGGCCAGTGTCCGGAGGGTCGATGAACCCGATCAGGACGCTGGGTCCGGCCATCGTGCTCGGCAGGTACACCTCCGTCTGGATCTACCTCGTCGCGCCCGTCGCCGGCATGCTCATCGGCGCGCTCTGCAACCGCGTCGTCAGGGGCTCCGACGCCATCCTCGCCTTCCTCTGCGGCACCAAGCCGACGAGAGCGGTGGCGCCCAGAGCCACGCCGCGCGCCGTTGGATCACTTGCGTCGTCGCCGCACTACTAGCCGGCCGGCCGCCGCCATCGTGGTGGTGGGCTACTGACAGGTGGCCCCTCTCGCTTGCTGTAACAGTGAATGAGTCAAACCAATCAACAAAACGGCGCGACACAAGTACACAACTGATGTATACTCTCCGTTGTGCTATATACCCAACGTGTTACTTCTGTCCAAGACACTAAAAAAAAAGACATCATTCATCTGACTGAAACTGAAGAAAATTGGAGTAGTGTTTTGCTTCAACGATATCGTGGCGTAATTTGGATCGTGCGTGCCTGTACTTTTCACAAGATGTCATAACTCATAAGAATATCTTGTGAATAATATGCGACAAATCCAAAACACACGTGGAACATCTAATGAAAAAAGCATCAGAACAAACGTGCAACGTCAGCATCTGATGGGATAGTATATGAGTACTCCAAAACACACCACGGACACAACACTCCAAAATACACTCACGCAACGCAACGTACCGAGTAATATGAATTTCATAATAGAATATACTAAAACATATGCCATGTACTAGGAAGATTCCCTGCACGCAGCCGTGGATATGAAAAAAAATATATAAAAATAAGTGTGTATTGTTTAGTTGGACAATTTGTATGTTTAGATAAATAAGTGATTTGCTGATATGGAGATTACAATTATATGAGCTAATGGATTTTAATCGTGTATGATAGTTGATTGCCTAATCGAGCTTGCATGTTGAGAAAAATAGTTGGAGTGTGATAGTGGATTGTCTAGTTGGTTAAATTATATGTCGAAAGATTTAGATAGTGAGGTTTTGTTTTATAAGGGTATACAAAAAGATTACAACAAGATATACAAACAGTATAAAAAAAGTTAAGTGTTTGAATTATATTAGGGGCAATAATTCGCGCTAATTATCGCGCCCGACTAGTCGAACTCGATTTTTTTTTCATCCTAAGCTTTTTGCCGAAAAAAAAAAAACTAGTCGAACTCGAAGGCTCCAACGGGCGCATTGCACTGATCTTTTTCTGGGCCGTGACTGTGGACGTGAGCAGCTTATCTTTTACTCGGCCATCCCATTTCTCTTTTATTTTCCTCTTGGACCAATGAGCAATTGCAATATGGCCCAATATGTATGCACCATAATTAGCCAATGGCGCGCATGTTATGATTTATTTATTTGTTTTAAAAAAAAACTTATTTCGGCCTATGGAAGAGTTTTGAATATTGATACTCTTCTCTACTCTGTTAATTTGCTCAAACTTTAGAAAGTTTGAATAGAAATAAAGCTTTCGCATCCTTTTCTAGACAAGTACTCGCAGTACCTTTTTGCTAGAAAACCGTATTGCAGTAGGTTCTGTTTGGATCCACACGGACTGGATTGGATTGCGAGGGTACAGGCCCAGGGTGCCAAAGTGAGATGAAACGCGCAACAGCCCAACACGGTAACTGAATAGTTGGAGGCCCATCTCAGCTGCACGGCCCGTCACGTCAACCAGGCGAGGCCCACCCATCGCCTTCCTCTCCAAATCGATCACCCCCAAGTCCCCACCCCATTCCTCTCCTCTTCTTTCCCCCAAAACCCTAACCCCTCCTCGGTTCCACCTCTCGCCGGCGCCGGCAAGATGACTCTCCTCGCAGCCATCACCAACCCCGCCGCCGGCTCCCTCCCCGGCTCAAGCGAGAAGGCACACCCTATCGTGCTCACTCCGGGTGCCGCGCCACCGCCGCCGACATCCTCCGCGCTCCCGACCCCAATCCCGCCCTCCGCCTGGTCGCTCTCCCCCGCTGACCGCACCTTCGCCACCGCCGCCTCCTACCTCGCAACCTCCCTCGACTCCTGCTCCTCCCTCCCGCGCCTCCGTCTCCTTCTCACCAACTTCGTCGCCACGCTGTCCCAATCCCTCGCACTCCCAACACCGCCGCCGGCCATCCCCGCCGCCATCCGCGCCGTCGCCCCTTACTTCCCCGCCGCTATCGCCTCCCTTGTGGCCTCCAAGGCGGCAAGCCTCGCCGAGCACGACATCCTCCTCGCTCTCGCGGAATCCCGCCTCCTACGTCACCCGCCACCGGAACTCATCTCGTCGCTCTGCGACAACGACCGGGTCGACCTTGTCTGCGCCTTGCTCCGCCAGGCCGCCGACATCCGCTCTTCCGAGATCCTCGCCGCGCTCCGCTGCTTCCTCTCGCCGGCCTCCGAGAAGGCCTACGACGCCATGATGGACGTCAAGGGCCGGTGGAAGGACGCCGCGGTGCTCGCAGTCAACAGGTGTCGGGAGAAGAGCGCCGGGAAGAAGAAGAATGCCGACGCTGCGGCGAGGCGGGCGGCGCTGCTGCTCATGATGGGGCACGACGGGTTCACCTCTCCGGAGGTGTGCCTGCATTACCTATTCGCATCAGGGAATGTGGATTCCGTGGTGCTTGGAGCGGCTGTGGCTGAACTTGATGGCGGGGAGGTAGTCAGGCTGATGAGGTACCTCAACAAGTGGATTGGGAAGTACCGGAGGTTCTCAGAAGCACGCACGTGCCCGGAGGCTGTGGAAAACCTCGGATTGGAGCAGTGTCAAAGTGTGCCATCGTTTGGAGCAGTGGCTAGGGCGCTGGGAGTGCTGCTGGATAATCATTTCTCCCACCTTGTGTTGAATGCTGATGTGAGGGAGGACTTGAGGGCTGCAGAGTTGATGGTGAGGGAGCTCGCTGCCGAAGCGGAGTCTTCTGGGCCAATCCTGGACTTGCTGCATAGGTTGCAGCTGGATAAGTGAGAGATTAATCTTGTTCTCTTGAATCTATTTACCTTTTGTAGCTCTGAAGCTGATGTATGGCAATTTTGACTGTTTTGGTTACATTGCAGTGATGAGATATGTGTTGCGGTATTGAATATTGAAGTATAATAGTACATGTTGGTTGGAAACTGATGTTTTCAGATTTCATTGTAGTGATCCTGTAGTTGGTAACATTGTATATTGTGATATGCTTGCTTAATTGTTCTGAAATTCTAACATCTATTTATGATCCAATCATCCAGATCCAAAGATGTCTGCTAGCAGCTAGCCTCTTGGTTTTGTAGGGAATAATGAGTTGTCTTAATTATGTACTGATCTGAGGCCCAAGCACAAATCCTGCATTCAGCTGTTTTTTTAGAGTAAAAGGTTTCCCCTGCTTTATTTTATTGAAACAAAGCAGTTCAATTCAGTACAGCATAGCGTATTATAGGAGCACCTGCCACAGTACTTAACATCTCATTAGGTTGACATTTTTTGCTCCCTATTGGTTCTCACTGCTCCTCAGAGAAGATGTTGCAGTTTCTGAAGTAGAGTCCTCCCTGTATAGCCCATATGTGACTCCTATTGATTTTGTGCTTGTTGAGCATTCAGCTGTTATGTCACTATGATTGTTCTTCTAAAGTCCTTTGACTAAGTATTTGCTTCTTAATGGTCTCTGCAACTGCTCCCTTTGATGAATGCAACTTATGTGATTAACATTGTCTGCTTCTTGTGCATCAAACTAAATCATCCTCTGACTTAACTGCTTCTGAAATTTGGGATAGCATTAATGTGAAATAATTGGTTCTACGTTTATTTTGTGAATCATATCAACAATCAATACAATCATTACTCAAGACCTGCCAACCAGGGCTGTTAAATAGAACAATGACATAAATAAATAAGCATTTCCATTCAGCTTGGTTGTGTGAAACTTACAGGATATAGTGTTAAATAGAACAATGACATAAATAAATAAGCATTTCCATTCAGCTTGGTTGTGTGAAACTTACAGGATATAGTTCATTGTATATTACATGTTCTGGGCTTCTGAACTTACAGGTATTGATCAAGCTTTGTGTCTGTACTTCAACCTGAATATAAATCGTGCTTAGTTGTTCAGTTAATATCTTTTTAAGTAATTTTATCTGGTTTTTGTCTTCTAAAATTTGAATGTTCATTGTTTGGTCCATTTACATGTTGAAGATGTGTTCCTCGTAAGGTTTAAATAGGTTTGCTAAGGATAGGCGAGTGATTGCGATATGACCAACAGACTAAGGAGCCATGGGTTCAAAAGTTTTGTTAACCATCCAAATGACTGTTAATTTTTCTATAGCTAGCTAAAGTGCTAAACTTTGGCAAGACTTGCACAAACAGAGCACATTCTGAATGTTTTAGCCAACCCTAATAGATATATGCAGTATTGTACATGACCTTTTGCTTATGATATATTCTCAGCCTATGCATTTAGTAACATATCATGTCATTTGTCGTCAACGCCCCCTTTGCTACAGTCATCACAAATCTAGCCTTGTGGTGTTTGAGAAAGCTGCTAACCTTTCAATTGGCTTGATCTCTACATTGTTTCCTGTTTGTTACTTAACATCATCATGTTATCTACTGATCTTAATTGTTTCGGGTGCTTGTCCGCTTGCTTTCCCCTTCTTTGGGTGTAACCATTAACAAAGGTGTGAAATGTGTGGGATATGACTATGTCCAGGGGGGGTACAGGCTTGGAAAATTGTTTCTGTTATGTTGGACGTATAGTTTAATGTGGCTTCTGATTTATTTTCTTTTTTATTCTCTGTAAATGGCATTCCAGGAAGATTTTGATAGGTCAAGAGGATCCTATTGTCATCTCAGCTAGTTTTTCGCCAACTTTCATGTTAGCTTGAAAATGTTGCTCTGGTGTTTAGAAGCACAAAAAAAAAAGTTTAGATGCTTGAAACTTTTGCTTGTTTAACCTATTTATTTGGGAACGCACATGGATGTGTACGAAGAATTCTCATTTTGGAGTGTAAAGGCATATTCCTTGGGACAGCCTAGTGTTGATTCGCATGACAGAGAAGAGAACGCATAGTAGCCTTTGAGGAGGTCTTTACTCTTCAGTTGGCTGCTATGCTATGCCACTTTGGGAAACTTCCTGTTCTTATGCCCGTGACAGCGTGGCACCAACCCTGTGTGTTTGCATTTCTGATAAATTGGTTTGCTGAGGCCTTGTTTAGTTCACCCCAAAAACCAAAAAGTTTTTAAGATTTCCCGTCACATCGAATCTTGCGACACATGCATGAAGCATTAAATATAGATGAAAACAAAAACTAATTATACAGTTTGCCTGTAAATCACGAGACAAATCTTTTGACTCTAGTTAGTCCATAATTGGACAATATTTGCCACAAACAAACGAAAACTTTTCATTTCGGAACTAAACAAGGCCTGAGCTTCGATAGAAAATGTAAAAAGCCATCTCCTTCAAAATTGAAAGGGATGCCACACCACGCCCTTCTTCGCAAACAGGCTCCGAGCGTGCGAGAAAAGTAACTTTTTCTGAGATGAGATATGGTGTGCTTTGCCTTTGCCTTTGTTCTGTTCATATGTGAGCCTATTGCACCTTATACGTGTCATACGCCTTGTCGGTTCTACTAATTTATTAGTCACTCTGTTTTTTTAGGTACATAACTTCGATCTGTCATGTATCTAAATATACAATTTGCCTGCGTTGATTGTACTTTGTATATGTATCTAGAAAAGTAAGAGACTTTATAATTTGCAACTGAGGTAGCACAAATCTATATAGAGTGTGTGTTTTCGTCTGGTTCCATCCATCCACCAGTTTGGTGGGATTTGGTTGTGTTAGAGAAAGCCCGTTGTCTACTTAGCTTGGTTGATGATGGCGCAACTCCTTGGACAAAATTTGGTGGCGGTGCTAGTTGGCTTGCTGCTCTAGCAAGTTTTTACGTACTCTTCTCCAGGTACCAACAAGTGTGCGAGTATCTCGAGTTGTGGACGGATCACGCGAGCAATCAACACTAGCGCACGAGCACGAGGCTGGCCTCCTCGTGAAACCCAGCTCCAGAAAATGGTGTCTTGCATCGTGAGCAAAGGTGCTGCAATATACTTACTACTGCCACATTGCTGCCTTGACTGACGTAGTACGTACTGAACAAGGCTGACCTCGTGAAGCAAGAGAGAGAGAGAAAAAAAAAAACCCTCGCTGCGTTAACATGAGCAAGAAGAGGCTCTTACAAAAAATAACTTATCAGTCAAATGAACAAGACCTCGTTGGCTTCTGCATTGAGGCCACCGAAACCGAACTCCTCTTGTCTGCATGCTGCGCATCCATGCCGTGCCGAGCCGGCGGGGAATGTGCGGTGCAGTGCAGGTGCCAGATTTGGCGATCTCGGCGCTCGGCAGGTTCCTCGCACATAACTGCATTTTCTGCAGTGGCCTCGAGGTGCGCAGAGTCTAGAGATTTTGCAGGCCTCCGGCGGCCCTTGGATCTGGCGAGACCGCATCGACACGTGTGTCGGTGCTTCCATTCCACCCATCATTCTCCGTGCCGTGCTGCTCTAGCTAGCTAGGAGTCAGCCCAAGTACTCTAGAATAGAATAGAATGTGGCTCTCACCAGTCAGTCAGCACTGATGGGCGGCGTGCACATGGTAGCACTATGATCTCTTGATAGAGGGACTCTCTCCCCTCTTGGAAACGAGACTTGGAGGCCTCGAGGTTACTACTTGCTGGCGCGCTAATCATGGCTATTTGGAAGATCCACGTAATAATATATACGTACTCCAGTATCTACAAAATGCGCTCGTTATGATGAGAATTGAGAAAAGAGCCCCCTTTTCGTTGTGTGTGTGCAACAAACGGGGAAGGGATGGAATCCAATCATGCCATGGCACCACCAATCTTTTTTTCTTTTAGTAAAATCCCAAGGAAAATCGCCTTGTTCTCGCCGTGCTGGCAGCTGCCACGCTCTTGCAAATCACAGGGGAGAGAGCCCTTTTTTGGCGCCGCGCCATGCCACCTAGCTAGCATGCATGAGGCCATCGATCAATCGATCGAGGTCCCCTTTTTTTCCCCTGTAAAAATAGGCTTTATTCCTTGTGTTCTTTCTCTCCCGCTTTCCTCCGGCCGGGGTCGGGCCCGTGCGCTTTGTTCGGCCGTCGGGTGCTCCCTTTAATTTCTCCCCTCATCACCGGTGTGGTGTGGACTGTGGAGTGCAGGCAGGCCGGCGCTGCTGCATGCAGTTCGGCGGGAAGCTTCGCGGCAACGGCACTGCGTTCCTCTGCACACTGACGCAGCTAGCTAACGGAATCGCCAAGGAACCTAAGCGATCGACCGATCGAGCAACTTTAGTTTCACAGCCGGCCGGCTGTCGTCCCAGCGAGCATCGTCTGGTCGGAACTGATGCCGTCCAACGCGGACACGAGCTGATCAGAAAGGCACCAGGGGCCGGCCGGCGGCTATACTGCGAAGTCTAATTAACATATATATATATATATATATATATGATGCTTTGCTTGTTGTGAGATCGTGATTCTTTAATTTCTTGCATTGCATGCATGCATGATACATCTCCTCCTGACGAAGACTCTTGTTGTACGTGCACCGGTGCAGGGAGTCGATGATCTAGCAGAGTTTAATTTGCAAGCTAGCCGGCCGGCCAAACGAGACTTTGACGACGCACGTACGTAGTAGTAGTAGTAGTATCCATCTAGAACACTACAACCACACCGCTCTTGCAGTGTAGTAGTAAAATTACCACTACTACTACTAGAGGGCGCGTCAATGATTGGAGGCAGAATGACAACGCACAAGCACAACGACGTGGGTTGCGTTCAGCATGTGCTCTCTGCCTCGTATGTAGCAGCAAGCCAACAACGAACGCAATCTCCTCGCTGCGAGCAAGCAAGCAACATCTGATACGCATTCGATCGATCGATGAACGGCGGCCACCAACTCTCTGTTGATGAACTGATCCACTACAGCTAGCATCGCGCGCCGTTCATTGATGCTGCATCGCCTTACAAGCCAAAAAAACGTACATACGCAGCAGGTCATGTGGCATGCACGTACTGAGATGAACATATATACATACGCGCTCCTACTCGCTCTCGATCGGTTCGATTGTCCTCTACTAGCTATCTAGTCGTGCTACTCACCCTGTTCCAAAATAAATGTCTTTGCACTTCTCAAAAAATAACTTTGGTTAAATATATATTAAAAATTATTAACATTTATACTACATAAATAGTAGTATGAAAAAGATCTTTAAATTTAGTTTTTTTTAACAAATTTATTTAGAAATATAAATATTACATGTATTTTTTACAAATCTGATTGACACAAAAACTTAAAACAACGCTCCTTGTTACCTCAAGCCTCCATAAGTGCAAGCTGTCCGCAACGTAGGTAGGTACGTAGCTTTTGATGGCGACGCGGACAGATCTGAGCCCAATTAACATGGAAACTACGCTCCTCCGCCTTCGTCAAAATACCACTCACCAACTTCCATCATCTCTCTCTTTTTCGAAAACTGCTGGCAGGAATTTTGCCAGGCTACAACCTCCATCTCTACAGCTTTGCTTGCATTTCTAGCTTGAGCTTTCTTTCTCTAGTCTCCACTTCCCGTCGCCCATTAATTCATCCATCAACAACACCGCTCCATGCTCGGAGAGAACAACCTTTTTCTGTAAATATCCATGGTGACAGCGATTTGAGAGCCCGTTGCTCTCGCCCATCTATGTTATTTAGGTTCTGAATCTTTTCCTTCTTTTGAGCTCCTATACATATAAGTATATATGTCTAGGCTAAATGAAGCTTGCTCAATTGTGTTCATGAATTTTGCTTACCGACAACGGTTGCTACGCACTGCCCACAAATTCATTAAGATTGTAATGATGCTATACTGTGCAAAGCTACTTAATGCCAATTTTATTTTCAGCACGGTACATTACCGATCGGGTCTCTAAATTCATGGCAGGTATAGGTACGTTCCAGCGTGCAGGATTGAAGATACAGCGCCGTCAGTATTGCAATTTCTTTGCTGATAATTAACTAGTAGTACAATTAGTATACAATATAGTGTAAAGCGTTTTTTTTGACAGAATATCGAACATTTTAAGCAAACAAATTAATTGACGCCAGGCCAATATCGCAATGCGCAGTGTTGTTTATACGTACACAAAAGTTGATAGCAAGAACTAGTACTACAAATATATAGAAAACGGAAAGGAAGGGCACCTAGAAAAAGGCAAATATTCTTGTAATCACTAGCCATGGCCATGCACATATATATGATGCTCTCTCTCATCAAGAACTAGCGATAGTTGCTCCACTACTCAAAAGTCGTTGAGTGGTAATCAAGAAATTAACTAGCTATCTAGCAATATATGCATGCTGCTGGGAGACTTGTGGGATACAATATATATAATATATAATATAATGCTGCATGTCTCGTTATATATTTCTGAATATAATCCTGCGGAATAAATTATACCAAAAGAAGAAGGAGAGAAAGAAAGAAAGAAAGAAAGAAAGAAAGGACCTGCTGCGGGGAGCTAGGAGAAGATCGATCGAAGAAGCAAAACGAACAGGTGGTAGCTACCTGCGGCTAATAAGCCATGATCAGCAGGGCAGCGGCTACCGACAAGCCAAGAACACTAGAACTGATCCCCCTCGCCGCCGCCGACGGCGGCGGCGTCTTGTAGTACCAGGGGTACCACGGCAGGATGGGGTTGGGCGGCGGCGGCGCCGGGTAGCCGAACCCCCCACCTCCACCACCGCCACCGCCACCGCCACCGCCACCTCCCGCCGGAGGAGGCTGGAAGTAAGGAATGTAGCCCCCCGGCGGCGGCGGGTAGCTCCAGGAGGACGACGGCGGCGTGTTGTAGGAGGACGATGGCGGCGGGTACAAGTACGACGATGACGGCGCTGGCGGTGGCGGGCAGTTGGTGGTGCCGACGGCGGGCGCCGTGGGTGGAGGCAAGCACGGGTACGGGCAGTCGGCCGGGTACGACGTGGTGCCGTCTGCGGCGGAAGGGCGTGCCAGGATGAGCAGCAGCGCCGAGAAGAGCAGGGCCTCGAGGAGCCTGCCGCCGTGCGCTGTCGTCGCCATGGCGACAAGCCGGGCGCGGGCGCGGAGAGGAAGGTGGCAGAGCTGTAGGCTGATGATGATGATGATCCGGTGATGAGATGGCGCGTGCGTGCGTGAGGTTGGAGGACTCAGCTCGGCGGCTTCGGCTGAAGGTGACGGTGGTCGGTGGTGGTGCAGAGGTGTGCGGAGACGCGGGGAGAGAAGAGGAGCGGGGGCGGAGCGGAGCGGAATAAAACGGCCGGTTTGATTGCGATTAGTGAGGGCGGATTGGGTTTATATTTGGCGGGGTGCGGATGGCGACCGCCTCTCTTACTTGTCCTTCTGCCTGTGGCTGTGGGGCCGTTCTGTTGACTAGTCCTGCCTTTCTACATTAGAGATATTGAGTATAATATGTTTAAGCGTGGGTGTATCGAGAGGAAACAAATGAATCGAACTATATCTTTTCCATTGATCGATTTCAGAATTTATACAGGTTGAAGGGACGCAACGGGAGTTAGCAGACGCCGGTTCGGGAACACGGAAACACGGTCGCCCAACCGGCATCCTCCCGTTGATGTCGGTTCCTAGAGAGGAGGAGTAGTCCGTACGAAATCTCTACGGTTGTTTACAGAGAGATTTACATTAATCATAGGATATTAGATCTAAGGCTAATATTGATTCCATGTCACTAATCTGGGTGGATGAGATCTCTGTAATCCTATTGGTTCATCTTCTTGAGGAACGGATTGCTTCATAACACTCCCCCTGATCGCATCCAGTCTTGAGATCAATCAATATCTTCAGAACCTCCAAAAAACCTTGTAGGAAAATATGAGGTGATAATGTTTGTTGATATGTCATTAAAATCCTTAAAAACCTAGTGGGAAAAATAAGAAGAAATGATATGACATATTTAGATTATTGTCCATTGTAAACTTAAATGGAAAAAACCTTTATAGGAAAAATCCATAATTTAGTTTAGAACAATATAATGGCCTATGGGCCATGCCCTCCTCCAAAACCACGTGGGAAAAAATGAGGAAGAAAAATGCCTTTGATATTCCCCTTAAAAACCTTTTATGAGGAAAAATAGGAAATATGACATTATATTTGATATTGTCTCATTAAAAACCTTATCTATGAGAAAGTTTATAAAACTCATAAATAGGAAAAGAGTGCAATATAATATTTAACACAAATGATTATTTTCAGAGAGTATCTCCCCCTGAAACTTGCAAGTCTTTAAGTCGTCGCATACCAATACCATGAACAAAATTTTGGAACATGGGACCTGGTAATGACTTAGTGAATAAATCTGCAAGATTATCACAAGACTTTGTTTGCAATATTTTTATTTCTCCATTCTTTTGTAATTCATGAGGATAAAATAATTTGGGATAAATATGTTTAGTTATATTACTTTTGATATAACCTGTTTCCATTTGTGTAATACAAGCAGAATTATCTTCATAGATAATTGTGGGTGATTCAATGGAACCAATCCCACTAGATTGTTGTATGTGATTAATCATTCTGCGGAGCCATACACACTCACGTGATGCTTCATATAGTGCAACAATTTCAGAATGATTTGTGGAAGTTGTTACTAGGGTCTGTTTAAAAGACTTCCATGATATAGCAGTTCCTCCATATAGAAATACAAAGCTTGTCTGGGATCTGCCATTATAAGGATCAGACAAATAACCAGCATTAGTATATCCAATCATAGTTGGATCTTGGTTTCTTTGGTAAAATAATCCAAGATCTTTGGTGCCATTGAGATATCGTAAGATATGTTTAGCTCCTGTCCAATGACGTTTAGTTGGAGCAGCACTATGTCTAGCCAATAAATTTACTGCAAATGCAATATCGGGCCTAGTTTGATTTGCAAGGTACATAAGTGCTCCAATGACACTAAGATATGGAACCTCAGGTCCCAATATATCTTCATTTTCATCCCTTGGTCGAAATGGATCTTTCTCCATGTCTAAAGTTCGAACAACCATGGGAGTTTTGGATGGATATGATTTATCCATATTAAATTTCTCTAGTGTTTTCTAGATATAGGCAGATTGATGTACTAAAATTCCTGAGTGAAGGTGCTCGATTTATAAACCTAAGCAAAATTTAGTTTGACCTAAATCCTTCATCTCAAATCCCGTCTTTAAGAGATTGCGTGCTTCATTGATATCATGTGAGTTGCCAATGATATTTAAATCATCCACATATACGGATACGATACAAAATCCCATTTGAGATTTCTTTATGAAGACACATGGGCAATCATCATTATTTGTGTATCCCTTTTGTAATAGGAATTCACTTAGTCAGTTGTACCACATTCGTCCCGACTGTTTTAAGCCATATAGTGATTTGTTAAGTTTTACACAATATGTGGCGCGACTTGCTTTAGGATTCGGAATTGGGATTCCATCGGGAACCTTCATGTAAATGTCCGAATCAAGTGACCCATATAAATATGCTGTCACTACATCCATCAACTGCATAGATAGATGATTTTGAACTGCCAATGCTATTAAATATCGGAAGGTTATTCCACTCATAACTGGAGAGTATGTTTCATTGAAATCAATACCGGGTCTCTGCGTAAACCCTTGTGCTACTAGTCTCGCTTTGTATCTCACCACCTCATTATTTTCATTCCTTTTACGGATGAAAACCCATTTGAACCCCACAGGGAAAATTTTTGAAGGTGTAGGTATTGCTGATGAAAATACCTTTCTTTTTGCAAGCGAGGCTAACTCTGCTTGAATTGCTTCTTTCCATTTGTTCCAGTCCGAGCGCTTTTTGCACTCTGCCATGGTCTTGGGATCTGGATCACTTTGGATAATTTCAGCAATTGTTTCGGCAAAGTATGTGTCGACAATAGTAGTCTTTCGATCATATGATTCTCCAGAATCAATATAGTTTATGGAAATTTCTTGTACCCCTTGTGACGGTTCGTTATTTCCCAATATGATAGTGTCAGGGCGTTCCGATGTCCCAACATCAGTTATTGAGTGCACTTTTGATGTGGGATGTGAATTTTGTATAATCACTTGGTGTCTCTCAACTTGTTGTTCAGAATTTTTGTTATTCTGTTTCCTTTGGCGTTTAGGACATTTAGGCGCCACATCCTGAGTAATGGTCTTACTTCTCCCCCTCTTACCTAGAACCGGTTTCTGAGGTGGGAGTTGAATAGTTTTGTTTGGTACCTCTATTCTTTGAGGCACATTCCTAGCAGGATGGTAGGATTTAGTGACGCCTTTATAATCAGTAAATGCGTCTGGCAGATTATTTGCAGTGTTTTGCAAATTTATGATTTTCTGAATTTGGAGTTCAGATTCTTGTGTACGTGGATCATTAGTGTAGATGTCTTGTGCATCCCAATTAATTTCCGGACATTCCTTTTGGTACATGTAATCTCCCCCTAATGCCGGGAAATGATCCTCATTGAAGATACAGTCAGCGTATCGGGCCGTGAATAGGTCCCCTGTAAGGGGTTCCAGGTATTTAATGATTGACGGAGATAAATACCCGACATAGATTCCTAATTTTCTATGTGGACCCATAGCTGTACGTTTTGGTGGTGAAATCGGTACGTATACAGCGCAACCGAATTTTCGCAGATGGGAAATATTTGGTGGATTTCCACATACTAATTGTAGCGGGGAAGCTGTATGATATGCAGTTGGTCGCAATTGTAGTAATTCAGCAGCTGAAAGCCCTAGTTTGGTTTTGGATAATTGATGAAACCCTAATACTAACCTCTATGCTAAGTGTGTGTAGACTTAATGAGGTTGGTACATGCCAAGTGATGGAGCAAGTGATGATCATGGTGATGAAGGTGATGACCACAAGATGATCAAGTGCTCAACTTGGAAAAGAAGAAAGAGAAAAACAAAACCCTATGGAGATCAAGGCAAAGGTATTGCTTAGGGTTTTGGTTTTGGTGATCAAGACACCATAGAGGGTGTGATCACATTTAGGATAGATAGCCGTACTATAAAGAGGGGAATTCTTTGGCTAAGCGGTTATCAAGTGCCACTAGGTGTTTTTGTTCATGTGCATGCATTTAGAACCTAGTGAGCTAACTTAACTCCTTCGAGGAAAATGTTTGTGAAAATGCTAACACACGTGCACTTGTTGGTACACACGTTGTGGTGTTGGCACACTTTGAGAAGGAGGTGGAGTTTGAAGGGTAGAGAGAGGATGGGTTCCTCTCTCCCTCCCGCCGAGCTTGCGAGGCGGGATTCGGCGCTTTTTGAGAAAATGAAGTGCATATTTTCTATTGCGCCGGAGGGAAATTTGGAGAGGACGCTGGCTTTTGGAGCACCGGACGCTGCGTCTGAGCGTCCGGTGCAGGCAGTGCCTGGCCCAGCTAGGGTAAGGGACCGGACGATAGGCACCGGACGCTGGCTTGAGCGTCCGGTGGTGCGCGTCCGGTGTGCGGGCGTTTTGCGTCCCTCTCTGCGCATGGGTCCGGTGTGCACCGGACGCTCAGGGTGCGTCCGGTGGCTTGCGTCCGGTGACCCTGCGAGTTTGCGGAGCTCTCTGCGCATGAGTCCGGTGTGCACCTGACGCGTCCGGTGCCAACCTGCTCAGCGTCCGGTGCTCTGCAGGTTACCGTTAGACTCTGACACGCGGCTGACGTTGGAGCACCGGACGCTGATGTTGAGCGTCCGGTGCCCCTTTAAGAGCGTCCGGTGACCCCGTGTTTTGCCCAGTGAAAGAGCCAACGGCTCTATTTGTTTGAGGGGCTATAAATACGTGTTTGGCCGGCTTAGGGCTAATACTCTTGGCTTTCTAGCATACATAACATCCTTGTGAGCCTAAGCAAACACCTCCCTCTCATCTCCTTCATAGATTAAACATCTTTGAGATATTGGGAGTGATTCCAAGTGCATTTGCTTGAGTGATTGCATCTAGTGGCACTTGGGGATCGTTCTAGCTGTGGTTTTCTTGTTACTCTTGGTGGTTGCCGCCACCTAGACGACTTGGAGCAGCGGAGGAGGATTGGCACGAGTTGGTGATTGTTCGTGGCCATCTCCCGGTGATTGTGAGGGGTCTTGTACCTTCCCCGACGGAGAGCCGAAAGGTAACTCTAGTGGATTGCTCGTGTCATTGAGTTACCTCACTTGTGGGTAGGTTCTTGTGGTGTCCTAGTGAGGACGAGGTTCGTGCTACACCTCTTAGCCACCGAACCACCAAGTGTTGGTCGACACAACGGGGACGTAGCGTGCCGGCAAGCACGTGAACCTCGGGAGAAAAATCTTGTGTTTCCATTGTGTTTGTTGATTGGATTTCTCCCGGTGATTAGACTTCATAATATTGTGATTGGTTCATCCCCTCTACGTGGTGGTATAAAGATCAAACTCTCTCTCTTACTTTCTTGCAAACTAGAGTAGCTTACTTCTTGTATAGAAACTTTAGGTAGCTCTCTAGTGTAAGTAGAGACTTACTTCTTGTGTGCATAGTGATCATAGCAACTAGAATTGTTGGGTAGGTGGCTTGCAAACACCCCATTAGAGCTAGAGCAAAAAGCTTCGCTTTGTTATTTACTAACCTCTTGCTCTAGTGTTTTTTTAGATTTTTTTTAAATAGGCTATTCACCCCCCCCCCCTCTAGCCATATTAGGACCTTTCAGCAGCGTGTAAAACTGCATGACCCCAACATGTAGTTGGTAGATTACAATTCTGCAATAGTGGTCTGGCTATAAGCTTAACTCTTTTGATAAGGGCTTCTGCTAAACCATTTTGAGTGTGGACATATGGAACTGAATGTTGAATTTGAATTCCTAGAGCCATGCAATAGTCATTGAAAGCTTTTGAGGAAAATTCAGCTGCATTGTCCATTCTAATAGATTTTATCTGATGTTCAGGATGATTTGCTCTTAATCTAATAACTTGAGCTATTAGTTTGGCAAATGCATGATTGCGTGTGGATAATAGGCACACGTGAGTCCATCGCGTAGATGCATCTATTAGAACCATGAAATATTTGAATGGTCCAGATGATGGAGTGATAGGACCATAAATATTGCCTTGAATTCTTTCAAGGAATTTAAGTGGTTCAGATTTGATCTTAAGATAAGATGGTCTTAAAATCAATTTCCCAGTGGCACACGCAGTGCATATAAAATCAGAAGATTCTGGGAACTTAGAATTAGCTAAGTTATGACCATGAGAATTGTTTATAATTTTTCGCATCATCCCTATGCCAGGGTGACCAAGGCGATCATGCCAAGTTTGGAATGCATTGACATTCTGAAAAATTATTTTATAGGCAACATGTGGTACGGGTTTGATGTATGTATAATATATTCCAGATGGTAAAGAGGGAATTTTCTCAAGAATGTTTAAGCGTGGGTGTATCGAGAGGAAACAAATGAATCGAACTATATCTTTTCCATTGATCGATCTTAGAATTTATACAGGTTGAAGGGACGCAACGGGAGTTAGCAGACGCCGGTTCGGGAACACGGAAACACGGTCGCCCAACCGGCATCCTCCCGTTGATGTCGGTTCCTAGAGAGGAGGAGTAGTCCGTACGAAATCTCTACGGTTGTTTACAGGGAGATTTACATTAATCATAGGATATTAGATCTAAGGCTAATATTGATTCCATGTCACTAATCTGGGTGGATGAGATCCCTGTAATCCTATTGGTTCATCTTCTTGAGGAACGGATTGCTTCATAACATAATATATGGATGCACCCAATTTCTCGGCTCTCTGTTTTTCTTTGACAGAGGTAAACCCGGTTTTTTATATAAAAAAACGAAAGTGATTGCAAGTTTTAAATTCATTCTCTTGTGGTAAAATTAAGGGTAAAACACATTTTTCAATCTTCAACTTGTATGAGAGTACGATTTTTTAATCCTAAACAATAAGACCGGGTACCAGACACCCTCCTGCTGAAAGGTGGGTCACTATTCTCTAACGTAACAGGAAAATATATTAAACTCTGAAAATTCATACCACATTTATTTTAATAATACACGAAAATTGTGAAACAAATGCCCTTTTGTTATAAAAAAATATTTGTTCATAGGTGCTCTATTTAGAGTCATTTGGGTCTTTTTTGTTCACGTTTGTTGAAAACTAGACCACAAGCAATAAAGTAACAGCAGTAGAATTAAATAAGTTTCAAATAACGGTAAATAGGTTACCAACAGTTAGACAACATTTTTAGGCTGGTATTAGTTTCGTATTTTTTTATTAAAAAACATAGTTATGATTTTTTAGAGACTAAAACATGTTTTTATCTTTTTTTTAGTCTAAAATACAAAGCCAGCTTTGAATAATATTGCTAGAGGACTAAATTTTGGTTCGGGGGGTGTTAGTTTAGGGTACAAATTCGAATTATTGTACAAGTTGAAGGTTAAAAATGCATTTTACCCTAAAATTAAAGATATATGCAAGCGGATATGTTTTGTGGGTCAGCTAACTTAGCTTATATTTCCATCTAAACTAATTAGGCGGCATGCCGTTATAATCCATTTCAGTAAGTTTTGCATTTTTTTTCGTAAACCCGTCGTCCCGTTCATGTTGTACTAAATTAGCAAAGACTGAGAGGAAATTGTTGCATTTCACCCTTGCACTTGTTGGAGAGAATAGGTTTACCAATCGAAAGACACCAATGCCTGTTCGGTTCTTCTTTTCACTATATATATACCAAGATTTTGGTAACCTTTTTCATGCGTTGGGAATGTAGGGAACGAGGAACAGGGGCAGTCGTAGCACTAGCAGGTGGTGCGTGACTCACACAGGGTGGATGGAATTCTGGGGCATTGCGGATTTGGTGGACGTAGGGGGAGGATATGAATGCACAAAGAGGAGAATATGAATGCCGGCTCTGGTGACGACATGAAGCCGAAGAGCGGAAATCAAAGTGTGTGTGTTTTTAAATATGAAAGAATACAAAAGAGTTTATGTAGGGCAAATTTTAAACCAGAGTGACACATAGAGCGGTAAATCATATGTACTGTACAGAGGAAAAGAACGTAGAGAGAAAACATATACTACACTGTACACAGGAAAAATAGATCATGCATGAGACTGAGGCCCGTGTTCTTTTGTCCATGAAACAAACTGGTGATGGCGCGTTCGTCGGATCTGTGCCGCCGTGTACGCCGACACCTAGAGCGGCACGCAACGCAGGCGGATCCCCCCGAGTCCCTCGTTGAGTTTTCGTTGCGATCGTACGTGTCCCCGGTTGTTGGCCTGGTCAGGAAACAAAACGATGGTTTGTTTCGTGTAGAAAACGGTGGGTGGGTGGTGTGCATGCTGCAGCTGCAGTGATGAAAAGCTACCGGTAGCGGTAGGTACCGAACGGCGAACGCGAACAGCAGCACTCATGCCAATAGCGCCGCGCCGGCGGCTTTGATTGCTGATTTAGCACACAAAACATCCAAAGCTGGTGCATTCAGGCCTTGTTTAGTTCCCAAAAAATTTTACAAAATTTTTCAGATTCCCCGTCACATCGAATCTTTAGACACATGCATGAAGTACTAAATATAGACAAAAATAAAAACTAATTGCACAGTTTGGTCGGAATTGACGAGACAAATCTTTTGAGCCTAGTTAGTCTATGATTAGACAATATTTGTCAAATACAAACGAAAAAGCTACAGTGTCCATTTTACAAAATATTTTGGAACTAAACAAGCCCTCGTTCATTCGTTCCTTCGTTGCAGTATATATAAATCAAGAATCGAATCCATATATATATATATATATATATATATATATATATATATATATATATATATATATCGTACGTGCCAGCATACAAATACAAATGTTGGGTGGCATCACACAGTCTTGCTCATGGACGGGCGTAACGTAATCGGTCGGAGGAGCAAGATGCCCCACGCAACTCTACCACCGCCAGCGCCAGTTCATTCGTCGATGGTTGGAATGGATGGAAGCAAGCAAAGCTAGGTGACAAGAGGACAGGGGCATGCACCGACGGCTGCCGCCTTCCCCTCACGGCCTCACCCCCACCCAAATTGGGCTGTTGCTGTGCCAGCGCCTGTCAGAAGAATGAGAAGCTTCCATCCATAGTACTATCTCTGAACCCAACCGACGCAATCAGCTGCCAGTCCGTGCCCGTCCTTGCTTGCCGGCCGCTCCCAGACCAGACGTGCCAAACCGACCTAGCTGCCTGCCTGCTGTGCTACAACCTGCTAGCTTCACCCCTTGTGGCCTTGAGTAGCACCAAGTCACTGCTGATACTATACATCACTCCACTTGTTTTTGTATGACGAGAAATGGTGTCAGTAAAACTCGCAAAAAAGAGTGAGGTGGTGTTAATTAATACTAGTAGAATAAGCATATAGTAATTCAGAGGTACTAGCTCATAAGTATGTATTTAATTCTAATAACATCCAAGGTATATTGAAATACTAGGGGTCAGTGTTTTCTAGACTCGAGGTATGTGGCCTAGCATAGCAAAGAGACTAGTAGCTTGGCCCATGTAGCAGCGACAGCAACAACAAGCAGAGTACTCCTACCGAGCAACAAGGCCGGCGCCTGGCGATTTGCTCTTAACAAATCCTCGATCAGGTTAGGAGGTGTCCGTGGTCCTGTGGTGGTCAGGTAGACGCATCAACGTTGGGCCCCCGCGCCGGCCGGTGATCCTGATCCTGAGTTCTCTCCATGCATCCGACCATCGCCTCAACAGGCCGAATCGCAGAAGCTTCCTCCTGCATCCGTCCATCGCACCGCAGAGTTAGTTATTTAGGGTATGCTTCCGGCCGGGAGTTAGGTTCATCACCTTAATTAAACTCTATTTTTTACGGTCCACATATGCACCAAAAGCTAAGAACATAAGTTTTCCAATGGCAGCAGTCTACTGTCGAAATTCATTATATGAGTTGATAGTAACAGTAGAAACAAGTGGGCATACATAATATGAAGGGAGGATTAGGGAAGTCCTATTAATTACTGTTTTCTTCGGACCGCCGGGAAAACTATTATGAAAAAAAGTTTGAATGGTTTGATCCCTCCGTCACCCCAGAATAAAAGGGATTATTTTGGGGATTCCTACTATTTCTTTAGTCGATGCAAATTGTGGCCCGGATCTTGCGGATATATCGATTTCTACCAACGATGACACTATGACTTCAATTAGTATTTGCAATTTCTGCTGGTGTTAAGCCGGAGGAAGGAGAGGATGAGGCCAAGTCATCATGCCCCCTTATGCCCTCGGCAACACACGTGCTACAATGGATAGGACAAAGGGTCGCAATCTCGCGAGGGTGAGCTAACTCCAAAAACTCACCTTCAGTTCGGATTGTAAGCTGCAACGTTTTTTGAGCCTTGTATTATTATGTTGGAGTCCATTAGCTAGGGACATGTCCTAGGGTTCTTGGCCACTCATAACAATTTATATTCAATACCGGCCCATCACCTAGATTAGGGTTTTAGTTTTGTTTAGATTAATCATCATTGAATTGTTTTGTCGTTCTTTGATTTGGAGACTCCATTTTTTAGTGCTTAACCCTTTTACCAAATTTGCTTATGTTTTTTTCTTAACCTTGCTTGTGTTCTTTGATTCGTTGGCACATATTGTTATCCACTGTAGTGAGGTTAACCTGGTAGTGCACGGTTCATAACAGGAGGATCTAAAATGCCATGATGCTAGGCTCCACCATTCGGGTACACCTCGCGACTGAATGCACTTCATGATGGATGATTGACGATGTGTTCGTGCCGGACCAAAATGTCGTGCTTCGAGTCTGGTTGTCGTGCCTCGGGCTGCATGGATATCACTAGAGGTGCTCAAGGATTTGGTGATTAGGGTTACTCTTTTTTGGCGAGGAAGTGTCTCTTGGGTAGACATGAGCAAATTGGGCCTAGTACGACCCAACCTGTGGGCTCGGTCTGTCTCGATAGGTTTTAGCCCACCCATGAACCTCACTGGACAGGGCCTGGACACAGATCCGATCCTGTTGTCTAGAAACATTTTTCTTGGTCTGAACCTAAGCCAAAATATTTTTTTTGCTATTTTACACTATAAAATATGCAGGAGGCCCGGCCTAGCCTAGGCCCATCCGAAAAATAGGCTGCCTAGCCCAATGGAACGGTCATGAGCATGACTTTTCTGGCCTAAAATAACCGAGCTTTTTTTTGCCCGACTCGAACTTGATCCAGCCCGAAAATGCTTAGGTCTACTCTTCGGCAGACGTGTTATGGCGTCTGGCCAACACTGCCCCTACAGCCAAAATTTTCATCTTTAAAAGTTCTTGTTTAGTTTTGGATAATTAATAAAACCCAAGTATACTAACCTTTGTTATAAGTGAGATACATAGATAGGTTGGGCAATAACCTATGGATCACTAGGCTACCCGAAAATTAAATAGAAGATCATCCACCTGGCTTTACCAAGTCCCGGTGGAGGCATTGGAGCTAAGGATGGCAACGTGGCGGGTTCGGATCGGGTAAAGTCTATGTGCACCCGAACCTGAAACTCGGAATCGAAACCCGAAACCGAACCGAACACTGATTCGGGTGATAACCCCTCCCCAAAACCAAACCCGCGGATACCCGAAACCCAAATAGATACTCAAAACCCGCTTTCTATGTCAAGATAATAATAGCAATAAGTACTTTCTAGAAATATATACATAATATATATACACATATTTACATGTATAAACAACAGGCAATAAAACATAAATCATGAGTTAACTTAAAATAAATTTCATAATCTAAGTAAACAAGTTATTATTATCATATTATAAAATATGAAATTAATTCTAATGACTTATTTCGGATATCCATTGGATATCCACGGATGGAAAACCAAATCCGATAGATTTCGGGGCCCCGAACCCGAAAACCGTGGATAAAAAATCGTCCCCAAACCCAAACCCGCGAGAACCGAAACCTACGGATATCCAACCTGAAACCGCCCCACTGCCATCCCTATCTGGGGCTATGTCCACTAGGTGTTCTCTTCGCATGCTCAAAGGTTGATCCTCCAACTAATTCCCCGAATCACCCGGAGCTGCATGGACTAGACCCATCGGGTCTGCTCGCATGAATCCAGTAAACTACAATTACATGAAAATACTCGATGAACTTTGGCTTGACGATATAAAGCATCCAGGATTCAGAGCACTCACACGTACAAAAGGCATCGTCTTGGTCGATAAGTCATGGCAGGAAGTACTCTTGTAAGAGGAAAAACACTGCTGAATGACTAGCAGATAAACTCAAACGAAAGGACTCTGTCGACAACTTAGGGAGGGGGGACGCTCTAACGTAGGAGTACGTCATCTTATTTGGCGGAGAAATAATAGATATAAGCATTAAAAAAGTACTTATGTATGATTTCGTGCATGATGATATGTCTTATTTCAAAAGAAGGAGCGTTCTTCTGTTTGTTTTCTATTTTAAATAGGGGGACGAAGAACTATTGGGCAAGTAGGAAAATTCAGCTATTGTTGCTCTGCTCTTTGTCAAGCCCCCTATTTATCCTTTTACTTTGTTTGGTTGATACCTACGTTTACGTATTGGCAAGATATATATAGTAAGCATGCAGGCTTTTTTTTTTTACACCCAAAAGTTACGAAGGAGATAACAAAAGTACACATGGAGACTTTAGACTTGACTGGACAGATGTTGGGAGCACAGGACAGTGACAACGGCTAGCTAGTGCGGATTAGGTTCGGTGGTAACATATAATGCAAAGAGAAACAGGGGACTTAAAAACGCACCGTGCTGACAGCAACGTCGCAACCACCGATGACCGATGGGTCGTCGGTCGACCGCGACGCCGCCGTCGTCGCACGTATACGGCCCTCTCCATCTCTGTACGATCGACACGGACACGTTCCATGTGCTAAGCTCGGATAAGCTAATTCGGCCGCGGCCTGATCGGCTCCGGCCGGCCACTCGTACAGAGACACGCATGCATACTCACTTGGATATCTAGGCTACCAGCAGTGCTAGCACTGCGTAGAACAAGTATTATGGTGGATTGTAAGCTGGCTAAATACTAATGTGGAGGAGAGAAGGAAGGAGAGAGAGGAGAAGCAGATTGTAAACTTACAGCCAGCTTAGACACAATAACTAAAAAACTTTATGAGAGAGATAAGTGGGCCATGTATTAATAGTGAATAGCTAACTATTGTATGGGTTGGCTGGAAGAAGGCTGTAAAGAACCTTACAGTCAGTAAGTGAGCTGTATTATTAAACTTGCTCGTACAGTGAGTACAGGCCAACAGAAAAGTGCATATTATTGCAGCGATCGAACTGTACTCACTATAAGACTACTTTAATGTCTGTATATATATAAAAAAAGGACGATCTTTTCAGTTTCGAAAACATATCTTAAGACGAGCAGGGAATTAATATGAAACGACATAAAGATCAAAATCCACGATGAATCCATCTTATGCACTTTTTTTAAAAAAAAAAATTAGTGCCAATTCATACCAGCCACCAGAGAATGGCATATATATTAGGTCTATTCGCTAGTCTGAAAAGTCATAGCTGAAATTATTGTTGGCTGATTTATTGTGAGAGAAAAACAATGCTGGCTTGCTCCTCTTTGCATTCGCTCCGATAATTCCTATGTCTTTTTTTTTGTTTTCTGTACTGTAATTAGGCGCCCTTTGAAACATAGAAATTCCATAAGAATCGTACTAGCAGAACTACCCATGAATATGTATATCTCTACATAAAAAATACAGGAAACATGAAAAATTTCCGCGTTCCAAAGGAGACCTAAATAGTTTAAGACAAACTATAAGCAAGAAGACTAATTCATTGTTTGGATCTAGTAGAGCTTATTTTAGCAGGTAGCAATTTATTTTAGTCAATGCAAACAGGGTACGTCTATATATATACACGGGCTCTTACAGAGGGATCTTACACAAATAAAGATGTAGCAAGTTTCTCACAGAAAAAGCAAAATTTTGTTGACCAATAAGTAAGGAAGAAAGCGAACTAAAGGAAACCCAAAATGCACAAAACGTACGTAGCTGTGTCTATAACTATAGCCATCACTCACAAAATTAAACAGACAATAAAATTAATAATGATGATGTACCGCGTTTGCAATCCAACGGTTGGTACTACACCTTTCTTGAAGTACATTTACCCTATGGACTTTTTTTTTTGCCAGTTATCATCGTAACTTTTGCTACCTTTAGGAGCTCTCCAAAACGTAAAGTTTATCAATAATAGAGTATCCCTCAGTTTTTCTTAAGAAATAAAGCTAGGTTTCTGCATAGGACGGAAGAATCCAATGGAAAAAAAAAAGAAACAGAGAAGGGGCACCAAAAGGTTACACAAAGTTTCTTTTCGAGAAAAGTTTGAACACGGTTACCATAGATTATTGCACCGTGTTATATTAAAAATCAAAGGAGAACTGTGACTCTGGGGCATAAAACATACACATGTTATTTCAGTTTGATCAGAGATCAGTATATATATGTTTCACATATAGTCCGATATGATGGATGATGAACTTGTGTTCCTATGACGAAAACAGATGAACCAACGATTTAAGTACATGACAAGAACGATGAATTTACCAACAACAACAAACGACATGATGAAGTGACGAGGAAAAAAAAATAATCTTACCCAACTTAATCCTTCCTCTAATCTTATTATTAACACGGAGCGCGCGGAACTAAAACCGCCATGCAGTCTGCGCGCGGTGGACGACGATGATCACCATGGGCGGCGTCCGATCGATCGATCGATCACAAGCCGAAGCAGGCGCAGGCCGCCGCCGTCGCTGCCGCGGAGACGAGGAGCACGGCGCGCCACGCCTCGGCGCGGGCGGGCGCGGCGTTGGGCCGGAACCCGGGGTCCTGCGGGTAGAGCATCCCCGGCGTGTAGGGCGGCGAGAAGCACCCGCCGCCCCCGCAGGACGGCGTCGTCGGGTTGTACCCGCCGGGCGTGTATGGCGTCGCCGGCGTGTACCCTGGCGACGGCTCGTACCCGCCGCCGCCGCCCGACGGCGGCGGCGGGCAGTAGGGCGTGGTCGGGGTCGGGGTCGGGGTCGTCGGGGTCGGCGGCGGGTAGTACTCCGGCGGCGGGGGCGAGTACACGGGCGCCGGCGGCGGGTAGTACACCGGCGGGGGAAGCGCGGGTGGTGGAGGGCTCGCGTACACGCACGGCTCGCCGCACGGGTTCCCGCACGGGTTGCTGCACTTCTCGTCGTCGGCTCTCACCACGACCGCCGCCGCCGTCGCCGCGGCGACGACGAGCAGAAGAAGCGTGAGCACCTGGTGGCCCCACGGCTGTGGCCGCGGCGCCATGCTGCTCGATCAAATCAACCTCTCCTTCCTCCTCCTCCTCCTCCTCCTCCTCCTCGCAGAGCAACGCACAGAAGGTAGGAGGCTAGGAGCTGAACGAACTTTTTGTTGCAACTCTCTGCTGTTTCCCTCTCTGCTGTGGGCTTTGCAGGGTTGGTCTGGTCTGGTTTCAGTGGACGAGTATATGCTGCTGCGTCTCTTGTATTCTCTTCTCTTCTTCTTCTTCTTCTTCTTCTAGCTTGGTTTGGTTCGGTTCGGACCTCTCTTTTGTTCTTGTGGATGGATGAATATAATTGGGGTGGTGGTTATAGTGGTCGGCTTCCGCTTTAGCTTTCGGAGGGTTGCGGGAGGTGGAGGTCGTGCTCGTCCTCGTCCTCGTCCGTCCCCGCGCGCGCAGGCGGCAGGCCTGCTCCGTGCTCTCTTTTTCTACTTGTCATCACTCATCAGGCGTTGATTATGCGTGTGTTTTCTACACTGTATGCACTATCAGTTACTACTAAGTATAAGCGGCATGTTTGTTCCTTCCTGATGATGTGCCTGCGACAGCAAAGCAGCGGCCTGCCTAATCCTAATAAACTTGCTTAAGTCTAGTGTGTATCTACGGCTGCAAGCAAGCAATTATGACGGGGCAGGCAGTGGTGCTTCTTGTGCGCCGAAAGGTGGCGTGCTCTGAACGTCTCCATTGCTGTTGCGCTAGCTGTGCCGTGCTGTTCTCCGCTCCCTCCCTACCCTCTCCTCCTCTTCGTCGGCTCTTCGTGCAGCGCCTTTCGCTCTTTCTATTCCATTTTCTGAAAGTGATCGGAATATCTTCACCCTTTCCAGAATTTGTTTGAATTGAACCCACCATTCCCGATGGACCCCCTCTACACTACGGGCTACGGGGTCACGAATTCGATCGCAAGCGGCGGCATTTAGAATCGCTATAGATGCGCGGCCGCCTTCCTCGTGTATGTGTAGATTAACCTAAACTAGACATGTTTGGTAGTAGTAATTCAGTTTTTTTCCCTTCATTCAGAACGTTGCTGCCTCTTTTGTTCCTTGTCCTTTCGGTTTTTTTTTTTTTACCTTGTGATGATGGTGATGGGATCCGGTGAGCTGTTGCTCTTCTGAGACGCTCCTGCTCCGACGTTTATTGGGAGCTGATCTCATCTCATAATTCACACTCCAATTTTACTCTTGATTGCAAAAGTTTTTTTTTACAAAAAACAAGTGTGGTGCAGTCTGCAGTGTATGATCATGTATTTGACCATTTAAGCGTTCGATTTTCGGATGGAGGAAGAAAGACTAATGAACTAACCTCAACTGAACGTGGTGCGGAGTTATTAGTGGCCAACACTGTTTTGTTGTACTGAATGCGTTGAATTGCTGCAGACATACGACATCACACCAGTCACTGTACTGATCCTCTTTCGTTAGACTTGATGGTATTAGTAATTAATAAGCATTGTACCTTTCCTCATGAAACATCTGGAGGCGGATATGGTAACAATAACTATGATTACTTGATCACATAGCTAGGGCAATCAATCAGTTCAACGAAAATTGCTAAAAACTTACATATACCCCTTTTGTTTCTCTGAAAGCGAACAGATAAGATCTGCTGGATACCATAAAAAAGGTAGGATAAATGACGAATAATTAACATTGAATTGCTTGTATTTGTATTAGTCCTGTTCATCCTAATTCAAATTGAGCCACAATCCCACGCCCCACGGCATAACTAGTATAGGGAAATTAATAAACTTTGAGGAGATGTTTAAGCTCAAACAGGGCAATCGGATTTGTTTTCCATGTCCAATGCTTAGTAAGTAGAACCACACAATCTCCATTGATTCTTTCTTGCAATCCATGGTCCACCTTCCCTCCTTGGGAAACAACAGCTTTCAAAACATGATGGTGTCAATGGAATTTCAGAACATGATGATGATAGTCTGAAGCAAAGTTACTGAATTTCAGAACCTGTAACGCCAATGCGATTTCTTTTATTCATTCAAGCTGTATCTGCTGAAGCCTGAATTACATGAATGAAGCTACGGTTATACACGAAGATATTCCTTCTCTTGTGAAGAAACAAGCAGAGCTAGCTACTTTCTCGAAAAGATTTAAGAAAAGAAACAAACACAGCTGCTGCAAAGGCAAACGAAAAGGAAAAGAAGAGAAAGGCCCCTCTTTGCTAGATTTTCCAGAGCTACATGTATGAAATAGATGCGTTCTGAACTAAACAACTACGGATACATCCAGACTCCAGCAGCAGCAACCAGCAAGCAACTGTGAGCGAGTCACTAAAAAAGCACCAAGAAAGCAGGGAACACAGCGAGCAGCGGCAGCCATGCCACCGCGCCGGCCCCCGACGGCAAGAACCCCGGATCCTGCGGGAACACCGCCACCGGCGACGACAGCGACGGCGGCGACTGCGGCGGCGGCTGCGGCGGCGACCAGGGGAACGGCCCCGTGGAGACCCCAGCCGGCCGCGCTGGGCAGAACGGGAACGGCGACGCGGTCCCCGGCGGCGACGGCGGCAAGAATGTCGAGTCGTCGTCGCCCGCGACGCAGGCGGCCGACCACAGCAGCAGCACCGCCGCGGCCAGCAGGATTATTCGCCGCAGAGCTGGCGGCATCTTCGCTTCAATCGTCCAAAGCTTTCGTCAGTGGACAGTGGGGACTGGGGATGAGGCTGTACCAGCATGGAGATGAAGATGACGTCGTTAATCCGGCGTATCAATGGCTAAATAGTCTGGAGACGCGAAAGCCGACGGGGACTATTTTGTAGCCGTCCGATGCCGATCCGAGGGCCGTCAGTGGCGCTGGTGCCACTCCTCTTCCTTTACCCTCTCATCCGTTCATGACTAATGAAAGCTCTGTCAGAAATCAGAATATGCTCACAATTACGAAGGTTAGATGATGATTAATCCGATGGTAATTTAGTTGATCTCTAGTTAGTTTGTGAGGCTGTGATGAAACGGAGTGTCGGTGCCGTGTCTCGTTGCAACCGTACAAACCTTCCTGCTGCTGAAAGGGCTGGGACCTTGGACAATGTTAACTGACAGCGACGATCACGATTGACGTCCATGGACCTGAATGCTGAACAGGGTCAGAATTCACGCTAGCGAGCTAATGCTTGATGCCCTGGTGGAGGTGTTCAGCTGAAGTGCTCGGAGATAAAAAAAGAGGGTTTTGAGACAGCCTACACCAAATGTCAATTGAGCTTGTCCTTTTTAGAGAGAGAACAGAGAAGCATAGAAGCATAGCTTCAGTTAATGACCTGCAAACAAAAGTAGCTACCATCCTCTCTAATCTCCATTTAATGGAGGTACAAAGCTGATGTGTTTCATGAATCATGAGAACCCCTTTCTGAGATGGCTAGATCACTTCAGATCCAAGGGACTGACAAGTCAGCATTGTTCAACAGCTCTGAAGGACTGAAGCAGCTGAATCATACTATAAAGAAGATACCAGTCGGTGGCCATGGCAATTACAAGTAGAGAGGCAGGCAGTGGCTTTTGCTTGACTACTCATCTGCAGCTCCGGCCGGTCGTCTCAAAGTGGAGTCCCTTTTTTTTTCTCTTCTAAATTCTAATAATCATGCATCCATGATACTGATGAAACAAAGCTAGCGAAAAGTGGCAGATGAGGGAAATCAGGTTACTGCGACCCTGCCGGACCCTACTGTGAGACAACTGGTTGGTTGTGATGTCAGGCACACTCTGATATAAACCCCACGAACCAGAAAAAATTGCAGGAGCTTTTGGAGCATTCGCAAGAGGGTACAAGGGAAAGCAGAGCTTGGATGGGGACTGGCCACCAGCAGCTAGCAGCACTCATGGATGGCGTGCATTAGTGCATCACAACGCTGACTGGTCTGGTCTGGGGCACATTTGTCTGCCTAGAGAAATCTCATGTTAAAGCATCTTAATGGCCTCTCAAACAACTAATAGCGAAACTAAAAAGGACTATATAGTCTGAAAATTGTACGTAGACACAACTAGCTTGATCTGTCTTAAAGAGCTATAGCGGTAGATTTAGGCCTTGTTTAGATCCAAAAAGTTTTTGGATTTTGATATTATAGCACTTTTATTTTTATTTGACAAACATTATCTAATCATGGAGTAACTAGGCTTAAAAGATTCGTCTTGCAATTTATAAGCAAACTGTGTAATTAGTTTTTATTTTTATATATATTTAATACTTCATGCATGTGCCGTAAGATTTAATATGACGGAAAATCTTGAAAAGTTTTTTGTTTTTGGGTGAACTAAACAAGGGCTTAGAATCTTTTCTTGGGGTTGGGGATGGAGGGTGTTGGAAGGAGGAAAATTCCATCCAAGAGAGCACAGTATGATGAAATGAAATGAACAATACAGGCAACAGGGTTGGGCTGGGAAAAGCCAAGTGGGCAACAACCTCTTCCTCTGTTCCACTGGAAAGTAGCAGCAAGCATATCTGGTGATGCTCCCCTAGCCTTACCCTATCCTTCCAATCCAGGATAGACAGGGGCATGTATGATGTGTGGGGTGCCCCTTATCTTTGCATGCAGGCAAAGCGATTTTCCTTCTCTTTTTTTTTGGGGTCCTGTATATATATTCAAATATGCAAAGCAGTGCTCTTATTTCAATAAATATACAGTAAATGGTATTACAAACGCACATATGCTACAGATCTTTATGGAGTGCTTTTCAATTACCATCCTTTCGTTTCTCTTTTTCCTTTTGGACCATATAAATTGACTGTCACGGCAGACGGCACAAAAACGTGAAAAATGTGGGTCTTTTTTTTTCCCCTCCTCTTCGAATCAAATGTCTGTCTAGTCATATGCCAATGCAAGAACATGACAGAGGAGTTCCAACTTCCAACAGCCAATTCTTCAGACTAACATACAAGTAACAGTAAAAACCTGGAGGGAGGGTGGATGTGCACACATATCTGAAGATTTTTCTACTCCAAGTTCATAGCCTCACAGGTCGTGATCGGTGAAAAGAGTATGAAGCCTGGAGTGTCTTTCACCCATTCTGTTCTGAAGCTGTTTCATGACTGAACCGGCCGTATCTCTTCTCTTGTGCGGTGCAGTTCATGTTCCTCCTGCCCGGGTGGAATCCCTCGATCAGACTTTCACTCCAGTAGCTGTTGTGTTTCTCGAGAGCTCCTTTGTTTTCCCTAGTAGTAGTAGTAGACGTTTGTTGCTAGTGCGGTGGGTGTCGGCTGTGACGTCACGTCGAAGAAATGATGGACCATGGTGCACAGGGACCTCCATCCAAGTACTGCTACGGAAACAGCACTGAAATTGTCTGAAAAATATGTTCCCAAAAAAAAAAGATGTTGTCTGAAAATGAAGATGAAAAACGGTCGGTTTTTACCCAGAGGCTCAGGGCATTATATGGTCCAGGCACGAAGAAGGCTTGGAGAAAAGCGAGGAAGAAAGTTCACCCCACATGGAGTGATCCACAGCACCCTACGATCCCAAGTTCCGACATGGTTGGTGCGTCGCAGTCAAGTTTTCAAGGTTGCCACTGCTTTCATGGCGACCAAAGTTTCAGTCAGAGAGGGCGTGCGACTTCGAAGACCTCGACCAAAGCTACTAGGCTTGGACAAAGGTCACCGAGCCCCCGAAAAATATGGTCCACCACGGTCCACAGAGCTATACTATATATCTCTGTGATCTTCCTCGGTTATTGTTTTGTGGTCCGATTTATCTTCTTCAAACTAAAAAAAACTAGATGTTTTGAACTTTTGATTCCTTCAACTATTAAAACCAGTTGTTTTTATCTCCTTGAATTGACTTGAAGGTGGAACAAGAAGATGTAAATCAGACTATGTTAATACTCCAGGTGTGGATCAAATAGATTTTATAAAAAGGTTAAATAAATAAATCTTTAAAAAACCACCCAAATATTTTTTTCCAAAAATATGGAATTTTAAATCTCAAAACATGGTTTATTCTTAGAAAATTCTTAGAAAAATTATTTTAGCTCAGAAACACATGAAGCCGGTTTCATATATTTTTCTAAAATTATGGTCTAAATTATTTGGATCCTATATGGTATTGTTTTTATGTTTGTTTATAAGTAGATCTCTCATTATCTACTACATATAATTAGTATGACAACATAAGTAGTATTATTTGACTGCCTCATAGTTGAACCCCAAGTGTCCTGGTCCAACCTCAAGGAACAAACTTAGATCACAATATTTTGCTAACTTAGTTTCACAGAATTCTCGTGTGTCAATATTGTGATAGTATGAATCTCAGTAAACAGAATTCATATACATGTTTCTAAATGAGAAGAAAAAACATTATATATAGTAAAATCATGTTTCAATGCGATGTGGACATGTGGTGGTATCTAGCTAGTATAAGGTGGTTATAAAAGACAATTGTGTTGTCATCGATGTCACTTGAACTTCTATGTAATACGACTCATCAATTTAAGCTAACTAGGTGAAACGGTCTTTTTACCCCTGACTTGACACCATTAGCTGCCCAAAACTAATAGAAGGCCATAGAGCCAAATAAATTTTGTTTTGCGGCCATAGAGCTAAATTCAAAAAAAAGATGGCCATATACCTAAGACAAGTTTTTTCCAGGGTCATACACCTAATTCTCCCAAAATAAATTTCCTATGACTTTTCTAAGGTTAATCTAGATTTTGGGATTTAAATTCCATATATATTCAACAAAAAATTTGGATAGTTTTTGAAAATTTATTTCTATAACTTTTAGCAAAGTCTATTTGACCCCCACTAAATTATTAAAGTAGTTCGATTTACCTCCCCGTAGCTGATGTGGCGTCATACAGAACGCTAACGTGGCACCACATAGAACGTCTGACATGCACCACATCTGACAAAAATACCTTGAAAAGCTTTAAGAGGAGGAAAACAACCAATTTAATAGTTGAAGGAGCTCAACCATCCAATTATTTGGTAAATTGGACTACAATAATAATAATTGATGGTGGTTAGACTGTCTCCAACAATAAGATGCAAAATAGGAGACTTATTTATGGTATGGGTCACGCTGAAAGAAAAAGGTCGGGCACCTAAATCCTGCCTTCTCCAACAGCGATGGCAAAAACAAAGATTAGAACACGGACGTATATTTCGCGGGCGCTCATTGAAATTTCCACAAGAAATGGTTAGCAATGCGGGAGCAGAGTGTCTAGACGCCTAGGCCATGGGGGATGGCTAGCGCGGGCAGCCTGGTCGCCTAGGAGCTGGCCGACCAGCGGCAAACGAAGCGTCGTGCGGCAGCGGCTGCGCCATCGCAGGGCGGCTGGGGACGTGCCGTCGTGGGGCCGGATGCACCGTTGCGGGGCCTTGCGGCGGCTGGTGCGAGCGTGCGGTGGCCGCGAGCGGCGAGCTTGGAGGACGTGATGGATAGGGATCCATTACCTGTGAAGCCTAGCTCAGTACAGATCTCGCCAACGTTGGCTCGCCGGCCGCTGGGTGAGCTTTCCTCTTCTTTCCCCTCCCACTAAACGGTTGTACGGACGACGCGGCACCGATTTGGGTCGAGGAGAGAGACGGAGGAGAGCAGACGCATATTTGGGTTTCCTCTGGACACCGACGCAAATTGGGTCACTGGTTTGGGTACTCTGTTGGACCGTGATTTTGTCGCCGAAACCAACATGAACGACACAAATTTAGATATGGGTTCCCTAATAGGTTGGCTGTTGGAGTCAGTCTTAGGAGCATCCCCCCTTCCCCCCTCACTAGTTTTTCACTGTGGAAAAAGAGCAGTGTCCCACCTGAGCACAGGCCTGGCCCAAAAAAGTAGGCCTGATCTTGCCGAGTGTTGTAGGGGACAAAAATTAGGCCCAAACGAATTTTAAATATTTTGCTGGTCCAACACGAAAATTACTTAGGTCTACAAGCTAGCCCACCGTTTGGGTCTGAGCGCATTACAACAAAGCCTTTTTTTATTTTCCTTTCTTTTTTAAATATCATTTATTTTATTTTAGTATCCTATTTATTTTTTCATTTATAATACTCTTGTACAAATATTGCATGTTCAGATCTGTCATAATATTATTTTTAGCATACTAGTGTTGGAGGTTAGGAGCACCTTTTTCCCCTTTCATTAATTTTTCATTTTTCACTGTAAAAAAAGAGAGCAGATGGCCCACCTAAGGTCAGGCCTGGCCCGAAAAAGTAGGCCTGGTCTTGCTGAGTCTTTGTAGGGTCTCGGCACAAAATTTAGGCCCAAAAGCAATTCAAAATTTATGCTGGGCTAACACGAAAATTACTTAGGTCTGTCTAGAAGCTAGCCCATCGTTCGGGTTTGGGCACATTACAACAAAATCCTTTTGTCTTTTTCTTTCTTTTTTAGATTAAAACGAATGATTAAATTTGGTGTCAAAAAATGTAATGTTTTATAATTTTAAAAAGAAGAGAGTAGTAATTTTTTTATAAAACTTAGTCAAACTTTACAAGTTTAATTTAACTTAACAACTTTAAAAGTTTAATTTAACTTGCCAAGGATAAGAGTATCTCCTAGCATTCTTTCTTCGTTTCAAATTATAAGATTTTTTGAATTTTCTAGATATATTTTGTTATGTACTTAGTTATATATCTACATCTACATACTCAAAATAAATGTACCTAGACCAGCGGGTGAAGAATAGTGACTAGGCTCAAAAGATTCATTTCATGATTTACAGACAAATTATGTAATTAGTTTTTGTTTTTTACTATATTTATTTAATACTTCATGTGCCGCAAGATTCGATCTGACGGGGAATCTTGAAAAATTTGTGGTTTTTTTTTGAACTAAACAAGGCCTATGGCAAAACATACGGCACCAAAAGCAAATTGCGTACTGCAGCGCCAAAGGCCATGACACTTTCAAAGGGCAAATCGCCAAATCCCCCTCTAGGATGTACTATCTCGGTATCTCCGTCAAAAAGAAAAAGGATTTATACAAAATGTTATCAATACGCGTATCTTCAAAGATTTCATATAAAAATATATTTCATGATTGACCAAATAAATATTCACTACATATTATAAATATTACTATTTTTCTATTTATTTCTAATCAAACTTTATATTTATTTGATTCTCAGAGAACTAGAATAACATTTTTTAAACGAAGTAAGTATCTGTGGAAATCTGTTTATTAAATAAGAAAGAAATAAAGCACCCAGAAAAAGAAGATCACACCCTCAGTGTGGTGTGAGTATGTGACTGGTCGCCTTTTGCAGGTCGCCTCTAGTCTCCGGCGACGACCTGACCCGTCGCCGTCGCATCTGCGCGTCAACGTGAAGTGTCCCTCACGGCCACGCCGAAGCAGAGCAACACGGCTGCGCCGGCCACTTATCCTTGTGCGCAGGCAACTTGCACGAACACGAATGTCTCCCCGCTTATAAGCTAAGCTACCAACAAATACCTCTCGCCGGCCAAGCCATAGCTGTCCACGGGCGGCGGCCATGGCGAGGACTCTGCTCCAGCCCAACAGGGCCGATCAGGCAACCGCGTCATCCCACTCCCACACCGGAGCGCCGGTGACCTCCCTCCTCTTCCTCCTACTCGTCGTCGCGGCCGCCGTCGCCGCGGTCGTCGTGTCTCTCTGCACCAGCGGCAAGAACGCCGGTCCACGGAAGCAGCGCCGGTCGTCCTCCCTGGCGCCGGCGCCGCAGCAGGAGGACGGTGGTGGCAGGAACAAGCAGCTGCTCGCCAGCTTCAGCGGCATCGGCGTCAAGGCGGCCGCGGTGGCCAAGATGGTCTCTTGGAACCGGCGCTCGCCGCCGGCGAGTGGCTGGAGCAGCGGCGACGACGACGACGACGACGTGGCCCCCGACGGCGACGGCACCGCGGACGAGGAGGCGCTGTGGAAGAAGACCATCATCTTGGGCGACAAGTGCCGCCCGCTCCAGTTCTCCGGCCACATCGCCCACGATTCCGACGGCAACCCGATGCTGCCTCAGCCGTCGGCGATCAACAAGGGCGACGATCCGGCGGCCGAGGGTTAGCTTCTTGCGAGCGAGGGTTGCATACGTGCAGTTGACAGTTTGATTTGCATGTGTTAGGGATTGGAGCGTCAACTCGTACGTGATATGTAGTGGTACTAGCTAGCTAGCCTGGCCGTGTGTCCACGGATTTTGGGTAGCTGTGATGCCTGATGAAGGTGTTTCACTCGTCTACACCTCGATCGTTGAATCAAAGCGGCCATGTCGCTTTTTTTTTCAGAAATCGGTAAGCCAATTGCAGTGCTGTATCTGTCCTTCTGAAATGAAATCCGGGTGGGGAATCTCTCTCCCCACAGATTTTTTTTTAAAAAAAGAGAGATAAAAAATAGATTGCAAACACCAACAAAAAAGAAAATATCAGAAAAATGCCCCCCAAAAAACAAAACAAAAAAAAATACACTAGTACTGCTGGGTCTAAACCTGGCATCACTGCAGGAATTGGGTCTGACAGTGCAATCGACAATGATCGGTCTAGTTTGTGTCACTGCAGGTTCGTAGATACGCAGGACAACACAATCAATCAGGCACCAAGGCCTAATACACGAATTACCAAAGTAAAATTGGGTTTTTGGACTTAGGCCTGGTTTAGATTCAAAAAGTTTTTAGATTTTGACACTGTAGCAATTTTGTTTTTATTTGTCAAACATTGTCTAATCATGGAGTAACTAGGTTTAAAAAATTCGTCTCGCGATTTACAGGTAAATTGTACACTTAGTTTTTGTTTTCAACTGTATTTAATGCTCCATGCATATGCCGCAAGATTCGATGTGACAGAGAATCTTGAAAAGTTTTTGTTTTTTGGGTGAACTAAACAAGGCCTTACTATCTGAATAGTGATAGGGTAACTCGGGTGCCCACCTGGCATCTGAGTGTCTTGAGGAGCAACATTACAACGGTAGAAGCATTTTGAGAGCATCTTCTCGACTCTCATGAACTTCGAGAAAAGTTAGGGTTGAGATTGGAAGGATTATGCTTTCAAGCAAAGGCTCACTAAACTTAGATGGATTTATGGAAGACCACAATATCAGGTCGGTCCAACAATCAAATTAGTGATTGGGGTCAAGGAGGGGAAGATGAATACTGTGAGAAACTGAGAATGATGGTGGTGGTGGCCTCTTCTACACTTCTATTCGAAAAGAGGATTGAGTGTTGCATTGTCGAACAAGGGAGTGAATAAGGTGAGTAAGCAGCGCCCCAAAAGCCATTTGTGCCTTTAGGCACAAGGCATTTTGTGTATCAATTTTGGTGCCGATATGCTTCTCTAGTGTCAACTAAGTTAGCGACATTTTTAGATGTGCCCCTATTAATAATCACTCATATTTCAATATTTTGTACATCTATTTCATCCTCATGGAGGGGTGGGATGTGAGGACAATGATGGCATGAGACAAAGGGTAAAGTAAATTTTGCCTCTAAGGGCACATGCCATCATAATGTGGACCACATGATTCACAATGAGATTCGTGCCCAGCAGAAGAGAGATAATTTTCTATTGTATGTCTCCTGCTGGGCACGAATATCAGTGTGAATCTTGTGGTTTACACTGTGAGGAGATGTGTCTTTAAGGAAAAAAACTATGTTCCAAGACAATGTCATCGCTACGAAGCTTGATGAAACCTTGCCTTGAATGTGTGTGGGTGTCTACTAGTGGGGCGGGACAAGGATCACATGACATAATAAAAAGACAATTAGAGGTTGACGAAGACAGGTGGCTTGTTGTTGGTGCGCACAATTCGAATGACAAAAGATGTGCACAAGTTTGAGAAAAGAATATAAGAGTTGGCTAAATTTTCAAGGAAAAACCAGGCTGAAAATCATAATAACTAGGGGTTGTCACATTTCTAGCAAGTTCGGTACAATAATTATTGAACTGATAACTCAATTTCTCTACATGATCAGGCATATGCATGCCACACTAACAAAGACCCATGGTAAAATGACTAAAATAGGCATGATTTGACACTATGGCTTTTAACATTATTTTTCTCTCACGATAAGTCAGCAAACAATAAAAACCACCAAAAACCTTATAAACAGAGTGGTGTGTGGAACTTCTAGCAACTTTGGTACAATATATAATCCAACCGATAATGATAATTTGAGTCTCTACTCGCTTAGGCATGCTATGCTAAACCAACTTGGATGAAAATATGGCCTAAATAACTAAGGCTCTGTTTAGATTTATAGAGCTAATAGTTAGCTACTAATAATTAACTCATTATTGAATCCTACAATAATGTCTAGCTAATTGTTAGCTGGATATTTAACTAACGACTATTGTTTCACTAGTTAGACCAAACTAGCTAATATTAGCTATGAGCTATTATCTAACTAACTATTAATAGTGTATGGATCCAAACAGGAACTAAACAACTCAATACAAACACTATATCACAAAACCCGACTCACCCTAACCAACTATAAACTTGCACCACACCTTGATCTAGGATCAACTTGTTTTAAATGTAAAACGATTGAATTAGGCATGCATGATTGTCAAACTTTAAATGATCAACGCGCCAACTGGTGTTAATTATTACCCAAAATAAGTGACCACATTAATTAATTAGACTCGAAAAGTCACACACTAGTCCATGCAAATAAAACACGCAGGCATGGTTATACATATATAGATGCAAGCGCAGATATATATATATATATATATATATATATATATATATATAGTACATACAGAGACAGCCACACTGTGAACATATATACCAACAGAGGGGTATGCTTACGGTGCAGTAAAACGTTTTTATTCACCGGTCATACTACGTACGTAGCCGCCGGCGGTGTGGTGTGGTTGCACGTACGTACTTACGCACGCTCAGCTGGCGCGCCTGCTAGCTTGTTGGGACCACCGGCCGGAGAGCGCTGCTGCTAGCGGCGGCGGTTGGCGGGCTCCTTCTGCGCGTTGAAGTAGACGACGGCGGTGGGGAGGCCGAGCTCGTGCGCCGCCGCGAACGCGCGCGTGTTGAAGTTGGCGCGCTCGCGGGGCGCCTCCGCGTGCACGCGCGTCTTCTGCTCGAACAGCACCAGCACGTAGCGGTGGATGCCCACCGGCGGCCGCGGGCCCATGTACTCCACCACCTCCTCACCTGCACCCACACACCAACGACACGTGTCAACGCTCCTGTGCCGACGCTTGGCGCGCGCTGGAGCGGCGGCGACACGTGTGCATGCATGCGCCGTGCAGTGCAGTGCCGCCGCCAACTCGGGCACGGCGCGATGACGGCCGGCCGGCTCTCACATGCATGAAAGTTTGTGCCATGCAGGTGTGGGCGCGGCGCACGCACAAGATCATTCAGGGTATGCGTGCACCAAGTATAGATGCGCGGTACCGCATGGCCGGTGAGGAGCAGAAATATAGTACAAGACAAGATTCTTTTCTACATATACGTTATTATCAGAAAAAAGAAGATATATATATATATACAATCCAAAGATTTTTGTTGTTTTTCTCTGTGGATAGGGAAAAATGCACATACCACTGCCGCCAAAGATTCTTCTCTACACAAATTATTAATATAATATAATTAATATTCTCAGGGAAAAAAACATTCAAGATTTATATTTTTTCTTTTGTAGTGTTTTCTCGTTTGTGAATTGGGAAAAGTACTGCTGCCCATGACATAGGCTCTTTCTCCTTGATCGAACTAGCCGAATAGAGTACGATACTCTACGCATAACTGAGAAGAGATAACTGGATTGACAGGTTGTAAATGTTCTAGAGTGTTAATTTAGTTTTCTTCTATTTTGAAACTTTTTGTCATTTATTATCTTTTGTATATATATTCCTAGTTATTCTCTAGCTAAAAAGGAAAACCTAATCGAATCATTCTTTAAAGGTCAGACATGTGGATGTTGAAATTTATATATGATGTAGTACAATTTACAAAGAGTTTTCAAACCCAAAAACAAAACATTGAAGATAACAAAACTACATTTTTAATGGAGGAAACAACAAAACTATGAATCACTCTGTCGTGAAACATAAGGGACTAGTCAGTAATAATATGGTTTTTTTTGTAGCATATCCTTAGCTTATGGCTTTAAATTAACTCCTTCAAATGCAGAGCAAAACAAGATGGACAATAATAGATATTTGTATTTCCGTCTATACATATCCTTAGCTTATGGCTTTAATTTGTATGGTATTTGGACATTTAATTTGGTACCATGAATAAAATGAAAACATTACTACTGTTAACTTTTGGGATTCCTTTTATTCATTTCTTCAATGTATCAAGAAAAAAATCAATCCAAACACACATTTATTTATTTATGACAATAAAGAAGCATATAGAAGTACTCAACTTAAATTGGTTATTTGGTATTCTAAAAAACTATAAATCATTATGGTTTTCTAGTCTAGATACATAGTATACACTTATCTGCGCAATATGTTTAGATAGGTAAAAAAACAATGTATTTACAAAAGTTAAAACATCTTTATAATTAGAAATACAGAAGAGAGTATATAACTAATGAATTATCTCTTTGGATTAAACTCACCTTTGCTTGCATCCGTTCCTCCTGGTATGTTGGTCACTATCCTGCACACGCCGCAAATTGACGCAGGGAGAAACATGCATGCATGTGTGGCAAAGGGAGTAAAAATTAGGTAGCTGGACACATATGGTAGTAGTATATATATAGTAGAATAAAGGGCCTCGATCGAGATGCCAGATCATACATGTACACCAAGTAGCAGTGGCATACAGCAGTACATACCAGTGGAGGTACTCCCTCATGGTCGGGTCGCTGGGGCTAGGCGCATCAGGGTCCGTCATGATCTGCGGCGACGACACATGCAGCAAGTTGCAATCCATACATCAGATCATGTATGGAGTAGTCATGTGCATGCATGTCAATTGGAAGCATAGAAGTGTACCGCCGCGCGCGTACGTGCAGCGACATGCATGGACACATCAGCCAAGAACAGCTATAGCTATACCAGCGTGTAGAGGTCGTTGCGGCGGCCGGAGATGCGGACGAGCGGCGGCGCGGCGGTGGCGGACGGCTTGAGGAGGCAGCCGTTGCTGATGTCCTTGGGGCCATAGGCGACGGTCATGGAGATGGAGGGCACGAACAGGTCCACCACCTCGCCGATCACCCGCCCCACCACCAGCGGATCCACGAACCGCGCCATCACCACCGTACGTACGTACCGACGGCCGCCGGCGATCGATCCACGAGACGACGACGACGACGACGACCTCAATTTGGCTAGAGCTCACACAGCTAGCTCTCGATGTTCTGCTGTGTACATATATATGTGTGTGAGATAGATCGACTACGTACTGTGAGTAGTGGTGTGTGTACTAATAAAAGTCCGATCCTAGCTTCTGCGACCGTATAGTACCTTGCGTTGCAGTGTTAACTTCTTCTGTCGCGTGATGAACGCGATGACGTATTGTGTACGTACGCGGCACAGTTGAGATGTGGCCGGAGCCGCTAGCTAGCTGTGATCTGTGTGTGTCTAGGTGCACGTACGACGTACAGGCCAGGACGGCACAAAGCGCTGGGTTTCGCCATGGGACTTGGACTATTGGCACGACGCAATGCAGGGGGCCGGCATACTTGACACGTTAGCTTCCAAAGCTGGGCCATCAGTGGGCAGCGTGCCACGTGTGTCATGATGATCTGGACCAGGTGGGCTGCTGTGTCCACATTTCATGAATCTATCTATTCTTATTCTTCTTATTAGTTATTACACTGAAAGGTGGGCTGTCCACATTTCATGAATCTATCTATATATACACGCTTTTCGACGCAAATCTACTTGTATCATTATTTCAAATACCTACTATATTCCACACATAATAAAAAAAGTAAATCCATAATGACATTATGTTGAATTCTTTTTTTTTTCTTTGCATGCAAAAGAAAATTCTCATTGTCCATGTTACCAGAGGTCATAGGCTCTATCTACTATATATGTTCCGTTAATCCAAGCCTCCATTCAACAATTTACTCAGCTCCAAAAAAATGCTCCTTTACTAGGTGATTTTGATTCCATCTACATTAGAAGCATGCTCCATTGCATGACATCTAGATTTGATGTATGGAAGCTGGCCGATGAAATTCCCTCATCTTCATGGCTCAACCCCTTCCCGACTTCCTCCGACTCTCCAACTGCCAACACCCTCGTCTGACGCCATCACCTCTACCCCCTCCCCTCCCCCAACTTCAATGTCTGCTTATCAAAGACTTGTCTTCAATCATCATAAGCATGACTCCACCACCTACCATTGTCGTGTCTGACTCTAGCCACGTCTCTCCCATCTCTTTTCCCGCTCCAGAATTTTAGGAGTCGATTTTGAGTGTGTGTGCATCCATATTTTTATTCATAGGATATGTTTCTCGACTAGAAAGTTTTAGGCATAAGTTGAAAGCTTCTGGTCTTGAATCAAAGGTCTAGTTGTAAACCAAAAGACTAATTTCCCAAAAATAGAAAGTGATTTTCAACAAATAATTTTGTTGGGCAGTCTCACTACGGAGTTTCATGGCGTTGTTTCTAAAACTGCCATGTCATGTGAAATAAAATAAAACTTGGATGAAACACCCACTCATAATGGAGAGTTTTATTCAATGGTTTCATAGGCATTTAATTTTAAGAGTCATACATAGTTGGTAATCATGCAAGAGAGTTTCATCTAGATGAAACCTATTTATTCTTTACCTTCTTCAATACACCACCATATCATCAAAAAACCCTATGTGGCAACCTACTTAATGCAAATAAAACTCATATGAAACACCTAGTGAGATTGGCCTAAATCTTATAATTCATTTGCCTTAATTAGGACTTCTCATCGAGGGATTTGATCTCTAGCTACTATGAACTGCTCATGACATGATTATATATGAAGTGTAATGGCATTTATTTATTTATTTATTTTTCAAATCACAATACAGCGATGCATGATGGAGGCTTCTCGGCCACGGTGCAGTGGCATTCTATGATGAGATTGTCCATCTATGGCACGAATTTGGCAAGATATCTAGTAGTCATTGTAATCGATCTTGTAATTCAGTACAGAAGAGTTCTCAAGTTTGGATAGATGATCCTCCTTCATCTATACTACATTTGCTTGTAAACGATGTAGCCACTTATACGAATCAATAAAGTTGGCCTGAATGAAGTTTCAAAAAAAAAAAAAAAACTGTGGTGGGTGCAAGCAGACCACGAGCTAAGGGCCTCCTGATGATGCATCCAACTATTGGACCTTGATAGGCGGCCCAACAGCTAATAATGTCAATGGCCCAAATCCCAGTCTGTTGACATCCAAAACGGCCCATGTTGAACCATGTAGGCCTCATTGCCCACGCAATCCCGAACAACCACGCCGGAACCGGAAGGCAGCGAGGGTTTTAACCGGAAGACGAAAGCCGCCGACGAGGAGAACGGAGGCTCGGCGAGCTATACCGACAGCCACGGAGAAGCCGCGCGCATCGCAGCGAAGCAAAGGAGATGCTTCTCGAGGAGCTGCTCCGGTGCCAGATCCAGGAGTGGTACCCGGCCTTCCGCCGCCACTCCATCCCCACCGCCATCATCCCGCTCCCCGCCGCCTTCCTCCGCTACCTCGTCGGCCAGCCGGCCTACCCCGACCCTGACGCCGATGCCGACGCTGACGAGGAGCCGCTCCCGTTCCTCCTCCCCGCGATAACCTCCGGCCGCCAGGCCTTCGCGCCCATCCACGCGCACCACCCCGACCCCGACTCCCTCCTCAACTCCGACGTCTTCTTCGGCTCCAGCGACGAAGACGTCTTCGACCCCGACGCCGACCACCCGCTCCGGCCAGAGTTCCCGGAGCTGGAGGCGGCCGTCGACGCCGCCATCGCCGAGCTAGGCGGCGCCGCGCTCCCCAAGCTCAACTGGAGCGCGCCCAAGGATGCCACCTTCATGTCAGCCGATGGCACGACTCGGTGCTCGTGCTTCGCCGAGGTTGCCATGCTGCTCCGCTCCTCCGACTGTGTGGCCCACGACCTTTCCTCCGCTCGACAATCATGCCAGGATTTCGTGCGCCCGGAGGGTGCTCGACGGAATGCCCAAAATGTTAGTGCCGGTGCTGAGGAAGGTGCTCGACCAAATGCCGATGAGACTGGTAGTAGTGAAGGCAGCCACGAGGGCACCAATGAAGCTCCAAGTAGTTCAAGCAAGATAGGCAAGGAGGGAGGCAAGACAGATGATGAGGACTGTGATGTTGAAGCTGCAACAGAAGAAGAACGTAACGAGACTACTTGGGTAGATGATGGGTTCCAGTACTACCTTGCCCTCCGCAAGTGGTACCCAGGCCTACGCCCTGAGTCGGAGTTCCGATGCTTCGTTCGGGAGCGGAAGCTGGTTGCTGTGTCCCAGAGAGACCCATCAGCTTACTACCCATCACTGCCTGCATGGAGTTCTGAGGTGCAACCGAAAATTGAGGCTTTCTTTGATGAAGTGATTGAGCCACAGTTTGCCTCAGTCAATTATACGTTTGATGTGTATGTGAGGACGGATGGGCGGGTCAAGCTGATAGATTTCAATCCATGGGGTGGTTATACCTTGCCGCTGCTGTTTACTTGGGAGGAGCTTGAGGAGGAGGGGAGAGGTCCTGAGCTGGAGTTTCGGGTGGTCATGCAGCAGGGTGCAGTGAGGCCAGGATTGATGACAGCTGTGCCGTATGATATGCTGGATTGGGGCGAGGGGAGTGGCTGGGATGTTTTTCTGAAGAAGGCTGATGAGGAGCTTGACAGACAGATGAACTCAGTAGATGGCGATTCATGATTGCGTTTTAGAAAAAGAAAATATTTGAAGTATGCTGTAGGCACACAATCTAAAGTGATTACTGCTGTTATTTTTACCTGCCACAACTAGCAGTCACCTGCTTTCTTAAAATTGTTATGCAGTCTCTTACCACTATACTTTTTTTTTGTTACTCTTATGTGCTACTATGTTGTTAATGCAGATCACCTCTTAGTCTGATTGCATCATGTATTAGTCCCAACCTCCAAATAATTCATGTGTGGTTTAGTGGGGCTGATGTTAAGTAAATCGGCAGAAATGTATTTCCAGTGAAAACTTGTAGCCCTTTTGCCCAGCTGCAATGAATATCCCTTATCTTTCATGGTTGTTTATCATTGCTCTTTACATCTACCCGTTCATGTGGGAACTTCAGTTAAGAATTGAGATAACAATTCATCGTGTTAGCTAAGTTTAGTCTCTTCTTGCTAACTTATACTATGAACCTCATGTCAATTCATCATGTTTGTTTATCTGTACTTGGGAAGGAGATTTAACTTAAGAAATAGTTCAAATGATCTGCAGCAATCGCCATCTCCTCCCTCCCCCAATAAATCATATCCATGACAGGTCACTCCGTCACTACCTGAATTAGGCCTTAACCGGTTTAGAATAGTAGACTCCTATTAGGCTGGCTTATTAAAACTTGTGACACACTCACTGTGATGGAGCTGGAATTGGTTTCTAGTTATGTGTGCGAGGTAGCCAGCTGCAATTAGAACTCTTGGTTGGCCAACCAAAAATATTGATGCACAGTAATTGATATGGTTAACCTATAAACTCTAATAGCACACATGTTTTTGCTCTTCACAATTATATCTGATGCTCTGAAAGTTAACTTTGTTGAAAGTTGAAACAAAATCATTTTATATAGTCAGTAATTGGTTGCATGATGAACTTTCTTTGCATGTGGATGATTTCTAGGACCTCTAGGCTCAATGACTCAAGTATATAAAGTGTCCAATTGGGCCTATACTTATAGATGCAATATGATGGCTTATTAGGTGATCCTAGCTAAAGCAGTACAAGCAAACTTATGGTTCATTATCCCCTGTATATTTGAGCTGAGGCCCACCTGTTGCTTTGGTAGCGGGCTTGAAGTTTAGTTAAATGTTAAGCTAGCTATTTGGATAACTTTTACTAAATCATATTACATATTTACTACTAAGTTTAAATCTGAGACCAGGCCAACCAGGCCCATATTGTAACTTAGTGGGAATAACTCTGGCCTATAGGAAACAGGCTTGCAATGGTGTAGTTTTCAGACTCATAGATGACATGTTCTATGGGCTATACCGCTATAGCATGGAACTCAGTAATAATGTGGCAGATAGTGCAGCATATTTTGTTCGTGCGAGTTAACTGGATGTGTGAAAATGAGTGCTGGAGAAGCTTATCTTCATGTGTAGACTCATACTTTGTGAACTTTCTTCAAGTTCCAAACTTCCAAAAGTTCCAATAACTCAAAAGTATAATAAGGGTTATCCTTTTGAGAAACATTGGTTGGGAGTTTGGGACACTGCAGAAATAATGAAATATCGATATATCATTGAGCAGAAAACCTGGAGTTGTAATGCAAGATACATATTTCAGCTAGTAAAGACAGTAGGAGTTATACAGAACAGTATGATTACTAGAACACATTTTATTGCTGCGGTTAGTTGGTTACATCATATTATTATCTGAATGTTGACTGGCCTGCTAGACAACAAGCAATCATTTGAGGTGACTTGGAATGAAATGCTATCTGATAACTTATCCATCTATTACCATGCCAACTTCCTTGTGTATTCCTTAAAACTTTAAGAATTTAGAGTTTGTTTGCTTTAGGATAGGAATGAGCTGTATCCTGCTGTTGGTGACAATTGAGTAACGAAATCAATAGAAGCCCTAGATCAAAATCTGGGTTGTGTGACAAGGTGGAGTTATTGCAATCCTAATGATTAATTGATTATAGTGATTAAGTACATGAATACTGAATCTTACTCTTAACAGAGTTAAGTTTTTGTTTTATATTGCAGGCTGGAACTTCAGCAGAGGGATACAGGTGTCCACACAAGGTAATACCTGGTATCTGTATTTTGGTGGCTGCATGGTACTCCCTCCGTTCCAAATTGTAAGACATTTTGGATTTTATAGGTACATAGCTTTTGCTATGCACTTAGATATACATTATGTCTAGATATAAATAGTAAAAACTATGGATCTAGAAAAAACAAAATGACTTATAATTTGGAATAATAGATGGAGTATTTCACTGCCTCTAACCTGATCACGTTCACATCACCCTGCGCATATATGTGAAATTACAAATGACTTTGTTAGTAAGCATACTGGCTTGTAGCGAGGACTGAGGTAGTGTTAATACGGTGATGTACCGTATTAGTTATGCCCTGGCTGGTTGACACCTGTTGCTCATATCAACATCACTGAATGACTGAATTGCTATTGCTGTGCTGTCAGCCACCTGATTCTGGTCAGCTGAAACCAGAGGAGTAGAGGACAGCGGTGGGTGGTTGCGTTTGCTGTGTCAGCACAACGCACTTGTATCATAACACATAGTTGTACAGCCATTATATTGGAGCAACCCAACTCAACCAAGGCACAAAAGCATGCTTAGAATTAATGATATCCAGTTTGTTGAGAAGTTATCCCCAAAGCATCTGATCAACAGGGAATATATAGTCCAGGCATGCACTAGCTGTTGTTTACTCGAAGCAGACGAGTACGTCAGCTCTGGTCTTCAGAGACTGTCTTGATGCTGTATAATACTGGTACATTCTACTTGTGAATTGTGATACTTCATATATCCGATTTTCCAGTTTTGTATTCCAGGATACACGGAGTTGAGTAGGTTGGTGAGGTGGAATCTCTACGTGCTGACCGCGTCGCACGTCTGTTTGTCTGTTCTTCTTTCTGAGAGATTGCAGGTCCAGGTTTCTCACCGCTGCTGAGGCTGAAGCTGACTCCGGAGGCCGGAGGACATATAGTTTAAGCATTTTTGCAGCAAGTGTGACACATGCGCTCAACATAATTTTTTCAGCACAGTGTTGGGCTCTGCTAGCAAGGCCATGTGAAGCTTAGAAAAGCCACTCTTGCAAGGACAATCAAGCTTTGGTTAATTTTCAGTGGTACATAGCTTCCCAATTAAACGTGAGAGCACGTCGAAGCTTGGAGCGGATACCATTGCTGACCAGCCTTGTTAAGATGCCCGTGCATGAAGGTTATCTTCCCTGTACGTAGCAGTATAGCTTATATTATTTAAGGTACGTACGGCTAACTAACTTAAGTAATGTATAGCTGTCCAGTGTACCACTAGTGCTCGTGTTTAGCTGGATGCAAGTCGGTAATTGTACCGATTGTCCATTAACACTATTTTCTTCTACAAAACAGAAGAATGATGAGTATGTGTACTTCATGGTTAACTGCACATTTGATGCCTATCTTTCTCCAAACATATTTAAACTGTTTGGAACTCAGAATTGACCATTTGAGCACATTGTCTTTCAGGAAGCCAGATAAACCAGATTGGTAAATGTCACAGGAAGGCAGTCTCTTAGGTGGCTACCTGTTACACATAGGATATGACATTATTTTGCAGACATTTTCACACCAGCATATGCTAGTCTCCATACGTCCCAAATTGTAAGTCGTTTTAGCTTTGTTCTAAGTCAAACTTCGCCAACTTTGATCAACTAGTTTCTACAAAGATGCACAAACATCTACTACATCAAAATATATTTATTAATACACTGTGAAATATATTTAGACGTGGGTTCATTTGAGATCGTAGATGTCAGTATATTTTCTTTTATAAACTTGGTAGTCTGTGCATGCATGACAATGAAGTTTTTCCTCTATGCATGCATATGTATCGATCTTTATTTCTTCTATACTGCACATGGGCTTGAATATTATGTATGGGGACGGAAGTCGAGATTGCTCGCTAGCTGTTAATACTTCATGCGTGCACTGGCATCCAGCTTTAAAAAATAGCTTGCCATCACCTAGCTTAGCCAGCTCTGAGGTCCTTCTACCTCTTATTTTATATTGTAACAATGCACACAAGCACGAAGTGGCTTTGAATGCCACGTGAAGAGGATCCATCTGTGGAGGAGTATGTGTGTAAATTAGTGGCTCTCTCTTCACCACAACATGGGACACCCGTATGCTGCGGCGGCTCTCAAGCTGCCTGTGTCACTAATTACTGCTGCTTGCCTTAATAAGCTGAACTGAACAGATAATTATGCAAGTATATGTCTGTAACCCTAAGTAGCAGCATGCGTCATGCCATCCATGGCTGTCCTCGCTGGTTAGAGGATTAGACCAACTTGCTGTCATAAGCTCCAGAGGCTAGTAACACCTGCTATGCTAGCTTCTTCAGAACTCTCTCTATATAAGTGGCTGCCGGCCTACACGTTTCATGCATAGCCAGATCGAGCTAGGCATCCCAGCTAGCTATCCAGAACGGAAACCCTAGCTGTTTAGTCCTTCTCCATCTCCTAAACAACGATTACACCGCTCTCACGCTCAGTGACACGAAGCTAGATAGCTATCTAACTCAGTCCATCGAAGGATTAATTAGATGGCTCAGGCGGCAAGCAAGCGCAGTGCTTTGCTCCGGCCAGTGATGTACGAGGATGAGCCTTCCTCAATGTCCCTCGAGCTATTCAGCCACGGTATCGTCGTGGACGGTGACGAGGCTGACGGTGGCTCTGCTGCGGCAGCCCTCTCGCTGCACCTCGCTTTCGACGACGACAACTTCAAGGGCGGGTGTGACGCCTCGGCTGATTACTACAGCAGCTGGGCTGCCTACGATGGCTCGGGCGCCACATCCAGCTCGAGCTCGTCGGTGCTCAGCTTCGAGCAGGCTGGCAGCGGCGGACAGCATCACCTGGCCTATGGCGAAGACGGGTGCGCTTTCTGGATGGACCCAGCCGCTGGCATGGTGGAGCATCCGGCACAGCAGCAGCGCAGATCCGGCTGCAACTTCGGACTCATCGTCAGCCCAGGAAGCTCGCCTGATGATGCCGGCTTACACATCCAGGAGCCGGGCGCCGTCCAGCTGCCGGCTAAGCCCCCGCACAAGCGTGCACGCCGGGTAATTAACTATCTAGTCAATATTAACTCATCTCCAAAAATCAAGGCTAATTCATGCATGGTTATACGTAAGGATGGATCAAATTAGTCATGATGTGGACACTGCTGGATTCAAGCAAATATTAACATTATTTTTTTTTTGAACTCAATGATAACATGATATTGAATTTGAAGCAGGATGGTGAAGTGCAAGCGGCAGCGGCGAAGAAGCAGTGTGGTGGCGGGGCCAGGAAGAGCAAGGCCAAGGCTGCTCCTGCTCCTACCAAGGACCCTCAAAGCGTAGCTGCAAAGGTTCGAAGAGAGAAGATTGCCGAGAAGCTCAAGGTCCTGCAAGATCTCGTGCCCAATGGCACCAAGGTACAGTCGATTGATTATTTACTTCGCTATTTTAGTTTTCTATTAAGTTATGTTATTACTCGGTTTCTATCTTGTAGCCCGTTAATTCTTAGCAAGTTCACTGGTTCCTAGCTGTTAATAGTTTGGATGGAAATGGCTCTTGTGTAGGTGGACTTGGTCACCATGCTAGAGAAGGCGATCACCTATGTTAAGTTTCTCCAGCTGCAAGTGAAGGTACGTGATGATGACGATACGTACAATATGATTCAAGTTATCCTGTAGCCTGATCTGTGTTTTTGGCTACCTTCTGCATGGGATGGTATCTAGCTTTATCTGATGGATGCATGCTGCATGCAGGTGTTGGCTGCCGATGAGTTCTGGCCTGCACAAGGAGGCAAGGCACCAGAGCTCTCTCAAGTGAAGGACGCCTTGGATGCCATCCTGTCATCCCAGCAGTACCCTAAATAATGAGCTCGTGCACTGCTGCGTTTTAGTTTCTCTAGAAGCCTAATAAGATGGTAAAGTTGTTAATTAGGAGATCTATCTATGCATGGTGTATGGCCGGCGAAGAACAGGCCAGCAAACAAATTAGTACAGGAAACAGGACAACTTCTGAAGAGAGTGACGGTTAAGTTATTGCCTGAAGTTAATTTAGCGGTGAATAATATTTCAGTCGTATACTAGTATGGTCGATCTTTTTTTTCTCAATCCTTTTTTCAAGATAATCACATCTTGTTTTGTATCACAGTTACGTTATCTGAATATATTCGACCACTTGATTAGTGAAAATGTACATACATATTTGTCTCCCATTGCGTGGCCAAATTATTAACACTAAGCTAAAAGTTAGAATCATGGCGAGCAACAATCCAATCACTAAGCCGTAAACGAAGACGATCTCAGATACATGTGAAGAACTTGTGGGACACATTGTCACAATGTCGTCTTAACAACACTTCTTGTTTACTTAGCATATAATCCGCATCGTCCTTGCATTGCTATTCCAGATGAATGAATTGTACTTTCAGGTTTAACAATGAAGGTGAAATAGAAGAATTCTGGGCACTGTATAAATGAGATAATAATAGTAACTAAATTACCTTTCCGCTCATGATCGTGAGGTAATTCTTACTGAAAGTCATCCTAAATCCCAGTTGACGAGAATGATGCACTGTTCTATCATTTGGGCACCGGAAGCTTCCTGAGATAGATGGGGGAAAATGATGCGCTGTTCTATCATTTGGGCGGTTGGATAGAGAAACAAGCTTGCATGACATATAAAATGAGATGGATGCATCTGATCTTCACTTGTGGTACTTCAGCTGTATTGTTCAATGGGTTCCAGAAACAGTGTTTGTAAGAGGGGTGAGGCAGCGGATCCTTTTTCCCCTCTTCTCTTTGTTTTGGCAGCAGATTTTCTGCACGAATTACTCAATTTAGCGATGGCGCCACAAGACCAGAGGACTCAATCGGATTAGGAGTTTTAATACCTCTGCTCATGTTTTTCTTTCTGCCGTGAGTTGTTTTGCTGTTTTTTCTTTGTTTTTTCATGGAGTAGTTTTGGCTTCTTTGTAGTTGTGGAGGGGCAGGTTTTTTTGCCTGGTAAAGCTATCAGGCTGTTTTTTCTTTGTACAGGTTTTGTTTTTTCTTTTTTATCGTCTAATAAAATCTGCGGCAAAGCTTTTGCCGTCCTTTCTAAAAAATTGCTCAATTTAGCAAAAGATCAGGGTCTTCTTTCTCTGCCCTTGGTTTTGCCTCACAATCTTGATTTTCTAGTGCTTCAGTATGCTGATGATACCCTCATTTTCAGGAAGGCAGATGCTATACAACTCTTCTTCCTAAAGTGGCTTGAAGGTCAATTTCCATAAATCAATGATGGTGCCGGTTAATGTGAATGAAGCCAGCTTGGACATCCTATCAAAAACTCTAGGTTGCTCCAAGGGAGCTTTACCCTTTAATTATTTGGGCTTGCCTTTGAGTCTTACCAGGACAACAGTAGCTGATTATTGGCCTCTGGTTTCACGTTGTGAACGTTGTTTGGTTAGTATTTCAAGCTTCCTCAGTAAAGCTGATCGACTCCAATTAACTAACTTCCAAAAACTGTTATTAAGCAAATTGATAAATTCTGAAAGCATTGCTTACTATGGCATGGCTCAGATATAAAACAACAAGAAGCCACCAAAAGCAGTTTGGCCAATGATTTGTGACACAAAGGCAAATGGGGTTTTTTTCTCAATTACAAACTCATAATCAGATCTTGCTTTTTAAAGAATCTACCCAAGTTTTTTAATAGGTTGGATATCCCTTGGGTTCATTTTGTTTGGAAGGTTAGATACTCAAATGGTAAACCACCAGGTAGAACTCGAAAAGGATCTTTTTGGTGGCGTGATATTCAGAAACTACTACCTGTTTTCAAAGGCATGGCAATGGCCAGTCAATAGTGGGTTTCTTGCTTCTTCTGGTTGGATTCTTGGAATGGTTTCTCCTTTAGTACAAGCATGCCACAGCTCTTCTCCTTTGTGAAGAACAAATACATCGCTGTCCAACAGGTTTGCCAAACATCTACTCTCTATGACCTTTTTCACTTGCCTCTCTATGAAGAAGCTTATCAGCAGTTCATTCATTGGTCAATGTGCAATCCTTGGACTTACAAGGAGGTTTTGATTCATGGTTATTGTGTTTGGGGATAAGCTCTGTCTGGGAACTTCCAGACCAGAGGGTGTATATTCCTTCTTCTCATTTTTACATATAAGTCCTTCTACAACACAATATTTACACCAACACTCCCCCTCAAGATGGGCTAAAGATATCTAACATGCCCATCTTGCTACAACTCAACTCAACTTCACTAGGTCCTAGACCCTTTGTAAAACAATCAGCTAGTTGGCCACGCGATTTTACATATTTCAGCTTTAGGACTCCACCATCTAACTTCTCTTTGATGAAGAATCTATCAATCTCCACATGCTTGGTACGATCAAACTGGACTGGATTGTTTGCAATATTGATTGCAGCAATGTTATCACAATGAAGCATCATTGTCTCATTTCTCAACACATGCAGCTCCTTCAACAAGCCTTTTAGCCACAACATCTCACACAAGCTCAATGCCATTGCCCTATACTCAGCCTCCGCAGTAGACCGAGCCACTACTGCTTGCTTCTTGCTTCTCCAAGAGACAAGATTGCCTCCCACAAACACACAATACCCAGAGGTGGACCTCCTATCATCTTTGCTACTCGCCCAATCTGCATCACAGTAGCCTTCCACATCAAGATGCCCATTCTTCCTAAACCATAACCCTTTCCCAGGGGTTCCCTTAAGATACCTCAAGATCCTGTAAACAATCTCCATATGTCCAGCTCTTGGATCATGCATATACCTGCTCACCACACTCACTGCATAGGAAATGTCAGGTCTTGTGTGACACAGGTATATCAGTCTTCCCACCAATCTTTGATACGTTTCTTTGTTCATAGGATCTCCACATTGGGCACTGATTTGATGATTTTTATCAATAGGAGTACTACATGGCCGACATCCAAGCATGCCTGTTTCAGTCAACAGATCAAGGACATATTTTCTTTGAGAGAGAACTATTCCCTTAGGTGACCTAGCAATCTCAATCCCAAGGAAGTATCTCAGTGGTCCAAGATCCTTTACCTCAAAGGCCTTTCCCAGATTCTCCTTCAAACATTTTATTTCCTCCACATCATCTCCTGTAATCACAATATCATCCACATATACTGCCATAATGGTGATAAATGTTCCTCTATGCTTGTAGAAGACCGTATGATCACCATTGCACTGAACGTAGCCCATGTTGCAGACCGCCCTCCTAAACCTGTCAAACCATGCCCTGGGTGATTGCTTGAGTCCATATAGTGACTTTTTTAGTCTGCACACTTTACCAACAGTTTGACTATTAGCAAATCCTGGTGGAATTTCCATATAGACTTCCTCCTGTAAGTCACCATGGAGAAATGCATTCTTCACATCCATTTGATGTAGAGACCAACCAAAGTTAACTGCGCATGAGATTAGGGTCCTAACAGTCCCCATCTTTGCCACTGCAGCAAAAGTTTCATCATAATCAATGCCATAGGTTTGACTATACCCTTTCGCCACTAGTCTTGCCTTGTATCTGTCCACCTCTCCTTTTGAGTTCTGTTTTATAGTGAAGACCCATTTACACCCCACAGCTTTTTTCCCTTTTGGAAGTGGGACCAATTCCCATGTCTTGTTCTTCTGAAGAGCATGCATCTCTTCTCTCATTGCCGCATTCCAGTTAGGATCCTGTTTTGCACACCTCCAGTCCCTTGGAATAGGCACTATTTGTAAAGATGCAACAAATGCTCTATATGAAGATGAAAGGCGAGAGTATGAGAGAAAGTTGGCAATGTCATGATCTGTACTATGATGCTCAAAACCATAGCGAATAGGAGGTTTCCCAAAATTAGACCTAGGATCCCTACGTTGTGCAAGTGGTAACTCTACATGTTCAAGGTTAGAGGGAACATTACCACTTGGTGGAGAGAGGTCCGAGGAGAGATTCGGGACTGGTGTAGCAACTTGTTGTGGTTGTGGTGCATTGATTTTCTCCCCCTGACTCCTAAACCGTTTCCTGTAGTACACTATTGGCTTCTTTGCAATCACCTCTTCATTTTGCACATCAACTGTCTTCTCATTCCTAGGGTGACCAACTACCTCTCCCTCATTCTCATCACCAATTACCTCTTCACCTTCACCATCATCATCCCTCATATCCCCCTCATTCTCATCACCAATTACCTCTTCACCTTCACCACCATCATCATCCCGACAATCTTCAGGCATATCCATTGGACACGGGATAGTACCGACAATCACTTCCTGTTGAGTTGCAACTCCTCTATTCTCCCCCTCTCTACTGTCACCCTCAGTGACCGGAGAGAATTCCTCCAAGAACGGATCGAGATCGCATGGTTTTGTATAGTATGGTTCAGACTCTCTGAATGTTACATCCATACTCACAAACAATTTCTTTCCAATAGGGTCCCAACACTTGTAACCCTTTTGTGTAGAAGAGTATCCAACAAAAATGCATTTCACCGCTCGAGGATCCAACTTGTCAACTGACGGCCTATGATCCCTGACAACCAAATACCTTGGGGGGTACTTTAAATTCCTGTTGCCCCAGCAACAGCTCTGCAGGTGACGCCATACCAAGAATCCTAGATGACATACGATTGATCAAATATGCTGCTGTTAGCACCGCTTCACTCCAGAGATATTTGGGAACATTCATCTGAAACATCATTGACCTTGCCACCTCTAACAAGTGTCGGTTCTTTCTCTCAGCTACACCATTTTGTGATGGAGTGTCAGGACAAGTGGTCTGATGTATAATTCCATGCTCCGAAAGATACGCCCCAAAAACATTGTTCACATATTCCTTCCCAGTATCAGTTTGGATAATCCGAATTCTAGCATTAAATTGATTTTTAACTAACTTATGAAAGTCCTGGAAACACCGAAGGACCTCGTATTTACCCCTAAGCATGTAAACCCATGTCATACGAGTATAGCAATCAATAAAGGTGACAAACCACTTAAATCCACTCACAGATGTAACTGAGCAGGGTCCCCAAACATCTGAGTGTACTAACATAAAAGGTTCACAACTCCGAAGGCCAATACTAGGATAATTTGTCCTTGTATGCTTCCCAAGTTCACAGGCATCACACACAAGTTTCTTTATGTCCACATCTCTAAAAACTTCAGGATATAATTTATTCAAACTTCCAAAAGGTACATGTCCTAACCGGCGATGAAGCAAGTAGATCTCTCTTTCTTGTGCTCCAGAAGCTGCTGCCAATGCCGACTGCTCCTGGTTGATGAACCACAACCCATTACGCCTGACTCCAGTCCCAATCACTCTCCCCGTCCTCTTCTCCTGAAAAACATAGGAATTTTCATCAAATATAACGATGCATTTAAACTGATCAACAAGTGCACTAACTGAGAGGAGATTGACTGGGAAGGAAGGAACATGCAAAACAGAAGATAGATGAAGAGATGGAGTGCATTCTATAGACCCTACACCATGAATAGGTTGAGAGGTACCATTAGCAGTTTGTATGGTTTCAGTGTGAGAAAGTGAAGTGTATGTTCTAAAAGGACTAGATATGCCTGTGACATGCTTGGAAGCTCCTGAGTCAACAACCCACTCTATGTTATGTCTACATGTGGATGCAAGTGCCTGTGCCTGAGTACCTTTGCCCATATGGGCATAGTTGGCAAAGTTACCAAAATGACTGGTGGTGGCCATCACAGAACCCACTGGAGTAGAGCTGGAAGCTTCACATGCTTTGGACTTCTGCCATTGTTCCCACTGCTTAACCTGTTCCCCAGTTAATGTGAGGGTCTCGATCCCAGCATTAACCTGAGGACCACTATCTGTGGTAGAACTCTCCGTGGCTGCATTAGCCTGAGGGACACCACGGCCTCTGCCACGTCCTCCAGTACGTCCTCCACCACGACCACCACGGCCTCCTAGATCACCACGAGCACCTCCACGACCACCTCGAGTTCCAGTCCTACCACCATGGTTTTTTGGAAGGGGACAATTGTAACTCATGTGTCCCTTCTCCCCACAGTTATAGCACAACCTCTCTGTCACAGTGGTATAGGCTGATTTTATAGGATTGTCACCACCCATCATTCGAAGCCTACTCTCCTCAGCGATCATGGCTGCCACAGCCTCCTCTATGGTAGGCAAACTATCCTGGTGACAAAAAGCAGCTCTTCTACTCTCAAACTGAGGATCTAGGTTCTTCAAGAAATGAGTCACCCTTCTATCCTCAATCCACTTCTGAACATCATGGGCATCCTGTGGATCCCTCATATGAAGTGGAGCATAGTGATCCAGCTCTCCCCACAACTGCTGCAACTCACAAGCATATTGCTCCATTGTCCGCCCTGCTTGTTTCACTTCATCAGCCTTGTTCTGAATTTCCATCATCACCATCACATTCCCCCGCTTGGAGTACCTAATACTTAGAGTTTTCCAAATCTGTGCCGCAGCATGCATAGCTTCCACCACTTTACTAACCGATGGTGACATGGATGCCAATAACCATGCTACTATGGTGGAGTTTGTCGTGTGCCAAACTCTCCACTCAGGGCTAAGCTTGTTAGCCGGCTCAACACAATCCTCTCTCAAATAATGTTCTACTCTCTTTCCTCCTAGTATCACTTGCACCCTTCTAGACCAACTCAAATAATTCTTACTTCCTTCCAGCTTCACATCATTAGGAATGAGTTCTAATTTGAGCTCACGCACCTCCCTAGGACCAATCAGATCCATCTCCATGAGTCCCTGAATCCAGGACCTCATCTCATCTCTTAACTCGCTCTTGGTAATTAGCGGATCACCTCCACCATTACCATCACTCCCTTGCTCACTTGCTGCCTTTTTTCCAGCCTCGGGATCCATCTCCTCCTACACTCCTCAACAACAACGGCACACAGCACACAACACTTCACCAGCTTCCTTTTACTCTCTAGCCATACACAGCACAGACTTCCTCTCCTTTTTTTTGATACTTCTTCGTCTTGCTCACGCCAGCAACCGCACCTACAGTAGCAGCACCAAGCCTTCACGATAGCAGCACCAGCCCTCACGGCCACGGACTTTACCAACACAGCCACGCACAAAGCCGAGGGAAGAAAAAAGGAGGGGCGATGGCGCACTGACTCACGGCCACGCAGCACGCGCTGACATCGCCCGTCCCCTTCCTGGCCTACGTCGATCTGCGCCGCCGCCTTGCTCCGCTCGCTGGAGCCACGCCCTTCCTCGCGCTGGGTTGGCCCACGCCGATCTGCGCCGCCGCCTGTTCCGCTCGCTGGTGCCGCGCCCTTCCTTGCGCCGGCCTGCCCTCGCCGGTACGCAGCGGTCGCGCCGCCAGGCTCCTCGCGACTGGCACCACGCCGTGCGCTGGCACCGCGCGCCGCCTCCGGCCCGCGATAAGTCCGCCGCCGCCTACTCCGCGTCGGCTCCAACGGTCCGCGCCGCCTACTCCGCGCGTCACGCAACCACGCCGGTAACCCTAGCTCCACTGGCTCTGATACCATATTGTGTTTGGGGATAAGCTCTGTCTGGGAACTTCCAGACCAGAGGGTGTATATTCCTTCTTCTCATTTTTACATATAACTCCTTCTACAACACAATATTTACACCAACAATGGTCATATATTTGGGTTCGAATATCTTTACTTTGAAACGTGCATATGTGCACCTCACTGTCGCTGGTTCAAGGCAAGTTCATCCAGCTTTCTCTTGGCTTTGGAAATCGTGTTGTCAGAACAAAAGAAAGATTTTTTTTCTGGCTTTTGCTCAAGGACAGGCTTAGCACTAGAGAACACTTAAAGAAGGAAAAGAATAGTCTTGAAAGATTACAATTGTGTTCTTTGTCACCCGGCTGTGGAAGAAACTTTGATTCACCTGTTCTTAGCCTGCCCTTTCTCTGCACCCTGTTGGGCTACTCTATGATTGGTTATTCGCAAGTTCCTTTTTTTTCATGGAGATTATTGTAACAAGGAGCTGGTCTATCTGGACTGTAAAAAATGATGCTATATTCAAGCAAATACATCCCTCAATTCTTTCAGGAGAGAATTTGCTCAAGTTATTCTTCGAGCAAAAAACAGCTTAGCGCCGTTGTTTACTCCTGTTTTCTTCAAAAAAAAAAACTCCTTCCATTCCTAATTATAGGTCTTTCTGGCTTTTCTAGATACGTAAGAACCGCTCACAATTTGGAACAGAGAGAGTATATTCCACACATCTAGATTAATTGACTTCTATCTGATCTGCACGAACTGAGCTTGCAAAATACTACTGCAGTATGGCTCCACTAATGTTTGTCAGATGCTTTAATTGGGAGGCGGGGGCATGCATCATAGATTACAGGACCATGTGTTCTGCTGCCAGCGATTTTCTGTTACAACATTGATAGTGTGGCATATATATGATCGGGGATGACCCGAGAACTTATGGTTTTCTCCAAGTCAAACAATTTAGTAATGCAACTGGAATGGCAATTTGCGACTGATTCAGAGAACAAAAGATGATGCACAATGATGAAGAACACCTCCTTTTTCTTCGGAACTGACTGACGAACATTTCATCGGCCAAAGCTGAACACTTGTAGAATATAGATGTGTTCTAGGACATGTTACCACAAAAATTATGTGTAGACATCACACTGCATGATATCACATCATTAGATGCTTGACATGTGGAAACTGACTGTCATTGACATCCCCATTAGTAGGATACGATAAACAATGTTGTGAGATGCAACTATAATCCCTAAAATTATATTATAGTGGTCAGGAAATGAGAGATCTCTTAGTTGTGTCATGCAAATGGTCGGTGTCTGAAGCACATAATGCAAGCAGTCCTATCACTCATTCACACGTAAAAATGAAGGGAGATTATAATGTGGTCCTAAGATCTACAAGCTTCTAAACCAAAGTCCCATCAGAATCAGATCATGTGGTAACTTCATTATTTTAATTGTTGACAATGGGATCTACATTTTAGAAGTCAAACAAATCAGGATCAAGATATTCGTGAACCCGTGAATGATCTTGGCCTCTTGGCTATGAATTTTGAAAAATCAGTTTCGGAAATTGGTATGATGCGTGCGAATAATAAGATGAGTCCTCAGGATCTTTTGCTTTTGAGGTTCATATGCTTAATGTGACAATGGTGAATCCAAAAGGAATCAGTAAACATGGGGTGTATCATGTGCACGTATGTGAGCATTAATTGCACTAGTTCATTGAGACAGCATTCCAGCAGAATAAAATCCAAGGATTCTTCAACGCCATCTAGTATTGCATTGTATTTTCACTCAGTACCATGTGATTGTTGAGCGCACCCCTTAAACTAATACCACAAAGCCTACCCCCCCTGTCATTAAAAACTGGATTAAACTAAACAAGGACGTGAGGAGCACGACTACTTGCCTTCCAAACTTGAGTTTGCTTTCTCCTCTGTTCGCAAATTGCAACAGAAAACAATTGAGAAAAAATCATATGAATTTAACGCGGACTTGTGAACATGACATGTCTTTTAATTTTGACTCAGATTCCCATCATCTCTGTGTGACAAAATTATAGAAGCACTATGATAGCAAATGATCTGCAAATAAACCAACAGAATGACAAAACAACTCCATAATCGCCCATTATATTGCACTGAATTGCTATATTCTACTGCTGCTAATTTGAGCATCCACTACGGTAGTGCAGTTTTAACTCAACAGGCATTAAAAACTGAAGTGGACTGCAAAAAGCATCAGATTGTGCTACACGGCTAGAGATACAGAACTAGTATACCAGAAAAATAAAACGTCAAGATTAAGCAACGCTGGTCTGAAAAGCTATGGCTGAAAATACTGTTCGTTGATTTACCGTGAGAGAAAAACACTGTTGGCTGGTAGAAAAATACAGCTGACAAGCGAACGGGCTAGGCATTGCCTCTTCAAGAAACAGAAATAAATTGCAACTACATCACTACATGGTTGGTCACTACCACAATGAATACAAGATTCTGACCCTGCAATTTTGCATGAGACAACAACAGAAGTCCGCATTCACAAGTTCTAAGGACTATTTACATGAGGACCCTAAAAAAAGAAAAAACAGAAACCAAAGAACTATTCTGGGGTTCTTGATTGCTGAATTTGCATTTAGCTGTGAAGAAGGCTAGAACCGCCGATATCATCAGGAGGAGCAGCAGATTCAACCAATCTGTCAAAATCTATGATGGTTGACTGAAAATTGAACTGGTACCCACTTTGCATCCATGACTTTATGCACATTATAGCCTGCATGCTACTAAGAGGAAGGCAGTACTGCTGCTTGTGGATGTTGTCCCCTTTACTTGTGAACAGTTCTTCAGGATCCAATGAGGTCCCCTGAATTGCCAAAAAGTCTCGGGCCATCAGGGAGAGACGTGGATAGCGGGAGGAATGGCCCCTCCACCATTCAAGGGCATCAGTGGAAATCGGTGCAGGGGGCTCTGCGAGATACTGTGAGAGCTCATCAGCAGCAGTGGTCATGCTCACCCGACGCCGTTTGCGAATAATCTCTTCAGCAAAGGAGAATGCGCCAGCATCCTCCGTGGTGTCCTGAGCACCATGGCCATTTCCAACAGCTTGGAAGGTGCTGCTGTAGTCCCGGACAAAATGGTTCCTTGCATCTTCCAAGTTGCTCGTGGAGTTCAGGGTTTCAGGGATGAGCTCTCCCTTGATCCTTGGATCAAGAATTGCGGCTGTGAAGGTGTAGATGTTGTAAGCTTCAGTTGTGAACTTTTCAGCTCTCTTGGACATGTCACCAGCAATGTTCTTGAGCCATTGTTGGTGGTTGTTACTGTTATGACACAGATTGATCAACTCAAAGACATGGTCCATGAAGAAGAAGACCAGCCCAAGAGTTGGTAGCTTGCAATTACAAAGGTTGGTAGTAGTTTTGAAGAATGGTTCAAGGTATGAGTGTAACAAATCGATCACTGACTTCTCTGCAGTAGTCAGAACCCAATCCCTTGGTCCCAAGAGCTCTTCAATCTTCTTGATGGTGTTCTCTATTGCGTTAGGAGCCTAAAATAAAAAAGGGTATACAGAACTGAAGAGTTAAACAACAGAGCATCAGCATGGTAAAAATGTACAGGGGGTTGCTATGGTACTCCCATTACTTTTGAGAAGGTAAGATCTCAAATAATCTGGGCCCTTGATTTTTAGAACACAAAATAATTAATAATTAAAATAGTTAGAAAAACAGAAAACAAAAACCAGGTAATCACGCCCACCTCCCTAATCTACTCGGCGTGCATACATCACGCACATCCACTCCTTCCTAAAATTGCTCGGCGTGCATGCTTCAAGCGCACCATCATGTTGACGCACATAATGAGTTGGAGGCTACAGTTTCTGTTCACACACATGAGTCTATCATGTTACAAGGTCAAAGTTGTATACCAATTATGATAAGATTTAAAAGATTATTTTTCAGCGGATTCATCATGTATACAATGTTGTGTTAATATATATTCATTTGTCTTGAAGTGGTAAAAATTTACACAAAAACACACAAATCATCGTTGATATATATGTTAGTTGTTAGCATATAAAAAGTACATGTTATATATGTTGATGTACAAAGTGGTGGTCAAAACGTATATACATGTCACGTTAATCATGTTAGTGTACAGAAAGATCAGCCACATCTTTAAAAAATATGTCACGTCACAGCCTAACATACGCTACATGCAAAATTAAAATATATCATGTCATCCAAAGTTCTAAAATAAAAAGATATGTCACACAACAGATCACGCATCAATTAGATCTAGAAGAAAGATTTTTTTAGATAAACTTTCCTTATTTATCCTATTTTATAAAATAAAAAGTTATATAAATATATGTCACCTTTAGGAGGTAATAAATGATAATGACCATAACGAATTAACGATCTAATTAAATGGACGGCTCACAGTTACTTGGGAGTACAATAGCAAACCCTAAATGCACATGAACGGACTATACATTACCTTCTTTACCACATCAAGCATATTATAATCGTTGTTCCAATTTGCTGAATGGTCAAAGGGTAGTTTCCATGAGACTTCTTCATAAACTTCAGTCCAGTGCTTAAAATCCTCCATCATCTCCTGGTTTGAATTGATGTGAAGAATAAACTCACGGATCTTGGACAAAGTTGGTTCCACATTCTCCAGTCCTGCTTCAATGATGGCCTTCAGTGTTCTAGCAGCACAAGGAATGTAACAAAAGGGGAGTTTACGGGACTCAAGCTCCTGCGCGAACTCACGACAAGCATGTATTGAGCGTTGGCTGTTATTGTGTGTGCAAGCAAGGACTCTTGAATCGATGTTATACATCACCAAGACATCCATTAGAACTTGAAAAACCTTAGAACCAGTGGATGGGTATGGGATTCTACACACGTCAAGTAGAACTTTCTGTGAGACCCAGTTTTCATCAATCCAATGGCATTTGATGGACATGTATACAATTTTCTCATACGAAGTCCAAAAGTCCAGAGTAACAGAGAGCCGGGAACTGATACACTGCAGAGTTTCCTTGACATCCTCCTTCATACTTCTGAAGACTTCAAGGATAATTTCTTGAACCTTTTCTTTTGGCCAGAGTCTGACAGACGAGCTCAAGTACTTGCAGCTATCAATAAGCATATTATCATCGAGAGTGGAAGGTGGAAGGGAAGCACTGATAAGCCACCTAAGAAGTAACCAGTTGACATGGTCAACATCAATCATTTCTTTTGTTTTAGGTTGAGACCGTACTTTAGGTTGAGCTTGGTCTTGAACTTGAGATTGAGCTTGAACTTGAACTTGATCTTGAGGCTGAGCTTGAGCCCGAGCTCGCACAGGAACATGAGGTTTTTTGTTTCTATTAAGCATGGTAGCCTCTATGGTACTCTGGGTAGTGAAGCTGACACCCTCAGGAAGTTGGTGATAACCAGGGTGGCGGTTATTAAGATGCTTTCCCAAATTCCCTGCACACAGTCATGCGAAAGCATATTAGTGCCTATGGTGAATTTATACAAATTATATTCATCTACGGCAACTAGTAACTCCAAAAAATCATATTTGGTGCTTATCATAACCATAATCATAATTCTTTGGCCTATGTGTTTGCCTAGAAATAGGCAACAGAGAAATGCTCTAAGTGATCTTTAGGCCGGCTCAAGTGCCGAAAACAAAAGTGAACGCTGCAAATACTGGAAACCCTGTCTATGTGGCTACGCCTCTTGCAAAACAATTTCCCACTAGGAGCGAAGCTATGTTATGTGATCAGGGTCGGCCGACCCTGACGACTCACCGACCACCTCTCATACAATGCGAATTTTGGCCAGCCAAGACCCTGGCCAAAAAATAGCTTGAACCTGGTCCCCGGTAGAGCACAGCCAGACAACAAGCGCCCAGCAGCCCAGCATGGCAGGGTCTAGCCGGCCAGCCTTGCAACGCACTACACAAGACGCAAGGGCCAAAGGCTGGCAAGCCCAGTAGACAATAGCTCAGTTCTTGGACATGCAGTGCTAGCACAGCTGGAGCCCAAAATGCTTGGCCTTTGCTAGATCGGCGATTCCTCTCCCTGACTAGTCCCCTCCACCAGTCCAAGACTATTTTGTGTTCGTTCTCGGCTTCTCGCCTCCTGTCGTCAGGCGCGGCATACCACTCATCATAAATGCATCGTCCTGGCGGCTAGGAGCGCCTGCGAAGAGGCTCTCGTCTCCTCTACCAAAGAACCTAGATGAGGTAACCCCAAAGGCCAAGATCCCCAATTAGCAACTACAGTTGACAAATAAGAATCCGATTTCTCGATCTTTAGAGTTCACTAATTCCCCATTTGTTGCTTGAGTTACAGAAGTACATCCTATTTTTGTGGAATTCCTTAATCACCGATTGATGAAGAAGGATATGATTATCTTTTTCAGCTTTTCAGTTATATAGAATTTGCTACTTCTAGCAAATTAAGAGCTTGCTGCCACGCTCTTCCTCATTCCAGCAAGATGTCATGCAAGTTTGAGTTTGCATTTTGTCTCCTTTTTAATGTTCGCTTTTTTGCAAGCATGTTTTACAGAGCCGGAGATTAGAAGTCTAGAATCGAAATAATGAATTGTAATGAGTATAACTTATGAAGAGACCAGAATAAAAATTACTTTTCTAAGAAAAATATGTGCCACTTCCCCCGTGTAGCAGCGTTTAAACGTTGTGTAAATGGGCTACACAACCATTTATGCGGACGAGTGATCTAGTTATTTCGGAGGTGGGGAAAGGTAGTGCAACCGGCGTTTTGGAGGGTGTGAGGATGACTATATTGACGATTGCTTAAATCAAGTTATTGACTTCAGCTTATATAATTAAATTAGGTGTGTTTTAATGAGGCATATTCTAAATAACTTACTATTACTACTTTGAATCCTAAGAATTCTTAGAATTCGATAGAGTTGGCTAAAATCATATCCGTTGATTTCCATGCAACACAACTAAAGTAAGTATTATACTCTAGTATCATAAGGCCTTGTTCAGTTCGCAAAAAATTTTGAAAAACGACACTGTAGCATTTTCGCTTTTATTTGATAAACATTGTCCAATCATGGAGTAACTAGACTTAAAAGATTTGTCTCGTGATTTACAGATGAACTGTGTAATTAGTTTTTGTTTTTATGTATATTTAGTGCACCATGCATATGTCGTAAGATTCGATGTGACGGGGAATCTTGAAAAATTTTGGCAACTAAACAAGGCCGAAGCTACAAGTAAGTACTGTGTGTTTTGAACCGCCGGTGACAGAAATCCTAGCTTTGCCCCTATTTCCCACACACACCTGACATCACCTCCTCACTCTCACCAACTCAAGAGTTGAAAGCTCATAAACACCTTAAACAACAGCACTGAATCAGCCATAGAACATTCCATGCAACACAACTAAAGGAAGTATTAAACTCCAGTATCATAGGCTAAAAGTAAGTACTGTGTGTTTTGAATCGCCGGTGACATTTTATCCACACACACACATACACACCTTACTCTCACGCAACCTGAGAGTTGAAAGCTCATAGACACTGTAAACAGCACTGAATCAGCCATGGAACATTGTCGCGTGGTGGTAACCCAAAACTGACACACTTACCCGTAGCAGTGGTCATGCAGTAGCTCTTCCTGCAGAGCCTGCAGATGCGGGACTTGCCGTCGGGCGCGGTGTCGAAGAACTTGAGGTAGAGTGACTTCATGGGCTTCTTCCTGGCCTTGCCCTCCTGGCCCGGGGAGGAGGAGGATCCCGCGGCCAGGCCAGCCACGACTGGCTCGACGCCGGGCAGCAGCGTCATGTCGGTGAGCGTCGAGTTCCCCATGCCCGGTGTGCCCGCTCCTGAAAAAGGACAGCAAGCCCCCATGGCAGGTTCAGATTCCACGAGCAATTCACCTAGTTAGTATATATGAATCCTTAACAACTACTCCACGTTGTGCACGGAGAGCGAAATTGACAAATTTCATCTCAGTATAGGAAAAGATTTCCGCGGCATCAACTTGATGAGATCAGACAGATTCGATGAAGAGAACCAAAAAGAGTTTTATCTTGAACAAGGCAAAATCGCAAAAAAAAGGGATCATGGTCATTTATTTCTGGCTATGTGACTTGCGAGGCCGAAGCGAAGAAGAGGGCGGGAAGAATGGCGGGTAGTACCTGAGGAGATTGATCGGGGAGCGAGCCGATCCGTGGACTGGGAGGGGGCAGCGGCGCCGGCGGGGCCGGGGTGTGCGGGCGGGAGAGCCGAGCCGCCGCTCGAGATGGGAGACGACACAGGTCGGGGGGAGCCGACGAGGAGGAGGAGGGGAAATATGAGGGGGCGACGAGCCGGTGACGGCGCCGATCCAGCCAGCGAGCTAGGGTTTGGCCGATTTGGCCATTTGGGTTCACCGCGCAATCGAGCGAGCCCGAGCCTTCCTTGTGATTCTGTGAATCGGACGGCGCGGAACGGCTCGGTGGGCGGCCGCGAGCCAGCCGCCGGCTCCCTCTTGGGCTCCTGGGCTGCGGCGCTGCGCTGGGCTGGGCTTCCTCGTTCGCGAGCCCGTTCACACTTCCAGCAACAAGTACCGGTGTGGCTTCATGAGTCACAGGTCACAGGACTGAAATCTGAACCCATCCCCAGCTGGCCAACTCAGTTTCGTTTGATTTTTTTTTTAAAAAAAAAAGCAGTTTCGTTTTATTTATTTTTCGTTTCATATACTACCACTGCTTTCGACCCAAAGTTTTCTTGGTCGTTACTTAGGGCTTGTTTAGATTTAAATTTTTTTGAATTTTTACACTGTAGCACTTTCATTTTTATTTGATAAATATTATCGAATTATAGAATAATTAGGCTTAAAAGATTTTGTCTCGCAATTTACAGCTAAACTGTGCAATTAGTTTTTGTTTTCATCTATATTTAATGCTCTATGCATATGCCATAAATTTTGATGTGACAGATAATCTAAAAAAAAATGGTTTTTTTGTTGAACTAAACACAGCCTTACTATTCTGACCAAACGGAGTGGCTCGGCAAAAATTTCAGATATGAGAACACACAAGGCATATAAACCAGGGCCCTGCTGCCGTGCAACCGCAAGTTATGAGTGGGCCACCGAACAGGGCACCCCAAAACTAGGCCTTGTTTAGTTGTCAAAAGTTTTTGGATTTTGATACTATAGCACTTTCGTTTGTATTTGATAAATATTGTTCAACTATAAACTAACTAGACTCAAAATATTCGTCTCGTAAATTACAGTTAAATTGTGCAATTAATTTAGTCTCAAAAGATTCGTCTCGTAAATTACAGTTAAATTGTGCAATTAATTTTTGTTTTTGCCTATATTTAGTGTTTCATGCATATGCCACAAGATGTAATGTGACGAGGAATCTTGAAAAGTTTTTGAATTTTGGGGTGAACTAAACATAAATTTGTATCAAAATCCTAAAAATCATAAATTTCTGTCATGATTTTGTATCAAGATTATATATAACTAAAAGTCAACATAAATTTGCACTAGTATAAATTTTTGTTGACACACGTTGGTGGGGGGGGGGGGGGGGGGCGCTATGGCCCCTGCCAACCTCCTAGCTCCACCACTACTGTGAAAGCGTGCTAAGTCTGGAGCGGTCATGTCTCGTTGCTGCGTCCCTACGGGGTTGGCAGCGAGCCTGCAAGTGCACTATGATGTTTTACTTCTATCTGCAGTGTGTCAAAGTGAAGTGTACAATTTGTAACAAATGAAGTAGTTATCTATAATGACGAAATACAGCTATTTTTTGAGTTATGATGGGGTTTTAGATGATAAGTGGGTCTAAGAAGATGAGACATCTAGAAAGATGACTCATGTTGAAACTCAACATTTTGTTTTGACCACCTTAGGCGCGCCCCACCACCAATAAGGCAATATAAGCTAGGTGGATGTCTCGGGTCAACAGGAACTAACATGGCTGCTGTCTGTGTTGCCTGATCAGGCCGCGCCCAAGGACAACAAACAACGTTTAGTCCGTCGTTGGTGATGTTTAAGTCTATGATGAGAACGCTTTTCTAAATAAGATGACGGACAGGTAACAAGGTTTAGTCTACAACACTTCCCTAAAATAAGATAATCAAGGATATCAGGGACTTAGCGGCCTGTTCACTCTCACAGTAAATCAGCCAACAATACTTTCTGTCATGGCTTCTCAGCCAAACGAACAAGGCGAGGTGAGAATAGTACAAACTTAACATCAGATCCAGTCGTCCTCTAATTTTGCTCATTGTTCGTTTCAAAAAACAAAATGACTCGTCTAGTTTTCAGGAAACCAAGACCAACCTGTCGATTCACTAATACAAGTACAGGTCGGAGTTGGAGTATATACCCAGATCTCTCTACATTCTGTGCCTGCCGCTGTCATTACAAATTTCAATTATGTCAATACGCAGATCTGATGTCCCCTTGAATCTTGATGTGTATTGTATGCATCCCTATAGTGTATCTGTATCTACTACCCGTATCCTCAACGAGTCAGGAGACGGACAGGATCAGCTCAGCTCAGACTGCATCAGCCTGCCCGCCCTGTTCCCCCCGACAGAAACAGAGGAGCTCCGTCGTCGTCGTCTTGTTCGCAATCGCACCGCCGCAGCGGCAGGCATCACTTTCTCCGCTTCGATCTTCTCCATATCACGCCAAGGGGAAGCGTGAACATCGGGAACGGGATCTTCGGCGGTGGTATGCTGCAAAAAATGTTCATCGACCAATAAGTGGCGTTGTGGGTGTGGCAGTCAGAGAGCCAGACAATACTCCAACTGAAAACTGTATCTTTATCAGCGTACTGCTGCTTTCTTTTAAAAGCTTTATTAATGGATGAATGATCAAGCACGAAAGCTGGGGTTCCCCATTTGGAATTAGTGGAGTAGCATAGCGACACACGAAAAGGGCTCGATTCGTCAGGGCCGGCACACTAAACGCCTGAACGAACTGTTGACGCGGAAACAAAGGTGATGTGTAGCCTCTCTCTGAAGAACGCTGCTCTGCTCGAGATCAAATCATCAGAGCGGGCCAACTCCATTTGGATTTTGGAAGCGCCTGGGCATAATTTATCATAAATTTCAAACCGCACGATGTCCAAGTTACCTAATCTTGATGAGAACCCAGGAATCCAAGAACGTCATGTACTCATGTTTAGCAGCTGAACCAACCCATTGCCCGCCCATTGTTTTCTATTCTGAAGAAAAGAAACCCCGATGCATGCTTGCTAGCCAACAAAGAACAAACCAAACCAACAGGCTACTAGAATGGCACGATTTGTTTGCGACGTTCGAAGTGCAGACAGGTGTGGTGTGCTTACTGCAAACTGACGGTCTCGATCTGGGTGAGCTCGGCGTTCAAGAAGCCGCCGCGCGCCGTGGCGTGCTGCCGGACGGCGAGCACCCTGCAGCCCAGGCTCCGGACTCTGCTGTACTGGCTCGGCGCCCTGCACCGTAAAAGAAACAAGCGAAAAGATTCAGGCAAATTGGTTGGAGCTGCATGTTCAGAGTTGGGAACACAAAACGAATTCATCACGAAAGCAAATGGGCCACCTCCATCGATGGGTTTCGATCACGCGCGCTCACTCACCTGTAGAGGAAGCTCTTGTCGTGGAGGCCGACGACGAGCGTGGTGGCGCCGAGCTTGTTCACCGTGGCCACCACCGTCTCCCCGAGCTCCCCCTCCGTCACCACGATCTCCACCTTGGCCTGCAACATCCGATCGATCCTCTGGGTCGTCAGCCGTCGATCACGAGACCGACGCTAAACAAGAACAGCGGCGGCGCTTTCGCCGCCGGGACAGGACAGCGACCGCAATTGACGGCGCAAGCGCAACAGCAACATCACGCCGGCCGATTGATTGAGTTCGGTGCTCTGTGGTCTGTGCCAAGCCCCGACGATCGACTATCCTACCAACCCAAAATCCAATTGTGCTGCCTGCTTCTGCTTTTGTTTCTTTGCTTGAGAGAGTCAGAGACCACGTACGTACGTAGGTACGTACCTCGGCGATGCCGTTGCAGAGGTCCTTGAAGGCGAGCGCGAGCTGGAATCCGCCGAGGCGGAGGCGGCGGCGCTTCCGGCGCGACCGCGCCGGCGGGCAGACGTGGAGCAGCGTGATGGAGTCGCTGCTGCGGATGAAGTTGCCGACGGCCCACTGCAGCGCCGACCGCGCGGCGGCCGCGTCCTCCACGACCACCACCACCCGCTGGCTCTCCATACATACAATACAACCCAACGCCGCCTCCGGCCGGCGTACCCTCAGGATTGCTGAAACCAACAACCTCCTCCTACTCCTAGCTAGCTAGCAACCAACTTCCTTTGAGTTTGATGTGACTGGCTGATTATCTATCCATGCCGGCCGATTCCCTTTGGGACGAAAGCTCGAGTCTTTCTTGTTCGTTAGGTCAGGGATGAACTAACTAAGCACATGTACTGATGTGCACAAACTACACACTACTAGGTGAGCAGCTTAGGCAGCTAATGGCGACACTGTGGAGGATTGTAGCTAGAGCAGAGGGAGGTGTGGCTACTGGCTAGCTGCTAGAGTTAAGAAACGTTGATGAGGTTGGCATGGCAAGCAGGGGGACCAGACGGACCAGAGGAGGTGATAGAGAAACCAAGGTAGGAGGAGGTTGCAGCTGCAGCTGCAGCCAAGGCCAAGGATACTAGTATACCTGTAGTGTAGGTCCCCTCCTGTCTTGTTAATTTACTGACATATACAGCTCCTAATCCTAACTACTATTATACAGGAATTGAGATTGAAAACTGAATGGGTGACGTGACCTGTATATATGTGTGTGTGTGTGTGTGTGTGTCATCCCGCCATTATTATGTCATGTCAAAGTGTATTCATGGCACCGGAGAGCACAATCTGACATTATTGCTTCGCTGTTACTGTTTGGACGCTTATCATTTTGCTTCTTGTCTGTAACCTAAGCCCTGTTGGCTTATTCACTTTGGCCTTGCAGCGTGTGCTGTGCCTCTGTTGTGGCCGTGGGCATGCGTGGCGTATGGTCCTCCATTTGCTCGCCGCTGTCGCTGTGCACGCGACGCAACACACAGTACAGTACGGGTGTTTACCAGTCACGCGATAGAGGTTAGCAGTGGATTACGGCATCGGTTTTGGCCGGAATCTTGTTGCCAACACAGCCAACAGGCAGCAAATCGCAGCTCTTTTTCGTGTGAACTTCAGGGAAGCTAAGCCAGGCCAAGAAACGGTCAGAAACATCACCTGGGTGTGATAGCGTCAGATGCGTGAGGCATGAGACACGGCCGGTCGGATTCGGTTTCGTCTCAATTCAAGTTTTATTCTTTTTTTTTCATATTTAATATATATACTAGTACTAGTAGGAGATGATAATAAAATTATAAATAGCATATTGCAATGCAATTGTCAATGGACTATTGTAGAGTTGGCTAGTGTAGCAGTTGGTTCATTAGGTGGAGTTGCTTGAAAGAAATGTGCGTAGATGGTAGTGGCTCATGTCATGCTATACAGATAAATATAAAAAATATATAAATATATGTAACACATTCATGCTTGCGTTGCTACTTCTCAATATATAGCTTTTGTTAGATACAGTAAGATAGTAGTAATTGGCTTTATTTGTTTCTAAGGTTGTTGGCTGACATCGCTGGAAAACGCTCTAAAAAAGCACTCGCTGAACAACTGAAGATCTCTGTACGGCCATCAATGGGACCAATATGCCCCCATCTCTGTATTTTGCTTATAATTAAATCCTTTACCTATGTATAAAAAAACCGCATAGCCATGCAACAGCTGGCATCGGGCTCGGGCCAAACGGCAGGTATTTGGTGTGATGGTGTTGTTATTTGTGAGAGAAAAATGAAAACTTGAAACAGTAGCCAGAAGACAAAATAGCAACAGCTAGAGCAGTAGAGCCACCTCTAGTCCTCTACCGATCAATCAAGCCTTCCTCATATACTCCTACTTCTCGATTCCACCGTTAAAAGTTTCATTTCTTTTTTTAACCAGATGACTGATTCAGATGCAAAGAATGGCACCATCTCAAGTAAACAAACTAGTTAAGTGGCCCAGCTTGATTACAGTTTCAGAATCCCACAAAGCATGCGCATGATGCATGCATGATCGCGCTCTGCTGCTCGCGCTAAGGCCTGGTTTAGATAAAAAAAAACGTTTTCGGATTTTTGATAATGTAGCATTTTTGTTACAGACAAACTGTATAATTAGTTATTTTTTTCTCTATATTTAATGGTTCATGTATTCGATGTGATCGAAAATCTTAAAAAGTTTTTGAATTTCGAGGTGAACTAAACAAGGCCTACATGACAGAGAGAGAGAGAGCGCAACAAGGATAGTAGAGCCAAGAGGGCCATGCCATGGTGATTGGCATACGCAGCTAAATTGGCATTGGAGCGCTGGTGTTTTCGTTGCTGCTCTTGTCCTGCTCCGCACGTGTGCGTGTTCGCCGCGACGGATGTCTGGTGTCATCTTCACTGCAGCCGTCCATGGCTGGACCACCGGAGGAACCTACCACCGACCACACACGCCATTCGTGCCCTCACTACATGCTGACCTCCTATTGCAGCCTTTTCACAGTTCGGTCAGCCGGCCGGGATGCCCCGGATCCCTCCCTCGCCGCTGAACTCAGGCTGTCAGGTGCAGTGCAGGCACGTCAAGTTCGGTCGATGCTACCTGGTACGATACTACGGAAGCAATGAAAATTAGCGCTAGCCTTGTCACCAACACTTTGATTTCGTTTATACTCTCAAAAAGGCCTATTTTGAACTTTGACAGGAGGCATATGCCCGAGATGCCCAGCATCATTGGTGCGTGACAAAACCAAAGATGAAAAACAAGACATTTTTCTGCTGGCTTGCTTTCTCGTGCCCGGTGCTTTGTGCACGTGAGCTTTCAACCTTTCGGTGGCGGCAAAGGTTGGCCGCCGAAATGCCCAACGCCCCCAAGTACAACAGGTACTAGTGTTGAACGGAACGGGCGAACCGCCGTTCTGTTCCGGGTTCGGCGGGCTCGTAGCGCCGACGACATTGGGCAAAGTCGGCCCCAGCCACGGAGCCCCCGGTCCTGCATTATGCTTTGCTCGGAACATGGCCCTGGCCTGGCAGGTCTCTCCCTCATCCATTTGCAGAATCCGTGGCATCCTGCAGCAAACTCTAACCCACACATCTCGCGCCGAACATGGGTTGTGGTCGCCTTATCCAACAGACAGGCAAGCAGTATCCGTTCCTGTGGAGCAGAGGCGTTGGCACGCCATTGATGAACCAACTCAGCGCCACTCCACTCCAACCAACCACTAAGATACCAACACTAGAGGCCGAATGAATATCATAGCTTAACCAAAGAGGAAAGAACAACTAACCCATGGACCCGAACATCGTTACATTCCACAAAAACTTTCCAATTCTTCAGGGGTTAAAAGCTACTTACAGGCGAAAAGAAGAAATACCTGTGTTATACTGAAAGCAGCATCTCATCTCATATCTCATAAGCTAATAAAGATGAACTGCAACGGCACCAATCTTTCTGTTCATGGTACAGTTGAAAACTTAAGATAACCGGTAAATTTTTCAAAGTTACACTACCACCAGTACAAAACAGACAACACGGCTAAACTTTGTGAAAGGAAAAAGTTACTGAGCTAGGCCCGGCGTTGCATGCCTGCATTGAGACCGGCCTATACAACTAAATCCCAGGCGCAAGGTATGCACATCAAGGGCCACAAGCTTATACCTATCAAGCATCAGCTGCTCATCTACTGGTAACTCTCCTACAGAATACGGGTGTGCCACGTCAATGACCAAACGCTGCAGGCCTTGTCTGGACAAAGGCACACCCAAGTGACATGGTGGTATAAGTTCCATTTATTTGTTGAATACTATGGGATGCATCATGCATGTGGTAAAAGACTACGACACCCGCAAGTATGGTTGCCAGCACATTTCTGCTATAATCAATCTCTCCCATAGCCCCGGTGAGGATACGAATTTCCAGGGCCACCTGCCCCTGTGTTTCCATAGCCACCTGTCCCTGTGTTTCCATAGCCTCCCATCCCTGTGTTTCCATAGCCTCTGCCACCATAATATGAACCACGAGAACGCCCTCCACCACGGTAACCTCGGGCGCCACCACGATAAGGCTGCCTGTGCCTTGGAAATTCACCAAACGTCTGCACACCAATAACAATGAGTAAAGCAGTAACAACAGAAACTCTAGAGTAAAGGTAGAATAAAGGTGGTTCATGTACCTCTGTGTCTACTCTACGCCGTTCAGAAGGTCTGCCCCTTCCATTTGGCCCTCCACGTCCAAATGTTCCACTAGAGAGGGAATCAAAAAAGTCGTCCTTGACATAAACAGGCTGCATTAAGGTCAAGACAAGTTAAGATTCCTTGCAAAGAAAAAACCATCAATATGTCTGAAACAATGATAAAAGAGCATGAAACCTTAACAGCTAGCTCTGGGTTGTCAGTTTCCTCAACCTCCAGGTCTTCATCAAACACATCATCTCCCACCTCACCATCCTTGTCCCTTGACTGGGATTTCTTACCAAGATGACCCCAGACTTCATCTTTGTTAAACTTCTCATTCATGGCCGTGAAATCAAATTCTTCAGTGAATGCTGTTACAGACTGTGAAAACTGCAAAGCAAGATACAAACATCAACAAATCTGACATTGAAATTTTTAACAACAAAGACTATTCAATCTGAGCATCATTTTCCAAGGTATACAAATACTCCCTCCATTGCATTTTACAAAGCATAGTCTGGAACAGTCTCCCAAATGGCAGCACTTTAACCATTCATTTCTTTTACATTATACTTCTATGATTATAAACTTATGATCATTGGATAGCACATTTGATTGCAAATCTAATTGTATCCAGATATTATTACAATAGTTAAAAAATGTTGGCTAAGTTATTAGTCAAAGATTGTGAAGTTTGAACCTTGATATGTGTGTGCACCTTATAAACTGGACCAGAGGAGTAAAACCCAGATATGATGCAAGAGGCACTTGCACAAGAAATATCTGAAAGTACACTCTAAAGGTTCATAGAGTTTGTCCTTATAATGTGGACACACATCTCTTGGACCCAGAATCAACTATGCTTATCAACGGCAGACTCAAAGCGGTGCAGAAATTTTGTACGCAGTCAAAGCCAGAGCCTTCCTACTATATGCTACAAGAAAAACTTGGTATATGGGCATAGGGATCACAAACCACAGCGTAGGAGTAATGGTCAGATGCTACAAGTCATCTAAGAAACAACAGCGCACCGAAAGCACACATGCTCAGGTACACACTGATGGGGTCAGTGTACCACTTATCACGAGTCAAAGGTGTCATTTTCCAACTCACAAGTTGTTTACAGTGTTACTCGCTTACAAAGCAATTTCACAATACCTTGCCCAAAAGACATTTTATGTGCATTGTACATTGTGAGATGTGCGAACTCACTAGCAAACTAATAAAGTGAAGCAGGAAACCACTTCAAAGCGTTATCATACTTATGCTTTTCTATGGATACAAAATCAAAGAATCCATATGGCTGAGCTAAATTGTAAATATTAAGTCGTTAACAACAAATTACTATTATCAAATCAAAAAATTATTATAGTTGGCATATTTGTCAAATTTCATGCTTTAGAGTTGACAAAAAACAAAACAAAGCTGCACAGATCATCTGAATATTATCTATTCTTAAAAAACATAGAATGATTCCATTCAGACTAGTTAGAGCAAAAGGTAGGGACGTGAACCATGAGACAAGTTAAATTAGCATCCCTTGTCACTAAATATGATCGAATAAGGAAAGAAAAAAGAGAGTGGAATGTATCAGCATACCGCGCTCCCTCTACCCCTTCCACGGCCCCTAAAGTTGTGATGGTTGTGCGAACCAGATCCATTGTACTGAAATAAAAGTGAGGCGCAACTTAATGAGTCCATGATAAACATACTAAATAAATGCAAAGACAAATATGGGATAAGCGAGAACTTTCTTCAAAGGAAACATGAAGCATTAATTTCATTACATGGTATTTCAAAATCAAAACAAAAGCAAGAAAAGGAATGAACCAAAGCAAGGGTAATCAATAAAAAGCATCATGGCTAGTGAGGTGTACGCAAAATTGGCAAAAAAAAAACTAAAAATCCATGCTACCTTGCATAGTTCTTTTTTGGAAACCTGCAACCTCACCTTATCTTGTAGGTTAACTTTCAGTTGGTCATATAGTTAAAACATTTCCATGTTTATATATTTATCAACCAAAAATTTCTAGTATGTATATGTTACCGCTTTTCATTAGACTAAGCCAGAACAAAAAGAAAGTAACGACCAGCAGAATAATTTTCAAAGTTCACAAATTCAAATTTAAAAAGATTGTGGCTCTAGGTTCATCAGGTCATTGAGAATACCTCCAAATCAAAACATGTAACAGAACATCTGCACATGGTTAAAAAACTAACTGTTTTCAATTGAAAAAAAAAATCTCTACTTTGCTTCTGCAAGCACGAAGACATGAGTAGAAAAGCGCATACCTTCTGAGGTGTCTGTTTTGGCAATGGCAATATAGGCTCCTTATTTTCAGGCAGAGCCCGTGATGGTGGGTCTGGTAGCAAAGGGTCAGGTAGTAATGGTTCTGCAACCTTAGCCTTAGGCTCAACTGGCTTGACTTCTTTGCTGGCCACCTGTAATGGTGCCTGCATGGAGTGCGACGATGAGAGCACAGATGATGTGTTCTGCAATAGTTGACCTGATGGTGCCAACAAAGGCACGGGCATCTCCACTTGGGCTGAGCTAGATGGGGCAATAGTTGAAGAAACAGACTGAGATACAGTTTGGTATGCCAGTGTTGAGCCTGGAAGAGCAGTAGCCTTGTTGCTACCGAATGAAGTTAAGTTATGTGACACTGTTGCACTAGTTTCAGCCACGGAAGTTGGCTGGCTTGGAAAAGGAAAAGTTGCGCCAAGAGATGTTGCAGGAGGAGTAAACAATGACCCCATGTTTGGCAACAGAGGCTTTGAGCTTTCTGGAGCTAATAAGGTAGCAGAAGCAGGAGCTGTTGTAGCAGGCAGGACACCTGTCGAAGGACCTTGACTAGTAATAGGTGGCATCAATGAGGGTTGGAGTTCTGACAGCTTTTGTGGCCCAGATGGCAAAGAAGGATTTAGTCCTGGATATTGAAGATTCTGGGGAACTGACAATCCTGGTGTTGGCTGAAGCAAAGGAGGTTGCTGCAAATGAGGTGGCAGCCCACTTGAAGGCGCATAGTATCCTTGCCAGTACATTGAGGGAACTGAAAGTGTTGAAGCATTTCCTGCTGGAGGCGCCACTGAAGAGCCCCACGGAGCATTTCCTGCTGGAGGTGCCACTGAAGAGCCCCATGGAGCAGCATTCCCTGGTTGGTATAGAGGAAGGTTACTCTGAAAAGCTGGCCTCTGAAGCCCATATTGAACTGCCTGGGAGCTGAGGTCTGGTAAAACTGCACCCCCAGCTGAAGGCAAACTTGACGAAGTTGATGCTGGTTGAGAATAATGTGACTGCAGAACAGTGTTCGTGAGCTAAGCAGCCATGAAGGGGCAGAGAACAGTTTATCTATTTTATACTGGTATATGGCGGTACCTGGATTATGGCAGGATCGTTGTGCAGGGAAGCTGCTTGTGGTGGTGGTGGCGGTGGTGGTGATGACTTAACTTGCAAGTCCTATTGGAACCCAGGTAAATTATAATGTTAAATAAATCAAAAAATTGGCAGGCAGTTTAAAAGAGGAAACTGTAAAAGTACATATATATATATACATATTCAAATATGCGCACTGAAAACATGACATGGATCCATTCGTGCATCAAAACATACAAGGCAAAATAATCAATGGATGTCATAAAGTTTAGAGAAGGAAATTACAAAATATAAAATTTAAATAATTACATGACAACATGATACGTATCATTTATGGATTGCACACATATTGAACTAAAATATTCAGAACTACCACATAGCTAATATTAATTGTCTGCTTATTGTACTGAATTGGATACACATGAAATATAAACATATACAGAGTCTTTAAAAAACAAGTTGAGGTACGTTAGAGAGGAAACATAACAGACACAACAAAGAGTGCATGATACATAAAATAAGTAGAATTAACAATAGGAAAATAGGAAAAAATAAATTTCCTAGGTCATTTTGACACAAGGTACACGCAAGAGGATGTAAGTATGAAAGACTAAAACAAATACTTAATTGTGTCCCTGTGGGCAATATTACTGTAGGCAGGCAACCAATTCAAGCATCATGTTCTTAGTGACTTTATAGCAAATCAGCAATCTTATTCTAATAATTTTAATGACACAAATACAGGAAAAGAATGCAAATACAATAATTTGTGAAATAGAAACATGGACACCACGTGAGTTTGGCTTAGTTTGGTGAGAACACAATTCCACTATTGCTTTTGCATCCATCGGACCCTCAAACTGATGGGCCAAAATGCATAATTGGAACACAAAATGTAATGGCCATTAAGCAGAGACCAAGCACCAACGTTAAGAAACCATCGACAGTGTGCATTGAACAACACACAATCGTCGAAACTGAAAGTAATATCACATCAGGAGCCCTGTAGATGGTTCCATATACCTTGATATCAGTTCCCCGAAAGAGGATGTACTCGTAAACTTTGTCGCTAGCAGGAATCTGCATTCCGTCTTTCTTCCGCCCTTCGGTCCCAAAGGACCTCACTACAAAACAAGGAATTGACAGGTGTACATCATAACAGCGGCATCTGAAGTAAAGCAATAGCTAAGGCCTAAGGCACACGTTTTCTCAGTATGAAAACTGAAGTTTTAACTGATTCAGGCATGAGAGGACATAACAGGTGCAACAGGGTTTCAAATCGAGTTAAGGAGCAAGTGTTTTGGGTAAATATAGTTCTACCATACTACAATATTGGAAAAATTCGAATTCCCCTTGATCCCTGAGACCCTGGCATTGATAGGGGGACAGGGATTCGCCTCGCCAAGCGAACCGGAGAGCAGCAAATCTAGGTCTAGAACACTCGCATCTGAGGAAAATGACAGCAGTGGGTGCGGAGCGAGCGCGCTGGAGAAGGGAAAGCAATTACCATTGCGGAGGCCGATGCTGGACTCCTCGGTGTTGATGTTGTAGAGGACGCCCTCGTACCTGATCTCGCTCTTGGAGGTCAGGCTGATGAGGCTCCCGATGTACGACTCCGCGGACCCGGCCGCCCCGCCGCCGCCGGACCCGGCCGCGGCCGCGGCAGGCGGCCGCGGGGCCGAGGAGGAGGAGGAGGACGCCGACGGTGGCGCTTCCGCCGCCATGGCCGCCGCGGGATCCCGGGGCGAGGGAGGCTAGGGCTAGGGATGCGAGGTGGTGCTGGCCGAGAGAGGGGGAGGACGAAACCCTAGCAAGAGATGCTCAGATCCCGTTGGTGCGCTCGCTCTCCTGGCTGCTCTCTATTAAAACGGGCTTGGGATGGATATGGGCGAGGTGATGTGGAGAGGTGGAGGGGCGGTTTGTTTGCGTCCGACCGGATTAGGGGCCCAGGCGACGAATTTCTTATGCCTAAAGATGATTGTACGATCCATTGTGCAAGCAAGCCCGGCAGCAGAAATGTACGATCCAGACGTGGAGTTAGGAATTCTCCCCGCAGTCAGTATATCAACTTCACATTTCAAAGGTCAAGGCGAGGCTCTCCCGTGCCCCAACTACTATGCCGTGGCGGGATGCAGCAACCGCCAGGGACTGTCCGAGCAGCGGCGCCACACATTGAGGGGCGCCGCCGCTCCAGCCACGCGCAGGCCATCAAGGTGGCCGCGCTGGATGCATCTGGTGCCCCGTCATGTTGGAAGAGAGGGAAAAGAAGAGGAAGGAGCGGGCGACCCGTGTAGGGGATGGAGAGGGAGGGGAGCCATGGGTGTCGCCGATAGGGGCAGCGATGTCACGGGAGGGAGAGGACCGAGAGGGAGGGGACGGGAGCGTTTTTTTTTTTTGCGATACGGAGAGAAAAGGTGGGAGATCGTTGTCCTCTTTCTCTCTTTTTTTTACTTGACCCCGCCGCTACGTATTCCAATTGGACCCCGTTGATACGTATTCCAATTGGACGACGGGGCACACGTCAGTCTCTTAGAATTTAAGACGACGTGGCCACTTCGCCGGATCAGGGTTCAACATAGAATTGAAGAAGTTAATTCCATTCTAATTGGACGATCATAAAATCAAATAACCAAACCAAACCTTCAAAAGTTCTAGTTCAATAATCAAAACCTTCCAAAATTTAGGCACGATGTCCTTTGGATCAATATTAATTTAGGTGTTGTTTGTTTCAACAACAAGGACAATAACGTCAGTGGGAACGGTTACGCATGTTATCTTTTACCATGCAATAATTGTTACCTTTTTTTGTTTGCGGACTAGAGCTAAGGGTATGAGCAATGTATAGAACCGTCCCTACTCTTAATTTGACCTGACCTTGATTAAACTTTGCCACAATGTATAGGAACGTACCTGGCTCTATAAGTGAGGCCTACACCATACAAAATATATCATTCACTCAACAACCTCTTCCCCGTCTCCCACCTCTCTCGTTTATTGTTCTCGTCGTTCTCCTCGTAGCCCACCGCACCGCATGGACATCTACGCCTCCTCGCTCCTCTCGCATGTCTCTTCGGCACCTTCTCACAACTCGCCTCCTCCCTCCTCCAGTGACTAGGTGCCCCCATCCGCTTCCTCCTCGTGCACCTACACACCCCATCTGCTTCCTCCTCCGGATCGAAAAGAGCCATTGTCACTACTCTAGTGTATGCTGCCTGGAGCCTACAGCTCACCACTGCCCCCTCCTCCTGCAGGTGTCGCCGGTGCGCGTAGAATGGGAGGGCGAAGTCCTCAAGCCTCTGAAGCTCTTCCGACTTCCTCTCGACGGCTGGAAGAGCAATGGCAAGAGACGTGAGAGAGTGCATGAATGTTTTTATTTCTCATAGCCGGGTTCAATAGATGGGAGCAGCTCCTTCGTCAAGTTGACCTTACAGTATGAAGGAGCAAGCCTGACCCTTGCACTAAACGTATCAGAGCGGCATTAAACCGCACACTGCAGACATTCTAACGCCTGGAAAGGAGCGACAATAACCTTACACTAGCCCATATCAAATATTGTCGTGATCGATTACAGTATAGTCCAACCAAACTTAAATTAACGCTAACAGATAGCCGTGTGAATTTATTACGAGAAAGCTCTCCATCACTCGAGTGTTTTTCGAGCTCCCAACATACTGGTCTCTTCTCCGAATCGGCCTCTCCCCCTCTTCTTCTCCAAGTCCGATGGGCTTAGAAGGGGCTCAAGGGAGATAGGTCGGCCAGGCAGTGGCGGCAACGGGAGGGCGACGTTAGGGTTTTGATGGCGGTGGTGGCGGTCGTGCCAGGTGGAGGCAAAGACACCCATGCCCGTGGTGGTAGTGGGGGGAGGGGCAGGAGGAGGCTGCCATGGGCATGGTAGGGTCTCACCGGAGCTCCATAGCCGCAGTCACAGAGCTGCGAAGAGGCCCTATCGCGCCATGACAGGGCGGTGGGCGACGACATAGCATGAGGAGGAGGAAGAAGAATAGTGAAGGAAAATCGAGTTCTCAGTTGACAGACCTATTTATTACAGACTTAAAATGCTAAACCAAACAACACTATAGATGTAGAAAGAGGTAAAAGCATGAGCATAAAAAGGTATTATGGGCACATTTGGTTTCCATTAGTACTTTGTCTCGCATTGTGTGTACAAATAACCCAAAAAACTTACTCGAATAGGTAAGCTATTTTGGCTTTCACATACTAGCAAAGAAAATTTCGCTTGCACAGGTTTCAAAACGCTCTAGCAAAGGAACTAAACACTCAACCTTGCTTGACATCTTCGTTGAGCTAGGCAACACAATGACTTGCAATAGAATCAAACATACCTGGTACGACATGCTAGGTTGGATGAAATAAGCAACTATGCCTACAAAATGAGAATAGCAAGACTTGCTAAGCAGGCTAAGAAAAAGGCTTAATAGGATGAGTGAGGAAGAAAAAGTATAGCGTATTTTTGAACTGATTCTAATAACCGCTATTAGATGCTTCTGTAGACCGAATCAATCGTCCACCTTCAAGACACTACAAGTTTCAAAAACATGCCTATGTTTACTAAGATTTCTTTTCACTTTGAATCCGAAATTCAAACCTCTACTTGTGGGGGTATAAACCCCTATACCCTCACGGGCCTATATGGGCCGCACCATCAGAGGTGGCTCGGCCCACAAGATGAAGACGTGCGGCGCACGACTGGTCGGCGTGCACCGCAAGGCTACAAGATTTTGTACCAAATAGGATACTTTGCTTGTAACTCTGTCCCTTCAGGATATATAAGGAGGGGCAGGGGTCCCCTAGAGGACAGACCATATCACATCATATTATCTCTCAACACAATCCATTACAACCAGACGCAGGACGTAGGTATTACGCCAACTCGGCGGCCGAACCTGGATAAAAAGCTTGTCCGTGTCTTGCGTCACCATCGAGTTCGTAGTTTGCGCACCGTCTACCGATAAACTACTACCGCGGGTATACCCCAAGGTAGACTGCCGACTAGCTTTCGTCGACAGTGGCGCGCCAGGTAGGGGGTGTGCGTACAGCTCTCCCGACGAACAAGATGGCCATCATCCCCGACTTCGCGGCCATGGCGGGCGACTTCACGTTCACCGTCAGCCTCAACAACTTCACCGCCATGACCACGGAGGAGGTGTAGATCCGATCTGCGCCAACCACTTCTTCATCGACGTCGGCGGCGGCTTCAACCACGCTGGCTATGGTTTCGACCACACCAGCAGCGTCTCCGACCACGCCGACAATGCGTCACCTGCTTCCCTACTACAAAGAGAGGCAGATCGACGACATCGATCTGCTCGGGCTAACGACCAAGTTGTTTGGCCTACTTGCTCTGACCACCAGTCGCAATAATAATCGCCGCGAAGAACGGCGCTACGACAACCGCGACCACCGTCACGATAACAAGTCCAAAAGCTCGAGGGCCAGACAATTTTGTCGTCACCGACCAGACTTTCATCCAAAGATAAGTACACTTCTAATATCTTATTTATTTTTGGCATAATATTTTTTATTATCCTTCAAAACCAACTTTTTGTTTAGCCACACTAGTTTTTTCTCCTACACGAGCTTTCCAGAGCCGGTACTGTCTCCGACTCCTCCCTACACGTGCACGAGATCCGCCCTCTGCGTTCCGGGTGGTCGGCAGTAGCTCTCTGGCGAGGCTGGCAATCCCACGCGTGTCTAGGTTCCGCACCTCATGCTGATTGTTGGCTAGACCAGAGCTGGTACAAGCTCTAGGATGAATTAACTACTCGTGCTAATTTTATAATAAAAAGTCTAAAACTTATCTCAGTGCTGATTTTTTATCTAGAGTTTATTTATACATCATGTACTACCTATTTTCTCTATATTTATTTTTCAGGAGTTTGGCCCAGTCGACAAGCTACGCTCGGGGACTCGTCGACTATTCCCTACGCTGTGTCCGGGGACTGCTCCGACCACCGAGCACGTTTACGTTTCCAACCACGCTCGGGGACTTGTCGACTACTCTCTATGCTATGCTCGAAGACTGTGCCGACCACCGAGCACGTTTACGTTCCCAACCACGCTCGGGGACTTGTCCACCGGTCCCTACGCCGTGCTCGGGGACTGTGCCGACCACCGAGCACTATACGCTCGGGGACTGGTCGACCAGCTCACCAATTTAAGAGCTTGGGGACTGCACCGACCACCGAGCACTATACGCTCGGGGACTGGTCGACCAGCCCACCAATTTGAGAATTCGGGGACTGTACCGACCACCGAGCGTTCTATGCTCGGGGACTGGTCGATTAGTCTATTCAATTGCATACGAGCATGATATGCTCGGGGACTGGTAAATTCAATTTTTTAGACCTTGCTACAAGGCTCATACTTCGCCTTCCAGCAAGCTCGGGGACTACATCGGTACGATGCATCTGGCGATGCATCTCAGTTTCAGAATTTCTTTGAGGACTTTTCTTTTGACCCTGGCACCACGTGCCTACGTCACCTACTACCAGGCTCGGGGACTAAGTGGGCACACTTCACCTTGCGGTGAATTTGCTTGCTTTTTTGATGTTTATACCTTTCAAAAAAGTAAAGTGGGCACACTTCACCAGGAAAGAAATCTTTTTTAATTTAGAGCACCATGCATTCTTCGAACAACCTGCTTCTTCGATGTCAATGTTGATCAACTGTCTTTTGAGTTGGTCAAAATACCGTTGCAACTGTTCGGGCAACTTTCCTGTTTATTGAAGACGTCAAGCCTCACTGATCGAAGAAGCTCAAGACGGCGTGTTACATCATAATACATGGTGCTCGGGGACTAGCTGTGGGGGTATAAACCCCTATACCCTCACGGGCCTATATGGGCCGCACCATCAGAGGTGGCTCGGCCCACAAGATGAAGACGTGCGGCGCACGACTGGTCGGCGTGCACCGCAAGGCTACAAGATTTTGTACCAAATAGGATACTTTGCTTGTAACTCTGTCCCTTCAGGATATATAAGGAGGGGCAGGGGTCCCCTAGAGGACAGACCATATCACATCATATTATCTCTCAACACAATCCATTACAACCAGACGCAGGACGTAGGTATTACGCCAACTCGGCGGCCGAACCTGGATAAAAAGCTTGTCCGTGTCTTGCGTCACCATCGAGTTCGTAGTTTGCGCACCGTCTACCGATAAACTACTACCGTGGGTATACCCCAAGGTAGACTGCCGACTAGCTTTCGTCGACACTACTCAACTTTCAAACTTCGTCACTTGTGATGGCGGAGTCACGGGTGGTAGCGATAATCGTTGGCATCACAGACTATTTGGAGCAATTCTTCGTTATAGGCATGCATGTGGCATATGTTATCTAATTATTTGGTACATTCACATGGTTATTGAAAGGATGAAGATGCCCAAAAGGGGAGAAGGGGGGTATTGGGATAATCTAAATTCTCAAAAAAAAAAAACCCTAGCATTTGGCCTATTTCACCCCTTGTGTCGAATAGTCCAATACTTGTGCAGCCATCGAAAGCCGAAATTAGGGTTCCAACATATGTACTACCTCCTTTCCATATTATAAGTTATTCTATTTTTAATATATTATTTTTATTGTGCATTTAGATATTTACTATGACTAAATTTGTAGTCTTTACTATGTATTTAGAAAAGCTAGAATAATTGATAATTTAGAACGGAGGGAGGATCTTCTTTGTTTAATTTTATTCCTTGGCCATTGTTCGTTTTGCTGAAATTTTGATTACACTGATGCTTATACTAACATATTACTGTTGAAGTAGTGTAGCAGAACAACATCATTGTGGATGCAAAAACCACATGTCTTTAATTTTGGTCTGATTTGTAGGTTTCATGTTCATGCATGATGGTTCAAGTTTTCCATATGGAAAATTTTGCGCTTTACCACGATAGTTCACTTGATCGGCAATAGGTTAAGAAAATATATGTGTGGTACACCATGATTTTCCTATGTTTTGCTTATCAACGCGAAATATAGGTGATCGGCACCTGCTCTTTCATTCCTTCTTTTTTTGTTCTTTTGTCAATTAATCTCCAACGAAAATACTCCTAATCACTCACTGAATTGTAAGAAAAGGAAATTGTACACGTTCCCACTCTTGCAGTCAGTGCTGTGTGATGCTAGCAAAATTTAAAAAAAAAATGTAGAATCTCGTTATTGTCAGGTTTGGTATGTTCAGGACGTCAGGATGTACAGTATATCATTGGACTGGTGGACGTGGCACCTGGCACAAACCGGGTGGTAGTAGAGAATCCCAAGCCCCCGGCAAACGAACCTGATTGGCCACCTTATCCACGCACCATCCTCGTCACCACACTTTTGCAAAATGCGCGGCATGCCATGCGCCCATGCCAGCCTCAGCAAGCAACAATGTCGCAGCGAATTCTCAACAGCGCCAAGCAGACGCCGGCAACGACGCAGCGGCACCACCCTTCGCCGCCACAGCCGCCGCCTAAGCTCGGCCGCCGCGCCGCCGCCGCGGCCATCGCCATCGCGGCCGCGCCGGCGCTCCTGCTGAGCATCTCGCCGGCGTCGTCCAAGGCGCAGGAAGCCGAAGCCGCTCCCGCTCCCGCGCCTTCGTGCCTCGCGGAGCTTCCCGTCACCGCGAAGGCCTTCCTGGACGTGTCCATCGGCGGCGAGCCCGCGGGGCGCATCACGGTGGGGCTGTTCGGGGACGCGGCCCCGGCGGGCGCGTCCCGGTTCCTGTCCCTGGTGACGGGCGTCGGGTACCGGCGCAAGGAGTTCGTGAAGATCGTGCCGGGCTACGTCCAGCACAGCGGCGTGGTGTCGTACCCGGCCATCCCCGCGGTGACGGACCGGCTGGCGGCCGAGGCGGAGGCGGTGCGCGCGCGGTGCGGGGCCGTGCACGCGGCGGCCGGCGCGGTGTCGATCGTCGTGCGGGACCCGAGCCTGCCGCCGCCGAAGCCGAAGCTGGTGGCCAGGGGCGGGAAGCTGGAGGTGGAGGAGGAGCAGGCCGGCGTGGTGCCTAACGGCACCGAGTTCGTGGTCACCACCGAGGCGGCCCCCGAGCTGGACGCGTCGGCGGTGCTGGTCGGTAGGGTGCTGGATGGCATGGACGTCGTTGCCAAGATCGCCGCCGTGCCCACCGTCAGGGACAACACCGCCTCGCCATACTTCAGGTCGACAGTTTTTCCATTACCGCTTCCATGCTCTCTCTCGGAACCATTAATCTTACTTCCTCCGGCGAATGATCGATGTGTGAGTACAAATAATGTTTGCAGAGTGGCCAAGCTGATCGGCGACAAGAGAGCAGTTGTTGCAGAGCGAGGCTTCAACCGCCCGTACACCAAGATCTTAGTCACCAACTGTGGTGTGCTCAGTTGAGAGTCGGCAGTAGTAGAGTGCTCCGTCTGAACTCTAAAGGAAGAATTTTGAAGGATTTGATCGTGATTTTGATACTTTTTTCCCTTTTTGGTAGAGAGTGATTTGCCTGGGGCACGAACGTACTTGCGGGTGCATGAATTCATTTCTCAAAAGTGATCGATATCGATATATAAAAGCTCCAAGCGCTTTTTATACATGGTTTTTGTGCATCAGCCATGCACTTATCAGCTCCAATTACCATGCCCTGTATCTAGACATTTGTGCGTTCGACATCACCATGCCGCGAGGGAGAAGGGGGCTCTAGTCTAGAGCGGCGCAGCAAGTGAACGATCTCCGACGCGACGCGCAGCTTATCCTCCGTGTCCCGGTTCACCTGCTCCAGCGGCGACACGATCTCCTGCGCGTCGAAGAGGCGCTGGCACTTCTCCGGGAACACGCGCAGGGCGGCCACGGCGTCGTCGGCGGCCACGCGGCCGCCGTCGTCGTACGCCGGCATGTGGGTCACCCTGGCCAGCGCGTGCGCCGCGGCGTGGAGGCAGTCCCTGTACAGCGCCGCGCACCTCGCCACCAGCCGGCCCGCCGCCGGCGTCGTCGTCTCTCGCCGCGCCCCGTGGCTGAGGTCCCACGCGCGCAGCCTAGCGCGGAGCACCGACCTCCTGGCGCCCCTCACCGCGATGATGGCGAGATCCCGGACCGTCGTCGCGCTGCGGCTCCGGTTGCTGGACTCGAGGAGAGAGACGCAGAGGCGCTGGTTGGACGTCCTGCCGCAGGTCTGGGCGACCAAGGGCGTGCTGGCGGATGATCCGGGGAAGAAGGCGGCGATGCAGAGCAGAGCGGCGAGGAGAACCTTGTGGTTTCCGGGTGATGTTCTGCTCGTTGAAGCCGCCATTGCCGTGGTGGAGCTGAAGAGAGAACCAGGATAGATGTCTGTGCGAGTACTCCTGTGTGCGCACGTCCTGCTAGCTCTTATATAGTTGTAGACCTATACGATCAAGAAGCTTGGGAACTCATCGAACTTAAGTGGCATTGATCGTAGCGAATGTTTTTTAACGAATGTTTATTACTTTAACGCACATCAATCAAAATCAAGAGGTATGGCATCATTAAGTTGAACGATGGATGAGAAATTGAGAATATAGTTTTTTCCATCTATCTAGAGTTTATTAAAGAATCGGGGTTATATAGGTCAAGAACGCACTCTTAGCTAATACAGTTACATTAAGGCCAATGATACCTAAAACCTAATACACGGTGGACTTTACCCTACTAGTAGATATATGCACGCGCAACGCACACATGCTCATTCTGATATAGTACGAGAAATTTTGTGATCATCTTGATACGGTAAAAAGAATGTATATAGTACCATTGAATTGAAAGGTATCCATAATATGATTATTTTTTGCTTGCTATATGTAGATTGAGATGTGGGTTCAATTTAGAATTTTGAGCTACTCACTACTTTGTACTTTGTGAGGTGTGACTTTAAGAAATCTTTAGTTTGTGTTAATACTAAGATCTCTAAGACCCATATGGGTAAAAAACGCCACATGGAACACCATGATAGGCGAATGACATGTGGATTCACCCACCCTCACTCATTTTTTTATTACTAGTTGAAGAGTTAAAGATCTCCTCTTACTAGCAGTCATGTGCGAGAATGAACCTCCTGAAGAGATGTCGAGATGAAGAACAACTTCCCTGCTAAGACCCTAATTCACAAGTGTATCAATTAGAAATCAAACTCATGATCTGTGCATTAACCGTGACCTTCCATTAAATTTTGTGTACTAGTGGAAGTTGTAAAATGTGTCTGTGGGCAGAGAGGATTTCCCTAAGGTTCTCTGGATTAATTAAAGAATCAAGGGTCAAGTTCTTACTCAAGGATACTTATTACTTGGGGATGCCAGTGCTGCTTAACCACGTAAAAGGATGAGAAGGGGGTCTAGGAAGCCTAGCTATTGTTTGACAAATAATTTTCTCCAACTCGAATGTTGTGTAGTACATCAGGTAGATAGGACCGTCACCTCATATCAGCTACCACAACTATATGTGGAGTTAGGTGCAATCTCAGGTATATTATTATAGTCTAGACACCATGTCTACACTACTGGATAGGACTTGCTTCCTAACTGGTGCCATAAACAATGTGCACGGTTTCAATTGGTATAAATGTTCGAGTTCATACCATTCAAGTGATTCAATCACTTAATGCACAAGTTTAGGTGGAGCATGATCTATGACTTGTAGTTTTGGGACTAAGAGCAACTTCACCAAATTGAGAAAAAACAATTGCCTTTCCCTAAAAATTGTCATATAGGGGAATGAGATGAAAAGAACTGCCTAGCAGACCCCCATCTTCTCAATCCTCTCTTCCTATATTTTTCTCAGCCCCTCACAAATGAAACGGGTCTGCCACCATTTTTTTCACCCCCTTTTCTTCCTCCTTCATTGAGATGGCAACATCGCCACCACACCAGGCATGGCATGCGAGCGCGTGGGCCAACCACTCCCCCTTGCCGACCACGGGAAAGAAGAACGAGGAGAGAGAGACACGGGAGGGACCAAGAGAGAAGAGAGAACTAAAATAAATCTCTTATAGGTGGGCCCTACATGTAAGGAAGTTTAAGGGGATGAGTTTTTTTTCTCAACCAGCTGAAGGAACCGTCCTCTAAAATATTTTGTCAATCTCATATAGCAACTTTTAAGACAAATGAGAAAGGGGACATGGTGGATTTGTTGAATCTATCTTATCTAGTCCCATAGAGGAGAGAACAGATGAGCATGGGGGAGAAAGATCGATAGTGGTAAACACTATGAAGACCCTATGAGAATTGTGTGCCTAGGTGGAACGATAGTGAGAAACTCCCTACTACATGAGTAACTTTGCTACTTAACGACTATTCTTTAGGCCTGCATTTTCCCATGGCAAAGGCCTCTCAAATGCCAAGTACTAGCTAGGGGATAGCAAGCACACCGTCAGTGATGGACAAAGGAGCACGTAAGATCGATGAGAGCGAGGACAAGTGGGGAAGAAGATTGCAAAGTGAGAACACACCGCGCGACAATCGTTGGACATGGTCGATCGGATGTCCGCTACCGATGTCGTTGGTCGAATGAGTCAACCAGAGAGAATCACTTCATTTGTCCTTAAGTTCTAACGATAACATATCTCTCACCTCTAAGTTCACGAAGGCCGATCAAACATGGACATGGACGGGTGGGGGATTGACCAGAGGAGGAGTGGGGACAGATTAGCAATGTTATTAAGAAGAAATATCCCCCTTTACATACGTATAGGATTACTTGCTACTGCGTGCGTTATTGATCAGGAGTTCGATAAGATCCACGACCACATCACAATACAGCTTCATCATCTAGTTCAAGTCGCTCACCACGGACCGCGAGCCGCGGTCGGCGAACGCCTTCTCGCAGGCATCTCCGGCGCTCCTTGCGTGGGTCACGAACCGCAGCGCGTCGCTGTACTTCCCGTCGACGAGCCGCATGTCCCCCTGGTCGAGGTCGTAGCTCATGGTCTTGTCGTACAGCCGTGCGCACTGCGCGAGCGCGTCCCCTTCGTGCGTGCCCGCGTACCTCCCCTCTCCAAAGAGCTCGCTCATAGCGCCCATGATGTCTCTGGCCTTGAACACGGCGACGTCGAGCCCGGTGCTAGTAAGCTGGGGCAGTGTGGTGGCGTTTAGGCTCCAGAAGTAGTGGCCGAGCACCGAGTGACATGCACCGGGGTTTTTCGTGAGATAGCATGTCCGGTTGAAGAAGCTGGGATCGGCTAGAGCGGCGGGGAGGGAGAGTAGGAGCAGAAAGGTGACCATGCCGTATAGCCCAGTGGCTGCCATTGTTCCTCACAAGTCACAACTCAGAACTCACGGCTAGCTAATGGTTAAGGTCTGTTGACACTAAGAGAGAGTGGGAGTATAGATGCAAGAGAAGATTGTTAATATATAGGAGTATGTATTGTATCTGAATGCAAGAAGTGCTTGTGTACCAAGATCCCAAATCTTGAGAAGATCTCATTTGTAACTATTCAGAAGAAGGTCGTATAGTAACAAAAACTATTAAGGGAGTATTGTAGATGATATTAATGTAATAATATATATATGGCAAAAATTGGGTTGTACTAATAAATGCATTAGATCTACGTAATCTTTTATCTCATATATATATATATATATATAGGACCCTACTATTGGGAGCCTAGGGCTCCCAATGATTATTGGAAGCCCCAGCCAACCCAACCGACCACCCGCCCACGCGACGCGCACGCCCAGCGCCGGCGCGTCCGTCTGGACGACCCGCCAGCGGCCGCTCGTGTGGTCCCCCCCACCCCCGAGTGCCCCGCGCAGGCACGTACGTAGCGCGCGACGGTGACGATGCGTATGACCAAAACAACGATGCATATAAACTATAAAACAACCTATACCAGTATAGTTTGGTACGCATGTAAAAAAATGTTATTTGTTTTGATATGCATAGCAGTATAATTTGGTATGCACTCACCTAAGATGGTTTACAAAAAATGCCATAGAACACTGCATCGATAACCCTGCTATACTCCAAAAAGGGTTATATACATGTTTTATATTAGTAACGTATAAACACCCTAGATTTATATACCAGGACTATATAAGTTGCTATGCACCGACGAAAAGGATATATTCGTCTGGTGATTCTGTGTATATGTATATGAGCCTTGACTAGTATACATTGATGGCTGGCAAAGCCATAAAACACTGCATCTATACCCCTCCCCCGGTTCATTCCAAAAAAGACTTGTATACATGTTTTGTGCTAGAAACATGTTTTCGAATTCGTGTTATATATGACTAGTTGACAAAAGTTATATGGAAAGTTAGCTACATATGTACATCCTGTGGCCCCCTGGAGTTGAAGTGGCCGGCTCCAGCGACGTCAACACACCAGCAGCCGAGGAGGCATACACACATGTGAGTTTATCCTAATAGAAAAAATTCGTCTTTGACCCAAGATGATCAAAAAAACTTGTATGAAAAGGTTTTGATCTTGCCTGTTTGCACTACAGCTACTTTACTATTTTTCACTTGGTCGTCTTTTACCCAACCCGATCAAAAAACATGTTTGAAAAAATGGGTTGAATCTTACCTGTTATATAATCTTGTATGCACAGTATGCAGCATGTGTAAAAGTTTTGACGTGTGGAAAACCATAAAAAATAAACCTGCATGCACTGCCTTAGCTATCCTGTAACTCTATATGCGCTGTTCCACCCAGCTATAAGCTAGTTTGGGTGGTCTATATGCAGCATCACACACTTGTGCTATGTCAGATTAGTTGATCCATAAAGCACTGTGTACTATATTTTGTCGTGAAGGAACAGCACATAGTCTGTTTGTTTTCTATATATATATATATATTCCGAAAGGCATGTATGTTATGCTTCGTGTTTTGCTATGCCCTCTATGCGTGTGATGTTTGCATTTTATGCTATTTCACCATGAAAATTGCTGAATAAAAAATAAATATACGGTGCCTGTATACATAGTCGCGGATAGTTTGGATGAAGTACTGAAGAAAGGTATATTAGGATTGCATAGAGGATGCGTGTGATGTCTATATACGATGTACTGTTCTGTTCTTTTGATTCCCTATGCACTATTTAGTTGACTACCTACAGACTGTCCTGACATTGTTTTTCGTATGCGCTACAGGCCCCTGATTTGAATCCAGACATTGTGCCACGGAAGGGTATGCAATTCAACAGTATAGATGCTGCACACACTTTCTACAAGGACTATGCTGAGGTAGCCGGTTTCGGTATCAAAAAGTATCGTGAAAAGAGAAGCGGTAAGTGGATGAACTGCGTAAGAGAAGGCAGGTGCAAGCCCAAATTGAAGAAAGGCAAGCGTGTGCGTAAGAAGACATCAAAAAGAACGGGCTGCAAGGCGGGTATCAAGTTGAGGAAAGTGTTTAGTGAGGATGGTACCCTCCAGTGTGTGGTTGTGGATCATGTTAACCATACCCACAATCATAAACTTCTGCCATCACCGTGTGCAACAAAAAACTTCCATTGCAACAAAGAAAATGATCCCACCTACATGGAATACATAGGGGGGTTGCAAGCAAGTCGTGTGCACACGCATACCATATTGGATCACATGGCGGATATACATGGCGGTGCAGAACATGTCCCATTGACACAGAAAGATCTGGAAAACATGTGAGTAACCACCAGCCCCCCCCACCTCGTACCATGTATTTAGTATGCATGACTGAGACAAGTATATATGCACAAAACATCTTTTGTTGTTACACTATGCGTACCATGTGTTCCTAACCAGCTAAAAAAAATATGTGGCAGAATCTAATAAACACGTGGTTGAATTCTTCGTAATCTACAGGAGGGCTGCACAATCAAGGGCAGATCGGGCTGATGATGTGTCCAAGCTGCTGGACTTTTTCACTGAATGCAAGCAGGAAAACCCGCAATTTTTCTCTGATTTCCAATTGGATAAAGAGGGGAAGGTTATGAGTATATTCTGGTCTTATGCTAGCATGCAAGGGGAGTATGCTGATTTTGGTGATGTAGTCACGTTTGATACAACATACAAGACAAACCTGTATAACAAACCATTGGCAATGTTTGTCGGTGCTAATCACCATCTACAGTGCACCGTTTTTGGGATTGCTTTGCTAGGCGATGAGACTACAGAGACCTTCAAGTGGGTTTTCTCCGCATTCAAAAAATGCATGGATGGTGTCTCTCCAAAATGCATACTGACAGGTATAGAATACATGTACTCTTTAGGCGATTTACTAGTTGTTATTAGTCGTTACAACAGCACTGAAAATGTTCTGTATGCGTGTTAGTCCTTGAACTCATGTGATCGGTTTTTTTGCATCGGGCCGGGTAGTTTGTATGCATCGTGCATTGCTTGCTTCTTCATTAACCGTTGTTTTGTCCTGTCCGTTTCGTTTGTGCATCTATATAATTGTATGCTGTGCTCACGGAAATGTTGATTTTAACCATTTCAGACAATATTTGAATACATTGTTACAAATTTCTGCTCACCGATTACGAATACTAATCATGTCTCATCTTCTAAAAACAGACCAAGATGCAGCTATGCCTGCAGCAATCCATGCTGTCTTCCCAGACACAGTCCACAGGCTATGCTTATGGCATGTGCTTAACAAGTACAAACCAATATTGAATGAGTTGTACTCCCGGTTCTTCAAGAAGAGATTCAAGGAAAAATTTGAGTCTGTTATCCATCATCCATTGACTGTCAGTGAATTTGAATCTGCCTGGGGCATGCTAATGAATGAGTTTGAGTTGAATGCTGACCAAACGCTGCAAGCATTGTATGATATTCGTGCAGAGTGGGTACCGTGCTTTTTCAAAAAAGACTATTGTGGAATGATGACCTCAACCCAACGGAGTGAGAGTGTCAATAACATTGTCAAGACGTGTCATGTTGATGAAAATATACCATTACACAAGTTTGCCAAACAGATGATGCGGTTCATATACCGCCGAAAGATGGCCGAGTCTAGGGAAACATATGGCTGCACGGTGCGTTCTTTTTTCCTCAATGATCTATGTGTAGTATTCCATATATGCAATTTCTGTGCTGGTGTATCTACACTATTATTTGGCAATGTTTCTACTGTACTACCTTGCTTCCATTACTGTTGTATACACCAAAATTATGCAATATTTTGTAATAAAAACTTGATTTGCCCCATCTATGTTATATATACATCCTCTGCACTGGTCTGTATACAAACATTAACATTGTTGTATGCGCTGTCAATACATCATAAAAATTGTATACATCCTAACTAACGTTTTTTGGCTGTATTATCCAGAGCAAAACAGTTCATGAGACGAACTATGGCTTCGAAATATGTGCTAGCAGGGCATACACGCGGGTAGTGTTTGCTCGATTTGAGGAAACATTGAAGAAGGCTACTGCATTCAAGATAGTTCAAGACCATGATAAAGGTCCGAAAAATTGGTTGGTTCAACATACTAGCCGATCAGACAAGATCGTGTGGGGTCAACACCAATTTCAAGTGATGGTCGATGAAGATAATGGGGTGTTTGAATGTGAATGTAAACAATTGGAACACACAGGTATGATTGTGCTTATCTCCTATACTTGCTCATATCATAAAATTACACATTACATGAGTCTAACTCGTGCATCCTTGATTTTAATAAGGGCTATTTTGTATGCACTTGCTGCGTGCGTTCATTCATGTCCAAGTTGAGAAGATACCGAGCAAATACATCCTAAAGAGATATTGCCGGAATGCACGCAAGGATCTGCATTTTGATCGGGCCGATCGAAAAATGAGAGGAGAGCATGGTGAAACTATAGCATCAAGGCACAGGAAGGTCATGACCAAGGCCATGCAGCTTGTGAGAGCAGCAATCATGTCCAATCCAGCCATGGAAAGAAGCTTGGAGGGCCTTGATGAACTGATTAGGATTGTTTCTGAATTGGAACCCGATGTTGGTGTATGCGACATTGATGAAGATGAAGCCGATGTAAGTTCTCCACAAGCCTGTATTCTTATAGATTAGCCGTTGTACAATGCACATGGATTGGTAAAATGTTTTGCTATTTTGCTGAAAATGTTACTGTGTGCAATGGCAGAACGTTGTGGAAGGCACAAACACCGCTGGTGCAGAAGAACGCCCACCTCAACCTCAGGTGTGTTTTCTACAAATCTAGAATACTAAAAAAATATGACTCTGTGTATCTCATTATAGATGCTATGCAAAATATACAACAGTACAAATAAGCATCGTGCAAAAAAGGGTGTCTAAGCTATCAGGACTTTAACAATAATATAAATTTAACATCCATTTTTATCCGTGCATGTATAGATTGTAAGTTCAAATTTGTAAAAAATAAAATATTACACTGTCATGCTTTGGACTGCTATGTACTGAAGTTGTGCAACACATTTGTAGGGCATTGTAACCGAAGAGGGAGCACACGCCTCTGATGAGCTTCCACTGGGAAAAATGGTTCGTCCAAAACATATCCTCTATTTATGCAAAAAATGCATAATTGTATGAAATGACAGTGCATATAAAAGAAAAGATAGTTATTTCGCAATGTTAGAGGAAAATAAAACTATAACACTGGTACAAACCATTGTGCATAGACTTCCCCCGTTGTATACAGTTTTCCTATGTCAGGTTATGCAATGTTATATACCATGTTGTAGAGTAATTGCAATGTTATGTGCAACGTTTTGAGTGAGAAATCTTTATCTTAATATTAAATCATGACTACATCTTCTGTAGAACTTTATTGGAGTTGGCGCTACCATTAGCTTGAAAAACCCAAACAAAGCAAAGCCAAAGGGCAGGTCAAAGGAAGATGCTGAGATGAAGACATTGAAACTAGGTGCAAAAGGGGATAAGAAAGGCACACGGAGGTGTAAAAGATGTGGCGTCAAGGACGGCCACAATAAGTCGACATGCTTACAGGTGATAAAACTAGAACAACAACGAAATGATATTCAACTGTTATGTTGTTGGCAGTGCTTGCAGCATTAAATTCATTTTTACTCGGTGCATATAAGATTGTGCCTACAGATCTGTGGTTTATGCACAGTGAATTTGCTTTGTATGCATATTCAACATATAACCTGCTGTGCTTTTGAATGCATTTAGGACCCAGCTAACCGTGAAAGGCTGGCCGAGATAAGAAGCAAGAAGAGAGGACGTCCACCTGGAGCAAGAAACAAGAACAGAGGTGATGGGGAGAAGGGGGGTGATACGAATAAGAGAACAAGGATGGTGCAAGTTGAAGATGGGGAAGATGAAGCATTTACCATCGATGCATATGACGCTGAGCATCAAACAGATCGTTGCCCTGCACCAAAGAAGAGAGGGAGACCTCCTGGAGCTAAAAACAAAATTAGGGCCTCCCTGATGGCTTCATAACCATGCCTCTAGATAAAAAAAAAAGATAACGCACGATCTAGCTTTTTTGTGCTAGGGCATTGTCATTATGGATCTCCAAAACTTGCTGCGGTCCTTTCTGATATGCACAATTATTCGTCCGCCGGTTTGACATTTGTTGTATGCACGATCTAATCTTCTACACGGCATTGGTTTCTACACGGCTTGTTTCCGCAATGGTTTCTACACGGCTTGTTTCCGGTGAATTTTTCCTCTGCTTCAATGCATGCGAGTGTGCATAATCATTGCATACAAAAAGGTGGCCCAGCTTCAGTACCATGTGTGCAATTGAGCAAAATGCAAAAAAAAGTGGGGCGTGGATATGAAAAGTACATTGGACATTTAACATGGATATGCCAAAAATAATGTTATGTGCTTGCGAGAATACGGGGTTAGAATATTAAGATTTTGCGCATGGACTCCAGAATATGTGTTTGAACCTTAACTAATATGAATATATTCGTCTGGTGAACATTGTTTCACTTGAATTTGTATATCAGGATACAGTTGGAGAATGAGCGAGATAATGTAAAATGATTAGCGGGCCTCGAATAAAACGAAAAAAAGACCTTGCAGTTGGTCAGCCATAAGTATATCTTCAACACCATAAAACGAAAAAAAGACTGTAGCTAACATACTTAGTATTTTTACCAAAAAAAAGGAAGCGGCTATGGATACTGTTTGTCGCCGTCACCAAGGTTTTCATCGGTAGCACAAGTTTACAAAATGCATAACAGTGGTACGAACGTTCCCCCTACACTAGACATGCCGTTCACCGCTCGGTGTGACGCAACCTCTGTACCTCTGGAGGAAGTTCCTTCTGTTCATTGGCATCATGGTACACAATGTAATGGAGTATATCAGCCCGTATCGCTTGCGAAGAGACATTGATGGGGACATTGTTAACCTGACGAAATAAACAGGAGGGGGCGAAAAAAACGGTTAAAGCACAGGTTAGCAGTCGGCAATGCATACAAAATGTTAATGATGATCATCGAACATAAAATGGAATACATATTAAAAAAGGTCGAAAGTGTTATATATACTAGCATATGAAACAGTAACTAACACACTTACCGTGTATGGCCAGTGCACTGTACCAGTAGCCGCATCATAGTTGTCCATGTATAACATGCAGTAGAAAGCGCAGTCTTCAGAGCATACAGCTTGCTTGGGTATGGCATGCAGCATTTCACACATATAGCTCCGAAATCTTCTCACAACATTGGGCCTTAGAAACTGGATAGCATCATTGAGCCGGAGCATCAGTCTTTTGCAAAACTGCATTTCTCCATCAGAAAAATTTATCTTCCCAAAGTGAGTATCTTTCCACCCCGTTTTCCCAATTTCGTCCCAAGGATTCGGGTCAAGTATGTGAATAAGCACAAAGTTGACGATGTAGACAGAGAAGTGTCCCTTCCTTATTACAGGCAGCACAATCTGGTTTGATTTTGAAACAAATGACGACGAGCTTAATAGATGGATGAAAACAGTGCATAGAGACCAAAAAAAAGGGTGTGACAATAAAAACAAAGTGAAACTCTTACCTCCTGCAAATCTTTAAGCTCCTGTTTATGCGGGAGGATGGGTGACAGAACATCAAGGAGATCGCGTGCATTGTAGGTGACTTTTTGACCGTCCGGCACATTCCCTTCCTGGAATATGTACTTCTGCATACAGTATTAAAAACTTTTTGTTATGGGGGGGCAACGTATACCTTAATTATAGTTAAATTTTGTAAGGGCGCGATACATTTAGATATCAACTCACCAGTACTGTGGTGTTTAGGTAGAGCCGTTTGCGTTGTGGACTGCGCTGCACCCTAGCTGGTTCATCATGCATGATGCATTGAATGAAGTAGTCTACCCAGGAGTCGATAGCCCCTTCACGAAGGGCAAATGATGACCTGACATCTCCAGCTTTGGTGGAATCGTTTGCGAAGCGACAAATAATGGCGCTGCAGGGGGTGTGGCAAAAAAAGGAGAATTTAGAATAACAACTGATGAAAGCTTTGGCTATGCACCACGTATACATTTCAATATACACGGGAAAAACACAAAAAAAAGCATGCGAGTGCGTGATCAAACATGCATATTAAACAAAAAAGACTTGTGGTCAGCTTAGTAACAGCTAGTAAGATGTACTAACAAATATATAAACTACATGAATATGCACATATCAGGGGCTTGAAAAAAAATATATTGCATAATTAAATGCAAATATGAAATTCAAATCAAGATACAATGCGGTGTGTGCAACCATACATACAATAAAATGAGTGTATACAACGTCACATCCATCTTGTACTATGCAAGTGATAACATGAAAACAGAGTACTCATGATATAAATTTTGTATGAAATCTTACTCATTGAAAGCCAAGTCCTCAGAAGTAAGCAGCTTCCACAACTCGTTGGCCCTATCAATGGCGGCTTCCAACACATCTTGGGTGTTCTCTTCTGGGACTTGAGAGACAACCGCATCCCCATGCATTTGTTGTAAGTTGGGTCCAGTAGTATCGTATAGTGCCTGCGGAAGATTAACAACCATGCTTGAAGATAAAAAAGATTGAGGGTCTGATGATCAACACGTGTAAAATCTGCATATGAATATCAATGCCAGTGCATATGAACACACGTGTATGGAAATTGGACATGAAGGAAATAATGAGACGTTTTTGGACACTTACCTCTGGGACTGTACTGATGAAACAACCAATGGGTGTGGATAATTCATTGATAGCCTGAACATATTTTAAATAAATGGAGAGTTTTTGAAAAAATCAAGGCTGGGTATAAGTTATGCCTGTAACTATAAATGTCAATGCATATGAATCCAGAAGTATGAGGGTAGGCATGAAACACATAATACTAAGTTTTGGGAACTAACCTCTTGTGGAGTACTGATGAAACAATCAATTGGTGACTCGGGGGACGATTCATTGATAGCCTGCAACATATTTTGAATAAACGAGGTAATTTTGAGAGAAACGAGGCTACATAGCTTATATGCGGCTGAAGATCTGAACCTGTTCTACCGTAGTGCCAGGGCCTGGCCTGGGTACAGAAGTATCCCACACAGGCTGTCGTCCTGGGGTACAAGGCTGATCCAGAGTAACGACGTGTACTGGCCTGGGCTCAGAAGTATCCCATACAGGCTGACCGGTTTTTGAAAAGAAATAAAAAATGGGTTCACTCAAATATCAAAAAAAAAGGAACTGGTTACAATGGTGTGGCTCGGGGGGGTGCAAACCTGCTGAGTTGTGAAACCTTGTCCTGGCATAGGCATAGAACTATCCCATGCAGGCTGTGCGTAAGAAAAAATGTTTTGTTATGAGCAAATGATGCATAAAACCCAAACTGGCGGTTCATATCAGCCTACATAGCTGAGAAGGGGAATGGTGAGGCAAAAATTATGTTGTAGATACTAACCGGAGTGAGAAAGGTGGTACAAAATGGGGTGACATTTGGATTCGGCAAAAAATTGCCTGCGATACCATCAATCAATTTAGGTAGTGAGCACAAAGTTGAAAAAATCTCAGGTTCATAGCAAAAAAGGCCAGTATTTTGCTGCGCAACAGCATATTCTGCATGGGTTCCCATATCTGTGGTCAGAATCGGAGAGTAGTTCTGGGATCGACGGAAAGAATATAAGGCTGTATGGTGAACAAAAAACGAAAATACGGAGATCAATTGGGTATAGCAAGCACACAAAATAAACAAATATATGAGAAAAAAAGATATATACATATTGCAAACTGCACATTTCGTAACAAAGAATACAACAGTTAATGCAAACACACAATGCATAGAATCCATAGTTTTATTGCATATAGACCAAATGTGGGGCTGGTTGTCAACTTAAATATATATTACAATGTCATTAGGAAGCGGCATTAGCAAAATGTTGCTTCCTAACTAGCGATTGCAGCGGCCAGCTACATGTTGGCCGCTAGATTACATTGAAATAACCACTATAGCCCCTAAGGGGCTGCTTTCACATGTTGAAAGGGAGAAGGGACACTAGTATTACAAACACGGATAAACACAGAACATGGTGTAATGAATAAAAAAATATGTAGCTACTTCAAGGATGTGTTATCTTCATTCTTACGTGATTGGGGCTGCTCTTGAACATCTTGGCTACCAATTTCATTACAGTCTTCTCCCTTCTGGGCTTGCTCAGTCTCAGAAATTTTCGCATTGCCATCCTCAACCTCATTTGATGTCGCATCTGTCTCATTCGTGCTGAGGCGGATTACATGGGGAGATGCTATCGTTTGCGACATATCTGTGAACAAAAAGCATAGGTATTTTATCGGTTTTTTCATAAATAATCATAAATTGCGTGTAACAGGAACCATAGTGCATATGGAGTATAAAATACATCACTGTCAAAAGGTGGAATAAAATACCTAATTCATCACGACGTGTTCCGGGGCTGGTTTGAGTGACCTCCAGCCACTCTTCTCCTTCATCGTCGCCCGCAGCCCATGCAGGATCTTCAGAACTCTCACTCTTTGTACCAGCAGCATTGATCGCTACTTCATCGTCAGCCTGATCACCTGTGTTGTGAAATGCACACATACATGCATATGATCTCTTACTGGAATCCAGTTGTGAAATATTAAAGGTGCTATGCAAGTAAGAGACAAAACTATGTTGAAACAGCCATACCAGATATGTCCACCTCGTGTTCGTCACCAGCTTGTACATTGCGCTCAACGCAAGAATTGCCATCATGCTCATCAGCCAGGATGTGTGGGAAATAGGCCTTAGTTCGGGCGCAACTAGTTTGTTCAGGCGGTGTCCTTAATGTAGTATGCGATGTCGTCTTCGGATTGGGGGCTGTCATGTGGTTCGCACATTGAAGTCAGGAAAAAATACAAAAAAATAGCAATGTGCATGAACCCTTTCACAATGTGCATATAACCTATAAACGCATAGCGATGCTGATGAAATTGTCATGCTATTACCAGTTATCTGGGCTTGTGTGTGCCCACTCTCCCTGCCTTCCTCGCAGTGAATAGTTTCTCTGGTGGTTGCCTCTCTACTCCCTTGGGCAATGAGGATAGTCTGCCCCTCGTTAGAATCTGTAAATCATAATACACAATAGAGCAAAGAATGTCAGTGTAAAAAAAAGCATAACTATGCATATGGCCCCTCGTACTATATGGATATCAAAGTATACAACTGATACCGGAATGATCACATTGTTCATGAGTTCCTTGTCCATCAATAGTTTCTCTGTCTATATCGCGACAATCTGTCTCTTGAGAAGTATACTCAGTGGAAGGCTGGCCAACAGGTTTGGTAGGGGCTTGGTTTCGGTCTAATAAGTAATAAGTGATACATACATTAAACAAAACATATTGCTACGTGCAAAAAAACATCATAACTGTGTGTATGGATTATAATACTATATGCATATGAAGGTATACAACTCATACCAGAATGATCGCCTTGGTCGTGGTCAGTCTCTTGAAGACCTGGTTTGCTAAAAGGCTTCTCAGTAGATTTGCCCTGGTCTTGAACTCGATCTGATTTGAGGAATGAACATACAAAAATAACTGATTACTTAACCAAAGTCTATGCATAAAAACCTAGTACTGAATGCATATGAAAAAATCCAGCTTGAACTTTCAAGTGGGCAATCACGTCACTACCAACTTCTTTGGCGTATGAGCTGTCAGTTTCCGTACCTTCTTCGGGGTGCGTAGTTCTATCGCCCAAACCGGCATTTGTCCCATCAGTTTTGCTTCCTTCGCCGTGCGTGCTGGTCTGACCTGTCACGACATTTGGACCTGCGAAAAATCATGCTGACTAAGTCTGGAAAAAAAAGAAGTGATCATGTAGACGTATTGAAGCTACCAATAAATAAAAAAAATAAAAAAGTGCCGCAAATATATGCATGATACCTGCTGCAATATTTTGTTGCCCAGTGTGAAAAACTTGCTCATTTTGATTCGCAATAAAATTGTCAATCATAGAACCAAACACGTCTGTCATCTCGCGCTGTTTCTCAACAATGCGATCTATGGCAGCCTCGATATTATGGCACTGATGCTGGACTTCATCGTCGTACTCATTAATATATCCCAGTATATGGTCATGATCGCCTTCTGCCAAGCTCATTAACTTGTCACCAAGCAAGGTTGAGATCCTTGGAATGCTAATACCACCAACTTCCGGAGTACCGATGTAGCAAGTTTGGGAGACGGGGATGAACTGCGAATTGTAACCCAGAAAGTACCATGATAAATAATACGATCTGCAACAAAAAATAATGGTGGATGTAAATAGAAACATAAAACATGAAGGAACCTACATCCAACTTGCCATAGCCAATAATGGTCTGCTTGTCCCTTATCACATCACGAGACAATAAATTATCTATCGTATCACTGACATAAGCTCCAATTCGGGAGGTTGTGCGCCTATCTTTAGCGCCATCCTTGTGGTCTAGCCAATCAAAGTAGTACAACTGCATTTAGATAAAAAAACATTAGCATTACATGTGCTGTTGCACATCTCTGGTTCTCAAAAAACAAAATATGCGAGCTTACATGTTATGTTCAAATAAAATATGCACCACTGATCGTGCAGTACTGCAAGAATATTTTGGCACGTGCATTTAACATAGTGCCAAGTTATTGCCGCACTGATCGTGCACCCCGTAAAAAATCAAGTAATCTAGTAAACTTGCAGCCATGTGGCAAAACACATGCACACATAACTAAAACTGATAATGCATATGAAATTGGTGTAAAACGTAAAATCATGGTGTTTGCCAAATGTACCATCGGATCATGACTACAACATGGTGGGATTCTATGTGTGTACATCCATACCCATACCATATTAAACAACAGCAAAACAAAAAATGCATTAAACAAAAAAATGAGCGGGTGTGGACATGTTCTTACCGCTACAGCCACACTACAACCAGGTATGGTATATGAAACCTGCGGCTTCTTCAAGTCATTAGCAAACAACTCCATCTGATGGACAAAGAAGGTGTAAATCTCATGACACCAGTCAATCTTGTGGAAATTTGACATGTCAGCCGTGCGCATGATCTCATTGTTACTAATTACCCAACTGCCTGTACAAAAGAGCATACAGTTGAATAGAACAATGAAGAAGCACCGTTTTGTCAGTTCATCAGTTCCTTTCTTCTTCACGTGTTGAATCAATATGTCTGGATTGAACTCTTTTAATTCAGTGATCTTCAGAGCTTTGCGGAGGTCCTTTGCTTCATCTTTCCTCAACGACCACTCCTCTATCTTTTCTTGCTGAGCTCCTGTCTTGGGAAGACCAAGTATACGATAAAATACCTCCTTGGTAAGCTTCAACTCCTTACCAGGACCCAGCCGAATAGTCATGGTGTGGTGGTCAATACGCTTGTATAACCACTGTAGGAAAGCAGGAGGTATGTTGCGCTCCAGCTTGAACTGTAGCAACTTGTCAAAACCTGTATCCTCTAAGAAAATTTTCTTCTGCTCGGTTGATAGACCATTCAGCAGGTTATGGATCCTTTTGGGGTAGCTGCGTACGTTCCACCGCGGGGCCTTCTGTAAAACCAAAAAAATGACGACATCAGGAATAGACAAAAAACAAATGTGATAATGTATAGCAAATGTAAGCTTGGTACCAGAATACTTAGAGTAGCTGCATACAGCATAAAAGACAGTGCGCATGATTGAAAAAATAAAAAAATTTATGCTGTCTGCAAATACAATAAGTACACATCTATACGCAGTGCATGTGATTTCTTTTTTAAGATGGTCAACGAAATACAAAGACTCTGTTGTATAATGCATAAAGGACTTTGGGAGATATGCATATACCAGTCGCGTACCGCGATGGGAATGATGATTTTTTGCTAAAAGTTCATATATCATATACACTTGTGTACAAAAATAAAAAATTGATTCTACAGTATGTATATAATCCAATAAAATGGCTTCATCCATGATTCAAAGTCTGAATTGGCACAAAACATATAAAAATAAAATTAAAAGATAGAGTGTACTATGCTAACTGGGGCACCGGCCATTTCATACAAATTAAAAACTCCACGTGAAAAAAGATTACAGTTTTATCCTCAGATGTACAAGCATGTTTGGGAGCACATGTTGAAGTCCTAGCTGGCTTTGCTGACGCTCCATCGTCCTCGACGTCAGTCTGAAATGCATAACCGAGAAAAAACTTCAGCGTAACAATACCATTAATGCAGCATATAACTTTGTTGTGTATAAAAAAGGGGGAAGGTCTTCAAATAACTTACAGCCTTGCGCTTCTTGTTCTTTACTTCGGCCGGCTCCTACAAAACAGAGAAGATCAAGATTATTAATTTTTACAAAAATTAATGGATGAAGTCAACAAAACGACAAAAACAAAATTGATAACCAACTTTATATGGAGAAATGAAAACCAAACCTTGAATGTCACTCTTTGCTTGGGATGAATGCCGCTGGATTTGGCCATTGCTTGCTTAGTCTTCGCAACAGTAGATGCTCGTGTCTGGCGACGTGGAGTCTCAACAACGTGCCGAGGAGTCATGAAAACATCTTCTTCATCGTCACTGCTAGCTGTAGCAGCTGGCTGTCTCCCACGGATGCATGTCCTTTTCCAATTATTTGCCTGTGTAATCAGCTTGCAAATAAATAATGGTGTGGTAAAAAAAGACTACAAGAATATTGCATACGAAACTATACCAAAAAAATGAAACTAATAAAGTCGAACAAAAAACCTTAAATGTAGATGAACCAGTGTGCTCAATCAAAAAATATCGAAAGCTTAACCAGACACATAATAATGCTACATAATACCGTAATATTACAATGAAGTTTAACAAACCAAAAATAAGTATAGCCAATAATTTGATTAAAAAACAAAAATATAGCAACGATGCGTAAGAAATCTGTATAAGGGTGCATATAGACATGTTTCACCACTGGAAACAATACTTTCATGCTCAGACACAAAGCAATGCATATAAAGCTGACAACAAAAAGCGTATGAAGGTAAAAAACTACTGGTGCATATGAACCTGACAGATCAATGCATATAGACTCTGTTATCGTGGTACATAATCAGAGTATCCCTTAGTACATATGAAAACAACAACGGAGTTCGTTTCTCTCTAATAAAAAACGATGCAGAAGACATGTATATAAGTGTGCATATAAAACATTTTTTACCAACTACAACAATGCTTTCGTGCTCAGACATATATCAAATGCATATGAATCTGGCGGAGCAAAAATAACATATGAAGCTAAGCAAAAAAAAATGCTGGTACGTATGAACCTGACAGATCAGTGCATATAAACTCTGTCATCGTGGTACATATGCAGGGTATCCATTTAGTGCATATGAACCAACATCGCAGTGTATAAATAGCTCATCCGGAAGCATGGTCAGATGTGGTCAGATATATCGCCACCTTGTTTGTCTGTAATGGCGCTGCCGACGGATGGCAACTGCCGCGCTTCTTCGCACCCGACGGCTGCGTCTCTTGAGGGTCGACAATAGCATGCTCTGACGATTCGTCGGGTACACCTCCCTCGCCGGAAGAGCGGCGACCACCAGCGCGAACGCCGCCACCCTGTTCGCCACCTGTGCCGGCTAAATCGCCTCCGCCTCCGCCGGCGCGAGCGGGTCCATCAGCTATCTCGGACGCGGGGGGCTTCGTGCTGCCCTGAAAACATGAAAATGGACGGATTTTTCATCCTAGACGCCAAAAAAACGAAACAGGCAAAAAAAATGCAAATGACTAGAGTGCATCATCGGGGGGGCGAATCTAACCTCACGACGGCTACCGGGCGCAGTGCCACCTACGCCACCTTGGCCGCCGTCGGCAACCTTCGTCTGTCCATCACCTACGACACCAACATCTTCTTCGGAAGCGTCGCCACCGGGGGTTCGAGCCCCTGTCGCAGATCCTTCAACGGAACCGCCGCCCCCTGGAGCGCCTTTGGTGGCCTTCAAAATCACCATAAATAAAAAATACAAATCAGCTGCCCGAAATCCGCCAACTGCGACAGCGCTGGAAAAGAAAATATGGTTGCGCAAGTTCACCTCCATGGGCGTCGTCGCGGCGGATCTCGGCGGCGGCGGTCCGAGAGAAGAAACCGCCGGCGCGGCGTCCGAGGTGGGAGGGGAAGGGGAGAGAGAGGATAGAGGCCTTGGACCGGACAGGGCGACTGTGGTTTCTTCAAATGGCGTCGCTTCCAATGCCCTGCGCCCAAAAAGGGAATCACGTGAACCAGCAATCAGTTTTACATGTGCCCCCTTGAAGAATCCAAGTTTAATACTGCATATAATGTGTACATAAACATGCAACATTGCAGCCTTGTGGCACATACAGGGTAGAGTAACGATGCATAAAAGCATGGCGCCCTTTATGCAACTAAAAAACTGAAGCAACACCTAACCGCGTGCTCGAACGGTCGCGTCTCACCTGACAGCGATTCAGACGGGACAAAAAAATCCACTACCGCGGGGTCTAGAGACAGAAGATGACGCAAGCGCGGAGCCCGTTTTTGCTTTTCCAGGAAGGATGTCCGCATTCAAGGCGCGCAGGCCGTGTCCTGGTGCGGCGCTTCAGGAGGCATGTGGCACGAGCGTGGTGGTGCGATTGGGTTGGGCCAGATAGCTATGCGGTTTGGTTGGACCAAGATGCAAAGCCAGTAGGGTAAGCTGGTTGGGGCTTTTATATATATATATATATATATATAATTCTTTAGAGAGAGAGAGATAAATACGATAGATACTCTTTCTGTTCACTAAAGAATATAATTCTTGTTTTTTCAGAAGTCAAATAGTTTGAACACACTAAATTTATATAAAAATACTAATATTCATGGTACAAAATAACTCTATTAGATTGGTTATAAAATATATTTTTGTAATAAATTTATTTGAAAACATAAATTCTAATATCATTTACTATAAATTGGTCAAATTTAAACTAGTTTGACCAGTACTATGTTCTTTTGTAGAGAGAGGGAGTATCTGCATATATCTACCACGATCGCCTTGATAGACATATTAGTAAATACATTAGATATATTGTATTTATTTATTTATTAGTACATCTACTACATATGTACTGCATTTCCTATTATATAATGCAGCAGAATATTATTAGTATACATATTGCATTTATTAGTATATCGTGTAACCAAAAAATGTATGTGATACTAATAAATGTAGTAGATATGCAAAATCACAACAATATAAGGAAAGAGCTTTGGGGTTGACTTTGTTCTCAAGTGATTGAAAATATTCTCAATCTTTCAGTTACCATTGCATTAGGTACATGATTTTTTTGTTATAACCTTTTCAAAATTATATTTTAAATAAACTAATACAACTAACTTTCTTTTTTTCTAATCTTTTAAACTTATCAGCTAGAACCAGTCGTACTTTTCCAGCCACAGAATAATGTTTTTCTCTTTCAATAAATCAACATTAGCATCAGTCGCAGAAACGACCCACCAAACACGTAAAGACAACCACCAATCCACCATGGTACCTTCCGCTATAGGCCGGTACGACGCATGACTTACTTTGCCATGCCACTCAATCTAACGATATGGTCACAAAGAGAGCAAGATGCCGTCACTTCTTCCTCTCACTATGTTACTGCCTGGTATGATAGAGCTGACAATGATTACTTTTCACTACTGATTTGTAAACCTAGGATCAAGAATTTCGCGGAAGACACCTTTCACCGCCGACTCAAACCACCACTCTGCGTTGAATTAGCGATATCACTTCTGAATCATTACATGACCATGCAGCGATGAATATCATATGATCATATCACTGTTGGCTACCTAGCACACTAGAGGAGGGTGGCCAGCTTGGGGCTAAGTGGGGGCCGACAAACGACGGTGGTGGCTAAGTGAGCCATGTTAGGAGGTGTTTGGTTGGAGGTGTTAAAGTTTAACAAGTATTGTAGCTCTTTCGTTTTATTTGATAATTAGTGTCCAATCATGAACTAATTAGGCTAAAAAGTTCATCTCGTAAATTACTCTTTAGCTATATTTTTAATTTTTTAAATAGTCTATATTTTATACATGTGTCTAAAAGTTCAATGTGACGAAAGTTAAAGTTTAACTATGGAAACCAGGGCCTTATTCCCCACATGCAAGCATGAAAAGAGGTAGAGGGAGAGGGAGAGAGAAGGGAAAAGGGATGGAGCCTGCAAAATCACAACAATATATGGAAAAAGCTTTGGGTTGACTTTGTTCTCAAGTGATTGAAATATTCTTAATCTTTTGATTAATGTTGCATTCCTATAGGCCTAGGTATATCGCGTCTGCGTCGGCGGTGCAACAGGGTGGGACCTGTCTTGGGCCATGTAGGAAGAGGGTCTCGGGTGCACGCCACCCATCACGCTCTGCATCTGCTACGGAGATGCAATACAGTAATATTACATTTGTTTCTATATTTCTATCTGAATTCATATTTGAATACAAAAATTATGAATCATAATATGATTGGATATCGATATCATAAATATACAATTTGAGTATTCGGATACAGATACAGTTTTGGACGTTGAATATCCGGACTCAAATACGAATAAATTTGAACTTCTCTAAATAAATTTGGTCTCGAATATGATTAAAAAATATCCGTACTGTTTTCATGCCGTGGTACTGTTGTGCAAAGGTTCATAATTTGCGAAACTTTTTTTAAAAAGCGGTAATTATTAAGATTATTGATTGAAAAAAGAATTATAAAAAAAAATCCGTGAAGCGCATGGCCGCATGCGGTGGCCATTGTTGCTTTGCCGTGGCATTTTCCTCTGCTGTCGTCACTCTCGGCGTGCATTAGACACTAGTAGTGTACTAGTGTAGGCCGCCTCTAGGCTGTCACCATCCCCTCAGACTCTGACGCTGAGCTCAACCATTTCGCCGGATGTCGACAAGCTTCTCCTTCCTCGACATGCTACCGGGTGCCAAATACGTACTATACGGTTGAGCTTTCATATGCCTCGCATTTGCCACACTCCACACTCGTCCCCTGTCTGTCTCCTTTTTTATCTTTGGCCAGCACACGTCGCAAGGTTCTGAGCGGAGCGCAGAATCATGGCTGACGCTAGTCGTAGTCGTGCTCGCGTTGGCGGCGGCGGGCGACGTTCCGTGCTCGCCCTGCTTCTTCTGCTTTCCGTCGGCGCCCGAGCGTCCGGCGACGGCGAGGCAGGGGCAGGGGAGAAGGTTGCGGCGGCGTGGACCGGCGGGCTGAGCCGGCGGAGCTTTCCCAAGGGGTTCGTGTTCGGGACGGCGGCGTCGGCCTACCAGGTAGAGGGCATGGCGCACAAGGACGGCCGCGGGCCAAGCATATGGGACGCCTTCATCAGCATCCCCGGTGAGCATCATATCATTCCATCGATCGGCGCCGATCGATCGAATTATTTACTGAAAACACTACACTTGTATGGGATTACACACATATATAATACAACAGTGTAAAAAGGCATCGATCATGGATTCAATTGGTTTTGTCATGGCATGCTGATTCAATCATCGCAATGCCGCCGTCCGGCCGGCGTTCAGGCGAGATAGCAAACAACGCCACCGCGGACGTCACTGTCGACGAGTACCATCGCTACAAGGTGACAAAACTATGATATTGTGATTTTTGATGCTTTCATTTCAGTCAACTTTTCTTCGTTTCTTTTACTTAAACCTATAATTCAAATGTGACGTTTTCAGTATTTGAAACTTCAAATCAAGTAACAGAATTTAACAAATCCAACCATTGAAATTTTAGATATTACGTGTACTAATAATAATAATAACAAAAGGAAAACTATAGGTACTTAGGCGTGCGGGTTACACATATATAATGCCATAATGGCATGATTAAAAAAGCAACACATGCAAAGGTGGTATAGTTTAGAAAGTTGCGAAGCATCCAAATTTATGTCACCTCTAAGGCTCTAACCTCAACAAATGTTAGGTTCTTGCCCACCTGAGTTCAAATTATCAATTTGACACAAACAAATGATGGACCACTTCATTTGTCAAACCAAACACAGCTTTAGATAAGTCTTCATCTGCTGGGTCTTGACAAACAACTAATAATAAAAAAGAAATTAACTAATTCCAAGTTTAGAAGTTGCACAAGGGGTTTTGATTACCCTATTCGGATGCTGATTCCAAGTTTAGAAGTTTATAAATTGTAGCCAATTAGCCATCAATTGCTAAAGCTTTTCCATATATTTTTAAAAAGTACTTCTCGTCTAGATTTGAAAGCAAACTAAATTCGTTCTCCTTCATTTAGGAGGACGTGAATATCATGAAAAGGATGGGGTTTGATGCGTACCGATTTTCAATATCTTGGTCAAGAATATTCCCAAGTATTCTCCCTTATTGCCCTTCTGGAGCTATATTTTTTTTCTTAATTTAGATTTGTTCTTTACTGCTGGTGCTAATGCTAAACTAAATTGTGGCGATGGGGAATTTTGTATATAATGTAGATGGAACTGGAAAAGTGAATTGGAAAGGAGTGGCATACTATAACAGGTTGATAAACTACATGTTGAAGATAGGTATATGGATAGATGATGGTGCTAGGAATGCTTTTATTTCACTTTGAAGTTTGGCATTTTTTTTTTCAAGTTTCATGCTGAAATTCACTCTGCTTCTCAGGCATTACACCTTATGCAAATCTGTATCACTATGATTTACCAGAGGCACTAGAGGTCCAATATGGAGGGCTGTTGAACAGAAAAGTGGTGTAAGTATGTTTGACTTTTGAGCAGAAAAATTGTAATGCCTGCGAATTAATACAAGGAATCATGCAGGAATTCATTTGCAGACTATGCCGATTTCTGTTTCAAGACATTTGGTGACAGAGTAAAGAACTGGATGACATTTAACGAGCCAAGGGTGGTTGCTGCCCTAGGATATGACGATGGCAGATTCGCACCTGGAAGGTGCACAAAATGCAAGGCTGGAAACTCTGCTACCGAGCCTTACATCGTTGCTCATCACCTCATTCTTTCCCATGCTGCTGCAGTTCAGAGATACCGGCAAAAGTATCAGGTAAAAGTAGTTGTAAGCAGCCTGGCCTAGTTACCTATGCTAGAAGAGTGATGATCAATAAAAACGAGTGAAGGTTGTTTAAGCTCTTCATGGTAACTTGTACTATCTTTTTGTTAAAGACTAATGACGAGTGCTAAATGTTATAGAGACATAAAACCAGTAGCATTTAACTGTTTCTAAATTTTCTTTGCACACAAACTTCCATTCAGCTTACGCAAAAGGGAAGGATTGGAATTCTTCTGGATTTTGTGTGGTATGAGGCTCTTACAAATTCAACAGCTGACCAAGCTGCGGCTGAAAGATCAAGAGACTTCCATGTAGGATGGTAATTTAAAACCTTTTGTTTGCCCACATCCCAAACATTTGAGTTCCAGATCCTCTTGTATTAATTTGTATCACCTCTGAACATCCGGACCTTAAAAATGTTTCAGGTTTCTGCACCCAATCATCTACGGTCAATATCCCAATTCGGTTCAAAAAATCGTGAAAGAAAGGCTTCCGAAGTTCACAGCTGATGAGATCAACATAGTGAAAGGCTCTATCGACTACGTTGGAGTCAACCAGTATACTGCTTATTATGTTCGTGATCAACAGCCAAATGCAACAACTTTGCTTAGCTACTCCTCTGATTGGCATGCTGAATTTGTTTGTAAGTCTGCTTAGCTCCATTGACATCCTAGTGCCTGAATGCTGCAAAAATAACGGCACCACTTTGATGACCTGTTTTGAAAGGAGTAATGTGTGTTTTTTTTGTTAATCTAAGAGCTTTCCTAATTCTCTGCATCTATTGATGCTGCAGATGAGCGCAACGGTGTGCCGATCGGTCCAAGGGTATTGATCTTTTCTGTTTAGTTATACTAGGTAATCATATAACTGTATTCTTTTCTGAAGCAACTACTTAAGCTCCACTGCAGGCAAATTCAGATTGGCTTTACATAGTGCCTTGGGGACTATACAAAGCTGTCACTTACGTCAAGGAGAAGTATGGCAACCCCACAATGTTTCTATCTGAAAACGGTAAAGCTCCTAGACCTGCTTGCCCTGCCTTGCCTTGCCACAGCAAAATATAAGATAAGATGACCAAAACCGTGAGTGGATCCAATCGACGACAGGCATGGATGACCCGGGCAACGTCACCGTCGCCCAGGGCGTGCACGACGCGACGAGGGTTGCCTACTACCGGAGCTACATCACCAAGCTGAAGGAGGCGATCGACGGCGGCGCCAACTGCGTGGGCTACTTCGCCTGGTCCCTGCTCGACAACTTCGAGTGGAAGCTGGGTTACACGGCCAGGTTCGGCCTGGTCTACGTCGATTTCAAGACACTCCGGCGGTACCCCAAGAGCTCAGCATACTGGTTCAGGGATGTCATCTCCGGCAAAATCTGATCACAGTCTGCTGGGGTGGTTGTTAGGCATCTTCCCATGCATGCCATGGACCAACAATAAGCAACTTCACTCTCTCTCTCTCTCTCAAAAAAAAAAAAAAAAAAAAAAAAAAAAACTAGTGCATGAAGTCCAAAATAATGTGATGTAACTGATGTTAGTAATGCCAATGAATTTTCCCTCTGTTATAAGTTATATAGCGTGCGTTAACATTAACTGCCATTTCTCCAGAAACTAAAACCCATTTCAGTTCACCCTAAACCATGAATAGTGATCAATGGTAAGTTGGTAACGCATGCTGTGGTAACGAACTCCCATCCTAGCTGCTGTATCCTGTATATAACAGGCACGAGACATACGCAGCATCTGCACACGAACAAGTCTCGAGTCTTTCCAGTCCCAAGCACATGGCAATGGCGGCGATGGCGACGAGCAGGGCGGCATCACTAGCAAGCCTCAAGAGCGTCTCGGCGGTGGCGGCGCTACTCTGCGCCGCCGCCGTCGCGTCCTCCTTCCTCCCGCTCTCGTCCGCCGGCGTGTCCCTCCTCTCGCGGACCTGCAGCAAGACGGCGCACGAGCGGCTCTGCATCTCCACCCTCGCGCCGGACGGACGGAGCGACGCCGCCCAGTCGGTGCAGGAGCTCGCCGCCATCGCGCTGAAGGTGGCCAGGAACTCCACGCGGGACGCCGTGTGGCGCACCACGGTCCTGGCCGGCGCCAGGGTCCGGACGCCGCTGGAGCGCGACCGCCTGGCGCAGTGCCGTGCTCTGTACAACGAGTGCCTCCGGGAGACGACGAGGACGATAGGCCTGGTGACCGCGGCGAGCTACGACGCCGCGGCGCGCGCCTCCAGCACCCTCCACTGGTACCCGGAGAAGTGCCAGAGCCTCTTGTACAAGCAGGGGGTCGAGTCGGCCATGGAGCAAACGAACAAGCAGGTGGAGGAGCAGCTGATCGCCTCAACGGATCTCGTTCACTTGCTACTTGTTAGGCGGCACGGAGCAGGCAAATTAAACCTAGAGTAACTTATATTAAATACGGTGTGGGTGATGGTGCACCGTGCACGCATTGCTTACCACACACACAAATACATGTGGTTTTATCCAAACATATATATCTATTAACAGTATTTATATATCTTTATCTACACTCTACTCGGTTTGCATCTCACTCTTGCCGTCTATGTGTTTTCAATCGAAATCCAATATGAGACCATATTTGGAACAACGGACGTTTAGCCACGGTGTGGTCTTCGATTCAAAGACATACTAAAATAGATGACGTTATCCTTAAATCTTTGAACGGCCACGGTTATGTTCAATTAATGAGAAAAGAGAAGGAAAACATAAAAAATTATTTCTTGGGGAAGAAATCGCGTCTTCACTCGCAACGAGGCACGAAGAAACGATGATTTCGTAGTTGGGAAGAAACCGGCAGTTTCTACGCAGTGTCTTCCCTCGCAACGTGTGCTCGCCGGTTGTCGCAGCTTCTTGCCTATTTCGCGCACGCTTGCCCGCTGGCCTGTCGTGCTCGCGTCCGCTCGCTCGCTGCTGTGGTTGTTCGCTCACGTCGCGAGCGCTAGCCCGCCGGCCGCCGCACTCGCGTCCACCCCCTCGTCGGCTACCACGGCTTCTCGCCCGCGTTGCGTGCACTGGCCTGTCGCTGCGCTCGCATCTGCTCGTTCGCCGGCTGCAGCAGCTTCTGGCCCGTTGGACGCCGCGCGTGCTCACTGGCGCCGTCGAGCTCAATCGCGCTACTCTGCTGACGATGCGCTCGAGTTTGGACTCTCTACGGCGAGGTGGAGGCTAGCCAAGGCCCGTCCCGTGCTAGCCACGGTCGCCACCGCCGAGGCTGCTCGCCGTGCACCTAGACATACTATCATGCTCGCCGGAGCTGTGTGTGCTCGTTAGTGTTGCCGCGTCTGCTTGCCCACGCTGCTGCGTTCACGGGGTAAGTTTATTTTGCCCTTGAGGGCATATGCCCTCACTCTCCCACCCATTGGATTCGCTCTGAGAAGTGTGCAAACACACATCTCAATGCGAAACTGCTTTGAGATGTGTGTTTGCACACTTCTCAAAGCGAATCTCAATTTGTGAGCTATTCAGTAATATTTTTCTTTATTACACCAAATCAGCGAACAATATTTTTGTCATGGCTTATGAGTCAAACGAACTGGTAGCTTCTGAGCTGATTGGTATCCAAATTTATTTACAGAGACGAGCAACTTGTTCACCTCTAACCAAACAGTTAATCACCATTTACAAAGACGGACAATGGGATTAACGGATGTCCACTTCCGTTAATGGTTCCCAGTAAATATAAAAAAAATAAAAATAAAAAATAATTGTCAAAGCCGCGTGATTGCAACTAGTAAACCCCGAGTAGTACCAGGCCCACCACGTGCTCGTTGCAAGGCTCCTTGCTGGGCCTTGGTGGGCTTCGCAAACAAGCTATGCACATAGTTAGCCGATGCCTTTATTTTTTGGTTTCATTCAAATTGAAAATAAATAAAGCTTCGCAAACAAGTCTTCCAATATCCACAAAGTTAGCCGATATTTTTTTTTCACATCATCAAAATTGAAAACAAGTAATTGAATTGCTTCTCTTAGAAATCCTCGATAATATATCACTGTCTTTCTGAGCATAAACCAAACGCACGATCGGGATCCGCTTTGGAAAAGTAGCGGATCGTTGGTAGCGGCGGAGGGGGCGGTATTGGCCGGGGCAGTCCGGCAGTGTGCGGCCGGCCGGTGCGGCTCCGGCAAGTCATGTGAGATGCTGGTACTGGCATGCATGGCGACGTACAAATGTACCATTCCCTGACAGCCTTACCATCTCGCCGCGACTCCACACAACGGATGGAAATGGAATTCGTCGCCCCGGATGCCAAAGCTCGCTATTTGCTTTGTTTGTTATAGATTATGACAAAAAGCATTATTAGCTGATTTGTTGTGAGACAAAAACACGACTGAACGAATCCACAAATGACGTTACAGGGGGCAGTTCGCAGTCGGTTGAGGAGCGAGGGTTAGGGTTTAGGGTTATTAAGACCGGTAAGTACGTACTACTGACCGTACCAGGCCGATCAGTAATCAGCACTTCAGCGGTCAGCAGTGATGTTAAGAGGGTTAATTAATAGATATGAGCTGCCGTACCCGTACTGCAACGAAAGCTATGACATGGTGCGAAACAAACGAGTTCAGCTTTAGCTGTTCCTAGTTCCTACCCCAGCTTCTTTCGAGTCATCCCAAAGCTGTTACCCCTCGACCCCACCCTAGTTTTGGTTTTGAATTTCCATGGTTCAATGGGACTTTTGGATTGCTTAGTAATAGAGATAAACGGCTGCAGTGCAGAAACTCAATAAGCTGACAGAATCACTCTCGGCCGGCGAGCACAGACTGCGTTGTGCTATGATGCATCCATCCATGAACACATCCCACACTAATACTGCGGTGGACCTTTCACGAATAATTTATATATATATGGAGCATGATGAACGTGCAGTAAGGTAAAAGCATGCAGATGCAGGGCACAAGAACAGAAGGTTCTAAGCCGCCGCGCCCCCCCTCCACTGCATGCACAGCATCACATCACTAGCAGAGATAGCGCGTACATTGGACAAGTATACAACGCCTACTAGCTAGTACCACAAGCAGCGCTGCAGCGGTGGCCGGCACTCGATCGCTAGCTGAAAGGAGCTTCCAAAGCTTTGGCAGGGCCGCAGGTATAGATGGCCAAACGGGCCGATTTAAACGGGCCGGCACGAGCACGGTACGAGAAAGCACGGTCCGAAAACGGCCCGGCCCGGCCTGCCTCGTGCTCGTGCTGGCACGGCACGCCCCCGTGCCCGTGCCCGTGCTGGAAGCCGCACACGACAGCACGGCACGGGCACGACCCGCTCCAGCGGCCGGCACGGCCTCGGCCCGCTCCATCAGCCCGCTCCAGGCACGAGAGCCGTTGGATCTCTTCCTCAAACGATCTCCTCCGTCCATTTCTTCCTGTTACGCAGCCGTGTCGTTCTCGTGCTCGTGCCGGAGTGCTCGTGCTCGTGCTCGTGCTGGCGTGCTACCGTGCCTAGCGGCACGGCACGGCACGCTCCAGATCTAGTCGTGTCGTGCTCGTGCTGGGAGGCTGGCACGGTAGCACGTCAGGCACGGCACGGCAGGCACGCGTGCCAAATCGTGCCCGTGCCGAACCGTGCCCGTGCCGCGACGTGCCGTTCCGTGCTCGTGCCGTGTGGCCCGTTTGGCCATCTATAGCCGCAGGGGAGGGGAAGAAGAACCACACGCGGTCGGCGGCGGCGGCATCCATGTACCCCTCCACTACTCGACTCCGCTCGATCTGTTGCTCATGTGTTGCATGAATGATGAGATGGGCCAGGCGGCGGCTGCCATGCAGATGCATTGCAATTTGCAAGAATCAAGCATATGGATCCATCCATCAGGCAGGTCCCCCACAGGCAGAGAGCGATCAGGATCCGGTCCCCCACCCACCCATGAAACCTCATGCGGCGCTCATGTCATGCACCCGTCCTCCCCTACGGCCTACTGTATGCAGCAGCTATGCTCGCCTTCGCCTGTGCTATCTATGCATCCATCGTCCGTCCGTCCATGCTTGCACTGAAGCTCCTGTAAAAACGCGCCCGCCGCGATGTGCATGGTCCCCGTCTGCCTGCCTGCCTGCCTGGTGCAATGCAATGCAATGCAATGCTGGGTACCCCATGCATCTAGTTGCCCGCCCCCAATGCCAATGCCAATGCCAATGCGATGCGAGGCTCCTCCAAACCCATCACTAGCGGAACAAAAGCGCCGGGCCAGGCCATCCCATTCCCCTCCCATCCGATGCCGTGCGATGCGATCTGAGGCCGCAGCAGCTAACGCATTTGCAGGCGGCGTCGCTTTGCATCTTTCACAATTCCTCTCGCCATCCATCTACCGTTGCCTCCTCATCCATGTCGTCCTCCCTTCCCTGTCGCTGCATATATTGAGCCGGCCAGGGCCATATATATCTTCTTTATCCCTTCCCTTCTCGGCTTCTCCTTTCATTCCACCAATACTCTACTGATGAATACCGTTGGTTTGGTTGGTTGTTGCGTGGTGGGATTCATCATTGTCTGGGCAGGCAGAGGCAGTTACCCACACTCCACAGAAACAATGCTCGCATCGCCGGGTGCAATGCAAGGCTGCTGCATGCAAGTGCTGTACTATGCTGTACTGTTAGGGATTCAGATAGACAGGGAAAGGGGAAGCAGGGAAACAACATCGTCCGCGGTCTCGCCTTGTTCTTGTGCTACCTGCTGCCCCCGTTTCAAGGCAGAGGACACTACATATAGCAGCAGTGTAAAACTCCCCCGAAAGAAGGAGACTGCTCGTGCGTGTCCCTCTTTGTGCAAACAAAAAAAAAAGAAATATGGCACGGTTGTTGCTGTACTGATGCCAGCCTTTGTGCTGCGCCTGCGCTGTGCTGTTGTTGGTGCCGGTTGCTGGTAAAAGTTTTTGCTACTGTAGCACTTTCGTTTGTTTGTGACAAATATTATCCAATCATAGACTAACTAGGATTAAAAGATTCGTCTCGTGATTTACAGCTAAATTGTGTAATTAGTTTTTATTTTTGTCTATATTTAATGTTACATGCATGTGCCACAAGATTTGATGTGACGGGGAATTTTGAGGCCCTGTTTAGTTTTCTACCCAAAATTTTTTCATTCATCCCATCGAAACTCTGGACACATGCATGGAACATTAAATGTACATAAAAAATAAACTAATTACACAGTTTGGTTGAAAATCGCGAGACGAATCCTTTAAGCCTAGTTACTCCATAATTAGCCTTAAGTGCTACAGTAACCCACATGTGCTAATGCCAGATTAATTATGCTTAATAGATTTGTTTTGCAGTTTCCTGACGAGCTATGTAATTTGTTTTTTTATTAGTATCTGAAAACCTCTTCCGACATATCCGATGTGACCTCCAAAAAAATTTCATCTCCAATCTAAACAGAACCTGAAAACTTTTTGGTTTTCAGCTGAACTAACAAGGCTGAGAGAGGACGGTGGGAAATGGACGGAGTACACACACTGCCTGCAGACGAGCAGCACGTACTAGGGATCCATCGAGCTTCGTTCAGAGGTTCATCAGCGCTTCATCGATTCAGTAGGCAGGCAGGGGTTGTGGTACGGTACAGTACAGTACACTGGAATGGAATGGAATGGAATGCCATGCCGGATCAGGTCACGCGCATGGATCAGGGATGATGGATCCCTGGCAAAGAACGAATTGAACAAGCGAAAAAAGGTGCCATACCGAGCAGGAGAGCTTTACCTCTCTTTTTTTTTTGTTTCTCTGAACTTTGTAAGTGTCATATATGCACGCAGAAAGTGATAAAAAAAAGAGGGCTGGGCTGGGCTCGGCTCCCCCTACACGGCCCACCGCTCTCCCTCTCTTTTCTTTCGTCTTTCTGTCGCTGCGCAGCTAGCCCCACCAGCCCAGCTCAGCACATCAGCAGCATGCTGCTTTTGCTGCTACCTGCTACTACTCATCAAGAGTCAATCATTTTCTTCCAAGACACACAAAAAAAACATAAAATCCACAAGAGAGAGAGGGCCAGGTCTTGTTTAGTTCGCAAAAATTTTCAAGATTTTCCGTTACATCGAATCTTTGGTCGTATGCATGGAGCATTAAATATAGATAAAAATAAAAACTAATTGCACAGTTTACCTGTAATTTGTGAGATGAATCTTTTGAGCCTATTTACTTTATGATTGGACAACGTTTGACAAATAAAAACAAAATACTACGGTAGCCAAAAAAACTAAAAATTTTACCAACTACCACTCGCAAACTGCTGGGCTGAGCGCCGTAAAAACCCCTCTCCCGTAACTGCAACAACAAACGGTACGGTGGGGCAGGTCTCTCTGCCTGCAACTGCAACCGGCAACAACGGCAGCATCCCTGTCCAGCAGATTCGTCCCAGTCCAGTCCTCCCACCTCACACACAGCGTCTAGTACGTATCAGTACGAGTTGTACCGTCGCTGTTCACTAATTAATCATGGAGAGCTGGATCGCATTCGGGTTCGGTTCAGATTCAGACGTGCGAGGAACTGAGAGCAACTGTGCGTGCGCTCATCAGGCTTAGGGAAAGTTACACTTACAGGGCCGCTGCTGCTGATGGATATTGCACATGCATGGTGGTTAAAGAAAAGATTAGCCTCGCGGCTGGCCATGGTACCCAAATTTTTACAATTTGGCCCTTTTTTTAAAAACAATTCACAATTGGACCCCTGGAAAACTTAAATGCAGAAATGGACCCATGGGGTCGGCGCCATGAATCATGGCGTCGAGGTATCACGTCTCGACGCCATGGTTCACGGCGCCGAGGTCCTGGATGCGGTCAGCACATATTCTGACGTGGCATTGCAAAAAAAAAAAGGTCGGCGCCGTAGATCTCGGCGCCGAGCTCGGCGCCACGGATCTCGGCGCCGAGCTCGGCGCCACGGATCTCGGCGCCGAGCTCGGCGCCACAGATCCTGGCGCCGAGGTATTGAGACCAAAAGGCCCGCCCGAGGCCGCCTCGTCCTCCCGCCCGCCACGCCCGCGCCTGCCGCCGCTGCGCGCCTCCCTGCCGCCGCTGCGCGCCTGGCGCTGCTGCGCACGCCCGCCGGGGCCGCCGGCGCTTCCCCGCCCGCGGAGCCGCTGCCCACGCCGGCCGCGGGCGCTGCCCCCGGCCGCCGCGGCCCCTGCCCCCGCCCGTGTCCGCGCCGGTGCCCCGGCCGCGCGCCCCCGCCGGTGCCCCGGCCGCGCGCCAAGGCTGCCGCCGGCCGGGCCGGCTGGCCCCGCGGCTGTCACCGGTCGGCTCCGCGACTGCCCCGGCCCCGGCGCTGCTTTGCTTAGGTAAATTTTTTGTTCTTGTCCTAGTTGTATAATTGTTTAGATAATGTGGTTTGTTTTCTAAGTTGTATAATTTTTGAAATAATTCTTGTAGCAATTTTCTATATTGGTATTATTTATATGAATATTGTTATGTAATTTAGAGTTGTTTATTTAATTTAGAGTAGTTTATTTAATATTTTAGAATTTAGTTATGTAATTTAGTTAGATAAATCTAGTTTGTAATTTTAGTTATATAGTTAGTTACATACGTATTTTATTAGATAGATATTTAGGTGTTTTATTTGTATTAGTTATATGTCTAGTAACATGGTTGTTTTGTATATCAATTAGATGGACAATTTAGTAACCTTATATCATGGAGGAAGTGTGGAGAAAGATCAATTTGGCAATGTTGATTTTGTTGGAATGCAAACGGTCCCTTTGATGTTTGATGAGCGGCCCTTGTTTTCTGAATTGATGGGTAGTGCTTGTGATGAGCTTAAATGTAATTCGAATGAAGAAGAAATCTTAATTGAGGGGGTCATTCACCATGGCGGGTCAGGGACAATTTTTAGGCGGTTGGTCCCAATTGTATCCGAGGTTCAATGGGACAAATATGTCAAAACTGTCATGAAGAGTGACTTTAAATGTTTGGATTTGGTTGTGCGCAACTTGTCCAAGGAGCCAGGCCCTCTAGTGGATTCTCCACTTAATTGGCAACCACCCATTGGTGGGTTCTCACCGGAACCGGACAATCCGGCACCCTCAGCTTCTCTTATACCCATTCAGGACGTGGGTGTGGAAGATGTGGTTGTCGTTCCTGATGCTCAATCCGGTCCCAATGAGGTTGGCTGCGTACATACCCCTATGACCCAGACAATTCCATGTAAGTGGCGTAGTTGCATTATTCATTTTGTTAGCATTTCTTCGTTCGATTTAGTTGTCTCAATTGTATGCATATTTGTGGTTTTATTGTAGGTGACAATCCAAGTAATGATTGTTGTCATCCTGTGCCTCCAACATTTAATGTTGACGCAGCTTTTATAGCATCTAATAGTTTGGATGTTAATATTGAGGATGATGAGGAGCCCTATGGCACAGCTAAAGCTGTTGATTCCGATGATGACCGGCCAGTTGCACCTTTAAGTGAACAAGAAATGGAGCTTATCAGACGTTTTTGTCCTGATCGTGATCCACTAGTTCACGAGTTTAGTGACCTCAGTCATTCTCAAAATGCTTATGCAGAGGGAAGAGATGATGAGCTGCTGGAGGCTCCTGAGCCTGGTGAGAGTGTGCAAATTCAGAAGGGCATGATCTTTAATGATTTGCCCAGTTTAAGAAGGTGGTTGCAACAATATTCTGTAATACGTAAAAGACCCTTCAAGGTGATGCACTCCCATATTGAGCGCCGCTACACGGTTGTGTGTGAGATGTCAGATTGCAACTGGAGGGTCTGTGCTCGTAAACAAAAGGCCACCGGGAAGTTTAAGATCACAAAAATTGTAGGTCCACACACTTGTGCCCAGACTGACCTTCAACAGAAGCATCGACAGTTGACCTCTACACTTATTGCTAGTACGTTATGCACAACTTTAAAGGGTCAGCCCAACTTGAAGGTCAGAACAATTATGGACATGGCTCAGAAGATATTTAAATATGACATAAAGTATGGCAAAGCATGGAGGGCAAAGCAAAGGGCCTGGAAGATGATATATGGGGACTGGGAGGAGGGGTACGAGCAGCTGCCAGCAATGTTCAATGCAATGAAAGCAGCTAATCCAGGCATGCATTACGAGTACATTCCGAAGCCTAATGAATGGAGGAATGGGAGGCAGATATTCTTTCGTGCATTCTGGTGTTTTCCACAGTGTGTCCAGGCCTTTAGGCACTGCCGTCCAGTGTTATCAATTGATGGTACTTTTCTGCTTGGCAAGTACATGGGCACTCTTTTGGTAGCCATTTCCTGTGACGCTGACAACGCATTGGTTCCTTTGGCTTTTGCTTTGGTGGAGAGAGAGAACAAAGACAGCTGGGGTTGGTTCATGCGCCTTGTTCGGATACATGTAATTGGCCCACATAGGGAGGTTGGTGTCATATCTGATAGGCACCAGGGCATACTCAGTGCCGTACAGGAGCAGATTCCTGGTTATGCACCTTTGCACCATCGTTGGTGTACTAGACACCTTGCAGAGAATTTACTTCGGAAAGATGGTACGAAGGACAACTTTCCTCTATTCGAGGAGGTTGCTCGAATGCTTGAGGTGCCATTTTTTGAGGAGAAGTTGGAGCAGTTAAAAACCGCAACAAATGCAGAAGGTAGGCAGTGGCTGCTAGGTTTGATGAGGGAACCTGAGAAATGGACAAGAGCCCATGATAATGGTGGATGGAGGTACGAGTTTCAGACTAGCAACATGGCAGAGTCATTTAATAGTGTGCTCAAGGGTATACGTGCCATGCCAGTCAATGCCATTGTATCTTTTACCTTTTATAGACTAGTGGCCTGGTTCAACGATAGACATGCTCAAGCATTGCAATTACAGAGTAATAATATAAAATGGGCACCTAGAGCTAAGAAGCACCTTGACAAGGCAAAAGAAAGGGCTAGAACACATGACATAGAGTGTTTTGACCATGCCACTGGCAAGTACCAGGTCACTGAAAGGGGTGGTACAACGTCAGATGGTGAGATCCGACCATCAAAGAGTTATATTGTTGTCCTGACTGATTTTTCATGTGGATGTGGGAGACCAAGACAGTACCACTCTCCTTGTTCTCACTATATTGCAGCAGCTAGGCATCGCAACTTTGACTACGAGACCAAGATACCATGGGAGTTGAGTGTTGATAGCCTTGTGCTAACTTGGTCGCCCCGTTTTGAGCCTTTCCTAGATGAGGGGCAGTGGCCAGAATACATTGGCCCAAGGTACATTGCAGATCCAGGTGCTCGCTGGAACAAACGTGGAACCAGAAAGCGTACGAGGCATAAGATGGTCATGGACCAGATTTCAGGTAGAACGAGGCGAGGGAGAGCAACCCCGTTTGTTACTGACCCCGAGCAAAATCAATGTGGCAAATGTGGTAGACTTGGACACAACTCGCGTACTTGCCATTGGCCGCTAAGTCAGGTGCACTTAATATTCTATGTACTTTAGTTGTTAAATACTTTCATATGCAACTTACTTTTTGGCAGACATACATGTTCTAATGCTCCTTTGTTTAATATAATGACATTGTAATGTATTATTTTTTTTCTGCTTAATTACTAACTAATGGATCAAATTTGTTTATAGGATGGAGCAGTTCCACCTCCTGGATCCATACTACGAGGTGAAGCACCGAGGACGACTCACTGCCGAGGGGGCGGTACTTACTTTGATCTTTGCTTTTCATTTATTATTAATTTGTGTACTTATGCATTAAATAACTTGATTGTATGGTTGCAGGAACTACCCCCGCTTCGACCTCGAACGCATGACAAGTTCGAGGAGATGCGGTATGACGACAGGTACACACCTCTGCTGCAGAGGGCTGGCCTGGATGTCATATCGTATCAGGTTCGTCGTGGGTTGCCTCCAATTAACCCCGCGGCGATCACAGCTTTGGTTGACAGGTGCACCATTTATCTATAGTAATCGTATGTTTTTTTGAACAAACTTTATCTATCTTTCTGAAAACCCTAACAACAATGTTCTTTAAATTGTAGGTGGAGGCCAGAAACTCATAGTTTCCACCTACCTTGTGGAGAGATGACTGTTACACTCCAGGACACTCAGAAGATCCTGGGTTTGAGTGTTAGAGGTCGTCCAGTTATCGGACACTGCAGGCCCGATGGTTGGAGGGCCAGAGTTGAGGCCTTCCTTGGAAGACCACTTCCTCCGGAGGCACCGACGCAGCGCACCACTGGGGTACCAATTGCTTGGCTTAGGCAGAGCTTTGGTAATTGTCCGGCACATGCGGACCAGGAGACAGTTGTCTACTACTGTAGAGCTTGGATCTTGCACCTATTTGGGTGTGTTCTTTTCCCTGACGCGACAGGGGACACTGCATCGTGGATGTACCTCCCGTGCCTCACTGACTGGGACACCACTGGTACTTTTCCCTTACACAGTTATTATTAATTTGGTTTCTTATGTTTACGTATGCATTGATTAAATTGATTGCAACGGTTTCAGGTACTTACAGCTGGGCTTCGGGAGTGCTGGCTTACCTATACCGTAGCCTTTGTGAGGCGTGTCGTCGGACCGCAAGTAGTTCTTCCGTTGGTGGTTGTGTTTACCTACTGCAGCTTTGGATGTGGGCTCGTCTTCCAGTTGGACGGCCCATAGTTGACGCTCCTCGGGAATGGTTTGCAGTGGGCAACCCTCGTCACCGTCCGACGTTTGTCCATCTTTGGGACCAGGCGAAAGTCGCCTTTAGCAGGACTTCACGTGCGTACGTACAGTATGCCAATGAGCTCGACACGCTTAGGCCCTCCATGGTGAGTAAAATGCAGTAGTTCTTGTTTATTGTATGCTCGATAGTTTGTCTAACTTGCCATATACATGTCTTATGTTTGCAGGTTAATTGGGAGCCGTACACGGCGAATGATGCGCTGCATCTTGGAGTAAGCAGCATGTGTAGCGAGGATGAAGACTTGTACTTGATGATCTGCCCTCTGATTTGCTTCTATGCTGTTGAGTGGCACCTTCCAAATCGAGTAGCCCGCCAATTTGGCTTGTGCCAGCAATGGCCTGTCCCTCCATTTGATACTTCCGTGGAGCTGCACAAGTAAGTTATTTTGGTAATTTATTCCATGCATTTGATAGATATGTTGACTGCAATTTATTCAAAGTTCAATATTTATTCAAAGTTCAATACCTTAAATGTTGCTGAAAATTACATGATTGCTGAAATTTATTTGCTACTTGGTCCAATATAAATCCTTGCTGAAATTTATTACCCCCTATATGCATGTTGGTACTTTTTACATGCTTGCTGAAATTTATATAAATGTTGCTGAAATTTACATGCTTAGTGCCTATCCATGCTTGCTGAAATTTATAAATGTGCTATTGCAGATCCATGCTTGCTGAAATTTATATCCTTAGTCATTTCCATCGTATTTGAAGTGTGCTACTACAACCTACTTGCTGAAATTTATTTCATACCTACTATATTCATGTTGCTAGTTCAATATTTTAACCCCGTACTGAGTTTTAGAATCAATGTTGTTAAATCTGTGTTATTATTTTCATCTTTAATATTTAATTTTAGGATTGATCGTCAGAAGCAAAAGAAGACAGTTGAGTTTGAAACGTTGCATCGTCAGTACATAGACGTGTGGGACCAGTTTCATGACAACCTCTACGAAAATGAGCAACCACATACCAACTACAATTTTCGTGCATACCTTACTTGGTACCTAGGTGTTACACGAACAAGGTTGAAAATTCAGTGGACCCAAGCAGATTATGCGTACCTTGAATCATCTGAGGATGAGGACACTTCCTATGACCTAGCAGCACGACAAGGGACACTTATCGAGGCAGCACCTGTCTTGGACCGAGTGGTACATGTCCTTTGCACTATACAATTGTACGATTGTTGTCCTTTCCACTTTATAAATTGCACCTATATAAACTATTACATGTCTTATCTTATAGGGCAACGCAATAAAGCAATCTGTACTTGACATCGAACGGTTTCCAAGAACAGGTGTGGACGAGCACACACTAAACAACTTTCTTGGAGTAAGTACTTGACATCGAATTTATCTAAGAACAAGTATTACGACCCTCATTTATCATATATCTAACAATATGAATTTTAATCTTTGTATAATAGAGACTAGCACGTAGGCTTAGGCGTGCTGCAGCTCGGTGCGGTTGCGGTACTAGTGCTGCGATGAATGTGCATGTGCCACAGGAACGACAATGCAACACACCTGTTGTGCATGGTACATCTTCTTTGGGAGGTATAATTTTATTAAATTTGTTGTTTATTTGAACTGAGCAATTTTCATGGTATGAGATAATGAATTAAGTGCACACATAATTTGAACAATGTTTATAGGATCTGGAGGACAGAGCTCGTCTCGGCCAACTATGGACACTTTTCAAAGCGATGATGATGAGGACGAAGAGGGGGTGGCCGAGGAGCGTGACTATGACGAGCTTGGGTTATCTCAGCTTCCTGATGCTCCTTCTACTCAGCCTACGCAGGTTGCAAGAAGGCGACGTCGTTCGCCTTGTAGGTACACTCCAGGCACCGATGCTCTTGGCCACAAGGGTAAGGGTAAGACTAGGAGGCAGTGAGGATGACTTCTGTGCTAACACCATGGTAGCAGCTTAGAATTGATGGCATAACTTCTGTTATTTTGCATGTATCGACACTGTGAACTTTGTGGACTATTTGTACTATATGGGACTGTATGGTCTCTGTGGACTATCTGAACTATCATTCCTGATGGCGTATGTGCTTGTGTTGTGATATTTAGATGAATCAATGTTTGTATTGTACTGTGATGTCTATTTATAACTGTGGATGTACCAAAAATAGGGGAAACTCTTGCAAATTTTTTCCATGAATTATTCAATGTAGTGCACATATTCTGTGGTCCATTCCTATTGGTTTTCGCAGTGTAGGCTTTTCAGAAACAGTGAACCAATATGGCTTTTCATTGAATCATCACATCCGAAACAGTGAACGAATCTAGCCTTTTCAGATGACAATCCAAATAGACTTTTCAGTTTTCAACTAGGCTTTTCAGTAATCGAATCTAGGCTTTTCAGGTGCATTTATTATATACTACAACGGCTACCAACTATTGGGTTCCTATATATATACGCAGTGGTGAGAGCGTTGCTACTCACTTGAGATTGTTCAGTTCAAGTAAAAATGTCTGGAGGGTCGTCTAGAGGGAAGGGAAAGGGAAAGGCGGCGATGAAGGGTAATCCCTTTCTTTGGGAGGGTCCTCTTGGTCCTAAAGACTTTGAGGAAGCAATTTATGATAGGTTCCCCCTTGAGAGCAAACATGATTTTACTAAAGAGGCACCACTGAGGGCATATGATGACCGAAAAGAAGAGTGGCCAAAATGTATGCATGGTGAGGATTGTTTGGTGCAGATGTACACAGAGGGGATAGATGGAGGGCGTCGTTTCTTCAAATGTCCACGAGCATGGGTAAGTCATATTACTAATTCAACCTTCAATAAGATACTCTCGTGTGCTAAAGCTACATACTTATTGCAGTCATCCTTGTCAAAAGAGAACTGTGGCTTCACCAGATGGGTCGATCCTAGACCTATTCATCCCCATGCAGAGTACATCTACTACCTGCAGGACCGTATCTTTGATTTAGAAACGGAAGTTAGCTGTGGTTACAAGGACGACGAAGAGGACGACAACAGCAATGCTACTGGCTCCCAAAACACAATATGCAATGATCCATACTGCACATGCCCTAATCACAAGAACAAGGGCCCTCCTTCACCACCACCCCCACCACCACCACCAACAACGGGAGGATACTATGGAGAAGGGGCAACACAGTTTGCTATGTGGCCACACTACTAGGTAGAACTGACTAATTCACAGGCCACATCCATATGTTTGTTGTTTGGTTTAATCACCTAAGGCATGTTAGGGTTAGTCGAAAGAACTATGTACCTTTGTGTGGTATATGTTCTCACATGCCATTCCCTGTGCTTGTTAATTGCTTGAATTACCTAAGGCATGTTAGGTTTAGTCTCGGACCTCTGCACCCTTGTTTGGTGCATGTTTTGACATGCCATTCAATGTGATGTGTGCTACTAGTTATGCAATATACTAGTTCGTTAACTTCTATTTCAACTAATTATCCTCATTTCATTGCCTATGCAATACTCAAATAAAAATATTGTCTACTAATAATGAAACCAAATTAAAATTGCTAAAGTGCATTACATAACAACAAATTGAAAAGTCCAAAACAAAACAATATTGTCCATGAACCAAACAAAGAACAAGAAGGTAATGTAACTACTGAGTGCAACGAGGCCACTTTCCCTTCCTCTGGGCATCTGGATTCTCATCAATCGCTGCCTTCGCTCGGCGCACACGCTCAAGCTTCTTTTCCCTCTCCTCCCGAGCCGCAGCAACACGTCTTCTTTCCTCCTCTTCCTTGTGCTCCCTCTTTTGAGCCTCCTCTCTACGTCTCTTCTCTAATATCTCTGCACGCTCTGCATCCCACTCCTTTAGGCCTTGTAGAAGCCGCTTGTCGGACTCCTTAACCTCAGTGTCGATCCACTGCTCAAAATCACACAATGGTGGAGGGGTCTGCAACAAATATATTTGTTCAAAAATTTAAATCATGCTTCGTAGGACACAAATTAATAAGTGCACAATAGAAAAAATAACTTACAATAAAGTTACTGCGGCGTTGTTTTGGCGTAGGCTCCCAGGCAAAATTCGAACACATCCAATACCTCTGCCGATAGGTTTCCTCGTCTTCCGAAATTTCTACCTTGCAAGGATCACCACAAAAGCACATAGGTACTGGAACACCGCTAGGAAGCGGCTTGTGGATGTACGGACTACCGGTCGTCCGGCCATAGCTACAGTTCAAATAATTCAATTCTAAGAAGTCATAGCAAATAACGATTGAACCGAAAACTACAATTTACCAAATGATAAATAATAACGAATGAAATTTATCGAAACATGTCGAAAGGTTACCTTGGTTTGCTACTTTTTCCACGACGTGGCATTCTACGATTGCATAAGAAAAATATTAATCATCCATTCAAAAAACTATAGATGGTTTATCTAAGTCTACAACATACGTGTAATATAGGTCAAATCAATGAGTCAAAAACTAATATGTGAAAGAGTATACCTGGCTCTTCAAGACCTATGGAACAAATCAAACTTTTGATGGTCCAAATATTGAATCCAAATTCGTGCTCGGTTTTTGGAGAGAAAGAGCCGAGAGGGGAGATGAAAATATGAACTCTGTCCACGGGTAGCGAAGTCCGTCGGCCGGTTTGTAGCCGGAAGCTCGGCGCCGTGATCTGTGGCGCCGAGCTCCCTGCCACGTCAGATCCACGTGAGAAGGCAGTCCAGGACCTCGGCGCCGTGATCCATGGCGCTGAGACGTGAAACCTCGGCGCCATGATGCATGGCGCCGACCCCCTGGGTCCATTTCTGCATTTAAGTTTTCCAGGGGTCCAATTATGAACATTTTTCAAAAAAAGGGCCAAATTGTAAAAAATTGGGGCCATAGTATGCCGACTCCACTGCGTACTTCACCGTTGTGTAGTGTGAAACTGTGAATGATGATGATGATGAGCAGTCCCGGTCCCGGGCTGGCCGAGGTAATTATATCACTGTTGCCAGCTTTTCAACGGACAAAAACGGACGAAGGAGGGACGGCCGCGTCACGCGCCGGGGCCGTCGGGCGTCGGGCGTACGTACGCTTGCCCGGGCGGGCGGGGGCCCCATGCGGCCATGGCCACACCACCACCACCACATGCCCAACAAGCAACAGCCCACGCAGCAAGCAGTACGAGCATCGAGGCCCCAGCAGCAGCCAAGCAAACATGCAGAAAGCATGGGGAGCACGGAGAGGAAGAGGAGCATGGAGCAAGCAGAGCACACGGATCAGGGAGGGCAGGCAGCTGTGCGGTGCCTGTGCGGCTGATCCTGATCGGACCTATACCTGGGCAACGGGCCGGCCCGGCCCGGCCCGGCACGACACCGGGCCGGCCCGGCACGTTGCCTAACGGGCCGAGGGGGCCCGTCGTGCTCTGCGGGCCGTGCCTTACCGGCCTGCGGGCCTGACCTCCGGCCCAGGCACGGGCCCGTGGGCCTTTTTGCGTACCGGGCGGGCCCGTCAGGCCGGGCCAGCCCATAGCCCGTTGAACAATAAGATATCAATAAACACAGATTTAAAAGCATATTTCAAACACATTCATCAATTCATCACTTCATCAGTATAAATAACACATTCAAATACATATGACAGATGTAGAGAATAGATTTAGATATCAAAATGAGTTATTTTATACAATGTTGTTATTTGGCGGGCCGGGCCGTGCCGGCCCGCGGGCCTGAAGTGCGGCCCAAGCACGGCCTGCAGCCCCGTGCCGTGCCAGCCCGGGCCCAATGACCTTCGGGCCGGGCCGGGCTAGGGCCGGGCCAAAATGACGGGCTTCGGGCCGTGCTCACGGGCTCGGGCTGCATGCCCAGGTATAATCGGACCGAGGCCTGTGCGGCTGTGCCTGTGCACCAGCTCCGGCGGGGACAGCTGCCCGTGCCTCTAGCTCGCGCGCCCACCCTGCCTCCGACCTGTTTGCCCGATGCGATGCTATGCTAGGTTGAGTAGCCCGCTCGGCCCGAGTAGGCGTAGGACTAGGAGCGAGGCCGATGGATCCAGGCATTGTTTAGTTCCAAATTTTTTTTAAATAGAAATAGTAGCACTTTCATTTGTATTTGACAAATATTGTCCAATTATGAATTAACTAGGCTCAAAAGATTCATCTCGTCAATTTCGACCAAACTGTGCAATTAGTTTTTATTTTCATTCATATTTAATACTCAATGCATACGTCTAAAGATTCGATGTGACGGGAAATCTGAAAAATTTTGCAAAATTTTTGGGAACTAAACAAGGCCCCAGTAGGCATCGGCGCATCATTCGCCATCACTCTCATCCAAAAAAACCAAAACCTTTTTTTTCAATATTTTCCATCATATACAATTTTACAGCACTACATACAACATTAAATATAAAAAAAAATAACTATTAATTACATAGTTTGCTTTAGAGACAAATCTCTAATTAATTAATAACTAGCAAAACATGCCCGTGTGTTGCAACGGGAGAAAAAAAGCTTTCAAACTTTAATGAGAAGAAACCATGGTAATGACATATTTTCTATTTATAATTTATCTTTTCTATAAAACTTAAAATTTGTAATTTATTTTACATCGGCTATGATATCATAATATAACTCAGTGTTGTCATTAATATGACAATGTCTTATTAAATCTATACCTAATAATAAATTGTGAAAAATTCAGTTTGCCCTATCTGCCTTCTTGTGTTACGCGGAATCCCTGCTTCATCGCTCTTGGAAGAGGAAAAAGAGAATAGAAGCTTTTCTGAGGTTTCCAATGCAAAATCTTTTTATACATTAATAATTATTGACATTACATATCAGAGCACATTGAAAATAAGAAAAATATAGGGACCTAGGTGCAAAGTGTTTGTCCTATTAGTTTATTTTTCTTTTATTCTTTAAATCGGCTAAAAATTGATAAATATGTAGTAATTCATAGAAAAATCTAAAAATTACAAAACAAATTTTATTATCCATACAGTAATAAAAAAATATCAAAAATTTTAGTATATTTTTTGCTGGAGATGCTTGCCTATGCTTTTTAGTGTAAAGTTGAAATTGTAGTTATCTTACTCCAGTTATTATAAAAATTTTATGGTAGCCTATTTAATGTGATGCTTGATTTGTGGTAAACGTTTTAGCACAATTCCTGCATATCTCACTGATTTACTAATTTACCTAGATTTATGCTTGCTAAATAGTTTAAAATCAATTTAAGTATGTAAATATAAAAAAAAGATGCTTCCACTACCTTTGCACGATGTGTTGTTATGTCATTTGAACACTTCATAAGCCCATATGTTCATAATCTACATACATTTAACTGATATATCATATTTCATAGGAATCCTAATCAAAATAAAAAAATAAAGCTAGCAACAAACTTCTCATGTTTTAATATAATACTAAGGTATATTAAGAGGTAATATTAGAGTAAGATAAGGTTTATCTAATTTCTATTTTTATTATTAAACAAATGTTTCCAAGCTATATATTATTGTAAATATTAACTATCTAATCCCATAGATGTCATGGTTATCAATAAAATAAATTATCGACCTTAAATTTTATAAAAAGGATAAATATAAATAGATATGTAATATTATGTCATCAATTTCTATAACCATTTGATGTTTTTCTCCTGTTGCAACGCACGGGCATAAAATAATTTCTTAACAAGAAACCATGTTTCTTAAAAAGATGATCTACACTAAGAGGGTGTTTAGTTCGCCATAGAATCCAAAATGTAAAATGTCAACTACTTTGGAGTGATGAAATGTAGAATGCCAAAATTTTTAGCATCATGTTTAGTTCCATCTAAAATGTAGAATTTATTACCCTCATGAGAGCGGTGGCACGGACCGTGACCGAGCAGATCGAGGATGTGTGTTCCAACCAGAGTTTGTGTTTGCCTTGGTTCGTGGCGCAGACCGTGACCGAGTAGATCCAGGATGCGTGATTTCCTCGGAGCAGTTCGATCGAAAAAGAGGCAGGGTGAAGCAGGGCAACGTGCGATGGTTGCTGGGTAGAGTCTCCGCTGACGGAGGGGCAGAAGAATCAGGAGCGGACTGAAATTTTAGCAATTTATTATTTGGTATAGTCGTATAGATTAAATAATAATTACCAAATACAAATAAAATTACTGCCGTCTCAACAAATTTCAGCGTGGGAACTAAACGAGGCCTTGGAGCCCAGAGGGCAGATCCGATCCAGAGACAAGGCAGGCTGCTCCGTAGAGGCCCTTCAGAGTGTTTACCACCTCTACGAGCTATACTACACCCTAGTGCCTACTACTCCTATACTATACTACCGCTCTACGACTGGGACGGCGCCAGGCACAAGCCGACCTCTCGCTCTCGCTGCCTTTCTGCAATGCGGAGTAATACCGCTCTGCTGCACCTGCTCATCTCCATCTCCCTACTGTACGTCTCCAGTGATACTCAAAAAGAGAGATCACAGCAAAGCATCTGTGACAATCGTGCTCTAAAAGAGATGCATATGTTTAATACTCAACAGTCGTTGATTTGTATGTTCATTCGCCGTTACTAAAATTATCCTCAAAAATTTTATAAAATTTTTCAGATTTCCCGTCACATCAAAACTTTAAACGTATACATAAGTATTAAATATAGATGAAAATAAAAAATAATTGCACAGTTTGGTTGAAATTGACGAGACGAATCTTTTGAGCCTAGTTAGTCTATAATTGGACAATATTTGTCAAATACAAACGAAAGTGCTACTACTCTTATTTTGCAAATTTTTTTGGATTTCATCTTCGAGTGATGTTTATGAACTTTAATTAAAAATGTTCGCATGACTTTATCGACAGAATCTCTAAGCTATTCAACAGTTTTTTGTCACAACAAAGGGTACTCCGTGCTGTTTATCAACCAACTCACCGAGCATGAGTATTGTCACAAATGGAACACGCTATAAAGTTCGCTGTGCTGACCCTCGTCCTCGTGTCCTCAACCTCATCCTTCATCCTTCCTTTCTCCTATGATGAAAACAGTACAGATATTTTCCGACCGTATTCGAAACCGAATTCGTTTAGAGTGGTTCAGATATGTCCGTATTCGAGTCCGAATGTTTAACATCCGATACCGTATCCGTATCCAAATACTTAAATCGTATATTTATGATGTCGATATCCAAAAATATCTTATCCGACATAATTGACATTATTCGTATTCGTATCCAAATCCAAACAGAAATACGAAAATAAATATTATATCCGTCCGTATTCGATCCGTTTTCGTCTCGCCACGCTACTCCTACATGGCTAGTACATCCATATGACCATATTCTATTCCCTACCAGCGTAGGGAGGGAGACGCAGACGCTGCAGTAACAGTAGAGCCAATGTAGACACGCGACATCCCTCCCTGTTTTTTTTTTTTAAAAAAAAGATATATACATTAAACATTCTCCCCTCATTGCTTGTGTGCTCTACCCCTTTGCGAGGACAAGCCGGAGTCTCACAAGGCCTTGTTTAGTTCTAAAAAATTTTGCAAAATTTTTCAGATTCCCCGTCACATCGAATCTTTAGACACATAGATGAAGTACTAAATATAGACAAAAATAAAAACTAATTGCACAGTTTGGTCGGAATTGACGAGACAAATCTTTTGAGCCTAGTTAGTCTATGATTGGACAATATTTGTCAAATACAAACGAAAAAGCTACAGTGTCCATTTTGCAAAATATTTTGGAACTAAACAAGGCCCAAGTCTCTCTATCCTCGAATCCTCCTCAGCACAACGCCAGACCGCCTGCCTGTTATCGTCTGCGGCGCGCCGCCCGGCCGCCGCCACGGCCGGCCGCATCGGGATCCCCAGAGCAGCTCTTTGGCATAGGGGAATGTCCCGGGTCAGCCACCGTCGCTTCTGCAGCACAGCGAAAGCACCGCATTTATTTGCCACCTAGAAGGGGCACACCTCGCGAGAGACCCAGCAGCTACAGGCCAGACACAGCCAGCAGCACTCCAGCAGCAATGGCTGCTGCTGCTGCTGCTCCTCCTATATAGCGGGCGCCGGGGCCGGGGCCGGTGCTCGATCCAGTTCTGACTTCTGACTTCCTTCCTGAGCGACGAGGAGTGGTGTGCTGTCCGTTTCCTGTTCGTGTGGCGATGAGGCCCGCTGGCGGTTGTTGCCGCCGCGGCGGCGGGCTGCTGGTTCTCGGCCTCGCGCTCTCGCTCTCGGCGGCGCTGCTGCTGCGTTGCTGCGCGGGGCAGCAAGCCGAGGACGACGGCTCGGCGGACGCCCCGGCGGCGGCGACGGCCCCCATGGAGGAGAAGGAGCGCCGGGCCCTGTACGCCGCCATTGAGAGCTTCGTCGGCAAGGGGTGGAACGGCTCCGGGCTCTACCCCGACCCCTGCGGCTGGTCTCCCATCCAGGTGCGTCCCTGCTTCCCTGCCTGCGCTTTCCCTTTCGCATCAATCCATGCTGCTGTGCTGCGCTGCGCTGTGCTGTTTGATTTCCTTGGCCCGCGTATGTTCATCATCATGTTCTTCAGATACACGAGAGAAGCTTTTCTCTTTTGTTTGTTTTTTTTTTCGGCTTTGCCAGTCCTCGTCACAGGCCCTTTCTCGGTGCTCCCCTGCTTGCCTGCTTTGAGCTCCAATCCAAAACCGTTTGCGAAAGCAGGATCGAGTCGGTGGTGTCCATAATGAATGATGCAGGACAAGTCACCAACGATCTCTTGTCGAATTTGTGGCTTTCGGCAGCCTCTGTTCTTCACACTCATCCCTGTTCCTCACTGTTGCTTCAAGATTGTGGCACTGTTTTGTTGTGCACATTCAGTTAACTGTTTTGGACGAGACCTCTCTGCTTGATCCCTCTTGTGTCTTAACATCTCAGCCTTTGATATATATAGTAGGAGGAACTTTCCACTCACATGAAAGAATCTCCCATGATTTGAAATGGCATGTTGCCCTCAAGATTTTCTCATACTGTACTACTCTCTGTTTGTTCCTTTTGCTCGCAGACATGTTTTTTTTTTCGCGCGAGAAGGAATCAAGGGATTCATTCGTACTGCTAACTATGATCTACTAACAATTACTGGAATCACACATGGGTATTTACTTTCACGGTACCCTGGGATTTCAATTTGGTTGTTAGGCCTTGTTTAGTTTGCAAAAATTTTCAAGATTCCCCATCACATCAAATCTTGCAGCACATGCATGGAGTATTAAATATAGATGAAAACAAAAACTAATTGCACAGTTTGTCTGTAAATTGCGAAATGAATCTTTTGAACTTAGTTAATCTAGAATTGAATAATGTTTTTCAAATAAAAACGAAAGTACTACGGTTTCCAAAAACCTAAAATTTTGGGAACTGAACAAGGCCTTAGTAAAGTTAAGAAGGGGCCAAATTTGTAGGTGGACCTTTAAGAAATGTCACCATCTTGGATCATCTATGTCTGTTATTACTGCTAGTTGTTACCACTCCGGGTACTGTTCATCTTGTGTTTCCATGTCTGTATTGCAGCGTACTACTACGTGCTAGGCTGTTAGTAAAGTTCAATTGAATTTTCTGTGGATCAACCGGTTGTTTCTTGGATGCCAAAATCCGTGCAGGGGGTGTCATGTGATCTCTTCAATGGCCTGTGGTACCCAACAGTGATAGGCATTGGCCCAGTTCTCGACAACTCGCTGCAGTGCGCCCCTGACGCCAAGTTCAGCCCCCAGCTGTTCGATCTTCGGCGCCTCCGGACGCTGTCCTTCTACAGCTGCTTCCCGGCGAGCAACCCCACGGCGATCCCGACCGCCGGCTGGGAGAAGCTGTCGGGGACGCTGGAGACGCTGGAGTTCCGCACGAACCCGGGCCTCACCGGCGGCATCCCGCCCTCCCTCGGCCGCCTGGCCAGCCTGCAGTCGCTGGTGCTGGTGGAGAACAACCTGACGGGTCCCGTCCCCGCCGAGCTGGGCGCGCTGTCGAGGCTGAGACGGCTGGTGCTGTCCGGGAACGGGCTGTCGGGGCCGATCCCGGCGACACTCGGTAATAACAACGACCGCCACCGCCGCCACGCCCACGATGACGCGCTGTTGATCGTGGACCTGAGCAGGAACTCTCTAACCGGCTCTCTGCCTTCGTCGCTAGGTGGCCTCACGGGGCTCCTGAAGATGGACCTAAGCAACAACCTGTTGCAGGGCAGCATCCCGCCGGAGCTCGCGGGGCTCAAGAGCCTCACGCTGCTGGACCTCCGCAACAACAGCCTCACCGGCGGGCTGCCGCAGTTCGTGCAGGGCATGGCGTCGCTGCAAGACCTGCTGCTGTCGAACAACCCGCAGCTGGGCGGCGCGCTGCCGCAGTCGGGTTGGGAGACGCTGGCGGCGAACCTGGCCACGCTGGACCTGTCCAACGTCGGCCTCGTGGGCGCCATACCGGCGAACATGGCGAAGCTGACGGGGCTCCGGTTCCTGGCGCTGGACCACAACCGCCTGACGGGCGCCGTGCCGGCCGAGCTCGCCCAGCTGCCCAGCATCGGCGCGCTGTACCTGAACGGCAACAACCTGACGGGGCCGTTGGAGTTCTTGGCGGGGTTCTACCAGCGGATGGGCCAGCGGTTCGCGTCGTGGGACAACCCCGGGCTGTGCTACAACATCGCGGCCGTGGACGTGGCGCACGCGCCGTCGGGCGTGGTCGTGTGCAAGGACCTGCAGGAGCCCAGCGTGGCACCGGACGGGGACGGGGAGGTGGAAGGCGGGAGGAAGCCCGAGGCGAGCTCCAGCCTCGTGGCCTCGTCGTCGTCCGGGGGGTCGTCTGCCAGGGTCGGTGGGCTCTGGTACCTGGTGGTGGTTCAGGGAATGGTGGCTGCCGTTCTTGGATTGTTGTCCCGACTACTATAGCAACTTAGCAAGCAAGTAGGAGTAGGTTGAAGAACATGGAGAAACTTGTAGGTAGCACAAACTAGTTTCTGCGTGTTCTCTGATCTTTTGGCACTTTTTTGGCTGGTGGCTTTGCTTCTGCTGTGAACCTATCATCGTCAGATGGGGGTACAAAAGAAGGAAACATGAATCTGGGCGGTGGCTGTGAGACAGGGAAGTGAGTTCTTGTGGACTGAAGGTGTGTAGTGGTAGCTTGTCTCCGGGGCTTTTTTCTGTGAGTGTGTAATTAACAACAGGAAGTGGATATCTATCTATGGCCTTGTCTAGTTCACTAAAAGAAAGGAAGTGTCTAGGTGATATTCAGTTGTTTTAGCTCCTCCTATTAACTGAATTTTTTTCTATGCACTTATATTTTTATCTAGCTACATTTACACTGTTTTGTTATTACATTTACACTAATTTCTTCAATGTGATTTATTGGACAGAATGATGTAATTTGAGGATAACACAAGATCTAGACAAATATATGCCAAATTTTCAAAAGAAAATTACAAATTTTTTCTATGGATTCCAGATACTACCAGAGAAATATATGTCAAAATCTTCATCAAATTATTCACAAATTTACAACTTTACAGATGGAAGAACAAAGAATAGAGAGCAGATAGCAAATCTCGTCTTCGAGCAGCAGAACGGTTGAGCAAGTTCCGGAGATAGCAGGTAGCTTGAGCAGCTAGCGGTAGCGGCAACACGGACAGCAGGTCGACGACGAAGAACCGACACAGGTAGCAACCTGCGATGGCAGACGACTTGATCACCAGCTCGCCGCGGCGGCGACCTGGGTGCGGCGGCCTGGGGCCGGAGTGCGGAGGAAGCATCGAGTGCGGTGCTGTGTACAAAGGATCGGACGGTAGATGGAGGCAAGGGGTTTCATCGGACGGTTGATGGAGGCCCAAGAATCATCCAGTTGAGAAATAGCATATTTCAAAAGAAAAGTGTTTGGGACCTGTTTGCTTCGCTGAAAATTCATGACGGAAAGCACTGTTCACTGATCTGTTATGAGTGAAAAATACTAATGAATTATTGGCAGATTCGGCTCGCAAAATACATATAAACTGTATAATTAATTATTTTTTAATTTATATTTAATTGAGGCTTTGTTTTGATGGCGAAATCCGGGTGCCCCCTTTTGGTTCGTTTGGTTGTTTTGGTGGTAAGGCTTTGTTTAGATTCACCCAAAACATAAAAACTTTTTAAGATTATTTGTCAAATCAAATTTTGCGGCACATATATGAATATTAAATATAGATAAAAAATTGTTAATTGTATAGTTTATCTTTAATTTGCGAGACGAATCTTTTGATCTTAGTTAATCTATGGTTCGACAATAATTATCAAATAAAAAAGTGCTAAATATCCAAAAAAAAACCTCGTTAACTAAACAAAGGCCCTGTTTGGTTCCCCTTGCTAAATTTTAGGTAGCTAAATTTTAGTCATTTTAATAGCTAAAGTTTCAAACACAATAACTAAAAGAAGCTAAAATAGTTTAGTTCCATTAGTTACCCAAGAATAGCTAAAATAATTTTATCTAGCTAAAATTTGGCAAGAGAACTAAACGGGGCCAATGTTTGATAGACGGTTCAGAACTGTTGGCAGGAGTGTTGCTTGGACAAGGTTGTAACCTTCTTGTTATGTCCTTTGGTCCTGAAACTTCTCTAGATGCTTTGTATTTTCCTTATATGCATAATGGAAATAGAGGAGACCTCCAGTTCTAGAAAAATATATAATGCTTTATGTATATATTCAAACATTCAATATGATGAGATGTAAAGTTATTGGATGCTAAACCGAGCCTATATCTATAGCTGAACCGTTACATTTTGCTCTCATGCTGAGTTGTACAATTATGTGTGAATGTGATGCTGGTTCAGACTCTGTTCCCCTCTGTCCATGTGGGACGGGGGTTTGACGGCAAGCTGTGTTGGCTTGGTGCCATGGCCAATGATGTCAAGCCCAAGGTCTATTTTTAAATGAAACTACTATGTGCATATTTATGAGAATTTTTCGAGAAAAGCTAAAAACAAAAAAGAAAAACCCCACTCCCACCGTACCTAAAAAAGGTCGTCCAACCGTGAGCAAACATGCCCACGCCCACACCAACACAACGCAGCACGAGTGGAGCAAAAAAACTGCGTCCGCTGAGTTTCAACCACAACACCTCACAGCTCACGCCTCAATAGGAGTGTCTTTATGTAATAAATACTCCCTCCATAGCCGATTTCATAGACATCCTGGCTAGGACCCGTGATTTCATAAAGATTGACGTCCGCAGGGCACAAAGGCCACTTTGGATGCGAATACCCCTGCATGCGCCAGCCCGTTTGCATGCGCGTCGCTCGCCTTCCATCTTCCATCGCGCGTCTCCTATCATGATGGAAAGCTGCATGCATCACCTCGGTTCGCACCCCACCTGTTTGACGTCGGTTCCGCTCGCCCACGCGTGCTCTTCATTTACTCGTGCGTCGTTCTATCCACCCTCATCTGCGCTCGCCTCCATCGCTGCCCGACACAACGCACTCGGCCCCCAGAACAGCACAGCACGCTCGCCGCACTCTCACTGCATGGTCACTACACGCTCGCCACCACGGATGGTTCGCTCGCCGCAGGAGTTGCCGGACTCCGTCGTGTTCGACAACGTGGAGCCGCTGGACTCCATTGAGGCTGATCTGTACTCCATCCTTGAGGTCCCGGACTCCGTCGCGCTGGACAACATGAAGTCGCCGGACTCCGTCGAGGTCGTGCCAGACTCTGTCGAGGAGGTACCGGAGTCCATCGAGGAGGTGGTGGACTCCATCACGCTAGACAACGTGGAGCCACCGGACTCCGTCGATGAGGTGTCAGACTCTGTCGCGCTGGACAACGTGGAGCCGCTGGACTCCGTCGACGAGGTGCCTGACTCCGTCGAGGAGGTGCAGTGTCCTTGCTACGGCACCTTCCATGGCGGCGTCTTCGGAGAGGCCTGTTTCCAAGCTTGCCACAACGCTCGCAGGTGTGCCCGTTGTGGCCTTTTGCATGTAGACTATGATGTGCCAGTAAAGTTCCTACATGGCATGGACAAGTTTGATTGTGAGTTCTTCATTCCTGAAGTGGAAAAACTTGAGATGCATGGTAACACCATCATTCTGTCCGACGAGGTTGTAAAGAAGTTAGAGGAGCGCCCTAATGTCGACGAAAGCTAGTCGGCAGTCTACCTTGGGGTATACCCACGGTAGTAGTTTATCGGTAGACGGTGCGCAAACTATGAACTCGATGGTGACGCAAGACACGGACAAGCTTTTTATCCAGGTTCGGCCGCCGAGTTGGCGTAATACCTACGTCCTGCGTCTGGTTGTATTGATTTGTGTTGAGAGATAATCTGTCCTAGGGGGGTCCTTTGCCCCTCCTTATATAGTCTGGAGGGCAGGGTTACAGATCTGGAAACTAATCCTAGTCGGTTACAAGTGCCATGGATAATTCGATATCAATTCCTATTCTAACCGACTAGAATCCTGCTTGATCTCCACATCTTGTTTCCTTGCGCGAAACTCTAGGTTGTCGGATCAAGCCTTGAACTCGTCTCGTAATGGGCCAAGCTTCCTGGCCGAAGTCCAGCCGTAAGGGTATAGGGGTTTATACCCCCACAGCTAGTCCCCGAGCACCATGTATTGTGATGTAACACGCCGTCTTGAGCTTCTTCGATCAGTGAGACTTGACGTCTTCAATAAGTGGGAAAGTCACCCAAATAGTTGCAACGGTTCTTTGACCAACTCAAAAGACTATTGATCAACATTGACATCGAAGAAGCGAGTTGTTCGAAGAATGCATGGTGCTCTAAATTAAAAAAGATTTCTTTCCTGGTGAAGTGTGCCCACTTTACTTTTTTGAAAGGTATAAACATAAAAAAAGCAAGCATATTCACCGCAAGGTGAAGTGTGCCCACTTAGTCCCCGAGCCTGGTAGTAGGTGACGTAGGCACGTGGTGCCAGGGTCAAAATAAAAGTCCTCAAAGAAATTCTGTAACTGAGATGCATCGCCAGATGCATCATACCGATGTAGTCCCCGAGCTTGCTGGAAGGCGAAGTATGAGCCTTGTAGCAAGGTCTAAAAAATTGAATTTACCAGTCCGTCTGCAATTGAATAGACCAATCGACCAGTCCCCAAGCACCAAGTGCGCTCCTTAGAATTCTGTGTTGCTGTACTGTACGACCAGTCCCCGAGCATCGAGTGCTCGGTGGTCGGTGCAGTCTTTAAAGCTTCGAGCCGATAGGCTGGACGACCAGTCCCCGAGCGTCGAGTACTCGGTGGTCGGTGCAGTCCTTGAAGTTCTGAGCTGATAGACTGGGCGACCAATCCCCGAGCGTCGAGTGCTCGGTGGTCGGTGCAGTCCTTGAAGTTCCGAGCTGATAGACTGGGCGACCAGTCCCCGAGCGTCGAGTGCTCGGTGGTCGGTGCAGTCCTTGGATTGTTGACTCTCCGGCATATGTGTCTTCTTGTTTTTGAAAAGATCTTTCCAGTTAAAGTTGACGTGACGAGACCTCCTGACAGGGTGTCAGATGGATGCATGAAAAATTGCGCCTGGCAACTGTACAGCCGCCCTTTGCATGGTTTGAGAAAAGGAAACCATCAATTGGTACGAAAATTCCGCCGCATTAATTGTCTATAATCATTTTAAACCGAAACGCCGCATCCGCCGCATGGCCCGCCCACTTCCCGAGATTACGGGAAGTGGGAGAGGTGGAGTTGCGGGTTATAAGAGCCTGACAGTTCCGCCTGTACTGCTTACCCTGCCATTGCCTTCAAGCCTTCCGCTCTCGCCTCCTTCATCCACCTGCATCTTCCTAACTCAAGCCCACTTTCGCACCTCCAATGGCGAAGAGCGACTCCAAGAAGAGGGCCGAACTGATGGCCAAGGAGTGGAAAAAGTCCCGCAGCACCACGAAATCTCTTGGTGACCTCGTCGATATGGGGCTTCTGCACAGCCCGGAGCTCGGCGGCTGGAGGGCACCGGAGGGGGAGAGCTACCCCGACCCCCGCGCCGGTGAGATCGTCGTATTTGAACATTTCATTAAGAGGGGCTTTGGTGTTCCTGTTCATCCTTTTCTTCAAGGTCTTCTTTTGTATTATGAGATCGAGATTTGCAATCTGCACCCGAACTCAATTCTCCTCATTTCCACTTTTATCCACCTGTGCGAGGCCTATGTTGGCATAGAGCCGCACTTCGATCTTTTTCGGTATCTTTTCTGCTTGAGGAAGAAGGGAGCAGTTGGAGGCTCCAAGGTTGCAGGTGGAGTATACCTCAACCTTCGTGATGGAATGAAGAATCGCTACCTGCACTGTCCATGGAACACTTCCTTGACTGAATGGTACAGGAAGTGGTTCTACATCAGGGAGGAACCGGGCAGCTCCACGTTCTGCGACGTGGGATACATTCCTGAGAAGAGGATGAGCTGGACCGACCGCCCGGAGTTTGACGGTCCAGTGGCGGATCTCATGAAGCTGATCGACTGGTCGCGCCTGGACGGGCTTGGCGTGGTCGGCAACTTCATTTGTCGTCGGGTGATGCCCTGCCAGAAGAGGGTGCTCTCGGCGTACGAGTATGCCGGAAGCGTGGACCCGACCAGGATGCGGCCGGAGATCTTGGAGAAAGCGGAGGTACAACAGCTGTTGAACGAGCTGTTTAACTTCGCGGACGGAGGCTTCATCCGTGGCAGTGATCGGGTGCAAGCCTTCAAGTTAGGACGACCAGCACCAAAGGTATGTAGCAGATTATTTTGTTTTAGCATTCGTATATCGTCTGCAGCTGACTCATCTTTGTTGCTTTTGCAGATCGGCGATGTCGACCGGTGCGCAGTGTATGTATCACTGGCACCGGGGATGGAAAATCCTGCGGGAGAAGACCCGCCAGAGGAGGACGCTGCTCGGTGTACTCATTACACCAGCAGTGAGGAGGACCAAGCCCGCCCCATCCCGACCTCCGAGGAGAGGGTAGCGGGGAAGAGGCCATTGCCGGCAGATCCCTTGCCGACACCGGAGCTGCCGGCAGATCTACCGGCGGAGAGCAGCCAAGCACCGAAGCGTCGTCGGCTCGTGCGAATCGTTGATGACGACGACGACGAGGAGGAGGAGGCTTCGCCGTCGTTGGTCCGACGGCCTCGGAGCCGCCCAGATAATGCGCCGGCCGCTACTGATCGAGTGGCCAGCGACCCCCCTGCACCGCAAGTTGTCGAGATGGGGGTGCAGGTGCCGACCGGCCGGGCGAGGAGGAGGTTCACCACGACCCACCGCCGATCAGACCTGTAAGTGTTCGACTTACGTATTTTGGACTCCTCTTTGTTTTTTTTTGAAATTACACTTTTGTTCCTGTAGTGCGGCGTCGGATGTCGACCCCGGCCAGGCTGCCAGCCAGGGGACGGGCGAGCCTGTCCGCGCTGCTGAAGATACGGCTCCCCAGACCACAGAGCAGCCTACAGCTGCAGTCGCGCCTGGGAGCACCGAGGGGCTCCCGACCGCGGCACCGACTACGACAGGCAGCCCGACCAGGGCTGAAGAGGCTCCCTCAGCTGGCTCCACAGAAGAGGAGGGAAGATCCCCGACCGCCCCTCCTGCCGGGGGGAGTGAAGTCCCCACGCCACCCCGAGCAGGACCCTCTTCGGCTGCAGGCTCCCCAGGTCTGGTCCGAGGGCCAGTAATACCTGGGACCACCACCGGGGGTGGCGCAGCGCAGGAGGAGGAAACCCGGGCGGCCTCCGATGACGAGGTGGAAGAGATTGAGGGTCGTCCCCGTGATGGCCGCCAACACGTTTATGTGTGGCGCCAACGCGGGGATCACTTTATCGGGCATGAGGAGCTCGCCGAGACCGAGGAGGCCGCCAGGGTGGAGCGCGCGGCCAAGCGCCTCGTCGACGAAGTCAAGGTAAGCGGCTTCTTGTACTGCTGTACATTGTATGCCTTGCCTTGCATGGTCGTTATATGCTCGCTTTGCAGGGCGTAATGAAAACGGCAAAGTACCGGAAACGGTGCTTTGACCAAATAGAAGGCGTCGTGGCCGAGAACAAGGCCCTTGCCGCAGAGGTAGACCGGCTGCGGTCGGAAGTTGGGGAGAAGGTGGCCGAGATGAGTGCCCAAGAGGAGCGTCGTCTCGACCTCACTCGTCGCTTGGCCGATCAGTACCGGCAGCGAGAAGGTTAGTCACACGCTCCGAGCAGCTTTGCGTACTTGTGTAGTTTGCTTTACTGACCAGTTTATGATTCACGCAGACTTGGAGGAGGAGGTGGCGCGCCTCCGACAAGAAAAGGAGCAGCTCAGCCAACAGCTCGCCGGTGCGCTGGAATCCGGGCGGCGAGCAGGAGAGGAATTGGGTCGAAAGGACCGGGAATTATCTGGTAATGGGTGCTGCTGCTTGTTGCCCCTTTGTTTGTTTGGTATGCCGTAAATAACGCTTTGTTTCGTTTGCAGTGCTCAAGGTGAACGCCAAGAAGCACCTGGATGATCTGATCAAGGACCGGGACTCCTGGAAGGTCAACTGTTGCAGGATCTGGAAAGGAGTGTCCCCGGTCCTAGACCTGATCAGTCCCGAGCTCCCGGAGAGCCAGCCCCACGCGCCGCAGTTGACCCCGGTCGAGAAGGCGCAACGGGCGTGGGACTGGCTCCAGCAGTTCGTGAAGGACGCCGGGGAGTTTGCCGGCGCGCACGTCCTCAGCATGGTGCGCGCCCACTACCCCCTGGTCGACTTGAGCCGGCTGGAGAAGGGGTACCCGAAGGAAGTCGGTCCACTGGAAGCGGACGAGCTTCGGGGTAGTCTGCTGGACTTGTCGTCGACAGTGATCGGCGATATCAATCTGTGCGGAACGGCCACTCCCCCCGACCAGCCGAGTTCAGATAGGTCGGCCAGGGAGTTGTCGGGCGCGTCCGTTGCGGGAGATGGGCGGTCGACGCCTGCGGTCTCGACCAGCCAGGCGCCGGTGGCCCCGACCCCTTCGTCCGGGCAGCAGGGCCAGGCGGGTGATCAGCCCGAGCAGCTAGGCCAGTAGTCTGTAGAAATAGACTAGTGTCTGCCCGTCAGGGTATTTATTGTAAACTTTGTATGTAAAGTTTGTAATAAAGTTTGCTTTTTTGTCATGACTGTTTTTTTGAGCGCTGTAAGAATATCTGAGTGACGTGTCACCGTATTCGTCTTGGTAGTCGTTAAGAGCATCCATTGCAGGAGTTTTGCCGAGTGCTGTGTGTGACAAGGTACAGGCAAAAAATAGAGAATTTCATTATCAACAATTATAAGATACTTACAAAGGAAAGTTATTAAAACTTTATGGATAGAAACGTCGCAGTTTGTCGATGTGCCAAGAGTTAGGCACTCGCGTTCCATCTGGGTATGCCAATCTGTAGGACGTAGGTCGTGTGACCTCGGTCACCACGAAGGGTCCTTCCCAGGGAGTGGATAGCTTGTGCATTCCCTCCTGGCTTGTTTTCCATCGAAGTACCAGATCGCCGACCATGAAGGAACGGTCCTTGACATTCCTGTTGTAGTATCGCCTGACTGCCGCGAGATATTTTGCTGTTCGGAGACAGGAATCTAAACGCTTTTCCTCCATGCAATTGATTTCGAGTTCTCTGGTGTTGTCGGCGGTCGCCTGGTCGAAGTGTTCGATTCTAGGAGATCCGAAGTGTATGTCAGACGGCAGGACCGCCTCTGCACCGTACACCATGAAGTAGGGAGACACCCCTGTGTTTCGACTGATCTGAGTTCGGAGGCCCCAGACCACTGCCGGCAATTCTTTCATCCATCGACCGGGCGCTCTGTCGTTTTCGGTGTACAACCTTTTCTTTAGGGCGTCAACGATCATTCCGTTAGCACGTTCCACTTGACCGTTGGCACGTGGATGTGCCACTGACACGTATTTTATGACTATGCCTCTGTCATCGTAGAAGTCCCAAAAAGTGGTGCCAGTAAACTGAGTGCCCAGGTCGGTGATTATGCTGTTCGGGATGCCGAATCTGTGTATGATTTGATTGAGGAACTCTACAGCCTTCTCGGAGGTTGCCTTGACCAGAGGCATGTATTCAATCCACTTGGAGAACTTGTCGATTAACACGAAAACAAACTTGAAATTGCCCGGGGCTGGTTTAAATGGCCCGATCATGTCAAGCCCCCAGCAAGCAAAGGGCCAAGACGACGGGATGGTTTGAATTTCGTGGGCGGGTACGTGGGTCCTCTTAGCGAAAAACTGACATCCTTCACAATGTCGAACCAGTTTTTCTGCGTCGCCGACCGCGGTTGGCCAATAAAAACCTGCTCCGAAAGCCTTTCCGACCAGCGTTCTGGATGCGGCGTGATTGCCGCAGGATCCAGCATGTATGTCCTCTAAGAGCTTGATACCATCATCTTGGGGTATGCACTTGAGCAGTACTTCGGAGCTTGCGTTTTTCCGCATGAGTTTGCCGTCGACTAGGACGTAGTTCTTTGATCGTCGAATGAGGCGCTCGTTCTCTGTTTTGTCCTGGAGGCCTGTCCCGTCCGATATGTATTTGATGAACGGGGTACGCCAGTCAGGCCCACCGGTTGTCGGAGTGGCGTCGTCTATGAGCATTGCCTCGGTGGGCTGCTTGTCGACCAGGGAGGAGCCTACGCTCGGTTCGTGGATGTCCTGGACGAAAATACCCCGCAGGATCTGGGCCCGAGATGAGCCTAACTTCGACAACGCATCTGCTGCTTGGTTCTTATCCCGGACCACGTGGATGTACTCTATGCCGTAGAAGTTGGTTTCCCATTTGCGAATTTCTTTGTAGTAGAGATCCATCTTCTCGTGGGTTGCGTCCCACTCCTTGTTGAGCTGGTTGATGACCAAAGCGGAGTCGCCATAAATATAGAGGCGCTTGACTCCCAGCTCGACGGCTAGTCTTATGCCATGCAAGCATGCTTCGTATTCGGCGACGTTGTTTGACGCCGGAAAAAGGATCCGAAGGACGTAACGCAGTTTGTCCTTGTTGGGTGATACGAACAGTATCCCAGCGCCGGCACCGTTGATGTTCAAGGACCCGTCAAAGAACATTGACCAGTGGTCTGAGACATCGGGAACGGAAGGCTCGTTGAGATCCGTCCATTCAGCAATGAAATCGACCAGGGCCTGAGACTTGACAGTGGTGCGACTCTGGAACTCCAGGGAAAATGGACATAATTCCATTGCCCATTTCACGATTCTACCATTGGCGTCTTTATCGCGCAGGATGTCCCCGAGAGGGAAACTGGTTGTCACCAGGACTCGATGGCCGTCGAAGTAGTGCTTCAGCTTTCTTGACGTTATTAGAATGGCATATATGAGCTTCTGTATTTGTGGATACCTGGCCTTGGACTCGTTTAAGACTTCACTTATGAAGTAAACCGGTCTCTGGACCTTGTAGGCGTGACCTGGTTCACCTCGCTCGACCACTATTGCCGTGGAGACAACCCTGTCGGTTGCAGCAATGTAAAGGAGTAGGTCTTCATTGGGCTGAGGCGCTGTAAGGACAGGTGGTGAAGTGAGGAAGGTCTTAAGCTGGTTGAATGCGGTGTCGGCTTCTTCTGTCCAAGAAAATTTTTCCGACGCTTTTAACAGTTTGAAGAAAGGGAGGCCTTTTTCTCCTAGCCTTGAGATGAAGCGACTGAGGGCGGCCATACATCCTGTTAGCTTTTGGATATCCTTTACGTTCTTCGGTGGTCGCATGTCGAGTACCGCCTTTACTTTTGAAGGGTATGGTCGTATGCCGTCGCGACTGACAACGTTGCCGAGCAGTAGACCGGAAGGAACGCCAAAAATGCATTTCTTGGGGTTGAGCTTCCACTTGTACCTATTAAGTGCCTTGAAGGTTCGGTCTAAGTTGTCGATTAGGGTGCTCGCGTCCCTTGTTTTTACGACCACATCGTCCACATAGGCCTCGACGAGGTCATCACGAATCTCGTCGTGGAGGCATTGCTGGATGGCCCTTTGATAAGTGGCTCCGGCGTTTTTGAGTCCGAAAGACATGGTCGTGTAGCAGTATGCGCCGAAGGGTGTGATAAAGGATGTTTTGATCTGATCTTCTTCCTTTAGCGAGATCTGGTGATAACCAGAGTAGCAGTCTAGAAAGGAGAGGAGTTCGCATCCGGCTGTTGAGTCGACCACCTCGTCGATGCGAGGGAGACCAAAAGGATCTTTAGGACAGTGTTTGTTGAGATCAGTGTAATCAACGCACATTCTCCATTCATTATTCTTTTTGCGTACAAGAACCGGATTGGCGAGCCAATCGGGGTGATACACTTCTTTTATGAATCCGGCTGCTAGAAGCCGTGTTATTTCTGTCCTAATTGCCTCCTTTTTGTCACGAGCGAACCGTCGCAGTTTTTGCTTGATTGGTCTTGCGGTCTTCGAGACATTTATGGAGTGCTCGATCAGGTTTCGTGGGACACCGGGCATGTCTGCGGGTTTCCATGCGAAAACGCTCACGTTGTCCCTTAGAAACCTGACGAGCCCGTCTTCCTATTTTGGATCCAGGTTGGCCCCGATGAGGGCTGTCTTCTCGGGGTTGCCTTCGACCAGCTGCACTTCTTTGTACTCCTTGGATTTCGAGTTCTTCCTGGCTGTCGCCTGCTCGGGTAATCGGAGCTGGTCGGGAGGCAGCTGTGCGGCTTGGTTTGCTATTTCCGCCATGCGGATTGAGAGGTCAATTGCCTCGGTGTTGAAGCTTTCTTCTTCGCAGGTGTACGCAGTGTAGACGTTGCCTCTGACGGTTAGGACACCCTTCTCCGTGGGCATCTTAAGGACTAGGTATGAGTAGTGCGGGACTGCCATGAACTTTGTCAGCGATGGGCGGCCCAGTATGGCGTGATAGGTCCCGTCGAAATCCGCGACTACGAAGTTGATGAACTCCGTCCGGAAGTGGTCGGGTGTGCCGAATTGGACAGGCAATGTTATCTGTCCGAGAGGCACGGAACTTTGACCTGGCAAAACCCCCCAGAATTGGGCGTCGTAAGGTTTTAGTTGTGCCGGGGATATCTTGAGGGCGGGCAGGCTGTTGCGGAAGAGGATGTCGATGGAGCTTCCCCCGTCCACGAGCACGCGCTCGAATCTGATGCTGTTGATGCAGGGGTCAAGAATCAGGGGGAAACGACCCGGCTCTGGGATAGCGGCCCACTGGTCTTTCCTGCTGAACGAGATCTCCCTGTGGGACCACGTGGGAAATTTTGGGTCTGCGATCAGCCCGTCCGTGCTGTCTATGTTGAGGCAGGCTCTCTTTAACAACTTTCTTTCTCGCTTGGACTCAGTGGAGACCTTGCCCCCGAAAATGGAGTGGACCACGTCAGTGGGGCTGACGTATTGGTGTCGGGGGTCCCTATCTTGGTCCTCATCCTCATCTTCGTGGTCGTGCCCGTCGCGCTTGTTATTTTTCTTGGCGGAGTCGTCTTGGGCGGCCCGCCGTGTATAGATACTTTTGAGGACGCGACACTCTTCCATGGTATGATTGGACTTTGGGTGTAGTTGGCATGGTCCCTTCAACGTTTTGTTGTAGTCTTCTTGGTAGTCCCGTCGTCCATTGGGACGTTTGACCGTATTTACTTCGTGGTCGTAGTCGCGTGGGCGCTTTCCTCTGAAGTCGTCGCGGCTGTCGCGCCGCCGATCCCAACCCTCTCGGTGATCGCGGTTGTCGGAGCGGCGGTGACTTCTGCTGTCGTAGCGACCACGACCGTCATCTCGCCGGGGAGGCTGGTCGGGACCTCTCGCATCGTCTCGGATTAGTTTTTCTGCGTCATCGGCATCGGCGTAATTTTTGGCCGTGGCGAGGAGCTCTGCTACCGTTGTTGGGCGCTTGCGCAACAGCTTGTTCCTCAGCGCTTCGTGGAAACGCAGGCCCTTGATGAAGGCTGAGATGGCCTCGTCATGAGAAATCTTCGGGATTTTGAGGCGCATATCCGAGAATCGTCGGATGTAATCGCGCAGAGGTTCGTTCTTCCTGTCCCTTATCCTTTCAAGGTCATACTTATTTCCAGGCTGCTCGCATGTGGCGATGAAGTTGTCGATGAAAGCCTGGCGTAGCTCTTCCCAAGAGTCGAAGGAGTCCTCGGGCAAGCCGAGAAGCCACTGATGACCAGCCTGGTCGAGGACTACGGGGAAGTAGTTGGCCATGACGTGCTCATCCCCTGCCGCTGATCGGACGGCGATTTCATAGAGGGTGATCCAGTTCTCTGGATTTTCCTTGCCGTCGTATTTTTTAAGTTTTTCGAGCTTGAAATTGCGGGGCCACACGACCTGGCGGAGGTGTGAGGAGAACTGTCTTAGGCCCGGAGGACCGTGCGTTGCATCGTACTCGATGCGGCGCAAGTTTTCGTGGACTGCTCTCTCTGCGGCGCGCCTGTTGATGCGGTCCTGGGCATCTTTGGGAGGGATGTTGTGGCGGAGGTCCCTGTGTTGATCTTCTTCTTGGCCGCGTACGCGGTTCTTCTTGTGGCGGCCATCGGCGTCCCGACCACCATCGTCGCGTCGTGAGTCCCCTCGACGGTTGTCGGGGGAGCGGCTGCGGTGACGCCTGCTGGGTGAGGCCCGGCTACGATTAGTCTGGTCGGAGGCGGCTTCCGTATAAGAGACGTCCTGGACTCTCTTGAGCAGAGTGGCTGTCTGTCCCATTGCGGCGATCAGATGTGCTCGGATGCTGGTCCGGACTCCCTGGCATTCGGGGGTGTCAGGAAGCCGATCCAGGTTAGCCATGGCGACAGCCACGTTGGCGCTTGGCGTTTTGTAGACTGGCTGGTCCCCGACCATGTCAAAGGCATCGTTGAGATTATTTGGTGGCATTTGTTGTTGCTCGTCTGCACGTCGTCGGGCGCGATCGGCGTTACGCTGTTCGCGGAGTTGCCTCTGGTCATCTGTTTCTCCATCAACGACCGGTTCGTCGGCGCTGACATTGAACACAATATCCCCTCGCCGGGGGGGGAATATCGAGAATCGGTCGAAACCCGGAGGGTGTGAAGGAAAATCCAGGTCGTAGTCCTCATCTTCGGTGTTTATAACCTCGGTGGGGACGGAGCCGGTGCTTGAGTTGGTGCTGGAAACCTGGCCGTCCCGTAGTTCTCGGATTGTCACCATGTTGACGTGGTGACGATTGTTCCTTGTCGGCGACCAACCCGCCTTGCTGAAAACGGATTGGGTGTGCTGTGAGTAAACAGAGGCCGAGTTGTTCAGGCCGCAAGGATAGTCTTCCTTCTTGAGCTCGACGGATCGTCCTGAGGGGGTTGAGGTTATCGTCAGAGACGTTCCCAGCCGTTCGTGTGTGGCGACACGAGTTGGCCGGCGGGATTTGAAAAAATCCGCTGGAGCAGCTTGGTCGGGCCGACGCAGAACTCCATCTATTAGTTGGGAAACTTCGAGTAGCTTGGAGTCAGCGCGATCAAGCGCTTGGAGAAGGTCCGAGCAGTCGATCTCCTTTCCCTTGTAGAGTGAGAACGGTGGTCGGGCGCTTGGTGCCGTCATGCGTGTGGTCGGAGACGGCGTGATCTCAGATTGGATCTGGATCTCTTTCGAAACCGTGGTCGCGAAGCCGCCGCTGCACGTCGTCCACGTGATCTGGCCGACGGTGAACGTGAGGCCTTCGGGCACGGTCGCGGAAGCTGGGATCGTGACCATCTTGTTCGCCGGAAAAGTTGCACACACACCCCCTACCTGGCGCGCCACTGTCGACGAAAGCTAGTCGGCAGTCTACCTTGGGGTATACCCACGGTAGTAGTTTATCGGTAGACGGTGCGCAAACTATGAACTCGATGGTGACGCAAGACACGGACAAGCTTTTTATCCAGGTTCGGCCGCCGAGTTGGCGTAATACCTACGTCCTGCGTCTGGTTGTATTGATTTGTGTTGAGAGATAATCTGTCCTAGGGGGGTCCCTTGCCCCTCCTTATATAGTCTGGAGGGCAGGGTTACAGATCTGGAAACTAATCCTAGTCGGTTACAATTGCCATGGATAATTCGATATCAATTCCTATTCTAACCGACTAGAATCCTGCTTGATCTCCACATCTTGATTCCTTGCGCGAAACTCCAGGTTGTCGGATCAAGCCTTGAACTCGTCTCGTAATGGGCCAAGCTTCCTGGCCGAAGTCCAGCCGTAAGGGTATAGGGGTTTATACCCCCACACCTAAGAAGAGGAAGCAAACTAAGATCCATCCCTAGACCAACAAAGAAGACGAAGCAAACAAAGTTTAGTAAGGTACATGCATTTAACCAAAGATACATAGTAGGATCCTTAACTTGCATCTTCCAATTTTCATAAGCTAATTTGCATCTTCTAATTTGCATTAGCTAATTTGCATCTTCTAATTTGCAGGAAGACTACTAATGGCTTCGGCTAGCAACAAAGGTTACACAGGAGATTTGCAATGGCAGCCTATCTTCTCTCCCAAGTTTTTCTTTTTGCATGTGAGGAATCTTGAGCTTGTTGCATCCTTTGACCTTCATGGCTTCTTTCAAAACACTTTGTAGTGTTACAAAAATCATGTTTGCCTTCCATGGAGAGTATTCTATGAATGCCTACAAAATGTGATGAAGAAATCAATCAATTAGTTGTTCAAGAAATTAGATCTTTGAGACAAACTTTGTTGTATTGAAACTTTGGAATGGATGTACATGTTGGACTGCTGGAATTAAATATTTCAATGTCTTTGCATCTTTCTTGTATTGTATTGCTTGAATAGATCGAAAAAACCCCCAAATCTAAAATGTTAAAATCTAGATAATTTGGTGGTTGACATATAAGCCTAATGTCAAACCCATCTTGCTTAGCAACCGCATAAAATTGAGGATCATCCACTTTCAAATGAGAAGGAGCATTGTCTTGTTGTATAAAAATTGGCTTGTTCAAATCTTCTCTTGGCCACTTTGCTCTAATTGCAGGCAACATTTTATTTATCATGAAATCTCTTATTACATCCATTGTGATAGATTGAATTGGCTTCACTACTTCTTCTCCACGAAGACGATTGTCACTACGTCTAATAGCTCGTTCAAAGGTGACAAGTGGGAAACAACCAAATTTTCCATCAAACACACATTCTCCATCTCTAAATCTGGACGAACACAAACACACAAGAACATGATTTTAGGGATGTAGTTTTTGTTCTTGCATGTGCGATGTGGTTCATCTTCCTCGGGTAGCAAGTAGTACCTTACGGACTTTTGAGAAAGATAGAACCACTTCTCATCAATAACACAAAGTCAAAAAAATTCATAAACTTTGGATCATCTAGCAAACCTTGATCAATCATGTCAATGCACCACTTCAACCTAGTCTTCTTGTTTGCATCGGTGAGGTAAGGTTTTATGCTACTAGAGTGGCACCTAAGCAAACACTTTTTCAAATACCTTTGTATCCTAGATTTGCTAATACCAAATCTACTAGACACATCTTCTATAGTCATTCTTTGTTTGAGAGGAATGTTGCGCAACCGTTCCAAATCCAAAGAGGTTGCTTTACAGCCACATCTACCTTTCTTTAGACTAGTAACCTCGACCCAAATATTTTTGAGCAAGTTGGGCTTTACATTGCTTCCATATGCGTTGGACTAACGGAATCTTTACTCCAAATTGAGCACCAACAATTGTTGTGTCTTGCTTGCCTAGTGAGCATGTCAGTATTTTGCTTAGGTGTCATCTTATTTAATACAGATAAAAACTAGCATTAATACCCATTGAGAGTGCCCTTAGTCACTCCAAAATAACTATAGAGGATTAAAGGTTATTTAATCTCTTTTATTTATAGTGCTTAGGTAAAAAATGACTAAATTTAAAAGCTACTAGGTGAACTAAATACCCCCAACCAACCAAGTCTTGAATTAGATGAACCAATAAAGAGAGACTTCAACCGCCGCAAGAAGTGCAGGGAGATAGAAAGGAAGAGCACTTATATTAGTACTCTGTTCACTTGTTTTACAGGTCGTACATTTTCTATGTAGTATTTTTTTCTAATAATAAATTAATGAATGGTACTTTGAGCCATGACTTTTCAGACAAATGAATAGGCTCTACGAGCGCCTCCAAAATAGAGCGTCTTCAATCATCCATGACATGCGTACGCTTATGTTATTATTCTCCAAAAGATTATATAGATAGATGTTAACGTTGTCTGAGGGTATGTTTAGATCTATTTTTTTAGATTTAGACATTATAACACTTTTATTTATATTTAATAATTATTATTTAACTATAAATTAATTAGGGTTAAAAGATTCGTCTTACAAATTACAATAGAAACTATATAACTAATTATTTTTTTATCTATATTTAATGATTCATAAATCTTATAAATTTTTGGAATTCTGAATACTCCCTTCATATCTATAAAGGAGGTCGTTTAGGACAACGATACAGTATACGAAGCCTAACTTTAACTTCTTATTTTTATAAAAAAAAATTATCAAAAAGTAGTATATACGTATTTTTATGAAAATATTTTTAAATTTATAAATCTATTCAAATAATTTTTATATTTTCAAATTTAATAACTTAAAAGTTATTTATAATTTATATTTTAAATATTTAAATTAAACTTTATCTAAAACAACTTACTTTATAAATATGGAGGGAGTACACAACAACACAAGAGTCCCTCAAATCCGTCATGTTACTACTGCGCTGCGCGGCAAAGCCCATGCTGCGCGCCCGGCTGGTGCCACCGCGCCGGAGTACGTAGCACTGCAGTCCAATTCCTATACGAGAGTCGAGAGGACTAGCGCCAGTACTCTAGTACTACTACTGCTGCCACAGCTAGGGATGCAGAGTGCAGGCTGTCCGTCAGGCTCCGGACCCCCCAGCTTTCTGTCTCGAGAACACGCAAAAGCAACGGACAGCAGACACAGAAGATCGCCGGCAGGCGGCAGCAGACATAAGCGGCGCCCGCTCCTCTTCTTCTTTTTGTGTCGCGGCCGAAGGCTAGCGTGCTGCCGTCTGCCAATACCGTCGCTATGGGTTCGGTGCATATATGGACTCAATTTTTGTGGTAGGCCTTGTTTATTTTCCAGAAAATTTTGCAAAATTTTTCACATTCCCCATCACATCGAATCTTTAGACGCATGTATGAAGTATTAAATAAAAACGAAAATAAAAACTAATTGCACAGTTTGGTCGAAATTGACAAGACGAATCTTTTGAGCCTAGTTAGTCCATGATTGAACAATATTTGTCAAATACAAACGAAAATGCTACAGTGTCCATTTCCCAAAAATTTTGGGAACTAAACAAGGCCTTAGGCCATCCTCAATAGGAGTTTCATGACACAGTTTCCAACACATAAATATTTTGGAAACAGTGCATAGGAGTTTCATGGGGATGTAACTCTCTCTACTCCCATGAAACTCTTATCATCTCTCTTTTCATTAATATAGTGCCACATCAGCATATTTAATGTGCATGAAACTCTAATGAAACCCCATTGAGACTAGCCTTAGGCCTTAGTTCACCCTCAAATTCAAACACCTTTTTAAGATTTCTCGTTACATCAAATTTTATGTCACATACATGAAGTACTAAATATAAACAGAAACAAAAATTAATTACACAGTTTGTCTATAATTTACGAGATCAATATGTTGAGTCTAGTTAGTCTATAGTTGAATAATAATTATCAAATATAAACAAAAGTGTTACAGTGTCAAAATCCAAAAACTTTTCACAACTAAACAAGGTCTTATTTTCAATTTTTTTGGCAAAATAGACACTATAATATTTTCGTTTATATTTGATAATATTGTCTAATCATACAAGGCTTAAAAGATTTGTCTCGTAAATTACAAAAAAACTGTATAATTAGTGTTTTTATTTATATTTAATGCTCTATACATATGTCGCAAAATTTAATGTGATAGGGAAGTTGAAAAATTTTATAAATTTTTTAAAAACTAAACAAGGCCTTATCGGGATTCGGTGCAACAGCAGGAAAGTCTCAATCTTAACTGTTTCCATAGTACATGAAGCTGCGCCAATTTTTCGTGGTAGGCCTTGTTTAGGCCATGTTTAAAGTTTTCAAGATTCTCTGTTACATCGAATCTTATGGTATATGCAAGAAGCATTAAATATAGATGAAAATAAAAACTAATCACACAGTTTGGCCGTAAATCGCGAGACGAATCTTTTGAACCTAGTTATTTATTTAACACAAACAAACGAAAGTGCTATAGTACCGAAATCCAAAATTTTTTCACATCTAAACAAGGCCTTAATTCGCAAAAAAAAATCAAAATTCTTCGTCATATCAAATATTTATACGCATACATGAAGCATTAAATATAGATGAAAAATTAAAAACTCAGTTTTTCTGTAATTTATGGGATGAATTTTTTGAGCCTAGTTACTCCGTAATTAGACAATAATTATCACCTACAAACGAAAGTGCTACGGTAGCTAAAACTAAAATTTTTCCGGCCTAAGGTTTCTCCAACAACGATCGAACCAGCATCACACAAGTGTGAGTACAGCTGAGGGTCAGAGCAAAATGTAGCGCTCCAGATGGATAGATAGATAGATATCAACTTTCTGTTGTAACACAAGACCACAGGGCAACACAGGTTAAGGTCTTGTTTACTTCCACTCCAAAATTCAAAATTTTTCAAAATTCACTATCACATTAAATCTTTTGAATCTAGTTAGTCCATAGTTAGACAATAATTATCACAAACAAACAAAAGTGCTAAAGTGTCGAGAATTTTTTTCCTTCACCATCTAAAGATGGCCTAATTACACACAAAAAAAAAAGCCCCTCGGGGAAGAGAAGCTACAATATCCACCACTACACACCTTCAGTCCACAAAGAACTCATTTCCTAGTAGTTACTCCTACTCTACTGCAATCTGGCTCACAGCCACCACCCAGATTCATGTTTACTTCTTTTTTTTCCGCCCCATCTGACGATGAGCATAGCAGAAGCACAGCCACCAGTCAAAAAACTACCAAAAACAACACGCAGAAACTAATTCGTGCTAACCTACCAAGTTTCTCCTTGTTCTTCCATTCCATCGAAGTGTCTCAACCTGTTGCTTGCTATAGTAGTTGGGACAACAATCCAAGAACCGCAGCCGCCATTCCCTGAACCACCACCAGGTACCAGTGCCCACCGACACTGCCAACAAACCCACCGGACGACGACGAGGCCACGAGGCTGGAGCTCGCCTCGGGTTTCCTCCCGCCCTCTTCCTCCCCGTCCCCGTCCCGCGCCACGCTGGGCTCCTGCAGGTCCTTGCACACGACCACGCCCGACGGCGCGTGCGCCGCGTCCACGGCCGCGATGTTGTAGCACAGCCCGGGGTTGTCCCACGACGCGAACCGCCGGCCCATCCGCTGGTAGAACCCCGGCGAGAACTGCAGCGGCCCCGTCAGGTTGTTGCCGTTCAGGTACAGCGCGCCGATGCTGGGCAGCTGGTCGAGCTCGGCCGGCACGGCGCCCGTCAGGCGGTTGTGGTCCAGCGCCAGGAACCGGAGCCCCGTCAGCTTCGCCATCGACGCTGGTATGGCGCCCACGAGGCCGACGTTGGACAGGTCCAGCGTGGCCAGGTTCGCTGCCAGCGTCTCCCAACCCGACTGCGGCAGCGCGCCGCCCAGCTGCGGGTTGTTCGACAGCAGCAGGTCTTGCAGCGACGCCATGCACTGCACGAACTGCGGCAGCCCGCCGGTGAGGCTGTTGTTGCGGAGGTCCAGCAGCGTGAGGCTCTTGAGCCCCGCGAGCTCCGGCGGGATGCTGCCCTGCAACAGGTTGTTGCTCAGGTCCATCTTCAGGAGCCCCGTGAGGCCACCTAGTGACGAAGGCAGAGAGCCGGTTAGAGAGTTCCTGCTCAGGTCCACGATCAATAGCTCGTCATCGTGGGCGTGGCGGTGGCGGCGGTCGTTGTTATTACCGAGTGTCGCCGGGATCGGCCCCGACAGCCCGTTCCCGGACAGCACCAGCCGTCTCAGCCTCGACAGCGCGCCCAGCTCGGCGGGGACGGGCCCCGTCAGGTTGTTCTCCACCAGCACCAGCGACTGCAGGCTGGCCAGGCGGCCGAGGGAGGGCGGGATGCCGCCGGTGAGGCCCGGGTTCGTGCGGAACTCCAGCGTCTCCAGCGTCCCCGACAGCTTCTCCCAGCCGGCGGTCGGGATGGCCGTGGGGTTGCTCGCCGGGAAGCAGCTGTAGAAGGACAGCGTCCGGAGGCGCCGAAGGTCGAACAGCTGCGGGCTGAACTTGGCGTCAGGGGCGCACTGCAGCGAGTTGTCAAGAACTGGGCCAATGCTCATCACCGTTGGGTACCACAGCCCATTGAAGAGATCACATGACACTCCCTGCACGGATTTTGGCATCCAAGAAAGAACCAGTTGGTTAATCCACAGAAATTGAATTGAATTTTAACAGGCAGACAAGCTCGCTGCACTCTGAGTGTCCCTCGCTTGCAGACACGGCAAGTAACACAAGATGAACAGTACGCCGAGTGGTAACTATTGGCAGTAAGACATGTAGATGAGGATGATCTAAGATGGTGACATTTCATAATGGTCCACCTACAAATTCGGTCCTGTCTTAACTTTACTAGTAACAACCAGATGGAGATGGAGTAGAAACATAATAGCAGGAATGAATTCGTTCTCGCGAAAAAAAAACATGACAGCGAGCAAAAGGAACAAGATACTACTAAAATTAGAGAGTAGAGTACTGTATGTGAAAATCTTGAGGGGAACATGCCATTTTCAAGTAAAGGCATCAAGCAGAGGTCTCGTCGAACAGTGAACTGAATGTGCAGTTGCAAGCAACGAAACAGCGCCACAATCTTGAAGCAGCAGTGAGGAACAGGGACGAGTGTGAAGAACAGAGGCTACCGAAAGCCAGAAATTCTGCAAGTGGGACGAGGAAGGTTTTGAACATGGAAAAATTCGACAAGGGACTGTTGGTGACTAGTCCTGCATCCCCAAACAAGCAACCAATGTCGATATGGACGCTACAGACTTGATCCTGCTTTCGCAAACGGTTTTGGATTGGAGCTCAAAGCAGGGGAGCAGGGGAGCACCGAGAAAGGGTCTGTGACGAGGACTGGCAAAGCCGAAAAAACAAACAAAGAGAAAAGCTTCTCTCGTGTATCTGAAGAACATGATGATGAACATACGCGGGCCAGGAAATCAAACAGCACAGCAGCATAGATTGATGCGAAAGGGAAAGCGCAGGCAGGGAGGCAGGGACGCACCTGGATGGGAGACCAGCCGCAGGGGTCGGGGTAGAGCCCTGAGCCGTTCCACCCCTTGCCGACGAAGCTCTCGATGGCGGCGTACAGGGCCCGGCGCTCCTTCTCCTCCATGGGGGCCGTCGCCGCCGCCGCCGCCGCCGCCGGGGCGTCCGCCGAGCCGTCGTCCTCGGCTTGCTGCCCCGCGCAGCCACGCAGCAGCAGCGCCGCCGAGAGCGAGAGCGCGAGGCCGAGAACCAGCAGCCCGCCGCCGCGGCGGCAACAACCGCCAGCGGGCCTCATCGCCACACGAACAGGAAACGGACAGCACACCACTCCTCCTCGGTCGGGAAGGAAGTCAGAAGTCAGAACTGGATCGAGCACCGGCCCCGGCCCCGGCCCCGGCGCCCGCTATATAGGAGCAGCAGCAGCAGCCATTGCTGCTGGAGTGCTGCTGGCTGTGTCTGGCCTGGCGCTGCTGGGTCTCTCGCGAGGTGTGCCCCTTCTAGGTGGCAAATAAATGCGGTGCTTTCGCTGTGCTGCAGAAGCGACGGTGGCTGACCCGGGACATTCCCCTATGCCAAAGAGCTGCTCTGGGGATCCCGAAGCGGCCGGCCGGGGCGGCGGGCGGGCGGCGCGCCGCAGACGACAACAGGCAGGCGGTCTGGCGTCGTGCTGAGGAGGATTCCAGGATAGCGAGACTTGTGAGACTCCGGCTTGTCCTCGCAAAGGGGGTAGAGCACACAAGCAGTGTCGCGTTGGCTCTACTGCTACTGCAACGTCTGCGTCTCCCTCTCTACGCTGGTAGGGAATAGAATAGGGATGTACTAGCCATGTTGGACTAGCGTGGCCTTGTGCAGTGAGGAGGAAGGAAGAAGGATGAGGTTGAGGACACGAGGGTCAGCACAGCGAACTTTATAGCGTGTTCCATTTGTGTCAATACTAATGCTCGGTGAGTTGGTTGATAAACAGCATGGAGTAATATTCACTGATTTGTTGTGACATAAAAAACTGTTGAATAGCTCACAGATTCCGTCGATAAAGTCATACGAACAGTTTTAATTAAAGTTCATAAACATCACTCGAAGATGAAATCAAACATTAGATAATTTTTGTAACGGCGAATGAACATACAAATCAACGACTGTTGAGTATTAAACATATGCATCTCTTTTAGACCACGATTGTCACAGATGCTTTGCTGTGATCTCTCTTTTGGAGTAGTACAGTAGGGAGATGGAGATGAGCAGGTGCAGCAGAGCGGTATTACTCGGCATTGCAGAAAGGCAGCGAGAGCGAGAGGTCGGCTTGTGCCTGGCGCCGTCCCAGTCGTAGAGCGGTAGTATAGTATAGGAGTAGTAGGCACTAGAGTGTAGTATAGCTCGTAGAGGTGGTAAACACTCTGAAGGGCCTCTACGGAGCAGCCTGCCTTGTCTCTGGATCGGATCTGCCCTCTGGGCTCCAAGGCCTCGTCTAGTTCCCACGCTAAAATTTGTTGAGACGGCAGTAATTTTGTTTTTATTGGGTAACTATTGTTTAATTATTAATTAATTAGAGATTTGTCTCTGAAGCAAACTATGTAACTAATAATTATTTTTTTTTATTTATATTTAATGCTGTATGTAGTGCTGTAAAATTGTATATGATGGAAAATATTGAAAAAAAAAAGTTTTGGTTTTTTGGATGAGAGTGATGGCGAATGATGCGCCGATGCCTACTGGATCCATCGGCCTCGCTCCTAGTCCTATGCCTACTCGGGCTACTCCTGCGCCTGGTCCCTGTGGCAGTGTCATGGCCTATAGCATGGGAACCCAACCTAGCATATAGCATCGCATCGGGCAAGCAGGTCGGAGGCCGCCAGCGCCAGGCAGGGTGGGCGCGCGAGCTAGAGGCACGGGGCAGCCGGACCGGCCTCGGTCCGATCAGGATCAGCCGCACAGGCACCGCACAGCTGCCTGCCCTCCCTGATCCGTGTGCTCTGCTTGCTCCATGCTCCTCTTCCTCTCCGTCCTCCCCACGCTTTCCGGCTGCTGCTGGGCCATGGCATGGATGGTCATAGTCGTACTGCTTGCTGCGTGGGCTTGCTTGTTGGGCATGTGGTGGTGTGGCCATGGCCGCATGGGGCCTCCGCCCGCCCGCGCCCGGGCAAGCGTACGTACGCCCGGCGGCGGCCCCGTCGCGTGACGCGGCCGTCCCTCCTTGGTCCGTTAGTCCGTTGAAAAGCTGGCACACTGAGATAATTACATACCTCGGCCCGGCCGGGACCGGGACTGCCCATCATCATCATCATCATCATCATCATTCACACTACACAACGGTGGAGTAGGCAGTGGGAGGAGTCGGCATACTATGGCCAGGCTAATCTTTTCTTTAACCACCATGCATGTGCTATATCCAGCAGCAGCAGCCCTGCAACTGCAACTGCAACTTTCCCAAGCCTGATGAGCGCACGCACAGTTGCTCTCAGTTGCTCGCCTCGCCTCGCCACACCACACCACACCAGCACGTCTGAATCTGAACCGAACCCGAATGCGATCCAAGCTCTCCATGATTAATTACGACGGTACAACTCGTACTGACACGGAGCTGGAACACACTGCGCAGCTCCCGACCCGACTAGACGCTGTGTGTGAGGTGGGAGGACTGGACTGGGACGAATCTGCTGGACAGGGATGCTGCCGTTGTTGCCGGTTGCAGTTGCAGGCAGAGAGACCTGCCCCACCGTACCGTTTGTTGTTGCAGTTACGGGAGAGGGGTTTTTACGGCGCTCAGCCCAGCAGCTTGCGAGTGGTATCTGATTCCCTCTCTCTCTTGTGGATTTGATGTTTTTTTTTTTTTGTGTCTTGAAAGAAAATGATTGACTCTTGATGGGTAGTAGCAGGTAGCAGCAAAAGCAGCATGCTGCTGATGTGCTGAGCTGGGCAGCTGGGCTGGTGGGGCTTGCTGCGCAGCGACAGAAAGACGAAACAAAAGAGAGGGAGGGCGGTGGGCCGGGTGGGGGGAGCCGAGCCGAGCCCAGCCCTCTTTTTGTAGCACTTTCTGCGTGCATATATGACAGTTACAAAGTTCAGAGAAACAAAAAAAAAAAAAAAGATAGGTAAAGCTCTCCTGCTCGACATGGCACCTTTCTTCCTTTTTTCATATTAGGAGTATTTCCCTACTTACTTATCATACAAACCGGATGTTAGTTATTGGTACCGATTCTTCAGAGTTCACAACCCACGTGGTGGCAAATCACGTGCCCGTTTTTTTTCATTTGTGTGACCCACCACACCAGAAGGAGCGAGATTCACCCACCCCCCATGCAGGTTGAAGCGGGCGCAGGGTGTGTTTGTGGTTGATCATGCAATTGCTGCTGTCCTGTCGTTGCCCCTGGTGGTGGTGGTTTCTTCGTTCATGCTTTGCTTCTTCAATTCGTTCTTTGCCTTGCCAGGGATCCATCATCCCTGGATCCATGCGCGTGACACGTGAGGAGGTGGAGAGTAGACGAGCGACGGAGCCCGCAGTCGTGGATGCTCCCGGCATGCCATTCCATTCCATTCCAGTGTACCGTACCACACCACCCCTGCCTGCCTACTGAATCGACGATGAAGAACCTCTGAACGAAGCTCGATGGATCAATCAATGTTGTGTTGTGTGGAACCTGCGCCCGTAGTACGTGCTGCTCGTCTGCAGGCCGGCAGTGTCTGTGTGTGTACTCCGTCCATTTCCGACGCCGTCCTCTCTCAATTCCCAGCAACCGGCACCAACAACAGCACAGCGCAGGGACACGCACAAGCAGTCTCCTTTCGGGGGAGTTTTACACTGCAGTATATGTAGTGTCCTCTGCCTTGAAACGGGGGCAGCAGGTAGCACAAGAACAAGGCGAGACCGCGACGATGTCGTTTCCCTGCTTCCCCTTTCCCTGTCTATCTGAATCCCTAACAGTACAGCATAGTACAGTCACTTGCATGCAGCAGCCTTCCACTCGGCGACAGCGAGCATTGTTTCTGTGGATGGAGTGTGTGGGTAACTGCCTGGTCAGACAAATGATGAATCCCACCACGCAACAACCAACCAACGAACCAACGGTATTCATCAGTAGAGTATCGGTGGAATGGAAGTAGAAGCCGAGAAGGGATAAAGAACATATGGGCCTTGCCGGCTCAACATATGCAGCGACAGGGAAGGGAGGACGACATGGATGAGGAGGCAACGGTAGATGGATGGCGAGAGGAATCGTGTGACCTGTTGTAAAAGATGCAAAGCGACGCCGCCTGCAAATGCGTTAGCTGCTGCGGCCTCAGATCGCATCGCACGGCATCGGATGGGAGGGGAATGGGATGGCCTGGCCCGGCGCTTTTGTTCCGCTAGTGATGGGTTTGGAGGAGCCTCGCATCGCATTGGCATTGGCATTGGCATTGGCATTGGGGGCGGGCAACTAGATGCATGGGGTACCCAGCATTGCATTGCATTGCATTGCACCAGGCAGGCAGGCAGACGGGGACCATGCACATCGCGGCGGGCGCGTTTTTACAGGAGCTTCAGTGCAAGCATGGACGGACGGACGGACGATGGATGCATAGATAGCACAGGCGAAGGCGAGCATAGCTGCTGCATACAGTAGGCCGTAGGGGAGGACGGGTGCATGACATGAGCGCTGCATGTGATTGGAGGCGCAATCATGGGTGGGTGGGGGACCGGATCCTGATCGCTCTCTGCCTGTGGGGGACCTGCCTGATGGATGGATCCATATGCTTGATTCTTGCAAATTGCAATGCATCTGCATGGCAGCCGCCGCCTGGCCCATCTCATCATTCATGCAACACATGAGCAACAGATCGAGCGGAGTCGAGTAGTGGAGGGGTACATGGATGCCGCCGCCGCCGACCGCGTGTGGTTCTTCTTCCCCTCCCCTGCGGCGCGAATCTTCCGGTCCGAACGTTCGGACCGGAGCCTCCGTCCGATGGTTCCCGCCCCTGTTTCCCGCCCCCGTTTCCCGCCCCCGTCCGATTTATGTGGCGCGCTGGTCCTTTCTTCTGTGGGCCTGGACTGTTTCTTTTGTTCTCGCGGGCCTGGACTGTTTTTTGTCTTCTCGTGGGCCTGGACTATTTTCCGCGTTTATTATTTTTGGGCCTACACTTCGTTTGACTGGTGGCTCTATCTTCTCGTTTCCTCTCGACTGTTTCTTCTCGCGTCGGCGCTGGTCCATTATCTGTTGACTGTTTCCTCTCCCGTCGGCGGTGGCGATTTCGCGTTTGCCTCTGACCGGCGTCGGCGGCGTTGGAGGCGGTCAGTTCCCTTTGTTCTCTCTCGGCGCCGGTGACTTCCCTTTGTTCTCTCTCGGCGGCGTTGGTTTAGCATGCCCGTTGCTGTATTTCTCTGGTGCTTGTTGTTCTCTTAGCTGTAAGTCGTTCTGGATCTATGTTTTTTCTTCCTGTTCTTCCTGCGATTGAATCCATTTTTTTCAATCATGTATCTGTTTAGATTTAGTTTTTTCTAGTTGTTTGTTAAAATGTTGTTTTTTTCATATTTGATTTGAAACCCTAACTTATTCTGTTGTACAAGAAAGTTAAGTTCGACCATGACTAACTTGTTTATTATAATGTGTTAATAACATCTTCAACTCCTACCTGCTTAGTTGTTGGGGCATTTCAATTTTTACAAGAGATTAGGAAGTGGCAAATTTATCATATTCACAAATTTGGGACATTTTATTCAACTATAGTTATCCATGAACTAGAAAAGATAACTATTTTTATTCAATACAAATGTTCTGATATCCTAACTTTGAAATTTATAGTTTTAGTATTATTTTGAATGTAAAGTGTAAACTGTTTTAAGTTTATGTTTGTTGCATACACTTAAGTATAGCAGGTGATGTTCTGTTTATTAATAGGTGATGTTCTGTTTATTAGTAGGTGATGTTCCGTTCGTTAGTAGGTGATGTTTTGTTGATTAGCAGTTGATGTTCTGTTTATCAGGTGATGTTATGTTTGTTAGTAGGTGATGATCTGTTGTACAGTGTGATGTTCTCTTAGTAAACATTTAGTGTACTGTTTTGGTTATTATGATGTTCTGGTATCATATTTCTTTTTGTTATTTTAATTAATAATTAAATGATATTCTGTTATGATGTTTATGATTTTCTTTTTAGTAACTAAAAAATGTTTTTGCTTTGTTATTAATGTGTAGTACAATAATGGCTAAGCAAAATCTTGTGAAGATTCGTTGTTCAACAAGTCGGTTGAAGAAACTTTGTGATGATCTTTCAGAAAAACAAAAGTATTTTGTTCGAGCTAATGGATTTGGTCACTTCTTGAACTTATCTGTTTTCACAGTCCCTATTCCTTTACTTGAATGGGTTATGAGGAATTTTCAAGTTGGTGTTAAAGAGTTTCAGTATGGTGATAAACGTATCAGATTTACAAGAGCAATGATTCAGCAAGTATTTGGTTTTATTTGTGGTGATACTCCAGTGAATTTGGATAAAGTTTCTGCAGAGTTGATTGAGGAAGCACGATTAGTTTCTGTTGATTATGTCATTAATGGCCGTAAACCATCAATTGCTGAAGCTGTGAGATTGTGTTTAGCTGAAAACAATGAAGATGCTTTTATGCGTTCTTTTATGGTAGTGGCTCTAGGAACTTTGATCTGTCCGAATACTCAGAACTCTTTTGATTTGAATATTCTTAGCTATCTTATGAGACCTGCAGAAATAAGGAATTATGATTGGGCTACTTTTGCATTTGACTATATTATACAAGAAGTTCTACGCTTTCAAGAAAACATTGCTTCTCATGATGTTCATATACGAAATAACACTCATTGTTATGGCTCATGCTTGCCATTACTTGTGGTAATTTCTTTTTTTTATATTCTTGCTCGTTATTTTTATGTTTTTTTTACCTGATTCTTATGAATTAATTATTTGTTTTTAGGTTGTCTATATGGATTTTTTGGATATGAATACAGAATTTGGCAATGCTCATGTGATATCTTATGCCTTACCCCGTTTCTGCCATGTGAAAACTGAGGATTTTTCTCTAGTTGTTGATGCTGATCATGTTAGATTTCCACTATCTGAGAATAGTGTAGAATTTGGTGTTGTTCCGGTAAGTAATAATTTATTAATCATGAGCTGTTTTTGTCTTTATTATTATCTAAGGTTTTCTCTATCTTTGATTTTGTTTCACTTTTGTAGTTTCGAGATATTTCACACACACCATATCATTTACCTCTTGATAAAATTGCTTCTATAGCCAACTTGATAAAGGCTCATAATCCTATTGACAATGATAATGAGACTGATATTTCAATAAGTTCTGAACGGGAAGAAGCTTCTTCTGGTAATATGAATTCCTATGGAGCTATTCGTTGTCATGCTGCTTTTGATGTAAGCATTTTATTTTACTGTAAAATTCATATAGAGAATAAGCACATTTGTATTATTTGTCTAATTGTTATTTTTTTTGTAAAGGTTCCTAATTGCATTGAACCATTAGTTCGGAAGCATTATGAGCAACTACTCTCTGAGGTCAATTCTTTGGTTGTTGATGGTCAATCTACATCAATTACTGCTGAAGAATGTTTGGGTTCGGTATTTTCAAAATGCTTGGCATCTCTTTCTTCTGATGTATTTTATTTTCGATCATCTTCCAATGCTATTACTTCTACAGAAGAGCAACATACTTGTTCCAAGAGAACGGTACTTTTCATTTTTATGTATATTTTCTTTATAGTTGTCATGTTCTTGTTTGGTTTCATTGATGTTCTGTTAATCTTTCATCGTAGTTCCATGTATCTTTCATAATCTTTAGAATTTGTATTATCTTTCATAAATGAATTATTACTTTGTTAATGATGTTGCCAACTTTTTCTTATTCTAAGTTGAAGTTTTGACATTTCTAGAACATAAGTTCAGTACTTAACATGTTCCTACAAGTTTTAAATATCACAACATCAAGTTTTAAATAATTCATGTTCTATTCTATTATTATTGTATTAAGATTATTGAAATCTGACTTCAGAAATGTTGTTCTTTAATTGTTGTCAGACACATTTGGCAAATAAGGCGCAAGACAAATCTATTGTTCATGAAATGCACACGCATGATTCTAAAGGTTCTGAGAATGGAAAATCTGAATTTCATGAATCTACTTCAAATAGTAAAGGTTTTTCAACTTCTACCATTCTAGCAAATATAATTGAAGTTTTATGTGCTATAGAAAATGCAGTGTGTTATGCTTAGGGTACTCATATGTAGTTGTTCTATAATCTTTTACTCCTTAATTTATTTGTTTTTATATTGTAGATATTCTAAAGCGGAAATGTTCTAATGTCATTTATAAGAGGAAGAAAAAGAAAGCAACTGCAGAAATTCCTGATGATTCTATTGTCATTACAGCAGCTAGTTACATCTCAAGTATATATAATAAATATATTCGAGATGACTTCATGCATGATAAGGATTTTCTTCAATCGTAAGATTCTTTTTATAAGTAATTACTTTCTAATTCTTCTTTCTATCTTTGGTCAATGATTTACTAATTTAAATTTTTTTATAGATCTCCTTTTGTTATTATTTCTGGCTTTCACTCAACATATGAAAACTTTCGTCAGTCGTTAAAGCCTAGAGGACACATCATTGATGACGTGATGGCTCTTTTTGGTGAATCAATTAATATCACTAGGAGCCAATTAGCTGAACCCAGAATTGATAGGGCCAAGATATGTTTCTCCCCTTTCTTAGTTGTAAGTTCTGTTTGCTTATTTATATTTTGTTAATTATGTACCATATATTTTCTAAATATGTGTTTTATATATTAAACTTTACAGCAAAAGCTTGTTCAAAGACCTCAAAAGTTTGAAGTTGAGTGTATTCATAAAGAAATGTTACAGATCAATAACGATTACGACATTGTTGAAGCTGATCTTGTATGTTATATTTTATTCATAGTCATCAAAAGTTTCAAGTTGAGTTGTAAGATTCTTATTATTCTATGAATTAATATTCTTTTCTTTATATTTTTTATGCAGCTTTTTTTCCCAATTTGCGCTCAAGACCATTGGTTCCTTCTCTGCGTTAATTCACTACAAAAAGAGATCAATTTTTTCTCATCTTCCAGTATTCCTTGTGCTAAAGATACAAATTGTTTCATATCTAATTTGGTGAATTCCTTTTTCATCAATTATTTAGTAGAACTCTTATTAATCTTCTATGTTCTAACAGTTTCACATAAAAACTTTTGTACTAATAAATTTTCAGGTTACAAATTTCCAAACAAGTTGCAAAGAATGTAAAATATTTGATAGGGCATTACTTCAGTATGACAAGAAGATCATTGATTGCCCTCAACAGTCTAATAAGTAATGGATTACCTATATTAATTCTGTATATGAGAATGTTTTAAATTAGTATAATATAATTTGATTTTCTGTTCATTTTTTTGTAGTTTCGACTGTGGCCTCTATGTGATGATGTTCATTGAACATTTTGATGGCATCTCTCTCAAGAAATTCAAGCCAGTAAGTTATCAGCTCTACATTTGAATTTAAATTTCTTCTCTTTCAACCATTTTTCATATATTCTGTTGTAAATAAAGAAAATTTAAAAACAAGTTTAAAATTAAATTTTATTATTGTTTTATTTTCTAATGTTTTCTTTTACAATTTAACAGAGTGATGTTGCTGAGTTTCGGAAGGTCGTTTCTTATAAACTGATGAACCATGTAAACAATGAAGGTGTAATTCCAAATATGAAGGCTGAGAAGATGTTTTTAATAGACTGATGTTCCAGAGTTCCCTGGAACCTGGTCTTAGTGTTTTTTGTACCAGAATTGTTGTAATTATTACCACTTCACTGTGATGTTCAAATGTAACATACATGATGTTCAGACGTACTGTGTTTGACATTTTCTGTAACGAGCACTGATGTTCTGACAATTGTGATATTCTCTTTTGAAAATTTGCTCAAGAGAAATGTTGTTTCATATATCTGTGATGTTTCTGCACACGCTTTTGATATATTTTGTAGTTCGACAGACTATAAGACAAATATAATGTTCACGATATTCAAAATACATGTTCTATTGTATATAATTCCAAGTTATAACTTTATATAGTATGTAGAATTTCTTTATAAAATAATATTTTTAATTCTTCCTAATTTTTTATTTGAAGTTGGTACTGTTCTAAAAAATAAAATATATTTTCATTGTTATGCACATTCAAAAAGTAAAATATATTTTCATTGTTATGCTAACACTTTCTTGTGGCCTCAAAAAGTTTTTTCAAAATATCAAAATTATTGTTTTTCAATATATATTTTGCTTTTTTTGTTGACCTAATTTCTTGTATTGATTTTTATCAAAACGGAACTTAGAAATGTCCTATTTTCCTCTGCGGGCCCATTTTTCTACCGGCCCATTTGCTAGCCCATTTGTGCTCTTTCTTCCCCACTCCACCACGACCGTAACGGAGTGGCGGTTCTTTCTTTTTTCTGAGTACTTATCTGTTTCATCTATTACTCTTCATTTCTCAAAAACCACTATGTTGTGTTCCTGAGTGACGGCGGTTCTGGAGTGCGGCGGTGAGCGGTGGTTCTGGACCGCTACCCCTCCGGCGGTTCTCGAGTGGGGCGGTGAGCCGTGGTTCGACGCCTGTTCTGAATCGCCGTCGAAGCATTGGTTTGTGCGCCGCCTTTTCGCCTTTTCTTATCAGTCGTTTTCTCCCCACCATTGATTCGGCGACCGAGCGGTAGTGCACCGGCTCCATTGATTCTCTACCCGTTCTTCTCCAGATCCAGGTCCGAATCGCTGAAGAACGAGGAGGACAACTCTGTAGAGTTGAAGGTGAGCAATGGCGACTTGTATTAATTATTTTCTTTTTTTCTCAATTCCAGTCACGATCTTTATATTGACTAAAATTCAGAATTCTTTATATTGATTTGTATTATTTTGTCCATTCCCTGATTCTTTTAGAATATTGCTCTTATTCATTTTGTTATAGAAAACTATACTCCAGAGTTGTATGTTCCAATGTTGTTTTAGAGTGAAATTTATTATGTAATTTTCAGACTTGGTAACATATTGCAATTGTAAATTTAGAACTTGAGTTCCTTCTAACATATTAGAATAACGTCACTGAAATATATTAATATTTCTTTGTTCTCACAAATCTAATCTAGTGTTCAACTATATTGTACATTATGTCCTCTGTCATATTCTTCAGTATTCTCTTTTTAGTTTAAAGAATGATTTCATGAGTTTTAGTCATACAATATAGATCTGATATGCAGCTACGTTCTGATGGATGTTCTCTGTATTGTTGTCTTTTTTTTTTCTTTTTATTTCCTATGTGCTTTCTTTTCTTTGTTCTATCAATATCAATGTCATGTTCCAGTACTTTATACTTAATGTTCTTTTACACAATCTGTGGTTAAACTTGTAGTGAAAATGGCAAGACAAGATCGTGTCAAGATCCGTTTTTCAACAAAACGATTACAGAATCTTTGTGAAAAACTCAATGAAGATCAAAAGAATTTTGTCAGAGCTCATGGTTTTGAGAATTTCCTGAATTTATCAATTTTCACGGTTCCTATACCTTTGCTAGAATGGATTATGATTCACTTTCAGTGTGGAGTTAAGGAATTCCAGTATAGGGGTAAGACAATCAGGTTCACAAAACAAATGGTTGAACAAGTTATTGGTTTTACTTCTGGTGATATTACAGTTGATCTGAGCAATGTTCCTCCTGACCAAATAGAGGAAGCTAAGGCTTATAAAGTTGACTATGTGATTGGGAACAGTAAACCATCTATTGCTGAGGCTATTAAGTTGTGTCTTGCTGAGCAGAATGAAGAGGCATTCATGCGTTCCTTTATGATTGTTGCTCTTGCAACTATAGTTTGTCCAAATACTCAAAATTCCTTTGATTTGAATCTTTTGAGTTATATTATGAGACCTGAACAGATCAGGCACTATGATTGGGCTTCGTTTTGTTTTGACTACATCATAGAAGAAGTTGATCGTTTCCAACGAAACATATCATCCTCTGAAACTCATATACGCAATGGGACACATTGTTATGGATCTTGCTTGGCTCTGCTTGTGGTAATTATTTTTCATACTTTGTTATAAACTTTTGCCAATATGAATGAAAATAGTACATGATTAGAGCTCTTTTATTTGTTACTAATGCATTTGACTGTTTTTTATCAAATTATTAGGTTGTGTATATGGACTTTCTCGATTTGAATACAGGATTTGCCAATCATCATGTTATATCTTATGATCTACCCAGATTCTGCCATGTCAAAACTGAAGATTTCTTATATATTGTTGATGCTGATCATGTTCGTTATCCAGCATCTGATCATATGAAGTTTGGAATTGTACCAGTATGTTTGCATTCTTTGTATGATTTTTTTTCTTAGTTTGTATTTTTTTCAATTTTCTATATATTAAGGACTTATTCAAGTTATTTGGTTTTTTGTAGTTTCGGCATTTCAATGACACACCATATCATGTAGTTGTGGATGATATTGGTGGTGGAGGCAATTTCAATGATCAAGCAGATGATCCTAGAGATAACTTCAATGAGCAAATACACCATGATATTCAGCTTTCTTCAAATGATGAACTACCAACAAGTTCTTCTCATGGCTCTCCTATTCCTCCTGTTGCTACCCTTGATGTAAGATTTCAATTTATAATAATTCTTTTAAAGTAACAAGATCATAATTGTTTAGTATTTAATTTATCGCTTTTTTACTTTTTTATTCTAGGTTCCTCCATGTATTGAACCTATAGTTCGCAACCATTATGAGCAATTACTCTCTGAAGTAACTTCTGCACTTCTTATTGCTGAATCTTCATCAGTTTCCCTACCAGAAGTTTTGGTTCCAGTCTTTTCTAAATGTTTGACATCACTCTCTTGTGATGTATTCAAATTTGCATCATGTTCTACTGTTACTACAAATATCCCAGAAGAACCCATTTCTACTTGTGCACATGATCAGGTATATTTATTTTTATTCATGTCATTTACAATACATATTGATATGTATGTACACTTGTAATATTTCAAATCTTTTTTTTATTTTTCTATATTATGGTAGGTTGTCCTGTTTAAAAATATAGTTTTCTAACTATCAACATTTTTATATTGAATTATTGCTGTTTTCAAACTTTGTACAGTATGTTCAAATAGTTAAGATATCATCTTCTCTGTTATATTATTTGATATTCTCTTTTATACTATTAAATGTTCTCTTAACACAAACAAAATATTACTTTTGCTAATGTTTGCAGACCATTTTTGAAACAACTGTGCCTGAGAAATCTATTGATTCTACTCAATCTGATCCAAGGCCTCTTCAACCTATAAAGGTGCTCTATTTTCTCTATGCTACATTTTTTTTTATAACTCATGCTTACATGTTTTCAATTATAATATGTATTTCTATTCATATCATTGCCAGAACAATGAGAAAAATAAAGGAGGTTCTAATGTTCAAGAAAACATGGATGATGACTCGCGAAACAAACTGCAAGACTCTGAAAAGAAAGATACTTATTCAAATACTATTCATGATCCATTGCCTAATGTATCTATCAATGTTCCTAGTTCATTGGAAGCTTTAAAGGTATATATTTTAATTTGTTGTTCAACAAATAGTTTTCATAAACGAATATACTCTTTAATTACTATTCAGAATGTTTAATCATGTTCATGTTTCATTTCTTTGTGGTTCTTAGATAATGTTCTAGTATACTAGAACCTGATGTTCTTATACATTGAAGCTCATGTTCTACTGTGTTATTTTTGTTGTTCTTCGATTCCAATATCAACTGCACTCTTGTGTTTTACAGTTGCTACTATAGATTTGAACTTAGTTTTAGTAAATTTATTTTTGTATAACGTTTTCAACAATTATTATTTTGATAAACCTAATTTCACTCTTATTTAATATCCTAGACTGATTTGGAAACCAAAGAAGCTGAGATATCTCAAGATTGCTCTGAATCTCAACAACCTTGTCTTGGTGCTACAATGGTATCTCATCTTCTCATACTCTCACATATGATGTTTTATTTTTTATTTCATTTTTCTTGATATATTTTTCAATGGTCTTGTTTTTTCATTGAAGGGTATTGTGAAAAATTAAATGTTCACCTTTTTAATATCTAATGTTTTTATATTAATATATAATTTTGTACTATAGCCAATTGTTAATTTTAAATGAATCTATTTCTAACTATGTTTTGTTCTATTTCATTCTTAGAACATTGATAATGTGGCATTTAATCTTGGTTCATTTTCTATTGGTGATGCTGGTTCTCAAGTATCACACAATCTTCCTCAAACTTGTCCAAATACTGCTACCATTGTGCTATATTTTATAATTTTTTTATTATGCAAGCATATTTTCTTTTCTAAGTTTTTTACTTTGTTAAATCATATTGTTTGTTTTGCTTAAATGATAATGTTTTCTTCAAAGGTAGACCCTTTTTCATAGAAAAAATATCTTTCAATATTTCTTTTTCTTGATGTCATTTACAGTACATATTGATATGTATGTACACTTCTAATATTTCAAATCTGCAACACATTTTTTTTATTTCTCTATATTATGTTACGTTGTGCTATTAAAAATATAGTTTTTTTTAACTATCAACATTTTTATATTGAATTATTGCTGTTTTCAAACTTTGTACAGTATGTTCAAATAGTTAAGATATGATGTTCTGTGTTATATTATTTGATATTCTCTTTTATAATGTTGTATGTTCTCCTAACACAAACAAAACATTACTTTTGCTAATGTTTGCAGACCATTTTTGAAACAACTGTGGCTGACAAATCTATTGATTCTACTCAATCTGATCCAAGGCCTCTTCAACCTATAAAGGTGCTCTATTTTCTCTATGCTACAGTTTTTTTATAACTCATACTTACATGTTTTCAATTATAATAAGTATGTCTATTCATATCATTGCCAGAACAATGAGAAAAATAAAGGAGATTCTAATGTTCAAGAAAACATGGATGATGACTCACGAAACAAACTGCAAGACTCTAAAAGCAAAGATTCTTATTCAAATACTATTCATGATCCATTGGCTAATGTATCTATGAATGTTCCTAGTTCTTTGGAAGCTTTAAAGGTATATATTATAATTTGTTGTTCAACAAATAGTTTTCCTAAACGAATATACTCTTTCATATCTTTCTGATTCTTAGATAATGTTCTAGTATACTAGAACCTAATGTTCTTATACATTGAATCTCATGTTCTACTGTGTTATTATTGTTGTTCTTTGACTTATTCTTGATATGAAAGAGTATATTTAATCAGTTTCTCTTAGTAGTGGAAAGGTATATACTTTTTTTGTATGCAATTTTTGAGTCATAGGAATCTCTTTCATGACAGCAATTTTGTCATTTTGTTTTGCTCTTATTACTAGAACAATGAAGATGATATAGATGATGTGAATCTTCAAGATTCGACAAAGGAAACTAGTCAATCTGATGACTCTACTTCTACAAAAGACAAAGGTTATTCTACTGGTACTGTACTAGGAAATATTGATGCAGCTTTAGCTGGTATTACAATAGCGATGTCTTTTGCTGAGAATACTCCTGTTAAGTCTGTAGATTCTTTGCATTCTCAAAAGTCTGAGTCTCCAGTATCTGGTAAATATTCCTTGTTTCTACAATTTTTTCAGTGTTGTTTTAAATTTTGATTCCAATGCTACTTTTTCATAATTTTTTGTTTCAGTTTGCAAGTATCCAGTTTGCAAGTTTATACTTGAATTGTCATTTCTACAACGACAATTGAATGTTAATTTTATTCATGTTGTTTTTTCATAATTTATGATCTCTTATCACTAATACCAAGAATTTTATTTTTTCTTATTCTAGTGTCTAAGAAGCGTACTCGATCTAGCATTATTGACAAGAAAAAAAGGAAGAAACGAGCTGCTATAATGTTAGACAATTCAATTACAATAAAAGCAGCTCGCTATGTCTCAACTACTTATAGTAAATACATTCGAAGCAATTTTATGCAAGGCAAGGATATTGCAGAATCGTAAGTAACTTGTTTTCTAAAAATCATTTATTCATATATCTTTCCATTTGTTCTTTCATGTTTTTATTTTATTCTTTGATATGTTTAATTTTTTTGTGCAGAGCTGCTTTTGTTATAATATCTGGTTTCCACTGCACATACGAAGCTCTGAGAAATTCATTGAAGCCTAGAGGTCATATAATTGATGATGTGATGTCTATCTTCGGACAGTCATTTAATATGAGCAGTAAATCATCTAGTGATAGCAGAATCTCTAGGACTAAGATATGTTTTTCTCCATTCTTAGGGGTAAGTTTTCCTTCTTTTTTTAAACATATAACTAATAAAGTTTTGTTTTTTTTTTGTGCTGGCTTATTCATTTTATCTACTAACTTTTCAGAAAAAGTTTCTTGAAACTCCTGAAAACTTTGATCCTCAACGTTTCAAAAGAGAACTTCTGCGAATGAATAAGGATTACGATATTGTGAAAGCTGATCTTGTATGTTAAACTATGGTTGGTACTTGTATTTTTTTTCTATTTTTACTTCTTTTGAAATTGTAATTCCTTCAATTCTTTTTTTTGCAGCTGTTTTTCCCAATATGTGATGATGATCATTGGTTTCTTATTTGTGTTAACTTACTACACAAGGAAATCAACTTTTTTTCATCTACTAATTCTCCAACTACTGATGCTAGAGATACTTTCATTACAAATGTGGTATAATTCTTTTGTTGTCCTTAACTATTATAAATATATTTATATTGTTCTTTCTTTTCCTGTGTCATTGTTCTTAACTATTATTATTATTTTGTGTAAGGTTTCAAATCTGCAAAGAAGTTGTCAGGTAGCTGATATATTTGACAGGCCATTAGTTGACTATTTGAAGAAATTTCCTCAATGTTCTCAACAGTGTAACAAGTAATTTTTTATTAATATCACTTTACTTTGGATTATATAAAGTTTACTATATTATAATTGTTTTTTAATTTTTTCTTTCAGTTATGACTGTGGCCTTTATGTAATGATGTTTATTGAACATTTTGATGGTAGAGTTCTGAAGAAATTTAAGAATGTATGTTTCCCTACCTCTTCTTTTATTCTCTTAGTATTATTTTAAGAAATTAAGAATTTAAGAATCTTGTTATTATCACTGTTGTTATACTTACTCTAATATAGTCTAATAATTCTTTTGTTGATTTTTTTGATAGGCTGATGTTGCTGAGTTCCGCAAGATCATTTCACATAGACTGATCTATCATGAGAGCAATGAAGTTCAAATTAGTCAATTTGATACATAGATTAATCTTCCAATACTATTATCTAGAGGACACAATTGCTGTAATTATTCATACTTTCATCTGTTTTGTGTCTGTTACACAAGACATAGTGAATGTTCCTAATTTAAACGTTCCATGTTATCACGGTCTAGTTACACTTCTTTAGTCCTAAGCATTGATGTTCTGTGCAACCAGTTCTAATGTTCTGAATATACATATTTGATGTTCTGCCAGTTGAGATGTTTTGTCATGAGAAATGCGTTGAGTTTTTTATATATTAAACTACTTCTTAAATCAGCGAAATCATATTTTGTTCTCATATTATGATCAAATTTGTATTCAATATAGATAATATCAACTTTGTTGAATAAGATACGATCAGAAGTCAATATTTAATACGTTTGCAAAATATATGTACCACTTTCGTCCCTTCTTCTAAACATTTTTTTAATATTCTGTTTTCAAGTTTGTAATGTTCTAGTTTGCTAAACGTAATCTTCTAAAGACATAATCTTCCAGACCCAAAAGTTTTACAAAATTAATATCATTTGTATATAAATAAATGTATCTTCAAATTAAATTTTGTGTATAGTTTTTACTAGTATATTATATTTACCTCTTCTTCAATATATTGAAGCACGAATTTTTCATAATTTCATAATTACTAATTCATTGATTGCACCTATGTAACAAGTAATACTCTAATACTAATTAATTTCTGAGAGCATGAAGTTTTCTTTGTTAGAACATTATATAATCTAACATCATAATACCATTGAATAAAATTGTATTTTGACAAAATTACCCCTATGTTCTGTCTTTCTTAGCCATTCATTTTGGCAAAGGTTCTCGGCTCTTTCATATACTCGTATACGGCGAGGGGTGAGAGAAGAACTGTTCGAAGCAACGCGAATGCGGAAGCTCTGTTCGTACTATACGTTCGCTAGAGAACTCTAGACGCGCCCTCTACTGTTTGTCCTGCCGCCACTGCAGGTGATTCTTTCAGTGTTTCCGTTTCTATTCTCCAAGATTTAGGGTTTCTCCGGCGCCTTTTGTCTTTGTTGTTTCTTAGGGGTTCTTCATTTAAATCAGAAAGATTTCTATTCCATGGATCCGCCAGCTCTATTTGTATTTATGGATTTCTATTCATGGATTTCTATTACTGGATCCTTAGATCCATTCTGTTTCAATTCTTATGAACTTCGTCTTCTACAAATTTTGATTTTTCTATAATTTTGTTCCGTTGCTGGTTTTATGAGTCTTATCCTTTGCATGACAGCCGGTGATAATCAAATCTTTTATCTTTCTCATGCAATTTTGATGTCACAATATGTGGACATGGGTAATACTCAATATACCCTGGGTTAGTTATAGCTTTTTTTAGATGTTTATTTTGCCAAATTGTAAATTTTGTACTCCTTTACAGTATTTGATCCCACAAAAGTCATGATCTGAATGTTTTACCAATTCACAAAATAAAAATTGTGATTTCAGAAATACTTATTTAGCTGAGTTTTTTTTGTTTAATTATACAACACTATTAATGGTTTTTTGCCTTTTCTTTGCTATGCACAAAGTATCCTAAATTCTTTCAGCATAATTATTTTTAGTTGCACATGAGGAGCTTAACTTATTGAGGTCTAATTATATTTTTTTTGCTCAATTTATTAGATATGAATATTGCTGGTAATCATGGTGGAATTATAATTCAGAATTATTTCAACTCACATGTACTCAATGATGTTGTTAATTCTCTAAGTAATATTCAGAGACATTATATTGTGAAACATGGATTTGAAAGCTTCTTGAGCATCAATTCTTTTGATGTCCCTCTGGGCCTTGTTCCATGGATTATTCAGCATATACATATTCCCTCTTTTCAATTCCAGCATATGAAGAAAAAAATTCAGATTACTGCTTCTATGGTCAATCATATTTTTGGTTTCCCATCTGGAAAAATGTCTGTTTCCACTACCATTAGTAAAGATTCATCAAGTTCTATCAAGATCCTTAAACAGCAATATATTGCTAATGAAATGACAACAAGGCAAGGACTTATAGATACTCTACTTCATAATGAAGATGAAGTTTCGTTCATTCAACAATTTGTTATGCTCTCAATTGATACTGTCCTATGTCCTGGACTGCAAAATCATCTTAATCTGGACTATCTTTGTTGTGTTGCTGATATATCCAAAATCAAATCCTTCAATTGGAATTCTCATGTGTTACATTACTTGGGATTAGAAATTCTAAAATTTCAGGCATATATTGATTCATATTCTGCTGGATATCCTTCAACTAAAATCAATGTTTGTGGTTGTGTTCCTCTTTTAGCAGTAAGTAACTTTCTTTTTGTTTGAACTATTTTTTCTTTTTTCATATTTTGTTTCATCATCTAATTATTTCCCCCCTTTTTAGATTGTATATATGGATTTCTTAGAGATCAATTTAAGTGATTCAGGTTATGCTCTTTCATATGGACTTCCTAGAGCTTCATATGTTTCAACAGAAGATTTCAGTTTAATTTTGTCTATTGATCGAAATGAAGCATACCAACCACATGAAGTTTATGGATTATCAAAGGTTTTATGCATTTTTTTTTGTATTTTCTCTTTTGTTGTTCTGCTACTATACATTACATGTTCTGTGGTATTGTTTTTGTTGTTCACTTCTCTATTTGTTGAATATCTCATTGGAAAGTTTTGATTCTTTATTTTCAGTTGCTCCCAGTATCATTGACTCCTTACTGCTCAATTACAAATATATCAAGCAAAACAAAGAATGATCTTGTAAGCTCTCATATACTATTACAACCTATTGAAATATAGTTTGTACCTAATTATATTCTTATTAATTCTATATCTTTTCAGGTTACAAAAACTATTGGATATTATTATGTTGCTTTTAAGGCTAGAAAGAACAAGTTTATATCAGATCATTGCATATCTACAATGCTCAGCATAAGTGATGATGTTGAGCACTTATACAGAACATATGTGTCGAACAACCTTGAGAAAAATCCTTTGGATAAATCGTATGCAATCTCTTATTTTTTCTTTAGCAATTGTTTTTTCTATATTCAAATCTTTTATCTTCTTACTGTTTCATTATCTTCAATTTTCTGCAGCTATGTATTTCTTTCAATATTTGGATTCGATTGCGTATACCAGAGGTTTAGGGATTCACTTAGGCCTTCTGGAGAAGTGTATGATGACTTCATGGCAATATTTGTGCAACTGTTTAATTCTTCGTACTTGGATGTTATTGCCTGTCATATGCCTTTGAAAAAAATCATATTACAACCTTTTTTAGTTGTAAGTTGTTTTCTCATTTTTCTTTTAAATGCAAATAATATTGTTGAAATGAAATTCTCAAATGTAATTATTTTGTAGTACAAGTTTCTTGGCATTCTTGAATCAAGATTCACTCCTGATACTGTTGAAGCAGAACTCTATAGAATTCATTCAGATCTTGATTTCTCCAAATGTGACATGGTATGTTCATTCTAATAAAAAAGTTGTTTTTTTACATCTTTTTTGTGTTATAATTTTTGTTTTTCTTAAAACAATTGCAGTTCTTCTTCCCAGCATATATAAATTATGGTTGGTGTGTTCTATGTGTTGATGTATTATCAAAGAGTATTATTCTTTATGATCCATCTGGAGAAAATAAAGTAGATCAAAAGAATTCAATCATCAATGAAATGGTACTCTATGAACTCCTAATGATGTTTATTGTACTATAGTTTACTTTTTCATATTTTATTCTATATTCATTTCTAGGTTGCCAAATTTGAACATCATTGTAAAGCTGCTGATATTCTTGATGCACAATTTACAACTTTCAAGATTTTGCATCCAGAACTGCCAATAGCATCTTCAAGAACGTAAGAAAGCTAACAAATATTTTGTAGTTTAAAAAAATTTACATTATTATTGTTTTCTAACAATTTTATGTCAGTCATGAAACAGGAATTTTTGTAATGCTATTTATGGAGCTTTATGATGGAAAGCAATTGAGGAAGATAGATCATGTACAGTTTCAAACATATTATATTATATTTTTCATGTATTCATATACATTTTCTCATATAACAGATAGAACATATAACTATTTTATTATGTTATGTTTCTTCTTAATCTGCAGACAATTGCATTACAATATAGAAAGTTGCTGGCTTACAGTGCTGTAACATGTCCATTCAATGTTGTTGATTGTTCAAGTTTCCTTATCAAAACAGATAGTGATGGAATTTAGAAGCTTAATTTATATGATCTCGTAAGTAATTTTATTTTGTTTCCTGGATCTCAACTTCGTAAGCTTAATTTGTATATTTGATGTTCTTTTGTTTTGTAAGTAATTTTAACAAATATTTGGCTATTCAATATAATTTCTTTTGACCTTTTGAATGTTTTGTATATTGCCATGTTTCTGCTTTACTAAATATGCTGTATTATTAACTACATAAAGTTCTGTACCTTATTTCTATTTGTTCTATATTTGAAATTTCTATTGTTCTGCTTTACAAAAATTGATGTTCTGATGCTATTAAGCTGTTGTCCATTACCTTTTGAATATTGGATCTTTTACTGAATTTTGCTTTAAATTTTCTGTATTGATTCTCTGATTGTTTATTTGCTATTTCAGAATTTGTCTTCATAAAGATTCAGCAGGAACTATATTCATGATGTCCAGATTTGGCAAGCTTCGTAATGAGAAGACACGTTCAGCTACTATAGCCTAAATTATTCAACTATAGATTTCTAAAAAAATTTCAACAATTGTATGTCTCTTAATAAGAATGATACGTGTAATGATATTTTTCGCTATGTTCCCTATATTTCATCATTTCTAGATTTATAAAATGAGATTTCACTATGTTCCAATCTTAATACTGCGATGTTCTACTCTTAATAACATGATGTTCTGGTACTACATACATGATGTTCTTCATTTCCAAATATTTTTTACATACGAATAAAATTATTTTATTTTCTACGTACAAATAAAATTATTTGTTTTATTTTATTAAATTAATATTTTATTTGTTACAATAAATATTTGAATAAACCATAATAAATGAAATGAGTCGAATTGGGCCCATTTTCTCTAAGGCCCAAAAAAAATATTTTAGGAAAAACATGCATGCCCAAATTGTTTTGTTTCTAAAAAAACTGAGTAACTTTTATTTATTTTCGCGTCAAACTTTCAACCGGCACTCTTGTACTGGCAACTGCTACTTCGATGAGAAACGTGGGTTCCTTTTCGTGTCGTAGTTGGTTATATATATCAGCCAAGCGCCACTTCGCGTATCCCATTTGCCAAGGCTACGGTTGTTGAAGTGACGTTCATATCGATCAGTGGATTTGTCCATTCTTCTCTTTCTTTCTACTTCTTCTGAAAGTTGTAAGTATTCTCCACGTGATTTGCATCTTTGTTTGTCTCATGTTTTTTCTTATATTAGTCATCTTTGATTTGAAAAGTTTTAATTTGGATGAACATCTACATGCTAAAAGTACTACCACGTCCAAGATTAGGTTGCAAATTTGCAATTCACATCAATCTTGCTTTTCTTTTATGTAATTTTTAACCCCAGTTCATGTATGGTTACGTTTATATTCATCAAAGTTTATTTTCTTTTCTTTTCAGTTTGTTTTTTCTGAGTTGCTACCATAATTTCGACGTTCCAGACCATGACAATGTGAACTTTTCTTGATTAAAACAAATCACTTCCAACAAAATTTGTCTTTTTCTTGGTCCTTGTTCGTTCCAATAGTTACAGATTAAAATTTACATAGAGAATTCCTCATTCTGTTATAGTTTTTGCTAAAACATAATATCTTGTTCTTTAATTATCTTTTATACTTAAAAATATCTTATTCTTCAGATTCACATCCAGAACTGTTTCCATTATCTTGGAACCAATTGATTTTGTAAATCACTATTCTACTAGTAAAAAAGTTTTCTTTACTGTAACTTCATGCGATCATTATTATTGATGTATTTTCTTTCTTTACAGAGATCATGGATAACTATGGAAATGCTTGGGACATGACTGTCTTTCGCTATGTTTTCCGTGAACTCCGTGTTCGTCGTGGTCTACAAACAAGAGTTGTTGTCCTTTCAGTGCATTCTAGCTTTTATAGTAGCTGGTATGTTGCTTCTGCAGTTGTTCATCAAGTTCTTGGGCATCGAAATTACCACCTGGCAGAAGATCATCTAGGGCCCTATGTATTTGTTTCTGTTCGTTCAATCGGAGACGTTCAGACTCTGCTTTCGTACCACTACCGCTTCCCTAATGCAGAAATATGGCCCCATCGTATCCGTTTTCTTACCCTACGTGCCAATGATCCAGAGATTGGTGGAGTTGTTGCAATTCCATTCAACTGAAAAGAAGAATCATCATCAGACAAACCTATTAATAAGGTGATGTGATTTTAAAGTACTAGTTGCTTAATTAATGTTCTTTTATCAGTTTTCAATGTTACAACTATACTGTTCTAAATTATAATATTGTTCTTATAAGCACGTTTGATGTTCGACACTATTATTTGTTATGTTCCCCCTCTATTTATCCATGTTCCCAATGTTTTTTTTAATAATTCATACTTTAATTTCTTGAAACTAGAACATTAAACAAAACAATTGAATACTTCATAATAAAAAATTATCTTTCTAAACATATGTTTCGTCCATAACAAATTTCCAGTAAATACCAGTTTTATATGCAACAAAAAAATTTAAAATTATATCTTGAACCACAGTTTTATTCTTCTATGCCATTCACTATTAATCTCATGATAATGAGTTTTTTTAAAAAAAATTCTTCAACTGCTCATCTCAATCTTTATTCTTTTACTCAAAATTGAGCAAATGTATTTGCCATTTCGTTACTATACTTAGTTTTATATTCTCAAATTGATATTTCTTCCTTTTATGACAGAATGATCTTACCATGAGAAGAATGAAGTTGTCATTGCGGAATCGTGGCTCCGATCATTCATTTATCCTGTATTAGATGTTTATGTCCTTGAAGAAGAATGAAGTTCTAAATAGAAATAGTTAGTTATTTAAATATCTTTCTGTTGTCCAGTGTAATTGTGAGCTACTTAACTCGTCCCATCATATGGTTCTATTGTAGAATATCTATGTTCTGACTCAGTATTACTCATGTTCTATATTCGAAGATTTGAATTCTACGAATTGTAATGTTTTGTTTGTGAAAAATGAGTTCTATTTCTATTTATTTTATATTTCTTGTAGTCTTATAATAAATGAAACATTATTTTTTACATACATTCAGCAACAATAATTACTAACATATACTTTTGCGACAACTCCCTGTATCACAATCTCATGTTATGAAATTACAATAGTTTATTCCAATTTCACTCTCGTTGTATATTACAAATAGATACTCAGAACATCATTCTACTCTCTTTAGAACAATGTATTTGACAATATTGCCCTTACGTTATGTTGTTCCGAACCATTCATTTGTCCACACCTCCACTATATTAGTATACTCGTATACGGCGGCAGCTAGGGACGCGGCTGCGCTGCGAGCAGCCACCGGATTCCGGCAACGGTATTCCTTCTACTCCGGCTGCGGCTTTACCTAGAGAAAGGTTAGATTGGCATTTCACGCGGATTCTATGCACTATTTCGTGTTTCTATACCGAAAGATTATATCCATGAATTTAGGGTTTCTTTGTCCGCTATTCCCCTGATTCGTTTTACGGACAACAAATTTATGGTTTGTCACATAAATCTGAAAATTTATACCCATGAATCGCTATTCTTGATCTCTATTTTTTAATTGGCCTTTTTCTCTATTTTTGATTTATCTGTAATGCATAAGAAGCGCCCAGTTCAATCCTATATCCTTTAGATCTCGTTCACTTCTTCTGCAATGATCGTAATAAAGAATTATCACGCGAATCATTACTCAATCTACATAAGTTTTTCTAGACTCAATTATGTATCATAAATTCCATGACCTCAATTATTTATACTTGGACATGAGCAGCTTATCATGTTGATGTCTAATTCAATTTTTTTTGTACAATTTCTTAGATATGGATATGGATATTCATACCAATCATGGTGGAGTCATAATTCAGAATCATTTCTCCTCATATGTACTCAATGATGTTGTTAATTCTCTAAGCAACATTCAGAAACATTATATTGAGAAACATGGATTTGGAAGTTTCTTGAGAATCAACTCTTTTGATGTCCCTCTTGGCCTTGTTCAATGGATAATTCAGCATACACATGTTCCCTCTTTTCAGTTCCAACATATGAAGAAAAAAATTCAGATTACCACATCTATGGTCAATTATATTTTTGGCTTCCCATCTGGAAAAAATTCTGTGTCCACTACCATTAGTGAAGATTCATCAAGTTCAACCAAGATTCTTAAACAGCAATATATTGCTAATGGAATGACAACAAGACAAGGACTTATAGATACTCTACTTCATAATGAAGATGAAGTTTCGTTCATTCAACAATTTGTTATGCTCTCAATTGATACTGTCCTATGTCCTGGACTGCAAAATCATCTTAATCTGGACTATCTTTGTTGTGTTGCTGATATATCCAAAATCAAATCCTTCAATTGGAATTCTCATGTGTTACATTACTTGGGATTAGAAATTCTAAAATTTCACGCATATATTGATTCATTCCATGCTGGATATCCTTCAACTAAATTCAATGTTTGTGGTTGTGTTCCTCTTTTAGCAGTAAGTAACTTACATATTCTGTTTCTTTATCTATTTTGTTTGTACTTTTTTCATATTATATTTCTTCATCTAATTATTTTCCCCTTTTAGATTGTATACATGGATTTCTTAGAAATCAATTTAAGTGATGCTGGTTTTGAACTTTCATATGGAATTCCTAGAGCTTCATATGTTTCAACAGAAGATTTCAGTCTAATTTTGTCTATTGATCGAAATGAAGCATACCAGCCACATGAAGTCTATGGATTATCAAAGGTTTTTATGTACCTCTACTGTCTTTGTGTTGTTCTGCTACTATAGATCACATGTTCTGTGATATTGATTATGTTGTTCAGTCAGCTATTTGTTGAAGTTCTCATTGAAAAGTTTTCATTCTTTATTTCAGTTGCTTCCAGTATCACTGACTCCTTACTACTCAAATACAAATATAACAAGGGAAACAACAAATGACCTTGTAAGTTCTTATATACTATTCCATCCTATTCAAATATAGTTTGTACCTAATTATATTCTTATTAATTCTATATCTTTTCAGGTTACAAAAAGTATTGGATATTATTCCATTGAATTTAAGGCTAGAAAGAACAAGTTTATATCTGATCATTCCTTATCTACAATGCTGAGCATAAGTGATGATGTTGAGCACTTATACACAACATATGTGTCCAACAACCTTGAAAAATACCGTCCACATAAGTCGTACGCAATTGTTTATTTCTCCTTTATCAATTATCTTTTCTACATTCAAATCATATGTATCCTTATTGTTTGTTTTTCTTCAATTTTCTGCAGGTATATATTTGTTTCCATTTTTGGATTCAATTGCGTATACCAGAGGTTTAGGGATTCGCTTAGACCTTCTGGAGAAGTGTATGATGACTTTATGGCAATATTTGCCCAACTGTTTAATTCTTCATACTTGGATGTTATTGCCTGTCATATGACTTTGAAAAAAATCATATTACAACCTTTTTTAGTTGTAAGTTGTTTTGTCATTTTTTTTTCAATTCAAATTTTTTGTTTAAAATAAATTCTAAATTGTACTTTATTTTTTCATAGTACAAGCTTCTTGGTGTTCTACATTCAAGATTCACTCCTGATACTGTTGAAGCAGAGCTCTACAGAATTCATTCAGATCTTGATTTCTCCAACTGTGACATGGTATGTCAATTCTAGAAACAATAACAAAGTTGTTTCTTATATCTTTTTTTTGGTGGTATGATATTTGTTTTTCTTAAACAATTTGCAGTTCTTCTTCCCAGCATGTATGGATTATGGTTGGTGTGTTCTATGTGTTGATGTATTATCGAAGACTATTATTTTTTATGATCCATCTGGAGAATATACAGTAGAGCAAAAGAATTCATTCATCAATGGAATGGTACTCTTTGAACTTCTAATGATGTTTATTGTACTATAGTTTACTTTTTTCGTATTTTATTTTATATTTGTTATTTGATTTTAGGTTGCTAAATTTGAACATCATTGTAAAGCTGCTGATATTCTTGCTACACAATTTTCAACTTTCAACATCATCCATCCAGATCTGCCAATACCAAGTAAAAGGACGTAAGAAAGCTAACAGATATTTTGTACTTCAAAATTTTTTACTTAATCATTGTTTTCTAAAAATTTTATTTCAGTCATGAAACAGGTATTTTCGTAATGCTATTTATGGAGCTTTATGATGGAAAGCGATTGAGGAAGATAGATCATGTAAACTATCATTATATTATATCTTTTTCATATATTCATATACATTTTCTGACATCTAACTTCATGTTTCTTCTTAATATGCAGACTATTGCATTGCAATATAGAAAATTGCTGGCTTACACAGCTATAACATGTCCATTGAACATTGTTGACTGTTCATTTTTCTTTGTCTCAACAGATAGTGATGAAGATTAGAAGCTTAATTTATACAATTTCGTAAGTATTTTGTTTTTTCATTTCCTGCATCTGAATTTACATTTTTTTAAACATCATATTGGTACTTCCATGTTCTTTCTAATAAATTTGATGTTCTTGAAATAAATACATAAAGACAAATTATATAACATTTCCATTGAATGTTCTGTTTTAAATTTAGTATTGTTCCCCTCTACTTATTTCGATGTTCCAGTTTTATTAAGTTGTTGTTCATGTACAACTAAATACATAATTTGATTTCTTAAAATATTTTGTAACTATTTACTCTATACTGTAAATTTTCTTTATTGCTTTCTTGAATGTTTATTTTCTATTTCAGGAATTTGTCTTCAAAAAGATTGAGCAGGAACTATAACAACGATGTCAAGATTTTACAAGCTTCGTACATGAAAAGACATTTTGGCTCTATTATTATAGTCTAAATTATTCAGTTGTGGATGTCTAAATTTTTTCTTAACAATTCTATGTGACTTATTAAGGATGATATATGTAATGTTATCTGGCATTGTTTCCCTATGTTCCTTTAATAACATGAGATTTTACTATGCATCATCATTAATTAATGTGATGTTGCGGTACTAACAGATGTTTTTGTTTTAATGTTTTACTCTAATTAATGTGATATTCTGGTACTACAAATGCAATGTTTTTTGTTCAAATACTTTTTTATTTATAAATAATATGTTTTAAATTTACATTTAACCTTACGCAATAACAAATAAAATTTTCTAGTTTATGATTTTTTCTAATTACAAATCATACTAAAATAAAACTTAATAAATCAAATATATTTAATTGAACTCTTTTTCTTTATTGTCAGGCCCAAAAAAAATGACGAGTACACTACACGCCAAAAATGTTTTGTTCATAACTGAATTATTTGTTTATTTTTAAAATGATATTCTTATACTGGCAATTGCTACTTTGATGAGAAATATTGTCGAAAGATTTCTTACCGTATCCATTTTCTTACTATGGGTACCAATTTTCCAAAGTTTGAGTTGGTGCGATTCCAGTCAACAAAGGATACAATGTTCTAGTAGTATTTACCTGATGTTCTATTTTGTCAATAGTAAAGTTCTACAACTAATTATGTTGTTATAGTTCCAATGTACTATTTTCATTTAAATGTTGAGTATAGAGTTATTTTGATGTTGTAAATTACATTTTGTGTTTTTATACTATTTATTACTATACTGATTGCATCTTACAATTCATCAATATTTTAATTTACCAAATTATAGTATTGTCCTTATAAGCATAATAACACAAAATACCATGTTCCCAATGTATTTTTAATGTTCGCAAACTGTATTTTTAATGTTCCCACTGTATTTATCTATGTTCCTAATAATAGATTGTACAGTTGATAATTTAATTTTGCAAAACCAGTAGAATCATCAAAAAATTTCAAACTGGAAAAGCAGAACAATTGATAATATGTCACTCTATTTCTTCTAAGCATATGTTTTTTTCAAACCAGAAAAGCAGAACAGTTCATACTGAACAAGTATTGTTTGAACCATATGTTTTGTCCACACAAACTCTAAGTAACTACCACAACTATATGCAACAAAATAATTTAAAATTTCAACTTCGGTAACAATGTTTCATTCTTCTATAGCATTCACTACTAGGCCCATACTAATGACTTTTTTAAAAAAAATTCTTCAACTGCTCATAACAATTTGCTCCTGACACTTCTTTGTTACAGTCTTCTTTTTCTTCGTTGTTGCAGTCTTCTTTTTCTTCTCAGCTGGTCTTAATAATCTTTGTCCCTTCCTCACACTTGTAGTTGCTTGAACAACTGGATCCTTGTACACTGAAGTGCTGCCCGCTGACTCCAGTTGCTGTTCTGCAGCGAATTCATTCTCAATCTTTTCTACCAGCTTCTCTAACTCATCCATATATTTCTGACTTTTCCTAAAATCTTTACTCATACTTTCACAGATGCTGGCACTTCTTGTCATCATTATAGCAAATAACATTGCCTCCTGGCCATTTTGATTTCCTTTTGAATCAACCGTCATCATCTTTTGTTTTTTCATTGCCTCTTCAAAATAAGAACTTCTCCATCTTTCTTTAATATAATTTTCAGGAATTTCATGGATTCCAAGTTGTGTAAATAGTCTAAGAACATGGCTACAAAGAATACCATCCCTTTTGTATTTAGCACAGATGCATTCAAACATGTTCTCCTCACGTTTCACCTGAACAACAAATGTATCTCTATCGAATTCCTGTCCTGTATATTTCATTAACTTCACAACTTTATAGCTTTTATCTTTCTCAATTTCCTCAACAGTATAGGCATCTGAAAATTGCAACTGTTCCAGAAATTTCAAATAAATATTTCTTGTGTAAATGTTTGCTGCATGTTTTTCAATTGGCTTCATTGTTTGCAACTTTGGCTTCTGAACAGTAGTTTCATACCTATCCTTATCTTTATGAACTTTTTGCTCCTCTTCAAACAGCTCATATTGTTCCAGAAATTTTTCTATACTGTCTTTTGGATGCACATAGTCTTTAAAATTTGAATTTGTACTCTCGCTTCTACCTGTAGACTTTGTGAATGGGCAAAAGAATGTTTTAAGAAACACTGGTACCCACATATTCCTTGACTCATACATAGATTTCAAATGCTTGTTTCCTTGTATTTCATGCTTCTCTAGCATTTCCTGCCAACCAGTTTCGAATTCTTCCTCAGTGAATGAGTCATAGATTAGATATTCCAAGTCTTTTGCGAAACCTTCTCTTTTGTTTATAAGTGTGCCAAGATGCTCTCGAGCATTTCTTGTTATGTGCCAAAAACAATTCCTATGCACCACCTCTGGAATAAGTTCTCGAATTGCTTTCTTCATTGCTGCATCCTGATCTGTCATTATGATATCAGGTTTTTTCCCTCCCATTACTTCAAAGAATGTGGTCAACAACCATTTAAATGTTTCTGCTTTCTGATCTTCAAGTAATGCCCAGCCAAAAACTATTGTCCTCCCATGTCCATTCACTCCAACTATGGGTGCAAATGGCATGTTATACTTGTTAGTGCTGTAAGTTGTGTCAAATGATACATATTCGCCGTACAATGAGTAGTTCAGCCTTGCCTTCACATCTGTCCAAAATATACTCTTAACTACATTATTCTCATCAACATTCATTGTATAGAAAAAACCAGGTTGTCTGATCTGTATTTTCTTCACATACTCTATTGTTCTGTCCATGTCAGTGTTCTTCATAATCTTTCTTCTGTCTTGCTGCTTCAAATTGTTGATGTCATCTTTTAAGAAATGCATACACTTCAGACTACCACTCATTTTCCGAAATATAGCCATAATTTTCCTTGGCTTTATCCTGCTTTCTTGCAATGTCCTTGACAACTGCTTCTCTATATCTGTCATATATCTGTGTTTGAGGAAAAACTTTGTCAAAGATGGACTGCACACCATTGGATGATTGTGTTTGAGGTCAACACCAGTGATCTCCCAACTGCCTTGGTGAAGTTTTATCATAACTCTCATTGGACAATCTGTACGATCTACTAACAGCCTTTTCCTCTTGTTTTGTCCTGCAACAACATTTTTTTGTTTTGGCTTTCTTGATCTATTGCACTGCAACATGATCTTCTTATTCATGTAATTGCTACCTTTGATAACTGAGAATCCAACTAGTTGTCCATAAACATTGACAAATTTTTGAGCTTCCTTTACTGAAGCAAATAACATTCCAATTTCAGGTGCCTTTGCTTGATTTAATTCTTCAGCACTAGGGAAAAAGTATTCTTCATCTTCTGGAACTACATCTTTGTCTGCAAATATTTCTTCATCTTCTGATACAATTTCTTCTTCTGTATCAAGTAATGCTTCCTCTTCAAGCCTTTCAATTATTGCCTGAAACAAAGTTTGAAAACCACCAATTTTAAAAGTAGAAAATGTTTCACCCGCTCTATAGAAAAGATTAAAGTAGAACATCATATTGTATTTAAAGGAACATTATATAACGTTACGTTGAACATCAAATAAACTTATAGAACTTGGAAAACATAATACCTATTCAAATACTATTTTTCAGACAATACGCCTTCTTAGAAAATCAATATTTTAAAAACATCGAAATGTTATACATGAGAATCACACAAAAGATCAAGTCAATTTTTTTTCAAATTTGCATATATATTACATTTATAATTGTCATAGTTCATTAATTTAATTTAATTTAATTTGCATATATACATTCAACTTATATTTCAATTAATTTACATCTGAGAATTAATTTGTAAGTTTCCAATCTTCAAATCTCACTATTGAGATATAAACAAAATATTTAACGTTCAGGACATATATATACAAATAACATTCATTAATGACAAATACAACAATGACTATGTCCTGAGTGAACATCATATGGAAATATTATATATTATATTGTACCTTTAATTTGTCACTTTGAGAGAAACTCTGTGGTCCTCTATATGACATAATTTGTGTATCCTGAAAATATTTTCAAATTTTTCAATACAAAAGTTATCATATTATAAAATCTTTATAAAAGCTTATAAATGATAATATAGACAACACCTGAATTTCATTTGATTCTGCATCATGTATGAGCATTGCATTACTTGTATTTGAGGTTTCACTTCTTTTGTCAGACAACACCTGAAAACAAATTACATTTGTATATATGTTTCATAAATTTTTCTAAATAGTTAAAAATTAGAATATCAGAAAATGTTACTCTTAACAATATATACCTTCTGAATGTTTGATATCACCTGAAAACCTCTCTCCAAACTTGAGCTTGTTCTGGAATTTTCACAGATCCTTCCTGCTGAACTGATTTCTTCTTCAAATGATCTTTCTTTCCTTACATCAACTGAAGTTGTGTGATTCTATTTACAATAGAAATTTAATCAAACTTTTTGAATACATTCATTTAAATGAATCATAAAAAGAAATAATTATCAACAATATCAAATTCTACTAACCTCCAAACTTTTGTTAATGGATTCTTGTTTTTCCATGTTCTCATCACCTATTGGTTCAAATTCACTTCCAGCTGAAGTCAATACATCTTTTGATCCTTGTTGCACTATATATTTCCCCATGTTGAGTTTAATTATCCCACTCTGCATATTCTTATAAAGAAATTATTATTAGTGAATATGATGTGAATTCAAATTATTATAGTAAATTCCAATTGAAATTATTCAATATGAATTGTATCGAAACTAATCTCAAATAATTAAGCTTTTCATGTAAGAATTTCATAAGAGAACACCTTCATACTTTGTATAGAACATCAAAAATTGTTACAGTGAACATCGTAACAAGTTTCACAGAACATTATGACAAATTAAACACTCAAATGAATAATATTCAACAATAAGAGTCAGAACAAAAATCTATATACATTATAATATTTCAACCAAAATTATAAATAAATTCATTTAGATAAATATTTAACAGAAAACAATTGAATCAATATAATTTTTAATCTAACCTCAAATCCTTTGTGAGCCCATTCTTTTTCTTGTATCTTTTCAGCAGGTAGTACTTCAGATTCTCTAGCAGACGATTTGTTTCCTTGTATCGAACCTTGTCCTACTATATTCTTTCCGATAGTCAATTTAATGATTCCTGTCTGTAGATTATAAGAAAGGCTTACAAGGTTTTCAATATGTACTTGATTAAAGTAATTTGGATAAATTTTTTAAAAAAATCAAACTCTGTACCTTGTTTCGAAGAGATGGAGCGAAGGATATAGGTTGAGGATCGGGTGAATAAACTGCTACAAGTTTTGGATCCGCTGGTCGAAAACCTTGCCGCCCCGGATCCGTCGCCATTGTTGAGGATCCCAAGCAATGCGTCGAGGGATAGATAAGTTTACTCTCAGAAGAAGTAAAAAGAAGGGAAGGGCAAAAATTTTGCCTAGACTCCGAATCGTTATGTTTTCCAGAACCTTCACTTGCGCTAGGGGTAAGAAAAGCAAGGGGTATAAGTGGAATTTCGCATATTAGGTAAGACCTTTATCCTTTCGTCCAGAAGGTTTGTCTCGTCTACGGGCATTTCAATCTCCAATTTCCAGAGTCATGTGGACAAGGAAATGGCTAGCTTAAGGATTCTCCTTGCTTAAGGGCGAAATCGATTCAATGTAAGTTCATGATTCCTTCATTCCTTCTATCATCTGTACATACCTCATCTCGTTCCTGTCGTCGATCCCAATTACATCTCTACAATAAAACAAGCGCCGTAACAATCCGTCAGGATTTTAGCACTTGACAAACTCAGCAAACAACTAAACTCTATATCTTCTTACTGGTGTTAATTTCTGTTTGCTACTGGATTCGTCTGTGGATTCGTCTGTGTTAATTTCTTACTTGTTTTTCTGACTGGTGTTAATTTTTCTCTAGTTGATGTTGTTATGGTTCATCTGTTTTAGGGTTTTCTCTAATTTCTCTATGAGTAACCTTATCGATACATGTTGACTAGACTTACTTGTAGGTTTATCTCAATTTGCTTTATTCTATTGAATTAAATAATGTGACTAAATTTGAATCTTAACAAATATATAAACACTCAATCTGGCAAATAAAGTTATGTTTATTTGTAATGTTCTGATGTGAATAATTTCATGTTCATTTTAACCATATGCCATGTTCTATTGTTCATAATTATATGATTAGTGTAACCTTGTCTCATGTTGATTGTTATGTTTATTATATTCAGATGAAAGAAAAATCAAAGATAAATCAATCAGACAAGGAAGAAAATTGTCAAATCATATCTGAAGTAAGCTTTGTTTATCTATTTCACTATCTTTTTGTCGAATAGTAAGTAAATGTACTCCTGCTTTTTATAACATTATCTTCTGATGATCTTCTATTACTTCATATTGCCTTATGACATAATATGAAATATTAATTGCATAATCATGGTCTGACTCATTTTTTTTAGTAGAAGCTTGACATATCTATAATCAGCCAAGTAAGGTTATATTCATTTGTAATGTTTTGTTGTGCATAATTTCATGTTCATTTTAACAATATTTCATGTTCTATTGTGTACATAATTAAATATCACTGTAAGCTTTGTCTCATGTTCTTACTATGTTGCCTTGATGTCATAAGACAAATGGATTCTCATTTATGATAGAGCGCCAAAAAACCCATTAATGTTACAAGATTTATCTAAGGATTAATACATAATGTGTTCAACTATATTTATTCTGACTGTATTTTTTGTGAAACAAATTATAGATGTTGCAAATTGAAGATCAGAAAAAATATCACTTATTATCTACATCAAATCCTGCTCCAAAATTGAAGAAACAAAAGGTAAGTATTTCTTTTTGCTTCAAATGATTATTTATATAATTATGTGATGTTAATTTTTTAATTTGTTTAAAATGTTTTGCTTCTAGGTTTCCCATCATCTTAGTGATATTCTTAAGTTTGCTAATGTGCTGTCAAATCTATCTACTCATCAGAAAGATCTTATTGAGAAAATTGGATTCAGTTCATTACTTGGTTTGCAATGCTTAGAAGTTCCAAATGATCTGTATCATTGGCTGTTGGAATACTTTGACCCCACTAAAAGTACATTGATTTTACCAAATGGATTCTCATATACATTCAATGACAAATGTGTTCACAAGATACTTGGAATTCCAATTGGTCCCAGAAGAGTAGATGGAAAAGGAACTGTTGAATCATGTTATTTTTTCAAGAATCAGATAAATTCTATTCAACATACACCTTCAGTTGAAGAACTTTGTACTTTGATCAAACCTGATCTTCATGGAGATGAGTTCGTCAGAATTTTCATGCTATTAGCTCTCTCTGCATTTCTGTGCCCAAATACAAGGTTTGTTTGCAGTACTCGATATTATGCTGAACTAGTTGATGTGAAATCTATTTCTGAGTTCAATTGGTGCTCCTTCGTACTTGAATGGTTCCTTTCTTACACTTCAAAGTACAAGAAGAGGAAACTCAGAAAACCTGGAAGTCCATATGGTGGATGCTGTCATATCTTAGTGGTAATGTGCAAAATCTAATTAGTTGCATTGAAGTTTTATATATGTATTAATTTATTCTAGAATTACATTTAAATTGAGTCTACAATTCATTATATTTTACAGATTGCATACCTTGAGTTCTTGACTACTTCAGAATTCAATTTAGGACTGCATTGTCCAAGAATTCATGTATGGTCATCTACAATTGTAAAAGCAATGGCCCTTCTTGATTCTTGTGAAAATGATCACAAAACGTTTGGTAGATTACAGGTACTACTCAACTTCAAAAAACATTGACCCTTCTTGAAGAGAATGATGTTCTAATATAAATAGACTACATGTCCTGATTTGTATTCCCTCAAAATTTATTCTATTCTAATATTTCATCCATATATATGCTAATCAAAGGAATATATTTACTCTTTACAGCTGAAACATTTATGCTGTACTCCCTTCAATGATTGCTACTCAAATGAAAGTTCAGCATGTTCTTTGATGAACTTCATTAATTCTATTACAAAAGATTCTACATCTCTCAATACAAGAAACAATGTAAGTACTGAAACTTTTCTTATCTATTTGGTCTTGTGGACATACTATTTTTTTTACAAAATCTGATACTTATCATTGTAACTTTCAGTCTGTAGAACAATTTTCTGAACTTCTACAAAAGCTAAGTGATTCAGTTCCACAAACATCATTTGAAGGCTTATGTACATCTATTGAAAAGGCTATTCAGTCTTTATGCCATCAACTAACATGCAGACAAAAAAAAGGCTTGTTATTTAGAAGATACTGATTCAGATGATGAATATATTTCCAAAAGCATTCTTGAGCGCTCATCATGTGATAGAAGTTCACCTACTTTCTTACCATCTCATGAGGAAATTTCATACTTCTTGAATAATTTCCATGTAATGCCTCATCCTACAAATCTGGATTCAACATATCTATCAGCTTTGTTTCATATTTCTTCTAAAGGATTCAATGATATATACAACCTTGATACATTGGAACTTTCAGAAGATTATATATATCAAAATCTTTCAAATGATCCAATTCTAAGCTTTGAGGAGTTGTTATGGAAAGAAATTGAAACCTCAAAACCAAAGATTGATATTCCAGATTCTTCCGTTGTAGACATTATCAAGTTGATTGATAATGATCTTCATCCTCTTAATTCACAAGGTATGAAAACTAATTATAAAATTTTTGCAGTAATTATTTATTCTTAACTGTTTTTGTATTTTTCCTATCTTTGACTAATTATAATATTGTTCTTATAAAACAAACATGTTGTTCTACTTTAAAAATTGTAATGTTCGTTGTACTATTTTGTTCATGTTCTTGATCAGTTTTTTTACTAGATTTAACTGCAATGTTATATTATTTTCACACCAATCTTTTGTTTAGTTTCGTATACAGTTTTCTTATTATGGTTCTTATAATTTGTAGATTGCTCAAAAGTCAATAGGTCATTTATTGACTTGAAAGTCCCTCTACTAGATATCAGAAACAGCTACGAAGAATGTCATTCTAGGTTACAAAATTTTCAAACTGATGACAGAGAAACATCTCATACCAAAAAGTTTGAAAAAGCTACAGCAAGTTCTGAAAATTTTGCAGAGAAGTTAAGTACATCTAGAGATGATGCAAATGTTGCTTCTCAAAACTTGAAGCCCCCAAGTGTTCTTCATCAAACATCAGAACCTGTCAAAGAAAATGATGCTACTGTAATCACTCCTTGTATTCAATCAGAGCAATTGAACAAATTTGTTTCTTCTAAACAAAAAAACAGTCCTGAAATAGCACAGGCCAATCTTGTTCACAAAAGTAATTCTAACAACATTGTTGAATCAGTTATTCAGAGACTTCAGAAGCCAAAGGTTACCAAGACATCAGATACTCCTTTGGCAAAAGACATGCATCACACACAAGACATGCAGCACAGTAACCAAGAAGAGATAGATACAAAAACAAAGGAAACTCCTGGTCAGAGAAGTATGAAGCAAGGCGAATTTTATGGATTGTCCCTTAATGAATCAATAACATTTTTCACTCCATCATATCAGCGTCCAAAAGAAATTGTGGATTTTCCAAATTTTGATCTTTTTCAGAAATCTGATATGCTTTGTTCAGATGATGATTATGATTCTAGTATACTAAGAGGGTTGAAGAAAAGTTTCAGAACTGCTCAGCAAATGATTCTTGAGGAAGGGGTGCAACTGGATACTACAAAGTCTGATTTAGCAGAAACATCATCAAAGCATGCAGAAATTATAAGAAAAGAAAAAGAAGCCTATACAACAAACAAGGAAATAGAAGAACTCAATGAAATAATTCAGACAGTAGAAGATGAAGGCAGGCTGATTCAAATTATATTTAATAGTGACATAGAAGAAAAGTTCTACCATCTTGTGACTCGTAACATCGTCAAGAGTGAACGAGGGTAATATAAATATTTATGTCGTATACTTGAAATGAATTCATATAATATTTATGTCGTATACTTGAAATTAATCAGAGCCTAATTAATTCTCAATTTCTTTTGAATTAGTTTTCGTATAGTTCAAATTGGATCATCTTGGGTTGACCTATACAAAGCTTCTCTCTCAATGATGAATGGTGGTTGGCTTCATTTTCATATGATGGACTGTTTCTGTAAGATGCTGTCAATGAACCAGAAATTAATGTCTCTTATTGAAGGTCATCTTTTCTTGCAATTCTTTGACAGTTCAATATCAGTAAGTATGCAATTCTTTCATCTGTTTTGTGTCTGTTACACAAGACGTAGTGAATGATTCTAGTTTAAAAGTTTCATGTTATAACCATCTAGTTACACTTCTTTAGTCCTAAGCATTGATGTTCTGTGCAACCAGTTCTAATGTTCTGGAAATAGATATTTCATGTTCTGCCAGTTATGTTTTGTTATGAGAAATGTGTTGAATATTTTATATATTGAAGTACCTTTTTAATCAGCGAGATCATATTTTGTTCTCATATTTATGTTCTACTTTGCTAAACATAATGTTCTAAATAAATGTATCCACAAATTAAATTTTGTACATAGTTTTTTACTAGTATATTATATTTACCTTTTCTTCAATATTTTGTTGCACGAATTTTCATAATTTCATAAATACTAATTCATTGATAGTGCTATTATATAAAATGTTTTGTCATTTTGCATCTAACTAATTAGTGTCTTTGCACATAGTCTGTGCTCATTGAAGATGCAATTGATTTCAAAAAGTACAAGTGTACATATCTGGAAACTGTTGGATTTTCTCTTCATCGTGCTAAACTTGTAAGTTATTTTATTTAAAAGAGTACAAGTCTACATATCTAGATATTTTTTAATATGTTATGAATTTACACTGATTTATATTATTTAAATACAGCTACATATCCCTTGTTTCCATGATGGTCAATGGTTTTTGGTTGTTGTCAACTTTGTTCGCAAATGTTTTGATGTTCTTGAGCCAAATAAAAACATAAAAGTCTCAGCCAATAAAGTTCAGAATGTTATCAGAAACTTCAGGATATTTTTTGAATCCAATTTCCCTGAGAATATCATTTACAAGATTTATGAGTTTGATGTCAACTATTTGAACATCCCCAAGTGCAACTTTAGGTAATCATTATGTACTCCTTTTTATATGTGTAATGAATTACATTTTCTTAATTTGACTTTTTTTTTAAACTTCAAATATTTTGAGTATTTTGAATTATCTTTGATGCAACAAACTGTAACACAAAGTATAACATTAATCTCTTGTTTAATATAGGTATGACTCAGGAATCTTTGTTCTCCAGTTTATGCAGACTTACAATGGTACAACAATTCAAAAATTCTCTAATGTAAGCATAAAGATTATAATTCCATGTGTTTGTTTGTTTCTTTTTCCTGAGATGATATTTTCTAATATATTTTCCATTATAGGTTGATCTCGTACCTCTACGTGCAAAATTTCTATTCCAGCTGGTTACAACTCAGCACAACAAGGCAAATTCAGAATTCATGAAAAAGTTCTATGAGGAAAATGTTAGTCAATTTCCAATTCAACTTTAATTCAATTGTCATGTTTTAGGACTATCTGCAATATAACCATTACAATTTCTTCTTATACAGGAACAATTTTTCAGTGATTTAATCACTTAAAAGTTTCAAGATACCCCACAATTTTTCAGCGACTGAACAATGTACTATGGAGTATATACATGAGCGGCTATGTTAATGTGCCCAGATGTTTAAGCTTACAGAGTTCTCTTCTGGTCTGTTTTTGTTACCTTTCGGAAAGAAATTGTGGTCTGGACTTGTTTCTAAGTCTGTAGATATTTTACACTAAGCGAGTACCACAATTCAACTTTTTGATAACATGTTTAGAGCTACTTGTCAGTATTATGCATCCTTTGGCGTCATTCTTGTTTAAATGTTGATGCCTCAGTAATCTTTAAATTTACACCTGATTTGTGAGTTGTTTTTACCGAATCGTCATGTTCCCAAATGTTTCAATGATGTACAACAAAAAATATAATAATCGTTTGTCTAAGAAACTTATGAAGACATATTTTTACGAAGACATTTGAAGTAGCATATAATATTCCTTTTCATTTAATATCATTTTCGAAATAAAAAACAGTCCAGAAAACAGTCAAAAAAAAACAGTCAAAAAAACAGTTCAAAAAAACAGTTAAAAAAACAGTCCAACAAATAGTCTATAAGGTCTATTAAACATACGGCCCGCAGCGGAATTCGAGTGTTGTACGCGAGAGCATCGTGCGCCATCAGCCGCAAAATTCTGGCGCCAGCGCCATAGGCGCGCAGACTAATGACGCGGGAAAATTTTGGGCGGGAATCTGCCGGACGGGTGATTGCGTCCGAACGGCCGGACCGCAAGAGCCCCCCCCTGCGGCCCTGCCAAAGCTTTGGAAGCTCCTTTCAGCTAGCGATCGAGTGCCGGCCACCGCTGCTGCGTGCTACCATTGCTACGACTATGAATACCATACTGCTACTGCTGCAGCGCTGCTTGTGGTTCTAGTAGGCGTTGTATACTTGTCCAATGTACGCGCTCTGCTAGTGATGTGTGTTGTGTTGTCCATGCCATGCAGGGGGGCCACGGCTTAGAACCTTCTCTGTTCTTGCCCTGCATCATCTGCATGCAGCATGCTTTACCTTACTGCACGTTCATCATGCTCCATATATATAAATTATTCGTGAATGGTCCACCGCAGTATTAGTGTGGGATGTGTTCATGGATGCATCAAAGCACAACGCATCAGTCTGTGCTCGCCGGCCGAGTGATTCTGTCAGCTTATTGAGTTTCTGCACTGCAGGCGTTTATCTCTATTACTAAGCAATCCAAGTCCCATTGGCTTTCTTCAGTTCCCAAAATTTTTTTAGTTCTTCCGTTTTTATTTGGCAAAAATATTATCCAATCATGGACTAACTAAGTTTAAAAGATTTATCTCGCGATTTACAGGTAAACTGTGCAATTAGTTTTTGTTTTCATCTATATTTAGTGCTTCATGCGTGTGCTATAAAATTCGACGTGTCGAAGAATTTTGAAAAGTTTTTAATTTTTTTTGGGTGAACTAAACAAGGCCTGAGTCCTGAAAATTCAAAACCAAAACTCTCTGCACCGTTCCAATAATAGGGTGGGGTGGGGTCGAGGGGTACAACTTGCTTTGGGATGCCACGAAAGGAGCTGGGGTATATAGGAACACCTAAAGCTGAACTACTCGTTTATTTGTTTCCCACCATGTCATGGCTTTCGTTGTAGTACGGGTACGGCAGCCCACATCTATCAACCCTCTTAACATCACTGCTGACTGCTGAAGTGTTGATTACTGATCGGCCTGGTTACCCTGTTACAGTCAGTAGTACGTACTTACCGGTGTTAATAAGATCAACGTACTTTCAACAGGCTTGCGGAGTACAATGATTATTGAAGATTTCTAAGATAAGCAATTCAGTTACTCCCTCCATTTCAAATTATAAGTCATTCCAAGTATTTTGAAAAGTCAAACTATCCTAAGTTTGACTAAATTTATATGATAAAATAATTATTATTATGATACCAACTAAATATCATTAGATTCTTCTTTAATTATATTTTTATAGTATAAAGTTACAAATCTTAGTATTTCTCTCCGTAATTTTGGTTAAATTTGAAAATGTTTTGACTCTCCAAGTTCTTGAAATGACTTATAATTTAAGAATGGAGGGAGTACTTGTTTTCAATTTCTAATGGTAAAAGTATCGGCTAACTTTTATAGTTGAAACTTATATAAGTATCGGCTAACTTTGTGGAAACCAATTGTGAAGCCTTTACTTGTTTTCCGTTTTTTTTAAGAAAAAAAAGGGGGCTAACTTTGTGGAAACCAATCGCGAAGCCTTTACTTGTTTTCGGTTTTTTTGAAGAAAACAAAAAGGTATCGGCTAACTCTGTGGGTCACTTGTTTGCGAAGCCCACCGAGGCCCAATAAAGGAGCCATTCAACGAATACGTGGCGCCCCGGTCTTGTTGCGTGTATCCTGCTGCTACGCGTGGTTTACGTCGCATCGACTACTATGGCTTCCTTCCGTGGATGTTCTTCATCCTGGATCGAATTATTTGATTTCACGCATGATGTGTGAACCAAATAATCAAATTTCAAGTAAGAAAAATGCCATTTATAAAATTTTTATATCTCATCGATTTTTACAATTTTGTTTATCTTCATTTGACTTCAGTTGAAAAAAGATTGATTCCTAGCTACAAATCAATTCTCACACTGTTAGCTAGACCCCTCTTATGGCATTTCTAGAGATAGACGGAACGAAACGAAACGACAAATACCTCTAAAAAACGAGACTTAACAAAGTATTTATGTAGTGGACTAGTAGTGGTATATGAATATCTATGTAAAATAGTGGTATGCTCATTGCCTTCAACTTCTGACTCTAATCACGAGCAGCAGCAATGATGTCACTCTCCCGCTCTAGTATCCTTCATATCCATCTCGTCCTTGGTGACTAGGGCCACTATGTTGACGTACACCCCATCCATATCCTAACCAAAATTGGCCTTCTCCACTTCAGGTCTCGTTTGACTGTAACTCTAATTGCCAAAGTGAGGTCGGTATGGGAACAGTAGACGCTGCTGGTGTGAAACCCTATAACAACATAAAAATGGATGAGGAGAAGGGGAAGGGAAACTGAGATGAGGTGGGGGAGGAGATGGAGAAGGGGACTTGGCACCTGGATCCACCAAGGCGATGCCAATGAGAAGGCAACGGAGATACAGGATGAAGTTTGAGACGGGGTCTAGCAGGCGTAGTCACCTATGTTGTAAGTGATGCGGAGATACGGAAGCGACAATGGTCTAGGCTCCTCGACATGGCCGTGGCAACAAGCGCTCACCGACCGAAGTCCCATTTTGTCTACCATGTACGCAAGGTGTTTGTGCAAATGTCTCAGAACAATGATGGTAGGTGCCAGAAAGAAGAATGTACATAGAAAACAAGAGCAGTTGCACTTGATAAGCATGTCCCATCCAACCAGTCTCGGGCCAGCCATACGAGCCACCTTGTCCAAAGAAACAAATATGAGCTATGTGACTTATGTTGGCCAGCCCATTCGCCACTAGGCCTCCTTCTAAGCCCAAAGGTGACAACCAAAACTGAAATTCAAAACTTAGAACTCTACTCGCTTAGTCTCAAAATAAAAGTTATTCTCGCTTACCGAGTAGTCAATATTTTTTTAACTTTGATATTCATAATACATAATTAGTATCATTAAATATATCGTTGAATATAGTTTCATAATAAACTTATTTGAAAATATAAATGTTGCACATATTTTCTACAAACCTAGTCAAAGTTAAGAAAATTTAACCCACAGACATTTCATAATGACTTTCATTATGGGACTGAGCGAGTAGTCTTCAAAGCCTAACGTCGCCGAAGTTAAAAGAAGACAACCTTGGGTGGCGATTGTAGCACCAAAATCAACTTATGAAGCTCTCGAGCAGAAATTTATATTTACCTTTTTCTCCGACCATAATTGTATGTTATTTGTTGCCTTTAATTACCATCTTACTCGAGTCTTATTTGGATGTTGTCGGATTTACCTCAATCCACATGTGTTGGGGTAGAATTTAGTTCAAGTTTCACTCCAACACATGTTGATTGATGCAAATCCAACTACATCCAAACAAGGCCTCAAATAGAATTTCGATTATTTTCTCTCTCTATTTCTATTATAGAGTTGTAATTCGTAATGGAAAATGCTTTGTTTGTTTACATAGCAATTCTTTTTGTAATGACCCAACAATTCTTGTACTAAAAATGCAGACCGTTTTTTAATCTGTCTAATTTGGTTCACTTCTTGTTTAATATTGTACCCTGAATGAACATACAGCCATACACAAGGTCTTGTTTAGTTCCTTCCCAAAACCCAATTTTTTTCAAGATTCCTTGACACATCGAATCTTTGGATATATGCATGAAACATTAAATATAGATGAAAACAAAAACTAATCACACAATTTATCTGCAATTTGCGAGACGAATCTTTTAAACCTAGTTAGTCTATAATTGGACAATATTTGCCACATACAAACGAAAGTGTTGTGTGCCAGTTTTCAAAATTTTTTGGAACTAAACAAAATATTTTTAAAAACGACTACTGTAGCACTTTCGTTTGTATCTGACAAATATTATCCAATTATAGACTAACTAGGCTTAAAGGATTCGTCTTGTAATTTACAGATAAACTGTGTAACCAGTTTTTGTTTTCATCTATATTTAATGCTTTATGCATGTGTCTAAAGATTCGAAGTGACAGAAAATTTTGAAAAATTTTAGATTTTAGGAAGGAACTGAACAAGGCCTTAAGCTGACACAGGATCTATCACCGTCTCCAAGTTGCCACGGCTAGGTCTTGTTTAGATCCAAAAACTTTTTGGATTTTGACACGGTAGTACTTTCGTTTTTATTTGACAAATATTATTCAATTATGGAGCAACTAGGCTTAAAAGATTCGTCTCGTGATTTACAAGTAAACTGTGTAATTAGTTATCTTTTTTATCTATATTTAATATTCCATACATGTGCCGCAAGATTCGATGTGATAGAGAATCTTGTAAAGTTTTGGGTTTTTGGGTGTATCTCAACAAGGCCGGATGTAAGCTTGCGTGAGGTGACAGGAAATAATTGTCGGACGCGCTCACAACTGACCGCTGACGACGGCTTCAACACCGACGAACACCACGCGAGCGACGACGTTGACGAATTCTGCTGTAGAAGTCTGTAACTGATGACGACGTTGACGAGTCCGATCTGTTGACGAATTCTGCAGACACACTGTAAAAGTCTGTAACTGATGCTGCTATTAGTACTACTATATACTTGTCTACTCACAGGTAGTCGAACTGACATAGGCACATCCTCGACCGTTTCCAACTTTCCACCAGGCATCGCCTAGCTGCCATGTCCGTGTTGCTACTCATCACATGCTTCTTCTTAGTCCTGTTTGGTACAGCTCACAACAGCTGTTTTTTGCCAAACATTTATTTTCAAAACAGCTTAATGGGTAAAACTGTTTTTTCTCTCCTCTCACAAAGACATAAGTTGGATGAATCTGAAAAAAAAATAGCTTATTGCAGCTTCTTCCTCATTTCTCTCTCTCAACTATGCATGAAGTAGTTGGTGAAGCTATTTTGCCAAACACTTTCTCCAAAACAGCTCAGCTTCATCTAGAAAATCACTCATGTTGAGCTGTGCCAACCAAGTGCTTATTGCTCTTCCTCCCCATCCAAGCGCAACACCAGACCCATCCAGCCGCTGGTGGCAACACTGCGAGTGCGAGCTGCTTGCCGAACGAGAGGGACGCCCTGCTGGCTTTCAAGCATGGCATCACCAGGGATCCAGCAGGCCTCCTCGACTCGTGGCGCCGAGACCACGGTAGCCACAGCGACCAGGACTGCTGCCGGTGGGTTGGGGTCCGATGCAGCAACCAGACTGGTCATGTTCACAGGCTCCGACTTCCAGCAGCAGATATGTTTGGCCAGATAAGTTCTTCTTTGCTTGCTCTAGAGCATCTGGAGTACCTTGATCTCAGCTACAATGGCTTAGAGGGGCCAACTGGTCGTCTTCACGAGTTCTTAGGCTCTCTAAAGAGCCTCAAGCACCTTGATCTGTCAGGCATACCATTTAGTGGTGGTGTGCCTCCCCAACTTGGTAACTTATCAAAATTGCAGTATCTAGATCTTTCCTATATGGGAGCTGCAAACTCAACAGACCTCTCATGGTTAACAAGTCTTCCTTCCGTACAATATCTTAAACTCAATAGAGTGAACCTCAGCACAGTACTGGATTGGCCACATGTCATGAATATGATTCCTTCCTTGAGAGTCCTTGGTCTTTCCGAATGCTCTCTTGCAAGAGCAAACCAGTCACTGCCAGACCTTAACCTCACAGACCTCAAGGAGCTGGATGTCTCCATGAACTCCTTCAACCATCCAATGTTGACCAGCTGGTTCTGGAACATAACAAGCCTCAAATACCTTTACTTGGATCACACTAGTCTTTACGGACAAATTCCAGACGCTCTGGGAGCCATGACATCCTTACAAGTCCTTGATCTTTCATATTATTATGCTGAGGATGAGAAGAATAAGCGCATAATGACCACCAACTTGAAGAAGCTATGCAATTTGGAGTTCCTGAAACTTAGCTCGGCTCTCACATATGGAGATATAACTGAGCTGTTTCGAAATCTGGCTCGCTGCTCGCCCAACAAATTGCAAGAACTAGACCTCCGTTCCAACCAATTAACCGGGATGCTACCAGCAACTTGGATAGGGCAATTAACAAACTTGGTCATTCTTGATCTCAGTTTCAACCACATTACAGGACCTCTCCCAACATCTGTAGGGCGACTTACTCGTTTGGGGACTCTTGATCTCTCTTGCAACCACTTGACTGGAAATGTCCCATATGAGATAGGCATGCTCCCTAATTTGATCGAACTTTACCTAAACAATAATTATTTGGATGGTGTGATAAAGGAGAAACACCTTGCTAGTGCAAAGAGGTTGCAAACTATAGATTTGTCCTATAATGCCCTCCAAGTTGACCTCATCTCGGAGAGGCAACCACCATCTACATTAAGCACTGTACGCTTTGCAGCCTGTCAGATGGGCCCATAATTTCCTGGGTGGCTTCAGTGGCAAGTCAGAGTTACTGATCTCGATATCTCGAGTGCAGGCATAGCTTTTTTTTAATAATGGATATAAGATCCAGCCTCTAAATCCGAGGATGTACACAGCCCAAAATTACAGAGTTTTATATGAAATAAACAAAGAGAGCCATAGTCCTATACATGGACTGGGACGCTAGTTTAAATAATATAAATGTTTCCATCTATTATTGGAAATCTCTAAAGCAATTACTTCTAATTTCTTGCTTATCATCGAGAGCACGTCCTTGGCTGTCTCATCATGCTGCAGCTGAGTCCAAAAGTATAACCAGTACGCTCCCCCTGAAAATTACCTGCATAATAGAGTTAGTTTTCATTTTATTAAAAACATAATCATTGCGGCATCTCCAGATAGCCCAAAGCAAAGCAGCCACCCCTACCCAAATCAAATCTCTAATCTTTTTATTTTGATTAGATAGCCAAGTACCAAACATGTGGCTGATTGATCTAGGTTGGGTCAAACTAGTAGCAAAGAAGATAAGCCTCCAAATCATTTTGGTAAAGGGACAGTCTAGGAATAAGTGTTGAATAGTTTCTTTCCCATTACAGCAAATGCACTTCTGACTTCCTTTCCAATTTTTCCTAGCAAGGTTGTCTTTGGTTAGGATGACACCCCTTTGTAGGAACCAAAGAAAAATTTTAATTTTTAGAGGTACCTTTATCTTCCAGATCTTCCTATGCCGAAAGGGTGTATGTGTATCTATAAGATTGAGATATAAGGAACGAACAGAGAATAACCCTGACCTGGTTAAACTCCATCTGAAATAATCTGGACCATCCACCAATTCAACATGTGATATCTTAGCCACTAGACTAAGCCATTCTGTAAGTTTATTATCCACCAAGGCCCTCCTAAAAGATATGTTAAGAGGGTTCGTACTCATAACTTTTGAGACAGTGGCGTGAGGATCTCTCACTATGTTATATAAAGATTGATAACTAGCTTTCAGAGGCTTATCCCCTGCCCATGTATCATCCCAAAACCTAGCTGCGGTTCCATCTTTAATATGAAAGGAACCTTTTGCCAACACCTCATCTTTGATACGCATAAGGCCTCTCCAAAAATGAGAGTCATTGGGCTTAGCTGTCACCTGGGATAGGCTTTTGGAGTTTAGGTATTTATTCCTTAAAAGCGTTTGCCATATACCTTCTGTATTCAAAAGATTAACCAGCCATTTGGCTAGGAGGCACTTGTTTTGCAATTGTAAATTTAGGATACCTAATCCTCCTTGATCCTTAGGGCGGCACAGGATGTCCCATTTGGCAAGGCGATATTTATGTTTATCTGATGATCCTTGCCAAAAGAATCTTGATCTATAATGATCTAGGTTCTTTAAGACTCCCTTGGGGATCTCAAAGAAAGACATCATAAACATAGACAGGCTGCTTAGGACTGAATTAAGCAGTACTAGTCTTCCCCCAAAAGACAGGTACTTCACTTTCCAACAAGAGAGTTTCTGTTTGAAACGATCTTCTACTTTTCTCCATTCAGAATTAAGGAGTTGTCTATGATGCATAGGGATCCCAAGATATCGGAAGGGATATTCCCCAGAATTGCAACCAAAGAGACTAGTATAAAAGGATTCCATCTCTTTAGCAGCTCCATAGTAGAAGACTTCGCTCTTGTGGAAATTGATCTTCAGCCCTGATAACTGTTCAAAAGCACAAAGCAACAGTTTCAAATTCGGTGCTTGTTCAGGGTTGTGATCAATAGAGATAATGGTGTCATCCGCATACTGTAATATGGATAGACCATCATCTATAAGGTGGGGTATAACACCTCTTATCTGACCGTCGGCTTTTGCTCTGTTAATAAGGAGAGCTAGCATATCTGCGACGATATTGAATAAGATTGGTGACATTGGATCTCCCTGTCTGAGTCCACGTTTGGTCTGGAAGTAGGGCCCTATGTCATAATTGACTTTGATTCCAACACTCCCGCCTGTGACCATAGTTTCTACCCATCGACACCATTTGGGGGAAAAACCTTTCATACGTAGTGTTTGTTGTAGAAAAGACCACTTCACTTTGTCGTATGCCTTTTCAAAATCAATTTTGAAAATGACACCGTCTCTCTTTTTTGTGTGAAGCTCATGGATGGTTTCGTGTAAGATGACGACCCCCTCCATTATATTCCTACCTGGCATAAAGGCAGTTTGTGTTGGTCTCACTACAGTTTTAGCTACCATATTAAGCCTATTTGTGCCCACTTTAGTGAATATTTTAAAGATCACATTAAGAACACAAATTGGCCTATATTGCTGAATTTTTATGGCATTATTAACTTTTGGGATTAAGGTAATAATACCAAAATTCAGACTGTATAGGTCAAGAGTCTCCCTATGCAGTTCAGTGAATAAGGGAAGGAGATCCTCCTTTATCACTCCCCAAAACACCTGATAGAATTCCACCGGAGCTTTATTATGCTCCATTTGGAAGACCGCATCCCTCACTTCGTATTCAGTGAAAGGGCTAATGAGGATGTCATTTTCCTCCGGAGATACCTGTGGAATATCCAGGATTTGGTCTTCCCTAAGGGAAATCTCAAGACTCTCCGGCTGTCCAAAGAGTTCTTTATAATAAGTCGTAATATGTCTTTTGAGATTATCATCTCCTATCACAGCACCTTGATCATTCTCAAGTTTATAGATATGCTGCTTGCGATGTTTCCCGTTGGCCACTAAATGAAAGAACCGAGTGTTAGCATCCCCTTCCAGTAGGGTTTTAACTTTGGCTCTCTGGTACCATTTCAGTTCCTCCTCTCTCAGAAGGTTGACCAAACGCTCTTTACGATAATGCTTCAGATTGATCTCTTGATCAGATAAAGGAGAGATCTCAGCTTTCTTATCAATTTTCTCTAAAAGAGCTAACAGAGTCTGAGTGCAGGCATAGCTGATAAGCTTCCAGAATGGTTCTCCGATGCCTTTTCAAATGTTGAATACTTGAACATGTCCAACAATCAGCTCATCGGAGGCTTGCCGGCCAGCTTCAGCTCCATGTCGCTTTTTGAACTCTACTTCAGTTCCAACCAATTAACTGGTCAGATACCTGCACTACCACCAAACATAAGCATCTTGGACTTGTCCAATAACTCCTTGTCAGGACCTTTGCCCTCTGGTAGTGGAGCTATGAATGCAATTGAGTTGTCATTGTTCTCTAACAAGTTAATTGGTCAGATTCCTGAATCTTTCTGTAAATATGAAGGGTTGGCTGTGTTGGACTTATCCAATAATTTTTTGGAGGGAGAACTTCCGTCATGCCTCGGAGTTATGGAAGATATGGAATTTATAGCCTTAAGTCATAACAGTTTGTCAGGAGAGTTCCCATCTTTTTTGGAAAACTTTAGAAGTGTGCTATTCTTAGATTTGGCCATGAACAAATTCACAGGTAGTTTGCCAGTGTGGATTGGAAACTTAGTATCATTAAGAATTCTACGGTTAAGTCATAACAGGTTCTTTGGGAGCATCCCGATGAACATCACAAATCTTGCTTGCCTTCAATACATGGATGTAAGTAACAATGAAATATCAGGCTCTTTGCCGAGGTATCTGTCAAATCTGAAAGCAATGAGAAAGACAAATATGACAAGAGTGTGCTACGTCGATGATATAGAAAACTTCCATCTCATTAGTTTGTTTGCAGTCTTGAAGGGGTAGGAACGGAACTATGGTTCCATTAGTAGAGTTTTTGACACAAACATGATGAGCATCGATTTATCTTCAAATAATTTAACTGGCGAAATTCCAGAAGATATAATTGCACTCAATGTGCTAGTGAATTTAAATCTATCACTGAACCACCTCATCGGAGTTGTTCCAAACAAGATTGGGGAGATGCAATCTCTGGAATCACTTGACCTCTCAAGGAACAAGATCTCAGGGGAAATACCAGCCACTCTGTCAAATCTAACGTTCTTAAGTTACTTGGACTTGTCGTACAACAATCTTACAGGACAAATTCCACCAGGGGCACAACTAGATAGCTTGTATGCAGCAAATCCATTTATGTACATTGGCAACACTGGACTTTGTGGGCATCCTCTCCGAAACAATTGCTCGAGGGACGGTGATGCATCAAAGCAAGGTCACCTGGGAAGAACAAAGGGTCACGAGATACAATTCTTTTATCTTGGATTGGGTGTGGCTTCGTAGTTGGTATCTGGATGGCATTTGGTGTTCTGTTCTTCAAGCAAAGCTGGAGAATCGCTTTCTTTAAACTGCAAGACAAGTTATATGACAAAGTATATGTCCTTATTGCTACATGGGTAAGGAGAACACAAACTGATTACCATGAAGCAGATGCGATTGTCGGTGCTTCTACAAAATTTAGCCAAGGTATTCATGAATAAATGGAAGTGGGGAAGTCTGATCAGTGCTTCTACTTCTGTTTCTATCATGTATGTTGGTTTTCTTTTCAAATGAAATGCAATGTCATTGTTGTTAGTCGAACACTCATGCACATTATTCTTCGGGCACGAGTTGTAATATGAAAATTGTATTTCCTTATTATGAGTCAGGGAATGGTATCTATTTTCTTAAGGGGCTATCCGAGCCTGGATACCAACTTGGCACAACTTAGATGCGGTTAGCAATTGGTGCCATCGCTATAAAAGTTCGGGCAATAATACACTACTCCAAGTGATATAGTTGCACGAGAGTGTTTGTTGTGGATGGAGGGGGTATTAGGGCACTCACAATGCAGACTCCACTGGCGGAGCCACCGCCCGGCCACCCCGGGTGGCCGGCCGGGCTCGTCGCCAAAATGCAAAAAGAAATCTTCTTTATATTTATATAGAATTCTGTGATTTTATAGTTAAATTTTTTTGCTTAATGAGAATTGCCCAGGCTCCTGAAATCTTCTGGCTTCGCCAATGGCAGACTCTATCATAGAGTCTAAAGTTATTTATTACCTCGAACAATGTGGACTTGGAGTCTAAATAAGACTTGAAGTCTTATTTTTTCCACCTCTTTCTTCAATAAATATGCTGCCACATCAGCAAAATACCATAAATAATATGTAATTAAATGTCTTGGATTCTGTGATGGAGTCTTGCATTGTGAGTGCCCTTAGCATTCTATTACTGCACTTGATGCTTTCCCCTACTATGTGCTTGCTCCAATTCTTATTGTAAAAGCTTGGGTGCTGCATGTAATTTATTCCTATTTAGTTTTTTTACATGGATCTAGATGACAGTGAGATGTCAGGCTCTTTGTCAAAATCTAAAAAGCGATGAAATGGACTAACATTACATGTGTACACTGACTTGTGAACATGTGATCGCGGTAGCTAGATTTACAGAGGCGTCCGTCCCGAGCATCTGCAAATGGTCCATTAACATATATAGACCATTTGGTAGAGGCAATTGGACCACGTGCCTCTATAAATCCAAAAAAAAATTGTCTCTAAAAGGCCCTTATTCTAGTAGTGGCCGGATATTGTCAAAACCAGCAACCTAATGGAAGAACGAATCAAATCAAAACTAATAAAATATTATATCGAATATGAGGATGGGACCAAAAAATATATAATGTAAGTGCCTTGAATGCTGATAGATTGAAAAATAGTTAATTACTGCACTTTGTGTAGGATGATGTATTGATGCGGCATGCACTTACTAACTAGGGATGACTTTGATAGCTGGCATGTTGAGATTATTGAAAGCATAGAGTTTATTTTTATAAGATACTAGCAAATATATGCTCATGTATTACAACAAAGATTAGCAAGACTTACCGAACAGGCTCAGCTAAATGATCACATTCCTTAATTTAGCTCAGGTCTATAGGAAACTAAACAAGAGCTTAGACTTCTTGGAAAGGTTCCTGTCGTAAAGAGAGATTGTTTACGTTCTCGCTAGCATACTCCCTCCGTTCCAAACAGTTTTTTTTTAAAAAAAATAAAATAAAATAAAAATCACACACGTCTCATGAGAGCGAGGACTTTACTGTACCTAGACATCAAAAGTGACAAACATCAATTATAGCTTTCAAATATGTACTAGTTCTAAGAAGATAACATAAGGCAGGGCAAATTAGTTGACAAATAAATAATTGATGATATAAAGCTCGGCAATACAGCCACCATTACCACGCCTATATAGCAACCAACCATGAATACGACTATCAAGTCAGATTTGATGACCAAAAACGTCCATTGCACGGTCTGAACACCGAGCTAGTAAACTGTCTTTCTCGACTCGGGTAATCTATTTAGGGGTTTGTTTGGCATAGCTCAACTTCACTAGTAAAACTGTTTTTTTAGAAAATAGTTTCATGAGTGACTTTCTTTACGAAGCTGAGCTGTTTTGGAAAAAGTGTTTGACAAAATAGCTTCACAAACTACTTCATGCATAGTTGAGAGAGAGAAATGAGAGAGAGAGAGCTGCAACAAGCTACTTTTTTCAGCTTCATCCCAACTTATGTCTTTGTGAGAGGAGGGGAAAAACAGCTTCACCATGAAGCTGTTTTGGAAATAAGTGTTTGACAAAAAAAACAACTCACAACAGCTCATGAAGCTGTTGTGAGCTGTACCAAACAGGCCCTTAGACTACGTAATATCATGTTTGATTGTTTAAACAGGCTGACCGTGCAATTCAATGGACTGTTTAGGATCTAAACTACATGTGCATGGTAAGACGTCGTTTCTTAGCTACTCATATATAAGCTAACGTCAACACGCTCACAGATTCATTCCTCGGATGAATGCTGACAGGGCAGAGCAAGTTCACTATGAGTAACCATCTCTAATTGGAGTAGCCGTTAAAGGAGAGAGAAAAAAAAAAGCTAGCTCCATTGACTCATCATATGTGTCTGCTTGATTTGGATCCTACCGTGTAGTTTCGCGGCCCGATATGAATGCTCGTTTCGTGGGCTAAAATTCATATATATGCTGAAAAAAGTCCACATATGACACACCTGAGCAAATTCGGCCTAGTAGCCCACCGGAGCCCTGCCTGATTTTCGGCCCACGAGCCATATATATAATATTCAAATTAGTACGGACCGTTACAAAGTTCGACCCCATGATAAATTAGAAATAAGTTGATGAATTAGAAATAACAGAGAGTTATAGCTATATTCCTTTTGATAATTTGTCCAATTTTAATAGTTGGTTAAATATTCTAAAGAGATGAGAAACTCAGCCAGCAGAAGGGCTTAAGGGGTGTTAAAATTTGACAGGTGTAATATTTTTCTTTTATTTGAAAATTAGTGTTCAATAATAGACTAATTAGTCTCAAAAGATTTGTCTCACAAATTATTCTCTAGCTATGTTTTTAGTTTTATAAATAATCTGTATATAGTACTCTATGCATACGTTCAAACATTCGATTCGATGCGATGGATGATAAAAAAATCAACTCCAATCAAACAGGGCCTCACCCTGTAGCGCGTGGTGGGGCAGCAGCTCCAGCTACTGGCCGGCCAGGAACTCCGACTTTAAGCAGTCTAGCCTGTCCTTGTTAAAGAAAACAGTCTAGCCGGTTGCGGCGAAGAGGATGCCAAGTTCACGATGATCTCGTGCTAAACTGCTGATGGCTCCGCGGCCCATTATGCCAACAATTCCTAATCACTCAACCTGTTGTCTTTCAACAGCTGTGGGCTGCAGCTCTGGCGTACGATCGGGGTAATGCGTGGCGGGGCACGACCATCGCGACGCCATCGCACAGTTCGTGGGGGCATGTGAAGCGCGGCATCGTAAGAACTATACTAGGCCATCTGGCCCAGGCATGATGGGCCAATGCACGCATGGTACTAAGAAGCATGGCCTAGGCCTAGCCCGACCCGACTTCCATTGTGTTCTTGTCTTAGCTATTGGATACTTTCAGGTCGTTGGATTAGAGTATATAACACCAAAACCTAACTCTTTTCACATATTCCTCTTAGTAGCTGTCATCTCTTGATCTCTCTCGTCTTCTATGTCGCGCCCTCGTCCTTGTGTCTGACTCCTCCTGTCCAGCTCCTCCTCTCGAACTCTCCACCTCGGCCCCCATGGCGGCTCATCTGTCATGCTCCTGTCCTTCTGTCTACTCGACAACACGACAACCTCCTTCACCGCACGACGACCTTAGCGCATCAACATGGACGAGCTAGAGCAGCCTAGAGGTGTGCTCGTGTGGCCATGGCAACGGGCTAGCCCGCGGGCCGTCATGTCCATTGGCATAGCATGACACAACACGGTCGAGTCGTCATAGGGCTGTGCATGGGCTGAGATATTGACAAGACGATACTACACGACATGGCACAACAGCATTGGTGTGTGCTATTGTGCCATGCTCTGTCGTGTGCCGTGCCTCAGCGTGTCAATACATAGACAGCCTATTTGGCCATGTATAGTAAGAATGCACGCACACTTGCTGGGCCTCGCGTCCTAGCGAGTTGTTGGGCCGATGGTCATGTGCCAGCACGCACCTAAATCTTATTTTTCTAATTTTGTTGCGTGTCTCATTTCCCTTACGGCCGTTTGAATTAAGAGGTTGAATAGGGGATTCGGTGCGTGAAATTTAGTTTTCTTTTAGCGACAATTATTACATATATTTTATATTAAAATTATAGATTTCTTTTATTGCAATTTCTATAAATGCAATCTGCAATTTTCGGTACCAACAAAACTAAAACGCTGATTTTTTTTTTCAGATTTGTGTTGACACAAAAACAATTAACAATTATTTCTATAGGTAGACAAAAACAAGAATTTAATATGTTATAATACAAAGACAAATAACAAATAAAAATGTAATAGTTTTACTTGTACTAGTTGGTGGTACAAGAGTGTAGCCTGAAATTATTATAAAGAAGTGGATATGATTATGAGTGCTGAAAGAATAATGCGCCTCCTCCCCCGAACTAATTGTCTAACATGCCAAACAATAAAGAATAATAAGACAATAATTTCTCACTTTAATCAACAATAATCAATCACCATATAATTCATTAATCCAATCACTCTAATTATTATAATCTAAAAAATCCTATACTCCTATACATCATTTAGATTATAATAATCGATCAAACAGGTTCTAAATGCACATTTTTTTATATAAAGGAATGCTTTTTTATAGCACTTCTGAAAATCTCACCTAGCTAGCACTTCTAAACTTGATTGGTACATAGAAATAATCTTTTTTCTTTTTGGCTCGGCCACTGAATTGAGGGTGTATATTTCACAGTATATAGTACTGTACATGCTCATTTACTACCTTCTTTTTTCCGCTTTCCTCGCCCTCCGTTTTTCACTCCCCTACTACCATTGCATTGCATTGCATTGCCTCCCCTCTTGAGATGCGATCCGCTTCCCCTCTCGCCGCGTAACACACAGACACAACGAACACAGTTTCCTCTCGCTTCCTGCACCGATCCATTCTTCATTGCCCACGGAGGAACGAAGAAGACGAGGCGTAGATAGGGTAGAGAGATCGATCGATCAGGATGTTGGACACGACGGACGACATCGCGGAGGGGATATCGTTCCAGGCGTTCGAGGACGACTGCCGCCTCCTCGCCAGCCTCCTCCACGACGTCCTCCTCCGCGAGCTCGGCCCCCGCTTCATCCAAATCCTCGAGCGCAACCGCATCCTCGCGCAGGTACTACGCATTTCCTCTTGCCATCGCATCGATCTCATCATCCATCCGGGCAGTAGTGTGCGTGTGTTAACTGACAGATAGATAATCTCTGACGATCATTAATTGGGTCGTCGGTGAATGATCGCGATCTTCAATTCCCGCCGGCGCCGCCGTGGACCCAGAGCGCCGTCTCCATGCGCGCGGCGGGGATGGAGGACACGGCGGCCGTCGTCGAGCGGCAGCTGGAGGCCGACCTGGCCGCGATGTCCCTGGACGACGCGCTCTGCGTCGCCCGGGCCTTCTCCCACTACCTCAACCTCATGGGCATCGCCGAGACCCACCACAGGTATCATGCGCATATCGATCCTCTCCACACGCAGAGACTCACGTACCATATGTCGATTTCGATCTTGTGTTCTACGCACTCACAATGCGTTTTTATATATGTATATCCACATTGTAAATATATATGGACATGCATTGAATATTTACAAGTATACCTTGCATAATTAAATTAACTATAGGAAATAATACTTAACCTAGGAAATTGCTACAAAAATAAGTGAGTGGGATATAATGTTCTCTCCGATCAATAGACTATATTGTTCAAAGTATACTCTCTCTCTGTCCCTTTTTAATTGTCGTTGTTGGTGTACGTGCCACAAGTTTGACTCGTTTTGTAGAAAATACGTGCAACATTTGTATCTCCAAATAAATTTGTTAAAAAACTAGATTCAAAGATCTTTCTAATGATACTAATTATGTATTATAAATATTAATATTTTTTAATATATAATTACCAGCAGTTATTTTTTGAAAGCGCAAGCGACAATTAAAAAGGGACGAAGGGAGTATGTTATATGTATAGTGATAATGCTCCTGTTCTATTTGCAGCATGCAAATCCAATAGTTCCGTACATATGATGGGTCCGACATTGTAACGCCAGGCCATGGTTAATGATTTTCATGTGACATATTTAGGCCTCACCTAAAAACTCAAAACTTTACAAGATTCTCCTTCACATCGAATCTTACGGCACATGCATGGAACATTAAATATAGATAAAAAAAAGATAACTAATTGCACACTTTAATTACCTGTAAATCACGAGACGAATCTTTTAAGCTTAGTTGCTCTGTGATTGGACAATGTTTGTCAAATAAAAACGAAAGTGCTACCGTGTCAAAATCTAAAAATTTTTGGATCTAAACAAGGCCTTAACTGTAGAGCTCTAGGCTTGCACATGCTACATCGACTGATCATCATTGAGAATCTTTTTTTATTTACCTTCAAAGCAATTGTTCTTTTTTTTTTGCAATCTAGTGACAAATTCCACGCACTACTAGTTAAGCAATAGTCAAATAGTCTGTGCAAACCTTAAGAAAAAAACTGACATCAGTACTATGTTCTGTGGATGGAATTCACATTTATCATGCATGTTACAGATTAAGTAAAATATCAGTAAATTTGTACTAATATTATTTGCTGACCAATTTAAATTTGTACTAGTTTGGCCAATTAGCTAAATGCTGCGATCTATGTTGAATTGCTTTTTTTTTCATTGATAACGCATGTTATCCTCTTTATGCAGGGTTCGTAAAGCACGCAACATAGAACAGCTCTCAAAATCATGTGATGATATATTCAACAAGCTGATTCAAAGTGGTGTCCCTCCAGAACAACTATATGACACTGTCTGCAAGCAGGTAATTTGCTACATCACTTAAAGAGTGCAATGCGCTACCAAGCTTTTAGTTGATGTATCATTTTCCTTTTGCCACAGGAGGTTGAAATTGTTCTGACAGCGCATCCGACCCAAATAAATCGGCGAACTTTGCAATACAAGCACCTAAGAGTAGCAGTGAGTTTAACATCTATAGTTCACAAAAGTACTTTTTCTCGATTTTCCTTCATTGGTTTAGTTGCAGAGTTCTGTTTCATAGGATATCAAACATTAATTATATTCTCACACATTTATTTTTTAAAAAATTACTGCATCGGCTGTTCCAATGTCTGATGGAACTGCGTTGTTGTAGCATCTTTTGGAGTTCAACGGTCGCCCTGATCTAAGCCACGAGGATAAAGAAATGCTAATTGAAGATCTGGTATACATCAGAATTGAAAAGATTTACATACTAACTTTTTTATTATCCTCTTTTCATTATCATTTCTAGACCCCACAACTTTGATTATGTAGGTAAGGGAAATCACAGCAATATGGCAGACGGATGAGTTGAGGCGCCACAAACCTACACCAGTTGACGAAGCTAGAGCTGGTAAGACATTTAAGCATTCTGGGCTATGGTTTGTCACTCTTTTGTTGTTTATCTACAACCTAATTATTTTCGTTGACTTTGTAGGTCTTCATATTGTGGAGCAATCCCTTTGGAAAGCGATACCACACTATCTTCGCCGTGTTAGTAGTGCTCTAAAGAAGGTACACATAAAATGATTGCCATTTTTTTGGATTTAAATTAACATCTGTTTGACTCAAGAAACCTAAACCTTTCATTTCATACTTAACATATAGCACACTGGAAGACCACTTCCGCTAACCTGTACACCAATCAAGTTTGGTTCTTGGATGGGTGGTGACCGGGATGGGAATCCTAACGTTACAGCAAAAGTAAGATCTATGTAATAAGATATCAATCAGTGCCTTGGTGCATTTTCATTAATCTTATATTATTGTAATGATGTGATGGAGTTGCCTTTTCTAAGAGTTCGAGGCAATCAGGAATGCTGAAAGAATCTGTCATTTCTTTGATGCAGGTGACTAGGGATGTTTCATTGCTGTCCCGGTGGATGGCAATAGACTTTTACATTCGGGAATTAGACAATCTCAGCTTTGAGTTGTCTATCAAGAGATGCAGTGACAAGGTTGCAAGCTTGGCTAATGACATTATTCTCAAAGGTTAGTTTCATGGTATATCTACCCGATTATCAAATCTAGATTATTTCCAGTTTCACCAGAAGTTGCTAGTTACTGTGACCTATGACAACTGCTATATTGCTAGTTTGTTAATAGTTTGAGATGGTAACACATATCTGTGGTCTAGAAACGATCTTGACCTTTTTATTGTAGCACATTCCTTATGTGACGTGCATATTTCAAATAAAGTTCATTGGATTATTTTGTATTGATGTTTCTGAGGGGACTATACAGAGTCGGCATCCGAGGACCTAAAGGCCAATACCTGGAACAAAACAGTACCACAGAACAATGCAAAGCTTCATCATAACTTGGCTCTGCCTGCACAACTTCCTTCTGGTGCTGATCTTCCTTCATGTACAGGTAGATTTCTCTGTCTGGAGCTGGAGCAGCTAACTTTATGTTCTTCTTTATACAAAAAGTATGTCAATGAAGTTTGATTAACCCTATGTTGCCTACTATGCCTCAACCTAGATTCGATCAAATTTGTGTGTTGTAGTCTTTGAAAGAAAATTAGAGCATTCCTTTAAATTTCAATTTATCATGTGGATCAGTTCAATCAGATCTTTAATTAACGAGCTTCCTGTTTAACAATGATCTCTAATACCAACTGGTTTTCCTCCAGTAGCTTCTAAATGGATTTTTTCAGTGCCATGATTTTCTAACCTTGAGTAATTGCACTTGACACAGAATGCAGTGATGGAGAATCTCAATTTAGGATGATAAATCTTCCAAGGAACTCAAGTCGTCCGGTAAGAACAAAAAAATGTGACGTCTGAAAATGTTCTTTATTTTTGTATGTGAAGTTCTTAGCAACTGTTAGCAATCTATCAAATTTATGCTTACATCTGGTCAGATAGGCATGCACATCAACAGATTTGCTGGATATGACCTGGTCTCACCTAGTTTAAATATTGACTACTTAGGTATGAAAAGTAGCTAAAAATGTGCTTCTGGCCACAGTTTGATTAAGGCCTTGTTTAGATGCACCCACAAACCCAAAATTTTACAAGATTCTCCATTACATCGAACATTAAATATAAATAAAAAAATAACTAATTGCACAGTTTACATGTAAATCACGATACGAATCTTTTAAGCCTAGTTACTCTATGATTGGACAATGTTTGTCAAATAAAAACAAAAGCGCTACTGTGTCAAAATCCAAAAAGTTTTTGGATCTAAACAAGGCCTAAGTAATATTTTTATCCAGCAAGGCAGTAAGCACTTGCTGTCCATATAGATTACTATAAAATTGTTTTCATGCAATAAAAGTTAGTTCATGGTTCATGTTTTCCAGGGTGCTCTTAATTTAACAGAAAAAATTGAAGACAGTCCATTGTCATCTCCTACTAGTCGTCAACCACAGCTAAGTAGAACTTCAAGTGGCCATCAACTAAGGAAGTTGTTCAAAGAATCTCATATAGGTCGATCAAGTAGCTTCCAGAAGCTACTTGAGCCAAGCCTATCTGACAGACCAGGAATTACTCCTTACAGGGTTGTCCTTGGTAATGTGAAAGAAAAGGTCAGAATCATCATCTTCCATTTATTAGAAATATATTGTCAATATAAAAAATGATTATCATATTAATGGACTTTTTACATGAGTTTTTTGTTGGTTGTGTTTATCATTACTTCTGTGATCAGCTGGTGAAGACACGTAGACGGCTTGAGCTTCTGCTTGAGGATCTACCATGTGACTATGACACTGAAGAATATTGTGAAACATCAGATCAACTTTTGGAACCTTTGCTCTTATGCCATCAATCTCTGGTGAGTCCTCTTCTATAACCTTGCTTGAAGAATGCTGAATTAGTCCTTTAATGCTTGAGTAATACTTTAAAATAGAATCACAAGTATCCATGCTGGAACATTTGTCACAAATATTCCTAATGCTATTCAAAATTGATTTTGTCAATGCTAATATTTTCCTGCATAGACCATAAGTGATCATGGGCATGATGACAAATACTAAATGGAATCCAATTCTACAAATAACTTTACACATGGCATATTTTATTACATATAGAGAGAGGATGCAAATAAGAAAGACAAGTTTTTATTTCAAAAGAACAGAAAACTTATATGCAATTTAAATTGGTAAAATAGGACTATGAAGTTGCAAGATACAGCAAAGGTAGGTAAAGAATATATCCTTAACTCTTATTATCCAAATTGCTCTTGTACTGAGCACCACTCACAATTGCCATTACTTTATGAAGCAATCATGCGGAGCAAGTGTCCTTGCCGATGGCCGGTTAGCAGATTTGATACGAAGGGTTGCAACCTTTGGTATGGTTCTTATGAAGCTCGATGTACGCCAGGTATATACTGATGAAAACTGCAGCTGCTTTTGCTTGCTCAATTTCTACTGTTCTTATTGATAACTTCAGAAAAGCTTAGGTAAAGTTGCTTATTGCTTTAGGAATCTGGCCGTCACACAGAAGCACTTGATTCCGTCACATCCTACTTGGATCTTGGTGTTTATAGTGAGTGGGATGAAGAAAAGAAGCTGGATTTCTTGACTAGAGAGCTGAAAGGGAAGCGCCCTCTAGTACCCCAAAACATAGAGGTATGTCCTTGCGTGTGTAAATTGAAGCAATCATTTCCAATCTCAGCTACAAAATGTTTAGATATTATCCAATGACACCTAAGCACATTATTCAGAGTAAAAAGCGAGTTCATTTGTTCAGGGTATTCCCTGCTAGATATTTTCCTACAAATCGTTCAGAGTCACTCCAGTGAGTTTCTTATTCTTATGTTGCAATTGCAACATCATGTCAGAGTATCGTGCTGAAGATGAGAGATATAAAACGGATCAAAGTTATCAAGTCTTGTTAGAAATAAGGTAGTACTTTATATGGTATAGGCCCATGCGCAGTCCAGTTTGTGACTATCTAACTGCATAGTCCTAAGAAAAAAAATTCTACACAAATTCATTTACATTTGTATTTGTTTCTTTTGTATAGGTTTCTGCTGATGTGAAAGAAGTTCTGGACACCTTCAAAGTTGCTGCAGAATTAGGGAGTGACTCGCTTGGAGCATATGTCATTTCAATGGCCTCAAATGTATGAAGAGACACCATCTGTAGTGCAGTAAATGATAAAGAAAAAGTGAAAAAAAATCTGCAGTCGGCATTTTAGAGTTCTGAGTTCAGAGTGATCATCTCCAGCACCCACTTAGTAGTGCTTTAAAATTGCAAAGATTTATTCCATGTCATGCCTATTAACACCTTTATTTATGTCATAGACCAGGACAACTCATACATGGTTAATAGTTTGAACAGCTGCCTTATATTACAATGATAAGTTTCCAATCATGTTGTTTAACTCGGAATTTGGTTACTCTTGTTCTTGAAGGCAAGTGATGTCCTCGCTGTGGAGCTGTTGCAGAAGGATGCAAGACTTACAGTTAGCGGGGACCTAGGAAGACCATGTCCTGGTGGCACGTAAGCATGATTTTCTAATTTCTAGTTTGATTTCTCTATGAATTTTCACAGTGTAGTGATTGAATTTTGGCATGCTAAAGATCAACGAATTCATTGACCTTCAAAGTTCAGATCAACTTCCTGTTAATTTGGGTAGGTAGAGAGGTAGTTTTTAGAACAAACTTTAGTTAGTAAACCGGGCTGAATCCGGTCCATGAACAGAACCATCAATGGCACTCTGTATAAATTCATATGAATTTCTGTTATGCCTTTTGAGAACTAACTAAACTTCGCAGAAGTTCAGTGATTAGTATAAAACTGGTTCTGCATGCTTTTTCCTACTATAATACATCATCTTGTTTATTAAACACTACAATATGCTTCTGCTTGTGATTATTCTCTCAATTCATCTTCATCCTTGGTGACAGGTTAAGAGTTGTCCCCTTGTTCGAGACCGTTAAAGATTTGCAGGCAGCCGGGTCCGCAATCAGGAAGCTACTTTCCATCGACTGGTACAGGGAGCACATCATCAAGAACCACAACGGCCACCAGGAGGTAGACAGGAGATGGAAACGTTACTAGGATCTTCAGTCGCCACTCACATTTTTGTCTGAAACCCTGACGAATGTCTGTTGCAGGTAATGGTGGGGTACTCGGACTCCGGCAAGGACGCCGGTCGCTTCACGGCGGCATGGGAGCTGTACAAGGCTCAGGAAGACGTGGTCGCGGCGTGCAACGAGTTCGGGATCAAGGTGACGCTGTTCCACGGCCGTGGCGGCAGCATCGGGCGCGGCGGCGGGCCGACGTACCTGGCCATCCAGTCGCAGCCTCCGGGGTCCGTGATGGGCACCCTCCGTTCGACGGAGCAAGGCGAGATGGTGCAGGCCAAGTTCGGGCTCCCACAGACCGCCGTCCGCCAGCTCGAGATCTACACGACGGCGGTGCTGCTGGCGACTCTACGGCCGCCGCATCCGCCGCGGGACCCCAACTGGCGGACCGTCATGGAGGAGATCTCCCGCGCGAGCTGCGCGCACTACCGCGCCACGGTGTACGAGGACCCGGAGTTCATCACCTACTTCCAGGAGGCGACGCCGCAGGCGGAGCTGGGCCACCTCAACATCGGCAGCCGCCCGGCGAAGCGCAAGCAGGCGCTGGGCGGCATCTCGAGCCTGCGCGCCATCCCGTGGGTGTTCGCGTGGACGCAGACGCGGCTGGTGCTCCCCGCGTGGCTGGGCGTCGGCACGGGGCTGCAGGACGCGCTGGACCGCGGCCACGGCGCCGAGCTCCGCGCCATGTACGGCGAGTGGCCGTTTTTCCAGAGCACCGTGGACCTGATCGAGATGGTGACGGCGAAAGCCGACGCGCCCGTGGCGGCGCACTACGAGGAGATGCTGGTGGCGCCCGAGCGGCGCGCCGTGGGGGAACGGCTGAGGAAAGAGCTGGCCCGCACGGAGCGGTGCGTGCTGGCGGTCAGCGGGCACAGCAAGCTCACGGCGCACAACCGCAGCCTGAGGAGGCTCATCGAGAGCCGGCTGGCGTACCTGAACCCGATCAACATGCTGCAGGTGGAGGTGCTCCGTAGGCTCCGCCGCGACGACGATAACCGGAGGCTCCGTGACGCGCTGCTCATCACCATCAATGGCATCGCCGCCGGCATGCGCAACACCGGCTGAGTGGCTGACTGCCTTCTTGTTTGTTTGATCAACTGACTGAGGAACTCACCTGACCTGACCACTTTGGTTTTCCATTTTTCTTGAACCCAAGTCTCATTTTTTTTTTTTTGCTGCTCGATTCGTATAATTTTGAAGTCTTCGTCGAAATATTTTTGTGGGTCTGAGATGCAGCCAGTCAATTCTTTCATGATCGCGGCAAGGGAGGAGTTGGAGTTGGAGTTGAATGAATTATTGATTGATGCGCGCCGACACGGGCGTGGGCCTGTTGTGGGTTGATTGCGAGTCTGCGCGAGAAATCTCGTGGGTCACCGGTGCCGACGCCGACGGGCGACGCGGTTTACGTTGCGTGAGCCCTTGATTCCAGGGAGCAGGGAGACCGCCCCCCGTGCCCAGCATGCAGCCGTCCGTCGGTGCACGCCGCACCGCAGCTCCGCCGTGCCCGTCGCGTCGCGCAACGCCGGCAAGTTGCCGCCGCAACCCATGGGCATGCTGGACTGACCCTAATGTACAGTACTGTATTATATTACTCTTATATACGTAGTATTTAATAACGTACTTACATACAGTTTGCGCTGGGCTACGCTACGCTTTTGTTGCTGATTTGTTTACGTGTAGTAGTAACGTATACTTTGGATTTTGCCAGGGCCGTCTCGAGCTTCCAACACGACATTACGACAACACCTGCTTTGTTTATGTTTACAGTTTATGGACCTAATGATTTTGTATTTGTAGTACTAGGGTACTACCACGGATCGGAGGAGCGAGCAATGGGCCAAAGACACTCGAGCCTCCCGAGACTCCCATAAAGCTAAACAAAACGGAAGCTAGCGCTAGCATAGCACGTGTGCCATTGTTTTTGACACGATTAACAAAACGGAAGGATGAAAACAACCTCCCCGTTTCCTGCACACCAGATCGACCCACATTTCACAAGCCAACCACTGAGCCACATGCTTACGTATCAATAATAATAACATTAACATGCCTCCGAAATTTCAGGTGACTCGAAATATCCACTTCCTCCTCTTATGGCCATGAGTGTGAATAGGTGAGGACTGACGACGTGGTAACATAGGGCCTATTTGATCTACCCAATTTTAATGTTTTTTTAGTTATTAGCTAAAGGATAACCAGTTAAATTTTAGCTAGGGATGTTTAGATCCACCAGCAAAAATGATAGCTAAAGAGTTATTTGTCTATCCTGAGAAAGGTGAGAGGGGTATTTTGGTTTTTTGTGGTTTAGCTGGCTTTAGCTAGGTTAAATAAACTAAAGTTTAGCTGGTGGATCTAAACAAAGCCTATATTGTTATAAGATTAGTTTGAGAGGAGCGAGAGGGGCTAAAGAGATGACTCAATTGATTTATATATGATGAGTTTTTAGGCTTGAAGATCACTAGGCAGTAGGTAAAGGGCTAATCATCGATCACACTAGCTAGGTGAGGGCACACGAATGTTGATGGATGCAGAGAGAGGGTAGGCCAGGCTTGTTTCTCCGCGTACTGGTACTAAGCCGCTTTGCCATCTCTTCATCTTCATCTGCAAAGAATTTTCGACGTGAAAACATAGAGACAAAGGCCTGATCTTTGAATAGGAAAAAGCCTTGCAATCACCTAAACTAAAACAGATTTCCTATATATATATATATATATATATATATATATATATATATATATATATATATATATATATATATATATATATATATGTGTGTGTGTGTGTGTGTGTGTGTGTGTGTGTGTGTGTGTGTGTGTGTGTGTGTGTGTGTGTGTGTGTGTGTGTGTGTGTGTGTGTGTGTGTGTGTGTGTGTGTGTGTGTGTGTGTGTGTGTGTGTGTGTGTGTGTGTGTGTGTGTGAAAAATAGCATCCCTTATTCCCTTGTCACTAAAGGCATATATGGGTGTGATTGGTTGCCCCGACGGTGGCATCCTAATGCCCATCCGGTATGACTCTGTGCACCTGGCCCGTGTTTGGTTTCTTAACTTGTATTGTTTTGGTGTATCTTCTCATTCTCTTTTCCCCTCCGTCCCGGCTGAGGCCGTCTTCTCGAGGCGAGCTTCCCTCGCCATCTCGGACGGTGCGCTCCTTGGCGGGAAGGGGAGGCGCGAGCGCGGGAGATTGGAGCGTCCCAGCGCGCGCGGGGGTGGGCGTTAGGGTTACCTCCCTCATTTGGCGCCTCTCCTTCCTCTCCTCTCCCGGTGCGGTGAATCCTCTTCCACCTTCTCGGCCTCCCCCGCCATCATCGTCGTCGATCTTCGGCGGACCGTTGGTGGTCCTCCCTAGATCGCGTCGGCATACAAGTCACCTCCCCCTCCCCCTCCTCCTCCCCCTCCCCTCTCCCCCTGTATGAGCTTTGATGTGTGCGGTGATTTTGTTTGCGGTTTGGAGCTAGGGTTCTTGATGTTACCCGGTTAGATCTGTGCGGTGCTTGTGTAGATCTACCAGTCAACTTGTGATTTCACATGTTTTACATTCAGATATGTGATGGTTAAACCCTTTTTTTGAGCTTTGGACATGTGGTGGTCTGCTCGTGCACTTGCACATGATGATGCTTTGATTTATTACAAACTGAGCAAAGTGCCTATGGTTGATGATGTGAATGTAACTGTAGGCGCTAGAGGAGCACCTTTGAGTGTGGCAGCCGCGCCTTGTTTATCTTGTGATGGCTGAACTTTTGCTTGCATCCTCTAATCTGTACTGATAAGTAGCATTGGTGAATTTCTAGGGCAACCAATCACCCTCGTAATAAGCACTGAGACCTATGGCACTTTGCAATGATGTGTTGTTTCTTCTCTTACATTTTTGTGTAGTGAATGGAACTTTTGGTGCTATCGAATTGCCAATGATGATATCTTATTTGCATGCCAACTGTGTTACCGAAAATTGATGACCTTGAGCTTGTGTTGAGGTACTGAAACTTTGTTTCTTATGCTCCAAGATCAAGGTCAACCAAGAAGCATCTGATATCTGAGGCCAATTTGTTCAATACTATATTATTTATTGCTATGGTTCAGTCTTTGTTCTCGTTGGTGACTATAGTGGTAACCTCACCAAAATCATACATGTGTGCTCACACCTTATGTCATACACCAAACCAAACACAGCTAGTCACACCAAGTCATACCACAAAACTGTCCAGACAAGCAACCAAACACGATTCCTATGATCCAGTATGCTACACTCATTTGCAACCAAATAGGCGAAGGTGTATGGTTTCATCTGGAATGGTTTGAGCCTGCACAGGCCCTCCATCCCGGATGGCAGACCAAGGAGCAACCAATCACACCCTATAATGCCATCTCGAGTGATACTATAGGCGCTTAGCCATGACCTATGAATACTATATATGTATGTATATAGTAATTAAGTAGGGAACATTCACTCATTGAGTACTTGCAGAAACAAATTGGTGCCCGGATTGTCTTGTTTTTTCCTTCCTCCAAACACCCACGCCTGTAACTGATAAAAATAAGCCGGCTTTTTTAGTGCCTATTGCCTAACCACCTTATTGTACATGTGCTTGGATGTATTAAGCCCGATTAAATTAGTTTTCTTCAATTTATCTATGTACCTATTTATTATTGTTTTCCTCGTTGTCTCCTATAAAACAGTAACATGTTAGGTATATACTCCCTTCGTACCTATAAAGAAAATCATTTTGGATAAGGTTCGAGTTAAAAGTCATGATATAACTTTTAAGTTATTAATTTTGAAAATATGAAAACTATATAAATAGATTTGTCTTGAAAAATACTTTCAAAAAATATATATATACCACTTTTTGATGAATACTTTTATAAAAACAAGGAGTCAAAGTTAGGATTTAGAAACCGGGTCGCTGTCCTAACGACTTTCTTTTATAGGTATAGATGGAGTATATACAAATAGATATGGCTATTGTATTTTCTTTTTCATGGTATGTTTCAAGGGTTCTCCGTTTGGCAAAGTTCTAATTATGTCTCACATGGCAATTAGGGTGTTGTTTAGTTCCTTCCAAAAATATTTTTTTTTAAAAAAAATTCCTCATCACATCAAATCTTGCAGCACATGCATGTAGCATTAAATATAGATAAAAAATAACTGATTATACAGTTTGTTTATAATTTGTGGGACGAATCTTTTGACCCTAGTTAGTCTATAATTAAACAATAATTACAACATATAAACGAAAAGTACTACAGTGACCCAAAAAATTTTCGGGAGAGAACTACACAAGGCCTAGGTACTTAATAACTTGGGATCTACCTTACAGTACATCGCATCAGCAGTTAATTATGAGCTGTCTGCTGGAGCAATGTGGACACTAGTGTACGTTCGTCTCCGAGATTTGCATGGAAAGCGAAAGGTGCTGAAATTGTGGCTCAATCACACGCATGTGGCAGAAGCAGAGCGTATTTTAGTGAAGCCGCCCAGCCCAGGTCAACGAAAATACAGTGACGGTGCATATATCACGCTCACACACTGGTCGCCATGAGCTGGCCTGGCACGGTTTTGCCTCAATCATGTGGTTAGCCTCTGCTTGAAGCGTGATATACGTACATGTATTCTCGTGTTATTTAGGGTAATTTTGACAGATACCACTGGCCGGACGAGTGACGCAATGATTGACTCAGACTCGTCAGTGAAAGCGCCAATTCCACGTGCACTAACACCGTGAAAACCAAATGCCCGTGTCCTCATTAAAAACAAGAGATAAATGTAAAACTAGCATACGTATGGGCATTATATATGGTTGAGAGAAAACGCATGGTTCTTGGTTGGTTATACACTGTTACTGCATAACCATGTGTCCTATATTTGTGATCTGTGACAAAAGTGTTAGAATCCGAACTTTAGTGCTGCAGTGAATTTTGAATCCGAACATTGCACGTTTTTACTCGATAAAGGCCTACTTTTTTTAACAAATTTATTTGAAAATAAAAATATTTTACGTATTTTATACAAATCGAGTCAAACTTGCAACACGAAAACAAAAAACGACAATTTAGAACGGAGTGAGTAGTCAAAGCTCAAAAATCGAGGCAAGGTTACACCGTTACAGAGATTAGCCACGTCAAATGTGATTTTATATGTGCATGCGCGTTGACTTTGAGTCAACTTTAACAAACATATTTATGGAGTACGTGCAGTGCAGGTGTTTAACTTCAACTTTGAACGATTCATACTTATAGAGATGTTTAAGTTGGAAAGGGTCAAACTTCGATCAATGAGAGACCTATAGAGGTACTTGTTTTATACAAGTCGTATACTGCACAGTTTACAATTACGCAGCAGCAGGTGCATCTTGCTCTTGCATTCCCCAGTTCACTGCAGCACTAAGGCCTTGTCTAGTTTCTAAAATTTTTGGGTTTGTAGTATTGTAACATTTTTATTTTTATTTATCAATTATTATCTAATCATAGACTAACTAAACTCAAAAGATTCATCTCGCGATTTACAGTCGAATTGTGTAATTAGTTTTTGTTTTTAACTATATTTAATATCTCATACATATACCGCAAAATTCGATGTGACGGAAAGTCTTGAAAAGTTTTGGATTTTTGAGGTGAACTAAACAAGACCTAATATGAAAAAAGATAGAAATTATACATACTAAATTCTCACTCACAAAGGGACGTGATTATTGGTTCTCTGAAAGGGATCGGAGGGGAAAAACATGTACTTGAGGCAACACGGCAGCAGCAATGCATACAGGTGTTTGACTTTTCTAAAACTAAATTTGACCACTAATCTTACTAAAAAATTATATAAAATATCACTTCTTTTATCCTGACTTGGTCTATTAATAAAAATTCTTTTAAAATAATTTATTTATAATATTTATATAAATTTTTTTAATAAAATGAGTGATCAAACTTAGAGTTAAAAAAGTCAAACGTCATAATTTAAGATGATAGAAGTAGGAGTGTGCTACATTGGCCTTGTTTAGTTCACCTCAAAAATCAAAAACTTTTCAAGATTTTCTATCACATCGAATTTTGGAAGCACTAAATATAGTCAAAAACAAAAACTAATTACATAGTTTGGCTGTAAATCGCGAGATGATTTTTTTGAGCCTAGTTAGTCTATAATTTGACAATATTTACCACAAACAAATTAAAGTCCTACAGTGGTCGAAAATTTTTCATTTCGCCAACTAATGCCTTGTTTAGGTCTTGTTTACTTGTACATTTTTTTTTGCAAAATATGAACAGTAGGACTTTCGTTTGTATTTGACAAATATTGTCCAATCATAGCCTAACTAGGCTCAAAAGATTCATCTCACAAATTACATGCAAACCGTGTAATTAGTTATCTTTTTTACCTATATTTAATGCTCCATGCATGTGCCGCAAGATTCGATGTGACGGGAAATCTGAAACATTTTGTAAAATATTTGGGGAAGTAAACAAAGTCTTAGTTCACCCAAAAACCAAAAACTTTTTAATATTTCTCATCACATCGAATATTGCGACACATGCATACAGCATTAAATATAGACGAAAACAAAAACTAATTGCACAATTTGTCTATAAATCACGAGATAAATCTTTTGAGCCTAATTAGTCAATAATTAAATAATATTTATCAGATAAAAACGAAAATACTACAGTACTGAAATCTAAAATATTTTCGGAGCTAAACATGACCATTATCAAATGACAAACATTTTGGTCGCACCGTCTGAAGCTTGCGACAGCATTTCCGGGTCAAATCTGAGCATGCAAGTCCAAGATGTGCAATCCAGCATCTAAAAAAAAAGGAAAACAGTGGGTAAATAAATCCATTACAGGCCCCTAAAGCAAGCCATGTGCACACACCTGTTCGGCACAACTAAAATCCAATCGTGGTTTTGTCGTCTTCATCACTCAATCGTTCTTAAACAGAAGAGGTAGCATATGCAGTACCCTTTTTAATCTTGTGCTTAGTAACTGTTCCAAAAAAAATAATATTTTGATCTGGATAAGTTAACTATTAGTCTATTATTACCATGGTATAGGATGAGGACTGAGGAGGGATCATGAGTCACTTTAGCCCTGAGCCATGTGGTTTTTGATAGATGCTGTGCAACATTCATCTGCTCACATTTTTCTTTGACCTGTCAGAGTGTCAGTGTCACTCTTCAAACAACAGTGCTCCTGTAGTCCTGTTTAGGGTAGAATAGTTTGTCTCTGCTTGTAGTTATCAATTAATGAAGGCATTAAATATAGAAACTTTCAATATCTACCTCTGAGTATCATCTATCTACCACAGCTCTTCCTATGTTAGTTTCTATGTAGACTTTAGTTTCTCACATTCTCCATCATAAAGAATATATATGACTTTCAACGAGTCAAATAGTCCAAAATCTGATTAGGTAGAAACTATATTATTAATGGACAAAATTTTAAGTTAAACTTTCAATATCTACCTCTGAGTATCATCTACTACGTTAGTTTCTATGTAGACTTTAGTTTCTCACATTCTCCATCATAAAGAATGTATATGACTTTCAACGAGTCAAATAGTCCAAAATCTAACTAGGTGTACGTAAAATAGCATCATTATTTATAATCTTAAATAGGTTTTCATGAAAATATATTCCATAATAATTAATCTACTAATACTTATCACACAACTTAAGTATTAGTAGTTTTTAAATATTTGGTTAAATTGTTTGACTCCTCAGAATTTCTCTCTTTTTTAATTCTAATATCACATCAACATGTTGCTTACTTGTCATCCTAATCAATGCTTTAGAACCTACTATTGAGACCGCCCTTTTAGCAAATTAGATGCAACATTAAATAATAGTAATACTTGCTTGCTAAGGATTTCCTCTTGATGCAATTTAGATGAACATGAATCCTTCCTTTGGCATGCACTCAAAAACCCAAAACTTTACAAAATTCCTCATCACATCAAATCTTGCAGCATCTGCATGGAATACTAAATATAGATAAAAAAGATAACTAATTACACAGTTTATCTGTAAATTACGATACGAATCTTTTAAGCCTAGTTACTTTATGATTGGACAATGCTTGTCAAATAAAAACGAAAGTACTACAGTGTTAAAATTCAAAAAGTTTTATGATCTAAACAAGGCCGTATCCGTATGAAATAGATAGATGCGCTTTAACTAGGATATATGGAGACTAGGGCAATGCTGAAAAGCTGTTAACACGTCACAGCTCACTAATTGGTGTCTCTGCAAAAAAAAAAAAATGGTGGAGAAGGCTAACAATTCCTGAAATATCCGGGGGCCAAAGTATAAAACAAAAAAAAAAAAGAGGGGCAGTAGTCTTTTTCCAACCCACCATGGCGGGCACAGTGACACACTGACAGTGCAGAGTGCACGATACATCTTCTCTCCCTCGCCTAGAAGAGACGGGTGGAAATTGGAATTCATTCCCACTCGGGCAGGAGAAATTTCTGCAAAGGTACAGGGTCACATGCGTCGGATTTGGAGGCGAGGAGGGCAGGAGGTGAAGACAGGAAAAAGAGGGGAAAGAAACAAGTGAGAGACAGGAGAGCGAGGTCCTTCTTGCCTTCTTGTTCGTTTGCTCTCCTCGCTGTTCTTGCGGTTACCTCCTCCTTTTGCCTTCAATGCTACCGCGTTACCGCTGGATCTGACAGACCCACCGCGTCCGCCGCCTCCGACTCCGCCTTCTACTTCAATCCTGGTACCGGCCTCCCCAAAGATTCTGCTGTTCCTTCGGAATTCCGTCTTCCTCTGCTGCCTCTCCTTCGCGTGGAACAAGGTGGGATCTTGGCTCTGTTTCTACAGGGTTTGAATTCTTTCTATCCATCAGCTTTTGGTGTTGAAGAGAGGCTGTATTTGTTTGCGAATGCAGTGCTGTGCGTGCTGATTTGAGTGAGAAGCTTCTCTCGCGGTGCTCGAGGTGAGAGATTTCACCTCCTCCGCGTTCTTCTTCACCGCCAGGAGGCAGAAGGAAGGAAAGAGGCGGAATTTCGATTGGTTGCTGCGCGAATCCGCGAGATTGGCTCGATTTTTCCTTGAATTGCGGCATGTGCCATGCTTCTTTTCTCCAATTCCACCACCAAGGCAGCAGCTCAACTGTGACGGCACTGTAGTGCTTTCTAGCCTGCTGCTGGGCTCCAATGGCGTCGTCACCTTCCCCTTCCCCGGGCACCATCAGGGCCACCTTGCCGCCTTCCACCGCAACGCCGTCGCCGGTAACCACCACGCCCACGCTGGCCTCCCCGGCCCCGGTGACGCAGCCCAATGCTACTCCGGCTGACCCTCCCTCGTCGCCGGCCGCGCCTCCTCCCCTCCCCTCCGCATCCACGCCACCGCCACAGCTCACTTCTCCACCGCCCTCCTTGCCTCCGCCTCCTCCGGACGCCGTGCCACCACCGCCAGTAGTTGTTGCCTCTCCGCCACCAGTCCCAGCAGCCGTAGTGCCCCCACCCTCGCCGCCGGTTGCAGTACCCCCACCACCTACACCTGCTGCCACACCAAAGCCGTCGCCTATACCTATACGCCCCCCAGCGGCCGCGTCGCCACCCCCATCCAATTTGCCGGCGCCCAACCCGCCGGCTGACCCAACGCCGCCGACAGTAGTGCAGCCACCTCCACCACGGCGCCGGCCACCAAGTACGCCTCAGACAGAACCTCCACCCCTGGCACCACCACCTTCTGGAATTCCTGTCAAACCTTCTCCGACCAGTCCCTCACCGACATCCACAGATCCTTCGATCCCCACTCCCTCTAGCCCCTCACCTCCAGGGATGACACCGTCCACACCAGGCTCTGGTAGTACTCCATCGGTGCCAGCCCCAGCAACGGCAGCTGATCCAGTTAGCCCAGTAACACCTGGGGGCCAAGGTTCCAACAAGTCATCGAGTCCAGCCTCGCCGAGCAGCAGCTCCTCAGTAGACAGTGGTGGGATGTCTTCTGGTGCAAAGGCAGGCATTGGTGTAGTTGTTGCCATTCTTGTGCTTAGCTTGGTTGGAGCTGCATTTTGGTACAAGAAGAAACGGAGGAGAGTTCATGGATACCATGCTGGCTTTGTAATGCCTTCACCTGCCTCGACTCCTACACAAGTGCTAGGTAATTTGATCAAGTGCATTTGCAAAAATTACACAACTGGATTAAGATTACTCTTTATATGTACCTGAGTGATGAACTGAACTAAAACTCATTTCTTGTTTAGGGTATTCAGCTAAAACAAACTTCAGTGCTGGGAGTCCTGAATCGAAAGATTCAATGCCAGAGTTCAGTATGGGCAATTGTCGGTTCTTCACTTATGAGGAATTGTATCAGATCACAAATGGTTTCTCAGCTCAGAACCTGCTAGGGGAAGGTGGGTTCGGATCAGTGTATAAGGGCTGCTTGGCTGATGGAAGAGAGGTTGCGGTTAAGAAACTGAAAGATGGTGGCGGGCAGGGGGAACGCGAGTTCCATGCTGAGGTGGATATTATCAGTCGTGTGCATCATCGCCATCTAGTTTCTCTTGTAGGGTATTGCATTTCAGATGACCAGAGATTGCTTGTCTATGATTTTGTGCCCAACAACACACTTCACTACCATCTTCATGGTATGTTGTGCTTTTATATATTGTGCAAGAGCATTGTTGTACCACCTCCATTCCAAAATAATTGCAGAACTGCAATTATACGGAGGTAGTTCTTTGTCCGGACTAAACAATTAATGCACTGTACTGATCTGTCATCATAGGACGTGGTGTACCAGTCTTGGAATGGCCAGCTAGGGTTAGAATTGCAGCTGGCTCGGCTCGTGGAATAGCCTATCTTCATGAAGATTGTAATGACATTTTTCATTCCTTCACCTCTTTTTTGATGATTTGCACTACACTCATGTTTTGTTACTTAATTCTTTATTTCTTTTCCTTGGCAGGTCATCCCCGAATAATCCACAGAGATATAAAGTCCTCTAATATTTTACTGGATAATAACTTTGAAGCACTGGTAAGAATGCTTTCTACATAATTTCAGTAACATCTTATAATGGAGTGATCACTCACTGCATTGGTGCCCATTTGCTAGGTTGCCGATTTTGGTCTGGCAAGGTTAGCTATGGATGCTTGCACTCATGTAACTACACGAGTGATGGGAACTTTTGGGTTAGTAAAACAGTGACAAGTCCATGAGAACAGTTAAAACTTGCTTGTAATCTGACACATGTTTCTTATTTAGATACCTTGCTCCAGAGTATGCATCAAGTGGCAAGTTGACTGAGAGATCTGATGTATTTTCATTTGGTGTTGTCCTCTTGGAGCTTATTACTGGTAGAAAGCCTGTTGATGCATCGAAGCCATTGGGTGATGAGAGCCTTGTTGAGTGGGTAAGCTATAGCAGTAATTTAATTCATGAAAAGGTTTCCAGTTTTCCTACCCTTAAGTAGCAAATGAAATATAACCATATCTTAAGTTATTTGCATAATTCAAAATCTTAAGTAAATTTATTCGCTGATTACATTTAATTTGCAGGCTAGGCCATTGCTCACACAAGCGCTTGAGACTGGCAATGCTGGGGAGCTGGTGGACGCCCGACTCAATAAGAACTATAACGAAGTTGAAATGTTCCGTATGATCGAAGCTGCTGCGGCTTGTATTCGACATTCAGCATCCAGGAGACCAAGGATGAGTCAGGTATAAGGATAAAGAAGAGTACATGCACATCTCATCAGACAGACCAGTACCTAACGTTTTTCTTTTCCACTTGCCTCCTCTCAGGTTGTGCGAGTGCTTGATAGTCTCGCTGACGTTGATCTGACTAACGGCGTTCAGCCAGGCAAGAGTGAGATGTTCAATGTTGCAAACACGGCCGAGATCAGGATGTTTCAGCGGATGGCGTTTGGCAGCCAAGATTTCACGACCGATTTCAGCCAGTCCAGCTGGAACAGCCAGAGCCAGAGCAGAAGTCTTGATGCCTCTGGGTCGAGGCCATTGTAATCCTCATCATCGTAAATTCGTAGATCTAACTAGCTAGGAGCGATTCGTAATGAATTTTTACGTCATGTAATTCTTTTGAGTGGATCAGTCGTGGTTATTCTTTCGCCATCCCTGTCTTCTACCACTAACACAGATCATGTGCTGAGGTCTGCTTACTTGTGCAAAGACTTGTTATAACTGATGGAGAGAGACTGCTGCGTTTAGTGAATTGCTGTATCGATTTTTCCAGATTTTGCAATACTCCTGTAATCAGCAGTGCTTTTGAAATCAGGGTTTTTGACAACCACTTCATTCGAGTAAAGCTTTTGGGCAAAGTTTATTCAGATGTGTGTCTTTTAGATCTTTTTTTCCCCTTATTATCTGAAAAGGACGCGCATCAGCTTCTTGGCTACCTGGTTGGGTATCCAATCTGTTTGGAATCCCGGGCCTCCTGGCGAATTCGCCTATCTTAGACCCGACAGGGACATGGAACTGTGCCAAAACATTTCGTCAGCATCAACCCAATAGTGCGTCTGAATGAGATGGGAGAACTTTTTTTAAAAAAAAAAATGAGATGGGAGAAAATGAAACACAACCGAAGTTTCTGATGTCGACACGAAATTTGGCTCGTAGCCTGAAGAAAATAGGGCATGGACAACATCTCTGAATCTTGAACTCTCCTGGAACATTGTCAAATAGCATCGCTCTTTTAAGTTCGTTTATATTTATTTATTCCCTAGGGATTTGCTGGGTGGATGAAGGGAATAGAAATTTCAAGGGATGGCAAGATGAGGGGACATCCCCAATTGGGGATGGCCCTTACGGCTGTCCGCTGCGTCGGCGACCTTTACAGGTGGGTCGCAGACTCGCAGTGCAGGCGAAAGGCGGGACGCCGCAGATTTGACCCGGAAACGGAGAAAGATGCTTCATGGAGACCCCATTACCATACCCAATCTGAATGATTATCTGATATATAACTGGACGCCATCGGCCGCCACCAACTAATCAAACCATCGTGGGGTTCATGTGGCATGTGCAAAGGCAACAACGGCGCCTGTTGCTGTGACGCATGCCATGACCGACACGGCAATGCTTCAGTGGATGATAGTGTCCTCCTGTCTCCAGTTGACAGGATAATTGTGCTGTAATGAACAGTAGGGTTTAGTGGGAGTACGGCACGGTAGATCTTTTGCTGGGCACGAGTGCTCCCAGTCCAAACAGGGCAAAACTTTGGAGGACTGTGGTCTCAACTCTCTCTCTTTTCTCTCTTTTTCTGGCGGAGTTATGCTGTTTTGCTGCTGAATTTCTACGGCCAATGCATCTGGCTTCTGCGAATCCGCAAACAGCAATGCTAATTAAAAAAAAAGTTGCTTATGACAATTTCATTGGCGGAGTAAAGAATCTGCAATGCTTCAGTTGCACGCCTGGCCAATTTGTAGCGTGCGTTTAATCATTGACCTGCGCCTCTTAACCTTATCTTAACTATGAGCAGCTCATAATTTGCCATCAGAATCCTCCCATTGGATAATAAGTAGCTTTATTACCTAAAATAGATGCTGCTCAACAGGATACAGGAGTGTGTTATACGTCCAGATCTGATGATTAGGTTTCATGTTGGGGCACACGTTACAGCAATTCAATTCGCTATGCTCTACGGGGTAATCTTTCTCTTATAAAGGTTTAAAAAGATCTCGTTTCTTACAACTGTACTCAGTTCACATAAGATGGTAAAGCAAAATCATGTCCATGACGATTTTTCACTACCTCAGTGATATAGTGACTATCAATGTCTGTGCATTATTCTTCTGGGCCTCTGTTATTTCTATTTCTATATATACGTCGATGTTTCCCATGTAAGGTACAGGATAATGCCCTGTGCTGAGCAGCACAACCTTATTTTACAGTTTTTCGTCTAATCACACAACACGAACTAATCCCCCCTACAAATGACAAAAGATACAACACATTTTACAATTTATGTCTTGCTAATTTGCTTGCACCAACTTCACAATGATGAATGAATATGCGAAGAGGATTGCCTGCATCATGTCAGCGACGCTAAGAAAGTAGCTCAAATAACTCTTTTAAGTAGCTTCTGATTTAATGAGCAAAGGTTCTAACGGTAGCAGGTTGGAAATCAAGTAGTGCAAGGAGTCTTGAAATGGTATTGTAGGAAGATAACTACACTTTGTTAACGTGTCCCACCGATGATCAGATGGAACATTAGCATAGAGAACTGAAGATTTGTTCCGCGAAAGGGCCTCTAGCCTAGTGGTTAGAGTACCTGAGTAGCACCAGCAGACCTGAGTTCGACTCCCCGTGGGAGCGAATTTAAACAGGTCTGCATTATCAAAAAAAAGAAAAAGATAGGCTGGGGTTTCCCTTGCTGACTTCGGTCAAGAAAGATTTCTTGTTCCAGGGGAAAAAAGTCTGAACAATAAAAAACAGGAAAAGCTTACATGAGCTCCAAAACGAGGGCTGAAGCGCCGCCGCCACCATTGCAAACTCCAGCAACACCAAATTTTCCATTTTTCTGCCTAAGAATCTGCAGACCAAGAAAAAGCTAGAAGTTTAGCATCACGACACTGTTGCATCCAAAGTATTAAACATGATGATTCAGAAAGAATGACAGCAAAATATAAGAAACTTAAAATGAATATACGGATACAAACAAATGAACAAAAGGGCACAGAAGGAGAATGCTTTCCATTCTCTACAGCTCAAGTTCTCAAACTCTTCAATTCTTGCTTCTTTGTGAAAATTTGAAGCTACTCTAGAGAGAGGCTGCATATAAAGTGAAAAGGGGGTGCCGACTTCTTTTGAGTTACATTGGTTAGACCATTGAGGTTCAGGGGTCGATAAATTGCCGCCACCAGGCACAAACTTTTTAAGAACAAAATCAAGGGGATGTCTCTCCTGTTAATTGAGTTTAAAGTGAAAAGGGGTCGCTCAGAATTTTCAAACCACACCAATTTGCATGCCAGAGTATTAACATGATGGTTCAGAAGATAACACATGACAGTGAAATACTACACAATAACCTGACATACAGATAAGGATACATAAAATTGAAGTATTGAACAAAACTGCAGACAAGGAAAGCCCAAACACTGTAAGCTCAAAATATCCAATAAGTCAAGTTTTACATATATTAGCAATTCTTCGTTCCCTGTATCAGAGGAACATGAAGGTTCTAGATCTACTCTGGTACAAGGAAGCAAACAAAATGAAAAAGAGTTGTTCAAAATGATAAAGCTAGAAATTTCTTAGTTTGCCATTGTATGTACTTCGAATTCTGATAAAAAAAAGATGGGTTGGATGCAAATATAAGAAAGAGGATGATATATCATGCACCAAGACGAATTTTGCAGTCAATAAGTAAATCATAATTATACATGGGTCAGAAGCATACCCCAAGCAGAGTGACTATAATCCGTGCACCACTGCAGCCGATAGGATGGCCCAGAGAAACAGCACCACCACTTAAGTTTAGCTTTCCCTGAACGTACAGGGATATTTATTAGATCATACATGTTCACAGAAAAAAAAAACTGAGACAAAATACAAATACTAACTGCTGAATTATATAGACAAGTAAAAATAAGTGACTCACAGAAGGGATACCAAGAAGCCTCTGATTAGCTACAGCAACAACCTGGCAATATCCACAAGTATAGTTAAGTCTAGAGTTGTGCTTCAACTGTAAGTACTACTAAAACTGGAACGACCAAGAACTTACAGAGAAAGCCTCATTTATTTCATAATAATCAATCTGTGAAGTTTGAAGAGCTGCATTTGATATAGCCTTTGGAATAGCAAGAGCTGGAGCTGTTGTAAACAGCTCTGGAGCCTACATGAGAAAGGAGTGCACACAATAGAGATAAAATGATGCTCAGTGTGATAAGTCACAAACTCACAATAAGCGAGATTTCAAGGTAACTAAGACTCCAGTCATCCAGTGACACATCACTGAATGGAAAATAGATATTGGTTCCAGGAAAAAGGATAATTTCCCTCATTAACACAAAACGATGTATTAGGACAGAAGTCATGCAAGAGTTACCTGTGCAGCATCAGCATACCCTCTAATCCTTGCAATAACTTGCAGGCCAAGTTTCTTAGCTTTCTCTCCACTGACAAGGACAATTGCAGCAGCGCCATCACTGTGCATTGATAGATAAGATAGGCATTACACTTGATGAATTATGCATCATCCAAACAAAGTTAATCTACACTAAACATAAATAAACAACACAGTCCGAAGTTTGAAATAGGAAAAATCATGGCTGAGAATGTGCAGGTAGCCTTGTGATGCATGGCAGTGTGGGGATCCTAGCAGAATTATGAGCTAACCTTTTCTTGTATGTCATATTAGATGCACTATAGGAAAAATGTTCCGAGCATGGACAACAGCAATTTTGCTCCTACCTCCTACGGGAACTTGCACCGCCACCAGCCCACCATGTATAGGCTCAGGTGCATCCCTTTTTTTTTCTTTTGCCTCTACAACGGGCACTCACACCACCTTTCGAATTTTGAAATGTGGTTTCGCTTTGATAGAAGAACTTGCACCACCTTTCCTGGTTTTGGAATACAGCGTCCCTTGGATGCAAGAACTGCACTTAGATTCTCACTGATTTTTCTCCTTCAAAAGAACAACAGAAGATCTCTCAACAGCAGCGGTGCCAAAATCACTTGCCTTTGCTGACACACTTCTGTAGTTCTGTTAGTTGTTCTATCTCTTTGAAAGTGTGAGCCCTGAGGTTTAGGAAGTCATTTAGATTTTTTTTCTTTTGAGGAATCGTCATTTAGATTTATCATCAGAGTTCTTCTTTGTGGAAGTCATTTAGATTTAGCATGTTACTTGGACCACTCCATCTCGTCAAAAAAATTGGACCATAAATAAATAAGATTATCCCATCTCATCCTGCCTCATTCGCTAAGCGCACACTGACTATTATTTCAAATCAACAATGAAATATACATTAAAATATATTTCTTATAGCAAATTCCAAATTCTAGGACATGGATAAGAATTATGTGTGTGGCTGAGACATGGCCCAATTATCATTAACTCAATTGAATAGTGCATTGGCAATCACTTATGCCCTGGAAACTCAAGCTTTCAACACTCAACAGTATTGCAGGTGTACTACTACTGTATATGCTCAGCATGGGCTCTCTTGAATGACCTAGCTTCAGTGCTCTAGGATTAATTCCTGTGATTTTCACTGGTGAAGTAATTCTCATGGTTTTACTGTCTACGAAAGGTAATCTGATAATGTACATGCAGTGGTACAGGAGTGCAGCCAACAATCAAGGGAGGCATGAGACAACTTCATCCATGAGGGTATACACGAGAGAGTGGTTTCCATTTTTAATATTGCTTACTGATGAATTGCCTTCATTAAGAGAGATTCTCAGACAAGCTCAACTAAGAATATATGCAAATCTAATCGGTTCATGTCTTATCTTAGATATGCTTAAGGCATAATAATTACAACTAATAGGATATTACTAACTCAGATCTACTTATTGTGTGTATTGTAGCCTCTATTGTAATCTTGTTTCTAGTAGCTACTATAAGAGTATCATAACAATACCAAAAGAGGTTGTCCAGGTTACAAATACTAATGTCAAATATAAATTGCTAATGCAATGATTTCATTTTTAGAATATGGTATACCATTGACTCTGGTTGCATGTTATTTATAAAGATTATAGAGGGCTGATCTGAGTAACAAGGAAGCAAACCTTATACTAGAAGAATTACCAGCCGTCACAGAACCATTCGTCTTAAAAGTTGGCCCAAGTTTCTTCAGCTTTACTGGATCAAACTACACATATGGAACACCAAAGGAATAATGTCAAATCTGAAGAGGAAAAGAAATTGTGTTAATTGTTGTTATGGATACTGCTAAATGTGGATGCTCTTGTGTATGTTCAATCACTTTCATACTGACACTACACAACTCTTTTATGAATCTACCACAATCAAAATCAACACTAATAGACCGGATTACCTTTGCAAGACTCTCATCCTTGTCCACAACTACTGGTGGTTTCCCTCTACCAGAAGAAACTTCAACCTGGGAAACAACAAAACAATTGAGATTGGCACCATATACTGAAGTATCAAAGTCTAACACACAAAAGGAGTTTTGTGGTCAATCAAAATCATGCACGCACAGGAATAATCTCCCAAGAAAATGCACCGCTGTCCCGAGCTGCTAGTCCACGTTCATTGCTGAGGATAGCATAAGAATCCTAGAAGAAAGAATAAATCACTGCCAAGATTAGTTGCTAATAAGTACTCCCTGTCCCAATTTATAGGTCGTTTTGGCTTTTCTAGATACACAACTTTTATTATGTACTTAATCCATCCCAAATTATAAGACGTTTGACTTTTTTATCATCAAGTTTGACCACTCGTCTTATTCAAAAATTTGTGCAAAATATCACTTCTTTTGTCATGGCCTGGTTTATTAATAAAGTTCTTCAAGAATGACTCAAATTTGATTATGTTTGTACAATTTTTTTGAATAAGACGAGTGGTCAAACTTGAGGTCAAAAAAATCAAATGTCTTATAATTTGGGATGGAGGGAGTATCTAGATATATCGTATATCTAGGTGCAGAGCAAAAGCTATGTACCTACAAAAGGCAAAATGACCTATAATTTGGGACAGAGGGTGGTAAAATATAACAGGTTGTGATTCGTAAATAAAGCATAGGAACAGCAACAACCTGCTCCTCTCTTGAGATGGAGTGCTGGTCTGAACACAATTCAGCACACATTCCCATTGGGAAATCATTATAGACATCCCACAGGCCATCCTTGAGCATGCCGTCAACCAGGACATCATGTCCGAACCGTGACCCTCGTCTGCGTTTTATTTTCACTGCTCATTGTAAGCACAAGCTACAACAGAGGACCCCTACAACAAAAGCATTCTAGCTTATAACATGATTTGGGAATAGTAGCGAACCTTGCTTCAGCCACATATTTGGGTGCATTCGACATGCTCTCCATGCCGCCGGCGACCACGACATCATTGATCCCCAGCTGAATACTTTGCGCCGCAAACATGACAGCTGCAAGTTGGTGGTAACGTTCCAGGATAAGGCTCTCAAGTTCCAAGGCTAATCAATAATTAATTGATATAAAAAATTATAAAACTATAGTAGTAGCAGTAGCACCCTTCATTCCTGAGGAGCAAACTTTGTTGACGGTGGTGCAGGGGACGGAGTTGGGCAAGCCGGCGCCAAGGGCCGCCTGCCTTGCCGGGGCCTGGCCGAGATTAGCGCTGAGGACGTTGCCCATGAACACCTCCTGCACGAGCGCCGGGTCCACCTTCGCCCTCTTAAGAGCACCTGGGGATTCGGAAGAGACCACACATGACGCAGCGATTTGTTGACGGATTACTGTTGATGCGGCCAGAAACCGTTGGAGGCGAGAGAGTGGCGCGGCGGGTACGTACCCTGGATGGCGATGGAGCCGAGCTTGGTGGCCGGGAGGGACGAGAGCGAGCCAAGGAGGGCGCCGATGGGCGTGCGGGCGACGCCGACGATGCAGACATCTCGAGCCTTGAGGCCCTGGCTGTCATCACTGGTAGCAGCAGCCGCGCTCGACGACGCCATGATCGATCGATGGGTTGATCCTAATAAGGTAGCCGGAGGCGAAGATGCCTCACTGCTGCCGCCGGCGACGAGCGCACCCCAGAGAGCTGCGAGAGCGAGACCGAGAAGAGGAAGCAGAGTTCGGCGATTTTATGCCAGGGCAGCTGCGGGCGACGGGGCCGAGAGGGGATGGCGAGTGTCGGCGTGTGCTCGCTACCACTTGCTCTTCCGGATTCCGGCGGCGGCGGCGGCGGCTGGGGAGGAGCGCCGAGTACGGAGTGGATTGGGAGAGACGGGCACGGCTCGCTTCTCAAGAGGCTCGACCACGCCTACGCCTACGCCTACGCCACGCCACGGTGCGTTGGCAGACGAGACAAGACGGAATGGAACGGAACGAATCATCGGCGCAGCGGTCACGATGTCGATAAGATTATTTATTACTATTCTTTTTGTTTTGGAGCGAAGATATCGTGGTAACATTATTTTTATTTTTTTGAGTATATTTATATATTACTTACTCTGTCTAAAAAACTATTATTATTGATTTTCAGATATTTTATTTGACTATTGTCTTATTAAAATTTTTTATATAAATATCGTTAATTTTAATATAATTTATTTATCCATTAGAGATATTTTAATAATAATTTATTTATTTTATAATTTATATAAACTTTTTGAATAAAACAAATAATTAAATATGATATTTCAAAGTCAAAATATTAATTTTTTTAAGACGGAGGGAGCATTGGTATATACAGATCGTGGTATGCATGACAAAGGATTGGGTTTGGTACTCATAATAACCCATTCTTAGGCCTTGTTTACTTCCAAAAATTTTTGTAAAATAGAAATAGTAGCACTTTCGTTTGTATTTGACAAATATTGTCCAATTATGGACTAACTAGACTCAAAAGATTCGTCTCGTTAATTTTGACCAAACTGTGTAATTAGTTTTTATTTTCTATCTATATTTAATACTTTATGCATACATCTAAAGATTCGATGTGACGTAGAATCTGAAAAATTTTGCAAAATTTTTTAGGAACTTGGAACAAGGCATTACACGACCGCATGGGCTCTAGCGCAGCCTGCCATTGTGGTGTTTTCAGCCCAGATCATCGTATACAGTTTCTTGGGCTGTGCACTGATGTCAACTCTTCCAAGTTTATTTTTTTTATAAAAAAAACTACACTCCTTCAGAAAAGGATGATCCCAGTCCTTCTCTTGCGAGTCTTCTCTAACACTCCCCCCCAAAAGTGAGAAAAAAAAAAGAAACCTACTAACAATCTGGCCTTCCAAGGTCTTAAAGGTTCCAGAACTATCTGCAGTGCATATCAAACTAGCAGGAGGACGTGACTGACTAGCTAACCCGTGATTAAAACGCGACGTATTGTTCAGCTGTTAATTCCGACTGCTCCACACATGGCTAGGCTAGTTCCTGTTTCTTTTTCTTTTCTTTTCTTTTTTTTTAGAAATCTCAACAGGAGCTCTGCTATATTACCATGCATGTAAGAAGTGAATCAAGCCAGATTTTACAGAGGTAGTTTATTGTATGAAATTGTTTCATAACATACACAAAAGGTCACTTGATCACAAACAATCTGGCTACCTCCTATGCTAAGAACCGAAAGCCCCTGTGTGCAATGTGTGTATTCGAATTCTCATTCCCAGCTGCAAATGCAACGCTGGCTTTCATAAAAAGGAAAAATGAAGTGCCGGCAATCCCTACGAGCCTATTCGTTTGTGTAAAATGTATTGTTTGCTGATTTATTATGAGAGAAAAATACTACTGATTGATTCACAGAACAAGCACAACTCATAAGACAAGTGAAGGGAGCCGTAAAAAGATATGTGCATGTAAGTTTTTTTTCTTCAAGTGCGCTGGAGGAGGACAGTGTTCCCGTGCAGCGCAAGCGAGAGCATTCCAATGCGCAGCGACATGTCACCTTACACATTCACCAAACAGCGCAACGAGGTAGACCTAACACGTCGAGCTAGATTGCGTAGTTGCGTTGGTAAACCTGATCGAGCTAGCTGATGAGCTGGAATGGAAAACATGCATGTGACGCTCGCCCACAAGTTATTTCGACCGACGCGTGCAGTGAGAAAAACCGTCTCAAATTTGTCCCTTTTTCGTCTCAGCCTGACCGTGAAATGCAAGCAACTTTGACTAGCAGCTGGCGATGGAGAGAAGCGTGTGCTCTCTTGTCACTGTCCAGTGTCCCGGCCCTTTTGCTTCCTGCTATATATGCTTCTAACAAGGAAAGGGAAATTGGAATTAACAGAGGGCGCCTATTACTTAACTCAGAAGTAGCTGCTAGGTTGATGAGATTTTTTTTTTTTGAAACGAACAGGAGGGGTTTTTGACCCCTACTAGAGATAAATTAAAGCAAAGCAAAAGGTTTACAGATGGTTACAGAAAAAGAAGAAAAAGAGAAAGAACATAAGACAAGCTCTCTGTGGAGCTAAAAGGACTTAGGGAACTAGGAAAGAGGTAAAAAAACTAACAAGCACACCACCACAGGTTTAAGGCTTATGAGATTCCATTTATCCATTCCTGCAATCTTGGTAAGTGGCTTTTTTTTTGGCACGCAGTAGCAGCACATCCATTTCCAAAAGGAATAAAGTCTTGCATCCTTGCAATGAGGCATTAATTTGCTTGAAGATCTTGTTGTTTCTGGTCATCCATATTGCCCAACTCAGAAGAATGATGATCTCCATAGAGAATGGACAGTTAAGTCGAATTCTTAGGCTCTCCAGATTGGAGAAAGGGCCAACTCTATGATCCACAACCAGGCTTATAATCCTCCAGCAATCCTGTGCAAAAGGGTAGCTAATGAAAAGGTGTTCAACTGTCTCCTCTACTTGACAACTGCAAAGAATGCACTTATAATCCTCCAAGTGCATATTTATTCTTCTAAGCAAACCTCTGGTACTGAGCCTATCCTTCAAGAGAAGCCAAAAAAAAACTCGGTGTTTGTTCTGACAGGCACTCCTCCAAAGCCATCTGAACGCTGGGTGAATTTGACAATGTCCACTCAATTGTGTATAGGCCTTTTTTGAGGAGAAAACCAACAGACCCCCATGAATAAGACTAGACATCATGAAGTTCAGAGATGTGAACTGATTGTAAGATAGTTTGCAACTGACCCAACTGATCAAAGGCTTCTACTGATAACGACAAGTGAAAGAGGTCATGCAAAGTTGAGGTTGCTTTTACTTCAGCAAGAGTGATCTTTGTCTTTTTTGCGAAGGAATATAGCTCAGAAAAACTTATCTTGGGGACTAACCCATTCCATAGATCCTCCCAGAAAAGACATGATTTCCCATCCTGGATATTTACACTTGCGAAACCCTTGAATTTATCAATCTGCTTTAGGATGTCCCTCCACCAAGGCGAACCAATATTTGTAGCTCCTGGCAATCTTCCATTTCTATAATATTTTTCCCATATTAAGTTTACCCAAGGCAGATCCTCCTTGTTCAGGAATTTGTGCAGATATTTGAGTAAGAGAGCTTCATTCTGCGTTCTCAAGTTGAGCACTCCAAGACCCCCTTCTTTCTTTTCCTTACAAACCAAGGGCCAAGCAGCTTTTGCAGGTTTGGTTGAGCTTTGATCAGCTCCTCTCCAAAGACAGTGCTTTCGGTATTTGTCAATTTGTTCTATCACTGTTTTTTGTAATTTGAAGGTGCACATTGAGAAGGTTGGCAAGGCTGTGATCACTGAGTTAGTTAGCTATAGTCTTCCTGCTTGATTGAGAAAAAGAGAAGGTTGATGAGATTTGAACTAATATAAAAGAGAAGCCCTCTGATCCAAACTCTCAAAAAAACAATTGGGGTTTGTGTGGCACAACTTAACTTCGCTAGTAAAGCTGTTTTTTAAAAAAATAGTTTCATGAACAACTTTCTAGGTGAAGCTGAGCTGTTTTGAAAAAAATGTTTGGTAAAATAGCTTCATCAACTACTTCATACATAGATGAGAGAGATAAATGAGGGAGAGAGTGAAAGGTCCAAATGGCTAGAGGGGGGTGAATAGCCTATTTAAAAAAAACTACAAACTTCAACTAGACAAGTTGATTAGTAAAACAAAAGGCGAAGCTATTCTAGCACTAGCATAACTAAGCTATGCAAGCCACCTACACAAGTCTAGTAAGAAAGCTGAACACTAGTTACAACAAGAAAGCACAACTAGAAGCTTGCTACACTCCTAAACAAGATAGCTAAGCTAAACAAGCTACACAACTAGCAAGGCATACCCAAAGGTAAAGGAGAGGGAAGTGATTGTTATACCGACGTTGTAGAGTAGAAATATATCCAATCAATCACTCACAATCACAAGAGAATCCTCGGTAAGAGATGACACAAGATTTTTTACCGAGGTTCACTTGCTTCCCGGCAAGCTACTCCTCGTTGTGGCGATACACCCACTTGATGGATCACGAGCTAATTGGCAATCCAAAGCCAAACCCTCAGCGAGTGCCGCACATCCACTCACAAGATGGGGATCCTCCAAGCCACGAGCAATCCACTAGAGTAGCCAATTACGATCTCCCGCGGGGAAGGCTCAAGAACCCCTCACAAATCACTTGGTGAGGCTCGAAACAATCTCCAATCACGAGCTCAACACCACCGCTGCTCCAAGCCGTCTAGGGCGTCGGGAAACACCCAAGAGTAACAAGAAATCCACAGCAAACTCAAGAATCAAGTGCCACTAAATGCAACTCTCAAAGCAATGCACTTGAATCTCACTCAATCTCACTAGGATGAGCAATCAAGCAAGGAGATGAGTAGAGGGAGTGTTCTCTAGCTCAATGTATGCCTCAAGTAATCAAAAGTGCAAGAGAGATCCTCCCAAAGCCGGCCACCTTCTATTTATAAGCCCCTCAAAGAAACTAGCCGTTGGTCACTTTCACTGGGCTGAAATCGGGGGCACCGGACGCTACTAAGTGATCACCGGACGCTCGAAACCCAGCGTCCGGTGCTTAGGGGTAGGCCACGTGTCCTTCTTGAATCCCGCATGTCAGATAATAACGGTCACCTGCGCATCACCGGACGCTCTCTAGGTGCACACCGGACGCGTCCGGTGCACACCGGACTCATGCGCTGAGAGTTTGTCAAACTCGCGACCTCACCGGATGCTAGACACCAGACGGTCCGGTGCTCACCAGACTCGTGCGCAGAGAGGGTTGCAAAAACCCCTCACACCGAACGCTAACCACCGGATGCTCTCAGAGTGCGTCCGGTGCTCAACCCTAGCAGGGTCAAGCACACCGAACGCTGAGGCCAGCGTCCGGTGCCTCCGCACTCAGCGTCCGGTGAGTGTTTCTCAGTGAGAAAACGCTCCCGCGACTTCTCAAAATTTTCCACTGGCGCAATAGAAAATATACACTTATTTTTCTCAAAAGCGCCGAATCCCGCCTCGCAAGCTCGGCGGGAGGGAGAGAGGAACCCACACCCCTCTCAACCCTAGGAACTCCACCTCCTTTGCAAATGTGCTAACACCAACAAGTGTCTTCCACCAAAGTGTATGTGTGTTAGCTTTTCACAAACATTTTCGCCAAAGGAGTTAAGTTAGCACTTTATTAGATCCTAATGCATATGCTCAAGACATGGACCTAGTAGCACTTGATTCGAGAGATGACCGTGATTTTCCCTCTTGATAGTCGGCTATCTATCCTAAACCCGGTCAATCACTTCTCTACTCATCTTAGACCGGCAAAAGTAAAACCCTATATTTATACCTTTGCCTTGATAACTTTGCTCCTCGTCTATCATCATGATCTCCACATCATGCTTCATTTCTTTGTAATCATGTGGCCACCTTTCCATGCCACCATGCACCTTCATCACATGTGTTGCTATGCCTAACTCAAATCACTTAAACACAAGGCATTAGCAACTTGGTGTCATTAATTACCAAAACCAAACTTGGGCTTTCAGAGAGCTACAATATGCTACTTTTTTCAGCTTCATCCCAACTCATATCATTGTGAGAGGAGAAGAAAAACAGTTTCACTCATAAAACTGTTTCAGAAACAAATGTTTGACAAAAAAAACAGCTCACAACAACTCATAAAGAAGGTGTGAGCTATTGTACTTGTACATCTACGGCCAGCCAAAATACCGGAAGTCCGGAACTCGCAGGATGTCCTAATCATGTTTCAATGTACAGACGTACGGTAGTACTGCATAGTGGGGATACATATACGGCTACATGATTCGTCACCAAGACATCAACTAACATTCATATATAAGACTTGAATTATCATGCATATTCTGAAGCAAATGTTCAAAAGCCACCCATATCAAAAAGGTGTATGGTGTCCCTGGCTTTCTGCATTGCCACCTTTGCATGAAAGTCTATGCTCATAGTAGAAAGCAAATGTGGTTTTTAATAACCATCTATACCACATTTCATTTTTTTACCCTCCTCACGTTTGCCCGGCTGTCCCCACCTCTTCCAATCAAATCTTACATTCCGTACCTTTAAAACCTAATATAAGCATATGACTATATATTCCAAATGTTGCTACTTTACTATGTTAAACGATGGTACTTTTTTTATGTTAAACAGTTCTAAAGTATTCTCAAATTCTATTAATATGTGAAAAAATGCTCGATTATGTGTTATATATTTGTTATGTACTCCCTCCATTCCAAATTGTAAGCCGCTATGGCTTTTCTAGATACATAGCTTTTTCGTATGTATCTAGACTTATATAATGTATATTTAGAAATAAGGAAGGGGGTATTATACAAATACAATTATATGACATTATACATGCCAATTAGATTTTTGGTTGTTGAAATTTTATTTTGATACCCCTTTCTATTTTGAATACCCAAACTCAAAATTCTAGGCTTATCACTGACTCTGTATTATCCATTTATTTAAGATGCCTTTAAAGTGGCTGTCTATGGCCAATTCATTTAGCATTTGGCATTGGCCTCTACTAAAATTAACTTAATCCAAAACACTGTTTGGTTCATGGTCAAACATCGCTACACTATAGTTTAGATGTGTCATAGTTTCCTAAGTTGGTGTTTGGTCTGTCTATCATTGACTGATTTCTTTGCTAGCTATTTTTTTCAAATGAAAATGGATTCCATTGCTCATGTGTTGTGCACTATTGGCAATCACAATTAGCCAAATACATTTTGGAAGTGGATCACTATTGGATCATCGTCCTCTCAACTCTCACATGCCAACGTTGCTAAAAAGCGTGGGCATCCCTATTACATGATCTAGAGACAACATTGATTTGAAAAGAAACGAAATTCAACTAGGCTAGTTCTTGAATTTCTTGTATTAACCTTCTCGCTATTGATAGACCCTAGCCTTTCGATTCCACCACTTGCTTCACCAGATCATCTGTTTCAACCATTAGCCTTGTGATTTCGATGAGCTAATTGGCCCCTTCCTGCTATGATCATGTCTCCAACATTATCTCGAATGATGAAACCCCACCCTCCATCTTAGTTTTCCTTCCTGAAGGGGGCATCACAATTGATCTTCAGGAAGTCCAAAGCTGGTTTCATCCACACCTGTTTCCTTTTGATTTTGCCCCTGGGTTCTTTTGAAGTTGACTATAATTTAATAATGTGCGAAAATAGGTCTTCTCTGCCCCTCGTCTCTGATTTTGTTTCTTTCTAACCACCACAACCACATCCCGATCGCTATTTTCATTTGAGGACCCCTTTTTTCAAACCTGGAATATATCGAGTTGCCTCACGTGCAGAGACAATGGCAGCTAGTCGTTCTCGATGTTCTTCCACACCCAATCCAGCCCATAGTTCCTTTTGTCGCGTGACATTTGATGAAAAGATGACATCCATCCTTGCCATTCCGATTACATACAACACATCTGTTCTCAATATCCATGCTTCTAAACTCCAGCTGTTAGACCTAAGAGGGTGACTATTATGTGTGCCTCTCCATAAAAAATGTTCTCTAGCTTTGCCTAAGGGGCGAAGCAATAGTTAGTCATACGTATGACAAACATTTTTTCCTTTTTTGTAGAACACTCATTTTGAGAAGAGGAAGAAGAAATTCACATGTTGAGAGGAAGATGATATGAAATACCCAAATTGTCGTTTTGCTGAAATTTGGCTTATGCTGATTTGTTATGAGAGAAAAAAAAATACTATTCGTTTGCTGAAAAGTATTGCTAAAGTAATGCTGAAGAACTGGGCAAGTATAGCTTTTCCATTTTTTAAAAAGGCAAAAAGGCAGTCTCAGTTGCACGTTTAATTGGTCTGGTTAAACAAGGAAGGAAAAAAAAAAGATTAGGAACTAGAACAAGGCAGTCGGTTAGCGTGGCAAGAGGCAGTTGTCGCGTCGCCATTCGCATCGAGCTGCAGGCTCACCCGACTCCCTTCACTCCCAAGCCACTACCATACACTCCACGTCCCGCGCGCGCGCGCGCGCACGCTCAGAGCTCCTATATACTCTGCTCTCGCTTGCTACGCTCCTCATCGCCCCGAGATCCGTCGATCGCATACCCCCCAGGGAGCTCAGCATCGGCACGCACCCCCAACAAGCAGACCGCCGCCGCCAGCAGCATGGCCGCGCCGCTGCTCCGGCAATGGCGCCGCCTCGCCGTGCTCGGCGCCCTCCTCGCGCTCCACCTCGCCGCCGCCGTGGCGCAGTCGCCACCAGCTGCACCCACGACCCCTGCTGCTCCCACGACCCCGGCTGCACCCACGACCCCTGCCGCACCTACGACTCCGGCTGCACCCACGACCCCTGCCGCACCCACGACCCCTGCCGCACCTACGACTCCGGCTGCACCCACGACCCCTGCCGCACCCACGACTCCGGCTGCACCGACGACCCCTGCCGCACCCACGACACCGGCTGCACCGACGACCCCGGCTGCACCCACGACCCCTGCCGCACCCACGACTCCGGCTGCACCGACGACCCCTGCCGCACCCACGACGCCAGCGACGCCGGCGCCCACTGCCACCCCGACAACGCCAGCGCCGACCGCCACCCCTGTGGCGCCAGCAAAGCCGCCGCCGGTCGCGCCAGCCAAACCCCCTCCGGTGGCGCCACCACCGGTCACGCCACCCCCCACGACGCCACCCGCGGTGCTCCCACCCGCCGTGCAGCCGCCCGCCGCGGCGCCTCCGCCGACGGCCACGCCCCCGGCCGAGGCGCCCGCGTCGCTGCCTCCCGCGACGACGCCCCCGCCCGTGGCCGAGGCCCCCGCGCCGCCCGCGGAGATACCGCCCGCCGAGGCGCCGTCCAAGGGCAAGAACAAGCACAAGAGGAGGAAGAAGCAGCACGGCAAGAAGGAGGCGCCCGCGGAAGCGCCGCAGCCGCTGAGCCCGCCTGCTCCCGCCGCGCCGTCGCCGGCTGATCTCGAGGACGTGTCCGGCCCTGCACCGTCAGCGTCCGATGTGGTAATGCCCGAATCACTGCCCTCCTATTCGGCGACAGCACTTCACATTTTTTTCAGTAGGAATGATCACAATGCTTTTTTTGGCTTCTTTTCTGCAGAATGCGAGCAACCGGCAGCACCAGCACTGGGCCTCCGTCGTCCTGCAGACCGCCATGGCGGCGCTTTTGCTATCGCTAGCGTGGTAAATCGCAGAGAGGGATGAGAGATCCATATGTCAGCGTACCAGCTCATGGTGTAATTATTTCCTCTGTTTCTGTTCATGCTGTACCATCATAGGCCGGTGAGGTTTATCTGCGGGATTTGTTATAGGAACCATTGATTGTGGCTTGTGGTAATTTTTTGACATGTTCTGTATCCATTTTTTTTGGTTAATTTTGGAATAAAGACTCACACTTGCTCCGACAGAATACTGCGAAATTCGGTGCCTCTTATTTACACCTTGACGCATCTAGGAACGAACAAATGATTTCAGCATCTTGGGTTATATAGAGATGCCATTCCATTCCCTGAAGGAATGAATTACACGCATGAACAGCTAAGGACCTGAACAATTCTCCACCTCTTGAGTTTGAAAAAAATCCAGCAGAATGTTGAAGGAACAAAGTGTTTGATCTAGCAGCGATGGTCAGATGGTTCAGTAGTTGTGCATTAGTCCTCGTCCACTTCATGAAAAGGCAGTGGAACCGTCTTTACCGCCCGAAACTTGCCTGCGTTGTTCAGATGCTCATTCTCCAACCTGAAATTTTCAATATGTGGTTCAGCCTCGACTCTCAAATGTGTTTGTTGTTCAAGAATTAATGAGATTGTTGTAGCATTATAAGTTTTTTACCTGTAGAAGTTCCAATGCCCTCGCCTGATCACCTCGAGGGCCGCTAGAAAGAAGGAAGTGACCCTAGAATCCAAACTCCCAAAATTTGGATGGATGACGGTCTGCAGCCAAGCAAGCCTCAGCACCAGGTTCAGTCCCTGCAAAAAAAAGGTTCAGACAGGAATCAGAACATTTCACTCGAGCCATTGGTTCTTCTGGAACGTGATGCTTCACTAGTGCAGAACAAACAGCACGCTCGTCCATCTAGAGATTATGGTCGAAAATTTTAATATTGGTTACCGAGTTGAAACTGTATTTTTTTTTTCTAATCTTCGTGCGTGTTCAGAGTTCTGTTTTGATCCTTGATATCGCTCGGTCGGACAGACAGACTGAAACTCTGAACGAGCAAGCACTTTGTTCTGCAAGACACTGCAAATGATCCTTCCTCAGCGGGTGATTAGCTGAGGGACGTACCATTGACAAGTAGTATATGGATTTCCTCCTGAGGATGAGGTCGTTCCTGAGCCAGGGGTTCTTGGAGTTGGGCTGGAGCAGGCCCCAGTCCTTGACGAAGTCCCAGTACAGCTGGTACACCGTCGCGCCGCTGGACACGGCGACGAGGAGCGACAGCGACGCCAGGCTCTTGTCCTTCTCGTACGCCACCTTGGCGCCGGCGGCGAGCATGGCGGAGACGTACTTGCCCAGGTTCACCAGGTGGCTCGTGTCCCCCTCGTCGAACCACCTCCGTGCGCACTGCACACCCAACAATACATATCATCACATTTCAGACATTCAGAGTACAGACAGTCCATAGACTGATGAGTTCAGGCACTTGGATGCAGCATGAAAGAACTCTTTACCTGCATGGCTCTCCAGTAGTAAGGCAGGAAGGAGACGGCGTAGGCCAGGTCTCTGATGTGCTTGGTGTTGGTACAGTAGCCGTACTCCTGCGTCCAGTAGCTCCCACTGATGTAATAGCACGCCAGGTACTCCAGGCTTCGTAGCATAGGCACCTGCCCATTTTGCCATCTCCGTTGTCAGATGTTCATCTTCTATAGATTCGTTCAAGCGATCGACAGAAATTCAGGAAATTTATAGCACCGATTACTAGTTGTAATACCTGGCTGCAAAGCTGATCGGCCATGAAGAAGTCTACCATCACAACCTGCAAATATTCAGAAACAATCAGGCTGTGGCTGTGCATTGGTCCAGTCTGGTCCCAAGAAGATCATGCAAGGACTCGTATCAGAGAATAACTGGTCAGAACAGAACAAGGGCAAGTGCTGCTGATGCTGTACCTTGTAGAGCGGTGACAACACAATGTTCCTCAGTATCCTGAGGAACTGAAACCGACTGGACCGGTACACGACGTTGATCGGGCAGAACAGCAGGAGCAGAAACACCTACAATGCATCGAACACATTCCATGCATGATTCTCATTCTCGATCATGAGCAGCTGCAGCAGGAGCATATGCGGAAGCATGTTCTTGGATTCTCCAGCAGCCAGGACACGAGGGGAGCATCCGGAAAGCAATAATTGTAGCAGTGGGCAGTAGACGGAGAGAGGCTCACCAGGAGCAAGAATCCGGGGATGGCCTGGACGTGCGGCGACGCGTGGTGGTAGCCCGACCTGAGCACGAGGGCTAGGTGCGCGAACATGACGCCGGCGACGGCGGCCATGGATGCGGCGCAGACGAGGAACACGTCCCGGGGCCCGAGCTCCCCGCCGCCGCCGGCAGGCCGCGGCGACGACTCGAAGATGAAGCCGTAGTTGACGCGGCACCTGCGCCACGCCGCCATGTTGCACCCGTAGAGGAGCAGGTGCAGGAACAGCAGCGCGAACATGCTCAGCACCGGGTACGCGGTCTCCATGTACACCGACACGGAGTCGCCAAAGCCGCCGCCGGCGGTGACACCGCGCGCGCGCGGTGGCCGTGGCCGTGGCGCCGGGGTGGAGTAGTAGTAGTACATCCCGGCCATGTGCGCCATGACGCAGTAGCCCACGAACAGCGCGGCGAAGCAGCCGGCCGTGAGCCCCGTGAAGAAGGTGGCGGCGTGCGAGTCCCTCCGCTGCGCGGGCCTCAGGTACTTCATGGCCTTGCGCCGGTTGTCGCCGGCGAAGTGCCGGACGAAGATGTCCTCGACCTCGTCCATCAGCTTCAGCGCCTGCAGTGAACTCGGATAGAAGAGCAGAGTCGTCAGTTTCAGTGCTCCAGCAGATACCCTTAGACTGACAGAGTGACAGAACAAAATGTATGTTAGGACACGTGCCTCGTCGGAGCTGTTGAAGTAGGAGGTCTCGACCACCTTGAGATATACGGACAGGACCTGTTTCCCAGTAATCTTCTCGAACTTCTTCAAAATCTTCACGAATGCCATCATGTTCAGGTTCCTGCACATTGCCAAAACACAAACATTCAGTGTTTTCACTTCCCAGGATGATCTGACTGCAGGAGAACGATGAAGGAATGCGCGAGCGGCGGCGCTTAGTACCGGTAGGTGGCGAGGTAGCCCAGGCCCTTGTAGAGCTCGACGAAGGCGCGCTTGATCATCTTCTCCGCGTGCCGGAGCTTGGTCTTGTTGACGCTCTGTTTCCCGACGCCACCGTCGGGGTTGCATTTCTTGGAGGACTGGCTGCTGGCGAGCTCGTCCCAGAGGATGTCCGTCAGCGCGGAGATCGTCCTGGAGGGGGTGGTCAGGGGGATGGTGATCTTCAGGCTCTTCCTCCCGCACCCGCTCAACGGCCTCCCCGCGAAAGTTCCAGAGCCTTCTAGATCCTGCTGCTGGTGGTCCTCTTGAGCAAGAGCCGTGACGCCGGGGTCGTTGTCGTTGGTCGGTGTGGTTCCTTCTTGCTCGTTCAGCTGGAGCTGGTCCGTGTCTGATGCTGACGTCATCGCATACCTTGTGGACTCGTCTTCTGTTTTGAGTAGTATGGGAACAAAAAAAAAAAGGATGATGTATATGAAATAAAGGAATTATCTCAAGATTATACATTTTTCAATAGAAAAAAATCTCAAGATCATTATTTAATCACTGAGGAACCACGATGATAAACTATAGATGCTCTGTACTACTAGTACTGGTATTATTGAAAGGAAGGAATTCTGCCTTTTTAAGGAGTCATGATCTACTAGCACAAATAATGCATGGAATTTTGTTTGATGCTTCTTATCTTTGTAGAATCACGGAGGCATCCAGATCTTATTATCTATCTTATACTCCGTAAATACTATTATCTAGTTTTTTTTTTTTTTTGCTCATGTTCGCTACTCCTACTTGTGAATGCATCAGGTCCATGCATGATTTTCTTTTTAAATTTTATGCCCAGACTGGCAAAAGACTCAATTAAAGAGGTTCTAATTAAAAAGCTAAGGCAGCAACACTAAATAAAGTCGTGATGAAATGAAATAAAACAATGCAACAATGTGGTCGCGCCAAATGCAGACACAACTAACTAAAGACACCCCCCCCACACGACGAGACGATAAAAAGGGGAGAGGTGCCATATATTCCTGGGCAGCGCTTAGTGATTCCTTGCTCACACGCCTCAAGCAAAGCAAGCAAAGGCAAAGCATTCGACATGGACGGTGGACCTGACCTCACCAGTCAGCAGTCACCTCACCACTCAAACCCCCCGCGCCCCCGTTCGCCGCGTTGTGCTTGCGTGACATGTCGTCCCACGTATCCCTCTCGCTCTCGCCATCCATGCGACACGACGACGCTCGCTCGCACGCACGTACGCTAGCTAGCTATGGCCGTCGTCGTCGTCGTCGTCGTCGGGTCGATGTCGATCAGAGGTTTGCGTTCATGCACACTACTCACCGGAGGAGGCGGAGGCGGAGGCTGAGGCGACGAAGGGGTCGTCCCTGCTGGCCCTGGCCGCGCTGAGGTCGGCGAGAATGTCCATCTGCCGCCGCAGGGACCGGCCTCGCTCCAAGAACTCCTGCTCCTTGCTCTTGTAGAACTGGTTCACCTTGTTGAGCTGCGCGTCCAGCCGCGCGAAGAACTCCCGCGCCGCTGCCGCGTCCGCGTCGGCCAACGGCGTCGGCTCTAGCAGCTCCGTCTCGTACTCGTCGTCGCCGCCGCCGCCGCCGCCTCTGCTCGCCGACCCCGCCAGCAGCTTCCGGCGGTGCACCTGCAGTAGTATATGTGTGTGACGAATTAATTATTCAACGCGAACAAGTAAAGATTCTTTAATTTTCACGTGAGGTGGTTCACAGTATGGGCGCATGCATGGTGCAGCTAGCTAGATAGCAAGTGGTGGTAGTTGGTAATCGTACGTACGTGTATGACCCCATGATCGTTGTTGCGAGCATTGGAGCCGAAGAAGAGAGCAGCAGCAGGGAGCCTGTCCAAGAGCCAGTGGGACAGGGAGAGAGAGGCCCGTTCCGCGTGATGACCGGCTGTTTCTTGTGTGTCGGTTAGGCCTGCTTCGCAACGGTCAGCAGCATGATGCCGGCCAAGCAACAGCCGGGCGTGCTGCATCCTCTTCAGATCCTTTTTGAGCAGGCAATAGTCCACGAAGGCATGCTTCCACTCCGGGACAAGCTGCCCCTCAAACTGCTTGGAGAACTTCACCATGGCTAGACTGATGATCGACCGAGCTCGATAACAGTAGTGATGTAGCAGTATTAGCTAGCTCTGGTGGGGGTTGGGAGGGGGAGCCATGGCGATGGTTATATAGGCGGGCAGGGTGAGGGAGAATAGCTTCGCGGATGTTGGAAGACAGCACATTCCGAGATATACTGCGCGTCCTAGGCTTCTCGCTGATGTAGCTCGCTGCCAACCTCTCACGAGGACGCCACTTGGGTTGGCAATGGTGGTGGTGGTGGTGGCCGCCGCATCGGATTGGATTCCAGGAGGGAATCGATCGGCGAGAGATATCAAAGCTATATATGGATGGAGGTAATAATCCAGGCCGAGGGTGGTAGTACGGCGTGGAAGGGAGGGAGATGATCGAGTTGAACAAGAAGCAGGTGTGTGTTTCTATGGAGAGAAGGACGACGATGAAACTGCGTGCTCTTGTATGTAGAGAAGAGAGATCGACTGCAACTGCATATATGGTGGCAAGAGAGAGTATGTGGTGAGCGAGTGGACAAATTAAAGGTGGTATAGCACAGCAGAGATGAATAGTTTAGCTAGTGGTGGGTGGGCCCCCTTCATGCTAATTGCATGGTGCTCAACAATCCTATCATTTTGGTCCAGACACCATTACTTGGGTATATGTATAGGTGTAGAGCACAAGTACTCTACCGGGAACATGGTGGCAGAAAGTAGGAGCCATTTATCCACCTACTTCCACCTTTTGTTCTATGGTCGTGTGGCTCATCCCAAAAATTAAATGCCCTTTTTTAATTTAACGTATGTACACTCACTCCTATAAACCTACTCATACAAATCTTATCTCTATAAGTATCTTCAAAGATTGGATCGATAATCTTCGAGATTGATAAAGTTACCACATTCGTATCGTTGTGATAGAAACGTCGTCTACCACTTAAAGCACAACACCGATAAATCCTAGAATATTCACTCCCATGGGGAGTCAAACCTAGAACCTAAGTTGCTACTGATGCTCTTGTAACCACTAAGCTACATGTCCTTTTTGTGCAATGCCCTTTCATACACAGCACTAGTACTTAGTGATTTTCGGATACGAGTCCGTGTATGGCTTAGTACAAAAAGACACAGTAAGACGCCCACCTCAGCAAATAATTTTGAAAAAACAAAGAAACTAAAAACTGAGGAATCTAACTAATCATGACATGTGGTTCAACACTAGCATATATATGTAGGAAACAATCATTTTACACGGCCCCTCTCAATCCTCGTGTCGCTCCACCTGGGTAACATGAGCGGCATCGCTGCCTTCCCCAGCCCCTCCTCCATCCCTCCCCGTGCATTCTTGCTCCTACGAGAGCATGCTGCCAGAGGCCGCACAGTTGAGAGGATGCTAGCAACGGGGCCTTCCTCCATCCTTTCTCTCCTCTCCTTTCGATGGTGGCTCTACCCGGCGATGGAGGGGCTGTTTTGGCGACCAACTTGGGATCTATGACCATAGTGGTGGTGGCATCGTTGTGGCGAGTTTCGTGACTACGATTGGCGGCATTAACAATACTAGGTGGCTCAGTCAAACGAGGTGGCGGCTAGCGCAGCGGACATGCCATGGGCATTACTATGCACGAGGTTGAGGCATGATGGTGAAAGCTTTTTCCGTCTTGGGTCGATGACACTGATACCTTCGGGCACCATTTTCTTCCTTGTAAGCGTCAATCGGACACCCTCTCCCCTTTGTGTTGTGTTTTCCTTGGGTAAAAACCTTGACCTTTAGGAATGGCGATGGTGGCACCGGTGGTGTCACATCCCTCCTTGTAGGTGTTGTTTTGGAAGCTCATGCTTGGTCAGCCTGCAGCGGCGACCAACGTCATGGCAAGGAAGGTGAATGCCTAGTTGAGGATTCAAGTTTGCAATGTCCACGATGGAGAAAGCTAGTGGTTAGGAGGAGGACGATGGTGCGATGATTGGTGGGCCTCGCTTCTGCTTGGTAGTGGAGGGTGACGGTTTGGTGGAACCATATGCCAGTTGCAACCACAAAGTTGGCGAGGAGGTCGATGTGGGAGATGCCCACAGAGTTGGTGATGAGGCCGATATGGGAGGTGGTGGATAGTAGATTTGCATTGCTGAGGTGACCATCGCTGTGTGCCAATGGACGGTCCCACTCAGTGGTGGCTATTTTTAGCACAAGGAGGCATTTTGACTGACAACTAGAGGACATGTGTGGCACTTCTCCCTTTAATGAGGTAGCTAGGTCATGGAAGCTGTGGTGTGAACACTTGGATCTCGGTGGACGGGGTTGGCTTGGGGAGCTGAATGAGCATCTAGCCCTTTAGTGGGTTTTGCTGAATTAAATGACAATACAATTAAAGGTCTAACAAGTTTGCTAAGTGTTGAGCAGGAAATTAGGTATATTGCATACACATGAATATTCCATAACAGGATGTATCAAAGGTTCAACAAGAAGGCAAGCTTGATGATATTCCACATAATGTTTAAATGAAAGACTAAAACAATCTAGTTTAAGAAAAAGACAACAATGCAAATGCAATTAAGAAAATGGCTTCTATTTTTGGGATATCATAGTTTTGTGAGAAAGCAAGCATATTTGGCAAATGACAAATAAAGACATGAGTTGATGATTTTGGATTGGTCTCAATGATGGCATGCCTTTCATGAACAAGAAGAGTTTGTTAGTGAGCTAGTTTAGATCAAGGTTGAAGAATGAATCAAGAATGCATAAGTGTGAAAATGCCAAAAGAGGTCAAATGACAAAGGACACAACTCATATTGGATATAAGTCGGTCTCCACATCAGTTTGCTTGAATGGGTAAAGACCAATTTGCATTGATTTGATCAAGCTAGAAGTATGAAGATAGATATTGGAGTGTTAGGATTATCAAGCCAAAATGAAAAGGATACAAGGAATCATGAATTGGCTTCACCATATTAATGTTTATTTACATAGAGACATATGTGAATCAACATCAATATAGTCACCCTATTGAAGAAATGTTTTTCATGAATATTTAATATGATGTGACTTGAGTATGGCTTGATAAGGTAAAAATATTAAGGAAAGGGTTTTGAGGGACTAAGCGAAGGTAAAGGGCAAGCGATGGCTTGAGGACCGAGGTACCATGGCTAAGGTGAAGAAGAGACCACTTGCATTGAGTTGAGGAACTAATCAAGCTATGAGAAGTTATATCATGTTAAGGATCAAATCATTAGTGGAAGTGACTTGAAGCCATTGAGGTGAAATCATATATGTGAAAATGATTTAAGTCACATGCTCAAAGAAAGAAGACAAAGTTGATTGCAATCCCTTATGAAGTGATATGGAGAAGAAATGGCATATGAAGACACTGAAGACTCAAGTGGTTGAAATGATTATATTCTCTTGCTCTTGAGTATAGGTATGCCATACTATTAAGGGGATACAATACGAATCACAAACAAGTCTCAAGTGCTCAAACTAACCATCCTAAGTGCTAAAATAAAAGAAAACACATTAGAACAACACTTACACTTGTTGATTGTTGACGGTAGATAAGTACTCTTTTTAACCGTCAACATAGCATGAGAAAGGACTTAAATGAGAATACTATCTAGCTATAGGGGTTATCACTAACAGAATTCCACAAGTTTTGGTGATTGTTTATTTCTGCAGGGGGTTATCGGAATAAGAATAAAAGGAGGCCCACATGCCAGATTTACATAGAGAGATCATGTGAAACGTCAACTCAGGAATACTCCAGAAGGTTCAGGAAGACACCACCTGAAAGGTAGGGCCCACCTGCCATAGGGCAGGGGTGGGTGCCCCACCCTGTTAGGGGTGGCCACCCGAGGCTTTCAGCCAATGAGGGTGAACCTCGCGGATCGTGCCTCCACCAACATTGATGATTAATCTTAAGCGCACGTTTAAGTCGGTTTGATCCAGGGGCTGTGGTGCTTCCTAGGGGGCTATAAATAAAGACCCTGACCCCCCTAGAGAAGAGAGGAGTTCTCTAAGAAGAATTAGACAGAGAGAGGTCCCTCGAATGGATCTATCTCTATAGGATTCTTAGCCACCATGTCCATCTGGCCATCTGGCCCCATGCCCATCAGGCCTGCTAGTGCCCCCATGCCCATCTGGCCAGCTGCTGCACCCATGCCCATCTGGTGGTAGAAGTTCATCGGCAGTGGCGCGACCATCAGATTGGTGAACAGGGCAGCATTAATCTGGAGCCCACAACGCCACTGATACCTACCATAGGTGGCATCATCGGCGACATCCCCACACCAATGTTGGGGTTGGGGTGGTAGGGGGCCAGCGGGTCCATGGCAAATTCTAGCACAATGGGAAATTGGCAAGGGCACTAGTAGCGGCAGCTGCAGCGACATGGGGATGAGCATAGGCAGGATGTTGTTTTGATTTTGATCGATCTCAGCACTAGCCATGGCCTCTTGATACGTCAGTGCAGTCATCTTCTTGATCCTAGTGGTCTTGTGGAACACACGACAGACTACCCACTCATCCTACGCAAATTTCATTTGTAAGCCAAAAGCAAAATCAGATTACAACAAGAAAATAAATCAAGTAACATATGCATGCATGCATCATGATAGTGTTGTTACCACTACCATAGACCTTGGAAGTAGAGGCTAAAGCTTTCATGGCCACGGTGGTGTTAACGGCTGAGCTAGATGTAGATGCAGGGTCAGGGAGCCTGCCGCTACCTTTGAGCCTATACTCGTGCATCACCTAGTTTGTTTTATCGCCCCTAGGAGCCCTGCTTTTGTAGAAGACGAGTGTCTTCTTCATGCCGACGAGTAAGACCACCTCTTCCCCTTTGCTAGGCTTATAGACCTTCTTGTCCTTGCCAGTTGCTTTCCAATAACCAGCCTTCGTGGCCCAGTTCACCCTAAGCCCTGTCGGGTACTTGCGATCCTTCTGGTAGAAGAAGTACCACTCTTTCTCTCCCATTTTTGCCTCTTCTATAGGATGCAAAGTGCCACATATCAGTCCACATCTCAATCATTAGCATAGCAGCATGCATCCACAACATGGATCAAACAAGACCAAGGTGTGTATGTATGTACAATATAGATTGAGGCTGCTAGTTACGTACTCAGAAGGTCCCATGGCTCAGTCTTATTTAGATCAACCTCCCCAATGGCGGTGCAGGTATAGTCCCTATTGCGCACCTTGTTCCTGATGAAATGGTTGACAATCTCAAAGTCACTCGGATCAAAGTGGAACCCTATAGGTAGGTTGAGGCCACTGGCACAAACATCGTTCATCTCTTGTTGCTGCTGTTGGTCCGCCATGGTTCTATTCCTCCTTAACTGTAACTAAATCCAAGAAGCACCAACAATCATATCAAGCAACAAGGAACAATTCACAGATAGTACTAAAAAACAAGAAAGCATACATACATGCACAACCAAGATGGATGCGAGATGAGTTGTTCTAATGCAATGAGTCAGGCGCTACAACACGGCTTAAATAGGCAAGAGGCATGTTTGCACAAGCCGCTTCCCATTGAAGCCTCGTACCTTCTGCCTAGCTCCCTTCTTTTTTGGTGGTGTCTGTTTCTACTGTGCATTGGACTCTTTGTTCTTTACAACTGTGTCGCACTTGTCCTCATGCACCTAGGCTTGCTTTCCCGCTGGGACCTCATCTACTGCTGGCGACATGTGCCTGGGTTCTGGAATGTCTCTACTTACGTGCAACCTGCTATGACCTCCCTCTGGTTTGCCTGCTCTGGCTTGTGATTCCTGTGGACGCAACCGTCTGCGTGCCGCTCACGCATGCAGGCCTGCTCTAGCCATCACCTCTTCTACATGAAGATGTAAATGCATGGCCGACGGCTGCCCGCATCGAGATGCACACGTGTCAGTGGCCAAGAAATGTTGTGACTATATACTGCAAGCCTTTCGTGATGCAAGTTGTGGATAGGCAAGTCGGTGTGAGGTCCACATTGCCTCGCATACGGTATGAGGGTTGTTGTAGCTGTAGGCATCTATCTAGGACAAGCAAGCTAATGACAGATCATTGTGATCTAGTGCTGATCATTATTGTAGCGTCGTCTTCCTCACTTCTCGAACAGTTTTAGGTGCACGGAGAAACACGTGCACGCGTGGCGTTGTGTCGATCGGGTGTGTTGTATATGGTTGTGTATGTATGTAGACACGCCCTAATATATCTATCTACTGGACGATTTGATGTCTATAGCATATATCCATTGTCACACATAAACCATGCATGTATCAGGGTTCAACTGACAAGTGTGTGTCCGAGCATGCCATAGCCATGTAGCTTGTTACTAAGCCAGCCAAGGGATAGGCTGCGTGGCTGCTTGATTTATGCATGTGTGGAGGGGATCTTTTCCTTCTTCAATTTCTTACTTCTAAAGGAATTAATTTAGTAAAGCTTCATTCTGATCCATATCAATTCATCACGCATCATGCGTGCATACACATGAGTAGAGTTCATACCTATATGCCATCTAGGCCAGGTGAAATGGTATGGCATGCTAACGCTTTCCCTACAAAAGTGGCGTCAACATGCGCTTGTCTTTGGTTGCGCTTTACCAATAATTTAGCCAAAATTTATCATATATATAGTACTCAATCTATTCTAAATTATAAGTCGTTTGACTTTTTTGACATCAAGTTTGATCACTCGTCTTATTTAAAAATTTGTACAAAATATTTATTTTTTTTGACGTCGCTTGGTTTATTAATAAAAATTCTTCAAGAATGACTTAAATTTGACTATATTTCCATAAATTTTTTGAATAAGACGAGTGGTCAAACTTAAGATAAAAAAGTTAAACGTCTTATAATTTGATATAGGTACGTATTAGTATCTAACAAAGCACAACGTAAGTCTATTGAGAGAAGAAAATCGCTCGCTTCAAAACGTTATTTTTATAAGAATTAACTGCCGCCTGGTCTGCCATAATCTGCGTTTTCATCGCAAAGCACCTGAAGGTTGTGTTGGCTTGCGAAACTGTGGAAAAGAATTCACTTGTGCCAAAGATAGCACAACCACTTAGGATACGTCGACACCATGAAAACTCTAGTTTTTTATGAGAACAGGAGGGATTTGCACCTCCTACAGTATTTATTACCAAACGAAGCATAAGTTTAGTACAGTACAAAACATTTACTCAAAAAGAAGGGGGGAGGGGGGGCGGGCAGAGGTAAATTAATTAGGAAACAAAAAAGGAAACAAAAAAAAAGTAGAAGGGCAATTGCCCACAGCCGAACTAAGCAAGGTTTGTGGACCATTGGTCAATACTTCCATTGTCATTTTCAACTATACTCCGTAAGAGCCTGCACGGATAACTACACAATGCTATGGTACTCATATCACCTAATAGGAGGTACGTACGTTGTTTCACTCTTCAAGTTTGCCATCTTATGTCGAAGGAGATAATAGTTAGCTGCTAATGAGATTAGCTCTTTGGATCCAAATAGATCTAGCTAATAATTTAGCTAACTGTCAGTTGAATACCAAACTAATAACTATTTCTCTAGTTAAATAAAACTAGCTAATAGTAGCTAATAATTAATTATAGCTTATCAGCTAGCAACTAATGGATCCTAACAGAGTGTAAATAAATATATATTGATTTCGTACACTCATATATTAATGCTGTGGTGCACATAATCAAGATAAAAGAACATGGTGTTGGATCGGTGAAAAGAAGCTGCCAGATGCTATGTGCAATGCATATATTTATATATCTTCACTCATGCATGCATATATTCCCGAAGCAGTGTATGAAACAAGCTACACCGCTGCAGGAACCAAACAAGCTCCATGCATGACTGATATGGAATTGTACCCGTCGAATATATGTGTGTAACTAATCTAACTTTCCAGTGTGCATGGCTCGAGCGACGAGACCATTCGACATTAATTGAAAGATCGATGCTGATCTAGTCGACAAGGGACAAAGAGCATGAATAGGCTTGATTCGTTGTGGATTTGGGTCTTGTTTAGTTTCTAAAATTTTTTTAGTTCGAGATATTGTACTACTTTTGTTTTTAGTTGATAATTATTGTCTAATTATACATTAACCAAGTTCAAAAGATTGATCTCACGATTTATAAGCAAACTGTACAATTAGTTTTCGTGTCCGACTTTATCGTTTTAATACTTCGTACATGTGCCGCAAAATTTGATATGACGAGAAACCTTAAAAAGTTTTTGGTTTTTAAAATAAACTAAATAGGGCCGGTATTCCTTTATACCGTGTTCGGCATTATATACATAATAACACCATCATGATGAGTTATGATTTCTCTATAAATTAATACACAAAGTATGCTGGCTTTAGAACTAAAATGCGATTGAGCCCCAATATATATATATATATATATATATATATATATATATATATATATATAATACATAATTAAGCTACGACAGGCATGGATTCCTCCCCTTTTTTCCTCAAAGGATGCACACACACGGTTCGAAAAACTTCTAATTTTTTTCTCTACTTTTACATTTAAAATACGAAAACGATAACGATAAAGTCGGACACGAAAACGAACACGAACATACAAAATATCCAGAATTCTGAAAAAGAACCAATTCGAGTGGACTTATGTCGAACACGGTCAATATATGAAAACTAAATACGGAATATCGACTCGTAATACCAAGTACATGACTAAGTACATGCACGATCAAGTTCAAGTATATATAATAATTAAAATGTGCATGATCCTTGGTCTTAGGTGCCCACACATAAATACAAGTCTAGAACAAGCAATTGATAACTAGCAGGATAACATAAATTAAAATTAGATGTAGCAAGTAGCATACCATTTTAGAATATGAACTAAAATTAAATGTTATACAAATATGAACTCGAAGTGAGAGGACAACACCTCATGAGGTCAAGGGAGATGAGACTGGATGTCGTTCATAAAAGAGAGGGCAGAGCTGCACGGTGAGTAGGCAATAGCCTATAATTGGGTGTGTGACCGTGCAGTTGGCTAAATTCGGCTTAAACTAAATTATAAATTTGAAATATTTCAAATTTAAAAAGTAAAAAAAGTAGAAAATAGTTGAAAAATGTCTAAATCATTTTCTACTTTTATATTTGAAACACGAAACATCTAAAATACGAAAGCGAAAACGGTAAAGTCGGACAAGAAAATACGATTTCTATCGGATTAAATATAGAAAATGATGCGGTTCGGGATAGTTTCGTTCCGTTCCCATCCTTATCCACGGTACATACGTAGGGAACGAGCATATATACTTGGGTTGGGGCATTAATTGTCTAATTATGGAGTAACTAGGCTCATAAGATTCGTCTCATGATTTACAGACAAACTGTATAATTAGTTTTTGTTTTCATTTATATTTAATGCTCCATGTATGTGCCGTAAAATTCGATGTAATGAGATTTTTTGAATTTTTTTTGGTTTTTGGTGGGAACTAAACAAGGCCTTAACCTTGATCCTGAATAATGAATAAAGTTTTGTTTTCCTAAAAAAAAAAAAGAAACGAGTTGCACAAATGTGTCATACGCAGCTGAAACCATGCAATTTGTCATGACATTAAAGGATTTGGCATGAAAAAAAAGACACATAGTAGAGTTGTGATATATAAATTGGGCAATGCTATGGTACTCTTTTTACTTAATAGGAGGTAATACCTCAAATAAATCTGAGCCATTAATTTTTGAGAATTTTTGAATTAATTTATTTGATTAAATGACCTAGAAAAAAGAAAAAATATATTCTCAAATCCCTCTCATCACGGCGTGCAAAAGCGCGGACCTGCATGTCCCAGCCTCTTTATTCATGCTCGCAGCAATATTCTTTTTTTCCATGTTTACAATCGATTACGGCTAATGACGATATCCTTCCTTTTTATGAGTTTTTATTTATCTATATGTGTTATATATTTGTATTTCAAATCCCTATATGTGCATAATTATTTTTCCTAATAGCATGTTAATATACACAAGTCAGTTATCACTTTTTTATGAAAAAGGACAAGTTATGTTCATAAAAAATATGTTACATTAGTTAATTAAAAAATTAGACCTACCTTGTCTTATTTAAAATGTAAAAGAGCATAAATACAAAGATCTTAGTATTAGTTCTAAATACAATTATCACGTATAAAACACATCACTACGTGTGTGTGTGTGTAGGATGCATGTGTAGCATTGTCCACGTTATATAAAAACTCTAGATCTCATCATGTATAGGAAAGTTAGATTATGCATGCATATTAGATCTAATAGGAAGATATTTTCTATATATGTCCTATTACTTCATAGGAGGTAATATGTGATAATTAACATCTAGATCAACGGTCCACAATTAAACTCCTAGCTATGTGGACTATTCACTTCAAATAAAATTTTCCTTTCAAATGGGTATGCACGTATTTCAGAGATATTCAATCAAGCACAAATAAACTCCTTTTGATCAAAGACACGACCTAAATACGATGGTGAATGGAATGAAATGAGATCACAAACACTTGGGTAACTATATTTCCGACATTATATTGCAGGATAAATTGAAGAAATGTGCTTTATTTTGGAATAATCTTTTTTTGTAGTTACATATATAAATTTACATGAAATAGACAAAATCTTAAATCTAAAAACATTGTCAGAAAAGATACCAAAATTAATTAGTTTGCCTTAACCAATGCGGGATGCCCCTGATGATTGAAGCCGAAAATATGACTCTTGGACACATGAAAGGTTTATCATGCAGCACACAGGTCACAAGGGCCGCCTAAGAAAGAAGAAAGGGTCACATAGCAATAATACAGTGTAACACTTTGGCCTATTGGTCTACTTCAGTGACACGTAGGACCTATTACCGCAAGGATGCAGAGCCATAGTAAGTGTCCATTCAGCAATAGTGCAAGCATCCAATCAAAACAAATAAACATGATCAATCAAGATAGAAAGATCAGTCAAGTGTAGAAAAGAAAAGGGCACTCACCTTTTTAATACAATATGAGCCCCCTTTTATTGAAATTAAGATTATCCTGGGAAGCCAAATAAAGACAATCAAGTCCATACATATTGCACTTGTATCGAATTGCAGTGCAGATATTTGCTTGCATGTCGTCCGAAAAAATGGTGCACCTCGATTGGCCTAAGTTAATGTTGTAAATTGCGGCATCTGATGTTTTTAACTTCCTTTTGTCGCCACTATGTCCCTTGTCACAATCAAGATATGGTGGTTTCCTGTACCACACTTTGACTACTAATAATCAATAAGAATATACTATCTTAAATAAAAAGAGTTTATATTTTAAGATGGTAAAACCAAATAGTATCAATCATGCATTGCCAAAACAATGGCCACAACAATGGAGAGAGGGGTGGGAAAAGATGCCTCCTTGGATGGGGGCGTGAGAAAAAAGTGGTTCAAGGTTTTATATTATTATAGTGTTGGGTTAAGCGCAGGGACGAAGCCAGAAAAAATTATAGGAGGGGCTGGACAAAATTGCTACATTGATTTAACTTTACTATAACCCCTCACAATAGAAAAAAAATATATTAGCTTCAAGTAGTCTTATATTAATTCACAAAATATATCTAAAAATAAAGATCTCAGCCTACCATATCTTATAAATTTATGTCTAAAATTAGAAGAAAAACACTAGAAGCTCCACTGAATCAGCAGCTGTAGGGGGGCTAGAGCCCCCTAGCCCCACCGCTAGCTTCGTCCATGGTTAAGCGTATAAGGCCAGTCTCAATGCATAATTTCATGGCACAGTTATCAAGATTATAAACTAGGTAACCGAGCCACAGGAGTTTCATGAGGATGAAACTCCTCTCTCATCTGATGAAACTTCTTCATTTAATGACTCTACCAAGTCAGCAGTTTTGCTTATGTGGCACCATATTTAATATGCATGACACTCTCATAAAACATGCATTGAGACTGGCCTAATAACCAATAGTGTTATATGTGTCATTGTCGGTGCATGGTTCGAGCCGATAGTTTAGGGGTCTTCATTGCGGATAAATAGGATCTCAATCATTGTCCCGGATTCGAGGTTTACAACCCGACACTAAAGCATATTCATTGCTAGCTCTAGCACAACCAACTCTCCGGCGGTGATGTTTTGGTGGTGATTGCCTACTCTAATATAGTGAAAAATCAATTTGTAGAGGTGAGTCTTCTCTGAAACCATTTTTTGAAATGGTTCTTGATAAATTTGTCTCTAAAAAGTGACTCTGAAAATCACTTTAATATCCACAAATTAATATGTTAAATCCAAATTTAATAACATGGTAGAAGATAAGCATACAACATGCTAGTTGTCAACTCGTCATGGCCTCATGGGCCTGCTCCTGTACTCTCGGCCCTGGGCACGTCAATAGGGTCAAGTTAAATGTGCCCTTGAGAGCATGTGCTCTTACTACTAGAATCGTGCACTTTGCCTAGTGTCTACGGCACTCGTAAACGGTAAAAAACACTCGGCAAACCATTGGCCGAAAGCCACACTTGGCAAAGCCAAAACGGTAAAAAAGTTGACGGCAAAGTAGGCTTTACCAAGTGTCTTTTATCGGGCACTCGACAAACAAAAGTAGCCGTGATGGCTAAACTAACGGTGTAAGGCGGTTTGTCGAGTGTCCTAATCTAGACACTCGTTAAAGTACTCACTTTACCTAGTATCCTGGCCTAGACACTCGGCAAAGTCATCAGGTTTGCCTAGTGTTCTTGGCTGGACACTCGACAAAGCTTGATTCCAAGCTCCCAGAATGCCACTTTGCCGAGTGTTGTGGCCAAGAACACTCGGCAAAGTGACCAAAAACATCTTTTTTATTCCCTTAAGGGCATGTGCTCTCATTCTCTTCCTCATTGGATTCGCATTGAGAAGTGTATAAACACACATCTCAATAATAATCTAATGGTTTTAAGAGAATGAGAACACATGCCTTGAAGGGAAAAAACCAGTCTCCGCGTCAATAAGCTAACACGCGTTCCATCCCATGGGGGAGGACCTAGGTAGTGCCGAATGAGGGCATAGGCCACCGCTCAAAAATTATTATAAGTGATTTTAGACTATTTTTCATCATTGGTGTCCCTACTCAAGTGAATGATAAGACCCTCACACAGCAAGAAACTTAAGGTTAATCTAATGATCATCATTGTGTGTGGCTCTAGTCAAATTTTCTCTAGGTCCGCCCCTACCATCCCATAGTGTGCTCCGGGTAGATCCACCGTACCTCCTACGAGGCTATGAACACCATAGATATGATATTTCCTTTAAAGCCTGCTGATCGTTGCGTAGACAAGATCACTATTCATTGGTGCGATGGCTGGTTTCACTCAATGCATGCATGCATATATGGATGGTGTGGTCGGTTGGTTGTCGTGGCTCTGCAGTCTGCACCAAGCTTTGGCACGCATGATGTGCAATTGTGCACTGCATTCATGCTTTGGATTGCCTACAACAATCGTTGATACATTTGTCATGGACACGCTGACTGCTCGCCACTTCACATTGGGCGGTGGACACTTTTAGCTTTTGCACTATAGAGAGTTCATAGATAGATCGATGACCTATATATGTATATAACTATATATCCTCCTTGGTGGAATGCACATCGATCTTTTGTAGGCCCCTTTAGCTTCAAGGACTCTATATATGGTGATCTGATTTGGAAAGAAAGGAAGCGATTTGTCTCTTAGAACATCAATACATTTCTAATAGTTGATCTAAAATTATAGTCTACTACTCCATCAACCCGTACGTGCTGCCACATGGACTAAAATTGTCGAGACTATTGGCGATTTTGGCAATCGTCCAAATGCCTCTTCTGTAGTAGGGCGTGCTACCACATGGACTAACAATTTTAAGAAACATAAGTTCATTTATATAGGGTTCATGACTAATCAAGGTTACTTAGGTTTCATGCATGTTGTGGACGTCGATGTTATACTTCATACTCCCTCTATACCAGTAAAACAAGTCGTTTTGGACAATGGCACGGTCTTCAAAGTCTAGCTTTGACTTCTTGTTTTTATAAAAATATTTATCAAAAAGTAGTATAAATATATTTTTATCAAAGTATTTTTTCAAGATAAATCTATTCATATGGTTTTTATATTTTTAATCAACAACTTAAAAGTTATTCATGATTTATATTCTCAATGTTTGACCCAAATCTTGTTTAAAACGACTTGTTTTATGGGTATGAAGGGAGTAATTCTAAAAAAAAATCCGACCTAAGAGTATTGTCATATTGTCTTCGTGCCTTCACAACCCACACTGGCATGCGTGGGTTTCTATCATTTTTCATATTGTCAGCTCCAAGGTGTGCTTAAAGTGTGTGCATCATCGATCTTTAACAGAAGTTTCATCCATACAATTCGGTTTTATAACATAACATTGACCTCGAGCAAGTGCTCCAATCCTTCTCGGGCAGCTGTTGCGGCTTTCCATGTCACCAACAACTTCACACACACACTTCAGAAGTTCATGCGCAGCCCCCTCATTGAGCAGGTTGGCCAACACCTACCACTACCAGGATGGACAGGGTGGCTATTGAACCATGCAGGTCTTCTATACCTCATCTCCTCAATGTTGTCCTCCATGCCGAGGTATCACCTGACTGTGTTCCCTCTTGTAACTTGGACCAGAGAAAAAAACATATTGACAAAACTCAGAGCCTTCGTATGCAAGGGTGATGAGAATGCTAATGGTGGACATTGCCTCACCCAATCGGTCAATGATGAGCAGACCAAAAGGGCTCAGAGGACTTGGCGTATCTGATCATGACAGATAATTTGGAAGAGCATTGCACCTACCTCCTCCATCCCAAATTATAAGACCTTTGACTTTTATGATCCCAAATTTGACCACTCTTCTTATTCAAAAAATTTGTACAAAAATAGTCAGATTTAAGTCGTTCTTGAAGAACTTTGATTAATAAACCAAGCCACGACAAAAGAAGTAATATTTTGCATAAATTTTTTAATAACATGAGTGGTTAAAGTTGGTGTTAAAAAAGTCAAACATCTTATAATTTGGGATGGATTGAGTACATTGGTTGTGGGCTGTGGCATGAGCATGAATGGGTAGATGAATCCAAGCCATGGGATGGAACTGGTTTCCATGTAGCGCAGCCAACCAGCTCCTTTTTAACGCATCCACAATCACCATCATCATTGGCAATACGGTATAAAAGAGGAATAACAAATTGGTTGACCAGGAACTAAGAAACAATGCATGCATGGAGAGAACAAGTACAAGTTCTTTGCATGGATGCCAATGCAAAATAAGATTCTCAGAGCGGACGCCTTGGAGATCCGAGGATGACCTCACCAAGAACTCAAGAAGCGTGTGTCATATGCAATAGGCCACTATTCCCTTTTGCCCAAGTTGTTTCAAAACAAGTTTTCAGTTGGTGAAATTCTCAACACTGCCAGGTTTGCCCATTTGAATGGTTACACCGCCATTGGCACTTGGTGAGATTAGGCGCGGTCAAGAAGTTCACGTAAACCAGATTCAATAATGGTGTTGATCTACATTATGTAGAACATATGAATAGCACAACAGGTGGCTTGGAGGTCAAAAGAGGACATTGCTCAGGTAAAGAGTGCTTTCGGTGACACTGGCAATAAAGCTTTTTAGGCTTTAGTTTTTGTTTCCCTTCCTATAGCCCTATGGGTGGTCTACTAGAGCGTTGTTTTCTTGGTTGACACCAAGTCATTGTTCGACTATTGTTCTTGCTTCTTTTCAGATAATGGATTAAATTCTGAATTCAGACTCTTTTTTCGAGAATATATCAGCCCGCAAATTTTTATTAGGAATCAGGATCACACCACACTTGTTAAAAAAAATGTAGCACCGCAACCACAACCGCAACCAACATCATATACGTGTGTGCGTCCTGCCCTCTGATCACTACTATGCGTGCTTGTCAAATGGCATGCGCCCGAACCCGACCAAAATTTCTATATCATCCCACCTATCGAATTGTGATTTTGTTCTCGACACACACACAAAAAAAAATAAAGAATTGTGCTTTGTTCTCGTTTAACTGACATCTGATACAAAATGGAAAGCAGATACTGCTACTGGTTGTGTGGTATTTGTCATATTTCCACTTATCTTCTCTTGCACCTTTATTTGTTCTGCTTTCCACTCTTTCCGTATCAGCTAGGCGGCCCTTTCTCTTTTGCATCTTTCTTCTAGGGCTCTAGGCTAGGTAGGTGCGTAGGTCTCTCTCACTGTCATTTTGATTTCTTGTTCTTAATCGCATTTATGTCAGACACAATTATGGATGGAAATAAATAAACAAATAAATATAAATATTGACGTGAATAATCGACTCAGGTCAGAAATCTGTCACACTTTTGCTACTTCTTCTATTACTTGCTACTAGCTAGCAAAGGGTGTTTAGGACTCCTATGCTCTAGTCTTTTTAGCTCTACTCTATAAACTTGGAATAGTGTGGAGTGTGGAGTTTGTGGAGCAGGTGTTACTGTTTGGTAGATAATTCTGCTCTACCTCCAGGATGGATTGTTTCTATACAAATGGTCCATCATGCCCTTGATTGAAATCAAGCCTCAGTTCGCTTTGTTAAGCTGTATTTTTTCTGCCAGTCAGTAGTGCTACTTTGTAAATAAGCATACTACTTTGCAAAAAAAAGGCTGAAGAACTTTGTAAAAACACAAAAAAAGAGCTGAAGAACTTTCAACCTCATCATGCTTCTACAGTTCTACCTTATGCTCGCTAGCAACCCTCTCACGCGCCTACGTACAGCAACTACGCAACGGCGGCGCATATCAGAAACGATGACATGGGAGCACACACCGTCCACGTCGTTGCTTGCACTTGCAATACTGCTCTCGCCATCATCGAGTTTGTCAGCCCTCTGAGTCCGAATGTGAATTAGTGATTAATAAGTGATAAGGTGGATAATTATCCCACAACTCTATGTGGGAGTATAATGCTCCAAAAACTATAGTATCTCTTACGATACTTTAGAAAAAATATGGAGTAAGCCTCTAGTTTCACCATAACTCTGGCTGCACCGTATGTATGGCAAGGAAAAAGGCACTTCCCACTTTTAGTAAGATGAGTTACGGAAATGAACTAGCAGTCCTTAAGCAAAGTTTGGCGCCCCGTAACTTGGGTAATGAAGAAAACACTAGCTAAAGTCTTGTTTAAATACACCCAAAACTTTACAAGATGCCCCGTCACATCGAATCTTACGGCACATGCATGAAGTATTAAATATAGATAAAAAGAATAACTAATTGCACAGTTTACTTGTAAATCACGAGATGAATCTTTTAAGCGTAGTTACTCCATAATTAGACAATGTTTGTCAAATAAAAACGAAAATACTACAGTGTCAAAATTCCAAAACTTTTTGCATCTAAACAAGGCCTAAAGCTAAGCGCGTTGGGGTGGGGCAACCAAACACAGGCCCTAATTTTTAGCCTAGAATTTAAATAAGTAGACTAATTTTTAGCCAAGCATCCAACTAGTCAGCCATTGAGATTTATAAGAGCAATTTATCTTTATTCTCACATGTCTTTCTATCCTACCTGTCAACCTAAGCCTCATGTGTCATCCCCTATTCGATCCTACTCCGTCCAGCCATCACCATGACCTTCTCTAGTGGTCGGCGTGGCTCTCCACCTTGGCCTCCCACGCTGCATATCTAGCCGCAGCCAAAACTTGGATCACGCCCTAGCAGGATACTGCCTCCACCTCTAGATTGCACCCTCGCCATCTCCTACCTCCAACAAGCATGCTCAGTGCTCTTGACCCCATCGCGTCATACCTCTGACATGGCCTGCCTCGATATACCCACCCCCATCATGGCCTATTTTAGCCTACCACCCCGCCTCGGCAAGGGAAGGTCCATCTATGTCTCCTCCTTGGGATAGAAGCTTTGATTGTCTCATTGTTTGCGTGGTGGAGAGAGAGTAGAGGGGTGACCGGGTTGGTCAGTGCGAGAAAAAGTCAAAGGGACTCTAGTCTATTTATAGTTTATTGAGATATTAGTCATAGGAGAAAGTCAACGGGACTCTAGTCTATTTATAGTTTATTGAGATATTAGTCATAGGTGCAAACAGATATGAACTAACAATTAGGCCAGTCTCAATGCATAGTTTCATGACACAGTTATCAAGACTATAAACTAGGTAACCGAGCCATATGAGTTTTATGGGGATGAAACTCCTCTCTCATCTGATAAAACTTTTTCATTTAATGACCCTGCCAAGTCAGCAATTTTGCTTATGTGGCATCTATTTAATGTGCATGACACTCTCATGAAACATGCATAGTTAGCTAACTTTTAGCCACAGCTAATAACTAGTTATAATTCAACTGGAGCCTTAAATAGCCCTTCATCCTAGGTGCAAGTGGTTTCTTATCACACTATTATTATCCGATGGATCTCTCAGCTTAGGCCAGTCTCAATGTATAGTTTCATGGCACAGTTACCAAGACTATAAACTAGGTAACCGAGCCACAAGAGTTTTATGGGGATGAAACTCCTCTCTCATCTGATGAAACTCCTTCATTTAATGACCCTGCCAAGTCAGCAATTTTGCTTATGTGGCACCATATTTAATGTGCATGACACTCTCATGAAACATGCATTGAGACTGGCCTTAGGGCAGTCTCAATGCATAGTTTCATGACACAGTTACCAAGATTATAAACTAGGTAACCGAGCCACAAGAGTTTCATGGGGATGAAACTCCTCTCTCATCTGATGAAACTCCTTCATTTAATGATCCTGCCAAGTCAACAATTTTGCTTATGTGGCACCCTATTTAATGTGCATGACACTCCCATGAAACATGTATTGAGACTGGCCTTAGCTAACCGCCTACCATAGAGAGGGATCGGACCATCATGGTGACAAAAATGCTACTCCTTTGCCCGCTAATTGCAAGTCTTTGCAACCAGTTGCGGTCCAACAAAATCTTTTAGGCAAATTTCAATGGAGATTTCATGGAGTTCCAATGCCATTAGATATGGGGACATGGTACTATGTTAATAAAGAGAGACATAATGAAAGTTCTATAGTAATAGAGAGAGTTTTATGGAGATAAAACTTTTTTGTACTATTTCTAAAATATGGGTGCGTTAGAATTGGGAGATGAAACCTCTGATTGGCCTTAGCATCCATCGATGCACCATTAGATCTCCTCTTGTCCTCGCTAATCGAATTGGGTGTTGGGTTCTTTTCCTCAACACATCAGTATGTTGACATTTATATTTATATCTATATCATATCAAAGAGGTAAAATTTCACTTCAACTATTTTTTTCCATCCACCTCTTCCTAATAACTACCTATGTGGATGGAAGATGGAAGTCAGATAGGTAGTTTCCTCTTAATTTTCCACCTGCATGCAGTCCACTAATCCATGGTGGTTGCGACTCTTCTTTTGTTTTCCTTTTTTGCAAGGAAACTGTTTCCCAGGACTCCATGGTGGTTTTCAATTCTTTTTTGTTTTTGGATTATTTTCTCAACAACACAGTTTGTGATTTCTGTTTTGTCTTTTGTTTTCTTGTTTTTTTCCACTGCCGAGTTTTGTTTTCCTATATGAGATCACATTTGCAATTCAACAGGATACCACTTTTTCCAAATCCAACATGTGATCACATTTGCAATCCAAAACTAGCATAATCCAATCCAAATTCAATATGATATCACTTTTCAAGCAGCACATGTGTAGGCCATGGTATGGAGTTCAACTTTGAGATGTACCTGATGGTGAGGACATCATCGACTCAGATATGACCATGTTAACCACTTCTAAACCAAAGTTGCAATCATTCTATATGAGGCTTATTATTGATATAGATTTGAGTGATTTGGTGCTACACAATTAAGTGTGTATATTTTCATTTTTAGAATTACTTACATAGATCAAGGGAAGGTTTGATTGAGACCAAATCCAAGTATTCCAAACATCCTCCACCAAGCCACCATGTCAATCTTGGCCCAAGAAAATAAAGATTCCAAATACAACACATTTTGCATGTTCAATTCAGACTACAAATTAGACCAAACTTGTGATAGTCATGACCCGATTGCAACTACCCAAGCTATGACCTAGCAATTGATACACCACCTCTAATGGTTGCTCGCAATCTTGTGGACCACGTATGACCAGCCATGAGGGAACTCATCCTGCAAGTAATCAAAGAACTAGCAAGAACAAGTAGATCGAACAAGCATTGAATTGCCATATAAATATGAAGGCTTCAAAATAAAAACACAAGATGCTAGGGTCTATCCGACAAGCGCGCTGCAAGGTGAAGTAGCAAAGGCTAAATCAAAATCAACAAAACCAAATCTGCTATTGGTAGCTCTAGATGAATATAAGTAGATGGAAGGACGATCAAAGGGATGTTGAGGGTTGTTCTCCAATTCTCCAATCCTAGAATGCATCCCTAGTGGGTCCAACTTGATACATTGGCCAGCACCCTAAATCAAGTGATGCAGCCCACGGGTACTGTCGTGGTCTTATAGAGCTATGACATAAAATGTATCTTATAAAAATATATTCTATGATAAATCTAATGGTATTAATTTGATACTATAAATTTTAGCGTTTCTTCTAGAGATTTGGTCAAAGTTTTAAAAGTTTGACTTAGAATAACTCTAGAAGTTGAAGGTTTTAGAGATAGAGGGAATAGAAAACTGATCTGCAAACTGACCAAGCTCTGCACCCTCAAATTATATAAGGCAGATAGGTAGCCCCAATAGTACTTCCAATACTCTTGATGTATACTACGCACAAGCAATACTCTAGATGTAGGGTATCATCTACCTGAGGCCTTGTATAGTTGTCAAAATGAAAAAATTTCGGCCACTGTAGCACTTTCGTTTGTTTGTGGCAAATATTATCCAATTATGGACTAACTAGGCTCAAAAGATTCATCTCGCGATTTACAGGCAAACTGTGTAATTAGTTTTTGTTTTTTACTATATTTAATGCTTCATGCATATGCCGCAAGATTCGATGTGACGAGAAATCTTGAAAAGTTTTTGGTTTTTGAGGTGAACTAAACAAGAGCTGAACTATTATAAACACCATCTCCCATATGCTATACTATCTAGATCTGCTATGTGCCCCACATCCCTATAATCATTGTCCAGTGACTAAAGCACCAACAACTTTTTTACAAATAGATAGATCGTATGGATGTATTGGAAACTGAGTCACGATGGCCTTAGGCTACCTTGATCGGCTCTTCGTTAGTAACCTTTTGTTCAAATATTTGCATGCATGTTTTCAATACGTTACAGCCCTCCTGCTCTTTAATTTATTAGCATCTAAGAGCATCTGTGATAGTTTTGTGTAGTTTAATTACTTGTTAAACTAATAGGTCTAACAACTTAATTGAAGAAATAAGAACCTTAAATTTTATCTTTCTTTAACAGTTTTTGATAATATCTTTCTAAATGATTTTGCATTGGGAACCCTGAACTATTTCTAAATGACTAAACTATTTTTTATTAATTTCTTTATCTCTTAATGTTTTCTCATCTAGAATCCTTTATTTTTTTTAATTTCATGCATCTAATTTACTCTGATTTTTCGAGAAAAAACACAGGATGAAGAGTGGATACCTCTCGACTATGGAAACTTACGAGTTTAAATTTAAAGATGATATTGCAACTTTTTATTTTTATAAGGAGCTTTTTTACTGAATTGTTAGGGGATACTTCTTCTCCTTTTGCCAAAAGGGAAATGTTCTATAAATTTCTAAAGATGCTCTAAGGACAAACTTATTTATCGAATCTATCAACCATTCAGCAGTATTTTTTCTTTCATAACAAATTAGCAAATAATATTTTTAGTCATTGCTTTTAGCTGTGGTTGGATTGGTTCCTGCCACCACTTTGTATTATTGTGTGGTTGTGGATCACTCTCGGATTCGGATACCTCCTCAAGGTGCCGGTGCAGTGCAGGTGCAGGTAACAGCTCGCTATACCTGCATGCGTACTGCAGTGCCTCATCTACGAAGATGTGCTTGATCCGTTATCAGGTCACCCTCGGAGATAACGCCATGGAGCACTATCTGCAGAGACCACATGGTAGCTAGCGTGCAGGGACAGTTGGGGTGACAGGTAAAGGTCTTGATCCATGCATGGATTGGTGACAAAGGGCTTGCCTAGCTACTTCATGACCCATCCTGATTCCCGGGCGTATGCGTCGACGACTACGCTACGTGTGTCCATAACAACGCACTGCTGAATATATGAATATATCCTAGAATAATTTGAGTTTAGCTTAAAATGTACTACTCCCCAAGAAATCCTGTTTTCCCATGCCAGTACGCTATTAATCAGGTGCTCTCGTGCTTCCATAGAAAAAACAAATTAAAGTGCTTGAAAAAATTAACCAAAAATACAAATGGATAGGTGGTACTAGGGAACGTTTATTTATGCAAATTTAAGAAGGAATAAAACTCGGTACCAGAAGACTCGGAAATGACAAAATTCATGATAAACCCGCATCAAGTTGCAATTAATTTTGTCTTTTCTGTTTCACCTTGTACAAAATTTTGTTTATCCACAAATTTTGCAATAACATGTCATTGCATCACATGTCCGTCCATACTTTTTGCTGAATTTTCCAAACATGCTTGGATACGGTTTTCTGAACAAGAGCACATAGCACCTAGCTAAGGGCATATTCAACTCATAGACAGCCTCGTATGTGTAAGCTCTTAGAATTTGAACATATACGATTTAAAAAAAAACAGTTTGTACAATAAACTGTTTGTTTTGTTATCTATAAGTTGTTTAATGCTGTATAAGAGTATATTATGAACACTAATTTGTATATCATTGTGTTACTATTTGAGGACAGCTCCAACCTAAAAACTATTGGATAGTTTCCATAGATGTCACATCACCTTAAAATTATCTCTAAAAGTAATCCTCTCAATGCACGTTTCTTTATATGGATCTCATCCTTTTCTTTGTGTTATCTTTTTCCTTTCATCTTCTATGTCTAGACTAGATGTCTTGTGAGGGAAAGTTTTCTTTGCTCCTAGAGACATGTGCCTTCATGTGCAACCTCACGATAAATGCGTACGTGATACGTGCATATCCAATGGTGGTGTGTGTAAGGGCACGTTTCAGTCTCAATGGAGGTTTTATAGAAGTTTTATGCACATTATTAAATATGCTGACGTAGCATTATATTTATGAGAGGGATGATTAGAGTTTCATAGAAATAGAGATATGAGTAATTTTATGGAAATCAAAGAGTAGGGTGGTGAGCACATGTCCCGTCCCGCGTGGTGAGCACGACGAGAAGTCGAGCCGTACGTGTGGGCGTGTGGCCATCTCGGAGGGCGACGAGGCGAGGTCTCGGCCGGTGCGGCTAGCGTGCATGTCCATCACGGCGAGCTCGTGGGCCTAGGCACGGTGTTATTCTTGATTTTTGTCTCACGACGCATGCATTTCTCTCCATGGCCCATGCTTTGCGATAGAAGAGTCCAATTAGATGCTAAATTCCTTTTTGTCCTTGTGAGTCCAATTAGATGCTAAACTATTTTTTTTTTGTCCTTGTGATCTGAACTACTTGCTGGTGATGCGGCCAGAGAGCGGCCGCCCTAGAGCGAGGGCGACGCGGCCAATACGCGGCAAGCGCGGACGAGGAGAGCGCGGGGCAGCGACCAAGTCAGGGTTTAGCCAGGGGAATCTGATTCATCTTCTTCTTCCTCTAGCTCCTCCTTTCCTTCTTCCTCTTCCATGGCGTAGGGGAGTTTAGGGGGGCTTAGTGTATCTATGTTCGAAGTCCCACACACGCACATAGCGATCACGACTTCTCCATTCCGCACTTCGGCACCTGGTGAGACGGCGAGACGTATGCATGCAACACCGATAAGATCACCACACGATCAGCATTAGCCCTGATCACCAGCGTTCTAACGTCCGAGTTTCAGAAGACGACGACGTTCTAGACGACGGTGGTGACTAGCTGAGGCAAAGTCTTTTGTCCTTTTTGTGATTTGTGAATCTTGGTTCTGAATCAATTTTATGTCTAAATTATATCGGTCCTAGGTTTTTTCCTTGTTCAAATTTTGTCTAGTATTTTTTACTCATATAGTCATATTTTTCTTAGAAAATTAGTCTATGAGCCTATTCGCTTGAGCTTATCTATCGAATCTGTCAACCATTCAATAGTGTTTTCTCTTATAATAAAGCAGCGAATAGTACTTTCAACCATGACTTTTAGACAAAAGAAGTATAAAATTTTTATGGTCTATAGGGGCCATTGCGTCGAATTTGCCAAAGGGCCCTCAAAATCCTAGGACCGTCGCTGGATGCAGGGCAACCGGGCATGGAGGGCAGCCAACACGGGTGACTGCACGACTTATACTCACTAGCGGATGGGGGGGTGGGTTCGCCGTGTGCCTGGCGCACACGGCAAAGCCCAAACCGCACATGGCGAAGGCTTTGCCGTGTGTTGCTCACGGCGAAGAACACACGGCAAACCCTCTCACGGTGAAACTTACCTTTACTCACGGTCAAATTATGGTCACACGAGGAAGCTTTACCGTAAGTCAATCTTGACACACGGCAATGTTTGTCGTGTGTCAGGGTTGGGCACACGGCAAAACCCCTTCTCAGATTTGGTACAGATAAAAACGAAAAAAAATCCAAAGTTCTGAATTCTTTTGCGTCTTTGCGGCCCTTAGGATTTCAACCCATAACCTCTCTCGTGTGTCTCCACTCTTAACCACTGCACCACACTATGATTTGTGTTTATATTGCATTTCGGTTCCTCAAATATTATACCAAATTATGTGTAAATTGATTATTTGAGGTTCTAAATGATTTCAAATCAAAAAGTTGTCAACTACGAAGTTTTATAACTTTTTTGGGATCTACAATTTTTATTTAGGGAATTTCTCCATTTGAGGTTATTTACAAAATTTAAATTTAAAATTTGAGAAATTCAAACTTAGTTTTTGCATGACAATATGATTTTAAAACAAAAAAGTTGTCAACTACAAAGTTTCATAACTTTTTGAGACCTACAAAGTTTATTTAGAGAGTTTTCCATCCGATGTTATTTAAAAAATTCAAATTTTAAAATTTTCAATTAAAATGCTAAAAATAATTAAGAAATAGCAAACGATTCCGAAAAATTCTCAAATTTGGACACGACACAACCTATGTGGTGTAGTGTCTACAGAAAAAGTTTTGAAATCAAACTCAAATATGAAAGTCGAATCTATTCCAACTCATGCTCCTTTACTCGTAACTCTCTTAAACTTCTACGGAGATTGTTCAGTTTCTACGCATTATACGTGACAATTTGTTTGAAATCATCCCAAATTTTTCTATGGCCTCTATGTATGATAACATGACATATGTACAAGTTTCGGGATTTACGGAATAAAATAGCATTTATTAGAATTTTTGAAAAGTACCGTCGCACGTTGTCTCCTAACCACGGCATTCGAAAGTCATTTCCGTTTCAAATATGTGTTCTCAGACAGGGTTGGGTAACATGAATATTATTTTTCTGATATTTTTCCAACTATTTCACTGACTTGTAGTTCAAATTTGACTGCATCCGGAAAATGAAAATAAATGTTGTTAATTAGAAAAAAATAGCAAACATGTTTCAAATTTTATGAAACTCGAGTTTGGAGTTATAAATGGTGAATGTATCAAGAAGAAAAAAATTGGAGGACATAATCTGAAAAAAAAAGACAAATTGTTTGTCGTGTGCTGCACCGCTAGCACGCGGCAAAGTTTGTGTTTGCCGTGTGCCAGCCTCAAGCACACGGCAAACCCAGACTTTGTCGTGACGTTGACGGCAGGGGGTGGGCGTTAGCGTGGGATTTGCTCACGGCAAATGTTGGAGTTCGCCTTCCAAAATTTTTTGGGAAAATGACACTGTAGTACTTTCGTTTTTATTTGACAAATATTATTTAATTATAGAGTAACTAGGCTGAAAAGATTCGTCTCGCGATTTACAGACAAACTGTGTAATTAATTTTTATTTTCATCTATATCATAACATTTTTTGGGATTTTGGCGAACATGTTCTTCTATTTCTTTGTTAACTTATTTACCACATCAGCTTTTTGGTGACATAGCAGACTCATTCTTTTCTATAAAAACCACCCTGATATAGGTTTGGGACTGCCCTGATAGGAAACAATCCAAGCTTAAAAAAGATAAATATGATTATAATATTTTTAAAATCACACTCATAGCCAGGGCCAAACTCATAATATTATAATATATTATATAATATAATAATGTTGTCATAAATAAAATGTATATGCATGTGTATATGTGAGCGTTGCTATGATCTGCAGTGAAAAAGAATGCTCGATCAAAAAATATTTCATGGATAAAATAATGAAATAAAAATTTGATGCTCGACGTTGGCGCTTTGTTTATAAACTTAGGCAATGTTAAAGAAATTTAACCTATGATCAAGATGAAGTGAGTTATTAGCAGTAGTACAACTAATTTAAAGCCAGATTTTTCACTTTTTCAGTGTGGAGAACCAAAGTTTATGCATTCGCCAGACGCATGGCGATTTCTAGCGCGCTAAGATTATTATTCCCTGATGCCAAAAGGAGCGACGACGAAGATCGATTTTTCTAGAGTAGTGATGACACTAATCTTTTGATATCACGTTTAAAAGAAAAGGAATATGCATCACCCAGCTATTCTGAGTATTGGAGCATTTGTACTGTTGCAATTATACAGTCAGCTACAGCAACTATTCTTGCTGTTTCCCCAGAACAATATATATATGCGATGCCCCGCGCGTACCTGCACAATCGTCGATCGATCTCTCACCTCTACAAAATGCAGAAACCCTGCCGGTGCCGGAGATAAGATTTGCATGTGTCATGCTGGGAACTTTAGAATAATCCCGGAGCCGCACTCTGGAGCTAGACACCTAGACCGGATCAGTTCTATGCTGGGTTCTAGACTTCTAGTATGCTCAAAATAATATACTCTGTGGTGTTTCAGGAATGGCCATGGCCGGCTGCCGTCGTCTCCATTGCATAATAATAATAAAGCATAATTAATTGCATATACGCATGTGTTTAATCCAATCCACGGAGAATGCGTGTGGGTCCTCGTCGATGCTGCAAGCCTGCAACTGCAAAGCCATGTAAAGCTTCGATTGACATGGCAGTGGCGGATGTCAAAGCGCTTCTACGTGTTGTATCTGAATGCAGAATGCTCATGCATATTTTTAGGTGTCCTGAAGAGTGAAGAAGAAGAAGAAGAAGAAGAAGAAGAAGAAGAAGAAGAAGAAGAAGAAGAAGAAGAAGAAGAAGCAGCTTTACTGAAACTGGCAATCATTTCCGTTGCGTATTAGCTAAGTTCCACCATACAGTGCAGAATAGCTTGGTATTCAGTAGAAACTATCTTGATCTTATTTGGCTACACACCAATTTTTACTCCAATCCATATGCGGCACTTGCATTATGACATGACATCACAGCTCATCACATGGATATTTTAAGAAGCTTTAGGTTTCACCAGGTGAGAAATTAACTAATTATCCAGTCCAATACCTCACAACCCATATGGATTGGAGTATATGGATGCCAACAAGCCCATAGGCTAGTTGAAGGAATCGTTGATACCAAAGTCATAACCACCTTATTTAGCAAATACCAACTCCACCCTCAAATTCTTCCCTCCAACCTTTATTTTTGGGTTTTTTTTCCACCGTTTCTCGTCCTGCTCTAATATGGATCTCGCATGGGCTCATCCTCGATTATTGCCATGCTTTGTTTGATGACATCCATTGCACATGCCCACTCCGATGGCATCCATCGCCTGCCCGCCTTCCATGGCGGCCTCCACCGCTGCACCCTCCCTTAGTGGCTCCTCCTGGCACAAACTTCTCCCCTCTATGCGCCCTCCACTTGCTGGCATGTTCTCAAACCTGAGCCCATCCGCCCTTCTCCCCGACACATGCTTCCCTAGCGCGACTTCATCCCATGTGCCCTCCTTCCCAATGCCTCTCTCTCCAGAGCGGCTCCACCATTCTTCTTCCTCCATGCCACCACTGCAGGCCCAGCTGTGAACGCCCGGCCCCCATGGCCCATGGTCCACTAAGGGATATTGGGAAAGGGAGATTGGGAGAAGAAAAGAAAAATTTTAGATATAATGATGAATATGTCCCATATAGAATGTAGGAGCTGTTGGTGAAGCTAATGGTTGAATTTGAACTTTGAAGGCTCAAGAAGTAGAGGGAACCTTCCAATCCCAAGTAGTGCCCCCCTAAATTAGTGGGCCATTGCCAAAGTTGCTCTCTTGTTAGGCTAACAGATTTAGGGGTGTTTAGGATTGCTCCACAAATTCCACCGTGGAATAGCTCCATAAAAATCTGGTGTTTGTAGAGCACCCCTTTAGATTCTCTTACGACTCTACCTTTTTCATCGAACACAGTACGTGGAGTTAAAACCATTTAGCTAAAAAAATGTGAAGCGGAGCTGCAAAATGTAGAGTGTAGCAATCCCAAACACTCTCTTAAAATAAAAGTCCATTCATATTAACGTAGCAGTTAAGTTAGTTTCTTCTCTTCCGACTAGCAAGCATCCGAAATGCCTCAACATAGATATATACTAGAAAACTGTAGCGCGGCGTTGCCGCGCTTGCCCATAATTTTTCCTGTATATATCAATTTTTTTTATCATTTAGTGAAATTTGAGAATATTAAATATATGGCTTCATTAAGAAAAATATGATAGTATTAATTAATATGTTTGTTTCAATGAAAAATAATTTTAAAAGTACAAACTTGTATTGTTCATTTGGCTTGAGGCTCCCTATTTAAGTATTTGTTGTAGAATTGGGACGTCTATTTGTTAATGCCATTTATAGGATCTATTGGTTTTGAGTTAAGCTGGAACCTTGTGAATGTGGCCTTTTCAAGAGCTGGATACGTGGCAGAATACGAAGCTAGATCCATTGGTGCAGATTTCGTCTATTAAGAGATACTTGGGCCTTGTTGAGTTCTAATTTTTTTACAAAATAGATGTTATAGCACTTTCATTTGTATTTGATAAATATTATCCAATTATGGACTAACTAAATTCAAAAGATTTATTTCGCAAATTACAGACAAACTATGTAATTAGTTAATTTTTTATCTATATTTAATGTTTCATGCATGTGCCGCAAGATTCAATGTGACGGAGAATCTGAAAAAATTTGCAAATTTTTTTGGAACTAATCAAAGCTTTGCTCATGTCGAGTGGGTGAAGCTAATGTAAAAATCTGTCATGTCCTTTCGATGACATATTAATATTTAGAACCAAGTTTTTTTTTTGATATATTATATGGTTATCCTAGATCGAAATGGCATTAAGATGGAGATGATAAAATACAAAAGGTCTATTGACATTTTGAGCAAAGTAGATTATAGCATAGAGGTAAAGCAAAACTTTTTTTTGTCATCTTTGAATCATATATAAATATATGAACTAATCTAAATAATATTACCAGTTTCATCATTTTTTTGCACTCTCGTATAAGCTTTTCTTATGTAAGAAACTTTTAGCCAGTGTACCATATCACAGATCTGGTGATGGACGGTCAAGGTTTATTGCCGGTATATGTGTATTTATAATGTATTACTGCATTTATCTTTCTAAAGGAAAACAGACGTATTGTAGGTTTGTCTGGTGACGTCTGGAACAAAGGCAGCGCAGGCTCCTGGCCGGTGCTTGCACGGCTGCGCCCTTGTTCGTGCGGGGGTGCGGGGTGCTTACGCCAGGGAGTTTTTGTCTAAATTGTTTAGCCTCAAAATGTTTTTCAATCTAAAATTCATCTAATTCAAGGTTTAGAAAGAATTTTTATGTAATTTCTTAGCATATATACTCAAGTAAAATTCAAAGTTCCATGTATGCTCAAAATTAGGTTTATTTGAGATTAAATTTGAAAACATTCCAAAACAAACTCAAAATTTTCATGGATGTTACACATGATGGACACGTATCATGAAAAATTTTAGCTTTTCTCCAATACCTTTTAATTTGATTTCAAAGTGAAATTTAATTTTGAACATGTGCATTCATCTGCATAGACAAATGCGTCTTTATAACAAGCATTTAGATGTAACTTTTTCTTAAAATGTAACTCTACCAAAACCAAAAAGAATAGCAGTGACATCCTTCTGGAGTTGGATCAATCCGAACCATATAGGCATTTTTTCCGGTGTTCTCTGCCTTGCATGCAATAGACAAAGAGATAAGGAAGCTAATACATCTGATATAGTCATATAGCCCATATAGGACATGTTTGGTACAACTTCACCAACAACTTCATAAGCTGTTGTGAGTTGTTTTTGTCAAGCACTTTTTTCAAAACAGCTCATGGGGTGAAGCCCCTTTTTATGCTCTCACAAAAGAATGAAGAGATGTAGAGCTGGAAAAAAGTGGCTTTTCACAACTCACTCTCATTGCTCAAAGAGTTGGTGAAGTTATTTTGCGAAATAGTTTTTCCAAAACAGCCCAACTTCAGTGAGAAAGTTGGCCACGAAGTGCCAAACAGGGCCTAGTCCTAGTTTTTGTTTTTTTCTTACTTCTACTTCTATTTAAAATTGTAGGACATTGCAATTTTTCTAGATGTATTAATTTTTACTATGTATTTAATATAGTGTACACTAAAAGTATAAAAAACTATATGAAAAAGGCTAAAATGATTCAAATTTGAAATGGAGTAGTTATTTTGATTCTCAAATTGTATTAAAAATGATAGGTTGAAAATATGAAATCTATTTGAACTCATTACCTTCTTGGAGACGTTAATCAGAATAGGTAGCAAGACATTTATATAGAACTAGAAGGTACTCTGGGTGTTGTTCCAGAGATTGCGAAAAATTAAAAATAAAATTAAGTTGCCATGGATAACTTGTATTAAGATTTAGGAGGTTAAAAGTTAGTGGCATGACATGTCTACTTTCACTAGTGAAACATGACGTGGATGAACTTGAGATGATGTGGGTAGCTTGCATTAAGAGGTTGAAAAGTTAGTGACATGACATGGCTATTAATGGAAGATGATGAGGATGACTTGCATGTCAATGTACAACTTGTGATGACGTGGACAACTTGCATTAAGGGATTAGAAGTTAGTGGCATGACATAGCTATTAATGTAAGATGATATGGATGACTTGCATGTCAACGTAGAATTTGATATGAGGTGTATAGCTTGCATTAAGAGGTTGGAAATTAGTGGTATGACTTGACTATTAGTGAAAGATGATTTAGATATTTTGCATGTTGAGATAGAATATATGTGTAGTGGTGATTAGCTTTATAAGAGATATAGGCCTTGTTTAGTTTCAAATTTTTTTGTAAAATGGATACTGTAACATTTTTGTTTGTATTTGATAAATATTGTCCAATCATGGACTAGCTAGGCTCAAAAAATTCGTCTCTCAAATTACAGACAAACTATGTAATTAGTTAGTATTTTTATCTATATTTAATGCTCTATACATACATCGCAAGATTTGATGTGATAGATAATTTGAATTTTTTTTTTAAAATTTTTTGGAACTAAACAAGGCCATAGATAAAGGAGAAGACGACACTTACATAAGTTCGCATGCGACTGAGTGGAGCTCTGTTCAGTCCTGTGTTCAGTTGTTGGCTGCGAGATGGACTCGCGGGAAGCAAAAGAGATGGCGCAGAAAAAGGAAGTCATCATGCATCTTGAACCCACGCAAGTAGACATGCCATGCATGCTTACCTGGTCATCAGTATCTATCTACCATACCAGTCGCAACAAACCCTCACGCTGCCCATCTGATGAGTGATCAGCCGATCCATGACCTAGCCGCCTCTCCTTGCCTGCCAACCCAATCCATATATCCACGGTCCAAATCCATGGCGGCTCTATAAATTATTAACTAGGGCACACAAATCCTGCCTTCCTACCTAGCTCCTACAGATCATCGACAGAAACACTCCCTCTTCTTGTTCTTGCAGCCTGCCTTTCAAGAGTGCCTTCAGCCGCACCCCGATCGATCAGTTTGCTTGGACTGATCAGAGATCTGCTGGACATGACCTACTCATCCTTCTCCAATGACCGGTACATGATCCTCGTCAGTCCCTAATTGAATCGAATTCCTCCTCAACCTCGAGATTGAGTAGATCGACTAGTCAAGTCAGCAATATATATATCGTTGTTTCCATCAGATCGATGATGCGTGCTAACAATTAATCGTCTGTGGTCTGTTTTAGGCCGGTCGGAGGTGCAGCAAGTGGGGCGAAGAACATGTCGGCCGCCGGCGCCGCCGCCAGATCGTGGTCGCCGTCGGTGGAGGACGCGATGAGCTTCGTGCAGATGGTGAAGGAGGCGTTCAAGGAGCAGCACCCGGACAAGTACCACCTCTTCGTCCGCGTCATGGACGACTTCAAGAACCACCGGATCGGCATCGCCGAGGTGGCGGCCACCGCCAAGGCCCTGTTCCAGGACAACCCTGACCTGGCGCTGGGATTCAACGCCTTCCTCCCCAAGGGCCACAGGATCCTGGTCGGCCTTGATGAGCTCGCCGCCTGTTTCATCAGGGACATGAATCTGGACGACGATGACGACGGCCATTGACTCTGCTAATTACTCTCAGAGTTTGCGTGTGCTCGCCACACGCCATCTATCATCTTTCTGTTTAATTAATTTTTCATTTTCTCCCCATTTTGTTTCTTGCTACCGATTGTACTACTCGCCAACGGTTGCATCCTATGTACACAAATTTGCCTTGTCGATGCTACTCTTTTCGAACATCATCACGTGAGAAAAAGGGGAAAATTTTTTGGGTAAGGACCATCTCTACCAGAACGTGGTGCGGATTGTTCGACTGATATGTGGATGTGGATCACTGTATTATTTTAACCGCACACATGTTAAACCAGATATACCATGATCTACGCATCAGCTGCACATCCGTACCTGTTGTGGTGCGGACCATTCGTACCAGATTTGTTTCCGAGAAAAAAGAGCTTAAATTCTCTTTTCATTGTCTATACTAGAATTACCCATGTACTCCATAAGAAACTAAAATCATGTCAAAATTCACAGACTGTATTTGCTTTTCTTTTATGCAGCAACCCAACGATGTCGGATCAGGTGCAAATAAAACATGCCCATATGCCCTGAATGAACAGTGACAATGAATCGGCAGCCTCACGAAGGGCAATGCCCCCAAAGACAAAAGCCAAGCCTTTAAGAGAGCGTTAAAGTCCCATGTTACAACCCTATGCAAAACGACAGTCACAGCCTCTACATCGACCCTTTTTTTTACCTGACATTTTACCAAAACTAGTATCCAAAAAAACTAGCTTTGCCGTAACCACTTAAAATTCAACAAATTAGTCCACGGCTGTTGTAAATTTTGTTCACGATCCTGCTTTCGCTGCTTCCTGATTTGCAACCCTAGGGGCTATTTGGAAGAGCTCCAACTCTAGCTTCTCTTAAGAGAATCACTCCCAACAAGCTAAACGCTCAAAGTCAAGGAGAGAATCACTTCTCCATTTAGGCCTTGTTTAGTTCCCAGAAAATTTTGCAAAATTTTTCAGATTCCCCGTCACATCGAATCTTTAGACGCATGCATGAAGTATTTAATATAGACGAAAATAAAAACTAATTACACAGTTTGGTCGAAATTGACGAGACGAATCTTTTGAGTCTAATTAGTCCATGATTGGACAATATTTATCAAATACAAACGAAAGTGCTACAGTGTCGATTTTGCAAAAAAATTTGGAACTAAACAAAGCCTTACACTACACTAGGAGCTAGGAGCTACTTCACCTGCTCTCTATTATATTCTGGTGGCTCCACCCTGCTTCCTCCTTGGAATTTATTAAGAATGAAAAGTGAATGACGATTGTATTCGATCGGTGAACCGTGTGTACAGGTATTACAAGTATTTATGTTACGGTAAACGTAACTGCCTAATCTACGAATCGGTGTCTTGGCCTTGACGGTGTCTCTTCGGAAGGAGTACGATGTCCTTCGTACAGGCATATCCTTGATTCCTACGTAACCTATGGATAAGGCTAATCCTAACACTAATTATCCATTGATCAATAATTAATTAACTCTAATTAATCTTAACACTCCCCCTTGATCAATGGATCTTGTGTAGACACCGTTTGTATCTTGTAGAGTCTTTGATATTAAATCGTCAATCGTATTCTTAAAAGCTTTGAAAACCCTGTGGGAAAAAACCAAAGTATATTGATATATCTGGTAAAACTCCTTAAAAACCCAGTGGGAAAAATAAGGAGAAACCCCATGATATATATAATTCCCAATGTCTCTAGACCCTTTACGTAATTCTAAAGACTTAGTCTAAAGACACTTTGATCAAAGATCAATATGTCATATATTATCCTTGAAAAACCTCTGTGAGGAAAAATAGATAATATGACAATTACCATGTGTTAACATTACCTCATTAAAAACTTTATGTGAGAAAGCTTCTTAAGAGTAAAACTCATATAAAGAAAAGAGTGTAATGTGATGCTTATGTAGGTTATCTCTTAATGAGATTTTCCCCCTGATTCTCGCAAATCTCTAAGTCTTCTCATACCAATTCCTTTGACGCATTTAGAAAATGATGAGTATGGTAGAGACTTTGTGAATAAATCCGCTAGATTATCACAAGACTTAGTTTGCAAGATTTCTATCTCTCCATTTTGTTGGAGTTCATGGGGGTAGAATAGTTTAGGAATAATATGCTTAGTCATATTACTCTTAATATAACCTGACTCCATCTGACTAACACATGCTGAATTATCCTCAAAGATAATTGTCGGTGCATCAACCTTTCCAATGCCACAAGATTGTATTATGTGGTTTATCATTCTGCGGAGCCATACGCATTCGCGTGATGCCTCATATAATGCTATTATTTCAGAATGATTGGTTGATGTAGATACTAAAGTCTGCTTTGTAGACTTCCAAGATATTGATGTGCTACCATGCATGAATACAAAGCCTGTTTGCGATCTGCCATTGTGGGGATCTGATAAATAACCAGCATCTGTATATCCTATTAGATTAGGATCTTGACTTCTACTATAGAATAATCCAAGATCTCTAGTGCCATTAAGGTATCTTAAAATTGACTTAACTCCTACCCAATGACGTTTGGTAGGTGCAGCACTATGTCTTGCTAATAAATTTACTGCAAATTCAATATCCGGCCGGGTATTGTTAGCAAGATACATAATTGCTCCAATGGCACTAAGGTATGGGACTTGTGGTCCTAATACCTCTTCTTCTTCTCCCCGTGGTCTAAAAGGATCCTTCTCAACATCTAAGGATCTTACTACCATGGGAGTCTTTATAGGATATGCCTTGTCCATATTGAATTTCTTCAATATTTTATCAATATAGGCAGATTGGTATACAAATATACCATTGGGTAAATGTTCAAGTTGTAAACCTAAGCAGTACTTTGTTTTACCTAAGTCCTTCATTTCAAACTCCGTCTTTAAATGATGACGAGCTTCATTAATATCAGTTTCACTGCCAATGATATTAAGATCATCGACATATACCGATATGATACAGAATCCTGTTGAGGACCTTTTAATGAAGACGCAAGGACAGTCATCATTATTTGTGTATCCCTTCAACTTAAGGAATTCACTTAACCGATTGTACCACATTCGGCCTGACTGCTTTAAGCCATATAATGACTTCTGCAACTTGATGCAATACATGTTACGATTTGCCTTATTATCTGGTACATGAATTCCATCAGGAACCTTCATGTATATATTAGAATCTAGTGACCCATATAAATATGCTGTCACTACGTCCATCAACTGCATAGATAGACGATTTTGTACTGCCAATGAGATTAAATATCGGAATGTTATTCCGCTCATGACCGGAGAGTATGTTTCGTTGAAATCAACGCCAGGTCTTTGCGTAAAACCTTGTGCCACTAGCCTCGCTTTATACCTCACCACTTCATTGTTTTCATTTCTCTTACGAACGAAAACCCATTTATATCCCACAGGTAGGATACCAGGAGGTGTTGGCCTAACTGCCGAAAACACCTTTCTTTTATTTAGCGAGGCAATCTCTACTTCAATTGCTTCTTTCCACTTATCCCAGTCTGAGCGCTTCTTGCACTCAGCCATAGACTTGGGATCTAAATCAGTGTGAAAGACATTTGCAATTTCTTCAGAGAAATAACAGTCGACTATTATGGACTTACGATTATAAGATTCTCCAGTCTCAACAAAATTGATAGTGATTTCTTCAGTCCTTAAAGGTTCATCATTATTTCCCTTAATGATGGATCCAGGATGTTCCGATGTACTAGCTCCAGTGTTTATGCGCATAACTGAGCTAGAGTGTGGATTATAACTATCCATAGGACATACAATGTCCTCCAGGTGTTTATTAACCAAATTTGTATTTGATTTTGTAGTCTTCTTCTGCTTATTAGCATATTTATCTTGCTTTTTAGAAGTGCTTCTCCCCCTCTTATTATTAATCGGGGGTTGAGTGGTTTTCTTTGGTACCTCCACTCTTTCAGGCACATTCCTTGCAGGATGATAAGACTTCGTGACACCATTATAATCTGTGAAAGCGTCTGGCAGATTATTTGCAATATTTTGCAAATTAATGATTCTCTGAACCTGTTGTTCAGTCTCAATAGTACGTGGATCTTGAAATGAAATGCTTTCAGCATTCCATTCTATTTCCTGGCATTTATTTCGGTACGATTCTCCCCCTAATGTCGGGAAATGATCCTCGTTAAATATGCAATCAGCGAACTGGGCAGTAAAAAGATCCCCTGTCAAGGGTTCTAAGTACTTTATGATTGACGGAGAGGAATATCCAATATAGATCCCCACTTTCCTGTGTGGACCCATTGATGTTCGCTTAGGTGGTGAGATGGGTACGTATACAGCGCACCCAAATTTACGCAAATGGGAAATACTAGGAGGATTCCCACGTACTAATTGTAAGGGGGAAGTATCATGATATGCAGTTGGTCGGAGTTGGATTAAGTCTGCAGCGTGCAGAACTGCATGACCCCAACACGACGTAGGCAATTGACAATTCATGAGTAAAGGTCTAGCTATAAGCTTAATTCGTTTAATCAATGATTCAGCCAGTCCATTTTGAGTATGGACATAAGGAACAGAATGCTTAACCTGAATTCCCAATGCCATACAATAATCATTAAATGCACGGGATGAGAATTCAGCAGCATTGTCCATACGGATAGATTGTATCCGGTGTTCAGGATAATGTGCCTTCAATTTTATGACCTGAGCCATAATTTTAGCGAAGGCTTGGTTACGTGTCGATAGCAAAGACACATGAGACCATCTAGTAGATGCGTCTATCAAAACCAAAAAATATCTGAACGGCCCCGATGAAGGCTGAATCGGACCACAAATGTCTCCTTGAATTCGTTCAAGAAATTTAAGTGGTTCAGCTCGGATTTTAAGATAAGATGGTCTTAAAATCAATTTCCCAGTAGCACAAGAAGTGCAACAAAATTCTTTATTTTGGGGAAATTTAGCTTTTGTCATGTCGTGACCTATTGAGTTGTTAATAATTTTCCTCATCATCCCTATTCCTGGATGCCCAAGTCGATCATGCCAATTTCGGAATGTATCGACATCTTGGAAAATTATTTTATAAGTAACATGTGGGACAGGTTTTATATATGTATAGTACAATCCAGTTTGGAGTGAAGAGAATTTTTCACAAATTTGTTTGCCATAACCCGTAAGTTTGGTTAATAGGAGATATTCCTTATTATTGTCTACATGTGTTTCTGCATGTAGACCGTTCTTACGGATGTCTCTAAAACTTAGAAGGGTACGGGTAGAATTAGGATACAGTAATGCATCCTCTATCGTTATTTGTGTACCCATAGGCAATGTAATAGTGGCTCGTCCAGAGCCAACTATCACAGTGTCTTTACCATTAATGGTCATAATATTTCCTTCTTTTTTCTTAAGATTTTGGAAATATTTAATTTCTCTAAGTATAGAGTTTGTGGTACAAGAGTCCACAAGGCATAATTCTTCCGCCGATGGATTGCTTGTTTTCGACATCTATATGTCATATACTTTAAATTAAAAGAATGAATATGCAACAATAACGTATCAAAAGAACAAGTGTATATAAATATTATATATATATATATATCAAATAATATACAAAGTATAGTATATTTATTTATATACAATCAAAAGGTATAAGCCTGCTATAAGATAGCTATTATTATTACAACACAAATTGTCAAGTCTGGACCAAACTACTCTAGATCTCCAAATATGTCTCCAGATCCGAAATCTATGAGCATATTATCAGTAGATGGGAGATCCTCAACAGTGGTGTTCTTTTTCTTAATCGGGGCTTGCCGAGAACAACCCACTTCTTTATCCTCAGAGGCAAGATTGAAATGGGTTTCATATTTCTTGTCCTCTGTTGGTTTGGTCTCTTTTAATGACTTTTGATATAATGCAACCAAGTGCTTAGGAGTTTTGCAATCCTTGGCTAAATGCGAATAATCCCCACAACGATGACACCTTCTGTCATTCCTGGGTTTCGCATTGTCTTTCTTTTTATTGTCGAAGCCTTTCTTCTTATTGTCGAAGTGAGACTTGTTGCCTTTCTTGAACTTGCGCTTATTAAACTTGTTCCTTGGATCGCGTCGTTGGAACTTGTGTTTATTCCTATTATCCTTCTGTACATTATGAACCTCGGGGAGAGGTGCCGATCCAACGGGATGTTTATGATGATTCTTCATAAGAAGTTCGTCATGTTTTTCGGCTTGAGATAATGTATGGATAAGCTTGGAATAAACTGTATATCCATGAGCCCTATATTGTTGCTGAGTAACTCGATCAGAAGGATGCATAGTAGAGAGTGTCTTCTCTATCTTATCAGCATCATTAGGCTCTTTCTCACAAAATTTTAAACGAGAGCAAATTCTATGAACAGCATGATTATAATCAGCCACGGTTTTGAAATCTTGTAAACGTAGATTGTTCCATTTGTGGTTGGCCTCAGGCCAAATTAGTTCTTTTTGCTGATCATAGCGTTCTTTGAGAGCAACCCATAATTCCCGGGTGTTCTCAAGCATAACATATTCTGCTTTTAAATCCTTATGAATATAAAAGCGTAATAATGCTAAAGCAGAAAAATTTTGTTGATCCGTTACAACAACCCCTTGTTGAGGTTCTTGTATAGTTGAGGAAAGTTTCCTAGCCGCAAGTGCAATCTTTATATCAGATGCCCAAGTTGGATAATTGCTTCCATCTAGAGCGAGTTCCTCAAATTCTCTAGTGGTAGACATATTCCTATACATGTGATTATTATTTAATCAATTATATGTATAGGTTTTTGATACAACGTTGGTGTGTTGTAATAATGAATACGATTTAAAAATGTTGCAAGTTATAAAGCTACAGAGATATAACAGAAAACAATTTAACGTAAAAACAACTCATATGTTATCCGTGTGATTTAACTTGTGGTTTGCAAGGCATAAACAATGCTATATTCTATTATTAAACTATATTTGTAACAAATATATCGCTGGAAGGTGGTTGAGTACAGCAATATATTTTAAACAGGAAATTTACGTTACAAATATACAATTTTGATGTTGCGCAGAAATTAAGTTGCAACACAAATAAATAATAGATTGAAACAAATATATAATATATAAAGTAAAACTTGGCAAGTATTACAAACCACAAATATATTAATCACGTTCACAGCATAGTATGTAGGTACATATATACAATTCATTACAAAGCCACAGATTGCAGAAATTTAAATTGTACCGAATCTTCAGACTATGCAGAAAATAGAAACTAAAAAAACAAACAGAGAGAAGCAGGCCATCCGCCGTCAGCCAACCAGCCCAGTCAGCCAAGCGTGCGTGCGCTCGCGTGGCCCAGGGATTGGTGCGGCCCAGCAGTCCGGTACAAGGAGCAGGTTAGGGTTTCATCCTAACCGTCCCCATCCTCCAGGCCGCCGCCGTTAAGAGGCCAGGCCGCCGCCGTCCGCCATTCGCCGTTGCGCCCGCGCCGCTCGCCGTTCCAGTCGCCGGATCTGCATAGCCTGCCACCCTCGCACACTTCTTCCCCGCATCAAGTCGTCCATGGTCCCGAGGAGTCGGCCATGGAGGTTGGCCGGCAGGGGCGCGTTCCGGTCGTCCCTTGAAGAGGAACGCTGGGAACGCCCCAGCCAGCCGCGCGTCGTCGCTTTAATGACGAGGTGCGTCCTCCCCCTCAACCGAGGAGGAAGGGCGACCGGAGCCGATGGGGCGTGGTGCGGCGGCGGCGACGTCGGCGTAGGAGCGCAGTGAAGACGCCGCAGATGAAGCGCGAGGAAGAACGGCGTTGATGTCGTAGGCGAAGCCCGGTGGCCATGCTCGTGCTCCAGCGGCGCTTCCATTCCAGTGTGCAGCAACCGCCGCGGGTACGGACGACGACGGCATCAACGATGTGGGCGGCTTCGGCAGCGTGAAGGCGTTCGGCGACGGCATCGGGCGGTTCGGCATCGGGCGGATCGGCATTGGGGGCGGAGAGTCTCCCCCAAGGCGCCTCGCGAAGATGGTGGCGCCGTGCTCGGGGCAGACTCCCGGGGCGAACTCGTAGCGGCGTGGCGACGAGCGTCGGGCTCCGGCGACCGTACGGACGCCGTTGAAGCGGCGCACCGGAGCGCGCCCGGCGTCGATGTCGCGGAGAGCCCGGCGGACGGCGCTCAGGATGACGAAGCGTGGAGGACCGGCGATGCTGCGGTTGGCGAGCGTGGACTCCACCGCGTTCGTGATGGTGTCCACCATCGCGTTCATCGAAGGCGAAGAAGGAACCGAAGCCATGGCGAAACTTACCCCTGGTGAGTGGCTCCGACGATCTTCCGGCGATCTCCCTCTTCCCGGCGAAGTTCTCGGCCTACGGTCTCGGCGGTTGTCGAGCGAACAGTGCGTGATAACGTATTAAGAATGAAAAGTGAATGACGATTGTATTCGATCGGTGAACCGTGTGTACAGGTATTACAAGTATTTATGTTACGGTAAACGTAACTGCCTAATCTACGAATCGGTGTCTTGGCCTTGACGGTGTCTCTTCGGAAGGAGTACGATGTCCTTCGTACAGGCATATCCTTGATTCCTACGTAACCTATGGATAAGGCTAATCCTAACACTAATTATCCATTGATCAATAATTAATTAACTCTAATTAATCTTAACAGAATTCAATGAAATCGCTCTATCGGAGAATCAAGGAGCAGAGTCAGAGAGTGAACCTCTCCCAACGGAGCCCTAATTAGTATGCGAGTGTACGAGATCCATGTTTGAGAATTGTAAGAAGTAACATCCTAAAAAGGCGATATAATGAACACCATAACCCTCCTCGGTATGGTTGTTGCAATCCTAATTAGTAAGCATATTTTCCTCAAAAAAAATAATTAGTAAGCATATTGTGGCCTTAATCAATATATCTATAGCAATGTTAATCGCTATTTGTGCCCCTAATCAGTAGTATAGATGTTACAACACTAATCCGTATGCATAAGTACACATGACCTATTTTTGAGAATCCTATAAGTAACAACCTACAAATAAATAATATTATTACGGTCCCTAATAGTACGCCTGCTGCAAACCTGATTAGCATGAGGTTTTCAAAAAAGTTGACCATATTTTAGGGCAAACCCTATAACACTATTCAATATGTTTTTTTCTTGAATACGAAAAATATTTGTGCATCTTTATATTAAGATCGAAAAATAGTGAAAATTACAACGAGGCGCCACGAATATAGCACACCAGAGGGGTTAGTGTTATACAATTAGCTTTATCCTCCCTAGCATAAGGAGATCATGGCCTATTACTCGCTAATCAAACTACCTGGCCATTGTCGGCGGTCCTATTCAATATGTTGTGATCCTTAATAAGTATATGAGTGTGATCCATTTAGTATGGATGCTGCAACTGTAATCAATATATGCATAATTAAATAAGTTTATTTGAACGTATACATACCACCTAACAGATGTGGAGGACACTCAGACGTGCTAATTAGTCCAGTCTCCACGTGTTGGTTAGCTTATAGCGTCTCTAATTAGCCAGAGTCTTTTATTTTAGATTTTTTTTGGAGTAAAATCCACCGCCGGTCCTTGAACTTGGCTGGCGGTGTCATTTAGGTCTCTAAACTTCTAAAGTGATATCTATGAGTCCATAAACTTGATATACGGTGTCATCTAGATCCCTGAACTTTCAAGGTAATCACCACATGTCCCTAAACTTGGCCGGTGGTGTCATTCCAGTCCCTGAACTTTCAAGGTGATGACTACAGGTCCCTAAACTTGGCAAGCGGTATCATTCTTGTCCAAATATGGTCTAACCTACTCTATAAGTTGTTATGTGTAAATTAATCAAGCATTATTTATCTAATATTTATCATGAAAATATAAATTATATAAAATAATTTATACCAACAAAAAATAAATTAAAGTGTTAAAATAATTTACACCAACAAATATATTAGGTTTAAATTGAAGTATAAAAATAGTAAAATTAATTAAATATTTATATATCATTGATAGTATTACAAAATAATATTAAAATTCCTATATATAGTATTAAAAGTTTTCTCTATTAAAAGTTACTTCTAATTTTATTATTATTTTTAAAATTTTAATAGTGTTATTATAAAAGTAAGTTTTCTCTATTATTAATATTATCACATTATTATTAAATATTTTAATACCATAATACTACTATTAAAAGTTTTAATACTATAATACTACTATTAAAGGTTAACTTTTCTCTGTTATTAATACTATCAAAATATTATTAAATATTTTAATACCATAATACTACTATTAAAGTTTTAATACTATAATACTACTATTAAATGTTACTTCTATAATAACATTATTAAAAGTTTTAAAATAATACTAATATTAGAAGTAACTTTTAATAGAGAAAACTTTTAATACTATAGGAATTTTAATATTATTTTGTAATACTATCAATGATACACAAATATTTAATTAATTTTACTATTTTTATACTTTAGTTTAAAGCTAATATATTTGTTATTGTAAATTAGTTTAATACTTTAATTTGTTTTTTATTGATGTATATTATTTTATATAATTTATATTTTCCTGATAAATATGAGATAAATAATGATTGATTAATTGACACATGTTGGATTCATGTTAGCTTATATAGAGTAGGTTAGACTATGTTTGGATAGGGATGATACCACTTGCTAAGTTTAGAGACCTGTGGTGATCACTTTGAAAGTTTAAGGACTAGAATGACATCACTGGCCAAGTTTAGGAACATGTGGTGATTACCTTGAATGTTCAGGGATCTAAATGACACAGTCTGCTAAGTTTACAGACTTACAAATATCACTTTAGAAGTTTAGGGACCTAAATGACACCGCCGGCCAAGTTCAAGGACCGGCGGTGCATTTTGCTCTTTTTTTTTTGTGTCTAGCTAGAGTCTAATTTAGCCAAAAGTCCAATTAAATTAGTACACGTCTGACGTCTCCATAAGCCCATAGGATATATGTGGGCCGTGCTTCCGTCCCGTCTCTAGGAGCACGCGGGCCGCGAAACAAAGGACACGACTAAACATAATTGTGGGCCATCAAATCCTCATCCTCGTATGGGCTTGGGCCAGGATGTACGTGGTGTGTCCCTGTCACTAATGTCGTGGAGCTACTGGGCCCATGATCCGAGTGACCTGTCCCCAACTTTCCGTTGACTGCCGTATCTCATAAGAATCGTAGTAACACGCACGTACACCATCCCATGCCGCACTCCCCTGGTTTCAGTTTCACTGACATGTGGCCTCCAGCACCGACCCACTCGCGGTGGGTCCACATGTCATGGAACAAAACCGCTTTCTGCACGTGCGCCGTGTCCAAGGATGCCTCACCGCTTCGTCTTCCCCACGACCCCCATCCCCTTTCGCCTTTCCCCTCCCTCTCGACACCACCAACCCCACACCACACTACTCCACCGCCGTTCGAATATTCCAAGCTTGAGGGGAGGAGAGCCGAGCGCAGAACCCTAATTGCCTCTACCGATTGCTAATCAGTGGCGCTCAGGCTCGGTCCCAGGGATCGGATCTTCCGAGTGTGACGGAGGGGCAGTCCCAGGCTCGGCGGCGGCGTCGGCGGCTCCCCCTCCCGCCTCTCGCCAGTCGCCTCGAGCCCTCACCTCCGTCCTCCGCGCACCGGCCGGCGACCCTGCGTACGCACCTCCCTCTCCCCTCCCGCCTCTGCTGTACCGTGGGAGCCCGGCCTGCCAGCTGCCCAGGGTGGCCGGGCCTTGGCTCCGCCGGTGACTGTGGTTGTGTTCCGATTGGGGATATGTAACCTGCGCCTTCTGAATCGTGTCCCAATGCATTTCGATGCACATATGCAGCGGCCGTTCTTCTGCAGTGGCAGCAGAATGTTGCCATCATTATTATCGCGATTCAGTATGTGTGCTGCTGTTCTTTAGTTTGGACATTCATCATTACGCCATCGTCGGTTGCAGTTCGTTCTAGTTCAAAATCTGTCTTGCTTCCAGATTACTGAGCTCGTGCTATACCATTCAGTCTTTTTAATTGTTCCTTGGCATGTTCAAGGCTGCTATTGGCTGGATGGAATTCGTTTGAACCCTTGTTTGGCACTACGTTCAGTCAGTCAGATGATTGGTTCATCCTAACGAAATGACTTCTTTCACACGTTTTACCTGAGCTTCTTTTTTCTGTCTGGGAAATACTTCTTGATTTTAGAAAAATGGAAACGATTGCCCGTACTTCTTGAATATACTTCTTAATGGAAAGCAGGCGTGGTTGGTGCTTTTGTTATTGTGGTTGGTGTTGTGGTTGGCATGTACTGAAATTCCACTCTAATCTGTTAGCTCTGGCCAATCATATAGAAAACGTTGGTTACAAGCCTAATGGCACTTCCTGGTAGCTGCTGCTGTTCTGATTTTCTGTTGACACAGTTCAGAGGCAAATTGTAATGTAGTTGTTTGTTGGTCTTAGCTGAGACTGCTTATTTTGCGAGAAAGATGTGATACTATATCCTTTAATGATGGTAATTTCTTCTTCTTTTGCAGCTCAGACCTCAATAGGCAACGGAGGTACAATGCCAAGAGCAAATGAGATGTTGAGGGCAGATTCAAGAATGATGGTGGTCTTTGGTGCCTTGACGTCGAAACCAGAGCAGCTGACATTTGAAGACTCCCTCAGATTTGTCAAGAAAGTGAAGGTGAGTTGAATGTTTTAATAATATCTTATGTCATCGCATGATTTTCATCTGTGAATGATCAAAACGCCTATCCTGAGTCGTTGCCCCGTCTAGTAAGTTGCAATGATTTTGCTGGTATGATTCGCTTACAATATATAATACTGAATCTCATCTCATGTTTGGATGTATACTGAGTTACAAACTATCGGAAATCTAATGTGATTGGAGGCACAGTTGTGGGTTTCTAAGCTTGGAATTGTGCAATGTGGTGGTGTCTGCTCGTGTGCCATCCTTGTGATCAAAAAATAAAACCATCTAAAATGTGGGGCTTACGAGTATTCCTACTTGTGAGATCCTGCTGATACCTGAGTCAAGGATTTTGAATGAACAATAATTTTCTGAACTTTGTGTTTTTTTTAAACTTATACTCCCTCCATTCCCCATACTATAGTTCACTTAGCTTTGTCCCAAGTCAAATTATCTAACTTTGAACAAGTTTTTAGAAAAATATGACAACATCTACAAGTTTAAATAAATGGCCTATCAAGACATATTCCATGATAAATGTTCTTTTAAATGTTGGCAGGAGTTCTGACTAGCTTGTAATGAAACTAGTTTCTCATTATCATTATAAATGTTGTGCATTGTTCAATGTTGGAGAAGTTTGACTTAGGATAAAGCCAAAGTGAACTAATTTGAAATGGAGGGAGTAGCAGATATAGCAATCAGCATGGTAACTCGCTAACCTGCCCTGCAGGTAACAGCTTTCTAATGAGTGATTGCTCATTATGTAGTATGTCAGCTCGTTGCCTGGGATTTGCAACCACAGTTTTTCAAAAATATATACACTGGAGCGCCCCCAAAAAATTATACTAGTTGTTTAAACAATTAGTGGAAAAGAAATGAGTGAGTTAATTAAGAATGCAAAGGTACATTAGGAAGAGAGACTCTACTAAGAGACCTTTTTGACTGTGAAACTCATTTCAAAACTTCTGTTGATCTCAAATGGAACAGAACTGCAGCCTTCCATAATGACTTTAGACCACTTCTAATATATCAGATAAGTTCATAGTATAGTTTGTAGATCATGCTGAATTAGACCCTTTTGCTGCACTCATATAATCGGGACCAAATACCATACCTTACATCAACCTCCAAGTATGATGCTTACATTTGAATGATGCTTGGCATAGTTCATGACTACAGCTATAGTTCTTACGTTTTTCTATATTTGTTTCATCTATTTTGATATAGAGTAACATATAATAATTTTTGCACAGCAATATCTCAGTTACTCGTGCTTCTCATGACCTTGCTTCACAGGCCCGTGATTACATGCTGTACTTGTCATTATTTGACATTCTTGGAAGAATGGAATTGTCCCAGCTTGATGCCTACCGAGAGGTATGAGTACCATCCTCTCCCTGGCCACATTTGCTGAAGTATGAGTGAACCCCTATTTTCTCATTGTTCTCTGTTTGTTCTCCAGTTACAGCTGCTGTTTCAAAATCACCCAGATCTGTGTGAAGAGCTTGAGAAGTTCAGACCACCTGTGCCTATAAAGCAGGCGACAAACAACATTTGGCCCTGGGTCATTGTTTGTGCTGTCCCATTGGTTGCAGTTAGCCTGATCCCGGCGCTTGGAAACCCAGTACTGTGGTTTGTTCAACAAACTATTGGTGAAAAAATAGCCGTCTGATTGAAGAACCACTGCAGTGCACATATGTGCCATCACAATTGAATTAATATCATCTTTATATATTTATATATATGTGTATATATATATTCGAGTAGTATCCTGGAAGGAAAACTTGTGTTCTTGGTCATCAAGTACCACTCAGCAAGAAATTTAGTCGGTACTTGCTGGGAGCGCAACTGTGCAAGCCCACCAAACATTACCCGTTTGGCCATTTGAGTTGGGTTTTAAGTGCTAAAAAAATCAAACTTCCATGGAATACTGAAATCTCTTTTGCCAGCTATAACTAAGCCCAGCGTTGTTATTATGCTGTGAGTTGTGGATTCACCTCCTGCTTTTTCCACCAATGATCTGATCAACGATATGTTAGATTTTGTTATTCTGGAAGAAGGGTTTTTGCGCTTGATCAGGTATGATGAAACACATTAATGATTAGTTGAGACTATCATTATGCCTGTGGATTGAGTTTCAAGTTCAAGTTATTATTATACTATATGGAAATGGAATCCCGTTAGAATAGGTTCCCGTCTATGTATGACTTGTTACAGACTCCATAGCAGAGCTGATCTTTCATGACCTGAAACTATGAACACGCAAACTGCAAGAGTATCATGGACATAGGCAGTGTTACAGAGAGTAAATAGCTCTGTCAGAGATAACCATGATCTAATCTGATATGGCTCAGTACGAGTACGATAAGATCGCGCTCCTGCTACACTTTTTTATGGCGGAATTATGACTCATGAGCACTTCCCCAGTACCAAAAGTCGACCTGATCACCTGACGCTGCTTCATTAGTTTGAGTGGTTTAGGGCGACGAGCTTCTACGCTGAAAAGTAGGCAAGGTTCAGGTTTGCGATCTACTACTATTTGTAGCAACAATGTTTAGGCCTTGTTTAGATGCAAAAAGTTTTTGGATTTTGATACTGTAGCACTTTCGTTTTTATTTGACAAACATTGTCCAATTATAGAGTAACTAGGGTTAAAAGATTCATTTCGCGATTTACAGGTAAACTGTGCAATTAGTTATTATTTTTATTTATATTTAATGCTTTATGCATGTGCCACAAGATTCGATGTGATGGAAAATCTTGTAAAGTTTTGGGTTTTTGATGCATCTAAACAAGGCCTTACTTGGGAGAAGAAAGTTTTTCACTAGATTATACGTACAGGTCCAAGTCAGAGGAGGCTTGGACGCGCACGCAGACTCCAACGACCGGCATGCTGGCACCAACACGCTACGTAAAGCGGCCTGGAACGGGAGACCGGAGAAATGGTACGTCCGCGCACTTGTGTGTTTGACCGTCATAGAGCTTTTACTCGGCTGGCTCGCTTTTACAGGATTTGGATGCAGGTGACACTGTTGTTTTCTAAAACAATTCTATACGGACGTGGTAATATTAGGGCACTCACATCTATCACAGAGTCTAAGACAATTAATTGCATATTATTTATAGTATTTTGCTGATATGAAAATATATTTATTGAAGAAAGAGGTAAAAATAAGACTCCAAGTCTTATTTAGACTCTAAGTCCACATTGTTTGAAGTAATAAATAACTTGAGACTCTATGATAGAGTCTGCATTGTGAGTGCCCTTAGGACGCAGGTTTGATCCTATAGATAATAGCTTTCTGTTAGATATTCTCTTTTAGATCTAGTCAGATGTAGCTAATAAAATAGCTAATTGTTAGCTAGACCTCTACATTATAACTATATTTCATTAGTTAGATCAAATCATATAGGCTTGGTATCCAAAAATTCTATACGGACGTGGTAATATTAGGACGCAGGTTTGATCCCATAGATAATAGCTTTCTGTTAGATATTCTCTTTTAGATCTAGTCAGATGTAGCTAATAAAATAGCTAATTGTTAGCTAGACCTCTAGATTGTAACTATATTTCATTAGTTAGGGCTTGTTTGGATTGAAGGAAATTCAAAGGAAAAGTATAGGAATTTGAAACAGAGGAAAGGAAAGCAGTTTCAGCGTTTGGAATGGAGGAATCATGCATACCATTCCACATGAAAGGATTCCTATCTTGTACAAAATGTAGGAAAAAAAGAATCCAATCGAAACCAAGGGAAATCTTAACGCTCGCTCGTCACGCCCGGGCAGTCGAGCCTCGCCGCTTGTGCACATCGCCAACGTCGGTGGCTGCTCGCGCGCTCGATCGATCGCCCATGATGCTGCCACGGCCACTTGCGCTCACGCCGACCCCTCCACTCACACGCCCCGCCGCCACCCCTAGAGCTCGCACCGGTCACACCGCTCGCACGCCCCGCCATGCACGCTGTTGTTTGATGGTCCGAGGAACACAAAGGCTCAGGAACGACGATCAGCTAAGACGATAAAGGATGGTCAGGACTCAGGAGAGAGAACGGTCACCCTCCGAACGGCCAGTAGCCAAAGATGAATTTAAAAAGTACTCTGTAACGTCCTAAATGACTAGTGAAAAGCATCACGTTAGTATGCATCAATGGATAGAAGTAGTGTTTAGGGACAACGTGATGATCCAAATATATTCATGCAATCCAAACGGCTCAAAGTATTTATCCCTGTGTTTTTTTAAATCCTGTAGTTTTTCACTTTTTACTCAACTCTATTCCTGTGTTTTTTTTCCATTCCTTTGTTTTACATTCCTTCAATCCAAACAGGCCCTTAGATCAAATCATATAAGCTTCATATCCTATGCAAACCAACCTTGGAAACTACCGAGCAAGACCATCGATCTGAGATCCAATGGCTGGCGATGGAGGTGCAATCAATTTGCATGTAACCTCCTGCATCAGCCTTAGTAATTTGTTTTTTTCAAATGACCCATTCCCCTAATCCTCCGTCCAGGCAGAGTCGCATCGCGTCTAGGCCAGGAGTCGCGGGAAGTCAAAGCGATTTCGACGCTGCCGCCGCCGTCGCCCGCCCGGCTGTTGCTCGCCCGGCAGCTGGAGATGGCGGACGCCCGGCCACTAGATTCATCCGTTGGAAGCCTCATCATCTCCGCTTCCTGCAGGGCCTCCTCGGCTGCGGCGCGCAGGGAATCACGCCGCCAGCCGCGGATGGCTGCGGTGAGGAGCGGTGCTCTGCGCTGTGATCCAAGCGGCCAGGTCGTCGTTGTCCCGCGGTCTGAAGGCGTCACAACGCGGGCGGCTGCAGGTGGCGTAGTCGCAGCGTGGTGATCGAGCTATTGTATTTATGGTTGTAGCTTCTTCTGTATTCATGGCTGCGGCTTCTTGTGTCAGTAGAGTGAAAGTGCAGGTTGTATCTCAGTTGCTTGTAAACTGGCACATTGTCTAGGAACGAGCAAGCTTAATCTATCAATGTTTGGTGTGTGCCATTGTAGCAAGGATGTTTGGCTTAATCTGTCCAAATGCTGGAGAAACTAACCATGGAAGGCACCACCAATGGTCATGGGCACTATTTGGGTGGCGATCGTCACACCCATCGTGGACTGCGCGCCATGACGAGGCCTAGACGTCGTTCCAGCAGATGAGTCTAGCAGCCGGGTGGCCGCCATCTCCAGCTGTCGGGCGAACAACAACCAGGCGGGTGGCGGCGGCGGCAGCGTCGAAATCGCTTTGACTTCCCGCGACTCTAGCCTGGACGGGGGATTAGAGGAGGGGGTCATTTAAAAAAACAAATTACTAAGGCTAATGCGGGAGGTTACATGTAAATTGATCGCACCTTTATCACTAGCCACTGGATCTCAGGTCGATGGTCTTGCTCGGTAGTTTTCAACGGATTTGCAGAGGATATGGAGCCAATCATATAATAGCAGTTAATAATTATCTTAGCATCAATTTTTACTAGATGTGCATCCAAACACTCTCGAATTTATAGTTAGCTAGATAATATTATATATGAGCTATTACTCAGCTAACTATTAGCGAATAATAAATTCGGAGGCTAGGTGGCAGTAGATGCGACATTCGTGGAATCTCACTGGAAACCGCACAAGTCCATTCGGAGTGTCATCACGAAGATCTCACGTTCCAGAACTGAGTCGAGACTGAAAGGCACTCCATGTTGTTGCCTAACCCTAACGGTTACCAGTGACGGAGTCCAGATGAGACTATATGTGTATCGTGGCGAACGGGGGGAGGGGAAAAAAAAGCAAATACCGCTAGTAGCTGGCCCGTCGTACTCCATAGCTTCAACTTTTGGACGAACGCGATCTTAAACTATGTTGAATATATGAGCGGACACAATTAACCGATTATCAACAATAACTGAAATTTTTGTTTATAGCTCAGTTTGAGAGACTCAGTTTTTATTTTTATGTTATGTTATGCCCAGGCCTACCTGCGCTCTAGGTATGGAGGCGATGGAATCCGGCCGGCCACGCGTTACAGTTGCACGAGCCTTACCTTGCAGAAGATCAGGACTAACCCGCTCTTCCAAGCTAGGAATTGCGTCCACCAAAACAAAATTTCCTTCGGCCCGCATCTGCTTCTCACTAGAACTACTAGCTAGGAAACGTGCCGGCGGAGGTTTGTCTGGTCAAGGCCTTATTTACTTCCACATCAAAACACAAAAAATTTCAAGATTCTTCATCACATTGAATCTTTAGATACATGCATGAAATATTAAATATAGACGAAAATAAATATTAATTGTACAATTTGGTCGGAATTTACGAGACAAATCTTTTGAGTCTAGTTAGTCCATGATTAGACAATAATTACCACAAACAAACAAAAATGTTATAGTGTCGCGAAATTTTTTTGTTCGGGAACTAAACATGGCCCAAGTCGTGTGCTCCTGCGGAGTTATATGTCTTTGATCATTGATTTTTAGAATAATTCTTAAAATCTTTCAAATTATTGAGATTTTGCAAATATTTATAAGAAATCCATACATGTAATTCATATTCTATATTTCCAAAATAAAAAAACACCCTCTGACTTTTTACATGACGTGTTAGATGTCTTGAGTCAAATATTTCTATATCTGACCACCATTTAAAAAAACTACTCCCTCCATCCTAAATTATAAGTCATTCCAAGAACCTTCGAGAGTCAAACCATCTCAAGTTTGACCAAATTTATATGATTAGATAATAACATTTATGATACTAATTATGTATCATTAGATTATTCATTAGTTATATTTTCATAGTATACCTAGTTGATGTAATAATTTTTTGTGATTCTCTCTATAATTTTGGTCAAACTTGAATTTTTTTAACTCTCCAAGATTTTTGGAATGACTTATAATTTAGAATGGAGGGAGTATATAGGCTATGAACATGAGGTTTATGTTTATAGATTTATTGAGTAATTTCATACTCCTTCCATTACAAATTTGTTATGTATCTAAATATAGTGTATACCTTTTTTATAGAGAGAGATATAGTGTATACCTATGTATATACCAAAAGCTATGTATTTTAAAAAAATCAAAACAACTTATAGTTTAGATCGAATGGTGTAATATATACTTCACATGTTGTGATAATACTACATAGGTTTTTTGAAATTGATGGTAAAGTTAGAAATACTTGACTTAGAACAAAAAAAGAAGCGAAGAGAGAAAAACTTAGTCCATCCATTCCAAATTATAAAATATTTTGGCTTTTTTTATACATAACATTTGCTACGCATTTAGATATACACTACGTGTAGATATATACTCCTCAAGTTTCTTAAAAGATGTTGTTTTGGACAAGGCTTGAGTTAAACACTGTGAACATAAAATCATGAATAACTTTTAAATTATTGAGTTTGGAAATGTGAAAACTATATGAATAGTTTTGTTTTAAAATATACTTTCAAAAAATATACATATATCACTTTTTAATAAATATTTTTATAAAAATGAGAAGTCAAAGTTATCTTGTGAAGACTGTGTTGCTGTCCAGAACGAGGTGAGCTAGCTAGATATATATAAGGTGCTCGTGGCTTTAGTTTTGGGAGGATGGAAGAAGGCTCGTCATCCCCATTTATGATCCAACGTACCAAGAGAGATGATGGCTAGGGCCTTGTTTAGTTCACCGTGAAAACCAAAAAGTTTTCAAGATTCTCCGTCACATCGAATCTTGTGGCACATGCATGAAACATTAAATATAGATGAAAACAAAAACTAATTACACAGTTTAGTTGTAAATCACGAGACGAATCTTTTGATCCTAGTTAGTCCATGATTAGATAATATTTGTCACAAACAAACGAAAGTGCTACAGTGACGAAAACTTTTCACTTTTCGGAACTAAACAAGGCCGTAGCATATAAAATTTGGCAGGGGGAATGTCGTCCGGAGAAGGATTATATGGTCCGATAAGAATAGGGACAAGCAGGGAGAAATGAACATAGATAAAAGAAAGGAAAAAAATGTTTGTTTGGCAGCTCCTAGATATAGGGGTGGTCATAATTACCTAAAATAAAAAGATCAAGCCAAATTAATCGAGACTAAAACCGAATACCTCATTAATTTGATCATCATTTCTAACTAATCATGTTTATTTCAGGTAATTTGGTCTTAGTCCTTGGTTAGTCGAACTAACCAAAATTGTTGTTATTTGCATGATGAACTCTTATTATGTTTAAACCTTGAGCAATTCTACATTTATGTCAACATTTTTTTTTGCGTATGTCTTATCATATTTTTTTACTGTTCAAACATGCTTTGAAAAAGGAAAATTGATGCCAAAGTTTATCGTTAGAACATGTCTTAAAGCTATTTGGTTAATTTGATGTTGACTTGAGATCGAATCAAATTGTATGATCTTCAATAGTTTGCGATGTATTTCAGCCTTATTTCTTGGAAGACCGAAATCTTGAAAAAAGCAAACCAAGTCCTTGTTTAGTTCACCCAAAAACCAAAATCTTTTCAAGATTCCCAGTCACATCCAAGCTTACGCCACATGCATGGAGTATTAAATATAGACAAAAATAAAAACTAATTGCACAGTTTACCTGTAAATCATGAGATGAATTTTTTAAGCCTAGTTACTCCATGATTGGATAATGTTTGTCAAATAAAAACGAAAGTGCTACAGTTCTGAAAACTTTTCAGTTTTCGGAACTAAACAAGGCCCAAATTCATAGATAAGATCGAACACCTGTCCCTAGTCGTAGAGTAGGCTAATTCCATAAAGAGCCATGTCAAATGATATTTTGTAGAGTGATTCTAAAATGAACTAGGACGTGCTCGGCTGCCACCATAGCTCATGTAGTGTCACAAGTGCGGCGGACAAAACAACCGTTCGAGAAATTGGCTTGCTGCGGCGTGTGACTTAACGGCGCGCGCCAAAATCGTGGCAAACTGCTGCGGCGGTGTTTGGCTCCCGCGCGCGTGCCGCATGTGCGCTCATCACCGCATGTGCGCGCGCGGTGGCTTGTTTCGTGATTCGGAAGCCATCCAAACACACCTATTTTCATAGTTTAGGACTTATGGATCGCAAAACTTTGAATGCTACAACAATGGAGTTCTTTGCGTTTTTTTGGGATGACTTTCGATATTTACAATTAGGTTTTGAATTAATTTTGTTATTACTTTGATTGACTTGAGGTGATGAACGGATTGTAGTACATTGGACAGAATTTCTCTGCAATAGGTGAATCCGGACACATCTTTCTACGCATATACAAAGCCATTTGATCCGTCATCTCCAACTCAAGCAAACCCAGGATACGTGTGCATACCAGGAACTATTTGTATTTGCGTCGAAGTTCTATACGTATACACATCCTCTGTGAGTGACTCACGCAAGACGAGACAGAAACAAATTGTCCAGTGTACCACTATTTGTTTCCAAAAGGAAAAATTGGAAAATAATAGGCCCACACCCCCCCCCCCGCGCGCGCGCGCGCGACGGCGCACCCTCTCTCGGTCGTTAGGTTAACCTGCAGCGCGAGACGGGCCGCCTGTCCGGCGCGGTTCACCTCCGCTGACATGTGGGCCCCGGATGGCTAATCCTTTCCTGACCCCTCTCTAATCCCCCCCCGGTAATCGCCCAGACCCCCCAGCCCAGGGATTCCAAAGTCGCGGGCCGGGCAGCACCGCAGCAGGGGTGGTATCCGCACCCGCTGCCGCTGCCGCCCTGCTTCCGGTGTGCGTGCGTGTTCGTGTCGTGTTACCCACAGCACAAGCCAAGCCCAACGCGGTGAGCTCACCGCCTTGTAACCACGCCTCACCCTAGCCTGGCGCATCCGCGCCGTCCACGTGTCCCTTATCTCTGATCCGGCGGCGTCGGGCGGCGCAACAACGGCCGCGGGCTGCGTCCCCTCCGCGATAGGTTTACTTAGCGGAGCCCTCACCCCCGTTCCGCCCCCCGAGCCGTTCCCTTTCATTTCGTCTCTCCGCCTCGCCTCGCTCCCTTTTCTCGTCTCGTCTGGCGTTCCCCCCCACCCTGCCCTCCCTTCCCTCCCCCCCCCCCCCTGGCGATTAGCTCCCGCCCACCGCGCTGCGCGCCGTGCTGTTCCGGGGGGGCTGCGTCCAGCGGCGCCTCGAGGGTTGGAGGGTGCTCGTGGCCGGCAGATCCGGCGTCGGCAGGCTCGGAGGCGAGATCGGCGGCGGTGGCGGCGGGGGGAAGGCGGAGCGCGCGAGGTGGGTGTGTCGAGGGAGGAAATCGGCCGCGCGCCGAGGCCGAGGCCAGGAGGAGGCTGAGGAGGAGGTGGTCGAGCTCGCCTGGTGCTGCATGGGGGCATGAAGCGCGGCGCCAGGGACGACGCGCTCATGGGGTCACAGCTCAAACGCCCCAACGTTGCCCGATCCGATCCGTGAGTCCTCGCCTCGCCGCTCCCGCCCGGTTCCTCGCCGCCACCGCTCTCACTTCCGTTTCTACGTTCCATTCTCGGTGCTGGGGGGTTTCCTCGCTTCTCGATGGAGTCGCCGAGGAACCGGTCGTATTTGAATCTGCTCGAACTACTTCGTGGTTTCGCTTGAATTTGTTTGGTTTTTTTTCGCTGAATTCCTTTTCTTCCGCCCCAATTTCAAGTATAGTATGTGAAAATGTTTTTTTTTGGTTTTTTTTCTCCTCCGGTTTTATTATGTGATCCAACGGTCCGGTTTTTTTTTTTTTTCTGTGTGTCGCAGGTCGGCTCAGCCACAGCATAATATGCCTGTGCCCGGTTCAGCGTCTGGGGCCGCACCGCCGCCTCAGGCTGGTGCTGCTCCGCCGGCACAGCCGCAGCAGCCATCCGGCGCTGCCTTGACCAACCAGAAGCTGACGACAAATGATGCGCTCGTCTACCTTAAGGCAGTTAAGGATAAGTTCCAGGACAAGCGGGAGAAGTACGAGGAGTTCCTCGAGGTCATGCGCGACTTCAAGAGCGAGAGGTCGGTCCATGCTGCCGGCAGTTTGGCCAAGCTGATCCATACCCCGTTTCCAATGTTTCCCGTGGAGCAAAAAATATTAGCTTTTCTACTCGATACTATTGTGTTGATGTTCAACTGTTGGATGCAGGATTGACACCAATGGAGTGATTGTCCGTGTCAAAACGCTGTTCAATGGGTACCCTGAACTGATCCTTGGGTTCAACGCCTTCTTGCCTAAGGGCTATGCGATCAAGCTACAAGAAGAGAAGAAGCCTGTTGATTTTGTGGAAGCTATCAATTTCGTGAACAAGATAAAGGTATAAATACACGCATACGTGTATACCCTTAGCCCAGGTTGATCCATCGTGCACCAAAGGTGTGATATGTAGCAAACTGGTCATTTATTGTACATTTTTCCCTTCACAGAATCGGTTTCAGCATGATGAACAAGTTTACAAGGCATTCTTGGACATCCTCAACATGTACCGCAAGGATAATAAGTCTATCCAAGATGTTTACCAAGAGGTTCTATTTTCTCTTACTGGTTTGGCCTTCTATGTCTATGCTAGTGCTAAATTTGTGTGTTTTCTTGTATTTTTGGGCAGGTTGCTTTGCTGTTCACTGAACATAAAGATTTGCTTGAAGAATTCCAGCATTTTCTGCCTGATACCTCAGTGGCCCCACAGGCAGTGGCCTCAAGGGGTGGTTTGGTTAAGCGGGAGGACAGGGGCTCTTTAGTGCCTCCTGCAAATAGGACCCTTCACAATGATAAGGTACAAGTGACTTGTAGTTGTGCAGGCTCCACTTAATTTCAATTTAAACAATAGTTAAATAGCTTGCATGAAGTAGGATCATGCAGTACTATACTCCTTTTTCTAGGTATCTCTTATTCTTAAAAGATAGTTGACATGCCATTTTTCTCTCATTCTTCAGAGGGACAGAGCTTATCTGTCACATGCTGACCGTGATTTTAGTGTTGACCGTCCTGACGTGGAGCATGATCGCCAGAGAAGACGTCTTGATAAAGAGAAAGAACAACGGAAGGTGGAAAGGGATAGAAGGGATTATGAGAGAGAAGACAAGGATGGTGAACATGACAGCAGAGATCTGGAGATAGGACAGCGTAAGAGAAAGCCTTTTCCAAGGAAGATGGAGGATAATGCAGCTGCTGAGGCACACCAAGGAGGCCCCAGTGAGAATCATGGAATCCATAGTGTATCTGCCTCATCATATGACGATAAGGATGCACTGAAGAGTAAGTTTTTTGGAATATTACACTAGTAATTGCACATCATTCATTCTCTTTGCTCAGTATGGTATGCAAGATACTACACCATCCTGGAAAGTTAAAATGTGATTTGTTTGTGGGATGACCTTAAACAATACTGGCTTATTGATATTAAGAAACAACACCATCCTTGATAGTTAAAAATGTGATTTGTGTGCTGCAGAACCTTAAAATAATCTGTATCATACATGTTAAGAAATGATGCATAGACGTATTTGTTATTACTATGTAGCTGAATTGAGGCTGTTTTAGTACAATTTATTCCTTTTCTGTAAAGCCTTGCTCTGGCATTTCAAATACGTAAGATGTCGCGCATTTTGATTGATTGAGAAGTAATGCACAAACATGCTTACTAATTGGAGTGTTTATGCTCTCAGGTCAGCTGGTTTCTTTCATATGCTGTAAAACTTGTTTGCTTTCCACTTTTTGGTTACTTAGTATCTGGTCAAATCTTTTTTGCTGTAAAGTGTCATTAGTATCTACAATTGGAGAAATTTGTTTGCTCTCTATTTGTTGGTTATGCCCATGCTTTCTCTTGCAATGTTAGGTGTATACACGCATGAGTTCCATTTCTGTGAGAAGGTGAAGGAAAAGCTGGAGCATGAAGCTTACCAAGAGTTTTTGAAATGTCTACACATCTACAGCCAAGAGATTATCACGAGAAGTGAACTGAAGAACTTGGTTGGTTTCTTGTTTGTTTATTTTATTTTATGATTCATGCTTAATGTTTGAGTTTTTTTATATTATTACTCACTTCAGTTATAATATGTCCAAGTATATGTGAAAATTTACTTGCCACAAAGTGATCGTGAATAATTTACATTGATTTGCAGGTGAATGATATACTCCAGCATTATCCAGATCTTATGGAAGGGTTTAATGAATTCTTGGAGCATTGTGAAAATATAGGTAATTTACATTTACATACTTTATACATTTGGATGGTAATCACATAATATTTCCTTTGTCCAAGATTCATGGTTTTTACTAGTTTTTGCCCGTTGTCGCAGATGGATTTCTTGCCGGTGTCTTCAACAAAAGTATGTGGCTAAGCTTTGCGTAACAATTTCTTAATGTTTTCAAAATATCATATTCACATTGATTATCTAATATAAAGGGCCAACTGCGAGAGTTGTTAAAACTGAGGATAAAGAAAAGGATAGAGATAGGGACAGGGAGGACAGGGATAGAGATCGGGAAAAGGAAAGAGAGAAGGAACGAGAAAGGCTCGATAAAGGATCAACATTCAATTCAAAGGAAGGTTCTAGTCACAAACCTCCTATGTTCTCTGGCAAAGAGAAGTACAATCTATCCAAACCAATATCAGAGCTTGATCTCTCAAACTGTCAACGCTGCACTCCGAGTTATCGGCTTCTACCTAAAAATGTAAGCCGATTCATATCATGTAGTTCTTTGTGTACCGTGTTTCATATAACATTTGGTTCAATCATGTTTTCAGTATCCCATGCCCCCGGCCAGCAACAGGACTGATCTTGGAGCCTCTGTTCTGAATGATCACTGGGTGTCAGTGACATCAGGAAGTGAAGATTATTCATTTAAGCACATGCGGAAGAATCAGTATGAGGAAAGCTTATTTCGATGCGAGGATGACAGGTGCTCATTTATCTTGGTTATACATATGGCATTGGGCATTAAGAGTCAATACTTGTGGCATATGAACTTCAGTGAGAACAATCTCCACCATTCATATTACTAATGGCTTGTGGTGCGACCACCAATATTCAGTGTCATGTTGTTGATTAATCAATGTTATCTCTGTTGTCCATCTTTTTTTAAATCCTCTTTAAACTCCACGTGAAGCATAGTAAATTGTGCTCCCTCAGGGGGGTTGACAGATTCCTTTGAGCTGGGTTTTTGTAGCTTTGTTGAAAGCATTTAGATGAGTTATTTTGTCAATAGTTTGGACCAAATATAAACATTTCAAGCACTTCAATTGAGTCTACAAACAACAGATCCAAACTCCAAACTGCCCTTTGTGTTAAGAAATAGTTTATGTTACATGCCATATTTTCCAAGTCTACCGAGCTTTTATTTCATGCATTTTGCATGCTTTTGTTGTTGGACCGTTTTGAATTGGGTATTTGTGGATAGGCTACATCTTTCCTCTTTTTTTCGGTTACCTTTGGTTTGATAGATTATCATTACTTGTGCACTTCAAGTGCATGTTGTAAACCATTAAGCACATAAAGAATAGTGCTAGCGGGCATCTTTATTTCTTGGTCCAGTTGATTCTCATAATGATATTGGTTGCTTGTGATCAAAATTGAAATCAGTTTCTCCTGCACTTATGTATGAATTGAGCAGTTGAACTCTAGCAGTTAGGGTGGATAACAAACCAACTGCTTGAGCTTTTTTCGAAATTGACATAGTCTTATTTATCATGATGTCCTAAATTGTTTGAGACCCAACTTCAAACTGAGCTTAATCCTTAATGAGCCGAGCGGAAGTTGAAAGTCTTTCAAATTCAGTCCATTTTTGTTCTAAAAGAAAAATGGGTTCTATTGGAGCATTTTTGAAATGAGCCACTGAGCCGGCTCAATGAGTTTTTTTGTCCAGCCCCACTAGCAGTTGTGCTACTGAAGTTTGTCTTAATGATGCGTTTGTGTAAGCTTGAATAGATGAAGAACATAATCCATGTTAACAAATCTAGAGGTCCTGCATGTGTTATGTGTGCGTATATTGTCTTATTACCTATAACTATGCCATTCAACCAGCAAAGACTCAAAACCAGATTACTAAAACACTGTGGTACTACTATAATGAGCTGGTGACTACTGTTTTGTCCGTGCTAACCAGTATCATTTGTTTTGGTTAGTGACTGATTGATATTGTTTGTTCTTTATAACCTATACATGTGATTCTTATGTTGATTCAATACATGCTGGTTGGAACTTATTCTTAAAATTTCAGGTTTGAGTTGGATATGCTGTTGGAATCAGTTAATGCAGCGACTAAGCGTGTTGAAGAGCTTATAGAAAAGATGCAAGACAACTCAGTCAAACCTGAGAGCCCAATACGCATCGATGAGCATTTAACTCGTAAGTATTTGTTCAGGCACAAGTTAAGTATCTGTGGATACTTGAACTGAATGGACTTTGACTGTTACTATTGGTTGATAACATTTTCAGCATTGAACCTGAGGTGCATTGAGCGACTGTATGGTGATCATGGTCTGGATGTGATGGATGTTCTACGCAAAAATGCTAGTGTTGCATTGCCAGTTATTCTAACTAGGCTCAAACAGAAGCAGGAGGAGTGGTCAAGGTGTAGATCAGACTTCAACAAAGTTTGGGCTGAAATATATGCCAAGAATTATCACAAGTCACTTGACCATCGTAGTTTCTATTTCAAGCAGCAAGATACGAAGAACCTGAGCACAAAGTGTATGTAGAAGTAAAACTTTAATTACATGTGAATGTTTCTTCTGGTTGTAGTTGCACGTTGCCTGCTCGCTAAACTATAATATTTATTCCTTGTGTAGCTCTCCTGACGGAGATAAAAGAAATTAATGAGAAGAAAAGGAAGGAAGATGACGTGCTCCTTGCCATTGCTGCTGGAAATAGGCGGCCTATAGTTCCAAATATGTCATTTGAGTATGTAGACTCGGAAATCCATGAAGATCTACATAAGATCATTAAGTACTCCTGTGGTGAAGTCTGCAACTCTTCAGATCAGTTAGATAAAGTGATGAGAATATGGACAACTTTTCTGGAGCCAATTTTGGGTGTGCAGCGAAAACATGGGTCTGAGGATCCTGACCTAGTTAAACCGAAGAGCCGAACAACAAAATTGGGTCTTGCAAATGCGGGAGAAAGCAATACTGGAGCTGGGATTGTCTCAAAGCAAAACAACGGTGATGAAAGTGAACAAGGACTGTCATCTCGGGCTAGATTAGCAAATGGAGTTGCAGCCGACACTCAAAATGGTTTCCATGATGCAGATCGAACTGCCCGTAGAGGTGAAGAACCATCAAACGCTATACTAAATGGAAGAGTGCATGGTGCTATCTCTGCAGATGAAACACCTTCCCTGAGCGCACAAAACATTGCTTCTACCGAGCGAGCAGCAGAAAATGCAGCTGTTGTTAGGACTGAACAGCATAAGGCAAATTCGGAACTTACGCCAGGTTTGTTCTGCTGCTTCAATATTCTTTGTGCCCAAAGCATGTTGATTAGATTTTTTTTTTTAAAAAAAGTTGGCAGCCCCTACCTATTTTTTGTGTTTTTTTTATTTACCCAGCCCAGAAATTCATCCCCCCTGAGGATTCGAACCTGGCCTGCTGGGGTGCTATGAAGGAGCTCCAACCGCTAGGCTGGAGGCCTGTTCGCTGTTGATTGCGTTTCATATTGCTAGTTCTTATATCTGAATTAATTTGTAGGTGTGAATGCTTCTAGAAGTTCTCATGATGCAGTTGAGGCGGCTGGTGAAGGCAAGACTGGCAATGAAACATTACTTTCTGCTGAGGTACAAGATTAAACTTTGAGCTATGTACAATGGTTTGATATTTAATATTTATGTAATTATGTAAGTACATTAAATTCTTTCCAAAGAAAAGCATCCAGCAAATTCATTGAGTCATATTTCTATTTTTTCTTTGGTAGGGAGGGGAGACGGGGAGGTTGGGACCATCTTTAAATGGCACCAGCGAGGGAATTAAAGGGCGCCTAAATAATGATGGTTCTGTGCCCCATACTTCAAAAGTCGAAAGAGAAGAGGGTGAATTGTCACCAAATGGGGATTTTGAAGAGGACCATTTTGTTCCTTTCGAAGATGGAACATCTAAAGGAAAGGAAGGTTCTACAAGCCGATCGTTCCAGGGTAGGCCTGGGGAAGTGGTACCGTCTTCTGCTGAGGCAGCTGGTGAGAATGATGCTGATGCTGATGATGAGGGTGAGGAAAGTGCTCAGAGGTCTACTGAGGACAGTGAAAATGCTTCAGAGGCGGGTGAAGATGCATCGGGCAGTGAATCTGGTGATGGCGAGGAATGCTCTCGCGAAGATCATGATGAGGAAGAAGAGGATATGGATCATGATGATCAGGATGCAAAAGCTGAAAGTGAGGGCGAGGCAGAAGGAACAACTGAGACACATGATGTGGAGGGAGGAATATCACTGCCACTTTCAGAACGCTTTCTGTACTCAGTTAAACCACTTGCCAAGCATGTACCTACAGCTTTACATGATCGAGAGGAGAAGTTCTCACGTATATTTTATGGAAACGATTCATTTTATGTCTTGTTCAGACTACATCAGGTCAGGTTTCAAGGACCTTTTGTTTTATATCTCTGCATTCACATCCTTTTTGCTAAATAAATGTCTATTGCAGATCTTATATGAGAGACTACTTTCAGCAAAAACCAACTCTTTCACTGCTGAAAAGAAATGGAGGAATTCCAAGGATACAAACCCTCCTGATCTATATGCAAAGTAATATTTGCATTCCTGCAGTGTTAACAATGCATCATATCTGTATATGATGAATAACTGATCTGTCTTTCCTATGAAGGTTTATGAGTGCGCTGTACAACTTGCTTGATGGTTCTTCTGACAACACCAAATTTGAGGATGACTGTCGAGCTATTATTGGGACTCAGTCATATGTTCTCTTTACTTTAGATAAACTGATTTATAAAGTTGTGAAGCAGGTAAATTGCTTTACTCCTTTGTACTGTCAACTTTTTTTTTGGGGCCTGGATGACAGATTCATTATTCAACTCCCTGATGCCAGCTTCAAGCCATAGCAACAGATGAAATGGACAATAAGCTTCTGCAGCTATATTTATATGAAAAATCAAGATCTCCTGGGAGGTTCTTTGACCTAGTTTATCATGAAAATGCCCGTGTCCTACTCCATGATGAGAGCATCTACCGATTTGAATGTGTGAGTATCATTTTATGCAGTTTCTAATGATATCCATGTCTTGAAAAATTCTTGTGTTCTCCTGTACATGTGGCAAAACGATAGCTCGTCTTGTCTACTACAGATATTTCAGTTGTAGTGTACTGTTGGCAATTCATCATGCTTTTCTTTTTGTGAATGATACTGATTAGTTTGTGATGTCAATGGCAGTGCTCGAGTCCAACAAGGTTATCTATTCAGCTGATGGAATATGGTCACGAAAAGCCAGAAGTGACTGCAGTATCAATTGATCCAAATTTTTCTTCATATCTTTTTAGCGAGTATTTGTGTAGTACGTCCGACAAGAAATTATCTGAAGGCGTCTACCTTGGAAGGTATCTTTTCTTTTCCAACCCACAGTGAAGCTCCTGATTCCAGTTCCCTTGTTTGTTCCTGATCGTGTGCTGCTCTTCCAGGAATAAGCGGAAATACTCAAATAATGATGAACCTTCAGATTCTTTGAAGGCAATGGATAGTATCAAAGTTGTGAATGGTCTTGAATGCAAGATATCCTGCAAGACCTCTAAGGTATGCAATCTTGTTTCGACTGGATATTCCATCTCAGGCTTTATTGTAATTTGAGGATAAAGCATATCTGGCAATGCCATGATGCAGGTCTCATATGTCCTTGATACTGAAGATTTCTTGTTCCGACTTCGGAAGAGACGGAAAATTTTGCGGGGTGGGAATGTGCCCGACAGTTTGCAGATTTCAAAAATATATGCTGCAAAAGTGCAGCGCTTCAATAGGTTCCTATCCAAACCATAGGGTCATTTGGCATACAAATGGTAATTCAAATAGCTCCGATAAATGCATCATGCTGTTCTAGGCTCAGTTTTAGCATTTTTTGTTTGTTTCAGACGAGTTTGCTATCTATAACAGTCCATTGCCTTTCCACCCTTGCAGTATCGAAACCTGGTGTTGCTGGGGTCCCAGCTGCTTCGCTTGAACAATGATTCCATCGACAATTCGTCGCAGAGTGCCCTTTCGGAATAACAGATGGGAAGACATATAGGGTAAATACAGCAAAGCGAAGCGAGCATGTAGGCCACAGCAGTCAAGCTCTGTTGTGCCGAAAGATGTGTATATATGTATTAGCAGCATGTTGTTTGTTCTGATTACCCTTTTACTGGTTTTCGATGGTAGGTCTATTCCATCAAGTATTTAACTAATCATCATTTGTTGCTGTTGGTATAGGTCTTCTGTTCTTTTTGCCGTCGTTTTGCATTGAAGATATGTAGCCAAAATTAAAACCTGTGTCAAACAGCTATGTAGTCTTGGCTTGGTTAAGCAAACAGAGACCGTAATTTCTTAGAGCAAGGTGTTTTTCCACCCTTAATTAAAGCTTTTGAGGCACTGTTGCCAGCTATCTCTCTTGTGTGAGGTTGTGTTTCTTCTTGGTGATATGTGCATACTGGCGGCCAAAATTAGTAGACGTTTTAGCCACTATTTCTGCTATTGGAATATATTTATAAGATCTAGAGAATGTGTAAACCGTTTAAGTATGCCTTTAAATACAGTTGTACTCAATGTTTGATAATAGCTGTATATACCTTTTAGTATACCGTCTGCACTATACCTATGTTTTGGCACTGTATATCTGGAAGTTATTGGAGATTTCTCCTAAGGGCCTCTTTAGTTTGCACTTTTAAGTTTAGGGTAGTGTAACATATTTGTAACTATAGTAATTAGTGTCTAATCATAGATTAAGTTTGAAAGATTTGTTTCGTAAAATACATGTAAACTGTATATGGACTAACTAGGTTTAAAAAATTTATCTCATAATATACATATAAATTATATAATTAATTATTTTTTAAACTATATTCGATGTTTTAGTATGTGTTTGAGCATTCGATGGAACCGGGTGAATTTTTGGGTGGGAACTAAGGCTTTGTTTAGTTCGCAAAAATTTTCAAGATTCTCCGTCACATCGAATCTTTGGTCGCATGCATGGAGCTTTAAATATAGATGAAAATAAAAACTAATTGCACAATTTACCTGTAATTTGTGTGATGAATCTTTTGAACCTAGTTACTCCATAATAATGTTTGTTAAATAAAAACAAAAATGCTACAGTAGCCAAAAACCTAAAATTTTGCCAACTTAACTAAACAACGCCTAAGAAAAGGCCTAAAACGTCGTTTCCGACCCCTACACAGTGTGGTGAAGGTGATGCGTGCCTCTGGTGTTTGTCCTGTGGCGTGGGTGCATGTGTTGGTTGGCCTGACCGTCGTATGCAACTGGGCTGCACAGTAGGTAGGAGCTGCCGGGTCTCGTGGGGCGTGGGCCTTCTTCGGCTTTGAGTGCAGCCACACCAAACGCCCTCGCGTTTCTAAATAAAAGAAATAAAGTTCACATTAGAGCAACTTCAAGAGACTACGTAAATGTATTCATGAAGCCATTTATAGCTATTATGATCTAAAAAAAATATTTCAACAGCTTGTCTATATTGTTTTCTGTATTTTCCTAGCTGGCTATCCCACCATTCTCGTCAGTCATATTTCTCTAGCGAGTTCTGCCTACTATCTCTATTTTCCAATTTAGCTAGACTATTGTAAAACTCTATATTTTAGATGAACTTTCTATTTTATATAAGGGAATATATCTAGTGCAAACTACAACCTCCGTGAAAACCTATGCAAACCATAGCAAAAAAGTTATCTAAATTCACCAAAAAAATCACACATGTAGATGATATGATGATACACAACCTTGTAAAATATCTTATCCAAACTCGAATTCGTTTGTGAGATATAAAAATAATAAATTTGTAGCAAATCTTGTGGACACCTTTCTGGCTTGAAATTTGTTATTTTTATATCTCACAAACAAAGTTGAGTTTAGACAAGATATTTTACAATGTTGTGTATCATCAAATCATCTACATGTGTGATTTTTTTAATGAATTTAGACAATTTTTTTACTATGGTTTGCACAGGTTTTCACGGAGGTTGTGGTTTGCACTAGATATGTTCCCTTTATATAATAGCTAAGTCTCACTATTTAGTATCTAATTTTACAAGTCTCTTGGAGTTGCTCTTACATCAACTTTTTTTTTAAAGTCTATTTTTCTTGTTTGAACTCTAAAACCAGTAAATCACCTACGGGAACTTTTAAAACTGTTTATTTTACCTCTCAAACCAGTTATAAGCGGTTTTCAAAGGTGATTTTGTCTTTTTTTTATTTGTTTTGGCACAGAAAAATTATAAAATAAAAAAAAATCTAATTTTGTTAAACTCCACATGAGTAGATCTACACAGTGAACATATAATATGATACGTTTTTTTTCTATAGAATAGATCTATCTGTTTCTATGGTCGAATTGTGGCAAAATTTTCATGGTAGGCTAATTGTTGTATAAAACAAAAAATTTTATACTCATTAAATTATGTATAACTTAGTTATAGATTTTTAAATATTTTTTAACAAGCATACCCCTAAATAAATGTACAAATTTATAACTAAGCACACCAAATAAATAATAAAGGCCCTCGTGTGGAGAAGTGCTTCTGGTTGGCAAAACACGAAGCTACACCACATGCCCTCGTTTGTTACAATTTCTAAAAAAAAAAACAAATGCCCTGGTTTCTCAAAAAAAAAAAAACCAAATGCCCTCGTGAGCGGTGCTACTTGAGCACTCCACACCTTAATCGGCTATGTACCCCATATTTTATATGAGTAGGGGTGGTTTTATCTCATTGGAAAGCAATGTGGTATTACTTTTAGGTCATTTTATATAGTTTTTTTAGATTGGATAAAAACTGTATGGGCCAATTCTAAAATTGGCGTGGGCTTAATTTGAGCGTCAACACTGGCAAACACTCAAGATGAGCTTGACGAAGTGGCCACATACGTCTTGCTATTGATGAAAACATCACCTACCACTAAAGATACAAAACTGCTAAGTTCTGAAATATTCACGCTCACAGCAGGGGTGAAGCTACGGTACTAATCACCTCACATTTATCACATGTGCACCCCCTCAGTCAAGGATCATGCACCCCCTATGTGCCAACGTGGAAGCGCGAAAGCTCAAGCAAACTAGTACAAGCCAGTGATCAACATTACACCACCAAATCCCAAGCATGCTGGGATCAAGGGGCAGGCTTAGTAGTCTAGCATAGTAGCATGTATGATGTAGTGAGGCTTGGGATTACTCCCATCGTTGTAAATTATTGACTTTTTTATATATAACTTTTACTACACTATGTATATAGATATAGTCTCCTTTATTAATATATTTGCTTTATAGAAGTTCTGCCAGCGATTTTTGAAAAAAAAAGTATAGATTCGTACCAAAAGTATGTACCTAGAAAGCCAAAGTGGCTTAAAATTTGAACAAGTAAAAGCTAGTTACATAACAAAAGCTATGTATCTAACAAAATCCATCCTTTAGCCCTCATATTTAGATGGTCTGGAGCTAATTTTTAGCTACAAATTGTTAGCCCATGGGATCAAATAGACCCTAACTAGAGAGTCATTTTTCATTTTTTTTTCATAATTAGGACCTCCGGGTATATAGGCTTCATTTGTCAAACTATATGGTTCAGAAAGACTTTATGAAATCCGTTGGCCATGGTAGTATGACATTTAAACTACCAATGTTACCTGATTATGTGGTAAATATTTGATACTCCCTCCGTATAAGATTTAGATATCGTTTTAGACAAGGTTTGGGTCAAACATTAAGAATATAAATTATCAATAACTTTTAAGTTATTGAGTTCGCAAATGTGAAAATTATATGAATAGATTTAACTTAAAAAAATACTTTCACAAAAGTATACATATATTATTTTTTTTCTAAATATTTTTATAAAAATAACAGGTCAAAGTTGTGTTTTAGAGACCGTGTCACTGTCCTAAACGATATCTAAATCCTATACGGAGAGAGTAACATTATACACCCAAACTAATAGATCTGTGACAAATATTAATTTAGGCTTGCAAGCCCAATATACACGATTTTGCATACCTCTCTCTATTTTTTATATATAAGTTTCTGGAAACATATATGTTGCTTTAGAAATTTTGAATTTTACAACATAAATATTGCATATCAAGGTTTTGTACTACAAGTGTTGCACCCGCTCCTTTCAGCTGTAGCTTCGCCACCGGAGCTGGTTTCGCATTCGTACGCACGGAACTGGGAAACAGGCTCGGGCTCCAGCTCTGCGAAAACTAGTTCTGCCCAAAAGGCTCCAGGTTCCAGCTGTGCCACGGAGCTCGCGTAGTGGTGCCAACGTGCCCTGTTTCCTACAGGATGTTCAGTTAGCTGATGTTCAGTTGGCTGCTTAGATACAGGATATACGGGTATCCTGTGAGTTCGTTAGTTCCTTCAGGTCAGGGTTGTTTGAATTAGGCCTTGTTTAGTTCGCAAAAATTTTCAAGATTCTCCGTCACATCGAATCTTTGGTCGCATGCATGGAGCAGTAAATATAGACAAAAATAAAAACTAACTGCACAGTTTACCTGTAATTTATGACATGAATCTTTTGAGCCTAGTTACTCTATGATTGGACAATGTTTGTCAAATAAAAACGAAATGCTACTGTACCCAAAAATAAAAAATTTTGCGAACTAAACAAGGCCTTAGTTAGATGGTTGTTAGAAGTGGAGTTTTTGTAATCAGAAAGCAAGTAATAAGATTCATCTGCTTCTTATCCTCCCGTGATTACGCCCTTCCCCTCCAACATTTCTGTATCTCTGGCTTGGTCGTTTCATGTTTCAGAATGGCAAATTCAACTAATATGGCCTGCTCATAGCATTTTTGTAACACAATTCAAATAAGTTTGACAGTACTCACCTAATACTTGTAATAGCAAACAAACATAATTCAAGAAAAGAAATGACCATATCAAAATCTAGACATGTAACTTTACAGGGAGATGCGAATACAAATGATAAGCCGCAGGAGGATGTCATATTTGTCCCATGCAAAGCAACACAAGCATAACACACTGATCATCAGCCTGACCTGGCTTTATCTCGATTTTATGTTACAGTTCCAGGGAAGGGTGGCCAAAAGAACTCTTCTGATAATTAATCAGGCTGGCATCCCACAGTTCAAACACAGTACTACCAGAGTACACTACAAGAGAAGAAAAGTGGCAGTTTTTACACCAACTAAGACCCTAGATACAGCTAAAGCTAGCTACAAACAATTTACTCGACTTGTGAATTGCAGCTGCAGTACAGCTATCCAGCAAAAAGTCCAACAGTCAATGCCTTCGTTGTGCAGATTGCTAGTCCACCTTAAGAACGTTAGTGCTACGAATGCTGAAATAGACATCTTATATCAGTGTCACTTGAACAATGTTGAATTGTGGACCTTAACATTCACTGAGCTTCAGCTCCAGAAACTTCATCACAAGAAGGCTCCAGATTCGTTGCTGATAAGGTTTATCTCAGATCAAATCAGTTGAGAAATTCCTCTGGTACTGATAAGGGATCGAGCTCCAAATAGCCTCGAAGCTTGCCACCTTTTTCATGTGTGAGATGAAAGCAGGGAATCTGGTGAGAGAACTTGGGGTACTCATCCTTCCTTATTGTCTTCACAGAACCCTTAGCTCTGCATGACATAAATACCATCTTATAACCATCCACCTTCCTCAGAAGCTGAACTTGTATGGAGGAATCAGTATGGCCAAGTATCTCCACCAGTTCATATCCACATTTTTCAAAATCCTGAGCAGTCCATCCAGGCCCCCAGTTTTTGTAAACCGCCCATATCTCACCAAGACGAGGAAGTATTTCATATTCGCCTTTTCTGCCAGCATATCTGGCCTCAACACGATGAGAAAAGGCATCTGTACCAGTGTAAGTCATCATCTCGAGGACATTGGAAAGCCTAAAGGTTCCAATGCCAATGGTCCGTTCTTCTTGGGACAATCTTTTCTCCACTTCTCCTTGAGGACAGACATCCAGCCATCTAACTTGTACTTTATCATTCTTGAGATCAACTTTCTGTATGAATGCATAGTAATTGGGGAATTTATCTATATCACTATAGAGAGCCCAGATCTGCCCAGGTGAAAACCTTTGGAGCAATCTTATTTCTGTAAAATCATAGAATTCTGACTCAGTGCATACATACTCTGTTTGGCAAATGTTATCATCATCGTCATCGTCATCGTCATCGACATCTGTAACTTCAGGTAGATGAGTCTTATGCTTGATTTTCTCTTCCTTTGGTGTCTTTATAGGGATCCCTGCATTCACGGATTTTGTATGTTGCCCCTGCCCCACATTCATGGATCCTTTGCGACCTTCAATATCCTGACTTCTTACAGAACTGCATTCTGGGTTAGCAGAAGGAAAAGCCTCTTCCAAGTTGAAGGGAAGCGCTGCAGGATCAAGTTCAAGAGATCCTTCTGGAATGCCTTCTTTTTCAGTTCCGCTCATCAAATGATGCGGGACACAATGAGAGAACCTTAGTGTGTCACCATGAGGTATCACATATGGAGCTGCCTCTCTGGACTGCATAAATAAGCTAACAAAGCCTTTTATCTTCACAAGCGGCATGACAATAATGCTAGTGCTCGTGGTGAGATCAGACAGGACTTGAACAACTTCATACTGATGGTTCAAATTTTTGTGATTGCCAGCACCTGAGCTCCAACCAATATCCCATCCCTTAAAAAGGGCCCAAACTTCACCTTTCCTTGGATATATTTCATAGCAGTTTTTTCCCTTGCTTGTCTCAAAAGATATAGTCCGAGAGAACATACTAGTTTCTTTAGTTGTCTCTGACTGTCCATGCTTAAAGTGTCCACAGGCAACAGGCAGACCCCTGCAAGACCATGCCTCCTCCGCTTTATTTGCAGGATCAAACTCCAGCCAAACAAAATGCAGCAGAAACTTTGGAATAACTTTTACCCTTGTGATTCGAGCATAAAATCTAGGCATACAGCCTTGATCATCATAGACAGCCCAGATCTGGTTGGCTCTAAATTGATTTACATCTCGAAGTTGATCGAAATCAAAAAATTCTGGATCTTGGAAAGTGAATTTATTATCATCTGAAGCATCATCATCATTTTGAACGGGACCAATGGTGCTGACAGAACGAAATAGCTTTTCTTTGCAATCACTATTTTCTCCAGCATGCATCGTTTCTCTCTTCATCTGTTCAACTCCATTGGAAGCATTCATTGTATCTTTCATGTTACTGCAGTTACTGACACCATTTATAGGACCATTATGGCCAGCGATATCTTCATTCAGGTTTGCTGTTTTATTGCTTTGATCACCATGGAACAGACCATTTTTTCTTAACCTCTTCAAAGCAGGAGAATCCACAAAATCATCCTTAACCGTGTTATCGTCATCTTCAGCATCATCATTATCATCACCACTATCCTCATTATACTTAACTTCTTGCTTCTGCCTGCTAGATCTGCGAGTTTGTTGACCTCGCCCTGCACTATTTTCAGAAGGACCATGTTTGAGAATCTCTTCCTCACTGTCGCTGCTGGTTTCTGAAATGCTAGACTCACTAGATTCAAATACTGCCCTCCTGCCCCTTTTCAATCCAGCAGTTGAAGCTTTTGAAGGATTCTTGGTGGCCCGGGCAGATTTCTTTTTGTTTTTCAGCCCACCTGCATTACCATCAGTTTCCCTCTTTGTATGTACATTAGCATGATGAGAACCGATATTAACATGAACTCCTGGAGTGGCAGACCAACCTTTCTGACCAGTGACATTTGATTGGCCTGTAAAATTCTGTGGTCCACCTGCATTTTTCCAAACCCCAGCAGATCGCTGATTTGCCCCAGAAGGAATAGCTTGATCCTTCAAATCATGTGCAATAAATGGCTTCAAACAATTCTGACAGCGCAAAGCCTTCTTCAAGATCGAGAGGTAGTACTGATATCTCATGCCACAAGCTGGACAAATAGTCCAAAATGTTGTTTGCGGCCCTGTAGGATTTGAGGCTTGGTGCTGATGTTGCTGATGCATATTGTGGAGATTCACAGGAGTAGAACTAGATCTAGCAGGTGCAGGTCTTTTTGGTGGCTGATGATTGGGTCTCGTTATAATGCTTCTGAAGGTGTTTCTTTTCATGTCATGCACAGAGCGTTTTGACCGGTCTGTAAGAGTTATGTTTGCTTCTCCAATTAATTTGAATGCTGCCTCTGCACCTCCAAACTTGTTCTTGTCAGGATGTAGCAAAAGCGCAAGCTTACGATACTGTTTCTTTATCAGTGCATCATCAGCATTTACAGGTACTTGCAGTATTCCATACCAATCAATCTCATTATTTACCTTAGCTCCAGCAGCACAATGAACATCACAGACAGTTAACATTTTTGGAATGTCAACGTCACCCACTTCTTTGAGAAGTTGCTGCGCCCTGATAATCATCTTTTTTGCACCAACAAAATCCTTGTCCATCATTTTTCTTTCTGCCAGAGCTTTCGCTCTAGCAGCCTCATCTCTGTTGCACTCCATGTAAACAAATAGAGAAGTTGGTGTTGTTGCAGAAATGGTAGACTATGGACTGGCTAGCACATTATGTTAGTAACCACTTGAGTAGTTCTCTAATAATAAGATGTGCAATGCAGGTTGTAGAAATCTTTGACTGCCCATTGTAATATGTGAACAAAACCCAACAGCAAGTTTCTGCAACAAAGTAAACAATGTAAGTTAATAAAACAAACATGCCAGCATAACAACAATTTTCTGCAAAAAAATAAACAATATAGTTTTTGTAATATTCTACAATGAGCACAAAAATTCTTACACATTACAGTATTGTAAGCATTCAAAGTGATAAAAAAACTACGAATATGCATCCACAAATTCAAACATGAAATCCCATATGACAATCCCCTGTTGTAGTCAAACTGTCAAAGGCCCAAATGCATCCTTGCCATCCAGCATGAAGTGGGAAAATCTCATTACACCAAATAAGCACATATGAATAAGTCCATATTTGGCTCCTGAAGTTTCCAGATTCTCTAATTTTGACCCTAATTACTCCAATAACGTTTAGTTTGAGTATCCCAACTTTCAATTCCGTTTAGTTTTAGCCCCTAAGCCCAGTAAAGTGGTTTCGGCTGACGTGGCAGCAGTTTTTGGATTTAAGTGAGGAACAAATACTCAAACACCTCCAAATTTTTCAGAAGAAACACTTGAGATGTTTTGGGACACAGGGAACCCCACAAAAACAACTGGGGTTTATACATTCTATTAGTTCAAAATAAAAGATTCAATAAGTCAAAAAAACGAAAAAAGGCTTCAGAAAATTAAAAAAATCATATAAACCTTGTCACCAATAGTGAGAAATCTCTTCATCATCCATGATGACAGGCATCCAGAAATTTGCACTGTAGCTGAGGTGTGCATGCACCAGAAATCTCTATTCAAGATTTATCGAATCATTTATTTAAAGTTTGTAGAACATGTTTCACAATTTTTTGTGGCTTGTTATTTTTTCTCATTTAAATTCGAAAACCACTGCCACAACAGTCCTAAACAATTTCAGGCAGGTTTCAGTGCTAAAGTTTAACATTATAAAAAGCAAAGTTGAGGTTCCTACCTACACACTAAATGCCCATGGAGTTTGTGGGATGGGTGTGTGTGTTTGGGAGGATTAGACAAAATGGAGAATTAAGGGGCCCAATATGGAGTTACTTCAGAGACAGGGTGACAAATTAGAAGAGAATAAAGAGCACGCGCAAGCTAATAACAGCTGCAACATGGCAAAAAAGAATACTTACCTGTTATCAACAATAATCATTAGTTCACCATTGCATGCAGAGCAGCAGAAGCTTGCCTGCATAAAAGTGATCATCAATACACATTCAAATTTCAATATGCTATATATCATAACAAAGTCTTTCTACAATAAAAGAAATACAAAACAATTTTAGATAGACAGCATGATGTAAACATCAGATTCACTACTAAAAATTGATATTGAAAATATAGCCAATTTTTTGCCCTTTTGGGCCAAAGATATGTAGCTCTTAGTAAAATCTTTTTTATTTATTTATGCAACTAAGTCTGTTGTGGCAAGAGAGGAGGGTTAAAAACATGAGCTTTCACTCATTTGATATATATGGAGAGGACTTTAGGTATTGATTAATGACTAGAAAGACTTGTTTCTGTCTGCATGAAAGGCGAAACATACACAACAGCAGAAAAAGCAATCCTTAGTCATCAAAATATACATGGACATTGTTGCAATCAGCTACTAACACCCATATATTCAGCTACGCATGCACACAATAACGTCTGTGGCCCCAGAAGCTCAGGCACCCTCAATCTGAGAAGAGATGTTCTCAAGGGTCTTACACAAACCCCAACCAAACCAGAAATGGACTCTTGGCTACTAAAATGAAATCTAAGTTTGGAAGCACCACCTGTTCCATGCTCCAAACACCTTCAAACAAAAGAACAGACATTGGTGACCAAACCCGCCCAAAAAAAAACACATGCAAACAAAATTACTCGCTACCATATCCCGCGGGGGCGGACCTACCAAAGGGACATGGGTGTACACATGTACATCCGACAATTCTTTCCAAAAGGTTCGAAGTTAGGAGGGATCAAATAGCCAAATAGCCTTAGGTTAGGGTTTGGGGGATGCTCGGCTCCGCACAGCAGGAAGGGAAGAGCAAGAGATGGGATGGGAATACCTGGTGGATGCTCGTCGCCGGCGAATAGACCGACCAAGGCCTCGGCACCTGGCGCGGGGAGCACCGGCAGCGGCGGTCCACCAGTCGTCGGAGAGCGAGAGCGGGGGTGAGACTCACACCAGTCGTCGGAGAGTGAGGGGTGCGAGATGGCCGCTGGGTCGACCGTGAAAGGAAGGGGAATGCGGCGGACGGCCGGCCCATCCTGGCTGGGGTTGCTCGGCCCGGGAGAGCGCGCACGGGCCTCCGCCTCGGCCCTTATTTTTAACACGTTTCCTTTGAGATTTCTTTTTTGGAAAAAGTAGGTCCCTCAACTTTCGCGAAAGTATGATTTTCATCCCTGAACTCTAAAATCGGACAAAATACATCCTTCAACTTTTAAACCGTAAACATTACATCCTTGACTTGGTTTTGAAAGCGGTTTTATCTTTTTCTTTTTATTTATTTTGGCTAAATTTTTTTGAAAAATCACAGTAAATCACATAAAAATCATAAAATAGAAAACTCAATTTTGTTAGACTTCAGATCAGTAGATCTACACATTGAATGTATAATATAGTATGTTCTAGTACAAATTTTTTTGATGCATCTTTAGATCTATATTTTTCTAAAATTAATTAGACTAATTATAGCTACATTTTCTATGGTCTAATTGTGATGAAATTTATATGGTGAGCTAATTACTCTATGATTGAGTTATAGTAAAAATTTTATACTCATTGAATCATGTATTACTTAGTTATATATTTATTTAGGTTTATGCTTGTTAAATTATAATAAATCTATAACTAAGTTATACATGATCTAATGGGTATGAATTTTTTACCATAGTTAAACATATAATAATTAGTCTAACATAAAAAATTCACCACAATTGGACCATACAAACTATAGCTATGAATTATTTTAATTAATTATAGAATTTTGTACTCAAGCATACTATATTATATGTTCACTATGTAGATCTACTTATCTGGAGTCCAACAAAATCAAATTTACTATTTTATGAATTTTATGTGATTTACTATAATTTTACAAATATCCAGCCAAAATAAATAAAAATAAAAAAGACAAAACTGCCTTCAAAACCGCTCATAACCATGTCTGGGATGTAATATGCATGGTTTCAAAAATTAAGGGATGTATTTTACCCGGTTTTGAAGTTCAGGGATGAAAAATAGACTTTTGTGAAAGTTGAGGGACGTAAAGTGGACTTCTTCATTCTTTTTTAGAAAAAGTCCATGATACCTCCCTTAACTTTTATAAAAGTTTCGCTTTTGTCTGTCAATTATTCAACAATATTTTTCTTTCATAATAAATCAATAATTAATACATTCAACTATAACTTATCAGCCAATCAAACAGAGCTTTTTTTCCTCCATGAACTTTAAAACAAGGAAAAACATTTTTCTTAAATTTTAAAACCGTTAAGCAGTTTTGAAGATGATTTTGTATTTTTTAATTTATTTAGCTGAATATTTAAAAATCATAGTAAATCCAAAAACTCATAAAATAGAAAAATCAATTTTGTTAGATTTCACATAAATAGATATATATACAGTGAGTATATAATATAGTATGTTTTAGTATATTTTGTTGTTGTTGTGGCTTTAGACCTATGCTTTTCTGTAATTAATTGGAATAACTTATAACTGTAGTTTTTATGGTCTAATTGTGATGAAACTTTTATACTGGGCTAATTATGGTATGATTGAACTATAATAAAAATTCCATACTCATTGGATCATGTATAGCTTTGTTATACATTTATTTATATTTAATAAGCATAAACCTAAATAAAATCTATAACTAAGTTATACATGATCCAATGAGTATGATTTTTTTGCTATAATTTAAGCATATAATAATAGTCCACTATAAAAATGTCATAACAATTAGACATAGAAACTGCAGCTATGAATTATTACATTTAATTATATAAAAGCATAGATCTAGAGTTACAACATAAATTTTATACTAAAGTATACCTATTATATTTTTATTGTATAGATCTACTCACGTAAAGTCCAATAAAAATTAGATTTTCTCTATTTTTATATTATTTATGTGTTTTATTATAATTTTTCAAAGATTCGGTCGAAATAAATAAAAAAAGAACAAAATTGCCTTCAAAACTGCTTATAACAGGGATAGAGAGGTACGATGAACGGTTTTAAAAGTTAAGAAAGGTTTTTTTCCCGATTTTAGAGTTCATGAAGAAAAAGCAAATTTTCGTGAAAGTTGAGGGAGACAATATAAACTTTTTTCTTTCCTTTTCCCCTCTCTCTTTTTTATTTTGTATGTATATTTTTCTCGATTTCATCCTGACCATGAGGGCTGGCCCCTTTGGAGCATAGGATTTATGATGAAGAAATTATGTAGGATTGTAAATTTATGGCCCTTTACATTAAAAATGTTGGTCATTTACCATATATAATTCCTATCGAATGGCTTAATCCATAGGAATTTTGGAGAAAATCTAACATGAGGTCTAAATACTTGAAAACTTTTGTTTATCTCTCTCTCTTATAACTCATTTGTTTGTTCTACGATGTATCCACGTGCTCCATTAGAAACTTTCATGCATTTTCAATTCCTGTGGTTTTTGTGGTTGTTATGGATGGAGGAAGTTTTAAAGAAAACCACAAGATGTCAACTGATTATAGGTTGAGTTTATTATGGTAGAACCTATCCACTCGGGTTTAAGTCTCCGACTTGGTATGGATCCTCGTATTTTCCTAGATAAATTTAAAGATTTAATGGTATTATATTTCAATGGTAAACAATGCCCCTGTCAATGGTGAGGCGCATATAGTGACTTTGTGAATTTCAAGATCTATCGGCTCAGCTTTTCGAAGATGTTCATATGAGTGGGTATAGATACGTGTTGTGGATGTCTACTTAATTTAAAAAAATGTAAAATAGAGAAATAAAGAAAGAAAAGGAGATCAGTTTGATTTTGAAGTACAAGATCGATTTACGGCAAGCGGCCTACTTGCGAGACCACTTTATTTATGTGGTTGATTATTTGCCCCAACTCGGACCAAGTTGCTATGGTGAGTCCACCGTGGCCATGGTCAAGTCCCACACGCACATGCATGATTAGTTCGAGTGGGAAAGGTTGAAGAGAACGATGGAGCGAAGTGTTCTCTTCATGGTACTGGGGTGTTTTGCCACAAACAATGGCTAGGAGTTTTGCCGCCACGAATGTAGAGTCACTCATGGGCAAAACCCTCGATTCACCAACTCGACTAGACAATCTCGTGACTTGAATTTGTTTGATTTTTTAATTATATGTGGACTAGGTTAATGCCCACATACTCTTATGTTTCTTCATTGTTATTTTATTTTTTCTATCTATATTCTTCCTTTTTCATTTCTTTTTTAGTTTTTGTTTTTCGATTTTATTTTTTGTCCTTTCCTTATTCTTTTCTTGTTTTAATTTTACCTTTTATTTTCTTTTTCTTTTTCTTTTGGTTTTATTTTTATTGTTCTTCCTTGCTTCTATTTGTTTTTTTATTTTCAGGTTTTTTATGTTTCTTCATTCTTATTTTATATTTTATTTTCTTTTAATCTTCTTTCATCCTTATTTAAATTATTTATTTATTTTATTTGATCTATGCACGTTTTATCATTTGTTAATCATTTTTGTTTTTATATTTTTCTTTTTAGTGATTTTATTTTTATTTTTATTTTATATATATGTGATATTTATGTAGTATATATGTAGTGTTCTGTGTTGTGTTATGTCATGTTTACGTAGTATACATGTGATGTTTTATAATGTTTTTATGGTGTTCACTTAGTATACATGTAATCTATAATATATGTGATGTTCTATAATATATTTAATTATATTCTATGATATATTTAGTGATGTTAATATTATATAAATATATTTACGATATTTGAAAAGTAACCTTTTGACATTATTTGAAATTTTTCTCCATTTTGTGTTTTTTTCTTATACTTTTTACTCTAGATTTTATTATTATTTTTATCTATGTCATGTATTTATGTATTTTTATATATATTGTAATATCAGTTTTATAAACCTAAAATCAAAATACTATTCTTCTAAATCGATAAAATTTTTTACAAAGACAGAACATTGTCTGTTGAACCTAGAATATTGTCTCTACTTAATAAAAGAAAATATTTTATCTTTATAAGATAAATATTCATTAAAAAATTTTATCTAAATATATCCATGTGTGATCTTGCTTTGAAGTATTTGTTATAAGAAATTTAATGGTGCAATCGGAATTTAATTTATATCTTCAGTTTAAGAGTTATGATTTTTTTAATTCGCTAAAATAATTTTGCATGTATAGGTGAGTGGGGCCTGGGTTGATGGGATAGCCTATCATGGCACAGTGAAAGGGATGGGAGTTGTGGCTTCACCACGGGATATGGTAGACGGGTCCTTTTTATAATTTTTAGTTGTAGAGATATATTACGATCCAATAAGATCAAATCGAGACTAGGACACAAAGTTTAGAAGTTAGCGAGAGGGAACAAAATTAGTTGCAATTAGCAATTTTTTTAAACAAACAAGGATAATTGATATTGGATTTTAGGTTAGGATTGTTTTTGTCTGAAAAAGTTTGTGAATTTTTATGAAAAGTTTAGATATCCTTGTTGGGAATTAAACTTAGTCATAAAAAACAGTCCCAAACTTTAGAGTATAAAATTCTAAAAGATTAATTCTAATTTCTGTATCAGAGTTTTCTTCTTGTACAGGGACAAGATTGAAGCGAAGGCAAAAGTTGACTTCGCTAGACTTGGTTCGACTTCGCTTGAATAAATCATTTGCGCTCCAAGATCGCATAATCTGATCGTGCAAATTGACTAAGTTAAGATTGCACATCACTTGAAGACTTAAAGCTCGAAGTTGGTGAAGTGAAGACTAGATGGGGAAAAAGACGACTTCGCCCCCGTCCGTACAATGTATTGTATTCATTTGTACAAGGGGCAATTTAGTCATTTAGTGTCTTGGGCGAAGTCGGAGGCCCTATAAATACCCCACTGACATGTACTGTACGGATCAAGAAATAAAGCTTTGTCTTAGGACTTAAGTTTGATTTCGAATGTTTGTATGATTGATTGTGAAGTTCAAGATCTTTCACCCAACAATCCTTTAAGAGTTTAGGTGGCAAATGTCGATTTGTAGTAGTAAAAAGGCAAAAAATGTTGTGATTATGTGATGTTTTCGTAGCTTTTTTCATGAGGTTAGGTCAAGTTCATATGTGCATACTTATAAGAGTAGCTTATCGCCTGTTGAATATGGATATAGCTTTGATACACCTAGGATACGTGCCCATGATGTACCGTGAAATTTGGTTACGTATTAGAATTAGATACTTTTAATAGACATATATGAGCCAACCAAAAGTCTCAAAAAAAAATGGTTCAACCGAGCAACTCCTCGATCCCCACGTCGTGTGAGCTAGCCGACCATGGTTGACAATAGGGTGCTACTGGGGTCCGACCAAGTGGCGCCTATTAATAATGTGTGGACCGTCCATTCCCACCGTACATATATGTAGTAGGTCTAAATTTGCTGATGTTTAGTGTTTGGTTTCCTTCGGTAAACTTTACCGCCCGTCACATCGAATGTTTAGACACATACATAGAGTACTAAATATAAACTATTTACGAAACTAAAAACACAATTAGAGATTAATTTGCGAGACGGATCTTTTAAGCCTAATTAGTCTATGATTAGACAATAATTTTTAAGTAAGACGAAAATGCTACATTACCTGTTAAACTTTACCAATCCTAACCAAACACCCCCTTAGTATTTGAATTTTTTTTTGAAACTTAAAAAGCCATAGTGTGTAAACTAACCGTCCAAATGAAATTATAGTTACACCACTATTTTTCTTATAATAAATCCTTCAAAACAAGACCTTACATGAATATTTCTAGATAAGGTTTTGTCAACAGACATTTATCTCATAAAGATAGAACAAGGAGTAGAGACCACATTCTAGGTTTCAAAAACAACGTCTTCAAAAACAAAATGTTCTAGGTTTCACGTAATTTTCGTGCCCTAGGGTTTTCAACTCAGTGCCGCCGCCGCCGCTCCCATCTCCACCACCACTGGTCCCTCTCCCTTCCTTCTCCGGCATATCACCGGAGGCCTAAGGGAGTGAGAATCCATCATTTTTAATAAATTTTTCTTAGTAGATCAAATCTTTAGGGTTAGGATCTCTCCATACCAAGTTTTTTAGTTTTGGAGATTTATTTCCTCCTCCTCTCCGGCGACGGCGAGAGAGGAGAGTGGAATTGTTTTCCCCATGACAGCTCTGTTGAAGATGCAGGCAACAACTACGATATTGGCATCCTCACAGGCAACAACTACGACATGGAGACCTTTACTTCTGAGCGCGACATCAAGGTGGATATGGTGTCGTTGTAAAGGAATAATTTTCTTCGTTTTCTTCTTCATTTCATTGTGGTTAGATCTAGCCACGATAAAGGACTAGGGAGAATAAGTTTTAAATTAGTCTTCCTCATTCTTTGGTGGCTGAAAGAAGAAGAAGGAAGACACTAGAAAGAAGAAGTTTCTCAACTCCACCTGCATGGGTATCTGTTCTTAGGCCTTTTGTAAATGTTTGCATGTGCGGTTATCCATACTGCAAAGCGTCATACATATTTGGTTATGAGATGTGGAGTTATTCACAACATGGGTACAATTTAGATAAAAATTATTTTATATTTATGTAATTCAGAGTACTTGTAATGTGTTCACGTATCCAACTATTATTTAATATAATTCTTCTTTCGTCGCAAAAAAAGTTCTAGGTTTAGAAGAAGTATTACAGATTTAGAAGAATAAAATTTTATGTTCATGTTTTGTTTTTTATTTCCTATATTTCTAGGTTTCTTTTATTTTCATGTTTCTTTTATATTTCTAGGTTTCTTTTAAGTAAAATTTACTCTTCCGAACCTAGAACATTTTGTTTGTGAAGATGGACCATTTGTTGTCGAAAGAATGGGTGAATGTAACCTCACTAAAAAAAGGAATTTCGGGCAGTGCCATCCATGTGAGGCTATAATAGATAGAAAAAGGGCGAATGGTGGATAAACAAAAATAAATAAATAAATTGAACTTACCGAGTTACAGGTGAAATGTCACACCCCAAAATTTATAATTTTAGGTTGTGCATTAGAAAAACACTAAACAAAATAAAATAAATTTAATATTTGTATAATATTTGCCAAATTTAGTTGAGTTAGTGCAAATTAGTTATAGGAAAATGTGAATTTTTTTTAGCTTTCCAAATATCTTTCTCTTATACTTTATAATAATTTAATAATTTATTTGAGTTCATCGTCCATCAATCCATCCCTATTATGCTTCTTAAAAATTTCTGGATTTATTGTAAATCATTCTCCCTTTTATCCTAGCGCAAAAATCTAATTTTGAGATACTTGAGAGATTCATTCCGTGATATAAGCCATGAAATACTTCAATTAAGTTCATCCACTTCTGCATTGGCGGTGGCTTGGGATGAGGTCCACCTAGAAAAATGCAGGCCGCACCAAAGCCCAGCTGATAGGCAAGTCTAGATTTCTCGCTACTTGATTGATCTCGCATCACATTCTTATCCTTATATAATCTAATTATAAGCAACATAAGCATGGGTCCCTCAACCTGGTTTTCCAGCCGTGAGGGGAGTCCTAGTTGCCCACGTCATACTCTTGGTTTACATATATATATACACACACGCATCGGCCCCAAGCCCTGTTCATCCGCCGCCATGACCAATGAGCAGGCCAAAGATCATGTGCTGTTGCGTTGATCATCTATTCATCTCTGATCAGGCATTTTCAACCGTGATCCTCGGACCATCGCATGAAGCTGCTCATCCTCTCAATTGTTTGTCTTGGGTCATCCACAAGTTCATCATCTTGAGCTCTCGTGCCGGCACTGTCCATTGGTGGCTATTGGACAATGGCTATGAAGATCGGGAATACGTGCAGACCGTCTAGAGGACCTGCTGGCTTCCGCGGGACCTGACGAAGAGGCACAACTAGGTGAAGCTGTTGCCGCCGTCTCCTGATCTTAGTTCCGTGCCGCCGTCGATCTATCTGCACTCAAACCCGACCTGCACCACGCGGACGCCCTTCGCCAAGCCCCTCCGCTCTCCAGTGCTGTGCGGCAGCAGCAGCACATCCATGTCCAGATCACGTTCCTGAAGGTGATGATCTAAAGGTAGAAGATGATCATATTTATGATTCTGCCACTGCTCGTTTAATCTCCGCCGTTTATTCATTTTACGTCCGATTCGAGTGGTTTGAGTTGCGTTAGATTTGTATCGACGTGTTCTATATAGTAGTATAAACTTTTATTATGTAACTCAATTCTGAATTTATTGATTTAAATGTAATTTATTTAATATTTAATTAATAGCTTTCTAATAAAAATTAATCTAGCGTTATAATTCTGTTTTTAGTTGCGTTGTGACCACAACGACTTTAAGTTATGATTTAGCAACAATATTAGTCATGTTATGAGTTTATAAATATAATTAATCATATTAATTTGATTCGTGCTTATATATGGCTTATTGAATTAAAAGTGAATTAGGATCATAATTTCAATCTTTATAAATAAATAAATAAATCAATAAGTGTTAATACAATCAATGACAACTTAAATGTTTCTTAGTTATAGTGGTTTAGTTAAACATGAAATGTGTAGCTGATATGATTAATGTTTATCTCATGTCTTTTAATTTAGTAACAATAACTTAAGTTTATAGCTCTAGTATTTGACAAACAAATGTTAATATGATTAACACCAATATTAATGTCTGTTGAAATATGATCTGCTTAGATAAACCTCGAAACATGATTATTCAATTAGTTGCTCTCACTTGCTTTATGCTTTCTAAATTATAAATACTTAAATAAATTAAATTATATATGTAATTATTTATAATTAAAATGTAATTAAGTTTTAACTCTGACTTTGTAATTAATCCAATTTCACTAATTCCACTTTAGGATGTTTTTCTAAAATATCTATCATCTTGTTTCACTAAAATAAAATAAATACACCCTGTAGTCTTTTATCTCTTTTTATAGCCAGTCACGATAGCCGCATCCTTTTTTGAGCGTTTCTTGTGACCTTGTAGCATTAGCTATCTATTAGTACGCTCTTTTATCTTGTGTGGTGTACTGTTCTTAGTTGCTTTTGTTGTTGCTTGTATGTTTGCCTATGTGTGGTGCTTGCTACGAGTAGACAAGAACCGTTTGTGACCTCTGAAGATCAGAAGATGATGACCGAAAGCTAATGGTGTGAGCATTGAGCAAGTGCTTAAGGCAAGTATAACTTGGGATCATCCTTGTTACCTATTCACTTATAACTACACATATATATCATATGCATGTTATCACCTTGTCGACCTTAGCAAAATCATAGATGATTGTTACTTGGATTCCTTGCTACCTACTTGATATGCATTTGGTGTAGATGTGCTAGTGCTTGATATAATCCATGATCTTGTAAGATGATTAATAGCTATGCAATGAACATAAAAGAATGATAAATAACTGTATGAGATCTTGTCTGTAAGTGATCACCGGGACAACAGTGCAATCATGAGGGCTATAATGGCTCTGGCTTTAGCTCAGTATGAAGACCTTTTCTAGCTTGTTAGAGGTTACCCGAAAGGGCGGAGGGGCTGAACCGACACGGGTATAGTGCGAGCCCCTGTCCCTATGTGTATAGGCTGCGCGTCATTGTGCCATTCGGAAGGGGGTATCTATATCTGCTCGCAAAGGAAACCTTGCGGCCCTAACATGTTAGACAAACTTTTGAAAGGCTTCATAGTGATCCCTGCCGACCTCCCTAGGAAGGGGGTTAAGAGATTAGCTACCTCGGGCGAAAGGGTAAATCATGACTCATGGGTAAAGATGTACAACCTCTGCAGAGTGTTAAAACTGGTATACTAGCCGTGCTCACGGTTATGAGCGGCCTTGGGGGTTCTTGCTGCGCCGACGATGAGCTTATTAAGTTGTTATATGTCCATTTGATTATCGTTTATGCTATGGATTAATTATGCTTACACTTGATCATGTGATTATTGGATTATTTATGCTACCTTGACATTTGCTATTAATTATAAACATGCTATCCACTATTAAAAGCTAAATGCAGTCAAACCAGTGTCAGCTATTTGAGCCTCATGAACCCCTGGTTATACTTGTTGAGTACGATATGTGCTCACTCTTGCAATTTCCCAACACTCCAGTTTACTAGTAAGAGTTATCAGAGGAGCGAAGGAGTTACGAAGGACGTTCTCAGGATACAAGAAGTGCTAGGCATATGTTACCCCTAGTCAACCGTCCCTGTGAAGATTGAGCCTGAAGAATAGTTACCGTTCCACGATACTCTGATGTAAGTGTTAATTATAAGTATGTTTACGCTATATAACACTATTTTTGATACTATTGCTTCTGTTGTTGTATGTGTGGACTTCCTGGGCATACATATGGCTAGCCTGGTTTTGTTCTTTAAAACCGGGTGTGACATGAAACAAAAATATCATAACTAGAAGAATATTTTGCGTGTTGCTGCACGACACCTTTATAAATAAAAATTATATATATCTAAGTTAAATCATCTACATGTTCTTACATCCATTTTTATCAAAATTAGTTGAATTAAGAGGATGGAAGTTAGTGAGATGACATGACTATTAGTATGAAATGGTGTGGATGGTTAGTGAAAGATGACGTGGATAACTTGCATGTTGAGATAAAATTTGTAATAGAGATTAGCTAAGAGACATAGATAACAACTTCTGACCTAAGAATTGAGTGGTTGGTAGTAACTTGGTAGTAAGTTGGTAGTAAATACACTATTTTTACACGATACTATGATTCTAATATTCTTCTTATGCTCGGCATGGCCATAAGCTAGGTGCAAGATGGCGACGACTGAGGCAGTGGCATAGAAGCCTAGAACGACAAGTGTCATCCTAGTTAGGTGTGAGGATATTCAGTTAGAGTGTGTTTGGTTGCATGCATAAGGGTCTAGCCAGGCTTGTGGAATGCAACGTTAGCTTGTTTGGTTGACTGGATGGCCTGTTAGCCAGGCTCCAGCAAGCCTAAATCAGGGGATTTAGGTGGCTTGCTGGAAACGGCCGATTCGGCCGTTCTCGCAGAGCCTGGCTTGGTCAGGGGCGAGTGACGGTTCGCGTCACCTTCGTTGCTCCTCCCACTGGCTTCGTTGCTCCTCCGGGTGAGCCCTCCTCCTCCTCCTCCATCGCACCGATGAAAGGTCCTTGTTTGGTTTTGGTAATTGAGTGACAACTTAGGTAGACTAATAGTGTTTATGTGAGATACACTGGAGATTAGTCCACAGGTGATGATGTGATGATGGAGGAGCTCATTGCACATGAGATATGACATGGAGTCATGTGACCAAGGTGGAGAAGATCAAGATGAGGCTTGGCTCGATGGACCGGTTGCAAGAGTGAAGGGCAAGTCGGAGGCTTTGAAGCGAGGGACCGCGTGTGACGGTGAAGCTTGAGCAAGACTTGGCGCCGATGGACCAAGGCAATGGAGAAGAGCAAGTGAGGTCAAGATCGATGAACCAATACGGTCACGTGATGATATGAAGTGGATCATATCATTTGGTGATTGGTTGGTGCATGTGTTGCATCAACATTGGAGGAGATGGAATGGAAAGCGCAAGACAAAGGTATAACCTAGGGCATTTCCATTTCACCGGTCATAGGTGTGTAGAGAAGTTTATGACCGGATTTAGGATAGATGGCCGTACTATCAAGAGGGGCAAACCTGTTTGCATATCGGTCATCTAGTGCCACTTGAGTGATCTAACTTTGCATACGTGTTAGGATCGAGTGCCGTGGCAAGTTGAGAGGCTAACTCCTTTGGGAAAATGTTTGTGAAAATGCTAACACACTTGCACGTGGTGGTGTACACTTGGTGGTGTTGGCACATTTACAAAGGAGGTGGAGTTCCTAGGGTTGAGAGGGGTGTGGGTTCCTCTCTCCCTCTCGCCGAGCTTGCGAGGCGGGATTCGGCACTTTTGAGAAAACTAAGTGCATATTTTCTATTGCGCCGGTGGGAATTTTTGGAGAAGTCACGGGAGTGTTTCTCGCTGAAGAACACTCACCGGACGCTGGCTTCTGGAGCACCGGACGCTGAGTCTGAGCGTCCGGTGCAAGCAGTGCCTGGCCCAGCTAGGGTAAGGCACCGGACGCTGGCACCGAACGCTGGCACCGGACGCTGGGCGGTTACTGTTCGAGCGTCCGGTGGTGCGTGACGTCAGTGAGTGTTTCTGACCGGAGAGCACCGGACGCTCAGGGTGCGTCCGGTGGCTTGCGTCCGGTGACCGTGCGACTTTGCGGAGCTCTCTGCGCACGAGTCCGGTGAGCACCGGACGCATCCGGTGTGACGCAGTAGAGCGTCCGGTGGTGCTGTGCAGGCGCGCGTGCGCATTAGCCGTTGGCGGCAATGGTCGTTTTCAAACGGCTAGTGACACGTGGCTGACGCCTGAGCACCGGACGCTAGGGGTTGAGCGTCCGGTGGCTCCCTGTGAGCGTCCGGTGTCCACGTGTTTTGCCCAGTGAAGGGGCAACGGCTAGTTTAGCCCTTGGGGCTATAAATAGAAGTGGTGGCCGGCCTTGGCTGGTGCTGAGCACCCTTGGGACTTAGTGTCCATACTTGGGGAGTGCTAGTGAAGCCTCTAACTCACATATGCTTGATAGTGATCATCCGATTGTGTGAGTGAGCGATTCTAGTGCGTTGCATTGAGAGATTGCATCGAGTGGCACTAGGTGTTCGTGTTGCAAGCCGGTGGTGCTTGTTACTCTTGGAGGTTGCCACCTCCTAGACGGCTTGGTGGCTTGTGACTCCGTCGAAGCACGCAAGGAGATTGTGCGGTGCTCCGGAGAAGAGATTGTGAGGGGTACGGTGCTCACCCCGCGGGGATCGCGAAGAGCAACTCTATTGGATCGTGCATGTCATTGAGCTACCTCACTTGTGGGTAGGTTCTTGTGGTGTCCTAGTGGGGACGAGGTTCGTGTAACACCTCTTAGCCGTCGAACCACCAAGTGTTGGTCGACACAACAGGGACGTAGCTTGGTGGCAACAAAGTGAACCTCGGGAGAAAATCATTGTGTCAACATTGTTCTTCCCGTTGGTTTGCAAGTCCCTAACACAAGCTTGTTCTTACATTCATATACTTGTGCTTGTGTAGTTGCTCTTGTAATTAGTTAGCTTTGTGTTGCTTGCTAGTTACCTTCTTGCTTGTGTAGCTAGAAGTAGTTCCCCTTGCGTGACTAATTTGGTTTGTGTAACCTTGTTAGTCACATTGCTTAGTTTGTGTAGCTAAGTAAGTTGCGCTCTCTAATTTGGCATTAGTTGCTGTCACACCCGGATGTAAAAGAGCATTCGGGTGCCAAATCACATGTGCGCCAGGATCTCAAATTCACACACATGGACCAACATCATCAATGGTACAAAACACAGTGTTCAAACGAATTACATAAATGAGAGTAAAAGTACCATTATTACAAGCCAAATGTTTTTCAAAGTGCGGAGGGGAAACATAAACTAAACTGTTCCATAAATAAAGGAAAAACTAAACGCCGACGTAGCAGGACCACCTTGCCACAGGAAGGTCGACGGTAGAACCACACGAGCCTAACAACCAGGAGACTCAGGGTAGTCCTCAGGGAAATCGCAATTGTACTCCTGATCGTCCGAGCAACCTTTAATGATTATAGCAAGGGTGAGCTCATGTCGAACTCAGCAAGCACAGACGGAAAGTAATGACATGCAAGGCTTAAAACAAGGTAAAACTGACTTGGTTTGACTGCGGTAGCATTTTAGTTGATCGCTTTTAATTATAACAATTACTAGAACAACCTATTACTAAATATGAGTAGCATAAACCCAACCCTTAATTAGTGTAAGTAGTAATTAGCATCTTTTAAAAGACTATCCTAATTATTATAGTAATCCCGGGATCAACCCCAATTATTACCACAGGATAGCAATCCTGCCATCACGGAATAGCCATTCCGTCAAAACACGAGGTAGCAACCTCGCCAAGGTCCATCTCCAAGTAACCAGTGAATCCAATTTGCTCATCAAGTGAGGGTCTGGGCCGCTCGTGACCGTGAGCACGGCTGATATATCAGTTTTACACTCTGCAGAGGTGTGCACGTTCACTCCAAGTCGTGATTCCCATTTGCCCGGGGTCGCGACTCCCCAAAACACTTCCAAGGTGAGCAGGCAGGGTTTCACTACGAGACCTTTCACAGGGTCCAACTAATAGGATGCCACTCGCAAGTTTTTGCCGGGGCGCTCGGCAGTCGATACCCATAGCCATGGCGTACCGATCAACCGACAACTTAATATTCATTACCCAAGTTACTTCCTCACGCCTACCCGGAAAGTAACACCCTACTAGTGGAGGTCCTGCTAATTAGTCAAGCCAGAGCCATATAGCTTGGAGCTGCACTGTAAGTCCCAGGGGGCCGCTCCCTGACTAAGTCCTTACGGAGAGCAGAGACGGGTACGCCCGGCAATCCGGACCACCAACGGTACCCGCTCCCCCTGTCACCACCATCATCACGATGCTCGCAAGCATCCAACATCGCCATCACCGCAGTGACCCAAGATTCAGCACAGTTTAAGCATCAAGTTAAGTAGAGAGTAATTCTTGTTTAGACATGTGTATAAGATGAGTAGAGCAGCTAAGCAGACCTAGTATAGCCTAGTCTACCCAAATACATAACCCCAGGTGAGCAAGGAATAATAAGTAAAGCTAGTCATGTCCTTAGGGTTTGCATTCATAGGACACATGCATATAAAGTAAATGACATTAATGAGTAGGTTCAAAATGATCAAATGGTGTCTGCACTTGCCTTGATCGAATTCGGGTTGCTCGAACTCAGCGGGATCCTGTACCTCTTCCTTCACGAACGTCTCGTTGGCTAAACGCGACAATCATCAATCATAGGAACAATACATGCAAGCAAACAAGCTTAATCAGAAACAGTACACCAAAGCATGCGAAAGCATAAAGCAACTGCACTACTGTATTCTACTCGATGAAACGAAACCATAGCGACCAGAATCACCTAAATCGGAGTTACGACGCAAAAGTTATGGCTAAAACAAGTTAAATGGCATTTCTGTACATAAACTGAACTATTTTTCGTAATAAAACTAATTAAAAACTGAATTAAAAAGCATTTAGGATTAAATATATAAATTCTAACGGGTGCAGGGGCCAAACTGTAAAAGCAAGGGCATAAATTAAATAAATCTAAAACTAAATGGAGCGCGGGTTGATTTCAAAGAAACCCAGGGGGGTTTTTGCAAAAACGCAGGGGCGCGCGGGGACCGTGGCCGTCCTGGCCACGTGGCGGCTTGCGGCTGGCGGGTCCACGGGTGCGCGGTGAACCGCGCGCACGGGGAAGGGGAGGCCGCTGGGCGGTGGACCGGGTCCACCGGTCCATGGTGGACCGGCCACGCGGGCGCTCAGCCGCGGTCCATCGTGGACCGCGCGCGGGGCAGGCGAGCGGCGGGGCCGCGGCGGGCAGGGACGGCGGCGCCATGGCCGCCGCCGGCGAGGTTGCGGGCAGGGCCCTCCGGGGCGAGGCGGAGCACGCCGAGGGCACCACCGGGGTCGGCACGACGCGGCGAGGACGGGGCGCGGCTCACCTTCGCGAACCCGGCAGCGCGGAGAGGAACGCGACGGCGGCGAGCTTCGGCGGCGGCGCGAACTCGGCGAGAGCGGCGGCGCGAGCTAGGGTTTAGGACTTTAGGCGGCTCGGGGTGCGAAGGGGGCCCGCGAGGGCGAGTGGCGGCGCTATTTATAGGGCGCAGCGAACCTCGGTTCGTGTGCGCGCGGAAATCGAGGCGGCGGCGCCGTCCGTTTCCGAAACGGCCGGAGGTGGAAGAAGGCGGTGGGTCCCACTCGCGGGGCCCACGCGTCAGCGGCTGGGGGGGGCGGGAGCTGGGCGCTGCGGCTGCTGCGCGGCTGGGCCGCGCGGGGAGAGGGGCGCGGGGAGCGGCTGGGCCGCTGCCGGCCCAGGTGAGGGCTCTCCCTTTTATTATTATTTTTTTTTTACTTTCTTGTTCCAAGACTAAACAAAACAAGCACCAGCAAAAATAAATAAAATCAAGCAAAAATTATGCTGCAGCATGAATGCAATCTCAAACATGTTTCTACCTTATATTTAATTTTATTTAATTTTGTAAATTATTTAATAATTCCCAAAAATTCAAACTGAGCCAAAATTAAATCAAATTTAAATTAAATTTGAAATTCAAAAATTTGGAGTGTTATAAACCTACCCCCCTTAACAGAATCTCGTCCTCGAGATTAGGATGAACCAGAGAATAAATGAGGGTATTTGGATTTCAGATCATCTTCTCTTTCCCAGGTTGCCTCTTCCTCAGAATGGTGTTTCCATTGTACTTTACACATCCTGATAGTTTTACTCCTGGTAATTCTCTCTGCTGTGTCCAGAACTTTGATAGGACTCTCTTCATAAGTTAGATCATCCTGTAAATCCAGTTCCTCTAGTGGCAACTGTTCCTCAGGCACTCTCAAACATTTCTTGAATTGGGAGACGTGGAAAACATTGTGCACGTTGGATAAACTAACAGGCAGTTCAAGCTCATAAGCCACTTCTCCTTTCCTCTCCAAAATCTTGAAAGGACCAACATATCTTGGAGCTAGCTTTCCCTTGACATTGAACCTCTTTAGACCCCTCATCGGAGATACTTTCAGGTATACATAATCACCTGCCTGAAATACAAGTTCCCTTCGTCTCACATCAGCATAACTCTTCTGTCTAGACTGAGCTGCCTTCAGAGTCTGTCGGATGAACTGAACTCTTTCTTCGGCTATTCTCAATGAATCAGGGCCGAACACTTGCCTTTCACCAGTCTGGTTCCAGAACAATGGAGTCCTACACTTCCTTCCAACAAGGCTTCAAAAGGAGTCATCTTAAGACTAGTCTGATAGCTATTGTTATAGGAGAACTCAGCGTAGGGCAAACTAGCATCCCAACTATCCCCATACTGTAAAGCACAAGACCTGAGCATATCCTCTACTATCTGGTTGACTCTCTCTGTCTGACCATCGGACTGAGGGTGATAAGCAGTACTGAATCTGAGCTCAGTCCCCAAAGCATCATGTAACTTCTCCCAAAACTTTGATGTAAACTGTGTACCTCTATCAGACACAATCCTCTTAGGAACTCCATGCAGACACACAATCTGTTCCATATACTTTTCTGCTAACTGATCTCCACGGTAGTTAGTTCTGACCGGTATGAAATGAGCTACCTTGGTCAATCGATCTACTACAACCCATATTGAGTCATAACCTCGTTGAGTTTTCGGCAATCCCACTATGAAGTCCATGCTGATCTCATCCCACTTCCACTCAGGTATCTTCAACGGTTGCAACAACCCTGCTGGCCTCTGATGTTCCGCTTTCACTCTCTGACAGGTGTCACACAATGCCACATATTCACCAATATCTTTCTTCATACCAGGCCACCAATAGTTTTGCTTCAAGTCCTGATACATCTTAGTACCTCCTGGATGAATAGAGTAAGCAGATTCATGGCACTCCTTCAGTATCACATCCTTAATTCTCTGAATATCAGGGACACACAATCGGTCCTTGTGCCAAACAATCCCTTCTTGATCAACTTTGAATCCAGGTGCTCTACCTTCCTCTATCAGCTTAAGTATCTTTTTGATCTCTTCATCCTCTTTCTGACCTTTTCTGATCTCTTGCTCAAGAGTTGGTTCTATGTCCATGGAAGTACCTTGGGTATTAGCAACAAACCCCAAATTGAGATACTCAAATTCTGCCAGTAGTTCCATCGGTAACTCCGTGGCTTCCATCATATTCACTTGACTCTTTCTACTCAGAGCGTCAGCAACTACATTAGCTTTGCCAGGGTGGTAATGAATCTCCAGTTCATAGTCCTTGATCAACTCTAACCATCTTCTCTGTCTCAGGTTTAAGTCATTCTGAGTGAAGATGTATTTCAGACTCTTGTGATCCGTGTAGATATCACACTTATGACCCAGAATATAGTGTCTCCAGATCTTCAGTGAATGTACCACAGCTGATAACTCAAGGTCATGAGTTGGATAATTCACCTCATGTTTCTTCAACTGCCTAGATGCATAGGCAATCACCTTTCCCTCTTGCATCAGTACACATCCCAAACCTTGCTTGGAAGCATCACAATAGATAGAAAAGCTTTTAGTCACATCTGGCAAAGTCAAAATTGGTGCAGTAGTCAACCTCTTCTTCAACTCCTCAAAACTAGCCTGACACTGTTCATTCCACTTGAATGGCTTACCCTTCTCTAACAAAGCAGTCATGGGCTTGGCAATACTGGAAAACCCTTCAACGAATCTCCGATAGTAACCGGCCATTCCAAGAAAACTTCTGATCTCTCCAACAGTCTGAGGCGGACTCCACTTAAGAACATCTGCCACATTCTTCGGACTAACAGCAACTCCACCATTTGAAATGACATGACCAAGAAAAGACACTTCCTTCAACCAGAAGTCACACTTACTCAGCTTGGCATAGAGCTGATGTTCCCTCAATTTCTGCAACACAAGTCTCAGGTGTTCCTCATGTTCTTCCTCAGTCTTGGAGTAGATCAAGATATCGTCAATAAAGACTACCACAAACTTATCCAAATACTCCATAAAAACTTTATTCATCAGATACATAAAGTAAGCTGGAGCATTCGTCAATCCAAAAGACATAACTGTATACTCATAAAGTCCATATCTGGTGGTGAAAGCAGTCTTTGGAATATCACTAGGTTTAATCCTCAACTGGTGATAACCTGACCTCAGATCTATCTTGGAAAACACACAAGCTCCTTTCAACTGGTCAAACAAGTCCTCTATTCTAGGCAAAGGGTATTTATTCTTAATGGTGACCTCATTCAAAGATCTATAGTCTACACACATCCTCTGTGTCCCATCCTTCTTCTCTACAAAGATAACTGGAGCTCCCCAAGGTGAGGAACTAGGACGGATATACCCCTTAGACTGTAACTCCCTTAGTTGTTTCTTAAGTTCTTCTAACTCATTAACAGCCATTCTATAAGGTCTCTTAGATATGGGTGCAGTACCAGGTAATAAATCAATAACAAATTCAATCTCACGTTCAGGTGGCATACCTGGCAAATCCTCTGGGAACACATCAGGGAACTCTTTCACAACTCGAATATCTTCTACTGACCCACTGCTCAGATGGTAAACTGTTCCTTCACTACTAGGTGACATAGAAACTCTGACCTCAATTCTGTTCCCACTAGGTGCGGTTAGAGCCACTGTCTTCTCAGCACACTGAATAGTACCCTTAAACTTGGACAACCATCTCATTCCCAATATCATATCTAAACCTTCTGAACCCAACACAATGGGATTGACAGGAAAATCTACCCCCCTTATTTTAATGCTCATTCCCGGACACAAAGTATTAGTATGCATCTTTCCCCCAGGTGATTTAACTATCATGGTGTTTTGCATGGTACAGGTGGCTATACTATGTTTCTCAACAAACTGTGCACTTATAAAAGTATGTGATGCTCCAGTATCAAACAAAACAGTAGCTGGGCAAGAGTTGAGAAGAAACATACCAACTACCACATCTGGAGCCTCCTCCGCAGTTTCCAACTTCACATGATTCACCCTTCCATTGTTGTTGTTATTCCTCTGCCTCTGGGGGCACGCATTCGCGTAGTGTCCAAGCTGACCACACTTGAAGCAGGTATTTCCAGTGGGGGCGGGGTTGACATTGGGCTTCATTGGGACAGTGTTGGAGTTCTGGCGAGAGCCTGATGGTGCTGGGGCATTCTGGCGAGGCGCCTGACTAGCGGGGCGCTGCACTTGGTTGTTGTTGTAGCGCTGGCTCGTCTGCTGACTCTGGTTGCTGTACCTGACATTCTGTTGCTGTCCTTGGTTGCCTGACTGATATGCAGGGCGAGACTGAGGGCCCTGCTGGTTGTTGTAACGGGGACGACTGGCACCAGCCTGCTGCTGAGAGGAGTTATACTTCCTCTTCTTGTCCTCCATCTTACGGCGCTTGCTCTCAAGCACCAATGCCCTATCCACCATCTCCTGGAAACTGGCATACTTGACATTCGACATCATGTAGGACAGACCATCATTCAAACCTTCCAGAAAGTGGTCTTGCTTGTCTTCATCATTCTCCACTTCATTGGGGCAATACCGCGACAACTGAGTGAACTTGTCACGGTACTCACAAACTGTCATGGAGCCCTGCTTCAGAGACAGAAACTCCTTTTTCTTCAGCTTCACCAATCCAGCAGGCACATGATGAGTCTTGAAGGCGACCTTGAACTCATCCCAAGTGATAGTATCCGGGTCCTGATGTGCAAAGCAATATGAATCCCACCAGTCCTGTGCGGCTCCCTGAAGCTGCCCAGAGCCATACAGAACCTTCTCCCTGTCATTGCACTGAGCAATGACCAGCTGCTTCTCCACTGCTTTAAGCCAATCCTCAGCTTGCATAGGATCAGCTGAGTGGGAGAAGAACGGTGGGCGTCCCTTCATGAACTCTCCACGCTTGTCCCTAGGTGGGGCAAACGCGTTGTTACCTCCTTGATGTTGGTTCTGATTCTGGTTTTGGTTCTGCTGCATGTGGTTCATAATATGAGCCATCCCTTGCATCAGTTGAGTCTGCATAGTCATCAACTGCTCTATGGTCATGGGCTGATTCCCAGGAGGAGGAGGGTTGGCATTAGTCCCGCTCTGATCATTGTTGTTGTTGTTGGACTGCCCATTGTTTCCTCCATTGGTGTTGCTCCTGGTGTGAACAGGCATCTGATATATAGGAATAATAAAATCAGATGTAGTTCATATGTGTACACCTGAGCTGTAATGTAAACTGCAATGTAATAATCTTTCCTCAAAGTATGACCCAGCTGATAGTTACTTTCCTTTCTCAGTTGATAAACACAGTACTCACAACAGATGTAATATATAGATAATGAACTGATCATGATAGTGTAAGACTGATAAGATAAAACGATATGAAATATGATAAGGCACAAATAAAGGAGACCGATGATAACCCAAACTATCTCAAATAAACTTAATACTTAATCTTATTCTTGATGCGTTGTGGACATAACCCACAACTCATCGCACTCATTACAAAGAACCAAATCACGCCATTAACACAATAATAAATCAAGTTCTCACACAGACTAAGCAAAGCACATTAAGCAAACGACTAAGCACTAAACTCGCATAGCTAAGATCGTACTAACGTTCTAAGCGTGGCACTATTTATTACTAAGCTGGGAATAGCTCCTATTCTATAGTAGTACGAGCGCTGGCATCTCCATAGGCTGGATCTTCACGAGGCGGAGAGAAAGCAGGCCACTTAGGTGAAGGCGGTGGCACTCCAGTGATCTGAGCTTCCAGCTGCGCTATCCTCTTCCTGGCGTCGTCCAGCTCCTTCCTGACTTGCTTCAGCTCCACTAGTGAACTGTTGAGCTCGGTGTTAGTGACCGCCACCAGCTTGACAGTCCTGTGCACGCGGGGGTCTTGCTCATCAGTGGTGGAAGCAATAGTCATCGCCAACGCTCCACGGCGACGGCGAGGGTAGTAGCGACGCTCATCCTGGCTGATCTCCTCGAAGAAGTGATCACGGTATGCGTAGAAAGCCTGGCGAGCAGCATCATTAATGCCCGCCATCTGGGTAGACCTCTCAGCCACAGCCTCATGTATGGACATGATCCTCAGTGCCCTCAACGTCGGGTTAGGCCTGCCGACGTGTGCCCAGACCTTCCAGTACGCTGGGTAGTCTGGGTGACTCCAGTGCTCACTGCGGTACTCCACTGAGAACATGCCATGTCCCAGCTGCTGGTCAAGGAGACGCTTCAGCTCGCTGTGGAAGAAACACTCTCCACCATCCCTGGTGCAGACTGTCACAATCCACCCATCATCAGCAGCAAAAAGTCCATCTTGACCTCCAGGTCCACCGGGTCCTCCGGGTCCTCCGGGTCCTCCAGGTGCATCCTCATCATCATCATCCTCATCATCATCATCCATGTCATCATCACCGAAGGGATCATCTCCTCCAGGTGCCCAGCAAGGCGCCCTTCCATGCACCACCAGAGCTTGAGGTGGTTGCTGTCCTTCATAGGGTTCCGCGTCTTGGAGGTTAGCACCGTCATCAAGATGCTGGTTAGGCTGGAACACGATGTTATCCACGCGACCAGTCAACGAGAACTCCACAGCTTGAACGGGGCGGAAACGGATAACGCTCTTGCGGCAGGTCAGGTGGCGAGTCATCTACTTATGCATAAGATCATAGATATGCAGGAAACGGTTAATAGATCATGACAATGATAGGTAAATGAATAACATAAATGAAGGTAAAAGTGTATGTGTAATGAAGATGAACCAAGATTATACAATGGATGGACAATATGAACTTTGGTGGTATTTATGGTAAGATATAAAAGCAAGTAATGAAGGTATAAAGTGGAAACAAGGTAATGAAATTTATTGTCAAGGCAGAAATAAAACATAACTCAAGTAATAAATGAAAAACAAGGAACAAGAAGGTAATGTGAGTAAAATGATATTAAATGACAAGGTATAAAAGAAAGGTTCAAATAACAAGTAGTAAAAGTTGAAACAAAATTATAAATGCAATATGAGAAATAGAAAGCAATAAATGATAACAAGGTAATAAATGCAGGAAGTAAGTGAATAAACCTAGCTGTTAGTAAAAGTAAGTAGATAAGGCCAATAGATAAAGTCTAATGAGACAGGTTAGTAAGGTAGTTAATAGATCCAATGGTGTATTCCACCCAAAAGGGACAATCTAAACGGCTGTTTCTAACTAGGCTGCGTGATCCTACGGTCAACACGGCTTTGATACCACTTCTGTCACACCCGGATGTAAAAGAGCATTCGGGTGCCAAATCACATGTGCGCCAGGATCTCAAATTCACACACATGGACCGACATCATCAATGGTACAAAACACAGTGTTCAAACGAATTACATAAATGAGAGTAAAAGTACCATTATTACAAGCCAAATGTTTTTCAAAGTGCGGAGGGGAAACATAAACTAAACTGTTCCATAAATAAAGGAAAAACTAAACGCCGACGTAGCAGGACCACCTTGCCACAGGAAGGTCGACGGTAGAACCACACGAGCCTAACAACCAGGAGACTCAGGGTAGTCCTCAGGGAAATCGCAATTGTACTCCTGATCGTCCGAGCAACCTTTAATGATTATAGCAAGGGTGAGCTCATGTCGAACTCAGCAAGCACAGACGGAAAGTAATGACATGCAAGGCTTAAAACAAGGTAAAACTGACTTGGTTTGACTGCGGTAGCATTTTAGTTGATCGCTTTTAATTATAACAATTACTAGAACAACCTATTACTAAATATGAGTAGCATAAACCCAACCCTTAATTAGTGTAAGTAGTAATTAGCATCTTTTAAAAGACTATCCTAATTATTATAGTAATCCCGGGATCAACCCCAATTATTACCACAGGATAGCAATCCTGCCATCACGGAATAGCCATTCCGTCAAAACACGAGGTAGCAACCTCGCCAAGGTCCATCTCCAAGTAACCAGTGAATCCAATTTGCTCATCAAGTGAGGGTCTGGGCCGCTCGTGACCGTGAGCACGGCTGATATATCAGTTTTACACTCTGCAGAGGTGTGCACGTTCACTCCAAGTCGTGATTCCCATTTGCCCGGGGTCGCGACTCCCCAAAACACTTCCAAGGTGAGCAGGCAGGGTTTCACTACGAGACCTTTCACAGGGTCCAACTAATAGGATGCCACTCGCAAGTTTTTGCCGGGGCGCTCGGCAGTCGATACCCATAGCCATGGCGTACCGATCAACCGACAACTTAATATTCATTACCCAAGTTACTTCCTCACGCCTACCCGGAAAGTAACACCCTACTAGTGGAGGTCCTGCTAATTAGTCAAGCCAGAGCCATATAGCTTGGAGCTGCACTGTAAGTCCCAGGGGGCCGCTCCCTGACTAAGTCCTTACGGAGAGCAGAGACGGGTACGCCCGGCAATCCGGACCACCAACGGTACCCGCTCCCCCTGTCACCACCATCATCACGATGCTCGCAAGCATCCAACATCGCCATCACCGCAGTGACCCAAGATTCAGCACAGTTTAAGCATCAAGTTAAGTAGAGAGTAATTCTTGTTTAGACATGTGTATAAGATGAGTAGAGCAGCTAAGCAGACCTAGTATAGCCTAGTCTACCCAAATACATAACCCCAGGTGAGCAAGGAATAATAAGTAAAGCTAGTCATGTCCTTAGGGTTTGCATTCATAGGACACATGCATATAAAGTAAATGACATTAATGAGTAGGTTCAAAATGATCAAATGGTGTCTGCACTTGCCTTGATCGAATTCGGGTTGCTCGAACTCAGCGGGATCCTGTACCTCTTCCTTCACGAACGTCTCGTTGGCTAAACGCGACAATCATCAATCATAGGAACAATACATGCAAGCAAACAAGCTTAATCAGAAACAGTACACCAAAGCATGCGAAAGCATAAAGCAACTGCACTACTGTATTCTACTCGATGAAACGAAACCATAGCGACCAGAATCACCTAAATCGGAGTTACGACGCAAAAGTTATGGCTAAAACAAGTTAAATGGCATTTCTGTACATAAACTGAACTATTTTTCGTAATAAAACTAATTAAAAACTGAATTAAAAAGCATTTAGGATTAAATATATAAATTCTAACGGGTGCAGGGGCCAAACTGTAAAAGCAGGGGCATAAATTAAATAAATCTAAAACTAAATGGAGCGCGGGTTGATTTCAAAGAAACCCAGGGGGGTTTTTGCAAAAACGCAGGGGCGCGCGGGGACCGTGGCCGTCCTGGCCACGTGGCGGCTTGCGGCTGGCGGGTCCACGGGTGCGCGGTGAACCGCGCGCACGGGGAAGGGGAGGCCGCTGGGCGGTGGACCGGGTCCACCGGTCCATGGTGGACCGGCCACGCGGGCGCTCAGCCGCGGTCCATCGTGGACCGCGCGCGGGGCAGGCGAGCGGCGGGGCCGCGGCGGCGCGGCGGGCAGGGACGGCGGCGCCATGGCCGCCGCCGGCGAGGTTGCGGGCAGGGCCCTCCGGGGCGAGGCGGAGCACGCCGAGGGCACCACCGGGGTCGGCACGACGCGGCGAGGACGGGGCGCGGCTCACCTTCGCGAACCCGGCAGCGCGGAGAGGAACGCGACGGCGGCGAGCTTCGGCGGCGGCGCGAACTCGGCGAGAGCGGCGGCGCGAGCTAGGGTTTAGGACTTTAGGCGGCTCGGGGTGCGAAGGGGGCCCGCGAGGGCGAGTGGCGGCGCTATTTATAGGGCGCAGCGAACCTCGGTTCGTGTGCGCGCGGAAATCGAGGCGGCGATGCCGTCCGTTTCCGAAACGGCCGGAGGTGGAAGAAGGCGGTGGGTCCCACTCGCGGGGCCCACGCGTCAGCGGCTGGGGGGGCGGGAGCTGGGCGCTGCGGCTGCTGCGCGGCTGGGCCGCGGGTGGGCCGCGCGGGGAGAGGGGCGCGGGGAGCGGCTGGGCCGCTGCCGGCCCAGGTGAGGGCTCTCCCTTTTATTTTTTTATTTTTTTTTTACTTTCTTGCTCCAAGACTAAACAAAACAAGCACCAGCAAAAATAAATAAAATCAAGCAAAAATTATGCTGCAGCATGAATGCAATCTCAAACATGTTTCTACCTTATATTTAATTTTATTTAATTTTGTAAATTATTTAATAATTCCCAAAAATTCAAACTGAGCCAAAATTAAATCAAATTTAAATTAAATTTGAAATTCAAAAATTTGGAGTGTTATAGTTGCCTTGTTATTGAGCTTGCTAGTGAGCTTAGGCTTTGTGTGCTTTGCCTCACTAGTTTGTGTAGGAGCTCCCTCGGTTTGTAAAGTACTAGTGGCATAGGTTTGTGTGGCCTTGCTTTTAGAATTGGTTAGGTGAGCTCTTGCTAAGGTAGCACCTTGTTTGCTTGTTTAGAATCTTTTACAAGGTGCTAGAGAACTTAGATAGAGGGGTGTAGTCTTGGCTAGACCTATAGTTTTAATTCCGCATTTGTTTCGGTTAGCCGGCGCGATAAGTTTTAGAAAGGACTATTCACCCCCCCCTCTAGTCCGCCATCTCGACCCTTCAACCGAGCGGCAAGAATCCTCCTCCACCTCCTCCTAATCCTCCTCCAGATCTGGCGTAGGCTTGCTGAGACGCTCCCGTGGTGCCTCGACCTCCCCGACGCCAAGGACGACGAGAGGCGGCGCGGGCTGCTGATGGCCGCGGGTGACGACGGCGCAAGGCGGCGAAGGTCGTCGACGACGCGGAGGAACTAGTCGGCCTCGGCCCGGTCCCTGTCGCCGTGGAACAGCATCGGCTCGTCCGCACCGGTGCCCGCCGAGGCCGAGTCCCACCGCATCACCACCCGCTCCGCTGCCTCTAGCTCCGCGGCTGATTCGTCCATGGCTGGCAAGCTGAGTTGACTCCTCGCCTCCACCACCTCATCTTCTTCCTCTCCCTTGATCCGAAGCCAAGAGTTCATCGAGCTGGAGCTATGACAGGGAGTTCATCGAGACACATCCACCACCACCAAGCCCTCCTCTCGTCGAACTTCATCAAGCGAGGGCCATGGCTGGATCTGTCGGTGAGGTGGTGAAGATAGAGCTCGTCGGCAGCGTGGTGGAGATTCTAGTGCTCACCAAGTGTTCGACGTAATGCATCAAAAAGGTAAAGCTACCAGAACAAGGAAGAGGTGACTACATTCAAGCTGACCAGGTAACCAAACAGGATCAAAGCAATCCAGGCTTAGCTAAGGCAAGTGAACCGAACAACCGGCTCTTGCATTGGGAGAGCCAGGCTTGAGGTACCCTGGCTTAGTTACCTAGCCAGGTCAAGTCAAAAACATGAACCAAACACACCCTTAGTTGCTTAGGATATTTATAGTTGGTTCCTTCAGATCAGGGTTGTTTTTGTTTCAGGATTAGTTAAGCCATGTTTGGATTCTATGGTAGCCACTAAACTTTAGACCACTCTCTTAAGCTTTAAACACAAGATTTAAAGTGTTGTCAAGTTTAGTCAACCTCATAAAAACTTTAGAGGACACAAGTACACTAAAGTGATTTATAGTTTTATGCCTTAACTTTAACCAACTAAACTCTATTAGACTATAGGATCAAACAGACCCTTACCCGGGCTTTTCGCCGTCTATTGAAGTGGAGTTTTTGTAATCAGAAAGCAAGTAAATAAGATTCATCTACTTTTTGCCCTCTCGTGATTACTCCCTTCCCCTCCAACATAATTTTTTTGAACCAGAGGAGATACCCCATTTCCATCAAAGATTTAACGGAAATACATCATTTCAAGAGTTTAAGTGACAGAAAGATAGAAGAACTAGAGAGTTTAAGAAGGCTATTACAAAAGAGCAGTTTTGAACTTATCCTCTCAACTAGTTTCATCTTCATCACACAAGATGCAGCCACCCCCTGTGATATCAATGTAGATAGGAAGTCCTTCCATAAGTCCGACATTAGGGCAACACCAATGGAGGCTAATGTTTTTAGTGGTTCTAGGACAAATAAAGTGATCCACATAGACTAGAAAATGTTAAGACTACTATCCACACAATGCAACCTATCACTACTTGTGGTTTGCAAAAAATCTTTTCCCTTTCATCATGCCTCATCTTTATTTCCTCTCCCTCTTCTTTTTTTAGCATGGACCACCTTCTCTCTCATCAAACATATGTAGTTTCTACAAATGACAACTTTAGAACACCTACTTTTTTATCCGATCCTACATAGCACTTGGGCTATAAGAAAAAACATAGCGTTGGGGAAGCCCTCACTAGCTTTGGAACCAACCGAGGAGTCAAAAGCATCCATCCTCAGCAAAACTCTCATTCCTTTCATTCTGTACTATTACTTCCATCATTGCCTTCCAGCCACTTTTGGTCATCAGTCTTCTGCTTCTTGGTCACCAAATTCATCACAATCCTCAACATGGTGTTAACACTAGTCACGAAAGCATCTTTGTCTTCTTCTAACATTTCTGTATTTAGCTTGGTCGTTTCTTCATGTTTCAGTGGATCTGTGCCACTGTAACTTTACCATTTTTGAAGTGTACCATTACTATTTGCGAAACTATGCCACTGCCATTGGAACTTTTCATATGTTTGAGATACGCCATTATATACACCTGGAGACGATTTGGGCCTAGTCTTAGAGGTACAGAGGGCACCATATATAACAATATAGACAAAATTACCTCCTTTCTCTTCTCTCTCACACTCACCGACACAAGGGGCCCACTCGTCAGCTTTCTTCCCCACAACCTTCCTCTTGTCTTCTCCATCTCCGGGAGCTAGCAAGCGCGCAGGCGTGCTGCTGCACCGAGCGCGTGGGGGTGTCCGCGTCAAGCCATCCGTGTCGCAGCTAGCCGAGCGCGGGCGTGCTCCCCGTCGAGCATCCTGTCTTCTCCATCTCTGACGTGGAGCGAGCGAGTGTGCAAGCGGACTGCCACGCCACCGTCGGCCGAGCACGCAGGCGAGCATCCGCGTCCAGCTAGCTGCGCCGCCGCCGATCGAGTGCGCAGGCGGGCGTCCGCGTCGAGCCTCCCTCCTCTCTGGTCGCGGGTCCCTGATGCAGCTACTGGCCCAAGGCAGCATGTCGAGGGTGCGGCTCCCTGACTCACCAGTCAGCCTAGGGGCATGCGCGGCTCCACCGTGGATGGTGGAGGCGAGGGCGCTGCCGTCGATGGAGGAGGCGATGGCGCCGCCGATAGAGGACGAGGCGACTCGCCAGCCATGGATCTGTAGGCCGCAGGTCCTCCAACTCCATGCCAAATCGACGAAGGTTCTGTGTGTGCGTTCATGAAAAGAACTAGGAAGAGGATAGAGGAAGAGGATGACACATTGGGCCCACATGTATGTGAGATAGAGTGAGAGGATTATTTTGGTCTATACGAAAATACAAAGTTGTCCATACACTTTCACGTGGGCCCATAGACGTTGCAGGCATATATAATGGCATATTTCAGCTTTTGAAAGAATTATAATGGCAGTGGCATAGTTTCGCGAATAGTAATGGTGTGCTTCAAAAACGGTTTAGTTATAATGGCACAGATCCAATTAACCCTAAATTCAACTAATATGCCTGCTCATAACAATTCTGTAACACAATTCAAAAAGGGTTTGACAGAGACTCATCTAATACTTGTAGTAGCAAATAAACATAGTTCAAGAAAAGACATGGACATATCAAAATTAGGACGTGTAACATTTATACATAGGGAGATGCGAATAGAAATAAGCTCTGATAAGCCGCAGGAGGAAGTCATCTATGTCCCCGCACAGCAACACAAGCATGACCAATTGAACTCTTCAGATAATTGAACGGCTAAAAAGTACAGCTCGATTTCATGTTTCAGTTCCAGGGAGGGGTGGCCAGTTGAACTCTTCAGATAATTAATCAGGCTGGTACCTCACAGTTCAAACACAGTACTACAATTTAGAGTACACTACAGGAGGAAAAAAAGTAGCAGTTTTTACACCAGAACTAAAACCATATAGGTACAGCTAATGCTAACTACAAAAAAATTACTAGTCTTGTGAATTGCAGCTGCAGGACAGCCATCCAGCAAAGAGTCCAAAAGTCACAATGCCTTCGTTGTGCAGATTGAGTCCACCGTAACAACGTTAGTGCTACTAATACTTAAATCCAGACATCTTATGTCATTGTCACTTGAAAAAATATTGAATTGTGGAACTTAACATTCACTGAGCCTCAGTTCCAGAAACTTCATCACAAGAAGGCTCCAGATTCGTTGTTGATAAGGTTTATCTCAGATCGAATCAGTAGAGAAATTTCTCTGGTAGTGATAATGGATCAAGCTCCAAATAGCCTCGAAGCTTGCCACCTTTTTCATGTGTGAAACGAAAGCAGGGAATCTGGTGAGAGAACTTGGGGTACTCATCCTTCCTTATTGTCATCACAGAACCCTCTGCTCTGTATGACATAAATACCATCTTATAACCATCCACCTTCCTCAGAAGCTGAACTTGTATGGAGGAATCAGTACGGCAAAGTATCTCCACCAGTTCATATTCACAATTTTCAAAATCCTGTGCAGTCCATCCAGCTCCCCAGTTTTTGTAAACCGCCCATATCTCACCAAGACGAGGAAGTATTTCATATTCGCCTTTTCTGCCAGCATATCTGGCCTCAACACGATGAGAAAAGGCATCTGTACCAGTGTAAGTCATCATCTCATGGACATTGGAAAGCCTAAAGGCTCCAATGCCAATGGTCCGTTCTTCTTGGGACAATCTTTTCACCACTTCTCCATGAGGACAGACATCCAGCCATCTAACTTGTACTTCATCATTCTTGAGATCTACTTTCTGTATGAATGCATAATATTTGGGAAATTTATCTATATCACTGTAGAGAGCCCAGATCTGCCCATGTGAAAACCTTTGGAGCAATCTTATTTCTGAAAAATCAAAGAATTCTGACTCAGCACATACATACACTGTTTGGCAAATGTTATCATCATCGGCATCGACATCTGTAACTTCAGGCAGATGAGTGTTATGCTTGATTTTCTCTTCCTCTGGTGTCTTTGCAGGGATCCCTGCATTCACGGATTTTGTATGTTGCCCCTGCCCCACATTCATGGATCCTTTGCGATCTCCACTGGACAAACCAGCATGTTTGGAGTCACGGTCCTGACTTCTAACAGAACTGCATTCTGGATTAGCAGAAGGAAAAGCCTCTTCTTTGCCATCACTATTTTCTCGAGCATGCATTGTTTCTCTCTTCATGTGCTCAACTCCATCAGAAGTTTTCTCTTCACATGGTGTACCACTGTTCTTTGTATCTTTTATGTTACTGCAGTTACTCAGACCATTACGGCCAGCGGTGCCTTCATTCAGCTTTGCTGTTTTAGTACAGTAATCACCGTGAACCAGGCCACTTCTTAACCTCTTCAAAGCAGGAGAGCCAACAAAATCATCCTCAACCGTGTTATCATCATCTTCAACATCGCCATCATCACTATCCTCATTACACCTAACTTCTTGCTTCTGCCTGCTAGATCTGCGAGTTTGTTGAGCTGGCCCTGTACTATTTTCAGAAAGACCATGTTTTAGAACTTCTTCCTCACTGTCGCTGCTGGTTTCTGATATGCTAGACTCACTAGATTCAAATGCCACCCTCCTGCCCCTTTTCAATCCAGCAGTTGGAGCTTTTGAAGGATTCCTGGTGGCCCGGGCAGATTTCATTTTGTTTTTCAGCCCACCTGCATTACCATCAGTTTCCCTCTTTGTATTTACATTAGCATGATAAGAACCGATATTAACATGAACTCCTAGAGTGGCAGACCAACCTTTCTGACCAGTGCCATTTGATTGAGGGCCTGTAAAATTCTGTGGTGCACCTGCATTTTTCCAAACCCCAGCAGATCGCTGATTTGTCCCAGAAGGAATACCTTGGTCCTTCAAATCATGTGCACTAAATGGCTTCAAACAATTCTGACAGCAGAAAGCCTTCTTCAAGATCGAGAGGTAGTACTGATATCTCATGCCACAAGCAGGACAAATAGTCCAAAATGCTGTTTGCAGCCCTTTAGGATTTGAGGTTTGATGCTGATGTTGCTGAGGCATATTGTGGAGATTCACAGGAGTAGAACTAGATCTAGCAGGCGCCGCGCAAGTCTTTTTGGTGACTGATGATTGGGTCTCGTTATAATGCTTCTGAAGGTGTTTCTTTTCATGTCATGCACAGAACGTTTTGACCGGTCTGTAAGAGTTATGTTTGCTTCTCCAACTAACTTGAATGCTGCCTCTGCACCTCCAAACTTGTTCTTGTAAGGATGTAGCAAAAGGGAAAGCTTACAATACTGCTTCTTTATCAGTGTGTCATCAGCATTTACAGGTACTTGCAGTATTCCATACCAATCAACCTCGTTATTTACCTTAGCTCCAGCAGCACAATGAACATCACAAACAGTTAACATTTTTGAAATGTCAACTTCATCCACTTCTTTGACGAGTTGCTGCACCTTGATAATCATCTTTTTTGCACCAACAAAATCCTTGTCCAGCATTTTTCTTTCTGCAAGAGCTTTCACTCTAGCAGCCTCATCTCTGTTGCACTCCATGTAAACAAGAAAAGAAGTTGGTATCGTTGCAGAAATGTTATACTATGTAGTGGCTAGCACAGTATATTAGTAACCACTGCAGTAAGAATAAGATGTGCAATGCAGGTTGCAGAAATCTTTGACTGCCCATGGTCATATGTGAACAAAATCCAACAGCACATTTCTGCAACAAAATAAATAATGCAGTCAATAAAACAAACATGCCAGCAAAACTTCTACCAGTAGGTCAATTAAACTCCCTGGAAAAGAAAGGAGGGATATTGCCATTGTGATATTCTACCAAGCAATGAAACACAACAGACACAACGGCAAAGCTATATTCTAAATCTAAACTGTAAAAAGGCAGTATAAAATGCCATTGGTGTATTCAAATTGACAGAACCTAGATGCATTTGGCATGGGTGATCCAACAACAAAGAAGTATATGTACATGAATTAAGGAGAAAGAATCATATATTCACCACTTGACATATTCCAATACTCTTTGTTTCAAACTAAAATGCTTGCACAGCATCTGTCCATTAGCAGTAACTTTAGTTTCAACAAGAGCATGAGGAAAGGTTTAAGAAAATGAATAAGTCCATATTCCGCTCCTCATGTTTCTCAGTTTCTCTAATTTTGAGCCTAACTGTAATAAGTTTAGTTTGAGTATCCCAACTTTGTTTCTCTAATTTTGACCCTAACTCTAATAAGTTTAGTTTGAGTATCCCAACTTTTAATTCCGTTTAACTTTGGCCCCTAAGCCCAGTAATAGTAGTTTTGGGCTGACACGGCAGTGATTTTTGAATTCAAGTGAGGAAAACAAATACTCAAACGCCCCCATTTTTTTTTGGAGAGAACACCTGAGATGTTTTGGGACACAAGGAACCCCACAAAAATAACTGGAGCTTAAGAAACATGTTTAAGCTCAAAAAAAAGGATTCAATAAGTCTAAAAATTGGGGGGGAGGGGGGTGTAGAAAATTCCGAAAACAAAAAATAAAATAAAAACCTTTTTACCAATGATGCGACATATCATCATCCGTGATGGCTATCCAGAAATTCACATTCTAGAGGTGTGCATGCAACAGAAATCTCTTTTATTTTCGTGATTTATTGGATCATTTATTTAAAGTTTGTAGAACTCATTTTCACTTTTTTTTGTGGATTCCTTGCATCCCAAAACACCTCGTTTTTTGCCCGGTTTTTGTTTCCTTTTTTTGGTCCTCATTTAAATCTGAAAATCACTGCCTCATTTGTCCTAAACAATTTTGAGCATGTCCTGGTGCTATTAACAGGATGGAAAGCAAAGTTCAGGTTCACAGACTACAAGGTCATTGAGTTTGTGCGCTGTGTGCGGAGGGAGGAGGGGGGGGGGGTGTAAGGTGCCAAATGCTTACTTCAAGGACAGGGTGATAACAAATTAGAAGAGAATAAAGAGCACGCATGCAAGCTTATAATAGCTGTAACATGGCAAAAAGAAGACTTACCTGTTATCAACAATAATCATCAGTTCATAATTGCATGCAGATCAGCAGAAGCTTGCCTGCACAACAGTGCTTGTCAATGTGTGTTCAAATTTCACTACACTATATATATGGTAACAAAGTTTTTCTACAATAAAAGAAATACAAAACAGTACCAGATAGTCAGCATAATGTAAACATTAGATTCATTACTAAAAATTGATGTTGAAAAGATACCAAAATTTTTGCCCTTTGGGTACAAAGATATGTAGCTCTTAGTACAATCATTTTTTAAATTTATCCAACTAAGTCTACAGTGGCAAGGGAGGAGGAAAGTTAAAAACACAGAGTAGCTTTAGGTCTTGACTAATGACTAGAAAGACTTCTTCTGTCTGCATCAAAGGCGAAACATGTACAACAGCGGAAAAAAGCAATCCTTAGTTATCAAATATACATGGACATTCTTGCAATCAGCCACTAACAGTCTAACACACCCAACTATTCAGCTACGAATGCACACAATGACGTCTGTGGTCCCAGAAGCACGGGCACCCTCCATCTGAGAAGAGATACATGTCTCTGTCCAGAAGGAGACCAGCACATATCTCAAAGCTTTGTTGATTGAGAGTGCTGAAGGGTCTTAGAGAAACCCCAACCAAACCAGAAATGGACTCATGGCTACTAAAATGAAGTCTAGGTTTGGAAGCACTACCTGTTCCATGCTCCAAACACCTTCAACAACCAAAAGAACAGACACTGGTGCCCAAAAACACATATGCAAACAAAATGACTCGCTACCATAGCCAAATATCTTTAGGTTAGGGTTTGGTGTTTCGCTTCACACAGCAGAAAGGGAATGGGAATACCTGGTGGGTGCTCGTCGCCGGTGAAGAGGGAGACGAAGGCCTCGGCACCTGGCGTAGGGTGGCGCCGGCGCCGGCGGTTCACCAGTCTTCGGAGAGCGAGAGGGGCGAGGCACCAGTCGTCGGAGAGCGAGAGGGGCGACTCGCTGGGTGAACGGACGGCCGGCCCAGTTTGGGGGTTTTCGGCCAGGGGAGAGCGCACACGGGCTTCTTCTGGGCTGTTAGTTTTCCCAAGTTTCTTTTGCAATTTCTTGTTTTTTCTTTTCTTTTTTTTTTCTAGCAAAACCTGTTGCGCGCAAGTACGTTGCACGGAAAGAAAAAAAATATCATTACATCAACGGATCTAGTACAAATTCATCTCCCGTATAAACTGTACAAACTCTAATCTGGACCGCAGAATGTTGATCCAAAGAAGCCTCTTGGATCAACATTCTGTGGTCCAAATTAATTCAGCAAACATAGTCCAAAAGTCATCTTACACTAATAAGGTTAACCCAACCACATCATATTAGTAGTAGTAGCTAGAATTGATGTCACCTAATAAGAAAAGAAAAGTGTAAAATGTGTGAGACTGAGTGGATAAAACTCATAAGAATTTACATGCTTTTGTAGCACTTGAATCGATTCACGGGTTCAAAAGTAGCGGCACCGTCCAAAATAGCGCATGGTTTAGTGGGTTCTGTTAACCATTAGACTCCTCGCAGTCACGCGAGGCGGCTAGCTGAACTTCTGGTTCCTCATTGTCCATCTTCCTCCTCTTGATCACCCGCCTCTCCAAAGTAATCTGGCCATGGATCCTCAAGTTAGCCACGGAGGAGAGCAGAACATGCGGCCATGGATCCGAGGAAAGCTCGCCGTAAGGTGGCTCGCCGCAACGCTAGCTGCCTCGAGCAACCTTCGTTCGCCCTTATTCTGTGGTTCTCATTTCGCAAACCGCAGCACACTGCCAACACGTTTATCACAACAGAAGTACAGAACAAAATCGAAGAGAGAAAGAATTGATCACCGTCGGTCGCTTAGAGCCAATCATGCATATTAAGTACTTAAAATTCCAGCCACATCATAAAGTATTTGGCTAGCTATCCGCGCACGTGCAGCATCGCACCTCGTACGTCAGCGTGAGTTTTTAACTTCGCAATGTTGTTTGTATCTTCACCTGTACACAAAATACCTACACCTTACCAGTGCATACTACCATCTACAACTTGTTAATTCTAGGATACGTTTATCTATAGAGCTTCTTGTTTGTCAACCTATTTTCCTGTGTCGTGTTTGTATGCTACCTAAAGAGTGACCAACTGCCTAGTTGGATCTAATCCTCTTTTTCTTCGGCGTCTCGTGCACTTGAGTCTTCTCACCATACATTCTCATCTGGAGATTCTCAAAGGCTTCTGACACCACATCAACCTGGAACCAAGCATTTCATTAACATTCGGAAACTGCTGAACATGATGAAAACAGAGTAGCTGACTTCGTGTTCACTAACCAACTCAGGCTTCTTGGCATACACCCTCACAATTCTATCCTCATTGTACGCAGGTAGCAAGTGGCTGACCCTATCATCTGTAATGGGGAACTTCTCATCGCATCCAAAATCCTGTTGCAACAAAATTTCTGCTTAGGCCAGAGAACCTGGAGATATCATCTACGTTGATAAATAGTAACTACAGACATCTGTCAAGGGATACGACAGAAACTAGGACAAAGATGGCCCTTCAAGGTTCAATCAAATTCAGTATTGAAAGGTATAGTTCAACCTTTTTCATAAAAGTGGTGCTATCTTCCTAATAATAGGACTTCAAAATAAATGATGTACACAAATCATGGTTAAATTACTTACTACATTCTGTAAAAAAAATACCCAAAAAAAAGTAGCAGTAAAATGGGTGAGAAGGAAATAGCAAAACTACCATGTAAACAATAACAAAGGTTGGCTTGTAGTTGAGAACTTTGAGATTTAAAAATCACCAATGAAACTTGACGGATAAAGAGTGGACATATATTCATAGTTTTGCAAGAATCATATCAGTTACTGAAATTTGTGAAATAGCTATCAATCAAGACACATAAGTTTACCAGAAGCAAGTAATTACCTTAAAGAACTTGATGCTAGCGATTGGTGGTTACATACACAAAAGAATGTGACCAGTTAGAATTTTTTTATTCCAGACAAATCAATAAGAGATAAAGTAGCATTAAAATATCAAAAACCTTTCAAGGGGGTTATCTTTTCCACGAGTAAGATCTATCTTAACATTGCTTACTGCAACATCCTCTTCCTTGAGCAGCACCTCAGAAGATTTCTGAAGACAGTTGAGTCAACCTTAGAAAAAGGTGCAAATTCTTCACAGAGGCCAGATTATTTTAGCCACCCTTAATAAAATGTGAAAAAAGTGCAAACCTGTGAACAAACTACGTCCTGTGCAGTAATATTTTTGAAATGCTCCAGCTTGTCCTTTGGAACAGAATACTGGTTGCAAAACTGCAACTCAAAGAAACAGAATAGCTTAATACTTTCACAAAAAAGAAGATTAACTGAAGCAATAAGTACACCAATACATTGCGGATACATTATGCATCTATTACCAGAAACATAGCTCAAGCATAAATTCTAGTAAGATCCGAATAGCTGTACTGCACCCTACAAGATGCATAATGTAGGTTGCTTCAGCTGTTATTTTTTTCATATAGGTATACACATATCTGAAGACCAAACAACCTTTCCTCCTGAGTATTCTTAGGCCTTGTTTAGTTCCCACCGAAATCCAAAAAGTTTTCAAGATTCCCCGTTACATCAAATCTTGCGACACATGCATGAAGCACTAAATATAGACGAAAACAAAAACTAATTACACAGTTTGCCTGTAAATCATAAGACGAATCTTTTGACCCTAGTTAATCTATGATTGGACAATATTTGCCACAAACAAACGAAAATGCTACAGTAGCGAAATCCAAAAAGATTTCGCATCTAAACAAGGCCTTAATAGCAGCATCTGACGACATAGGTTACTCATTAAGACTATTTGGAAGAAATTTTGGTTTGTTCAAACACAAGCCAGGACTACCATATCTACACAGCACAAACATGCTCTCATGAAGCTGTAATATAATAGGTCACAGGATTTCAATGTATAAGATTGCGAAGAGTAAATAACTCACATGAATTCATGGACATGGGACAACTACATGTGTTTAAAGAACAGAATCACTTACATATACTAATCATGAATAATGGCATGGCAAAATGACACTTGTATATGAGAATCATACTACCTTGTAGAGTTCTCTTCGACGAATACGTTGAATGATTTCTTTTGCTTTCTTCAGTTCATTGTTAGGAGCAGTCTCAATGCTTTTAATGATCGTGTCATCCAACTGTAATTTCAGGAGATGTAAGATAGACTGGAAAACTATGAATATAATAACAATAACAGACACCAAACCTTCCAAAAATCTTCTGGGTCATGTGCATGCAATGATATCCCCAAGTAATCATTAGCCTCAATGAGGGCATCCACAAGCATGAGCTCGACAGCCTAAGGATTGTGGAATGTCAGATAATGAACCAGATAATACCCTAACAGGAATGACTTGGGTGCATAAAAAGTTAACCACTAATAATTCGAAGGCATCCATGTGTGAAATTGCTATGAAAAAACTCATTTATCACAAAGTGCACTTGCTTAAAGGTAATCCATGTGTCAATCAGTATTTGAATTCTGAATCTCTCAAAAACTGAACTTATACATACCCCCCAACCCCCCCCCCCCCCCCCCACCCCCCACCCCCAAAAAAATATGTACTCCATCCCAGAAAGAATGGAATCCTGAGGTTTAAACTTGTCCCCCAAATGTAAACATACTCGTAATCATACTGCAGACATCAGCCTTTGATGAACTGTGCCTCTTTTCCTTCCATATTTAAATGCAACTGTAATTTATTGTGTGGCTGCTATTAGACCTGTTGATGTTACAAGTCATTCAAATAGAGTAAAATACTCATTCTGAACTTGTGTGGAAGGGTCTCCACGCTTCTTTGAACCAGCGTATGGTGAAAAAATGTAGGAGCACATGAACAAAGGAGGGCGCATACGTAATTTTATCTCTACGCTAATCTAACCTCGATACTCGAGATTCACATATTTTCTAGGACAGAGGTAGTACATGAATACAGGAGGAGGTATGAAACAACAGAAGGTAAGGAAATATAAATCATCCGTACCTTTACTTTGGCATGGGTGTAGACTGTCCTATGCAGATCAGCACGTGTTGAAAACAATTTATGGATGCTCAAGTCTATAGTTATCAGAGAGACAAATCACATTTCAGTGCTCTTACAAGAATTCTGAAAAGAGAACAGATCAAATTTAAGCATCTGAGGACTATAAACCTACAATCTTTGGCAGGGTAGCAAATTTCATCACCCATCACTCGCATGCCTTCAGTCAATCTGCAGGGGATGCAATATAAACTTAGAAGATGTAAAATGACTGGCAGTACAGTAGTGGTAAAGAAAACATCAATGTGAGTCTTCCATACAAACACAGGATACACTACAAATTTAAATACCTAATTTTCTCTGCAAATATTTAACTAAATCTTTGCAAGGACAAAGGTATTTGATTGTAAAAGATACAAGGCCATGTGCCCATGTTTGAATTTCTTGCATGGGATACTATACCTACTAAGAAACTAATTTAGATTCCTTTCTTTCTGTGTAGATACAAGTGTCATACACTTTAAATGTGGCATAGTGAGATACCAAACAGAAACTAACAAAGCAAGAATGATGACAGAATAGGAAAAGGAAACCTATTAATCCAGTCTTTCATCCCAAAAACAACTTTTAACCAATAATCCATAAATTTCATGGGGCGAGATAACACTACAACCTGACCGTATAAAATGAGGGGGAAAAATAGTCAACACCTTGACAGAGAACCCCACAACATGAAGAACAGTGATGTCAAATATTTTGCTAAGGCCGGTAACATTTATTCTCACTCTATTTTCAACAAGCAGGGCTGAAACACAAAAATAATTTGACACAGGTAAAACAAGAGAAATCAATTGTACCTCCAATACTGGAAATTACAGCCAAGACCACATGCTCTGCAGTCACGGCCAATGTAGTCAAACCTGCACACAGTTACTCAACCTTATATCATAGCCAGATCATAGCACGAACCACTGTGGCCATATAGAAGAAGACATCATAAGTTCAATTCAAAGAGGCCCTTACTTGTCAACATCTATACCATTGCGACCATTAGCAACAATGTCATAAAGAAAATGCTTCTCATTTGCACTCTGAAGAAATAAGTTTCAGAATAAGCAATGTATTTTCAATACAGGTAGATAAGCAGGCTGGAAATAGAGAAGAAGATACATACTTTTGTGATGGCATGCTTAGAGCTGGCAGTTATCATGTCCTACAGACCATTAAACAGAACATCTAATGTTTAATTAAGGTTTAGGAACTTCTACATAAACACTGCTATGCTCTATAACGAATTGTATGCAATTATTTCACATTTCTGTCCATGTGATCCCACACTTACTCCATGTATAATGAGAAGCAGTAGATCACAGGACATATTAAACTGCATTCATCCATATTGTCAAGCTGAATCTTTAATGAAGGAGATAGGGAGGTGGTTAAATGATGGTCATTAGTGTGTGCCACACAACGACTCGAAGCAAAATGATTCTTACCTTGATCGTTTTGAGATAATCGTTTTCAATATCTATTGCATGTTTGTCAACAATACTGTCCAAAAGTAGCACTGACATATCTTCATGGGACCTGAATGAACAAGAGCATAAAAGTTAAGGCACCAAGCTTAACATAGATTAAGCATGGAAGCATGGATAGATAAATGTAAAATGATCAAACTATATCTTTTTTTCGCGAACATGGCTATGTGCCCGTTTTTCATAGAGGGAAGAATGATCAAACTATATCATGCTGCTAACATGCACAATGTATACCCATCCGGAATGTGGACAGAAACATCATGTGATTTAAAGGCATAAGCCATAACTACAGTAGCATAAAAACAAGATTCGTAATAAAACATGGAGATGTAATTAACAGCGTATATGAAAAGGAGACAAATGCCAAAGAGAATCACCAGGATGAGCCAGGATCAACCCGCGGAAGGAACTCGTGCTCAAACAAATGACTGAAGGGTCCATGTCCAATATCATGCAACAGACCTGGATAAGAGTTAAACAAAGATCACAAAGATGTTTGATAATTAATGTACCCTGGATGTGTAGACCAACCTGCAAGCTTTACAGTCTGCATGTCGACATGATCAATGCCAAGCTCTTCTCCCTGTCAAAAGAAAAAATTACCTTAACCTTAACAATTTAGCTTTCCATCATTTCAGTCAGCTTCAGAGTTCAGATTGATGCCACACACACCTGATATGTCTTAAGATTATTTATAGCCTTTCCAGCCAACGAATAGACACCTAATGAGTGTTCGAAGCGTGTGTGAACCGCTCCAGGATAGACGAGATATGTAAGACCTGAAAACCATGAAAAAATACGTTATTGCAACATTAAACACAGTTGACAGTATAAAGTCCACCTCAATTGAATTTTACAAATAAAAGTAAGTGTTCTCATATGTTATTTTGAAAAACTTGAAAACATAAGCATCCGTATAAATGATAAAAAAGAGTAAAGTGTTGCATAAATGTAAACAGTTAACTAAGTGAATTGAGAACTGACAAAGCTATCTATTTCAATCACTGCATAATTTTCTGCGCAGATAGCGAATTGGTTGTAGTCATGTCAACCCTCAACCCAATAAGGAACAAATCATGAATCTTGAACATATAGTTATCATGTATAGCAATAACCATTATTAACCCTCATCAGTTGTCTGCTTGATTTTGTTCATAAAAAAAATTGTCTGCTAGAATGGCAAATACATCTTAACTGGAATGCCAAACAACAAACAACAAGCAATGGAACTTCATTTAGTTTTCAAAATTAGTCAAAGATTCCACATATTGAGAGAGAAACTGAACTCACCTAGTTGTTTCAAGTCCCGCAACCTAAATAGCATGATATATTGAAATCAAAATCATGATTAGGCCATAAAGAAGCTGAATAAAATGAGAAGAGGTAATTAACTAAACTCAGTCACCTCTGGAACTCTTCGGTATCAACAAACTGCAGGGCCAACTGCACAAGAAAGACCGAAAAGTTACTATTTATATGGGAGTGCTATGAGCAGCAGAAGTTACATGAATGGCACTGCAGCATAGCCAGTTCCTGAGATATGCTATATATAAGACGTTAGCTTTATTAAGTTTTAACACATCCAAATCCAGTGTAGCCTTAATGAAAGTGCAACTTGTTGGAAGTCAAAAGTGGTTAACCAATTTGCCAGCAATGAAAAAACAGAGGTACCAGGCATGACTATCAGGGCTATGCAAACAGGTTACAGATAGATGCATGAATGCAAACTTCAGAAGCTGTCAAAGCATACTCGTTTAGTATTTGTTGGACTATTAGCACCAACCTGTTTTTGAAAGGGCCTAGCGAGAGTAAATAAATTTCCTATTGACCCTTATGCAGAAGTCTACAAATGTTCAATGTTTCTAAAATGAGAATATATGGCTTATCAATAAAAATGGTTAGTAATGCTATTTAGATAACACTGGGTCCATGACTATTCAAAACTGAAATTAAAAGAGTACAAACCTAAGTGGTCATCTATGGTGTAAAGTAAAACACCGAGCATTGACAATTTATAAGATGTAAAGTGGTTATGAACAACATCAAAACAGGCGGGCCAATATAGACTTGACATGTACACCAAACGGTTGCTCTTTCACCAGTGGAGTCAATGCTAGTGATGCACAGAGAAACTGCCTACCCACCCAAAAATAGAGAACTAGTAAAATGCTGAAATGATTTAAAATTTTGTTTGTAGTATAACACCTGAGGTCAGGTTGAAGTCACATGTAACAGTCAAAGCAAATTAAACTAGCCACCGGAGACTTGTTTATGGGCCACAACAAGTCAACAAAAATATAATACCTCTCCCTCTAAAAGTAGCACTAGCATTATTCTCCAGTTATTCCTAGATTAGACATAAACGTACGCCCGTTGAATTTATTAATTTGGAACGAGACGCCACATGCACAGCTAATCATGCAAGGCGACCATGCGCCACACCAACATCAACACGCAACACATGAACAGGGCCAACCCAAATACCAAAACATAAAACAAATTAGCACAGCGCAACAACTAGAAACACATGAAGAGATGGGAATCTACTGTGTCCGGCTCATCAAGGCAGTTGGCACAATAAGGAATTGAAGGAGCGGGGCGGCGGAGAGCAAACCCTAAAAGGGCGGAGAACTGTTGCTTTCACACGAGCAGAATAACGGCATCGCAAGAGTAAACTGCGGCGGCGGAAAACGTAGCGTCAATCAAACGAAACAGAAGCATAACCCGGAAGGGCATTGCATAATCCTGCTCCGCCACTAGTCGCAATCGCAACAAGGCAACGCGAGCGGCAAGCCGAACTGATGAATGAAAAACAGCAATGAACGAACATGCATCGTCTACCAATTCATCCACCCCCGAGGAAGAGGAGGAGGAGGACCGACACGATCAAGGATCGTCAAGCAATCAATCAATCCAGGAGCAATGAGGCGAGGAGAGACGAGAGAGCAGGGGCAGGGAAGTAGTAAGGATGCAGCGGAGCTCACCGGGTCGAGCGAGATGCTCCCGTGGAGGTTGTCGAAGACCTGCTTCACGTAGCGGCGGTCGCAGCTCCCGTAGCTCGGCCTAACCGCCGTCTCTGGGGACGGGGAGGGGAGCGCCGCCAGCCCCTGCGGGGAGGGGCAGTACTCTCCCATGTCTGCGCCGCGGTGCGGTGCGGTTCTCCTCCTCCTACTCCCACCGTACCGCCGCCTCGCTCCGAGTTCCCGAACAACCGGAGCGCGCGCTGCTTGCGGGCGGTGGGGTTGTGCTTTTCGGAGGTGGGGTGGGGATGGGGTGGTGGGTGCGGGGGGATGCAAATGCAATGCAAAGCTGGAACAGGCGAAGCGGGGAGGACAAGAAAAGGAAATGGGTGGGAGGCAGACAAGGAAAAGATTACGAGGAGGGATGCGTAACGGGAATGGCCAAGGATTTCGCCAATGGGGTTGCTCTTTTTTGCTTGTTCTTTTCCTCGCCGCCAGATATGATAGGAGAGCCGAGAGCAGATTATAGATTGGTTTTGGATTTGGAGGGTTACGTTACCTTTTTTTATTTATTAACGCAAGATTTAATTCTCATTTGTTTTGGAATTTTGAGGGTTACGTTACTTTTTTTCTACTATTATTAACGGGAGACTTTAATCCCCCATTTTTATTAGGTGGTGGCAGCGTGTGGGGTCGGGCCTCCAACTCTATCGGTCGCTCCCCTACCCCAAGTTCTAGTTCGGCCTTTGGCCTTGCCTTTTGCGTGCCAGGCAGACGCCGCTGGAACGTGCCGTGCCGCCTGTGCCCGTGACTTCGGCAATCGCGTGGCCGCGCGCACGTTCGTTCTTGTTTGCGTACCTGGATGCCATGTGGGTCCAACGTTTAGTGGGACCACCTTGCAGTCGCAGAAGGAGTGCACTGAGCCGTGACGTCTGGGCTGGGAGTTGCCGGTGCGGCAGTGGCGCGGTGGGGCCTGGGGGAGCAGAAGCGATGAGGAACGTTCGGGGCAACGTATATTCCATTCCTCGTGCTTGCGGTACCCACGTCCCACACGGTTCCATGAATAACGGAGCCCATGTCCTCAGACTCCTCGTCCAACTGGTTGGTTGGTTGCCTTCTGTTCCATGTGTCGGGCCGGATCAAATAGAAAAATATAATTTGTTCCGGCCTACTACAATCAGGAGATAATCAGGAGAGAAAAGAAAGAGAAAGATTCGGCTAAGTTGATAATTCAAGGGTCAAATACTTTGCCAAAAAATACAAAATAAATCTTAAAAAATACCCGATTTGTTTTGAAAAAGGTATGGAAATTAAAATACCAAAATCTGGTTCAATCTTAGAAAATCCATATGAAATTTATTTTAGCTCAAAAAAATATGAAACTAGTTTTTGTTTTCCTTTTTCTAAATTCATGCTCTATATTATGGTGCATAGATTAGAACTATTTAGAACTCACATGTCCGATCTTATTATTTATTTACGAATATATGTCTTTGTTGCCAATTATAGTTGGTCCACGCTGATGATCATACTATGTAGAAGCTCAAAGTGACTTTAATAACAGCACAGGTGTCATCTAACCACCTTATACTTTATCCTAACCAATATAAACACAAGTGACAACTTGGGCCAAAAGATTGTTGTAAAAAAAACTTGGCCCAAAAGAACGATATGGATCCAACATTTTTCTGGTTCGAGCAAGAAATGAACAATCTAGCTACCTACAATATCGACTCGTATGGGCCATACCACCACATCGCAAAGAAACATCATTTTACTGCATATAATGTTTTTCTTCTTATTTAGAAACATGTATATAGATTCTGTTTGGTGAGATATGCATCATAATAAAGAACATGGTTTAAAAAAACTAGTTTCATATTTTTCTGAGCTAAAATATTTTTTATAGTTCTATAAAACTATATTAGAGTTTATGGTAACATGTATATAGATTCTGTTTGGTGAGATATGCATCATAATAAAGAACATGGTTTAAAAAAACTAGTTTCATATTTTTCTGAGCTAAAATATTTTTTATAGTTCTATAAAATTATATTAGAGTTTATGGTATTTTAAATTCAACTATAGAGAGATTGTACCATTTTTAAATCTAATGGTGGACATTAATGACATGTACGCATATGTTCGGTAGTTTTGCAGAGTTAACTCACTTGAATATCTTTTAATTTGGGACAATTTAATACTTATATTTCGAAATAGATTGAGTATTTGACAGTGTTTTTTTAAGATTTATTTGTTTTACTTTTTGTTAAAGCCTATTTGACCTCTCCTGAATTATTTAATGTAGTCTCATTTGTCTTTCTCCTGATTAATGACATGGTGGCACCTTAAACTAAACCACTTTGAAAGCCACTTACGATGAAAAACAACCGATTTCAATAGTTAAAGGAGCAAAAAAATGTTTTCTAGTTTGGGGAGATAAATCATACCGCAACAATAGTTGAAAGGGGTTAGGAGAACTTTTTGCTATAATTTAGTCTTATTTTAAAATCCAGCGTCCAACATTGATATGTGGGGAGCGGAATCAGTCGTACCTATTCAGTCAGTCGCAGAACGATCCAGCGAACATTCCTCCCCAAAACCGATGATTAGGTCGTAAAATCAGGCTAAAGTTAGGCCTCTTGATCATGCTATGTATGCAATTTATTTATTGAACGAACAAACATGTATGGAGAAAAATACTATTCCGTGGCCGATCGTTATTTTTAATTTATATTTAAGGTTTCATGTATATGTCCAAATATTCGATGTGATAAGGTGAAAAGTTTTTAGGTGGAAACTAAACATAGCCATTCTTTGGGTACCTTATCACAAGAATCAGAGACAAACTACCCTCTGACAAGAATAAGAGAGTAGCAGCACATCAGGAGGGATTCTTGGCACCCGTTGCGATTTCCATTGTATGGCTATGATGCTGTATTGTATTTAGTTCACTTATCACCTGAACAAGTAATTATGCAAATTAGAAATGATGATTTACTTAAACCTTATAGACAAACTTCTGTTGCAAAAGTAATGATGCTTGTTGTAAAGTGATGAGTACTTAATTCCATCCCTGTGTTCTTGGTTATAACATACATGCAAAGTTAATCTTGATTTCTATGATTTTTGTTCTGATCTCTCCATCCCTGTCTTTATTGTGTTTAACTGCAGCAACTTAAATGCATTAGCAAGCCTTCGATTAGCTGTAAAAAAAACCCCTGAACTATGGGTTTATTTATTGGTTGCAATTTACATAATTTTGAGTATTATGGATGGATCAACCTTATCTGTTTTACGTTGATCAATAACCATATGTGAATGGAGAGAGAACCATGCAGTATTGTTGTTGTTGTCATGGCCCCTCAGTTCCATTAACTGAACAAAGCACAAAAATATATGCTTCCTTGTGACTTCTCTGTTTGGGTGAAAAAAAGAAATAAATATAATGAATTCATTTCATTTCCACTCTTTTGTTACTGAACTGATAAACCATCCCCCCCCCCCCCCCCCCCCCTCTCACCCGCAACCACAAGATCATCTTCGGTTCTGTTCCTTCCTACAATTGGCAATAACACCCTATGTAAAAATTGGAAAAGGGGCTATTCACTTCTTAGGGCCTGAAGCTCAATAATACCCTATGTAAAATGGGAAAAGGGACTATTCACTTCTTAGGACCTGAAGCTCTGAATTCAACTGCCCTCATCTCGTCATCTCTCCTCGATGATTTGTGTCAAACTTATTAACTTATCTTGGGGTTGCATAGCTAGCCTCAGCTCTTATACTCAATTGCAGCTACCTAGCTACCATGGTTTAAAATTATCTTATCTCTCTGATCAGGTAAAATATAGCTGACATATAAAACCAAGCTACAAAAGCTCACTGTATTGTGATGCATCCACTATCACGCTCGCGGCGCCATTTTTTCTAGTTATATATATTAGAATTAGTCGATTTCACAAAGGCGCGGCAAAGCCGACCGAATCATTGTCACAGAAGTTGTCTGCAACATAAGCAGAATTACAAAGCGTAACAGCCAAACAAGCAAAGAATAAGAATGAACAGCGAATTCAACAAACACTGAATATCGTAGCTACGGTACACAGCACCTCCATTGTTCCGCTGCTGATTAGATTAGTGATCAGGGAGAACAGAGCATCCTACTTCAAGAACACTTGAAACAATCTACTATATGCCGTGAACAATGGAGGCAATCACCTTCTTATTCTACAGATTCTATCTGGGTACTTTCTGACAAGAATCAGAGAGGGTGGGCACCTCAGCAAGGGTCAGCAAGGGTTCTTGGCCTTGATTCTCAGCTTCCGCGCAACGGCCGCAGCTCTTGGGTGGGCAGTCCTCCTGCCGCTGCTGTCGCCGCCACTCTGCTCCATCTCCACCCAGTTGATCACCCGCAGCATCACCGACTGTGGGCAACAGCAGCTGCTTTGCTTGCGCCCGTCACCCGTGGCAGACGCCTTGCTCTTCTTCAGCCCGGTCTCCAGCGCGGCCTCCAGGAAGTCCATGAACCAACTCCCTGCTTCGGCTTGTATCTGCTTGGCTAGCTTCAGCGAGGAGCCCAGAGGAGAGTGTGGAGTGGTGGTGGCAGAGGTAGGAGCAGAAGAAGATGATCTCTTCTCGTCGCCACCGTCTTCGCCGATCTTGTCCATGGCAAGGCACTTCCTGCTGGCACTCGAGCTCCGGATGGCCTTGCCACCGCCATCATCCTGCTTCGGGTCCAACGTGCCTGGCGCGAACGACACCGACTTCGACACGGCCCCAAAGCCAATGCCTCTCCGACGCACCACCGCCCTGTTCTGGGCTATCTCCTGCAGGACCTGCGGTGCGTCCTCGTGCTGCTGCTCGTCACTCGCCACGGCAGCGGCCATCGAGGTGGCCGCCTGGACCGCCTCGATGTCAGTGACGGCCTGCACGGCCTCCTGGTGGAAGTTGAGGAAGCTTTCAAAACAGGTGACCGGCGCTTCCGGCCTCGCTGTCTTGCTCAGCTCTGAGAACATCCTGTAATGATTGTTCAGAAGCAACCAGCGATATCGCGAGATCAAAATTCGGTGACAATTGTACAACTACATTCACAATCGCTGCCAAAATGCTACTACAACAAATCACACACACGTACTTGTAGATCCTAGCCACGTTCTCCGTGGCTGATGCGTTGCGCAGTGCCTCAAGGGCAACCTTCTGCGCCTGCTCTCTCTGCTCGATGGCGTCCTGAATGCAGGGCACGGCAAAACACGTTAGACAAACAAGAATCGAGAGAGATTTGATGGTCGTGAACTCATGATGATTTACTGCGAATCTAGATCCGATCGTACCTTCCCGAGTAGACTGAGCTTCCCCGGCATTGGTACGCGAGCAGCTGTCGAAGGTCGCTTCTTTGTAGATGTGGCCGAGCTGCCGAGCTCATCATCAGAAGGAGGCGAGGAGGGCTCTTGCTCCTTGGCCACTCTCCTCATCGCCCTCGAGGCTGTGCAGCTCACCGAGCTCTTCTCCTGCGCAAACACACAAATTGAGAATCAACATTGATTTGTAAACAAGGGCGCGAGTCGATTGGCCTGCAATTGTTCTTCAATTGAGGATGACCGTACAAGGGGGAATGGACTCTTGGGGATCCTGGGATGCTGCTGCTGGTCCCTGTCGGCGACGAAGCTCTTGCTCCTGGTCAGCCTGGGCAACACGCTGCTGCTCTTCCTCACGGACGCAGTGCTCAGCGCCGGCGACGCCGCGACGGCCCGCTCCCGACCAGGCGTCACCGCAGCGCCGCGGTCCCTGGCAGGCGTGGTCGTGGCGCCCGCGCGGTCCTTGACCGGAGTCGACAAGGCCGGCCGCTCCTTGACCGGCGTCATCCTCACGGCGTCGAAGTTGAGCGTGGTGGGCTTGATGGCGGCGTTCTGCTCGGGCCCCCAGGACCCCCTGCGCGGCGCGGCGGGCTTGGCCCTCCCGGCCGGGTCGGGCGTGCCGACGACGAGCGGGTGGCGGCCCGGGAGCGGCCTGGCGCCGACGATGACGGGGACGGGGGACGCCGGGTCGAGGCGGTCGACGTGGACGAACTGGCCGAGGTGGAGCTTGTTGGAGAGCACGAGGTCGGCCTGCGCCAGCGGGAGCGTGGCGTAGATGGAGTGGGAGGCGTCGGAGACCTTGACGTAGAACTTGCCGTGCTTGGGGAAGAGGTCCTTCTCGTCCAGCTCCGCCGGCACGATGTCCGTCACCTGCAGCACCGCCGTCCGGTGCTCGCCCACGGGCTTGGCGGCGCCGCTCTTCATGCCGTCCAGGAGCTTCAGGAGGACGCCCGACGACAGCGTCGTCATCTTTACGCCTCGATTCGCAGCAGGCAGGCAGTCAAGAACCTGGCGGCGGAGATCGATTTGTCAGAAGTCAAAGAGAGGATTCAGTACTAAACATCGAGTTCAGGCGATCGCAGAAAGAATCCCCCTTGCAAACGCTGTTCTTGGCGAAATCGAACAGGGGATTTCTTCTTGGTTCTTGCCCCCAACCCCAAATTACAAACAAGAGCAAGAAGACGAAACGATAGCAAAATTAACCGATAGAATCTGAGAATTCGAGCGCAGGAAAGTTCCCCGGAGGAATCAATCGTTTGCATCAAGAACCCAGGCAAAGCAATCGCAGACAAGCCCCCAAGAATCGGACCGACCCAGCGAGATCAGATTGAGCTTACCGGGGCGTGGGCAAGGCAAGGAAGTTGTGCTCTCCCGATCTCAAAGAAAACCCCAGTCGAGAACTGTGTGCGGACGAGACGAGGTTGTAGGCAACCCTGAGCTGTTCTGCTCGGACACGGGTTTAGCAGCTGGGGTGGGGTTGCGTTGCACTCGCACTAACGGTAACCTACGAGGAAGGGAGGAGGAGCGCGAGGTGAGAAGAGAGAAGAGGAGGTGGGAAAGGGGGAAAAGAAGATCACGTGACATTTGGAACGTTGGCAAGCCCAACGGTCGACTGGGTAAGTGGAGGAGCGGCAGTCCAGTAGAGGCGCAGCCGCCGCCGCCTCCCAGCCTACTGCTTTTGGCCAATGGGAAAGAGGTTTTTACATGTATGTCGTAAAAAAATTTAGTAATTACTTATAAGACATTAAAAAAAGTTGAGCTCTCACATGTGCTATTGTTCTAAACTTTTTTACTCTTCATGTCATCTCCGTCAGATTTGGCTTTAACGGTGTCAAATCGCAAGTGAAAAGTCAAAAATACCCTCAAGACTGGATATGTAATTAAATTTTTTGAGCATCTTAATGACTTCAAATAAAAAAAACCCAGAATTACAAAGTTGTAGATCTCGATAATATCTATAAGTTTTGTATAAAAATTATTTTCATTGAAGTCCATACAAAAAAATATATGATTTGATATGATTAATATGTCTTAGAAAAAATATTTTTTATATAAATTTAAATAAAAATATTTTTGATATCAGTATTATAGATCTCGATTTTCTAGTTTTGAGTTTTTTCATTTGAGATCGTTAAAATGCTCAAAAACATTTAATTGAATATTTAGACATGATGATATTTTCGACTTTTCATACGTGCAGTTTAACATCGTTAGAGTTAAATCTAACGGAAGTGGCGTAGAAGGTAAAAGAGTTCGGAGCAGTGGCACCAGTACAAACTTAACTTTTTTAATGGCTTGTATGTAATTATGAACTTTATAATAACATACATGTAAAAACCTCAAAAACTAAACAGCTAGCCTCTGCTGTAAGCTTGTCTGGAGTTGCCGTGCCGACTGCCGAGCCATCAGCGTACCGTTGATCCAAAACCGAAGGTGGGGATTAGATGGATACGATAGTTAATTTATTGGCTAATTCAAATTAGTATGTAGTTGAAGCATTAAATTTAACTTTTCTAGGTTTTTTTCATGTTTTCTCATAAACAGATTACGAAATATATATTGCCACCTCAAGAAACACTAGCGCGGCCACCCGACGCGACAGGGGGGGCGAGCCGGCAGGAACGAGTAAGGAGTTGAAGAGAAAGGAAATACGAAAGTGAACGCAGAAAATAAGAGATGTTGGTCGGTTTATAGGGTCTTGGCGCCATGACCCGTTAGACAAACAAGAATCAAGTGAGATTTGATGGTTGTGAACTCATGATGATTTACAACCATCTTGGCGCCATGAGTTGTGCTCAAAATTTTTGTTTAAAAAACAACTTTACTAGTAAAACTGAGTTGTACCAAACAGGATGTTAAAGAGACGTTTTTCTTCTCAAAACTGGTGACTAAGTCGTAAACTCAGGCTAAAGTTGCCACCTCTTGATAATTCTATGTAATTTATTTATTGAACGAACAAACATGTATGGAGATAACTGCTGCTCAAAACGCCATCCGTACGTCCTCTCTCCAGCGGTGAGGTTTTCAAACAGTTCTACCATTTATGAACTCAGCCGAGCAAGCATGAACCCAATCTCTAAACATTTCCCCTCTTCCTTAAACTGACAAGGAGCATGAACCCAATCTCTAAACATTTCCCCTCTTCCTTAAACTGACAAGGTTGATACTGAACTTTTAGTTTGAGGACAGAAAAAGGGAACCATTTGTGCAGAATAAATTGTGAAGGACATCTCCATTTGCAGTAACTAGAATTTTGATTTCGATTTGCTGGTCGACCGAATCATTGTCACATATCATCTGCAACATCAGCAAAATTACAAAGCACATAACAGCCAAACAAGTAAAGAATAAGAATGAACAGGTCATCCTACGGTACACAGCACCTCCATTGTTCTGCTGCTAATCTAGGAACAGGTCATCCTACTTCAAGAACACTTGAAACAATCTACTATATGCCGTGAACAAGAACAATGCAGGCAACCACATTCTTATTCTCCTCTTCGCTTGTCTGAAAAACAATGACTGAAAATACTAGTGTTTGCTGACTTATTATGACAAAAAATTACCATTGGCTGCCAAAAAAAAAAATTACGGCACAAGCGAACAGAGCTCACAGGGTGCGCTTGAATCAGAGAGGGTGGGCACCTCAGCAAGGGTTCTTGGCCTTGGTTCTGGGCTTCCGCGCAACGGCCGCAGCTCTTGGGTGAGCAGTTCTGCTGCCGCTGCTGTCGCCGCCACCGCCGCCACTCTGCTCCATCTCAACCAAATTGAACACCTGCAGCATCAGCGACTGCAAGCAACAACGGTTCGAGGTCTCCAGTGCGGCCTGCAGGAAGTCTATGAACCAACTCCCTGCTTCCGTCTGTATCTGCTTGGCCAGCTTCAGCGAGGAGGCCAGAGGAGAGTGTGTGGTGGCAGAGGAAGAAGCAGAAGAAGATGATCTCTTCTTGTCGCCACCGTCTTTGCCGATCTTGTCCATGGCCAGGCACTTCCTGCTGGCCCTCGAGCTCCGGACGACCTTGCCGCCGCCATAGTCCTGCTTCGGGTCCAACATGCCTGGCGCGAACGACACCGACTTCGACACGGCCCCCAAGCCAACGCCTCTCCGACGCACCACCGCCCTGTTCTGGGCTATCTCCTGCAGGACCGGCGGTGCGTCCCTCGCCACGGCAGCGGCCATCGAGGTGGCCGCCTGGAGCGCCTCGATGTCAGTGATGCCCTTCACGGCCGCCCGGTGGAAGTTGAGGAAGCTTTCAAAACATGTGGCCGGCGCTTCCAGACTCGCTGTCCTGCTCAGCTCTGAGAACATCCTGTAATGATTGTTCAGAAGCAACCAGCGATATTGTAAGGCCCTGTTTAGTTTGCTACCTAGAATTTTTTCATCCACCCAATCGAATCTTTAAACACATGTATGGAACATTAAATGTGCATAAAAAAATAAACTAATTACACAGTTTGGTTGAAAATCGCGAGACGAATCTTTTAAGCCTAGTTACTTCATGATTAGCCTTAAGTGCTACAGTAACCCACATGTGCTAATGCCAGATTAATTATACTTAATAGATTTGTCTTACAGTTTTCTGACGAGCTATGTAATTTGTTTTTTATTAGTTTCTAAAAACTCCTTCCGACATCCTTCCGACATATTCGATGTGACACCTAAAAAATTTTCATCTCCAATCTAAACAGGGCCTAAGATCAAATTTCGGTGACATACAAATACATTCACAATCGCTGCCTACTACAGCAAATCACACACACGTACTTGTAGATCCTAGCCACGTTCTCCGTGGCTGATGCGTTGCGCTGTGCCTCAAGGGCAACCTTCTGCGCCTGCTCTCTCTGCTCGATCGCGTCCTGAATGCAGGGCACGGCAAAACAAGTTAGACAAACAAGAATCGAGAGAGATTTGACGGCCGTGAACTCATACGATGATTTACTGCTAATCTAGATAGATCCGATCGTACCTTCCCGAGTAGTCTGAGCTTCCTCGGCACTGGTACGCGAGCAGCTGTCGCCGAGCTCACCGAGCTCTTCTCCTGCGCAAGCAAACACACGTTGGAAATCAACATTGATCATTTGCAAACAAGGGCGCGACTCGACTTGTCCCCAATGTTTTTCAATTGAGGACGACCGTACAGTGGGGAATGGGCTCTTGGGGATCCTGGGATGCTGCTGCCGGTCCCTGTCGGCGACGAAGCTCTTGCTCCTGGTCAGCCTGCGCAGCCTGTGCAGCATGCTGCTGCTCTTCCTCACGGACGCAGTGCTCATCGCCGGCCAGTGGCGGATCTAGAGAAATTTAGAGGGGGTGCGACCATACATAATGCACCTAGCCACCGATCACATGTTTATTTTTTCATAGCGTGGTGTGTTGCTACTTGCCACCGATCACATATTTTTAGACCATATTAGGAGTTTGCTAAAAAAAACTTTTTTTCTTTTATACAGTGATCCGATACATTAGAATAAATGCCTCATAATATATAAAGGAGCTATGAAGTTGCGATCATGCTTGTAGTTTTTCTTCATGGTCTTTTAGGGATGGTGCTTGTACCAATTTTGGTGCCTCGCCCAAACTAATATATGCATTACTTTTATATATTAATTCTACATCGTTATCTAGCTCCATCAGTTTTCCTATATTAAAATCATGAAATGGATCTCTTGGATGGAAAGTGGGCTGAGCAAACAAGCAATCGAAACCAATTTATTTGCTTCATATTTTTCATAAATATCAATTATCAAACATCAGAGAAAGAAAAAAAGTCTAATCCTAGAATCTGGACAAACTAGTAAGAAAAAAAGAACCACAAAATTGAAGACAATTTGGATGCTCATAATGACTGAAATTGGAAGAATAGAGAACTTTGAAAGTTGCTTACTTTGACTTTTGAAATATGAACATAATAGAGGAGATCACAGCTAGGGCAATGGGGCGGACTATGATGTGCTTTTGGTGCTCTTGACTCTAAGGCTACATGCTTGGCCAGCGCACAACAATGCCCTTGGCTGATCAGCCACGGTCGACGACCATTGGCAGTAGGTCACCATCCACCGGAGTTCGCGCTGTCGCCAAGGGGAGATGATGCGTCGCCAATTTCGCATGAGTTGAAGTGATGGCCGAGTTGCCAATGATTCCATGTGGACAGGGGGCTGACTGATATTGGGCTATGTGTTGGGGATTTGTGGGCTGTTGTGGCATCTCTCGGTCGACTCAGCAGAGTTGTGGGTGCAGACGTTTGGATTTAGAGAGTGCGAATACCGTATAAACATGCATACTATAGTGTATTTCGTATTTTAGTCTGGGTGCGGCCGCACCCGATGGATCCGCCCATGTCGCCGGCGACGCCGCGACGGCCCGCTCCCGACCAGGCGTCGCCGCAGCCCCGCGGTCCCTGGCAGCAGGCGTGGTAGTGGCGCCCGCGCGGTCCTCGACCGGCGTCATCCTCACGGCGTCGAAGTTGAGCGTGGTGGGCTTGATGGCGGCGTTCTGCTCGGGGCCCGGGAGCGGCCTGGCGCCGACGATGACGGGGACGGGGGACGCCGGGTCGAGGCGGTCGACGTGGACGAACTGGCCGACGTAGGGCTTGTTGGAGAGCACGAGGTCGGACTGCGCCAGAGGGAGCGCGGCGTAGATGGAGTGGGAGGCGTCAGAGACCTTGACGTAGAACTTGCCGTGCTTGGGGAAGAGGTTCTTCTCGTCCAGCTCCGCCGGCACGATGTCCGTCACCTGCAGCACCGCCGTCCGGTGCTCCGTGCTCGTCCACGGGCTTGGCGGCGGCGCTCTTCATGCCGTCCAGGAGCTTCAGGAGGACGCCCGATGACAACGTCGTCATCTCTACGCTTGGATTCGCAGCCGGCAGTCAGTCACAACCTGGCGGCGGAGATCGATAAGTCAGAAGTCAAAGAGAGGATTCAGTTACTAAACATGTCGATCGAAGAAAGGATTCAGGCAAGGGCAAGCCCCAAGAATCGGACGGACCCAGCGAGATGAGATTGAGCTTACCAGGGCGTGGGGGCAAACCGGCAAAGGCCGCAAGCAACAAAGTTGCGCTCTCCCGATATCTCAGCTCAAAGAAAACCCCAATCGGATGAATTTGATAGTGGAGGGAGCGGCAGTCGCGGCAGTCTATATAGAGGCGCAGCCGCCGCGCGCCTACTCAACGATCGACTGGGTTAGCGGCAGTCGCGGCAGTCCAGGAGAGGCGCAGCCGCCGCCTGCTCAACGATCGACTGGGTTAGTGGAGGAGCGGCAGTCGCGGCAGTCCAGTCGAGGCGCAGCCGCCGCCTACTGCTTTTAGGGGAAAAAAATACTGATTCACATGCATTTCATATGAGAAAGTTTACTAGATGAACCGGTTAGTGTGCTGAGGTGTGAGGCTGGTGATCGAGCTGAAGCTGCATGGCACTGTTTTTGCCATGGAGATGCATGGCGCGCGCGCGTGGCTGGGAGCGAGGAGGAGGTTGCATGGCGCTTAATTTTTTTTTTTTCCCGGCTGGGAGCTGGGAGAAGGTTGTTTGGCGCTTTTGTGCACCGCTCGTTTTCGATTTTCTCAGCCTGAGCGCGTTTGCCGTTTATGCTTGCTCGGCGCGTTTATGCCTGCTCGTTTTTCAAATTTTTTTTTTCAGAGCGTGGCGCTCATTTGGAATAAGAAGACCGACGTTATTTGCGGTTACCCAACGTTCTATTTATGCGCTTGCATCTACTACTCCATTGCTTTTGCTTCTTCATTTGCACGCCTAGCTCTGCTGCTTCTTAGCTTGTTCACACGACATGGCTTAGCTAGTTCATCTACTCCTTCCACTCTGTAAGGCACAATGGCTGATTTTCCTTCCTGCCTTTGACCTCAACGTCGATTAGAAGACGATGACGACGGCGACGCCGGCTTTGCTTTGGACGGCCCCGAAGATGACTATGGCGAAGTTGCATTTGATCTCAACGACCCTCTGTTGGAGCATGACAACGGTATTACTTGTTCTTCTCTTGTCCATTTGCTACCGTGCTATCTCTTCCTCTTAATCCTTTCTCATATCAAAAGGACTATTGTCACAGGTTTTGATTTAAACTTGCCGCTAGATGAATTTCGTGCAGTCGATTTCGACTACCTACAAAACCATGCTGGTACGTAGCCACTAGAAGAATGTTTCTTTCTTTTTGCAAAGCTAGTAGATTAATTTTGCACGTTATTTTTTCATGTTATTTAGAATATACAGTGGGTATTAATAGAGCATGCATGTTTGTTTTTTTTTCATGTTATTTAGAATATGCAGTGGATATTAATAGAGCATGATGCGTGTTTGCTTTTTCCATGTTATTTTTTTTCCATGTTTTTCGCTATAAGTGGAACATGCCGTGACTAATAGAATAATGTGTTTGTTTTTTGTCACTATAAATACAACATGTTGCCGAGACAACTAATGCTTGTTTGTTCTCATTATAAACAGAACATGCTCCCGTTTAAACTAACCAACGAAGGAAAGACATGCCCGAAGATGTCAGCAAGCAAGTTTATCAAGCTTTGTTGAAAAGATGCAACGATGGGAAGCTAGAGGCAAGAATGATACGAAAGAAGTTGTTGTTCAGTTTGGTCTACACATTCGTGCAGTTCAGCGCATGTGGAAGCAAGGTAAAATAGCACTTGCAAATAACATTTCGGTTGACTTTGGTAGTCGTAAGAGGGGTAGAGTTGGTGGTAAGGGCATCTCCAGTTGATTTAGAACTATTGCGTAGCATTCCTCTCAAAGAAAGAATGACCATCGAAGATGTTTGTGCCAAACTTAATATGAGAAAATGGAATATTCAAAATTTGAGAATGGGATTGCTTAGGAGACACTCTAGTAGCATCAAGACATATCTCACTGAAGCTAACAAGAGGTCTAGATTAAAGTGGTGTGTTGATATGATTAAGAGGGATTTGCTAGCTGATCCAAGGTTTAAGGATTTGTATGACTTTGTTTTCATTGATGAAAAATAGTTTTACGGTTAGATATTTCAGCAATTTTCATATTATAATCTAGAATAATATTCGCATAAATACGATGACATAGATAATTTATCATGACGATGATATAGTCATATATTGTCAAATAAATCATTCCATCATGAATTAAAACATGTGGACATAGCAAGTTTAAATTATGTATTATAGCAGCAAGCATAACCAAAAATAATATACAACAGCAAGTATAACCAGATGTTTATAAACCATATGAACATAATGATCTAGAGCATCATAAAACGATATAACAGATATGATGAAAACAATAAGGTACAAGTTGAAAGTGTACCTAGAGAAGGGTCCCATGCCGAGGGCATTGGAGGCTCCATTCTCACTAGTACCAGCCATGGGAGCAGTGAGTTTGTTCGATGTCGTAGACCTCAGTCGATGCAGGAAGATGTTCGCAGTGCCGAATCCCGCGAATGCACCAGAGGAATAAGATGATGATGACGGAGGGAGCAGTCGCGTAGTCGCTCCCCAAAAACCTAATCGCCTGACAACCCCGAGCAGGATTCTCAGAAGAGCACTGGTTCTAGAGGCACCTGCTCTCCCGATGCTCCGTGCGCGCAGAGGTACGTGATGGGGAAACCTTGGGGCAGCGGAATCGTGGTTTGTGTGCAAAAATTTTAGAATTGTCTTTAACCACGGGATGAGACTTTTTTATAGCCAGGCAAGACAAGCAGACACAAGAGATAAAGAGACGGGAAAGACATTGCTGAATTAACATTGATAGGAAAACTCGCATCTAGTAACTCACGTCATTAAAAAAGAAACTTCCATCCAATAACTTATGTCACTAGAATTGGAAACTCCTACACCTTTCAAGACCCCCTTTCAACCAACGATAATAACTGAAACTCTTGCACCTCTTGCACTTATTCGACTTAAATGGCAAAACATCTCAGGTAAAGCACGACATGCATGCATGTTCACCTTATCTCCCATCACAATTCCATTATGGTATTAAACCATCACATGTACGTTATTTGTATTACCATAGAATTATTTGATATATTAAACATATGTATGAGCTATGCCCATAATATATCTAACATCTACCTCTATCAAAAATCTAAAAAATATTATTTGTTACCTGATGAAGATGATCCCCATTGAACTTGTAAGAACAAGAATTATGTCTCTATGGCTCATATTCGTGTGTGTTGTTGCTCGGGCAAGGTTTGGATGGAAATTGCATTTTTTATGGAAGGATTCATTGTTTTCCACTTCTTCGATATGAACCAGCTATGAGAGGTAATGAGAGAGCTGGCCGTGTTCATGGAGACATGGTTATGAAGCCCATAACTTTGATCACAAGAGATGTGATTAGAGATCTCATGATCAACCAAGTGTTGCCTGCCACTCGAACCAAAATGGCCAAGAGAAGATGTTGGCAAACCAATCTTCATCCAACAAGATAATGCACCAACCCATTTGAAATTAGATGACCTGGATTTTTGTGAGGCCGCTAAACAAGAAGGATTTGATATTCGCCTAAATTGTCAACCACCAAATTCTCCAAATTTTAACATTCTTGACTTGGGTTTTTTTCGAGCTATTCAAGCAATTCAATACAAGAAGAATGCAAAAAGAATAGAAGCTCTAGTTCTAGCGGTGCAATAGGTAATTTGATCAAATTGTTGACACATGTTTCATTGTTTCATCAACTACAAAAGTGCTCATTCATTTATTTGTTGCACACTTGTTTTGTAGGCATTCATAGAGTACTCGGCACACAGAGCTAACATAATGTTTGTAACACTACGAAGTGTTTGCCTTGAAGCTATGAAGGTGAAAGGATTTAATAAATTCAAGATTCCTCACATGAAAAAAGATACACTAGAACGTGAAGATCGGATGTCAATTTCTATCCTTGTGAACCGTCTTTGCTACAGAGGCTACTCTTGCTGCATCAAATAGTTAGAATGATGCTAGTTTGCATGGAATACAGACATTCTCTGTAACAAGTCTTTGTAATTCTTACTGATGCTTTGCCCGTTTGCCGGCATCCTTTGTCTGCAATAAGAAATTGTAATGTTGGAAGAAAAGCTCTGTAGTCCAACATCCCTTGGCCGACAATGGCGTCGATTAAGTAGTCCGCATGCATGAGCCCACAACGAGAGCATGGCCAGAACCGCGAGTACGCACGGTTCCATGCTTCGCGGTCCTGATGGATGAGATGACAACAGCCGCATACAAAAGTGCCCGGCGGCAAGGAATCCGGCACCATCTCCATCTCGCATGAGCTCCTGCAACTCCGGCGTGACGAAGTTCGACGTGATCTGCGAGTCCGCCACGAAGGACTCCGGAGTCCTCTCCATCTCGCCAGAGTCCTCCTCGACAACGACTTCCTTCGCATCTCCATGGAGTCCGGTGCCAACTCCTCCGACGTTGAGTCCACCGACGCTGGATCCATGGCGACGCGAGCGGCGGCGGCGAGCTGGATCCATGGTGAGCGAGCGAAGCGAGCTGCGAATGCGAGCAGCGGCGAGCGCGAGAGACGGCGAGCGTGAGCGGCGGCGTGCTGGATACATGGCGAGCGAGCGAGCGAGGCGACCTGCGAACGTTGGCTTCATAAAATGCGAGTGGAGAGCAGCGAGGACAATATCACAATAGGCGAGTGGCCACGACGCGGATGGGAATCGAGGACCTGTACTGTCATCAATGCATCGTGCATGCATGGAAGAGGCAGGGGTAGCATTGTTAGGGCCAGAACGTCCTTCTTTACAATTTGCCTACAGAAGCTAGGACACCGTTTTTTTATTATACGGAAGGGAGTAATTACCTGAAACTAAAAGTGTACTTCCTCCGTACGAAATTTTTTTATAAGGTTTGAGTCAAATATTGAAAATATAAATCATAAATAATTTTTAAGTTATTGAGTTTGAAAATATGAAAAATGTATGAATAGATTTATCTTAAAAAAATAATTATATATATATATAATTTTTTGATAAAAATTTTTATACACACAAGGAGTCAAAGTTAAATTTTGGATACCATGTCGTTGTCGGATTTTTTTATGGGTAAGTAAGGGGTATACATATAACTGATAGGTAATTGAATACCACGACGATTCAAGCATGACATGTACATCACGCTAATCATTGCAGAACATCTACGTTTGATATTGTGAAGAAAATAATGTTGGGAGTGTTGGGGCCTGGTGCAATTAAACGCTGAGCAGTGAAGCCAGTGATAAAATGTAGGTTGTGGGTGCTCCACCAAGCGAGCACAGCCACCAAGCCATTAGCTCTAAGGATGGAAACGGTCGAAAAACTCCTAAATTGTTTTTTATTTTTACATTTGAAATACGAAAACGAATACGAAAACGGTAAAGTCGGACACGAAAACGAACGCGAACTTACGAAATATCAAGAATTTCGAAAACGAACCAATTCGAGCGGATTTATGTCGAACACGGTCGATATACGAAAACTCAATACGAAATACCGATGTGTAGTACTAAGTGCATAACTAAGTATATACACGATCAAGTTTAAGTGCATATAATAATTAAAAAGTGCATGATTCTTGGTCTTAGGTATTTAATACAATAGCCCACACATAAATAAGAACAAGTAATTAATAGCTAGCAGGAACATAGCTACCCACTAGTAGAAAGAACACAGATGCATGGTGAGTACTCTGTAATTGGGCTGTGTGACCGTGCATTTGACTAAATTCGGTTTAAACCAAATTTTAAATTCGAAATATTTCAAATTAAAAGTAGAAAAGTAGAAAACGGTCGAAAAATGTCTAAACCGTTTTCTACTTTTATATTTGAAATACGAAACATCTAAAATACGAAAACGAAAACGGTAAAGTCGGACAAGAAAATACGAATTCGATCGGATCCAATATAGAAAGCGGTTCGGTTCGGTTCGGTTCGGGATATTTCCGTTCCGTTTTCATCCTTACATACAGCCAAGTAATGTGATGTGAAACAAGAAAATAAAACTATGATTATTTCGCTCATCAGGAAATGAAATGTCCATTTGCAATCATGTTCGCTTAAGCTTATCCGCCAAATCTATCAGTTATTCAGCAAAGTTTTTTTTTTCTAATAAATAAGCAAACAATACTTTCAGCCATGACTTTTCTGACAAGCGAACAGACCTGCTCCCATCCATCAAGCCTAGTGCCATGTCAGCCTCTAGAGCAATTGAACTACGTTGATAGTTATGGGGTATATTGGTCTGCAAATATCTTTTTTTAAAAAAACAAAATATTCTCTTTTTTAGAAAAATTATTCAATTAAAAATCATAAAATCTGGTTTAATCTTAGAAAATTGTTTTAGCTCAAAAAATTGTGAAACTAGTTTTAAATTTCTAAAAAAAATAATGCTAACCTATAGTGCTTTTCTCAGAGTTATTTGATTGTTCAATAGAGTCTTTTTTGTGTTTATATATTAATAGATGCTCTAATTATATTAGAATAAGTAGATTTGACAAAACACACTATGTAGGATGCAATTTTTTGTCAGTGTTTTTGTCACCTAGAATAAATTATGTAGCTTAGTGCGTGAGGAAGATTTAGATGATAGAACATGGGACATGATGTCTATATAGGTTCAGGCATAACTCCCTACAAAATCCATAGTTTTGTGAGCGAAAAACTTCTAAGATTAAATCAAAATTTAGGATTTTTAATAACATTTTCTTTTAAAAAAAACTTGATAATCTCTTCAAAAATAACTCGCAGTTAATTTAATCCCGGTATCTATCACATAGTCCTATTTATCCTACCGAAGCATCTCCTAGGATGTCTGACAGGATAAAATCGCTCTCTAAACTATTAACTCATCATAAATCAGCTGGACCTACTTATCTAGGTATAAGTTCTCGACTTGGCACGAATACTTGTATTTTTTTAGATTTATTTATTTTAAACTTAACGGTGCTATGTTTTTAGTGGTAGGCGACGTCCTCTCGAAAGCAAAGTGCATATGGTGATTTCGTGAATCTCGTGATATGCCGTCTCGGTTCTATGAAGGTGCTCATAAGAGTAGGGTTTATGTACGTTATTTATAGGGGTGAGTGTGCGTGCGTTGTGAGTGTCTATGTTGTACTATATAATTTAGAAAAACTATTATGATGGAAAAAAAATAAATTTATAACTCTTATAATCCTAAACCCCACTAGCTATTTCTCTAAGCATGCAAGCTATACACCTAGGCAATACACTACCACATTCAATTAAAAACCACTAGCATATATAACTGTAGTGTCCACATCTGCAAAACAAATAAGCATAGTTCATATTATCATCTATGTAATCTACTCATCCGTAATTTCCGCAGCAACGCGTTGGGTATGCTTTTTAAAAGTAAAGGAATCACAAAAGTCAAAAGTCAAAAAATACATTTTCCCTCGTCATGCAAGGCTGAAACTCAGACAGACACAGTGCGCCGGCCCCGATCCATTCTTGTCCACAATCAAACTTCCATTACGATTTGGACTCCAAGCTGGGCTGGGCACGTGGTTGGGCCGACTAGGGTTGCATGTGGTTGGCCCGACTAGGCTCCCACGTTGTTCAGTTTTAAAATTTTAATTTTCTTTTTAGCTTTTATAAGGGATCCAGCTTTTACGAAAAAAATATAATCACATATTAGTGCAAACATACAAACCATTTAAAAAAATATAGTTTGGTCATTTAGAAAATTTTCACTTGAAATTATCTGCCGAATTTGTCAGCTATTCAATAGTGTATTTTTCGCAAAAATCAACCAACATCAGCCATGACTTATCATACCAAATGAACAAGCTGAATAACTACGACTTGAGGTGAGAAGCCCACCACGTTTTTTTTCTAGAAAACACCTCGTTTCTCAAAAAGTTTCCTCTCTTTTGAAAAGGTAGAAAAAACATCAACAGGCAAAACTCGACTAATTTATTTTTCTTTGATTGGCATTACTATAAACCGTAGATATTGTTGTTTATTGGCACCTCAGGCACGTGGTTATATATTATATTATGCACAAAACTTAGGATAGATGCAGTAGATGGTGGGTTAGGATCTTTTATTTGTGACAGCTGACAAGGCAGACGGCTCGGTTTCTTGCTCGAGCACGGCGCGGCGGCGACTCTGATGCAAAGTCCACCGGCCAGGTAATGGACCCACTGCTGCGCGAAGACGACGAACTAAAAACACCACGTTGAAGGTGAGGAATATATTTATGCATTTGGAAACGTTAGTGAAAGTGACAACGTGAAAAGTACTGCTGGCGTCATATGTGAATGTGGTGAATTGGTGATGGTTAGGCAGTTTTGATACCCACCTACCCAGGGACAAATGCGAGCTCAATCATGAAAGTTTTTCTTCTATCCTTTTCAAACACAGGAATTTCATAAAAGAAATAAAAAAAATCATGTAAAGTAATTTATTTTCAAAAAGGAAATTTTCGCATTCTAAAAAGAGCCTATGGCTACCTACCTATCCAAAACATGAGCAGTGTAGCTATAGTCTTATGGTTACAACACGCATAGACCACTCTTCTACTCTCTCTCTGTTTCAGTTTATAACAAATTTGAACTTTTTAGATATATAATCTTTGTTATGCACTTAAGATATATATTATGTCTATTGTCTTATTTAGTTTGCGAAATTTTTTGAGTTCTACTGTAGCACTTTCGTTTGTATTTGATAGTTATTGTCTAACTATAGATTAACTAGGCTCAAAAGATTTGTTTCGCAAATTACACAGTTAGTCATTTTGTATCTATATTTAATACTTTATGCATGTGTCCAAAGATTTGATATGACAAGGAATCTTGAAAATTTTTGGGAATTAAAGGCCGGCCGTGTTTAGTTTCTGAAGGAAAAAATTTCGCGACACTGCAGCACTTTCGTTTGTTTGTGGTAATTATTGTCTAACCATGAACTAACTAGGCTCAAAAGATTCGTCTCGTAAATTTCGACCAAACGGTGTAATTAGTTTTTATTTTAGCTTATATTTAATACTTCATGCATGCGTCTAAAGATTCAATGTGACGGAGAATCTTGAAAAATTTGGGTTTTGGGTAGAAGTAAACAAGGACTTGGCATTTTTTTTTGGTTTTGGATAATGTTCAACCACAGACTAACTAGGCTCAAAAGATTTGTCTCGCAAATTATAGTACAATTAGTTTTTTTATCTATATTTAATGCTCTATACATGTGCTGCAATATTCAATGTAACGAACAATCTTGAAAAATTTTAGGAACTAAACAAGGCCTAAGTAAGATATTTTAGACAAGCCAAAACTGTAATTCAAGTACTAGCAAGTGGTAGTAGACCACCGACTGGTTCCAATAGCCGGGAGGAAAGGGAAAAACAAAAAGAAAAACAAAAAAGGCAGTCTGTTTGCTACTTTTGCTTTGCTAGCTCCTACATATGCACAACTGCAAGGAAACCAGCAAGAATCAGCCGACGGTTTAACTGCACTCCGTTTCTGATCGGAGAGGTCAAGTTCAGACTACCGTACCTTCCTAATACAGTACTACTACTCCGTACTCCAGTACTACGCCTTAGCACGGTGGCTGATCAGATGTTGTGGCTGCAATGCAATGCATCGCCATTGGGGGTCTGAGATCAGACAAGGATCGGAGCAAGCAGCAGCAGGTCGTGCAGCCTCTGGGAGACCCTGGCGGCGTCGAGTCCGACCCAGGGGCTGAGCGCCTGCGAGTGGACGGTGTAGAAGATCCTGTCCCCGATGACGGAGAAGCTGGCGCTCACCACCTCGGCGCCCTCCTGCTCCAGCACCGTGATGACCTCGTGCAGCTTGAATGGCCGCCCGGCGTCGCTGATGAGCACCACGTCCAGCGTCCCGTCCTGGTACCGCACCTCGATCACCGGCATCCGCACGCCGGCGCCGCCGCCGGACGCGCTCGACGCCGACGCCGACGCCGTGACCGCGCCGCCGCCGTTGCAGCCCGCCGCTGGACCAGGACCTCCCGCCTTCCGCTGCTTCAGCGCCTCGATCCTCTCCCTGAGCTGCTTGATGTACGCCGCCGCGCTGTCCAGCTGGTCCAGCTGCGTCACCGAGTCCTGCAATGCAAAAGCCGATCGTGTTATCGTCAGTGCTATAGCATTCTCCGTCTCGCCAGAAAAAAAAATCCATGATTTTTTTTAAAAAAAAAGAAATTTTGAAAAGATTTGCAGGAGCAGTGCCATGTGAAACTGTTGTGGTGTGATTTTGGTTGTTTAGTTCACTTCGAAATCCAAAAACTTTTCAAGATTTCCTGTCACATCAAATCTTGGCATGGAGCATTAAATATAGACGAAAACAAAAACTAATTGCACAGTTTGTCTGTAAAGATGAATCTTTTAAGCCTAGTTACTCTATAATTGGACAATGTTTGTCAAATAAAAACGAAAATACTACGGTGTCGAAATTCGAATTTTTTTCAGATCTAAACAAGGCCTCAGTGTTGAAGCTACAGCTCGGCCGAAGGCGACTGTAGTTTGGTTTCCCTTGCGCACGTGGCGAAATGGCGCCATGGTGGAGCCCTGGAGGTCCTTGTTTGGTAGGTGGCCGCTGGCCGGAGTCGAGAGGAGGCCAGAGCGGCAGAGAAAAAAGTGAATTAGTGTGGGGTTACGTTACGCCGAGCACTTTTTTTCCGGCGGAATCGTTGAAAACTTTTTTTATTATCGTGGGCGTAGCACTGCAGTAATCAGCCGAGTAGGGGTAGTATTTTATGATGATGATGATTATTGTAATGTTATTATCCGACCCAATGTTATTTTCCGGTGGAGTAGTTCGGCATCCGGCAGCCGGCATGTGCGCCTAAACTAATAGTGACGTGACGTGAGGTGTGACCCCTGAGCAAACCCGCGTGGCTGTCACAGGAGGGGACGGGCCCAGGGCCATCATCATCATCATCACGTGGAACGTGGGGTAAATGGAGTGGACCTGGAGGGAGAAGCTCTGGTTGTTTAATTGTCTGACGAAAAGTTTTAGATAATTATACTAATTTTGTTTATATTTATTAATTATTGTTATCTAATTATAAATTAATTATATTCAAAAGATTTATCTCCTAAACTATAGATAAATTATATAATTAATTATTTTTTATCTATATTTAATATTCTATGCATATATAGAGAATCTTGAAAAGTTTTTAGATTTACCACCTCAGTACAGATTACTATTAGCGTAGTCTAATCGCACTATTACAGTGATGTGTCATGTGTGTGGGCTATTGTTCTCTGCCCTGTATCAGAAGAGGAAACGACGAAACGTGACTGAAAACGATGGTGGCTTGGCTTGTGCTTTGGCTCGGATGCCCGGCTGGGTCACGGTGCCGGTGGGGCAAACAAAAGCAGCGGACATCTCCGCTAACCCTCAATCCAATCAAATCCAAGTCGATTCGGTGTGGCAAATCACTCATCCAGAACTGCTGCTTTTTTCATACAGACAGTACTCTTTTTTAAAACCCTTTTTTGTTTTTACACGTAGGCTACGAATGATTTGCAACAGTAAATGTTTTCTGCTGGCCAAATGGATAATATTGCTAATTGGCTTCTCCAACTAGAAATACAGACAAGAATAGGTTTCAATTTCTTTTCTTTTTTTTTTGACCTGCAAAGGTTTAGGCAAATTGGTAGTTCCGCCCGGGAGATTTTCACGCTACTTCTGCCGTCAATTGTCTTTTCGAAGGATTTATTCAGGACTTGTTACTTTCGTTTTTATTTAACAAACATTGTCCAATCATGAAGTAACTAGGCTCAAAAGATTCATCTCACAAATTACAGGTAAACTGTGCAATTAGTTGTTATTTTTATCTATATTTAATACTCCATACATGCGACTAAAGATTCGATGTGACAGAAAATCTTGAAAATTTTTGCGAACTAAATAAGGCCTCAATGACTTCATGAGGGGAACTGACTGCGACATGAAGGCCTTGTTGAGTTCACCGTGAAAACTATTTTTTTTTTAAAATTTCCCGTCACATCGAATCTTTAGTCACACGTACGAAACATTAAATATAAACAAAAATAAAAACTAATTACACAGTTTATCTGTAAATCACGAGATGAATTTTTTAATTTTAGTTATTTTATAATTGAACAATATTTACTACAAACAAACGAAAGTGCTACGGTAGCGAAATCCAAAAAATTTTAGCATCTAAACAAGACCGAAAGGATTGTATGGACAAAACAATTCGTTTCAAGGCGCAAGCCCCTTTTGTTCGTTCAAGAAAAAAAAAATCGTTTTTACTGTGCAACCCTGTATTGGTAACAATTTAAGAATAAAATCGCCATCAATTAGCACGGATGTATATCATTTAGACCTTGGATGCAACAAAAACCCAAAACTTTACAAACCAAAAACTTTACAAGATTCTCCATCAATCTTGCGGCATATGTATGGAACATTAAATGTAGATAAAAAAGATAACTAATTACACAGTTTACTTGTAAATCATAAGACGAATCTTTTTAAACCTAGTTGCTCCATGATTGGATAATGTATGTCACATAAAAACAAAAGTGCTACAATGTCAAAATTCAAAAAAAATTGGATCTAAACAAGGCCTTACTACTAGCAAATTACTTTTTGATTTATTTTATTTTTGGGGAGGGAAAGTCATTCATGGATGCAGTGATTCGAATTCAATCAGTCGTTGCTCTTGCGTCCAATAGAGCAATGAGTGGTCTGAGAATGGCAAGAGGTTGGATTTGCCATGGGTAAGCGAGGAATCGAGAGGGCAAAAGGTTGTCGTCTTTTACCTTGTTGTTGGGATTGGACGCCGCCGCCGCTGCATCGGCGAGGAGGGAGGCGTGCGTGGCGGCGGGAGGGAGGAGGGAGGAGAGCTTGAGGCAGAGGCTCTTCATGTGCAGCCTCCGGTTCTTCTCCACGTCCTTCCTCTCCAGCTTGCACCCCCCGCCGCCGCTGCTGTGCGTGTGCGTGTTCGCCTCCCCCGCGGCGCAGGCGGCCGAGCTGCCCCCGCTGCTCTGCCTCCGGCTCTTCATCTCGTTCGACCGAACCGCTCTGCTCTCACAGCTTGGCTCTGCCGGCGTGCAGTGCAGTCTCGAGCTAGCTGCTGCTTGCTAGCCTTGAGACAAAGGCAAGGATGCCAAGACAAGACGAGAAGAGAGAGAGGCTGGACTGGTCCTAGCTGCTATGGTGCTTCGCTTGCTGCTGCCTGCCTTGGGAGCTGCTGGCTGCTCATTTATACAGGCCTGAGTGGGTATGGTATGGGTCAGGTGGTACCGAGCCGATGAGGATCGAGGGGAGTGACTGGACGGAGGAAGAAGACGACGGACAAGGGCACAAGGCCCCATCCCGAGACGATCGATCCGGGCCGTCCACCGGTACACGGACGGGCGGATAAGTGCGCGCGCGTGGCGGTCAACGCCGCTGCAGTCGAGGGTCCGCGTCCCCGTCCCCGTGTGCGCGTTGTCGTGTGGGGCCCCGCGGGTTTTTTTTTTGTGCTTCTGGTAGCACTGTTGCTGCTCCGCACGTTGTGGCGCCGCGACGTGTGCGCGTGTTGCTTTCCGCGACGTACTGTAGTACGTGCTCCTCTTTGCGTGCGTTCGTGCCTGGGGTTTTTCTTTCTTTCTTTTTTTTTTCTCCTGGTTTTGGAGTGAGAGATTTGTGGATCTCGGCGTCGCGTTCTCACCGGACACTGCGGCCGGGGGGAGTTGGGGAATCAGAACATTTTTTTGATTGATTGATGAGAGCGAGAGCAGGAACCGCGGTTTCAGGCAAGACCGGCTGCCTCGGCGGTCTACGCCTACGCGCACGCTGACCACACATACACAGTTTCTCTAGATGTTTCAAGCAAAGGGATTGTCAACTGTGCATGCTACAGGTGCAGGATTTATTATCAGTGCCAGTTTAATTAGTAACTCGTTTCCCAAGCTGTTTTCCAAATCTTTTTGCAAAATTTTTTCAATTTCTCGTCACATTAAATCTTACGGCACATGCATAAAACATTAAATATAGATAAAAATAATAACTAATTACACAGTTTGTCTATAATTTGTGAAACGAATCTTTTAAGACTAGTTAATCAATGATTGGATAATATTTATCAAATACAAACAAAAGTGCTACAATGTTCATTTTGCAAAAAAAATAGAATTAAACAAGGCCTCAATACTCCTCTTCCTCAAAGCTTCAATTACGGAGAGTTTTAGGACAGAATAGTGTGGCTTTGTTAACTTTGAGTGGATATAAGTTTGTGTTTGGTTGGAGATGCTAAAGTTTAATAGGTACAGTAGTACATTTGTAACTATAATAATTAGTGTCTAATCATGGACTATTTATAAGCTTGAAAAATCGTCTCACAAATTATTCTCTAACAGTGTTTTTAGTTTTGTAGATAATTTATATTTAATACTCTATGCATATGTCCAAAAATTTAATATGATGAGAGTTAAAAAATAGGCCGAACCAAATAGGGTCTAAGGCTTTCAGGGATAGAGAAAGTCCATAATGTTCTAGTTAGGTCTTGGTCTGGTTTAGATCCAAAAAGTCTTTTGATTTTGACATCATAGTATTTTCATTTATATTTAACAATTATTATCTAATCATGGACTAAATAGGCTTAAAAAATTATCTCGTAAATTATAAGCAAACTGTGCAATTGGATATTTAACAAATATTTAATTCCATGCAACTTTGTTAAACACGATTGAAGCATATATTATATAAATAAAAATAACTAATTGATCATGTTTGGCACATGCATGGAGTATTAAATATAAATAAATAATAACTAATTACATAGTTTATTTATAATTTACGAGATAAATCTTTTAAGGCTAATTAATCCATTGTTGAACAATTTATCAAATACATTGAAAAAAATTTAGAACTAAACAAGGCATAAGATAGGATGTTCTTTTTTCCCCAATATCCCGGTGCGTGTCCGCGTCAATCACACTCAACGCCCGTGCGAATTTCAGTCACTCATCCTAGTACGTATAATAATAATATAATCTATCCGTGCGAATTTGTAGTAATCCCTTTAGCTACTTGTATAATTTTTTTCTTGTGTTCTAAGCCTTCTCAACCCTGGAATAATATAATAGCTAATCAGAGTAGCTAGTTGACCAAGAGATCCACGTTCTAATTAATTAAGCAAGTTGGCAAAGTACTTTATTCTATATAGTATATTAGTAGTGGTATGGAATTCAAAATGACAGTGAGAACTCCACCACATTATATTTGCGGATATATTCGTCTGCATGTCCTTTATCTTTTTCACTTGGATTTACACGCTCACAATGCCCATCTGATTTACATGTGTCGTATATATCATCAGCATGGTAATGCACAGTAAAAAGGTCATGGATGTCCTGGAGCAGACATTATTTCCGATTCTTTTCAATCCTCGTTAATGAATTGTAAACTAAAATCAAATCTCCTGCTCAACTGCTTGGAGGCGTTTGGTTGCCTGCATCACGCCATGCATGGCTTGCCGCATGCAATTTGCCGGCATTTGGTTGCTTGGTTAAGCAGCAGAGCCAGACTGTTGCCACGCAACCGTACAACGCGAGCACGTCCGAATTGAGCGTTTCTGGCGGGCCTCGCTAGCCGGGTACGAATGTTTATATGCTAATTACCTTATTATAGTATAATTAGTATGTATTAAGTGATATTAGTATATTTTTAAGAAGATTAACATATTAAGATAAATAAGATATATTAGAGTGTATTTATGTAACGTAAATATTATTTTGATGATTACTTAATATTTTTTTATCTTATGCAACATTTGTTCATACGGGCAACCAAACAACATCTCTTCTCATACGGAACAGAACGAGTTGCATGACATCGGCCTGGCTCCAACCAGCCAGGCTCCTAAGAAACACGAACCAAACAGGCCCAGATGCGCATCACAACCAGATATATTACACCGGGTATATATACATGACTTAGGATTTCAATCCACATCCTCTCCTTTCTCCCTCGACGCTCCTCTCACGCAGGAGACCGACACCACCTCATGCAGGAGACCAGCATCCCCTCTCCACCCGACGGCCCCCTCCCCTTGCCTCCCATACGCGCGCCCCTTTCCCCTTCCCTCCCATCCCAACGGCCCCCCTCTCCTCCCCTTGTCGGCGTGGGGCACTGTAGGCTGGCCACGAGGAGCTGCGCACAATGGGGCACAGCTGACTGGTCGCGCGGAGCGGTGCCGTGGGCAGGTGCGCGACCTGGCCATGCGGGAACAGTGGCGTGGCGGCGCGACAGCGGCCCTCCCCATGTGAATCTGGCGGCGGCCTCATCCTCACACGGATTTGGCAGCAGTGGCCCTTTCCTCACGTGGATCCGGCAGTGGCGCGGACCTTCCTCCTCCACGAGCAGGCACATCCACGAGCAGCGGCCACTGACCATGGATGGGCTTGGTGGGCCCTAGATGGGCACGACGGGTTCATCTAGGGTTTTTCTTCTTTTTTATTTTTTTATTTGATTAACCGAGGCGTGCATGAAACCATCTCAGATAATGATCGATTTATCGTAACTTTTCATCAGAGGCGTTTCTTTTGCCCGCCTCTTAAAATCCAAAATGCTCGCCACTGTTAAGATTATTGTAGTAGCGTGAGTGTGCTTATGTAACTAAATCTCGCAAAAAAAAGTTACACATCCTTAGAAACACAAACAAACAATGACATACTATTTCAAATCCAGATACAATATTGTGACTTAGTTACTATTTTGTTTTATTCATGCGTGAAGCTAGCCACAAGATCGAGTTGCTTAATTATTGACAACTCATTAGCGCATGCCAGCTGATGCAGTAACTATCCGATGTTCCTCGAGTAATCTAACATTTCTGTCATGCATGTTCAAATGTGCAAGAGACGGCTGAGAACTCTTTATACATACTATACTTTTAAGACCGTTCAAACTGCAGACTCGTTGTACATCCGGTTTGCCACCAATGTCATAGCTAAAAGTACTATTCGTTAATTTGTTGTTATAGAAAAATATTATTGAATGATTATCAGATTTGATAGATACGCTTAGATGAATAAGACCATGTATATTACACAGCTTTGCATTGCTTTCATCATCCGTATATATATGAAAGTATAGTAGCCGCTTGTTACTAGTGGACAAGCTAGCAAGTAGACTGATTGTTTTAGCTTGGATACAATATTCTATAGAAGGCACCAGCTTGACACCGTGCACGTGATATATATATATATATATATATATATATATATATATATATATATATGAGAAGTACGTATTTGTTCTTTTATATGCATGCTTTTTTGCTGGCAGTTCATACCTTTAGATCGGGATTCTGAGCCATCTATCCATTCCCAACTTTGTAGAATTGTAGTATTAATTATTATGCAAATGGCCACCTGGCCACCCAATAAATATAAACATATCTGCATAGGTAGTATAATGTATCGTGTAAAGTCAAATATCATGTCGCAGGGGAAAGATGATATATGAAATGGCCAAATGGGTGCACGAGACCCCGCCGCAGGGGATTGTTATAGTAATTAATTTATTATAAGGTGGCATTATCTATGACGTAATGATGCAACACATGTAGGTATACTACAAAAGAGGAGAACCAATCACTCCTCCTCATCTAAAAAAGGATACAATTCTAGAATATAGTGCTAAGTTAGAGAATAAAGTTTGACTAAATTTATACAAAATAATACTAACACTTACTCCCTTCATCATATTGGTAATTCATGTCATTTTGGACAGAGGCACTATCTCCAAAACATAACTTTGAGTTATTATTTTTATAAAATATATTTATTGCAATATATATATATATGTTGAAAGTACGTTTTAAGACAAATCTATTCTTATGGTTTTCATATTTTCGAACTAAAAAATGTAAACATTATTCATGATTTATATTCTCAATGTTTAAACCAAGTCTTGTCCAAAACGACTTGAAATTACCGATATGGAGGGAGTCTCAATGCATAGTTTCATGGCATAGTTACCAAGACTATAAACTAGATAACCGAGCCACATGAGTTTCATGAGGATGAAACTCCTCTCTCATCTGATGAAACTCCTTCATTTAATGACCTTGTCAAGTCAGCAATTTTGCTTATGTGGCATCCTATTTAATGTGCATGACACTCTCATGAAACATGCATTGAGACTGGCCTTAGATTCACTATAAAATATATTTTTATAATGTATCTATTTAGAGTCATACATGTTCGATACTATTTCTTACGAACTCGGTCAAATTTTAAGATAGTTTAACTTTAACAATATCAGAGATAACAAATATGCTAGGTTACTCCTATTGGTCATGGACAAGTATTGGATTTGATGGCTTGGCTACATTTTTTAGATGGTAGCGTCCTTATTCGTTGATAGTGAGGCATCACTAGTTATTTCGTTGGAGATTGATGTTCTTGCCCCTACTCTAAAGACTAATTATAATTATAACCTCATTTTTTCAAGTCATGTCACCACCGATTTTTGAATCAGAAGGCACCATCTTCCCTTGTTCTAGACCCTATTAGATTAATTCTAAACAAATGAATTAAAGAAAAAAGGATGGTACTAACCCTGAACCTTAACCTAAACCCTCTCAGATTTAGATAATTGATGTAATGTTCAACTTGTTAAACTTTGTAAAATTTGAAAAATTTGCAAATTTTTTATATATTTTTTTAAAATGTTGTTTCATTTGATGTCAAAATAGAGGTTAAAGTTACATAGTAGTAAAAAACTACGGGCAAATGCACCACGGAAACTAGTCGGTTTTAGTTAAACTTACAATGTTAACTCCTCTAAATAAAATAGGGATAAACTATGTCTTCCTTTTAAAATGCAGGGGTAAAATTTAAATCAATAAGGACAAAATCACAATTAGACTTAATAAAGGGTAAAAACACAAAAATTGGTTCAATTTCTAAAAGTCTATACCCACCAAGATGTTTGAATGATAGGTTTGTGAGGGCATGCCTTTGTCATAGTGGTGAAGATGAATGTGAGTGTATGCATGTTGGGGATTTGACTTCCCCCGAAAATACAACCCTAGAACTTTGAAGTTTAACTTTTAATGGTTATAACAAAGTTTGCTTGCGTGAAGTAAAAGCAAATAGGAAATTAAATTTCGACTTCACCTTGCTTAAATTGGCTTTGCTCAGGACTGAGAGGAATATCTGAGAAAACTCGAAGGCGAAGACAATTTTAGAGTTCGCTTGACACGCGAAGTGAAAAGAAGGCAATATATAGAAGCTCTCAAGATTTAGAAGCAAAGACATTACTGATCGACGAAATCTTGAAGAACAGAGGAACAACATGAAGAATGAAGGTTGAAAAGAGTAGAAAGACAACTTCGTCCCTGTAGTTTAAAGGGGTTGTACTGATTTAAGAAAGGGGGTATAATAGCCATTTGTATATTAATTATGAATGTTAAGACCTCTATAAATATCCCTCTGACATGTACTATATGATCATGAAATGAATACAACCTTCTCTTGTATTCAAGTTTGATGTTCGTGTGATTGTTTTACCCAACAATGCTTCTGAAAAAATATAAAAAGTACGATATACTTAATAATCTATCAATATTAATGAAGTTTCTTTTTTTAAAAAAAAAAATGGGGTATCCGCTGGTTGCGGACTGCAGATGGATGGATTCCCTCCGTGGGCAGGAATAATCTTCTCGGCCCACGAAGAAAAGGAAGTGCATGTGCAAGCCCAATAACGATAAATATTTGACACATTTACGTCGTCTACACATACAAGTACTTGTATCATTTCTCACACCCCCCCCCCCCCCCCCCCCAAAAAAAAACAAGTACTTGTGAGCCCTTTTTCTTCCACGTTGCTGCGTAATACACGCTAAGCTTAGCTTTGTTTCCCCCCCTCATTGCGGCATCCCTGCTGCTAATCTATTTTTGTCAATTATAAAAAAACGTTTTACGAGCTTAATATATTTTTAAAACAATATCAGCGTTTAATTAATTAGTGGAGTACTTACGCAGGTGATCGACGTGTAGGCACAATTGACAACGTCACATGCACGGTTAGGCTCACAATGTGGACACTGACAACCCCGTAAGATACCTGTCTGTTTGGATCAGGCGTATGGAAACGCCACATCGCAAATAAACACGCCTCTTGTAATTAATCTTGTTAACAAGAATGAGAAAGGGAAACCATATATGAGATAGTGAACGTGACCACCCTGCTAGCTTACGTACATCCAAAAGAAAGAGAGGCTTCATTATTGTGCAGAGAGGAATGGGCCAGGAATGGCTTTCTCTCAGGATGGACGCTCTCTACTACACAGACAATTTTCAGAGATGGTCAAAATTATTTTTTTTAGAGGTACGGTGGGTTTCAAATCCACTACTACGCCATTGGTTATAAAAATAAGATATTTTGACAAGATAATAATATGATGAACCATTACTATGGGGTTGTTCCTGTCGAGCACTCTCCTTGTTTTTTTTCATTACTATATATGTGGAGGCAAATGATGGATACTTAGTGTGATAGTTTGATTAATCTTAAATTAATTATTACTAATAGCTTAGACATATAGAAAGAATGTAATTTTAAGATTTGGTATGGGTCAAACTATCTTAAGTTTATAGAAAATATTATCACCAATCATCAATTCAAAAATAGATATACTATGAAAATATATTTGAGGAATAATCTAATTTATTATACTTATTTTGTAAGTTAAATACTGGTACTTTTTTTATATAAATTTGGTCAAAATTAAGATAACTTAAAACAAAGTTAGAATTGTATTCTTTCTGGTGCCTTAATAGTAGATGGTAATGTAAACTTAAATATATTTTTATTCTTTCTGATACCTTCATAGCAGATGGTAATGTGCATCTGCATGTTTCTCCTTTCCATTAGAAAGGTTAAGTTGACTTTGTCTTATTCCATCGATCGAAATATTCATAGACTACAAAACTGTAGCAACCATGCTTACAAAGTTTTGTTAATTCGTAACAAGAAAACTCGCATATATATGACTTGGTAACGAATGGAGCTAGCTGGGAGACTTTTCGTGCAGTAAAGAATGAAACAGCAGAAAAAAGATGTGTGCTTTGGTCACATAATTTAGCAATATGTATATCAGTCTAGTATAGTATCATCCCAATGCTCTTAATCTTTCAGAAATTCTTGAAACCTCTATACCGATTCTTGGGCTAAAGGCCTGCAGTTACACAAGGGAGGAAATATAATTGAGTATTTGAACGAGGAATTGATTTACCAAGAATAATAGAAGAAATATCCATACAAAAAGTAGTACTGTATCTATATATATCTTCAACATGCCACACTAGCACACAGATTAGGGACGGTCAAAATTGATTTTGACAGGAGGTTTCTGAAACCTCTAAATTAAGGAGATATTCTCAGGGATGGTTTATTAAGGTAACTTAGTCAAGAGTCCCTAAAAATAATTTCTAGATTTTCTAAAATCATAAAAAAAATTAGGAAATACATTTTGTGAGCCCATGATCTCTTTCCTCGCACGCCCCCTTCTACAACCACACCATTAAACATTTGCAATGAAGTATATATAGGTTGCTTTCCCTTTGTATTAACATTTATGAGTATTGTATTAAATATTCCGTCTTTAAACAATCTTTAATGAAAATATTTTTGTAGCAAAATTTTAGATCTCAACGAGCACTAAATATATGCGTGTCTCCATCTAAGGACATTTAAAAATTAAAAAATGAATTTCAAAACATGAAAATTTAAAATATATATTTGGGTCTCTAAACGATCTTAAATAAATAATTCATCAACTATGAGATTTTAGATCTCATCAATCTCCACAAATTTAATATAAGGTTTGTCTTTATCACATTTCATTTCGGAAAAATATGAATTCATTTGTTCGGTAGCTATCTTCAGAGGGGTTGAAGTTAACCACCCTTAAAAATCATCCATTTTCAGGATAAGAAACTGTCCATAAAAAAACGATTTCTTATGCGTTGCAAGCTGCAGTGCTGTATGATAATTGTGGAGGTGGTTGATTAAGTTCACTATTTTGAAAAAAAGGAAGCGATTTTAAAGATCATGAGTCTAGTAGTATCAGACAGTCTTATCCTAAATGGGTGCTTATGTAAATTATATGGAGGGGCTAAGGCTACTAGCGGCAAATACAAATTTGATTACATTAGAGAACGGCATAATTGTGGTGGTGCTACCACATCATGTAGTGAATACTTCCTCCTAGCTTGTTCGCTTGAGATTATTTGCCGAATCTGTTAGCCATTCAGCAATGTTTTTTCTCACAATAAACCAGCCAACGGTGTTTTGAGCAAGGCTTTTTAGCCAAGCGAACATCGATATTTCGAGGGATCAACCAATCTCAACTTTAGTTTTGTTAAAATAAAATATGAAGTAGTATCAACAAATAAGTTTGTTATAAAAACATACGAAGTGCAGCTCTTATCATCATGTAGAATAAGACCTTGCTTAGTTTCATAGGTGAAAAAGGTTTTGGGTACTGTAGCATTTCGGTTGTATTTGGTAATTATTATCCAACTATGGACTAAGTAGGCTCAAAAAATTCATCCTGTAAATTATAGGCAAATTGTGCAATTAGTTATTTTTATTTATATTAGTGCTCCGTGTGCATGTGCTGTAAGATTCGATGTGATAGAAAATAAAAAGGTTTTAAATTTTAGGTGTAACTAAATAAGGCCTAAACCCAGTTTCTAAAAAGGGCTAGCAAGTTTGGGTAGAAACAGGATTGGCTAGAACGAGTGGATCCAAAATGTTCACTCTGACAATAGGAGACTTTTTTGCAGCAGGTCTCTAAACGACGATAAGGGAAAAGGTAGCCTCATAAATGAAGACAGGAACGTAAGGTGCACAACAACTGTCGGCTCAATTTTTTCCCCATTTCGCCACGTGTCGACTTATCCAAGTAGGCTTGGTGATGCATGCACACGGGATGTTTTTATATACCTTTTTTGTCATGTTACGTGATTCTAGACATTACTATATTGAGCTTAGCTAGTTTTTGAAGAAAAAAATGCTACACCAATTGATTCTGGACATTCTGCATTATTCTAGATAGTTTCTGACATCAAGCTGAAGCTTTGAAACAAAAAAGATTAGAGAACCGTGATGTATAGTACTCCTACGCACGTACCCTGCAGTGTATGGTGTAGAAGATTTTGGTGCCGGCGACGGAGAAGTTGGCGTTGATGGTCTCGGCGCCTTCTTCCTGCAGCACGGTGACCACCTCGTGCAGCTTGAAGGGTCGCTCCACGCTGCTGATGAGCACCACGTCCAGGCTCGACCCGTCGCTGTGCTGCCGAACCTCCACCACCGCCGGCGGCGCCACCGGCATGTGGTCACCGGCTTCTTCTGATGACCCCGCGCCACCGCTCGCTGTGGTCGTCGCCGCCGGCGACGTCGAGGCGCCACCTGCTCCTCCTCCGCCTCGTCTCATGCCAGCAGCCGCAGCCAAGAGCCGTGCAGAGGTCCTCTTCTGCCGCAGCTCCTCCACCCTCTCCTTGAGTTTCTTTATGTACGTCGCTGCTTCGTCTAGGCTACCCAGCTGGGTCATAGCATCCTGCACTTGTGCATACATTGTATACTAACATTATATATATGTACATTGCTGGTTTCTGAATCTTCACAGAATTTTTACAGACCAACTGACCAAAAGATTCAAAACTCGCACGGGGCAAAATCACACACACACATGCACACGTCACTTTAGAAGAATTAAATACTGTTGGTTTTTTCTTAAAAAGGGAAACTACTGCTGGTAAGTGGTAAATCAACATTCTCCACGAAAACTACTGAATCTGTGTTCTCGTATAAGCCAATAAATATAGCTTTCATTAATAATATTTCATGTGGCGAGACAAGGGACTGATGATGACTACCTTGCAGGTCAGAACTATTACAAGGTAAGCAGATACAAATTCCAGCTATTACTAGCAATTTATTAGCTTCGACCACCAATTATTACGCGGAATAGGAGAATCTTCTTCAGACTCATGAAAGCCACATTTAGACATGTTTAGATTAATTTGGGCTAAAAATTAGTCCATCTAATAGCACCTTTTGGATACGATAGAGATCTAATTTTTAGCGGGTTAATTAACAGTTAACCCATGATATCAAATATGCATTAAATCGAATACACATCTCACCTTGGAGGAGTAGTGTTCTTTGGGGATGAGGGAGGCGAGCTTGACGCAGAGGCTCTTCATCTGCTGCCTCCTCCTCCTCTCGACCTCCTTCCGCTGCACTGCCGTCGTCGTCGTCGTGCTGCCGCTGTTGTTACTCATGCTGCTGCTTCTGCTCTTCATCGATCTCTTCCCCAGCCCTCTCAATCTCTGTCTATGTCTCTAGATCTGCGTGTGCCACAGCACCGGCAGGGATGAACGGGTATAAAAAGAGGCAAAAGTGACGGCTACTGGTCTAGAAAAAGAGCTAGCAACAGTGGCAAGAAGAGCCTACGTGCAGGCAGAGGCAGGTGCAGTACGTAGTCAGAGCAAGTTTAATAATAAGGCCTTGTTTAGTTGCCAAAAATTTTCAAGATTTCTCGTCACATCGAATTTTGCGACATATACATGAAGCATTAAATATACATGAAAACAAAAACTATTTGTACAGTTTATCTGTAAACCGCGAGATGAATCTTTTGAGCCTAGTTACTCTATAATTGGACAATGTTTGTCAAATAAAAACAAAAGTGCTACAGTACCATTTTTCACAAGTTTTTCGAACTGGACAAGGCCTAAGATCGTTTGTAGCTTTCTCCCAGCCCACCCAGTTAGATATTCACTATTAATACATGGTCCACTTATTTCTTTCACAAAGTTTTTTTTCTATGCTTAAGCTGGTTGTAAGTTTACAGCCTACTTCTCATCTCTTTCCTCTCTTCTCTCCTCCACCTCATCATTTAGTCAGCTTATAGCCTATTATAAGGCCTTGTTTAGTTCCGAAAATTTTTGGAAAATGGACACCGTAGCATTTTCGTTTGTATTTGACAAATATTGTCCAATCATGGACTAAGTAGGCTCAAAAGATTCGTCTCGTCAATTTCGACCAAACTGTGCAATTAGTTTTTATTTTCGTCTATATTTAATACTCCATGCATGTGTCTAAAGATTCGATGTGACGGGGAATGTGAAAAATTTTGCAAAATTTTCTGGGAAGTAAACAAGGCCTAATACTTGCTCTCTCTCTCTCTCTCTCTCTATATATATATATATATATATATATATGCAAGACCTGAGTTTTGAGCATCCACACATGTGCATGTGTACAGTGTACATATGGGAACAGATGAACGTAAATAGACAGCCCGAAGATTGTTGGAGAATACCGTGGAAAAAGGAGTGGCCGAGAGATTGCTAGCTCAACTAATGGCGGCACGTACGGACAATGAGGCCGGACAAGCTAGATACCATATATATAGGGAGCTACTACTAGCTACGACAGAGGAATTTATAATGTTTATATAGGCCCTATTTAGTTCTCCACTCAAAAATTTTTCATCCATCCCATCGAATCTTTGGTCACATGCATGGAATATTAAATATAGATAAAAAAATAAACTAATTACACAGTTTAGTTGAGAATCGCAAGACGAATCTTTTAAGCCTAGTTACTCCATGATTAGCCTTAAGTGCTACAGTAACCCACATATGCTAATGACAGATTAATTATGCTTAATAAATTGTCTTGCAGTTTCTTGACGAGCTCTGTAATTTGTTTTTTTATTAGTTTTTAAAAACCTCTCCCGACATCCTTCCGACATATCCGATGTGACATCCAAAAAATTTTCATCCCCAATCTAAACAGACCCTAAAGCAGAAGCATGCATGCGTGTACTGGGAGCAAACTTGCAAAGCTAGCTGGGACGTGTGGAAGGGCTTGGCATTATCTACATAATATATGTCATACGGTAGCAATTTATTACTACTGTTAGCTTCCTGTTAGCAGTGATTGGCAAAGCAGCGATGCGCTTGCATAAGAGCAAGGCCAATATTTGAGACAATCTTCTATTGGGTCACATGCTAGTTTGGGATTCCAAAGTGAATCAATTTGTTTACAGTAGCTTCTTCCTGTAGGGGAAAATTTACAATCAAAAGATAGAACAAACATGCCTTATATATATTGTTTCCACATCTCCTTTTACATATCTAGTTATTCCAATAGTAGAGTACATCTTGAACACCTTGTGTCTAAAGATGTGGACGACTAAACACATTACAACATGCTCTTTAGTCACAAAGAATGTCAAACTCCAATTTTATCTTTAGTCAAATCATTTTTGACTCTAAATAAGTATACTACAAAAATATTGGGTGTTCGCAGCTGCAGAAATAACAGACAACTGTTGCTATTAGTTGCAGCAGCTACTACTTTTTTCTCTAGCCGAACATGTCTTTTCTTATGATTAATATAGTACTAATACTTATTTTGTACCATGAGTACATGCATTTTCTATATAAGATTTGTCAAACTCGAGATAAGTTAACTTAGGACTATACTAGAGCTGCATTCTTTTTCGGACGACGTAGTATTATTCTTCTGTATCAAGAAGATGGGATCAAACCTCATCCCTTCTCAATTCTCATCCACTCCTTCTCACATGATCTCTCTCTTATCATTTCCAACTTTTGGTATCCATTGTTCACTACTACAAGAATTTGTCACTATCCATACCTCACCCTCCATATTAGGTGTCCTATATGTGGAGATGTGCTAGTCTACATTTGCATCTAGCTTGCTAATAGTTAGCAACAATTATAAATTAGTAAGAGTGAATGTGTTAGTCTACATTTGCATATGTGTAATAACTACTGGTAAAAATATTTAAAACTAGAGGTTGTTGTCAAGTGCTAAGAATTACTAGAAGATACAAAAAGAGCCTAGGCTTTGCCAAATAACGCTACTAAGACTATCTCCAACAATGGTCACCTAAAATACAAGACCCATTTGTCCTTTGGGTAGCGCTATAGGTAAAAGGTTCCATACCTATTTTTAGTCTTCTCCAACAACAAGACCTAAAAGACAACACTCTCTGCAAATGGGTCTCGAGGAGAGAGGATACCTAAATTTGGGTTATGCCTCTCCTGATACCTAAAATGGGATGGGTACTCTGTTGGAAGCTATAGGTATTGTGTTGGAAACCTATTTTGGATTTGGGTTGCCAAATAGGTCTACTATTGGAGACAGCCTAAGAGCGGATGCTCAAGAGGATTGGAGAGGGCATGCAGCCAGGCTGGCAAAGTTGCCTAGCGCAAGAGCGTCTCCTAGGCGTTCGATTTTCTTCGCCAATGGCTATAGGATATGTCTGCCTGGCATGAGCTCAACCTACGTGCCGATCTTAATGTGCACGTACGGTGTTGTCTCATGGGATCCAAAAAAATATGGTATACAGCCAAAATGCACGAGATTTGGTTATTACCTTGATCGATAAATCAAACTCGTGACTATTTCAAGACATGTGGAAATAAGGCTTTGTTCATTTAGTGAATTTTTTTTGTAAAATGCTACGATAACATTTTTATTTATATTTGATAATTATTATCGAACTATAGACTTAGGCCATGTTTGGTTCCACCGACTAAATTTTAGGTAGCTAAACTTTAGTCACTTTAGTAGCTAAAGTTCCAAACACATTGACTAAAAGAAGCTAAAATAGTTTAGTTCCATTAGTCACCCAAGAGTAGCTAAAATTTAGTAAAGGGAACCAAACAGGCCCTTAGTCTAAAAAAAAATGTCTCGTAACAAATGTTTTAGACCATGTACACGACATTAAGGGGGTGTTTGGTTTCCAGCCTCACATCGCCACGCCACAAAGTGTGGCCGTCACGACCATGCATGCAGGTGTTTAGTTTATGACAAAACGTTGACAGACACACGTTTCACGGTTCATTTTATCACCAAAGGTTAGGGGGTCGTTTTGCTCGCCGCAGCTTCGACGGAGCCGCCACAGGGGTGTGGCAAAGTGTGGACGTCAACTAAACATCCCCTAATTGCCGCCGGTGCGCTGCCGGCCGGGCTGCGTACGTAGCGTTGGTGACGCAAGCCTGTGTGACGTACGCATGCCGTGCCGGACCGCGCGAAAGCGGGAGCCTTAAAAGCTCACGACCCGCAAGGCGGCATAATTATATTGCTTGGTCATGGTCGCTGCAGCGGCGCGCGTCAGGCTCATAGATAGAGATCTCACTCGTCCGACACTGCTACTGTGGGTATACGCTGGACCTCGGATTTTGCTTTGCTTTACAAAATAAATACTATACTAATTTCGTTTGTATCTAAAAGATATTATTCAATTATAGACTAATTAGATTTTAAAGATTTATCTCGTAAAGACAAATTATATAATTAGTTTTTTAAATCTATATTTAATATTTTATGTATAAATCGTAAAATTTAATGTGACAGAAATCTAAACAATTTAACAAAAATTCTTGGAAACTAACCAAGGCCTTGCTTGGCTGATGGCGATGGGTCATCGGTGCTCATCGCAAGCTCGCGATCGAGTCACGCCACGCATCATGCAGAGCGGCCCGGAATGAGCTGGCGGCAGTACACGTGTAGCGCTTCCCGGCAAGCACTATCTGGTCTGGTTTCCCAGCATGCGGGAACCAAAATATCTAGAGATAAATCTCCCTAGTTACCCTACGTGCCTCTTAAGCTAGCCTTTTTTAGCTGTGGCTATCATTATCTCAAACTAGCTTTTAGTATAGGTTATTAAAAGACAGGTGGACTTATCATGAGATTACTTTTCATATACTATATACTACGGTAACACGTTGCCAATTGACTCTAAAGTGTCAGATATTATTGAAGGCTAAGTTAAAAATAACTATGACTTAAGTCTTGTTTAGATCCTATCGCCTAAAGTTTAGCCACAAAACTTTGGACCAATTTAGCTTTGAGGCTCTAAACAAGTGGTTTAAATAAACTGTTGTCTCAAAGTATAGCTAATCTAAAAAAAGTCAGTTAGTTTATTAGAACACGCAATTGAACTAAAATTTTCGTCAATGTAAAAAAAAATTAGACCCTCTAGATCCAAACAGAGCTTTATTAGGTAAAAAAATTGATGGGAAAAGCTTGCCACTTGTGAGATTAGCTATACTAACCATGTAGGTGGATCGGCCAGTTATTGTTAAAAGCTTGCTTGTGGCTTCTTGTAAAAGCTGCTGACCTCGTTTGGAAAAGGTAGATCCACTATTTGACATACATGCACAAAGTAGTAAATAAATCTAGCTAAATCTAGAGAGAGGCAGCTTGTAGACTAAAACCAGACCCCATATCATTTAGATTAGGCGTATACCTAGAGGTTTTAGAAACTAAACTTGCTAAAAACTAGATGGATCCAAATGGCACGATGCACACAAGTCCAAATGGCAGGTTATGACAAAAGGGATATAATTAAATAAACAATTTCTGCTGGAGATCGACTTTGCTCGTGACATTCCTGTTATAGCCAAACCGCCAACACTTTTAGAGAAATAAATATTTTTTGGAAGAATGGATCTAAACATGGGCCTGTAAAATTTAGGCTGTAAAGATTTAGAATTTGAGACCTTAAAGCACAAAAACTGTGTAAACTTGTGTTGCAAACCAAAAAATTTGAGAAGCATCTAAACACTTATTTGGAATATAAAGTTTACGGCCAAAAGTTTTAGAATATAAAGATTTGGGATCTAAACAGGTCGATCCATGCACTAGGCTAGGGATAGGGATAGGTACGTAGACAGATACGCAGTATTGCACTCACATCCGTGCTTGACAGCTTTTGAGGCACCAGATGGGGCTACATGGTCGTAAGCAGGCATATCAAGCATACTGTAGCATAGCTACAGCCAAATAGAAAAGACCAATATGCAGTGTGACGACTAGTGTTGGGTCATATACAAGAGTAGACAACGTGCGTGGCTTATCCTCACTGATCACTGCTCGGTCTGGTTATTGGGGACGAACAAGAACGACAGCACATAGTAGGGACTTGTACTAGCTATGTGGGCAAAAGGACATAATGCATTTTCCAGGCGGACCACACAAAGGCCTTGTTTAGTTCCTCAAAAATTTTGCAAAATTTTTCAAATTTCCTGTCACATCGAATATTTGGACGTATGCATGGAGTATTAAATATAGATAAAAATAAAAACTAATTACACAGTTTGGTCGGAATTGACGAGACGAATCTTTTAAGTCCAGTTAGTCTATAATTGAACAATATTTGTCAAATACAAACGAAAGTACTACTATTCCTATTTTGTAAAAAAAATTTAGAAGTAAACAAGAGAGGAAGCGGTACAAAAATGAATGCGAATACTGGTGAATGGTGATGCTTGCGGATTTTCGAGAATCTGCCTTTATCCTTGAAGATGGAGTGAACGTAGCTATCTTATCCGGTCGCGCTCGACGTCGAGCTCACGACACTATATACTCTCTGTTTTTGAAAGTTTTCATTTTTAAAATTCGTGTCAGTTAACTTTTTTTAAGTATGACCAATATCTATAACATAAATGAATATCTTATAAATGAATATATTATATCTATAACATAAATGAATATCTTATAAAAATATATTATATTTTATGATAAATCTAATGTTACTAATTTGGTACTATAAGTCTTAATGTTTTTTTTCTAAAAATTGGGTCAAAATTTTAAATTTTTGATTTAAGACAGGCCTTTGGATAGCTAGTCTTTGACCTCTGGATCTTGAGATTGAGAGCAGGGAGGGCGTTTATGGCATTGACAGGCCTTTGGTATGGACCACTAAGGGCTTGTTTAGTTTCCAAAAATTTTTAAAATTTCTCGTCATATTAAATTTTTAGACGTATGCATTGAGCATTAAATATAAATAAAAAATAATTAATTATATATTTTATTCGTAATTTGTGAGACGAATTGAGTGCGTGTGACAAAATTGTCGGTGGAAAGGTACTACGTGTAGCCCATTCACATGCTTATAACAGCCTGTACGAGGCGCACTGCACTTGTAACCACTCAGTAGTGTTTTTCTCTTACAACAAATCAGTCAACATTATTTTTTGTCATGACTTAGCAGCCAAACGAGAAAGACAAACTTTATCTACAGCATGCCCGTCCCCAAACCGGGCACCCCGACGGTGCAGAGCCTCTGACGCAAGCCGGCGTGACGTACGGTCCTGTGTCGTCGCGCGCTCGTCGGCCGTCGCTGCATGCATGCATTGTAAGAACGGATGCAAAACGTGGGATGCACTTCTTAAACCATACCCCCTCCATCCTAAAATAAATGCTCATCTCACACTTTAAAAAGTCAACAAATGTTATATGTGACTAAATTTATAAAAAATAATATTAACATTTGAATATCAAAATAGGAATAAGACAGACAAGAGAAAGGAGATAAATGCTATTTTATTTCTTATATGTATAGACCACAAGCTTAAGGTAGATTTTTGGTGTCAGATTCTTATGGTGTGTTTGCACACAATGCTTACATTCAATCACCGTAGCAGCATTGAATGCTCAATGCCATCGTGTTTTGATACAATGTAGTGCCCTAAAAGATTATAAAGTACTAGATTTTATGCTAAGATCGATGGAGTAAGGAAAGAGAAGTAGGTTGTAAAAATTTAGAGCCAGCTAAGACACAAGTTTTAAAAAAAATATTATAAGAGAAGAAAATGAACATATATATTAATGATAAAGTGTGTCTTACTAGTAGCCAACTGCTACATTGCACAAGAGTACTGTGTTGAAGCAGCTGGTAGCTTATAGAAGAGAGTGATAAGGCCTTGTTTAGTTCCACTTAAAAACCCAAAATTTTTCAAGATTCTCTGTCACATCGAATCTTTAGACGCATGCATGGAGTATTAAATATAAATAAAAATAAAAATTAATTGCATAGTTTGGTCGAAATTGACGAGACAAATCTTTTGAGCTTAGTTACTCTATGGTTGGACAATAATTACCACAAACAAACAAAAGTGCTACAGTGTTACGAAATTTTTCCCTTCAGGAACTAAACAAGACCTAAGGTAGCTTTTCATGAAAAGCTAAACTTGCATATACTATGCATGTTCATATATTTTTCTATAATAGCATGTGAATGTTATAGGTTGCTTCATTTTTTTTAAAAAAATGAAGGAGACAACTCCATCAGAATGGACCTACCATTTTCTTCGGTTCGAATGGATCCGCGCCATTTGGCTCTGTCACCAATCTATTCCTTCCCTTGACAATGCTTTCCATCTCTATTAATCCAAATTTCTTCCCAGACAGAAAAGACTATAAATCGTACACTCTCGATCGCTATAGATAGCTTTTTTTCACTGCTGCTCGTCTACCCTGCTTGACTGTTCGCTGGTCTGAAAAGTTAAGGCTGAAATTACTATTGGCTGCTGAAATTACTGTTGGTTGATTTATTGTGAGAGAAAAACACTGCTAGTTGGTAGAAAAAATACGGCTGAAAAGAAAAGAGAACATGTATACTCCAGTAGGTACTGCCTATGCTCTCTTCTTCCTGATGGATTAGGTTTTAAGTGGGTGTTTAGATCTAAAGTTTAGGAGGGCATCATATATATTGAGTGTTCGGACCTAATTACAAAAACCATGACTGATTTGCGAGACGAGTCTATTAAGTCTAATTAATCCATTAGTAGCATATGATTACTGTAGCACCACATTTCAAATCATTAACTAATTAGGCTTAATAGTTTCGTCTCGTAAATTAATTTTAATCTATGCAATTAGCTTTGTAATTAGTCTATGTTTAATACTTTGAATTAGTGTTAAACATCCGATGTGACAGGATTAGGAGATGAGAACCACTCTTTTTTTTGAGAGAAATGAGAGGGGGTGTTTGGTTTGCACTGTTAAACTTTACCGCCTGTCATATCGAATATTTAGACACATACATAAAGTACTAAATATAGACTATTTACAAAACTAAAAGCACAGCTGAAGAGTAATTTAAGAGACGAATCTTTTAAGCCTAATTAGTCCATAATTAAATACTAATTTTCAAATAAGACGAACCTATTAAACTTTACCACTCAAACCAAACACCCCCTTAATTACGCTCGTCCTCTTTGGTATGTAGACTGCTGCGACCAGCCGAGGACTTTACATCAACGTGGCTGTCTCCTCCATGAAGCTTCTTCAGTCTTCACGCTGTCCAAGCCCATGCCTGCAAACAGTTGGAATAATTAGAGAAGAAAGCACCATGTCCTTCATCAGTGTGACGACCGATGTTGACAGACTACCACCGATCCATCCACTACCGAATGCAATTCATGTTCTAACCTTAGTCAAATTAGCTAAAATTAACTAAATTTGTAGAAAAAAGTACAGTATTTATGACACCAGATAAATGTACTATAAGAATAATATTTCATGATGAATATAATGGCATCTGTTTAGTATCATAGGCATTGATATTTTTACAGGTTCTGATCAAGTATGAAAATAATTTGACTCGGTAACCTTATATTTATATTCTCACGGAGGTAGTATTTCTTTTCAGCATGATAACAAGTAAAAACACGGAACAGTAGGCTTTCCGTTCTAACCTTTACTATTCGTCAAATGACTTCACATTCTGTGCTCAAAAGTCAGCCATTCGTTGGATCTAAAAACTTTTTGGATTTTGACACTGTAGCATTTTCGTTTTTATTTGACAAACATTATCCAATCATGGAGCAACTAGGCTTAAAAGATTCGTCTCGTGATTTACAAGTAAACTGTGCAATTAGTTATTTTTTTTATCTATATTTAATGTTTCATGCATGTACCGTGAGATTTGATATGATGGGAAATCTTGTAAAGTTTTGGGTGTATCTAAACAAGGCCCTACTATTCGTCAGATGACTTCATACTATGTGCTCAACAGTCAACAGTCACTATACTGTGCGCCTAAATGTGTCGGAAAGTCTGGAAGGGAACGCGCCACAAAGTGACACACATGGTATATGTGAAAGAAACTGGGACGGATATGGCTCACCGGTCCGTATAACACGCGCAAAAGAGAGACTGAACAGCACCGAACGCACCACAGGATTCTGAACAGTGCGCATACCTATTTGTACCGGTCCATTCTGGCGTAATCAGTGTCACGTCAGGAACCAATTCGCAGACCTGGACCACTCGTCCGAGCAAATTTACAGATCCTAGTTATTACTCGGGCGTGAACCGGGACCTCACGTCCACGCTGCCAATTTTATTACAGAGCATCTTCATGAAGTATGTGCTAATCCATCAGGCCGCAGGTGCAGCCAGGCAGAGGCCACCGCGGTGCACTCCAAATTCTTTTTCGCACAATTACACTATTGAACTCATAATTTGGAAGCCAAAGGCACAGCTGCACTCGTAATGGCAGAACTCTAGCTCTTCTGAGGGGGCATGAAATATTAACATGTGTAGTTGGTATTTTGGTTTGTTTTACAGCAAAATCGTTTAGAATTTTTACACTGAATAAAACACCACTTATGCACCACTGCCAATCAACCAAAATGCTACATACATTAGAAGAAGCATATAAACAAGTATAATATAGCTGAAACTACTTGAAGAAAAGACCCTTCTTTCTTCCTCTTCTCCTCTCAAGAGCCTGCAAAAGGTAGACATTTCACGTTAGTGTTGAAACAGCAGGCAGATATAAATGCACACATGATGCACCAGTTCAATATCATCATCAGCTCGCCATGTTTTTTCCCCATTTCTTTAAGGGTTAATTTGGAAACTCAAAATCTCCTTGGGATCCCTGACTTTTTCCAGGGTGGGAAATCCATGGGGAAATAATTTTAATAACCATCTAGTTCTTCATGGAGGGTTTTCCATCCCTGGATGTGCCTCCCCCTTGCTTCCAAATTAGCCCTAAATAGTGGATGACACAAGGGGGTGATCCTGGAAGCACATGCGCACCAGGTCATCATTTGTATGGTAAATACAGTAATGCACTCTACACTGAGAACAAATTCTCTGAAAACATGTAGGTTCAGGAACAACACGCAGTGGCATTTTGATCACATGATGGAGCTTCCAAGACACCATCTGTGATGATTAAAAGAACAATTTATTTGATAAATATCAGATGAGGCACTCTCTGGGTGTCTTCCTCCACAAAAAAAAGTCTATTTAAATGGTATATTTGCCAGTATTAACCAAGATACAACATAACTGTCATGCCGCAGGTTCTACCGGACCTACAAGATCAACATGAATCTCATGGTATTCAAAATGACATAAGAGGCAACACAACAGTGGCTTTTGGTGACCGAACTTAAAAGGTATTCAGAACTTCAGAAATGGTAACAGCATACAAGTCAACTAGCACAGTCAATCATACAGAACACACTAACAGGAACTCAGTAAGTCAATAGTTTTATAGTTCACTGCTGGTAGTGTTTTAGAGAAGAGGTGAATGTTGTGCGGTGCCATCAAACATGCTAATAATTTTAGGACAAGTACCACTACTGTTCAACCTGAACTCTGGCACCAGTTAGTTTTTCAACTGTTAACTCTAGAGCTAGAACTGTCCCATTTGCAATCTAAGTCTGTCCACCTCACACAGAGACAGGCACACAAAAGGTAGTTGTTTTCTGACTAAGTGCCCACATAGCACCAAAATGGGTGATTGCTGCCATGCTGGCTAACTCGGACACCATGTGAATGAGTTTAGGAGATAGCTATGTGTTACCCGAGTTGAGGCATTGGTAAGCACTAATGCCATAATGGTCTAGATGGAACTGAGTTTCTTCTTAATGCGAATACATGCAGTTCTATTCATAATCTTTAAACAAAATTGAGGTTTTTTTTAGGTTGTGAAGTGGAAAATTTTATAGTTCAGTGTTCAAATCAAATGGAGGCCAAAGTTCAAGGATGGTAATCAACTTTTTTCATCATCAAATATTACTCAATAAGTCATAAGCTCTTGATACTAGTTATTGTTGTTGAATGAGGATTAGCAATGACATTCAAAAAAATGAGGATTAGCAATAAAGGGGTCACTAATATGCTGTCTTGTACAAGAAAATGTTTCGTACCATATTTTTGAACAACCTTAATACTAGAACAATGGTATCCCGCAACCTGCAAAGTTAGAACATGAAGCAAGATAAGTCGTAAATGATTTATGTCAACATAGTATCAAAATTCCTCTAAAATAGCAATAGTCAACTTAAAGCATAAAGGGATTATCTAGTAGAGTACTCCGAGAGCCCAGGGCACAGTACTTGGTTCTGAATGAAATTTGGGATATCTTAATTAAAAGCCCATTATTTTTAATGGCAATGTTTCCATAATCTGGGGGTATAGCGTCCCAGACTGCCATACTTTCAATAGTACTCCCTCCGTTCCAAATTATAAGTCATTCCAAAAATCTTGGAGAGTCAAAACATTTTCAAGTTTGACCAAAAATATAGAGAGAAATATAAAGATTTATGTCATAAAATAGGTACACTATGAAAATATAACTAACAAAGAATCTAATGATACTTGGTTGGTACCAAAAATGTTATTATTTTGTTATATAAATTTGGTCAAATTTGAAAAACTTTGACTCTCCAAGATTCTTGGAATGACTTATAATTTGGGACGGAGGAAGTACAAAACATACAAAAGTGAATTTCAACAGTGTCATTTAAAGAAGTGATGGCGTATGTTATTTTTAAGACAATAGCAGAGATCGCTGCTGCTAATATATTTAGCGAAATACTCCCTCCGTTCCAACTTATAAGTCGCTTTGACATTTTTGGTTCATCTATTTTGTTATGTATCTAGACATATTATTATATATAGATGCAGAGCAAAATGGATATACCAAAAAAGTCAAACGACTTATAATTTGGAGCGGAGGGAGTATGAATGTACAAAGACTGCTGTTAATAAAAGCAGCAGACAGAGGCCTCATTTGGTACTCACAGTGTATTTTCTACTGGCTTCAGATTATAACTGACACCATCAGCAGATGCAGCAGATGTAATCAAGAACTCTGTTGGATGCCCATATGGAATATGAATCTGGATAGGGAATTACAAGATTTGTAAGGCACGCTTCATAAACATACAATATGTATGCACATGTTAGATCAATTATGTGAAATGGAAGCAATTTCAAAGACACAGTTGAAAGGCAAACAAGGTGTCAGACTAGAAACTTCAAGTGCAAAATATGACAAATTTCAGGTGTATATGCACTAGATGGCAAATGTCACCTAGTGCACATGCACCCGAAGTTTGTCATTTTTGTATGAAATTTTCAAAAAAGAAACAATTTTGAATCTCTTTGCAACATATATCGTCTATGGCTGTTCCAAGTTTCAATTTTTTCCATGCGACCAAAATCTGTTTTTAATGAGTTTTCAAGTTTCCAACACTTGTCCGGTTTTCATGGGATATGCAGCCTTATGAAGATAGTGCCAACGTGGATGCCTCTCTGTACAACACTGGTTAAAACTAAACTAAATTATTATTGCAAAATTAAAGCACAATAATATACAGCACTCCAGATCCTGAAATAAAGTATGCTAAAAAGTAGTGACATACAGCAGTGCCTTGCTGAAACTTCTCTGTGATAACAACACCACGCTGTCCATTACATTTAATGCTGTAACCCTCCCTCTTTATTGCCAAAACAGCTGGTTCCCATATGTCTAAAAATCTGACCTGCTGTTGGGGAATTTAATAGTTCAGATAGTTGTGTGACATCAGAAGAAAGTAATAAGAAATTAAGAATTGATGAGTGAATGTGTAATTGCAAATGACAGATCATACAGGCAGTTGGACTTGGACTTCGTAGGTCACATGCCCAATTTCAAGGGTTCTCTTAATAAGCTCCTTCGTTTCAGGATCTGCATCAAAGATGGTTACTCAAATTCTTGAAACAGATTATGCAATGCAGCTACTATAAAACCTATTATCTAGCATATACTCAATCCATCCCAAATTGTAAGTCGTTTGACTTTTTTAATATCAAGTTTGACCACTCGTCTTATTCAAAGTTTTGTACAAAATATCACTTTTTTTTTGTTGTGTATTGGTTTATTAATAAAAGTTCTTCAAAATTGACTTAAAATTTGACTATACTAGGTGAATTCCCCGCGCGTTGCTGCGGAATTTTCTTAAAAATAAATCATTATACACATAGCACTACTATGCGGTATTTTGTCTATTATGTATGTACACATATGAATTTGACTTGCATGTATTTTATTGTATTAGATCTAGTAAAAAATTGCTAAGCTAATAAAACAAAAAACTAATATTTGGTTATATTATAGAGGAATTAATTGGTGATGAAACAAATAATGTATGTACATGACTTGTATGTGAATATATTAAAGATTTAAAGTATTTCACATGATATAGATGACATGGTTATTTTTTTATAATTAATATGCAATGACATGGACTTAGTGGAGAATGATGTGGACATATTGCATGAAGAGATAAAATATTTAGTGGATCACCTAGTGGGGAATGATGTGGACACTTTGCATGAAGAGAGAATTCATCTAGTGGGGTTTAGCTTTATAAGAGTTATAGATTTGCACAATTTTTTTGAATAAGACGAGTGGTCAAACTTGGGGTAAAAAAAGTCAAACGACTTACAATTTGGGATGGAGGGAGTAGGTATTAGGGTTTTTTTCTCGAAAAATATATAGGTACTAGGTACTCCCTCAATCCAAAATTATAAGGCATGCATACATTTCAAAATTCAAACTTAGTAACTTCTGATCAACATTTATTCTAACTATAACAAGTTCGCTGACACAAGTGGTACAACTTGATTCATATTTGAATGTGCATTCCTATGTTTACGATTTTCTACTAGCAGCGATACTACTAGAGAAAATTATGGTCAAAATCCAGCTAAGAAACAATGCCAAGTTAAGTCACACCTTATTATAAAAAAAGACAGAAGGAGCATTACATAGTTGCAGATATGGTTTGCTAATAATAAAAATAAAAATAAAAAACCATAAATACCACTGTTCGTGGGAATTAAGAAATACAAGGAGATCAAATAGTCTCTTTAGCCACTCTTCAAACATAGTGATGGTGAGGTCTCCAAGTTTTTGCACAATGGCCAATACACCACTAGTTGTCATAGTTTTAACACAGATCAACTGGATCAGCACATTGGATTAATATACATGAACTCAGCCAGTGTTAGACCGCACACCAAAATTGTCTTCTACTAGAGCTGGTCTAAGAAAAGTGCTAAGGAAGTACCACATCTTATCTTATCTTATACTCTTATAAAGCTAAACCTCACTAGAGATTTCTCTCAACATGCAAGCTATCCACATCAACAATCCACTAAAACTTGCAATTATAGCCAACTAGGACATGTAATTATGATAGTTATCACTTCATCTACTAACATGCATTTAGCTGTCTATATTGATGTGTCAAATCATTCAACAAAATTAATTTAAGATAATTTCATTCATATAACTATAAATATAAATAATCTAATTTCTTTTTAAATTATCTGAAATTCCTGCAGCAACGCGCGGGGTATTCTCCTAGTTATCTCAGATGTTTAAGTTCCTCAATTTGCACTTTCTATGAGAAAAACTGATGTGTAAATGGAAATAACATAATCACAGTTCACTGTTACCAAAAACTCACCACATGAAATTTTTCTCTGGTCGTTAGCATAAACCTTGATAAAGTCTCCCTGCAACAGAAGTTTTCTAGAAGTATTAACAGCAGAATTTATAGTAGGGAATCAATTTTCTAAAAGCATTTTAAGTTGCAGCATATATTAACTCACTTGACATAGTATATTGGTGATGGTAAAGAAACAAATTTTAACAGAACAATCACCAATCATTTCTGCAGAAATTCACTGTGGCTTTTTTTGAGAGGAAGAAAAGAGGCAAACGGTGGACATTGTTTGATCACATGGCATAGAGTTTGTCGTCTCAAGTAGCTTGGAGAATATGGTATTCATGATCTTAAATCCTTTGCATGGGCCTTGAGGATGCAATGGCTTTGGTTAGCCAAAACCCAACCTGACATGTCATGGCCCTCTTTCCCTATCCAAGTTCATGCTTCGGTCAGGGCCTTCTTCTCAGTCACCATGGTTTCTGTTGTTGGTGATCGCAATTCCATTTTAATTGGCTGGAAGAGATGTCCATTGCTGGTTTGGCTCCTTGTGTCTTTTTCTCCCATTCCAAAGAGAAGAGAGAATAGACATACTGTGAGAGAGGCGTTGACAGATAACAGGTCAGGACATTAGAGGTGGTCTCACTGTTGCAGTCCTCTCTAAATGTCTTGATATTTGGGACCTCCTAACTGAAGTGCAGTTACATCTGGATATACAGGATGAGCAATTGGGCAGTGGGCACCATTGGAGGTTCACGGAGAATGGACAGTATTCCACTAAGTTGGTATGTAAGGACCTCTTTAATGGTGCTATACAATCTGGGCCATGCAAAATTATTTGGAAATCTTGGGCACCTAAGAAGTGCCAAATTTTCCTTTGGTTAGCAGTGCATAATAGATGTTGGACGGCTGACGGCTGACAGACTTGCCAAAGGGGGGCTAGCCTCATCCGGCTCACTGTAAACTGTACACTGTGTGATCAAAAGCAAGTACGATATAACATCTTCTGACAAACTGTATATTCTCTAGGCAGGTTTTCTACTATCTGTTTCTTCATTTTGGACTGCCAGACCTCTCCACAGGTTGAGGATGAGAATTTCTGCGATTGGTGGCTGAGGATCAATGCTTTGGTCCAGGTTTTTGGATGCGAGGATTGAAATCACTGATCACTTTAGGTGCTTGAATGATTTGGAAGCATAGAAATGATTGTGTTCAATGGTTATGCACCCAGTGTCCAGGCAGTTTTGAGGAATTTTGTTTGAAGAGGGACACCTTTAGTGTTTGGCTATGCCAAGAGGGTTTAGTGCAGCTTCACCTAGAGGTCGCTCCTGGTAGTTTTGGTCAGGTTGGTTGATGTAATGGGTGTGTTGGTTATCTAAGCTTTTAGTGTGATGTTGTGTGTGTGTTCTTGTAAATATTTCTCTATCCTTTTTAATGCAATGATATGCAGACACACAGCTCTCCTGCAGATTTGAGAAAAAAAATCCAATAACCCAGATATCAAATATCAGAATGCTTATGTAACATTGACTGCAAAACCTTCATTACACCCCTAGAGTTATGACGAACATAAATTTCATATTCTAACAAACTCAATTTAGTTTTTAAGTAATATTTTTCCAGAAAAAGAGTCCCACATGAAAACAAAATTACTCCCATGAAAATCTTTGTCACGCCACCAAATGTGAAAAGCATGTCTCTTGGCAAGACATGTGGAGCATTGACTATGCTAGATAAGTAAATTACCTAAAATAAAGGATAATCAAATGATTCACTTTGTAAAGAAATTGCAGACACGATTTTGGCCCAAATCATATTTGCATTCTGCTCTGAAGTGAATGGGAAAACAAAAACAATGGTATTTGTTGTAAATAATTGTGTCAGCAAGACCTATGTGAGCAAGAAAAGGGTGTTCGTAAAAATTCACAGCGCCGTGAGCGCAATTGGCCAGGGCACCCCAAGTTTATCATTTGGTTTGAGTTCATTTGGTTTGGTTTGATTTGCAGCTGTTAGCTATGTGGATCGGTTTTGAATTGTTGAGTGATTAGCTTGGTTTGCTACCGCCTCTATGTTAAGAGCACAGCAGAATATGAGAGGGTAAAAAAGGAATTGTATCTGGTTGTTCAGAGGCACTAAAGAAGGCGAACATGCCATCTCATCCCTGCCTTTTTTTCCTTGAATACACAAGACTACAGGAGATATCATTGCATTAAGAATTTATAGAAATACAACGCACCCGAAACATATGGCTAGTTTGGTTAGTTGCAAAGGCAGGGACACTGTATTGACTTCAATGGCAAAAGTGATCAGGTAATTCTTTTTTGGTATTTTCTCATTTATGTGCCTTTTACTCATGTTGATGGGATTAAGAGCTGAAATTGCAGTAAGGTCCCTTTCTCTGAGACCTACTTCCTATGTTAGAGCATTTCTCGTGATACTATTGCATTCTATTGCAACAATTATGTTTGGAAAGAAGTACAGCATTGTAGAACAAAGATCGAGCATATGACAAGATAAGTACCTTTCTTTTCCTATCATCTAGGGGCTGGACTTCAATGGCAAGTAAAGTGTCCACGTCATCAGCAGTAACGACATAGCTAGGCTGCTTTGCTCCTACATCAACAAAAATATAATTACAAACAACTTTATGAGGCATCATCACATCCGAGTTTTAGGTAACTCGGTCACAGAACATAAGCTCTGGGTTAATGTATCAGCACAAAAAAAGAAGAGAAAGGGTACCTTCTATGAAATTTACGGAGCCATCTTCTAAATGGCGCACCCACTGCAGGCAAAATCATTTGCGAGAAGTGAAATCATATTGAACATTTGGAACTCACAATTTTAAGTGATGGGTTTGAAAAATCATTTCGCTACTCGGAGTGTGGATTAACAAGAAGTCAAGAAGTCAAGCACACCTCAAAATTACAAGTTGTGGTACCATTGGTGGGGTATCCACTTGCTTGAAGTTCTCGTCCAGGAAAAGGTTCACCTGTGATTCGAAGCCCTTCTATCCCTGGCAATGGATCATCCTCTGCAGCTGTATGTTCATAATAGGCATCTATTAATATTATCAGATGAATGTAGTGTTAAACAATACTGTCAATACAGACTTAATTCAATAGTAATTACCTTCAGAGAAAGAAGAACCAGGCTCCTCAAGAACTGTAGGAAGATAAGGATATGAAGGGTTTGCATCCTCAAGGCCAGATACCAAATTAGATGAGTCCCCTGGACCCCATTGAGTAGAAGGTTCTTGTGTATTTTGGGTTTCAGCACTCTCTGAACCATCCAGTACATCATTTCTGCTAAGACCCTTGAATGGTGGGTCTTGACTCTGAGTCTCAAAGTCAAAATGAACAGCATGGGAAGGACCTTGAGATACTTGAGTAGGAACATCAGTCCTATATTGGTTTCTGAAAATCATAAAAAAATCATATTAGCATTCTAGTCATTTTTTATCACGGAAAAACGCAGGAGATCTGCGTCTCATCATTGTATTAAGAAGAAAGAGGGTATAAGAACCCAACACTTACAAGACACCAAAACACAACTCACACAACACACGCAAAATGGTTTCCTAAATATTTAATAAGAAAAGTTAATGTTATCGAAAATAGTGAAACAACAATATGAAGGGGGAAAGGAAAATTTGATAAAAAATATGTCAGCCACTCAAGAAGTGTTTATAGCTGTAGGTAAAGTTAATGTTATCGAAAATAGTGAAACAACAATATGAAGGGGGGAAGGAAAATTTGATAAAAAAAATGTCAGCTACTCAAGAAGTGTTCATAGCTGTAGGTATGTATAGCATGCTCAAGAAGAGAAGCAAGTTAGTAAGGTACATTATTTTAGACTCCTACAAGAGATGCTACCTGCTTGAAAGAGAGGTCCCTCCCATGTCATCATGTCCAGCACTTCTTGTAGGAACCTCATTTGAAATATCTTGACGGTTTTTGTTACTGAATGCACCCCAATCACCTCTAGCTTGAACAGGGGAAGACATTGGGGATTGTATGTGAGGATACACTGTCTGGGGGACAATATCAAGGCTGTGTTTGCTCTGAGAAAGCAAAGAAGTTGTAGGAAGCACATGACCGTGTGTTAAAACTTGACAGAGTAATGGAAGAATGTGTATATACTAAGAGTCATATCATACTGTAGTCACCAATGCTTTTCCAGCAGGAGGATCAGTAGATACAGGATTGCTGGTATTATGCGACAATTCAGTATGCCATGGAGTAATCTGGTACCGAGACTCCCTTAATCTGTCCTGCACCATCCAAGTTTGCATACAAGGCAACTTCAAAGTTCTGTAAGAAAAATATCGGTACTAAGTGCAGAAAACATGACAAGCTCACTACTGGTACGGTATGCCATTTTGTATAAATGCAAATCTTTGGTAGTTTAGTGTGGCTCACCTCGGTAACAATAAGTCGCTCCTGCAAATGCTTAAACAAAACCTACAGGGAAAGGTGAAAATGTTAGAAAATGATTAGTTCAGATACTGGATTCAATTGAATTATATTAGATATAATGTAGAAACAATTTGGTCGCAGGTAATAAAATTTTAATTGATCTCAGATTGTTTTGTATATGATTAACGCATGGCATGCTATGTTTGTTGAATACTTCATACAGGGAATAGAAAATGTGTAGCACTTAAAATCATTTTATCTTTTTACCTTATTCTCCCTTGAAATCCAATAATAAAGTAGTATGAATTCCGATGCATGCTAAATGACAGTACTCTTGCCATAGCACATACAAGAAAACAGAGCATACCTTTAAATTACTAACAATTGACTGAGCATCGAGAACTGAAGGCTGGAGGTCATCATATTCAGATAGAAGGGGGAGCAAAGAAGATATGAAAATTGATCTTTCTTGTTGGGCTGCCTGGACAGTAACATAAGTAACATTTAGGATCGTTTCCATCTTTTTTATTACTAAATACAAACAATGAACACACCATGAGATAAACTGATATTATTAATGTCAAGACAAACTTACATCAACATTAATAACAACCAACCCAAGCATGTGTATGGAAAGCACCTCTTTATCTTACACTTTCATCCTAGTTTCATGTACAAGTGTTCACTAGGGGTTGCTATGTTTGGAATGCGAGGGCTTATAAGCTGGTCCCTAACATTTCTTAACTTTTCATACCAGACAAAACCCATTGTACTAGGACCTAGGAATAGATGGGCCAACATTAATATTAACAGGCTGGGGTATTGAAAAACAATTTCCATAAGAAACGACTCAAGCACACAGCATAAATGTACAAGCCAAATCTAAATCTAGAACCTAGTACATGTTATGGTGATATCTCAATGTATAATGTTTTTATAATTGAGGCACAATCATGGCAATGAATTATCGTACCTGGTGGTCAAGATGAAATAGTAAAACACGGTTGTTCAATAGAAATCATTTGGAATTCAGTCTATCTTCAGTACTTTTTTTAGCGGAAAATACAGCAGGGTAGGGCCCACTGTAAAAAATATTTCCCAAAAACGCAAGAGAGCTGCGCTTCTTTGTATTAGACAGAAAAGAAAGGACCCCATACATCACACACATCTCATACAGGGACCAAATATGAGGTGGTTATATTAAATTACATGATCACCTTGAAAACAAAAAAAAAAGGACTCGACCACCACATTAAACTTTACCACTAAGCTCTAGACCTTGTAGATTCTTAGCTCCGGCCATGCACCAGAAGGCTATGCTCATCCTTGAATTCCCTTAGAATGGCATTAACAAATGCAGAAGCACCCTCAAAGACGCAAGCATTCTTATGCTTCAATATAATCCAAGCACCTAGGATAATTAGAGAATTGAGTCCCTTCCTGTGCTTCTTCTCAGTTCTTCTAAACTTTTATTAACAGAAAAAACACCAAAAACTCTGTACAAAAGGAAACACAGAACGGACCATGCCTGAGGTGGGCAGCAGAGCTAAACTAGGGCAGCTACCTTCGGTACTAAGGACAGAGAACACAAAGAATCCCTATGTCAAACACTTGTGTCAAGGAGCTACAAGCAATCACGTGTTCATAAATATCTTCAGCTACTGCAATAAAGATTTGGGCATTTGGCTATACAAATAAAGAATGCGTTACATTCTGACTTAAAATTTGAGCCGATTCTATGGTACAAGCTCAAGTAAGCACTGAAATTGAACATTCAGACTTTTGGCAACAGAACAATTTTTTTCATGCTACAACAGAAGTCATGCTATGATCATACACATTTAAGGATATTTTAAATAAGCGGGATGTTTTAATTAAGATGGAAAACATGCATAAGAAGCATCAAGCTTGTGCATATTTGATATTCCGACTGTGAGCTGAGTCACAAACGAAGATACAATTATACATTGTCTAAATCCATCATATAGCGCATGAAAGCTACCTGCAACGCGTATGTGAGACGGATGTTTTCCTCAATAATGTCTTGCCGGTATGACAAAGCTTTTGACGCTGCATCAATCAAATCTTGCTGCTGCTGGTCAAATGCCTGAAAAAAACTATTAAGATGAGATGATAAACACACTACAAGTAACTATTCACTTTCGAGAGAATGAACATCCCTTACCATACGCATATAAGCAATCCGTTTTTCCAACTTGTATTTATCATCGAGTATCTGCGCTTCCTGTCAGGAGTTATTTGTGGTCAACAGAAGCTCAAGAAGGAAAATACAGTAAAGTGGCCTTTACGTGCGAAAAATGTTTTACCTTCACAGAGTAATCAGCAAGATGCTTTCTTAATTGTGCAATCTCTTCTTCCCCTTCTTTGACCTTAACAGTAAGGTCCTGTGTAGAACCTATCATTGTTAGGAACATCATATCATAGGTATGCAGAATTGCAGATGGCGCTGAACAAGAACTAATTTACCTGCTTCCAGGATATGTTCGAGTTCATCTCTGAAACTGGTAATAACCTAGAATCATATTCTCCATCTTTTTTATGCCTGTAATGAACCTTGTATATCAATATATAAGGCAACTAAAATACCATCCCAAGACAGAAACGTAGACATGTGCTACTATACCTATTTGGAGAAAGGGACCGAGATGAGGGAGTAGAGAATTGTGATGGGCCACCACTATCAACAGCAGTCTGTTCTCCTAATGATCTTTTAAATGCTCCATTTGCCTGGGGACTGTCAATGTATTTTTGTTTCAAGCTTTCCTGAGTCAGAGGCTCCCTACTTTCAAAACTTCCATTCTGACGATGGATCAAGCTACTTTGAGGATTTACTGAAGAGTTGGAGCCATCCATTTTATTAGAAACAGAATTTCGCTCTTGATCTAATCCACTCAATGGACTTTGGGATGTAGCATCTTCCCTCTGAAAAAAAAAAGGAAGCACAATCCAAAATAACAACTTGATGCCCACAAATATGCCATAGAAGTACAATTCTAGATGCTATATGTCAAGCTAGAGTTGTGGTTTTTCATAATGATGCAATGAGACAAGCTGCCAAAGCTGATTACAGCACACGCTACAGAGACAATGTTTTCAAAAAAGACATATCTATTGGTATGTTTGAAACAGAAACATAAACATATCGAAAGCACTAGTAGTCTAGTCAATGCAAGTAACGCATCTAAAAAAATTGTGGTAAAAAATGCTCGACTGTGTTGCTCGGTTGCTCCTTTCCACCAACTTTTTTTAAGAGAAAAAGTCTCCCCAGCTTCATTTCAAGGAAATAAAGCACAAACGTGCAGGCTTACAACGTATTCTAGGCGCATCCACCAAAAGTATCTAGGTCCTCTACACCAATTAAATAAAGCGCAAACGTGCATGTTCTTAACTTCTTATAACGTATTCTAGGCGCATCCACCAAAAGTATCTCGGTCCTTTACACCAATTTCGTGGAATAGAGCCCCAGTACTATTGCCTCCATGGTGTTGCAAGCTGACCAAGAAGACTGTTTCGGTAAAAGACAACATGGTAACACCAGTCACCTCGAACGGAACTTAACAGATTTCATCCTAAGCTTTGCCACTAACAATTTTCTGTGGGCATAAATCCAAAACAAAAACGTAGGTAGCAGGGAAGGTACATGACATCCTTGAACTAGGATGGAAATGGTAGAACGAGCTCATGGTGTGAAGAATATTTCCTCTGGTAATACTAAAAGGATTTAAATTCTGCATGGAATAGAAACAGACTTACCATCCTCTGTAACTGTTGTGTTTTCCTCATCAGCTCTTCCTTGAGCCGGTTATTCTCTTCCATCTGAAATGGAATAAAACCAAACGAAAAAAAATCAAAATAAGCTGGTATCTATTTATTTATTAATTACATTTTGGTAACAAACGAACCGAAACTGGTGTGGGTTAGAGGTGAAGCGATGGAATTCGACGAGACGCAAGGAAGGGAAGAGCGGGGGATGAAGCAGTTACCTGGCTGCGCATGGTGGCCTCGGCGCCCTCGACGGCGCGCATGACGCTGCGGAGGTAATCGGCGCTAGGCACACCTGCGGCGGCGGCGGCGGCGCTCTGGTCCGCCGTGTCGGAGAGGGATGCCGCGGCGAGGCCGTCTGCGAGGCGGTCCATGGGCAGGCGCGAGCGCGAGCGCGACGTGAGAGCTCCCCGCAGCGTAGCGTAGGGTTCGGGGGTGCGGCGGGTCCGAGACTCTCCTCTCTAGTCGGTACTCCACACTGCTTTTGCCGGTGGAATTGCGCGGAGGCCCAGCGGTGGTGGACTGGACGCGACCGGCGCGGGGGGTGAGCGGTGCTGCCGCGTGAGCGTGACGACGGAATCGATTCGAAATATATGGAATCGGACTAGTTATTTCGAAAAGAAACGTGGAGCCGAATGGTGGAATTGGTCAGCCGGCGGCGGGGACAACGGGAGCGGCCGCGGACGGGGGTCACGGGTGCCGCGCGGAGGATGGAACCTTGGTGAAAAGGACGGGGAGTCGGGGAGGGGAGAAGCGGGGTGGGTTGGTACGCGCGGGCGCGACCGCGGCGGGGATGATGGCGTGACTGCGCCATGGATTTCATGATGACGAACGCAATGAATGTGAATAGCTTTCATTCGATGCGCCCGTGGCCGTGTGGGGATGACAAGGGGATGAGGGTCGGCCCTCTCTCGCCGTGCTTTGCTCGTCTTGGTTGGTCTTGCATTTCCCCGAGGGTTCATAGGTCCCGTCTTGAATCGGCACATCCATTTTTGACGTAACCTTCCCGACAGAGATAAAAAAAAACTCTATCTATAGGAAGTCTCCTTCGTAATGGTTGGCACAAATCTCTACAACTAAAAATTATAAAAAGGACTTATCTACCACATCTATTGTGAAGCCACAACTTCCATCCTTTTAGCCATGATATGTTATCCCATCAATCTAGGCCCCACTCACCCATGCATGCAAAATTGTTTTAGGAAATTTAAAAAAGTCATAACTTTTAAACCGAAGATATAAATTAAATTCTGATTGCACCATTAAATTTCTCATAACAAATCCTTCAAAACAAGAGGATATATTTAGATAAAATTTTATTAATGAATATTTATCTCTATAACTAAAAATTATAGAGAGGACTCATCCACAATTTCCATCCCTTCGGTGGTCTTTTTTACTGCGAAATGACACGTTATCCCATCAACCTAGGCCCCACTCACCTATGCATGCAAAATTGTTTTAGCGAATTAAAAAAGTCATAACTCCTAAACTAGAGATATAAATTAAATTCTGATTGCACCATTAAATTTTTTATAACAAATCCTTCAAAACAAGATCACACATGGATATATTTAGATAAAATTTTATTAATGAATATTTATCTTATAAAGATAAAATATTTTCATTTATTAAGTAGAAACAATATTCTAGGTTCAACAGGCAATGTTCTGTCTTTGTAAAAAAATGTTATCGATTTAGAAGAATAGTATTTTGGTTTTAGGTTTATGAAACTGATATTACAATATACATAAAAATACATAAATACATGACATAAATAAAAATAATAATAATAATCTAGAGTAAAAAGCATAAGAAAAAAATAAAAACACAAAATGGAGAAAAATTTCAAATAATGTCAAAGGGTTACTTTTCAAATATCATAAATATATTTATAGAATATTAACATCACTAAATACATCATAGAACATCATTAAATATGTTATAGAACATCACATCTATTATAGATTACATGTATACTAAGTGAACACCGTAAGAAACATCATAGAACATCACATATATACTACGTAAATATGACATAACACAACATAGAACACTAAATATATACTACATAAATATCACATATACATATAAAATAAAAATAAAAAATAAAATTAATAAGAAAAAAACATAAAAACAAACATAATTAACAAATAATAAAAAGTGCATAGAGCAAATAAAATTAATGAATAATTTAAATAAGGGTAAAAATAAGATTAAAAGAAAATAAAATATAAAATAAAGAATGAAGAAACATAGAAAATCTAAAAAGAAAAAAAAACAAATAGAAGCAAGGAAGAACAATAAAACTAAAACCAAAAGAAAAAGAAAATAAAAGGTAAAATTAAAACAAGAAAAGAATAAGGAAAGGATAGGATAGGAAATAAAATAAAATTGAAAAATGAAAACTGAAAAGAAATGAAAAAGGAAGAATATATACAGAAAAAATAAAATAACAATGAAGAAACATAGAGCTCTATGTGGATTTTAAAACCCGTAACAACGTACGGGCATTAACCTAGTAAAGAAAGAAAAATGCTAAATGAAACTCGAATGTGATTCTCTCTCAACACTTGATTTCTCTCCCTCTCCCTTTCATTTTCCCCGTCTCTTTCCCTCTTCTCTCCTAGCTCCGGCGGGCTCATAAGGGGCTTGGGGAAGACATATCGGCCGGATGGTGACGATGGAGATGCCAGGAGGACGGTGGTTAGGGTTTTAGCGGCGTAGGAGGCAGTTGGGCCAAGTCAAGGCAGGGTCGGGATGAAGTTAGAGCTAATATGAGGGGGTGTTTGATTTAGGTGCATAGAATTTTATTATGAGGGTGCGAATATGTTAAAAATATGGTCATAATTATTATTATTTTATTTTTGCACGGGTACAACCACACCCAATCTCCATGTAGATCCGCCCCTAGTGGGGCGTCTATGGCCATGACGGTGGCATTAGGACGGGAAAGAAGGAGGCTGCCGTGGGCACGGTAAGGTCTCGTCGGAGTTTCACGGACGTGGCGGTGGATCTCTCAGGAGACCCTACGTACCGCACCGCGGTAGCGTGGTGGGCGACGGCAAAGTGTCGGGAGGACGAAGAAGATATGGAGAAAAGAAGTGCCCGGCGCTAGTAAAACATGCGAGTACTAGATAGACAGCTTCTAAAGAAAAGCTATTAGCTTTACTCCTATTTTTTCACAACCGGGGGATATAGCACGTTTTCATCAAGAGGAGTGAATTATAAGTCAGCTATGAGAGAACTGTCGTAGCGCAGGTTACAAGTCACTAAGATAATAGTGAGTAATCTGGAATAAACATAGGAACAATAAAAGACACAAAGAGAGTGTGACTATCCTCAACACCCAAGACCTAGAATTGTGCCTGCAACGCAACAACTCATGGCCGTCAACACAAACGACGACAAAGCATTAGTCAACGAACCAAACAACGGTAAAGCATCCGCCAACAAACCAAATGGCGGCAAAGCATCTGCCAACGAACCAACCGGCGGCCAAAGCATCCGCCGGAGAAGTTTATTATGGCAAAGCATCTGTATCGGTGGAAAGGCTAGGTCACTCTCGGCAGCACCTATTGAATGGTTGATAGAATGGTATGTGTGTGTGTTTTTAGTGATAGAATGGTAAGTGTGTAGAAAGCGTAACTTGCAGCGTGTAATATAGTGTTATTTCTGCGTCTTGCTATATAGCAGCAAGAATTTCCAAAAGGCAATGAGCCTAGTTTGTACAACAGCTAGTGTGTATAACGACTATTTGCTTGTTCGATCGGAAAATAATAACATACTTTTCTGCAATCCAAAGCAAATTTTACACATTCATCTTTTGGATTCATATATTTTTTATTTTATATATTACTTTCTCTTTCACTTTTTTGATATATCTATTTTACTATGCATCTAGATAAATAATATGTTTAAATACATAGCAAAATAGAAGAACAAAAATTTAAAATAACTTATAATTTAGAATGAAGGGAATACATTACATTTCTACCTTTTTTCATTTCTATGTTTTCTATTCCCATCTTCTAAATATTGACTCAGTTTTTACATCTACCATGCTAGAGTTGAAAGGAAAATGTCTACATACCCCTCTCCCAAACTATTGAGGATGGACTATTTCACCCTCCAAACTATAAAATCAAATTTTCTACCTGTTGAGTTTTCCAAAACCAATCAAATACCCCCCAAGCGGCTTTAGACCGTAGTTTTGTCTTTTTATTTATTTATTTCAACTATTTTTTTGAAAAAACATAGAAAAACTATAAAATAGGAAATCTAATTTTTTTTGGGATTCCACAAAAGTATATCTACATAGTGAACATATACTAAGGTATATTTTAGTATAATTTTTGTTGTAGCTTTAGATCTATATTCTTATGTAATTATTTAGAATAATTCGTACTTGCAGCTTCTATGGTCTAATTATTGTGATTTTTTTTATGGTGTGCTAGTTATTGTATGCTTGAACTATAGTAAAATTTTTATACTCACTGGATCATGTATAACTTAGTTATAAACAAAGCATAAATTTAACAAGCAGAAAACTAAAAAATATATATAACTAAGTTATACATGATCCAATAAGTATGAAGTTTATACTACAGTTCAAGCATAAAATAATTAGTCCACCATAAAAATTTCAGCATAATTGGACCATAGACGCTACATATATGAATTATTTCTTTTAATTATAGAAAAACATAGACCTAAATCTACAACAAAAATTTTATACTAAAGAATACCTTATTATATGTTTTATTACTATGTAGATCTACTCATGCAGAGTTCAATGAAATTGGATTTTCTATTTTATAATTTTTCTGTAATTTACTATGTTTTTTAAAAGATTTAGCGAAAATAAATAAAAAAGACAAAGACAAAACCACTGTCGTTGTAGCAAAACAACCATCCAAAACCGCTTGGGGGTGTTATTTGACCAGTTCTAGAAAGTTCAGGGGGTAGAAAATTTGATTCTATAGTTTTAGGGGTGAAGTAGTCTACCATCAAAGTTGGAGATGTTATATAGACTTTTTCCTAAGTTTAAATAAGTTCAATCATTGGAGACTAGTATAGAATTATCTATAATACCATCTCTAAATAAAATGTGAGCATTCCAATTGTCGATATAGCATTTAAAATTGAGTAAAATTCACTAGTGCTTCTCGACCTTATCTTGAGTTATCATTTAAATTTCATTACTCTCAAATTGCCTTTTAGCGTGCTAATCTTAGTTTACTGCACCAAAGCTGATCCAACTGTATTGTTTGAATTTTTTTATCAAAAAACTATGGAGCAAAAGCTTCTCGGCACCGAACAAATATTATTATTTAGAAAAGAACATAGGAACAGGGCAAGTCAGCTAGGAACTAACAAAAGAAAACTTACAAGAATATAGGGGAAAATACCAAATTGCAAAGATTACAGCCAATAAATAATTATATTGTGTAAACTAGTTTAAAGCGACATAAGTGGAGCCTAACTTCACTTATAAAACGCTACTTCCAAGCCGAAGGCGAGGGAACCTTATTGTTGAAGATATAATCATTTCATTCCTTCCAAATGCACCAGGCGCCGATCATAAATAGATCCATAAAGAAAGATATTTGGAGCTAAGATTTTTGTCTGAATTATCATCTAGCAGTTGTTATCCTGGATCTCCCACTGTACACGTGTTCAATTGTTGACTAAGGCCTTGTTTAGTTCACCCCAAAAACCAAAAACTTTTCAAGATTCTCCGTTACATCGAATCTTACGACATATGTATGGAGCATTAAATATAGATAAAAATAAAAACTAATTGCACAGTTTACCTGTAAACCACGAGACGAATCTTTTAAGCGTAGTTATTTTACGATTGGACAATGTTTGTCAAATAAAAACGAAAGTGCTGTAGTGTCAAAATCCAAAAACTTTTTGGATCTAAACAAAACCTTAGCATGATACCATGCCTAGGGTAGGAGTTCTATAGTTGTTTGCAGCAATGATAAATGCAAGCACTGCACACATACTGCGCGCACAAAACGGCTACCAAAAGCCTTTAAGCAAGACACAAATCTCTTTTGCAATTGGCATTGCCATTGGCACCTACATACTCATCTTGATTCATTGCTCCCCCAATCCCATGATTTGGTCTTTCACAATTTATGCAACTCTTCTTCTAATATTAAAGCTAGCCCAAACTTGTCCCTCACATACTTTACATGGTATTCATATGGTTTTATTCTATAAATTTGAAAATTAAAAGCCAACACCAAAGACCATGACAGTCTATATCTCTTATAAAGATAAACTCCACTAGCCTAATTCTCTCGCACCTCCTTGAGCCACGTCATCATCTACTTCTCTTGCTGTTGCATGCTAGTGTCCACTCATAAATGATTTCAGCTCTATATAAAGATAAACCTCGCAAGCCTAATTCTCTCGCACCTCCTTGAGCCACATCATCATCCACTTCTCCAGCTGCCGCATGCAAGTGTCCACTCATAAATGATTTTAGTAATGGATGCAATTACCTGCACATGACCATGCACGCATGCGGCTAGCATTATTCTATCACATGACTTTCTCTCTTCCTCCTCGAAAACTAACTACTAATAATCAAGCTATATATAAATGACTTGATAGACTACAATAAAAACCTATTTATATTCCTCTTTCATACCCGAGGCAACTCGCGTGATCCTCTGACTTCCATAAAAAGAAAAGGAATAAAAGCAAACCTACGTTTTTTTATTAGGCAAGTGAAGACGATATTGTTTGAATTTCAAGGGGTATGCAATATGAGCTTCATCACCTTTTCCCATCCATAGTAATAAGAACATAAAGGTCAACAGAACATGTGGTCACATCTGCATCCTCATTGGAAAGCTCAATGAACTTAAAAACAAAACAAAATGATGGAAGAGGTGCACGAAATGACATCTGCAAAGAGATGGATAGTGAGGAGGAGACAAGCAGGGTTGTGAATGGTTGTAAATGCGAGAGTTGCATTTGTAGGCTAAAGTGGAAATATTTTTGTGAATCGATGATGATGAAAATGGTGCTAAAACTCCTGACTCTAGCCATGATTTCACATTACATTAGCAGTTAGGCACATGCAAAACCATGTTGGACCAACTTTGGTATAGTAAACCAAAATAAGGGTGCCTAATATGCAATTTAAGATATTGAGATCTAGATGACAGCTTGACATAAGTTCAAAGACCAACAACAGAAATTATTCTTTAAAACTTGTCAACAAGCGCAAGCATTTGTAGTTGTAGCCTAAGGCCAACTCTAGTGGGGGAGTTTTATTTTGTGTTTTCAAAGGTTCCTTTATATAGAGTGATTTGAGTTAATACATCAAACGAATCTCCAATATTGTGTCATTTTAACAGTTCAAAGTCTGTCATGGCATTTAATGTGCAACGACGAGATTAGATGATTGTTGAATAAATTCAAAGTTTGCACCTAACTTTGGTGTGGAATAATTTTCAAGTTTTGGAAATAATCTACACTTACTTTCATTTAGATTAAATTCTTTCTAGCACTCTCTTCATAACTTCCCTTATTTAGTTTAAATAAAGCCCTCATTAAGACTGACCTAATATGTTCGTCAGCCATTTATTCTCTCATATTAAAAACAAGAGGAGGCATTATATATATGTTTGATCAAGGAATATGAAGATCTCCCTTGCTTCTTATTACTCCTTGTGTGATGTAATATAGTGCATTCTATGAATTTTAAGACAAATTAAGAGAACATAAAAGATGCATGTACCCTCCTTTTATTTGATGGTATCATCAATGTAATTAATACTAATTGGCTGATAAATGGAAAGTATTTAATGTAAAATTGATTTTTGTCCTCTAGAATATATTATATTTGAGGACAAATTTTGAATGCTATAATTCACTTTATTACAGGACGGATGGAGTATGTCCTAAAAGTCCTAAAACTAATTATATTTATGGACCAAAAAAGTGGTATTTAAGTTCATTTTATGTGGTGTAATGGCTTTCTGTGTGTACATTTGTACATATAGGCCATGAGAATTTATTTTATGTTATCGAAAAAAAGAGCTAGAGACACTTTCATAAATCCGGAATCAAATGTTGTCATGATGTCGACGAAAGCTGGTCGGCAGTCTACCTTGGGGTATACCCACGGTAGTAGTTTATCGGTAGACGGTGCGCAAACTACGAACTCGATGGTGACGCAAGACACGGACAAGCTTTTTATCCAGGTTCGGCCGCCGAGTTGGCGTAATACCTACGTCCTGCGTCTGGTTGTATTGATTTGTGCTGAGAGAATATGATGTGTATGACTTGTCCTCTAGGGGACCCCTGCCCCTCCTTATATATCCTGAAGGGACAGAGTTACAAGCAAAGTATCCTATTTGGTACAAAATCTTGTAGCCTTGCGGTGCACGCCGACCAGTCGTGCGCCGCACGTCTTCATCTTGTGGGCCGAGCCACCTCTGATGGTTCGGCCCATATAGGCCCATGAGGGTATAGGGGTTTATACCCCCACAGCTAGTCCCCGAGCACCATGTATTGTGATGTAACACGCCGTCTTGAGCTTCTTCGATCAGCGAGGCTTGACGTCTTCAATAAACAGGAAAGTCGCCCAAACAGTTGCAACGGTATTTTGACCAACTCAAAAGACAGTTGATCAACATTGACATCAAAGAAGCAGGTTGTTCGAAGAATGCATGGTGCTCCAAATTAAAAAAGATTTCTTTCCTGGTGAAGTGTGCCCACTTTACTTTTCTGAAAAGTATAGTCTTTCAAAAAGCAAGCACATTCACCGCAAGGTGAAGTGTGCCCACTTAGTCCCCGAGCCTGGTAGTAGGTGACGTAGGCACGTGGTGCCAGGGTCAAAAAGAAAAGTCCTCAAAGAAATTCTGAAACTGAGATGCATCGCCAGATGCATCGTACCGATGTAGTCCCCGAGCTTGCTGGAAGGCGAAGTATGAGCCTTGTAGCAAGGTCTAAAAAATCAGTCCCCGAGCATATCATGCTCGTATGCAATTGAATAGACTAATCGACCAGTCCCCGAGCATAGAACGCTCGGTGGTCGGTACAGTCCCCGAATTCTCAAATTGGTGGGCTGGTCGACCAGTCCCCGAGCGTATAGTGCTCGGTGGTCGGTGCAGTCCCCAAGCTCTTAAATTGGTGAGCTGGTCGACCAGTCCCCGAGCGTATAGTGCTCGGTGGTCGGCACAGTCCCCGAGCACGGCGTAGGGACCGGTGGACAAGTCCCCGAGCGTGGTTGGGAACGTAAACGTGCTCGGTGGTCGGCACAGTCTTCGAGCATAGCATAGAGAGTAGTCGACAAGTCCCCGAGCGTGGTTGGAAACGTAAACGTGCTCGGTGGTCGGAGCAGTCCCCGGACACAGCGTAGGGAATAGTCGACGAGTCCCCGAGCGTAGCTTGTCGACTGGGCCAAACCCCTGAAAAATAAATATAAAGAATAGGTAGTACATGATGTATAAATAAACTTTAGATAAAAATCAGTACTGAGATAAGTTTTAGATTTTTTGTTATAAAATTAGCACAAGTAGTTAATTCATCCTAGAGCTTGTACCAGCTCTGGTCTAGCCAACAATCAGCATGAGGTGCGGAACCTAGGCATGCGTAGGATTGTCAGCCACGTCAGAGAGTACTGCCGACCACCCGGAACGCAGAGGGCGGATCTCGTGCACGTGTAGGGAGGAGTCGGAGACAATACCGGCTCTGGAAAGCTCGTGTAGGAGAAAAAACTAGTCGGCTAAAAAAAAGTTGTTTTGAAGAATAATAATCTTAAAAATATTATGCCAAAAATAAATAAAATATTAGAAGTGTACTTATCTTTGAAAGAAAGTCTAGTCGGTGACGACAAAATTGTCCGGCCCTCGAGCTTTTCGACTTGTCATGACGGTGGTCGCTGTTGTCATAGCGTCGTTCTTCGCGGCGATTATTATTGCGACTGGTGGTCAAAGCAAGTAGGCCAAACAATTCGGTCGATGGCCCGAGCAGGTCGGTGTTGTCGATCTGCCTCCCTTTGTAGCAGGGAAGCGTGCGACGCGTTGTCGGCGTGGTCGGAAACGTTGCTGGTGTGGTCGAAGTCGTAGCCAGCGTGGTTGGAGCTGCAGCCGACGTCGGTGAAGAAGTGATCGGCACAGATTGGATCTACGCCTCCTTCGCGGTCGTGGTGGTGAAGCTGTTGAAGCTGACGGTGAACGTGAAGCCGCCCACCATGGCCGCGAAGTCGGGGATGATGGCCATCTTGTTCGTCGGAAAAGTTGCACGCACACCCCCTACCTGGCGCGCCACTGTCGACGAAAGCTGGTCGGCAGTCTACCTTGGGGTATACCCACGGTAGTAGTTTATCGGTAGACGGTGCGCAAACTACGAACTCGATGGTGACGCAAGACACGGACAAGCTTTTTATCCAGGTTCGGCCGCCGAGTTGGCGTAATACCTACGTCCTGCGTCTGGTTGTATTGATTTGTGCTGAGAGAATATGATGTGTATGACTTGTCCTCTAGGGGACCCCTGCCCCTCCTTATATATCCTGAAGGGACAGAGTTACAAGCAAAGTATCCTATTTGGTACAAAATCTTGTAGCCTTGCGGTGCACGCCGACCAGTCGTGCGCCGCACGTCTTCATCTTGTGGGCCGAGCCACCTCTGATGGTTCGGCCCATATAGGCCCATGAGGGTATAGGGGTTTATACCCCCACACATGATAAATGCACATGCCATTTATGTGCAGTATATTTCTAATAAAATTTCATGTTACTTTTACAAATTTGCGATTTTATGATAATGGCCATATTTGGTAGGCATGTCATTTACTACTAAATTTCAACATTTCTCTCCTCTATATTTTTATTACCAGTTTCAATATAGACACAAATACCGACATAAATTTGACACAAAGAGCTCCTATAAATAGATATTTCCATTGAAAGTTTTACGAGTTAAAACTGTAAAGTATGTTTCCTACTTTGATCAAATAGTAGTTCCTTAGAAGGTTTTTTCATATTATTAAATCAGTTGACTATTGCTAAATAGTATATAGAGTTATTGACTATGATTTCAAACTATACTTAATAAAGTCAGCAGTAAAGGTTATACCCTACCACTTCAATGAATCAATATATATCCAATCATTGTAAGCTTTCTCTGTCTTAGAAAATATATACACGGTGAAGCTTGGCCTTTTTTTTCTCGTGGAAACGTGAAACCTACGACGTCATGTTCCGAGCTGATCAATACACTGGCGGAGAAAGTGAAAAAAAAAACGCATCATTGTTGTTTCATGCCGTAGCTGACAAGGAGGAATCATGATTTTCGTTATAGCTTGACAATTAGCGGGTAGTTGCACTTGCTATGCTACGTGTACTATTTCTTTTATAAAAAAGTTGCAGGGAAACATTTATACTACTTCGAAAAGAGGATTTTTTTGGAACATTAGAAGGAGATTAGCCGAAAGGAATGCTGACTTGTAAATAAATCACCATAATGCCAAATGAGGAAAAGCATTTAACGAACACCTAAAAATTGAGAGAGAATTCCTTCTATCCCATTAAAAATTCCCAATCCCTTATATGACATCTCAAGTTTACTACTCGTGAAATTCCCAATCCCTTATATGTACAAAAGGGTTTGGAATTGTTTCTGAATTTCCCATGAAATTTGTGAACAACCATTGCAGCTATTTATCCAATCTATCTATCTATCTATCCATGTAGAATAGAAATAGAAGGTCGGGGCCCACGCCATCATCGATGATACTCCTAACCAAAAGGGTGAAAAAGAGAAAAAGCCAGCGTTCAGTAGTGTGTGGCCGTGTGGGCGAGAGAGCACAACACAACAACACGCCAAGAACGCATATGAGCTGGGCCCCACCCTACCCCACCCCACCCCACCCCGCCCCTCGCTTTGCCACTTCGGCACTTTCCACAGTTCCCAAATCCCAAATCAACTCCTCAGGCCATCGTCCTCCTTATCTGAAATCGCGTGCCTTCCAGCCCCCTCTCTGCCCGCTGTGCCCCACGCCACGCCCGGCGTTGCCCCGCCCCGCCCCGCCCCGCAGGCCGCACGCCCGCACCCACCACCCACCCGAACCCAGCGCCATGACCCCCGCGGCCACCGCGTGCGCCACGCCGGCGGCGGCGCGCCCGCCCCTCAACACGGTCCCGGCCCGCCGCTCGCCGCACTCGGCCGCGCGCCCGCCATCGGCCACCCCCGCCCGCCGCGCCGCCGGCTGCTGCTTCTGCGCCGCCGCCTCCTCATCCTCGGCATCGTCGTCGCCCTCCACATGGGACTGGACCCGATGGAGCCGCCACTTCGACGAGGTCGAACAGGCCGAGAGCTACGCGTCCCTCCTCCAGGTAATCGCCATTTCGTCGCCTTGTAACTTCTAATCGAACCAATCTGATGAATCGCCGCTCCTTATTCTCCGACCGACCCGCGCAGTTCCAGCTGGAGGAGGCGGTGGAGAACGAGGATTTCGCGGAGGCCGCCAAACTCAAGAGGGACATTATAGAGGCCACCGGAAACGACGCCGTAGCCCACGTGATGGCCGAGCTCAAGGTCCGGAACTGCTTTTTGCTGCCTTCCATTACCGATTTTTAATTAATTGAGATGTGCATCTTTTCCCACCTATTTGGATTACGATCTTCTAACGACAGCATTCGTTTTTTTGGTTGCTCTTGTCCTAAATTCTCGCAGAGTGCTATAGAGGACCAGCGGTACCAGGACGCCTCGAAGTTGACAAGGCTTGCTGGGACCAGCTTGGTAATTACCAATCCATTACTGATTACTTTTTCTCCGTACCTTTTGATTGTGCTATATGCATTCAGGGGCAGAATCATTTGCCTTTTAAACTCACTTATTATTATTGCACATCCCATCCTAACCAAACTATTTATATGGCAAATCGCCAGTCTTATGCTAACATGGTAATGGACCTAATAAAAAAGCATGACCCATGATAGATGATACTGCTCCATGACCTTTGATTATTTAAAGAAACAGGTATCACCAGCCAAAAACATCCATTTTCATAAGGAAAAGCTCTGGATTCTAACCATTTCCATTTCAGGTAGGTTGGTGGGTGGGATATGCGAAGGACACTGATGATTCCATTGGGAGAATCGTAAGAATAAGCCCTGGTGTCGGGAGATATGTGGCCAAGAGCTACAGCCCAAGGTGCGTCTCTCTCAGTTTGTAACTTAATCTTAAAAGTCAACATCAGGCAGGTGTCTAATAAATTGTACAAGTTCCAACTTACCAAATACTTGTTTTTGTGTAGGCAATTGGTCACTGCATCTTCAGGGACTCCATTATTTGAAATTTTTCTTGTCAGAGAAGATGACGAGACATATACAATGAAGGTGCACTGATCGAAGCGATTTCATCTTTATCATAAACTTTGTGCAGTTAAAAACCTCTGTTGTGCACAGATTTGATATTTGTATTTGTGAAAAATTAGACAGGTGGTACACTTGCGACCAACAAAAGGAACTTCAGGTGCATCATCCATATCATCAACAATAACAGAAAGCCCAGTGAAGGTGGAGAATGAAAGTTCATCAGAAAGTAGTGCTATATCTGATAGTATTACAGAGGAAGCAAATACAGATACTCCAGTAAAAGGAAATGAGGATGCTGAAGAGAAAGAGCAAGATATTGGTAGCAGCAAGGATAGTAGTGTTGAAGGATTGAAAAGTGTTTTGAATTTTTTTAAATCTCGAATTCCGGAATTCAAAGTTCAGGTGATAAATGTTGATGTGTCTGAGGAAACTGAATTGGCTGCAAACTCGTCCGAAGAATTAGTGCAAGATGATGTGAAGAGTACTCCAGAAAGCTCATTGGAAGAGCCAACCACTGAGGAACTTGAGCAGGAAGAAGATGTTCCAGAAGAAGATATGGATGAAGAAAGTAAAAGTACAGAAGTGAAGCTTTTTATTAGTGGAGTGGTTCACAATAAAGAAGATGCTGGAGCAAAATCATATGTTCGAGTTCCAGCTGAAATAAATAACATGGGAAAAGACTCTTTTGAGCTGTACATTCCTGGAAAAGGTTCTGATCGTGATCTGATTGAAACAAAGGCTGCAAAACAGAAAGTTGCAGATATGGCTGCTAAGTTAGCCTCAGAGCTTATGCCGTCTGATGTTGCCAAGGCATTGTGGGGTACAACCAAGAGTTCTTCAAAGGTAGGAATGTCATGGTTTTAGCTATACATGTCTGCAACTTTAAAATTTTCTTGAATTATGATTCATACTCATGTGCATCAATGCTTGTTCACTGTTGAGTGAAATCTTATAATCTAATTACAAAAATCCTGAAATTTTCCAAGGCATTAAAGGCACCCAGACCCTAAAGGTGCTTGTTTAGGAACTTTTTCAAGTCTTATGTGATGTACAGCTGTATCAGTAATCTTGCATGCCTTCCAGAATAAGCAAACATGATTGTTTTGCCCTATATAAAAAAGGTCAAGAAACTGGGTGGCCTGAGCAACTGGCTGGACGCTTGTTCCAACAACCTGATGGTTTCTGGATTTGGAACCTTAACAAAAAGAACTAGCAGTTACTATTAGCACCAATTGGTATTCATGATCTTATTATTTCCACCGTAGACTGCGTTTTTATCTGATTCTATGCTATCAAGATCACCTTCCAGTCGTCCATTTCATCTTATGCCAAGCGGCTTCTCTTATGCTGTCTTTTGCCATCAGTTGTCCATACCATGTTCTTCCAAGCAAATTAACTGACAGATGGCATTGTAACTGCAGATAAATAAAGAAGTTCAGGAGCTTTTAAGGCTTACGTTAAGCAAGGCCCGAGTCAAGCTGACCGAGAATACCATTTTTAATCGGATCATTATGGACACTAACAGCACGGATCCATTTAATGGTAAAGTTTCCCCAGTTAAGTTGATGATCATTTCTTGTATGATCTAACAATTGGATTGCTGGCCTAATGTAGGTCTCTATGTGGGAGCATTTAGTCCATATGGACCAGAAATTGTGCAGCTCCGTCGGAAGTTCGGCCACTGGAATAGTACTGATGACGTTGAGTTTTTCGAGTATGTCGAAGCAGTAAAGTTGACTGGTGATCTGAGTGTCCCTGCTGGCCAGGTTTGCAGCTTCTATTTTCTAAAAAATGATGATGTCAATGAGGCTCCCATGATATTATACTGATCATATATTGTTACAGATAACGTTCCGTGCGAAGATTGGGAAGGGCAAGCGACTTGAGAATCGGGGCGCGTATCCTGAGGAATTCGGTGTGGTAATTTCTGTCTGCAGATCTGATTGTTTGAAAGATGCTTGGATGTTAGTTTGTTATATTCTGAGAAGTGAGAGTCGCATGCAGTTTTTTTCATTCTAATTATACTTTTGTTTTTTTTCCAGGTTGCTAGTTATAAAGGTCAGGGTAGAATAGCTCAGCCTGGATTCAAAAATCCTCGATGGGTGGATGGTGAGCTGTTGGTGCTTAGTGGCAAGGTAAATCGAAATACCTATGGTGGTTCTTTTCATCTGTAGTCAACATTCCTGAAACTGATAACTTAGTACATACTAGCATATAATGTACAATCTGGCAGGCCATAACTTACAGTTTGGTCTGCAGTGAGATTACTTGGTTTTTGGGAACTTGTAGAGTAGGGAGTTGGATACAAACTTTTAAAACACCAATTTATGTCACCAGGCGACATGCTTTAAAATACTGAATCAACTGAAGAATATTATGAACTGTCTTGACTAAAGGAAGAAACTTGGAGATTTGCCATTATGAAAGTTGGGCTTTGGACTGAGCAATTTTGTATGTCATTGGAGAATATTGAGCACAACTCGTAAGAGAAGTGGCAGTAGTTTGGAAAGGAATAGCTCATTTATAGGTCATCTAGCAAAGTTTGTCTTTGAGATCATTTTATGGAACAAATGATTCCATTTTCCCCCATTGTTTCTTAGATTAGGTCTAAAGATGTGATCCTGGTGCACCACGTTTTTTTCTGGTATTATTGTGCAAATTCAAAGAATTGCATGAAATGTTTACATAGCAAAACAAGTGTCAACTACATTCCAAATTCTAAGTCGTTTTGGCTTTTTTAGATTAGATACATAATCAGTCTGTGACATAGCATATATTTGGGTGCATAAAAAAAACTAGTTATATCACTAAAAAATCAAAACAACTTACAATTTAGAATGGAGGTAGTAGATCCTGCCAGTAGATTTTGAACTGATTATGCAACTTGCAGGTCCATCATTGAATCTGGTCTAGTTGCAAGATTGCTCTTAACACGAATGCATATTTTATTTTGTAGAGTACAATCCCACACCTTGGAGGCGCAGAGCTCGGTTTCCTGTACAGCGTACCTGAGCAGAGTTTTCTGGTTCTCTTCGATCGGCTTAACCTTCCCGAGTGATGAGACTACTAGACGGAGCAGATTCCTCACATGTAGATGCCTGCCAGGCCGGCCCCAGTTCCAAGTGACCGAACAGGTCTGCGGGCCCTTTTTTCGTCGTCCTCTAGGCTTCCTGAGATGCCTGCCAATCTTTTCTCCGCTCCTACTCGGCTGGAGCTGATCTGCTTGACTCTTTTCAGAGTGTGAGGGAAAGCTGACCTCGTTGCTGGTCTAAATTAACGGATGAGCCTTGATATGTTATAGCATGGTATGCTCCCTAATGACGCAGTTATAGCGGTATTGGGTATGAGCATGATAGTTTTGTGAGTTTTTCCCCCCTTCATCGTTGATTACAGTAAAGCTAGGATGGAAACCAAATTAAACAAAATCGTTCTGGTGTGTCGTGATGTTACAGATATAATAATAAAACCAGGCAAATAAAGTCTCATGATTTATGATGACCCATCAATCAATCGGTACGATTTCCACTCTTGTAATATGGTTGAGATACTTTACTGCTGTCCTATTAGATTTTGATAGAGTTGTGGAAAGTCCAAATGAGGAAAGTGAAAACATATGGTCGAGGTATACTGCTGTACTAGTAGATTTTTGATTGTTGACTTGTGGAAACTCTGAAAAAGAGGAGAGCGAAAACGAAACAGAATCAGATTTGCTTGTGAGTACAAGCGTCACCTCGCAGGCGTAGCTACCAAAAAAAGACAACACAGTTCGCAAAACTAAAAATAAATTCCGTTGCCGGGACTCGAACCCGGGTCTCTCGGGTGAGAGCCGAGTATCCTAACCAGCTAGACTACAACGGATTGTTGCTTAGTGAATGCATCAAGCTTATATAAACTTACTTCTGAGTATAAAGATTGTACTCTAGACTGCTGAACATGTATAGTAATAATAATAACTAGTCTTTTAACCGCCCGGGAATCTCCGCCTCATGGCTTCTGGCACTATTTTTTTCTTTTCCCTTTCTTTTCTTTCCCTTTTCCGTTTCCTTTTTTTTTTTTGCCCTTTTCATTACTTGCTTCTGCCACTGTTTATTTGCCTTTTTTGCCACGTCTGGCTACTGTTTACAATCTATTTTTCTTCTTTTCTCTCTTTTCTTTCTTGCTTTTTTTTTTTGCTCCTTCGGACTTCACCACTGTTTGGTATTGTTCAACCTTTTCGTTCCTCCCCCTACGAGCTTTGCAGCGGAGCATGCGAGTCTTCCTTATATATCTACACAATTGATAATTCTAGCAGTAAGGTATTATTTTGGAGGCTAGCTAGTGACAACGTCAAGTGTGATCTTGGTAGGGTCTCATCTAATTTTGAATAGTTGCTGACGGACCGGCCAATGACGTGCTCGCACTGAGCTCAACGAGGACACAGGCACATGACCAAATTAATTGGTAGGGTCTCATTTAAGGCCTTGTTTAGTTGCGAAAATTTTTCGGTTTTTGGAACTGTAGCACTTTCGTTTTTATTTGACAAATATTATCCGATCATGTAGTAACTAGTCTTAAAAGATTCATCTCGTGATTTACAGGTAAACTGTACAATTAGTTTTTATTTTTATCTATATTTAATGTTTCATGCATGTGCCGCAAGATTCGATATGACGGAAAATCTTGAAAAGATTTTGGTTTTTGGGTGAACTAAACAAGGTCTAATCTTTGCCCCCAGCCGCCTGGCAGCAACAAATGCTTCCTGCCCCTTTACCTCATCCACGAGCGAGGAACAGACACGAGCATGACCATGCATGCTGATATATGGGGACCACCAGTCGGTCAGGGTGAGAAGCGAGAAGGCCTAGTGGCCACTGGCCAGCGCCAAACTTGCTTTGTCTTAGCGGTCGTGGTGAGAAGTGGAGAAGGCCTAGCGGCCACCGAAGTGCCTCAGCCTTAGCCTATATAGCCGAACACATCAAGATTATGCCATCGAAGTAAAGATGACAATGAGTAATTATCCGTTAGGTATATGTTACCTGGGTCGTATATGTTATCTATATCCTTATCTACGAGAAAATATTTTACCCACTAATTTACCAATACCCGTGCACAGGTAAGAGTTTCTTCCCCATACCTTACCCACGCGGGTAACGGATAACCCATGGGTTATCCTTACCCATGGTTCCAAGAATACTTGCAAAACATAAATACATATTTAAATATTTCAGGCTCCCAATTTCAACCAAAGCATCACAAGTCATTAATAAAATCATCAAATATACAAGCTCCATGAACACCTGATCAAGTAATCTAATTGATAAATCCATCATTACTAGATAACAAGTGACAAAATTCACAAGTTCCCGTGCTTTGTGGCCGCCGCAAGGAGATAGGGGAAAGGGGAGGGAGCGGATGGGTGAGGTACTAAGATGAGGGCCTAGGGTTTGACAGTATTATATATGATTTTTATTGGCCTTGGGCTGTGTATAGTGATTTGGCCCATGATTCTAACTTATTGAATCAGGTTAAAATTACCCATGGGTTAACAGGTATGGGTAATGCACCCGCTTTACCCGCTGGGTAATGCTTTTTTCCTATTATCTTACCCATGGGTAAAAAAATAGCCATACCCTTACCCTAATGAGGTAATTACCCATCAAGTTTCGAGTTTTGGGTAAAAATTGCCATCTTTACATCGAAGTGCTCCATAGTTGCAATGTCCTATGCCGAGCACATGGTGTGGAAACTTATTAGCTAGGCTACCTTCTTCATCCTCTTGTTCAATATAGCTATCAGCTACGAAAGACACACACCACCCATTCAAAAAGTACCACCTAACTTCATCAAGCACTATTTCTCAGAGCTCCCCATTGGAGAGAGGATGTGGACTGGTGTCATCTTCAAAGTAGTTTTCCTGGTGCTGGTTAGCCGTCCACTGCTACCACTATCGTTAGGAGAGAGCACGCGCTTAGCAAGCACACGATGCAGACGTATTACGGATGAGTGTGTAGGCACGGATCTAGCGGTGGGACGGACAGAGGGAGGGGGGCTCAAGCCTGAAAGGTCCTTGTTTGGTTTTGGTAATTGAGTGACAACTTAGGTGGACTAATAGTGTTTATGTGAGATACACAGGAGATTAGTCCACAGGTGATTATGTGAAGATGGAGGAGCTCATTGCATATGAGACATGACATGGAGTCATGTGACCAAGGTGGAGAAGATCAAGATGAGGCTTGGCTTGATGGACCGGTTGCAAGAGTGAAGGGCAAGTCGGAGGCTTTGAAGCGAGGGACCGCGTGTGACGGTGAAGCTTGAGCAAGACTTGGCGCCGATGGACCGAGGCAACGGTGAAGAGCAAGTGAGGTCAAGATCGATGAACCAATACGGTCACGTGATGATATGAAGTGGATCATATCATTTGGTGATTGGTTGGTGCATGTGTTGCATCAACATTGGAGGAGATGAAATGGAAAGCGCAAGGCAAAGGTATAACCTAGGGCTTTTCTATTTCACCGGTCATAGGTGTGTAGAGAAGTTTATGACCGGATTTAGGATAGATGGCCGTACTATCAAGAGGGGCAAACTTGTTTGCATATCGGTCATCTAGTGCCACTTGAGCGATCTAACTTTGCATACGTGTTAGGACCGAGTGGCGTGGCAAGTTAAGAAACTAACTTCTTTGGGAAAATGTTTGTGAAAATGCTAACACACTTGCACATGGTGGTGTACACTTGGTGGTGTTGGCACATTTGCAAAGGAGGTGAAGTTCCTAGGGTTGAGAGAGGTGTGGGTTTCTCTCTCCCTCCCGCCGAGCTTGCAAGGCGGGATTCGACGCTTTTGAGAAAATTAAGTGTATATTTTCTATTGCGCCGGTGGGAATTTTAGAGAAGTCGTGGGAGACCGGACGCTGGTGTTGGCCGCACCGGACGCTGGTCCAGAGCGTCCGGTGTGGTGTCTGTGGTGCAAGTGTGCACCGGACGCACCGGAGTGAGTCCGGTGTGCGGACGGTTTGGCGACCTTCTCTGCGCATGAGTCCGGTGAGCACCGGACGCTGAGGGTGCGTCCGGTGGCTTGCGTCCGGTGACCGTGCGAGTTCGCGGAGCTCTCTGCGCACGAGTCCGGTGAGCACCGGACGCGCCGGTGTGGACTAGTTGAGCGTCCGGTGGTGCTGTGCTGGCGCGCGTGCGCAGTAGTCGTTGGCGGCAACGGTCGAATTCAAACGGCTAGTGACACGTGGCAGATGCCTGAGCACCGGACGCTGAGGGTTGAGCGTCCGGTGGCTCCCTGTGAGCGTCCAGTGCCCACGTGTTTTGCCCAGTGAAGGGACAACGGCTAGTTTAGCCCTTGGGGCTATAAATAGAAGTAGTGGCCGGCCTTGGCCAGTGCTGAGCACCCTTGGGACTTAGTGTCCATGCTTGGGGAGTGCTAGTGAAGCCTCTAACTCACATATACTTGATAGTGATCATCCGATTGTGTGAGTGAGCGATTCTAGTGCGTTGCATTGAGAGATTGCATCGAGTGGCACTAGGTGTTCGTGTTGCAAGCCGGTGGTGCTTGTTACTCTTGGAGGTTGCCACCTCCTAGACGGCTTGGTGGCTTGTGACTCCGTCGAAGCACGCAAGGAGATTGTGCGGTGCTCCGGAGAAGAGATTGTGAGGGGTACGGTGCTCACCCCGCGGGGATTGCGAAGAGCAACTCTATTGGATCGTGCGTGTCATTGAGCTACCTCACTTGTGGGTAGGTTCTTGCGGTGTCCTAGTGGGGACGAGGTTCGTGTAACACCTCTTAGCCGCCGAACCACCAAGTGTTGGTCGACACAACGGGGACGTAGCTTGGTGGCAACTAAGTGAACCTCGGGAGAAAATCATCGTGTCAACTTTGTTCTTCCCATTGATTTGCAAGTCCCTAACACAAGCTTGTTTTTACATTCTCTTGTTTGTGCTTGTGTAGTTGCTCTTGTAATTAGTTAGCTTGTGCAGCTTGCTAGTTACCTTCTTGCTTGTGTAGCTAGAAGTAGTTTCCCTTGCGTGACTAATTTGGTTTGTGTAACCCTGTTAGTCACATTACTTAGTTTGTGTAGCTAAGTAAGTTGCGCTCTCTAATTTGGCATTGGTTGCCTTGTTATTGAGCTTGCTAGTGAGCTTAGGCTTTGTGCGCTTTGCCTCACTAGTTTGTGTAGGAGCTCCCCTGGTTTGCAAAGTACTAGTTGCATAGGTTTCTGTGACCTTGCTCCTAGAATTGATTAGGTGAGCTCTTGCTAAGGTAGCACCTTGCTTGCTTGTTTAGAATCTTTTTAAGGTGCTATAGAACTTAGATAGAGGGGTGTAGTCTTGGCTAGACCGATAGTTTTAATTCCGCATTTGTTTCGGTTAGCCGGCGTAATATTTTTCAGAAAGGACTATTCACCCCCCCTCCAGTCCGCCATCTCGACCCTTCAAAGCCCCCTATTGCTGCTATTTCCATGGAGCCAGGAGCAGAGGCTAGAGGTCAAATATGAGCTTTCTCCCCTAGCTTCAATCCTATATCCATCACTGTTTAGCTACATATCTCACCTCTTTCTAGGTGACGATGCTGGACCTCGACATCGATCTCATCACACTGCACAAGCAGACAAACTTGCTCCAAGGTCAGGTCATAGGTTTGGAGTAGAGGTGCCATACTGCCATGACATTTGTGAGGAGCTTGCATATGTGAGTAGAAGGATATTATTGTGGAGTAGAAGCTAGCTTAACAAAGAAGGCCACATGTAAGAGATCTAGAGAAGGAAGCTCAACAGAGCTAGTTCACCAATCCTTCCCAAAACCCTATCAAGCACTCACTGATGATGGCCTAACCTTCTCTTCCTCCATAATGGCCATCCGTGAAAGTAGACGGCTATCCTGATGCTAGCATCGATGTTGTCACCCCAACTGTCTGTCTCCTCCACTACCTGCCTATGTGAGGTCCATCCCACCCCATGTCACATGAGGCCCAGATACATGGTCCACAACTTTGTCAGTGTTAAGTGAAGCATAATGGATAGCCGTCAAGGAGTTCATTACTACATTTTATTGTCCATGACGCAGGTCTAACATTGGGACACAATGGAAGGTTGTGGTGAATGGACAATCCCGTGCACGTATGCACTCAAAACAAAATCGTAGCTGATGTTGCCACTACTAAAGATTGAATTAACCTAAGCTCCTTTTAGATCACATCATTCGCTTTAACATTTTTGTTTTCGTCCCTTCATATTTTTTGTTCTTTGTTACTAATCTTTCTTATCCATTCTTATGTTTAACATTGATGCCTTTTTCTAACACATTAGGTGTTACATCTCCCAATTATACTAACAGTAAGCTACTACTCTATCTTGAAGGTGGTAGGGAGAGTGGGGGTGGTCGATCGACCTACTAGGGGTACGCTTAGCAGATTTACCTATGATAGGTATCCCCTTGGTGGGGTGCTTCTCCTTGTCTTCTAGTGTGGCCTCTGAATTGTTGCAAATGGTGAAGATGTGGGCCCTCCAATCTTGTGCTTTGTTATGAGCCATCTAGAGAAAACACAACTTCCATCCAATGGTTCAAAATGTTCCCAAGTGTGTTACCTTGCTTGTCACCACCTGGATTGAGAGCCAAGGGCCTCTTAGGTTGGTTAGGCCACCCCTAGGATCAAGCGACCCTAGGGTTTACCCCTTATCCCACTTTTTCCTATATTTTACCTGCATACTCAAATAGTCCATGTACATGTGGAACCATATTATTTGTATAAGATATACTCATTTTCTTTTATTCGGAGGCATGTTGATAGTACTCTCAGGATGTAAAGATGTTTCATAATTACCGCCGATAAGATCCCCAAGCTTAACCTTTGCTCGTCCCAAGCAAAGACTAAAATGTAGAAAATTTGATCTCTCTCTCTCTCACTAATCTTTTTGAGACATGACTATCTTTCCCTTTTCTTCATCATTTTTTCTATGCATGAGTCTTGATGCGCTCACATTTTTTTCCCTTTTTTTCATACTTGGACCTTCATGTCCATAATTTTTTTTCTCCCTTCTGCATAGCCCATGTCTCTTTTGCACAACTAGGGAGATATCATACTTTAGAACTTGGAGCATTTATTTGGTGGAAATAGAAGACATTTTTTTGTGTACTTTCAGTATAAAAGCAACATGAATATATGTGATATGTACGTGATCTTGATCTTGGGAGCATGATAAATCTCTAAACAAGGGTCAACAAGATCTGACCAAACTCAACACAATAACGAGTACTCCCTCTGTCCCACAAATAAACGTATTTCTTTGACTTCTGTGATTCATGTTTGACCGTTCGTCTTATTCAAAAAACTTAATAAATATTATTTATTTTTATGACTTATTTTATTGTTAGATGTATTTTTAAAATGATTTATTTATTTTATTATTTGTACAAAAAATTTAAATAAGACAAATGGTGAAACATGGATCGTACCAGTCAAAAAAATGTATTTATTTGTGGGACGGATGGAGTAGATTATATACAAAGCTTATATCATGTAAAGTCATATATGGTTGTGGTAGGATTTTCCACCATTGAGGAACATTAAGGTTATTATTATTTTCAAAATAAAACTATGACAGTCAAACTCTTTTAGAATATGATTATAACAGCTTTTATCTTGCTATTTTATATCTCACAATAACTTAGACTTAGTTATAGCAAGAGGTTTTGGAACTAATGATGGCCTATGTATATGTATATAGTAGGTATTTTGCAACTTCTAGTTTCCATTATGTATTATGGAAATGGACTCGACCTCGGTTCAAGAAAGAAAACCATTTATATGAGTACCGTATCCATGCCATCTCGTCGTCGTGCATGTCGCGCTCAAAATGTGCCGAATTTATAATGGATAAATAAAATCTTTCTGCTTCATTTTTTTATCAGTCTGTTTCAACTCTACTCCTTCCATCCCCAAATAAATCAATTCCTAAAATCCGTATCAATCAAACTTTTTTAAGTTTAGCTAACTTTATAGAAAAAATTAACAACATCAACGTCCTAAAATAAACACTTTATAAAAATATATTATATAGTAAATCTAATGATACTAATTTGATACCATAAGTTTTAATGTTTATTTCTAAAAAATCAATCAAAGTTTTAAAACTTTGATGGAATCTCTAGTTATTCAGAGACAATCAGACAAAGAAAGTGGTTTATATCCCGAAGTGGTACATCCAATGGGCATGTAGTGCAACATCCACATATAATTTGCTTGAGCTTATTAGCCGAATTTGCTAGCCATTCAGCAATGTTTTTCTCTCATAATAAATTAGCCAACAATATTTTCTGTCATGGTTTATCAGCCAAACAAACAAACAAGGCGGGCCGTCATCACGGAATACATTCACAACTTCCACCAATTAGACACAGAAAATAGCCGGGAAGCAAAGCGATAATAAGATGAAATGGATCATTCTGATTTAAATTTCTAGGTTGTCATGGTTGCGGTGACTGACGATTACCTGCATCTGCATGTCGACAGAAAAATCGTGTTATCCTGACCAGCAGTCGTATGTGCACCAGGCATGCGCAATGCAGTGCAAGAGGGAAGAAAACATTGGCAAGTACACCTATACAATTTTGAGTGTTAAAGAGGCATTCATTGTATGGGTGTACTCCCTCCGTCAAGAAAGAATGCAATATGAGATTCGTGCCAGTCAAATTAACACAAATTTGATTAAATTTATAGTAAATAATATTAGTATTTGTCTTTAAATTAATTTATTATGAAAATATTCTGTAACTAATCTAATGATACTTATTTTGTATTATAAATATTGGTATCTTTTCATAAAAAAATAATCAAAGTTCAAATAGTTTGACTTCTCGAAAAACCAAAAATTGCATTCTTTCGCAGAGGGAGTCCTTGCAGTTCCAGGTCTCAGGGAAAGTAGACTAAGCCACAACCACCTGCATCTGCATGAGCTGGAAATTGCAAAGCGAGCACGGGATGAGCAAAAGTAGATCATATTAGAGGGTGACAGGATGGCTACGGCCTTGTTTAGTTTTCAAAAGTGAAAAGTTTTTAGCACTTTCGTTTGTTTGTGATTTGTCTCATGATTTACAGCTAAACTGTGTAATTAGTTTTTGTTTTCGTCTATATTTAATGTTTCATGCAATGCCACAAGGTGACAGAAAATCTTGAAAACTTTTTGGTTTTCAGGATGAACTAAACAAAGCCTACGTTGACCTTCGCAATTCCTGGGAAAGTCAGCCTAGGTCACCTGTACATACTGTGAGATTTTACGATGTTTATTAATATTCAAATTTTCTACTTGTAAAAACAGAGTCACGAAGGGAGCGCTTCTGCTTTTCTCTCAACAGTTCAGCATGGTCACCACCTGGGATTCAGCATCAGGAATAAAGTTTGCACAGCTGAAAGGTGTGGACTGAATTCTAAGTCCAGTAAAATGTTTTGTTAGAGTATAGGAGTGAGTGTTGGCCCATGTGGCTACGCCCATGAGGCCCATATATACTATACTATATTGCTATCCTCATAGGTTTAGCCTAATAAAAAAATTACAGTTTCTATCATGGTATCAGCAGCCTAGGGCTTTCTTCTTTACCCTCTCCCATCCAGGCGCCACCATGGCCATGGCCAGCGTGCCGCCGCCGGCAGCCATGGCCGGCCAGTCTCCTCCTCCTCCCTCTTACTTTTATCAGTTCCCCTCCCTCCCTACCTCATCTTGCGTGCAGATCACGAGCTCCCAGCCCCGATCCGCAACCCCCAGGCCCGCCAGCGCCGCCGCCGCCCTGACTGCGGGCGTGCCCGCCGCGGCTGCACCGGCGGATGCCGCGCCAGGAGCAGGCGCCGAGGACACCGCGGGAGCAGAGGAGCTCGCGTTCCCGGGCACGCCCACCGGGGATCCGGCCGCCGCGGCTGCCTACGCCCGGGCCGCCGCCGTCGCGGCTGGCCTCGGGATGCCCCTGGCGGCCTCCGCCCTGGCCCCGACCTGCACCCCGTCCGGCCGGAGGCGTGCCTCCCCTGGGCGCGCGGCTCCTGGCTTCGCCTGCTCTGCCCGGAGGGGTGGCTGGAGCGACTGGTGCTCTACCCAGAGGGGTTTCTGGCGCGAGTGGCCCGCTCCCGTCCGTGGCTACCCTGCCCAAGGAGGCCGTGGGCGCGGGTGATATGCTCCAGGCAGCGGCTGCTTGGCCCGGAGCTCCCTTCCCTACTCCGCCCCCGCCCACGTCCCGCTCCGACGTCGCTGCTAGTCTACTGCGACAACGTTAGTGCGGTGTACCTCTCCACCAACCTAGTCCAACACCAGAGGACCAAGCATGTGGAGATCGATCTACACTTCGTCTGTGATCGGGTCGCCATCGGCGATGTTCGGGTCCTCCACGTCCCGACCACCTCCCAGTTCGCCGACATCTTCACCAAGGGTCTCCCGTCCTCGACCTTCACCGAGTTCCGCTCCAGCCTCAACATCACCAGTAGCTAGTTGCGTTTGTGGGGGGCTCGTATGTTGTTCTTCTTTTCGTGTCCAGTCTGCAAACTCCGCTGCGCTGGTAGTTCAGACTGCGGAGGGTGTTGGAGTATAGGAGTGAGTGTTGGCCCATGTGGCTAGGCCCATAAGGCCCATATATACTATACTATATTGCTACCCTCCTAGTGTTAGCCTAATCAAGGAATTACAGTTTCTATCATGTCTGATGACTTGAAATTCTTATGGATGATAAGGGATGGAGAATGTATTTCATGAAGGTACCTGCTAATAACATTTCAATGGGAAATTATAAGGATCTACACATTTCAAAAGGAAAATAGAATGTTAACAGCTCAATAATTATTGAAGCATGTTTAAATCATGTGTAATATTTGACAACATTTAACCAACAATACAGATTCCAACAGAACTAAAAAAGGGTAAATACACAATATGAACAAAAAGTATTTGCTGGGATATCTCTTATTTAATTATCTGAAAATGTTAAACATGTAGATTTAGTATTATAATTCATGCGATCCAAATTAAAAAAAAATCGTTAATTTCCACTTCAAAACTTCAAATTAAGTGGCATGCTGTACTCCTGAAACGCTGAGGAGATCATGAAGCAATAAATCCCTGTGGAAATCATACACAAGCAAGTGAAGTCCATGTTCCATACAATTTCCCACAAGCTCGTTCAGATCCGGATGGTGCAGTTTTTAAATAATCAACATCAGTTCAGCAAAGTCATCAGAAGATTGGAATGGTATGAAAGTATTGCCTAATTTCATGATGGCTAGAACCTAGATAGGGTAAATAAAGTAAGTGCCTTATAATTGCCACTAATGCTATAAACACGAAGTGACATCAGGGTTATTGTGGACATGTAAGGCTTGAAGATATCATCCCCAGTTTCAAAGACCATACAGACACAAGCGGATCTTTTTTCATGTATCTTTAGAAATACATAGGAATTGTGACATGAGGATATGTAGCATACCTTTTCCTCATTGAACTATTCCCTGAAAATGATTTCTGACATTTATCTTGGGGGGGTGGTTTCAGACCAATTGTAGCAGGTAAAGCCAAACGCTCTATGTCTATCATGTCTGCAACATTTGTACACGATGATGTTCCCATAATAATTTAAAGCTTTGAAAGTATCTCTCAAGTGAATATTATGCAAATAAATATATAACAGAAAGGAAACAAATAAAATGTCCACAAGATGAAAGTAATATAACACATCCTCTCATAAAAAGAATTCAGGCTTGACAACCCAATGAAACTTTGTGGTAGATCACCAGTAATCGAATCAAAGGTGGAACTATAAAGGTTGGAAAATACATCCTTGTAACTGGTTATGGTTAAGGTTTCTGCAGATGCCAAGAAACAAAAACATTTAACCATTCCAGATAATACATATTCCAAGGTAAAATCAATTCCATGATTAGGCATTGTCAAAATTGATTAGGGCAAAATTTCTGCCAAACCATTTTCCTGCAAGACTGCTGCATAACAAGAATAATCATCTAACAGCCATACCACCTGAATAGTTAGAGAATTTCAAATGCATGAATTCTCAGTCTTGGAACTTACAGTCACCCAAGCTTCATATAAATAAGGTTGTAATCTATTTGGCTTCCACCGCCAAGGCTGTTTTGGCTCATATCACTGCATCAAAAATTGATTTAGGGTGGTTATCAACTGAAGTCTCATCGCAAACTAGCTAGGTTGAGTGAAGGTTACAATTGGGGACTCAGCTCAACTAACGTAACCAAGTTATTCATGTTGTAGGCCAAATTCCCTGAAGTCCCAAGTTCGGCAATATGCTACAGCATCAAACAAATGGGAATATAGGAGTCTAGGAGGGAGTAAGAAATGACACTGTGCTAGGCTGCTAGCAACTATATCGCGTTAAGAAGCTCACATAACTCACATTTAAAGACCCTGATCCTGAGCAAGTGACACCCTCCCATGACTGACCTAAAGGATCACTGCCATTTGTCTGCAATTCAGACTAGTAAAATATTAACAGCACGTGTGAGAGCCATGAATTACAACAGCTGATAGGAGTATAGGACGTATCATTACATATCTCCATTCATTTGCTAACCTGAAATAGCATGAGCATGCATAGATTAAGATGAACATAGCATGAGTACTGATGAGGAAAATTACCAAGGCTGATGAGGGAAATTATCTGCTCAGAGAAATCTATAAGACAAAGTCCACGCTCCACCGAAAGAAGAGGTAAGTAAAATACAAATGAAAAGACTAGAGTCAAATCAAGAAACTGCATAAAAAAGAAGACCATTTTTTTTGTTATATAAGAGCTGTTATTAGGACCAAATATCCCCCTCAATATGTCAGACCTCTGTCCACCCTCTGTCACCAGCTCCATCAACACTCAACTGCAAGAGTCTGAAAATAGTAATTCCAGATTTCCAGTCCAAGTTTTGCAACTTGATGTATTGAGACCAGATGCATGATCAAACAATAGAATTATTTTTGGATGCTGCTTGATTTTGAGCGTGTATCACGTTGCACTTTCACACTCAACTTTTGGCTTGACGACAAAAAACCCTGCCATAAGGTTTCCTTTTGTGGTCAACACATCTTCATCTTATTCCCCAGCAGCCCCGCCACCACAGACCTCTACCACCGCCACCAGCCAGCGGTGCCCACGCTGGCCAAGGGCGTTAACAGCCACACATTTAGAAAGTAGCATTTGCCAAGTGTTTTGCCCAGAATTTGAAACCCAAGGTAGGATATTATGAGTAAGAAACATATAAAAATTACAATATTTTTCTGGTTTTTCCGCTGTTATGTTACTTTGATTGGCTCTATATTTCTGTAAGGGGTATTATGGTCATTTGGTACTCATTTTCTATCCAAACCCATCTGATCATCTCATACAAACAAAGGAATGATCTTATATACCATACTCACCTCTTCCTATACCATTTCATTTCCATTTCCCAAACCCACATTACATCCAAGTGCCAACCTTTTGTTGCCTTGCCTTCCATCCAACACCGCCATTGCCAAGAAACTGCAACAGCAATCCATGACCTCCCAGAATTATCGGCAATATGAGGTTGCTAGGGTAGGTGTCAAGGAGCCCATGCACGAGCTTGATAAGGTGGGAGGAAATGGAAACCATAGATGAGTACAGCTTGTTAATGGACGCTGCCTAGACAGGTGCCATGGCGTGCACGGATGCCCAAGGCTGTGGCGCATGGGGCAACCAGATCCTACAAGTGCTACTGCTCAGCATCCGAGTGTTTCTGATTTGGTGCTTCTCTGACGGTGACAGGCCATTGCCGATATGGGTCTACCAAAGACACTTCTTTGGACTGTAAATGACATTTTGATTGGTTGACCAAATCTCATCTCAAGAGTACAAAACATCACTTCTTGTTTCAAATAGTTGAAAACTAAAAGTGAGGGCAACATGAAATACAAAAAGCTTGCAGGGCATAGATCGCATATAACCTTGTGAACTTTGAGAAGTGGCAGCTCTACAGGATGGAAGGAGACTTAGTGTGTGCAATGCAAATATGTAACAGGAAGTTCAAGCTGTGTTAAAATAATTTCTGTGAATGATGATAAATTTATACATACAAATAAATACAGCTTTCAAGCGCGTTTGCTCCCAAAAAATGTTGAACCCAAAAAATGTGCATACAACTTGACATACAATAACAGAAGTACAGAACAACATTGTATAGCTTCATTTCATTTATATAAAATTGCAGCCATGAGCAAGTAGTTTGATGTCAATCCCAACTTTACAAGCAAGTAATTATCTAACTCAAGCCAGGCAGTGGCAATATGCCGACAGCATTGCTTACCCTAACAAAAAGAAAAATTGAGTAAAGGGCAATGAGGCCAACTCCAAGTATCTTGTTAGGCCGCATGTCACCTCTCGGCAGCATAACAAGAGCCCAGATCAATCCAGCAACAAGAAAGCTCATTGTGTAAATAAGAGAGTAGTCTTGCGGAAGAACATACGAATTGGGTGCCGTTGACCAAGCTCCAAGCAGCATCGATATACCCAAACCAGCAAGTGTGTTAAACATAGGTCCTGCATAACATCCAGACATGGCAATCTGCACGCCGTCGCCTCCATTCATCGCTAAAGCGACATTTGACATCAAGTCACCCATTGAATTCCCCCATGCTAACACTGTTAGCCCAAGTATTGAAGGATTAATCCCCAGTATGACACCCAAAGCAACCAAAAGTGCAACCAGTTCATTAGCAATGATGTAGAACCAGATGATGCTCATCACAAAACCTCCAAAAACCCATGGGAGCAAAAATCTACGTGGAGGACGCTCATTACTGGTGAACATGAAAGCCAGGGCAGCAAGTGCGATCCCCAGAATTACAGCCACGACATATGCTGCTATGCTAACCTTTGTGGATACTGTATCCTGACTGCTCCATAAAAATGCCAAAAGAACAGGCGCCAAGCAAGCACTTGCAACAGCATATTCTTTCGACCAACGGTCTTCCTCCACTATCGGAATTGTCAACCTTCTTGGTATCGTCAAGGGAAGCTCCATAAACGAAAACAGCTTGGAAATATTGAACGTGGCGTTATCCACTTCTTCCTCATTCCAACCCCACAATGGCCTTGAGCTGTCAGGCGAACCAACTCTATTTCCATGATTTGAGTAGATGGCCACATGAGAAGCCCACATCCACTGAGGCAAGGATGTATTTATTTGGGTCGCCTCACCATCTGCATCCTCCTCAAGAAGTGAACTGTACACTGACTCATCCTCCTCTGCTCCTTGTTCAAATATACTTGCCCTCACAGGCAGTAATGGTGTGACCACATCAAACTTCAGCCTCCTGGCATGTTTCCTCAATACCTCATTTGCAGCCACAACAAATGCATAGACTGCATAAATCGACACAAACATCATAGCTCCCCAAACAGTCACCTTCCCAACGATCAGCACTACAGACAAAGCGAGCAGAGTCACCAGAAAGAAGCCAACATCCCTCACAAAGCACCTCCTATCAATCTGCACATTCTTCTCCGCAACGCACAATGACACTGCCCCAACCACAACACAGGTGACGAACACAGCTCCACCCAGCACGCTGTTCAGCCCAACATCACCAGCACCACTCCCCATAAACGCGGCAATGCTAGCGAACACGTCGGGGGCGCCATTACCAAAGGGGAGCAGCGTCACGCCAGCCACGGTGGGCGGGAGCCGCAGCAGCGCCGACATCTTCTCAAGGCTGCAGCAGAAGTAGTCGGCGGCGGTATTGCCCAGCATATAGAAGAGCGCGGCCAGGCATACCCCGAGCACCGCGTACCCCAGCACCCTGAACCTCTCGCATCTGCAGTAGAAGAAGGCCAGGTAGTCGACGAACCCGCCGGAGCTGCACTGCGGGTGGGCGCGGAGGAACTCGCACTGCGTCCCGAACCCCTCGTGCCGCGCGATGCCCGCGCACGCCACGGAAGGGTCCTCCGGCTGCTCGCCACTCAGCGTAGCGGCGGCCCCCGAAGGATTCGCGGCGGCGCTGGATGCGGCGGGGCCGGCAGGGTCGGCATCGGAGAGGAACCTGCGACGCGCCGGGTGCGATCGGGAGCCCAGGAGCCGCGCGGCGCGCGGCGAGCCCCCGTCGGAGCGGCTGTACAGGAGGAGGAGGAACAGCACCAGGGAGACGGCGGCGAGGGGCCGCACCCGGCGCGGCTGCGACGCGATCATCTCCGGCGGGCTCAGGGTGATGGGTTCCCGTAGTCGCACATGCCGAATTCGCGGCCGAATTTGGGGGATTTGACAGGGAGGGAGGGAGGGAGATTGGGGCCGGGGTCAGGGTTTGCCGTAGAGGTGGGGCGTGGACGCGTGGTTCCTGGTTCGGTTTCGGTAGTTGACGACGAGAGCAAGCAAAGGAGAACGAGACGACGGGTTGGTCGGTTTGCCCTGTTGCTCGGCTCCGGCTGAAAAAAAAAAGGGGACGTGCGGGGGGTCGGCCCATTGTATCTTCGATCCGGCCCATGGAAAAGACCCTAACGGGCCCCTCTCCCAACCCATATAATTGGGCTAGAGTTAAGTTTTAGGTCTCTTCTCCTCACAAAATACACTGGCAAAGTGGGAGAAGCCAGTGAATATAGGTTTGGAGGGCTACACGAACTCTTGCTACAACACGTGCATAATGGTGAAGTGGGAGCCGGCTTAAGCCTTGTCAAAGAGGGCCTCAACTGTTCATAATATCTTATATACGGTTAAGGCCTACTTGGAACGGAGAAATTTTGCATGAATCATATATGAATTTCACAGGAATCAATTCAATTTCACAGGAAAAACACAAAAAAGAGAGAGAGAAAGAATCCTGCATCATACAATGAATAATGACCTCTAGGTAAATGTTATCATGATGTTCTATTCTAGGTAAATGTTGTCGTGCCCACAATGAATAAATACGAATCGTGATGTTCTAGGTAAATGTTGTCATGGCATCATAGATGACGTACTTGGATTAGAAGTATCTTTTATATGATATAGGAATTGGCTATTCTTTTTTTTTTTGGTTATTTGTCTAGAAAAAAGTCTACATCACCCCTGAACTATGAGGTGGTGTCTACTTTACCCCCGAACTATGAAACGGTCTAATTTACCCTCTGAACTATCCAAAACCGTTTAAATCACCTCCTGGGCGGTTTTTTACGGCGGTTTTGCTACACTAACTGCGGTTTTGACTCTTCCTTTTTTCCTATTTGTTTTCATATAATCTTTAAAAAATCATAGTAAATCACAAAAAAAATCATAAAATAGAAAATCTAATTTTGTTGGACTCCGCATGAGTAGATCTATGCAATGAATATATAATATGGTATACTTTAGTACAAATTTTTTCTGTAGCTTTAAATTAGTTAGAAAAAATCAAATTTTATCTGTAATTAATTGGAATAATTCATAGCTGCAGCTTCTATGGTCCAATTGTGGTGAAATTTTTATGGTCGACTAATTATTCTATGCTTGAACTATAGTAAATATTTCATACTCGTCGGATCATGTATAAATTAGTTATAAATTTATTTATATAACAAGCATAAACCTGAATAAATCTATAACTAAGTTATATATGATCAAATGAGTACGAAATTTATACTAAAGTATACCATATTATATATTCATTGCGTAGATCTACTCATGCTGAGTCCAACAAAATTAGATTTTCTATTTTATGATTTTTCTGTAATTTACTATGTTTTTTCAAAGATTATATGAAAACAAATAGGAAAAAAGAAAAAAACCAAAACTGCAGTTACTGTAGCAAAACTATGGTTACTGTAGCAAAGCTGCCGTCAAAAAACCGCCTGAGGGGTAATTTGAACGGTTTTAGATAGTTCAGAGTTAAATTAGACTTTCGGGAGGTAAAGTAGACACCACCCCATAGTTCAGGGGGTGATGTAGACTTTTTCCTATTTGTCTATTACGAAGGAATTTGTTTTAGACACATGCATGCCTCCACATGCTTTTCTACTATAGTACTATAATGAATCTTGCACTTTTTGGTTAGACTCACAACTATCTACGTATTGTATAAATTGCTGAAAGACAAGAATAGTTCTTAGTGAGAATTGTCTACACAAATCAAACTAGCATTTCTAGCAGGAATGGTTCCTGCTCACCGTTCCCTGCCAAACGATCGCAGAACAAACAACCGAACAGCAAATACGAGACGCTTACAAGCTACAAACACTTGCAGCAGAGCGCGAACCCGTGAACCGAACGGGATAATGGGATATGAAAAAAAAATGCACCAGTTTCCCCATAAAAGGTGAAACGGAGCATATGTTGTGACGTATTTATATCCTTTCAAAATAAATCAATCTTTTCCTTTATGTTTTTGACCAGTTACATACAATGTTTCCAGATCTTTTCCCGTGCCCAAGTGAAAAGGAGTAACGAAAATTACAATCTTACAGAATGGAACATCATCACAGCACTTGGATCAACTTTTGTCAACGCTTACACCAAACTATCCATGAGAAAAGTTACCAGTAATGAGAACTCGCAAATTCTAAGCCTGCTCCTATATAAACTGTATTTTATCCACAGATTGTCAGTTCTCCTGTCAGATCAATATCTCCATTCAGAACTTTGAGCAAGGAACAGCTGCGCCGACCAGACTACAATCCAAATCCCACCACATGAGCAGCTTCCTTCAGACAAGCACACCAAAAATGGGTCAGCAAACAACCCTCATATGTAATTCAGGCATGTGAACCACAGGTGCTGCCCTAACGGATCTGATTTACCCTGCTAAACCAAACTGAGTGTAGTATCATGTGGAAAATGTCATACTTGACAGGATTTGGATGCCACAGAAAATGCTTCTGCACCCTTTTCACATTTGACTGCAGGGTTATGTATCGACTCTCAGGTATTGCCAACAAGATCTCCTTCAGCTTAGGTACATCACTTTCTGGTACGACAACAGAGAATGCGCTCCAGTTGAGTGCAGCATCAAATGGGAGAACAAAATTGTCGGCAATTATTACTGGAACACACTCATAATATATTGCCTCAACTATTCTCGGGCTGTTTACCTCATACCCCATGGGACAGATACAGTACTTGCTTGACTTCATATGCTGAACATAATTTCTCTTCCTAGTGATTCGGTGTGGCAGCCTACTGTATATTCTCATATCAGCATCCTTGTCTCCCCAATACTTGAGAAGTACAGGTCGAACTCGACCATGCATCTGCCCTGCAAAGAAGGCCAGGATAGTTCTCTGTGCGGCTGGTCTTCCCCCAATATCTCTTAGAGGTCTTCTTGGTGATCTAAGAAATGTTTCTGGAAGGGAAACATCTTTTCCACGGATAAAAATTCCTTCAGAGAGGTCTGCATTGCAGAGAGCTTTAATAGTGTTCTTCCGCAATTCATCGTGCAATTTGGTTGTGTAAGGCCCCTGAAAAAAGATACAATGTCAGGTACATAAATTATTTTTTTCAAATTAAATCTGTGTTTCTCCTCGATAGTTGATTAAACAAATTCTAAAAAAATCATCAAAATACCAGTAAAAAAAAGGTATTGATAAAATCCATAGTTTACATGATGGTTACTTAAGGAAGAAAAATATGCAGTGGAGAAAACATACCCAGTCATGGCAAGCAACAAAGAAATGATCAGCTCCTTTTGTCCTATTCCAATATGGGTACTTGGCCGAGATTAGGTCAATGTAATTTTTAACAAAGATAGACAGTGGCTCAATTGAATTTGAGCCAGGCACATAAAGGTTATGCTCCAGTTGACGAGAACTATATGGGAGATAGAATAAATGGGCTCTGTTTGGATCTCTGACAACAAAATTCTGGTTTGTCTCCATCAATCTCATAAACCATCCCTCAGACGCATAGATACCTTTCAACTCTGGGGAATGGAAAATAGGTTTTGCTCCATCATGATATATGAAAACCTTAAGAAGTCTCTCCATCAGTTCATAACTCCTGGAAGCATGAGTTGAACACATTCAATAAACCAACCACTGAAATGAAACAGCCAATGCACAGTACAGTCCAACACACAAAAGGTAGTGTGATAAGTTAGAAAACACATGCGTCATGTTAGGAACTTAGGTTATCGTTGCGGCTTCCTTTTATTAGGAACTTCTGCTCACGTGCATCCGATGTACAGATGATTGGCAGGATTGTACAGCACAAAAGGCAATGCCATAAGTAAATAGAAGTTACTCTAATAAGTGATCATAGCGTCAAGCAAATTACAAATTAGTTATATTTTTTGAATGGAAGGATAAACAAGAATGTTGTTAAACACATGATTGAGCATTTGATTTTTAGAAAAGAATTATGGAACATATCAATCACAAGAGAGACAATATGAAACCTAGCCAGTTCCTTACCTTTTAAAGATGGACACATTCCGGAACAGGGGTGCATATAGATCAGGGTCGTCTGAGGTCAATGGTGTATTAGTGATCTCTTTCTTTGCATATATAAGCTCTTCATCAGCTGCTGTTGACCAAAGAGGTGCCTGCTAAATTGTCAAGGTAAGAAAAGTATTCTTACAATTTTGACTACTAATACTAAGAATTGGAATCATATCCCAAAAGAGGTAAAGCATCAACCTCTGGCGTTAGAGGCAGAACAGATTTGGTATCCATGACATGTTCTCCATTGGCATCAGGGCTTATTGTAGGCAAACCACTGGAAATGGGCTTCACAGGTAAGGAGGTTAAGAAAAAAAATATGTATGTTGCTACTTGCTACAGGAAAATTCCACTCATGATTAGTTAGATATGTACCTCTTTTTTGAGAAAAGGAGCTGATTCCTTTGGCAGATTTCTCTGAAGTATCAGTAACCTTTGATTAGAAGCTATTGAGAAAGCATGGTTTCCTAATAGCATTAAGTTGAAACATAACATGACATGCAAAAGGAAACCCATGCAGTGATATGTCAACTTTTGTAGTGATCCATACCTTTATCTCAGGATGTTCGGGTTCCTCCATTGAACCATCATCAAAATTCTCTGTGGGTGAAGATGAAGGGACCAAGAACATAGAGGGCGCTGCTGCTGGAGCAATCCTAGCTGACAAATTAATCTGCAAAACAATCAGTTCGTTTTATGTACTCGTTTAAAATGTATCTCATTCGCCTGATTTACATGCACAATGAGAATAACAGATGTTTTATAAATTGTTACTAAATCAAGATTCTTCTGAATTCCTAAAAATTCTCTCAAACATTTACTGCGATTGTATCAGGGTTCACACCTAACTGTACTCATCAAGACTTTAAAAGTTGCCATCAAATAGTTGTCGATTTGCAGTTAAAATTCCTCACAGGTTGTTCAGATTTCCCCAATTCGACCAAATTTCCACTGTAAACAAACACTATTTCGCTGTTAAAAGGTTGATATTTTTCTTTCCATGCCTCCTTATAACAAATGCACCAAGGTAAATGGAAATCAGCATCCACCTCGCCCAAGGATGAAAGCGGCGCTTCGGCTGGCGACGACGTGGAGGCGGCGGGGCCCGCGAAGCTTCTCGCCACGACCGCGGCCGCCACTGTCTCCTTGCGGGTCCCCCCAGGAAGGGGTCCCATGAGATAAGAGCGCCACCGGCTGGGGTCCTCCGTGGCCGGGGCGGCGGCCAGGAGGAGCACGAGAGCCGCGACAGCGGCGCAGGCGGCGACTACGCGGCGCCAGGAGAGGAGCTTGCGCGCCGCAGGAGGATGCGACGGATTGGTGTGGTGGTGGTGCGGCATTGCCTAGGCTGCGGCCGCTGGAGAAGTAGTACGGACGGCGGTGCTTGGAGGAGAGTGGTGCGGGCTGCGGTCGCAGTAGACTGTACGACGACGGTGACGTCGGCGAGGCGTGTCTCGGGGACTCGGCCAGACAGCGGTGGGTACGAATTGACGGTGTTGCCCTCGGTGCCTCAAGGTCAAGGTCAGTTTCCGCATATTTGATCAGGCCTCGTTCTGTTCTTCGTTTGCAAAATTTTTAAATTTTGGGTACTGTAGTTTTTTATTTGTATTTAGTAATTATTATCTAATTATAAACTAACTAGACTTAAAAAATTAGTCTAACAAATTATAAATAAACTATATAATTATTTTTTATTTTCATCTATATTTAATACTCCATATATATATGATGTAAGATTCGATGTGACGAAGAATTTTGAATTTTTTTTTAACTAAACAAGACCTCAATTGATTGATCTTCAAATCTTTATTTTTTTTCTTTCGGTATAAGGTTACTACAGAATATTGTGATAAACATTTTGTTTGTACAAATCTAATGGGTTTTTTGGATCTGTACCATTGCAATTTTTGGTTCTTGGAAAACTACCATTACTATTCGTCTAATTGGAACCATACCATTACAATTCCACGCGACTCTGAAGAACACCACAGAATACGTTTCGGAACGGCTCGAGCCCATCTGCAGACGTATACGTTGCTGACGTATTTGCGTATGGACAAGCCTGCCTCTGGGTCAAGAGGATAAGGTCCTCACGCTTTGTCATTCGTCTTCCGTGCGATTCTCTTCAACCTCGCCGCGCCCCAGCCGCTGCAGCCAGACGCCACTGACATCCTCGTCCAGACGCCACTGACATCCTCGTCGCCGCAGCCACGCACGCCGCCGGCGCTTGGCCATGGCAACTGACCTCTGTACCAGTTGCAGATGCCAGCTGACCTCTGTACTTGCCACACAAATAGGAAGCATCAACACCAATAAAGGGTCTACATCCCTCTAGGAATCCATCAATACATGGCTTCAACGCTACAAAAATCCTCCTGAACCTCTGCTTCTTTTCAACCCTCTCTACTTCTATCTGTACTATACTGCCAGGTGATGACTGCTCAATCTGAGCTGCCCAATTGAAAAGAAGCTGAAAACTCTCCTCATACTTTCCATGAATTTGATCTAGTGCTAGCTTCATGCCAGACCATGCCTTGGAGTACTTCAGCTTGATACCATAGTCTCCCTCTAACTTTTCCTTACAATCCTTCGGACCTTTAGATGAATGTTTCTTGAGCCAATCCCCTAACCTATCTGCACACCATCCTTGGCTTGCCATCTTCCCCTCCCTAAGTTTAGAAGTAAGACAATTATGGTCTTCTGGCAAGACTTTGATCTACACACACAAAACAAAAAAAATGAAATAAAATTTATTACCAGAAACTACATGCAAGTAATTCAAATATATGTGGTAAGAAAGCAACACCTCAATAGTCTTGCCATCAAAGATCCTTGAAGCATGTATGCGCCAAGGACATCCCTCAGCTTTACAATGGGCAATAAACCTTGTCTTATCTGTAATGATATTAGCCAATTCAAATCCTGTGACTACTGCAACATGTCTGATTGCCTTCCTGAAGCTAACAATGTCAGAAAATTGTTGTCCCTTCTTTATCTTGGGGTTTTCTGGATCATGGATAACCTGTACCTCCGCTGGATCTGCATCATTTACCTCTGCCTCAAGAGGATCACCTCCTTCAGCAGCAGCAACCCCATCAAACTGATCAGCATCATTATCTAAATTATCATCATTAGCAAAGGTAGAAGGGTTGTTAGCTGCCTGTGCAGATTCTACAGACATGTACAGGCCCTCATCATCAACACCAACATACTCCTCCTCATTGTCAAACATGTCAGGCTCCCTGTCAGGCTCAAGTTCAGGCTCAACATCAAGCTGGGTTGCATGGTTACCATCAAGGCTAGTGGAATCCTCCCTGGTGGAATGTCTTTGCTATTGGGGTCCTTATCACGGTTATCATCATCATAGCAATCTGGTGGAATAGCACAAATTGGATCTAACCAAGCAAACTCATCAGCCTCTCTAAGACTTTTGTCAACAATCTCTACAACAACTGGACATTGCATATGCTCCTTATACATTTCAAACATTTCATGCAACTGAAAATCATTTTCTACCTTCGCTTCTTCACACAGCCTTTTGTTAAAGAACCACACACTAGGACACTGTCTACTGGACCACTGAACCTCATTGCTCAGACTTGTCAACAACAAATCTAAAGAAAATGAAGCTACTTCAACATCCAACTTAATCACTCGGCCCTTTGTGTATGTATTTCTACCACTACTGTCTGTGGTACAAAATCCTTTCACTTTTATGTCTAGTGAAAACAGAGAAACCCTAGCAACAAACAGAACAATCCCCAAATCCAATCAATCAAGGGTCAATCAGTAGTTTACGGTTCAAATTCAAATCTACAGGTGCCACGAGACAAAGGGAAAGAAGAGGAAGATCCATACCTGCCCTCGTCGTCCGCCATCTCCAATGGGACGCGCGGCTGCGGATCACCCATGGCGGTCAACGGTGTGCATCGCGACGCGCTGGACTCAGTGCCTGTGGTCGCCGTTGCCACCGAAGTTGGAGTCGTTGCAGACCTAGTCGCCGTCGTTGTCGCCACCGAAGTCTGAGTCTTTGACGAGAGGTGGAAGAAAGGCAGCGGGTGAGGGCCTTATCCACTTGACCTAGGGGCAGACTTGTCCATACGCAAATACGGCAGCAACGTATACGCCTGCAGATGGGCCTGAGCCGTTCCAAAACGTATTCTGTGGTGTTCTTCAGAGTCGCGCAGAATTGTAATGGTATGGTTCCAATTAGACGAATAGTAATGGTAGTTTTCCAAGAACCAAAAATTGCAATGGTATAGATCCAAAAAACCCAAATCTAATTGAACCCACATGAAAGGATTCAAATATGCCCTCAAAGAAATGTTTTCGATGAGATCCTTTCTTTCTTGGGAATAAAAGGAGTATTCGTCCATTAAGCCATTATGACTTTACGGCGTAACTTGTTTATTTGAGCTTAAGTTTTGTATTTTGACGTGGGTGTCTATATTTTTCTAAATTCTTTCACTCGTAATCATGGGTCTGTCGATAACGAGGTGTTTGTAACAACTTCATCAATCTTAAAATCCGTCAATTCATTCTTTCGGATGTGCTCATGGTGTAATTGATGATTACGCATGCCCCACATATCCACCCAACTTAATGTAACTCCATAGAAGACTAACCCCTTCATGACTCCAACCATTTGGACAAAAGGCTCGGAAGCTACATCCATTGTGTGTGCTCTCGCACCTCCAATGCAGGCGATCTTAAACAAGCCTAGGACCCTCATCCAACCTCTCGAGAGGCTCTACGACACGTAAACAAGATTTGAATTTGAAAAGATAGCATTTCATTGATTAGAAAAAGAACCTTCTAGAACATGATTAGAGGAGCTTAGCGAATCATGAAAATGAGATAGGCATGAACATAATCCCTCAACTCTTCCAATTGATCAAAAGCACATACTCTTGAAAAGACTAATGATCAAAGATTGGAGTCTTGTTAGGCTGAGACTGATGCTTACCGACTGGCACACGATTGACACCAGTTAGAGGCGGATTCCTAACAATCTCAACATAAAGAAGCCTTAGATGAGATTTGAACCCACTTTCTTCCATGATGTTTCTTCTTCCTAAAGAAAATTATGAAACTCGCAAACCCATTTAGGTCCATCATCTCCCCAAAGGTGAAAGAACATGGATCACAAGAGTAATATTGGAGATTATGAACAAAGAAACCTACTTGTTTTGAGTAGACCAAGAGCTTGAAAATATGGTGATCAAGCAATGAGACATTGAAGTCTATTGCCACTCCACCCAGAGTAGCCTAAAAGATATGAGCAACCAAATCTTTTGAAATGAGAAATTTACAACGTCCAAAGGAAACCACAAGGAAGAAATGCCCATGACCAACATCATTCATGGTCACCGTCAAATTGAACTTGCGCCAAAGCACCGCTTCCTAATCTCTACTAGGGAAAAGCTGAGCCTAGGAGAAGCCAAAGGAAGGAAGGAGAAAGAGTTGTAAAAATATCGAGCAAATAGCAAAGCACACAAAGAAAACCACTGGGATATGTTGGCGGAGGAGATGGCTGGGCTAGGAGGGAGCCCAGTGAAGCCTACCAAGGCCAGAGGGGCAGGCCCGGTAGTCACCGCCTCACCGGGGCTGGCAGCCATGGCTAGAGCTTCTCTCTCTCCATCCTATGCTCAGCAGCTTATTGACGGCCTTTTTCTCTTTGCCTTCCTTCTTTTTAGCTAGATATATGTAGATTTAGGAGAAAATAGGTGATCATTCATTCAAATGTATTTAAATAGAGGACCCATAGTTATTTTAGAATACCATATAAAAATCTGACTTTTACAGAATTGCTCAACTATAGCTCAAGAGTCAAGAAAGAGCTCTACCATCATTTTGTCACATCACCGTAATTGTTTGTGGTTATGGGTTATCTTCGAGTGCGGACCTACCGGCGAAGGACTGGTGATGGACTCTTAAGGTATTTAAGATGCTTTAGATGTTTTTGTTTTTACTCCTAAATTGTTTACATAAGAAGAGAATGCAAACAAAGTTACTTGAATTTGTTATTTTTCACTTGGTCGCCGTCTGTTGACCTATAGAACCTTCAATAAGGGCCTCTTTTAAAGATAGGAATTTTCATGTTTTCTACGCTTTTCTATGTAAAAATAATCAATTCATGTAAAAATAATCAAACCATGCATCGTTGGGTCAAGTGTGAGGCCCTACAACGAGACTCCAAATTGTTGCTAGGTTGTTTTGATTTTTTTAGTACATCAATTTTATTATGTATCTAGATATAACATATGCCGAGAAAAAGCTATATACTAAAAAAAAGATAAAATAACTTATAATTTATAACGGAGCGAGTAAGAGCACGAACCGCTTTGGCAACAATATGTGATCAAACATGATGAGAAGCTCTTCATGCTGACTTCAACTGATACTCCTAGATGCAATCATGGCGTATCATATATACTACTCTTACACACGTTTATATCGAACCGATCCACCACAGTCCACAGGTCCCTCTCCCTCAATCATACGGGTGGATTGTACTTTTGGAGTAGCTGTAGACAGATTAGATACTACAGAAATTCGTTTGAGCCGGAGCTGACGAATGTCTGAACGGTGCAGAATCCTAGCTATACACGACCACGGACCACGGACCACGTCATCGTCATGGAACGCGATCACGATACGCTCGGTCTGTCTGTCTGGCTGGTTCTGCCGCCGGAGCTGTCCAAGTCTACGCATCGAGGCACCAGCAGCGGTAGTCCGGCGTGGAGAGCCGAAGGAGCTCCTCAGGCGTCATGCGCTCGAGCTCCCGCTGCCTCCACGCCGGGAACGCCTGGTCCGCGGTCGCCGCCGCCGGTGCGTCGGCGTCGCCGCCGCCGCCCCTGGGGTGCTGCTGCTGCCCGCGCATCCTGCGGTAGAGGCGCATGGCGGCGACGCAGTCCTCGAAGGGGTGCTGGTGCCCCGTCTGGATGTCGTACCCGAGGTACTTGTGCGTCAGGAACCTGAGCGAGTTGCTGAGCTTGCTCGTCTTCATCAGCGGCGGGTACGTGGCCGTGTCGCGCTTGAGGTAGCCCGGGTAGTCCATGCCCAGCGCGTCGAGGTCGTGGTCCAGGCCGTGCCCGACCAGCAGCCTCGCCCTGCCCCGGCTCGTGCGCACCTTCCACGGCTGCTCGCCGTTGAGCAGCAGCTCCTCCACCCGCCGCTGCGCGTTCTTCACCGTCGTGCTCGCGCCGTCGCGGAGGTGCTCCGGCCGGATCCCCGTCGTCTCGTACCGGTAGTGCGTCACCGGGAGGAGCGGCTTCACGAAGGCCTCGAACAGGATGTTCTCCTGCTCGTCGATGACGCACACCCGCGCGCACACGTCCAGGGACCCGTCGCTCCCGGCGCCGACCATCTTGCAGCCCAGCGCCAGCGCGCCTCCTTCTCCTCCTCCTCCATGCGGCTGCGTTGCTGCTGGAAGCTGGTGATGCTGCAGCGCCCTCGACATCATCGGCGGTGGGATGCGCGAGAGCCGGCACGCCGCGCTGTGGGCTCCGAGCGCGGCGGCGCTGGCGAGGACGCGGAGGCAGATGGTGCAGCCGCGCGCGGCGAAGGCGTCGGCGCAGTAGGCGGCCTTGGGCAGCGTGGAGCCGCCGACGCCGAGGTGGTCCCTGAGCGCCTCGAAGGAGCGGCAGTGCTTGCGGCAGATGTCGCAGCGGGGCTCGTGCGACGAGTGCCGCGCCGCCCGCATGTGCTCCACCAGGTGCTCCATCTTGTTGAACTGCCGGAAGCATGCCGCGCACTTGTGACGCCTGCCGCCAAAAACAAATCACAGGAATGTGTTTACTTCCCGATGGACTTGTGTTTGCCAAGTTGCTTGCACTTGAATTGAATCAGCATAGTTTTACTTCTCTTTTTATACAAGATTCCCATCATAAGTTCAAAGTGCTCATCATAAATATATGATCTTTGTTCTAACTTAAAAATGCCTGGCCATTTGGACCATTGGAGATGTCCCTTGCAGGGCGGTTAGGAGTATTGCCCTTCTTATCATTTGAGAGATTTGTAAGGAACCAAACACAATAATCTTTGAGAAGAGTGAAACACTATATCTCTCTTTGCACAAATCAAAGCGGGAACCGGGGTCATGGATTGCGGTAGGAGCAAAAAGTCTTGTGATTCTTGTGTCGAGAGAGTAACCATCATAGTTTGTTTTCTTTTACTTTAAAACGGACTGTCTGTTTGTTCTCTCCTTATATCAATGATGAAATAGACATAGCCCCGTTCATTCAAGGGAAAAAAGGAAATGATTGGGCTTCCTTTCAATCTGTGTCCATTTCGTGGCATGCAGTGGGAAAGGCTGCTGACATGTCTACTAAAGCCATTCGGTCGTTGAACAATCGTAGTAGCAGCTTGGGAGCTCTGGAAGTGACACAATGCTAGTTTTTTCAAAGTCACGATTCCCCTTTGGGAAGCCTAATTGTGAAAATCAAGGAGGAAGTGAGCATCAGATGATGCCTTGCAGCCTTGCAGGAGCCGAGAGACTCAAGGAGATCATCTCTGAGAGAGTGGCCCTCTACTGGACCTCTATAATATAATAACTTCATTACGCCCCCCACCCCCAACCCAACCTTCTTTTTGAACTTCTATTTCAAATTTAAACCCAATCTTCTTCTCTATTAATACATGCCAGACAAAACTCCTAGCCGGTCGTTTCAAAAAGAAACTTTAACTAGCAATAGATGGTCCACAATGGTTCTAGTAATGCAAATTTTATGCTGTCAACTCATATAAAATTAGAGCCACACATTGGTAGTGAAACCAAAAAAGGATTTCGAACAAACACTGATGGCCTTATATTTTTGTGATAGAAGTGGTTCACAAAATCCAGGTGTCCCAAGCATGGTAGGTATAGCATGCATTTACCTCAAACTCAAAGGAATATATATATGTTTGAGGCTTAAAGCATACATTGTGACCTCAAGACTCAGAGCAGCATCAACTCACCCATGAGCATCTGAGGCGCTATCCATCGTCACGTCGATCTACGGTTCACTGAACTGCTCGGTTGGTCGACCGATGTGATGATCTGTCAGCAAGGAGCCTTAACACGGGTGCCTATTTATACTAGGCCGGAGGATGGAACTAGATCCTCTGTCGCCATTGTTGTGTCACTATGTGATGATCGAACACTCATGATCATCGCGAGCGACAGCCACTGCTGCTCGCTCGCTCACTCACTTTACCAAAGCTTTCTGCCGTGTGTGCCATGCAAATATTGTTCTGATGCTGGCACAATGCTAATATATGCTATTTCTATGCACATCACACTTTTATCTTCATGAGATGCAGAACATCGGTACCGGCCGTCTGGTATAAACTCTCACTGAAGAATTTGCCATGTGTTAGCAAACTAGCCATGTATGTGTTGTGTACATTGATTTTTGCTGCCTAGTAGTATAACTTAACTGCTTTCCTAGACTGTTATATTAGTACGTACGTAGAAGACTAGAAATCACTGCTAGCCTTCTCTGATGCGTAATTAGGATGGCTGTTCCGACTCCCGACGTTGTACTTCAGGCTACCATGTTTATACCTTGGAGATGATTTGGTCTAATGGTTCTCCAAGCACCAATCCATTGTTTCTACGTTACACTGCTGAAGCAAAAATATCGTGATGTTGCCCATATAGTTGCCAAATGTTACTAGCTTTGCCGGCTTCTATACCAAGATCTTCAGTTGCCATTGCCACTATGTTCTTTTGCCACAGTGAAATACTGTAAAAACATGAGTGTTGTTTACATGTCTTCTAATCTTCTGCAGCATCATCGCACCAATACATCCAATTCGTTCACTAGAAAATATATATAATGTACATCTGTGTGTTTGTTGCCTAGTAACCGATTCCCTAGATTTGCAGGTTGTATATAGAAATTGTAAAGTCGTCTTTTATTCTTTGTCTCATAGTCTGAACTGAACTATCGTAAAGAAAGCTCGAACATCATTTTGTGAGTTATCAGACATCGCTACCGTACTTTTATCCTAGCTGCTTTCTACAAAGCTAGCTGTGGCTGTCTGGATGATGCTTCACCTACTTGCAAAGATGAATGATGCCTTGTGCCTGTGTCTGTGTACATATAGGGGTTCCATTCCATGCACTGGTTCCCACTTCCTGGCTTAGTTCATCCATAGTGCCTTGTTGATGCAGGGCACTTTGTGTGAATAAATGCCCCGCTGTCAGCATAACTCAGGTTGCCCTTTATCAGTTAGACAGTTAGCAAGCTATTCTTTCATCCACACCTTCTGTTCTGATCTTAAATTTCAGGCTGCGAAATTAAATATTCAGCGTGGCACTGAAAAATAAAACTGCAAAATTTGCTAGTATTAGAAGTTGTTATTAGTAGAAGTGTTGAGCACAGCAGCTGGAGACCTGGAGTGCTGGACTGTCCGGCAGATGGACTGTCCCAGCCTGCAGCCTAGATGGGTGGCTTTAGGAAGAAAAAGAGAGATTCCCCGGTCAAAAAGAAGGTTTTGGAGAAAAGCAGGAACAGGGACCGATCGGACGCAGATTCGGCAGATTCAGATGCGATTCCCATCAGAAATAAAATCTCTTTTGTCTGAACAAGAACGAAAGCAAGAAATGCAAAGGCGCGAAGGATGCCGCTGGGAGCAACAGAAAATCATTGGCTGGATCTTTTTGGCGCCGCAGGGGGATATGCTGTGAACATACCGGGCTGAATGGGGATGGGAACACGGCATATATCTTTGCCGGTTGCTGCATCTGTCTGCATGCGTTCGTGGGTAGCGGCCGCATGCGTGCGTGCGTGCGAGCTGATCGGCGATGCGCTCTCGCTGCTTTGCCTCTTTGCTCGATGGTGCCGTGCGGAATAGATTCACAAAGCAGCAGGAGGCGCAGGTAGCAACTAGCAAGTAGCATAGATGTGTTTTTTTTTTTTTTCAATCTCATCATCATCGCAACGAGACGCCGTACATACTCCATGTCGATGAAAGCCATAGCCATAGCCATTGGCCATGGGCCGTGGCATGGCATGGCATGGCATTGTCATGCAAAGCTGCTCCAATTAATTTGTTATGACTCGAGAAATTTAAGTTACGATCCCCATGGATTGGCTGGAGTCTTGAGTCTTGACACTTATCTCCTTTTATTTTCTTTCTTTTCCGTTTTTCTTCTTTTTCTCTATTTCTTTGTACTACTAGACACAATCTGGCATTTTGGCATTCCCATTTCTAGTCTTTTTCTTATATATCCAAGATATGAGAAAGTATATTTTATAGATTTTCTCCTAAATTAAAGGATAAATTGGTCAAACTAAACATATCTCACTAGTTTATGCAGATCTTTCCCATGTTCGACTTCAAATCAATCAATTTCTTTCTCCATTTTGCAAAGCTCTACAGTCTACAGCCAACGGCAAAATCATTCATATCAATTAACAAAATCATCGATAGTGTACCACCTTAACACTCAACAGCCAACAGCAAAATCATTCATATCAATTAACAAAGTCATCGATGGTGTATCACCTTAACACTGAACAAACACTATGCCATTTTAGAAGATGGAACATCATGCGCTATTTTTGGCTAATATATAGATGGTGGCTAGAGACCTATACCGTCCCACCCAGTCCCTCAAACATGCACGGAGCCAGCGGTGGGGCTGCCCCCTGGCCCCCTCCTATCGTTGTCGGCCCAGTGGAGCCTCTGTGCTCCCCTTCCAATTTTAAACATAGATATATAAGGTAGGATGGACTGAATCCTTTATGTATTTTATGAATTTTAACGTTGATAGATGTTTTCAACATTTAGACTACTTCAAACTATTATATTTTTTTATTGTGAGAGGTTATAGTAGAGTTAAGTCTATCTAGCACTTTTGTTCAGTCCCCCTCCTCCTAATTTTTTTTTGGATTCGTCTATGGCCTCAAATAAACACTAGAGAACTAGGACCATTGAGGAGATGGAAGAACAAAGTGAGAGTGATAGCATAGAATCTTGATCTACTCATCGTGAGAAAAAGAGACAAGACTATGGGCGAATGGGCAAGTGTGTGCCTCGCAATTGAATCATATCATATATGGAGAACGAAGGGTCAAGGTTGGTCCCATATTGCACCAATGGCGTGATGAAAAGACTATGTTTGTGTCAGGAAATGCAGCATGTTGAGTTAAATAGTGTTTTAAGAGGGGTATGGTGTTCCCCCAGTATAAATACCCCTCCATCGTACTGTTGCTAAGGGAGGAGAGAGGCAGTCCACTTATCCCTGTTTCATCCTGATTGACACATGATTTTAACCCAACATCTAGCACCCACAGGTTGTAAAGATTCTAAAACATTAGCAACAAGTTCACTTTATGACACCTAAAAACTGTTGATATAACTCATGCACCCTTTTGGAATATAGGAATAGGAAAAGTATATGAATTTCATAGGATTGCAACAGCAAAACATAGGATTGGAAAATATAGGGAAATTGTATGAATAGGTGTTTGGATGGGCATAGAAAATTCAAAGGAATAGAAATTATAGGATTGGCAAGGCCTTGTTTAGTTCTAATTTTTTTTGAAAAATCGACACCGTAGCACTTTCGTTTGTATTTGATAAATATTGTCCAATCATGGACTAATTAACTAGGCTCAAAAGAATCGTCTCGTCAATTTCGACCAAACTGTGTAATTAGTTTTTATTTTTGTCTATATTTAATACTACATGTATGCGTCTAAAGATTCGATGTGACGGGGAATCTGAAAAATTTTACAATTTTTTTTTTGAAACTAAACAAGGCCTTAACTAACAATATGACAACATGTATAGAGAAAAAAACACCAGCTTTTAGAGAAATGCCACCTACATGTGGACCAGCGCACGAGCAAAAGCATTGATTTCATCCTTTCACAACCATTTGCCTCGTTGCTATGCGCGAGCTAGTGAAACAAAGAGGTTCCACCTGATGTTTTTTTCACATGAAAATCCTATGAAAACATAGGACCAAAGACACCTACAATACTTATTCCTTATGATTGCTCAATCTGCTTGTTTTTACTCTAAAGAACCCTACAATTCAAAGGAGGCGGCCTCAACTGGAAAGCCATCCAGGTTAGGAGATTTATTATGTTCCATTGCAAAGACCACCTTTATGAACTTCCGGCTTTATAAAAGAGGCTCTTGATATAGCATTAGAGAGAGAGAGAGTATATTTACGTGGTGTGGATAATAAAAAAAGGTGTTGACCTAGCTGGTTCAATGCAAATCAAATGGTTAAAAATGAACTTAGATATGGTTGTGTTCGTTTGAATTTATCTGTCGAATCTACAAGTCATTCAGCAGTGTTTTTCTCTCACAATAAATCAAAAAAATAGTACTTTCAACTATGATTTTTCTGCCAAACGAACAGGCTTATGGTAAGTCACAGGCATAACATGCCTGACTATATCAATCGTCGAAACGCTGTCGGACGGCACATTTGTTCATTCGTCAGTCCGGCAGTCGATGCTCAAGTTCCTCTCACCACGTCGCCGCAGGAGTCGTCGTTGTAGGCCGAGTCGTCGACTCGTCGCAGAGACCGAGCTTCAGCTCGGATGGCAAGGCTTGCGGTGTGCAGCCTGCCCACCATGGTTCAAACCGGGTGCTCACCGGGAATTATTTTGAAATTTCTACAGCCTCTCTCCACGTAATGCCACAAAATAGATTGTGATGCACCCATCGCCTACGGAGCCACGTTGGTTCCGGTGAACTTTAGAAGGACGTGGTCTTCTGATCCGTGTGTAGTTGTAGGTCTAGTAATGCATATGTAGTGTGTGTGGGGTGTGCGGTGTGTTGTGTGGGCGTGTGTTTGCGCGCATAAACAAATGCTACAACTGTACTCAAATTTGAGAGGCTTAAAAAAAAACTCGTCGCAGGGCTCCGCGGTGACTCGAACAGCAGATGATGAACGGGCCGCTAGAGGCCCAATGCAGTCCGTTCTTTTTTGGGCTACTTAGCCTACTTTGAGAGCATCCACCTTTCGCAACCGAATGATGTCCCATGGCAGTCCAAAGAAAAACCAAACGAAAAGAATGTAAACAAAACCAGGGGGAAAGAAAATGGCATGAGCATCTAGGAGTGGACACTGGGACGGACGACACGCGACACAGGACCCGGCCATGAAAGCGACACGGAACATGCATGCATGCTAGCTGCAGAGCCAGCAGGGGGGTCATGAGCCGCATCGATGATTAATTAGCCCGTGCCTGTGGGCACTGCAAAGCTAGCCCGTGATCGATCAAGCCTGCTCCCACTCTTCTAATTGTTTTTTTTTTTTTGCCGGTGTCGTGTCGTGAGATCGCGGTGCATCACGGCCAAACTGACATACACCAAAAACCCAAAATTTTACAAGATTCTTCGTCACATCAGATCTTACGACACATACATAAAGTATTAAATATAGATAAAAAGAATAACTAATTACATAGTTTATCTGTAAATCACAAGATGATTTTTTAAGCCTAGTTACTCCATAATTAGACAATATTTGTCAAATAAAAATAAAAATACTACAATATTAAAATCTAAAAACTTTTTTATACACCAAAAACCTAAAATTTTACAAGATTCTTCGTCACATCAGATCTTACGGCACATACATAAAGTATTAAATATAGATAAAAAGAATAACTAATTACATAGTTTATCTGTAAATCACAAGATGATTTTTTTAAGTCTAGTTACTCCATAATTAGACAATATTTGTCAAATAAAAATAAAAATACTACAATATTAAAATCTAAAACTTTTTTATACACCAAAAACCTAAAATTTTACAAGATTCTTCGTCACATCAGATCTTACGGCACATACATAAAGTATTAAATATAGATAAAAAGAATAACTAATTACATAGTTTATCTGTAAATCACAAGATGATTTTTTTAAGCCTAGTTACTCCATAATTAGACAATATTTGTCAAATAAAAATAAAAATACTACAATATTAAAATCTAAAAACTTTTTGCATCTAAACAAGACCTAAACCGAGTGCCCGTTGCCGGCACTCGGTGTCCGTTCCGTGTCATTGCATCGTGTGCCCGTCCCGTGTGCTTAGTTAGTAGGAGTATTCATTTACTAGTCAATATATCTTGCTGACGTCAAAGCAGTCTCAAAATTTAAGCTTTATTATAATAACACTAAGAAAAGAATAGATAGAATAGGGCGGCAGCTAGCTGAGTGCGTTGTTCACCAACCTGGCTGCCCTGCCCTACCATGCTACTAGCTAGTACTTTGATTAAGACCCTGTTTAGTTTCCCACCCAAAATTTTTTTATCCAACCCATCGAATCTTTAGATACATGCATGGAACATTAAATATATATAAAAAATAAAGTAATTACACAGTTTGTTTTAAAATCGCGAGACGAATCTTTTAAGCCTAGCTACTCCATGATTAGCCTTAAGTGCTACAGTAACTCACATGTGCTAATGACAGATTAACTATACTTAATAGATTTGTCTTGCAGTTTTCTGACAAGCTATGTAATTTATTTTTTTATTAGTTTCTAAAAACCCCTCCCGACATCCTTCCGACACATCCGATGTGACACCCAAAAAATTTTCATCTCCAATCTAAACAGGGCCTAATTTGGTCATGAACTCTACTTCCTCTGTCTTGTTGAAAGTGTTATTTTTAAGTTTTAGATTTCTTATTTGATCATTTGTCTTATTTAATTTTTTTATCCAAATACTAAAATAAATAAATCAGATTTTTTATTGACAAAACAAGTTATAATAAAAATAAGTAATATTTATATAAAAATTTTAAATAAGACGAACAATCAAATAAAACATGTGAGAGTCAAAAACGATATTTTCAATGAGATGGAGAGAATACTTACTAGTAATAGCTCTACTAGAATATGCTTTACTAGTATAAAGTCTTGTTTAGTTCCAAAAATTCTTTTGGTTTTGGGTATTGTGACACTTTTATTTTTATTTGACAATTATTCTCCAACCTTGTACTAGTTAGGCTTAAAAGATTCATTTCGCAATTTACAGTAGTAAACTGTACGTGCAATTAGTTTTTTTTTAATTTTTATCTATATTTAATGCTCTATGTATGTGCTGAAAGATTCGATGGGACAAAAAAATCTTAAAAAGTTTTTAATTTTTAGAGTGAACTAAACAAGACCTCAAGGTGGATATGTCCTCTTGTCCATCCCGACATGCCACAAGGGGGGCTGTCGTCTGCCGGTACCTCCATGCTCCAGGTCAGCCTTCCCATCTCCGGCCTACATGTCTCCGTGCTTTGCTATGCCTATGCAGGCGCTACCTGAGTGCTGAATGTGAAGCAATAGATGAATTGGCCACCATCAGATATATAGTTATATCCAGATTGGCCAGCCTAGCGCCGTACTGTACTGTCTCCAGTCCATCAGTGGCCTAATGCTTGGCAAAATCGTTGGGATGAGAATCCGAGCGAAACCGTGGTGCATCTTGATCTTGTCCTGTGTTGGAGTCACCTCAGGTGGCGTGCAGTAATATTTATCTGAGGAGGCTAGCTAGCTAGGCAACAAATAAGGCTTTGGATGACACGATGAGATGAAACAGCAGGTAATTATTCCCTGTCAGCACAGTAAACTGTGTGCTAGCTTCGTCCAAACATGACATTCAGCAGGTTTAGCAGCTCACTGTTGCAGAAGAGTGGTTCACATGCATGCTCAGTCACAGTATAGTAGCAAATTATTAATTGTGGTCGTTGTAGATAGACAGATGAGATGATGAGTAGCGCGGGCATGCCGCGGGTTATCCGTGTGCGTCGAGACGATAATCCCGTGCACGCACGTACGTGGTTTTGTCTTTGTAGTAACAGTAGTTTCATTTTTTTTTACAAAATAGACACTATAGCACTTCGTTTGTATTTGATAAATATTGTCTAATCATACTTAAAAGATTCGTCTATCAAATTATAGAAAAATTATACAATTAGTTATTTCTTTTATCTATATTTAATGCTTTATATGTCATATGATTTGATGTGATAAAAAATCTGTAAAATTTTGGGAAGTAGTAAACAAGGCCCGGAACGAACGAACAGAACAGCGGGAAACCGACCGACCGGGTGGCGGCACAGCCATCAGCATCTTTGTAGTAACAGTAGTTTCATTTTTTTTTTACAAAATAGACACTATAGCACTTCGTTTGTATTTGATAAATATTGTTTGAGCAAGCAGCATGCAGACACGTCGCCGTCCCTTGGGCTGATCCGTGCAAAAGTAGCGAGCGCCGCCGCCGGCCGGCGGTCTTCTCGTGACCGCGCGCGGGCTCTCTCTAGTCTCTACAGCTAGCTATGCTTTCATGGCCGGCCCACCAGACCAGAGCACCGTCAGCTCGATGACAACACGTACGTGTCGTTATATTTTACGCGTCGCGAGAGCGTTAATTAACCGGCCTGGACTAGTACTAGTAGACTGACGATGATTGATGGCTGGCCGCGGTGCATGCACTTTTTTTTTTTTTTGCTTCCCCGCGCATCCGAAAGCGATAGCACCATATGGCCCTCATGTCACCGATGAATTGTACCGTACTTTTGTCTTTCTGGAAAGAAAGAAGCCGGCACAGCAGAAAAAAGCGGAACAGAAAGCACGCACACGCATAGTGGAGGCTCCTTCACACTACGATCGACTCGATCTCATACGACTTAGCTTTCCACGTGGCTCAAGTCTATACGACCGCACCTATATATACGTTGGTGATGATGCCGGCAAGTGGCACCAGCATCACCGCGAGTGGGAGCCACATGTCATGTGACTTTTCATGCAAAATACTACTCCCTCCGTCCCTGAAAGCTGCAATTTCTAGAGTTGTCCTAAGTCAAACTTTTAAAACTTTGACCAAATTTTTAGAAAAAAAAAGCTAAGATTTATAGTACCAAATTAATACCATTAGATTTATCATTGAATATATTTCCATAAGATACTCATTTTATGTTATACATATTGATACTTTTTTCTATAAAGTTGGTCAAAGTTAAACAAGTTTGACTGGCACGGATTTTAGGAATTGAAGCTTTCAGGGACAGAGGGAGTACTAGACAGTGTGCCCTTCATTTCCACTCCACAACGCCAAGTTTGTTACACACGGGATGCTATTCTTTTGTATTATATTTTCTTTGAATCTTGAATATTGGGGGTCCCTAAATGATCTCAAATGAATAGTTATTTATCACCTATAATTTTGATATAGAACGTACATATGTCATTTGAAAAAAGGTATCAATGCCGACCCTGCATATGCAGGCATTGCTTGAATCGTTTCCTCTGCTCATATGCAAGCATCTCTGTCCTCGGGCAGCTAGGGCGTAGGCCTCTTTGGGAGCGCTATAAATTTGGGTTGATCTCTATCCAATATGACAACCTAGCTTATAATATATTAGAAAGAGTTTGAGTTTCTACGTAAATCTTTTCTGACCCCTAGGATGCCTGAAGGCGTATTATATTGAACAACTTTTTTTCTATCTTAATACTAAGAAGTGCAAATCTTTTGCGTGATCTTTTTTTTTTCTAGAACACGACTTTACGTGTATTTTCATTAAAAGAACTTTTTGCATGATTGAGAAAAAAATATCAAATTCTGAATTCTTAAATTAAATCTGAGAAGAAAAAGTGCCGTGTCCTCGTACCCGATGAGTGAGGTCAAAGGTGACAATCAAGGGTGACCAATTTGACTAACTTGTTAAAATCCATTAAAGAAAAGAGTACCGGCTTGTGACATCGTGCAAAAGAAATTTCACCCGAGAGGTTATATAACTAGGCCTTGTTTAGTTTCGCAAAATCAAAAAACTTTTCAAGATTTATCATCACATCAAATCTTGCGGCACATGCATAGATCATTAAATATAGATAAAAAATAACTAATTGTATAGTTTTTCTATAATTTGCGAGACAAATCTTTTAAACCTAGTTAGTCTATGGTTAGATAATAATTGTCAAATACAAACAAAAGTGCTACAATGTCAAAATCAAAAACTCTTTGGATCTAAACAAGGCCACCACGAGAAACAATGACAGTGTCTCCAATGTGTCACTTTGACTGTCCTATGAAACCAAGCTACCTTTAATAGAAAGAGTTATATGTTATACAATACAAGTGTATTTCATAATAAACCTAGTGACATCAACCTTGTGGTGTCAACCATAATGAGCTTTTTGATATATATTGTTATGGTCAAAGCTACAAAAGTCATGACTTATTTTTTTTAAATAAAACAGATAGACCTAGATTTGTGATCGGAGAAGGAATAGGCGACATTAGTATATGCATATACTCCGTATATACAATAAAAGGATATGCATGGACCATTCGTTGTTTTCTTTCATAAATAAATAATTAAATAATTAAAGGGACAGATGAAAGACATTGAACTACTCTGTCATACAGGTGTCATGAGGGAGAAAAAGCAACTTGTTAGTACTTTAGTTAGACCAGAACCATATGTCGTGTCACCGGCCGTGCGCATGCTAGGACTGAACGACATGGTCTCCTGTATAGGCTTTTCTAGCGGAAGCCTCTCCCACACTGTCCATTCACTCTTTGGAGAGATATTCCAGCTCTTTTGCAACGTTGACTACACACTCCCCTATTTTTGATATAGCTTTGGTAATCTTTGATGGCCATGTTATAAAGAAAAATCAAGTCTCATGTTGCTCCTCGAAAAATGTGTATAGTAGTCTTATTACAGCAGTGGCGAATCTAGGCCAAATGATCATCGATCGGGGTCTTCTTTGAAAATAGATAAGGTCATTACTCATTAGGAACTATCAACATTGTATATAGTAATTTCTCAGTAGAATTCACAAAAATCGTCGGGATCAGCTAACCTCGATGGCATACTATAGCTCCGCCCCTGCATTATATAGGCTTCGTAGATGCGACAAACGCTCTAGTGTATGCGTTATAGGGCCACTAGCATTCTGTCATGGAAGGTTTCAATCTGAATATGGGGCCTCCCCGTCTAGCCGTGCGTATTTGTTATCATCAGGTTGACTTAGAGTATGTAACTTTTGTTTCTACATAGATTAGCAATTAAGATTTTTAAAATTTAAGAAATAAAGGTATGTGATACAAGATAACTAGAATTGCTTATTTTTGCTACCTTTTTCATATAGATGTCTTTGTAACATTTTCATCCAAGTTGCGATATATACTTTTTCATTATATTCATGCATCTTTCTATCCACATTGCACCTCGATGCGTATGTGAGATTGTTTAGTTGAAACCTTAGCTTGAACTATGTCAACTCTTGTTCTTCTGTTTCTCATTATTTTGTGCATCCAGCTTTTGTCATCCAAAATTCAATCTTGCCTACTACAATTTGTAATTAAGAATTTTTTAGCCTATATGCACGTTAAGTTGAAAACCAAACATTTGTTTCTCTCCAAACACTACATAGATGGGTCTGCATGCACTCTGAAAAGAAATATATTCATCTCTGTAAATGGTCTTTACATATGGTGTCATGTATCACACATGCATGTATACTTTGGGAGTTTAAGTTAGTTTTTTCTACATATTAATAATGGGATAGCCTAGAAGTATGTATGTGTGGTGTTTTGAGTTATGTTAATCACAATGGAATAAATTTAGGCACCGTTATTTGGTTGTAGGTTTGGTAACGCAAACATAAAAGCTTTCGGCGTTACGGCAACACATATGGTGTGATCTGGTTTTATTTTCATTTGTGCAACCATTTACAATCCAAACAACACGTTAAATGTACAATTTAATTTATGTTTTTTGTTAATTATTTTTGTATTTGATGATTTAACAATGCTATTTTTCCTATGGTAGGCAACCATGTCTATCGACAGTGAGATGCATGTGGCGAGTCATCAATCTCGAAATCTACCAATTTAATATTTTAGAGGTGCTCATGATAGGATAAGACGTGTATTTGTTCATAAGGGCGAGTTTGCATGCATGTATGTAAGCATTTTACTGTGATTCTTACTAAAAAGAGTCAACTCATAATTATAGTGCCTTTCAATAAGCTTGATAATAATGAAGTTTTGAAGACCAACGAGTTGTTATTACTAGTTAAGTAAGTCAAATATAATGGATGTAATACACATTAGTAAGACTTAAGATTTCTTAAATAATGTCATAGGCAAACAAGTTTAAATAAATCAAAACCTTTTATTCCAACGCGTTTTGTGTGATTTTGTGATTTAAGAGACATCAATAAATATATGATAACATTTTTATTACATGTTTTAATATAAATATAGACTAGTAAATTGTATATTTATTAAATAAAAATTGTTTTGTGTGTGTGTGGGGGGGGGGGGCACGGCCCCTCTGCCTCCGTCCTTGGTTGTGGGGCTCAGACCCACCAACCTTGGCACTTTTATCCACCTTGTAATTACTCTTACATCAAAGAAGCATCATATATCATTCCCTGCCAAACACATAACACAAATGATTTATTTGTGTATTATACTATTGTGACTCACAGATAGTACACTATGCACCAAAAGTTGAGGCCGAATTTGATAGCCAATCACCCCTTTTCTAGGTTATGAGGGTGAAATTGATGATTGGATGCCTCCAATCAAGTACATAAGATTAGTAAGCGAGAGGGGTGTCAGGCAGCACTCGATGGCGTAAACCTATTTGGGAATGTATCCCCATGTGCATCTAATGTTGCATGCACATAGGGCATATGCTGGGAAATGGTAGAGGGGGAAAAGATGGATAATCTAATTTGGATGCAAATTCAAAGAGCTATTTTATATTATTTTTTATAATGGTAGATATGGATAATTTAGACGTGAATTTATAAGTTTTGTGTCACTTTTTATAATGAAAGATTTGGTTCTCAATAATATCGGTTATTGAAAAAAGTAGAAATGCTTTGATATGTTGCTTATCTTGTGTGGGATGTATACAGTTTCTGTATTTTGCAGCGAGCTTATGATGATTAATATAGAGGAAACCCTTTAATCAGTAAGTAGTGATGGTATAGTTAATTTTGACGTGTTAAGAAAAGATGATTTTGTTTATAGAAAACCTTTGGAAATATACATTTTTAAAAGACGGATATCGTTTTTTCTTTCAAATTCGGCAGATATTGTGTTGGAAAAAGTTAACATAACTCCCTCAACTATAGAAAGGTGAACTACTTCACCCTCTGAACTATAAAAACCGGATTTTCTATCCTATGAACTTTTCAAAACCGGTCAAATAACCCCAGGTGGTTTTAGATGGTGGTTTTGTCTTTTTCTTTTTTTATTTATTTTCATTAAATATTTGAAAAATTATATTAAATCACAGAAAAATCATAAAATAAAAAAGTCTAATTTTATTGGACTTCATGTGAGTAGATCTACACAGTGAATATATAATATGGTATGCTTTAGTACAAAGGTTGTATTGCAGCTTTAGATCTATGCTTAATTAATTAGAATAATTCATAGGTCTAAAGCTACAACAAAAATTTTATACTAAAGCATATCATATTACACTACTACAAAAAGTATTTTACGAGATGTTTCTGTTTGTTTTTCCGAGGCGGGCATGGTTCTCAACCGCCTTGGTTAATGCCTCGGATTAACCGAGGCAGTTATTTTTTATTACCCGTGGCGGTTATAAATAACCGCCTCGCAAAATGGATTTACGGAGGCGGTTATAAACTAACCATCTCCTAAAATGTATTAACCGAGGCGGACCTTTACCTTCATTTTCGGAGCCAGACCTTTTATAAGGCCCGCCTCGGTTAATATGGCCAAGGCCAATCAAAATCCACCTCGGCCCATCTTAGCCCGACACGGCGTTGCAGTATATATATGTTCAGAGAGAAAGAAACCCTAAGCCCTCACTGTCTCCCTCATCCGGCCGCACACGCGCACCCTTCCTGCTCCCCCACTCGACCGCTACCTCCCCCACTCTCTCTCCTCCGACGGCGTGCCTTCCCTTCCTCCTCCGACGACGCGCCTTCCCTTCCTCCTCCGATGGCTTCTCTCTCCCTTGGAGCAAGGATCGAGCCACGGCGGCAACCTCGTCTGCCTCCACCTCGGTGAGCAGCAACTCCACCCGGGCTCTAGCAAGGCGGATCTAGTGGAGGGCGAGGCCGTTGGCGCAAGCAAGGCGGATCCGGTGGAGGCCGACGACAGCGGCCGCCCCCCCCTCTCTCTCTCGAAGCAAGACGACACGATGGCGGGCCTCCACAGCAGTGGCCAGGAGCTGAGGGCGGATTCGGGCGCGACGGTGAGAGGAGAAGCGGTGGTGCGCGCGGCCTGCTCCCGACAGTGACGGCGGTGGTACGCATGGCGGTAGATCCAGGCCCAATTAGGGTTGGATACGGGCTTTTTTTTCTTTCTTTTTCTTTTTTTATTTTTATTAACCGTGACGGGCATCAAACCGCCTCGGTAAATCTTTGATTTGCCATGACCTTAGATCCGAGGCGGTTGTGATGTCCATCTCGGAAAATCGCTTTTGCCCACCTCGAAAAAGAAATTATGTAGTAGTGTTATATGTTCACTGTGTAGATCTACTCATGTGCAATCCAATAAAATTAGATTTTCCATTTTATTATTTTTTATTATTATTTATGATTTTTCAAAGATTTAGAAGAAATAAATAAATAAAAAGAAAAAGACAAAACTTCCGCCACGTCGAAAACCGCTAAGGAGGTTATTTGACCGGTTTTAGAAAGTTAAGAGAGTAGAAAATCTGGTTTTATATTTCAAAAATGAAGTAGTCTATCTTGTATAGTCCAAGGAGTTATTTAGATTTTTACATTTCGTTTTATAATAGGGAAAAGGCTACGAGTCTATGACACATCTTGCATACATGCATGTGATTGGTTGGTACTTTGAAGAGAACGGCACATGGTGGATCCGTGGATGCCCGGGCAGGATGGGGACGTGCGGCGAGATGACAAAAATAATAAATAAATAAATAAACAATATTCCTGAGTACATTACATCGTCAGTATTTTGTGTGTGGTACAGTGCGACATACGTGTATATGTACTATGCATTTAGTGAAACTAGGCATCCAAAATAATGACTAGTATTATTTACTATAACCGTTAAAAAAATGAGTGCGACGAGGATTGAAGAAAAACAAAGCGCGCGCATTACCAAAACCGAAAGTTAAGGTGGGGCTCGATTATTTAATAATAATAATAATATAAATGAATTAATCGACCCCGGGCGCGTCGCACGGAAGGGGCGGTTGCGGTTCCGTTCCATCCGTATGCTACGGAGTTACGGACGTCGTCCCTCCCGGCCCCCGACAGGACAAAAACAAAGGAGGACCACCGTCATGTGCCGCCCGGTCCCTGCTGCTAGTGTACGCAACGCACGGCACGTACTGCACCACACGTCCCTGTCCCTCTACCTCTCGCTCGCTTTTATGTCTTGTTTAATTCGAAAAAAAGAATTTTTTTTGTATTATATCAAATATATCGGTACGTATCTAAAATATTAAATATAGACTAATTAAAAAATAAATTTTAGTCAAATTTGTTATTAGTATATATAGTATATATTGGTTACTATAGTAATTATAACTAATTAGACATAAAAGATTTGTCTCGTAATTTACAACTAAATTGTATAATTAGTTATTTTATTTATATTTAATGTTTCATGTATATATTAAAAGATTCGATAGAATGAGCTAAACAAGGCCGAGCTGGCGTGGCCAGTGGCCACCAGCATGATTGATCTAGAGTGTCTCCGGCCTGACCGGACAGCTTCTTGCAACGCGCCAACATACAGTAATCAGTGGGCCACGCAGATCATATTCATATTAGATGATGATGATGATGATGATGATATATAGCTAGTATATTCCTTGATCGATCAGATCATAATTCATTATAACACTAGTTGTAGCAACCTTTTGGATGCAGGGCACATGCATGCTTGCTCAGCTTCAGCTGTTTGGAACAATCATGCATTGCGACCGGTGGAGCGAGTAATAATCAGCTGGGCTGGGCAGCACTTGATCATGGATCAGTTCAGTTGGGGGACGGGGTCTATCAGGAGTCACATTTGTGGTACGGTCCAACTAACCTAGATTTTGATTCCATCCTGCCTGCACACCACTTCTTCAATTCCATACCGGCCATTATTCTCAATCGCTTCCGTGTAAGGGCACATTTGGATTCACTACTTAATTGTAATAATCAGCTAAAATAAACGAATAGTAATCCAAACAAGTTGAAGTGAACTATTATAATCGAAATACCATAACCATATTTAAACATAACTTTTATTACGCACTTTTCTCTATGAAGTGAACTATTATAATCAAAATACCATAACCATATCCAAACATAGTGCTATTTTTCTCTTACAATAAATTAATGTGTGAAGAGGTTCTTGGACGTCCTTTAGGATAACCAGTAGCTGCCGCCTACGTTAGGGTTTGAGTTTCGGTAATGATACATATAAGACGTCCGTCCGTCCGGACGTTGCTGTCCACTCATTTTGCTGCTCCCCCACGCCTTCTTATCCACTCATTTTTTCATCCCCACTCTTCTCTCACATTTCGCTGCCACTCCCACCACTCACACCATGCGTCCGCACTTTCTCACATGCCATCGGTGAGCCGCTCCTCCCTCCTTTTCTCCCTCCTTCCCCGCTGCGACCCACACGCCCTCCATGCCGCCGGAGTAGAGCGCGACGGTGGCAGCTTCCAGTGAGCGGCGTAACTCCCTTCCTCCCTGCTCTTTCTCCTTCGCTCTCGTGACCTCCATGCATCTGGAGATGGAGACAACGACGCGGCTCCGACGAGGTAGGTGGGGAGGGATTTGGATCCGAAGCCTTTCTCTCCCTTTTTCCTCTCTCCTCTTGTGGGTCTAGGTCTGAGCCCTCCTCTGCTCCTCCTCCACCTCTTGCTCCTCCTCCTCTTCCTCTGGATCTAGATCTACGAGATATTGTGTTGGCTAGGGTTTCGGCAAGCTCATGGGATTCAGTGCTCGCGCGTGTTGTAATGATGCTCTCTGGTTTTTGTAGTATGTTTTTCAGTGATGTTGCAGTAGGATAGGGTTCCGGCGAGCTCTCGGGTTCAGATCTCGTTATTATTGCAATGGTTCTCTCTAGACGTTGCAGTAGGTTTTAGTTGTTGTTGCAGTGTTGTGTTTTGAGATGTTATTTCAGTTGCTTTTAATCTGTATGTTGTAGTAGTTTGTTTTATGTCGTTACAACAACTGTTCGGTGTTGTTGTAGTACTATGTCCATAGTGTTTTAGTTGCTCCATCCAATGCTTCAATTTGCACTACTGTATTAGTTGTTGCATGTTGTTGCAACAGTTGGTCGATGTTGTTGTAATACTATGTCTATGGTGTTTCGGTTGCTCCATCCAATGCTTCAACCTATGTTGTTGTATTAGTTGTTACATGTTGTTGCAACAACCGTTCTTTGTTGTTGTAATACTATGTTCATGGTGTTTCAGCTGTTCTATCCAATACTTCAATCCGTATGTTGTAGCAGTTGTTTGCATGCTGTTGCAGCAGTTGTTCGTTATTTGTTGTAATACTATATTTATGATGTTTCAGCTACTTCAACCTGTTTGTTATAGCAGTATGTCAGGTGTTGTTGCACTATTATGCATATTGAGTTGCAACGTCAAGTATGGAGGCAGGTTGTAGGGACGAGTTAGCGGCAGACAGATCTGCTAGGGGCCGACAAAGCGAGGGGCGGGGCGGATCCCATGCTCGTGGGGGCAGAGAACGGGCTCCTTGCGCGGGGAACGAACAAAGGGCGGTCCTCTGTGCGGGGCGAGTGGGACAGAGGTAAGTTGGTTGGGAGGAAGCGGACAAGAAACGGTCTTCTGGGCGGGACGAGTGGGGCAGAGGTGAGTTGGTTAGGGGCGGATGGGATTTTCTTTTTTTTCTTTTATGTGGCGCGGGTGGGGGGCTCAGCGTCCGGACGCGTTGTTGGCGTCAGACGTCCGGGCGCTAGCAGTTCCGTTTGAGTTTTGCGTAGATTATTTTGTTTACAATAGTTTCACCGTCTTCGGTTTGTAAAACCCCACGTTGAAATCTTAATCAGACATCTGCAAATTGTCACTTTAATTTAGTTGTATTTTACCTTGTTTTTGCTTGTGTTCTTCGATTCACAGCAGAGATTATCCTTCTTGACGAGGTCAACCGGATTGTGACATGGTTGATAACTAGAGGAGACGTGGTGCTAAGGTTGCCGGATTCAGGTCTTTATGATTTGAAGTTGGATTAGTGTGTCACTCTCTAATCAAATTGTTGTTTGTCAAACCTAACAGAAGATAAAAAATCCTAGTTCACATTAAAACTTGTTCGTTTGTCTGAAAAAAAATCTTAGACCTGTTCGCAAGAACAAGGTAAAAGCCGTGCCTTCTTGCGTTGCTCCCACTTTCATAACGAGGCAGAAAAGGATCGGAGAACACAACGTACGGGGATGGCTCTTTCATGATAGCCACTCGACGATGAGACCAAGTTTTTTTTTCACTTTATAAACTACTAGGGCAGTAGGGTATCGAGTTGGAGCCTACTTCTATCTTAATATTAATATGTGGAAAGAATAATAGGTAATTTGATTAGGATGCTAGAGCAATTATAAGAGACTTTTTATATTCTTCTTAATTATTAAGAATAGAAATTTTAGCCAAAAATACCCTCAGAATAGATTTTTTAATTGGTTATCTAAATATAGAAAACAAAAATAACTCTCTGCATAGAGTATCTTTAAGAGAGACTTTTTGTATCCTCTCTAAATGTTAGGAGAGATTTAACCTTTAACAACTCCTTTAAATAGTTATCTAAATATAGTAGTCTTCTATTCTATATTTTCACTGGCAAAAAAGAAGACGAGAATGACTCTCTAGAGTGTGCACGAGATATAGAAAAACTGTTGGAGATTGAAAAGATATAAAAATGATTTTTTATGCAAATAACTCTCCAAATGATAAGTTAGATAATGAGATTTACAAAGGCTCTTAGAGATAGTCTGAAAGCAACTCCAATAGCTTGGCTATTCTTGTTGTGGAGACTATTTTAGAAATTTATATAGCAGAAGGTAGACTACAACAATGCTATCTAACTTTGAAAATAGAATGTTGGTTATCCCTTGATTTTTTATGGCTATATATAGCCAACCACGGGCGCTTAGCAAGGTTATTGTGGACCTATTCATTTTTAAGGGTTTTCTGTTTTATAAAATGACTAAGTAATAAAATTTGGCTATTAATTCCTTACTTTAAAGGTTATTTTAGAATTTATATAGCAAAATCTAGGGTCCAATAGATGTGCTATCTGGTTTGCATCTCCAAGAGTTTGGCTAAAATTAGTAGCCAAATTCTAATGTTTAGCCATTTTGTAAAATAGACAACTTTTTAAAAAAGAAGAGGTCCACAACAGCCTTGCTATCAGATAGCTAGTGTCAATAGTTGGCTATATATGGCCAACGAAAATCAAGGAATAGCAAACTTTCTATTTTACAAAACCAAATAGCACATCTGTTGGAGTCTATTTTTCTGCTATACAAGTTCTAAAAAGCTTTTATAATAAGAATAGCAAAGCTGTTGGAGTTGCTCTAAAATATGGTGGCTATAAAAAGCCAACCACGACACTAGCTATCTAAAATGAGATTTATAGACATTTTATTTTTTGAGGAGTTTTGTATTTTTATAAAATGGTAAACTATAGAATTTAGCTACTAATTTTAATCAAGTTGTTGAAGTTACTCTAAGATATACAAAATTATTGAGAGTGAAAAGATATAGAATAAGCTTTAGAAAAGCTCTTAAAGATGTTCTTAGGACTAAACAAATGCAGCCATCATTACACTATATAGTTTAATTAAAGAATCAAAAAGCCATGTTTGGGCGGTCCTACCATGTTGCCTTGTTGCTTGATGACCGTGATTTGAACGATGTGGAAAGATTTGTTAATTGGCGGTGCATTTTTCTTTTCTTGAGGGAGAACTCGAAGAAAGAGTGTACCAGGTAAAGGAACACAGATGCTGATCGTTTATCTTCATATGAAACCGCAGCTAAAATCTACTCCCAAAATCAGTTTGCAACGTATGTATTTCAATTCACCGAAGAATTTTGTCGGACATAGTAAGGATGGACTCCTTCCATATACCGGCCTTGTTTAGTCCAGAAAAAAAAAAGATTTTAGGTACTGTACCATATTTATAACTATAGCAATTAGTATTCAATGATGGACTAACTAAGAGCATCTCCAAGAGTCTTTCTAAATCTCATTCCCTAAATCATTATTTGGAGAGCTATTTGCATAAAAAATGCTTTCTATATTTTTTTTAGTTTCCAACAGTTTTGCTAAATCTCATGCGCACTCTAGAGAGTCATTGTCGTCTTCTATATTTAGCTAGCGAAAAACCCAGAATAGAAAATGACTATATTTGGATGACCATTTAGAGAAGCTGTTGGAGGGTAGTTTTTCATCAAAATTGCTATTCCTAGCATTTAGGAAGAATATACAAAGTCTCTTGGAGATGCTCTAAGCCTAAAAGATTTATCTCACAAAATATATACAAGTTGTGCAATTAATTATTTTTTAATTTATATTTAATGCTCTATGCATGTGTTTAACATTCGATGTAATGGAACGAAAAGTTTTTGAATGAGAACTAAACATAGCCTACATCAAAATCCATACATTTTAGGTCTTTTTGAAATGCAGGATTTTTTTTCTATTCCTACGATTTTCGTGTGAAATATAAATTGATTGTTATGAAATTCTTATAAAATTTAAATTTCTGCGTTAAACTTAAAAGAGGCCAAGTGGGGAGTTATAACGTATAATTACGTAAAGCAAATATACCTCTAATAACTAATCAAATCTGAGGAGAAACTTTGGTAAAAGAAAAGTGACGAGAGACGCAAATTTCTCTCCCTGATCAGATATCCTACTGCAGAGTACGTTTGTTTCGCCCTGTGTCCGTACGGAAATGTGTACTTGATCACGTTTTTGCTACCCCAAGTAGAAACCGTAAGAGGATAATCATCCGAGGCTCCCACTCCCGGCTTCTCGCAATTGCAGTTGCAGCCTCCCCTCCTCCAGCCGGTAGTGGCAGTACGGCAATTTCAGCCCCAGCTGAAGGTCACTGTCTCTCTCTTCCATCTTCTTCTTCTCTCTCTAACGCCCTCCCTCTCTCAACAAAACTCCCTGAATTGCAATTTGCAACGCATGTTACTCTCTCTCTCTCTCTCTCTCTCCACAAGCCCATCATCATCCATCGCTCTTCCTCAGTCCCAGCCCCGGGCGCAACGATCTGTGTTCGCATCTTCCTCTTCCTCCATTTCCAGCCCCATGCGTAATCTTCTTTCGGAATTGAATCTCTCCGTCTCATGGCGCTCTGAGCAAGTACAGCTCCAGTTAGTGAGAGAAATGTAGGCACCACAAATCAACCCAACATACCAGAAATCCAATCTTTTCTTTTCCCAGCCCAAATCCGCGCCTCTTCCGGTGCTGCCATAAAGTTTGGACTTTATTACGAGGCTTTCACGACGTGCGAGATTTCTGTTACCAATCTCCACGAACCGGAGAGTCTGCCATAAACGTTCGCATTGCTTCAACCAAAGATCCATCCTACGATCTTGGGGGCACATGAAGAGCCTGCAGTGCTTCAAGCAGAGCGGCGGCGGCGGCAATGGTGGCGGGCCGGGGAGGCGGCTGGAGCGGCGGCTGTCGCTGGGCGAGTACAAGAAGGCGGTGTCGTGGTCCAAGTACCTCGTAGCGCCGCCGGGCGCCAGGATCCGGGGCGGCGGCGAGGAGCTGTGGAGCGCCGACCTGTCCAAGCTGGAGATCCGGGGCAAGTTCGCGTCAGGCCGGCACAGCCGCGTCTACTCCGGCAGGTATGCCGGCCGCGAGGTGGCCATCAAGATGGTCAGCCAGCCCGAGGAGGACGCCGCGCTCGCCGCTGAGCTAGAGCGCCAGTTCGCCTCCGAGGTCGCGCTCCTCCTTCGCCTCCACCATCCAAACATCATCTCGGTATGAACTCATTTCTTTGTTTCTTTTCATATTTTCTATTTTTTAAAATGATATTTTACTTTACCGCGCAATTATTCTTGACATGGACTTAGTTGAGATGACCATCTTAGTATTTCCGGTTCTGGGTCATATCTTTTTGCCTGTGCCACCAGTGTAATGAACTCTGTCCTCGGATAAGTGGGAATCTTGTGGCAACTCTTAAAGTCTTAACCCAGGGCATGGAACAATTGCTTGTGCATTTCGTCCAGTCCAGCCTAAATAAATCTATGTCTGCACTGAATCCATGCCCCAGATGTTCATTTCTTGAGCTGTCGGTGGAGTATCTGCCTCCTAACCACTGCATGGTACCTGGTAATCTCTGTTTATAGGAATCCTTGATTTAGAAACTGAATTGATGAAACGGAAAAAAGGAGGAAAAGCCCGGTGTATATATGTGTTTGCAAGATACTTGTTGTGTTCTTGGTTTGATCTCTGTATGAAGTGCTGAATTTTTATTTGTTCAACACGTTTTTCAGTCGAAATTGCCCATCCCACTTCCACGTCATTGTTCCTTTGTTGGTCCTTTCTATCCGTGCACTAGGCTGTAGGAGTTGTTAGGCTAACTGATCTTCACATTAAAGTGAAAACCTTTATGCTTTGCTTGGATTGGAGGGACAAGGGTGAAGATAAGATAGTTGTGGAGTGAGGCCATTTGTGCTTACCTACACCGTAACCTGACAAACTGGGAGGCAACTTTTTCTATGGACAGTATGAAATTGATATTTGGGATAGTGAAATTGTTGACAAGTATATAAAATTTGATGTAGATTTGTTGAGGAAAAGACAAATCTTCTTGACTATGCCCTTTTTTTATCTTTTGTAACCAACCCTTTTCTATCCATAAGTGGTGCAGTTAGTTGGTAATATCACTTCGTACTTTTGTAAAATGATGTCAATTTGTTTCTGAATGTTTTTCTAGTTGCACTATCTGTCTATCTGTCACTATTTAGTGGAATCTTGCATCAGTACATGTGAATAGTTAACTACATCGAAATCTCTGTAAGAGCTGCTTCAATTATAGAAGTTGTTTGATGGAAAACATTGATTTAGCTGGTGAGAGGGATTTTTCTCTATGCAACAGGGTTGATGTTGGAATAGCTGAATATTTTTATACACTAGTGCTACAAAAAAAACTAATTATTTAGATTAATTTGATTAGTTCAATCACTGTCTAAGGTACCTTCTTGCTGGAAGGATGTGTGTTGGCTTCATTGTGAAGATGTTGGGTGAAAAGATCCTGGGCCAATGGTTATACTTAGATTGCTATCCTTGCTTGATCAATCATGCTATCTACTGCACTGCACCATAGGTGATGGTATTAGATGCTTGGCTGGCAAGTTATGAAAATGATGGTGCCTTCATGAAATAGAAGGTGGACCATGGATAACATTAACATCAAGCTTAGTTGGATGCTCTTGTAGAAAAAAGCACATCTTGCGAGCAATAAATAACAGAGAATTGACGTAGAGAGAGATAGTTCATGTACAAGTAAACGTCAGTCTAACTTTTCTCTTTACAAAGTGCCTGCCTTTTTTCACTTGACACCTAGAAGTCACATGGGAAAAGGTTGCTTTACGGAACCAACATAACTGAGTAAGCTTCAGAATTTGAATGATATTTATGCAAGTTGCAATTCCATTTTTTTCAAATGTCTGGCAAATATCTGAAAGAACCTTCTTCTCAGTGAACATATCATGAAAATACATTTGCTTATATTAACTCAAGTGACATGCCTGCATATGATAACTTAAACATTAACTGTTTATACTGCATCTTCAGCTAGTCAATCGTGTGAGCTCATTTTGTTAAACTCTACTTGATATGGATTACCACTTAATATCTTAAATTTTGCAGTTTGTCGCAGCATGCAAGAAACCACCAGTATTCTGCATCATCACTGAGTTCATGGCAGGGGGCTCCCTTAGGAAATATTTACGTCAGCAGGAACCTCATTCAGTTCCCCTCAAACTAGTGCTGAAATTAGCTTTAGATATCGCTCGCGGAATGAGCTACCTACACTCCCAGGGTATACTTCATAGAGACCTGAAATCAGAGAACATACTTCTGGGAGAAGATATGTCCGTCAAAGTGGCAGATTTCGGGATTTCATGCTTGGAATCACAGTGTGGGAGTGGCAAGGGGTTTACAGGAACCTACAGGTGGATGGCACCAGAAATGATCAAAGAGAAACATCATACTAGGAAAGTGGATGTGTACAGCTTTGGAATCGTCATGTGGGAGATTTTGACCGCTTTGGTTCCGTTCAGCGACATGACTCCAGAGCAGGCTGCTGTCGCTGTTGCCCTGAAGGTATGGTTCTTGATACACCACCACGATGTTTATCTCCTTGTGTTGACATATGCACATGAAAGATCTTTTGCATAACGTTGAGGTTCCACGAATAACTGGTAAACCTTGTGCAGAATGCAAGGCCGCCACTGCCTGCTTCATGCCCTGTGGCAATAAGTCACCTGATCATGCAGTGCTGGGCGACCAACCCTGACAAAAGACCTCAGTTTGACGACATCGTGGCGATTCTTGAGAGCTACAAAGAAGCCCTTGATGAGGACCCGTCGTTCTTCTTGTCGTATATTCCTCCACCGCACCACAGCCACCACCACCACCACCATCATCAGAGCCTTCTCCGGTGCTTCCCTCGCACCATGCGAAGGTCTGCATCTCTGAAAGTATGAGGCCGGGATATTGCCTTTGTTAATCGATGCCGTGTACAATATGCACCCCTTTTGACTTTCTTTGTTTTCTATATGCGCACGCCGGCCCTCTATTATGCGGCATTTGCATGCTATGAGTTAGTTTTTCTCTCTCTTTTTTCTCCTTGTTGGTAAATTATTTCCGTCATTGATGCCTTGAGTAATGTAGAGGTGACAGGCAGGCAGCTTCCGGTTATTATCTATGGATGCCATTTGCTTTTGGTGATGGAAAACATGAAAGAGCCTCAGTAAATGTAATATAATTTAGCTCTTCCTTCAATTGTGAATTTGTGATTGTGCTTCTTCCTTTCAGCTGTTATCATACTCATTGCAAAATGCGTGGGCAGGCAGTAAAGTATGAATCGATTTGTTTCTGAAATGGAAAACTTGAACTGAAAACAGTTTGTTTATGTTAAAGAGGCAAATCAGCAAATGTAATATGTCTGCCTTTGGCTCAACCACAAAAGTCCCCTCCAAAAGGCAAAATGATTTGGCAAATAGTGTGAATATTATGAAAATTAAAGAATTTAAAATAAGAGATTTGTTACTTGGTAGGAAGGGAGGACGGTGGATTTCTCTCGGTGGAAGTATGCCGTGTGATCTGAGAAAATAAACTAATAATGACTAGGAGTATTCCTATGAGAAAACTAATAATGGCAACCTAATGAAGGTATATGTTACATACATAATAGCAACTCATATAGGTGTTACATGAATAATAGCTACTTCTAGATTAGGATGCTCTTAAATGGCTGAGAAAATAAACTAACAATAACTAGGAGTATTCCTATAACAAAACTAATAATGACAACCTAATTTAGGAAGGTGTATAAACAATAGATACTCATATAGATGTTACATAAATAATAGCAACTCATATACATGTTACATGAATAATAGCCACTTCTAGACGTATTCAAGCATTTTATACAATCCTTTTGTCAAACATTGTTGGCCTATAAATTGGTGGAGAAGGTGGAAGGATACGATATGTGACAAACACCATTTGTTCTGCCTCTCACTTGCTCATCAGTCAACATACCCATCTTAGTTGCCAATTGAAACATAATGATGAAAATAGGCAGCACCAAGAGGCAACAAACTTTTTGCCCGATGTTCCCCCTCATGCTTACCATCTTACTAATAAGCTCTCGTAAGTCATATGCACTCCATGTTTGTTAAAATGCCTATCAATTATCTAACTAAAAAGAAAAAAACTAACATGCCTATGACGCAGAGGAGAATTTGGGGACAAATGCTCAAGTTGAGTCGTGTGTCCATACTGGATTGTATTGCATGGGAACATGCTTGGTTCGAGGCGCATGCAATCGTTGTTGCAAGGAGAGCGGGTGTACTCATGGGAAGTGTTCTATTCTAGTAGGATGCAAATGCTACAAGTCTTAGAATTTCTTGATACACAAGAAAACAAAGTAAGACAATATGTAATAATGGGGCTATATGAATGAATGGATCGGTGATTCATGATTCTCCTTCTTTATTTATTTTCTATTTTTTATTTCATTCTTTGGGTCTCGACTCCCACTCATGGCAAGCATGGTTCATCCATCAACTACCTTCGATGACCAACCCATGTGATGTGAGTTTGATTTCTCTTCCATTCGAAGCCTTCACGAAAAGTCCCAACGTTACCCAGCTTCCACCCCCTCCCTGCACCCGACATCCTTGGCGGTGGCGAGAGGGAGGTGGGCCGCCCCCTACCTCCTCCAATAGCAGTAGTCTTTTAGTCATCCAGAGTGTTTTAAGTTTGTTCGGATGGACTTTCTCCTTTTTCGCTAACGCATATGCTTTCCTCACAGGCTTATGTGGTGGTGGTGGTGTCACCCATGGGGTAGCGGTGAGAAACCCAATAAATAGAGAATTTGAATTGAAAATAGTTTGTATATATATTAAGAGGCAAATCATCTAATGTAATATGTCTGCCTTTGGATCAACCACAAAACTTCCCTCCAAAAGGCAAAAGGATTTCACAAAATAGTGGTGAGTATTCTAAAACAGATTTGTTACCGTTCTTCGGAGGAACAATGGGTTTCTGTCCATGAAATTATTTTTCAGCCTTGTGATCTAAGAAAATAAACTAATGGTAACTAAAGGTGATTAATTCAGAGTAGTTTAGTCATTTCATTGGGATATCTCCTTTTCTCTCTCTGTTGATCTGTGGGAGACTGGGAGGGCCTCGCCGCAGTCTCTCGCCTGCAAAGGGGACTCAGTTGGGCTCACTAGTTCCGGATGTCGTGCCGCTACACGCCTGCATAGGGATCACTAACGTCTGTTTGCAGAGCTCTCCACTGACCGTCTATAGGGGCATATAGCTCATGAGCTCAACTGCTAGGCCGGTAGGGGGCTCGGTAGCCTGCCTCCTCCCATTGCGGATCTTGGGCATCACCGCCTCCCTCGAAACGCCAACCACCGTCGAATACGGCTGCACCTATGGTTAGTGGGAGGGTTGGGCCATGCCAGAAAATCTAATATATGGTATCATTACAAAATTACCAAAAACAATTTGCAATATATTAATAAGGTTTTCTACAACTCAATTTGAAATTTAATTTGAAAGAAGGTTACTTGAGCCATTGGTTGGGAGTTTTTTTTGATAGGCCTAGGCCTTGACCATCTAGTCTAGCATCTAGATCCCAAGATAAATTCCTTGTACCCAAAGTCTCCTTTCTTTGCTCTGTACAGATCAACAACCTTATTGGATTTGGCCATAAAAGCTTCTATGTAGGCACGGACTTTTAGAGCTACTAAAATTCACATCACAAGCTATTACTCCTCTTCCTCTACTTGTTTATTCCACTAGCGGAAACATACATGGTTCACAATCCCTGCTAGAATGCATCTTAGCTTGCTACAATACATCTCATGTTGTCTGTTGATGCCTGAGCAGATGAAGCTTTTATTTCATCCTTGTTTAGCCAATGGTTCCATGACCCTTGCCTTGTTCAGGGCACTATGCCATCCCATACAAGTGCATCACATATTGCCTCATTCAAGGCACTAAGCTACTATACAAGCGCAACACATGCGTGAGCATTCATACAAATCTGACTTTTCTCCCTTTGTAGACTTGGAAAACACACATCATCTTTTTTCACAAACTTAATAAATTCTACAATCACAAATGTTGATATAGAAAATAGATTAGTCAACGTCACCATTTTTCTTCGTTGTAACATATGAACAAAGAAAGATAAGAGGTTAAAGATGAAAGTAGGAGTTATTAAATTTGGATCAAAGAGATGGTCAGAAGCAAATCCAGCCTACAGTAGGGCAGACGGTTAGAACCCCTCCTATTGCTCCCACAATGGAGCCTCTCCTCTTAGTCCCTCCCCATTTTTTGAGAAAGAGGAAAGAATAAAAGAAAGAAAGAAAGAAAGAGAGAGGAAGAAGAAATGAATGTAGAAAAGGAAAGAGCCACAACTAAACTCATTTGTTGGTTCCACCCCTACAAATGGCAAAGGCAAGCTTAAGTTGAGCCCTATGCAGTCTAGAGTTACACATATTTATGTATTATTACTATTATACAATATTATCAACACATTCACTCCATTTCAAATTATAAATCACGCTGATTTTTTTTGTTACATCTATTTTGCTATGCATCTAGATATATAATATGTTTAGATACATAACAAATTATATATAAAAAAAATCAAAGCAACTTATAATTTAGAATGAATAGAGTATATTTTTGTCTAACGACCTAGCCACATTTTATAAAAATATTAATAATTTAATTTATTTTTCTTCATAGTTATAATACCGATACTAGTGCAAGGTTGTTGAGAATCCAGATGGCAACACTAAGAGTACCAGGCATCGGAACATCAAAAGAATGAACCCCATTTTTTTAATTTTCTAAAAAAAGATAGAAAATACATGAAAAATACTCCCTCTGTCCCTAAAAGCTTCAACTCTTAGAATCTGTGCGAGTCAATTTTTTTTAACTTCATCAATATCTAAAACATAAAATGAATATTTTGTAAAAATATATTTTATAATAAATCTAATAATATTAATTTAATATTATAAATCTTAGTGTTATTTTCTATAAATTTAGTCAAAGTTTTAAAAGTTTGATTTAGAGTTGCTGCTTTTCACGGACCGAGGGAGTATATGGAAAGTAGTAGGCACCCGAAGATATTTTTTCGTGAAAGAAAACCAGAAGATAAATAAAAAGACGTGATGAACACACATGACATCAGGAGACTGCATACACACGGTCATACTCTAGCGCGTCGTCGTCGTCGTCGTCGTCCGATTCCGTGTCCCTCAGGTGCAGGCTCGAGAGTTCCCTTGTTCGTCCATCTGCGCTGTGAGGTTCTCGATGGCGGAGCAGTCTCCCAGCTCCGCGCCGCAGGGTCAGACTCTTTTCCTTTCTCATCAGTTGTGTAAAACACCTTCAGGTCTTTTCTCCGTGCGATTCTTGCGCCGGGCTGTGTGGCCTTTCCTTGCGTGGCGACTCTGGTGCCGGGTTGATTTACCCCTGGTTAAATTCATCGGTAACACTTTGGCGCGAATTATACGGAGATCCTCGTCGAGTATTATCGGCGGCGAGGCTTTGTTGCCTGTGCCGTTGATGGGGGGTCCTGCGGGTGCCCGCTGGAAGGAGTAGGAGACTAGGGATTCGTCAATTCGTCGAATTGGTGTACAGAGAAGTGGATTTCTGAGCTATTCAAGGATATATCTTCGTGCTTATTTGTCCTGTGAGAGTTCTTCGCTAGTAATTAGGGCTCGTTACTTGGTTAATGAATGATTGATGCCGCTTATTTGGCTCATAAGTTTCAAGAGTAAGCTACAAAATGGATGCTATAGCTTATTGCACCGGGCGATTGATGCAAGGCGCACCCTTTTGTGGACACAGCGTAATGGCTGCAGATTATTGGCACTTGACAAGGCTGGAAATTAGATTGCAAGGCGTCAAACCAAACTGGAACTATTGCGTTTCTTGGTCTTGAACAAAATTCAATAGATTTAAGTGGTAGGTGGGACAAAACTTAATTCATGTTTGAAATTTGTAAAGCAGCTTTCTGCAAATGAAATGTTGTGGACAAAAAATGACAGTTCTGAGGGTGTCTTGTTCTCTTATTATTAGTGACTTACTGTGCTTATGCTTCCCCTGATCTCTAAACAAAATGGTACATTCTGATTTTCTGACTCTGCAGGTGGTTCTGGTGGGAATGAATCCTTCGATAATCTTGTAATTCAAGCTCCACAGCTGATGAGGGAGGATTACATACAGAATGCTGTGAAGTTTCTTTCACATCCGAGAGTGAAGGGTTCTCCAGTATTTCACAGGCGTTCCTTCCTGGAAAAGAAAGGCCTTACAAGTGAAGAAATTGATGAGGCCTTTCGTAGGGTTCCTGTAAGATTTTATTTCCTGCTACCCCTACTGTTTACCCTAGATGAAAGTGTTTCTGAACTACCTTAATGCCTTATAGGACCCTAAGACAAATGGAACTGATGCTGCAGCTGCTAGTATGCAACAAGGTAGCCTGTCGTTCTAGATATGGTGTGGATTACTGTGATACCATCTCATTTTTTAGACATTATCTTGATCTTATTTCTTTCTGATTTTTATTAGTAGGATCTTCTGATTATGGTCAGCCCCAGTTATCAGAATACTATTGTTGTTAAATTGATTGCAAAATAGCCAACCAAATTATAAGAAATCCTATCAAAGCTTGATTTGCACATTTTTTTTTTCGATTTACTTCCTGTTTTCTAAGCTTTGGCAGGATAACTGACAAACAATTAACACTAGTGAAAATTCTAGTAACTGTTTCTGCTTGATGAAGATACTTTCACAGTTTGACAAGTGCTATACAAGACCTCGGTTGCAGTTGCTCTTATGTCTTGTATAGCACTAATAATCAACTTATTTTTCTTTCTTCAATGAGAAACTAACTTATTTCAAATACTTGATGTATCTATAGGTTTTGATCAAGCTATGATTTTCCTTTTTCTTTTCAAGGATGTAATTGTCCTTGGATAGGAGTGCATGGAAATAAGCTTTTCACATAACTAAACCGCAAACAGTCTTTAGTAGATCCCCTAATAATATCACTATTAATGATGCCTTTTGTATATATTTCTTTCTTTCTTTTCCCCTTTTGTTGGTGGCTCATGTTGGTTTCAACTTTTCCCTAACCAGCTTACTTGGTAGTTGGAACTAAAAGGCTTTTATGTTGTTGTTGATGATGATGATAATGATGATAGTTCATACAAAGCACTCCAAAGTTTGTGTTGCGAGTTTTACCATAGACTGAAGATGTATTCTGTTCTTAGTAACTGTCTTGTTTTCTTTTATTCCTTCAGCAAACAATCCCAGTCAATCTGTTGCGCTGCAGCCTTATACAGAAGTTCAACCGCAAGCAGCTACTACCACTGCCACTGTTGGACCTATTGCCCCAAATACAAATGTGCAGTTTAGCTGGGTCAACGCACTCCTTGGTGCAGGTCTTTTTCTTGGATTAGGGGCTAGTGCTGCTATAACCCTCAAGGTACATCTGGTGATTCTGTGAAGGTCTAAACTTTTGTTTGAAAATTATGTCCGATGCTGAACTTATTTCCATGAATATTTTTCTCAGAAATTTTTCATCCCTAGTCTAAAATCTTGGACCCGTAGAGTTGTTGCTGAAGGAGATGAAAATGCAAACGATGAACTTGCTTCCAAACTTTGTGAAGAAATTAGGGAAGCCATAAAAGTTTCTACGTCAGCCTTTTCTGATATTGCTAGAACAAACCAAGAAGTGCTTGCTTCAAAAGATGAAGGTTTCAGAATTTGTTTTTGATAATTTATCATATTTGACAGTACAGTAGCCATTTTTTTTGTATTGTGTTACCTTAATGATTTAACTCTCCTTTTTACAGATAGGAAGGTGCTTATGAAGTTAACAGAAACATTTGAGTCACAAGCAAATGTGTTTAAATCATTGAATGAGACCTTAAATCATATCAGGGAGAATCAGTTTTCACGGCGCAACCAATTGGAAGAGCATGTTCAGCCTGCACCATGGAATGGTCAGCATCAAACTTAATAATTGATTCATCATACTGAACTGCAGAGATAGTTTCCTTATATTAGAAATTAGGGCACGATATGCTGAGAACTTTTGATCTGGTGGTTATTCTCATCTCAGTTGCTGGTAGTTTTGAACGATCTACATATTAAATATTTAAAACTCTAGGTTTAGCATTGAGGTATTAAGTAACAACTATTTGCATTAGAACAGCTCTCACCACATTGCTATTATTTCTCTGTGTAGGGCCAATTGACTATCAAGGGAGAGCTTTTCAGGTATGACTTGCAGTTTGTAGTCCTTCCTGGCTGTATTCACAAATTATTTATTTTCTTACCTCTCACACAGTATTTCTATTTGTAGCAAACTAATATGTATGCAACGCCACCAAACAACAGTTTTGACCCAGGTAAGGGACTGTGCTAAGCTTGAGCCACCAAACTCACTGCAATCCTGCCAAAGATATTTCTTTTAGCTACCGACCCAATGTTCTTGCCTGCCACAGTTGTTACTCATAGTCATGGTTTATCTTGAACAGGGAGGAATTCATTCATGCCATTAGCTGCTGAACCTTCTTATGGACCATTTCCAGGATCCTACTCTGAGGTAGGCAATCATGTGGTCATGCTATAGTAGTTAATTCTGATTATCACATTTGTGTTTGCATATCATACATCACCTTGTCTACCATAAGCTATAATTTGCTTGTTGCCCTACAGCAGCATTGGATAAACTAATTTGGTGGCAAGTTATACTGAATCATGTGACATTTTGTGATTCCAGCAGCGCGTGCAGAGGCCTGGTGGGTATGGATTCCAGCCACAGACAAGCAACGACCGATTGAGCGTTGGCACACGGGGCAGCTACCAAGGGGGTTCTTCCAATCACCATGCTGGCAATGCCATGGATGACCCGGCAGCGGTTGCGGCAGAATTCCAGCGCCGCTGGGTTCCCCCGCAGCCACCGGGCGTCATTATGCCAGAGGCTGCGGCGGCCATCCGGCAGGCCAGGTTGGTTCCGAGGCAGCAGCCTGGTGATGGGCACCTGAGTACTGATGTTCCGAGACCATTGGAGTCTGCCATGGCAACAACAGAGCACGTGAACGGTGCCCCTGAAGCACCTGGTGGAGAGTTGCCAAGCCACGATGGTGGTACCATGACTGCTAATGCCAGCAGCTGTGGTGGGAGTGAAGAGCAGCAGCAGGAAGCCGCTTGAGTGAAGCTTTTTGGACGCCCTTCGATCTGATTCTTTGATAGGATCTTGCACCTGTGTGTATAGTGTATGCATCTGCATATGTTTGTTGACGTATATCTCGTGTACGAAACTGCAGCTGTATGTAGATATATAAAGTGATATTTTGGAACAGATAATCACTCTGCTTTTCAGAAAAGGTAATATGGGTTTACAGAGTTCAGCTGGGGGGGTACAAGCGCCAAAACAAACAGAGGAGGAAATAAACTTCTTTTGGTCAGTAAAGGATAAGAGCAGAACCGGCTATGCTTTTAGATATCGTAGTAGACTGTCAGAGAGCAGAGTAGTAACCATCGGATGATCATGTTATTGGTATCAGTCACCTTACTCGATCCTTCTCCTTAAGCAGAGGACGCCACTTCGGCAGAATTGACATTGCAATGTAGATAATATCAGTTGGATTACTAGGGAACTTCTTGTCAGTCGCCATCTTATTTCTGTTTTGCCCAATAGCCCAAGCCTGCAAATATGAATTTTGCAGAAAAGGTAGCTTGTTTGGAATCCAGTTCTCAAACAGGGTCCTTTCCAGATCGAGGGACACTCGACCATCCAATTGTTTCTCGAAAGATGGACCATGCAAAGTGAGATGTGGCATTGGAAGAAAATGTGCAGCCTCTTCTTTTTTTTTTTAGGAATCTGGAGGGGCCGGGGCCCCTACAGGTATTTATTGAAATTAAAGTCAAAGAGGGTTACAAAATGCATGACAAGCAGCCAAGCTGCCAAAGAAAGAGTGAAAAGAGATGAAAAAAAAAAGAAAAGGAGAATGGAAAGAAGCTTACAGTCTAGGAGACAAAGAAAGATAGGAAAAAAATTAAATCAACAGCAGCAAGTAAACTAACAACTAGCTCAGCAAGGGGACTATGGCTTCCATCCATTGATCATAACGAGGCAGCCTCTTCTTTTCAAAACCTATGGTGCTTGCACCTCCACACGGTGTTTGCAGTTCTATTTGAAATACCTCTAGTAGTCAAGAATTCAATATAGGGATTTAGTGGAAAATATGCCATTGTTTTCCAAAACCTAAAGTTAATCTGTCAGGTTGACTTTCAGAGATGTCATTATAGCTATTCAGCTCACTCAACAGGTCCTGCCACTGCCTAGAGGGTAGAACTAGAGAGGGGTCTTGTACATAATCTTGACCCTCAACATATTCAGCCACCCTTCAGTTTGGGTCGAAGAAAATTTCAGCATCCCATTTAGAAAAGATGACTAACCTTGTGAAGTCCTTGCTAGAACCGAGATGAGCCCCCCCCCCCCTGATTTTAGAGCTGAGAAAATGGCCATTGGGCGTATTAAATTAGGTGCTGTCTAGTTTCTGCATGATTTTCCACAAACCCGGTTTACTATAAGGCATTCATTCATGATTTTGGGGTAGCCCTACACTACTACACCTGTGTGTTGTGTCATCAGTGCATATCATATCATGAAGGACGTGTTTGTTTCGGCCCATTCAGCCCATAAATATTCGCGAGAGTTTGGGCCAAGCATGGGCCTTTGGTTGCAAACCCCAATCAGCAATCGTCGAAATTAAACAAATAGGCCTTGTTGGGATGTTGTCAGATTTACCTCAATCCACGTGTGTTAAAGTGGATTGGGGTAGAATTTAGTTCAAGTTTCACTCTAATCCACCTCAATACATGTGGATTGATGCGAATCTGACTACATCCAAACAAAGCCTTAGTTAGAAAGCCATGTCCTTTTTGTTTTTTTTTTACTCTGCCGCGATCGCATACTCAGACAGTCAAAAAAAAAAAAAACCCGGGAAACTGTGGGCCACTGCTGGGGTACGTTGAACTGTTGAAGCTGCAGTGCAGCGGCGAAGAGCTTCGCTATCTCGTTTTCCATGCGTGTTCGGCAGACTGGGGACACCGATCGGTCGTCACAAATAACACGTGGCAGGGCAGATCCGGGAGGGAGACCCGAGAGATACGCTCTGGATCGTCGGTCCCCTGGCGGGACCCAGGCGGCGGTCACATCACTTCATGATCATGACGAGGCCTCGGGAGGGCACAGTGCAGCGTGCAGGACAGCCAACAGCCCAACAGGGAGTTCGGGGGCGAGCCGGGACCATCTCTTTCCATGTGTTATTTTTAGTTTGACCAAAGAAAGGCAGCGAAGCCATCTCCGAGCTGAGCTACGCCTTGTTTAACTTCAAAACTTTTCAAGATTTCTGTTTGTATTAAATTTTACGGCACATATATAAAATATTAAATATATATAAAATTAAAATTAATTATATAGTTTATCTGTAAATTGTGAGATAAATTTTTTAAACTTAATTACTTTATAATTGAACAATGTTTATTAAATAAAAACAAAAGTGTTAAGTGTCGTCTTCCGAATATTTTTTGAACTAAACAGGCCTAGTCGAGCCGAGAGACAAACAGACGGCCAATGGATTTTCCAAAGTCGTGCGTACGTGGCCCAGGAAGGAGTTCTCTCGCCTCCGAATGGGGGCAGCACGGACAACGCAAGGCTGTTTAGATATATATGATGACATGATGATTGTTTATTTACTATTTTTAAAAGAGGAGAGAACTGTCACATCATTAAGCAGCCGTGAATAATTAAGTTAAGCTATAGTACGATTCTAATGTAAACTGGCACTTTGATTGGTTCATCACCATCCTTTGTTAGCGCCCCAACAACCACTAGGTGTAAACTTAAGCGTCTTATATCATTTTTATTTACAAGGACCCGGCCGGTGCATATATATATATATATATATATATATATATATATATATATATATATATATATATATATATATATATATATATAGGACGCGTTTAGTTACTCTCATCTATGTATCTCTAGATTTAAGGTGTATATGACCGGACGAAATGTATATAGACAAAGTATATGATCATACTAGACCATCTAGAGTGATATGTATGTTAAGTATGCATACATACATAGAGTATATGGTTATACTTATTGTATATAATATAGTAATGACATTTTAGTAATATAGTTAAAATATATTTTTTTATTTGAAAAATTTCCGCGTGGTAAGATCTAGAGTATCTTAATATGAGTATATAAACATACTCAAACTGATAAACAAGTATGAATACATACATAATGTAGTTTATTGAAGATGAGAGTAACTACACGTACGTGTACAAAGGAATATATATATATATATATATATATATATATATATATACATTGTTCGTTTGGTAGACATATATAGCTGAAAGTATTGATTTGTTAGAAGAGAAAAATACTATTGAATGTCTAATAGATTCAACAGATAAGCTTAAATGCAAAAAAATAACATGTTATTCGTCGGAGCTGTGGGAACAACAGTACACTTTTGTCAACCGCAGATGTTGAGTTGAGACTTCAAACCACATGCTGTTGCACATGTCGTCGATCGCTCTACTTTGTAGCAGGCTGCAGCGTTTCCGTCCAGTCGATCTCACTGAAATTTTGTTGACCCTCGACTAGGACCGATGTAATTAATGTTAACATGCGGTAGAAAACTGCAGGTCCAACATGTGCTGGAAACTAATCAGAGGACTGCAGAGTCGTGCAGTCCAACTCGTGGCTCGTGGGTGCGAAATTGCCTCACATGTCAGCTGGGACAGACGAGTGTGTTTCCCTTTGTCCTTAGCGACTTGATATGGAGATACTTCTTCCATTTTATTTATACTAATAAAACATAGTCGTGCGTTGTAATAGAAGAATAAAATTATTATTATTAAAATACATAATTATATAAATCAGTATAGTTAAAATACAATCAATAATATACAAAAATACTGCATATGGAAGGAAGAAGCAGGAAAAAAGGTACGGTAGAAATTTTGTAATATGTTATTATGGAGTAAATAAGAAAAGGAAATAGGATCTTCCTTAAAATTATAATATAGTTCTTGAAGTCCATACTTTGTTCTTGGAACATATATGAAAGACGGACGAAAACACGAGCAAGGAGGTTTTGACCTTGTTGTGTTTGCTTTAATCGTGGACGCAGAATTGGACAAATATATAATACATGTTCGTCTAATAGATGAATAAATAGGGGGTCCCTTTTTCTTCCATGTTTTCTATTTTTCATGTTTACTTTTATTTTTTTATTTCTATGAAGATCCCTTTTTCTTTTCGGTTCTCTTCATATTTTCCTTCTCCCTCCCGTGGCTTACTTCAGTTTTTCTCCCCTTCCTTATTTTTTTCTTCTACGATTTTCCTTTTATGTTGCTCCAAGCCTCCAAGGATGACGCTTAGGTTGATTCGAATAGGGCAGATTGCAGGACAATCCGGACCACGAACAACCGTTCTCTTTTCTTTCCAATTTTTATTTTTCTCAGATCCGAACACGGAACAATCGTTCTATGTTTTTTTTCTAATTTTTATTTTTACGGATCCAATTTTTTTCTTTTCCCAGATTATTTTTCTAATTTTTATTTTTCTGGATTCAGTGAGTTCAAGTACAGCTTAATGGCAGTAGAAAATATAATTCATGAAACTTAGCACTAGTCCATAGCTTCAATCTTGCATTAGCAAATTACCTCTGACCGACCGAACAATATGCTGGCACATGGCGGGTTGCAGCCATGGCTGACCTGCAAAGGACCGGCACAGGCCAGCTGCGGCCACCCCTAGACGCCTTGCCGCAAGCACCGGCCGGTCGTGGCAAGCCCGCGCGTGGCCGAGGGCAGCAGCGCGTGTGGCTAGGGACCGGACGCGGCGGCCTGGGTTTCATCGAGCAGCGATGGTGACGGAACGATACGATGACGGCGTTTCTACGGGAGGGTTTATAGGGTTTAATTTGCAAAAGGAGGGATTATGGAGGGATGAGTGGAAAGGGTTAATTGCTAATCTCTAACACGTTAGCCATATCCATCGGATCATCTAACGATCCACGTGTGAGTTTTCATAGTTTTCATAGGAAGCTGGTTTCCGTAGCATACGCTCCCAATTTAAATTCCATCAGTGGAATTTCAAATAAATTCCACCACGTCAAGTTCCTTGACCCTTCGCGCCATCAGTGCGTGCTGTCCAAATTAATCTCATCTCTTTGAAGCGAGTCAAAAAGGCACCATGCTTTCGGCTCATGCGAAGCCACTGCACGCACGCACTGGATCGGATCCACGACATGCCCTAGTTAGTTAGGTTAGTTAATCCTCTACTCTAATCACGCTAGCTAGCTCTGGGAGCACTAACCGTGGCCGGTACACGTGTCCACACGGACACGGGGGTATGGAGATGCATATGGACAGACGGAGAGTAGTGAGTGGCGGCAGGATGATGGCATTTGCTCGGGATCACCCACTTGTTAGGTGTCGTCCCCTCCGGCCTCCCGTGGTGTGGCCGACCACGTACGCCTTTCGCATGCCTTTAAAATCAAATCATGGGTGGAATGACTGAATATTCCTATTTAAACTTTGTCTAGTGCTGCACCCATTTTCATCGCCCGCTACTGCTGCGCGTGTCGGTACTGTACTCCCTCTGTCTATGTCCTGGAATTGGAACACATGAGGTAAAAGACGTACTCTGTTATTCCTATAAAACAATCATCATAGTTATTGAAAATTTAAAATAATGTGCATATTCATTGCTCTCTTTGCTCTACTCTATACCTAGACGAGCACTCCTACACCTCAACCATCTAACGCTAGACTTGTTTTTTCATTTTTCTATTCCAAAAGTGATATGATATTGGATGCTTGATGTCTGACTGAGCTAGAGTACAAAGCTATAACGTCAATAATTCTGAGACAACATTTGAATCCTAGAACGTTAATAATTTTGGGACAGAGAGAGTATGTGCTTCATAGGCACTACAACAAAACGAGAACGAAGAATAGTACAAATAGATTTCTTGATTTTCTTTTTAAAGAAAACTCTTTTTATTGATGCTTTTATCGTAAAGATATTTATGCAGAACATGTGTATTATGAAATGTTTGTTCTCTAGCTTTGCATCACATTGTTACTTAATTGTTTGTTTCGAAAATTGGTGTTTCTACCCTTTACTCTAGACTCTATAGTGCAATAGTGTCAGATATAAATACCAGGCTATCTATTATTCACGAGTTAGCTCTCCAAATTGGTTCATGCTACGATCAGCCGTGCCAGCCCGCCCTTGAGCCAAAGACAGTGTCTCGGCTGACCCTAAACTAGCGGCCTACGTCTCGGCCAACTCCAATGGTTCGGGTTTCGATTTGCGCCACCCTAAAGGCATGGTTTCTCGTTTAACCCTAGAGTCACAAGTACATAGAAGCTCTATATTATTCTACCCTAAGGGCATGGTTTCTCGCCCAACCCTAAGGGTCACTAATAGAAGCTCTGTACATTCCTAACTCATTTGCATAGTCATTTTTCAGAACCGCCAGTGCCTAACTAAGAACCGCCTGTGGAAAATGATTTTAACAGATGGTTTAGTTATGGAAATCGATTTTCATTGGCGGTTGTGTTATGCCAACCACCTGTGGAAATGTTTTTTCAGAAAATATAAATTGAGTTTTAAAAATAGGAAAAAAATAATCGTAGGGAAGGCCCACTGGCGCGCTTTTTTGCGTAAGATCACGCGCTACGTGGCCGGTGGGATTCGAATCCACGACGTCCCTTCACGCGTAGCCTTCTATACCACTTCTCTCATCACTCACTTATGTCTATTAGAGTTTGGTTTCCCACATATTATTCTAAATCGAACAAACATTGATTGTTTTAGGCCCTAAATGGATTCAAATGAAAAATTATCAACTACAAAGTTACATAACTTTTCAAGATGTACAACTTTTATATTAGTAGTTTCTCCATCCGGGGTAATTCATAAAATTTGAATTTTAAATTTAATAAATTTAAACATAGTTTTCTATGACAAGATGATTTCAAATGAAAAAAATTATCAACTATAAAGTTTCATAACTTTTCGAAATCTACAACTTTTATTTTGATAGTTTTTTCATACAAGGTCATTTGAAAACTCAAAAAAATTAATTTCAAAATATTTCTACAGGCGGTTTTCTTAAGAAACCGCCACTAGAAATCTGATTTGTAGAAATACATGATTTCTATATGTGGTTTTGTTAGGAAAATCATCTATGAAAATCTATTTGGACTGGCGGTTTTCTTAAGAGAACCGCTAGTGAAAATGTACCATTTGTACTATGTGTTTCAACTAGCGGTTTTTAAGTCGAGCTCGCCGATTTCATTCCACAAGCGTTTCACATCCGAGGTAATTATTATTGACAAAATTATTCAATCTATTATTCTTTCTCTTTAAATCCACCTATGTCCTTACAAGTAATAGTCTAAAGTTACACTCATCGACATTCAATGATATACCTATGAAATCGACTGAGTCTAAGCGATATGTATGGAATCAATTAAGTCCTAGGTTATCTCCGGCCTTGAACACGAGTACAACCACAACTTTCAGCACGCGGTACATGTGGGGGGTTTATATACTAGTTTAAACCTCCATGATAGAGTAATACCTTATGTAGTCTAAGAGCTTGTATATACTCCCTCTAGTTACAAAAATATGTTATTTAAGCTAATATATTATGTTAAACCTTAAAAACTACTTCTTCAATTCCAAATTATAAGTCGTTTTAACTTTTCAATACATTCATTTTGCTTTCTATCTAAACATATATTATATTTAGATGCATAATAAAATGGATATACCAAAAAAATCAAAGCAACTTATAATTTGAAACAAAAAGGAGCACTTAATTAATTTGTTCCCCTCTAATGTCCTTCCAAAAGATATACTAAGAGGTGTGTACGTATGTGTGAGTACATGAGCAACCCAAATGTGTTTTTCTCTCTGATAATACTATATAAAGAAGCATACTATTCTCTAAAAGTAAAGTTTTCTAACCACTTATTCTCCTATCAACGAAATACGGTCGGGAGTCTACCTAGAGGTATGCCGTATGCCTAAAGTAGTAGATTGTCGGCAAACAGTTGCGCAAACTACAAACTAGATGGTGACGTAAGACACATATAAAGATTTTATCCAGGTTCGGCCGCCGTGAGGGCGTAATACCTACGTTTTACGTCTGGTTGTATCGTTGATATAAGATGTAATGAGATATGTCCTTTAAGAACCCCTGCCCCTCCTTATATACTATGAAGGGACAGAGCTACAAGTAAAGTATCTTATTTGGTACAATCTTCTTGTAGCCTCGCGGTGCACGCCTAACCAGCGTCGCGCATCGTACATCTTCATCTTGTGGGCCTGGCCACTTTTGATGGTGCGGCCCATGTCTAGCCATGATGGTATATGAGTTTATACCCCCACAGCTAGTCCCTGAGCTCCATATATTGTGATGCGACATGTCATCTTGAGCTTCTTTGACCAGCGTGGACGACAGTCAACCACAGTTGAGACCGAACAAGCAAGTTGTCCAAAGAATGCATGGTGCTCTTGAGAAAAAAGATTTTTTTCTCTAATGAACCGTGCCCACTTTACTTTTGTGAAAAGTATAGGATTTAAAAAAACAAGAATATTCACCGTAAGGTGAAGTGTGCCCACTTATTCTCCGAGTCGGTGCCAGGGTCTAAAAAGAGAAGTCTGCATAAAAATTCTGATACTAAGATGCATCACCAGGTGCATCATACCGATATAGTCCCTGAACTTGCTGGAAGGCGAAGTATGAGCCTTGTAGCAAGGTCTAAAAAATTAAAATCGCCCTTCAGTTGTATATGAGTCTAATTCATATGTAACCGAGGAGAGCACTCTCCAAGCTATGGTCAGAGAGTGATCGAAGCAATCCCTCAGCACGGCATAGAGAGTGACTGATGAGTCCCCGAGCACGGTTGGAAATGTAAACGTGCTCGGTAGTCGTCACAGTCTTCGAGCACAGCGTAGGGACTGTCGACAAGTCCCTGAGCGTGGTTGGGAATATAAACATGCTCAGTGGTCGGAGCAGTCCCTGAGCACAGCGTAGGAATGGTCGACGAGTTCCCGAGCGTAGCTTGTTAACTGGGTCAAGCTCCTGAAAAATAAATATAGAGAATAGCTAGTATATAATGTACAAATAAACTCTAGAGAAAAAATTCAGCACTGATATAAGTTTTTAACTTTTTTGTTATATTAAAATTAGCACGGGTAGTTAATTCATCTTAGAGCTTGCACCAGCTCTGGTCTAACCAATAATCTAGAGCATGAGGCACGGAGCCTAAACACGCGTAGGGTTGCCAGCTTCGCCAGAGAGCTACTGTCGACCACCCAAAATGCAAAGGGTAGATCTCGTGCACGTGTAGGGAGGAGTCAGAGACAATACCGGCTCTGAAAAAACACTCTTATAGGAGAAAAAACTAGTTATTTGAAGGATAGTCATGTCAAGGATATTATGGCGAATATTATACCAAAAAATAATTAAAATATTAAAAATGTATTTATCTTTAGACGCAAATCTGGTCGGTGGCGACAAAATTATCTGGCCTTTGAGCTTTCTGACGCGTTGTCATAACGGTGATCGCGGTTGTCTTAGTGTCATTCTTCATGGCGATTATTATTGCGACACGACCTGTGGTCAAAACAAGTAGGCTAAACAACTTGGTCGATAGCCCGAGCAGGTTGGTGTCGTCGATTTGCCTCCCTTTGTAGCAAAGAAGCGGGTGGCACATTGTCGGTGTGGTCGGAGACGTTGCTGGAGTGGTCGGAGGCGTAGCCAGCATACTTGGAGCCGTAGCCGACGTCAATAAAGAAATGATCAGCGCAGATCGCATTTGCTCCTCCTCTATGGTCATGGTGGCTAAGCTATTAAAGCCGATGGTCTAGGTGATCTGACCGACGGTGAACGTGAGGTCGTTGTCACGACCATGAAGTCGCGGATGACAACTATCTGGTTTGCCCGGGAAGCTATACGCACACCCTCTATCTAGCGCGCCACTGTCGACAAAATACAGTCGACAATCTACCTAGGGGTATGCCCAAGGTTGTAGATAGTTGGCGGACAGGTGCACAAGCTACAAAATAGATGGTGACGCAAGACACAAACAAGGATTTTATCCAGATTCAGCCGTCGTGAGGGCGTAATACCTATGTCCTGCGTGTGATTGTATTGATGATATGAGATGTAATGAGATCTGTCCTCTAGGGACCCCTGCCCCTCTTTATATACTATGAAGGGACAGAGTTACAAGTAAAGTATCCTATTTGATACAATTTTCTTGTAGCCTTGCGATGCACGCCTAACCAGTGTCGTGCGCCGTACGTCTTCATCTTATGGGTGAGGCCACCTTCGATGGTGCGGCCCATGTCAAACCATGAAGGTATAGAGGTTTATACCCCCACATCTCTTATAACCTAATTTGTATGCTATTGTTAAATTAAAATTGGATAGATCCAATAAGTTGTCATTAACCTTCATAAGGTTCTCCAAAGGTATGAATCTTCTAGTTTCCATTGGACTTGGACTTCACCAATTGTTTTGTTTTTAAGAGACTTATTCCTAAAGGCCGTGTTTAGTTGGTGAAGGAAAAAATTTCACGACACTGTAGCACTTTCATTTGTTTGTGGTAATTATTGTCTAACCATGGACTAACTAGGCTCAAAAGATTCGTCTCGTAAATTTTGACTAAACTGTGCAATTAGTTTTTATTTTCGTCTATATTTAATACTCCATGCATGCGTCTAAATATTCCATGTGATCGAGAATCTTGAGAAATTTTGGGTTTTGGAGTGGAAGTAAACAAGGCCTAAGAAACTCTTTCCATAATCAATCTTCATTTATTTGCTTTATTGACATTGTTACTAAGTAGGCATGCATTCTGTTATTTTTTTCGAAAGGCCGGCAAGAGATTTTTTTTGCCAAATTTATACTACTAGAAGGAAACGAGCAATTCAAAAAATAACAAATATAAGTTAATTGCCTCCTCCTTATGAGGGCCAGACACACAACTAAACACAATCCGCTACATATATGAAAAGAGAGACACATGGTGAGAAACATCTCTCAACTAGAGGACACCAAATGAACACAACTTGCTAAAACAACTAAAATCCATCCCAATGGCCGATGTAGATAACATTAATTCTTTTCGATGGCTAGACATTTTGGTCTTGAGCTTTTGCTAGTTGATATAGTTATATCATCTTTAATCATGAAAGCTACTTCATCTAGCTGTTTATTTTCATGTTGGAAAGTTCTTCTATTATGTTCCTTCCATATATTTGTCGAGGGTATTAGTAAGGGGTACCCTCACCGATGCACGTAACGAGATTACCCGTACGCAGGTCGAGGCCCTCAACTCGACGCTCTGGTCATACATGTGTGCGGTCGTCGACAACCGCACCCTCGAAGACGGAAACAGCGTCGAGCGAATCAGTCAGGGGTCGAGCGCTAGCTACCGTCGAATACGGAAACGGGCTCGCGCGAACCGGGAGGCGTCGAGCGCACGGACGCTGCCCGCCGCCTGACGCGCGCACGAGAGCCAGGGCATTTAATGTGCATGACACTTCCCCACCTAACACACTGGTTCCGGGAAGCGTGATAGGGAACAGGCACCCGTCCCATCGTTCTTTTCGTAGCCTTCCCCACCAAACGACCTAGGGCGTGTCAGGGCGCGGGAAACAGGGATGGAACGTCTAATCAGGACCTCCTCGAGACAACCCAGGTCAGCGCTCCGGACATCAGGGCTTTGCACGGGGTCTGACCCTCGACCAGACCTGGTTCCTTCCTAGGGACGAGTTGGGTATCGACTGACAGCACCGCAATCACTACGCCGGATCTGCCGCCGTATCGTACAGGCGTGCGACCGATAAACCAGCCCAAGACGGCGCGCAGAGCAGACTACAGGGGCACGTGTAATCATCACCGGGCCACTAAGACGGGACGGCTCGAGACCACGCCGGTACGGGGGCCTCGAGTAGGTCAACGTGCCATGCTCCTATCGACCCCTACTCTGACACCTATACATGTACCCTGAGTCTCTCCTTGGTGCTATAAAAGGAAGGGCCCGGGAATAGATAGACATCGCGCAACACTTCACCCACACGCGGTAGAACTCTCATACTTCATCCCGCTCACACTTCGCTTGTATTCACCCCTGTACAAGCACTTAGGTGCAAAATAATACAAATTCTCCCCCCCCCCCCCGCTGGACGTAGGGCCTTCTCTTGCCCGAACCAGGATAAATTCTTGTGTCTTTTTGCATCACCATCTGGAAAAGGGAGCACGCATACAAATTTACTCGCCGGTGTGACACCCCATGGGGAAAACACCGACAATTGGCGCGCCAGGTAGGGGTCCTGCGTGTTTTTCATTGATTTCCTACTCCTTTCCAGATGGCCACTCTCGCTTCACCGATTCCGCGCTCCACGGTGATTTGGTTTGGGAGTCTCGAGTTCATGTCGACTGACTACGGCTATGACATGATCTTGCTCTCGATCAAAGGACCGGGAGGAGCCCGCGTAGCGCCAGCACGGTTGAGGGCCCCAAGACGCCCTCGCCACCACGCCTCCCCGCCCAAGAAGAGGCGTGGACAGCATCATCGTCGCCCCTCTGCCTCATCACGACCAGCGGTTCATGCCAAGCAGGAGGTGACGTAGGAGTCGGCAGGCCCGCGTGCCGGGACCATGGACGTGCCGGCCCAGCATCACACGACGACAATAGGTGACGCGCCCCGCGCGCTCTCCCCCGCCGCCAGGTTACTTCCACATGGGTTGTTCACTCCAAGAAGGGCACTGCCATTCGGATTGGATAACGCCACGACGTCGCTAGCCAGAGCGATATGCCCAAACGCCCAGACATACGTGGAGAGACCAATGGTCCTCCCGCGTAGCTCTGAAGTACAGCAGCCGACGTCCGAGCTGCCGGATCTCTCCCAGGTGCGAGGCCTCCGTCGCCTAGGCCCTGGGCGATACACGATCACCTCGCTCAGGCAACGACTATTGGAAGAGGGACGTGGATGTTTCTACGCCGCCAAGTCGGACTCCGACTCCGAGAGTGATAGACACGACCCTACTAGGGAATGCTATCACATTGACGGGGCAGTAGAAACCACCGACGAGACACAGGACGCAGCTGCGGGCGGTGGAGCCCCTGCAGCAAGGGAAGACCCCAGGACGCCTGGGGACGGCGGACAAGTCGACCCACTTCCACAGGAAGACAGGGCCGCGCAGCTTGCGCAGCTACGAGAGCTCAAGACAAAGCTCGACGAGAACCGTGAGCGCCTCGTCCTGCTCGAGCAAATCCTCGAACAAGACTTGCCTTACCCACCCGGCGGAAGTGTCCGTAGGCGAGCTCAAGAGGTACACCGACAAATTGTCGGAGACGCGGAGCCAGAGCAACCCGTCAGCCGCTTCCCTTGAGCAGGCCAAAACGTAGTAGCAGCGACAATGCTGCTACGCAATATGCCAGAGCCATCGAACTCCCAAGCTCGACGCATTCGAGACGAGGTGCAGACTCTTCTCCAGGTTGCAGCTGTTCAACAAGCCGAAAGCTCGGCCTCTCGACGACGAGGGGCCGCCACTGAAAAGCGTGATGAGCCGCCCCAAAATGAAAAAGAGGTGTCAGTCCATCAACAGCCTCCCCCTCGAGGTAGAAAGGCTACCCTCGTCCTCCCCGTCGACAATCAGCGTCGACCCGACGCGCGGCGTGACATCGAAGAGAATCGACGCCGTCGGTATGGGGACGCGGAAGAGCGCGGTTACAGCGCGCATCGTGGTGGAAGGTACGACAACGACGAGGACCGGATGGCCCCCGAGCCACCAGGCCCACGGGTGTTCAGCAGGGCAATCCGCAGCACGCCCCTGCCCAGTCCGTTCCGACCCCCGACCAGTATCGCGAAATACAATGGTGAGACCAAACCAGAGTTGTGGCTGGCCGATTTTAGGCTGGCCTGTCAGCTGGGAGGCGCTCGAGGTGATGATCGAGTCATCATCAAACAGCTACCGCTCTTCCTCTCTGACACCGCCCGTCGGTGGCTCGAGGAACTTCCGGCAAATCAGATCCACGACTGGGTCGATTTGGTCAGAGTCTTCGAGGGTAATTTAAAAGGAACTTACATACGGCCCGGGAACTCGTGGGACCTCAGCAAGTGCAAACAGAAGTCAGGAGAAACTCTTCGAGAGTACGCTCGACGCTTCTCAAAACAGCGCACCGAGCTGCCGCATATCCCCGACCACGACGTCATCCTGGCATTTGTCTCTGGTACCACCAGTCGAGACCTGGTGTGGGAATTAGGTCGGAATCGACCTCAGACCGTCGATGAGCTCATGGACGTAGTGGCAAACTACGCAGCAGGGGAAGAAGCGGTCGGTGCTTTCTTCAGTTGTGAAGGAAGGAAAGGCAAGCAGCCTGCCGATGAAGACGGGACCCCTAGTCGAGGGCTCAAGAAGAACAAGAAGAAGCAGAAAGTGCGGCAGTTCAAGCAGGAGAACTTCGACAATGACCTCGTCGCCGCCATAGAGCGGAAAAAGCCCCGAGGCCCCCCAGATGGAGGTATCTTCGATAAGATGCTAGAGGAATCATGCCCTTACCATAAAGGAGGAGCCAACCACAAGCTCAAGGACTGTCGTATGCTGAAAAAGCATTTTGATGGCCTGGGGTTCAGAAAGGATACACGCGACGACCCCAAGAAGGAGAAGGGCGGCGACGAGAAGGGCGACAAGGACGACGATGGTTTCCCAGCCGTCCACGACTGCTACATGATTTACAGAGGACCCTCGACACAGTTGACTACAAGACAACGCAAGAGGGAACGTCGTGAAGTCTTCGCGGCGAGAATGGCGGTGCCCCAGTACCTCAGCTGGTCGAACACACCCATCACCTTCGACCGAGAGGACCACCCCGACAAGGTGGTTGCCCCAGGCGTCTACCCGCTCGTCGTCGACCCCATCATCGTCAACACCCGGCTCTCAAAGGTGCTAATGGATGGAGGCAGCAGTCTCAACATCATCTACCTCGAGACCCTCGACCTCCTCGGCATCGATAGGGGACGGCTCCAGCCAAGTGCCGGCGGATTCCATGGGGTCGTGCTAGGGAAAAAGGCGCTGCCAGTGGGTCGAATCGACCTACCGGTCTGCTTTGGCACGGTGGCCAACTTCAGGAAGGAGACCCCCACCTTTGAGGTGGTCGGGTTCTGGGGCACGTACCACGCCATCGTCGGGCGCCCGGGCTACGCCAAGTTTATGGCTATACCCGACTACACCTACTTGAAGCTGAAGATGCCCGGTCCCAAGGGAGTCATCACCGTCAGCTCCTCTTTCGAGCACGCCTACGAGTGCGACGTCGAGTGCGTCGAGTATGGGGAGGCGGTCGAGAACTCCACCGAGCTCGTCGCGAAGCTCGAAGCCCTGGCCGCTGAAGCCCCAGAGCCCAAGCGCCACGCGGGCAACTTCGAGCCAGCAGAGGGAACCAAGAAGATCCCGCTCGACCCCAACAACTCCGACGGCAAGGTGCTGATGATCAGCGCCGACCTCGACCCCAAATAGGAAGCCGTGCTCGTCGACTTTCTCCGTGCGAACGCCAACATATTTGCATGGAGTCCCTCGGACATGCCAGGCATACCGAGGGAAGTCGCCGAGCACTCCTTGGAGATTCGAGCCGGTTCCAAGCCAGTGAAGCAACGGTTGCGCCGATTCGACGAGGAGAAGCGCAAGATCATTGGCGAGGAGGTCCACAAGCTTTTGACGGCCGGATTCATCAAGGAGGTTCACCATCCCGACTGGTTAGCAAACCCTGTACTAGTTAAGAAAAAGAATGGGAAAATGAGGATGTGTGTCGATTATACGAGTTTAAATAAAGCATGTCCAAAAGTTCCCTTTCCATTACCACGTATTGATCAAATTGTTGATTCTACTGCGGGATGTGAAACCCTTTCTTTTCTTGATGCATATTCTGGTTACCATCAAATAAAAATGAAAGAGTCCGACCAACTCGCGACCTCTTTCATCACACCTTTTGGGATGTATTGTTATGTAACCATGCCGTTTGGACTTCGAAATGCGGGAGCCACATACCAGCGCTGTATGCTCCACGTGTTTGGCAAGTACATAGGGTCAACGGTCGAGTCGACGACATTGTCGTCAAGTCAAAGCGGCAAGGAGGCCTGATCCAGGACCTCGAGATCGCTTTTAGCTGCTTACGCGCCAACCAAATCAAGCTCAATCCCGAGAAATGCGTTTTCGGTGTGCCTCGAGGCATGCTCCTGGGATACATCGTTTCCCAGCGCGAGATCAAGGCCAACCCCGAGAAAGTCGCGGCCATCACAAGAATGGGGCCGATCCGAGACATCAAGGGCGTGCAGAGAGTCACTGGATGTCTAGCGGCACTGAGTCGATTCATCTCGAGGCTAGGAGAAAAAGCGTTGCCATTATATCGACTTCTGAGGAAGGTTGAGCGTTTCTCTTGGACCCCCGAGGCTGAGGAAGCCCTCAAAAGTCTGAAGAAAACACTAACCTCAGCACCAGTCCTGGTCCCACCTCAGCCTGCGGAACCACTGCTCCTTTACGTTGCCTCGACAACCCAGGTTGTCAGTGCGGCGGTGGTGGTCGAAAGGCAGGAGGAGGGGCATGCATTGCCGGTCCAGAGGCCAGTCTACTTCGTCAGCGAGGTGCTCTCAGAAACCAAGGCACGTTACCCCCAAATTCAGAAGCTGATCTACGCCATAATCCTCGCACGCCACAAACTGCAGCACTACTTCCTCGGTCACCCCATCACGGTGGTCTCATCTTTCCCCCTGGGCGAGATAATCCAGAGTAAGGAGGCCACGGGAAGAATAGCTAAATGGTCGGTCGAGCTTATGAGTGAGACTCTCACTTATGCGCCTCGCAAGGCCATCAAATCGCAAGCCCTGGTGGACTTCGTCGCGGAATGGACTGACTCCCAGCTCCCCCCGACTCAGGTCCAGGCGGAGCTGTGGACGATGTATTTCGACGGGTCGCTCATGAAAACGGGGGCCGGGGCCGGCCTGCTGTTCATCTTGCCCTCGGGCGTCCATATGAGGTACGTCATCAGGATTCACTTTGCTGCATCCAACAACGTCGCAGAATACGCGGCCCTCGTCAACGGTCTCAAGATCGCCATCGAGCTAGGAGTCCGACGCCTTGACGTCTGAGGCGACTCCCAACTCGTCATCGATCAAGTAATGAAAACCTCAAGCTGCCACGACCCGAAAATGGAGGCATACTGCAAAGAAGTCCATCGACTCGAAGACAAGTTCCATGGCCTCGAGCTCGTCCATGTCGCCCGACGTTACAACGAGGCAGCCGGCGAACTCGCCAAGATCGCGTCGACCCGAGGCACGGTGCCACCTGACGCGTTCTCGAGAGATCTTCATGAGCCATCTATCGACTTGGGCTCGGGGGCTGGCGTCGATGCCGCCTCTGCCCAACCAACCGACACCATCGACATACTGTTGATGACAGCTGAAGTGATGGAGGTAGAACAGCGGCCCGGTCGACCGTTCGACTGGCGCACACCGTTCCTCGACTGCCTAATTCGCTGCGAGCTGCCAAAAGATCGGTCTGAGGCCCGCTGTATCGCTCGACGGGCCAAGTCATATGTGATCTATGGCGAGGACAATGAGCTATATCGACGTAGCCTGACGGGGGTCTTGCAGCGCTGCATCACCGTGGAAGAGGGCCGGAAACTCCTCGAGGACCTACACTCGGGGGCTTGCGGCCACCATGCTGCTCCGCGGACCCTCGTAGGGAACGCCTTCCGACAAGGCTTCTACTGGCCGACGGCCGTAGCAGACGCCATCGAGCTCGTACGCTCCTGTCATGGGTGCCAGTTCTACGCCAAACAGACGCATCTGCCCGCTCACGCTCTTCAGATGATCCCCATCACGTGGCCATTTGCGGTGTGGGGGCTCGACTTAGTAGGGCCCCTACAAAAGGCGAAAGGAGGGTACACCCACTTGCTGGTAGCCATCGACAAATTCTCCAAATGGATCGAGGCTCGACCCATCACCAACATCCGCTCCGAGCAGGCCGTCCTTTTCTTCACCGACATCATCCATCGGTTTGGGATTCCCAACGTCATCATCACCGACAACGGCACTCAGTTCACCGGCAAAAAGTTCTTGGAATTCTGCGATCAGCATCACATCCGTGTGAACTGGTCTGCAGTAGCCCACCCTCGAACTAACGGCCAGGTCGAGCGTGCCAACGGCATGATTTTGCAAGGACTCAAGCCAAGAATCTACAATCGCTTGAAGAAATTTGGCAAGAAATGGGTCGAGGAGCTTTTCTCGGTCCTATGGAGCCTAAGGACAACACCAAGCAGGGCCACAAAGTACACCCCATTCTTCATGGTCTACGGGTCTGAGGCTGTCCTCCCCACAGACCTCGAGTATGGGTCACCTCGACTCAAAGCGTACAACGAGCAATCAAATAAGGAGACTCAAGAAAACGCGGTCGACCAACTCGAGAAGGCTCGAGACATGGCCCTCCTCAACTCTGCCAGATATCAGCAGAAACTTCGACGCTACCACGACAAGCACGTGCGCAAGAGGGATTTAAACGTGGGCGACCTTGTCCTACGACGCCGGCAAAGCAATCAAGGACGCCACAAGCTGACTCCACCTTGGGAGGGCCCATACGTGGTGGCCGAGGTCCTGAAGCCAGGGACATACAAGCTCGCGGACGAAAAGGGGGCGATCTTCACCAACGCGTGGAACATCGAACAGCTACGTCGATTCTACCCCTAGAAGTTCAAAACTTTATGTTCTTATGTACATTCTATACCAAGGCCTTGTAAACGAACGTGTGAATAAATGCGATTTACTTTCTCACAAATCTCGACGTTAGAAGGGAGTACCAACTATGACCCATCATAGTCGATACCCCCTCGGGGGCTACCAGGGGGGCGACCCCCCCAAAGTGTCAGAAAAAGCCAAAAAATTTCTCTCTTCCTTACTTAGTAAACCTTGCACGTTCGAGTAGTTGAGGCGCCTCGAGCCCCTTGAGGGCTGAGGGACAACGAGCCTGAGAACTCCTACGCCCCCGGACTATGGAAACTCTACTCACTTCCCCACCCTTGAGGTGATCGAGGCCGTCTTTGACGAAAGAGCGAACAAGGAGTACAAACGTAGGCGCAAAGGGAAATAAAAGAGCCTCGAGCGGAAAGACAGATAAACATTTAATAAACACTTAAAAGACACTGTATCACTTAAAAAACAAGTTAATAAGAGTACTGTACAAGGGGCCCTAGGCACCCTAAGCAGGCTCACAGGCCTCAGTCTTCAGCTCGATCCTCGCCACCCCCGCCTATGCCCGAGCTAGTCTCAGGAGGAAGCACCTCAGGCTCAAAAAGCTTGGCCAGCCTCTCTCCAGGAGCCTCCGCATCGTCGATCAAGGAGTGGAGCCTCTCTTCGTTCTCCGCGTTGGTCTTAGAGATGTCGGTGACGAAGCCGTGGGACACCACCTCCATGTCGTAGGAGAAGCCTGAGCAGACAACTGCCATTGCCCGCTTCACCCCGATGTGGAGGGCATCCCGCACCCGATCTCGTAGCGTTGCGCCTATGTAGCACAGCTGGTCGACCAGTGCGTCGCCTCGAGCGTCCTCCTTCGACTCATCCATAGGCTCGATCTCCCAGGAGGTCGAGAGATCGCTTACCGCCGTTCGCACTCGACGGTTTAAAGCGACCTCCGCCTCGAGCTGGGCCGTAGCATTGCGGGCCTCGGCTTGGGCGGCCAAGAGTTCGTCCTTAAGCCCTATAAATGCCAATACAAGAAGCTTTAGGAAAAACCAAGAGCACCTCGAAAAAGAAATCTGATAAAGGAAACGTACCGTGGACACTCTCCTCCAGGGCCGTGTTCTCGCCGACCAATCTGGTGTTGGCCCCCTCAATCTCTCTGTTAGAACGTACCAGCTCAGTATTGGTGACGCGGAGATCCTCGATCGCCTTGCCAGCCTGAGCAATGGCCCCACTCTTCTCCAACAGCTCTCCCTTCAGACGTTCGACGTCGTCAGAGAGCCTGCGGGATCGAGTCCGCTCCGCCTCGAGATCTTCGAGGGCCTTCTTCTTGGTTTCCTCCGCGGCGCTCCTGGCGATCTCGCCGTTCACGTGCTCCACCTTCATCTTTTGGAAGGACTCTCGGAGGGAGTCCAGGTCGGTCTTGAGAAGACCCTTCTCCTTGTCCAGGTCTGCAATGACGCTCTTGTAGGACAGGGCCTCCTCCCGGGCTTTGGATGCGGCCTCCTCAACCGTCAGAGCCCTCTCCCGCAGCAGCGTCGTCTCCTCCTCCGCCTTCCTTGAGGCCTCTCGAGCCTCGACCAGGGCAGCCTCCCTCGCCTTCTTCTCCTCCTCGAGCGCTATGAGGTCTTTATAGGCCTTAAGGAGCTTTTCTTGCGACTCGAGGAGTTGGTCCTTGAGGACAGGGAGCTGCTCCCAGCCTCCTCTTGTGGTGTGGATGAAGCTCGACTTGATACGGGAGGTCTCTTTCATGTCCTACGAGCCGGGGGTCGAACGGTTAGAACACGAAACCAAAAGGTCTATGAGAACTAAGGGCCGAAAAATACTCACGAAGTAGGCCGGCCCAAGTCCGTTGTTGATGACGTCCGACAGAAGCCCCACCACATGCTTCATCTAAAGGCGGAGCTCCTCGACGTGTTCCCACTTCTCCGCCTCCTTCCTATCGTCCAGGAAGATGTTGGGCTCGGACGGATCGGTGGAAGCCCGGATGCGGATCCGATCGGGGCACCAGTGCTCCATCTCCCGGTCAGCCCGCGCCTTGACGCCATGGATAAGGTCCTCGACGGTCTCGAGGGAGCCCCCGTGGTGCAAGAACAGGTCGACGAGGCATGGGAACCGCCCGTCGTCATCCACCGTCTTCCAGGTACCGTCCTTACTCCCCGACGTCCCGATCTCGTCCTCCTCAGAGGGAAAGTGGTCCTCCCACGCCCGACGCTCCCGGAGGAATCCTGGGGCGATCCCGTCCATGCCATAAATCGTCCTCTTGATCTCGGACTCGGGGTCGGCGGGGGTGCGCATCATGCACGCGAGCGCCACCACACCGTCCGCTTGCCCCGGCTCTGCCCAGATCGCGGCGGGCGCCCCCGGAAGGAGCCACGCTGGGGTTGGAGGGCCATACACCGGCAAATCTTCTCCCTGCTCTCCGGGCTCTTGCGGCGCCGGTGGTACTGGTTGGGGCAGATCTTGAGGCGGGGGCTCGAGTGGTCTTTCTTCTTGGCCCCCCTGATGCTGCAGCTGCTCCACCTCGAGCATCTGCTGTTGTTGCTCCGCGTGTTGCTGTTGCTGCTGTTGCTGTTGATGTTGCTGCTGCTGCGGTTGTTGTCCCTCGTGCTCCTGCGGCTCTTGCACGCGGCCTTGCTCCTGCGGTTGCCGCGTTGCCTCGCGCTCCCGCCCCTCATCCTCCTCCTCTTTCTTCTTCTGCTCCTCGAGGGCGCGAAGACCAGTGGGCCAGGGAGTCCGTCCCGCGATGAGGGAGGTCGACGCTTCCTCCATAGGATGGGCATCCCCCGACGTCTCGTTGCCACCAGACGTGTCGCTGATGGTAATGGGGTCCGCCTCGACCCCCAATCGGGGAGGCTCGGGGGCTCCCTCTTGCCCCTGAGTCTGGGTCGCCCCAGCCCGCGTTGGCGGCGACGGGGCAGGCTCGCGACGAGGTAGGGCGCTCTCAGCGTCGGCTGAAGGACGAGAGTCAGAGGAGCCTGTAAAACAAAGAATAGAGGCCGGTCACTATGATGCCCAACATAAGAACGTCACAAGTCTCAAAAGTAAGCCACAAACCTGGCTCCTTGGAGGCTGCTCCCGCTTTGAGCCTCTTCGCCATCGAAGGCTGAGCTTGTTCAAGCGTCCGCTTTAATCTGAAACAAAAAGAACCAGCATAAAAAGACTGGTAAACAAGGAGACGCAGAACAAAAGTCACAACATCGAAGAGCTTACCCGACGGGGAGGACTGCTCGCCTGTCGGTGCCCCGACCGATTGGCTTCGGGCCACCCCACGTCAAGGTCCCAGACCCCTCGAGGGCAGGCGTTGGCCTTGGCCCAGCGACTTCCGCTTGGGGGGCACCGGGACTGACGCTCCTGCGGCCAGTGTCTCCTTTCTCGGAGGCCGCGGCACGACCGCGAGTCAGCGACCCCGTCACCTGGGGCCTAGCATGGCCACCCGTCTTGGGCACGGGGGGAGGGCGCGGGGCGACCTGACCAGTCAAGGGCACTGGGGGGGTGTCGGCACGAGGGCGGTGAGATCCACCAGGTCCCTCCTTTGGTATCCTCATCCGCGGGGTGTCGACGTCACCTCGAGACGGACCCTCGAGGATGCGGCCGTGGGGAGACGCCATCCCCTCAGAGTCATCGCTGTCCTCGTCATCATCTCCACCATCGTCGTCACTGGGGGACTCTTCCTCAGGCTCCCCCCTCTGCCTGGATTTAGACCGACGCGCCTCTAACGCTTGGCGATCGAGGTTTTTCTTTTTCTCCCCTTTCTTCTTAGAGTCCTTGGCGGACTTTGACTTCTCAGCGGACCGGCGCCGCGCGTCACGATCAACCTCGTCCTCCTTTACTGGAGGCCTCGAGGACCGAACTTCAATCCGTCCCTGCCAGAACGAAGGTGGACTTAGAAAAGAGGAAAGAAAAGGAACCCAGAATCGAGGCTGCGCGCGAGAAGAAAACATACCAGATCGATCGAGCCTGCGTCCGGCCTCATGGGGAAGCTGTTAACATGCTCCGGCTTGAAGTCACCAGCAATGGCGGCCCTGACCCGGGCCGCGACTTCGTCGTTCGCCGGAGCCTCGCTTGACATCCGGCATGCCTCGAGGTCCCGAGACGAGGCGCCGGGAGCCATCTCGTCCATCCTCAGCGGTCGAGACATCAACGGGAGAATTCTCCGGTGATGGACGGCCGAGAGGATGAGGGCAGCGGTCAAGCCCTCCAAGCGCAGTTTCTTCATGACATCGAGGAGGGGGTCGAGCCGAGATTGATGAACTTGGACGACCCCGTACGTCCAATTCTTCGGAAGCTTCGTGATCAGACGCCCGGTGTAGGCGGGCAGGAGGTCGTCGTCGTTCCTTAAGTAGAACCACTGGGAATCCCAGCCGGCATGGTTGGTCGACAGTCCCACCGGGATGTACTCGCGCGGCCTCTCCGTCTTCCCGGTCTTCAACATGAGGTTGAGGCAACCCGCCCGAACAGGCTTCCTCACGCCGGTGGTCCCGGTGGGGGCGTTGAAGAGCTCGCCCTTGTAGAGGTGGAGCCAGAGCTCCCAGTGGGGCATCATCCCCAAATAGCCTTCACACACCGCGGCAAAGACCGCCGCGACGGTGATGGCGTTTGGGGAGAAGTGCTAGAGCTCCACCCCGTAGTGGTGGCAGAGTCCCCGCATGAAGCGGCTCGGGGGAGCGCCCAGCCCGTGGTGGTGGAACTTGGCGAACGAAACCACATAACCCTTGGGCGGCCTGGGTTCCCTGTGGTCCGCCGGCGGCGCGATCCACTCCGGCGACGACAGCGAGGTGCGGTGGCGCAGGAGTCCCTCCCTTTCTAGCTCTTGCAGCTAGCGCTCCGTCATCGACGACGGGCACCAGTCGTCGGCGGCGACAAGCCTCACAGGCATCCTAGCCGGAAGGATGGCGGATCCGCTACTACTCGAGGGGGGCACGCGCGCGCAGGACGGCAAGGAAACTAAGGCAGCGAGAGGGCTAAGGCGAGAATGAAGACGGGAGGTAGAAGGGAGAACAGCGGTGATGCCAGGACACATTTATAGGCAGCTGTCCACCAACGGGCAGATCCGATAAAAGAGGTAACTCCCCTCCGTAAATGCGCCGTCTAACGGTCCTTTCCCTCCTCACAGGTGGAGCGCCCCGAATTCCGCACCAACGCAGTGTCGCAACGTCTCCTACCTAAAAAGGCGCGCCCAACGGGCAAGAAGGCGAACCGCCCACGGTCTTTTCCTTCCCTTGTAAGCCAAGGGATGAGCCCACGAGAGTCTCGAGAGGTCGATGGCTGGCCCACCGAAAGGGTTCGACAGCCGATCTCGAGCACCAGAGTCAGGGATCCCCAGCGAGCGATCGAAAATCGAGGCCCGCCTCGAAGACTCGCCGGCGATGTCCAAGGTGGGGTCGAGACAGTCGAAAGGAATCCCCCCGACGGGAGGCGTCGAGCCGCTGGGCTCTATCGAATGAGACCAGTATCCCCGACCACGTCGACCCTGCTTTATGAGGACGCCTCCGGGCTACAGCTGACCCCCTCGAAAGGGGCACAGGTTCTCACTTGGACTACCCGCTAGGAACTCAACCTGGGGTGGAAGACGCTCGCTCTATCGAGAGTACGTCGAAACCTCCAAAGCGAGCCAATCAGAACCTTCCACCACTGGTGTCGATAGTGTTTCTGCAAATTAGGCAAAATAACCCTCGAAGGAGTCAAAAACTCCTCCAAGGGCTCGGGGGCTACCCCTGCGGGGTCGCTCGCGCGCCCCCGCGGAAATTCGATCGCAACACAAAGCCTCCACTCGAGCGCTAGCGCTCGAATGGAGACTCGAGGGCTACTGTCGAGGGTATTAGTAAGGGGTACCCTCATCGATGCACGTAACGAGATTACCCGTACGCAGGTCGAGGCCCTCAACTCAACGCGCGCTAGGGCATTTAATGTGCCTGACGCTTCCCCACCTAACACACTGGTTCCAGGAAGCGTGATAGGGAACAGGCACCCGTCCCGTCGTTCTTTTCGCAGCCTTCCCCACCAAACGACCTAGGGCGTGTCAGGGCGCGGGAAACAGGGATGGAACGTCTAATCAGGACCTCCTCGAGACAACCAAGGTCAGCGCTCCGGACATCAGGGCTTTGCACGGGGTCTGACCCTCGACCAGACCTGGTTCCTTCCTAGGGACGAGTTGGGTGTCGACTGACAGCACTGCAACCACTACGCCGGATCTGCCGCCGTATCGTACAGGCGTGCGACCGATAAACCAGCCCAAGACAGCGCGCAGAGCAGGCTACAGGGGCACGTGTAATCATCACCGGGCCACTAAGACGGGACGGCTCGAGACCACGCCGGTACGGGGGCCTCGAGTAGGTCAACGTGCCATGCTCCTATCGACCCCTACTCTGACACCTATACATGTACCCTGGGTCTCTCCTTGGTGCTATAAAAGGAAGGGCCCGGGAATAGATAGACATCGCGCAACACTTCACCCACACGCGGTAGAACTCTCATACTTCATCCCGCTCACACTTCGCTTGTATTCACCCCTGTACAAGCACTTAGGTGCAAAATAATACAAATTCTCCCCCCCCGCTGGACGTAGGGCCTTCTCTTGCCCGAACCAGGATAAATTCTTGTGTCTTTTTGCATCACCATCTGGAAAAGGGAGCACGCATACAAATTTACTCGCCGGTGTGACCCCCCGTGGGGAAAACACCGACAATATTCCACCAGAAATAGACGATGATGTCATCAATTTTCTTCCTTTGATCTATTTTCAAAATTTGACTCCATCTTATCTAACAGGTGTAGATAGTGCTCTGATGGTTGTCATTGCTAATTGCGGCTAAGTTGAACCATCCATTGATAATGTTCAAAACATGTTTAGTATAACTACAATCTTTACAAAGGTGTTTAGGATTTTCCAGGGCAAGGTTGCAAAGTTTGCATATAGGATCATTTTGCTCGCCTTTTTTCCTGGAGATTATCTGTCGTAAGGATTTTAATACAATGCAATAATAAGTTTCAAGCGAAAAATTACATTTTGGTTTAGGCTTAGCATGCCATATAGAACTAATTCTTTACTTATTTTAGTTTCTAATGAACAAAATGTTGTACATGCTGCTTGTCGTGTACTCTCTATCACTAGTCCATCTCCATGTGGTTTGGTCCTCATCATCTGTGTTACTTAGCACCTTTGTAATTTCTTACCATAGCGCTACAAAATCTTTGATTTCAGTGTCTGTTGAGATTGGTCGAACGTGTTTATTCCATTGGTTGTTGCTAAGGACTTTATCGGCTACCATAAACTAGGGTACCCAAACAGGAAGTGTAAAAACCCTGACCTCCTTTTCGAAACAAAATAATAATAAGTTAGAGAGGCCAAGGTAATCGCCCAACACCCCACCCGAGGCCCAATCACCGAACCTCGGCAAGAAGGACAGCTAGGCCCACCGAAAAATATCTTGACTAAAACCAGGCTAAGCCTCGGGCAAGACCAGAGCTGTTCTGACTCGCCCAAGGCTAGGCCAGGCCTCGAACGAGATCAAAGCGATACCGTCTTGCCCGAGACATAACCAAGCCTCAGACAGTTTCCGCCTCGCTCGAGCCCCAGGCTCAAGCGCCTCGCCCCCAATAAAGCGCTCGAAGTTTCCCAAACACACCAAAGACCACCATACAACGGATGGGGTGTAGGACATGTCCTCACTCCCGTGCCCACGCCGCGCAAAGCAGGGCATGATGAGAACTGTGCTACCTACTTGAAAGGTCCTAATATGGCTAGAGGGGGGGTGAATAGCCTATTTAAAAATTCTACAAACTCACTAGAGCAAGAGGTTAGTAAATAACAAAGCGTAGCTTTTTGCTCTAGCTCTAATGAGGTGTTTGCAAGCCACCTATCCAACAATTCGAGTTGATATGATCACTAGGTACAAAAGAGCTATGTCACTACTTACACTAGAGAGCTATCTAAAATTTCTAAATAAGTAAGTAAGCTACTCGAGTTTGCGGGAATGTAAGAGAGATGGTTTGATCTTTATACCGCCGCGTAGAGGGGATGAACCAATCAATAATATGAAGTCCAATCACCGGGAGAAATCCAATGAACAATCACAATGGAGACACACAATTTTCTCCCGAGGTTCACGTGATTGCCGGCACGCTACGTCCCCGTTGTGTCGACCAACACTTGGTGGTTCGGCGGCTAAGAGGTGTAGCACCAACCTCGTCCTCACTAGGACACCGCAAGAACCGACCCACAAGTGAGGTAACTCAATGACACGAGCACTTTACTAGAGTTACCTTTTGGCTCTCCGCCGAGGAAGGTACAAGACCCCTCACAATCACCGAGAGATGGCCACGAACAATCACCAACTCATGCCAATCCTCCTCCGCTGCTCCAAGCCGTCTAGGTGGCGACAACAACCAAGAGTAACAAGAAAACCGTAGCCAAAACGATTTCCCAAGTGCCACTAGATGCAATCACTCAAGCAAATACACTTGGAATCACTCCCAATCTCACAAAGATGTTTAATCTATGAAGGAGATGAGTGGGAGGTATTTGCTTAGGCTCACAAGGATGTCTAGTAGTCAAGAATGCCAAGAGAGTGAGCCCTAAGCCGGCCAACACGTATTTATAAGTCTCTCAAACAAATAGAGCCGTTGGCTCTTTCACTAAGCTAAACTCGGGGTCACCGGACGCACCGCAGGGGGCATCAGACGCTCAACCCCTACGTCTGGTGCTCCAGAAACACCCACGTGTCACCCTTTTCTCTTTCGCGCATCGATCTCTAACGGTAACCTGCAGAGAACCGGATGCGGTCAAGTTGCCACCGGACGCGTCCGGTGCACACCGGTCTTAAACACAGAGAGGTTTGCAAACGCACAGGGTAACCATACGCTAAGCACCGGACCGTCCGGTGCTCACTGGTCTTAAACCCAGAGAGGTTTGCAAAACGTAAGGACACCGGACGCGCAACACCGGACGCACCCTGAGCGTCCGGTGCTCTCAGTCAGGTTTACTCGTAGAAGTCAGATAGCACCGGACGCATGAACAGGAGTTACCCTGCGTCCGATGCTCACTGCTCGGTGCTTGACCCTAGCCGATCCAAGCGCGACAGCACACCGGATGCGTAGGCTCAGCGTCCGGTGCTGTGTTCCGTGCGTGTTTCTCAGCGAGAAATACTCCCGAGACTTCGCCAAACTTCCCACCGGCGCAATAGAAAATATGCACTTCATTTTCTCAAAAAGCGCCGAATCCCACCTCGCAAGCTCGGCAGGAGGGAGAGAGGAACCCATCCTCTCTCTACCCTTCAAACTCCACCTCCTTCTCAAAGTGTGTCAACACCACAAAATGTGTACCAACAAGTGCACGTGTGTTACCATTTTCACAATCATTTTCTTTGAAGGAGTTAAGTTAGCTCACTAGGTTCTAAATGCATGCACATGAACAATGACACCTAGTGGCACTTGATAACTGCTTAGCCAAAGAATTCCCCTCTTTATAGTACGACTATCTATCCTAAATGTGATCACACCCTCTATGGTGTCTTGATCACCAAAACCAAAAACCCTAAGCAATACCTTTGCCTTGATCTCCATAGGGTTTTGTTTTTCTCTTTCTTCTTTTCCAAGTTGAGCACTTGATCATCTTGTGGTCATCACCATCATCACCATGATCATCTCTTGCTCCAACACTTGGCATGTACCAACCTCATTAAGTCTACACACACTTAGTATAGAGGTTAGTACTAGGGTTTCATCAGTTATCCAAAACCAAACTAGGGCTTTCACTACTCCCGTCACTACAACACCGGGTAATGGGCGATGTCAATCCCAGCCACTGTAGCCACGGATCCATCAGGACTCCTAGGTATGAACCCTCAGGAAGAGGCCTCAGAGGTCAACACAGATGGGGAACAAGGGTTAGCATGGCGGATACAAGTACGGGCATCTTGTCCATAGCGTCGGTATGGCACGACACGATCGACTACAGCACCAGGAATGGAGCACCTTGCCATCCCCGTATGACACCACGCTTCATCCCACACCTCGGATCAAGACCATAATACCACAACACGTCCATAGTAATGCTTGCCTCCCCTTGAGACTATAAAAGGGGAGGGAGGGTCTCATTCAAACGGGGATGAAAATGGGCGAACAACACCACGAACACAAGCTAAGTCTCATACGCTAAAGCACCATGACTTAGTTCACCACATCTAGAGCCAAGACCCGGGGCATGTTCCTTCTCTCACAACTTGCTTATAACCCCTATTACAAGCACTCTAGGTGTAGGATAATACAAATCTCTCCTCCATACTGGATGTAGGACATTCACGGCCTGAACTGGTATAAACCCTGTGTATTTCTTCCTGCATCACCATGTGGATTAAGGGCACGTAGACAACAATTTACTAGTCAGTGTCTCGACCACGAGTCTAGACACCGACAGACCTTTTGTACTATGATTCTTTTTTATCACCTTTGCATATAGATTTGGGACAATGTTTCTTCATGCTTTGTCGTGCAACCATGATGAGAGCCAAAAATTTACCATAGTCTTTGCTTGTCTTGTTGCAAGGGATATCTAGCCTTGTCCAAGCCCTCTTTGAGTTCTTCCATCTTAACCACATTCATCTTACTCTCAACATTCTCGTGAAGCGTTCTAACTCAGCAACTCTAAGCCTCCCTTGTCCTTTGGGTGACAAGTGGCATGCCATTTGACCTAGTATTGCCCCTACTGACCTTTTGAAGATCATCTCCCTACTAGAAAAAATTCCACTTGAACATCACTTGATCCAACAAAAATAAAACTCATTATGTTTTGCCTCAATGTATCTGTTTGAGCGTATTCGAATATGGGTGGATGGCCAGTGAAGCTTACATGAGCGGATGCAAAAATGTGTCCTCATTTTAGCCTAGTGGATATGCTCAAAATGAGTTTCACTATCCATCTTGACTGGGTGGATGAAATGCATCTTATGTTGGTTCACATGTTGGATGGTGAAGAGTATATATCCAACTATAGAGACAACCAAATGTCTTCATAGAGAATATTACTATATCCATCCATGAAACCAACCAAACCGTATTATTTTCAAACCAATACATCAACGAGCCTGTATTCACCCATGCAATATATATGATGAAGGATTGTGAAAAGCAACAAGAAACACACTAACCACCTCGATGAAAAAGAAACAACAGCAAGTTGAATACTCTCATAAGAGAGAAAGTGCAGACGATGCGGATTTGCTTGTGCTAGGGAGCGAACGCGGATGGGGCACTCCTTCCGAGTAGCTTTTGGCCTTGTTTGGTTAGGCTGTGGTTTCTAAAAAAGTTGTTACATTGTGAGCAATTGCTCGCCAAGAGCAGACGTGGGGCACCCATGCTGGGGTAGCTTGGCTTATAAAAAAGTTGTTATAAGATGTCGGTTATGGAAAAATAGCCACGAGTTATGGGATGTGAGAAAACTAAAAGTCGTTTGGTTGAATAGTTGTCCTTGAAAAACTTCATTCAACCTCTCGCACTTACAAGCAGATCCCACATGCCATCATTCAACACTCTTCCTCTCTTAGTGATAAGCAGACCCGCCTCATCTTCTTCCTCTATATGGATCTCCGGCTACTCACGTCTGACCCGAATCCTTTGGCATTCATTCGCGAGAGGTGGTGCTTGCGCTCGTTCGCGCGGTGATAGAGCTGGTGCCCGCCCGTGTGGGAGATAAAGCTCACGACTACCGCAAGGCGGTGGTGCTTATAACCAATACTTTCTCCATACCTGTAAAGAAAGATATTTTGGATAAGATTTAGGTCAAATATTGGAAATATAAATCATGAATAACTTTTAGGTTATTGAGTTTGGAAATATAAAAATTATCTGAATAGATTTATCTTGAAAAATACTTTCATAAAAATATACATATACCACTTTTGATAAATATTTTTATAGAAACATGGAGTCAAAGTTAGACTTTGAAGACCGTGTGGTCGTCCTATATGACTTTCTTTACGGATATGGAGGGAGTACGCATCATAAGGCTATCTCCCAGAGGAGACCCAAACCCAAAATAGGTCTCCAACACAATAAATATAGCCTCAAACAGAGTACCTATATGGCTATATGGAAGACCTATTTTGGATATCAGGAGAGGCATAACCCAAATATGAGTATCCTCTCTCTTCGAGACCCATTTGCATGAAGGATTCTCTTTTGAGTTTTATTGTTGGAGAAGATTAAAAATAGGTATATAACTTTTTTCCTGTAGCGCTATTTTGGGTAATTGTTGTTGGAGACACGGTAGTTGGACAATTTTCGCAAAGGTGACGTGAAAATTGTAGTAGCTAAACATTATTTTATTGAAACTCTTGGGTGGAAGCCATTTGGTTGGTTTTTGGTTATTTGGATGCAAAACTACAGCCAAAAGCCCAAGACCAAAATTTTGACCGAGTTATCCCACCAGTCCACGAGTGGTGACTCTGTGACTGACTGGCCAGACGGCACCCTAGCCACTATCACCAGACTGTCTGTGAGTGTGTCCACGCTCCTGAGTCGCAACTCACAAGTCACAAAGCGAGCAATACAAAATCCCATGCTGAGACTGAGAGCGAGCAGGCGGGCGGGCATCGGCCGGTTGCGGCGGCATCCTGCATCCATAGGACTCTCAGATTCCCATCTCGTCTTCTTATCTCCACTTCTCCCTCCACACATCCCCTCCTCCGTCGTCCTCTGTTTATAAAACTCGCCAGGCGTCCATCGCTTCCGCTTCGGCATCAGCGACGGCCGCCACCACCGCTCCCCTCCCTCTCCTCCTCCTCCCACCGCGGCCATTACCACAGCCTCGCCAGCAAGCCGGGATGGCTGCACTCAAGGCGTCGTTCCGGGGGGAGCTCAGCGCCGTCTCCTTCCTCGACTCAAGCAGGGGACCTTTCGTCCAGCACAAAGGTTGGATGGATCTTTTCCTCTTTCGGTGCCTCCCTTTTCCCCCGATCGGTGTATGAGCTTATCTTCTTGCTTTTCCGGCCTGATGATGCACTCGACTTTGCCCGTCCCGTGTATTCTGGCCAGTTTGATGCTTCTTGACCCCATTCCTATCGATTCTGTTTCATATTTCTGGGTTCCATTCCAATCGATTTGCGATGTGTGTCGCCGTGCGAATTTTTATGTGTCGCTCTGCAACGACTAGGAGGTCTTTGTGCTGTCCTGTTGTTCATCGTTCTTCCCACTTGGCGGCTATGCCTCGTCTACCATTATGGGAAACACTACTAGTATGGTTGGGCCCCGTCTCCGTGTAGAGTGCATGGGAACTGCGAGCCTCGGAGGGTATAGTCATTGTAAAGTTGCAAACTCTGATTCTAATAACTGTTATGATTTTGACATCCTAAAAGGCAGAATTTTTCTGGTTCTCTGGGGGGAAAGTCAACACTGTAGTTCCTTTACTCTTCTGAGATAAAACATAGAATTTTCTGCTAAGCGGGTTACAGGGCCGAGATTTCCAGAATGTTATGCGGCCTTTTCTGTGTCTGGAATCGCTTCTTACGTGTGTCTGGAATCGCTTCTTTCGTCATCACCTCACCTGGGTGAATTAAATTCCGAAATATATATGGGCCTCAACTTGCTGTTTGCTACTTCAGCCGTTGGAATATATACTGTTCTTCGAATATATTCCTCACAGGTTCCAATTCAGTTTATACTTTCTGGTGATTTGATATGATCCAGAGGTGCTGAGGTGGTCGCACCGTTGTCTTGTGACGCCCAGTTATGTTAACTGGTCGGTGCACATGGTATTGAAGTTTACATGAATGTTTACAAAATTGGTCAAATCAGGTCAATAATTCATGGTTTAAACTCGTCCACTTTATGGACTATATCAGGCACGATTGCAGTGGTCTTTCTTAGCCATAGAGACTTATTCTAGTGTAAATTCTGGTTGCTAGTGTTGTTTTCTAATCTTACTTTGATCTCTCTCATTGTAGTGGATTTTACGTTTCAAAGGAAGGGCAAACGAGCTATTTCACTGAGAAGGACATGCTGTTCTATGCAACAGGCTCCACCGCCAGCATGGCCTGGGAGAGCTGTTGCTGAGCCTGACCGGAGGTCATGGGATGGCCCAAAGCCTATCTCGATTGTTGGATCAACTGGTTCCATAGGAACACAGGTAAAGGGATTAATCGAAGACTCATGGATGAAATTTGTCATTCCATAACATCGCTCTGTTAGCTGTGCAGATAATGTTGATAGTTGATAGATCAAAGTTTAGCGAATTGGTGCATATGCATCTGTTTGGAACCAGTAGAATTGGTATATTTTGCATGCAGATCATTCGTAGTAGTTTGATGTAATAATATTTTCATCCTTCTGTAACTTGTGGGCTTCAGGTTTCAAGTCTAATCAACATGTTGCTCATAACAATTTGTTTGATGTTAATTGACATCTCTTACATTTACCTTATGATACGTATAAAACTAGAGACACTGATATTCTGCAGCACTAATATTCCATCTTTTACATAATGCGAAGACATTGGACATTGTTGCTGAGAATCCTGATAAGTTCAGAGTTGTTGCTCTTGCTGCTGGATCCAATGTCACGCTTCTAGCTGATCAGGTACAGTGATGTTTTGAGTAGATTCTTTTCCTTTCGCCCTTTTGTCAATCTTGAAAGAGAATTTTGCACTCATTTGATCATTAAGCTTGTAATACAAACTATGCACTCATTTGAGCATTGTGGATGTAATTTACTACAGGTCAAAACATTCAAACCTAAGTTGGTTGCTGTAAGAAACGAAGCATTAGTTGATGAACTAAAAGAAGCCTTAGCTGATTGCGAAGAGAAGCCAGAAATTATTCCTGGGGAGCAAGGAGTCATAGAAGTAAGGCTTTTCTTATGATCCTATTTCTGCGAATAACTAAAGGTTTGCTCTGAAAATTTCTCAAATATTCAACTTTTGAGTAATAGGTCGCTCGACACCCAGATGCAGTTACAGTTGTCACAGGGATAGTAGGGTGTGCAGGGCTGAAGGTAATGCCCCTTCTATTTAGCATATTGCTCTTTGTGCTTTCCTTTATGTTGGGTGTTCCAAGAATCTAATGCTTGTGTATAAATGATATTTATATGCCTATATGTAATATTTTCCTGTTGTTAGGTCATAAATTTATCTGCACTAAGCTGTGGTTCTAGGAATCTTTTTTTAAGAAAACAGAAAGCTGTCGTTCTGAATTCTGATGTCATTTGGCTGCATAAATCTTTCCTTGTGAACATGCTTGTATTTCATGAATCATGGCAAATATATAGTAAGAAAAATTGTCTATGAATTTTAACTATTTTGGGTTGCTATATTTATACAGTTAGAATGTGTTAAAAAGGAGTTCAGGTAATTTTGCCACAATAATATGTATAGAATGAAGATAAATCTTTACTTCATTTCCAGACATAGATAGGCATCTCCAATTCGAATTTGATGCAAAAAAAAGCAATTGGTAGTGGTATATATGTCATTGTCCTATTGCCTGCCATAGTGCCATATTTTGTATCTTCTAAGAACCGAGTTCCATGGCCCCCTATTTTTATATAGTGCAGTATCAGCCTATCAAGATAAGTGGAGGACCATCATCACTAGGTGGTGATACTTTTAGATTGCCAAGTATTTTAATATTATCTTTTTTATTTCCATATTAATTTGAACTTTATGTAAATGGGTGCAGTATGGTGCACCCAAATAAATGAGCAATTTTATCAGTGAATATAGCTGACTTGGTAACTCTGTATTGTTCTGTTAGCCTACAGTTGCTGCAATCGAAGCTGGTAAAGACATAGCATTGGCAAACAAGGAGACACTTATTGCAGGTGGTCCTTTTGTGCTTCCCCTTGCACACAAACACAATGTGAAAATTCTTCCTGCTGATTCTGAGCACTCTGCAATATTTCAGGTATCTCACAAAATGTTTACTTGTTGCTGCAGCTATCTTTTTTATCATTATGCATGTTTGCTGTAAGGTTGGGAAAGATACATACTGGCTTTGGGGAGAAAATGGCAATTTGACCATCCTCAAAACTGGTGTTTAAACGAAATAACAATACTGAACTTGAAATAATGTGGCAATGCATTTTATGTTTTCTGGCATTCTTTGCTTATTAGAGTCTGCTTCCCTTGTACCAGTGTATACAAGGCTTGTCCAAAGGAGCACTTCGTCGCATTATTCTAACTGCATCAGGTGGTGCTTTCAGGCAAGTCCATCCCTTATGTGTTATATGTACTTCTGGAAACATACAAATCCATCTCATATCATTTGATCATGACAGGGACTGGCCAGTTGACAGGCTGAAAGATGTAAAAGTTGCTGACGCTTTAAAGCATCCAAACTGGAATATGGGAAAGAAGATCACAGTAGATTCTGCTACTTTATTCAACAAGGTGTCTTAGAGCTCCATTTTGTTTAAAAAAAATTATTTAATCCATATTTCATTATATTAAACGCTAAAGTGACGATTTGGTCTTGTAGGGTTTAGAAGTTATTGAAGCGCATTATTTATTTGGTGCTGAATATGATGACATTGAGATTGTGATCCACCCACAGTCTATCATACACTCTATGGTTGAAACCCAGGTGAGCCCAAGGTCATATGCTTTACTAAAAAGCACATGTTGAGATATTCTGCCCAGATGTAGTGCTAATCCTCCTATGCTGCATATTTTCATTTCCACCTCATTCTCTTGTATTAGTGCATGCCAGCATCTGAGCAGATCTCAAGTTTATGATTGTTTCAGGTCGTTATGCTACATGCAGAATTGTTTCTGTAATGGCTTTACATATGGTTTAGTATTGTCTTTAGCATTCATGTTCTTTTTTCCCAGGATTCATCTGTCCTAGCTCAATTGGGTTGGCCGGATATGCGGATACCAATCTTATACACCTTATCGTGGCCAGATAGAATCTATTGCTCTGAGGTCACATGGCCCCGCCTTGATCTTTGCAAGTATGACATCTTCACAACTCCTGTCTACTTTTGCAGTACAGCTGATGCTTTTATTTGGAAATAACCTCCAAGGATTCAAGTCTTATTTTTCTTGATTACAGTATGGGATTGTTCTAATAAGCTACTGGTATATGATGGCAATACTTGATAGATCTGTATGGGTCAGGGGCACCTGAGTCAGCTGTTGGTGTGTGCATTTGTGAACGAATCTGACTTGGGTTTTGAACCAGCAAATATGACAACCATCTCATAATTTTTAGGAAACAAATTTGTGACTGTACTTCAACTGAATTTTCCGAACAGCTCATCAAGCTTGGACCTTGACCTAAACTCATTGCAATTCTGGTGTCTTTTTGAATAGTTATATGTATGACTTGAGTTGGTTGACTAGCCCACTTCTAGTTTAGTAATAACCAAGTAGTAACCATGGTTAGGTTGCTAAACATGAACATGCTTCATTAAGGATGTTAAGAAAACAAAAACATGTTATGAAACTAAACTTCACACGATCTCTTAAATAGTAAGCATTCCATGTTAACAGTTTTTGAGCATTCAGATTTAAGTTCCAATTGGTTAATACAGGTTGGGTTCACTGACGTTCAAAGCTCCTGACAATGTAAAATACCCATCAATGGACCTAGCGTATGCAGCTGGGCGGGCTGGGGGCACCATGACAGGAGTTCTGAGTGCTGCTAATGAGAAGGCCGTGGAGTTGTTCATTGATGAAAAGTACGATTCTTTTTGCTTATCAGCTTTTGCCTGCTTTATTCTAGATAGATCATTGCATATTTTATGTCATCTTTTGATTTGGTTTGTGAAATATTCTGAAAATTTTAAGGCCAGATACGTTATGCTAATTGCTGCAATGAAAAAAAAACTTTGGGCTAACCAAAGTCCATGGACATCTACTGCACTTTACTTTAGAAAAGTGAGTTGGGACGAGAATGTTTGTCCTTAGAGATATTATTCTCAAGCACCTTTTGAGCCTACATTATGGATTAGAATAGCTATAGAATCTTGATTTAAACTATCTTTCCATGTTTAAATACAAGTTAAATATGCTGAGGGTCCTAAAGCTTTTCCTGGATTCTCATCTAGGTCCATGAACTCTCAAAGGGAAGGTTTGAGTGAATGCACTACCAAGAGAGAACCTAGAGTGAACCTGGTGTGAACCCGATCCTCACTTTGAGAGTTTATTATAGGCCTACGTGAGGATCAGGGAAAAGTTTAGGGCACTGGTGCTTTTCACTCTTTTAAGTACTTTATCTTAACAATGGTCTGCCTGCCAATATGATGGTTTGGTTATTGGGATAGTGTCGGTCATAGACAAGGGTTTTTCTCTGCATGAGAAGATATTGATTTATACACTCAACTTGTCGAGGTAAAGCACCATGCTCCAGAATTTGATAGAGAAAACTTCATCATGGCACAAGCATATGCTTTACACAATTAGTTCAACTAGGAGGAAGGTCTGCAACTACAGCCAGTTGTTCATCAGAGGGAAAGAAAGAACTAATTTGCAATCATCCGTTATATATTGATATTCATACAAAGGAAGTCAGTTGACCTTTTAGTTTGGTTTACAGGATTAGCTACCTGGACATATTCAAGGTGGTGGAACTTACATGTGACGCGCATCGGAACGAGCTGGTAAGAAGTCCTTCACTCGAGGAGATCATCCATTATGATCTGTGGGCGAGGAGATATGCAGCTAGCCTACAACCATCTTCTGGCCTGAGCCCTGTCCCTGCATAATAATATGTAGATATACTCCTACATATTGTCATGACCTCGTGTACAGGAGTTCTAAGATATCAAGTGTGTGGCTCCTGTTTCCATGTTCGATTTCCAGGAGCTAGATGAAGCATTAGGGGACATCTAGGTCGCCCTCCTGAATGTAAATCATGCCTCCACAGTCCACACGAATAAAATGCATCTGTTCCATGTGATTTTTTTTTATGGGTGAAGTGTTCGAATTCGGGTGGGAATCAGATGCATCCCTTTCGGTGGGAGTTTTTATAGTACTCCGTATGTAGGATTGAGCAGGCACAGCTGCCCGACATCACCTCTGCACCTTGTTCCATTTTCTCGCCTGGCGTGGTAAGCACTTGCTTGAGAAATCATTTTTGTCATTTCTAAATTCTAGGTACGATGAGTGCCAGCAAAGGTATGGTAGCGAGGCGAAAGAGCAGTAGGTAAGTAGGTTCATGGTAGTACTCGTGGTTAGATCTATCCTAATTTTTTTTCCTGCTCCTCCGTGGTCACAAACATGACAGAAAATATTGTTGACTGATTTATTGTAGGAGTTGTGAAAGAAAAACACTGCTAAATTGCTGGCAAATTCGGCTGATAAGCCTAAACGAACAAAGCGCCAGTTTTGAAAGATGGTATGAACACACGATACGAGACAATATTCTATGGGTCTTCTCTGAACCAACCAAACACTCAAAAAAAAACAACCAACTTCAACCCTAGAACCTAACATATCCTATAGTGCTACATATGGGTACATCACCAAAGCAGGTTTATCACTAGCAAGACAGGATAGAATGCCCAACATAATTTCAGGATATCGTACGCAACATTTCAGTAACCTATATACAATTATACATGTAGCCGAAAGACAAACCCGCTTCGTTCCAAGTCAAGATCAACACAGACACGGATAAAAAACACTAGATTTTAAAAAATGGTACCACAGCACAATTCAAGCTCACTTATGAAGATCCACATAACATTGATAAAGTGGGCCTACTATCCTCTAACGAATCATCCAAACAGAGTCCCATGTGGACGTACTACTAGTGATAATTGACCGGTGATACATGCAAGCATCCCAAAGCAGTAAAAGATGGAGCTGTTTGGCAGACAAAAACACTTTTGTGGCAGCAGTAGCCAGAAGCAAGCCCAAACATCACATGAGGGTGCCCAGGAACTAGTGGCCATATTTCTGGAACTCCCACTCACTGTTGTCTGCAAGATAAAATGTTGATAGTCAGTAACGCAATGCCCAAAAAAGTGAACTATGGGATCAAATCAGCACAGAACTGCAGCTACCTAATGGGCACACTTGGCGAGTCTTAAGCCACCTGCTGATGCAATGGAAGTGAAAAGCATGATTACAGACACCTGCAGCACGCAAAAACACACTTTGTTAGACCCAGTGAAGGACCCTTGTTAGACCCAGTGAAGCTGAGCCAAAAGAACCACGTAGAATACATGGTCCAACATATTCCAATGTCTATTGGTTTGTACAGGCAAATATAAAGAAGCTTCAATAAAAAAAATATACATGCTCCCATTCCTTTTACTTTTTAGCCAAGCAGCATTTGTCATCATTCCAACTGTAAACATGGGTGAGCTTATTTTCTACTGACAACGCCACAATTTGGTGAGAAGTTCACTGGCCTCTGCTCAAGTGGTCCATTCAAGGAACACACAAGAAGAGGCTGCTTAACCGAGCACAAAAAGAGCATGTAGTGCTGCTGCAAATGCCGTTACAGGCTTGCAACAGCATTAATCCAGATAGGAATGCGGGACTGACACATTAAGGGCTAGTTTGGATAGAGACCTGAGGAATACGCTTGGGCCAGGCAGCACCTCCAGGTCATCGATTTCCCATGCCTGGGGTTGGATCGACATGCCTGGACGATAGCCCCCAGGCAAGGCTCCGATCTAAACAGCCCCTAAGTGTATATGGTTAATTACTGATATAGGTTGCACCTTTATTTGCCAGTCATGCTGTGATTTACATCTATCACTTATCTAGTTAAATTTGGGAGTGTTCCTGTTGGATGGGGAGTAGAGGATGATATAGGTCTAAACGTGTAATACCAAAAGTTGGTGAATTAGTTGGTTGTTACCTGAATCCAGGTACGTATAACATGCCATTCCGCTTACACAACACTAGAGATTCTGACCACTATTACACTTTACATTGATAATATTTTTCTCAAAAGATGTACAAACACTTAAACGTTGTTTAAGTAATATGAGCTTTATACGTCATCAGAAGGATAAGTTCCATCTAAAGAGGCAATTAGGTATGTCAAACATAAACCAGTGTGCAGTTGTTTCATATACTGATATACAGTTCATCCATATCAAAATTTGTAGATGGGGAAGAGGTATGCAATTTTGGGTTCGTAAAGAGATAACTATAACTATAACTATAACAGCTTCAGTGTCACTGTATATGGAACAAATTGTTCAAATTGCACAGTTCACCAGACTAATGTAATCAAGATCACATAGTAGAATCTTTGGAAAGAGCACGGAGAATCTATATTTTGCAATCTTTGCGTATCATACCCTAACCATAGTTGGCAGTTACATATTCATGCAAGATTCCCGGAAACTAAATGCCAGAATGCCCTAACCATAGTTGCCAGTTACACATAGATTGGTGTAAGATTCCCGAAAACTAGATGCCACAATGAGCAACGCATGCCAGAACTAGTGTACAAAATAATTAATAGCGAATTCTTTCATTCCACATGAAGAGGCATACCGATAACATAAAATTAGTGGCAAGTGGCAACAGACAGAAGATACAACAAAGAAGATAGGTAAGAAGACCCTAAGAGATTGGATTTGTACCCCAAGCGACGGTGCACTCCTCGCTGGTCGCGCTGGCTTGGTTCGCCTGGCACTCGATGCCTGCACCCAACAAATTAAGGAGCTCAAACCCCTAACCATAGATCTCAAACCCTAACAAGCACTGAACCTATCGGACCCGAAACTTACATAGATCCATGATGTGGTTGCGGCAGATGGCGCAGTTGTCGACGACGATATCTGCAGCGCCGCAAAGGAGACAAACAGATCAGACGGGATCCAAATTACAATCTACAGGAAGGAAAATCTAGAGCGGATGGACGGGCGCGCGGACGTACCCCATGCCCAGAGCGCGACGGCGTTCCACTTCTTGATCTCGAAGCGCTTGTTGGGCTTGCGGGAGGTGGAGGAGGACGGACCGGCCGCGGATGACCCCTCGCCGGCCGGGGCGGGCGGCGGCGGCGCGTTGATGTCGGTCTCCATGGCGGACATCGCGGTGGTCTCGGGAGCCTTCGGTTTGCGGAAGGCGCTAGCGAGGGGCAGGGAATATCTGTGCAATTTCTCTAGAGGCCAGGGGTTTTATCAAAAAGTAAGTGCTCTCCCGTCTCAGAGTATGATGACTCTTTAATGTCGTCATGTCTTGGTGCCCGGCCCAATAGCCGCAAGATCGGTCTGCCAAGGCCTGTTTTAGGCTGTCTCCAACGAGAGTTGGAACCAAAAGCAATAGAGTATAGACCCATTTTGGCTATCAGAAGAGGCATAACCCAAATTTGGATATCCTTTCTCCTCGAGACCCATTTGCAGAGAGTGTTGTCTTTTAGGTCTTGTTGTTGGAGAAGACTAAAAATAGGTATGGAATCTTTTACCTATAGCGCTACTCAAATGACAAATGGGTCTTATATTTTGGGTGATGATTGTTGGAGATAGTCTTAGGCCTGTTTAGTTCACCCAAAAACTAAAAACTTTTCAAGATTCTCCGTCACATCGAATCTTGTGGCACATGCATGAAACACTAAATATAGATGAAAATAAAAACTAATTACATAGTTTACATGTAAATCGTGAGATGAATCTTTTAAGTCTAGTTACTCCATAATTAGACGATGTTTGTCACAAACAAACGAAAATGCTACAGTTCGGAAAACTAAAAAGTTTTCAGAACTAAACAAGACCTAAAATAACCGTTTCTAAAAAACAATAAGGGCACCCCCAATGCAGAAAACATCATGGTTTCTATAGATATTAATTATAGTGCCACTTAAGTATTTTGCTAATATGCCAAGATAGTTATTGAAGAAAAAGAACAAAAATTATAGAAACTGGGTCTAAGTTAGAAACCATGTCTACACGAGATCCAAGACATGAAGTGATATGATTGGTTGAGAATGGAAAGAGAATTAATGTGATTGGATAAAAACTATTCTATAGAAACTATCCATTTGGATCATAGCTTCTATATATAGTATCTATACAAATTAATAGGCATAGAAACTACATGTAGTTTCTAGCTTTGGGAGTGCCCTAATAATAACCAAAATTAGCAGTAATGCATTCAAATAGACCTATTAATTATTAGTTAGGAAGCTTCTAACTAATACATGTATACCTTTAAGGGGTTTTGGTCCATGGTTAGCACTAAAAAATAGCTAGCTAAGGCCTTGTTTAGTTCATCCCAAAAACCAAAAAAAAGTTTTCAAGATTTCCTGTCACATCGAATCTTGTGGCACTTGCATGAAGCATTAAATATAGACGAAAACAAAAACTAATTACACAGTTTAGCTGTAAATCACAAGACGAATCTTTTGATCCTAGTTAGTCCATAATTAAATAATCTTTGTCACAAACAAACGAAAGTGCTACAGTAGCGAAATCCAAAAAGATTTCGCATCTAAACAAGGCCTAATTCTTACCCCCTCCAAGTCATTCTGATTATTTAGAGAGTCAAAGCATCTCAAGTTTGATCAAAATTATAGAGAAAGTTACAAAGGCTTATGACATCAAATAGGTATAGTATGAAAATATATAAATAAATAATCTAATAGTACTTATTTGATATCATAAAGGTTATTACTTTATTATTTGAATTTGGTTAAATTTAAAATGCTTTGACTCTTCAGAAAAATTAGAATGACTTATAATTGAGGTGGTAGGATCTTGAGTTGAAGATACATATGAAGTATTAGCACATGTTAGCATCTTCAACTTGCTAATGGAACTAATAGTTAGCAGCCCTCGAACTAATAATTAGCAGGTCTATTCGGATCCACTAGTACTAATTTTAGCTGATAATGGACAAACAAACCCTACTCACTATCTCCTATTAGCAGGTTGATCTAAATTAATATTAAAAATTAGCTAGCTACAAAATAGCAGCTATTAGCTCACTGATTTTTAGTCTAAGGGATCCAAACAAACCATAAAGCTTATACTTCGTATGAGCATGTATTTAGAGCAACTTCTAGAGTCTAACGGCTTCTTTAATTAGATATTCAAATATTTTAATCCTCTATATCAGATTTCTCGCTAGGAAAAAATAATAGTTTAGAGAATGAGTTTAAGAAAAATATACTCTTAGCTAAGAAAAGAGAACTATTCTGTTGATGGAAAAAAGATAAGAAAAATAGTAAAAGAAGGTTAAAAAACCAGCTTTGCCAAGATAGGTGAAAAACAGTTGAATATATTTTTTTATTTAAAACACAATTATCTGTATTGTCTTAGTTTCCTTTCATCTGCTAACCCTAGACAATATAATTTAGTGGCAATGAGTTAATATAATTTATATTCTACTTAAAATAGATTGAGATGAAGATCAAAGGAAAAAAGGAATGAAAAGAAAGAAGTAAAAATACTTTAACACTAGGGCTAATTTTAGCTGAAATGTTTTGTTGAGATTTGCAACAAATATATAGAGTTTTTTTGCCACCCTAAGCCATTGACATAGACATCATATGCAGGGTAAAATGCAACGCATGTCCTCAACCTTGGCGCAAAACGTCTATCTATGTCACCAAACTTCCAAATACATGTCTACATCCTTAAACTTATTAATTATGTCACATGAGGTTCAGAACCCTCCCTAGACCAAGTAGTTGATCTACTAATGACAAACATCTTCTACAACGGAAGTGTGCAATTCCCCCAATATCTCTATATACAATAGCATATATCTCTAGATTTAAGGTATATATGACCGGACGAAATATATATAGACGAAATATATGATCATACAAGACTATTATGGTGATATATATGTTAAGTATGTATGCATACATAGAGTATGTGGTTATACTTATTGTATATACTATAGTAGTGACATTTTAGTAATATACTAAAAATATGAATACCTTTGAAAATTTTTCGCGTGGTAAGATCTAGAATATCTTAGGCCTTGTTTAGTTCCGAAAACTTTTTGGTTTTCGGAACTGTAGCACTTTCGTTTGTTTGTGATAAACATTATTCAATTATAGAGTAACTAGGTTTAAAAGATTTATCTTGTCATTTACAGTTAAACTGTGTAATTAGTTTTTATTTTCATCTATATTTAGTGTCTCATGCATGTGTCGCAAGATTTGATGTGACGGAAAATCTTGAAAAGTTTTTGGTTTTTGGGGTGAACTAAACAAGGTCTTAATATGAGTATATACTCAAACCGATAAACAAATATGAACACATACACAATGTGGTTTATTAAAGATGAGAGTAACTACATGTACGTGTAGAAAGGTGTCAAGTATAGAGTTTTAGTTGCAAGAAATTCAGTTCGAATAGGCGAACATGTATCAAAGTGTAGAATTTACCTTCTGCCCTGTAGAGTCCTGGCCATAACCACTTCAATTTCTCTAGCTATCTGTCTCTAGCCATTACAGTGGACAAAAGTTTCTTTTGACAGCAAATTGAACCACGAAACCTTGCCTATATTAGTTATTTACAGAGACCGACACTTTGAGAGACGTCTGACTCTGATTTATAGAGGTGGTACAACTATCTCTCTAAAAACTGATTTTTGGTTCTCAAATAGCTAGTTTAGAAAGAATTCTATTGTCTATCATGGAGAGATAAAATGTGACTTTTAAATAGCTAGTCCAACAGGATCTCTTAGAAATAACTCTCCACTATTTTAATATTTCTAAGCACAATCTAGCTAACTATTTGAAAGTTGCCATTGAAGACGCTTTTAGGCACACAGAAGAGTACAAAGAACCAGGCAGTGGAAGCCAGACAACCTGCTTCAAACTGTGAGCTCGATCTAGGAGGTTTGCTAAGGCTCAGCCTTAATGAGGTTTTATGAGCATTAAATAAGTTGATGTAATATAGTATTAACGAAAATAAATATCGTAAAAGTTTCATGAGACGAAATTGTCCACACGGCTTTCATCTCAAAATGGCAACGAGCATGTACCCGACGGGTAGTGGCCACCTGTACCCGCACCCGCGAGGTTAAAATTTTATTCGTCGGGTTATCTGTACCCGCACACGGATAGAAAAATACTCCCGTACCTGCACCCGCGCGGTTAAATTTAACCCGACGGGTAACCCGTACCGGACAACATACCCAAGAATTATATATAAATGTCATATATTCACATGCAAAATAAATCATTCCAAGCCTCCAACAAAGTTACAAACTAACATTCATATAATGACATCAAAATCATATATATACTAGGAGGGTTTAGTTGAATTTGAGCAAAATTCATATGCTAGATAGACTAAAATGACAAGAGTGACTAGTTATTTTGGCAGGTGTTTTTTACCTGCGGGTAGGTGGGTATGGGCAGTATATACCCACACCCGATGCGTATAGGATTTTACCCAATAACATACCTATGAGTAGAAAAATCATTCAATACCCGTTTTTTTATCGAATAAAACCTGTCGGATACTCGGTTTTCGGGTACCCGTTGCCATCTTGATTTCAACCTATGGAAATCTTGGAAACCGTGACATAAAACTTACGCCAAGACAGCCTAATGAGTCAATCTGCACCCTTGCATGCATAGTCCCTCCGTCCATAAAAATATTTTCTCACTTTTCTTGAGAAATCAAATAATTTGAAGTTTTAATAAACTTATAAAAATGATGTTTATAATACTGAGTATTATCTTAAGGTCTTGTTTGGATGTAGTCGGATTCGCATCAATCCACATGTGTTAGGGTGGATTGGAGTGGAACTTGAACTAAATTCCACCCCAATCCACTCCAACACATGTGGATTGAGGTGAATCCGACAACATCCAAACAAGGCCTAAATTAACAATGAAATATATTTTATAACAATTTTATTTAAAGACATAATATTAATAGAATTTTAATTAAACTAAATTTAGAAAAATTATGATTCTAGAATTATATATTTTTCTGGGCGGTGAGGCGTCCGAGATAGTACGTCCGAGTTTAGCTGGCATATGTGTTTAGATCTAAAAACTTTTGGGATTTGGATACTGTAGCACTTTCGTTTGTATTTGGCAATTAGTGTCCGATTATAGATTAATTAGGCTCAAAAGATTTATCTCGTGATGAAGAAGAATCTTGTAAACTTTTGGAATTTTAAAGGGATTTAAACAGACCCTAAGGTCTTATTCAGTTCCCAAAATTTTTTGGTTCAGGACACTGTATCACTTTCATTTTTATTTGGTAATTATTGTCTAATCATAGACTAACTAGACTTAAAAGATTCATCTTACGATTTACATGTAATTAGTTTTTATTTTTGTCTATATTTAATACTCTATGTCGTAAGATTCAATGTGACAGAGAATCTTGGCTTTTTGGTTTGAAAGGATCAAGATGCCCAAGAAGGGGGGGGTGAATTGGGCTTCTCTAAAAATTTAAGCAACCTATAAGCTCCAATTCAACCCCTTGTGCCTAGTGTGACTTAGAGAGCTACCGGATAAAAAGTTTTGCGACCTAGTTCCAATCCTATTCTAGCAAGGCAATTCTAAGAATGTAAAAACACAAAGTAAATGCTAGAAAGTAAAGGAGTAGTGGAAGAAAGTGCTCGGCGATGTTTTGCCGAGGTATCGGAGAGTCGCCACTCTTCACTAGTCCTCGTTGGAGCACCCGCGCAAGGGTCTTGCTCCCCCTTGGTCCGCGCAAGGACCAAGTGCTCTCTACGGGCTGATTCTTTGACACTCCGTCGCGGTGAATCGCCCAAAACCGCTCACAAGCTTGACACGAGCCACCCACAAGAAATCCCGGGCGGTCTTCGTGCCTCCAATCACCACCGAACCGTCTAGGTGATGGCAATCACCAAGAGTAACAAGCAAAGAACTCTCACTTGACCCAAACAAGGCTCTAGAGAGTGGTGGATGCACATTGACTCTTGGAACTCACTAGAGAAGGATTCTCTCAAGAAATCACTCAAATCTCAATCCTCTCTAGGCTCTTGCAACTCTCTTGCTCCACAAACAAGTTTCTCTGATGTTCAAATGGGCAAGAGAGCTCTCATGGACGAGGTGGAGGAGTATAAATACTATCCACGAAGTCCAAAGGTCGGCCAACCGTTTTCCACTGAAAACGGGGTCACCGGACGCACATTATGTTGCACCGGACGCACTGCACCGAGCGTCCGGTGCTTCATAACGGCTACCTGCTCTTTTCTCTGACAGGTCACCGGACGCTAACTCTCAGCGTCCGGTGCACCGTCCGGTGCTCGGGGGAACTTTGCAAGCTCCCTGGGTAAGGGACCGGACGCTTCCCGGTGCGTCCGGTGCTAGCGTCCGGTGCCTAACCCTAAGCACCAAGCTTTTCTAACGGCTAAGGACCTCACCGGACGCACTCACAGAGCGTCCGGTGCAGCGTCCGGTGCCCCTTTGGGCACCCAAACTTCGTTGAAACGCGATCGCTTCAAAACGAAGTTTGTTCCTCTCGATCTAAGGACTATCTCTGAGCTGTCTAGTGCTAGGTTTACCAAGTGTGCACCACACCTAAACCTAAGGCCTTGCCTAAGTCAAGCTACTAGATCAAAGCCCCTCTTAATAGTACGGTTAAAAGAAAACAAAGTCCTAAACTACTCCAAGTGCCCTTCTTCACCATATGGCACTTAGACCTAGTCTAGCCTTGACGATGTCCATCCATCCTTTGAAAACCGAAACGATTTCCACTATTAAGTAGGCATGTACGTCCCTGTCCATCGAGTATCTATATACCATGACCTTACCTATGACTTTGCCTCTGCAAAACACACGTTAGTCATAGTAATCAACAATGTCATTAATCACCGAAACCACTAGGGGCCTAGATGCTCTTTCAATCTCCCCCTTTTTGGTGATTGATGACAACCTCGTATATAAAGAGAGTTGAGGTTTTTAAAGTGACTTGGTTTCAATAAGCATATTTCAATAAGAACAAAGGATTAGTCATGCTTATATCAACCAAATCCAAAACCCTGCATCCAAATATGTGAGTGGTATACGACAGGATATAAACATAAGGCTCATAAGAACATCGGAGTAAAAACGCGGAAGCCAAGGTAATATGAGCCAAAACACATGACATTAAGATATCACATAAAGCACAAATCATGTCTCATAACCATAGTACTCACACAAGTGCAATGCATTAAAGTAAACATGATGCATGATGAAGTAGCATACAAAGAAAGTATCTCAACTCCTAAAAAAAACTCTCTAGCTCCCCCTAACTCCTAACTCTCTCATACCCACTCTCTCCCCCTTTGGCATCAAGCGCCAAAAACCTAAGAAGACGGTGGAGGAGGCGGAGCAGTAGAGTCCCTCGGCACGGCTACGAAGCGAGCTGTATCATCTGAACTGTCGGCCGTCGAGGCGGAGGAGGTGGAGTGACCCTCTGAAGCTGCAGGTGCTGGAGAAGCGGTCCGGGTCTGCTCTGGCGCTGTCACAGGCTGTGCTGGCTGCTCAAGTCCGGCTGACGAAGCTGACACGGACTCGGTCGCTGTAGCTGTCGTCTCTGGTACTGTAGTAGACGGTGCAAGCTGCTCGGACGACGCTACAGACGACGACAGAAGCTCTGTAGTGGTAACTGGCGCCGTAAAGACTGCAGGAGCCTGCAGAGGAGGAGGCGTAGGGTCACCAGTCAGAGCACTGTAGGTGAAGCTGAGGTGCAGATCTGTCTGCGAGTCCCACACAAGCTGTGACGCTGAAGCTGACTGAGGGGTGAAGCCTGAGCGGAGAGGGGTAAACTGCGGTACCTGCTCAAAGCCTGAAGAGATAGCACCCTGAGAAACCTGGTGCTGGGGCGTCGAAAACGGCTGACTCTGAGCTGGTAGCTGGAGCGACTGCTGTGACGGGCTCTGAGTCTGGGGCACAGGAGTAGGGGGCCTGACTGACGACGTGCCGGGGAGCTGTATCTGCGGTAGCTGAATCCCGGAGGCGGCCATGAGAGCGGCCATCATCGCTGTCTGCTAGGCCTGGAAAGCAAGCTGCTGCTCCTAAAAGGTGAGAAGCTGACGCTGGAGCTCATCCTGCCTGGCCTGCATGGCTGCATTGATGGCAGCCTGATCCCTGTCGCGCCTCGCCTGCTCCTCAGTTGCACGGCGCTGATCTGCCCTCATCCCCTCTAGAATAGCAAGCAGGGCGGGGTCGGAAGCACTCGAAGAACCGCCTGCCTCGTGGTCATGAGCTCTGGGAGGAAGGTCAGTCACTGGCGGCTGATAGTCATCATCTGAGCTGTCTGAGGCGAAGTCAAACTCGCCCTCTGCCTCTGCATCTGCAAACGCGCCAATAGCTATATCCTGCTGCTCCTCTGTCTCTGTAACTGCTGCTGTACTGCGGGTGCCCCTAGGAGAAGGTGGGGGCACCGGTCCACGTGGAGCACGAGGAGGAGGGACACCGCGAAGGTCGTGGTGCGCTCTCAACATCTGCCGAGGGTCGTAGTGGGGGAAGACGGTGTCGGACTCTGTCAACTCCCTCTGCAAGTGAGCTGGCAGGGGCAGTGGCCTAGCACGAAGTATAAGTAGAGTGATCCAATGTGCATACGGCAACTGACGCTGTCCCCTGAAGCTCTCTGAAATGGTGTCCTCAATCTCGGAGACGATCAAATCCCACAAATCAAACTGCGTCTGGGAGATAAGGTGAGCGACGAGCCACTGCTGCATACGAGTGAATCCGTCTCTGTAGCCTGTCCTGGGGAGAAGAGTCTTCCTCAACACAAAGTCGAGGATCCTAGCTGGGCGTGTCAAATCTGCCACTGTCCTGCTAGAGCCCTCCCCAAAAGGTGCACGGAAGCATGGAGCCACGAAGTCAACCGGTGGTATCTCACCACCGTGAGGACGACGAGGGGGATCCACGTTCCCGTAGCACAGCTGGTGAATCCTGGTGGGAGAGGCTCGTAGTCCAAGCACCTGTCTGGCTAACTGTGCTGTCACTCTGTAGTCGGTCCCTGCCAGTGCGTAGTGAATGTAACTGTGATCTGGAGAAATCCACACTGACGCATAGAACTCTCTGACCCACTGCTCACAATAAGTACCGGGGAGCGCTAGCAGCTCTGGGAGTCCGTGGAGGTAAGTGAAATACTGACAAATATCTGCCCCGACCACGTTCCCGAGAATCTCTAGGTCAATCACCCTGTGCTCCCTGAACTGAGACTGAGAACGAACCAGTGCCTCGTGAATGTCCTCCTGGACGACTGTGTAGAAGCGGGCACCGGCTCTGGGATCCCTGGCAGCTGGAAACCAGGTAGGGAACGGAACAAACCGCAGCTGCTGGATCTCTCGGGCTGACACAAGAGTGAGATCCCTGTGGATCCTGACTGGCCTCTGACGGGAAGCTGGAGTGCCTCTAGCCGGAGTGGCACGAGCTGTGGAGGTGGACTGACCCTGCGTACCAGTCCGGGGAGTAGCCTGAGTACGAGCACGAGTCGACCTCCGCAGTGGCTGCTCCTGCTCCTATCCCTCTGCTGGACCCTCTGCCTGGGTCTCTGTCTCAGTGTCCGGATCCTCCTGAGCCGGATCCCTAACCACGAGCCTAATCCTCTGTCCTCCAACTGTCACAGTGCCTGGAGGGGATCCATGGAATGCCTCTGCCTCAAGAACTGCACGCCGCTGACGTGGCGTAAGATCATCACCGATCCTCAGAGAACCAGAGCGACCACCTCTCTCGGCTGCCTCAGCTGCTGCTGCCACTGCCTCTGCTACCTCTGCCTCTCTGTCGCTGGCCTTGCGCTTCTTTGTGGCCAACTTCTTGCCTTTGCCCTTCTCTGCCGCTGACAGGCGACGGGGAGGATCACCTCCACCATCACCCCCTGGGGAACCTCCTGCACTGGCTGCCGGTCCACTGACATTCTTGCAACGTGCCATTGCAAGAACTAACGACTGATCAAACGTCCGACAAACAACCAACTGACAACGAAGATTAACGCGCTGCAGAGAATAGACAAGGTAGGATATATATATATATATAAGAAAACACATCGACTAGAGAGGAGATAAACCTATGGATCGCAAGAAGTGATAAGATATGGGTGCGAACGGCTTACGATCCACGGACGAGACGCGTTCCGGATGAAAATTCTCGATTGATAATCACCGGAGAACGCGAGAACTGTCCTTACGGTGCTGCAGTGGGAGAACAGAGAAGACCAAGGTCAAACAACCTTATCCTAATCCATTGAAACATTAAGAGAAGCACCTTAAAGACATGAACTCGAGAAACTCACCCAATCCTTCAAATCCACTCGAGATGGATCTGCGCGAGAGGAGAAGGATGGGGCAAGGATCTCTGGGCAGATCTGGCCGCGGGGAGGAAGAAAGAGATCGCCGGAGGAAGGAGGAACTGCGGCGGCGGCGGTTTCGGCGGTCTAGGGCACGGGGAGACTCGGGCGATGTCGGCGGAAGAGGAAGAAAAAACGCCCGCTCGAAGCCCCTGGGCGCGGGCTTTATGCGCCCGCCACGGGGTCACCGGATGCTCTTTATGTGGCACCGGACGCGTCCGGTGACCACCGGACTCATGCGCAGAGAGGTTTGCAAAACTTCACCGCACCGGACGATGGGCACCGGACGCTGGCTTTAGCGTCCGGTGCTTCAGGTCACGCCAGGTGAGCACCGGACGCTACAGGGATACTGTTCCTGCGTCCGGTGAGTGCAGTCTGGCACACTCACCGCACCGGACGCTCAGAGGCAGCGTCCGGTGCATCGTCCGGTGCTCCTCTGAGCACTTTTCCAACGAAGCACTACGCCCGACTTTTACCCAACCAAGTTCCATTTCTAAAAGCACACAAATAAACACAAAATGAAACTGGTATGAGTGACTTCTCTCAAACTCTCAAATTTTCACAGAATATTTAGCCATAGGCTTAATAATTTTTAAGAAAATAGTTCGAGAAAGCACCGAGGAGCATCATATGGCCATAAAGCTAGGGGTTTGAAATAATGAGCTTGGAATGCTCCCCCTATCTATGGACGAACACAGCGGATGCTCAACGAATAACCGAAAAGAAACGGTCAACTAACAAGCATGCATATGATATGAGTTGAAGTGCAATACTTGAAAGTAAACTAAACTTGTCAAGTTTGATCCAAGGTTAAGCTTTTTCACACACTCAAGGGGGTTATCTTAACCATGTTAGACAAGCTCTACATGCAAGTTGGATTTTAGTTTTAGTATGCATGAAATGCAAAGCAAAAGTTAATTTCAAGATTCAACACACAACTTTTATCTTTTAGTGAAGTTGGACATGTCAAGCACATTAAGTTCATTTCTCAACAAACAAAACCTAGCTTCATCTAGGGGTTTTGTGAAGATATCCGCCAATTGATTTTCCGTTCCCACATTCTCTAGGGATATGTCACCTTTAGCAACGTGATCCCTAAGGAAGTGGTGGCGGATGTCAATATGTTTTGTGCGGGTGTGTTGAACCGGGTTGTTTGCAAGTTTTACGGCACTTTCGTTGTCACACAACAAAGGTACTTTGTCTAGTACTACTCCATAGTCTAGCAAAGTTTGTTTCATGTAGAGTATTTGTGCACAACAAGCACCGGCGGCTATGTATTCCGCCTCGGCCGTTGACAAAGCAACACTATTTTGTTTCTTTGACATCCAAGAGACAAGTGATCTACCTAGGAAATGGCACCCTCCGGATGTGCTTTTTCTATCAATCCGGCACCCGGCATAATCCGAATCGGAATAGCCTACAAGTTGGAATCTTGCACCTTTGGGATACCACAAGCCTAGGCAAGGTGTGTATTTTAGATACCTAAGAATTCTCTTGACCGCAATCAAGTGAGATTCCATAGACATTGCTTGATATCTTGCACACATACACACACTAAACATTATATCGGGCCTAGATGCGGTGAGGTAGAGTAGACTTCCTATCATGGAGCGATAGAGAGTCTTGTCAATAGGGTTACCTCCCTCATCCAAGTCGAGATGCCCATTTGATGCCATGGGAGTCTTGATTGGTTTGCAATCAATCATCTTGAACCTCTTAAGAAGATCTTGAGTATACTTCTCTTGAGAGATGAAAACCCCTTCCTTCATTTGCTTGACTTGAAATCCTAGGAAGAAGGATAGCTCGCCAATCATGGACATCTCAAACTCCTTGGACATCAAATCACCAAATTCCTTGCAAAAATCTTCATTAGTAGAGCCAAAAATAATATCATCAACATAAACTTGGCAAATGAAGATTTCCCCATTTATTTTCTTGGTGAAGAGTGTTGTGTCAATTTTCCCAATCTTGAAGCCCTTCTCAATGAGGAAGTCCCTAAGCCTCTCATACCAAGCTCTAGGAGCTTGCTTGAGACCATAGAGAGCCTTGGACAACCGGTAGACATGCTTGGGGTACCTAGGGTCTTCAAAACCGGGGGGTTGCTCAACATAGACAAGCTTATTAATATAACCATTTAAAAAAGCACTTTTCACATCCATTTGAAATAACTTGATATCATGACTAGATGCATATGCAAGTAGGATACAGATTGCTTCAAGTCTTGCCACCGGTGCAAAGGTTTCACCGAAGTCAAGACCTTCCACTTGTGAAAAGCCTTTTGCCACAAGTCTTGCCTTGTTGCGCACCACTTTGCCTTGATCATCCTTCTTGTTCCGGAAGACCCACTTTGTTCCAATCACTCTTGCATCTTTGGGTCGCTCTTCAAGTGTCCATACTTGGTTGTGAGTGAAGTTGTTCAACTCCTCTTGCATGGCCATGATCCAATCCACATCACGAAGAGCTTCCTCTATAGTCTTTGGTTCATCTTCAAGAGACACAAAAGCGTGATGTTCAATAAATAAAGCATGTCTAGAACGAGTAGTTACACCACGTGATGGACTCCCGATGATGAGATCTTGAGAGTGATCTTGGAGGAGATGTGATGTTCTTCTTGGTGCCACTTGAGGGGTTGGTTGGGGAGCATCAACATCTTGTGCTTGTGTCACCGCTTGCTCATGAGTGACTTGGGTGTCTTCATGAGCATCTCTCACATCCTTGTCTTCATCTTGTGGTACATGTGAGGTGGTAGGTGGCTCAATGATTTGCACATCATCATCATCTTCTTTTGGCTTGATGTCTCCCACCGGCATGTTCTTCATGGCATCCCTCAATGGTTCACCACCTACATCATCAAGATTATCACTTGCTCCTTGGGAGCCATTAGTTTCATCAAATTCAACATCAAATGTTTCTTCAACCATGTTTGTGGCATGGTTAAAGACCCTATATGCTTTGGACTTTGATGAATAGCCAACCAAGTAGCCAATGTCACATCTTCTTTGGAACTTTCCCAAGTGTTGGCGCTTCTTGTAGATGTAGCACTTGCACCCAAACACTCTAAAGAATGAGACATCGGGCTTCTTCCCATTGAGCAACTCATATGGTGTCTTCTCTAGGAACTTGTGTGGAAAGAGCCGGTTTGAAGCATAGCATGCCGTGTTGATTGCCTCGGCCCACATCTTCTCCGAAGTGTTGTACTCATCTAGCATTGTTCTTGCCAAGGTGATCAATGTCCGGTTCTTTCTCTCTACAACCCCATTTTGTTGTGGTGTGTATGTTGAGGAGAACTCATGCTTGATTCCCACTTCATCACAATACTCTTCAATGTTGGTGTTGTCAAACTCTTTGCCATTGTCACTTCTAATTTTCTTGATCTTCACATCAAATTGATTTTGGGCATTCTTTGCAAACTTCTTGAATATTGATGCAACTTCGGCCTTGTCTTGCAAGAAGAATGTCCAAGTGTACCGGGAGAAATCATCAACTATGACCAAACAATATTTGTTTCCTCCAAGACTAGCATATGTGGTTGGTCCAAACAAATCCATGTGAAGTAGCTCAAGCACTCTTGAAGTAGAGAGATAGGCTTTTGTTGGATGAGTGTTTGCAACTTGTTTGCCCGCTTGACATGCACTACATAGCTTGTCCTTTTCAAATGTCACATCCTTCAAGCCTCTAATCAATTCTTTCTTCATCAACTTCTTGAGTGTGCCCATTCCAACATGCGCTAACCTTCTATGCCACAACCACCCAAATGAAGTCTTGGTGAATAAGCAAGTCTTGACATCAACTTCATTTGATGAGAAATCAACTACATATAAGTTGTTGTGCCGGAAGCCTTTGAAAATAACTTCATTGTCATCTTCCTTGGTCACAATTACTTCCTTCTTCTTGAATAGGCATTCAAATCCAAGATCACAAAGTTGTCCAACCGAGAGCAAGTTGAAACTCAAAGATTGCACATAGAGCACATTGGTGATGGAGTTGTCATTTGAAATAGCAACCTTTCCTAGTCCCTTGACTTTCCCTTTTGAATTGTCACCAAATGTGATCTTCTCTTGGTTGTCAACATCTTCATCAAGAGAGGTGAACATCCGGGGATCTCCGGTCATATGTTGAGTGCAACCACTATCAATTACCCAATGTGATCCACCGGTCTTGTAGTTCACCTACACACAAGAGATCAAGCTTGAGATTTAGGGACCCACATTTGCTTAGGGCCCTTGACCTTCTCTACTAGCTGCTTTGGCACCCAAATCTTCTTTGGCCTTTGCTTGTTTGGTGGCCCCATGAAGCTAACCTTGACCTTGCCACACTTGTCTTTCCTTACAATGTAATGAGCATTGAAGGCAAATGGTCTTGCATGCTTGGGCAAGGGTGGTGGTAGTGGTGCCTTACACTCATGAGCAAAGTGTCCTTCTTGACCACACTCAAAACATCTTTTTGGCTTTGGCTTGCTTGCTTGATCATGAGTGGCTAGAGACTTGATGAGCTTTGTTTGATGAGCCTTATAGCCAATCCCACTCTTGTCCATCTTCATGATGGTGTTCATGAAAAGCTCACTTTGAAGGTCCTTCCCTTTTGTGAATTTTGCTAACCCCATGGTTAGGTGTTCCTTCTCTTTCTTGAGCTTGTTGTTCTCTTGAGTTAGCTTCTTGATGATTGGGTCATTGTTGCTAGCTAACTCATCCAATATGAATGTCTCATCTTCTTCTTGCTTGTCATACATCAAACCAAGCTTGAGATATTGATTTTCTTCCTTGAGTAACTTGTTCTCATATGCAAGCTTCTTGTCTTGATCAAGTGACTCAATCACAATTTTCTTGTGCTTGGCTTGTTCTTGCAACTCTTTCTTGAGCATGAAAATCTCATCCTTGAGCTTGATAGTGTCCTCATAACTCTCGGCCACTACCACTTTCTTGCCCTTGCAATCAACACATTTGCTTGTGCTCTCCACAAGTAAGTCATCACAAGATGTGGCTACATCAAGCTTAGCAACATTGTTAGTAGCAACATGTGTTTCATCAATTGCAAGTTCATAAGCAATCTCAAGGTTGTCATAGTTTGCTTTTAGAGTTGTTAGCTCTTCTTTCATTGCTCTATATCTAGTGATGAGCTCATCATGAACACTCTCAAGTTTATCATGTTTTTCTTTGAGCTCTTTTAGAGAGAGTTTGAGCTCCTTGAGCTTAGTGGTCATGATCTCATTTTGGTCTCTAAGCTCATCACTAGACTTAAGCTTTGCTAGAAGTGTGTCATTTTCAAGTTCAAGCTTTTCATTTTCACTTCTAGTTTTTCTTATGACTTTTGTGTATTTGTTTAGCAATTTTACAAGTTCATCATAAGAGGGTGATTCATATTCACTATCACTTTCACTACTCTCATCCTCACTTTGTACCTTCCGGTCACCTTTGGCCATAAGGCATAGGTGTGTAGAGGATGTAGATGGTGGTGAAGATGATGGTGATGGAGCATCGATGGCGATGGCGGCAACCTTCTCATCATCACTTTCATTGCCGGAGGAGTCACCACTTGAGCTTTCAATGTCGGTGAGCCAATCACCAACAATATAAGCCTTGCCATTCTTCTTCTTGTAGTGCTCCTTCTTCTTGCCACCTTTCTTCTTGTATTGCTTCTTGTCATTCTTCTCATCATCACTTGAGTCATCTTGCTCTTTGTTCTTCTTCTTGTACTTGTCCTTCTTGGGCTTTGGACATTGATGAGCAAGATGACCAAGCTCACCACAATTGTAGCAATCCATCTCGGAGATGGGCTTCCTCTTGCTACTTGTGAAGAACTTCTTCTTCTTGGAGTCAAAGTTGACTCCATTCTTGTTGAGCTTCTTCAACATCTTTGTGGTTCTTCTCACCAAGAGGGCAATAGATGCATCATCATCACTTGAAGTTGATGACTCAACTTCAATCTTCTTGGCTTTGCCCTTGTGAGAAGCTTTGAGAGCCAAGTCCTTCTTTTCTTTCTTGACCGACGAGGAGCCATCTTGAGGGTTCATGTGCATGTACATCTCATGAGCATTGATCTTCCCCAATATAGTGGTTGGTGTAGCGGTGGAAAGATCACCTTGATGAAGCAAGGTTACTATGTGCCCATATTTCTCAATGGGAAGCACACATAGTATCTTCCTTGCTACATCCGCCGTACTCATTTGTGTAAGCCCAAGTCCATTTAGCTCCTCTACAATGACATTCAAACGAGAATACATTTCATTAGCATTTTCTTTAGGAAGCATTTCAAATGTATTAAGCTTGTTCATCACTAGGTGATAGCGTTCCTCGCGTTCACTCTTAGTTCCCTCATGGAGCGCACAAAGTTCCTTCCAAAGTTCATTGGCGGTTTTGTGGCTCCGAACACGGTTGAACACCTCTTTGCAAAGACCTCTAAAGATGTGGTTTTTGGCCTTTGCATTCCACTTCTCGTTTTCTTGCTCTTGTGGAGTAAGAGCGGTGGCTCTTTCCGGAGGGGCAAACCCTTCGGTCGCGGCTTTTAGGCACTTTACATCGCATGCCTCAAGGTATGACTCCATCCGTATTTTCCAATACGGGAAGTCATCCCCATCGAACATGGGTGGCGGTCCATCCCCGTGAGACATCTTTCTCTAGGCGGTGAAGCCTAAGAATGAGCACTAGGCTCTGATACCAATTGAAAGGATCAAGATGCCCAAGAGGGGGGGGGGGTGAATTGGGCTTCTCTAAAAATTTAAGCAACCTATAAGCTCCAATTCAACCCCTTGTGCCTAGTGTGACTTAGAGAGCTACCGGATAAAAAGTTTTGCGACCTAGTTCCAATCCTATTCTAGCAAGGCAATTCTAAGAATGTAAAAACACAAAGTAAATGCTAGAAAGTAAAGGAGTAGTGGAAGAAAGTGCTCGGCGATGTTTTGCCGAAGTATCGGAGAGTCGCCACTCTCCACTAGTCCTCGTTGGAGCACCCGCGCAAGGGTCTTGCTCCCCCTTGGTCCGCGCAAGGACCAAGTGCTCTCTACGGGCTGATTCTTCGACACTCCGTCGCGGTGAATCGCCCAAAACCGCTCACAAGCTTGACACGAGCCACCCACAAGAAATCCCGGGCGGTCTTCGTGCCTCCAATCACCACCGAACCGTCTAGGTGATGGCGATCACCAAGAGTAACAAGCAAAGAACTCTCACTTGACCCAAACAAGGCTCTAGAGAGTGGTGGATGCACACTGACTCTTGGAACTCACTAGAGAAGGATTCTCTCAAGAAATCACTCAAATCTCAATCCTCTCTAGGCTCTTGCAACTCTCTTGCTCCACAAACAAGTTTCTCTGATGTTCAAATGGGCAAGAGAGCTCTCATGGACGAGGTGGAGGAGTATAAATACTATCCACGAAGTCCAAAGGTCGGCCAACCGTTTTCCACTGAAAACGGGGTCACCGGACGCACATTATGTTGCACCGGACGCACTGCACCGAGCGTCCGGTGCTTCATAACGGCTACCTGCTCTTTTCTCTGACAGGTCACCGGACGCTAACTCTCAGCGTCCGGTGCACAGTCCGGTACTCGGGAAAACTTTACATGCTCCCTGCGCATGGGACTGGACGCTACCCGGTGCGTCCGGTGCTAGCGTTCGGTGCTCAGGGGAACTTTGCAAGCTCCCTGGGTAAGGGACCGGACGCTACCCGGTGCGTCCGGTGCTAGCGTCCGGTGCCTAACCCTAAGCACCAAGCTTTTCTAACGGCTAAGGACCTCACCGGACGCACTCACAGAGCGTCCGGTGCAGCGTCCGGTGCCCCTTTGGGCACCCAAACTTCGTTGAAACGCGATCGCTTCAAAACGAAGTTTGTTCCTCTCGATCTAAGGACTATCTCTGAGCTGCCTAGTGCTAGGTTTACCAAGTGTGCACCACACCTAAACCTAAGGCCTTGCCTAAGTCAAGCTACTAGATCAAAGCCCCTCTTAATAGTACGGTTAAAAGAAAACAAAGTCCTAAACTACTCCAAGTGCCCTTCTTCACCATATGGCACTTAGACCTAGTCTAGCCTTGACGATGTCCATCCATCCTTTGAAAACCGAAACGATTTCCACTATTAAGTAGCCATGTACGTCCCTGTCCATCGAGTATCTATATACCATGACCTTACCTATGACTTTGCTTCTGCAAAACACACGTTAGTCATAGTAATCAACAATGTCATTAATCACCGAAACCACTAGGGGCCTAGATGCTCTTTCATGGTTGAACTAAACTAAACAAGGCCTAAGTCAATTTTTGACTGTCCGATGTCGAGGTAAAACAGTCCGAGCCTCTAAGGTCTAGCCTAGGTGGCTGTCGGAGGTATGTCGGGCTAAACAGTCGCAGGTGCCTGGTGCTTGCCGATCGCAAATAAGACCGGTGTCAATGGACAGTGTCACTGTACGATTTTACATACCCAACACGTTATCAAGATTGAAATAAAACCATCTATAAAATAACCCTAGCAATAAAATATTTTACTTTATTGTTTTCAAGGCTAAGCAAAGTATTTAATTGCTACAAAATGATTGGATCACATGCAAGATAGTAAAACGATCTTACCTTTAGTGGGGATTTCATCACGTTTCACCGCGTGAAAAACAACACCCGTAGAGTTTCACCATGGTAAAACTACTTCCTTCTCTCTTCTTTTTGTTTCATGCAAAAAGTACAATTTTACTGACATGACGCTCTAATAAATATGCATAACATACTGGTGAAACCCCACTAAGACTGGCTCTACACACGGTGTGCGCGCCATCTCGCAGCCGAAGACCTAGGTGCTGCTACATGCAGATGAGAGGGAGGACGCCAGTAGCAGCAATTTACTTATAAAAGTTATGTCCACAAATGGTGACACATGCAAATGGTTGGGAACATTTGCTAACCTATGTACCCTGCGTACTAGTGTGGTAGATATAAAAAAGAGGTAGATAATTTTTTTTCTTCCAAATCTTAAAGACATTTTTTTTTCTTCCAAATCTTAAGTTCTGTTATGGTTTGCTAACCCGAGAGATGATGACATGGTTTGCAGTTATGTTAGTTGTGATGCAGCCAACAAATCCTTCTGCCAAACCGAGGATGATTTTCGCACTTCGACGACTACTGAGCGTGGCGGCCACGTGAGAGCTCTTGTTGATTTTCTCAGGGGGCACGGTATATACAAATGCATCTAATAACCTTCGTAATTTGGTGCTACACAAGTACACATGTACTTGTCATCAAAGATCAAACAAACCCTTTATATACATGACAAAACAACCTCAATCTTTACAAAGTACTCCTGAACAAAAATACGGTGTCCAACCATCGAAGCAGTTGAATGTACGCTGCATGATAGCCCAAAAAAAATGTGGCCTCACTATGCTATCACCCATTGTCTCTGTGTGGACGACTTGACCCCTGGCTCTAAAACAGCTATCAGGACTCAGGAGTGGTACAACCCACCTGCATCCAAATGTCGTCCTTGCTTCCCATCAATGTACAGGGTCCCAAAGGTGGTTAGCTGTACCTTGTAGGAACGTTGAGAGGGTGGTGAGGAGAAAAACACCCCAAAAGAGTAAAACCTCACAAGCAGTGAAAAAAAAGTTGCTCTTGCCTTCGATCAAAATTTACATCCATTTCAATGGCGCTTACAACCAAGGTCCCCACCCTGGAAACATTTGGCACAACCGATCAACATCCACCGCATCCTGTATGAGTTGTTGGACCTAAAAAGGCAAATATAAAGATAAACTTGACTTTTGTAACATAAGTATAAAGATCTGAATGCTTCAGTATAACGAAGATAAAACCTGGCCCTGCACACTTCTCATCTCGCCATCTTCATATCCATCCAACTTCTGTTTAACACGGAGTATAGCACGAGCTGCATCCTTGTTGCCATCGTAAGCCTCTTGGGAGTCATCCAAACATGAATCAGTGTCATCTGTTTCCTGCAAAAAAATACATACAAAGTATATCTGTGTTCAACAGCATGGTCAAAGACCACTGCATTTCCATTTTTTTAGTCAGATCAGGTCCTTTAGCCTAGCCTAACTTGCATATCTAAATCTAAACCTAATATTCAAGAGCCAAAATTTTATGTCACTTTTTTTGTCCACCTCGCCCTAACTACCCGGATAGTGTAGAGTTTCTTCTGTCTCATGTCTTTTACTTGATCCGAACTTATGACCCCATGCGCATACGAGTTAGAATAACTCACCCCCAGTGATGACGCAAGGTCCGATTCCAATACCTGCGTATCTCATATGTGACCCGACTCATGACCCACGCAAATAACAACTTGCGTCTAGCAATGATACAAAGTCAGATTCCTATACGTATCAGGTTCCGTTGCAACGCACGGGCACATTTTCTAGTTATGACAAAAAAAAGGGATATTGCTTGTTTATCAGATCCTTAAATTTGCTTATTATGTAAGAGTTACATTTGGTGAGAAAAAAGCATCCATACTACTGGATACTGGTCGTACTCATTACGTGTCAAGTCGTAACAGGCATACCACTAATTTCAGTTGTATGGACCAAGGTGTGCTATGAGAAGAAAACAGTGTTCAGCAAATGTTTGTAGTTACCTTTTGACGTTGCAAGGCTTTCAGTGGTGAGAGTGCCCATTTATATAGAGGATCATGAACGAAAACCTGACACATTCGATCCAGTCTCAGGAGGAGCTAAAGTATGAAGTCTCTTAAAATTATGAATAATATTTGACAGTATACATACTTCAATAATAGTGAGCAATGCTTCTTTATTCGCCCTCATGACAGAGAGAGTTTTCTCACAACATCTTCTAAACACACCTTCAACACCAGTAACACCCATGCCATCTATAATATCCCTTGTCAACCGAAATGGAACCTACAAGTAGAGGAAAAAAAAAGTGTTTTACAAACGAAGAACTGACAATTGATATTCACAGAAGGTCAGGAACATAGAATGTGATGTTCCATCACATACCCGTTCAGGTGTTTTAAGCATGAGACCCTGTTCAAATGCAACACCAAGATCAATGTGTACAACCTCAGCTGTGTCTTGGTCGATGAGAATATTCATGGAATGACGATCCCCAAGACCGACGATATATCCTACCTGAATCCATGAAAAACAAAATAGGCAACATACAGTTAGTCTCAGTAGTCTCTGTAGCTCCAGACAATGATTCAAGTTGCACTTAGACTACTAAAAGAAATTACCATCGAGCTTGCTGCTACACTCCTTGTGTAAGCAAGTCTACTTTGGAACCAATCTGCAGGCAGCAAGAATCTCTCAAGAAAGAAGTGGTGCATCACAGGCCTGGTTATTGTAGAAAAAAGGGAAAATAATAGTTAGAGAAACACTAGATATGATTTTCATGGACGCATCATGCATGTATGTACATGTTGGATTATTGGCAAATGGAAGTAGAGATCAAGAAAGACCTAAAGTTGTCGCAGATTTTACGAAATGCCCTCCTTTTGTCCTTTTCCTACAAAATATAATTCCTTCAAATTGGAAATGCATTCATCACTCTATTAGAAAAAATAGAATACAAAACCTCTACAACACATGGACATACACTCATCAAGTACTCTCTGCATTGAAGATATGTCCAGTCCCCAATTCCATATCGTCCATGTGCTCCACCAGTTCTAGTACTGTATAACCCCAAGAAAAAGGTAAATAAATACGAAGCATTCAGAATATAATTTACATATAAAAACTGAGATCATGTATTACAGAGACCTCCCAATTAGATAATCGCCTAGTGGAACAGTACCATTTACCCATTCAACAACACCAGCACTTGGGGTGAAAGGAACAACCTGAGTTAGAGGAGAAAGTAGTCAGAAATTTGTCACAACATTCAAAATGAGCATGGCAATATGGTTGGGTATGAATGTATGATTCATAAGGTTTTCCCAACATTACAAGTTCCATTATGTAGAAGTGGTGCCCTTATACATTTATTATAATTGTCCTAAACAGGCTATAGATTCATTGGTAGTCCTTCACAAGTGCAATTCCTAATGTGCTTTGTACATTTTGGGAATAGCAACACTAATAACTTTAATGGCACACTAAAGAATGATGAAATTTATGACAAACAGTATTTCACGAGCCAGATATAGAGAAGAGGAGTGTATCAAATTTATGGCATTCACCGCTACCTTATATGTACGGATTCTTAACCTCCTTTCAGAAGTATCTCGGTGATTTTGCAAGAATGTATTTACCAAACTAAAAAATTGCTCCATCACCTGCAAATGTCATATTGATGTTAAAAATTCATCCCAAAATATAAGTTGCACACAATAGATTCTCTTCTAATAACTCAACTGAGATTCTTCTAGGGAAAATTATCAGATAGCATTCTTTTAGAGGAAGGTAACATTACAGGGAAGAGAAAAATAAGCAAACTTGGTGCAACTAAACAGGACATGTGGCTTAGAGTCTAATAAAGCACCTTTACTAAAAGTTACCATAGGGAACTATTTACCTATAATATGATTAAATACTAGTTTAGCACGCAAACATGTGTACTCTATACACAATAGTGGTTGCAGCTAGAAATTAGGTGTATACTAGCTGCATTTATGCCAATGTACCTATAAGTAACACTAATGAAGACAATATTTGTGGCAGTAGTGCTAATGGAGACAACAATATCTGTGGCAGTACTGCCAAACAATTAGAAATAATAATAAAATATGGAATATTTCTGTAAAACTCTTGTTATAGAAGGTTGAAAACGAAACTACATAGTTCCATATGTTTGCAAAAAGAATAAAAAGGTGCAACTAGAACATTCTCTATAGTAGGTAGAGCAGGCTTTCAAAATCTTTATGCCAAATAATCATATAAATCTAGATATTAGAATGAAAGAGAAGAACATACAGCATCCTGTCGCAGGTCATCATTTCCAGATTTTGCAAGTTGGCGGTATTTGTTACCATCTGAGCCAAAACATTCTACAACTTTGGGAGCATTAATTCCATTCATGATCCTGCCAAGAGAATGGCCACAACACTAAAAATATGAGAAACACAATCTTCAGGAGCAACTAGCAAGTAATGTGTAAAGCTAAAGATCAAACTTACATAACAGAGTCAGTCAACCCAGTGAAATGTGGAAAGGAGCCTTCTTCATAACGACAGCTAGGATCAACAGGAACAGTAGCAGTCACAACTGGAACCTGATGAAGTCAAAGGGAAAAGAAGAAAAAGGTCTAAGTACTTGAAAATTGATTAATAGGCATACAAACAACTAAAGAAAATAAAATCGATTAATAGGCATACAAACAACTAAAAAAGATAAAAGAAATGGAACATAATAAATATACAATAAACTCTGGCTAAGTTTTTCATGTAAGCACATTTTCACTTATTTTATTCAAACTGTTCTCCACTGCTTGAATAGAAGTTCTTTTGAAATCACTTGATATGGTTTGAACATGTCAAATCAAGCATTTTTTATTATTATCATGTTTCTACTTGAGATGGCTAGTTGATTGGGGATCGTTCTTTCCTCTGCAGGTCGAGTTTTTTTTAGCATACCACTGGCTCTCCTCCATGGAAGTTATTAAGCAAGCAAGATTTAGAGAAAGCCCTCTGCAGCCCATGTCCCCCCACCCTGGGCATCACTCTAGAAAAAGATGGCTTTATCTGAAGGAGAATATAATTGGTGGAATATTTGATATATTGCATTGGGCCTCATAGGCTGATTATATAGGGTACATAGGACTAACATCTTATGTGGATACACAATGTGGTACTATTCCTATTTACTGTAACATCCCCCCGTAGTCACAGCGGGAGCGCTACAGACGTTAAGACTGGAGAAGAAGCTGATAAGTAACATCCCCCCTGCAGTCATAACAGTCGATGCGCCGCGTATGCTGTGGCCGGAGAAGAAGCCGATGAGTCCTCATGCAAGGCGGTAGCCCTTTCTGCCAATGTCGAGGTAGCCGAGCGTAAGGGCACAATAGCCGTGGTTGAAGAAGCCGTGCTGAAGATGGCCGAGGTCGACATAGTTGTGGTTGGGTTGCGTGTCGATGGAGCTGCAGGCACACAAGGGGCGCCATGGTAATGACGGAGACGCGTCGAGGCAGTCATTGTGGAAGGGGGCGATGCCGAAGTCGATGCAATCAGGACCGTCGTAGAAGAAGGGCGACGACGCAATAAAGGCAGACGGGGTAGGAACGGGAGGGTCGATGCCCAAGTCGATGCAGTCAAGCCGCCTGAGCACCGAGGTGCAGCTGGATTTGCCAGATCCAGCAGCACGTCGGGGACGAAAGCACACATCGGTGTTGCCAATACCAAGCGTACAAGAGAGAAGGCCCCAACCGTGCGGTTGTGCTGGACGAAGAAGAAGTAATGCGGGAGAGATGCGTCGGCGAGCAGGTCTCAGCGACGACGCGGGTAGTGGCAGCTCGATGATGAAGACCTTGTGCAGACGGATGGCGCAGCAGAGATTGCGCAGCACAGTCGTCGATGCACAGATGACGGCAATGGAGATGCAACGGCGAAGCGTACACACGAACAGCGGTGTTGTGGCCCAATGAGGCGACACCAATAGCAGCCCTGTTGCTCGAAGAAAATGCACGTAATACTCGGAGACGGTGTCGATGAAGTCGATGCCGGAGTAGAACGCGCGAGGTCGACGGGCCGTGGGCGACTCAATCCCGATCAGTGATCGGGCAAACCAAAAAGATACAGCAGCAGCAGATCGGTTGTACCCAGCAAGACGACACTAGGTTTAGATTCTAACCCTAGCCGCCGCGGCTTCTGCACTGCGCCCCCCCGAGGAGAGGTTGATCTCCGCCGGGGGCAACGCCCCTCTTTAGGCGTCCGATCCTATTGATCCGGCTGCCATCGTCGTTGTCGCACAGCAGATCAAGATCTCCCCTACGTCATCGCCAGGTTGCCGCTGCCGCCTCATCCCCAGGCTTGCCGCCGGCTGTCACTATCAACACCTGATCTTCATCGCATGGAGGCAGATGGATCTCGCCCCGTCCCGTTCCGCCGTGGTGGCGGCCAGGGCCGGCCACACTCCTCGACCCTGCGCTGCCATGGAGGCAGCCAGATCTGGCGTGTCGCTGTTGCCGGGCAGATCTGCCCATCTATAATTGGTGGAATATTTGATATATTGCATTGGGCCTCATAGGCTGATGATATAGGGTACATAGGACTAACACCTTATGTGGATACACAATGTGATACTATTCCTATTTACTCTAACAGTATCTCCAATTATTACCGAAGCACAAACAAGTTCACGAAAGTAAAGTTCGCAAGATGTTATCTCACTAGTTCAAGCTGACCAATGCTGCGGGCCTCCCTGGGCAGTGGAATTTTTTTGTTAGTGTCCTGACAATAAGTTAGATGAAAAGAATACGTTAACATTGAGAATACAAAAAAAATTCCATGTTCCTGCTTGAAAAGTGAACTAACCTCCTTCTTGGTCTCCAGTTCTGCTAACTTAATGTAGATCTCAACCATTTGTTTCATCTATAAGATGTCCAAATAAGGATCATAAAAATTATAACAGAAAATACATCTGATCCCCTTCAGAGATAAGAACATCTGAATAGAATTTTAAGCAGAACCTGACGAATTAGAGGTCCATGACAGGAAGACAGCTCCTTTAATAAATTTTCTGCAGCAAGCTTCTTCTCCATATCTACAACAAAAGAACTTCTACTTCTTTGCTTGTCTTTGACACGATCACCATTTGCTAGAGCCAAAAGCTGAAAACAAACAAAATAATTATTTCTTAGATCTAAACAACAGGAAAAAAAATCTGATATCTGAGATTAAGAGATACTGGAATTGCCTTGACAAGCATAAACTAGACTTGCTGGGGACATTATGTTAGATCTAAGCTGAGATGTGCACTCTAAATATTTTAGTCAGATCCTTGGCTTACGTATGACTATTTTCTGTTGCCTTATCCCTCTAAAATATTTATGGATACAGTTCAACCAAAGCTGAGATGTCTATAAGTTCGAGACACAGTGCTTTTTGTTTGCTCTTAGCATTAGTTGTTAATACTATTGACAAATGCAATTAGTAAACAAAGAAGTGTAAAAACATGGAAGTCGTATTTGATCATGACTTTTCCATATGCATGTAAGATCAACAACTATATTACCTGGAATATTGTATGATATGGGTGATCAACAGCCATTTTCTTCAAAAGAGAAGCTAATGCAATCTGCCACAGAAAAGCAATATTGTTAGTTGTTCCAGAAAATCAATAATGCTGCAATTTTTTAAAAATCATCATAAAATCAAGTTAAGTATTTTGTTTCTGCCATCTAGGATGAATTTCAAACTGACTTATTGCAGCTATGCTTAACTTTATGTACACTACGTACATGATTATGTGCTGATTTTTTTGGAACATTCCAACATGGTATTTCTGGCTAATGAGGATGCCCACACCCCAGGATACCAGAGCTGCATTGTTCTTTATGTTATGAATAATGGGAGACTGAACTGGATGATTCTATTGAGGCCCAATGGGGACTATATATAGAGTAGGAGATACAAGAGGAAAAACCTAGACTAGGGAGATTACACTAATACTTAACACCCCTCCCAAAAATGCAACGTGAATGCAATACCCTAACACTATCAATATACAGAAAAACAAGATAAAATGATACATGTACCTGGAAGTTAGTTGACCCCTGAGCATCTTTGGAGCTCCCAAGTCTCGAAGCAATTTGATAAACCAGTGGTATGAACTTGTAGGTTTGGACCTACACAACAAAATTGAAATACCACATATAATCAAACTGACAGAAGTACCAATGCAATCCAGAAATGAAAGTAAAAGGAAAACCTCTTTTGTTGTTTTCAACATTGCTTTCACAACTTGATCCCTTGAGAAAAGACTAAACCACAGCGAGACCAACCGGAAAACCTGAAGAGCAAATGTTAATGTAATGTAAATAAAATAAAACTAATTCCCAACAAAAATATAATAGGGTTAAACAAGAAAAATTGTGTAGCAACAGTTAGCAAGAGATGTATGGAATATGGATACCCAAATACAAATCACATACCACTTGTAGGTCATATTTGCCACCAACAACAATTGAACGTTGGTAGCCTTGAAGCGCTAGGTTTAAGAAATTATCACGATCATCCTAATAAGAGAAAACATGTTGAGGAAAGATGAAAATACAAGTTGATTGGACATATTAACTGGGATATGCTGAAGAGCTCTTAACAAGTACAACGAAACAATAAATATTAAATTATGTGCTTGGTTTCATTTATGATTGAAATACATAAATGGGCTCCCCTCTAGGGAAATTATTTTTGTTTTTGGGCAGTTTCTTCTCTAAGGCAAAGATACATAAATGAGTGAGAATTTGGTGCCCCTATGGAAGCCGCATCGCTGCACCTCATTTATTAAAACTGCAAGACACAATGCTTCATAGTTATAATACATTTCCAAGCATGTGGTGATGAACATGTAATCCCTATGTTGAATCATCACCATTAGCATTAATAGTTGCTTCTGCTGCCATACAGGATGGACAGCACCTTACTCTTTTGTTTGATACTTAAATTAGGCATGTGTGTACAACAAAGCTTGTAATGGATCTAGGTTTTGATATAAACTTTAAGAACAGTGAAATTTTAACATTTTGATTTTTGAATGATATTACTAATCATACATGAACTCATGCATTGTGCATGTACATGTTACATTTGAGTTGGAAGTACGCTGATGCATTGTGCATGTACATGTTACACTGGAGTTGGAAGAATGGTCTTAAACATGGAGAGTGGCAAGGTAAACATAATTAAAAAAACAGGAAGTAACATTATTTTATTTATTCAGAGGTCATGGAAGTGTAAATTTGATATACATATTGCACGTGGGTAAACAAATGTGCGCACCTGAATCTTCTCTGCTTCTTCTCTGTCAAGTGCAAGTTGTTTCTGTAACTCTTGGATTTTTACCGAGTAATCAGTCTTCACACCCTGATCAATTGAAAGATTAGCACCAAGAACAGAAGGATTGGAAATCAAGAAACATCAAAAGTTATAGTCATCTACTTGCCTTAGATGAACTTCTGAGTCTTTTAATCAGTGTCTCCAACTCCCTAGTCTGCATTAAATAGAATTTCTGGTGAAAGAACTACAGTTTCAAGTCAAACATTGATTGGAATTGCCATAATAATAAGTCACCTTGTATTTCCTTAATCGCAGAGCTGCTTGCCATTCGTTAGATGAGAGTCTTTCCTCATAGCTTCTGAACAAACTATATGTATAATGTGCCAGATGGAAATGTGTTCGACACTGCCTGGACATGTACCTTTTATCTGTACTCTTCTCAAATTCAGAGAGATCTACAGAAGGTCTTAAATAGTCCTCAATGATAGTTCTTGAGCTACAAAGTAACCATCATGAACATTCACATTATTACATGTGGCAAAATGGATGTAGTTCTTGACAGACAAAATATGAGGTACCGAGTGTGAATGATTACTTGCTTGATCTTGTTTCAGCCAGCCACTTTCCCACTAATCGATAGACATCTGACAGGTTTTTCTTGTCAGAATGCTTCTGTAGTATGTATTTTCCAAGACTAATAGCCATATCATGCTGCCCTTGAGCTCTGAGCAATTTAGCCTCTTCAAGCTGGAAAGCAAATGTAGAAATATCAGAACATGAACACCAATTGATCATAGGTTACAAAAACAGGCGATTTATAAGTACAAACATGCTGCAATATTAACATGACAACTGAGAGGATATCAACTTTGGTCTTCAGGCTAGGTTATTGCTTAGGCAAAAACTGAAATTGGGAAAGGCAGATTAGTAAACTGACTATATCAACTCAAATAAAGCTCATATTGGAATATTTCCAAAATCAAACTTGTTGAACTATTGTCAGTACAGAATAAACAAAAGTGCTGCTCAACCTATTCTCAAAACTTTGTAATGATCCGTTGGCTGGACAAAAAGCTCGTTGAGCTGGCTCGGTGGCTTGTTTTAAAAATCTCTGATTGAACTCATTTTTCTTTTAAAATAAAAATGAGTAGCTTTTGAACAACTTTTGACTTCAGCTTGGCTCGTTAAGCTCCGTTTGAAGTTGGGTCTCAAACAATTCAGGAGACCACAATAAATAAGATTATGTCAATTTCAAAGAAAGCTCGAAAAAAGTGCAGTTGGCTCATTATACACCCCTACTCTAATACATGGATTATGGTAGCATTGTAGCAATACAATTCTGTGATTATTAATCTGGAACTACATTCCATCTAGAAGGCCGGAACTACACAAGATTCCGGTAGGAGCAAAGCAGTTCCTTTTTAATTCCTACAATCAAAAGCTGTTCCATATGGAACCTTAGAATTAAAAAGCTAGCAAAATTTTTTGAAGGAAGCTAGACTGCAGGCCTATAGACATTGTGATTCAAACGGAGCAACCTTTCTGTCCTCTTTAGGACTCCAAGGCTGACTCTCTCCTGGTGTTTCTCTTCTTTCCCTCTTTCTGTTGTTCAGTTTATTTATTTGAATTTATATACCAACAGTGGGGGCTTCCCCTGCTGTATTTATGGCTAAAAAAAAAAGCCTAAAGTTTGTAGTATAGGCTACATAGACAACTACCTCGAGATTGTTGCATGAAGACAATAACAAAATTTTGACAATACACTAAGGTTAAGAAACTCTTGGGTAATAGTACCATATATCTCTTTATTGGAAAGGTAAGAAATAATAAATGTATAAACACTTAGGAGAAAGAATGAAACAAAAGATGACAATGAAGAAAATAACATCAACTCCATGCATTTGGTAAAATATTGAAAATTTAGTAAGCCTAGAAAATAAACCAGAGGGAATTTAAGAACATTGTACTTGAACTGACAGAACCATAACATAGGAGACTGCATAAGCAGCACACATGAGAACTCCATTTACAACAAAACAATGAGGGTGATAAGAATATGTTGGAGTATAGGAGTGAGTATTGGCCCATGTGGCTAGGCCCATGAGGCCCATGTATGCTATATTATACTGCTACCCTCCTATGGTTAGCCTAATCAAGGAAAATTAATTCTCTAACATGGTACCAGACTAGGTTCCACTTCCTCCCTCCCAGCTGCCGCCGCCAGCCCCTGCCTGGCCGGCGCGCTGCCGCCGCCGGACCACCATGGCCGGCCGGCATCCTCCTTCCCCACCTCCCCCCACCTACTTCTCCCACTTCTCCCCTCTCTCTACCTCCCAAAACTGGGCACAAATCACAGCTGCAGCCGCCGATTTGGCCCCCGCGCCTGGCCTGCGCCCGCAGGGGGCTGGAGCGCGTCTGCCCGCGCCTGGCGAGCCGTCCGGGCCTGGCCTGCGCCCGCAGGGAGCTGTGCCCACGCGCCCGCCGCCTGCGCCTGCGTCTGGGGCTCGCTCGCCCGGTGCGCAGGGGGCGCCTTCACCCACCGACGTCGCCACCGCCACCATGGCCACTGCTGCAGACGCCACAGGCGCCTTGGCCAGCGTCGATGCCCTGGCCACGGCCGTAGGGGCCGCAGCCATAGCTGCAGGGGCTGCCGCCGCCATGGCAGCCGGGCTGGTGATGCCAGCCGTCGCCAACAACACCCTCCTGCGTTTCCCCGCCCCGCCTCCGCCAACGGCTTCCCACCTCCACACAACGGGGCCCAACTCCGCCCTCGTCGCTGCCCGGGCCGCTGCTGCGGAGGGCCTGGTCCGCGTGCGTGAGGCCGCGATCGCCTGGGAGCGCAAGCGAGATGCGTCCGATGCATTGGCCCGCCAGATCGCCGATGCGGAGCAGCTCCTCGGCCTCCCTGCCTCTCCGTCAGCGAGTTCTGCCGCAAGATGAAGGGCATGGCGGGCTCTCTCGGCGACCTTGGCTGGCCCATGGAGGACCGTATCCTGGTCCTCAACGTCCTCCGCAGGCTCAGCGATCGCTACGTTCACCTCCAGACGTGGAGCACCCGTCAGCGGCCCTTCCCCACCTTCCTGCAGGTCCGAGACGACCTCGTCATGGAGGAGCTCCAGCAGGGAGTTTCGGTCACATCGGCCTCCGCGCCATGGTCCTCGACCTCCTCGACTGCTCTCGCCGCTACTCCCCCACCGCGTCCGTCCACACCGTCGCCGCGGCGGGGGACGTGGTGCAGGTCGTGGGGGCAACACGGCGCCGACACCTCCACAGGGTGCACCCTGGCCATCCTTCCACAACCCATGGTCAGGGCGCATCTCCATGTGGCCGGTCCAGCCCGCCGGCGGCCATGCTCGCTGGTGCTCCCCCGGGGTTCCCCTCAGCGACCCCGTGGGCGGCACCTCCCAGCGCGTACTCCGCATCACGTGGCCCTGGCCTGCCGGTTGGGACCAGACGGCCTTGGCCAACACCTTCAGCACCATGGCCCTGACACCACTTGTTGGGCCGGAGTGGGTCGCCGATTGTGGGGCTACTTACCACACCACTCCTAACCCCGGTATACTTTCTTCTGTTCACCCTCCGCCTTTCTCTCTTCCTTCGTCCATTATGGTCGCCAATGGGTCCTTCTTCCTGTCACATCTGTGGATGCCGCCGGCCCCCATGGCTCTTTTCGTCTTCCTGACGTTCTTGTTGCTCCTTCTATGGTTCACAACCTTCTTTCAATTCGTCGTTTTATAGCTGACAATTCCTGTTCTGTGGAGTTTGACTCTTCTGGTCTTGTTGTGAAGGATTTGGCTTCCCAGCGTCCTCTGCTCCCATGTGATAGCACGGGGCCCGTTTACACTCTTCGCTTTCCGGCGTCTGCCTGGCCTTCTTCACCTGTTTTGTCAGCTGCCTTCGCCACTACTACTTCCTCCACTACTTGGCACCAGCGCCTCGACCATCCTGGACGTGATGCCCTGATGCAGCTCAGTCCTAGTTCCGATGTTCGATGTACTCGGCCTCACGGTGAGCATTTGTGTCATGCGTGCCAACTGGACCGTCATGTTCGTCTTCCTTTTCATAGTTCTTCTCATGCGGCCTGCATTTTTGACCTTGTACATTGCGACTTATGGACATCTCCTATCATCAGTATTTCTGGATACAAATACTATGTTGTGGTGGTCGATGATTATTCGCATTATTCCTGGACTTTTCCTTTACGTGCGAAGTATGATGCTTTCCCCGCTATCCTCCACTTCTTCGCTTGGGTGTCCACACAGTTCGGCCTCACCATCAAGGCCGTCCAGTGTGACAATGGTTGAGAGTTCGATAACTCCACCTCTCGTGCCTTCTTCCTCTCTCACGGTGTCCAGTTGCGCATGTCTTGCCTGTATACCTCTTTTTAGAACGGCAAGGCTGAGCGCATGATTCGCACCACCAATGATACCGTGCGCACTCTTCTCCTTCAGGCCTCGCTTCCTGCTCGTTTATGGGCTAAGGGCTTGCACACCTCCACCTACCTACTTAACCGCCTTCCTTCCGTTGCCTGCCCAGCTCCCACACCACACCACGCTCTCTTCGGTACCCCTCCTCGCTACGATCACCTTCGGGTCTTCGGGTGTGCGTGTTACCCGAACACCACCGCCACCGCTCCCAACAAGCTGGCTCCCCGTTCGACCCTCTGTGTCTTCCTCGGATACTCCCCGGATCACAAGGGGTACCGATGCTACGACCTTACATCTCGTCGCATTCTCATCTCCCGCCATGTGGTGTTCGATGAGTCTGTCTTTCCCTTTCACCACTCCCGCCTCCACCCTGGACCTTGACCTATCCTCTATGTTCCCTACTGACCCGGTGGTCGAGCCACCTTTGTCGGTGTTTCCTGTAGGTAACGCTATGCCATGCCTCTCCCCGGGGCCGTGCCTCAGCTCGCCCGTTACACCCCAAGGCTTGTACCCTGCCCAGGCCTCAAGGGGTCACTTTCCAGACCGGCCCCTGCGCACAACACGGGTCCCGGGTCGGCGACTCTGACTCCAGCCCCACTGACACGCTTCGCCCAGCCGGTGCACGTCTACCAGCGACGTGCCCGGTTGGCGCCGCTGCCTCCGTCGGCACCGGTGGCCCCCTCTTCGCCGGGGTCACCTACGCCACCGGCAACGTCCTCTCCGCCAGCGACACCGACACCGCCGCCGAGGCCCCCAGCTACCCGTGTCGCGACGCCGGTGTACCACCCACCGCTTCTTCACCGACACCCGCGTCATGTTCACCCTATGGTGACGCGATACGCGGCTGGTACCCTGCAACCTCGAGCTCTTGCGGCGATGCCCAGGGACTCGTAGGTCTCCCTACCCTCTTCTGTCCGCGAGGCCTTGCTGTAGCCTCACTGGCACCGCGCGATGGAAGAGGAGTACGCGGCGCTCCTTGCCAACCAGACATGGGATCTGGTGCCTCGTCTGCCGGGCTCCAACATTGTCACCGGCAAGTGGATCTGGACTCACAAGCGCCGGGCTGACGGCACTCTTGAGGGCTACAAGGCTCGCTGGGTTCTCCGAGGCTTTACTCAGCGCCCCGGTGTCGACTACGACGAGACTTTCAGCCCAGTGGTGAAGCCGGCTACCGTCCGTACGGTGCTATCGCTGGCTCTCACTCGCGGGTGGCCCGTGCATCAGCTGGACGTCAAGAATGCCTTCCTGCATGGCGTTCTCACTGTCCCGGTGTCTACTGTAGCCAGCCGGCGGGGTTTGTTGACTCTTCTTGTCCCGACATGGTGTCGGCTCAACAATTCTCTCTATGGCCTCAAGGAGGTCCCCCGGGCGTGGAACCACCGGTTTGCTGCTTTTCTACTGACCCTGGGGTTTGTGGAGGCAAAGTCAGGTACTTCTCTGTTCATCTATCACCATGGCGTGAGACTGCGTACCTGCTGCTCTATGTTGATGACATTATCCTCACTGCCTCTAGTGAGTCCCTCCTTTGCCGGATCATCGCCTCTCTTCAGCAGGAGTTTGCTATGAAGGATTTGGGTGCACTCCATCACTTCCTCGGTGTTGAGCCTCATCCTGCCGGGTTACTCCTTCACCAACGACAGTACACTCTTGATATACTGGAGAGAGCTGGGATGACTGACTGCAAGCCCTGCTCCACTCTGGTTGACACACAGGGCAAGCTCTCAGAGGCCGGGGGCACCCCAGTGACAAATCCCACTGCATATCAGTCTTGCCGGTGCACTTCAGTACCTCACATTCACCCAGCCAGACATCACATATGCAGTTCAGCAGATATGTCTACATATGCATGATCCCCGGGAGCCACACCTCATCGCTCTAAAGCGGATTTTTCGCTACCTCCGCGGCACCGTCGACTTCGGTCTCCTCCTTCACCGACGGTCGTCCTCCACCGAGCTCATCGTCTACACTGATGCCGACTGGGCCGGGTGTTCGGACACTCGCCGCTCCACCTCCGGCTACGCCGTCTTCCTAGGCGACAACCTAGTGTCCTGGTCATCCAAGCGCCAGCCGGTCGTAGCTAACGGCGTGGCTGAGGCTTCCTGGCTCCGGCAGCTCCTCGCCGGGCTCCATAGCCCTCTCTCCCGGAGCGCGCTGGTCTACTGCGACAACGTCAGTGCGGTGTACCTCTCCACCCACCTGGTCCAGCACCAGAGGACCAAGCATGTGGAGATCGATCTACACTTCGTCCGAGATCGGGTTGCCATCAGCGATATTCGGGTCCTTCACGTCCCGACCACCTCCCAGTTCGCCAACATTTTCACCAAGGATCTCCCGTCCTCGACCTTCACCGAGTTCCGCTCCAGCCTCAACATCACCAGTGGCTAGTTGCGTCTGTGGGGGGGGCTTGTGTGTTGACTTCTTTCATGACCGGTCTGCAAACTCTGCTGCGCTGGTAGTTCAGACTGCGGGGGGCGGGGTGTTGGAGTATAGGAGTGAGTATTGGCCCATGTGGCTAAGCCCATGAGGCCCATGTATGCTATACTATATTGCTACCCTCCTAGGGTTAGCCTAATCAAGGAAAATTAGTTCTCTAACAGAATAGTTTACCAAAATCAAATAGCTACATAAGCTTGCTTAAACATATTATGAATATAGACCTTGGACCTCAAATAATAGTGCAACAAAATCAAGAAATCTATTTTTGGCCATCTAACTATTGACTGAGTCTGTCATCTTCTATACCTAAATAAGAGACCCTGCACTACAAGATTTTCCTGGCCACAGTTATGAGTTTTTAGAGATTTAATCATATTTCCATTATCTTTACAAAAAACATATATAGGCAAAGCCACCATTTTCAAACCAGCCTTATGGCCAAAGTTGTCTGGTTTTGATAGTTCAATGGCCAAAGATATCAGTTTTGGAGTTTGATGGCCAAAATAGGACTTGGGCGATAGTTCGATGGCCAAAAATAAACTTCTTCCTAAAATCATCAGTTGGATAACCCAATTGTAAAGTATGTACCCGTGAAAGGAAATAGGTATTTGGCATAGTGCCCTCATCTCTGTGAAAACAAAGTTCTTTGAGCTCATATAAAGCTGCCGCTGCCAAAGAAAACCTTAATCCCTGTATCCACGAAAATAATCATAGTGAAACAAGGAATATTGTGTGAAACAGGGACACAGCTGAAAACAAGATGACCACCTTCCGGAGCGCAGAAGCAGATTGAAATAAATGTTTTACAAGATGTTCTTCACAACCTAAAATCTTAAGGAGGGCACGCCTAAATGCCAGAAAAGGTTCAAAAAGATCAAGGTTCCGTTCTGCTTGGAACACAATTAAGTTCCACTCTTTATCCAGCAACTCCAACTGCACAGAAAAAGGTAAGGAGATATTAGCCAACAAGGGAAACAAAAACAATTAACAATGGTATAGAGTAAAAGACTTCACATTACTGTGGAGTTGTACAACATATTTCTTTCTACAAAGGAAAAGGTGTTGTAGTGGTATTTGGCCAAATGAACAACATCTCGAGCATAAAAATTAAGCAGCTAATGAGAATGAACTAATATAAAAAAATGGCAAGGAACATTAACTGTTAGGTACTTAGGTCTAACTGAATATATGTCCCTTCTCCAGATTCTCAACACATCAATACAAAAATATCATACAAATTGACACATATCCAAAGTTCCTGAATTGCATGCATCTGAAACAGAATGATAGAATTGGCAAGAGAGATGTGTGCAGAACCTGTATCCCTGTAGGGATAGTAGATATATGAGAAAATTCCTTGGTTACGGAAGATTTTGATGTTTGATTGGGATTAAGGTTCCAACGCAGGTCCCAAACCATAGTAGCATGATCTAGAATCTGTAGGTACCAAAGCAAGGGATAAGGCACCTGACTGATCCACCAACATGTAGACCATCATAAGATAAGAAGTCATCACCTGTAATTTAAGGATGGTTGAGTGGATGTATTTCGTGCTCTCCTTGCTAGTGTTTGACAAAGCCAAGACAAGATCCTGGAAGAGGGCAAGTAAATATTTCAAAATAACATTAACAGAATTTCACTAGTGAAAGTGACTACAAAAATGGCTATGAACAATACCATCTTGGTTTGACAAAGTTTTGCATGGAACTCCTCAGAATCACCATTCTGCAGAGCTCTTAAGCAACTGCAGCATGCACAATAAGTAAAAAATATCATAAGTTAGGAAACAGGTTTCTAAAGGTAAGCAAAACAAAGAACATACACACTGAAAGACCCAATCAACTTTGGTTCTCACAGAAGAAGATTGCAGAAATTAAACAAAATCAAGACTTGCAACTGGTTTATCGGCATCTCGTTTCTCTAACTGCCTAGCTGGTGGGGCAGTGCTATCAGGAGTGCCTCAGGAGATGATAAAAGTTCTTAACTGTTTCATCATTCTAGTCACCTGGGAACATTGGAAGCACAGGAATACATGTTTAAAGGGGAAAGCACAAATGCTCAAGTGATTCTGCAAAAGGTGCAAACAGTGGCCAGTAAAAGTAGTTTGTGGTGCTTGTCTAGAGCTTCCGCGCTCTATGAGCTACTCCTTAAGTCACTCACCCCAGACTCTTAGTCCATTTTAGGGAGATCGGCTGGTCGTGGTTGTTAGTCTCTAGAGCGTGGCACATATGAAATTCTTTTTTTTTTCTACTGGGTTTGTGCGAGTTGTGTCAGGAATAGGCACTTTGGCCTCTACTTTTTATTTTTAGATCTCTTCTTAGTGAAATGACATGAAGCCCTCCTCTGTTGTTCGAGAAGAACAATATTCACAACCCAGAAAGCTTCAGTAATTGATAGATATAAGTAATCCCTGTGTTAAACCAGCTTCATTAGCACGAGTAGTAGTTACTGCTAACATATAGGTTACCCCCTTGCTTTTTATTTGTAGGAGTGTGTGTAGTTGATTGATGATCTAGCCAAAATAAAGTTGATAGGCACCACACAGGCATTTATACAACTGCAGCTTTGTAAGTATATATATGTATGCAACTGGCCATGCCTTAGATCACTAATGCATGATGCTTAGGCCATTGACATGGTCTACAAGGAAAAGAAACACTTTGATTAGTAATTTATATAAGAATATGTTATTTCAAACATAGATGAGCAAATATTTTAAAGTATTATCCATGATGAACCTAGTAAAAGATACTTTACTTTGTCAATACACATAATTCTTATGTGTATGTGTTCATGGTCAAAGTGTTTAAAAGGTTCGACCGGCAGAAATCGTAAAATGACATGCATTGGTGATCAAAAGGGGTGGTAACTCCCAGAGGATAATGCTTAATCCCTATAAATGTCGATTCTATGAAGAAAAAAACATGCATTACATTAGAACAGTCGCTTGTTCTATTGATGATTCTAAAAGAATTTGGCATAGGAAGATGGGCCCAAGATTTGTCTTAAAAAGGGGAGTACCAAACCCTTTAGGGCTATTTTGGAAGTGAAGGGAACCTAACCCAGGGAACGAAAGCACCTGGGACGGATTTTGGTGGCAATGCACTTCCCTGGGCAGCCCCACCACCAGGGCTTCAATTCCCTGTCGTTGTTTGGAAACAAGGAGGTAAATCACATGTATAAAAAATTATCTTTAAAAACAGAAAAAATGCCGCCTCTCTTCTTGCTCCTGAATAGGCAATATCACCGGAGCAGAGCACAAAAATGGTCTAAAAAATTTAAAAAATTGAGAAGAAATCTAGAAGAAATAATTTAGATGTCTGCCGCCTCTCTTCTTACTCCTGAACAGGCAATCCGACGGATGCAAAGTAGAGCAAGATGGTCAACGATGCAAGGCAGTGGCCAACCGAGGCCAGCGTTACCCTGCCAGAGGCGGGGACTGCAACTACAGTCGGGTATGCGGCGCTGGAGACCATCTGCCGGGTGTGTGGGTGTGAATAAGGGTGCCCAGGCCGGGAGTGGTGGGGGCGGAAGAGGCATTGGATGGCAGCAAGGCCGTCTCAACTCATACGGGCGAGCCGCACGTCAACTGCCGCATCTGAGTGGTGGTCCTGTTGGAGGCGGCGTCGCGGCTCTTGGGAGCAGGTGCCAGGGAAGCGCTCCTGGCCTATTGTCTCGCAGAATCGTACCTCATGGAAAACGCAGGGAAGGGGGCTGAGATCCCACGTCTCGCGAGCTCCCAAACGTCGCCAAAAATTGGCGTGGGAGAGATCGCCCCACGGATTCCTTGCCCCGGGAAATCGCAGGGAACCTGGCGGGGATCTTGGCTTCCAAAGTAACCTTTAGAGAGGTACTTACACTACCTTCGAGCACCCTGGTCCCTCTAGTTTGAATGGGATTTCATTAAATGATGCTACTCCCTCTGATTCTCAATGTAAGTCATTTAGCAAATCAATTTAGTCCAATGCCAATATAACATTTGGATTTGGCAATTGTTGCAAAAGAATATTGTTTTAAACAAAAATTGACCCCTTGGATTGCATCAAAGATAGCCCTCAACCATATGGTCAACAAAAGGGAGCCAAGTCCAGACCGTCCAGGAACATCCTGAAGTGATATAACTTGCTGAGGCCCCCTTTCTGTGAGACCCAGGGTTCAACCCTGGCTGGTGGTGTCATAACTTGCCACACTACTCATGCATTTTAATATTGTTTTAATCAAGTTATATACTATAAAAGTATTTTTCCATGATGAAACATCAACTATGTGTTGTTAACCTATGTATCTTTATATGTACTGTTGGGCAAGGTTTAATAAGTTAATTTGTTTCTATAAGATCCTTGAGCTTGTGCGGTAAGTATTGACTATACCCTAACATTATATTCAATATAATTCTAAGGATATAGATGCTTTGCTTTGTGCTCGAAAGTGCACTGAATGTTGTTCTATATACTCCCTCCGTTCCAAATTATAAGTCATGCTAGCTTTTCTAGCTTTTATTATGTATCTAGACATAATATATATCTAGGTGCATAGCAAAAGTTGTGAGACTCAAAAAGTCAAACCAACTTACAATTTGGAATGGAAGGTGAAAGAGTTAATGGATAACTCACTAAACAAAGAAAGTAAGTTCTGCCCAAAATTGTAAAGAACATTGATCAATATGAGTAAATGGATATTATGAACCTCAGAACCTGTGTAAATTTTCATTGAAAAGACAGTAACTTCGAGTGCGGGTTGAAGACGAAGAAGAATATGGAATGAAAAAGGAGAAATCCCAATTTCCTGCCCTCCAAGCGGCTTCATACTGCAAGATAGGCAATAAAACACGAAACAAATTATGGGAGAAGTTTAGCAACACAATGCAACCGTCATATGAAAGATGCAATACTAACTTGGATATCAATAAACTCTGCGTCTTGTTGAAGACACCCTTTTTGGTGAGTCAAACCTTCACAGTAGACATCAAGCACATGACTACATCCAGTTTTCTGCAAGGATCTCATAAGACCTTTGTGCATTTTCCAGTTCAACGTTGTATCTTCTGCTCTAGAAGACACGGTAGATGGTCCAGTCAACACCGACCCAGTTAAATTGCCAAGATGCTCCTTTGGCGTTGACCTTACGAGTAAATCGTAGTATTCAAGTGCACTACTCCAATCACCTTCATGCTCATATCTAATAAGCTGAGATGCTATCTGTTTCAGAAGAACAATAATAAGCAAATCTTAGGTACATAACTTGTAGGTCGTAAAGTACCTAAAAAATACATAGCATAGCCTGAGCTTTGCAGGTTGAAATATATTGTGGAGATGAATAAAAGATTATAACAGAAAATGGGAGACGGAAAAAAAATGCTCATATCCATCTTAAGCATGACTAGAACTCACAAAATATAAACCTTCACAAAAGAAAAGGATTTAACATAACCTCATTGGCTAGTGTGAGTCCATAAATGCTGTCCGGTTCATTTATGCGAGTAAATGCAGCAACCAACAGACCAACATGTGGCGGCAACTGAAAAACGTGAGAAATAGAAATAACAATATAAGCATATAACACAGCTAAATCAAACACATAAACAAATCTAAAGAAAAAATGGAGAAATGAAAAAAGGGCTGACCGACTCTTCGTGGGAAAACTCTGGAGGTCCTAATGCCAGCCTATTGAATTGTTCCTCACACCAAAGCTCAACATACATTAATACGGCAAAGTCACATGAGCATCGCTGTGAAGAAACAGATATGTTTATTTAGATGGGAGTCAAAATTGAATAAAATATTTTTTTGTAAAAGCTTAAAGGCCAAGCATTTTGCTATTGCTGAAGGCTGCCTTGCAGACCACAGATGATGAGCTTCGCATAAAAATCGTCATGAAAGCAAGAAGCTTCACATGCAATATCTTTTTTTTTTCAAACGCACAGGAGAGCTGTGCATCATTATATTAAGGGGAGAAAACAAGAGTAACATAAAAGAGCTTGTAGTTAAAGAGAATAACGAGGATCGATTAGGAGGGTATCATTGGCAATTGTATAGCCCTGTATCAGCTATATATATAAAAAAAAACTCGACCGGGGCGGTGATAAGAAAATGATGAGGGCTAGAGTGGCCACATGGAACAGAAACTACTTGTGTGAATGTCTACCAGAGAAAACTAGTGTGTGTTTGTGATAAACACTCAAGAGAGGGAGTCCCAGGATTCACACAAAACAGCATTCTGGTTCCGTTAATCAAGGCATAAGGTTATAAATCGAATAGGAAAATTACCTTGGACCCTGGTTTCAGAAATAAATTGAATGAAAGCTAAATAGATATCTGGTGATTAAAACAATACATAACAGCAGATAAGGTGGCATACTTACACTAGCAGCTTTGGCAGCAACAAGATAATCAACAGAAAGCCAGTATACCTAGAGAATAAACATGTTAAAAAAGAGACATTGGATGCAGAAATTCTCCCTATCTAATATCAAGACATGGTACCCCAGAATTTCTAAGGTATAAACACATCTGTCCACTAACACAGGAATACAGTGCATGCACTGATGCATATATGAGTAGGACCGCACTACAAGTAAAAGTGATGTACCGTTAAAACAAGAAACATCAAACACATTTATAGCAAATAGCTACTCCTATGTTGTCACACCCAGGAGCAAATAGCTACTCCTATGTTGATAGACAAGTAATCCCTGTATTCAATCATTTTCATGAGTACTAGTAGTTGCTGCTGCTGTCATATAGGAAGGATAGCACCTTGCTCTTTTGTTTTACAAGCAATGGCAAGCAACAGTATGCAGCAAGGAATAGTGGAGTGCGGAGTAGATGGTAGATGATCTAGCTACAGTAGGAGGTGACATACACCATACCTAGGCAGGTATACAACTGTGTGTGTGGTGTGCGCAAGAATGCAATGCAATGCAAGAACAGCTTGACAACTCTAAAATTCCTGCATGCATGTGTACTGCATCCTACCTCTTCATTGCCACACGTGTGACGTGTCATTTTATCTCCCTTTCATTCTGACCTATGATTTCTTTTTTTTCTCAAATATGCATGAGAGTTGTGTATCATTTCATTAAGAAAGGAGTACATGGGGATAAGGAACCCCAAACATAACACACCCACACACATGATTTCCTCTGATTCACAGAGTTATACGTCAACTTATGTCACACATTCCACCATGAGCTGGGTTTAGCCTTATAAATGTATAAAAGCAGGTCTAATAAGATTGTTCTCTCTAGGTGATTCAACGCTAATGTGATACACATAAAATTTCCTAATGCAATAATACACAGGTCTCCTGAATATTCGATGAAAATAAAAGCAGACACATCGAACAATACCCAAAATAAATAACATGGCGGGATGATAGTATGTCTACAAGCTTGACAACATAATTCTTTCCACGAATATAATATTGCATATCACAATTGACAGCGACATGCTCAGGTATCCCAAATAAATGTGCCATGCTCATTACTGGGGAAAAAGGACAAAAATGAAGTACCCTCTTCCATGATGATGATGGGGTTGTCGCTGGTGATCGACTTTTTGATCTAGCAGATCTACCATCCTGATAGTTCAAATGGTAGGTCAAAGGTAAGATAAATATGAACAAGTATCTCAAATGGATAACATTGTTGAGGCAAAATTATATTATAGACATTTAGACTAAGGTAGTGGTAACTGACAATAACATTACCAATACATTTAGACTAATGCAAAAAAAGGAACATATGCCCCTTTCCTAGCAGAGAGGATCACTAGAAGATAGAATCAATAAAGGTTGTACAAAATTAACCAAAACTCAAAATTGGTCACTGAATAGTGCACACTATTACAGTTTTAGGTAATAATGAATAGGACTTTTTGAGGACAGGTGAAGAGTAACAGTGGTCCATCAAGCCTCCTTGGCTTAAAGGTGTTAGTAATATAAGCAAGAAGTCTAGTTGATACAGGTCAACAGTGAAGGCAAGGATTAAGTATTCAATGAGTCTACCTGTTTTCCAATTGGTTATGGTATAAGAAATGGATCACTTCAACGACTACTTCAACATGAAACAATATATGCAACATGTCATGTCATTTCAATAGAAAATAACAGTAATAACATACCTTCAGAGTATTAGAAGGGAAAGTTCTGGCCTTTTCAGCAACATAAAAAGATCTAATGACATTCAGTGCATCCAGAAACAGATGGATTGACTTCAACGAATGATTGGAGTCAGAAAAAATTATTTTCTCAACCTGCACATTGAATATAATCAAATCACCGAGACTAACCCTAGATTGCAACTGTAGAGTACAGAATAATTTTGGAATCCTACAAACCTTTGTTGAAATTAATCTGCAGATGACAGCATTAGAATCAACATTGCTAGCAATGTTCACTAGAGTACTTGCAAGCAAAAGCTCAGCAGCCTTAACTTTGAGAAAAACAAGATTCCTACAGAGTCTATAAGAAGAATACCAATGTCAAGCAGTGACAGATGTTACAGTTGTATTGAATAGTACTATCATATTTAAGCTTGGTATAAGTGTTACAATCATTTTCTTAAGCTGAAAATGATACCTCAAAATGATGTCATCACAGTGACAAATAAGTGAGCTCACTAGGGTGCACAGCCATTGCTTGTAAGTTCGACCTTCAGTTTGCCACACATCTGCATCTTCAAGTGAAACTACAGAACCAAAGTTCAACAAACTGCATGTAACTTAATTTGCGGTAACTGACATGATAACACATATTTCATCCACCTAGCAGAGTGCTGAGTTTTCATGATTCCAATAATGTTTATAGATGTAATAAATTATGTTACGCCAATACAAAGTATCAAGAACCATTTTCAGCAGATTATAGAGAACCACATATGACTGGGCAAATGGGGACTTCTTGTTCTTCGGTATTCTACTGTACAAATGAATAGCCCGTGAAATTTGGCATGTGTAGCAATAGTCAGATTTAGAATACCTTGATAACAAATATTCTATCTATGTATATTAGTAATAATAAAGGTAAAAAATCACAGTGTTTTTTTTTTTCTGATTGTAAACTTCTCATGCAATCTATAACCAACTTTAGTGGATGTATTTTATGCTGACTTAAATAGAAATTAGCCAAAACTGCTCTTTACAAGACATTGTAAACAACTGCCAAATTCAATATATGGTTGAATATTATATTCTGGTATGTGTGGCATAGGTTAACATCCATTAAGGAGGGTACATTCTGTAGTGTCATGAATAAAAATATATATTTTGGAGCGATATAGTCTGTTCAACTAATACAGAAAACCAAATGTATGCTCACCACCAGCACACTGTTCCATTTGCGATATAGTCTGTTCAACTATCTGAATGTTTACACCTCTCGAATGAACCTGTAGGTGCAGTAATTTCGGAGCAGAGAACAGCATTACAAAAATGAATGTGGTTATCAGAACAAAACACGAGATGCAGCGATTCATGGATACCATGAGTAAAGACCTATCAAGAGAATCAAGAAACTGCAGAGCATTGAGCCCCCTTGATGTTGATAGAATACCCTGATTGAGGAAAAAAATATTAATAGGAATCACAGTACAAAGAATACTAGTATCGATGCCTCCTAGAATTAAAATCAAATCCATTCTTCCTGCAATTTATAAAATTCTGAAACACATATGAAATGTAAGTGGTATGGGTGTGTGCCTTTGTTAAGTGTTCTTATCCCTTTTCTTTCGAGTGTGGGTATTCAAAAAATTCTGCACCATCTACAGAAGGACATGTTAAGTATATGAAGGCCCATCTAATATAGGCCCATAGGCCCATGAGCCTCCTATATATAGTCATTTCCCCTGATGGAATGATATCAGACTCTCTAATCCAAGGTTACCAAACATATTGGTGTGGATGCCTTCTTTACTCAGTCTCATTGTCACAAGTATGTGCCTTCCGAGTTGCAGTTAGCTGATTTTTTCACTAAAGCACAGACTCGAGAGCAACATCGGCTTCACTTGATCAAATTAAATGCTTCAGATACTCCATTTCCACCTTGAGTTTTAAGGGGGTGTTAAGTATATGAAGGCCTTGTTGAGGTATAATGAAAGATCGAGAAGCTCGACTAAACAGAATTGGGGGAGTATGAGTGTATTAGGCCCATGAGGCCCATGTATGCCATGCTATATTGCTACCCTTCTAGGGTTAGCCTAAGTAATCCAATCAGAATTTCTAACATGGTATCAAGCTAGGTTTAGGTTTTCCTCTCCCTCCTCCCTCCCCAGCCGCCAGCCAACTGCCAGTCGCCGGCCAGCCGGTGAGCCGCCGCCTAGAGCCATGGCTGGCCGCCCCCCTCTTACTCCTCCCACCTACTTCCATTGTTTTCCTCCTCTCCCCAGCTACACTTGGGCGCAGGCTGCAGCAGCTGCCACTCCTCCAACAGCCACCGTTCCTCCTCTCGCTGGCGTCGCCGCCGCCGCTCGTCTTCTCCTGGCGGCGGGCGCGGGCGCGCCAGGTGCGGCCCCAGGCGGCGGTGCCTTAGGCGCGGCAGCCCCGGCCGCGGCTCCAGGTGCGGGCGCAGGCGTGGGCGGCCCGGACCTGGGCGCCGAGGATGACGCAGTGGCAGCCGCCGATGCCGACGCCGTGATGGCCGCCGTCACCGCTGCCGGGCTGGGCATGCCCATCGTCACCCCGTCCGGGCTGGGCATGCCGGTGGGCGCGGGTGCCGTCACCGCGGCCGGGCTGGGCATGCCGATGGGCGCGGGTGCCTTTCCCTTCCCCGACCCGCCGCCTCCGCCGCCGCCTTCTGACCTCCACGTCGCGGGTGCCAACTCAGCCCTCGTCGCCGCCCTCGCTTGGGGAGCACGAGCGCGATGCGGTCGATGCACTGGCCCGCCAGATCGCTGAGGCGGAGCAGCTCCTCATCCTCCCTGCCTCACGACGCCGGGGCCACCTCCTCCGGCTCCACAGGTCCCCGCGTGTCCCACACCGCAATCATGTGGCACGATCCGGCCGACCAACTTGTGGCGCAGCTCCACTACCAGGCCGGGGGTGTCCACAACATCTGCCTCCTCGTTCCGGTTGTCCTCGAGCCTGAGTCGCCCTCCTACGCCTGCTGGCGGGACCTGGTCCTCCTCACCCTCCGTCGCTACGGCCTTAATGACCACATCCTCATCGACGCCTCGGTCGCGGTCCAGACCCCCTCATGGCTGCGCCTCGACAGTGTCATCCTCTCCTGGATCCTCGGGATGATCTCCCTAGACCTCCACGACCTCGTCCGCAACTCTCCCGACGCTCGCGCGGGCCTGGCTTGCGCTCGAGGGTCAGTTTCTAGGCAATGCCGAATCCCGGGCTCTGCGTCTCGATGTGAGCTTCCGTACCTTTGTCCAGGGTGACCTCTCCATTGGCGAGTTCTGCCAACAGATGAAGGGCATCGCGGACTCCGTCGGTGACCTTGGCTGGCCCATGGAGGACCGCATCCTGGTCCTCAACGTCTTCCGCGTGCTCAGTGACCGCTACGCCCACCTACGGACGTGGATCACACGGCAGCGGCCCTTCCACACATTCCTGCAGGTCCGTGATGACCTTGTCATGGAGGAGCTCACTCAGGGCCCTCCAGCCTGGGTCCACCTCCGCGCCGGGGTCCTCGTCTTCCTCGACTGCCCTTGCCGCTACTCCTCCACCGCGTCCGGCCGCTCTGCCACCGTCGTCTCTTCTTGGTCCTCTTCCTCTCGGGCCGAGCGGGGGTGGGGGGCCGTGGTGGCCGCCGTCGCTGCGGAGGGGGACGTGGTGCGGGTCCTGGCTGTGGGAGCAACGCGGCGCCGACTCCTCCACGGACCGCACTCTGGCCCTCTTTCCACAACCCATGGTCAGGGCGGATCTCCATGTGGCCTTTCCAGGCTCCTGGCGGTGAGCCTCGCCCGCCGGCAGCCATCCTCGCTGGTGCTCCTCCGGGGTTTCCCTCAGCGACTTCGTGGGCTACACCTCCCGGTGCCTCGCCCGAGCCTATCGGTTGGGACCCGACGGCTTTGGCCCGCTCCTTCAGCACTATGGCCCTGACACCGCCTGTCGGTCCAGTCTAGATCGCCGACTCGGGTGCCACTTACCACACTACTCCGGACCATGGTATACTCTCCTCCGTTCACCCTCCTTCCTCTCACCCTTCGTCCATCATAGTTGCCAATGGTTCATGCCTTCTTGTCACGTCCGCGGGTGCCGCTGGCGCTCATGGTTCCTTTCGTCAACATGATATTCTTGTTGCTCCTTCTATGGTTCACAACCTCCTTCCTATTCGTCGTTTTACAGCTGACAATTGATATTCTATTGAATTTGACTCTTATGGTCTTACTGTGAAGGATTTTGCTTCCCGGCGTCCTCTTCTCCGATGTGACAGCACAGGGCCCCTTTAAACCCTTCGGTTTTGTTAGCTGCTTTCGCCGCCACTCCTTCCTCCACCACTTGGCACCATCGCCTCGGCCATCCTGGTCGTGATGCTCTGATGCAGCTTAGTCGTAGTTCCGACATTCATTGTACTCGGGCTCACGATGAGCACCTGTGTCATGCGTACCAACTGGGCCTTCATGTTCGCCTTCCTTTTCATACTTCTCATGCTGCCCATGTTTTTGATCTTGTACATTGCGACCTATGGACATCTCCTGTCATCAGCATTTCTGGCTATAAATATTATCTTGTGGTGGTGGATGATTTTCTCATTATTCGTGGACGTTTCCCTTGCGTGCGAAGTCTGATGCGTTCCCCGCACTTCTCCACTTTTTCGCCTAGGTATCTACTCAGTTCGGCCTCACCATCAAGGTCGTCCAGTGTGACAATGACCGTGAGTTTGATAACACCACCTCTCGTGCCTTCTTCCTCTCTCGGTGTCCAGTTGCGCATGTCTTGTCCGTATAACTCCTCCCAGAACGGCAAGGCTGAGCGCATGATTCGCACCACGAACGACATCCTGCGCACCCTTCTTCTCCAGGCGTCGCTTCCTGCTCGCTTCTGGGCTGAGAGTCTGCACACCTCCACCTATCTCCTTAACTGCCTTCCTTCCGCTGTCTGCCCAGCGCCTACGCCACACCATGCTCTCTTCGGTACCCCTCCTCGGCATGAGCACCTTCGTGTCTATGGGTGTGCGTGTTACCCTAACACCACTGCCACCGCTCCCCACAAGCTGGCTCCCCGTTCGACTCTATGTGTCTTCTTCGAGTATTCCCCGGATCCCAAGGGTTACCGTTGCTTTGATGAGTCCGTCTTCCCCTTCACCACCACCACACCCACTTCCACCCCTGACCTTGACCTCTTCTCTATGTTTCCCATTAACATGGTGGTCCAGCCACCTTTGCCATTGTATCCTGTAGGTACCGCTCCCTCGGGCTCTTCGCCGGGCCCGTGTCACAGCTCGCCGCCCACCAGTGACGCTCCTAGCCCTGCACCCTGCACGGGTCCGGAGGCGTCGCCCTCCGATGCTGCATCTGCACCTACGCCTGACGCGGGTCCAGGGGCGTCGGTTTCGCACCCACCCCCGGTGGTCTCTTCTCCGCCGGCGATGCCACGACCACCCGTGGCCTCTTCTCCACCGACGACGCCTATCCCGCCGCCGCGGCCCCCAACTGCCCATGTCGCGCCGTCGGTGTACCACCCACCGCTCCTTCACCGACACCCGCGTCACATTCACCCTATGGTGACGCGACACGCGGCTGGTACCCTGTGGCCCCGAGCTCTCGCGACGATGCCCGGTGAACCGCAGGTCTCTCCTGTACCCTCTTCCATTCGTGACGCCCTGTCGGACTCTCACTAGCGTTGCACGATGGAAGGAGTGCACGGTGCTGCCTGCCAACCGGACATGGGATCTAGTGCCCCGTCCGCCTGGCTCCAACGTCGCCACCGGCAAGTGGATCTGGACGCACAAGCGGTGGGCTGATGGTACCCTATATCGGTACAAGGCTCGCTGGGTTCTCTGGGGTTTCACTCAGTGCCCTAGAGTCGACTATGATGAGACATTTAGCCCAGTGGTGAAGCTGGCCACCGTCCGCACGGTACTCTCACTAGCTCTCACTCTCTTATGGCCCGTGCATCAGCTGGATGTCAAGAATGCTTTTCTGCACGGTACTCTCACTGAGACAATCTACTGCAGCCAGCCAGCGGGTTTTGTTGACTCTTCTCGTCCTGACATGGTCTGCCGGCTCAACAAGTCTCTCTACGGCCTCAAGCAGGGCCCTCGGGCGTGGTACTCTTGGTTTGATATTTTCCCATTGACACTCGGATTTGTGGAGGCCAAGTCAGACACATCCTTATGTATCTATCACCATGGAGCTGAGACTGCCTACCTGCTGCTCTATGTTGACGATATTGTCCTCACAGCCTCTAGTCCGTCACTACTTCGCCGCATCATCACCTCTCTCCAGCAGGAGATTGCTATGATCTTGGTGTGCTCCACCACTTCCTCGGGGTCACTATTGAGCCTCATCCCATCGGGCTACTTCTTCACCAGCGGCAGTACATTCTTGATATCCTGGAGCGAGCTGGGATGACTCACTGCAAGCCATGCTCCACCCCAGTTGACACACAGGGCAAACTGTCAAAGGCTGAGGGCACCCCAGAGACAGACCCCACTGCATAACAGAGTCTTGCTGGTGCACTACACTACCTCACCTTCACTAGGCTGGACATCACCTATGCAGTACAGCAGATCTGTCTTCACATGCATGATACCCGAGAGCCCCACCTCACTGCTCTCAAGCGCATCCTCTGCTACCTCCGCGGCACTGTCGACTACGGCCTGCTCCTTCACCGGTCTTCCTACACTGAGCTCGTCGTCTACACTGACACCAACTAGGCCAGGTGTCCGGACACTCGGCGTTCCACCTCAGGTTACGTTGTCTTTCTAGGCGGCAACCTGCTGTCTTGGTCGTCCAAGCGCCAGCCGGTGGTCTCCTGCTCCAATGCTGAGGCGGAGTACCGCGTTGTCGCTAACGGCGTGGCTGAGGCCTCCTGGCTTAGGCAGCTCCTCGCCGAGCTCCACAGCCCTCTCTCCCGGAGCACGCTGGTCTACTGCGACAACGTCAGTACGGTGTACCTCTCCACCAACCCTGTTCAGCACCAGTGGACCAAGCATGTGGAGATCGATCTCCGCTTTGTCCGTGATCGAGTCGCCATCGGAGATGTTCGGGTCCTCCACGTCCCGACCATCTCCCAGTTTGCTGACATCTTCACCAAGGGCCTCCCGTCCTCGACCTTCACCGAGTTCGCTCCAGCCTTAACATCACCAGTGGCTAGTTGCGCCTGTGGGGTGCTCGTGTGTGTACTTCTTTTCATGTCCAGTCTGTAACTCTGTTGCGCCAGTAGTTCAGACTGTGGGGGGGTGTTGGAGTACGAGTGTATTAGGCCCATGATGCTAGGCCCATGAGGCCCATGTATGCCATGCTATATTGCTACCCTTCTAGGGTTAGCCTAAGTAATCCAATCAGAATTTCTAATAGGCCCATCTAATATAGGCCCATATGGCCCATGAGGCTCACTAATGGAATGATATAACAGGACAAACAAAGGAATTGGACACCCTTCTATATTTTCAGGTGGTAGGTATTCAAAGAAATTAATCTCTGCAATTCAAACAAGAACTGAGGATTGAAGGCTAGGATGTTAGGATAAGTTGATGAAGAATAATTCAGCTGACTGGTTCACTTTATTTCTCCTGTAGTGGTTTCCTAAATAGAATCAGCATTACCAAAGGAGGAGAAATAACAGGGAGCAGCAGATACACATACAGCAGGATAAACAATGCATGCAACATCTTGGCACACAGAATTTTAAACAGCACAATGTTATGAACAGGTTTCATAGGATAGGTTTAAAGCATAGTAGATTAGGGAAGAAACCAAAGATTTATATCACTATAGTTGATGTCAAGTTAGAAGCACTAGTCCTTGAGAAAGATCAAGTCTATGTAAGTGTAGTCAAAATGTCCAATGTACCCTTTTGATTCAAACAAGAAAGAATAAATTAATCTTATTAATCATTGGCCCCAGTAGCATCATAAAAACCCAGCCTTGAAGTCTGATTAAATATCCCTACAAACAATGCAGCATTGGTGTACTTGTGCAACACATGCTTAGAAAATTGTAGATGAAACATTTATAACAGACACGAGACATCGAATGAACTGTTTATAAAGGGTAAAAAAGAAACTCAAAATTACACACTAGTTGCATAGTATAGGTTGACCAGAAGATGATTTATGTACCTACAATGTCACAATCTAGGAAGCTAATTCTGGATGACAGAATGACTGGGTTTTGATGCACATCAATATCACTTTTTTGTGTGCGCAAGCAGGAAAAAGGTTTATCTCAAAAGAGTTTTGGTATAAAGGCCAGAAATGCTGCGACAAAATTGATGACGAGCTAAATATGAACATTAGAATATGTACTATCAGAACTGCGCCCAGCAATTAACGAGCGCGCAATTTAATAACATACCCTCAGTGTTTGTGAAGCAGCATCTATTATTTCAACAGATTCATCAGATAAATAAGTCTTCAAGAGTTTCAGAAGCACAACCAAAACATCATCAGAAATACCATAGTCTGGGGATATTTTATCCTCCTTGGAAGCAGAACTGGTATGTAGTTGTAAAGGATAGTTTTCGGTAGGAGTTGGCAGACGGAATATCACTTGATGTGCATCAGATATACCAGCCTGCGCTAACATTAAAGAAATCAACTTACTGAGATGGAAAAATGTACATCGCCAACATAGTGTAGCATCAGAAAGGATTAAGGCTGAAAACACACCCTAGAGATAAAATCAGCAAGCACTGAAGAAGCTTCATTTGCTATAGATGATGAGCTACAAAGGTCAACAAGAGCCCATACAGCAGAAATGACATCTGGGTCGCTACGCCAGCAGCTAACCATGTCTGCATCAGCCACAGATAGGTCACTTCTACGGATGATTTCTCCCAATAATAACTTTTTGTGATACGCACGAAGACTGAAAGTATAAGAAATGAAAGAAGTGTTAGAACAATAGGAAACATGTTTGGAAAAGAAAAATAATAATACAATATCATAAGGATCTAAGCTAACATATTTTGCATTGGTGTTATATAGGGAAAGAAGAAATGTGAGGTCACAACATTGGAGACCTTGTTTGGACATAAAACAACACTATCTTATGGGTTCATTTAAGAACGTGAGAAGCGCTTTATGGACCAGGTTTTGGGAACACACGTGGTTAGTACAGTTCCAAGCTGGGTCCAAACATTTATTTGGAATTTGTTCTACCACTAAGATTTGAGTGGCTAAAGCAAAGGTATCAATTACCTCCTTACTCTGCGGCTGAATGTGAGTTAAAGTTGGGTCATTTTGCTTGTATGTTAAGGGTGTGTCTGTGTACTTAAAGAACCTAGCGGTGTGTGGGTGTGTGTTGTATGGGTTCTTAGTTATTACCCCATTTTTCTTCTTAATATAATGATACAAAGAGCTCATGTGTGTTTGCTAAAAAATAGTGGCAAAAGCTACAGGAAATATAGATGGACATTAAGCATTAGAAGAACACTGGGCTCTGTGGAGATGGCTGAATGGGAAGACATGATACATAAGCAGGAACATGTCAATTTGACAGATGGTATGCAGTCAATTGGTACATAGAAAAATCTGTGAAGTTCACTATAAGATCATTGTATAGAGGCATAGAGCTATGACCTTTCGAAGGTAGTGATCAATAAATGATGGGCGTAGAGGACTAAAATTCCCTCGAGTTCAACTTTTTCTATCCATGGCCTTTCACGATAAAATTCAGTCAGCTATACATCTCACAAGGAGGAAATCAACAGGTAATGAAATACGCAGGCTTTGTGGGCAGAGGAACAACTGATTATGTTAATTTTCAATGCCATCCTGATTCCACTTCCTTTGATGATTGGTGGGCTCAAACCAATGACAGAGTAAGATAAGACTTAGGAGTTCAGCTGGGGCTTGAGGTGTTTCTTATCTCCAGTTGTCCTATCAGTGGTGTTGGCCAGGTAACACAAATGGATCTCAGATTTGGGAACTGCCACAGGGCAGCTTGGCCTTAGCCGCTTGTTGGAATTATAAAAGCGAACTTGGGATACAAGGTCCAGCACCACTGCTACTTATAAAGCAGATGATATACCTGCTATAGCATATTCTAACCACTAAAGTGGATGCTGAGCATATTCCTAATATTAGGCTATTAGCAGCCTAGATGACAGGAAATAGTAAGATACATAGAGAAGCACTAGGCTTAACTCTCAAGTGGGCTTGTGTTTTTTGTACAGGGTTTCTAAACCCCAGCATCTTTCTTAATATATGATATGCAGCTCTCTTGCGTGTTTGAGGGGAAAAAAAGGTGCACTGAAATGGTGGTATGGATGAAAATACCACACAACACGCTGCATGTAGAACCAGACCCCCCATGCACAACACGCTACATGTAGAACCAGACCCCTGCATGCCACTGACAGACTGGTATGGATGAAATTATACCAAGGAAACATTACCTCAACAAAAATAGCTCCGGTGGCAAATAAGGAGCCTTATTAACAAACTACAGGAAGTCAAAAGTGATAAGTCAGCTCATAATGAATATGAGGAAATAAAATGGAAAAAAAAAAGAATAGGAAAAATAAGAACCTTTAAGAACTGATCTCTTGAAGAATGTGATGCAGAAAGTGAAGCATGAAACTCCTGTACATCTTTCAAGCAATCAAGATCAGGAAGTGGTTCTAACTCCTGTAAGACCATTCAAAACAAAATAAACCAAACAGGAATTACCCATAAGAATAACACACAGATACCAGTAAGAACTAAGAGTGCAATTATATATGTAGAGAAATGAAGCATACTCTTATGTAATCATAAAGCAGAGGATCAGCCTCCACTGTCAATTGACGGAGTAAAGAAAGAACTCTTGATGAATCTTCAGTACCACTTCTTTCTTCTTTCTCATTGACTAGGCATGAAATAACTAATTTTGGAACTACTACCTGTGACAGTTCAGTTCGAAGTGCTGAGTAAACAGAAGTTCATTAAACAATTTTTTTTTTCAGATTACTGTTTGTAAAATCCACCTGAAGCTGCCTGCCAAGCACTTCCAGGGTTTCAGCAGAGGTGTTTCCATCAAAAGCAGCCAACACTTTAGACAAAATATTACAGCACTGGCCTTGCAGTGGTTTTTGCTGGATATAGTTCCCCACAATAGAAATAATATAGCTGCAGTAGAAACATACAATATCTCAAATGTTCAGATTAATATAAGACAGGATAAACACACAATAACCTCTTAACATGTTGATATGATGTCAACAATTAACAACTGCACTTATGAGTACATTATCTTTGCACATATTCCAAAAATCCATAGATCACAAATCTTACCATCGCTTTTTATTCTATTAAAATAAATAAATATTAATCAGTGATAAGTAAATATTAATCAGTGAATAAACTAAAGCTCATAGGATGGCACTGGCTCACCACAAACAAGTTAAACTCCATAAACTCCACAAATGAAATGCAAAACCAAGAAAAATTTACTGATGTTACAAAGCAAGTATTTGCCTCAGAAAACACTAGGCCTTGTTCAAAAACAAAGTATTTTTGGATATTTCAAACATACCATGGTTATACAAAATACTTGGGTGTTGTAAAGCAAGGAGGGATTTGGATGACAAATATTCTGTAGTTTTAAAATTACATTATTGCTCAGCAGTGCTCGTGCTCAATGCATGCACCTCCTTGCTTCTTTAGTTAGAAATAACATCAAGTAATTGCTACAGTATTGTAAAGCAAGGGTTGTTGACTCTTTTGTCAGAATAGTGTAGAGAAACACCACACACCCTAAGCAGGGGGGTGACCTTCATTATATAGCCAGGAAGGTTTGCAGTACATCTACAAGTTACAATGTGGTACTAATACAAGTCAGGCTTGGAGTACAAGGCCAATGGGCCGTAAGCCCAATATGGGCTGTTATAATTATATTCTAACAAATAGTATCCACATGTTTGTTTGCCCAGGTAATTGCATAAATGTAGTATTGTCCAAACCAACAGATATCTTACAATCAAGTGTCAAACAATAAAACAGGAAACAGAAAGAAAAACACTCACAAGCAAGTGCTCTCAAGAACCACCCGGTGTCCAAGTACATCTATTAAAACCTCAATTGCACAAAGACGATGACCCATGTGCCTGGGGTGGCTAGCATCTGCAACTTGCTGATGTATTGACAACAGGAACTGCAATAGATTAAGAGGACAGATGGAACTTGGTCACAACCACACCACACGCTACAAGATTGTGTACATTATAGATCAAAGTTGTGCTCATTTAGTTTATACGCAAAAACATATTACTTGTTTGCACAGAAAGAAGACCATCTTTGTGCTATTGCAACACTGTTTGTCAAGAGAGAGAAATTACTCCCCTCAAGTTTGTCCTATGTCCAGATAACCCCCTAAACTAATGTTTGTTCCGATTTACTACCCCCAACTATTTGAGTTGGTTCAATTTAGCCATTAACAAGATTTGTTAATTTTGTTTCTACGCTTAAGTTTGCTTTCAAATATTGCGAGGTTATATAGGACATCAAACTTTATGTTAAAAATAAACACATCTTAAATTTTTCATCATTGTTTTGATAGCTTAGCAAATTTAATAATAAATTAACAATAGAGATATAAAATTGTACAAAACACTATAGAGGGGGTGTTAAGGTATAATAGTCAAGAGTATTAGTGTAATCTCCTAGTCTAGGGTTCCCCTCTTGTGCCTCTCATGTACTTGATATATAGTAGTCCTATACTCCTATTGGGCCTCAATATTATCATCCAATTCAACCTCTATTATCCCTAACAAACAACTAACTGCTACCTGCTGGTTTTCTGGTGCACACTAAAAACTATACCAGTGAGTGAAATACTGCCCCCATGGCTTTGCACTAAGTCAAACCAGCCAAGAAACCCCCCGAACCCTGGGCTCACCCTATTGGTCCGCACCACAATCTGGGTGGCGACCACTGCCACTACCCCCAGGAACAGCAGCAAGGTTACCAAAGGTCCACACGCTGCCACTATTTTTTCGGTGAAGCACAGCACGGTTTTTTTCTTCTTGCAAGCTGGAATCTGAAACCCGGTATTAATAGTATTATCATATTTTGCCACTTTCTCAACTCAATAACTGCATTCTTCAGTCCTGCTGGTATTTGGAATCCCGATCCATACCAACAAAGATAAAGGCATTGCAGCAGCTAGGGGCTAGACAGTTAACTCAAAAAAAACATGGGGGCTAGACAAATCCATTATCCTTTGCAGATTTTGAATTCATAAAAAAGACAACCATGAGACAAACAGAATACCTTAAATACTCTGTCAGCACGGAATATATTAATTTTATCAATAACAACTGTATCAGCCAAATTATCATCCCTGAAATGTCAAAACTCAGCCATGATACTGGAATAACAATTGCATTATAATGCAAGCATTAGAACGTATAGGGCAAATGAATGAGGATATACATTGTGTCCACAAATCCATCAACAACCATTCTGACTGAAAGTGCAACATTCTCCTTGGAAAAATATGGAATTTGTGGCTCATGAGCAGATGATGAAACAGAGAGCAAAAAAGCAACGATCGCAACCTATAAATAGAAGAATGAGTACAACAAGGAGCCAAAGTTGAAACAGCTTTACATAATCATATATCATAAGCAAAAAATGAAACTTGGAATGGACAATACATAGGTGTTGGATACAATTAGTAGTAGCACAAACATCATGCATTCTAGAAAGCTCTTACTTAGTAGTTAATAATTTTTGGTGTTGGCAGATGTCAACAGACAGAGTAATGTTATCTTATTAGCTACAGATGTAAATAAAGATATTGAAAGCCTGAAATTGCAGGTTTGGAATCACCTCAACAATTCTAAAAATCACTGCTCTACTTACTACCAAAATAGTCCAGCACTACCGTATCATGGCACAGTACTGATAGGGCTGATAGTTTTGAATCACATAGCAATGGAACATCTCAAAGCACATGCAGATTAAGAGATGTTCTAATCGGGAAGCATACCATATGTTTTTTAATGAGATCATCACGCTCAACCTCAGAAATTTCACCAAGCTGCAAAACTGATTCACATAAGACAGTTTCAGCTAAATCCTTCTCTGGCCCTGTGCCACATCTGACAGCAATGCACAATCCAAAGATTGGAACAAAGTATTTCTTGATAATGATTGACAAAGGTTGAGATAAAATCTGAGAAACAAATATATATAAAAACAAAAGAGAGATTAGAGCATGGAGACAGCACTGGAAACACAAAAGTTGTAAAGGGCATTCAGGGAAACAAGGGGGGAATGCTGTACTTAGTCTTTGATATTTTTCTTTGATGGGATGGGAAATTTAGCTGTAGATATTTTAAAAGGTTTATATGACCCCTACATGTAAACTAATGATATATTATGTACCAACTAGTCTTTTTGGAATAACAGTAAACATTCACCTTTGATATCCAATTCATATCAGCACCATCACCCCTGAGAATGAGGAATGGGAGAAGCCATGAACTACAATGTTCAACAAAGTTCTTTGGCTCAGCAGACCCATAACCAAACATTTCTTGCACCTGTTGCATTAGCAGTATTGGACATGACAGATTAAATACGGAAAAACAAAAAAAAAGGGGAATCCTTAAATATAGTAACAAAAAAAATTACTAGCTTATGGACAACATGTCAGCACAAATTTTGACTCGTATGTGTTTTAAGTTTGCATGTAGGATAGATGTGTTTAATCACATCATTTTGTTAGACATGTTGCATGAGCATGTGGCTGAAAATGTGATGTGTTGACATTGAGGCCGTAATCTAGTCATGTGCACACGAGTCAAAATGCTAGCTAGGTGGTTAGGAGTTTGATTAGTTAGTACATGCATGTGTTAGTGGATCTAGTATGTATGTCAAGTTGCTAGCTAGCTTCGCATTGTTTCAGTGTGTAGTCACCAGCAGAAAACCAAAAAAAATTTGGTGTGTGCCGCTGCAACTACTCTTGTTGCAGACATTAAGGGGGCTCCAACTGTTGGCATAATAATTGAATATCTGCGTCTATGGGATATAATTTCAGACACTGTTTTACAGCCACAAAGGGAGGACAAACATATTTGGAGGATCTCTTCAAACGGTCAGAATTCGGCCAAGTCGGCATATGAGGGTTTTTTCTTGGGTGCTACTGTTATGTGGCTGCTAGGGTTAAGGGGGAGATGGATTGGGATCGAAGGAGCGGTGGCGGATAGCGTGAACAGTACCCGCGCTACAGTGCCCAATAGGTCCTTGACTCTTCTAACACTACACCCCACCTGGACATGCAGCTCGTCCTCGAGCTGCAACTTAACGACGAGACTAAGAATGACTCCGCAAGACACAAACATAACACCTAAAAACAAGCCTTTTACATCTCGGCTTATTTTATTATTCTCAACTAGAAATAATTTTAACCCCTGCACATAAGGCGGACACCATCCACCTAGATCCCATGGAGACCATCTGGATGAAAGATGTGCTTGTGTGTGGCCTCCAGGAAGTGGTCGCAACAGGGACCAGCGAAGGCGCCCTCGCGGTGGTCGGTGGCGGAATCTGGCGGCGCTAGGTAGTGCGCTCCCACCGATGACACCATGCCTTCTCCTTACTGGACGGCTGCTGGTCTGCACCGCACATAGAAGAGCATAGGGCTTCCAACTACCGACGCCGAAGACTTTGAGTCCACCACCCGCGGGAAAAACAGCATGCACGCTGCCCGTGGGCGGAACCACATTCTGAAAATCCCCGACGCAGCGGATGAGATCGCAGTCCTCCACATGGTGGAGCTGCAAATAGGTGCAGGGCTGAATCAGCGGCAGATCGCGCATCTTCTGCACCCGCCGACGTGCAAGGAGGCCACGCACAGCAGCTTGCAGCTGCACTGCCGCCGACACCTGGCAGCGAAGCATCTTCCCTGTCAGCTCCGTCACCATCGGCTGCTCGGTCTGCTGCAGCATCTCGCCCTCATCTCGGATCTGCTGGAAGCTGGCACCCCTATAGAAGATCCCATCGGTGAATGGATGCTGGATGGTTGATACACCGGGGAGGACAACAGCGCTGGTGGAGGGTGCTGGAGCAACCGTTGTCGTGGCCGCCGGGGTGCTTGCCATCGTGTGCACCAGCCCCATCGTCGATGCTAGAGCATAAGATGTAATCGATGGAGGGGGCGGCATCCATGGCTGCTGGATGGGAACCGGGGCAGATGGATGCACGCCCAGCGGTAAGGACGGTGCCTGCAGCGAGGGAAGATGACCCGCGCTTGACATCGGCAGCTGTGGGAACTGCGCGGCTGTAGGCAGATCCCGACCGTCCAGGGCCGACACACGCGTGGCCAGATCGCCCATCTGGAAGCTCATGAGGGCCATGGTTCTGGAGGCCCTGGATGGCGCTGGTGAAGGCCGTAAGCGCGTCGGAAGGGATGGCCAGCATTGGGGCTGGTGGTGTGGAGGACGCAGCCGGCGGCGACGTGGCGGCAGTGATCAGGGCGCCGGCGGAGGTTGTCACGACCGCGCCGGCGCTGGGCGGGGCGCTTGTGGAGGGCGGAACGCCAGGGGCTGTGGTCCCGGAAGAAGCCATGATCTCCGATACCAGACTAGGGTTAAGGGGGAGATGGATTGGGATCGAAGGAGCGGCGGCGGATAGCGTGAACAGTACCCGCGCTACAGTGCCCGCGGGTACTGTTTACAGGAAGCCGGCTGTGAGAGCAAGAGAGGAGGCTAGGGTTTTGGGTGCTAGGAACGCCGGCCGCGGGGCTCTGCCCACGGCCGGCAAGAGAGAAGGGATTTCCTTCTAATCTCTTGCTTGATTAGATTGATACATCTCCTCTCTTTATATAGAGAGGTTTACTTGACTTACAAGCAAAACTTACTTGACCCCTAAGCAAGCGACTAATTAACCCTAATGGGCTAAGGCCCAATAGGTCCTTGACTCTTCTAACAGCTACCCTATTTGCACCATGGGAATTGGTTTGGAAGACTTCGCGCCACCAAAATGTCAGTTCTTCATGTGGTTAGTGGTGCATAATAAGTGCTGGACAGCTGACCGCCTTGCACGCCGGGGGCTGCCCTGTCCGGATTGTTGCCCACTTTGCGATCAAGAGGAGGAAACTGTAAACCATCTCCTGGCCGGTTGCGTCTTCGCTAGGGAATTTTGGTTCCATTTGCTAAGGCAGGTTGGTCTCCTGGCCTTATCTCCACAACCTAGTTAAAACTCCTTTTTTGAGTGGTGGGACAGAGCTAATAAGTTACGATTCTTTGGAACCATTGCAATCGTTGTGTTTTTGATGGAGCGGCTCCAAGTATTGCTGGGGCTTTAGCATGGCTGGTGAGGAACGCCGACTGTGGACCTTGGCAGGGGCTCGAGGGTTATCCCTCTTGTCAGCCCACCTCCCAGGAGATTAGTTTTCTTTGGTCTGTGTGGGTCGCCTTTCAGCCAGCTCAGGTGAGCTGGGTCTGCTGTGTTGAGTTGTGTGTGTGTGAGTGCGTTATGTTGGGGTGTGTGTTGTACTTGTGTTGGGTTCTTTCACTCGTTTCTTCTTACTATAATGATGCGCAGATCTCCTGCATTTTCGAGAAAAAACTACTCTTGTTTGCGCGTGCGTGTGTGTACACACGTGTGAACAGTTAGTTAGCATCTATATTAGTCAGAGTGATAGCCTTTGTCACGTGAGTTTGATCCTTTGGCTGGTTCCAACATAACATCATGAGATCAAGCATAAATAATTTGGTTCCTTCTATTCCAAATTTTTTCAGCTATTCTAAGAGTAAAGGAAAAGGAGCACCCAATGCAGAGATCATGAAAACATACAGCCAGAAAAGAGTGAGTGAAGAAACATTTTTTTTAGAAACTTCAGGATGTTGATATTTTTCATAATTTTCACTACCTAGTACAACAATTTAAATCAAATTGCAGCCAAAACAGAAAATACAAGTAACAATCTAGTTTGCAGCTGAAAGGCGGCATTAGAGATTTGACCCTTTTGACACTGTACATATGGGCCATGGATAACAAGCATTTTTTGGCAAATAGTTATCAAACATTCAAAAGGGTGGTCTATCCAGCTCAAACCAAAGGACAAGGATCGAGTTGAAGAGATCATGGGGGATCATCCTCTGTTGGATGAAGGGCTTCAGCCCATGTACCTTAGACGTGTCTGATATTGGTGAAATCTAATTGTAATATAGGATAGCTGTTGGATAAATTTCTGGGTGCTTTTGTAAGCTGGCAACCCCAGCCATTCCTGGTGAATCTTATCGCTTTCTTAAAAGCAGATGTAACTCTTATCTTTAAAAAAAACATCATATGAATTGAGTTAGGCACTTGTACAGTTTTTCTCGTTGTTGTTTCTCGCTCAGTTGTTGGGCTTCCCTGCTGTGTTTTAGGTTAAAAAAAATTGAGTTAGGCAAAACTCACAGAGGAACATTTATAGCACTCCACGGAGAAACCTCAAAATCATATTGAGAACCCATGCCGACATTTTTTTGTTTTTCGAGGGAGAATCCTTTTTGAACAAAATTATTGGCGGTTGTCTACTTTACCCTCTAACCTATAAAACCAGGTATTTTACCCCTCAAACTATTGAAAACTGTCTAAATAACCTCCTGAGGTGGTTTTGCTGACGTGGCATATTATAAGTCTATATAACCCCTAACGTATCAAAGGTTGACTGCATGCCTCCCTCAACTATAGAACATGTTATTATAGCCCGTAGAACGTTAAATAATGTTCAAATGATGATCATGTAGGGTCATTTAGACATTGTATCCCACCACACTAGCTTAAGCACACATGCCTGCAACCATAGGCCTATGCCTATTGGCTGTCTTCCTCTCTAAATTCTTTCCAGGCCTGTGCTTCTCCCCGAGGAGCACCACCTTGTTTCCTACTCCACCTCATGTACTCCTCGACGACATTGAGCACATGCATTACGGTTGTGCCCTTGTGATCTGGCTCCTCCCACATCCTTGCCCCTATCGCTTTCTCCTCCAATGGTTACCTTAAAAACTGAAGGATGGGATATGGGAGGGGCCGTCTGTTCGCTGGTCTGAAAAGTCATTGCTGAAAGTTTTGTTCGCTGATTTATTGTGAGAGAAAAACACTGTTGGCTAGCAGTAAAAGTACGGCTTATAAGACAAACGAACGGGATGCCATCGGCGAGTGATGGGAGATAAAGGAGACAAGATGTCACATGCTGCTCGTTGGGCGGTGGGTCAACCTAGAAAGAGTTGGGAAGTGGAGGCAACAAATGGCCTGCGTGCAAGCATGTGTTTAGGCCAGTGCGACAGGATACGGTGTTCCAATGACCCTAAAGACCATCCAATAAGTTGTTTGAACATTATTTGATGTTTTATGAGTTATAATATCATGTTTTATAGTTGATAGGGTCATGCAGTCGACCTTTGATACGTTAGGGGGTCATATAGACTTTTTAATATGCTATGTCAGCAAAACCACTTTTAAAACTGTTTCAGGGGGTTATTTAGACGGTTTTCAATAGTTTAAGGGCTAAAATACCTGGTTTTACAGGTGAGAGGTTGAAGTAGACAACCATCAATAATTGAGGGGGTTAACTGAACTTTTTCCATATCAGAAACATATTTAGAAGCATTAGAACTAAATGTTACCTCAACAAGTGAAACTAGATTCATCTCACAAGCAACCCATCGAAAAAGAATCGGGCCCATCACTTGGTCCAGATACTGCATACCATAGAGGTAACCAAACTAATGTAAATTGTAATATGTCAAAACAAATCATTCTCTTTCACAATAGTTATAAGAAATTATCTCAGATTCAGTTGGCACATTTGCCACACTATGAAAAGTAGCAAACAGAAACTGTGCACACTATACACTACAAAAGTGTCCAGTCACCTTGCTTCTTGAAGCATAACCCAGCCTCCTTGACATGGAATCAAATAACGCAAAAGCTAATTCTCTGAAAAGAAGTAACCATAAAAGTAAATAAAGCATAAATCAGTTTCCATTTATTAATCTTAAAAAATATTTATGTACACCAATATAAACATAGCTCATTGCTTGTGAAAAAATACCGCTGAGAAGGCTCTATAGCAGCAGCAGCAGAAATCATGAACACACACTGCAACATCAGAAGTCAGAGGACACAAAACTCAGTTGATTGAACAACTAAAATATGAACTGCACAAAGCATATAGTATAAACCACACACTGAATCATTACTTCTGAAACAATTCAATGTAAGTGAGACCTTGACACAACACATATTCTACCAGAAACACACAAGAGGTTGTCTTCAAAAGGAGGAAAGAAACACTTCAAATTTAATCACCACAGACAATATGTTGTATAGTAAAAAGAGGGTTGGGTCGGTGCCAATAGTTGTCCTAAGGCGTAGTGGAGTGCCAGCAGCATGCCGCAAAGACCTACTTGAGAGAGCACTGAGAAACAGAAGAACAGATAAAAGGGTATACACATTGCTGAAAGCTCCCACATAAGGTGGGGCCTGGGGAAGGGAGCAACCAGGAAGCTTTACCGTTGCTTATTTTTGCAAGAAGGCTCATTCGAACACGAGACCTCCAGGCTCTAGGACACAAGTGGAGATTAGATACACTACCACTGCGCCAAGCCCACCATTTAAACAGAACACAGAGAGAGAAAACTGAAAAGAGTTAAACAGAACACAGAGAGAAAAAAAACTGAAAATAGCATACAAATGTTCAGCAAGCATCTCATCCAACTGGATTCTCGCTAAGTGACCTTAGAGTATCTATACAAAGTTGAATACTGTTGACAACCAACTTTATTTTTTTTTCTTTTGGTAGGCAGCCCATGCATTTCTACAGGGACCAAAAAAGTGAAAAGATCATACAAATGTTTGGCCAGCACCTCTCCTAGTGTCATGGTTCCCGTAAAATTACTTATGTATGCTGCATATGGATTCCTATAAAACAAAACACCAAAAGGCCACATAGCCAACTCAACACACACAGTGCTAGCTGTTGTAATATAACATTATATATCAAATCTGAAACTAACGTTAAAGCTTCCTTCCATACCAAAAACAATTGGCAGAGAAAAAAAGATCAATTTTACACAATAGACTAGCACATAGTTCTATGCTTCTGTTGCACAATACAAGGGGTGACCACAAGGACATACCTCAACTTCAACATCCTCGCTATGCACAGCCAAATGAGCTAGTGTAATGAGAGCAGTTTCAATTATGGGAACAGATTGTGGACCAGCAGCCAAGACTTCTCTAGCTGTAACTGGAGAAATATCTGAGAACTTCACCATCTTGGCACCAATGCTTGAGCTGATATGGGCAAACATTGTTAAGCTAACAATCACACTAAAGAGTACTAATAGTTGTCACAAGTATGATTCATTATCAGTTATCACTTCAGTCTTGTACAGAAAATTAGGAGATAAATGTAATGGAGGTGGGGTTTGGATGGATAGATAACTTCGACATGGTCCTGAACAGTAGGCCACAGGTTATGGGCCAGCGATGACGCTCTCAGAACTAGCAACAGGAAGATGAAAATAGATTGATCTCTTACTTGGTTCCCTTGATTGATACATATCCTCTCTTTATACAGAGAGGTTTACTTGACTCCTAAGCAAGATGGCTAATTTTATCTTTCACCTAAGGTAAATGGGCCTCTCATACAACTGACCCAGCCCATAAGACCTAACAGACTGCCCAAGACATAAACCAATAGATTTACCCAAAATTCTATATCATCAGTCCAAGAAAATATCCTGAGGGAAGGGTAAGGATATTCTTTCGGTTTTGGTGTCTGTTGTTTAGTTGTACAGGCTTGTTCTTTTTTCCTCTTTTTATTTAGTAAAAAAAATTCTTACAGTGGGGGCTTCCCCTGCTGTATTCTCGCTCAAAAAAAGAAAAGAAAATATCCTGAATACAAGCTGCCATTTCATTCAAGTAAATGATAGCAAAAGCAAAGTAGTGTGTGGTTTAAATAATAAATTCAAAAATGTGAATATATAACATTAATAATTATCTAAATCATAATTCTCACTTAGATTCAACAAGATAAACCTGTGTGCACTTCTCTAAGTTAGCCTTGTCCAGATGTGGGGTATAGGGACGATACTAAGTTCCAGCGATCCCCTACAATCAGTAGGCCCTAACTTCTACCTTCTACCTTCTATGTACAAAATGAATACAATATTAAAATGTCAACTGAATGTCCACCTGGCACCTTTTCAGAAGGAACTTTTCTTAGCTCTAGGAAATTAGTAGTGATTAGCTGCAGAATATTATCAAGAAAATTGAGCAAAACTCCTTTCATGTAGAGCAGTCAACTATTACAGGTACCTGTTAGCACTAACTGGATTGGCATTTTTTTGGCTTTGTGGTGATATCATGGTTTGGAAAAGGCTAAATCTACTCTCTAAATTGCATGCTTAAGATGACTGGTAATGAGGCATAAGTGTTCATCATATTATTAGGATATGTATATATCAGGATCAATTAGGCTCAATTAGAGGGTTTCCTAGAAAGGAAATTTCTATGTATAGCCTAGGATAGTTTCCTTGTACAGGTAATAGCTTACCATGTTTGTACTCTCCATGTATGCCTATTGGCTACATATATAAAAGGCTCCCCACCCACATAGGGTACGTGGTGATTCTCTACATGGTATTAGAGACCTAGGTCCTTTTTCCCCCCCACCCACGTCCAGCCCTATCTCCTCCCAGGTCTCCCTCCCACGCCCAGACCTCTCTCCTCCCAGGTCGCCATGTCGACCTCCCCTGCCCCCAGCTCCAGCCAATCTTCTGGCACCATGGCCCCCACAGGCACCTCCGCTGCCCCGGCCATCCTCGTCGCCCCCTATGCAACGATATCTGTCAAAAACCATTTCCCGGTGACCCTGGAACTGGCCAAGCTCAACTTCAACCAGTGGGAGCCGTTCTTCTCCTCCCTCTGCGGGAAATTTGGTCTTCTCCTGCACGTGGATGCCACGGCGGAGGCCAATCCCACTGACCCTGCTTGGGCCATCGCGGACGCCTGCGTTCGCCGCTAGCTCCTTGGCTCCGCTGGACCGAACGTCCTCGGCCTTGCTGCGGCGCCGAACCAGACAGCACGCGAGCTCTGGGTCGCCATAAAGCGCAACTTCCTGGGTCATGAGTTCCACTCCATGACCCAGGGCGATTCGTCCATCAACGACTACGCCCAGCGGATGAAGGCCACCGCCGATGCGCTCCGCGATGTCGGCCACACCATCACCGACTTGGAGCTCATCCTCAACTTCCTGTGCGGCCTCAATCCCCGCTTCGCTGGTACCGCCGACAACATCGTTGATTCGCACCCCCTGCCAGACTTCGCCACCGCTCACGAGAAGCTCGTGCGGAAGGCGCTCCGCCTCGCCAACGAGGGCACCGTTGCTGCCCAGACCGCATTCCACGCCTCGTGCGGCATAGCCGGCCGCACCATCTCCAGTACCACCGGCGGCGGTTTCAGCACCGGTTGCCAGGGTAGCAACAGCGGCGACTCCAGCTGTGGTGGCGGTCCGGGCAGCGACGGCGGTCGTTGGAAGAAGAAGGGCAGGGGCGGCGCCCAATCCGGGGACGGGCACAAGCCCTCTGCACCGTCAGCGGCCCCCTGGTACTACTATCCTCCTTGGGCAGCCGGGGTGCAGCAGTAGCCATGGCGCCCACCAGCGTGGGGAGGCCTAGGGGTCCTCGGCGCCTTCCCTTCAGCCCAAGCCCACACCGCGCTCGCTCTCGCCCAGTTCTCCGGCACTGGCACTGCGACCACCGCTCCACCTCCTCAGCAACAGGGCGGCTGGGATTAGGCCGGCCTGATCGCCGCTCTGAACCAGATGTCTCTCCAGGGGTCCTCCCCCTGGGTCCTCGACACCGGCGCCAAGACTCACATATCATCGTCAGATGGTATACTTTTGTCTTGTCTTCCCCCTCCTTCAGGTATCATGGTTGGCAATGGCACCATCATTCCCATCACCAGCCGTGGCACATCCATACTATCTTCCCCTAACTCTGTTTTTCATCTTAACAATGTTCTGGTTGCCGCCTATTTAGTGCGCAACCACCCTTTTGTTCGTCAATTCACCTGTGACAATAACTGTTCCATTGAATTTGACGCTTGTGGTTTTTCTGTCAAGGATCAACAGACGGGGCACATGACTCTTCGCTGCAATAGTGTTGGCGCCCTCTACACCTTCCCATCCATGCCAGCACACCACTGCAGCCTCGCCATCACTTCGTCCCCATGGCACCAGCGCCTCGGCCACCCCGGTCCATCCAGCCTCGCCACTCTATAGAGCCTGTCGTTCATCTCCTACAATAAGAGCTCACCATGTCTCTGCCATGCATGTCAACTTGGCAAGCATGTGCGGCTCCCCTTTAGTCATTCCACCTCGGTAACACATGCTCCTTTTGACTTAGTTCATTGTGATGTGTGGACATCTCTCGTAATCATCATCTCTAGATTTAAATACTATCTTGTTTTACTAGATGATTTTTCTCATTACTGCTGGTCTTTTCCTCTTAGACAAAAATCTGAGGTGCACCGCCACATTGTTGAGTTCATTGCCTACACTCAGACACAATTTGGCACCACACCTAAATCCATTCAAGTTGACAATGGGACTGAGTTCGTTAATCTCGCTACTAATACCTTCCTCACCAGCCATGGCATTACACTCCACCTCTCATGCCCCTATACCTCCCCACAAAACGGCAAGGCTGAACGCATGCTCCGCACCACACATAACACCAACCACACCATGCTTCTTCATGCGTCCATGCCACCTCCGTACTGTGGGCTAAGGCCCTAACCACAGCCACCTTCCTTCTCAATAGACGTCCCTCCTCCATTCACAACCAAATACCCCACCAACTCCTTCACGGCACCCTCCCAGACTTCTATTCGCTTCGAGTTTTTGGATGCCTCTGTTATCCCAACCTCACAGCCACCTCCCCACACAAACTTGCCCCTCGATCCGCCCCCTGTGTTTTCCTAGGCTACCCATCCTCTCACAAGGGCTACTGCTGCCTCGACATGGCCACTCGTCACATTATCATCTCTCGCCATGTCATTTTTTATGAGTTTTTCTTTCCATTCTCGGCAGCACCATCGGCAGCTTCCATGCCGTCTTCACTTGATTTTTTGCTGCAGGGACTCTTCCGCGACGGCACAAGTGAGCACCATTACACCGCCCGCTGATGCCGCCTCCAGCCAAGATGCATCGCCGAAGCCCCTGGACTCGGCGATCCTCCAGCTGGGCCCCGTGGTTAACCCTGCGGGTGGGCACCCTGCTGCTGCTCCTCCTGCGGGCGGGCCCCAGCTGGGCGGCCAGCGGTTCGGCATCGTCTACACTCACTGCTCCCAGCCTGCAGTGCCAACCACAGAGGCAGTGGCCCCTAAGGATGCTTCCGTGGCCCCTGCTGTACCAGCGGCACCGGCACCCTCTCCAGCACCTCCGACAACACCACCTGTTGCACCTCCATCAGCTCCAGTGGTCCGGACTATGACACATTCACAGACCGGCAGCCTCCGCACCGTCCAGTGCTACGGCTTCTCCGCCTCCGTCGCCTTGCCCATCCCGGCAAATTATCGCAGTGCCCTCGCCGATCCCAATTGGCGCGCTGCGATGGCTGAAGAGTACAAGGCGTTGATCGACAACGGCACTTGGCGCCTCATCCCTCGGCCACCTGGTGCGACATTGTCACTGGCAAGTGGCTGTTGAAGCACAAGCTTCACTCCAACGGCTCCCTCGCCTGGCACAAGGCACGTTGGGTCGTCCAGGGCTTCTCACAGGAGGCCGGTGTCGACTACGACGAGATCTTCAGTCCAGTCATCAAGCCTGCCACGATCCGCACCGTCCTTAGCATTGCTGCATCACGAGATTGGCCCATACGCCAGCTCGACGTGAAGAATGCCTTCCTTCACGGCATCCTCGAGGAGACGGTCTACTGTGAGCAGCCGAAAGGCTTCGTCGACCCTGATGCCCCTAACTCTGTATGCTTGCTACAGAAGTCCCTATATGGACTTAAGCAGGCACCGCGAGCTTGGAACCAGCGGTTCTCTACCTACATCTGCAGCATCGGCTTCACCACCTCCAAGTCCAATGCCTCCCTGTTCATCTACAAGGTTGGCGCCAACATGGCCTACCTCCTCTACGTCGACGACATCATTGTCCGCGTCGTCCAAGACACTTCTCCAGCATGTCACCTCCCAGCTTCACTCAGAATTTGCCATGACGGACCTTGGCGAACTCCACCACTTCCTCGGCATCTCAGTGACCCGGGACAGCAGTGGGTTGTTCCTCTCCCAGCGGCATTACGTTGTGGATCTCCTCCAGCGTGCTGGCATGTCTGAATGCCACTCGACTGCTACACCTGTGGATGTCCGGACCAAGCTGTCCGCCTCAAAGGGCGCCCCGGTTGCCAACCCCGCGGAGTACAGGAGCATTGCTGGTGCCCTCATGTACCTCACGTTGACAAGACCAAACCTAGCGTATGCTGTCCAGCAGGTCTGTCTCTTCATGCACGACCTCAAGAGTCGCACCTTGCGTTGATCAAGCGCATCTTGCGCTACGTCAAGGGCTCAGTGTCAGCAGGTCTGTAATTGGGCACCGGCACTGTTGATCAGCTCACTGCCTACTCCGACGCTGACTGGGCTGGCTGCCCCGACACGCACCGCTCCACCTCCAGCTTCTGCGTCTACCTCGGTGACATGGTGTCTTGGTCCTCCAAGCGTCAAATGATGGTATCTCGCTCCAGTGCCAAAGTCGAATACCGTGCAGTGGCACATGTTGTGGCCGAGTGTTGTTGGCTGCATCAGTTGCTCCAGGAGCTCCACATCCACATCCCGCTTGCGACAGTTGTCTACTGTGACAATGTGAGTGCAGTCATGTACTGTCCACCACCGCCGCACAAAGCACATCGAGATCGACATCCACTTCGTCCACGAAAAGGTTGCTCTAGGACAGTTCCGAGTGCTTCATGTCCCCTCCGCACATCAGTTCGCCGACATCATGACCAAGGCTCTACCTGTCCAGCTCTTCATTGATTTTCGGACCAGTCTATGCGCCTGTGACTCTTCCGCGACGACTGCGGGCGGGTATTAGGATATGTATATATCAGGATCAATTAGGCTCAATTAGAGAGTTTCCTAGATAGGCTATTTCTATGTATAGCCTAGGATAGTTTCCTTGTACAGGTAATAGCTTACCATGTTTGTACTCTCCATGTATGCCTATTGGCTATATATATGAAAGGCTCCCTGCCCACATAGGGTGTGTGGTGATTCTCTACACATATGAACAACAAATTCACTTCTAAAAGTAAACACAAAACCATCAAATCATAGTTGTCAATACCTACCAAACATCATTAAATAATTCATTGTGCCCTTCCCATGTTTGGAATAACACGACGATTTGCCTAGCCAAATATAACCTGACACGGTAATCAGCATCATGCAGCATGTCAAGCAAACATCCGATCAAACCCTGCAATTATAAAAATGATATTAAATTACTGATGTAATGGAGTACTCCCTCCATCCCAAATTACAAGACATTCCAAGAATCTTGAAGAGTCAAAGCATCTCGAGTTTGACCAAATTTATATGATAAAATAATGACATTTATGATGTCAACTAAGTATCATTGAATTCCTCATTAATAATATTTTCATATGATACTTATTTGATGTCATAAATCTTCATAATTTTCTCTATAATTTTGGTCAAACTTGAGTTTCTTTGACTCTCCAAGATTCTTAGAATGTCTTATAATTTGGAATGGAGGGAGTACATTTCAATGGCAGTTCTCCTGACAAAAGCAAGATATAAGAATCACCTGGGCAACATCAGGGAACAGGCAAACAAAGGAGGAGACACAATCAATGAGCTTGATGCGGGAAAACCAATCTACAGAATTTATCTCTGTAGCCTTATTTACCAAGTCAAATATGATATCCTGGTTCTGCAGATAGTGGGACACATATCTATCAGTCAGTTGGAGGATAAAACATGTAAGAAGCCAACCAAAATAATTGTGCTTCCCTTGATCAGTGAATATTTCAAGATTAAAGAAATGACAGCCAATTTAATCACATGATTAACTGTTACAGTTAGGTTTCTAATGTCTCACTCTGAGATCAAAATGTTCAACCAATAAAAAAAAGAAACCACACCAAACAAGTCTCTTATTCAGTCACTGAAACCTTGAATGTATAAATAAAATATCACAAGACACAGTAAATTATATCATGCGTAAGATATGTAAATACCAACCTCACTGAAAAACACTTCGCGTCCTGGTGGCTTTCCATCAGCATTTTGCCCACCATCGCGGATAGCTATCAATGTTTTTAATAAAGCATGTATATGAGTTAAGCACTCCGCAGGGCCAAGTAATGAACTTGCACCTCTGTCCCTCATATCAATTATAAGATGGACCTGCATGATCGATGTCAACATGTTAAAATCACATAAATGCCTGATTGGATTAAACACATAAGCCAACAGCATAAGTACTGATTTTGTCTAATTAAAGATATGAGCCACAGAGTACCACTGAAGATACAGTTTTTGATGCTGAGATGTTTCTGCAAAGGTTAAGCAAGATGACCTGACGAACCTGCAAAATGAAACCAGGTATTACAAGGATAGCTTTGAAGTAAAATAAAAACAATATTAAGCAGCTATCATCAAAAAATTTACCTTCACATCATTTTCTTTCTCCAACAAGCTGTACAAAATTTCCCATGTATGAAGTGATGAAACTGAGAAAAAAGTTGAAATAATGCAAACTAGATCCAGCTTCCACTCCAAAGGTCGTAAGAAGTTACCCATACTTCCACTAGCACTAGCCTTGACAGAATCTAATTCACCAGAGTCCATCACATCGAGATCCATATCAGCAACACTACTTTTACAGTCCAAAATAGGATTTAGGTCCTCTGAATTGACACTGGATGTTGGTAGCACTTTACCAGTACTCTCTGCATCAAAATTGCTCACTAAACTAGAGATCTGACAAAACAGCTGAGAAATTGCCACCAAGAGTTCATCAAGTAATTCAGTAATGCTTTTGATAACAACAGAACAAACTCTATTATCAACTCTTGACAGATTAAATATTGGAGAAGACAGTAAGCTCTTGATCGAGGATAAAGTAGAACCCGTTGTATCCAATGCTGAACTTAGGTTAGTAAGACCATGAGAAAGTCCATCATTCTTCTTCATAACAAATGCCACAATATGCTTTAAAATATTGGTGATATAATCTACTGCCTCTTGCAAAAGTGAAGATTTTTCTTCCATAGACCTGAGAAAACCTCACAGAACAACAGAAGGATGTTAGGCCTTTGGCGTACTGAAAGACAACCACTATAAGACTCACGGGTACTACGTGACACTCAAGTTATACCTTGAACCATAAAACCAGACTGACAGTAGTCAAACAAGAACCAATTTGTGCACTGATCTAATTTGCTAGAAAGACTGGCCATGCATGTGAACCTGGAATAAATGGGCTGGATGCCAGTTTTATATGGAACCACTGGAAAACAGCCTATTGAACAACCCGGTCAACCAGGCTGAGAGCCATGTGAACTGTACCCAGCCTAGGCCAAAACTTTGGGAAATAGATGCATAGGAATAGAAAAATGAGGAAGGATGAATTATCTCCCGCTTGCAGCAAAATTTATGAATTTGAACACAACCTATTGCTGTCAACTCAAGGCAAAACTAAATTATCAAAATATGGTACTTAATTTCATTGGGTGCAAATTTTTCCTAGAGATGTAAATGTTGTACCACTGACATATTAAAATATAAAGCGGACCAGGAGATGAAAATAAAACAGATACCTTGACAACAATGCACAATGAATCAGATTGCATAGAAGAGAACAAACAAGAACAAGATTATTCAAGTCCACTTTCTCAAACTGCTCATTTGAGACCACAAATCCTTTGATGAATTCCATGAGCTCGAGGAGCATTGGTTGCCGGATAGTCCCAGGAAGATGTATACGGTGGCATTTATGAGAGGTAACCTGTAACCAATAAAGTGTCTTCTGTGACTTTATCAATAGAAGAAGTCAAACAAAAATTATGTTTCAAGAATAATCTCTAGGACCACCAAAGTCTAACTAAGACAACAAACTATGGGTTTAACCACCGCTAAACTTTATTGAACCATTCAAAACACAAAGCATCCCATATCGAACCAAACACTATGCTGGTGCTTGCAACAAATGACAGTATGACACCAATAGGCACACTGAAAAGTTTGATAAAGTCTTTTTCATTAAACTGCTTACAGTCGCTTTCTATAACACCAAAGGAAACTCTCTTCTAAAAAACTACTTTCTGTGCTAAAGTGGAAATTGTACATTAGTTAAGTGTCATGGTGAGTTCCAAGTTTGATGAGCTTTTGTGTGGAGGAGGTGGTGCCTAAGTGTACCATAGTCCAGCTCTTACCGTGTACAGCAAAAAAAGAAAGAAAAAAAAGGCAACGCTGCTCAAACCATGCTTTCTTTTACATCAATGTGTGGGAGGGCTTTATATCATTTCAGTGATGAAGGATATTCTAGTTACAACATGAAAGACCTAGTTGTCAAAAAATGCTTCAACCTCAGGTTCAAACCAAACAAAGAAGAGACGAGGAAAATATAAAAGATTATATTGCCAGGCAAAGTGTTTTTTAATATTCACAAGAGCTAATAGCAGAGCAACTGAGAACAATAAGTAAAGCACCTTGGTACAAGTATCCAGAGTGATTTCTGATAAAGCTTCCACAGAGTAGGGTAGTTCATCTTTGAGAACCCAGTTATCATCCTCAAGAGACATCTAAAACAAACCAAATTGGCACTAAGTGAACAAATACATAAGTTCAGAAATACTCTCTGTAATCTGTAAAATCTTGTGACAACGAAAACAATATACCTTGGAATAAATTTTACAATCACCAAACAGTTGCAATACATCCGATGAATTAATTGCTGATGATGAAAAACCAGCACACAATGAGAAAATAGCTTCAGGAATGATAACAACATTTTGTTCATTCAAAAGAGAGAATTCCTGTCATAAAAACCAGTGATTCAGCTTGCAAATCTCAAGGAAGAAATAAAATGGATGACCCATTCCACATGAAGCTTACCAATGGACATAGCAGTGCACAGCATAACCACAAAAGGCAACAACATACACTATGGAGTCAGGTGAGCTGAAGTCCATTTCACCCCCTTTATTCTTTATTAATGTTAACCCAAATAGCAAACTTTTTCTTGGCAATTAAAGATGCAAACACACATTCTCCGCTACACATGTGCAGGCCCTAATCAGAAAACTAAACACATACAAGGGAACATTCTTTACCAATAAATTGACCCACATGTGTGTAAGGGTGCCACCAGGATTTGGTAGTTGGAAACATACTCACAAATCAACTACTCCTGGCTTCCAATACCTAAACTTTAAGCAGCATGGTAGTATATACATGCTCCGTTCCCAAATTTAGGAGATTTTAGTTTTGCCGTAAGTCTAACTTCTCTGACTTTGACCAAGTTCATAGAAAAATGCACCAAAATCTACAACATCAAAATAGTTTCATTAAATCCACCATGAAATATGTTTTGATAGTGCATTTATTTGGTATTGTAGATGTCAATATTTTTTCTATAAACTCAGTCACCGTTAACTAGTTCCTTGGACACCACATGGTCATCAGTGGACCCCAACAGACAGCCTTATCTCTTCTTCCACTCTTCAGCACTGCCCGCCCTGCACGCTATCGTTGCCTCCACACCAGCGCCGCCCGCCCACCACCCTTTCACGAATTTCCTGGAGTTTGGAATCGAACCCAACCCCAATGAGAGCAACTTCAACTTTATTCCAGTCCTCAAGACCTTTACCCTTTCATGAATTAGCTACCACAAATGGGTAACTGTGTAAAATATGTAGTTCCTTCTTTAAAAGACTAACTGCACAGAATGCTTCACAATTTCAGATTTTTTCCCCCCAAGAACGCTTCACAATTTCAGATCAAAAGGAAAGAATGAAACTGACTCATTTGTTTAGAACTTGTCTTTGATGAATGTTAGAGTATATGAGTATAGGCCCATGAGGCCCATGTGTATGACACTATATTCCTAACCCTCTAGGGTTAGCCCAGTTATGGAAAAATAGAACTCTAACATGGTATCAGCCTAGCTTTCCCCTTCCTCCCAGCCGTCAGCCGCCAGGCAGCCGCCTAGCCTCCTCCAGGGCCGCCGCCGGCCGGTGAGCTCCTCTGGGCCGCCGCCGCGCGTCCATGGCTGACCGGCCTCCTCCCCCTCCACCTTCCCCAACCTATTTTGGACAGTTTCCCACTCTCCAGCCGACGTGGGCACAGCTGGCGCGCGCAGCGACTCTGGCCCAGTCCAGCGCCGCCGCCGGCCATCCTCGGGCGGGCGCGAGCGGACACGCTGCTGGCGGCGCATGGCCTCCTCCCGGCCTCGCAGCGCCCTCGCCGTCCCTCGCGGCTCCTCCAGGCGCGGGTGCGCCCTACCTCGCGGCTCCTCCAGGCGCGGGTGCGCCCTCCCTCACGGCGCTGCGAGGCAGCGCGGGTCCTCCAGGCGCGGGTGCTGGCGCGGCTCCTGGCGCGGCAACCTCCCTCATGGCCGCAGCCCTGGAAGGAGGCGGAGAGCACCAGCACCAGGCGGACCCTCCCCTGCGGCCCGACCCTCTCCTGCACCCACGTCCAGTCGCAGGGGCCTCTGAAGATCCTGCAGTGGAGGACACCATCGTCGCTCTCACCTCTGACGCCACTGGCGTACGCGTTGGGGCTCCTCCATTTCCCTTCGGCATGCCGCCATGGAATCCTACACCTAACAACGTGGTGGTGGGCGCGAGGGCCGACATCAACACTTTCCCTGCTCCACCACCCCCTCCGCGCACCTCGACGCGACCCGCCTCCGCTCTCGCCACCGCCCTTGTCGCTGCCCGGGCGGAGTACGCGGCTGGGCAGGCCCGTCTGCAGGAGGCCGCTCTCGCTTGGGAGCGCGAGCGAGAGGCGAGCGATGCACTGGCGAAACAGATTGCCGACGCGGAGCACCTCCTCGCCTCCCCTGCCTCCCACGACGGCGGGACCACCTCCTCTGGCTTGGCGGGGGTGGGGACTGCGGCGGGTCACCGCACGTCTACCACCGCGGTCCTCTGGCACGACCCAGCTGACCCGCTCGTGACCCAGCTTCGCTAACAGGTGGGGGGAGTCCAGAACATCCGCCTCCTCGTTTCGGTCGTCCTCGAGCCCGAGTCGCCCTCCTATGCTCGCTGGCGAGACTTGGTCCTCCTCACCCTCCGCCGCTACGCCCTCGACGACCACGTCCTCGTCGACGCCGCGGGCACGGTCCCGACCCCCTCGTGGCTGTGCCTCGACAGCATCATCCTCTCATGGATTCTGGGGACGATCTCCCTGGACCTCCACGACCTCGTCCGCAACACTCCGAGCGCTCGCGGGGCCTGGCTGGCGCTCGAGGGTCAGTTCTTGGGCAACGCCGAAGCCCGGGCTCTGCGGCTCGACGCGAGCTTCCGCACCTTCGTCCAGGGTGACCTCTCCGTCAGCGAGTTCTGCTGTCAGATGAAGAGCATGGCAGACTCCTTTGGCGACCTCGGCTGGCCCGTGGAGGACCGTATCTTGGTCCTCAACGTTCTCCGCGGGCTCAGTGACCGCTACTCCTACCTCCGGACGTGGATCACCCGGCAGCGGCCCTTCCCCACATTCTTGCAGGTCCGTGACGACCTTGTCATGGAGGAGCTTACTCAGGGCCTCCAGCCTGGGTCCACCTCCGCCCCGGGGTCCTCGTCCTCCTCGACTGCTCTCGCTGCCACTCCTCCGCCCCGTCCTGCCCCGCCACCACAGTCGTCACTCCTTGGTCCTCTTCCCCCTGGGCCAAGCGAGGGTGGGGGGGGCCGTGGCGGCCGCCGTCACCGTGGCGGGGGACGTGGAGGAGGTCGCGGTGGCAACACGACGCCGCCGGCCCCACGAGGTGCACCCTGGCCATCCTTCCACAACCCATGGTCAGGGCGCATCTCCATGTGGCCGTTCCAGGCTCCCGGTGGAGAGCCTCGCCCGCCGGCGACCATGCTCGTTGGTGCTTCCCCGGGGTTTCCCTCTGTGACCCCGTGGACGCCACCCACCGGGCCAGCCGGCTGGGACCAGGCGGCCTTGGCGCACTCCTTCAGCACCATGGCCCCGACACCTCCAGTTGGGCCGGAGTGGGTCGCCGACTCTGGGGCTACTTACCACACCACTCCTAACCCCGGTATACTTTCTTCTGTTCACCATCCTTCTCCATCTCTCCCTTCGTCCATTATGGTCGCTAATGGGTCTTGTCTTCCTGTCACCTCTGTGGGTGCCGCCGGCCCCCATGGTTCCTTTCGTCTTCCTGATGTTCTTGTTGCTCCTTCTATGGTTCACAATCTTCTTTCTATTCGTCGTTTTACAGCTAACAATTCTTGTTCTGTGGAGTTTGACTCTTCTGGTCTTACTGTGAAGGATTTGGCTTCCCGGCGTCCTCTGCTCCGATGTGACAGCACGGGGCCCCTTTACACTCTTCGCTTTCCGGCATCTGCCTCGCCTCCTTCGCCAGTTTTGTCAGCTGCCTTCGCCACCACTACCTCCACTACTTGGCACCGGCGTCTCGGCCATCCTGGACGTGATGCTTTGATGCAGCTTAGTCGTAGTTCCGATATTCGATGTACTCAGGCTCACAATGAGCATTTGTGTCATGCGTGCCAGCTGGGCCGTCATGTTCGTCTTCCTTTTTCTAGTTCTTCTCATGCGGCCCGCATTTTTTACCTTGTACATTGTGACTTATGGACCTCTCCTGTCATCAGTATTTCTGGATACAAGTACTATCTTGTGGTGGTGGATGATTATTCTCATTATTCCTGGACTTTTCCTTTACGTGCAAAGTCTGATGCTTTCCCCGCGCTTGTCCACTTTTTCGCTTGGGTGTCCACACAATTCGGCCTCACTGTCAAGGCTGTCCAGTGTGACAATGGTCGGGAGTTCGACAACTCCACCTCCCGTGCCTTCTTTCTCTCTCACGGTGTCCAGTTGCGGATGTCTTGCCCGTATACCTCCTCTCAAAACGGCAAGGTTGAGCGCATGATTCGCACCACCGACACCGTGCGCACTCTCCTGCTCCAGGCCTCTCTTCCTGCTCGCTTCTGGGCCGAGAGCTTGCACACTTCCACTTACCTCCTTAACCGCCTTCCTTCCGCTGCTTGTCCAGCTCCCACTCCACACCACGCTCTCTTTGGTACCCCTCCTCGCTATGATCACCTTCGAGTCTTTGGGTGTGCGTGTTACCCCAACACCACCGCCACTGCTCCTCACAAGCTGGCTCCTCGTTCGACTCTCTATGTCTTCCTTGGGTACTCCCCGGATCACAAGGGGTACCGATGCTACGACCTTACCTCTCGTCGAGTCCTCATATCTCGCCATGTGGTGTTCGATGAGTCGATGTTTCCCTTTTCCGCCACTACCACTCCTGCTTCCACCTCAGAGCTTGACCTCTCCTCTGTTTCCTACTGACCCGGTGGTCGAGCCACCTTTCCCGGTGTTTCCTGCACCCGTGACACTTCAGGGCCTCTACCCTGCCCGGGTCCCGAGGGGTCACCTTCCGGCCCGGCCCTGCGCCTGACGCGGGTCCCGGGTCGGCACCTCCGACACCGTCCCCACAGGCACGCTTCGCCTAGCCGGTGCGTGTCTACCAGCGACGTGCTCCCGACGTGGGTGGCTCCCTCTTCGCCAGGGTCACCTGCGCCACCGGCGACGTCTTCCCCGCCGGCGACACCGACCCCGCTGCCGAGGCACCTAGCTTCCCAGGTCGCGACGCCGGTGTACCACCCTCCGCTCCTTCACCGACACCCGCGTCATGTTCACCCGATGGTGACGCGACACGCGGCTGGGACCCTGCAGCCCTGAGCTCTTGCGGCGATGCCCGGGGACTCGCAGGTCTCACCGGTACCCTCTTCCGTCCGCGAGGCCTTGCTGGACCCTCATTGGCGCCGAGCGATGGAAGAGGAGTACGCGGCCCTCCTCGCCAACCAGACCTGGGATCTGGTCCCTCGTCCCTCGGGCTCCAACATCGTCACCGGCAAGTGGATCTGGACCCACAAGCGCTGGGCTGACGGCACCCTTGAGCGGTACAAGGCTCGCTGGGTTCTCCGGGGCTTCACTCAGCGGCCCGGTGTCGACTACGACGAGACCTTCAGCCCGGTGGTGAAGCCGGCCACCGTCCGCACGGTGCTCTCGCTTGCTCTCACGCGCGGGTGGCCTGTGCATCAGCTGGACGTCAAGAATGCCTTCCTCCATGGCGTTCTTACTGAGACAGTCTACTGCAGTCAGCCGGCGGGGTTTGTTGACTCTTCTCGTCCCGACATGGTGTGTCGGCTCAACAAGTCTCTCTACGGCCTCAAGCAGGCCTCCCGGGCGTGGAACCATCGGTTTGCTGCTTTTCTACTGACTCTGGGGTTTGTGGAGGCCAAGTCAGATACCTCTCTGTTCATCTTTCACCATGGAGCTGAGACTGCATATCTGCTGCTCTATGTTGATGACATTGTCCTCACAGCCTCCACTGAGTCACTCCTTCGGCGGATTATCGCCTCTCTTCAGCAGGAGTTTGCTATGAAGGATCTGGGTGCACTACATCACTTCCTCGGGGTCACTGTTGAGCCTCACCCTGCTGGATTACTCCTTCACCAGCGGCAGTACACTCTTAATATCCTGGAGAGAGCTGGGATGACTGACTACAAGCCCTGCTCCACCCCAGTTGACACACAGGGCAAGATCTCGGAGGCTGAGGGCACACCAGTGACAGATCCTACTGCATATCGGAGTCTTGCCGGTGCACTTCAGTACCTCACCTTCACCCGGCCGGATATCACCTATGCAGTTCAGCAGATCTGTCTTCATATGCATGATCCCCGGGAGCCACACCTCACCGCTCTCAAGCGGATCCTACGCTACCTCCGCGGCACCGTCGACTTCGGTCTTCTCCTTCACCGACGGTCGCCCTCCACCGAGCTCGTCGTCTACACTGACGCCGACTGGGACCCGCCACTCCACCTCCGGCTACGCCGTCTTCTTAGGCGGCAACCTGGTGTCTTGGTCGTCCAAGCGCCAGCCAGTCGTCTCCTGCTCCAGTGCCGAGGCGGAGTACCGCGCTGTCGCCAACGGCGTGGCTGAGGCTTCCTGGCTCCGGCAGCTCCTCGCCGAGCTCCACAGCCCTCTCCCGGAGCGCACTGGTCTACTGCGACAACGTCAGTGCGGTGTACCTCTCCACCAACCCGGTCCAACACCAGAGGACCAAGCACGTGGAGATCGACCTACACTTCGTCCGGGACCGGGTCACTGTCGGCGATGTTCGGGTCCTTCACGTCCCGACCACCTCCCAGTTCGCCGACATCTTCACCAGGGTCTCCCGTCCTCGACCTTCACCGAGTTCCGCACCAGCCTCGACATCACCAGTGGCTAGTTGTGTCTGGGGGGGGGCTCGTGTGTTGTATGTGTTGTACTTTTTTTCTTTCGTGTCCAGTCTGTTAAGTCCGCTGCGACGGTAGTTCAGACTGCGGGGGGGTGTTAGAGTATATGAGTATAGGCCCATGAGGCTAGGCCCATGAGGCCCATGTGTATGACACTATATTCCTAACCCTCTAGGGTTAGCCCAGTTATGGAAAAATAGAACTCTAACAATGAACATATGGTATGAACAATACATATTCCTAGCACCAGAAGGGATACTCAAAATGATCGGAAAAAAGGACTTCCTTTTTGAATTGGTTGGGTCCTAATGCCAATGAAAGAAAAGAAAAATCTCAAACAAAAAAAGAAGTTAAAAAAAGAAACAATTGCGTGGTATCTTCAATCCAGAAGCTACTAAAAATGATTCAGAAAATTTACCTCCGTACATAAATGTTCAAAAAAACAATATTATGCTTATGCCTATACACCGTTTTATCTTTTGCCTAAATGTAGCACTATTGCACATCAATTCATTTATATACCACCATCGGAAACATGAACCTACAGAACATATATGAAGCAAAATAATGAACTCGTTTCTTTTTTTTTCTCGAACACACAGGAGAGCTGCGTATCAATATATTAAGAAGAAAAAAGAGGGTGGAGCACCCAGATACAACATAAAGGTTCTAAGAAGGGCCAAAAAGCCCCTACTCACACACTCCCTGAATCACCTATTACAAAGTGAAAAACCACCCCAGACCAGAAGACCACACGGAATACTTGATCAAATCTGGAACCAAAAAAATAACAAAGGAAGTTGCTTGAAAATTATCAAAATATCACCTTTGAATGAATTAACTCCAAAGTTGATCTTAACAGAGTCTTCCGAACAAAGATAGAATTGGATAAGTCACCCTGCAGGGTATGATATTAAAGAGCCAAAAATCATTCTTTTTGCATATTTGAAATAAAAAATAGATAAATAGTAACTAATCCATGAGTGACTGCAGTTGGAGCAGGGTAATGCGATCAGATAATCAGAACTAGTTTGGCTTTTTGCTTTCAGTTGTTTCCATTGATACACATTACCACAGTAAATCTTATATGCACTGATTTCAACAATCAGTTCAAGATTTTTAGTCTGCTAAGCATAGTAGTACACAAAAACCAAGAGTACAAGTTTAAACTTTTTTCTCAAGCTTGATCATGGACAAATTAGGCAAATAATAACAATGGCAGCATGTGCATTGTTCAATAACTATGAAAGCAGCTAAGTGGACATGATAGCTCTAAAATAACTAGCAATAAAACTTCCATTTGGTAATAGCAGATTTGACTAAATAACAAATCAACTGAAACTATTCCCAACACAAACTACAAGATTGGAAAAATGGTCTCAAAGTGTTATCTTTTATGTCCAGTCCTGGTGACTAGTAAGATTTAGGAGTACTTATACTTTCAAAATAGAAGAACAGTTGAAACAACATTACGAGAAGTACTAGAATCTTTGCCACCCTACTATAGAGGCCCAAGCAGTACAAGGTAGCTAACATACCTGAAAGCCTATCCTTGAGAAGTAACAGGCAACAAAATACAGAGCAGACCTGAAGGAAGAACAAGGAGCAATAAAGACTGTAACATAACTTCTGTGGTAACTGAAATGAAATTCTAAAAATTTAACTCAGTATTAGCAAGAACACTGCAAATGACTAGGCAAAAACATCCAGATCAGTAAAGTACTGAAGGAAAGGCGAATCAAAGATGTCAGACATATCACAGAATATATAACAAAAGAATTGATGGATCTATTACGCTGCCACAAAGGTGGCTTCCGCTGTTGCAAGGAATCAATGTTCAATGAGTTATTTATTTCCAATTGCAACCAAACCATTCAGTTCTTGGTGCAAGCAAACACTTCGCAATAAGTTTGCAATTTCAATGTAGGTTCAAAGCCTTGAACTTCATTGAATCCATAAATTTAACTTTCAGTTTCAGGTTTTTGAGATTAAATTTCTCCACCAGTTCCTAGAAAAAAAAAATTTGCCTCTGATGACTTGAAGAACCTAAATAGCTGATAAATTGGTAAGGTTTACTTTATGTTCTCAATCCAAAGATAAACCCAACTCAGTAGATACACATACCCCTAGTAACTATGGCCTATTTGTCTATTTCAAATGATCCTTACAAAACATAAATAATCTTTATGAAACATAACTTCATAAATAATTCAATAACCTACATAAGCCAATATCTTTACAGCACAACATTTATTCAAAGAACTAACTACTATTGCAGACAAGAAGTAATCTCACAAAACTGTTTCTCTAAACTCATGGTCACAAAATGTATATCTTATAAGATGTTCAGCAATTTTCTCCCCAATTGCAGTGCAGTTTATCAGGGCCAAAAATTTTGAATTCATTGGTGAAACTTTTCCATAACCTCACAGCTACATAAAGCAGTCATTTAGAGGTTTCAGTAAAGAAGCCAGTAGCATTCAAGTGGAACTTTCTGCTACATTTTCTGTCTGTCATCATCTAGAAAACTAAAAAATAGGTGCAGCCTGTATACCATGTACAACTGACCACACAAAGAAACTTCTACTCCTCAGAAGAAATGTATAAGTGATCATCCTAAGATAGCGGTAAGATATTCTCTACATCTGCAATTTATTTTTGCCAGATTATTAATGTTTAGAACCTCTGGCTTGTCCATTCAGCTTTGTTGTATTTCAACATCATTGTTATCTCTCATATTCCAGTAGGGCTCAGCCCTACCAATTTCATAAGAAAAGAACCGTCAAATTCAATCAACGAGAAGGTAAGAAAAGAAGTGGAAGTGCCAACAAAAATAGTACCTAAAATAGAGCTATTGCAGAAACAGTCACTTTTTAAACCAACAATTACGAAAAGAAGAGGAAGAAAGCATACGGCGATGGAAATTGTTTAAATATTTGCAGGTTCCATGTATCCTCTGATAGAAATGGTGTATGAACTTGGTTCTGGAAGAAGACAAAAAATGAAAACATTAGAAACACCTAGTGGTAGCTATAAGTTACTCGCAGGAATAGTTAGAGCTCATCCTGGATGATAAGTTGGCAACTGACTAAACAGAGGGTGGGAAGCTCACCCGCACGATCATTCCACCCAGCAAAATCAGAGCTGAATCAGCCTACAAAAGTGCACACCATTACACAATCAGAGGGTACTAGATAGGTGCCACATAATGTAATGAGTTAAGAGTTATGTTTGCAAGATGGTATATAAACAGTTTTCAAATCGTCTAATTTCTCAAATGTCATGTCAAATAAGCACTTATAAGAAGATAAAATGATTAAGGTACTAAGAGAACAATTGCGGTCCTGACTTGTCCTTTCAAAAAAACAATATGATTGGACATGGATAAATCAGGTTGAGATCGCAGCTCCAGATGAAGTTTACAATGATAAAAGTGTTGCCAAATTTTCACAATAAAGTTGAACAAAGTTCTGAATTCCAATCTATAAAACACAGATCCAGTGAAAAATTTAACTGTATTCTAGCAATTACTGTGACATTTCACTAGTTCATAAGACACCATAAGCATAATGCAAGCAATCAGTCCAGAATAACTGGCAAAGACATCATTCCATTTGAGAAACTAAAATCCTGAAAATGTGGATACTGGGAAGATGTAAATACAGAATGATAACTCTTTTGTTTAATGGCCAATTTAATTTATAAGTGTTTCATTATTATTCAAGAAACACCATCCAACCAATAGTTGGATACCATTTCATTGGAACAAGTAATGATACAACAGAAAAAGAAGCAATGCAACAATATACGAAAAAGGTCATATACTGTAATTTATTGGTGCTCACAACTAGATCTATGCTGCTTAACAATGGAAGTGCATGAACAAGGGAATTCCATATGGCTTGCCAACCATCTTCAACAATTGACATCTGCAATAAACAGGTAAATTATTGGACGACATCATCAACTTCAAATTCACAATGGATTGCAAAAATGGCAAGACTTGGTTGGGAAAAGAATTGAGGTGTCATAAAACATAATGTCATGATTCAACATGCTGAAAACTATAAGCAACAGCCTGCTCAGTACTGCTCGATGTGGCTGCAATACTGAGTGCACCCAAAATATAGAATACAGTCAAAGAAGAGCAGGAAACAAGTTGTTTTTATGAGTGATTATGTTAAATTAGAGCCCCTATGGTTGTCCAAAATTTAAAATGAAGCAGTTGGAAAGCAGTGTTATATAATAAAGGACTAGCCCCATTCATGACATGTATATACAGACTAAATTTATGTCTGTTGACTGTCCAAGTATAATAGGTTCCTTCAAAATTCTCCATATTCTTCATGGAGTGGTGCCAAGCAAAGCAACCAAAATCGTTCTTTTAGCTAGATCTAGAATCAAAGGCAATGGGATACATAGATAGCTGTAGTGTGAGTGAGCTGGTTAGTACATGTGACTCGAAATGTATCAGACAATCACTTAAACTTCAAAAGTAGCACCTCTAATGTAATCATTGGTCCTTCCGAGAACTGGTATGGAAGTTTCCACTACACATCTAGAAATAGAACTTCACAATAGGCAAATGACATATCAACCTCAAAAAGTTGTGTGCAGTCCTGTTATCACTTGAAGGGTATTCCAAGAAAATTACCACTTTGGCACTTTCTGAATGCTCTCAATCTTACTGGAAATTTACAACAACAACAAGTTGGGGTAGGCTAGAGTTGAAACCCAACATGAGCCCCTAGTCACGGTTCAGGTACATCGATAGCTGCTTTCCAAGCACTCCTATCTAAACAAAGATCTCTAGGTATATTCCAACCCTTTAAATCTCTTTTTATTCCAACTCCTTACTGGAAATTTACAAAATGTATAAAAAAAGGCCCAAACTTTTCTACGGCATGCATATAGAAATTAGTAAGTGGTCAAGGGAGGGCATAACACAGACATAGATCTGCTGTATCCTGAAGCCAGTTGATTAATGGTTTGCTTGGAGAAAATAAGGTAAGCAGAAAATAGCCTGAAGTTCGTGAAAATAAAAATATGGATTTGAAAACTTAACCTCGCCTTTTGTTAAACAAAATTGTACTTTCTCCCTACTGTTAAAAATGAGCACTGTGGAGAACTCCGTGAATGTCCTGTTAAGAGCAATGACAAGTTAGCAACTATACTGATAGGTCAAAGAAGTAAAAAAAAAATGCAGCAGTGGGTAATTGTTAACTCCATATCATTTTACTTGGTATCCATTTACACTTCAAGTAAACAGTAAATTGTGATAACCTTGTCCATTGAACAACATACAATGGTATCAGATGCTATAAGCCATAAATAAACACCACCACCACACCCCTACCCACCCCAGAGAGAGAAGAAAGAAAAAAAATAGAAGGGGCAAAATGTAGTACTGGTAGAACCAAACAAACCTGAGAAGCCAGAGTAGTGAATCCTGAAATCGTATGGCATTTGCATGGCTCAAGATACTGTGTGAACATAGTAGCAGTCAATGAATCATATATATTGCATCACAGAAGTACTACAAGCCAAATCATAGAGAACCTTTCACCATAAAGAAAGAAAACGAGTAAAATGAGCAACTTCTAGGAACCTGTACTACACCCCACCCCCTGAAAAACAAATATAAGGACTCGGACTTCTGTGATTTTTTAGGTGGGGAGGCAGGTAGGGAAAGTCTTTCATGCCCCTTATTAAAGCACCCAGGTCAATTTATGGTCAGATCTGATTGTGATTGGCTAGTTCTTGAATAGATACTCAGAAATCCTTATATTTGCAGTCAAATTTTGAACCCAAGTCCTTATATTAGTGGACATAGGCAGAAGTAACACATGAAAACATGTAAAAGTTCAAACTTAAGAGACATCTAATGTTATTCATTCTTTAGTTTCAAATTTAGAAATGTTGGTTCAGTTAGCATGTTTCATCTGTGTTGAGCAGAAATAACGCAAGCATAACTCGTTCCTCCCACTTTATAATAGAGAAAATAACATGCACATGCTTCAATTTATATAAAACTCATTCATATAAGTATATGTTGATATATTTTTCTCTCTACCATTGTGGTACCAATATCCACCATGTGATTCGCTTTACCTTATTGGCATATCAGTGTTAAGCACAATTACAATATGATATTCGGACCGGCAATTAACTATGTATTAACTATGTCTTCCAAAAGTTGAGGTACAAATGGTTATTGAATGTAAATAAGGGACACAAGCTAAATGTGTACTGTGTACACTATACTTCTGAAAACTACAAAATGTAACAACAGAAGTACTTGACAAGGAGACATCAGACAGCAGGAATCAAAGTAGGCATTCAATTTACCAGCTTTGGGTTATCATCACATACAAAAAAACTATGAAAGTAGAATTACCTTCTCAAAGCTTTGCAACTTGCTTCAAACCAACTAATTAGCAAAGATTTGTCCATATGATATCCATACTTGTGAATCAGAAAACAAATGGAACCGCTCCTGTGGGAGAAAAGATATATGTAAAGAGAAGCTAATAACATGTGCATAAAATGGAAGAGTTGTGAACTCTCACTTCTTCTGCACCAAGAATGTTATTGATAATAAGTTCTACTAGATAAAATATCAATGTAACAGCAAGGTTATCAATTGTGGGGCCACTGAATCGAAGTAATAAAAGAAGAAATGGACCGACCAAGAGACAGCAGATTTAGATGCAAGGGTGTAAATGGGATGATGAAAGATACCCAAAATACTGAATATCAGGCTCCTTACATGTATTAGAGCATAATAGATTGCACCCAAGATTTAGGTCAGGAGGGTTCAGGCAGTAACACATGGAAATATTAAGACTTTACAAAAGACAAGATTTTTTTTCAGGGAAGAGACTGGCATGAGCTTCCTGAGGGAGTAACATCGCATTTGGCTTATACAGATGCATGTGAGAAAACTGCATACTCTAGTCAGAGGAAGCTATAGTCACCAGTCACCACACAAATTAGGAAGCAAATTTAAAGGCATGGAGAAGTACAGGAAACAGGATACAGATTAATAACAGGTGACTCTTGGGTCAATGTACTTATAAGTCATAACTCAGAAGAGGGTTTCAAACCTGGGACAAGTGTAGAGTTGTCACAAATGACCAATAGTTTTCAGTTGAATGGGTGTGCATGATATATAATTAACTTACCAAAACAAAGATCCTCTAAAAAGGCCATCAACGATAAGGTTCATAATGTGTTCTGTCTTCAGCCTTTTCTCCCTGTTTGTTGTCTTCGTTGTGCATTTGCAGGCCTAAATGTTTGTAAAGTTATTTGTAACTGAGCAAGGATATATTGTATTGAGTAAAAGATCTGCAAATCTAATTAGTGAGTACTTGCATAACTTGCTGGCTGTGACAACATTTTTTTTTGTGTGTGTGGGTGGGAGGGGGGTAATATGCAGGTGAGTTGGGTGGTGGATCCAAATACCAGATAAAAAACAGTAGCAGAGAGATCCATCCATTCCTCTTGGAAGCACCTTAAGGACACAGCTTTCTCATCTCGTGGTGCCTCACACCTGTAGTAATTGAATTTCATCAATTAAGAACTCAAAAACATAAAATACTTTAAATAACAACAGTTGCATTACCATAGAAGACCAGGTCCGGTGTTAACATTTTTGTCTAGTTCCTTAGTGATGATGTCTACAAGTTTTTCCAAAATCTCTGGAATATTCTTGGCAATCTTCAGCTGAACTTTCGCATAGGTTATGAACAAACTCTGGAAGCAAAAACGGCTTTCAAAGATGAAGCAGAAAATGCAATGAAGTTTTTTGTAGAAACAAAGAAATAAAGTGACAAAACTGCAAGTCAGGTCACCAGAACCTTCAAGGCCTGATCATGAGTTGCCAGCCAACAACGGAATATAAACTCTTGAACTGAATTATGGATCTTCACAGATTTGTATCCCAGGTTTGGCCCATCCTTTAGTAAAAAGGTGTTAATGCATTCCATAAGTTTGCGAGTCAGCTTTCCCTCCTCCCTGATTTCACAGAGTCAAATTAGCAATTCATGTCGGATTATTTGCCATTATATATATATATATATATATATATATATATATATATATATATATATATATATATATATATATATATATATATATATATATACACAGGAACTTAAATAAAATATTATAATTTAAATAACTTTTTATGATAAGTTGTTAATCTAATTCTCATTGGCAAATCCAAATGATTTTAAATACAATGGTGGACAAAGTTCTAAAAGTTTGACTGCACTAGTTCTAAAACAAAAAACCTACTTTTTACCGAGATGGGAATTCACAATTGAGTGAAGTTAAAAAGAGACAATAAAGTCAAGGGATCTAAAAGCGACAAAAGAACATGGGCCAGACTACTTGCCTAATATGTAAGAAAACTGCACTAAATCCGTTAAGAACCTCCTCCCGCATAATATCGGGGTAATCACCCGGTGGGTTTTCAAGTAGAACATGAAGTGTCAATGTACAGCGGAAGGATTCATCCTTGGAGCTCGCCGGATTGCTGAATTTTGCATCAAAACCAGTAGCAACCTTCTTCATGTAGAGTGATACAAAATCTGAGGAGAATGCATGGAAATATAAAATAAATGGGTGCTACAATATGATAATACAGAACCTCTGATAACAAAACTCACTGCTATATATCCGAGGTTTCATCTGATAGCGGTACTCCTTCACATTTAGAAGCTGTCTAAGAATTATGCTGTACTCTAACTGAAAGCTGGGGCCATCTTTTATGACCTCCCATATATGAATGAAAAGTTGCTTAGCAATAGAGAACAAAAGTAGTGAATGCCCTGCAAAGACAGGTACCATTTCTGTAATGCCATGCAGAGTATATTTCACTTCAAAGCAACTGAAAAACTGATTGTGCACACATCAGGCATCTGGGTAAAAAAGAAACATATTGCTAGAAAGTGGGGATATATACCAGAATGCTGAATCACACAAACCCAACAAATGCCAAAGAGGCAAAGACTATGAAAATTACCATCATTCTAAACCAGGCAATGATCAGTGTTAGCAAAAATATACATTGGATCATCTCAAGGCAACTCCATCAAATACTACACAGAATACAACACTGCCAAAATCATTTGTCATTTGCGCAAAAATCAACTCTGCTGTTAGATGATAAAACAATTTAAAGTGTTTGAAAATTCACATGAGCAAGCAGATGTTGAGAAAATAAATATCAGAATGTATTAACAACTAGCAGCCTACTACAAATTCTGTTATTAATAAGAGCACTAAGAACACAATGGGCAACGTTACCGGACACACTGTCTAAAGAATACTGCATTCTCTTCGTGAAAATTGCACGAAATGTTATTGGCAACCTGCCCAATTCTAAAATTTATGCATAACATGGTAAAAACAAAAACATCTGAGTATCTAACACTCTAGCATGGTCCAGAAACAATTTCTATTTGAACTTCTGAAACGATAATGACATGCCACCTTACTTTCCATGTTTTGTTGCAGGAAATGAAAATTGCAAACAAATCATATATAAAACTATCACCTCATTTCTACAGTACTCAGATACATACAGCTCAGATTCTCATCACAAGTTATCAATCACAGTACAGCACAGCATAGCACAGAAGACAACAGCAAACTGATCAATACAAGAAGCCCTTCGAATCAGAGCCAACCTGATAGCTTCAGGTCCTCCGCGCACTGGACAGCAACGCGGAACATCCGGGCGGCAGCGCTCTTGGTGGCACCACGCTTCTTACCCGAGATGTCCTCCTTGACGCAGTTGATGAGCGCCAGGACAAGGAGCGGCCATGTGGTGGCTGCAAACAAATAGCATCAGCACCATCAAAAACAAAATCGTGAAACCATCAGCCAATGATGTGAAATGGGTAGGGGAAATGCAGGTGAGAGGGGTAAGGCAAATGCACGAACTGACCGCCGGTAAGGTTCCCGTGGCCGGGCTTGAACCTGGCAGTGTTGCGGCTGAGGAGGCGGCAGAAGGACGCAGCGCGGTCATCCTGCAGCCATGTCCCCAGCAGCTTCACCCCCTCCTGTGGTACACGAAGGAATTGGTTAGGAAGCAAGCAGGCAGCAATACTTGTTCGTTTCGGAGTGAGGAGTGGGGTTCTCACATCGCGGACTCTGGCCCGATCAGAGTGGAGCTTCTGGATGACCTCTTCCACGTCGCGCGCGGTCGCCACGACCGCCATCGATATGGGAAACAGAGCTAGGGTTTCTGTGGGGTGGGGAGACCGCGGCGGGGGCCGAGGGCATCGGGGAACCCGCGCGGCGAGAGCTGGATGGAAACAGAGGCGGAGGCGGAAAGGGAGAGAGAGGAGGGGCGAGAGGTTTTGGTGGGGGTTTTGGGCGACCTGTGGAGAAACTGCCGAGAAAAGGGAAAGTGAAGGACACGGAGAAGTGGGATTTTTTTTTTTGGACGGGAAAGTGGGATTGCTTTCGCGTTAAACCAAAAAGTTTTTTAAAGATTCGTCGTCACATCGAATCTTTCGACAAAGCATTAAATAATGACAAAAATAAAAACTAATTACACACTTTACCGGTAAATCACGAGACGAATCTTTTAATCCTAGTTAGTCCATAATTGAACAATATTTACCACAAACAAACAAAAATGCTACAGTAGCGAAATCCAAAATCTTTTTACATCTAAACAAAGACGTTTCATCGACATCTAAGTAAAAAATAGACGTTTCAACATATCAACTTTTTTTCATCAAAAAGTCTACTTCATACCCCTACTATAGGCGGACTACTTAACCTCATCAACTTTGAAACAGGATATTTTACTCTCTAAATTTTTCAAAACCATCCAAACAACCCCTCAGACGGTTTTTGACAATGGTTTTGCTACAGTATCTATGATTTTGCTATGGTGACAGCGGTTTTGTCTTTTTTATTTATTTATTTTAACTGAATCTTTAAAAATCATAGAAAATTTATTAAATAAAAAAATTAAATTTGTTGGACTCCACATGAGTAGATCCATACCATGAATATATAATATGACATACTTTAGTATAAAGTTTTTGTTGTAGATTTTACAGAAAATAATAGATCAAAATCGTCTTATTATTTTCTGTAAAATCTAAAACAAAAACTTTGTACTAGTATGCCATATTATATATTTATTGTGGTAGATCTACCTATGTGGAGTCCAACAAAATTTGATTTTTTTTAGTTTATGATTTTTCTATGATTTACTATGATTTTTTAAAGATTCAGTTTAAAGCCACCTGAGGGGGTTATTTGAACGGTTTTGAAAAGTTTAGGGATAAAACGTCCGGTTTCAAAGTTGAGGGGGTTAAATAGTCCAGTCCCATAGTTGAGGAGGTGAAGTAGACTTTTTTTTTTTTTGCACATCCCTAAAACCGGGATGGGTTCATCCTCTTCGGTTGAGCGATGGAACAAAAAGTTGAGCTATGCGAATATCTCTAAAGCCGGAATGTGTCCCATACAGTTGAGCAATGCGAACATCCCTAAAACCTTTTGGCGTTTTTTTCGAAAGATTCTCACAATTACATTCCTGATAGTTTGATTTTAGAATATAGACCCAGAGCTTAGCGCTAATAGTAACACTGTTTGACGCCAAGCTAACATTGCTTAGCCCTATGGTGGATGGCGCCAAGCTTGATAACATCACCGATGGCACCAAGGGTGCGTAGTTGTGCACATGGTTTGTGGGCTTGACACCATTGTCATTGGCGTCAAGCAGTGTTAGCTTGACGTCACTGACAATGACGCCAAGCGCTGGATCGATATTCTAAAATAAAACTAACAGAAGTGTAATCGTAAAAATCTTTTGAAAAAAGTAAAAAAAAAAAGACGGCGTGTCCATCGTCCTCTTCGGTTGCGGCCGACTGCTTGAGCTGTGGAGCTGGGGAGGAAAGTGATGCGTGCGAGGAGCGACGGAGAGAGAGAGAGAGCAGAGATCACGATTCACGACCGGTTGACCACTTACCTGGCTAAGGCCTTATTTAGATGTGAAATTTTTTTTGGATTTTGCTACTTTAGCACTTTTGTTTGTTTATGATAAATATTGTCCAATCGACTAATTAAGATCAAAAGATTCATCTTGTGATTTACAGACAAACCGTGGAATTATTTTTTGTTTTCGTCTATATTTAATGTTATATACATGTGCCGCAAAATTCGATGTGACGGAGAAACTCAAAAACTTTTTGGTTTTCAGGTTGAACTAAACAAGGCCTAATTTGGCCGGAAATAGGAACTGAAGAGAATAGTGTTACAGTTTATAAGACAATTAAAAACAAATCTGTTTGGCTCACTGAAATTTGGCTCACGCTAATGCTTATTTGTTATGAAAGAAAAACACCATTTCTTCACTAAAAAAGTACAGATAAGGAGTTCAAGCAAACAAGGCCAAGGTCTCCTTGAATTTCAAGAAAACACTATTCTTTCGTGTTAAGGCTCATGATCCATAGTCTAAAGTTTAGACAGTGAACTTTATACCACTTTCTCTTGAGGCCTTGTTTAAAGTTTAGACAACCTAAAAAAAATAGACCACACCCATGAGTTAAAGTCTAAAGTTTTAGCCATCAACTTTAGCCAAATAATCTTTAGATCAAAGAATCCAAACAAACCCTAACAAAAAAAGCTAGCAATGCATTATCGTTCACATAGCAAATACATCAGGTGCACATAATGCCCCAATTTACATGCTCTCAAATACAGTACGAATATACATCATCTCATCCACTCATGTCGATCAAGAGGCGTGAATTTGATCACTCCGAGTCTCAGTGCTGGACACCTGTGCTGCACAATTTTATCAGGTCCATCAGGGTAGAGTAAAGCACTTCCAGTGAAAGGTACCCCAAAAACCTACGCTTCTCTAACTCTGGACTATCCGCTGACATCTTCCCCTCCTCCATTGGGTGATCAACAGTGAGGTACCATGAGATGCAGCCATATGTGTCATCCGGATCAACATGTGCCACTAGGCCAAGTGTTTCGCCTTGGTCAAGGTCAAAGTACAGGCACAGGAAATCTCTAGTCACATTCATCCCAAGAACCATCGCTTCATCATGGAGCCAGTGGATTACTTGACTGGCAACCTGCAGATATACAAAATAACAAGTTACCAAACTAATAAGGTTGAGCACTACAAATGGTTTGCAGAATTTGCATGGAACTGGTAATGGACAAAGGTTTTACCAAGGGGCATAACAATTAGAGTGCAGTGATTCAACATTAGAGCTATGCATAGAATATATTCTTTGGCAAACTTTTCTTGGGATATAAGAAATAAGTACACAAGCAATTTTCCAATTTCCATCGTGCTGATCTACCCCAAAAAAAAAAGAGAGAGGGAGGGGGGAAGCATTTCATCACCTGCTGCAGAAGCATCATTGGGAGGTCTTCCAAGTCACAATTGTAACTATTTATCAGACGTCCATCAGATGGCTTCCCAGTCAACGATCCAGCAATGCTTGGAGAGCCCTCACCCATTAAACTAATTTGGCCATCTTTCAAGATCACCTTTGTACTAAACTGTGACCTGGATTTGTACTTTAGCTTGTGATGATCTGAAGGCTTTCTGACTCGATCAGTGGCCAGGATAGGCTGAGGAACTTTCAAGCAGAGAGACCAGGACGACGTCCGAGAATGCCATGTAGGAAGGGAACACAGATGGAGATAAGGAACCCTACTAACCTGCATTAGTGAAAGGAAGTCACAATGCCAGTCTACTATAAAATTATATTAATTGACAAGTGTAGAGTAGTCCAATACCACACTTTCCAGCTCCAAATGTACTTTGTTAGAAAATATCCTGTGAGACACTGTCATGCAAAAATGACTTAGCAGGCCACAATCGTCAGGTGCAGCCTGAGCAGAACTCTGGTAACGAACCATATGACGAGATTTCTCCCTGAGTTTCCTAAGAATGTTTTCATGGAACATATGTAGCAGGTAAATTTCTAAGCATTTGGGGTTAGGAAACCCTCTCACATCCTTATTTGAAGACTCCTTCCCATTTACAGTGGCTACTGCAAGATTTTCAGTATAATCTGTATCCATATGATCTTCCTGCCCTACTGTTTCTGAGATACTATTCTGTCGAGAGAGCTCAAGCGAAAGGCACAAAGAACACTCCTGGCCAATCGCTAATTGGAGAAAATCTTCGCACATCCCAGTGACATTGATGCCTTGAGATTGGACAAATGTCTCCCGGATCACCATATCAAATACCTACAAGAGATATGCACTAAATCAAGTGCGATGGTGCAGGTAAAAGTAAGGAAAACAGCAAGGTGAAGACTTCAATGATTCTTTCTATACATGGTGCTCTAGTTAGTAAGAGGACTTTGTGAAAATCATAGGCATTTAACCCACCTGCTCCTCAAATATGGACTTGTGGATGTCACGAAGGATGGAATGTGCATGTTTGATAGACTTATTGACATCACCATTCTCCAAAACATCCTTTTCGGCTTCAGTAGTAGTGTTGGTTAACGTGCCTTCTTTCTTTTTAATAGCACTTCTTTCTGCATTATTGGCTATGTCTCCACGAAATTGAAGGGTCAAGGAACGGAAAGACTTCTGTGGTATTTGTACAGACAAAGTGCCTGAAGAGTCTTGATCAATCGGAATTAAAGATAATGGTGATAATCGAGGCATTGTTGTTGTGTCTAGCTGAGAACTATCAACTAGATCAAACATGAAGCCTTCACTTCCTGGACTCCCAACAGCTCGCTGCCGCTTCACTTTCCAGTTCTGCTGCAATCTGCAAATGCATCAGTGCTTTGTGTCAACAGCTTCAATTTTTTAACAGCTTTTACATTCAAATTTTCAACAGCAGTAACTACCTTATTAAGGAGCTGTAGAACCTAGTCTCCTTTTGGAACTGTTGCTCCATTGTCCTAGCAGATTGTTTGAAGTACCGTGACAAATGCTGAGAGATCCCAAAAGGCACAAATAAATATTACGGCAGTAAGCACAATAATAAACAGCAGAGCTTGAAATATCAATCACAGAGATATTCTTTTTCTACAGTTCCTTTAAGCTCTGGTTTTCTTTGCTGCACTAGTCTAAAAGAGCTCCATGCATTCATTCCATTGATTTGAAAATGCTATCTAACTACAGAAGATAGCCACAGTACGGAACATACCCTAAGGCGCTGGAGCTTGGTGGCAGCAGAGACTGCCATGTCAACAAGTATTTCGTTTGGCTGCGACTTGGGCTTCGTTGTCGAGGCGACTGCCACAGCGTCATTAGCCTCAACCTGAGGCATAATTTTCAACATAGTCATAAGTGATCACCAGCATTGCATTGGCAGGGACTGAAATTGGGTGCACATCTGCATTTACCAACCGTGCCAATGAGGTCTATGACGACGGAGAGCTCATGATGTGCCTGCTGCAGGCTCTCCATAAGGCCCTGCCAGGGCCATACCTGCTGGGTAGTGTCAGCCTCAGCCGCCTTCTTGGCCTTCTTTGCATCCTTCTCTATGACCCAGGAGAAGTCAATCCGGCGGATGGCCGCGAGTCGCTGCTCCTCGTTGCTAGTGTCCCTGCAACCGCAGACACCACCCAGCAAGCAGAAGAAAGGAAAAGCGCATGAGTTCCTGGTGGATTTGAGCGGAACAGATTACAGGAGCAAACTTACGGGGGGTAGTGCTCGTTGCCAATCTCATCAATGGCCTCAAGGCGCTTGATGGGGAGCTTGTCGAGGTCCACCCGCACGTCATCTTTCTCCATGGAGCTCCTTTCTTTTTGTTGTCTGGAGCTCACTTTGGCCCTGTTTCCTTAGCTAGCTTTTTTATAAGTTTCAGCCAACCATACCTTCAACACAGGCTACTCGGGTTGGAGCAGGTAGCTCAATCAACGGCTGGAACAGATCCACAGGTCGCAGGACGGTCAAAGTCGTAGGGGCTGCTCAGTGTTGCCTTTGCTGGATCTGCAGGGCATCAGCCGTCAGCCGTGGTACACCGACAAGATGGAACTGCATATAGTCGTTCTTGTTGTGTCAATAGACAAGTAATGCTCAAGTACTTGAAAACAAAATATTCTTGGGGTTGTCGAACAACTAACTAGTCACAGTTTTACAGTTAATATACCAAGAAATACAGAGTTGCTAGCATCGGTAGACATCAGCAATCCTATTCCCTAAATAAAATAAAATAAAAATTCAGAATTATTCACAGTTTTGAATGGCTGTGTGCAACTGCTATGCAGCTATGGACAGTATATGCGTATCATCCACATACCAGTATTATATAGGGTACTGTAAAATCCCTCAAAAGTAAACTAGACGAGAAAATAAAAACATGATAATAAGGTCTCAACTAAGCTATTTGTGGTGTTTCGCATGAAATGATATTCTGATGGATGCAAATGTTCTATCTGGAGAATGCTAGCTAGTGAATCCAAATGTTCTGTGGTTCTTTAAATTTCAGAAACTCTAATTAGCAGAATCCTGTGTACTATACCTTGCGATTGCGAGGCACACTGAAAATTCGGAGCTAAGGTAGTGTTTGGTTGCAAGGATTTGGTGGGATGGAATGGGATGGACCTAGTTTAGACGCTGTTTCGATGGGAGACAGGCAAGGGGCAAAGTTATCCCACCTGGAATATTAGGAGCATATTCGGCTGACTGCCGTCCCTGAAAATCGAGGGGACAGAGTCATCCCCGATTCACGACGTCTGAGCGCGAGTGGGAGTCGTCGAGGCCGATGTCTTCGTGCGCAGGGGAGCGGCCGGCGAGATCTGCGCGCTGGCTGGAGCAGAAGAGGCAGGAGAGGCGGATCCGAGCTCGTGACCGGTGAGCTCTGCGCTAGGGAAGGGCCGGCGCCGACGAGCAGGAGAGGCAGCAGAGGGGCAGAGCCTGGGTGGGCCGCGGCAGCGGCTGGGTCGGGCGGCAGAACGGCGGGGCGGGCGGAGGAGCTCCTTGACGCCGGCGGCGCAGGCAAGGGAGACGGCACGGACGAAGAACTCACGAGTTGAGGGCGTGGGCGAGGACGAACTGGACCTTGCGTGAGTTTTTTTAGCAACTTCCGTGTGCGCTTTGAGGAAGATATATCGATTGAGAAAAAAAAAGCCCAATACGTACAGAAAAAGAAAGCCCAATACGTAGACATGAATGTGGGCCTAAAACAAAGTGGGACCCCTAAGTACACGTAAGGCCTTATTTAGTTTCCGCCCAAACTTTTTGTCCCATCATATCAAATATTTTAGCACATGCACAGAGCATTAAATATATATAAAAAATAATTAATTGCATATTTTACATGTATTTTGTGAGACAAATTTTTTTAAAATTTAATTAGTTTATAATTAGATACTAATTGCTATAGTTATAAATATACTACAATATTCAAAAACTTTTCTTTTCATGAACTAAACAAGACCTAATTCTGAGAATTCCTTAATTCTACTACAGTGGCCATGCCACTTTGAGGAGCTGCCGAGCACTCTTAATCTTTTTCTTTTGAGGTTACAACACTCTTAATCTATATCTATATTATAATATACTTATCTATCCTTAGTACTAAAAAAGGTAAAATTTCTAATCACTTTAGAGCAACTCCAATCGTTTGCTAAAAGTATTTGGTATCTTAGGATTTTTGTTAAAATCACAAAAAACAGCTTCCAACAAGTTGGCAAAACTACCTGGCAATTTTGTGAGCTTGGTAAAATTCCTCTTTCACTTAGCAAATATGCCAAGTCCTTCATTGCTTGGCATCACGTGTATTTCAATTTGCCAACTTTTTGGAAGCTCAATTTTGTGATTTTGGCAAAAATCCTAGGATGTCAAGTTCTTTTGCCAAGCGCAAATAGCAAACTGTTGGACATCATTTTTCCACTTGACATTTAGTTTTAAGACTTGGCAAAACTATAGATTTACCAAGTGAGTTTTAACAAACTGTTGAAGTTGCTCTTAGATTTTCGTCCAACCTAATAATTTCTAAAGTAACTTTGTCTCTGTTATCAACTTGAAAACCTGTTTCCCCCCTTGGAAACCTTTTGTGTTCGCATGTTCTTGTCCTTGTCCGTTTTCTTTTAACTCTTTCCAGTTTTCTCCATCACATATATAAGCATAGAACCCCACGTTCAGTTTTATATGCGATTTTTTCTCTTTTTATCTCCCATTTTATATAAACAAAAATAATAAATAACAAAAATAGTAAGCAGTCAAAACGATACGTGAGAAGAATCTTCAGTACGAAACTTTTTTTTTGTTTTTTCTCCCTTTTTATAATAGAAAAATAAATAATAAAAATAGTGTATGAAATTGTCAAACATTTATTCTTCTCTAGCGAATAAGCAATTTGTTATCCAAACTAATCTATATATATCTATACCTTAAAAAGATGTAAAAAAAAATTTCAACACTTCTAAAAACTCACCTCGGGGCTTGAGTTCATCCCCCCACATATCAAAAAACCCCAAATCGGATATCATGTCCTTAAACTCAAATAACTCATGAACCGTGCTCACAAGAGTGTAGAATAACTCTCATATGAAGTACGATTCCAACAGGGCTGGGTTCCCTCTATGCGACATATAATCCATGCTACTTCTATCAAAAAAAAATCCATGCTACTTCTTTTTTTGTGTGATGAGGTATTTTTCATCTTCATCTGTATAGCGATTTGATGTGATGTGTAACATGCACCTCACCAGTAAATAGCAAGTGTTCTAGTTGAGTTTTGTCTTAATTCATTTTTACAACATAATGCATACCGTTACCGAAGTTGTTTTTTTTTTTGGAAGTTCTGTTGTTTCACTCGTGTCAGCTATTGTTGAAACTTGGAGTTCGTTCGTTTCTACGTGTAGTAGGGCATATAGGTCCTTCGTGATCTATTTTTACTAACAGTCACTATACTGTATAGCGCTGAAAATGAAACGTGCATTGAATTAGTGATAATGGAGGCAGACCGCTTCAACTGGGATCTCACCATCATCTCCAAGTACGTCGGCGACGTCGACTACCTCTAGAACTGGGAGCACGACGGCCATCGACGGCATCAACAACCACATCGCTGTGAGTAGAGTCAAAGAAACAGAACAAGGTTGTGTTTAGTTCTCCTTCTCTTCTAAAAGATTTTTGGTTTTGGTTTGTCATTTTATATAATAAAACTAAACACCATATAGTTTTTTTTTTGTAAAAAGTTAGTTATTCTCCATTTTAAATTTTGGTAGGTAAAGAAAAACCCCAAAAAGCCTCAAGAGGCTCTTGTGAGGACAATAAATTTTACGTGCGAGTGCATGGCTACTAGTAAGAAGAAATAGCACAAGTGCACTTTACGATTCCGATGCAAACTCCAACAGCTCTGATAAATGGCAAGGACATACTATTAACATTACACAAAATCAGGGCACTAAAAGGAGCTGCGACCTTATTGGCGTATATAGTACACGAAGCAGTGACACAATAAGCGCCACCATTCACAGGAGTTCCAAATCACAGCTGCTGCAACGGGCAAACGATATAGTTCATCATAAACTTAGATGCAGAAGCTACAGCTAACAGAACTGCCACCAAGGTTTGTCTAACTACCAATAGGTTACGGCCATAATCCTTCAGATTGGCGGAGCTAAGGAGCATTAGCAGGCCTAGTAAGCATCCTGTCAACTTTCGCCAAAAGGCCCTGCATCTCCCCCAGAAGCTTATCTGGAACAGGATTCAGCTGCCCATTTGATGAGGTTGCCTTGTTCAAAGCCGAACGGCGGGCTGAAATCATATCCTCAAGGTTCTTCCTAATATCTCGGAGCGGAGGCTTTGAAGCAAGAGACGGTGAAGGCACAGTCAACTTGATTGGAGAGAAATCAAGCCTTAGTTTAGCAAACGGAGGCCCAAACTGACCAAGAAGGTACTGACAACCGTTCTTGTACGCCTCCTCAGCTTCAATGCTTTTCCCAAACACAACACAAGCACTACGGGTAGTTTCTGAAATATCAGTCTGAGCCTCGATCAAGTAGCCATACTTGCCAAATGTGGATAGTAGCTCCTGTCTGGAAGGAACAGTGGTACCAGGTTCAAATTCCACGATAACGGCTGCTGGATTGCTGAAGTGCTGTGCAGCTTTCTTCTTCTTTTTCTTAGGAGTAAGGTTAGCAGGGTCCAGCCAAGTGCCATTGGTACCTTCACCACAAGAATGATTTACCACTTCTGCAGGTAGCTTCACTTTCTTGACAGGTTGTCCATCCTTTTGAAACTCATCTTGGAGCGAATCATTCACACCTATTGTATCTGCACCATTACTGTCAACTTTCTTAAGCATTTCTGGCAACATAGCTTGCAGAGAAGCATAAGATTGCTGGACTGTGCAAACTTCTACACCCCCAGGCTCTTTATTTCCATCCACAGGCTGAGACATGTCTTCATGCATAGGAGACAACTCACTGCTGACAAGCAAATCTCCAGCATTTTGCAGATTTTCATGTATGCGAATATCAGCATCGGGCATTGTTGCTTCCTTTGAAACACTTCTGTCAGACACATGTGCAGCGACACTCTGCACATTCTTGTTAATATGATTATTATCAGTTTCCAACTCTGTTGGTTCCTTAGAAATAATTCTGTCAGGCACATCTGAAACATCGCTTTGCACATTCTTGTCCTTGTGTACACACGTTTCTGGCTCTGTTGCTTCCTTAGAAACACTTCCGACAGGGACATCTACAACAACGCTTTCTGCACTCACTTCTATGTCATTATTAGCTTGCAATTCCATTGCTTCTGTCTGAACACCTCTGATAGGCACATCTACAGTAACATTTTGCACATTCATTTCTGACCTTGTTGCTTCCAAGTTGGCCACATCATTTTCTTTTGCGGATTGTTCAGGCAACGTATTACCCACAGCCAGAACATTTGCTTGGGCCCGTTCATTTCCTGATTCCGCTGCCCCGGGAACCGCGGCTGAAATAGGAACTTTCAAAGGTGATGGTTTGCCCTTCTCATTCTGAACACCTACTCCTACACCCCTTGGACCACTTCCCGCCTTCATTAGGGTTCTCATATCTTCTGCTTTCATTTGCCTGATAGGAATAGCAGGAGTGATTGGTATACCAGCGCCAATTGTAGCAGCAGGAGAGGTCTTCTCCCGCTTCTTCCTCTTGATGGAAGAGCCACCACTCCCAGCTTCATCCTTTTTCCTGCCCCTCTTTGACACACAACTGCCTTGTTTCAGAACAGCATGTGAATCAGAGACTAGATCCACAGCAATGTTCATGCCAACATTTCTAGAGCCACACATGAGTGGACTTTCATGTGCCTTAGAAGACTTATAGTCAGCACCATGAATGAATGTCATGCTTCTAAACAAACGTAGAAATTCATCAGCATCCTTTGGAAAATCGCCCATATGGTTGGGAACCTCCCCTAAGCCTCGCACCAGCAGCAAGACATCTTCCACAACAATGCTGCCTGGCAATAGCGACACATTTCTGCCATCTTCAGCAGCTTTGGGCACCAATGCCTTTGGCAGATCAACGGGTTCACGGGCAATCTTGTCAAACACAACCAAGTTGGTGTATGGTGGCGACAGGTACTTACTCTTCTTCCGCTCTCGCTTTCCTGAGGTTACATGCTCAGCACTGTCAATCTTGGCCTCATCCTCCGCTGCATCCCGCTTGCCCATCATTTTGCTGAGACTGCGCTTCTTCTGCTTGGGTGTCTCCTCCGGCCTCACCAATGCCTTGTGCTGGTCCTCGGCAAGCCAATCATCAGCATCTCTGTCCTCGCCAGCAGGCACATCAAGATCGATCTTGTCCACAAGGTCGTCCGGCGGGCGCCGCGGGTAGTGCTGGGCGCCATGTGGGCCCCACCCCTCCCCGACCGCGCCGACCCAGCTCTTGAGCCTGGCGCGGTCCACCAGGCCGACAGAGGAGACGTCCAATGCGGCCTCACGGAGCGCCTCCAGGAACTCGGCGGGCGCCAGGTTGGCGACTCCGGTGACGATGCAATCCTCTCCGGGCGGCAGGGGCGGGACGCAGGCGCAGGTGAGCTGGGCGCGCAGGGCCGCGACGGCGCGCGCCTGGGCCTCCTCGACGGCCCCGAAGAATCCGCGCGCGATGCTGCCGCGAGCCATCGCGTCGGCGTCGGCGTCGGCGTCGGCGAAGCGCAGGACCCGCGCGGGAGGGGCCGACGGCGCTCCTCCGGAGGCGGCGGGGTCGACGAAGTAGGAGACTTGGGCGTCGCGGACGGCGGAGGCGGGGCACGCGGCGAGCATGCGCGCGGGCCACCAGCAGTGCCGGCGGGGCTTGGACGGCTTGACCCAGACGAGCTCCCCGGCGGCTAGGGTTTGGGATGCTGCCGCGGTGTCCGCGTCCGCGTCCGCCTCGGGGGTTAGGGTTTTGGCCTCCATTGGTGCGAGGAGGAATGGAATGTGGGTGGCGATGCGGCGCGAGTGGCGTGAGGATTGGTGGTGGGTGCGGGTCGGGGGGGATAGGAACGGGAACGGGATGGAAGGGGGAGGGTCGGATTCGATTGGAAAGTGGGAGGGGGGGAGACGGCCGGCCGAACGGAAAAGGGAATCAACTGGGAACGGGAAGCCTAGGCCTAGCTGGTAGCTGCTTCCGGCGGCGGCGCGGCGGCGGCGGCGGCCCGGCCGTGGTGTGAGCGAGTCACGGACAGAACCGCATTGATATGATAGAGTGACAGTGGGAAATGGGGGAGTGGTCAGTGGCTCAGTGCTGTCTGCTGTGTGCTGGTGTGGCGAGAGGCCAGAGACGTGGGTGCAAGAGAAGTTGCGATGCGCTCACAATTTGGCTGGGGAATCCACGAAAGCGTCGGGGAAGCCCAGGACCCAGGTGGCCCGCGTGGGCGGCGTGGCTGGTGGCTCCATCGAGAGGCGGGTACTCGGAGTCGGAGCGACGCGTGCGGCCTTGCGCCTTGGGGATGGTTGCGGCCGCCATGCCTCGTCCTCACAGTGCAGCTTCTCGTGTGTTTGTCATAAATATTGTCCGATCATAAACTAATTAAGGTCAAAAAATTCTCAATTTATAATCAAACTATGTGATTAGTTTCTGTTTTTCTCTATAATTAATGCTTTATGCATGTGCCATAAGATTCGATGTGACGGAGAATTTTGTAAACTTTTTGGTTTTCGGGGTGAACTAAGGGCACTCACAATGCAGACTCTATCATAGAGTCTAAAATTATTTATTACCTCGAATAATGTGGACTTAGAGTCTAAATAAGACTTGAGGTCTTATTTTTTCTACCTCTTTCTTCAATAAATAAGCTGTCACATCAACAAAATACCACAAATAATATGTAATTAAGTGTCTTGGACTCTATGATAGAGTCTTTCATTGTGAGTGCCCTAAACAGACCTTAGTGTTGTGAGGAGAGTCGAGTCCGTTTTTGATCGTGTTTGACTTCCATGGACAAAGAGATATGACCATCTTGCTCTTGCAATTTGGTAAAGCTATTATTCCTCCTCCAAAAAACTTGAGCCTTTTGCCTATATGTCATTATAAAAGATTAAAATAACTTACACACCATTGAAGTTTTAAAATACTCTTGTCTGAAGTTTTTTTACCTGTATGCCACTTTCGTCAATTTTGTTGCTAGTGGTAGTTAAAGTCCAGTAGAAAAGACGTTTTTACCCTCAGTTATAAAACGCATTAAAAGTTTCATTCTTTCCCTGTGCTTAGAAAAACTTCACTTTGACCTGTAACAACTTGTATGTGTACAAGTGAATTTTTTTAATAATTATAATAAATTTGAAATACATAAAAAATATTCATTATAGTGAATATTCCAAAATTTCAAATTTATTATAGTTATTAAAAAATTTACATGCACACATACAAGTTTTTACAGTGATTTTTTTTCATAATGATAAACAGAAAAAGTGAAGTTTTTTGAATCGCATAAAGTTACAATGGCACTAGAGGAGAGAATGATTTTTTTGGTGTATTTATAATTGAGGGTAAAATCGTCTTTTTCATTGGACTTTAACCGTCGTTATATGCAAAATTGACAGAAGTGGCACACAGGTAAAAAGAACTTCAGACAAAGGGTACTCACGGACTTTTCAAATTTTCAATGGTACATAGGTCATTTCGATCTTTTATAATGACACATAGGTAAAAAACTCAAAAAAATTCCCTTCCTCTTATCATTAGCATTTCATCGAGCACATGGCGGGCAGAAACAAGAACACTACCCGGCAGCAAGAATGACGGCTGGTGGCCGGTGATGGCCACAGTGGTGTTGTGTGTCCATCTAGGGGCCCGTGAGCATATGTGGAGGGGCATAGCTCCGCCCACAACACTTTGGGGTGGCGAGGGTAGAGCAGCCGACGGCGGTGGCTAAGACTGCTCTAGCGGCCAGGGTTGCAAGTGATGGCGCAACATGGGAAGCAGTGTGTCAAAGGAAGCGTGCACATGAGGAAGGGGATGACAAGGTTAGCTGGTACGGGTACGGTGTGAGGAGAGGAACATCAGTGGCAAAAAGGACGTGCTCGGCTGGTGGCCATGGTTGCTATTCTGCGCGAGCAGTAGAGAGTGAGATGAAGAGAGCAAGAGTAGAATGAGGGAGAGGAAACAGAGCTCGAGCCTGTGATCACGGTCGGCGACGACAACTCCTCTACATTGACACGAGGACAATGACTATGGCACATGCGTGACGACCAAGAGCAGGGTTGAGAGAGTGGCCGCCACCATCCCGTTGTTGTTGTCCAAGGCACGACCCAAGGTAGTCGCGTAGCATTCACAGACGAGGAGGTGGAAGAGCTCACCGCTGGGGTTCGGGACTCCTGCACTGAGGTGGTGGAGGGTAAGCCTGACACCGTGTCTGCCACGCTGTCGATGGCCTACGCCACAATGTGGTTCCTTGCGACATCGTGTCATTAGATGCCCGCATAGCGCACCACCTCTCGGATGGATCCCATCGAGGATGGGCTACACCGGCCGGATCCCAGGAGCCAGCAAGGTAGGCTCTCGGGTGAGCACAGCCTCTCCTTGTCTAGCGAGATGTGGGCGGGGAAGGGGAAGGACGAACGAAGGATGTGAGAGTGAAAGGCCGGGAGGTGACGAGTTTGTAAGGATGCAAGCGGCGTAGGCCAAACCATCTAACCCACTGGGCTACCGCACCACAAACCCGCGTAAACCCACGCCGCGAGCCCGCGAATCAGGAGCGACTCAACGCAGACCGTCAACGCAGCCCAATGGCGCCGCATGGACCCACAAAGAGCGTGCGATTGCGAACTGCGAAGGAAGAAGGAGGAGAAAACTGCGAAGGAAGAAGGGGGAGAAAACTGCGATTGCCAATGGCACCTTAAGGAATTGCAAGGATCCGTTCGTATGCATGTTGTTCGGTGATGATGCGTCGTGCGTGCATGCACGAGGCCAAGGTTAAACTGAAGCGCAGGTCCTCAGCTTCCTACATATGGAAATAGAGATCATCATGGACCAGCAGTCCAGGACTATCGCATGACACACAGTCGGCGACGTAAGGACGCACACAACCAAAGCCGCGTGAGCGATGCGGCGCTATGCGGGCTGCCGCATAAGCCTACAAAAGCAAGCGGCATGGCCTGGGCTGCCGCATGTGCCCACAAAAGCTCTCGCAGCTCGTGTGGACGCGGGGCGGGCTGACCGCCGCCGCCCCACTTGCATCCTTACGAGTTTGCACACCGCACACTCCATCTCGCTCCACCAGACCAGGTCGTGAAAAAACAACCCCCCCCATGGACGGGGGCACTCGGCTACTCAGTGGGGAGGGATATAAGTGGCGCTGGGGGCTCTCCCTTTGTGTTGGGTTTGATGTTAGAGGCGGGGCAGTTTTGGGTGTGTTGTTCTTTTCCGTGTGGAGGACGTAAATTCTAGAATGGGTAATGTTGTTTAGGTCACGGTTGTTGGAGATAGCCTAAGTAAATTCATGCTTGCTTATCTCGTCTCATTGTGGCTTAAAACAGCATGTTGGCACGATAAAAGTAGACTAGTGTCTGGTGGCTTAACATAACATTTTTTTTCATGATCTTGGTGTTGAAATTTTTTGCTTCCTTGGCAATGCACCAACCAAAACCACCTTTTACTTCTGCGTGGGAAACTCCCCTAAGCTTTTCTCCAGATCAAAGAAAGAAAATGTCACGGTATACTGCAATAGCATCTGCTGGCATAAAAAGCAAAAAAGAATTCTATTCCCGTTAAAGCATGCCCTGCCCTGCACATCTCTGCTTTCTTCTACACCGAGGCGAAAATTATGCCGGTGAGAAAAGAAAAAAGGATACAACTTCTGCGGTGCGGGCGAATGTCCTTTATTCACCAACGCTGACAATGACATATATTCCAAAGTGTTGGCAGCAGGTTAACCGCAGAGTGATCAAACGCAAAGAACACACACGTATCCCTTCTTGTCGTGATCAACGAGCAAGCGCCAACGGACGCAGGAGACTGAAAGGGGACGCGGAATCAGATGCCGGAAATGCATCGCGATGCCGATGCCCTGCACAATCCGTTTCCCAATCACCACGCTTGCTCTTGATTAATTGTGTGTTGCGTATGCTTTCTCTAGCTCCCAGTGAATCCTTCCCCTCACTATATATAAAATGCAGAGCGCGCGGCATTGCAATTCGCCAATTCGCAACGCGGGTCTCTCTGTAACCAGCCCAAGATCACCACGCTCACTCGATCGTCTCCTGACCAAAAGCGAATCCAACACAGGCAGCATGGCTGACGACCAGCAGCCGCCGCCGCAGCGGTACTGGTTCCCGTACTGGACCGCGCCGCCGCAGCCGCCGCCGCCCGCGCCTGCTCCTGCTCCGCGGCCGGGCGTCCGGCCGCAGCTGTCGAGGCGGGAATCTCGCCCGGCACCGCAGCAGCAGCCATCGCCGCCTCCTGCAACAGCAGCAACAGCGTCGCCGTCGCGGCGGCCGTCGTCGCACCCGCAACAGGCGGCGACGCCGGGGTCCAGAGGCGCTGGCGGTGGTGCTGGTGGCCCTGCTCCACCACCGGCCCAGCCGCAGCCGACGCGGCTGTCCAGCAGGCCGTCCCCGTCGCCTGCCCGCGCTCCGCCACTCTCGCCCGTTCGAGAGCCCAATGCTCCAGCGCCGGCGCCGGCGCCGGTACTGGTTGCCAGAGAGAACAGGCCGCCTTCTCCTCTTCATCCTACTCCTACTGCGCATGATGTTCCTACGCAAAAAGACATCACCGTTCCGCAAGAGAAAACCATCCATGAACCGCTTGTAGCATCCAAGGCACAAAGCAAGGCCCCGGAGAAAGAAAAAGCCAAGGAGAAAGAGAAGGAGAAGGAAAAGGATAAAGAGAAGAAGGAGAAGGAGAAGGAGAAAGAGAAGGATCACAAAGATAAGAAGGACAAGGATAAAGAAAAGGATCACAAGGACAAAGAGAAGGAAGGTAGCCAGCTGCACAAGGAGCTCAAGGCGGGCGTCGCGGACATGGTGCAGAAGCTCAGCTCTACGGCGCCGTCGTCGACCGGCGGCGGCCACGAGCGCGCTGGATCGGCGGCGGCGGGAACGACCATCATCACGCTGGCCGGCGAGAACAAGGGCGCGTCCATGAAGGTAGACAGCAGCGCCGTGGCCGACGGCAGGGGGGACGCGGCGGCGGGCGGCAAGGAGCGCCGCGGCCACAAGCTCGACGGCAGCGTCGTCGGCAGCAGCGGGAAGGAGCAGGGTGCGGGCGGCAAAGGGCTGACGGCGTTCGTCAACAGCAACGTGCAGGTGATCAACAACTCGCTGATGCTGCAGAGCTCCTGCAACGGCGGCGACCCCGGGGTGCACCTCAAGCTGTCCACCAAGGCCAAGAAGAAGGACGGCGAGGGAGCTGGTGGGGGCAAGAGTGGCTCCGCTGCTGCGCCAAAAAAATGATCAAGCTTCATATCGCTGGCGCGCGCATGGCTATCGAGCAATGACGAAAAAGTATAAGTTAAGTATCCATCAAAACAGAGAGTTGAACGGACCTGGTTAGCATCGATAATTTTATCTGGAGTATATGTACACATCATGGATGTGAGTCTGCAAAAATTCGTGCTGAATGATGCCTGTAAAACTTAACAAGATGCCATAATAAGCAAATCTCTGTGCACATGGTCTCTGATCTCTCTTTATGTTTGTTATTTTTAAAGGAATCTCCAAATGTTACTTGTGAGAAAAAATTGGAACCCACGAACAATAACCATATCGTTTTCTTTGTGGTAGAGATTGAGAAAAAAACACCTCCACATCCTTTCAGGTTGGATGACTTGCATATATGTAGTCTGAATGGCCTGTATAATCATTGTATTTTTTTCTTGAAATTATTAGTGATAGAGATTGGGGAAAAACACCTCACACCCTTTAGAGTTGGGTAACTTGCATATATATAGCTTGAGTGTCATGTGTTACATACACATGTACAAATACATTGATGATAACGCTTTGGGAATTTCTATGATTTTTCGGATATTACTCCACTATTTTTTAGAGCTAAATAGGTTTTTTTTTTGAAATATCTAGAGATATTTTCATGAGCTATAAGAGCAACTTCAAGAGCTTGACTAAAATTAATAGTCAAATTTTATTGCTTAGCTATTTTATAGAATAGAAAACATCTTAAAAAAAGAGGAGGTCCATAACAGTCTTGCTATTTTACAAAATCAAATATCTAGTGTCAGTAATTGACTATATATGGCCACCAAAATTCAAGCGATAACCAACTCTCTGTTTTACAAAACCAAATAGCACATCTATTGGAGCCTACTTTTTGCTATGCAAATTCTAAAATAGCCTCCATAACAAAAACAACCAAGCTCTTGGAATTGCTCTAAATTTTTTATTGAACTTGATGTATCCCAAATCTATCTTCAAGATATTTTTTGGGAAGATTTTTGAAAGTTTAGAGATATTTTATGCGGTTTAAAAACCCTATCAAGTATTTACCATTTTTAACCTAAAAGAAAGATAAAACTATCTTCAAAACCACAATGAGGTAATTTGAAAGGTTTTGAAAGTTCAAGGATAAAGTGTCTGGTTTTGAAGTTTGAGAAATAAAAACTCATTCAGGGAGGTAGAATAATTTTTTTTCACACCTAAATACAGGCCCAATGCAAATGTTAACATTTGTTGGGCTCAATGCAAGTGTAATCCTTGGGCTCTCTGCGGTGGACTAACGGGCCGGTTCGGCCCGACAAAATCCAGTGCAGAGTCTCCTAAATCCTGATCAGCAGCAGCCGAGCTGAGGAAAGGCGACGGCCTGCCGATTTCTCCTCGTCCTAAAACCCTAACCCCAACTCCCCACCCCACACTCGTCTTGCCGGCGGCGGGGACGATGAGGGCTATCACCGGCGGCGTCGTCTCCTCCGAGCCCTGTTCCCTCCGCACGGCCGCCCTCTTCCTCATACGCTTCTCCAAGTCTGCCGCCTCCCACCTACCCTCCTCCGACTGCCATACCTACCTCCGCACCGTGACCGACGCCACAAGACAGCTCGGCCGCTTCCGCAAGGAGCTCGGCGCCAGGCAACTACAGGGCGACGCCAACTTCGATGCCCATGGCTACGAGGATCCGGTGGATGGCCGTAGAAGGCACCAAGACCAGGAGAGCGAAGGGGGCATGTCGGTTGCCGCTGATGGTTCCCACCGCGATTCTGCCGCGGGGGCGGAGCTAGATCTTGCCTCCGGTAAGAAGAAGGCCAAGAAGAAGAAGAAGAATGAGAATCCACAGGAGGATAGAGCGGTTGCCCGTGCTGACTCGCACATCCCCCCTTCACCAGAAATTGCCACTGAGAAGAGGAAGAAGAAGAAGCATCCGAATAAGGAAATCATCGTCGATGTGAAGGTTGAAGAAGAGCTGGTGAGTGAAAAGAAGAAGAGCAAGAAGAAAAAAGAGAAGTTTCATGTGAAACTGGAAGAGGATGTGAATGCGGTGGAAGAGAAAATCGTGAATGGCAGTGAAGAAAGAGTTGCCAGAACAGAGAGGGAAAGGAAGAAAAAGAAGCATGAACAAGAGGAAGGCCGCACTGAGGTTGTGAAGGAGGAGAAGACAATTGCTGATGGTGATCTAGACATAGAGAAGAAGAGGAAAAAGAAGAGGGATAGAGGTGACATTTATGACAATGGTTCAGAGCTGGTAGAACATACAAAGAAGAAGCAAAAGAAGCATTCTGGAGATTAGTTAGGAGAATCCTTACTCATTGGAGATGTATGGGAATTTGTGGTGGGTGTGGTTGTTTTTGCTGTTGTATTTTGGGCTTCAATTTGATTAAGGTTGGGCTCTTTTGGCTACAGTGCTAGACTCCACTGTTTTGTTCTGTATAACATCCAATTTATATGCCATGGCCATGAGGCTCAATCAATGATATTACCATTTGAATCGTTACTTGAAGTGCTCTGAATTCCATGCTATACCCTATATTATTAGAATTACCAATTAGGCAATTACACCCTACTATTAGAATTGCCAATTACACCTAAGAGAAAACAGGACAACACAAATTATACATTCGAAATTTAACATTTTATTGATAATGTGCACAATGAAACAGTTCATTATGTTTTCGTTGACTGTTTAACTCTGAAAAAGTTTTGCGTGTTTTAATTGATTGTTGATCTCATATTTGGAAGTTGGACAATTATGCTTTGTCCCATTTAGACTAGCGATTTGAACTGAAAGGCTCATAATAGGGGTTATTGTTTTGCCGCATTAACTTGCTGTAAATTTTGCTCCCTAGTCGATTAGGCAACTTATGTTATCTATAAAATTCCTGAAATTTCTAGTTGAAGCCTAAAGCCAACTTTGACCGATTGCTGTGTTGGCATATTGACTAATATGGTTACATCTGTTTTGTCCCCCCTCAAGGATTGGCAGATCTGTGCCATGACGATTCGATTCACAGAATATAGAATATGTTAGTTTTCTTGTGTGTATTTTTCCTTTGCACCAATCATATGCTGAAAATCTCAAATGATATTCCAGTCTGAACATATGCTATTTAGACTAAATACTAAAATAATTTCACCTGTCATTCAACTTTGAATTTTCTTATCTTGTAATGGCGTTTGTTTGTTGTAACTGATATAATGTATACCAAGACTCTTGCTTGCATTCTTAACCATGGTAACTCATGGACATTTTAATGTTTAGTGGTATTGGACTTTTGGCTTCTGATTGCTGAAACCTTCATCTCTCAATTTGAAATTGATAGCATCTGCAAGTTTGCATTACACCATTGATCTCATCTAGGTCCAACTAGAATGCTTATGGTTGTGCAGGAGCATTCGCCATGAAGCGCTAGGAATTAAGGGGGTGGCTGGGTGCCACCTAGTGCCCAGCAATGTTATGAAACCGTCCAACCGATCCTAGTCGCCATGGCACCGATCAGCCTGACTAAAATCGTGACTAATCACGACTAATCGTAGTGCATAGCTGATCGCCATGGGACCGATCAACCCGACTAATCGTGATTAGTCAGACGACTTGATAACATTGGTGCCTAGGCCTTTGTACGTTTAGCTTATTAATGTACAAAAAATAGAGAAAAATATGTAAAAAAAAGGAGAGATCAATGGACGAAATTGGGAATAGTGCCTAGATGGAATGCCTAGCGCTAAGCAAGGTGGTGATGCTCTGCCTAGTGCAGTAGTGCCTATGGCCCAAACAAACAAACAAACAGACATATATATACAATTAGCTTGATTGTATTCATAGGCAGTTTTGGCTTGCTGTAATTGTTCCGATAGGAAATTGCAGCGGACAGACTGACAGAGTTTGACATAACTCATCCCTTGCAAAGACACTTAGGAGTTTTCTATTTGCAAAATTTTCCTTTATTTACCTGAATGATATAGTTTATACTGTTACTTTTGTTTTGAATTATAGTGATCCCTGAGGTTGCTCAGGTTACAAAAGTATTTTTGCAAACAAAAAACAGTGAAGAAGAGTCAGTGACTTTTTCAATGAATTCCTTCTATGTTAATGTCTTATTCTGTTGTGTGGTATTTGGAATGAGGATGGGAAGGACTAAATGTTAGGTGGAGGGTGGTTGAAACTTGTTAATCATTTCTTTCAGAAGGTTTCTTTTTGAGTAAGAGCTACAAAACTTTACTTCCTCTCTTAACCTGAGACCAAAACAAAGGAGTCCCTGCATGCAGCTTGCAACTGTGGGCAACTAGTCGCATTTGGAGCTGGAACACGTCTCCATAGGAGAACCAGGAGATGGAAAAGAGCAGGATCCTCATCATTGGTGGCACAGGCCATATCGGCAAGCATATTGTTACTGCAAGCGTCCGGCTTGGCCACCCAACTGCTGTCCTCACCAGGGATTCTGCACCATCTGACCCAGCTAAGGCGCAACTCATCAAGAGCTTTGTTGATTCCGGTGCTGCTATCATCAAGGTACCAGAAATCATCTCTATCTGCTATGTGCTACTTTGCGCCATTTTTTCTTTCCCTGTTTGCTAAATAATAATATGATAGTGATTTTGACATCTAAATACTAAAATTTTGTTGAGCTCTTTTGATATGCTTAGTAATTCTTATTTGTAGACTTGTAGTTAACTACTAGTAGAATAACTTATGAGCTGGGATGTGATGTGCTTTGCAATATGATCATTCAAGTATATTGCCAAAACTACTTCAATAGAGCAGATGCATTTTACGCGTTGTTGGACCTGTTCATAGTGGCTCAAGTCACTCTGAAAGTACAGGCTTGCTTGAGGATTTTCATCTTTCCTCTATGTGTATGCCAGGGAGATGTATTAGACCATGGAAGCCTGGTTAAGGCTGTTAAGTCTGCCGATATAGTCATCTCAGCAGTGGGCCCCCGCCAAGTCGGCGAGCAAACGAGGATCATTGCTGCGATCAAGGAGGCAGGCAATGTCAAGGTCAGTATTAAGCTTTTATTACTGGATTGTTCGCCTCCAAATCTGTGCTCTTTTGATGTCTGCAAATCACTGAAGAATCTGTTTTTACAGAGGTTTGTGCCATCTGAGTTTGGCTCTGACGTGGACCGCCTTCACACCGTGGATCCGGCCGCGTCACTGTATGCTGTGAAAGCCAACCTCCGGCGGCTGATTGAGGCGGAGGGGATACCTCACACCTACATCAGCTGCAATTGCTTTGCAGAGACCTACCTTCCAAGCATTGGTGATGTCACGGCCATTCGTGCTGGTCCTCCAGCCACCAAGATCACTGTCCTAGGAGACGGCAGTGCCAAAGGTAACTAAGGGCCATCGGGGCATGTGCCCATCCTACCTATATTTCATAATACTGCTTGAATCCTCAACGCTCACATGCTGATGAGTGATGCAGCTGTGTTCGTGGTGGAAAATGACATTGCTGCCTACACGATGAGGGCGGTCGAGGATCCAAGGACCCTGAACAAGATCCTGTACATGAGGCCTCCCGCGAACGTGTTGTCCCACAACGAGCTCATCTCGATGTGGGAGAAGAAGACCGGCAGGACCTTGCAGAAGGAGCACGTCCCAGAGGAGGACATTCTGAAGTGGATCAAAGGTACTGGCTACCATCGTTCGTTGGTGACGCTCGTGTGCGCATCTCATCCCTAGTACACCTGTGCCTCCCATACGCATATCGATCTGGAGCCTTGTTATGGATGGATGGTTGCCTGGATGCAGAAGCGGCGTTCCCTCTGAACATACTGCTGTCCCTGGGGCTCTCCACCTTCGTGAGGGGCGAGCAGGCCAACTTCGACATCGACCTGTCGGTTGGCGTGGAGGCCACACAGCTTTACCCTGACGTCGCCTACACCACCGTTGATGAGTACCTCAACGGCCTTATTTAATTTAATTTAATATAGGCAGGAGACTTTGGATGCAAGTGACAAGGTCACTGTCTCACCGGCTGAACTGTGTTTGGAAATGATAAGCCAGCGTCTTGCTGGCCGAACTGCTATTTTGTTATTGAAAGTGTGAATAAAGTAGGGGTATTATTGTCTCCCTTCAGCTAGAATCTTGCCTTCAACTTTTTAATGAAGTCTTTAGCTCGCAAAAAAGAAGAAAAAAGTTGAAGGCAACCTTAGATTGGAACATATTGGATGGGACTTGGGCAAAGTTAGGCCCTGTTTAGATTGAAGATGAAAAATTTTTGGGTGTCACATCGGATATGTCGGAAGAATGTCGGGAGGGGTTTTTAGAAACTAATAAAAAAACAAATTACATAGCCCGTTTGGAAACTGCAAGACAAATTTATTAAGCATAATTAATTTATCATTAGCACATGTGGGTTACTGTAGTACTTAAGGCTAATCATAGACTAACTAAGTTTAAAAAATTTGTCTCGCGATTTTCAACCAAACTGTGTAATTAGTTTATTTTTTTATCTATATTTAATGTTTCATGCATGTGTTCAAAGATTCGATGGGATAGATGAAAATTTTTTGGATGGGGAACTAAACAGAGCCTTAGTTTATTTCCCTCTAAAAGCACATGTAACGGAACTAAGGTACTCCTTAATTTGCAGGCATGAAAATCAAACGAATAAAATAAAATTGCAGTTGCTCGGCCGTTGCATTGGGTTGCTCTCTCGCCATTTGATCTCACAGGTGACACCACTTCGCCGTTTGATCTCACGAGTGACGACGATTTGACGAAGTGACGACGATTTGACAAAGTAAACGACGATTTGACTAAGGGGTTCTCCTTTTTTTCAAAAAAAATTAGGTTTGGTCCATCATTTTGCAAATGAATCTAAATATTATGTAAAACTTTTGGCAAAAAGGTGGTTATTCTTCGATTTGAATTTTGGTCTCAAGCCTTAAGAGGCAATAAATTCTGTATTTTATATGAAACTAAACATAATCGTAAAAATTTTGGTATTTTATATTTCATCACTTTAAAGTAGTCGTCGTATTTTGGATTCTGGATTCTTTGGGAACTAAACGCTCGCTAAGTGCCTCACATCGAGCAAGCATTGCAACGGCTACCGGAGGGGGACCTCGTCTAAAATGGTTTCTTATCCTATGGTGCATTAGGTGCAAACCGTGCATCTATCTTGCACCAAAACTAACATTGTCTCCAAACAGACCGAAGCGAGATTCCATATGACACATGTCATCTAGGAGTTCCATTGGATGCGTCCAAATTAATTTCTTAACATATGGTACGTTCCGTTCCATGTAAACTGTGCAACTATCTTGCATCAAGATTAGCACTATATCCGAACAGACCAAATCGAGCCTCCACTTGATCCTCTTCAACTACGAGTACCATCGGGTGCGTCTAAAATGGTTTCTTAGCCTATGGTGCATTAGGCGTAAACCATGCATATATCTTCTACCAAAACTAACACTGTCTCTAAACGAACCGAAGCAAGATTCCATATGACACACGTTATCAAGGAGTTATATCAGGTGCGTCCTAATTAATTTCTGAGCATATCATATGTTCCATGCAAACCATGCATCTATCTTGCATCATGATTAGCACTATCTCCAAACAGACCAAACCGAGCTGTCACATCGGTCGGGTGCGTCCAAAATGGTATGGTGCATTACTCCGGGGGCGCACATTGCTTTCAAAAACATTTTTTTTCCCGATCAGGTTGTGAAAGGATGAACTGATCCGATTTCCGATCCGGAGAGGCCTCGGTTCCGATTCCGCTGGAAATCCGTTTACTGTCGATCGGGCACGCCACGCACATCAAGGGAACAGACCAAGTTCGAGATGAACCCATCGTCAGACACGACCGTCGACGACTACCTCAACAGGTTGCTCTGAATGCATGTAAACCGTGCGCGGACTTTTAGAGATGTATGGAGTGCACAAAGATCACGCATCAGCAAGTCCCGGTGACGCTTTCCTTGGATGTGGTGAGCGTGTGTGTGATCGTGGGTGATGATCGATGCCAGCAAAGCTATTTGAACTGCTTTCTTCCCATGTTTGGGGCTGCAGCGTAGCTAGAGTATATTTATTTAATGTTTACTCTTATTAAATAAGGTTGCAGTATCCCTTACTCTCTCTATCCCTAAGGGTGTCCCCAATAGTTTCCAAATAGCTAGAGAAGAATTCTATTAGCTATCAAAAAAAGAGATCAAATAGCTAGTCTAGCACGATCTCTTAAAAATACTCTCTCACAGCTCACATAGCTCTCGTTTTTTTTTTCATTTTAGCCTTATTTAGCTAGCTATTTTTAAATTGCCATTGAGAGCGCCCTAAATATCCGTTGTTGTTGATATGTGTGCTATAAATTTGACTTGACTTATAAAAAATATATATAACATTTGTATCTCTAAAAACTTTTTAGCCCTATTTAATAAGGACAAAAAGACAAAATTATACTCTAATTAATCACTTTTTTGTTACACACTAAATATTGTCCTAAATGACTTTCTTCTTTACTAGTGAGCGAGCAAGGAAGGACCCATGCGTGCGTGCGAGCAAGTAAGGAAAGGAAGGGATGGGAATGGCCGATACGTGGAGGGTAACCGAAGAGTTTAGGGGCATTCATGTCCAAAACGTAGTTAACGGATCTAAAACGATCTTAATTGTGCAAATGATATGAGCACATAGAAAGTCACGATTAAAATTATAGTTCGCTAATTTATTATGAGAGAAAAATAATGTTAGTACGGCTTAAAAAAATAAGTGAACAGACTCGTACAAGATGTTTATTCATTGAAAAAATAACAATATCGGAGGTGACCGATAAATGGGTTTAGCGGAAAGTTTATCGGTCAAAGTAAAAATAAATAAATAGTTCAATTTCTCTAGAAAATTGCATAAACGGTCAAGGCATTTAATATCAAGAACTGGCACATAAAAGTATTGATACAAGAGAATAGCACACTTTCATGTGGATCAGCTGCATGTCTGCACGGTGTTTCTGTGCGGATGGTCCACCCGAGGGATGCCGGGAACATCATTGTCAAAGGGACCGGCCTCAGTCCTATCTCCTCGCTGGGCCACGTCCCGGGGCTGCCGTCAGCCAGTGCAGCTCACGAGTCATCTAGGATGGCGTCGGAGAAGAGCAAGATCCTAGTGGTCGGCGCCACAGGCCACCTCGGCAGGCACGTCGTGGCGGCGAGCGCGCGGCAGGGCCACCCCACCTTGGCGCTGGTCAGGGACACCGCCCCCTCCGACGCGGCCAAGGCGGCGCTGCTCCAGAGCTTCCAGGACGCCGGCGTGACGCTCGTGAAGGGCGACCTCCACGACCAGGCTAGCCTGCTCAGCGCCGTCGGGCTGCGGACGTGGTCTGGTCATCTCCACGGTCGGGGCGCCGCAGATCGCTGACCAGACCAGGCTCATCGACGCCATCAAGGAGGCCGGCAACGTCAAGGTACAAGTACAACACTGTAGTTTTTCCCCCAAATTGACAGAGAATTTCGCGAATTCAACGTTTTCGTTGGTGATGAAGAAAAGCCAGCCAGTAGCTAAGCTTGGTAGATCATAGTTTGTTCTTTGACTGACCTACGGATGCATTGTTATACAAACGCAGAGGTTCATCCCGTCGGAGTTCGGCCTTGACGCCGACCGCTCGGCCGCCGTGGAGCCGACGAGGTCCATGTTCGTCACGGCCAAGGCGGCGATCCGCCGCGCCGTCGAGGCAGCGGGCGTCCCCTACACGTACGTGTGGACGGGCTACTTCTTCGGCTACGGGCTGCCCGGCATCGGGCAGGTGCTGGCCCAAGCACCACCCGTCGACAAGGCCGTCGTCCTCGGCGACGGCGACACCGATGTGTCGTTCGTCGACGAGGGGGACATCGGAACCTACACGGTGCTGGCCGCCGACGACCCGCGCGCGGTGAACAGGACGCTGTACGTCAAGCCGCCGGCCAACACGCTGTCGCACAACGAGCTACTGGCGCTCTGGGAGAAGAAGACCGGCAAAACGTTCCAGCGGGTGCATCTCGCCGAGGACGCCGTCCTCAAGCAGATCCAAGGTCAGACACTCTGACTCTGACACCTTTGATCAATATGAAATAAATTCGATATGTACAATTTTTAAACCTGCAAGTTGGATTTTCAACGTTAAAGTACGAAACCGAATAACATGCAGCCTCTGTCTGCTAAAACCAAACAAATTTGGTTCCATGGTTAGTTTCAAAAGAGTTTTTTTGTTTTTTTAATAATAAAATTCTTGTTTATGTCTAAAAATTTATAATTAATTTGTTTTAGTCTGAGAAATACAAAAGTAGTATAAGTTTTATCTAAAAAATGTTAGATATCTATTGGTGCTCTATTTAGAGTTATTTAGATCGTACTAGTTTTAAATAAATAATAAACATGAGTACGTACGAGCAATAAATCAATAGAACTTGAAATAAATCAGTTCCAAATAATTATATATAGATCATAAACATGTAGATAATATTTTTAGAAAGTAGTACTTATTTTATGTTTTATGATTTCAAAATTATTGATGAATTTTGATATAGTAGATTAGATTATTATTATTATTGGAAAATATAAAACCACCTTAAAACTAGTAAGAGGACCAAAATTTTCTAGTTTTAACCACGGGAGGATGTCCGTTACATGGTTTCTTAGTTCAAGGTTGAAAATCAGACTACCATGCAAGTTAAAGGTTAAAAAATGTATTTTACCTTAATAAATTATATTCTCTCTATTTCAAACCATAAATCGTACATTTAAGTTTATACTAAGCTAAATTTCTTTATCTTTAAAAAACTTAATTTCATATTATTGAAAATAAATACACTATCATAATATATTTAATTAATAAATCATGTTTATAATGTTGTAACCGAACGTCTTGCTGGTCTTCTCACCATATGTAACCAAGCAACAGTCATTTGTTGTTCCTGATCAATGAATTTGGTGGGGAAGTGCTCCTCCCGCCCGTTTATGTCAAAAAGAAAATGTGTATTTTTTTTATAAACTTGATCAAATCTTGAGAAACTTACTGATAACAAAATTAAAACTATTTATAGTTTAGAACAGGGAGTACGTATTTTAATTAACTTATGGACTTTGTCGATCGATAGCTTTTAAAATCTCAGTTTTGTAAGCATTAAAAGCATACATGTAAATCTATTTTGAAAAATAATTTCACAATTCCATACATTCACGAGACATTATCCTATATTCTAACTACAACATGTCAATCACGTATATATATGTCCTACTGATAAATCCTCAAACATCTATCTAAATACTGGTGGACACCGATCATTCCATCTATCATCTATGGGCCAACCCAACGATTTTCATCAGCAGACTGGTTCTAGCTGTGAACTGATCACTGAACTGATATGATAACTGATAACCAATATACTGAACTGATATGATAACTGATAACCAAGAGGTTAACAATTCTGCAGAACTTCCGATCCCGCTGGACATTCTACTGTCAATTGGGCATGCGGTGTACATCAAGGGGGAACATAAGTTCAAGATCGACCAATCGTCGGCGGCGGACGCCGGCGAGCTGTACCCGGACGTGAAGTACACCACGGTCGACGATTACCTCAACAGGTTACTCTGAACGTGACCTGCAGGGGTCTCCATCGAGTGCGCACCAATCACCAATTGGAAAGACATTTGGTGGATCTTCTAAAGAGATCACATTTTTGAAACCCAAGCTCATCACTTTCTGCTTTGCAAACAAGATCCTCACCGTAACTACAAGCAACCATGGAGGAGGACGATGGATCAGGGGACTCAGGGTGTACTGTGTACACTAAGCTTCATTCATTTGCTTATTCAAATTTCTGTGACGTGCAAGTACTTGGGCGTTGCATTGTCCACTTACAAGCTAAGACGTAGTAGTGACGACTGACGAGCAGTTCCTTATTGATGTCGTGGGCAGAAGGATTCCGGGATGGAAAGAGAACCTTCTTAATTTGGCGGGGAGAACGACGCTCGTCAGATCGACGTTGTTGTCTGCAATCTCGATACACCTATCTATCGTGGTTTGCCTTTCGGCTGGGTACACCTAAGTCCCCTCTTTTCTGTCAAATCTGCATATGAATTTGCGGTAAAAAAAGGGGCCATTTGAACCACGATGATGCATCCTCATCTAAAGGATCAACAAAGCAGTTTTCTATGGAAAAACATCTGGAACCAAAAGGTAGCAAATAAAATAAAGATGTTCTTGTAGAGGCTGGCCCATAAAGAAATTTATCCAGAAGAAGGAGGGGGGTGGTGGGGATTTTGGACACCATATGCACAATGTGCTACCGTCTTGATGAAGATTGTGGCCGCTATTTCTCAAGTGCAAAATGGTAAAGCAAGTGTGTGGAGACGACTTGGCCTGGAAGAAAGAAAAATTCTGCTTACCAGAAGTTCAGGCCCAGAAGTTATAGAGAGAATCCTACCATTCAATGAGGAATCTAAGCTCACAATAATACTTCTTTTATGCTTTTATGGTGTTGCTGGCATGCTCGGAATAAGGTGAACCAAGGAGAAAGAAGATGTGTGATTGAGGAAATCTGTAACTCTGTTTATTATCATCTTACGTGTATGCACAAGCTCAAGCTTTCAGCCTCTACTCCTACAAGGCATCAACAGGAACGATGGTCTTATTTTCCAAACACTAGAAAAGGGGGTTGGGGATGTATCATCAGAAACCACAAAGGTGAATGTTTGGCTGCAGGGGTTGGAGCACTTCAGGGACTTTCTAATGCCATGCTGAGACTCTGGCTTGTAGGAAAGCTTCGGAGCTAGCCACCTCTGTTGGAGTTGGAATTCAAAGGATAATAATTGAGTTAGATGCCCAGAATCTGGTTTCTGCATTGATGTCAGACACCTACGATCGTGCGGAGCTTGGAGCATGTTTTAAGGAAACTAGATCCAAAATAGCATGTGATTTTGTATATATTGTAATGTTTCAAAATGTCCCAGAAATTGTAATGCTGTTTCTGACTGTCAAGCAGATTATGGTGCTTCTCTGAGTGATGTTCAGTTCAAATTATGGATAGACCAGGACACCAAACCTTGTAATCCCACTTGTATCCGGGAATCTACCTGTTTCTGTATGTTAAATGGAACTTTGTTTCCATATATAAAAAAAAACAAAGGAGCTCAGTGGACTTGACGTGCTCGATCTTCGAAGAGCAGGCGCTGCCTTCAGAGTGCGCTGGGAATAAGGATGAAAACGGAACGGAAATATCCCGGACCGAACCGAACCGCTTTCTATATTTGATCCGATCGAATTCGTATTTTCTTGTCCGACTTTATCGTTTTCGTTTTCGTATTTTAGATGTTTCGTATTTCAAATGTAAAAGTAGAAAACGGTTTTGATATTTTTCGACCGTTTTCTACTTTTCTACTTTTAATTTGAAATATTTCGAATTCAAAATTTGGTTTAAACCGAATTTAGTCAACTGTAGGGTCACACAGCCCAATTACAGACTACTCACCATGCATCTGCGTTATTTCTACTGGTGGCTAGTGCGTTCCTGGTAGCTATTAATTGCTTATTCAAGACTTGTATTTATGTGTGGGCTATTATATTAAATACCTAAGACCAATCATGCACTTTTTAATTATTATATGCACTTAAACTTGATCGTGTATATACTTAGTCATGCACTTGGTACTACATATTGGTATTTCGTATTAGGTTTTCGTATATCGACCGTGTTCGACATAAATCCGATCGAATTGGTTCGTTTTCGAAAGTCTCGATATTTCGTAAGTTCGTGTTCGTTTTCGTGTCCGACTTTACCGTTTTCGTTTTCGTTTTCGTATTTGAAATGTAAAAGTAGAAAACAATTTAAGAGTTTTTCGACCGTTTCCGACCGTTTTCATCCTTAGCTGGGAATGGCTCTGGCGTACTGACTCGCGTAGGACGTGGTGTGACCTGCCGTCCTCCACGGAGAAAGCTGTTCAGGCTATTTTCCAGGCCGCTACTGAATCGGTTGTTGGTGATGGGAGCCTTACCTTACCTTGTTCTGAAACTGATAGGTGGTTGCAGGGAAGATCCATTCAGCAGTTAGCGCCAGACATAGGAGAAGGTCGCGTCAGCTTTGCCATCAAGGGCTTGGGTACGTTGTCCGACATGAACGGCGCCTTGACATTTCCGGTGCTGCTCGATTACATTCTGGACCTTGTTTAGTTCACCCTGAAAACCAAAAAGTTTTCAAGATTCTCCGTCACATCGAATCTTATGACACATGTATAAAACATTAAATATAGACGAAAACAAAAACTAATTACACAGTTTAGCTGTAAATCATGAGACGAATCTTTTAATCCTAGTTAGTCTATGATTGGATAATATTTGTCACAAACAAACGAAATTACTACAGTACCGAAAACTTTTCACTTTTCGAAACTAAACAAGATGACCGCAGGCATGAGCTGCAAGCCTGCAACCTGGAAGGCGATCGAGTGCTCCGCCAAGGGTGAAATGTCAAGTCTGCAAAATTGCGGCAACTGCTTCATATTCTGTGATCAGCAATCGGAAACACTGGACCACTTGTTGTTGGCTTGCGTGTTCAGTAAGGAGGTTTGGGTGACAGTGATCCGACTGCTGCACCTAGAGATGGGGTTTGTCAGCGTCCGGGATGTGGTTGCCTGGAGTGGTGGTTGCTCTCAAGGAAGTTGATCTATCCCGAAAGGATTGCAAAGAGGATTTGATAGCTTGTTCCTGCTGGTTGGGTGTGGATGTTATGGAACGTTTGGAAGGCAGAATTCCACTTCTCGGCAGCTGCTGCACAAGATTATAGAGGAAGCAAATATTTTGGGTGCGTGCAAAGCACATTCAGGCTCTGTTCGCTTGTCTTATAAATCGTATTTTTCTAATAGTTAGCCGTGTTTTTCTCTCATAATAAATCTATTTTTCAATTACTAATGGAGCCTTAGGACATGTACAAGAGAGACAACTGCTGTCTGTAAATTTTTAAAATTTACAATATAAAATTTACAATATAGACAGCTAAACAGACAGCTCATGCAACCTACAAACAGCTCTTATCTGTTTAGCTATCTACCGATCATTCTAATGTTTGCATTTAGACATGATCAATTATAGATATCATTTTTATATACTATCGTGTGGCTAACCGATGAAAAGCAAATCCTTCAAAGCAAATCATACTCCCCACAAATATGATACTATAATATATTAGTGCGATAGTGTATTATACTATATATAATGTAATATAATATATTTCAAATAAATCAAATATAACACACGTCTTCTTCCCCATAAATATGAATAACTTACAGAATGGAATCTTTGGTGATAGTGAAACTTTTACTGTAATATCACACTAATATGAATAACTTACTGTAAATTTTGCAACATTTATTAAGCACAACGATTTCATATAAAAATTAACAAAAGGTTTCACAAAATAAAACTTACAACAAACATTCAAGGTGTAACATATGTTTTTATCACTTGCAGGTTATAGTTTTGGTCGCAGGGAACCTAACAAAGTTCGAATCATAATTTTTAGATTTAATTTTGTTTTTATATGAGTTTTATAAGTTTTAGTAGTTTTGTTTCCTTATTGAAACAAGAGAAGAAGCTAGTAAAGCCTTTGACCCAGGAATGTGCAGCGGATCTGTGGTGCCGGAGTACATACGCAGATACACATGCAAGCACGAGCCAAAGCCATTCTTTACGACGGCTTGGCTCTCTCATCGTTGGACAAAGTTCTTTTTATAAAATTTACCGTATAAAGACAGCGTCCAAACCACCGTTATACGTGCCCATGAGTTGCAGTGCTTGGAGACGCCATTCAGTTGAGTCAGGGTGTATGGCTTTGGTCGCAAAATAGATACGTGTAATAAAACTGCTGGGTGAGGAAGGTTTCGGTAATTGTTGATTCCCTACCTGTGTAAACACTTTCGTGGGAAAAACAAATAATCCCAACTCATTTTTTTAAAATCCAAATCCACTGCCAGCTCTATGGCTCTATACAACTATACGGATATATTGCTGTCCGTCGCGTACTTTAGCGGTGTTTGATACAGGTGGTTCAACTTTAGTCTAGGTCACATTGGATGTTTAATACTAATTAATTAGGAGTATTAAATATAAATTGATTACAAAACTAATGTATAAGTCGTGACTACTAACTAATTTATGAGACGAGTTTATTAAACCTAATTAATCCATAACTAGCGGATGTGATGCTACAGAAAATATATGCTAATTATAAATTAGTTATATGTTTAATAAATTTGTCTCAAGAATTAGTTACGGCTTATACAATTACTTTTATAATTATCTTATATTTAGTCCTTCTAAACGTCACATTGGATATCAATTAAGAGGACTAAATACAACATGATGTTGGATGTCAATTAGAAAAACTAAAATAGTTATAAAACTAATTATATAAGCCGTGACTAATTCACGAGATGAATTTATTAATCATCCTCTCTCTCTCTCGTTTTTGGGCTCGATCATAGTCCGTCAAGGTGGGATGTGGGAGTTCCCGACCAAGCCATCTCATCGTCACCAAACTACTACCAGTACCCACTCACTCACCTGCAGCTGCAGGTAGATCCATGATGTACGTGTTGCAAATAATTTAGCCATTAAAAATTATAAGTCATTTGATGTGGGTTCAGATATGGGTTCAGTTGGAAGCAAATTTTATATGTTGGTATGTCAAAATTGGATAGGGTTTCAGTTAGGAGTTTGGTTGAAATTACTCTAAAACTTTCACATGCCGCTAATTGGAGTGTTTATGATGCCATAGCCAATAATTACACGTCAATTGCCCACCAAACTCACATGCGCCTACAATTGTCTCTACTATATTCCTCGGCTCCTGAATTAAATCAACTTGTAGAGTTGTTCTAATTTAGTTTTTAAGTTTAATCATTTTTATATAAAAGAGTACTAACATCTACTCCCTTTGTCCCCTGTTAAATGTCGTTGTAGCCTCCTGTCAGGTGCATGCTCCTTGCTGTGAACTTGGATGCTGCTTTGCGTCTAGATTCCTGCTATTTTGTCTCAACTTGGACATGCAAAAGTAGTGCTAGAACGACGTTTAAAGTGGGATAGAGGGAATATGACACTAAAAAACAAAGTACTCCCTCTGTCAAAAAACGATGTTAAAGAAATTTGACATATTAGTTGAGGAGAGAAATGAATCTAGTACACTCTTGTTTTGGTAGAGGAGAGAAATGAATCTAGTACACTCTTGTTTTGTTACAAGAAATTTTCTTAAAAGGAAAGATGTAATGGTTAACCTTTTCAATTAAAGTGTGTTGCATAGAGGCATGCAGAGAAAGTGCATATCTAATACCAAGAGCATCAAGTTTTTGGGATATTTTTTTGAACCACAACATCAATATTTCTGGGGGTGATGAGTATAAAATTATATTGCATTTTGTATCTAGCTATACTAATACGTGTTATTCAATATTAGTCCTTTTTTTGCAAAGTCAATTAAGCATAAATTTTTTGACTTAGAACATCTTTAGAAATTAATTTATTCTAGTATGGAGAGAGTATTCTACTGGTCCCAACATAAGTATCGTTCATTCACCGAGGGTCAAATATTTTAATATTTAACCAAATATATACAAGAAACTATTGATATTTATAATACACATAATTAGTATTATTAGATATATCATTAAACCTAATTTCATATTAAACTTATTTAAAGATATAAATGTTGTTAATATTTTTTATAAATTTAGTTAAACTTTTTTGACAAAGCCAACGGCAAGCTTTATTTTTAAATTTGACCGACATGAATATTATATGGATACTTACTTTAGAGAGAACTATTTAATATGTCATGTCCAATAGCTGTGTGCCATGTGTCCTTGTTGGCCCACATACGCAGATACCATGGCTAGCCTGGCACGCGGTCGTGATTTTTATCATTCGACTTCTAAGCAAAGGCCTTGTTCATTCTGAAATTCAATTTTTTTTTTAAGATTTTCTGTCACATCAAATTTTGTGGCATATGCATGAATCACTAAATATAGACGAAAACAAAAACTAATTACAACGTTTGTCTGTAATTACGAGACAAATCCTTTAAATCTAGTTAGTCTTTAGTTGGACAATAATTATCAAATACAAACAAAATATTACAGTGTCAAAATCTAAAATCTTTTCACAACTAAACAAGGTTAAAGTCGAAAATGACCCACGGCCGGCCCATCAGTTGCGCCAGACCTTTCTCACTGGATCATCCTAGTTAACCACAAGTGCCCTCGTGAACCTGGACACGTCGACTCATTCGCTAGGACGTGAACACGGGCAGGTTCATCGCGGAGCGGAGCGGACGAGCACAGCCCGCGTCCGGGTGCACTAGAGTAGCAGCACGTACCACCTCACCTACCACCCTACTAGGGTCATCAGATGTCCGGCCCATGAGTATGATGATGAAGTATTATAGGTTCAAAAATTATTTTGATGGAGGGTATTACGTTCCAAAATTATTTTGACGGAATCTTAACGTCACCTACCGCCACACCCACACCACCGTGTGCAGCCGGCTAGCACAACCAGGCAGGCACGGCCGCGCGGCGCCCGCCGGTTTTCGTCATGTCTTTGTCTTCTAGAATTTGAGATACTATACCCACTTGTGAACACCTGTCATCCATATGTAAACCTTTAATAATAAGCACTAAAAGGTTCTAGTACGTACAAATTAGCAACACAAAATTGATATTAGTAATAAAAAAATCATTTTATACCATGTACCTCTTTCGTTTTTGAGATGACATATATTTTTTATAGATAAATCTACACATGTTTATATTTGTGATTGAGAATTGAACAAAAGTCCGCTATATACTGACCCTTGACAAGCTCTAGTACCAAACAATGTTCTTGTTTGTTTGAGCTTATCTATCATCTATCGAATCTGTCAACCATTAAATAATATTTTTTTATAACAAATTAGCAAACAATATTTTCGGCCATGATTTTTCAGACAAGCGAACATGCTCGACAGACAATACCTCTTTTCTTTTTCTAATATAAGTACATGACTTTGCCCCCTTTTTTCCCATCTGATGACATGTGCATGTGCATATATAATCACCATTTCTCCTTTTTTTTTAAAAAAAAGGAACCATTTCTCTAAACCGAAAACTAAATTTAAGGGATTGCGTGTGAGAGGGGAAAAATATATGTTTCGTCCAAACGCAACATGTTGCCTGCACCAATCGTGAAAATATTGGACCAATTTCACTATCGGCCAATCGCCGCAACCACAGGTTGAGGTAGGCTACAGGTTGAAAATATTGGACCAACAGGGTAGCCACCAGTATGGAATGGAACCAGCTGCGCTAGGAGTATTTTCCTTTCCCTATATATAGTAGTGTTTGATTCTCAGGTCCACAAATCGACAACACCGATCAACAGGCCGGCGTCCATCCTGCAGTATTGCCGCCGATAACTGTTTTGACACACAATCAGGCCGGATAGATGGCGTCGGAGAAGAGCAAGATCCTGGTGGTCGGCGGCACGGGGTACCTGGGCCGGCACGTCGTGGCGGCGAGCGCGCGGCTGGGCCACCCCACCGTCGCGCTCGTCAGGGACACGGCGCCCTCCGACCCGGCCAAGGCGGCGCTGCTCCAGAGCTTCCAGGACGCCGGCGTGACGCTCGTCAAGGGCGACCTCTACGACCAGGCTAGCCTTGTCAGCGCCGTGAAGGGCGCCGACGTGGTCATCTCCACGCTCGGGTCGCTGCAGATCGCCGACCAGACCCGGCTCATCGACGCCATCAAGGAGGCCGGCAACGTCAAGGTCGTCGGTCGGCCGTGCCCTTGTTCTTGCGCTTGATTTGCTACATGCATGCCGACGTCTATCTTCATGCGCATGCAGAGGTTCTTCCCGTCGGAGTTCGGCCTGGACGTGGACCGCACGGGGATCGTGGAGCCGGGCAAGTCGATCCTCGCCGGCAAGGTGGGCATCCGGCGCGCCACCGAGGCCGCGGGCATCCCCTACACGTACGCCCTGGCGGGCTACTTCGCGGGGTACGCGCTCCCCAACGTCGGGCAGCTCCTGGCGCCCGGCCCGCCCACGGACAAGGCGGTGGTCCTCGGCGACGGCGACACCAAGGTGGTGTTCGTGGAGGAGGGGGACATCGGGACGTACACGGTGCTGGCCGCCGACGACCCGCGCGCCGAGAACAAGACGCTGTACATCAAGCCCCCCGCCAACACGCTGTCGCACAACGAGCTGCTGTCGCTGTGGGAGAAGAAGACCGGCAAGACGTTCCAGCGGGAGTACGTGCCTGAGGAAGCCGTGCTCAAGCAGATCCAAGGTTGGTTTGGTTCTGGTTCAGTTCATCGATCCGTGGATGCATGATCTCTATTGCAGCTAGCTGTGAATAACGACGGTGTCCATGTCCATGTGTGTGTGTGCAGAGTCGCCGATCCCGCTGAACATCATCCTGGCGATCGGGCACGCGGCGTACGTGCGGGGGGAGCAGACGGGCTTCGAGATCGACCCGGCCAAGAGGGTGGACGCCACCGAGCTGTACCCGGACGTCAAGTACACCACCGTCGACGAGTACCTGAACCGCTTCCTCTGAAGTCTGAAAAAACAGGACGACGATGTGTGATGTGGACGTCCCAATCGTGATGATGAGTTCGTCAGCTGCTACTGCTAGTCACTAGCGACGACGTGTGTCTGATGGATCTAGCGTGCCTACTTTTTGTTGCTTTGAGGGATCTAGCGTGCCTGCTTGTTGTAATGGCCTCACCTTTTCCTCGATTCTACGCCAATATAATAAGAACCCGGCTTCCTTCGATCGGTTTGTTGCTTTCAGTCTTTCAGATTGACAAGGTTATCACAAGCTAGTGACTCGGTATATGATGATAGTATCTCCCACCAAATTATAGGAAATAGTCACATTCTGCCATGGCCCACGTGCACAGGCGCAAACGACTCCGTCAACACTCCATCTCCTTCCCCTGTAGGCACCCCCTTCTTCCTCTTGCGATGTGCGACCCATTGCTTTGTCAGGCAAGTGAGTGACCCCGCTATCACTGCCGCCAACTGCCCTGCCGTGGAACTCCGATGAGACCCTACTACACCTGCGGCGGCCTCCTCCCTCTCCCATTGCCACCACCATGTCCAGGCTGCCTCCTACGTCAATCAAGCCCTAATATGGATTTTGGTAATAATAACCACACCATTAGAAAACTAATGAGAGTGACAAGCAAGTAAATTATTTCGGCTGAATCTTTGAAAAATCATAGTAAATCATAGAGAAATAATAAAATAGAAAATCTATTTTTTTTAGACTCCACATGAGTATATATACAAAATAAACATATAATATATGTATGTTTTACTCCGACAAAATAATTATAGAAACTGCAGCTATGAATTATTTCAATTAATTACAAAAAGAGCATAGATCTAAAGATACAACAAAAATATTATACTAAAGCATACCATATTATATATTTACTGCGTAGATATGCTCATGTGGAGTCTAACAGAATTATATTTTATGATTTTTCTGTAATTTACTGTGATTTTTAAAATATTTATCCAAAATAAATAACAAAGAAAAAGACAAAAACCTTTATAGCAAAAATTTTGTACTAAAGCATACAAATATTATATGTTCATTGTGTAGATCTACTTATGTGAAGTCCAACAAAATTGGATTTTTCTATCTTATGATTTTTCTGTGATTTACTATAATTTTTCAAATATTCAGCCCAAATAATTTAAAAAAAACAAAACCATCATCATTGTAGCAAAACCACCTTCGAATTCATTTACAATTTCTAAGGCTTCGTTTTTCTCCGGCAAGCTGCAGGGAGATAAAAAATGCATAGTTTGAAAAGTTGAGTAAGGTGGTTTGCCCAGTTTTAGAGCTGAGGGAGGAAAAGCGGACTTTCGTAGAAGTTGTGGAGAAAAAATAAACTTTTTCCTCTCAGTAACCAAGCCAGCAGCCGTGGACGGAGTGCAGCAGCAGCAGCAAACATTGCAGCATTCATGCTTTCCTCCAATAATCCGGTAAGCTCCAGACTTAAGAAATTCGATTCAAATCTGAAGCCTTTGATTGGAGGTAGGCAGTAATGATTTGCGCACGATTTTCAAATCTGAAACCATTTCACAGCCAAAAAGGAAAAGAGGAAATGTTCTGAAAGCATTTGCATTTTGTAGACAACGTTCTGAAACCAGAAGATCCACCCCTCTCGCGTCGCCTCGCCTGACGTATGGCATCGAACTCGCAGTGGGAAGCACTCCAACAATAAACCAAACAAGTAGCATATTTCATTCCCCAGTAACAATTAGCGCCTGCAGCTGATTCCATATCATTCCGTCACGTCACACTGAGCCAAACAGAGTTAGCGCTGTATATAATATATACAGGGGTGAGTACTCATCGGCATTGAAAGGGCAGCTAGCTCCCTGAACCAGCCACGCTACCACACTCGATCACAAGCAACAAAGATGGGGCCTGATGAGGAGAGCAGGAGCAGGATCCTGGTGATCGGATGCATGGGAATGGGATAACTTTGCAGGCACATCGACCAACAGGCTACTATGAATGTGAACGCGGGTTAACGATTCCGCAGGGCCTATTCGCTTAGGCCTGTTTTGTTCACCCCAAAAACCTAAAATTTTTTAAAATTCCTCGTCACATCGAATCTTATATTACATACATAAAATATTAAATATAAACAAAAAAACTAATTACACAGTTTACTTATAAATCACGAGACAAATCTTTTAACCCTAGTTAGTCTCTGATTGGACAATATTTGCCACAGACAAACGAAAGTGCTACGGTAACGAAATAAAAAAAAATCACATCTAAACAAGACCACATAGCTAAAAATATTGTTTAATAATATATTATAAGCGAAAAACACCAATGACTAGCAGATTCAGTTCCGTTATCATGGGGAGCCAAGGAGGGGGGCCACGTTTCGAGGAAACAAATTTATCAAGCGCAGACATCAAAATATTCTGCGTTTCACTTTTGATGTTTGATATTTTTTGCACAGCCGGTCAAATATTCTGCGTTTAAAGTTTAGCATTCTGTTCCAGTTTGATACAAAAAAACAACCGCCTACCTCACTCGTCCAACTCCCAACCAAACAACTTGATGAGAGCCTGAGAGCATAGAGCTTATTGTTTTAGGGCCCAGATATATGTAGCAACTAAAACGAAATAATTTATCTGACACGCGAAACTCGCTATACATGCATTGGAGGAAGCAATCTAAGCACAATATCGAATTAAACAGTGAGCCCAGAGTCAGAAACAGGAGCGAATATCCGTCTACCTCTAGATATGAATGAAGTATTACACTTGAGTATTTCGCACATCAAATATCATCCTCCACCGTATCTTGTTCCCCTGCCAAGCTTCCTACTGGGGGTAAGTAGGTTCAGAATCAGTCTTTTGAGGAACTGGTGCTCGCGACATTCTTCTTCCCACCATATTTCTGCCATTACAATCGTGGGGGCAAATCATGAGAAATGAGAAAAAAACAGACACTTTACCAAATACATAAAATTGCGGCAACTACACAGGCATTTCTTTAACATCACAAAATACGGCTCAAATTGATCCATGGACACATCTAATAGCGTTTAATGAACGCAAACCTTGTTAATAGACAGAAAGAGAAAAACACTCTATGCCAGTGTTATCAGGTCATCTGATTAATTGCGATGAGTTGTCCTAGTCGGTATCCGAACTCGTATAGGCACTATGACTCAATTAGGCCGATTAGTTTTCTGGTCGTCCAATTATCATCCATTAATCACGATTTGTCAGACAACCAGAAACAGAATGGAATTGCTGGACAACTGAGGACATGGGCTGCATCTGGGATGGCTTAGGTCATTTGAGCTCATGCTTTTCAGCCCAATTTGCAACCCTACATGCAGCCACCACCCTAGAGCTATCTTCATGCTTCATTTGTACTCTTAGAACATATAGTATATTAGTATACATTTGGTATATTAGTCCTGATATATATAGTACGACTAGGGGACGACCAGAGCCAACTAGTAATCCTGATCGACGAGTAATTGCAGCTAGTCAACTAGTTGGTCCCATGGCGACTAGGATTGACAAGACAACTTGATAACTTTGGTTTACGTATTACTTACACGAGCAACTCCCATGATACCCAGTTGGCATCAAGTGAATGACCATTCAGTGAATAAACAAAAATCAATGAGTTTAGTGGTAGGTACTGACCTGCTTCCCGATACTGAAAGGCACATATTTGTATTTGATCATATGCACAATCTGGCGCTTCATTGTTAAGACAAAGAGAACAACCCAGTAGCAGAGGAGTATAGGCCAGAAGACAGGAACATCAAACACTGAGAAGAAAGTCATCACAAAAGCTACAACAAAAGCTTTTGTGATTGCATACCTGAAAGATAAGGAAATAGATGTTAGGGGATATATTGGACAGGAGCCCCAGGAAAGATCTTCTGTATTAAGAATGAAAAGAACTAATTTAGAAAATACTAGAAACAAATGAGCCCACTAGGGATGCAAGTTTTGCTTTCTCTCTGGGTCATTGGGTTCACCCAAAACCCATTTCATTGAACTAATGTGGATTTCAAAGAAAAGCAAATGGGATAGAAATGAATTAGCTGGCCCAGAAGGATACAATTATAAGCATTGAATACATAGAAAGCAGTCGAAACACTTTGCATGCTGCATTTCATATGCACGCCATCAATAGCATTCTCACAATAAAACCTTGCAGCTGGTAACGGTTTAATCAACACAACTCCCAATTGTGGTTAAATAGAAAAAGGAGTACACAACACTAGTTATGCTGAACTATCAACAAAAGACTGAACCCCTAACAGAAAACTCCTGATGTAAATATCAGAAGGCAATGATCAATTCAGAAAGAAACCATCAGTATCTGGCTACCTGAACTCTTTCACCAAAGTGGAAACACTTCAAACTTGGGCTAAAACGAATTTTACCTTAATATCTCACAGAAATATAAATGATACAAACTATGTCGGGTTATGATGTAAATCATATTTTTAGCTGTGATACCAGTAAATCCATTCCGCACATGTGTAGCTATAGAGACCTCCACAGAACCACCCTTGGAAAATGATATTGCAGAGAAATGTTACCAAATACAACTTAAAACCCACTAGAACAAGCACATGGGTAGTGCATAGACAAAAGGTCAGACCACTGAGCAATAGTAACTAGGGAATGCAAACTTTTGAATGTGCGATGATCAGGACTCTGACAAGCTATTGTGTGGCTGCCATTTGGAAGAACAGAAGCTATATTACGCATTAAGCAGCTCACTAATAATGATGACCGAGACAGCAAGAATCACCAAAACTTTTCAAAAAGTTGGACTAGTCCAGAGAGAGACCATTAAATGAAGGATGAAGGCACTTCAGACTAATTCTAGTTTCAAGGAAGAAAGCCCCTGAGTCCCATTATCTATCTCTTTTTGTGTGTGTGTGTGTGGAACTACATCAGAGGCATTTATGTTTCTCGCACCATCCACTGGAATCACAAAACATATATGGCGCAATTGAAGGGACAAACCATGCCTTGAGTGGGTTCGTTCAGGGATTTGGCTCTGGTTTGGGAGATAATTGACAGGCTGGGTTGGTTGCGTCGGTGGAGAATATGTAAATCAAGAGTTCAGCATTAATCTGCACATAGGGCTTGTTTGATTCATTGCCCAACACCGCCAAAGGCCGCCGCACCTCGGACGCGTCACTTCAGTCAGTGTTTGCTTCGCTTCCAGAGTTCTAGCGCCAGCGCAGCTTATCAGCATGCATGCAAGCCATTTCTACGCCCAAACACACCAAATGTCTGGCGGCCAATTTGGTCATCGAACTTTCGGCGCGGCCACATGCTGGGCGTGGTGTCCCTAGGGACCGTCCAAACAGGCCCATATTGACAATGAATTTGTACCTAAGGTCATGGCACGCTGACTTGGAATTAAACAACCTTAGTCAGGTGACACGCGAGCTTCGTGACAGAGAAATCTAACACAATTTTGTAGCCATCTTATTTTCTCACTAAAGAAATAAATGGAAAGATCCTGGTACTTTGACAGGTAGTCTACCAGCTGCATGTTTTTACTAGCTAGTTTATGATCGATCAGAACAGAATGATTGCACAACTGTTTATGTTTCCTATTGATGATGGATTCATGGACACAACCATGTGAAAATCAGCTTTGCCACAGTTGGTAGACTTGTGTGCAAAATACACAACTTACTGCAGCCTGCAGGAGTAGCTGAGCAACTGTACCTCGAATCGTAACCGGTTTCCCAAATGCAAATTGGCTTGGCTCTGTGTGGCTTATGAGTACTCGTGCCTAGCTGACGGAAGGACAGCGCTAACTAAACTAGCGAGGCCGATCTGATCGCCCCCTTCCATCCAGTAAGTAAATACATAACACGGGACGAATCGCCCCAGCCGACCGGAGATAGTAAGAAGGCCAGACGGATCTGGCGAGGCGGAGAGACAGATCTGGGGGCGAGGACGAGAGATCTGACCAGAACTTGAACTCGGGGAGGCGCCTGATGAAGGGCTTGAACTCGTCGGAGCCCCGGGTGGGCAGCGCCGGCCCCTCGGCGGCGGCAGAGGGGTCGAGCTCGGGGTCGACCATGGGGGAGAGGAAACCGATGAGGAGGTTGAGGAGGTAGATCCCTAGCCCGTAGGTGACGATGTAGAAGCCCTGCACCATGTAGACCCGCAGCGCGTAGATGGCCGCGGCGGCGAGCGTGCCGAGCCACCGCCCCGTGGCGTGAGGCGTCGAGCGGTCCAGGTAGTACTGGAACGCCCGCGACGCGTCGCTCCGCCACTTGGCCGCCGCAGCCACGGCGCCGCCGGCGCCGGCGCCGGCCGAGTCGGCGCCCTCCATCGGATCGGATCGGGGCGGGGGTGGGGGTGGGGGACGAGGTGGAGACGAGGCCGAGGCGACTAGGTTCGGCTCGGCTCTTCCGGTCGGGAGTCGGTGCCGTTTACTTGCAGCTCGGCGTCCGCTCGGTTCTCTTCTCAAGACTGGGAACGGGATGGGCGTCGCGTCCCCGGGGCATATACCGTCCTTCGTCGATTCAGGATTCTTTCTCTGCTTGATGTTCTCCTGCTGCCTCAGGGACAAATCATGTTTTACTGCCTCCGTTCTAAGAAAAAAAAAATACTATTCTGGTAACTATTTTTTTTTAAAAAATAACCAAAATTAAATAAAAAAATTAACATTTATGATTTATGATACTAGTGTCATTAGGTTAATTATTAGTTGTGTATTTTTATTATAAATTATTGAGAATAAACATTGGTACTATTTTTACAAAATTAGTTAATTTTTTAAAAGACAACTTGGTCCAACTAATAGCATGTCCGTGCTAATACCACAGCAACATTTGAGGTACAGTTTAAAATCACCAGAAGATATCACAAACTAGTATTCTCTAATAAGGGGCGAAGGCAAGTTATGTCAAGGAGTGCAAATGCACCACTAAAAAAAATACAAAAATAGGAAATTTGATTAAAATTTTACCATATATGTACCTCTATTAGACTTGTCTATGCATCCACAAGACAAGTGTGTCACTCTCTAATTTGCTCTGGCATCACCACTATCTCTAATTATATTTCAATGTTTTCCTTCATAAATAATTACATTACAACTCCACTAATTACCATAGAATCACATATATATATATATATATATATATATATATATATATATATATATATATATATATATATATATATATATATATATATATATATATATATATATATATATATATATATATATATATATACTAATCTCTAAAATTATTTTTGACCAAATTGATACGTAGTTTCTTTTTTGACCGAAATGATCTATAGTTCCTTAAAAGGCTAAAATGAAGATAACCACTGTATTCACAATTTCCTATCAACCTGATCAACATTTGTACTTCTACAATATTTTCATTGCTTGTGTTATCGCTACGGAACCACATTAAGTAACTTTTTCAGGTACATACAAATTCTAGCTGTGAAAGTGAAATATGTGATATTAACTTTCGCAAATTTATGTAGCCCACAGCTTTAAGTGTATCATCATCTCTTGAGAAAGGGTATCACCAAACATGCCTAGCAATACTCCATAGTCTAGGAATACACATAAAAATGAATCCACAAAGGTCAAAGAGGAAGGGTATCAACAAACATGTCTGTCAATACTTTCAAAACAAATCAAATGAGACTATAGTCAGCACAATAAAATATGAAGTTCCTAGTTGATGTATTTTTTTATGATATTGCTTAAAGAATGTTGAGGAGCACAAACACCAGATGAACAATGTAACCATTTCAACTTTCAGTTCGGTTCATGCAACTTCATATTCATATCTGGGCACTTTATAACTAAGGCTGCGGGCTGACAGGATTGCTCTCAACCGTAAGGAGAGAAGTGGAATGTAACTAACATTTTACCTGTCGTCATAGCATTTTAACGTCGGACACTATTTAACTTCCCTCACGTAGTGAACCTGTGTGTTCATATATTAATTCGTAAATGATGCAATTATTTTCTTAAATCAATAAAACTCATCGAATGGCTTAATCTAAAAAAAAAGATACAAAGGACACATCTCGCTTACTCCACATAAACTGTTCAGCATCTAGCGTGTGTTTTATACATTGGCTAGATCAGAGGGTACACGGACACCTCTCAATACGAGTTCAATAGATGTTGATCCCGCATTTGATTTCTAAACTTTAAAGATCCTAGGTTTAGGCCGTTGGTCAGGTTATTTTGGTAGAAAATGTCTACTTAAATTTGAGACACCGACTCAACCACTATGCCAGAGCCTTTATCACTACTGGATCGACAGGTCTAACCATTGTCAGTTTGGTGTTTTAGCGATGGAGGGAGGGGTGATGATCACCTTCATCGCTGGTGGTTTTAAATTAGAAATAGAAATGGTCACACACCCCACTCCTGCAAGTCGCACCCTCAAGGACCCTCCTCTGCTATTGGCTCGCCATGTCTTCGTGCTCCCCATGCCATCAGTAGATCCAACGCTTATACCCTCACTTGTCAGGACACAGACCTATGTCATAAGAACATCGCCTTGCCATTGTAGTCGTCGCTGCCACTGCCATAGGGCCCACTTTGCCCCCTCCCTCCTCCCTCCCCCACCGAGGGAGGTGTCCGTTGTATTGGGGAAGGGGCCATTGTATCAAGGACAAGAGCAGTCTTTGTAGGGGCGGCATGCCCGCGTGTGCTGAGGGTTGCGCTCCATTGGGTGTCCACCATGTGTTGAGACTTGAGACTAGGGCACCACGCTGAGATAGAGGGAGGGACACACACAGGACATAGTTTGGATTCTATTGGGGATCTAGATTTTGGATCTAGGAGGGATCCAAAATGAACCGATGGTCAAAATATTTATCCTCAACGGTTTCTAGAGAACCAGCATTTAAAATGGTGCCACAAAAACTATTTGTGCAATTGTGAGCATATGAATTATGTTGTAGAGCGTAGTATTTCTCATGTCCAAGAAATAAATCACTCCATTTGTAAATATATGGTGTTTAGGATAAGCAATTCATTTCTATAAATTCAAATTCCACAACATAGTAGTATATGTTTGTGTGTATATGTATAAAAAACAACAACATTATTTAGGCACAAGATCCATAACTAATTTATGAAAAATTATTAAGGCCTTGTTTTGACTATTGATGCATATATATACACATCAATCCATGTGTGTTGGTGTGGATTATGGTAGAATTTAAACTATAAACTCCATCACAATCCACTCCAACACATTTTAGATGAATACATGTGAATCAAACAAAACCTAAGGTCTTGTTTGAATGCATATGTATCCACTTCAATCCACGGTGATGTGTTGGAGTGGATTGGAATGAAATTTAGTTTAGTTCTACTCTGATCTGCTTTAACACATGTAGATTGAGATAAATACGTACATATGCAAATAAGGCCTAAAGATGATGGAGGCTGATACACTCCAATATCCCCTTCAATACACGTGGGAAGCTGCTAGCCGTGTTGTTTCTTCTCCAAGACGACGAAGACGTTTGTGATGTCCTCCTTGTTTTTGGTAGCCTTGTTGTTGCGATAGTAGGCCTCTAGCAGGAGGGGGTACCTGCAGAAGAGTTCGTCCATGGCGGCACGACCGAACTGCATCTGCAGCGTGGGCTCTAGGGCCGCCCTCACATAGCTCGCGGTCTCCACTGCTAGCCACCGCGGTAAGTCTTCATCGTCTTCGTCTTTAGTAGGGTGATGAGAAACTCCTAGGAATGAGCACCCAAACAACCGCATGATTGTGACGGTAAAGGAGCCTTCCATGGAAACCATGTCACGGAGGTCGTCGGGGCAGGGGGTGTAGTAGGGCAAGTTGAAAGCGTGGACTTGTTCCTCGTCGATGAGTCCGACAGCGGCCATGTCCATTAGGGCGTCGGCGAGAGCGTCCCAGAGGTAGCAGTCGTGCATGCTAGGGCAGGCGGTCCTCCTGGCGAAGAAGGAGAGGAGGAGGACGCCGCGGGGCCTCACCTCCGCAGCGCGGCAACCGAGGAATGCGGCGAAGTCCGTCTCGAACTGCGCTCGGTACGCGTCCAGCACCGCCGTAGGGTTGCCCGCCGACGGCGACAAGTACACACGCCCCCTGTTCAGATGCTCACCGCTGCTCACCGTCTTCATCGTCGGCGCCTGCGTGCATGAACACGTCGTAGTACAAAATACATTTCATATATATATATATATATATATATATATATATATATATATATATATATGGTAAATTTTTCCTACTCCCTGGGAGTATCTACTCCCTTCTTCTATTCATGCGTCCGGCGAATGTCCGTCAAATGGATGTACGCCTGCATGCAATCGAGATTTTCGTGGCCTGGTGCCTCGGTGCGCACTGGTGGTTAGCCCGATGATGCTCCTGGTGACGCTATTGGATTGCCGATCGATGTACCCGTTTTCATATGAGAGTTCAAAAATGCACCCTAAAATAAAATATGTGTACCATGGAAAATCCGATAAAGTTTAAGCACTAATTCTATGTGCTCTTCTTTGATTTTGAATGGCAATCTGAGCCGATCTAGTGTATGTGTTCGTGTTTACATGTTTCATCTAAATCACTTGAATATGCATATATGACTCCAACATTGTTATTATTGTTTTTTATTTATTTCAAGCTGGGTTCACAATGATGACTTTTTCCGTGGAACATGTATGAACTCATACTGCATGTGCTTCAATCATCATGTACACATATTTTATTTTATTCTAATAAAAATAGTTGAATACATACTCTTGTTTTGTATATCTCCCATAAGTGAATGTATGCACATATACTTCGAAGTGGTCAGTGGTGTTAGTATGCACTTATACTATCTAAATCTTGGTGTATGTATGCATACTCTATTCTAGAAAGTATGTACAAATACTCTAAACTAAAATGTATGTACATAACTACATATACTCTATTAAAAAAGTATGTATAGATACTCTATTCTAAAAAGTATATATAAATACTTTATTCTGAAAAGTATGCACGATACTCCATTCCAAAATATACGTACTCATATGTATATAATAAAACTTGAAAACCAGATAAGACAACAACCGGCCGTAAACTCCTCACAAATTAAAAAAAAAACCGGTGTGGTAAATAACGTTGTTCTTTAATAGGTCTGGCAAAAAAAACAAACATGTATGCATTTTCATGCAGCCCATATACTATGTATGTACACATACTTTGGTAATTTGTTCTCGAAATAATATGTACGTACAAAAAAATCAAATAAGTCCACCGATCTGTTTAGCATCCTAATTTTCCGGGAATGCACCATGTATCCATGACTTGTTGCCGTCAAATGGATGTACGCCTGCATGCAACCGAGAATTTTGTGGCCTGGTGCCTGGTGGTTAGCTGGATTGCCGATCGATGTACCCGTTTACATATAGGAGTAACTATTCCTGGGAGTATAAAAAATGCACCCTATATATATATATATATATATATATATATATATATATATATATATATATATATGCACCAGTAACATAATAGCTAGGATTTGGCATGAAGGACACAGCAGGGTTTACCGGCCTTAATCACCTTTGAGAGGTAGTGTAGGCTGCTACAGGAGACGACGTAGTCCAGGCTTGCGTCCGGGAAGATGCGGCCGTAGAAGGACCCCGGCCAGGCGGACACGAGGCAGCCGCTGCCAGGGAGAGGTGACGACGGCAGCAGCCGGAAGACAGCGTTGAAGTCGTTGTTCGGGAGGTCGTTCAGGAAGACGTGCAGCTCGGGCAGCACCTCCCCGTCGTCGTCGTCGTCCGTGCCCTTCTTCGCCGCCGCCGCCAGCACGGCCTCAACGGCGTCGGACACCAAGAGCAGCGCGTTGGGCCCCGTGGCGCAGCCCAGGTCCGCGATGGCCATGGAGGCGGGGCAGCCGCGGGCGCGGTACAGCGCCGCCGCCGTGTCCTGCCTCTCCTTCTTCGTCTCCGCTGCGATTGCCCTCTGCAAAGTGGAGTTGTTAGCGTAGCTCATCTTTCCCTCTCGGCTGCTGTTCATGCATGCCACCGCTGGCAACCTTGCCGCCGGAGGAAGCCTCTCATGCTCCATCCTTCTTGTTGTTTTTAATGTAATGGAAAACTGGCCTACTCACTTCTCTTGCAAATACTCTCTAATCACTCTCTCTTTGTGATGAATCAGCGTAGGAAGCGGCTAACAGATTTATAGGCAGCAATAATGGGCTGGGATCCAAACTGAATCCACAAGCTACAGCTGCTAGAATGTCCAGCTGGATGAAATTTTAATTCATCAGCCCCTATATATATCCCTTTCAGCAACTTGTTCAAAACAAACCATAAAGGCTAAATTTGGAAGCATACGGTGTAATTAATCCTGGGAATACAACCCGCAACGAGATTTGTTTTTTAGACAAATCTAGAGTGATATGTGATACACATGCTTGATAAAAAGAATACATAAAATGCAAGTGACGTAAGAAAATGAGTAACACACGAGAAAACATGTATCATTGTATCAATCGAATGATAAATTGTTCTAGATACAGTCCAATTCTTCATGCAAACTTTAATTCAAGTAGCACCAAATGTCCAACCAAGCTAATCTATTCATCACCACATCAGATAGCCATCTCCATCCACGCATCTAGACGGATACTGAAACATAAAACAGGATATTAATTTCTTGACCAAGAACTTTGGCACTAGAACACGCTACTACTAAAAAGATTTTGGGGGAAAAGGTCCAGGATTAATTAACAGAGGCGGGCGCAGCAGGATGCCGGCTTAATGGTCGAGGCAGCCAGGGAGGAACTACCATATCTGTTAATCTTTTTTTTAGAATTACATGGAGGCAATCGTCTTAGAGAGACCGCCTCAGTTATAATGCTCCATAAATGGAGACACTTTACGAAGACCACTTGTTAAAATGTTAATGCAGGTGGGCATCCTTAACAAATCGTCTCTGTTATTGCTCTATTTATAGAGACGGTCTCGTTAAAGAGATCATCTCTGTTAACACTTTAAAGAGAGGTTGGCTTCTTAAGTTGGTGATCATCTTAGGGTGCCGTCTCCATTGGTGAGAGACTAACTTCTCCCTAACCATGTTATCTTCTTCCTCTACATGCTCTTTCTTTTTTTGACAGGTGAAGTGCTCTAAAATTATGAAAAAATGTCCATTTTTGAAGGAGAGGTTTTGCTCTTGATTTCTTTAAGGGCCGGAGGTGGTCGTAGGAGGTTGGTATGCGCTCTCATATACTTATTTTTCGCTCCTTTTGAAGTTTTTGGTGGTCTAGATCTAGACCTATGGTGGAGGAGAGAGAGAAAATACTAGATATACTTCATCAAATTGTTTTGTTATTTGTATCATGCACGTATATTTTGCTTATGTGAGAGAAACAGAATATATATAAGGCTGGACGAAAAACTCGTAACTCGCTAGCTCACTCGAGTCGCCCGTTAATGACTCGGCTCAAGCTCGACTCATTTTATAATGAGCCAGCTCAGTTTATAATGAGCTAGCTCGCGAGCCATAACGAACCAGTCAATTATCAAGTCAGCAACTAAAATTGGCTCGGTCACATGGCCATACATCTCTCGGCAGCTCGCCTCGGCCCATTCGTGAAACCCAAACTTTATCGTTCAATGCATAATGCTTAAACTGTATGCGTATGACTATCATGTAGTCACGGTTGTGATCGTGGTGGACTGGCCAGACAAAACTCTAGTTCGTTTATTGAATTGTTGAAGTCAGAAGTACTTTGTTTAGTTCATTTTAGGTATATGCATGTGATGTATTTGTTGCTCAATTGCTTTTATAAATTTATAGTCTCTCTATATTGTGTTTTTATGATTTGGCTCGCGAACCAAACAAGCTAGCTCGAGCTCGCTAATGAGCCGAGCCGAGCTAGCCTTCTAGCTCGTTTGTATAACGAGTCATAACGAGCCGGACCATAACAAGCGAAGCTATAACAAGCCAAGCTGGCTCAATATCCAGCCTAAGCTCTATATATCATTAATATTGTCATATTCATCTTTTTTGTTATTTGTGTGTGGGAAAGAGAAAATATACAAGTTATTCATGTATATGATAAGATGATACATATATTAATGTGTCTATAGTATAATCAAATAAATTAATTTCTTTATTATGCATGCATATCTTTGGGCTAGCAGTGGTGGTTCTAAGTACATCGTATTCAGTTTGCAACAATATTATAATTAGGAAAACAGAATTCAAATGTGATGGTGGAAAACAAAATAATTCAAATCTGCAAAGCATTAAGGCTAGTCTCAAATGCATGTTTCATGAGAGTATCATGCACATTAAATAAGATGTCATATAAGTAAAATTGCTGACTTGGTAGAGTCATTAAACGAAGGAGTTTGATCGGATGAGAGAGGAGTTTCATCCCAGTCTCAATGCATGTTTCATGAGAGTGTCATGCACATGAAATAGAGTGCCACGTAAGCAAAATTACTGACTTGGCAGGGTCATTAAATGAAGGAGTTTCATCAGATGAGAGAGAAGTTTCATCACCATGAAACTCCTATGGCTCGGTTACCTAGTTTATAGTCTTGGTAACTGTACCATGAAACTATGCATTGAGACTGGCCTAAAACTCATATAGCTCGGTTACCTAGTTTATAGTCTTGGTAATTGTGTCATGAAACTATGCATTGAGACTGGCCTAATAGAAGTAACACAGCCGAGATGGCTGCCTCTATTAGGGCACTCACAATGCAAGACTCTATCACAGAGTCCAAGACACTTAATTACATATTATTTATAGTATTTTGCTGATGTAGCAGTATATTTATTGAAGAAAGAGATAGAAAAAATAAGACTCCAAGTCTTATTTAGACTCCAAGTCCATATTGTTCGAGGTAATAAATAACTTTAGACTCTATGATAGAGTCTGCATTGTGAGTGCCCTTAGAGTTTAATGGATGCGGGCGCTTTAGGACTGTTGCCTTTATTAATATATTAATGAAGACAAGAGCATTAAGATGTCTGGCCTTGTTTAGTTCCGTAATTTTTTTAGTTTTAGATAGTGTAGCATTTTCATTCTTATTTGACAAATATTGTCTAATCGTAAATTAACTAGGTTCAAAAGATTCATCTTACGATTTATAGATAAACTATAATTAGTTTTTATTTTCGTCTATATTTAATGCTCTATGCTTATGGCACAAGATTCGATGTGACAGAAAATCTTGAAATTTTTTTGGTTTTTTGGAGAAAACTAAACAAGGCGTAATTAATGTGGCCTTTTACCAAAGGTGAACGTCATGCCTATCTCTATCAACCCAAAATAATTACCTGCGATAATGTTTATAGTAGTAGCAGTAGACACTATACATAAAAATCACACTCGTAATAGATAGTTTCTTTAAAATTAAATTTTGCATGATCAATGTTTTTTCTCTCATTACTGGGCACAACAGGAGCGGCTAAATATGCTCTGTAAGAGCGGCTGGTCTAGACGCCTTTTTGCAAACGCTCTTACATCCACTGTAAGGGTTGCCCTTTTGCAAACGCTCTTACAGTGGATTCCATTATAAGGGTTGTTCAATACCAGCCGTCGTTGTAGTGGTCCACTGTAAGGGCGGCTGATGTTTCCATCCGTCCCTACAGTGTCCAACTATAAGTGCGGCTCAATCTAGAGCCGTCCTTACAGTTATTTTCAGCAAAAAAATAAAAATTACAATAATCAAATAGAGCAATCAACACAGCATATATATATATATATATAATTTCAAATCCAATCTAACTACAACACAACATATATATAATATCAAATCTGACCACATCACAACACAAACATCAAATTCAAGTTTCGTCATTAAATTTACAAATTCAAAAGTTCTATCATAACAAGTTCCACAAGTTTGTCAAATCCACAAGTCCAACAAGTTCCACTCTTTGTACAGATCTAAAAATCTATGAAGAAATCTATTATACTAGCTAGCTAGAACTGCAATCAAAATCTATCACCGAAGAGCAAGAAATAAGATTCTTGCCTTACAAGATCAGGCTTGCAGAAGATCAATTGTGGTCTCGTCCTACATCTGGCTCAACTCTAGCAACAACAGATCTTTGGCTTCCTGTGTTCAGAGGTGCAAAAAAATGAGAACTCAACAGTAGATCTCCGGCAACCAAATCCTACTAGCAGTTCACAATTATCTCTTAAAAATCAAAACTAGGGTTCATCCTCATTAAACAAAACTTGTAGTGGAATATTATATCGTTAAAGATCTTACAAATGTCATGGGACTTTAAGCAATGATAAAATTGTGTTTTCTAACATCAGAAAATCACCTAGTCTTGAGTGCAGATGATAGCAGTTCGCAAATAGTATTGAACTTCATCTATTCCTTGACTAGCTGTAAATTCATAGAAGGGACGCTATGCTACATAAGTGTAACCAAACCAGTGCACTTTCTAGCAATATCTCACTCCATATATTTCACTACAATGTGTAGATAAAATAATTTAGCACCCAGCAATGATCAGCTCTCAAGTCTAACCTAGATCTTAGCAAGGTCTGTCTTTCATATGCCAAAGTAACAAGTGTAAATATGAAATGCTGAATAAGAATTCTGTATGACAAAATTAACAAACCTGAGTATAAATCGTTTTATATTGGCCAGGTAAGGCCTGCCATTTTCCTATGCCCAAGGTTGTCCATTGTCACCATCTGCTTGTATATATCCAGCAAAACTCTTTAGCTGACAAAAAGAATTGTGTTTAGTTAGTCTTTAAATTATTCATACTAGTTGTGCTGCTAGACTAAACAAAAATAAACTAAGAACACAACAGCTAGACTAGAGAAAGATTAAAAAACTGGACATCCTGCTAATAAATTAACTGAAGACAACATAGATCATAGATAGAAGAAAGACATAGTAAAGCAAAAAAATATGAGAAACTAGCACCTTGGATTTGGATCTAGCAACTGGATCTGGATGCAACAGCCACCGGCCGCCGACGCCCTGTAGACCTGGCAGACGCAAGAAGCCCTAGGCCAGCAACAGGCCCCGGCCGCCCCGCGTGGCTGCTGGCTACAACCATGGAGAAGAGGGGAGGGAAGGGATGGCGCGGCCACGCCATGGAGAAGAAGGGTGTAACACCCAAAAATTTTGATTTCAAATTAATAGGATTTAATTTGATTTATTCGAGTATTTCTTCTGTGAGCATTTAATATAGAAAATAAATAAATTTTGTTAGAATTAAAACTCATCATAAGTTTAGTAACATGATTTTTTACATTCATGCTGAGACATATTTTATTTTGTGTTGTTTGCTTTTGGTTAGAAATAATTTGTGCTTTCAAAATTCTATTTGGAAAATGTTTTGGAAAAGAAACCAGAAAAGAAAAGAAGAAAAAGAAAAGGGGAGACAACCCCTGGGTCTGGCCGAGGCCCAGCTTTGCCCCCTACAGCCCAGTTTCCTTCCCCGCGCCCCCCCTCTTTCGCTGACACCCCGGCCCCGCGAGTCAGCCTCCTCTCTCTCACCTTCCTTCTTCCTTCCCCCGCTGTGACCCAAGCAAGGAAAGCTCCTCACCGAACCGATTCCGAAATCCCGCGATTCTTGCCAAACGCGTTAACCGAAGCCCTACAAAGCTCCAGCACCGACCCTGCGCGTTATCCTTCCGTTTTCGCAGCATTAACCGAGCCCTAGAACCTGCTGCACCTCTAAACGGATCTCGCCGAGTTGGGAGCGAAGCCGCCGCCGCGACGCGCCTCTCCTGCTCCTCTTCGGCTTAAACAACCCTTCTCGGTGAGCTCGCGACGCTCTTCTCCATCTCCCGGTGTCCTCGGCTTGAGTTTTGGTGCACGGAATCGAGAAGTCGGACGACGCCGGCGAGCTCAAGGCCCTCTGGCCATGGCGCCGCCGCGCCGGAGCCCTGGAAGCCGGCCGGCCGCCGCCCTTTGCTCCCTGGAAGAAGTGTGGACCGTCGGATGATGGATCAAAGGCCCACAATTGAAGATACCCTTTCGCCAGGAAATTTGCTAAAGAGTCCCTGGACTTTTCCATGAATTAACCCGCGGTCCATGGCGTATTTTAGTTTTTACGCTTTCCAGTTTTAAAAGCGTAATCCTGTCCGGTTCAATTCAGTTTACGCTTTCGGTTATTTACAGTTTTGCCATCAATTTTATAATGCTCATAAAATATTCATTTTAACTCCGTTTTTGTCCATTCAAATTCCGTTAGATTCGTATTTACAAGCTCTACATGTTAGAAGTAATATTTCACTGTTTTGAAACTTTTTAATTTCCTGGTACTATTTAATTAATTATTTCTCTATAGGAAATCTTGGAAAATTCATATCTTCCACGTTTTAATTCTGATTTTCGTGAACTTTACGTTTGTGTGATCGTAGCGCTGCGTAGAATATTTTTGTAAACTTTTATCTTTGATTTCTCACTTTTGGTGTAATGTTCTAATTATATCTTGTTTGCTTTGTGTATGATTGTCTCCATTGGATTGCGTGTTGTTGATTGATGTTTGGGAATAGACGGTGAGCCGTACGTTGGTGATCAAGACCAAGCTTTTGAAGACCAGCAGGCTCAGGAGAGCTTTGATCAAGGCAAGTATAACTTGGGATTATCCTTGTTACCTATACACAATTAATATAACATTTATCATATGCATGCTATCACCTTGTCGACCTTAGTAGAATCATAGATGATTGTTACCTGGATTCCATGTGTGCTTGATATAATCCATGATCTTGTAAGATGATTAATAGCTATGCAATGAACATAAAAGAATGACAAATGACTGTATGAGATCTTGTCTGTACGTGATCATCCGGGATAACAGTGCAACCATGAGGGCTATAATGGCTCTGGCTTTAGCTCAGTATGAAGCCCTTTCCTAGCTTGTTAGTGGTTACCCGAAAGGGCGGAGGGGCTGAACCGTTTTGGGTATAGTGTGGCCTCTGTCTGTATGTGTATAGGCTGCGAGTCATTGTGCCATCGGAAGGGGGGCTCTGTATCTGCACGCAAAGGAAACCTTGCGGCCCTAACTTGTTAGACTAACTTTTGAAAGACTTCATAGTGATCCCTGCCGACCTCCCTAGGAAGGGGGTTAAGAGATTAGCTACCTCGGGCGAAAGGGTAAATCATGACTCATGGGTAAAGATGTACAACCTCTGCAGAGTGTAAAACTGGTATACTAGCCGAGCTCACGGCCAGGAGCGGCCTTGGGGACATCTACATTAAGATGATGAGCTTGTTATGTTATTATGTTCATTTGATTATCGTTTATGCTATGAATTAATTATGTTTACATTTGATCATGTGGTTAATGGATTATTACTGCTACCTTGACATTTGCTATTTAATTATGAATATGCTATCCACTATTAAAAGCGAAATGCAGTCAAACCAGTGTCAGCTATTTGAGCCTCATGAACCCCTGGTTATACTTGTTGAGTACGATATGTGCTCACTCTTGCAATTTCCCAACACCTCAGGATATGATAATAAAGATGACTGGAATGAGGATTACTGTTATGAGTACTAGGTTTGGAGTCAACCAGTCAACAGTGTCCCTGTGTGGAGCTTCCGTCGAGAGCGTTGTTTACCTCATGCTATCATTTTTGTATGAGACTATGTGATATATTATGTTCCGCTATGTAATAAACACTGCAATGATACATTTGAGATTTGTCTACTTATGTGTGCGACTGTTTCTAGGGCACATATGAGTCTTTTATGCATCCTATTTTGTTCTTAAAATATGGGTGTGACAAATTGGTATCAAAGCTTTGTTGACTGTAGGACGCAAACCTAGTTAGCAATGGTCAAAAATTTAGGTCCTCTATTTTGCTTACTTCATGCTTCCCACTATGGCCTTGTTATTTGCTAAAAGTTTATGCTTCTCTATCTTGCTCTATTGTGAAATTATTGCATCCATCTGATCAATGTCTAAAAACTTTTTGTAGATGCCGCCCCGTACCCGTAATGCTGCACGTATGGCTACTGAGGAGTACCGTGCCATGTTCAACCCAAGAGGACAGCATGTGGATGGAGTTACTGAGCTGGAAGATGAGGAATCAAGGGTGGAAGCTCAGGAGGAAGTGCCTGAAGATGAGGAGATGCAAGATCCACCTCCACCACAGTCTGCTAATGCAAGGATGGGATGGACTACTGAGATGTGGCTTCCAGAAGCAGATCCCAAGGCTTTCTTCCATGAGAATTTGGTGTTGACATTGGAACACCATTATCCGGATTTGCAGGCCACACTGGAGTATAACTGCACTGAGCAGAAACACCCTCTGAGGAGATCACTTTGGGATGCAGAGCTGGTAGTCAAAACACTGGATGCCACTAAGGGGATTCAAAAGGTGGAATCAAAACACATCTCTCGAATCAGCTGGGACACGATGAAGGAAAGCATGGCAGAGGCAGCTTACCAGGCCTTGATCTTTTACCGTGGTAGACGCTTTGAGGATGTCCAGTACAATGCAACATACCACTATCCTCGCTTTGTACCAGAGAAGATGACTTGGGCCATAGAAGTTGCAGATGCTTCACAACCAAAGCTTCAAGCACAAGTGGAGTTGACTTATGAACTAACCGTCAAGGTGATAGAGTTGGAGAATGAACTGCACCGAGAGGAAGCTGCTGGAGAAAGAGCAAAGGGAAGCAGATGACCTTCGAGCGGAGTTAGGCCGTCCCAAGCTCCATAGGAGGCTGCGTCTTGAACCTATCTTGAAGGATGCTGCTCCGGAGGAATAAAAAAAACCCATATGTAATAGGAACGTTAGTAGTTTGCGAGTTATTTCGAGTCTTTTGCTAGTGTGGTGTGAACTTGGTGTGCTTGCTGGATTGTTATTATGAATATGTGTGATTTGGATTTTTGTAATGAGTGCTGGGACTTTGTGGGCATGTCCACAAGTTCCCTAGTTAAGAACCTTAAGTAAGAACATGAATAAATTGTGGTTTGGGGCCATATCCTGTTTCTGTCTTTTGCTGTTTTTCTGGAGCAGTCTGCAATGATTCTGGTATAAGTCAAATTCTGTTCGTGAAATGTTCATCAAATTTTTTTGAGAACAAGTAGACTTTCATATCTTTCCAATGCCGCAAGAATGACCATATTATCTGTTATGAGCTGTGAGTTATGACTGTTTAAATTTGAGGTTTCTGCGCAGTCTGGAATTCTGGAACAGTTTCGGTTGTACCCAGTTTTTGATTAACCTAACTTTGGAATCTGTTAATATGATCTAAATGAAAGTTGTAGACAATTTCTTTATGTTTCCAACGGTGTACAGCATGTATCCTATTGAATTCTGGAACTCGAGATATGACTGATTTTCTGATCTGCTGGTGTTGGATGTTACCCAGAAAATTTCAGATTCCGTTAACTCTTGTAATTGTCATGTTAGACATTACTAAGATGTGTTTATATACCTTGGAATGCAGATGGCAGCAAGGGGAAGAGGCAGAGACAGAGGCCGTGGCAATGGCAATGGTGGCAATGCCCCAATCACCGTGGAGGAACTCATGCAAACCCAAAATGAGATGATGCACGTTTTCATGCAGCACCTACAACAGCAACCTCCACCAACACCACCACCTGTTCATGTGAGGGATAAGCGTGGGGAGTTTATGAAGAGAAGACCCCCGGTATTTACACACTTAGCTGATCCCATAGAGGCAGATGATTGGTTACGTGCTATGGAGAGGCAACTGAACACAGCACAGTGCAATGACTTGGAGAAGGTGTTGTATGTTTCTGGACAGCTTCAGGGGGCAGCTCAGACATGGTGGGAGTCATATCAAGCTGCTCGTCCCAACAATGCTCCTCCTGTCACATGGCTGGAATTCTGTAGAGATTTCAGAGCTCGACATATAAATGAGGGAATGATGAAGCTCAAGCAAGAAGAATTCAGATCACTCAGGATGGCCTCCATGACTGTGGCAGAATATCATGACACATTTGAACAGTTGGCTCGCTATGCTCCGAACGATGTCAGGGAAGATGCTGATAAGCAGCGTCTATTCATGAAAGGTCTTTACTACGAGCTCAGGTTACAGTTGGCTGGAAACACCTATCCTACCTTCCAGGCACTTGTGAATCGTGCCATTGTGCTTGATAATATGCGTAAGGGTCAGGATAAGAAGAGAAGGATGCGGGCACAATGTTCGGGGAGCAACAACTGTCAGCGTTTCAGTTCTCATCAAGGCTATCAGCAGAGGTTCCAGAGACCAGTTAGTCAGTGGAACCGAAACCAGCAACCCCAGCGTTTCTAGAATCAATCACAGAGTGGGAACCAACGTCCTCCATTCCACCAACGGAATCCTAGACAACAGCAGAATAGTCAGCAGACACACCGCTTAGGAAATTCAAATGCCACCCCCATGAAGAAGAGTGCTACCAATACTCCTACGAGGTGTTTCTAGTGCGGGAAGGAAGGGCATATGTCATACGATTGTCCAGATAAGTTTAACAAGCAGAACAGCAACCAGAAGTCTACTGCTTATGCGGCAACAGTGAACAATGTGGCTAAAGAGACAGTTCAGGAGGGACCAGAAATCATGATGGGTACGTTCAGCATCAACTCTATCCCTGCTATAGTTTTATTTGATTCTGGAGCTTCACATACATTCATATCATAAGCATTTGTTAGAGTTCATAGCTTTCCACTAGTTGCAATGAAGACCCCTATGCTAGTAAATTCACCGGGTGGGACTATACCAGTTTCTTTATATTGCCCCTCAGCAAGTCTTTCTTTAAGGGGGGTAGATTTTCCTATCAGTCCCATGGTTATGAGAACTTCAGGCATAGATGTGACCTTGGGTTTGGATTGGATGAAGCAATATGACACAGATATTAAGTGCAAGGAGAGAGTAGTGGCTCTGACAACCCCTAAGGGAGAACGAATCAGTGTTAATGTAACAGCGCAAGCACCACTCACAGCCAAGGTGAACCAACTGAATGATGATGTTGATCCTCAGAATCTGGTAGTGGATGAGTTTCCAGATGTCTTTCCAGATGAATTGCCAGGTATGCCACCTGACCGAGACATTGAATTTATTATTGAATTACTACCTGGTACTGCACCCATAGGTAAAAGACCATATAGAATGGGGGTTAATGAACTAGAAGAACTTAAGAAACAAATTAAGGAATTGCAAGATAAAGGGTTCATTCGTCCTAGTTCATCACCATGGGGTGCACCAATTATCTTTGTTGATAAGAAGGATGGTAGTCACAGGATGTGTGTTGATTATCAGTCACTTAATGAGGTCACTATCAAGAATAAATATCCCTTGCCTAGGATAGATGACTTATTTGATCAGTTAAGAGGTGCTTGTGTGTTCTCTAAGATTGATTTGCGTTCTGGTTATCATCAATTGAAGATTCGGAACTCAGATATACCAAAGACAGCTTTCACCACAAGGTATGGGTTGTATGAGTATACAGTTATGTCTTTTGGTTTGACCAATGCACCAACTTACTTTATGTACATGATGAATAAAGTATTTATGGAGTACCTTGATAAGTTTGTGGTGGTATTTATTGATGATATTATGGTATTCTCTAAAACAAAGGAAGAACATGCTGAACATCTGAGATTGGTCTTACAGAAACTTAGAGAACATAAGCTGTATGTTAAGCGTAGTAAATGTGAGTTTTGGTTGGAAGAAGTTTCTTTTCTTGGTCATGTTGTCTCTAATGGTGGTATTGCAGTGGATCCTAGTAAGGTGAAAGATGTGCTGAATTGGAAACCACCTACAGATGTAAGTGAAATTCGCAGTTTTCTTGGTTTAGCTGGTTACTATCGTAGATTCATTGAAGGGTTCTCAAAACTTGCAAAGCCTATGACTGCTCTGTTGGAGAAGAATGCTAAGTTTGTATGGTCTGATAAGTGTCAACCTAGTTTTGAGGAGTTTAAGAAGAGATTGACTACTGCACCTGTGTTGGTATTGCCAAATCTGAGTAAGAGTTTCTCTATCTATTGTGATGCTTCTCGTCTGGGTTTGGGTTGTGTTCTTATGCAAGAAGGTAGAGTTGTTGCTTATGCATCTAGATAGTTGAGGAAACATGAACTAAATTATCCTACTCATGATCTAGAGTTAGCAGCTGTGGTTCATGCACTGAAGATTTGGAGACACTATTTGATTGGGCATAAGAGTGACATATACACTGATCATAAGAGTTTGAAGTAGATCTTCACCCAGACAGATCTGAATTTGAGGCAACGAAGATGGTTGGAACTGATAAAAGATTATGATTTGGATGTGCATTATCATCCTGGAAAGGCGAACGTCGTAGCTGATGCACTTAGCAGAAATAAATATGCTAATGAGCTTCGGGTGACACCTGAATCTGAGGAGTTGTGTGCTGAATTTGCATATTTGAACCTAGGAATTGTAGTGAATGCTATGGAAATTGAGGTCACTCCTACTCTAGAGGAAGAGATATTGAAAGGATAGTTGGAAGATGAGAAACTAAAGGAGATAGCACAGAACGTGGTACTAGGCAAAGCACTAGGATTCAGAATAGATGACAATGGTGTACTGTGGTTTGGGAAACGGATATGTGTTCCTGAAGTGAAGGCTATTCATGATATGATTCTGAGAGAGGCTCATGAGTCAGCATATTCCATTCATCCTGGTAGTACTAAGATGTATCTAGATCTGAAACAGAAGTACTGGTGGTATGGCTTAAAGAGAGATGTGGCTGAATATGTTGCTTTATGTGATACTTGTCAGCGAGTGAAAGCTGAACATCAGAGGCCAGCTGGACTGTTGCAACCAATAAAGATTCCAGAGTGGAAGTGGAAAGAAGTGGGTATGGATTTTATAGTGGGTTTACCACGTACACAGAGAGGGTATGACTCAATATGGGTGATAGTAGATCGTCTAACTAAAGTTGCTCACTTTATACCTGTTAAAACTAAGTACACTGGAGAACGTCTAGCTGAGCTGTATATGGAGAGAATTGTTTGTTTGCATGGGGTACCTAAGAAGATTGTGTCAGATAGGGGTACTCAATTCACATCTCACTTTTGGAAAGCAGTGCATGATTCATTGGGAACCAAGTTGAATTTTAGTACAGCGTATCATCCACAGACAGATGGGCAGACCGAGAGGATCAATAAGATATTGGAGGATATGTTGAGAGCTTGTGCTTTGCAGTATGGGACTAGTTGGGACAAGAGTTTGCCATATGCAGAATTCTCCTACAACAATAGCTATCAGCAAAGTCTTAAGATGGCACCTTTCGAGGCACTATATGGTCGGAAGTGCAGGACACCTTTGTTTTGGAATCAAACAGGAGAAACTCAGGTGTGCTTAGACATGCAGAACAACAAGTGTGGACTATTCGGGATAACTTGAGAGTTGCTCAATCTCATCAGAAAAGCTATGCAGATACGCGTAGGAGAGAGCTGGCTTTTGGAGTGGGTGATTATGTCTACCTGAAAGTATCCCCAATGAGGAGTGTGAAGAGGTTTAATATGAAGGGAAAGCTAGGTCCAAGTATGTTGGTCCGTTTAAAGTATTAGAACGGCGTGGAGAAGTAGCATACCAGTTAGAATTGCCTGAAAGCTTATATGGTGTGCATGATGTGTTCCATGTGTCACAACTTAAGAAGTGTTTGCGAGTACCTGAGGAGCAACTACCCTTGCAAAAACTTTCTGTTAAAGGTGATCTCACCTATGAAGAGTATCCGGTCAGAATACTAGAGATAGCTGAGAGACTCACCAGAAGTCGGGTCATCAGAATGTGCAAAGTGCAGTGGAATCAGCATTCGAAAGCAGAGGCAACTTAGGAAAGAGAGGATGATCTGAGGAAATCATACTCATATTTGTTTGAGTAAGTTCTGCTCAATCTCGAGGACGAGATTCTCTTAAGGGGGGTAGAGTTTGTAACACCCAAAAATTTTGATTTCAAATTAATAGGATTTAATTTGATTTATTCGAGTATTTCTTCTGTGAGCATTTAATATAGAAAATAAATAAATTTTGTTAGAATTAAAACTCATCATAAGTTTAGTAACATGATTTTTTTGCATTCATGCTGAGGCATATTTTATTTTGTGTTGTTTGCTTTTGGTTAGAAATAATTTGTGCTTTCAAAATTCTATTTGGAAAATGTTTTGGAAAAGAAACCAGAAAAGAAAAGAAGAAAAAGAAAAGGGGAGACAACCCCTGGGTCTGGCCGAGGCCCAGCTTTCCCCCCTACAGCCCAACTTCCTTCCCCGCGCCCCCCTCTTTCGGTGACACCCCGGCCCCGCGAGTCAGCCTCCTCTCTCTCACCTTCCTTCTTCCTTCCCCCACCGTGACCCAAGCAAGGAAAGCTCCTCACCGAACCGATTCCGAAATCCCGCGATTCTTGCCAAACGCGTTAACCGAAGCCCTACAAAGCTCTAGCACTGACCCCGCGCGTTATCCTTCCGTTTTCGCCGCATTAACCGATCCCTAGAACCTGCTGCACCTCTAAACGGATCTCGCCGAGTTGGGAGCGAAGCCGCCGCCGCGACGCGCCTCTCCTGCTCCTCTTCGGCTTAAACAACCCTTCTCGGTGAGCTCGCGACGCTCTTCTCCATCTCCCGGTGTCCTCGGCTTGAGTTTTGGTGCACGGAATCGAGAAGTCGGACGACGCCGGCGAGCTCAAGGCCCTCTGGCCATGGCGCCGCCGCGCCGGAGCCCTGGAAGCCGGCCGGCCGCCGCCCTTTGCTCCCTGGAAGAAGTGTGGACCGTCGGATGATGGATCAAAGGCCCACAATTGAAGATACCCTTTCGCCAGGAAATTTGCTAAAGAGTCCCTGGACTTTTCCAGGAATTAACCCGTGGTCCATGGCGTATTTTAGTTTTTACGCTTTCCAGTTTTAAAAGCGTAATCCTGTCCGGTTCAATTCAGTTTACGCTTTTGGTTATTTACAGTTTTGCCATCAATTTTATAATGCTCATAAAATATTTATTTTAACTCCGTTTTTGTCCATTCAAATTCCGTTAGATTCGTATTTACGAGCTCTACATGTTAGAAGTAATATTTCACTGTTTTGAAACTTTTTAATTTCCTGGTACTATTTAATTAATTATTTCTCTATAGGAAATCTTGGAAAATTCATATCTTCCACGTTTTAATTCCGATTTTCGTGAACTTTACGTTTGTGTGATCGTAGCACTGCGTAGAATATTTTTATAAACTTTTATCTTTGATTTCTCACTGTTGGTGTAATATTCTAATTATATCTTGTTTGCTTTGTGTATGATTGTCTCCATTGGATTGCGTGTTGTTGATTGATGTTTGGGAATAGACGGTGAGTCGTACGTTGGTGATCAAGACCAAGCTTTTGAAGACCAGCAGGCTCAGGAGAGCTTTGATCAAGGCAAGTATAACTTGGGATTATCCTTGTTACCTATACACAATTAATATAACATTTATCATATGCATGCTATCACCTTGTCGACCTTAGTAAAATCATAGATGATTGTTACCTAGATTCCTTGTTACCTACTTGATATACATTTGTTGTAGATGTGCTAGTGCTTGATATAATCCATGATCTTGTAAGATGATTAATAGCTATGCAATGAACATAAAAGAATGACAAATGACTGTATGAGATCTTGTCTGTACGTGATCACCCGGGATAACAGTGCAACCATGAGGGCTATAATGGCTCTGGCTTTAGCTCAGTAAGAAGCCCTTTTCTAGCTTGTTAGAGGTTACCCAAAAGGACGGAGGGGCTCAACCGATTTGGGTATAGTGTGGCCTATGTCTGTATGTGTATAGGCTGCGAGTCATTGTGCCATCGGAAGGGGGGCTCTATATTTGCGCGCAAAGGAAACCTTGCGGCCCTAACTTGTTAGACGAACTTTTGAAAGGCTTCATAGTGATCCCTGCCGACCTCCCTAGGAAGAGGGTTAAGAGATTAGCTACCTCGGACGAAAGGGTAAATCATGACTCATGGGTAAAGATGTACAACCTCTGCAGAGTGTAAAACTGGTATACTAGCCGAGCTCACGGTCAGGAGCGGCCTTGGGGACATCTACATTGAGATGATGAGCTTGTTATGTTATTATGTTCATTTGATTATCGTTTATGCTATGAATTAATTATGCTTACATTTGATCATGTGGTTAATGGATTATTACTGCTACCTTGACATTTGCTATTTAATTATGAATATGCTATCCACTATTAAAAGTGAAATGCAGTCAAACCAGTGTCAGCTATTTGAGCCTCATGAACCCCTGGTTATACTTGTTGAGTACGATATGTGCTCACTCTTGCAATTTCCCAACACCTCAGGATATGATAATGAAGATGACTGGAATGAGGTTTACCGTTATGAGTACTAGGTTTAGAGTCAACCAGTCAACAGTGTCCCTGTGTGGAGCTTCCGTCGAGAGCGTTGTTTACCTCATGCTATCATTTTTGTATGAGACTATGTGATATATTATGTTCCGCTATGTAATAAACACTGCAATGGTACATTTGAGATTTGTCTACTTATGTGTGCGACTGTTTCTGAGGCACATATAAGTCTTTTATGCATCCTATTTTGTTCTTAAAATATGGGTGTGACAAAGGGGTGTGCCGTCGCCACGCCATGGAGGAGTAAGCCGCGACACCGGAGTAGATGGGAAGGGGAGGGGCCGACGGGATGCGGCGGTCTCTGGTGGCGCATGACAGTGTCAGGCAGATGGATAAGTCTAGGAAGAGGAGGGGAGGGGAGAGGAGAGTGGGGATTTAGGGTTTAGGGCTATATATAGACGTCCTCAGAAGTTGGGCCTAGTAGGCCGTCGGGTTGGGCTTGTCGGACCGGTTTAGTAGCAATTGGTATATATATATATACCAATTTAATCTATGATATATTTATATGACAATTTAATATATGATATATTTAAATCATAATTATAAACTATTTCATATACATACAATTATTTTTATGATATATATATATATATATATATATAATTTCATAGTTTGTTCTTTAGAAAAAAATATAAAAAATGCATGTAAAATATTTGACTTGGTCAAACAATGAAAAATAAAACACTAAATGACCTCAGATATTTTTTAGTATTTACAAAATAAAACTCATCATGGTCTAAATTTTTGTAATTATCAACTTTTCATTTGACAAAGTCTAAACCAAATTTTGAATTTTGAAATTTTGACACCTTCAGACGAGTTTTCAAAACCCTAGATGCTCAACTTAAAAAGTCATGAATACCAAGATTAGTCCATTCATTAAGATCTACATTTGATACATAGGTCATTTTTGCATTTGCCAAAGTGTTAGGAAAGTGTAGTTCTAAATCCACAAGTCTCACATATAGTTTCATAAAATCTATGTGAGATTTAAGACTTTGTGACTAGTGCTTACTAACACTTTCTCAAATGCAAAAATAAGCTATATATCAAATATAGATCTTGATAAGTTCTAACACCCTTGTATTCAAAAGTTTTTCATTTGAACTCATTTAGTGCCTCATTTGACCAAGTCACATCTTGGATTTTCAAAACATGTGACTAGAGTTTACTAAAAATTTTCCAAATGGTAAAATTAACTATGTATAGAATGTGGATATTGATGAGTTCTAACACCTTTGTATTCAAAATTTTTTCATTTGAGGTCATTGAGTGCCTCATTTGACCAAGTTTGACCAAGTCAAATCTTGGATTTTAACAAAAAGACACTTTGACTGAACCCTAGATGGTCTCAACTACAAAAATAATGTATACAAGGAATGTAAAAATCATTAATATCTACATTTGGTGTAATGGACAACTTCTCATTTAACAATGTTTGAACCATTCAAATTTTGAATTTTGAAATTTTCATAGCTACATGCTAGTTTTCAAAACCCTAGATGGTCCCAACTCAAAAAGTCATGAATACTAAGATTGGTCTACTCATCAAGATTTACATTTGATACATAGGTCATTTTTGCATTTGCCAAAGTGTTAGAAAAGTGTAGTTCTAAATCTAAAAGTCTCACATATAGTTTCATAAAGTCTATGTGAGATTCAAGACTGAAACACCCCAAAATTTGCAATTTTCCAAAATAGGATAAATTGTTAAATTGTGTATTTTTGTGCCCATGAAATATAGGAAAAATAATATTTTTATTTTAATTAAAATTTACTATAGGAGTTAACAACTTGTTTGAGCATGCATGCCCTTGCACTTGGATTTATTGTGGTGAGTGGTTTGGATAAAGACAGAAAAGGAATTCAAATTTTGGTTTTGAAAATATTTTGAAATAGTTTTGTTTTAAAAAGAAAAGAGAAACAAAAAATGAAAAAAAAGGGAAGAATCCTCCCCTTTGGTTTTGGCCCGGAGGCCCACACCCCACCCCCTGTCTTTCCCTCGGCCCAGCCAAGCGCAGAAGGCCGCGGCCCAGCTAAGCCCCCGCGCCAGCATCCCCCCTCTCTCCTTCCACTGACAAGCGGGTCCCGCGCCCCCGTGTCACTGCCAGGCGGGGCCCACCTGTCAGACCTGTCTTCTACCCGTAACCAAGCCGGACTCGGTGAGGTTTCCGCTCCGGCCACGCGCAAACCCCGCGGTTGGCTTGACCCGCACGCCGAGGAGGATTTAAATAGCGACCTCCGCTGCCCCGCAACCCCCTATCTCAACCCTAGTACCAGCCGCCGCGTAGGTTCCGCCGCGTTTCATCGCCGAGATTCAAGCCGAAACCAATCCGCCGCCGCGACTCGTTTTGGTCACCGTGAGTACCTTGCCGAGCCTCGTCTCTCGCTTGCGAAGTCGCCGAGACACTTTGCTCGCGATTTCGTGTTCTCTATGCACGACAAACCCTCGCCAAACCTATGCCGAAGCTCGCCGTCCGCCGTCCTTCGTCGCGAGTGCGCCCGGGATTCTCCCCGACATCGTTTTGGTCTTAGGTAAGTTCGCGTCGAGCTTCTCTACGCTCCGGTGCTTTCGGTTCGCGTTCTACCGCCCTAAATCGCGCACACCACGAGCTCCGGCCATCACCGGCCATGGCGCCGCCGCGGTCTGCCCCGACTCCGGCCGGCCAGCCCCCTTCCCTCCCACGATTTAATCTCGGCCATTCACCCGCGATCCAACGGCCCCAGATGAAGGATACCCCTTTGGCCGCGATTTTTGCAAAAGAGCCCCCCTGGTTTTTAAAGATCTAACCCGTAGTCCAAAACGTAATTTGGAAAATACGCTTTCCGACTTTAAAGACGTAAACTCAGTACTCAGATTCAAAATACGTTTTCAGCAAATTACCAAATTGCCACTGGATTTGTTTTACTCATAAAATATTCATCTTAATTCCGTTTTGACTCGTTCAAATTGCGTTGGTTTTGTATTCAAAAGATCTACATGTTAGTAACACTGTTTTCTTAGTTTGAAACTTTTTAATTCCGTGACTCAAATTAATTAATTGTTTTTCTAAAGAAAATCTTAGAAAATTCATATATTCTTCGTTTTAACTCCGTTTTGATCCGTTCAAATTTCGTTAGATTCGTTTTTGCGTAATCTATAGATTAGTAGCTCTGTTATACATGCTTCCAACTTTTTAAATCTGAACTTAGTTTTAATCTATTATTTTATTAAAGGAAATCTTATTTAAATCATAACTTCTTCGTTATAGCTCCGATTTTCGTGATCTTTACGTCTGTGTGATCGTAGCGCGATGTAGATTTGTTTTATAAACTTTTTATCTTTATTTGCTACTGTTGGTGTATTGTTCTAATTATAGGTTTGTTTTGCTTTGTATGATTGCCTCTGGATGATTGTTGTTGATGTGATGACTGAGTTTAGTCGGTGAGCTTTTACGTGGTGTTCAAGAAGCAGATTGTGGAAGGTTTGGAACCAAAAGAAGGATCTGAGTTTCAAGGCAAGTATAGCATGGGATCATCCTTGTTTCCTAATAACCTTAATTACACTATTCATATTGCATGTGTCTTCTTGTTAAGGAATTCCTAGTATTGATCTTATACCTTGTCACCTATGGTTTTGCATTGGGTAGCTTATGCTAGTGCTCCACTAAACCATGATCTTGTAATTTGATTAGTGGAATATGCAATAAACATTAAAAGAGGACTTTTTAGCAACATTGGAAAAGAGGGCTGGAGCATTGGGCTATCTTATGGTGCTCTAGTTTCTCTCCATAAGGACTTATCTGTATCTGACCATCCGGGACATACAGTACAACTGTGAGGGCTACATGGCTCTGGCTTTGGCTCAGTATGAGGACCTTTTCTAGCTTGTTAGTGGTTACCCTTGTGGCGCAAATGGGGAATAGCAGACCGTGGATTCCTGCGGGTGAATCAAATGGACTGACTAATGAAACCAAGCGGTCCTAACTTGTTAGACGAACCTTTGAAAGGCTTCATAGTGAACCCTGTCGGCCTCCCTAGGAAGGGGGTTTAGAGACTCATGACCTCGGGCGAAAGGGTAAATCACGACTCACAGTGAAAGTGTACAACCTCTGCAGAGTGTAAAACTGATATATCAGCCGTGCTCACGGTCACGAGCGGCCTTGGACCAATAGAGAATAAATGATCACTAATGGCAAATTATTAAAGTTATTGTTGTTAATATGTTGCTTATGCTATTCTTTATTCACTTTACTTGATCATGAGTTTACTATGGGATTTGACAACTTGATGCTACTCATATGCTAAAATTGTGACAACTAAAAGCTACATACAGTTTAACCAGTGTCTAGCCTTTGAGCCTCATGAACCCTATGTTATTCTTGCTGAGTACGAGATGTACTTACGCTTGCCTTTACATTTTATTTGGATAAAAATCCCGGATGAGTACCAGATTGCAAGCTTGGAAAAGAGTTTAGGCTTGTGCTCAACCAGTCAGTTGTCCCTGTGGATTTGGAGCTTTCGCCTGAAGAACAGAGTGATTTTCCGCTGTTTGCTATCTAAGGTTATATCTTTTCTACTAAGTTGGTTATATATAAGCATTGACTATTGATATTACCCTTATTTGTGGCTATATGTGAGATTTGACTTCCTGGGCTCACATATGGTGTGTATCTGGTTTTGTTCTTAAAACCGGGTGCTACAAAGACTTTGCGACTAGTGTTTAGTAACACTTTTTCAAATGCAAAATGAGCTATATATCAAATGATCTTGATAAGTTCTAACACCCTTGTATTCAAAAGTTTTTCATTTGAAGTCATTTAGTGCCTTATTTGACCAAGTTTGACCAAGTCACATCTTGGATTTTTAAAACATATGACTAGAGTTTACTAAAAAGTTTCCAAATGGTAAAATTAACTATGTATAGAATGTGGATATTGATGAGTTCTAACAGCTTTGTATTCAATTTGTTGTTATTTGAGGTCATTTAGTGCCTCATTTGACCAAGTCATATCTTAGATTTTCCAAACATGTGACTAGAGTTTACTAAAAAATTTCTAAATAGTAAAATGAACTATGTATAAAATATAGATCTTGATGAGTTCTAACAACTTTGTATTCAATTTTTTTTATTTGAGGTTATTTAGTGTCTCATTTAACCAAGTTTGTCCAAAACTAGTGTAGGGGCGCTAGTGATTGAGTCACCCTATGGCTAGTGTTTACTAACACTTTCTCAAATGCAAAAATGAACTATATAACAAATGTAGATCTTGATGAGTTGTATAATCTTAGTATTCAAAAGTTTTTTATTTGAGGTTATTTAGTGTCTTATTTGACCAATGTTATCCAAAACCACTCTAGGGGTGGCTGATGATTGAGGCGCCCTATAGTGGTTAACTGTAAGGGTGGCTGGAGATCCAACCGCTCTTACTGCGACCCACCAATGTAAGGGCGGCTGGTAATACAAGCCGCTCTTATAGTGGCCACTGTAGGGGCGGCTGGCCAACTAGGGCCCATCCGAGCCACTGTAAGGGCGGCTCCAAAGCTAGCCACCCCTATAGTGGAGGAGGTGGTGTTCTCTTAGTGCGTTTTTTCACGTAGTGTCTCATATCATCTACTAGTCACATGTATTTGCATCTCATCCCTCGTGTAGACATAATTTCTATAAGAAAATATTTCCTTCTCTCTACTAATAACAATGTCATATCAACATTTTTGCTTAGTTAAGACGCTAATTAATAACCATAGAAAGCATCTAGCTAGTTTTCTGATATTCCCTTAGTCTCAATGACAAAAAAGAAGATCATTGTTGTCATCCTTTTTGATTCAAACTTATACTAGGGATGAAAACAAATGGGGTCCATCAGGCTAAACACTCTCCTGTTTTCACTTTTACATTTTATTAAGGAAATGAAATCAAAATCACGAAGACCAGAAATGTGAATGAAAACGTGGTTCGCCAAAAATCTTAAATGCATCAACTCAAACAGAAACACGTCGATAACAACTGGAATACGGAAAGACAAAAAGGAAATGTCAATCTTCACATGCTGTCTATACGACCTGACATGGAATCACTACCAACCAATGTTTTAAATAGTGGGCTATAGAAAATAGCGTCTTCCTGTCCCAGACGCTATTTGCGCTATAGCGAACGCTATAGCGGCGCTATAGCACCGCTATAGCGGCTGCTTTACACAGCAGCGTGTTGTAGCTATCCACGCTATAGCGATGCTATTGCGGCGCTATAGCGCGCTATTTATTTCGAAACAGACAAAATATATAATAGACAGCAACAAGTTCAAACAACCATCATATTTCACAATCACAAATCATAAATCACAAATCACAGGTGTTTCACAGTTTAAATGTTTAATACATAACTAACTCATAAGCATAATGCATGACTGCATAGTGCATAAGAACAACACAACAAATAAGTGCATGACAACATGATCACAAATAAACAGCAATAGCACGCAAATAGCGGCGCTATGGCGCTATTTCAGTTTAGCAGCGCAATAGCGAGCTATAGCGCCAATAGCGATGATAGCGTAAAAATGAGGTATAGCTTCGCGTCGACTTATTCTGGACGCTATAGAGCGCTATAGCGCGAAAATAGCGCGCTATTTAAAACATTGCTACCAACACATAAAATAATTCTAATTCATAAAGTAAAGTCCATAAGATGAAAACCATAAGTCCACAACACCGCAAGCCAACCACCAGTCCGGTAGATAGGGCTAAAACGGGATCTAATATGGGTACAAATGGGATATCTAGGCAAAAACAAAAAAAGCAAAAATGGTAAAAAAAAACATATCGCTTTTTTCTTGTTTTCATATTTACCAAAGGTCGGAATGACGAAGAATACAAATTCGAGTGGGTCAAACATACAAATCAGGATGAAACAGATGCTACTACACAAAGGATTTTTCTTCAGAGATCTAAAATGGTTTAAAAAACAGACTTAGCCATAACATCTCCCTACCAGTCTACCACTCATTGGTGACTCTATATAGGATACTATCTTTTTGTACTAATATTTTGTAATCTTATATTTAAAAAAGTTTAAACTGCAAAGCTATAAATCTTGTCAAACACTATAATTTTGATATAGGATGTGTCTCCATCCAAGATTGTTTGATAAAATCATAATTTTAATCTCGAAATATGTAAATATAAAACAAACATATGAAACACTATTGCCGGCAAAACGATCCGAAGGGCATCCATGGAGTACGTGGCGTTGATGGAAGACCGATAGGCAAAAACACAAACAATTGAGAGGGCATCGATGGAGTACCTGACGTTGATGGAAGACCGATGGGCAGTTTGCAGGAAAGTTTGGCGGCGGGATGTCGCCAAACTCGTGCAACCTCAACTCGTAACCCCACGCGGACTTCGCGCCAGTTTCCCAATGCCAAGTGGGAACAGGCTTGGCATATATGTCAATCTTTCCCCTCTTTTTGCCAAGTTAACAAAATTGCAAAGTCCAAATGCCAAACCATTGGATAGGTGTTTTTAAGACATTTTTGCAAATCCATGAATGCAAAGCCTATTTGCAAAAACGGTTAGGGATGCTGAGCACATCTAAATGACTGGACCAGCAGATCTTGAGATAATAAATCCTGAAAAATACGAGCACCCCTGCCAAGTCAACTTGAACCTAGATAGATAGATTTCACCATAAAAAACCCAACCAACTAATCTATGATCAATTCACTGCCACTGCAGTTAATTTAGTAGAATCTACAACTAATAACGCTATTGGAGCAACTCTAAGAGCTTGGCTAAAATTAATAGTCAAATTCATTATTTAGCCATTTTGTAAAATAGAAAACTTTTTTTTTAAAAAAAAGAGGTCAGATAGCTAGCTAGTGTCAGTGGTTGGCTATATATGTCCATCGAAATTTAAGGGATAGCTAACTTTCTATTTTACAAAATCAGATAGCATATCTGTTGGAGCCTACTTTTTGCTATGCAATTTCTAAAATAATCTCAACAACAAAATAGTCACGCTCTTGAAGTTGCTCTTAAAACGTCATCATATAGCAACTCTTCAACCCCTAGCCGATATTCTATCTCTTGCATGTGTAAAACGTTATCATATAGCAACTATTCTGAATATTTAACTCATAGCAGATATTTAATGACATGTTTGTTTTGAGTTTATCTGTTAAATTTGTTAGTCATTCAGCAGTGTTAGTTATACTGTTATAGCTTTTTAGCCAAGTGAACAGATCCCATGTCATACCTCATGGTCCAGGTCGAATCATCCACTATGATAAAAACGCGATGACTAATTTTTCATGTAAACTAGTAAATAAAGGGAAAACTTTTTCGATTATAAGAGCATCTCCAAGAGACTAGCTAAAATTATATTCTAAATTACAAGATTTAGCCATTGTGTAAAATAAAAAACTTACTCAAAGCATAAAGTTCCACAACAGCCTTTGTATAGGATAGCTAGTGAGGACGACATGCTATATATGACAAGCGAAAGTTTAGGAATAGGAAACTTGTTATTTTAGCAAACCAGATAGCACATCTGTTGGAGTTTAACTTTTGCTTTAAAAATATAAAAATAGCCTAGACAACATAGATAGCATATCTGTTGGAGTTGCTCTAATACGGCAAAGACTCGAACCCCAAAAGACGATACTCCGCACCGGAGCTCGCGGCATGTTAGGAGAAACTAGTAAAACATATGACTATTAATCTAGAAGCGAAAGTATATAAAAAGGTAAAAAGAATATGATATAGATTTGTTTTGTGTGGATACTGGATTATGCATTTTATTCTCAATCGGCCTGCTTTGGCATGTTCGGTTAAAGAAGCGTATAACTCCAAGACTCTATTAACATAAATAAATCTTGAACGGAAATAGATCGTTTTGACACGAGCCCGATGCCGTGCAAGTGCGGGCCGGATGCGGCTGTTGTGCAGGGTAACTAGATTTAAAAGATTTGTCTCACGATTTTCAACCAAACTGTATAATTAGTTTATTTTTTTATCTACATTTAATGTTTCATACTATGTCCAAAGATTCGATGGAATGGATGAAAATTTTTTGTGTAGGAAACTAAACAGGGCCTAAGAGCATCTCCAATAGTTATGCAATTGGAATTTGCCATTTGTTGGAATTTACCAAGTCCCTAAACGTTTTGCAAAGGAAAAATAACTTCATCTCCAAATGTTTGGCATTTTTGACTTGGCATTTTCTAAAATAGTGGACCCAACTATTTTTGTCCGGGATCTTTTTTTGATTGGCGCGCTTCACGCGAGATTTTTCCTCTGCGCGGGAATTTCCGTCGCTCGTCGCCGCCAGTCCACGAAGTCGCAAGTCACCGCCGTTTCTGTGAATCGTGGCCTCCCGGTCCGCCAGTCCACGAAGTCGCAGTTCGCCAGAGTTCTGTCGTGCGCCAGTAGTCCACGAAGTCGCAGGTCACAGAGTTCACGTCGCGCGTGAAAGAAGAGTTCGCGCGGGGAAGAGGAGTCCTTGCGGGAAACTACCGCAGCGCGTGGAGAGGTCGCGCACGACAACGAGTCCAGGAAACTTGGGATATCAAATTTGCAAAGCTATTGTGCTTATGCAAAAATACCAAGTTTGGTCCATCAAATGCCAAGTTTGCCAAAATACATAAGTTAAATGCATAACTATTGGAGAGCAAATTTTAAAGTTTCTGGCAAATTTTTAGAATGCATAGTCCAATTGCATAACTGTTGGAATGTTCTAAAGCCGCCACCCCATGGCGGCGCGCCACGGCTGCCAGGCGAGCCGTACAGAAACAACCCCGCGAAGTGGCCGGCGAAGAAGTCAGGTACCGGACTGGGTATGCAGGACGCAGCCACGTCGTCCAGCGCGCTGCTGGTGCGCGGCCGCGCCCCCGTCGCGATGCGCAGCGCCCCTCGAGCTAGCTAGCAGTTGTCGGATGTTCGACGTGGTGCTTGATGTGCGCCAGAAGAAGTCGACTCGCGCCGTGCGCGAATCGTTTGCAGCATAGCTGCTCGACGTGCGCTGTGTCTTGCCGCACGCCGCGTGTACAAGAATACCAGTTTAGGTGCTGTTTGGTTCGACGGTAGAAAATGAAATCAAATACCAGTGCTACCTGTTACACCGCAATTTGTTTGGTTCACTTTGGGAACAGGTCGCAGTTTGTTACATCCGTTGACGCCGTGGATCGATGACGGGCTAAAACAGCCGAACGAAACAGAGCTTCTGGGCAACACAACAGCATTGAGCATAGTGCTCCTCTTGCAAGCACACTTTAGTACTTTACCCAGCAGCAGCAGAAGTTGCTGTGGTTATATATGTGTGCGGTACGCACACTTTACAAAACACAGCATTGAGCGTAACTCTATGCAGCACAGTCCATAAGTGTCACCTCACGCGCAGCGGTAGACAACAAATCGCCGTTGTGCTAGTGCTGATGGCATGGAAAGTGTCACCGTTCAACTAGCAGCCAACTAACTGCTGTGAAACAACAATGGAATAGAAGGAAACTAAAATCTAAATAGATGGCAATGAAGAAAAAATCATTTTTTTAGTACAGCATACGTATACATAAGAGCATCTCTTACCGTTTGGCAAAATTCGTTTGGGGAGGAAAAAAAGATCTCATCTCCAACAGTTTAGCAAAATTCGTTTCCAAAAACCCGCTAAGCAAACGAAAGCTCCATTAAGCGAACAAAGAGCCCACTAAGCATGAGGAGAAAGACCGATGCCAAGAATGGAGCCCACATGTATATTTGTGTGCTAGATAGGGATATGTGCTAAGTTAGAAAATACGGAAAATTGGGATGCCAAACTGTTGCAGAGAGTTTTCTCTCATTTTGCTAAAAAAATTACGGATGAGAAGTCATTTGCCAAACTTTTGGAGATGCTCTGAGATGAGACGGTTATATAGACTAAAATAGCATTAAAGAAATTTTCTCTCTTTTTTTTAGCAACAGGAATTTTCTCATATATGCCAGATATAAAGGAAGAAAGGCCACAAGTGACAAGCCCACGATTCATTCCTAAAACCCCAAGGTTTATGAACCTGGGCCGAAATACACAGAAGGCCTAATATGTGTACCGTCGATATTTGGGCTGGGTCGTCCTTCAGTGACCGCTTCCAGTTGCAAGTTCTGGACTATGTGCTGCTCGAGTTAATCGGCGTCTCGTTTTTCTTTTTCACGTGAAGCTGTCCAGAGTAACGAAATCAGGAGGCCGAAATCAAATCAGCGTCTCGTTTTCATGTGAAGCTGTTCAGAGTCCACTGGCAACGTTCAGGTGCATGCCCTACATCAATTATACATGCCCCCCAAGACCGCTCGAGTCAGGAGACTGAAAGCCCCTAGTTTAGTTTTAGATAATTGATGAAACTCTAATACTAACCTCTATACTAAGTGTATGTAGACTTAATAAGGTTGGTACATGCCAAGTGATGGAGCAAGTGATGATCATGGTGATGATGGTGATGACCACAAGATGATCAAGTGCTCATCTTGGAAAAGAAGAAAGAGAAAAACAAAACCCTCTGGAGATCAAGGCAAAGGTATTGCTTAGGGTTTTGGTTTTTGTGATCAAGACATCATAGAGGATGTGATCACATTTAGGATAGATAGCCGTACTATAAAGAGGGGAATTCTTTGGCTAAGCGGTTATCAAGTGCCACTAGATGTCATTGTTCATGTGCATGCATTTAGAACCTAGTGAGCTAACTTAACTCCTTCGAAGAAAATATTTGTGAAAATGCTAACACACGTGCACATGTTGGTTTACACATTGTGGTGTTGGCACACTTTGAGAAGGGAGTTGAAGTTTGAAGGGTAGAGAGAGGATGGGTTCCTCTCTCGCGGGATTCGGCGCTTTTCGAGAAAATGAAGTGCATATTTTCTATTGCGCCGGTGGGAAATTTGGAGAAGTCGCGGAAGTGTTTCTCGCTGAGGAACACTCACCGGACGCTGGCTCAGAGGCACCGGACGCTGTGTCTGAGCGTCCGGTGTGCAGGCTGTCTGGCCTAGCTAGGGTAAGGCACCGGACGATAGGCACCGGACGCTGGCTTGAGCGTCCGGTGGTGCGTGTCCGGTGTGCGGGCGTTTTGCGACCCTCTCTGCGCATGGGTCCGGTGAGCACCGGACGCTCAGGGTGCGTTCGGTGGCTCGCGTCCGGTGACCCTGCAAGTTTGCGAAGCTCTCTGCGCATGAGTCCGGTGTGCACCGGACAAACTCTGCGCATGAGTCCGGTGTGCACCGGACGCGTCCGGTGCTAACTTGCTCAAGAGTCCGGTGCTCTGCAGGTTACCGTTAGACTCTGACACGCGGCTGACGTTGGAGCACCGGACGCTGGTGTTGAGCGTCCGGTGCCCCTTTAAGAGCGTCCGGTGACCCCGAGTTTTGCCCAGTGAAAGAGCCAATGGCTCTATTTGTTTGAGGGGCTATAAATACGTGTTTGACCGGCTTAGGGCTTACACTCTTGGCATTCTAACATACTTGACATCCTTGTGAGCCTAAGCAAACTCCTCCCACTCATCTCCTTCATAGATTATACATCTTTGTGAGATTGGGAGTGATTCCAAGTGCATTTGCTTGAGTGATTGCATCTAGTGACACTTGGGGATCGATTGGCTGCGGTTTTCTTGTTACTCTTGGTGGTTGCCGCCACCTAGACGGCTTGGAGCAGCGGAGGAGCTTTGGCACGAGTTGGTGATTGTTCGTGGCCATCTCTCGGTGATTGTGAGAGGTTTGTGCCTACCTCGGCGGAGAGCCAAAGGCAACATTAGTGGATTGCTCGTGTCATTGAGCTAACTCACTTGTGGGTAGGTTCTTGTGGTGTCCTAGTGAGGACGAGGTTCGTGCTACACCTCTTAGCCACCGAACCACCAAGTGTTGGTCGACACAACGGGGACGTAGCGTGCCGGCAAGCACGTGAACCTCGGGAGAAAAATCGGTGTCTCAATTGTGTTTGATTGGCATTCTCCCGGTGCTTGATTGTTTATATTGGTGATTGGTTCATCCCCTACACGGCGGTATAAATATCTCATCCTATCCTTTACTTACCGCAAACTAGTGTAATTAGTTTAGTTGCTTACTTTGCCTTGTGTAGCTTAGTTCTCTAGTGTAACTTGTAGAGACTTAGTTCTTGTGTGCATAGTGATCATAGCAACTAGAATTGTTGGGTAGGTGGCTTGCAAACACCCCTTTAGAGCTAGAGCAAAAAGCTTCGCTTTGTTATTTACTAACTCCTTGCTCTAGTGAGTTTGTAGAATTTTTAAATAGGCTATTCACCCCCTCTCTAGCCATATTAGGACCTTTCACAGACCGGTCATCTTCAAACCCTAGCAGCTTTCACCCTCCCACCCCGTCTTCCCTCCCCTCGCTGCTGCCGGAGAGGAACGCCGGGAGGCCCGCGTGACCCTCTGTGATGGCGGCAGCGTGGTCTTCTCTAGGAATTCTGCGAGCTCCTCTGTGCGGGGATGGATCTCATCGGTCCTAGCGGCAGTGCAGTTTCGTGCGTCGTCTTTTTCGTTTTCTATCATCTTCGTCTATGGCACCTGAGGCGGAGAGATGACGTCTCCGTGCCTGGCGAGATCCGGTGCTAGGAGACATGGATCCTCTCTCTCTCCCGAGTGGGGTCCTACTGCTAGCGCCGGGGTGGGCGTCGGCACGGCGCTGCCTGGAAGTCGGTGGCGCACCTCCTAGATTCGAGGCCCTGAGTCCACTGGGATCCGATGGACGTCCCAGATCCGGCGGGTGCCAGTCCTAGGCATGCAGCGATCTTCGTCTCGCTGTAGTTTGGGTGAAAACCCTACCTGGCATTACGTCGGGCCGGCGACGGTGGTACTAACGGTGCTACTCACCTTGTTGAAGGCGTCGCTGGAGCTGTAGCGGTTGTGGTCGTCCAACAACTGGGTGAAAAACTAGCCTGGTTTCTCCGGGCCGGCGGCGGTGTGTTGGCTCGTCATCGAAGTTTTTGTTCGTCATGGCCGGGAACCACGTCTCTTCGTTGTGCAGTTCTTGTCGAAGGAGGTGTTCGTTGGCATAACTGCTTGGACTTTGGATGGCAGGCCTATGTCTGTTCCAAGTTCTTTGCGTTGTTGCCTTGGAAGAAGCATCCAATCTTTAATGGTGGTCGGTGTCCAACGTTTTCACTATCTTTTTTTAAGGTGTGACAAACATGTTTCGACGACTTTGTCTTGACGCTGGTGATCGTATTCTAGAGGAGTTGACATCTTGAATCAAGGCGGTTTGTTGCATAGGACTACTTGAGCCCTTGTTGGGGATGTAATTTTTCCGTTATTTATCTTCTTTTTTTTCTCCCGTTGTATTAATTTGGCCTGATTCTACCTATGGTAGATGAAGCCGGATAGTTTCTATCCTTTGTCTAAAAAAAAGTTGCATGCCCTACGTCAGCACATAGGGTCGTGCTCATCAGTTATAGCCTAGACCATTACCTATATTACCTATATGTAGTTTCCAAAAATATAATTTTTCAAGTCGCTAAAAGAATACAGGACACATTTGTTGGTTTTCTCTCACCGGCAGCCGAGCCCCTCGCGAAAAGAATATAGGCCACTTGCGAGCTCTCCCTCAACTTTCTCTTACCAGCAGCCGAGCCCCACGCGTCAGTGTATTCCTCTCCTCTTCCTTTCTTCTTCCCTTTACCCAGTCCGACCGGGACTCATAGGGGAAAACGAATCTCGTTTTGGGCCGGATTGACCACATAGGAGATCTTCCCGGTCCTATAAAGCCTTATGCTCTCCCTCGTGACCTCAATCCTGTTTCCTATCTCTCGACACCGAGCCACCCTAGCCGCTACATCATCGCATTTCGGATCTTGCCGAAGTTTGGAGCTCTTCTACCACCATTGCGTGCGATTCTACACTCTCCCGGCCCGGTCCAAGGACTTAGGTGGATTCACGATGCTTCCCTCCTCATCCCAGTATGTTTATTTTGTTTTTAGGTGCTTGGAAACACGTTTTAGAGGAGCACCCTCCACCTTTGCAACGCTGGCAATGGAGCTCCAGCTCCACTGTGGGTGCTCCTGTTCCGACCAGCCGCCGGCCGTTCCCATCCTCAGATCGAATCTCGGCCGCCCGCTCCTAATCCAACGGCCACAAAATCCCAATACCCTTTCAGCTGCGTACTTTGCTAAAGAGACCTTGTAATTTTTTAGAATATAACCCATAGTCATTTGCGTATTTGCTAGATTACGCCTTCCAATTTTAAAAGCGTATTCACTCCTGTTTAAAATAAAATATGCTTTCCATTATTTACAAAAATGCCACTGAATTTCTATTGCTCATAAAATGCTCATTTTAACTCCGGTTTGATCCGTTCAAATTATGTTAGATTCGTCTTTGCGAGATCAACATGTTAGTAGCGCTGTTTCTCCAGTTTGTAATTTTTTTTAGTTTCGAGGTCCTATTTAATTAATTACTTTTCTATAGGAAATCTTAAAAAATCCATAACTTCTTCGTTTTAATTCCGATTTTCGTGATCTTTACGTCTGTGTGATCGTTGCGCTGCGTAGAATGTTTTTATAAACTTTTATATTTGTTTTGCTACTGATGATGTACTATACTATTTTAGTTTATTTGCTTCGTGTATGATTGTCTCTCATTGCTTGCGTGTTGTTGATTGATGACCAAGTATAGACGGTGAGCGGTACGTTGGTGAGCAAGACAAAATACTTTGGTGATCAACAGGAGCAGCAGAAGAACTTTGATCAAGGAAAGCATAACTTGGGATTATCCTTATTACCTACACACTCATAATTATACATATATCATATGCATGTGTCCACCTTGACAACCCTAGTGAAATCAAGATGTTTGATATCCTAAATACATTGATATCTTTTTGGTTATGCATTGGGGTAGTGTATTTGCTAGCGCTGAACTTATGATCATGATCTTGTAACATGAATAATTGAATATACAATAAACACTAAAAGATGCTTTTTAGCAACATGAACATAAAGGGTGAAAAGAACTCTAGCTTCTGCTAATTCATCTTGACCCTCCATAAGGACTTATCCCTTGGCAAAAGTTGGGACAATTCATACAACTGTGGGGAGGATGAAGATCTTTTTCTAGCTTGTTAGTAGTTACCTTAAGTGGCATAAGAATGGCTTGACACGTTGGGTATAGTGCGGCCTCTGTCCCTATGTATAGGCTACGTGTTATGTGCCATGGAAGGTGGCTCTATATCTACCTGCCGAGTGAATCTAATGGCCCTAACTTGTTAGATAAAACTTTTAAAAGGCATTGTAGTGAGCTCTGCCGACCTTCCTTGGTAGTGGGTTAAGAGGCTGATCACCTCGAGCGAAAGGGTAAATCACGACTCATAGTGAAAGTGCACACCTCTGCACAGAGTTTAATAATTTGGTATACTAGTCGTGCCCATGGTTACAACGGTCCAAAAAATTGACAGAGTAGATGGACACTGATTACGATGATAATGATGATAAATGATGGTTAATTATATTGTTTATGTATTATTCTTTATTCTTATATACATTGATCATGTGGTTATGGGATTAAATGTGCTACCTTGATATTGCTATCATATAATAATTATGTTATATACATATAAAATCTAAGTGCGGTCAAACTAGTGTCAGCTATTTGAGCCTCATGAACCTCTGGTTATACTTGTTGTGTACGATATGTGCTCACTCTTGCTATTTCACAACATCTTAGGATATGATAATGAAGAAGACTGAAATGAGGTCTAGCGTAATGAGTATTAGGCTTGGAGTCAACCAGTTGACAGATGTCCCAATGTGGTGCTTCTGTCGAGAGTTTATTTAGTAGCACTATTATTATTGTTTAAGACTTTGTGATAAATATTTATTCTGTTATATTATAAAAACTATGATGATACTATTTTAAATTTGTCTACTTGTGTGTGCAATTGTTTCTAGGGTACACATGAGTCTTTTATACATCCTATTTCGTCCTTCAAAATTTGGGTATGACAACGCGCAACCCATACACATCGGGAAAGAGGCCACACTATACCCGAGTCGGCAAGCCCGTTTTGCAACTAAAAAAGGTTCTCATATTGGGATAAAGCCAGAGCCATATAGCTCTCATAATTGTACCATAAATCCTAGGTGATCACATACAGATAAGACCTTATATAGTTAAAAGTCATCTTTTAACGTTTATTGTATAATCCTTAATCATCTTATAAGATCATGGTTATAACAAGCACTAGCAAGTGCTACCCAATGCATAACCCAAGGATGACAAGGTATTCAAGATATCAAATAGCTATGATTTCACTACAGTTGGCAAAATAGACACATGCATATGATTTATATGATTAAAACTGAATAGGTATCAAGGATAATCTCATGCTATACTTGCTATAAACACTTTCTCAATTCACACACCATAAGCTTTCAGTCATCACCTTCTGATCTTCAGCGTCCATAAACGCTACTCATAGCAAGCACCACACATTGGGAAACGTACAAGCAACAAATAAAACCAACGAAGAACAATACACCACACAACAGAAAATAACGTACTAAAGAGAACTAATTACTACGATCACAAGAACACAATAAAGAAACACTAAGAACATGCTAAGATAAAAAGAAACAACTATTAGAATTTTATATTATAAGAGAAACAACTACGATATCGATGTATTTTAATTAAGAAAAACCATGTCTAACCTATTAATTCAGATTAGTCGATTTATATTTTAATTTTAAAAACAAATTAGAACTAGTTATATTTTTATGAACATATCTATTATTTAATCAGTAATCATATTTAAATATAAACATGCACACATCATATTAATCAAAGTAAACTTTAACTTTTCAAAGAAAATGTGAGAACAGTATTCAAATTATACATGATGACGTTGGAGGTGATCATATTTTATTCATACATAATTTTATATCGTTTATGTCGGTTAAACTTTAACTTGCATAATAATATAATTTGAGCACTAACACGAGTTTATGATATATCATCCTTGTCTATGCAAATTATTATAATTAAACATATTCAAGTTGCTAAGCTAAGTTTATGCTTAATTACAAAGGACTGACATGATATACCTATATTATTTTTAATTATAAAACAAATTACAAACATATTAATTAATTAATTATTAGCTATATATGAAAAAACATGTGACATGAAAAACATTAGCGCTACTGTGTAGAGAACTTGATACGAATCGATGCAACACGAATGGAGTGAAACGGAACTAGGATGATGAAATGATGGAGATTACGAATTAGAAGAGACGATAATGATGACTAGAGGCAATGCATATGTAGTTGGATACTTACGACAAACACTTATAGATAGCACACATTTGTAGTTGTGTAGTTCACACAGACGGTTGTAGCGTTGGTGTCTGTATAGTAAGAATCTAAGTATAGACAGTCGCTGAGCACGGGTGTCTATAATAATGTTGTTCACACAGACGGTTGCACACTGCATGGGTTTGTCCGGTTTAATCATAGTTGCATGTAGCTACGCGCATATATAATTGTACTCCCTCCATACCTATAAAACAAGTCGTTTTGAATAAGTTTTGAGTCAAACATTAGGAATGTAAATCATAAATAACTTTTAAGTTGTTGAGTTCGAAAATATGAAAATAGGTTTGTCTTGAAAAATACTTTCATAAAAATATATATCTATATCACTTTTGATAAATATTTTTATAAAAACAAGAAGTCAAAGTTAGACTTTAGAAATCATGCCATTGTCCAAAATGACTTGTTTTATAGGTACGGAGGGAGTATTTATTAGTTTAAACGCTTGTTTTGTGTGTCTATAATAAGCCTTAGGTGCGCTAAAGCGTCTGATGCACCTGAACGCTCGTCTATAAAGTACTTTTTTGATACAGTGATAGTAGTATTAACATAAATTATACATTATGTGTAATATTTGTATAAAAACTTCTATATTAAATTAGGTACAAGTTATGGACCTTGTTACTTTATGGAAATTGTTAAAGAGGATGGAGATACATATGGGTAAGCAATTCAGAGATCTCTCGACAACAGTATATATGTATTAATTTAGTCAGCCAGCAAAGTACAGTACGATCACATGAATTCATCAATGATCAATCATCCAAATAGCAGTAGCAACGATATCTTTGACCAATCAATAAGAACGATAGAATAGGTACATCCGCTCTTAGTAGTAGCGGGCGAAATGCCGCTTCTCTCCTATTGTTCCAGTCGAAATTCCTGATCTCCCCCACCTAAATCCGTCCCGATCTGTTTGTTCTGTCCTTGTGCGTATTCCTGCCTCAGATCTGTGTGTGCTCCCTGTCTCCTGCTGATTTCATGGTTGGGTTCCACTCCAGCTGGGCCTCTGCACCTCCCGATCTATCTCGATTTGCTAATTTCTTTGTTTCTTAGCCCCTGCAAGTGCAGATAGACTATTGCTCCTTCATATTTCAGCGTCAATCGAGTTTTTGTTTGCTGATTCATCACTCCCTCCCTGGTCCTCCACGACGGTGGATCTGCCTGCCATAGTCTACTCCATCCTCCTTTCTCATGTTATATCTGATCGACGGGCAGCTGGTTTTGACTTTCTTACCTCCGCTGTTCGCTACATACTTTTAATTTCTGCCACGATTAGCGAAGGCCCTGGGTCCCCGCTCTCATCTCCCATGGATGATGTGCCCCTAGATCCTCCTCCTCCCACCGCTCCTCCTGATCCACCCTGTGTTCTTTCCATCCAACCCACGCCTACACGTCCAACTTGTGTCATGCCGCTCCACTTCACTGAGACGACCATCGCCCCCGATACATCTGCGCTGTCTCACCCCACAGCACCTTCCACAACTGCTCAGACTGCTGTTGATAATCCCGCTAGAAGTCTTCCTCAGTATACTATAGGGTGGACAATGAATCTTCTAGCTTGGAATATAGATGTCCAACGGGCCGTGTCGGGCCGGCCCAACATCGTGTCGTGTCGTGTCGTAGATCGCCGAGCCGCTACGTGCCGTCGTGCCTAGCAGGCCGTGCCTCTACGGGTGCCTGGCCTTCGACCCAAGGCACGGCCCGCGGGCCGGTTTTCGTGCCGTGCTGGCCCATCAAACACGTCATGTCATGCCGGCCCACGGCCATTCAAACCGACAACAACTCATTTTCATCAATATTTTCACCAAATGCTGAAATATTTCATCATTTTCACCAATTATTCATTATTTTACCAATATAACAATTAACAACACATATATACAAGTCATAACTACACCAACAATTCATGTTCACCGGGCCGACCGTTGGAACGTGCCATGCCCGTGCCGTGCCGCGTGCCCGGGTGGTGGCCCAGGCACGGCCTAGTCCCTCAGACCGGGTTGGCCCGGGCCCGGTGGAAACCGTGCTGTGCCATGCTCGGGCCGGGCCAAATCACCGGGCCATGGGCCATGCTGTCGTGCCTCGACCCACATGGCCATGTATAGCTTGGAACTGCCAGGGATCAAGAGGGTCCTTGCGTAGTTCAAAGATGCAGCACTTTCTAACTTTGACCCAAGCTGTTGCCATTAACATACACTGCCACACGTTCGGGCATTAGCACCGGTCGGGAAGGGCCTGTTGCCCCGGTTCCCGAGCCGGTGCTGCCCTTCCGGGACTAAAGGCCCACCCTTTAGTCCCGGTTCGGACAACTGGGGCTAAAGCCCCCCCCTTTACCAACCGGTGTTAAAGGGTCCTGCCAGGGCTGTCACGTTACAGGACCCTTTAACACCGGTTCACTTCTTCGGTTCTGTTTATTGTTTATATATAATATATAATAATAGGTTTTTCAATACATGTTTTTCTGATACAATAATATATTTATATTACACGCATATTAAGCATATATAAATGAAAATTATAGGCTTAGCTTAATAATTAAGCTTTGCCTATAATAAAATGAATAGACCACATCAAAAATTAAATAGATATGTAAAAAGCTTTATATATATATATATAGTTTTATATGTACAAAATTTGTAACATATATATACATAGAGTTTTTTCTCCCAATGTCTACAAACGATACAAATGATCATCGTTGTTTGGAATAAGAGTTTCGTTGCCGTTGAAGTGAAACTCGCCGTTTGGATTGATCACTTGGTCGCGGAGAAATCCTGCTATCGTCTCTTGGATAGCTTTGATTCGGTCTTGTTGTAGGACCTTTTCCCTCAGCCATTCCGTCTTTAATTTGAAATAAATAAAAAAGGTATTAGTTATCTAAGTTATTCAATATAATTCAGGAGATAATGAAAAGAGACATGTAACGTACTCTGAGCGTCTCTGTGGGTGTTTGATTGACTTGTGCCATTATGAATTTGCACACGTAATATGCACATAGATTGTTCCCCCCTTCTTGTCTTAAACACCACTGTACGATATATATATAAAAATATTCACGACCACGACAATAAGAAGGCTAAAAGTTAGCGAAAGTTTGTTAGCTAGTAGAACTTACTTGTGGATGTATTATGTTAAGCGGCGCTTTACATCCACTGAGATGTTCACGGTCAATGAATCTTTCCCAAACCCTATGCACAGCCATTGTGGATCGTGAACTAATAATTACAGAGTCATATTATGATATTTTTGTAGCTGACACCGACATTACGTACCTTTGAATAATGTTTACCATTTGTTGATAATTTTCTTGTGGTTTTCTCATTGAGTCAAAGATTATCAATCGGTTCTTGGAAATTTCAATGACCATGAGTATCCAGTGAAAGCTGTTTACACACATATATATAGTCAGTCCTATAATGTAAAATAAAATATGCATGCACTTAATAACTATATAACTCACTCGAAGTTGAAGGGGAAGAGTATTTTTTGTTTTTCTTTTTGGTTCACAAAGAACCTCATAAGATTGGTGCAGACTTCTGTCTCATGATCTGCTGTCCACACTGCCTGCGGAGCCTTGAAAACAATATAAGGGTCAACGAACCCAATACTATTGTCATTTTTCATTCTGAGCTCTCTCATTTGGTGCCTGCATATATACATACAAATCCTAAGTGTGTAAGGATTATATACATGTAATTAAAGAAGTTAGAAGTATAATAAAAAGAAAAAAGTACTTACAGACAAAAGCAGCTGACAAGAGATTTGTCAAGAGCGTCGAGGTGGCATAATTGGTGCAATTCTCGAACTGCACGTATATGAGGTCATCTCCACGGAAGTATTGATGTTGTCTAATACGAACAGAAATCCAATTATCTCCCCTTTTAGACGCCTCAATGCACCATTTGTTTATTGCAAACATTTGTGTGCCGAGCTCGTGTAAACGCTTAGGGTCGAATAGACTCCTGCAAGGTTCATATCTTGCCCTCCATTGATCAACTACCTCGGCTTTTTCAAATGTTTGGCATCCAAGAATGGCGGCAATTTCTTCTATATTTAAACCGCTCTGTCCAAAGTAACGCTCAAGCGAGTCTAGCTCAGACAACGCTAAGGATTTCTTTGGCATCAAGTCTTCATTTGAGCCGTATTGATTTGGCACAATCAAAGGGGGCACCGGTTTTGATACTTCTCCGAGCTGTGGGACCCCCTTTCCTACTCTCTTCTTAGTAGGCTGTGAAGACTTGACCAGAGACCGCTCATAGTCCGAAAGTGCTGGCTTTTTCTGAGCTTCGCGTTGCTTCTTTTGATGGTCCGCCACCTTCTGCCTTAGTTCCGATGGCTTCACAAAAAAGTACGGATTTTCTGGGTTAAGCCGTTTTTTCCTATCCTCCTTTATTTTATCAAAAAATTGTTGGACCTCAGCTTTGGATGTAGCAATTACCTCCTCTTCACTCTTTTCGTAAGGTAATTTTTCTGGCGTCTTAGCTCTCTTTGCTGAGGCAGCCTTCTTTGGAGGTGGGACCGACTTCGGTCCTTCTTGGGCGGACCGCTTCTTACTACCTCGCTTTGGAGGCGAGGGGACCGACCGTGCACTCTTTGGAGAGGGCGGTGCAGGCTGTGGAGGTGGTGGGGCCGATCTTTTTGGTGTTGGAGAACGCGGTGGAGGAGTTGGAGACCTCGGTGGAGGAGTTGGAGACCTCGGTGGAGGAGGTGGAGACCGTGGTGGAGGCGGTGGCGGGGTCGGTGTGGCCACCGCAGGTGTTGGAGGAGATCCAGCATTGTCACCGCCCGCAGCACTATGATGCGCTGGGGAGAGAACTGGACTTAGGTTGGAGGAGTCCCTACAAAGAAAACAATTACAAGTTTTGTGAGCAAACTTTTTTTTAATTTCAATACATAATAAATAATATAAGAAGTAAAATCACACACAAACCTATGCTGAGGAATAATTATGAAGCGCTTGCGCCAACAAATAAATGTCTTCTCAGCTTCACCTAAGGTCTTCTCTCCGTCTCCCCCTTCTATGTCTAGTGGCACATTGCCACAACCTTTCTCAACCCTATCAACCGAGACGCTAGCATATCCACCAGGTACTGGTCGATTATGGATTCTTGGAGTTCTCGTTCGGTCGATAGGGTTGACAACAGCAATAGCCACCTTTTTGGTGGCATTCCCATCTGGTACATGCAGCTCACAGGTAGTAAAAGCCTCTGTGACATCATCCACGGGGAAGTGTAGCTTCGTGTCATCCTGAATGGTTGGTACTTCCATGGATGCGCAGCTGCTTTTCAACTGGCCTGGGGGGCTAACATTGACCTCAGGCTGTGATGTACCTTGCCCTTTCGTCATTTGACTAAGTGCTGCTTGCACTTGCCTTTGAATCTCTGCCTGCATCCATTCTTCACGAGCTTTCTCGCGCTCTTGTGACTGTAGAACAAAAGCTTCCAGGCGGCGGATCCACTCTGCCTCCTCATCCTTCTTTCTCTGGCGGCTTCTGTAGGTATCTTGATCGGCTTGGAATGATTGCAGCCACGGAACTGCCCCATAGCCTCTCGTACGCCCACCGTGCTCAGGATTTTCAAGCGCATAGGTGAGTTCATCCTTCTCCCTGTTAGGCCTGAACTCACCAGACTGAACCGCCTCTCGTGCACGGACTAGTCTCTCAGCTGCTCTAGAGATTTCTTGGCCCCAAACTAGCGCCCCGATGTCTGGGTCCACGCTTCCCCCATGACCGTAGAACCAATGCTTGGAGCGCTCGCTCCAATTCTTTGCTATTGTCTCGGGTGTGACCCCCCTAGCAAGCATCTCCTGTTCCATTCGGTCCCACTTGGGAACAGCACTTTTATAAGCACCTGATCTCATATGATGGTGGTATGTCTTTTTACTGGCATTCTCTTTGTTTCTATTGGCTCATTCCTCGCCCTCTTCTGATGTTTTGTACTGCACAAAGTCATCCCAGAAGGCCCTCAGCTTTACATAATGCTTGAGGTTGAAATTTGGAGTCTCGTTTTTCTTGACATATTTATTGTACAAAGACTTCTTCCAATTCTGGAAGAGTACTGCCATCTTCTTCATAGTCCAGTCATAAATTCGCACATTCAACTCTTCATCGTTGGTGTCGAAGGTGAAAACGTCTGTGACGGCTTTCCAAACTAACTCCTTGTCACGATCAGAGACAAAACTGATCTCAGGAGCACCTCGCTTCTCTCTCTATTCACGAGCACTGATCGGTATTTGATCTCTCACAAGATATCCACAGTGACTAACATATTTATTTGCATGTTCACCAAGTGGTCTGCCTGTAGCTATCTCAAACTCAGAGATTACATAGCGGCCCTCCAACGACTTCTTTGGCCCTCGTGGAGGTACGTTTCTCCCTGTAGAGGTCGATCCAGAAGGCTACACGTAGATATAGAAACAAAAATACTAAATTAATAACCAAGTAATAAGTCTAAAACCTAATGTAAGAGATGCATTAATTATATATATTTATATTTACATACCTCGCCAGTATTTTCTACTTGTTGCACGACAAGTTGTTGCTCAGGGGCATTGCCCTCTTGTTGCTCAGGGGCATTGCCCTCTTGTTGCTCAGTACGATTGCCTTGCATGATCTCGTGGTAATCAACAAAGTACTGACTACCGTCGTCGATCATATTTTGAATGGCATCTTCCATATAATCAGGATCATCATGAGGACGGTCAGCCATTTCTATGTCTGCAACCATACATATATATATTCTATATAAGATTAGAAATACACTAGAATAATATACTAAAAAACAATACTAGAATAATAGTACAAATGAAAGTGCTGGAGTTCTCCAAAAATAATACTAGAATCTTAAGCCTAGTAATACACTAGAATAATATACTAAAAGAATAATACTAGAATAATAGTACAAACAATAATATATACAAAACACTAGAAAATAAAATATAATACAAGAATAATACAAGAATAATAATACTACAAATAATATACTAAAAAAATAATACTACAAAATAATACAAGAATAATATATACTACACTTATACTAATGTACTAAAAACTATTACTAGAATAATATACTAACATCATGCATTATTTTTTAGTGTGTATATATATATACTTAATATATATACTAGCTAGCATTCAATAATTATTATTTTTGTGTAAAAATATATAGAAATCACTAAAATTGCAAAGTGATTGGCATATAATTCATAACATTTATTTATTATATATATAAACTGCAGTGGAGTATTTATTATATATATATATGTATATATCGATCTCGGTTTTGGATTATACATGGCGTGTGTGCAGTGGACGCGCGGGGCCGGACGTGGAGATCGAGGCGTTGATGGCGGCGCTGGTGGAGATGGTGGTCGCGGCGGCGGCGCTGGTGGCCGGAGCTGGCCGCGGCGGCGCTGGAGACGGCGGCGCTGGAGATCGGCGAGGTGGCGCGCGGGCAGATGAACGGGCGGCGGCGCTGGATACGACGAACTCGACGAAGACGAAGATGAACTGCTCAGATCCAGGGCGCCCATGACTTAAATAGAGGCGGATCCTTTAGCACCGGTCCGTGGCTGGAACCGGTGCTAAAGGGTCCCTTTAGCACCGGTTCCAGCCACGGACCGGTGCTAAAGGGTCCAGCGCGCGCTAGGGCGGGCTCCTGAAATTTTCAGGACCCTTTAGCACCGGTTCCCACTATGGGCCGGTGCTAAAGGCCCATTTTTTTAGTTTAGGGTTTTTCAATTGTTTTATATATACAGTTTATATTATAAATTGTATAGTAAATTAAATATTTTGCATAATTTTTTTTAAACAGTGACATATATTGTAATTTGTTTTAATGTACACATGAAAATTTTTAAACTTAAATATCTTATTGTATTTTTATAATTTGCAATGATTTTGTAAGAAATGTTTAGTATTTTGTTAGTGCAAAAATATATTATTTCAATAAATTTACAAAAACTATATCCAATGAACTGGAAATTTATTTTCACATCATATTGACGTAAAACTTTTTATTTTTGTTATTTATTACTAGGAATGCTAGTTGGGTATAATTTTCATCAAATAAAAAATCATATAAAAATATATATCTTGATGAACACACCCTTTGACCGAACCCTAGATTGTCCCAAATGGAAAAGTCATGAATACAAAGATTTCTACACTCATCAAGTTCTACATTTTGTCTAATGGTCAACTTTTCATTTGGAAAAGTTTGAACCACTGAATTTTAAATTTTCATAGAACTCATAGCCACGCAGCGGTTTCGGAACCATAGATGGTCTCGAATGGAAAAGTCATGAATACCAATATTGTTCCACTCATCAAAATCTACATTTCATATATAGACCATTTTTGCATTTGACAAAGTTTTGGGAAGGTGTAGTTGAAAATCAACAATTGACACATATAGTTTCATATAGTTTGTGTGAGATTGAAGAATTGGTGGGTATTGTTAACTTAGACTTTCTCAAATGGAAGAGGTGTGTATATAAAAAGTTTAGATCTTGATGATATCTAACAACTTGGTATTCAAAAGTTTTTCATTTGAAGTAATTTAGTTTGTCATTTGACCAAGTTTGACCAAAACCCGTCTTGGATTTTATAGAAATGTAATTAGGATTGGCTCAAAATTATCCAAATGGAAAAATGGACAATATATAAAATATAGATCTTGATGATCTCTAACAACTTTGTATTCAAACTTTTTTCATTTGAAGTCATCAAATGGGCCATTTGACCAAGTTTGACCAAAGTCAAAGCATTGGTTTTTACAAACACACCCTTTGACCGAACCCTAGATTGTCCCAAATGGAAAAGTCATGAATACAAAGATTGCTACACTCATCAAGTTCTACATTTTGTCTAATGGTCAACTTTTCATTTGGAAAAGTTTGAACCACTGAATTTTGAATTTTCATAGAACTCATAGCCACGCAGCGGTTTCGGAACCCTAGATTGTCTCGAATGGAAAAGTCATGAATACCAATATTGTTCCACTCATCAAAATCTACATTTCATATATAGACCATTTTTGCATTTGACAAAGTTTTGGGAAGGTGTAGTTGAAAATCCACAATTGACACATATAGTTTCATATAGTTTGTGTGAGATTCAAGAATTGGTGGGTATTGTTAACTTACTCTTTCTCAAATGGAAAAGGTGTGTATATAAAAAGTTTAGATCTTGATGATATCTAACAACTTGGTATTCAAAAGTTTTTGCATTTGATGATCTCTAACAATTGGAAAACTCATGAATACAAAGTCATGAATACAAAGTTTGTTACACACATCAAAATTCACAATTCTCAAATATAGTTTCATACAAAGTCAAGCCGACACAACAGTGAACTTCTTCTTGACGTATGACCCTTGGTTATGATCCTGCCGTAACCATGGAGTATCCTCATTGTTTAACAGAATGCTTGGGTCTTTGTTGACTAGGAAGGGCGGAATTCGATCATCCCTTTCGTAATCGCCTGACATGTCTGACTTGTCCTCAATTCCGACAATGTTTCTTTTCCCAGAAAGGACAATGTGGCGCTTTGGCTCATTGATGATTGAGTGGTCATCATTTTTTCCTCTCTTTGGTTTCGTAGACATATCTTTGACATAGAACACCTGACTCATGTCTGCGGCAAGGACGAATGGTTCGTCTTTGAACCCACTATTGTTAAGGTCCACGGTTGTCATCCCATACTCCTTGTCGACTGTTACCCCACCTTCGGTCATCTTCACCCATTGGCACCGGAACAAAGGAACTTTAAAATTAGTTGCATAGACTAGTTCCCATATGTCTTCTATGCGTCCATAATATGTTTGTCTGTTCCCATTTGGATCCGTGGCATCCACGCGTACACCACTATTTTGGTTGGTGCTCCTTTTATCTTGGCCAACTGTGTAAAATGTGTTACCATTTATCTCGTACCCTTTGTATGTGAGGACATGCCATGATGGTTGCCTGGCCAACAAATAAAGTTGCTCATCAATGTTTTCATCACCTTGACATTTTTTGCGCAACCAATCGCCAAAAGTTTCCATGTGCTGACGCATTATCCAAGCTTCATTCTTCCCGGGCCACTGGGACCGTAGGAAATCTTTGTGTACCTCAACATATGGTTCCACCAATGAGGAGTTCTGGAGAACTGTGTAGTGTGCTTTATTGAAGTAATCGTCTCCCGTACCAATATATGTTTTCTTCCCAAGTGTTCCCTTTCCGCTGAGTCTGCCCTCGTGTCGAGATTCAGGAATGCCAATTGGGTCAAGGTCTGGAATAAAGTCAACACAGAACTCTATGACCTCCTCTGTTCCGTAGCCCTTGGCAATGCTTCCTTCTGGCCGGGAACGACTATGGACATATTTCTTTAGGACACCCATGAATCTCTCGAAGGGGAACATGTTGTGTAGGAACACAGGACCGAGAATACGAATCTCTTTGACCAGATGAACTAGGAGGTGCGTCATGATATCGAAGAAGGATGGAGGGAACACCAACTCAAAGCTGACGAGGCATTGAACGACATCATTCTACAGAGTAGCTAGTTGCTCTGGATTGATTGCCTTCTGAGAAATTGCATTGAGGAATGCACATAGCTTTACGGTGGCTAGATGTACGTGTGGAGGTAGAATTCCTCTTAAAACGACCGGCAGCAATTGTGTCATTAGAACGTGACAGTCATGGGACTTCAAGTTCAGGAATTTCTTCTCTGGCACATTAATTATTCCTTTGATATTGGAGGAGAATCCAGATGGGACCTTGATGCTGCTAAGACATTCAAACATGCTTTCCTTCTCTTCTTTGCTCAGAGTGTAGCTAGCAGGGCTTAAGTAATGACGTCCATCATCTGTCTTTTCTGGATGCAGGTTGTCTCGTTTTTTCATGCGCTGCAAGTCTTGTCGTGCTTCAAGTGAATCCTTAGACTTCCCGTAGACACCCATGAATCCGAGCAACTTCACACAAAGATTCTTTGTCAGGTGCATCACGTCGATCGCGTTGCGGACCTCTAGGACATTCCAGTAAGGTAGCTCCCAAAATATGGATTTCTTCTTCCACGGGGGTACGTGTCCCTTAGCATCCTTGGGAATAGGTTCGCTGCCTCGTCCCTTTCCAAATACCACTTTTATATCCTTGACCATTTCGAGTATATCATCCCCGGTTCGATTGAGAGGTTTGGTCCGGTGGTCTGCCTTGCCTTTAAAATGCTTGCCTTTCTTTCGTACTGGGTGGTTCACAGGAAGAAACCGACGGTGGCCAAGGTACACGACCTTTCGACATTTTTTCAAAAATACACAGTCAAGGTCTTCATAACAATGTGTGCATGCATTATATCCCTTGTTTGACTGGCCTGAAAGATTACTCAGAGCTGGCCAATCATTGATTGTTACAAACAGCAATGCTCGCAGGTCAAAGTGCTCTTGTTTGTACTCATCCCACACGCGAACTCCTGGTTTGCTCCATAAAAGTTGAAGTTCCTCAACTAATGGCCTTAGGTAGACATCTATGTCATTCCCAGGTTGCTTCGGTCCTTGGATAAGCACCGGCATCATAATAAACTTCCGCTTCATACATAGCCATGGAGGAAGGTTGTAGATACATAGAGTAACTGGCCAAGTGCTGTGACTACTGCTCTGCTCACCAAAAGGATTCGTACCATCTGTACTTAAGGCGAACCGCAAGTTTCTAGCATCATCTGCAAAATCTGGGAATTCTCTGTCTATCGCTCTCCACTGGGATCCATCGACAGGGTGTCTCAGCATATTGTCTATCTTACGGTCTTCTTTATGCCACCGCAACAACTTTGCATTTTCTTTATTTCTGAATAGACGTTTTAATCGTGGTATTATAGGAGCATACCACATAACCTTGGCTGGAATTTTCTTCCTATGACGTTCTTCACCCTCAACATCGCCAGGATCATCTCGTCTAATCTTATACCGTGATGCCTTACATACTGGACATGCATCCAAATTCTCGTATTCCTCCCCACGGTAGAGGATGCAGTCATTAGGACATGTGTGTATCTTCTGGATTTCTAATCCCAAAGGACAGACAACCTGTTTTGCTTCATACGTAGTGGTGGGCAATTCGTTGCCTTTCGGAAGCATCTTTTTTATGATCTTCAATAACTGTACAAATGCCTTGTCAGATGTACCATTCTTTGCCTTCCATCGCAGCAATTCTAGTGTGGTACCCAGCTTTTTTTTGCCCCTCTTCAGCGGTGGGATATAGCGATTTCCTGTGGTCCTCTAGCATGCGCTCGAACTTGGCTTTCTCTTTATCACTTTCACATTCTCTTTGTGCATCACGGATGGCATCACCAAAAGCATCATCGCCCCGATCATCTTCTGCCGCTACCTCTTCTTCATTATCTCCCCCCATTGCAACATCATTGAAGCCACCGTACTGAGCAATAATATTGGCATGGTCCAATTCTTCTTCTTCTTCTTCACCTTCATCCATTATAATCCCGCTTTCTCCATGTTTGGTCCAACAAATGTAGTTTGGTACGAAACCTGACTTTAATAAGTGTGAATGAAGAGTTCTTGAGTTAGAATATTCCGTCAAATTCTTGCACACGGCACATGGACAGCACATGAAACCGTCCCTCTTATTTGACTCGGCCACACTTAAGAAATAGTGCACGCCATTAATGAACTCTTCGGAGCGTCGATCGGCATTATACATCCAATTACGTGTTACCATCTGCATTAAATATAACATATATATTATGAAAAAATGCACACATATAGTTTCTCATCTTATTGCACAACATGTCTAAGATACATAGTTGATTAATTTAGGAAAGCTTGGCTACAACAAATACAATCGCAACTAGCACTAAAAAACCAAAACTAAAATGCACTTAAGCAACATAATTAGTTCGCGTCCGATCCCAACTATAATAGATAGATCATTCGCTTGATCAACATCATTGAACTCCTTTTGTCGGCTCACTGCCTCACCACCTTCAGCCTCAACCACCTGTGCAAAAGATTTCTTAATGTGTTCAATGTATTCTTCCTCCCAGTACCAACCTGTACATCCGCCGGTACCGTTCCACTGAAATTAAAAGAGAGAATCAAAAGTTTAATTAATATCATTTAAAAAAATATGCACATATATAAGCAGATGTCTGGAAATAACTCACATTACGATCTGGACACTTGTAGAATATACGACCCTTGTTTACTCCCTCTTTCGACACTTTGTACTCCATCAAAATCTTCTGCCCACACTTGCCACAAGTAATGAGAGGGAGTTCCGGACGGTATCACTTTTGAACCCGTTGAGAGACCGAAGATCCGGTCACGGTTGCCATCTACTATCCATACTCAATTTTTAAACAATTATAAATTCCACATTTACTAGTAAACATGTATGATACAACGGACATTATATGTAGTAATAAAAATAAATCAAGTGATATTAACAAACCAATTAATTTGAACTATCCTACTTTCTAAGATCATAAAAATATACTATAATTCATTCTTGCAAACTACATTAATACTAGGTCAACCATGAAATACGATATATATATATATATATATATATATATATATATATATATATATATATATATATATATATATATATGGATACTAATTCATATGAATGATTCAAAATAACAACGTGGATTTGAGCTAAAAATAATGCGAACATCACAAGCCAAAAACAACATGAAAAGACAAGAAAGACAAAAGTTAGTCACCTCCAAGCACGAAGAGACGATGACGGAGTCGAAGAAGATCAACGTTGGGCGTTGGAGATGAAGAACAAATGAAGAACAAGCAAGAAGAAGCTCCAAGAACAACAATGGTGCTCTCGGTTTCAAATGGGCAGAGGGGAGGAGGGAGCCGGCCTATAAACCGGAACTTTAGCACCGGTTCAGGGCAAAAACCGGTGCTAATGGGTTACCCTTTAGCACCGGTTTGTAAAAAAAAACCGGTGCTAAAGGGTTTGCCTCGGACCGTGGCTATGGCCGGTGCTAAAGGGACCCCTTTAGCACCGGTTTGTAATACGAACCGGTGCTAAAGGGTCTCTGCCCCGACAACACCTGTCAGTAGCCGTTGGGCAGGACCCTTTAGCACCGGTTCGTGTTACGAACCGGTGTTAAAGGGGTCTTTAACCCAGGACCGCAAAATGGCCGAGGTTTTTGGCCATTTTGGGCATCGACCAATGCCTCATTCTGTAGTAGTGATAGTAGATCATAACCATGACCCTTGCGTAGTTCAAAGATGCAGCACCTTCTAACTTCGACCCAACCTGTTGCCATTAACATAGTATATCATAACCATCACTATATCTTAGCTTTGTGTAATAGTACCACTACCTCAGATCAGTATGGTTTAGTTTGTATCTATGGTGATCCTCATCATCGTAATACCTCTACTATGTGGAATAGGGTGCTTACTTTTGTTGTAAATCATAGCACCCTTCCAATCTTAGCCATGGGTGACATGAATGAACTTATGCATGCTAGTGAAAAATGTGGTCCAGGTAGACCTGACATTAGACGTATTAATCTGTTTTGTGATTATTTGAAGCAGTGTGGCTTTATTGACTTGGGTTACAGTGGCCCCGGCTTACACTTGGACGAATAAGAGATTTAATACCACCCCTACTTTTCAGCGCCTTGATCATTCTTTGGCGAATGTTGAATGGTGCACAGCTTATCCGCGAACAACAGTGTATCACCTACCTATGCTGCGTGGTGACCACGCACCGATTCTTACCATCCTTGATTCTAATCATCCTAGAACTAATGTTGTCTTTCGTTTTGAAAATTGGTGGTTGATGGAACAGGATTATGTAGATGTTGCCAAGACTAGCTGGTTGAAATCCTCCAATCGTACCTTTCACCAAAAAACCAAATACCTAGCTGCTGATGTCAAAAAATGGAGAAAAACCAAACCTAGCATTTTCAAGCAATTAGGTGATATTGAAAGCCTCCATCTCCAGCAACAAGCTAAACCTCCTCACCAACAAGACTTCGACATTCAAAAGCATCTAGCTACCCAGCACATGGAACTCCACTACGCTTGGTGACAGAAATACTACTTTCTTTCATCAGTCCATTATCAAGAGGAATAGGAAAAATACCATAGCCTACCTTCAGAACGCTGATGGCAGTGCTTCCACTACACTTGATCAGATCTCCACTACTCTTATCAATTATTTCAATGACATTTTTGGTATTATGCATACTAATGATAACACCATGGCTAGTCCTCTGTTGTAGGAATATATTCAATCACAAAACCAAAGTCCACAGGTACCACAAGTACTCTATCCAAATGACCAAGTGTTGACGGTTGTTAACCATCAAAATTATATGTCAACTAAGCAGACGAAAGGGGATAAAAACTGAACATCACCATAGACTTAGGGTTTTCACTAACTATTTCCACGAGTTTTAGTGAGTGTCTATTTCTGTAGGGGGTTATCGAAATAATAAAAAAAGTAGGTCAACATGTCATATTTACATAGAGAGAAGACCCGAACGTCAACTCCAGAAGACTCGGGAGGGCGTGCCCTGAAACCTGGGGCCCACCTGCCATAGGCCAGGGGCGGGCGCCTAGGCCAGGGTGGGGCGGCTACCTGGGGAGGTTGGCCAATTAGAGCCAACCTCGTGGATCCTGCCTCCACCGACTTTGAGGATCAATCTTAAGCACACATTTAAGTCGGTTTGATCCAAGGGCTGTGGTGCTTCCTAGGGGGCTACAAATACAAGCTTACCCCCTAGACGAGAGCTCAAATTTGAGAGAGAAAAATAGAATTATATTTTTATTCTCATCTGAGAATTAGAGGGAGCCATTAGAGCCAGGGATTAGAGATATATTAGTTGCTCCTTATTTTCATCTTCTAAATAGGTTAGATTAGATAGAGGAAGAGTCAGGCGCCTGTGCTCGGAATTTCTAGATCTTCATCATCAGAGATTGGTATTATCTTTTATCTCTCTTTTGACTTTATTCTAGTATTATTATGTTCCTATTTATTATGTTCTTAGTTTGTTCTAGTTCTACATTTGATATGGTTATGATTGATAATGAGTTTATGTATATGTTTGCAAAGCGCTTAGCTTTCTTCGCGGGAAAGTTAAGTGATAGATGTCATGTAAGCATGGTGCTTAGATGTTGTTTATCTGCAATTACACCCTATTGGCCGGGTAGCGTGGTAGATCATGGAAGTAACAGTTCTATTGAGTCCTTTATATTCCATCCCTCGTTGGTAGGATAGGTAGAACCACAGTTGCGTAGGAAGTCTAGCTCTATCTTGGCTTTTTATAGCAATGTTCCTTATACATAAATAAAGAGTCTTTTGTGCTATATACGATAATATAGCATTAGAGTAGATGAATGACTTGATAAATTAGAACTACATAGGATTTTCTATCTCTTCAACTAATCGGACGTCTGCCTAATATTAAGCTGAGTAGTCTAAATCTAGTCTCTATATTCCCTGGGCTTCTATATTTTATATATCATATATCTATGGTTTACTCTCTTGCCAAGTATGTGACTATGCAACCCAATCACTCATAAGTAGTCATGTTTTGCAAGTTGATCTCATTGTTTAAGTCCTTAGTTCTTTCCCTTGAGCTAAATATAAATAATGATACCTGGAATACTTTCCAGGGAAGTGCTATAATGGTATTTAATCTGTACACTTGCGGATCCTATATTTATTTTATTAGTGGACAATTTTCATGCCACACTTCTAGCGCCATGCTAGGGATGACAACTTAGCTTAAGTGATCTTAGAAGTGTCAACACCAAGCATAAAATTCCCGGGAGCCTCCACAACAGCACCTTCACCACTTCACCAATTCAACATCGGATATACAGGAGCTCCACCAAATCATTAAAGGTATGCGTAATAATGCTTCCCCAGGTCCTGATGGCCTGAATGCCGCCTTCTACAAAGCTTCTTGGAATTGGCTGTCTAAAGATTTGCACAAGTTTGTAAGTGATTTCTACAGAACTACTTCTCTTAGTCAAGAGATTAATAGGACTTATATCACTCTAATTCCTAAAAGGATGCAGTCGGTTCTTCCTTAAGATTTTCGATCCATCAACCTTTGTAATATAGTTCATCGTCTTATCGCTAAATCTCTAGTTGATCGTCTTAAGCCCCATCTGCCTAATTATATTGACCAAGCACAATCAGCTTTTGTCAAAAATAGACATATTTCTTCTAATATTATTACACTCGGGAAATAATTCATCCCTTTAGCCTTAAACATTGGAAATGCAAGGCTTTTATCCTCAAAATAGATTCGGCAAAAGCTTTTGACAGGTTAAGCTGGGACTTCCTCACTCAAGCACTTCAGAGATTGGGACTACATCGACATTTCATCAGCCTTATTTGAGCTTGCTTCACTACTGCTTCTATGGCTATTCTAGTCGATGGACAACCCACTAGCTATTTTACCCCTAAACAAGGTATTCAACAAGGTTGCCCTTTGTCCCCTTTCCTCTTTACTGTAGCCATAAATGAGTTATCTATTTCTTTAAAGAATGCTATGCACGCTGCAAATCTTATTGGCATTACTTTGGGACCTAATTGTCCCCCCATCCATTCCTTACTTTTCGCTGATGATTTAAGTCTTTGTGGTGCTGCTACTACCTTGGAGGCCAATTCTATCAATCAAATTCTTAATGATTTCTGCCATCACTCTGGTCAGATTCCTAGTTTTTCTAAATCCTATATCCACTTTAGCCATAATGTGGACAATGCCACCAAGAATAATATTAGGAACATTTTTCTTGTTCCTAATTTACCTCCTAATACTATGCACCTTGGCCACCCAATTATTTTCAACCACAAAGATAAGAACCATGCCTACCATTTCATTTATAATAAGTTCCTTGCCAAACTCACTATTGTCAAAGCCAATAAGCTTAACCATGCTGGCCATCTTACTTATATTCAGTTTATGCTTTCTTCAATTCCTGTGTACTACATGTCCACTGTGCTTTTCTCCAACACTTTTATTCAGAAAATTAACTTTGTTTTAAGATGTTTTTGGTGGGCAGGTGTGCAAGATGATGATCCCACAAACCCTATTGCTCACAGGTCTTGGGATGACATTTGTCAATCCAAAGAAAATGGGGGGGGTTAGGAATTAGAGATTTGCACACTGTTAACAAAAGTCTTCTCATTCATACTGCTTATAATGTGGATAACTCTAAAAACAAGTTCCTTTCTACAGTTCTTAAAGCACAATATTATCCCTACTCTTCCTTTTGGACAACAAAGAGTACAGTAACCATGTCTATATTCTGGTCCTCGCTACAGCAGGTAAAAATGATCTCCTTGACAATGTAACTCTACAAATCCATGCAGGTGATTCCTCCATTTGGTCCACGCCTTGGTGCCCCTATTAGAAATCCATCCATAGCCACCTACTAGACCCTATTACTACTAATCCTTTACCTACCACAGTTTCTGATCTATGGTTACCAAATACTCACAATTGGAATATACCTTTATTGAACCATACCTTTGATAACCAAGCTGCTCAGGAAATCCAAAGCCTTAGCATAGTGCCTCAAAATACCCCAGACATTCTTAGATGTGTTCCCTCAAAGAATGGTATTTGTACTACTAAAAGTATTTATAGATGCCTTGCAGCTCAAAATCAGGTGCAGCTACCCATTCAAGGATCAAGGAGCATCCTTCCTCAAGTTAACCACATCATGACCAAGGTATGGAAAATAAAACAACTCCCCCTATCATTAAAACTTTTACTTGGAGAATGATTAGAAGAGCTTTATCCACGGCTGAAAGAGCATCTAGGTTCTCTGTCAACATTGATCCCTTTTGTGCCAGTTGTGGCTAGGTTGAGGATGATGCCCACCTGTTTTTTCATTATAATCTTCCTAGGGTGGTATGGTCTTCTTTCACGCCTTATTTGAGAACTGAATCTTTACCCCAGGAAGATGGTGGAGTACAACTTATTCTTCAAACCATTATGCAAATAATATTACTAATGACTTGCTCTCCAAAATGCTAATTACATTGTGGTTTATATGGAAAGCAAGAAATGACTATCACTTCCACAGGAAATCTTGGACGCCCTTGCAGGTACACAATGCAGCTAATGCATTGTGGGAATGGACCAATGGTGACCAACCCATGCTGCTAGATGAACCGCCTCAACAGCACAACCAGCAACCAGTAACTCTCCAACAAACCACTATAATCAACCCTAATATCAATCAAGGCACTCACCTTCAACCCGACGTTGTTGACACTTCTACCCAACACGATACTATAGGTATAAATCTTCCTTGCAAGAGGTGCCCTTGCTGAACAGATTTGCTGCTACAGAACCATCAACGTTGCAAGGCTCTAGATGCTACTTCGATGCTTCCCTGCTGCCTCATAACATCAACACTAATCCACGGCAGGTAGGGTTAGGCATCTTCATCTTAAACTTGCAGGCTATTCCAATCCAATACATCCACATCCAAGCTCGACTACAGATGTGCACTTCTGTGCTCATGGTGGAATCAATAGCCCTAGCACTGGCTGCTTTGATCGTCAACATGCTCAACATCACAGAGTGCTCATTCCTATCTGACTGTGAGTAGTTGGTGCGCTTCATCAACTCCCTAGATCACTCCAATCCTCCTGACTAGAGAATAAAGCCTTTCACCCAGATCTTCAGTAATCTATATAGGGCCAACTCTTCTAAACTTCTAAAGATTAGTAGGAATTTGAACTCCACGGTGGATGTCTTAGCACGTCAAGCTCTCAGTTCTCAATCTATAGGTATTCAGTCTTGATGTTCTCATCAGCATGGCTTAGACCACTGTAGACTTGTGCACTGTAATTATACTTACAGCACGTTGCTGCTAATGAATGGAAATTTATGATTGCTATAAAAAAAGAACAATAGCAAAGATAGATGGAGGGTACTTACAACACGCATGAACTATCAGTTTACACAACAGATGCACCAAATACTAGAATAATTCTTCCCCCGTGGCCACGATGGACCATGATTAGAAGAGAAGTGAACTCCAAGAATTATAGTTCATGCGCTAGGCAAATACTCGATCAAACACCAACGCTAAATCGCTAAGAAATCTGGATCAGTAAACTAATCTAGGGTTTCTCTAGCAGCGGCACAGCTGAGAATAACTCCATATATAATAAAATTTTGATTTCTCACCAGAGGGCTATATCTCCTACAACTAAAAAGACTAAAGAGTGGACACTTTTTGGTGCGACATTCGACGTTGTCTCATCGGTCTGCCCTCCGTGCCATACGAGCCCCGTGCCCGTCGTATCCCTTTCTTCTCCCTCTTGATTTTCTTTCCAAAACAAAGCACCCTACATTGATGCCATGATCATCGCTAGAATGCCTTCTCGATCCCTACGGCCCGCCCCACCTTCAATCTCTACGTGCCTTGTCGACGGCTCCCTTGTGCAACCTCTCGCCTTCTCCTAACTCCCCTACGTTGTGGCCTCCTTGGATGCCCCACCACTAACGCCATGACCGTGTGCGGGAGCCCACGCGATGAGGTCCCTAGCGGCGCCGGCATGGCGGCCTCCATATTCCAGCTCTCCTCCATAGCAACCGCGGTGGCCCAGCTGGGACCAAAGCAGGGTACGAGCCGACGTAGAAGCGGGGCCAGTGGCCATGGAGCAATTGTTCCTCGCACTCCACGAGACAGAGGCCAAGAGGGAGGCATGGATCTGGACATGTTCACCTTCTTCGACAGATCGAGGTGGGTCTCACGCACTGAAGAGGCCCGCCGAGTACAAGTATGCGAGGGAGATGATCTCGGTTGGTGATACGACACATTTATTTCCTCCGTGATTTATCCTCGCCGGCGCTCGGCCTCCATCTCTCCTGATTTTTCTCCACCGTGATTTTTTGTACACACTGAAACTTTCATTCATCCTCTAGTAACCACTCACTGTGAAGATCAATCACATTGCCGAAGGAGCAGCAATGTCATGAAAAAAAAAGCAGCTAAGAGATGGTCCTCCGTGTGGTCCATGAGCTCACCGATCAGGAGATGTGCTCAATTGCCACCGTCCTCCGCGTTCTGCCTAACGACTATTCATTCTACGTGATCTTGCCCATGGCATCAAGCTCTATTGGCCACCAGTAACAGGCGTTGCCGATCCAAAGCAGCAGTTCAGTTGGAATATTGCTGGAGCTCTACGCCATGTTGCATGGTTGCAACGAGGACTCCCTCGAGATGATCACAAACTCCTTCACAAACTTCCAGATGTTGGGCCTTGTCTCCTGTGATAGCTTTAGTGCTGATCCTCTCCACTTTGCTGGCATTTGGCGGGCAGGACGAATGCATCAGGATATGAGATGAGATGCCATAGTCAATTCTCGTGCTCATTGTAAGTGAAATTTACTCATGACAACCATATATAATCTGACAAAGAAATAGACCCATAAATTTGAATGAGCTGATGAGGGGCAATGGTGTTGAAGCTTTTCTGATTTGCACGTATGCCGGTGATGAGTCTATGTGTTTGGGGAATTTGCCCACCAGCACAAGAGAGGCCCATTACTTGCATGACTTGATGGTGCTATCACCTACTACTATCTTTGTTTTGCACATTTTTTTAGTTCAAACTTCACATTGCTATTGTGTTCCTTTGCTCTACTGAAGGTCTAAACACTTTTAATGAATGGTTGAACCCTATAACCCATGCTTTTTTCACGATCGGGCCATTCACCCATTTTTCATTGACAGGCTGTAACCCACGCTAGGCATGGATGGCCAGCTAAACAACATTATTTGTCCTATTAAGTGTATTAACAACAGTGTGAAGCTGGTTAGGGGAAAAATGAAACTAGCAGTTCACATTGTACTACCAATCCTAAATTCCGGATCAATGTAAAATATGAAACGAGGAGTACTGTACACCCCCTCCCCCCCTCTCTGAAAATATGTGGATTATGATCAAAACGTGTAATTTATTGTGGTAGTTACAGTAGTTGTCGAAGAGCTGCAATGCAAAATTATATGCCCCTTCTCAAATTTACCTAACAATTTAATGGTACAATATGCCTTTACTTGATTTATATTTTTTTCATCTTCTATATCACAAGTACAATTGCTACCTCGCTCTGCAGTGGTAGCTCAGAAGTAAGGCCCTGTTTAGATTGGAGATGAAAATTTTTTGGATATCACATCGGATGTGTCGGAAGAATGTCGTGAGAGATTTTTAAAAACTAATAAAAAAACAAATTACATATCTCGTCAGGAAACTGCAAGACAAATCTATTAAGTATAATTAATCTATCATTAGCACATGTGGGTTACTGTAGCACTTAAGGCTAATCATGAACTAACTAGGCTTAAAAGATTCGTCTCGCGATTTTCAACCAAACTGTGTAATTAGTTTATTTTTTTATATACATTTAATGTTCCATGTATGTGTCCAAAGATTCGATGGGATGGATGAAAAAATTTTGGGTGGAAAACTAAACAGGGCCTAAGCATTTTGTTGTTGTGCAACTCGAGGTGGTGTTTAGCAAGGTCAGCCTGGTGCAACACACTACTTCATGGTCACGGACAAAGGTGAGCTGGAGGAATCCAGTTGTTGTTTAGTCGGGATTGGTATTGCATTGATTGGGATTAGCTAATTCTACGTGTGCGCTTGTGGTTGCTTTACTACAGGAATCTGCAGGATAGGAGACGAGTCAAAGCCAGGTTCTAATTTTCAATGCTATGCAGATCGAAATCAAGGCTACTTTACTTCATTCCAGATAATGCAATACTACCCAATTTTGTGATGTTTGAGTGGTAATAGGATCTACATGTTTTTTTTTCTATAGCTACTGCTTTCTACCCAGTAGCAGCACCAATAGGCTAAAGCACATCAGCCGGCTGATTTGTAGAACTATGGATGCTGCCGCTGCCGCTACTGATTTTATAAAGCTATATAAGTTGGTGATTTTCATTTAAAGGAAGGGACATGCTATTTTCTTTTATGAAAAGTAATGTATGCAAACTTATGTTTTGCCCCTTATGCAGCTCGGCATTGATACTGTCTCAACCCTATTTCTTCATTTGCTGATGAGCTCCTTCCTATCCTGGAGAGACTAAAGCATTTGAAAGAGGTAGCTCATATATGTACTATATTAGTATATATTATTAGCATATATACTAGAGCTTTAGGAGGCTGTCACGGCGTTCTTACTCTACTTTCATACTCTTAGCACCTAGAAATTAGGCGTGTAAGAATCAGCATGCAAGTAGTCTCAGGGAGTTTTCTAGGACGTTGTAGGGGGTACTATCTGGGTGAAGGCGACAGTGGTGGCAATCATGTTGCATACTCAGGGGGCCAGACCTTATGCGCCAAATCTATTCATTAACAAATCTCACTACATGTGAAGGTTTATATGATAAGTGTAACATACTTTGTTTTAAGGTTTTGTGAGAGATTTTCAAGACACGTATATATATACTCGAACCTGTATACATGATGGTATGAAGATGCGACAGACATTTGTGCATTTATTGGCGCACAAAAAGTAGATATCAAAGATTTCTTTGGGCCATATAAAACATTATCTTAGCTGCATCATAGAAAGTGTATACTGTAGAGTTTGTGAGCCTGCGACGTCGCACTCTCCACGACTATGTTAATTTTACGAACTTTGTTTTTTAATTAAATATCACTTTAACCTCAGTATTTAATTTTATAATGTTGATATCTTATTATGCGATTTTTGTGTTTCTCGTACAAAAATTTAGCTGTCCCGTAGCAACGCACTGGTATGAACCTAGTCTATATCTAATATTTCTATACCTATATATTTCTGCCAAAAAAGCAATTGATTCCTATAAAGACAAATTTCATAACATAGTAGTATTAATAGAAATTATACATCTTCTATGTATATTTGTATAAAACTTCAATATTAAATTAGGCACAAGTTATGGTTCTTGTTACTTTACGGAAATTGTTACATGGATAAGCAACTCATTTCTATAAATTCAAATTCTATAACATAGTAGTATATACATCCTTGTATGTGTGTATATGTATAAAAACTTTAATATTTTCAGAGCAACTCCAACAGAAGAGTTATCCATATTGTGTAATCTATATTTGGCTACTTTGGAAAAAAAAGAGAGTCCAACAGCTATTGTATCTGGCTTTGTAAAATAGCAAATAATGTATCCTGTAATTCTCGCATGCTAAATATGGCTTGCATGTGTCGCTAGCCATTCACTTCACCCTATTGGAAAGGCTGTTGGAGTATTGTGATTTTTGCTCGAGTTTATATTTTAAAGGTTAGCTAAATTATGAGTTTAGCCATCTATTTTTACCAACTCTGTTGGAGTTGCTCTCAGGCACAAGTTATGGATCTTGCTTCTAGTTTATAGAAATTACTGAAGAGGATAAAGATACATGAATGAAGCTAGTAGTGTTCATTTTCAGGCACCGCCCGCTGGGTTATACTACTTTGGCCATCAAAACAACTTTAAATATAAAGTTGTTAATTACAAAGTTACGTAACTTTTCGAGATATATAACTTTTATTTTGGATTTTTTATTTTTAGTATTTTTTTAATCATATTTCAAATTTGACATCGAAAGTTTTTTATTTTTGAATCTAATCTTTTAACCACGTCACCATATATGGTGTGTTATTTTAACTCTGCCATACTATACATGGTGGCACAATAAAACTAATAATATGGCATGAAACCGATTCATTAGCGCTGTCGTGACAAGATCTATCCTGTCACCAAATAAAGAAGGCTGCAGCAGCAAATAAAGAAGGCTGCAGCAGCAGTAGCCAGGGCATTTATTTGGTGTCATCAATGCGAGAGCACCTCCCAAGGATCCATTGTCTCCAAGGCTAAGATACACCAGTTATGCTACTGAACCTTGTTTAGTTTGCGGAAATTTTTAGTTTAGTTATTATAATATTTATATTTATATTGAATAATTATTGTCTAATCATAGACTAATTAGACTCATAAGATTTGTCTCATAAATTACAAATAATTTGTATACTTAGTTTTTATTTTTATTTATATTTAATATTCTATGCATACATCTAAAGATTTAATATACGGAAAAATCTTAGACCAGAAAACCTCTATTCCTTGCAAACAGGGATGCCCCAGCAACAGGGTGGGTCAGATTGTGCCCCCTTCCTGCAAGTGAGACGGAGCCATCTAGGCCTTATTTCCACCTTAAAATCTATTTTTTTTAAAGATTTTTCATTACAGTAAATTTTTGAATGCATGTATAAAGCAAATATATGAAAATAAAAATTAATTTATGAGATGAATCTTATAAATCTAATTAGTCTATAGTTAAATAATAATTATCAAATACAAACAAAAATATTATAGTGGCCAAAACCAAAAATTCTTGGGAACTAAACAAGACCCTACTGATATATCTCCAACACAGTACAGTACTCCCTCGACCTCGAGGCATGGTCGTCTAGCATGCAGGCGTTATTTAAGGGCCCGTTTAGATTGGGAATGAAAATTTTTTGGGTGTCACATCAGATATGTCGGAAGGATGTCGGGAGGGTTTTTAGAAACTAATAAAAAAACAAATTACATAGCTCGTCAGAAAACTGCAAGACAAATTTATTAAGCATAATTAATCTGCCATTAGCATATGTGGGTTACTGTAGCACTTAAGGCTAATCATGGAGTAACTAGGCTTAAAAGATTCGTCTCGCGATTCTCAACTAAACTGTATAATTAGTTTATTTTTTTATATACATTTAATGTTCCATACATGTGTCCAAAGATTCGATGGGATGGATAAAAAATTTTTGGGTGGGAAACTAAACAGGGCCTTAGTTCACGAAAATTTTTGTGGGGTTAACGTAGCACTTTTGTTTATATTTACTAATTATTATTTAATCATGAACTAAATGGTTAAAAAGATTCGTCTTATAAATTATAGATAAATTATATAATTAGTTATTTTTAATTTATATTTAATAATCTATATATGTGTCGGTAAGATTTGAGGTTACAAAAAATCTTAAAAATTTCTATAGCATCTCCAAGGGTTTGTATTTGGACATTGCATTCTTGTAATTTGTCAAAATCACAAAAAGGGGTATCCAATAGTTTTGTATTTGGAATTTATAATTTGGGCAACTTGGAGAGAGTAAACTTGGCATATGTGTCAAGCCGTGCACAGCTTGGCAAAAGGCCGATCTCGCTTGATGGTGGCCGGCAAGTCGCGCGGGAAAACGATCGCAAGCGCGCGCGAAAGAAAAAAAATCGCGGCCAGGTCCACTTTGGCTAATTGCCAACTCAATTATGCAAAACCCTTGGAGACGGCCTATATTTAGACTTTACATTTTGTTTTGTGAGTTTGCAAACAACAACAAATGTCACTGAATTATGCAAAATAGTTAGAGATGCTCTCACACAAGGTTCGATAATGGGGGACGCCAACCTCTTGTCACCTCATGTAGGGGCGAAAGCAATCCGAACCAGGTCTACACGTCTAGTTTGGTTCTTAAAATTTTCGCATTGAATTTTAGACATAAACATAAAATATTAAATATAAATAAAAAACTAATTATATGATTTATTTATAATTTATGAGATAAATTTATTAATCCTAGTTTATTTATGATTAAATAATAATTTTTCAAAATATAAAATAAAAGTATTATAGTCGTTAATTTTAAAAAATTTCGCAAACAAATATAGCCTCAACTAGCACCGCACGGGAATTCATCAGCTAGGCGCGACAGGTCCTGCCACGTCAGCACTTATAAATTGGTCCCATGCCATGTCATTAGTTCTGTCGCGCCATCCTGCATAGCACGGCAGAGTTAAAATGACGCGCGCTGTACGGTGGCGTGGCCAAAAAAGTTAGATTTAAAAAAATAAAAAACTTTTGATGTCAAATTTGAAATATGTTTAAAAAATACTAAAAATAAAAAAATTCTCACTACATATACTCAACCACTTTTTTTTGACATCATATACTCAACCACTTGATCGACCCGTCTCAACCTAGACCGACTCCAAGGATCCTCAGAAGAGTGCCATCCGCACATTCTCTTCAGGAGCTTTTTTTTACCGCGCACGAGCCAATCATCAAGCAACTCACATATCACAATCATCATTCATTTAGAAAAAATTATTAGGTCAGTCTCAATGAAGTTTCATTATAGTTTTAAATACATTAAATATGCTAATGTGGCACTGTATTAATGAAGAGAGATGATAAAAGTTTCATAAGAATAGAGAGAGTTTCATCCCCACAAAACTATTTTACACTGTTTCAAAATATGAATGTGTTAGAAACTATTATGAAACTCGCACTTACATAAACATCGTTTACCAAAAAAGAAAGCAATAATGATAAGTCATAAGACAAGCTACATTTTATTATTTATCCCACATTCTATCTAGGTTTACTCTCGGTCTCTTCACTAATAATTATTAAACCCTAAACCCTAAACCCTAAACTCACTTGGGACTTACTTTGGGAGATGCCCATCCCGAGGTCTCCTATAATTTTGACTTTATTGAGGCCTTGTTTAGTTGGCAAAATGAAAAGTTTTCGAGTATTGTAGCATTTTCGTTTGTTTGTGGTAAATATTGTCCAATTATAGATTAACTATGCTTAAAAATCTCGCGATTTATAGGAAAACTGTGTATTTAGTTTCTGTTTTTAATTGTATTTAATGCTCCATGCATGTGCCGCAAGATTGATGTGACAGGAAATCTTGAAAAGTTTTTGGTTTTTGGGATGAACTAAACAAGGCCTGAGCTTGGCTTAATGGTCATCAAGTCGAATTGTCCCTATCCGCTGCTTTTATTCTATCGATATCAGGGCACTCACAATGTAAGACTCTATCATAGAGTCAAGACAATTAATTACATATTATTCATGGTATTTTGCTGATGTGGCACTATATTTATTGAAGAAAGAGGTAGAAAAAATAAGACTTCAAGTCTTATTTAGACTCTAAGTCTATATTGTTCGAGGTAATAAATAACTTTAGACTTTATGATAGAGTCTGTGAGTGCCTTCAACATAAAAATTGATGCCCCGGCTGCTTACTCTTGATCCGAACAAAAGGGACGACCAAGCAATAGGGCCACTCCCTTTTCCTTCTGCTGTCGCTCGCTGTTAAGCTCGATCCGATCGCATCTCCCTCCATCGGGCTTCCTCTCAACACCGGGCCGGCCATGGCGTCAATGGGACAGGCGCTGGCAGCAGCAACACAGAGCATGGACATGATAGCGACGACAGATGGCTGCTTGCGACAACGGCAGCCTATATATGCGGCTAGGCGGAGCCACGATTCAGAATAGATGGATTGTAATGATATTTTTCTAATTTGAAGAAATTGTAACGGCACCAATCCAAATAACCACAATAGAAATTATACATCTTGTGCGTACGTGTATATAAAACTTCAATATCAATAATTAGGCACAAGTTATTGATCTTGCCACTACTTTATGGAAATTACTATTAAAGATCCAAGATGGAGATACGTGGAGACCGGAATGAAGCTACTAGTGTTGTTTCTTCTCCAAGACGAGGAAGACATTGGTGACGTCCTCCTCGTTTTTGGTGGCTTTATTGCGATAGTAGACCTCGAGTAGGAGGCAGTACCTGCAGAAGAGTTCGTCCATGGCGGCACGACCGAAGTGCACCTGTAGCGTGGGTTCTAGGAACGCCCTCAAACAGTTTGCGGCCTCCATCGCTAGCCACCGCGGTAACTCGTCCTCGTCTTTGTCTTTAGTAAAGTGAGGAATCTTGAGAGCTAAGAACCGGAAGAAGTGCATTGTAGTGATGGTAAAGGAGCCTTCTTTGGAGACGACGTCAAGGAGATCGTCGGGACAGGGTGTGTAGATAGGCAAGTTGAAAGCGTGGACTTGTTCCTCGTCGATGAGTCCGGCGGCGGCCAGGTCCATGAGGGCAGCGGCGAGAACGTCCCAGAGGTAGCAGTCGTGCTCGGTGGGGGAGGTGGTCCTCCTGGCGACGAAGGTGAGGAGGAGGAGGCCGCGGGGCCTCATCTCCGCTGCGCGGCAACGAAGGAAGGCGGAGAAGTCAGTCTCCAACTGCGCTCGGTACGCGTCCAGCACCGCCGCAGGGCAGCCCGCCGACATGTACACACGTCCCCTGCTCACCGTCTTCTTCATCGTGGGTGTCTGGATGCATGCATTTAGGCCTTGTGTACTTCGTGAAAAAAATTAGTTTTATTTACTGTAGCATTTTTTTTGTATTTAATAATTATTATAGTATTTTTTATATTTAATAATTATTATTCAATTATAAACTATTCTCTCCATATTCATAAAACAAGTCGTTTTGGACAAAATTTTGGTCAAACATTGGGAATATAAATCATGAATAACTTTTAAGTTGTTGAGTTTAAAAATATAAAAACCATATGAATAGATTTGTCTTGAAAATACTTTCATAATATATACCACTTTTTGATAAATATTTTTTATAAAAATAAGAAGTCAAAATTAGACTTTAGAGACTATGTCATTGTTCAAAATAACTTATTTTATAAGTACGGAGAAAGTACCTGCGAGAGGTAGTGTAGGCTGCTGGAGGAGACGACGTAGTCCAGGCTTGCCTCCGGCAAGATGCGGCCGTAGAAGGACCCCGGCCAGGCTGACACGAGGCAGCCGCTTCCTGAGAGAGGTGACGACGGCAGCAGCCGGAAGACGGCGTTGAAGTCGTTGTTCGGGAGGTCGTTCAGGAAGACGTGCAGCTCAGGCGGCGCCAGCACCTCCCCGTCGTCGCCCGTGGCCTTCGCCGCCGCCAGCACGGCCTCAACGGCGTCGGAAACCAAGAGCAGCGCGTTGGGCCCGGTGCCGCAGCCCAGGTCCGCGATGGACATGGAGGCCGGGAAGCCGCGGGCGCGGTACAGCGCCGCCGCCATGTCCTGCCTCGCCTTCTTCGTCAGCGATGCGATTGCCCTCTGGATACCTGAGTTATTAGCGTAGCTCATGTTTCCCTGTTGGCTGCCGTTCATGCACACCACAACAGCTGACGACGTTGCAAGAAGCCTCTCATGCTCCATCTTCCTCTTTGTGTTTTGATGGAAAATTTGGACACTAGTCTCTCTTCTCTTGGAATTTGGAAATACAGACTCTCTTTCTCATGAACCGGCGTAGGGTGTAGCTAACAGATTTATTTATAGGCGGCACGGCAGCACTTCTAGTGGGCCGGGCGGGATACAAGCTGAAGCCTCTCGTGCTGTTCATGCGTATTACTAGGAGCGACTTGTTGACCAGGAACCTCTCACGTGATGTTCATATGCAAAACCACCGCTGGCAACTGGTACCTAGCCACATGCCTCTCATGCTCCGTCCCTCCTGTTATTTTTAATGGATGTTTAGTTCACCCCAAAAACCAAAAAGTTTTCAAGATTTCTCGTCACATCGAATCTTGCGGCACATGCATGAAGCATTGAATTTAGACGAAATCAAATAAACTAATTGCACAGTTTACCTGTAAATCACGAGACGAATCTTTTGATACTGGTTAGTCCATAATTAGATAATATTTACCACAAACAAACGAAAGTGCTAGAAATCAAAAACTAATTGCACAGTTTACCTGTAAATCACGAGACGAATCTTTTGATACTGGTTAGTCCATAATTGGATAATATTTACCACAAACAAACGAAAATGCTACCGTAGCGAAATCCAAAAAAATTTCGTATCTAAATAATGCCTTGGACTACTCTCTTCTCTCGGGAATACAATATATAATCACTCCCTTTCTCATGAATCGGCGTAGGGAGTGTGGCTAACAGATTTATAGGCAGCTGGTTGGGAGATACTGTATATACCTAGGGATCGATGGAATGGACGGGACGATCTTGTTTTGTGTTTGGGAGGACAGAACTGTTCTATTTTTTATTTAGTTGAGAGATATCGAAAGTGGATCAGAAACCTGACTAGTGGGGTCCGCCTATTATTTTCTCTCATTTTCTTTCTTCTTCCTCCACCTGCTCGCACATGGCTGCTCGATTTCCTTCCCACTACAGATAGGAATATAGGATGGCGCTTGCCCGCACGCCCCCGCGTCGGTGACGGTACCAATGCAGCACACTGCCACCGCGGTCTTCGGTGCCACGCCTTCGCCTACCACGGATGCACCCTCCAGTGGCGAAGCTACGTTCAGCTTGCCTGGTGCCAATGCACCGTGGTAACAATTTTTTTTCCACTAGCTAGATTGTTGAATATAATAGGCCATTAGCCCATATTTATATTTGATGATTAATTCAAGGACCCATAATTAATGCTATAATGAAAATGGTTTAGTACCATATTGATGATTGATCATGTCTTAACTCAACTTAAATAGGTGGCATTTGTTAGCCCCTATGGAGAAGTTGAGGGAGGATGAAGGGGTGCCACACGCGCGCGCCGCCACCGAGGCGAGGCGTGTCTTGTCTTGTCGAGGTCGAGACGAGCGAGCGTGACGTGGCGCATGCGTGGTGGAAAAGCATAGGGAGGAAAAACGGGATCTGACCGTTGTGTAATTAATGGCAGTTAATTGCTAATTGATTGACTCGGTTTATGGCAATTAAAAGAGATTAATGGTCATCATTTAGATGTTTCCTCCTGAGGCACATCCAGTCTTCTTCTTCCTGTCGAGTTGCTTTCTGTCCATTCCCGTCCCGAACCTCTGCGCGCACAGAGATCGGGAGAGCAGGCCTCCGGAATCCGACGCCTTGCATCGAGACACCTGCTCGGGTGTTGCGGGCAATCAGGTTTTTGGGGAGCGTCTTCCGCGACTGCTCACCGGCGAGATCTTCTTCTTCCACTCCGGCGAGTCTTCTTCCTGGTGGACGTTCGCGCGGATCGAGATCGACTACTTCGTCTTCTTCCTGGTGGACGTTCGCGGGACTGCACTGCGAACATCTTTCTGCACCGACTGTGGTCCGCTACTTCGAGCAACGCACTATGTCGACTAGTGCGAATGGAGCCGTCGGTGCCTTCGGCACTGGTCCCTCCTCTGGGTACAATCTTAAACGATTGTTTTTCGTTTTCAGTATGTTTGCTGTTGTTGCAGTAGTATTTGCAATGTTTATCTCTAATCTGAGTAGTGATAAAATTGCACACGTGCACATATATGCCACCACAATATTATGCGTAATTTTCTGGATTAAATCAAACAGTAAAATGTCAAAATTTCTAACAATCCAACAACCTGATATTAGGCATTTTTCTGTTAGTGGTTTTGCTGCTGCGTTAAAACCGGATGCGTTCGATGGTTCAAACTATAAGCGGTGGCGCGCGAGAATGATATTGTGGTTGACTGCTATGAGTTGCTATGACGTCGCGAAGGGGAAGCCGGCACAGTTTACTCCTGAGGAGGAGAAAACGTTCATCGCTGCTGATAACCTCTTCAGAGGCGCCGTCATAAGTGCGCTCGATAAAAAGTATGTCGACAACTATATTATTTGCACCACTGCTAAAGAATTATGGGATGCGCTTGAGGCCAAGTTCGGGGTTTCTGATGCTGGTAGCGAGCTGTACCTCATGGAACAATTGTTTGATTACAAGATGGTGGATAGCCGTTCTGTGATTGAACAAGCACATGAGATACAGGCACTAGCTAAGGAACTAGAACAATTTCCTTGTGTGTTGCCTGAAAAGTTTGTGGCCGACGGTATAATCGCTAAGCTGCCACCTTCTTGGAAGGATTTTGCTACTTCTCTAAAACATCAGAGGAAAGAGTTTGGTCTTGCTGAACTCATGGGAACTCTTGATGTTGAGGAGAAGGCGAGAGCAAAAGATACACATGGGAAAGGCATTGAGTCTTCTAGTGCCAATGTGGTGTAGAAGAAAAAGCAATTCGCATTCCGTAATAAGAAAAAGAACAAGCAAGAGAACAAGCAAGGAGCAAACCCGAAGCCAAAACAAACTGCAACTTTTAAGAAGAAAAAGGCAGAAGGAGGCTGCTTTGTTTGCGGAAGCGATGACCACTAGGCGAGTGGTTGTCCAGACCGCAAATTTAAACGAGAAGAGAAAAAGTCAGTAAACATGGTCATTGGCGAGCTGAAGGAGGAACATCTGGGTATGGTAATTATTTACCTACTGTTCTTTCAGTCTGTCATTCACCTGAGTGGTGGATGGATACTGGGGCTAATGTTCATGTTTGTGCTGACATCTCTTTATTTTCTTCTTATCAGGCCGGCAACACTGGAGCCTTACTGATGGGGAACGGATCTCATACGCGTGTTCTTGGTGTTGGTACGGTCATTCTGAAGTTCACTTCGGGAAAGACGGTGCTGATGAAGAACGTGCAGCATGTCCCCTCCATCAAAAAGAATCTAGTTAGCGGCTCACAGCTTTGTAGAGATGGCTACAAAATAGTCTTTGAGGCCAATAAAGTTATACTTTCAAAGTTTGGAACTTTTATTGGTAAAGGTTATGATTGCGGAGGCTTGTTCCGCTTATCATGCATGATGTGTATAATAAAATCGTGAACCATACTGTGATTTCGAATGAGTCGAATATTTGGCATTCGCGATTTTGTCATGTTAATTATGGTTGTTTAACGCGGCTAGCAAATATGAATTTAATCCCAAAATTTAATTTAGTTAAAGGTTCTAAGTGCCATGTATGCGTGCAATCCAAGCAACCTCGCAAGCCTCACAAGGCTGCGGAGGCGAGGAACTTGGCACCATTAGAATTAATCCATTCCGATCTATGCGAGATGAATGGTGAGTTGACTAAAGGTGGTAAACAATACTTCATCACTTTTATAGACGATTGTACTAGATTTTGTCATGTGTACTTGCTTAAAACAAAGGATGAAGCATTACAATATTTTAAAGCCTATAAAGCTGAAGTAGAAAATCAACTTGAGAGGAAAATTAAACGCTTAAGGTCCGATCGTGGTGGAGAATATTTTTCAAGTGATTTTTCTGACTTCTGCGTATAACATAGAATTATTCATGAGAGGACACCGCCATACTCACCACAGTCCAATGGGATTGCCGAAAGAAAGAACCGTACTCTAACTGAGATGGTTAACGCCATGTTAGAGACTTCGGGTCTATCTAAGGAATGGTGGGGTGAGGCGATATTGACAGCGAGTCATGTCCTGAATAGAGTTCCTACAAAGAATAAAGAAATCACACCATTTGAGGAATGGGAAAAGAAAAGAGTAAATGTCTCTTATTTGCGTACTTGGGGTTGTTTGGCTAAAATGAATGTGCCAATAAACAAGAAACGCAAACTCGGACCTAAGACAGTTGACTGTATTTTCCTTGGTTATGCTACTCACAGCATAAGGTATAGGTTCTTAATCATAAACTCTGGTGTACCAGATATGCATGTTGGTACTATAATGGAATCTAGAGATGCAACATTCTTTGAAAGTGAGTTTCCTATGAAAAGTACACCTAATATTTCTAGTCATGAGTCTATAAACTCCCATGAGCAATTTATTCCGATAGAACAATCTGAGGAACCCCATGTTCACTATCCTGAGGAGGATGATAATGTAGTCACTCGAACGAGCAAAAGACAAAGAAAAGTGAAGTCTTTTGGAGATGATTATATTGTGTACCTCGTGGATGATACCCCAACAACCATTAAAGAGGCATTTTCCTCTCCTGATGCTGACTTGTGGAAGGAAGCAATAAGGAATGAGATGGATTCTATAATGTCTAATGGAACTTGGGAAGTGGTTGAACGACCTTATGGGTGCAAACCTATAGGGTGCAAATGGGTGTTTAAGAAAAAGCTTAGGCCTGATGGTACAATTGAGAGGTACAAGGCTAGGCTTGTGGCTAAGGGTTATACCCAAAGAGAAGGGGAAGATTTCTTTGATACTTATTCACCTGTTGCCCGTTTGACCACAATTCGAGTGTTATTGTCTTTGGATGCCTCTCATGGTCTTCTCATTCATCAGATGGATGTGAAGACAACTTTCCTAAATGGAGAGTTAGAGGAAGAGATCTATATGGATCAGCCTGATGGATTTGTAACAAATGGTGAAAAGGGCAAGGTGTGTAAGTTATTAAAATCCCTTTATGGCCTAAAACAAGCTCCAAAACAATGGCATGAGAAGTTTGACAGAACCTTAACTTCTGCCGGCTTTGCTGTTAATGAAGCTGACAGATGTGTGTACTATCGGTTTGGTGGGGGTGAAGGTGTGATCCTTTGTCTGTACGTGGATGACATACTGATCTTTGGGACAAGCCTTGTTGTGATCAAGGAAGTTAAAGACTTTTTGTCTAATAACTTTGAGATGAAAGATTTGGGAGAAGCTGATGTTATTCTAAACATTAAGCTTTCAAGAGAAGGCAATGGTGGGATAACACTTGTGCAGTCCCACTATGTGGAAAAGATTTTAAGTCGCTTTGGGTACCGTGACTGTCAATCTGCTCCTACGCCTTATGATCCTAGTGTGCTATTGAGGAAAAATCGAAGAATAGCAAGGGATCAACTAAGATTCTCCCAAATTATAGGCTCATTGATGTACCTTGCTAGTGCCACGAGGCCTGATATCTCGTTTGCAGTGAGCAAACTTAGCCGGTTTGTGTCAAATCCGGGAGATATTCATTGGCAAGCTCTTGAGAGAGTGATGCGCTATTTGAAAGGTACTGTGAGCTATGGCATTCACTATACCGGATACCCGAAGGTATTAGAGGGTTATTGTGATGCAAACTGGATATCTGATGCTGATGTGTTAAAGGCCACAAGTGGATATGTGTTTCTGCTTGGAGGTGGCGCTGTTTCATGGAAGTCTTGCAAGCAGACTATCTTAACGAAGTCAACCATGGAAGCAGAACTCACAGCATTAGACATCGCCGGTGCTGAGGCCGAGTGGCTTCGTGAACTCCTGATGGATCTACCGGTGGTTGAAAAACCTGTGCCGGCTATTTCTATGAACTGTGACAATCAAACAGTGATCACCAAAGTCAACAGTTCTAAGGACAACATGAAGTCTACTAGGCATGTCAAACGGCGTTTGAAGACTGTCAGAAAGTTGAGAAACTCCGGAGTTATAGCATTGGACTATGTTCATACGTCCAAGAATCTGGCAGATCAATTCACTAAGGGACTATCACGTAATTTGATAGATAGTGCATCGAGTGAGATGGGTTTGAGACCCACGTGAGGTCTACCATTGTGGCAACCTGTTCTATGTGATCGGAGATCCCGTGAAGTAGAATGGTGAAATAAGCCAGAAGTAGATTGTGAGGAAAGATCCTTTACTTAACTCATCTCAATTGCACTTCTTTCCTAAGTCTGTAAGGAAGGCTGGTTATATACCTTAATGTATTCCAAAGCGGCTTGTGAAGCGATAGATGTTGTCCTACAGAACATCTTTAAGGATTACACCTATATGAGTTTGACTGCTAGTCACAGTCTATGAGACTTTGGGTGATCTCTAGATACTCATGAATGGGCCAGAAGTATGACTTATATGCTTCAACCAGAGGGGATGTTCATGCAACCCGGTATCAGTTATGAGTGTAGATGAAACTTATATCACACAAAACTTGCAATTCAAGGCATAGTCCATTGTTCAAGTTGTGGCTAAGTGTAGTCTGTACTCTAGGTGGAAGTTCAACTTAACAGTCTCCACTGAAACGACTGGTATATGAAACGACATGGAAACTCGAGAGCTTTTCTTATGTGCCCTAAAAATAGGTGGGGATTGTTGAATATAATGGGCCATTAGCCCATATTTATATTTGATGATTAATTCAAAGGCCCATAATTAATGCTATAATGAAAATAGTTTAGTACCATATTGATGATTGACCATGTGTTAACTCAACTTAAATAGGTGGCCTTTGTTAGCCCCTATGGAGAAGTTGAGGGAGGATGAAGGGGTGCCACACGCGCGCGCCGCCGCCGCCACCGAGCCGAGCCGTGCCGTGGCGTGTCGTGACATGACGTGACTTGTCTTGTCTTGTCTTGTCTAGGTCGAGACAAGCGAGCGTGACGTGGCACATGAGGACCAGACGTGACGTGGCGCATGCGTGGTGGAAAAGGAAAGAGAAGAAAAACGAGATCTGACCGTTGTGTAATTAATGGCAGTTAATTGCTAATTGATTGACTCGGTTTATAGCAATTAAAAGAGATTAATGGTCATCATTCAGATGTTTCCTCCTGAGGCCTATATATACCATACGCACCCACTCCTTCCATACCTGCGGGAACACATCCAGTCTTCTTCTTCCTGTCGAGTTGCTTTCTGTCCATTCCCGTCCCGAACCTCTGCGCGCACAGAGATCGGGAGAGCAGGCCTCCGGAACCCGACGCCTTGCATCGAGACACCTGCTCGGGTGTTGCGGGCAATCAGGTTTTTGGGGAGCGTCTTCCGCGACTGCTCACCGGCGAGATCTTCTTCTTCCACTCCGGCGAGTCTTCTTCCTGGTGGACGTTCGCGCGGATCGAGATCGACTACTTCGTCTTCTTCCTGGTGGACGTTCGCGGGACTGCACTGCGAACATCTTCCTGCACCGACTGTGGTCCGCTACTTCGAGCAACGCACTATGTCGACTAGTGCGAATGGAGCCGCCGGTGCCTTCGGCACTGGTCCCTCCTCTGGGTACAATCTTAAACGATTGTTTTTCGTTTTCAGTATGTTTGCTGTTGTTGCAGTAGTATTTGCAATGTTTATCTCTAATCTGAGTAGTGATAAAATTGCACACGTGCACATATATGCCACCACAATATTATGCGTAATTTTCTGGATTAAATCAAACAGTAAAATGTCTAAATTTCTAACATAGATAAACTTTTATCACGTACTAGATAAATTCCTCGCGCGTTGCTGCGGGGTTTTCTTAAAAATAAATCATTATATACATAGTACTACTATGCGGTATTTAGTCTATTATATATGTACACATATGAATTTGATTTGCATGTATTTTATTGTATTAGATCTAATAAAAACTTGCTAAGTTAATAAAACAAAAACTAATATTTGGTTACATTATAGAGGAATTAATTGGTGATAAAACAAATAATGTATGTACATGACTTGTATGTGAATACATTAAAGATTTAAAGTATTTCACATGATATAGATGATATGGTTATTTTTTATAATTAATATGGAATGACATAGACTTAGTGGAGAATGATGTGGACATATTGCATGAAGAGATAAAATATTTAGTGGATCACTTAGTGGGGAATGATGTGGACACCTTGCATGAAGAGAGAATTCATCTAATGGAGTTTAGCTTTATAAGAGTTATAGACTTATTGTAAACTATAAATGTCTCCTTGGTTGTGCACCACCGTAAATTTAGACCTAGCTTCGCCAATGCATCCTCCTGGAGTCTTGGTGGCTCTTCGCCATGGTTGGATAGAGGGAGAGCGCTGCTTTTTTCCGTACAGAGCAGAGTCCAGCGGTTCGAGGCTATTTTCTTGCCTTATAAGTCATATTTTTTCTATTAGTCCATATGTTTTTCTCTTATAATAAATCAGCGAACAATACTTTCAGCCATAGCTTAGCGAACAGGCTTGTTTGTCAAAATAGGTGGGACGCGGAGTCACTGTATCTATGGGTATATTACTAACCGGGATGTCCCTGTCCCTCTACAACTCTGAACCAAACAGATTAACAAAGAGGTCCATCACATCCCGTCCCAGCAAATTTCAGCAATCAAACACTAGGTGTCGGACAAGATCCAAGTTGAATCCACAGGCCACAGCTAAACCACCGCTAGCAACCGTAGCTTGCCACATGCCCCTCAAGTTGTTCAATGTTCATGCATATCACTTACTAGGACTCTAGAAGCGACTCGTTGACCAAATGCCTCTTAGAACATCTCCAACACAAGCCCACAAATTAGACCCCTATTTTTTATTTAGCGACTTCCCCTCATATTTGAGGGCTTAATTTTTTTTCCTCGCTCCAGCAAAAAAAGCTCTCAAAACGGAGTCCTCAAATCCTTTTAGTAGTCTCCGACAATCTGGAGCCACTTATCATCTTCAATGTTCTACCTATCTGATCTATCCCAAGTTCCCAACACAAAGGAAGGGAAAGAGCTCGCAAGCAGATCCACTCGTCATGGCCTCGACAGATTCCATAGGGGACCAAGTGGAATCGAGCGGGCTCTCCGAGGAGCTGCTAGTCGGTAATGCAGAGGAAAGGGAAACAGCTCGCTAGCGGAGCCATTCGTCGCGGACTCGACGGGTTCGTGCTGGGGACCACCGAGGGAGTGGGCTTGCCATGGGAGCTGCTAGTCGAGGTAGCGGCCTTGCTAGGGAGCCGCTATAAAATATCCTAAATGGCTTGAAGGGGGTAAATGCCCTAATAAAATTTCTACAAAGCACTAGAGCAACTTTGTTATTCAACTAAATGGTGAAGCCCTCTGCTCTACTACACAAGGTCCTAAATGGCTATGAAAGGTCCTAAAGGGTTGCAAGACACCTTTCTAAAATTCTAGTAGATTAAGATCTCTATGCACACAATAGGCTATGTGTCGGTGTTTCGACCCGAGGTCTGTACCGACGAGTAAATTTGTATATGTGTGCCCTCGATCCGGATGATGTGTAAGAAGAACACAACCGATTTAGGGCCTGTTTGGCAGGGCTCCTCATAAGGGGCTCCTTTAGAGGAGTCAGAGTTGTTTTAGAGAAGCCATAATTTGTGGCTTCGCCAAAAGAGCTCCGACTCCTCTACTTTTTGAATTAAAACCGGCTTCTCCACAAAAAGTTTGCCAGGGCTCCTCTGGAGGAGCCAGAGCCGGCGCTAGAGAGGAGCCCTGCCAAACAGGCCCTTATACTAGCTCATGTAAGGAATGTCCTACGTCTAGTGAGAGGAATAGATCTTATATTATCTTATATTGAAATGCTTGTAGTATGCGTTACAAGCTTGGTGAGAGGAGGGGTTGCCCCTAAGTATTAGGGGGGTGAGAGTGCTCTGAGCGTGTGAACTTGTGAGTGTTCTGGTACTTGTGAACCTAGGTCTCGTGTCTTAGAATGGCCCCTGCCTCTTTCCTTTTATAGTTGCAAAGAGAAACAAAGTTTACATACATGTGTATTATATTGTATCCCATCAGATCCGGGGCCTGTAGCCTTATACTGTGGAGGCATGGCGTAGCGTAGTGGAGGTATGACCTCTATCCTTCAACCCCTGTGGCACATGGAGCAACAATGCTTGGCGTGCCCATCACTGTGGGTGTCGTGCTGAACCACGCCAGTCCCTATAGAGACGTGTCCATTCTTGTGAATGATGCGTTGAGCTTGGCCGGTCGATTGATGGGGAAATTTGAGGCCTCCTAGATTGGGAGTTGTGCCCTGGCTCAGATGGGTTCGTGGGTGCAGGAACATGGAATGACGCCCACACGTCTACATAGTGGCTGTCAGGCCTTGTCCTGTGTGATCATGGGCGTGGTAGAGATTTAACCCCTGTCTCATCTGGTCATACCATGGCTTTGTCATGGAATTGTGGCTGAGGAGGGTCTTGAGCACACCAATGGCATGGAAGCGTCTTAGCCCTAGGATCGGGCAAGACGGAGGTTGTGGGACTATTTCTCTGAGCTGGTCTCGGGTGAGTCAGAGAATTGTTGGGGTCTCGGGTTTGCTCGAGGCCTCATCGTCAAGCCTCAGGTGAGGCTGAGAATGGATTGGTCTCTGCTATGTCTGAGGCCTCGTCGTCAGGCCTCGGGCAAGATGGAGAATGGCTGTTAGTTAGCTTAGCTTGTTCTTAGGAGGAGTAAGGGGGGTTTTAGCCCTTAGCTTTGGGTATCTCAGATTGTGGTACCCGACAGTAGCCTCCGAGCCTATGGAGGAGTGAGTTCACTCTTGTAGAGACTTTGCTCTTTGGTCTGAGTTGATTAGGCGGGTGCCAAGGCCAAATTTTCCCTAGTTATTGATTTCTTTCACCAGGTGTAGCCCTTGAGGCCTTGGAGGGGTGGGACACCTCTCTAAGGGCTTTGATCTCAAGCAAGGGGACATATGTAGCGGGAATCTGAAACATGTTTGTGTTCTTTTGGCCTCGACCTCGGTGCAAAGATAGCCCTCGAGCCTCTACATGTGGTAAGAGATGGTCAAAGATATCCTTGTCTTTTTATTCTTCCCTCATGCATCTTTTTTGCAAATTGGAGAGGTAGGATGCAGTATGCTACCCTCGGCGGGCAAGCAATGATGATCCCGATGAGCTGTTAACGGGTAAGTCCAAGTGGAGGCCTGAGTCCTGTTTGCTAGGGGTCAGCTAGTGGTCACATAGACGCACTCTAAAACACCTGAGGGCCGTCCAATGGGTCTCAGATCCATTCAATTGGTTCCGAGGGCTCGGTGCCTCCCTTCGGTGAGATCACACTATTTGGACACCCTACTAGGTCTAGGACACGGCTTTGGGATGTCGTGAGCCTTTTATATCGCTTGGACCTTCGACCATAGAGGGGCTAGTCCACCACCATCCTTGACTCTGTTGTCCTGAGAGTCTGAGACGATCGTCCAACTCGAAATGGGCTAGTCCTCGAACCCCTGGACCGTAGTGGGTCTGAACATGTGGTTCCTTCACTAGGAAGGAGCTGGGTGGAATATTCCTATCCACCGCACGCAGGGTTGGGCGCACCTTTTGAGGTGGTTTTGTTGGGGAGACGGAACGGTGCCGCTGTGGTCCGCAACGACGTTTCGCCTGTGGGCTATTAATGCTTGTGTGCGTGTTGACAGTCCTTAACTACCATAAAGCAACCCGTCAACCAATCATAAAAAGGATCAGTCAACATAATAACAACGTAGGGATTGAACACTTAACTTTTATTTAATTATTAATAAATAAATATTTGACCACAAAATATTACGGTACTTTTGATAAAGGAATAAAATTCATTTTTATTTGAATTTAAATGGGCTGATGATCCAACTAATCAATCCGTGAACTAAAATTTTATAAGTAGTTGAAGTATAACCAAAATAAATCTATCTCTAAGCCATATTCATATAGTAATGTGATTCTCGACGTGTACTACTATACGAAAATTGAGAGAGATCCATATCATAGTCATGAATGGACAGACCAATTCTTGCCACAAAACTCATTGTCGACTTTGATCAGATAATAGAATTATGTATTTTTATAGGTCTTCATTCAATAAAAATCACGTAAGTAGAGATGTAAGTCTACCAATACAATGATAGTATAAAAATTAAAGTTATAATACATTTATGATTAAATAATTTTATGTCTTGCAACAAAATAAAAAAATATCATCAAAAATATATTTTTAATTCAAAATAGATTTAACAGGATACTATCATATTATTGTTAATATTAACTTATAATGTACTCTGTAGATGTCATGATTATTATCACTATAAGAATTTTGGGCTTCTGTGACAACTAGATTATGACGATAACAACATTTTTCCTGTCACTGCTTGCCCGCAATGACAATATGATTGTCGTCACAGAAGGTGGGTCAGTAAACAGCTTTTGTGACCATAAGAGGACATTGTCATTGATATAGTGACGATAGTTCTCTTTTCATAACATATTAAACAAAAATAGCACCACATGTATACGATGATATGGCAATTTGCATTCGGCCCATATAGCAAGGATTTTTTTCCTTTTTTATTTTCAATTACAATCAGCCCAGTTAGCCCAAATATTTTTTGGCCTAGCTACAAATTGGCTTTTTTCATTACAACAAAACATTTGTGGCTGATCCAATAAAACAATCACGGATTATAAACCACATTAATAATTGCATAATTATAATAACCAGCCATGCAACAGATATATTCTAGCCATAGATAATATTCCAGCCAACAAAAGCATATGTTCTAGAATACATGTTACATAAACCAAAAACATTGTAACCATCAAACTACACAAAAGTACCAACCACGGAGCCACCAAACTACTCAAAAGTACCCACCCAGCAGCCTGCAACCATGTTCCAGCAAACAAAACTTCACTGCTACATGCATCCAAGCAGCACTGCTCAACCTCCAACCTGCAGAAGCAATGATAACCGCATTGAAACATGCTCTGAATATTCATGACAGATTCAATATTGAAGCAAAAAGTTGAGTCAAACTAAGATTAGCATTTCGGCAAGTCTTCACAAAGTAAGTGAGCCGACAAAAAATAATTCCTAAAATAATTTGTGCATGTCCACTATTTTGAAAATTAACACTTATGTAAATCATTCAAATTGTTTATTAAATCTGACATATATTGAGTTGTAGTCACTAAGAAAGTCAGAATGACAACTCATGGTATAGAATATATTTGGACTAGCATAAAGGCAGAGCATACAATAGCTGGGACGGCTCTCTCCTCAGTTCTCTCTCTTCTCCATTGTTGCCTTCAAGCTCTCAAGCATTCCAGTGCGAGGAGAGGCTATTGTGCGTGGTCGTGGAAAGTGAAGGGAAAGAAAACCGAGAAAGTGAGGGGCTTAGGGTTTCATCCGTCTTTTATATGAGCTTCTCTCTGTCGAGATGAATGATGGCCGTTGGATCAAAATCAACTGAAGAAATGTGTAACATTACCTCCTCTTTGCCATTTAATCAAACACATGGAGAGCGTCAATGTCCAGTAGCTAACACCATGAAAGAGCCAATGTGAGCAGCGTGGCGAACGCGGACATGCCCACCTTGGCCTCGTGGCGCCGTCAGGATGCTAGCAAGGAGGAGTGCCGGTGAAGGGCGGACGCTCGCCTCTAGCAAGCAATTGTCCAAGTGGTTAACTCTCTGTAGGAGTAGGAGGTCATTGGTTCAAACCCCTATCCCTTGTGGAGTGGGAAGTTATAGGTTTGAAATCATTGTGTCACATTTTATATGCCAAGTTTTTTAGTTTTCTAAACGCTCTAACAAAAATGATGTTGTATCTCGAAATAGGTGATGGCATATTTCTGGGAGCAAAAAAATTATAATGGTGTATGTGAATTGTAATGGCATACCTTAAATTATAATGACACAGATCAAAATAACCCTACTAGAAATGATCCGAAGAGAAATGAGGCCAGCCCATTGCCTAGCCAGAGATCGGTCACTCGTAGTGCACTCATAGAGTGTTGCTAAAAAAAAGGCCTAGCTCATAGTGTGTTGTCCGTTTAGTACCACATCACCAAGCCACAGAAGATCGTGGCAGGATCTTGCTTCTATTGTTCTGTACACTGGTTGTTTGATCTTTGCCAACATTACGAACTAATTAATTGTAAGTATTAATTTTAAGTAATTATAATTTAATTAATTAATTTATAATTAGGGTATCACTTATATGTCGGATACTAGACATGTCTTATTTGTATAATATTAGAATATTAGATATATGCTAGATAAAAATAAATATATGAAATGAATTCGAAATTGTTTTTAATGTCCAAATTAATGTTTGAGGCTATAACAATTTCCCTTATTTTTGGTGGAAGCCATTCACGATCAGCACGTAGGGAGAGAGATACCGGGCTGGGCTTAGCCAGGCCGTCCCGCATAATTAAGCCTGGACACCCGCCGAATTATCCAGACTCAAACCCGAATTACCCGGACTCGAGGTACCCAATCCTAAATTTGGATAGTGATTTTGATTACCCAAAATTAATTTGGGTAATATCACCCGGTACCCGAATTACCCAAACATTTATCTATGTCTTTGTATTTATCATGTGTTGTTAGTTAAATATTAGAACTTATCAATTTATTAGAACATAATTCTCTTTGTTTGAACAAGTGATAGTAATATATTATTCTCTACAAAATGCTATTGAAATTCTATACAAATTGTTGCTGAAATTATATATAAATTGCTATTAAAATGTTGTATACTGTGTTGATTTCTAAAAATTCGGGTAAATCGGGAATATCTGAACCCGAATTATTGGGTACCCAAAATTGCGGATAGTATTTTTTCAGAACTAATATCAGGTAACAATTTTTATTACCCAAATTTTAAATTACCTGAATTACTCGACCCGAAAAAATCGAATAACCCGAATGCCCAGGCTTGCGCATAATGGACAGCTAGGCTTTACCGTCGGATTGCGAAGTAGGCCGTCTGGGCTTGGGCTCCAGGCCATTCCTCTTCAATTTATATTTTCTAGTTTGACAAAATTATAGAAAGAACTATAAAATTTATGGTATAAAAAATTATAGCAAGTTGTACAATCATCGGTAACTATATCTTTGGTTTTGATCATGTCTTTGTCCAAGTTTGAGTATTTTTTTTAATAATTATATATTTTATGACGATCAACTATTGTCATCGATTTATCATCACAAAGTATATGCAGAATATATTGTAATAATGTTTATGAGAGAACGCAGTTTGGTCATAAATAGTCGTCATAAACTGTCTCTATTTATGAGGTCTTTGTCATCTTGTTGTCAGCCATAGAAGCCCAAATTTCTTGTAGTGTATAAAATAAATTATACCTCATTATTCTAAATTCTAATAAAAAGTGTAAAAAAAATAGGTATGTAAATTATACGATCATGTTGTCGTCCAGCGAGCTGCTGGCACGCGGCCGCGCCCCCGTCGCGATGTGCAACGCCCCTCGAGCTAGCTAGCTAGAACACGCCACCGCCGTCGCCGATCTTCGACGTGGTGCTTGATGTGCGCCAGAAGAACTCGACTTGCGCCGCGTGCGCGAATCGTTTGCAGCATTGCTGCTCGACGTGCGCCGTGCATGTCTTGCCACACGCGCCGCGTGTACAAGAATACCAGTTTAGGTGCTGTTTAATTGGAACAGGTCTCAACACCTCGCTTGCTCGGTTCTCACTGCTCCACCCTTTTGTCTGGATCTCGGCCGCATGCCTCCTTCTTCTTGTTCTGTAGTGCGTCTTCTTCTTGTAGAAGTTAAGTCCTGCTCCCAGTTATCACTTAGTTATCTGTGCTTAATTATGTTTCTGCTATTAAGGCCTTGGGCAGCACAAGTGACTGTGCAAGTACCCAGGCAGTTAGCTGTTTAGTTAATGCTCTAATGAGCCATCAATGTAATCAATGTGCTACTTATCTCCTATATATGAAAGAGCAGTCGCATGGGTGTGTTATCCCAGGCTGAACAAAACACTCTGTACCTCCAACAATTGGCACCAGAGCCTAGGTTAGACACCTCTCTCTCATCTTCTACTCGAGCCCCCTTCCCTGCTTTCTCATCCATGGCCTCGACATCTTCTGAGCGCCGAAGGAAGACTGCCAAGGACGTCAGCAATGCGGAAGACTCCTCTGGCCGGGCCGCGCGCTTGAAAGCTGCAGAGGAGGCAGCTGCGCAGGCAGTCCAAGCGGCGCGGCAGGCGGCGGCCGCTGCAGAGGAGGCGGCAAGGACCGCGCGGGTGCTGAAGGAGGAGATTGCAGCTGAAGTAGAGGGGCTGGAGTATGAAGAAGAGGAGGAGGAGGTCAAGAGCCCGCGCCGGAGGTCTCCATCTCCGCCATCCCGCAGGCGTGGCCGCGGTGGCAGGCGTTGGGAGTCGCCTGTGTACGACAGGGTCGTATACAGGGACTCGGGCAGCGGCACGAACTGGCCGATGCTGTCCAAGACAAACTACCACGAATGGAGCCAAGAGATGAAACTGCGAATGCAGGCCCGCGATCTGTGGGATGCAGTTGAAGGAGAACGGGTCTCGTTCCGCGACGACCGGCGGGCTATGGAGGCGATTGTCGCAGCGGTTCCCAAGGAGATGGGGATTCCGCTCATCGACAAGCGGACGGCGAAGGAGGCGTGGGACGCCATAGCTGCTGCGCGCATCGGTGTGGACAGGGTCCGCCGCGCGACGCTGCAGCGCCTCCGCCGCGACTGGGAGAACATCAGTGTCAAGCCAGGAGAGAGCGTCGAAGACTTTGCCTTCCGCCTCTCAACTCTGCATCGACAGCTTGTCCTTCATGGTGATCAGGACATCGGTGAGAGGCGTGTGGTGGAGAAGTATCTGCGTACAGTACCATCGAAGTATGCGCAGATTGTGGTTGCTATTGAGCAGTTTCTGGACCTCGACAAGCTCACGCTTGAGGAAGCCACTGGGAGTCTCAAGGCTGTTGATGACCGTGAAGAGCAAGCGCCTACCGAGCCAATCACCGTCGCCGGCAAGCTCATGTATACTGAGGAACAATGGCGCGCACGCTGGAAGAAGGAGAAGAAGGGCGGCGGGGATGATTCTGCTGGCTCTAGTTCAAAGAATCAGCGCGGCGGCAGCCAAGGCGGCGGTGGTGGCCGCGGTCGCGGCGGCTGGCGAGGAAAGGGCCGTGGCAGCGGCCGCGATGGTGGACGCTGTGGCGATACCTGCCACAATTGTGGCCAGGAGGGCCACTGGGCAAGGGACTGCCCTCATCCGCGCCGAGACAGAGACGATGACCGTGATGGTGGCGGTGACCGCGGCGGCGGACGGGGCAGAGGCCGTCGTGGCGGCGGCCGCGGTGGCAATCAAGGCCAGCACGCTGGTGGCTGAGGGGGCGCAGGCGGCGGTGACGGCGGCCACAATGGTCGTGTGCAGTATGCAGAATGCGAGGATAATGGGGCTCTGTTTCTAGTGCATGGGCTCGTTGATCTTGATGAGTGCGCGCCGGCATACACCTATGCTGCTCAAGAGGTGAATCTGGAAGAACCAAAAGCCCACGCCTTCCTTGGTGCCAATGGCGATGAAGAAAAGGCAGATGTGTGGTACCTTGATTCAGGAGCTACACACCATATGACTGGACGGCGTGAGCTCTTTTCTGACTTGAATACGGACGTGCGAGGCACGGTCCGGTTTGGAGATGAGTCCAAGGTTGACATCAAAGGCATCGGTTCGATTGCTTTCGAAGGAAGAACTGGTGAGCATAGGGTGCTGCAGGGTGTGTACTATATACCAACCCTGAAAAATTCCATTATCAGTCTTGGTCAGCTTGACGAGACTGGCTCCAAGGTGGAGATATATCACGGCGTGTTACGTATCTGGGAACACACTGGCCGTTTGATTGCCAAGGTGAAGAGAGGGGCTAACAGATTGTACACACTCCAACTTCAAGCAGCCCAGCCACTTTGTCTTGCAGCACGCAGAGGAGATGTAGCGTGGCAGTGGCATGAGAGGATGGGGCATTTGAATTTTGATGCACTCCGCAGACTTGGGAAGGAGGAGATGGCGCGCGGTGTCCCAGTTATTGACCATGTAGAGCAGGTGTGTGACACCTGTGTCACCACCAAAATGAGAAGGCGCCCGTTCCCAGCTACAACACAGTACCGTGCCAAACAGCCCCTTGAGCTGGTGCACGGCGATCTTTGCGGACCAGTGACACCTGCAACACCCGGAGGGAATCGATATTTCCTGCTGCTCGTCGATGACGCTAGCCGTTTCATGTGGGCAGCGCTCATACCAAGCAAGGATGCAGCAGCAGAAGCCATCAAGCGCATCAAATTGAGCGCAGAGGCGGAGAGTGGTCAGAAAATCAGGGTGCTTCGCACCGATAATGGAGGAGAATTCACAGTTGCTGATTTTGCTACCTACTGCGCAGAACAAGGCATTAAGAGGCACTTCAGTGCTCCCCACTCACCTCAGCAGAATGGGGTAGTTGAACGGCGCAATCAGTCAGTAGTGGCCATGGCAAGGGCACTGCTTAAGCAGAGGGGCCTGCCAGCTCGGTTTTGGGGGGAGGCCGTGATGACAGCAGTCCACATACTGAACCGATCACCGACACGTGCGTTGAAGGGGATCACCCCATATGAGGCCTGGCATGGACGTTCACCAACTCTGGGACACATGAAAGTGTTTGGGTGTGTGGCATACACAAGGAAGCTCAGTCAACTGCGCAAACTTGATGACCGCGGCGAGGCCGGCGTGTTTATTGGTTATGCAGAAGGAGCTAAGGCATATAGGGTGTTTGAGCCTATGAGCGGGCGTGTCAGGATCAGCCGTGATGTTGTATTTGATGAAGAACATGGCTGGGATTGGTCCTCGCCGGAATCTGGGCCATCAGTTGTGAACAGCAGTGAATTCACAGTTGAGTATGTCTGGTCAGAAGAGTTGAGCGAACCAGCGTCACCGTCGTCGCCTCTGCTCCCAGATTCACCAAGAACACCCGCACCAAACAGCCCAATAGGAATTGAAGGAGCAGAGGGCTCCGCATCAACTCATCCTCAAGCTAATTCTGCTCCAGCGGCGCTGGAAGTGTCACCACCGCCACCAAGTCCTCAGATTGAGCATGCCACGCCTCTGGAGGATGATGATGATCGACTGGATGCTTATCACGAGGATGAACCACTTCGCTACAGAACTGTCAGCAATATCATTGGCCAGCAGCCCACACCGCCACCTGCAACTCGCCTGTTCGCAGAACTGCATCTAACGCACTCTGGCGAACCAACTTCGCATACTGAAGCCAAAAGAGATCCAGCGTGGTGCGAAGCAATGAAAGAGGAACTGCGATCAGTAGAGAGAAACAAGACCTGGGAGCTTGTAAAGCCTCCTGCTGGTCACCGTCCAATCACCCTGAAGTGGGTGTTCAAATTGAAGAAGGACGAACATGGAAATGTTATCAAACACAAAGCCAGACTTGTTGCTCGTGGCTTTGTCCAGCAAGAAGGCGTGGATTTTGATGATGTTTTCGCCCCTGTCGCACGCATGGAATCTGTTCGAGTCTTATTGGCTCTGGCGGCACAGGAGGGCTGGTCTGTTCATCAGATGGACGTCAAGTCCGCATTTCTGAATGGAGACCTCAACGAGGAGGTATATGTGTACCAGCCGCCTGGCTTTGCTGTTGCTGGACAAGAAGACAAGGTGTATCGCTTGCGCAAAGCCCTGTATGGCCTATGGCAAGCGCCAAGAGCATGGAACGCAAAGCTTGATTCAACATTGAAGAAGAAAGGTTTCAGACAAAGCAACCATGAAGCTGCAATCTATAGGCGAGGTTCTGGAAACCATCTGTTGCTTGTCGGTGTGTATGTGGATGATTTGATCATCACAGGGGCCAAAGAGCAGGATGTTGAAAGCTTCAAGGCTGAAATGAAAGCAATATTTGAGATGAGTGATCTCGGGCTCTTAAGCTTCTATCTGGGCATTGAAGTACAGCAGAGCATCGATGGCATCACCCTCAGACAGACTCACTATGCCAAAAGGATACTGGAATTGGGTGGTATGGTGAACTGCAACCCTGCAGCCACCCCTATGGAGGAAAGGCTAAGATTGAGCAAGAAAAGTACAGCCAAGGAAGTTGATTCAACACAGTACAGGCAGCTGGTTGGAAGCCTGCGATATTTGGTTCATACTCGACCTGACTTGGCGTTTGCAGTCGGGTTTGTGAGTAGATTTCTGGAGAGGCCCACCATAGAGCATCAGCAGGCAGTGAAGCGTATCCTTCGGTATGTGGCAGGCAGTCTGGAGTATGGCCTGCACTTCACCAAGGCATCCAGTGAAGCCAGATTCATTGGCTACTGTGACTCAGACTTGGCTGGAGATATTGACTCAAGCAAGAGCACTACAGGTTGTCTATTCTTCCTAGGCAACAATCTGGTCAGTTGGCAGTCCATTAAACAAAGAGTGGTTGCCTTATCTAGCTGTGAAGCAGAGTATGTTGCCATGACTACTGCTGCAACACAGGCTCTGTGGCTGTCCAGGTTACTTGCTGAATTGTTGGGAAAGAAAGTGGAAGTAGTAGAGCTGCGAGTGGATAACAAATCAGCAATAGCACTTGCAAAGAACCCTGTCTTTCATGACAGAAGCAAGCATATCAGGATCAAACAACACTTCATCAGAGATTGTGTGGAAGAAGGCAGCATCAAGACTAAGTTCGTCGCCACAAATGATCAACTGGCAGACATTCTGACTAAGGCCTTAGGCAAGGTCAAGTTTGAAGACATGAGAAGCAAGATTGGGATCATGAAGATCAAGGATGGGGGATGCAGGTCTTAGGGGGAGAACTGTAGAAGTTAAGTCCTGCTCCCAGTTATCACTTAGTTATCTGTGCTTAATTATGTTTCTGCTATTAAGGCCTTGGGCAGCACAAGTGACTGTGCAAGTACCCAGACAGTTAGCTGTTTAGTTAATGCTCTAATGAGCCATCAATGTAATCAATGTGCTACTTATCTCCTATATATGAAAGAGCAGTCGCATGGGTGTGTTATCCCAGGCTGAACAAAACACTCTGTACCTCCAACACTTCTTTGTCCTGCTGCTGCTCACGCACGCGGATCGGCACGGCGACGAGCCGTGGATCGAGTTCCCCTTCGGCCAACTTTGGCAGCCCACATTCCCGGCGGGATCCCGGGCTTTTTCCTGGGCCAATTTGTCCCGTGCCAGTCTCCCCCGGGCCAAATTGTTGGGCCATTTGGCAGCCCACCAACCCGAGGATCGCAGCCGCAATCCCTTCATTTTCCACGCGGAAAGACTCCACGAGCGAAGAGGCCGGGAGGGTTTCCCGTCGCTCGCGAGTCGCGAGTCGCGAGTCGGCTTCCCCTCGCGACGCCGCCGCCTCCGACCACCGCCTCCGCCTCCGCCCCGGCATCCGGCCGTTGCCTCCGCCCCGGCATCTGGCCGCCGCCTCCGCCCCAGGATCCAGTCGCTGCCCCAGGTCCCGTCTTTGCTGCCCCGTTGCCTCGCGCCGGTGAACACGCCTCCGCCACCGTGACTTCCCTGGACGGCGCATCCGGCTCCGCTTCGTTCCACCACCGTCGTTATCGTCGGTCAGTCCACCTCTATCCACATCTCCTTCACAGAAGCTTCTCGATCTGCTAGGGTTTCGGGTCTCTTGATCGTCTCTTCACACAGACTGTTTCTTGTAGATCTTGGAGCTACTGCTGCCATCTCATCTGCAATTTCGGGCCAGTGGAGGTAGCTACTGCTGCTCGGTGTGTGAACCTCTGTCTCGGTGCTCTCGCTTGACTGTTGATTTGACTAGTTTGGTTGCTTGGATGTGAACTGATGGCTTAGATAGTCGAGTAGGGTGAATCGACACTCATGTTGATAGGACTATCGCTTGGGAAGGGAAGGGAAGGGAAGGGAAGGGATAAGTTACAGCAAATTCAATGTTTAAATAGCTGCCTGAAATTTCCATGACATCAAGTTGTTAGAGCCTGCTGTGTGTGGCCATTTGGAAAACAGTGTTTTTTTGGACTGCTTGCATCTGAGGATTGGTGAAGCAATCTGCTTTGTTGATTTAGTGGTGCTTTATTGATATATATAATAATCAAAGTTCAGTTGTTTTGTCATTGTCTTTGACTCTTCCTACAAATATTTTCTAAATGCCTTAGTATAATACACAGACTGTTTAAATATTCACCCCATCTGCAATTTTATGCTTGCGGCTAAATAAGTTTGTCAGCTTAGGCTCTTGACAATCTGCAATTTTATGCTTGCGGCTAGTCTCTCAAGAAATATTCACCCCATGTTCTGCTGATAGATTACTTTTTAATTGTTGTTGGTTATCTTGCATTTTTCTTGCCGTGTCTAAATGTGCTCCTACATTGTCATTTGTACACCTTCGATGCATCTGTCAAGAGCCATGCTAGCAAGTATGCCTCTTTTTCTGGGTGTTGTATGTTTGATTGTGCAATTCTACTGGCTGGATGGCTTGCTGATCCTTGCAGCATTGCCTGCAAATATACACCTGTGAATTGGAAACTCTAGGCAACCATTACTGAACAATGATTCAATCTGGTTTAGTATGCGTGCCTTTTAAGAAGTAACAGCAAGTTGTGGTTCAGACAAATTATGTGTTTCACTTTGTAGATTATTTATGGTTGTATGGATTGGGACTTATTTAGCTAATATTCCTATTAGTATGCCAGTCACTTCTTTTTGGGTCTTGTATGTTTGATTATGCAGTTGTATTGACTGCATAGCTTGACGGGTATTGTATTATTATGGCACTGACGTCGCCCTTCTTGTTAATTAATCTGTCGCTGTGCCTTGAATTTGTTACTCTTATTAGAATTATTATTATACTATTAGATGACGCCATTACCACGCATGGTGCCATGCCATGCAATGCAGGCTCACAAATTTTAAAGGAGCCAGTTAGCTCTAATATTTGTCTTTAGGCTACCAAGTTTTTTTTGCTCCTGCTAAGTGCTAATGCTATGCCACTGGCACGTACTATTCACAATCCAAATGCTGGGTTTTCTGGCGGGCGAGCAATCAAACAAGCCATGAATGATTTTGTGCCATAATAATTATTTGTGTTAGTGCTTGCAATGTGCCTATGACTATATCTCAGATTACTCCATATTAGGACACAAGCTACTACGATAGTGGTGATACATCTCTAGGCTGTGCTGGAAAGTTAGACTCGTATTTCTCATTTTCTAATTTCTCAGGGACATATTTTTTGTATTCTTTATGCTTATTTTTTGATTGTATTGGCAGGAAGGTCCGCCCCACGCCTAGCTCCACGTGCTGCTCCAGTGAGGAATCCACCACAGCAAGGTACTTAACTGCATGCTTATTGCCTGCTGCATCTATTAATGAGATGGATACTGTTTTCCATGGCAAACTGGACATGGCTTGTTGATAGTATGCTAACTGAACGCGTGCAAAAGTGAAATTTAGTTGTCTAGATCTTAGCAACTTGACTGAATGCTCAGCTATTATTAGTTTTGTGTTGAATAAACAGAGCTTTTCCTTTATGATAAATGATTAAAATATGGAAACTTGTATAGCTTCCTGCTATTTGTGTTGAATGATTTCCGGTGTGGAAAATACTCTGCATTTGTTCTAAAAACTGTGGGATGAGTTTCAGTTTCTATTACTATGTATGGCTTCTTAACATAATATCCTGTTTTTTGACTTCTATGATATTGCATGCTGCCTACATGAAAAATGTTTGTCAACACACATCTTATTTCCTACCTTTTTTCTAGTGCTCAGCTTGTGGTGACACCCTGATTAGCAGCTGTTCCTTGAACATTGTTTTGCTGAAAATAGAATGCAGTTTATTTAGAAGGTGGTAGCTGTATATTGTTAGTTCTAGTTTAGGCTGATGATTTGTTACATATGACACTTGTGATTTGTTGTGCTTGAGTATTGGCCTTGTGCCTTTTATTTTATGTATATGTAATAATATAATTTCATATATGAAGCACTAGATGGCTTCTTGGGAAGACCTTGCTAGGAATTTTTTGTTGGAAGAGGAAGAAGAAGATGAGGAGCTATTCTTTGTTCTTCTCCCTGCTATAATGCCCTTTCTCGAAGAAGAGAAAACACCTGAGCATACCTCTTCTCTTCCTGGAGCTAAAAAAGTTAAAGAGATCCTCGAAGGGCACGAGAATTGGTGCAAGGTAGAATTTAGGATGGAGACTGAAATATTTAGAACTATAGCAAACTTTCTCAGAGCCGAGAACTTGCAACGTGACACACGTGGCATGAAGATTGAGGAGCAACTTGGACTTTTTATGTTCATGCTCTCTCATAATGCAAGCACAGATAGGCTAAAGAAGGAGTTTCAACATAGCGGTGAGACAGTGCATAGGAAAATAAATGAGGTCTTCGATATCATTCCAGCATTAATTCAAAGATTCATCAGACTTCCGAACCCAAGCAACACACACGTGAAGATTACATGTGACCCTAGATTTATGCCATTCTTTCAGGTCGGTTCATACATACAGTACACTTTCCTTAATACCATTCCTAAATACAATCCAAATCTTCAGTAATTTTTCTTACCTGCAGAATTGCATAGGTGCTATTGATGGTACGCATGTCCCAATCACAATTGGACAAGACAAGGCCAGTCCCTATAGAAATAGGAAGGGAACACTATCGCTCTCGAAGAAAAGAAGAAACAAGACGAACAATTTTCAGTTGACAAATGTCTCGATGAGGTTGATGCAATGCAACTTACTGATGTGGAAAAGGCATATGCTATGAACATCTTCAAATCTGAGATTGATAGGGAGGTATTCATGAAAATGAAAAACAAAAATGTTCGCTTGATTTGGCTCAAACAGCAAATTAGGTAAAACTTAGCTACCATTGGATTAGTTTACTTTGGTGTATCTTAGCTGCTAATGCTTTTCCTTGTGCTTACTTGCAGTGCTATCAGTGGAGGCAATGTTGATGGAGGCAATATTTGATTTGAGAAGAAAAAGGTAGCTGTAGTCATTGTATGCAGGTATATTGTTTGAATATGCCCTTCTATGTAGATCTTCGTAATTTGCAATTTGCTTGCTGTGGCACTAGATTTCTGTTTTCTGGGAAACACATGACAATTGTGTTTAGGATTACACTAGTGGTTTCCTTTAAATTCTGAAAGTAAAGGTCAATTACACAATTACAAAGGATGTTGCAAGCTAATTCTAGTTCTATATGCTGTGACTAGAATGATAGTTCTGAACATTCTTACACTTTTTTTTATTTTCTGTTCACATAATGTAGTGATAGTTGAAGTTTATTTAGAAGGTTTTGTTGAAAATAGAATGCAGTTTAGCTGAGCACCTAGTTTTTCAAGATGAAGAGCTATTCTTTGTTCTCGGGAGGAGCATGATAGTTGTTAGTTCTAGTTTAGGCACTTCCATTTTTCTTGGTTCAGCTATTACTTTGTACAAATGTGCCATCTTTTTTACTCTGGTTTCTCAAAAAAAGTATCTCAGACATCCTTCTATGTAGGTCTGATTGAATTTGTTTTAGCATTCTATGACTGATCTTGTGGAGCTTAGATGTACTTAACAACTTGTCTACATTTGTAATTTGCTTGATGTGGCATGCCACATGTTTATGGATTGGGACTTATTTAGCTAATATTCCTATTAGTATGCTAGTCACTTCTTTTTGGGTCTTGTATGTCTTGTGGAGCTTAGATGACTAAGCTGCAGCTGCACCAGTACTTCACAACTTGTCCACATTTGAAACTTGCTTGTTGTGGCATGCCACATGTATACCCTTGCTTCAAGTTGATGTATCCTAGCAACAATAGATCAGTTTACTTTAGGTATGTCTCTAACTACTAATTTTTTCCTTGTTTACCTGCAGGGTTCTAGTGTGGAAGCAAATGCATGATTTAAAGAAGAAGATTGTTTTTACTAGTTGCAGTGTCTATATGATAAGCTTATGCAAAGGAGTTCTTTTTTTTTTCTCGAGAACACTGCTTATGAATGGAGTTGAACCATAATTCCTTTTTTCATATATGTCTTGGATATCTGGATGGAGATGATCTATGATTTGGTGACGAATGGATTAGCTAGGTTCAATTTACCACTGGAATTAATTTTTCAATGTATTGGACTATGTCAAATAATTTTGGTCTTGTGATTTTTCATGCATTATGTGCATGAAAATAATGTGGTTGGCATTGATCTGTGGTGATTTCGTTATATTATTAAAAAAATATGTTTTTTCTTGATTTTCTAAGACATTGTTTTTTGTTGCATGTGCATCGGCAGAAGTAATTCCCAGTTCAAAAAAAAAAAAACTGTGTATTTCTAGTCATGAACTTTGTCTTGATTCCATTTGTGACGAACTGTGTATTTCTGCTCAAGTCACTCTCAGCTAGCACGTACTTTGGTTGGCTTTGCATGTACGTTGGCAGAAATCAATTGGCAGAAGTCAACTTCTCTGCGCGGGCACCTTGTTGCCAAATAGCAACAGGAAAGCTATCCCACACATGGTTTTCTACCCTGGGAAAGAAGCGGGAACAGCAAGTCCAAAAATTTCCACCGGTGGGCAATCTTCCCTGGGAAAATTTCCTTTCCGTTGCCAAAGTAGGCCGAGGCGTTCTCATCTTGCCCTGCCGCCGGTGGCGGCGGTGAGGGTCGTCGGGATGGCCCAATCAAACGCGAAGTATCGTCATCCGTTCATGCCGCGTGGATCATGATGGGCTAAAACAACTGAACCAAATAGAACTTTTTGACAACACAACAACATTGAGCATATAGTGCTCCTCTTGCAAGCACACTTTACCCAGCAGCAGAGTTGCTGTGGTTATATATGTGTGCGTGTGCGGTACGCTCACTTTACAAAAACAGCATTGAGCATAACTCTATGCAACACATTCTATAAGTGTCACCTCACATGCAACGTTAGATAACAAATCGCAGTTGTGCTAGTGTTGATGGCATGGAAAGTATCACCGTTCAACTAGCAGCCAACTAACTGCTGTGAAACAGCAATGGATTAGAAGGAAACTAAAATCTAAATAGACGACAATGAAGAAAAAAACATATTTTTTAGTACAGCATACATAAGAGCTTCTCTAACCGTTTGGCAAAATTCGTTTGGAGAGGGAAAAATATCTTATCTCCAACAGTTTAGCAAAATTTGTTTCCAAAAACCCGCTAAGCAAACGAAGAGCCCCATTAAGCGAACGAAGAGCCCACTAAGCATGAGGAGAAAGACCGATGCCAAGAACGGAGCCCACGTGCATATATGTGCGCTAGACAGGGAGATGTGCTAAGTTAGAAAATATGGGGAATTGGGATGCCAAACTGTTGCAGAGAGTTTTTTTCATTTTGCTAAAAAAATTACAGATAAGAAATCATTTGCCAAACTTTTGAAGATGCTACGAGATGAGATGGTTATATAGACGAAAATAGCATTAAAGAAATTTTCTCTCTTTTTTTTTAGCAACAGGAATTTTCTCGTATATGCCAGATATAAAGGAAGAAAGGCCACAAGTGACAAGCCCACGATCCATTCCTGAAACCCCCAAGTTTGTGAACCTGGGCCGAAATACACAGAAGCCCTAATATGTCTACCGTCGATATTTGGGCTGGGTCGTCCTTCAGTGACCGCTTCCAGTTGCAAGTTCTGGACCATGTGCTGCTCGAGCTAATCGCCGTCTCGTTTTCATGTGAAGCTGTCCAGAGTAACGAAATCAGGAGGCCGAGATCAAATCGGCATCTCGTTTTCAGGTGAAGTTGTCCAGAGTCCACTGGCAATCGTTCAGATGCATGCCCTACGTCAGCACATAGGGTCGTGCTCATCAGCTATAGCCTAGACTAGATCTTTACCTATATATAGTTTCCAAAAACATAACTTTTCAAGTCGCTAAAAGAATATAGGGCACATTTGTTGGTTTTCTCCAACATTTAAAGTATCGCACAGAAAGCTCATGTTTTTAAATCACCACGACCAAAATTCTTCTTATTTTTGAAGAAGATGGGGCCTGATCTAAAAAATAAGGCCATTCCTACAGTGGGATGGAGTCGATCAGTTAGGCTGGCTGGGCTGGTTGGTTAGACGTCAGTCTTCTCTTTTTTCCTGGTTGATTCTTTTGCTCAAATGGTTGTGGCCAGGTTCGAACTTGTGGTGAGCGCGTTGCTGCTCATGTCAGTTTTTGGTGGAGGTTTTAGCTTTTATCATGGTTTGAGGTCTAGTTTCCCTTGATGATATCTGCATCATCGGGTGCTCTGCTCTTTAAAGTGTCTGTATCTAAATCTGAATGCTTGTATTTTCATTATCATAATAGAAATGGTGAACTCCTCGTGTTCAAGAAAAAAAAATCTTCTTATTCTTCTCCACATCCTTTTTCCGCCACATCCAAATCAGCAGGTAGCTAAGGCTAGCTCCAACCGGCCCTAATCAAGCCACAACCTGCCTATAGCCAACCATGGCTAGCCTTGAGCCACCATAGCTAGGTATTTTGGTTGATTTAATTGGGTTTTGCCCAAACAGTAAGTCCAACAAATTCTAAGAATCATAACAAATGCTAGTGCAATAAAACATCATTCATGTATTAGAAATTAAGAGGTGATTGTTTAATTTTAAATGGATGGCTATATTGTGCGCACGTGTATGTTATGAGTTTAAGAAAGATGAAGGGGCTATTTGGTAGCTGGCCGCAGCCTGCCACCGCAGCCGAGCCCACGCCACACTTTATGGTGAGCGTTTTGGCCGTCACACCAGCCAAGAACAGTGTAGTAGAAACTGTGGCGGTCGCGTCATCTCCTGAATACGATTCACGCACCAAAAGAAGGCCAGCGAGCGTGGCCACGTCGTTCACAACTCCAGGCCGTCTGATCGGCCGGCCGGACGGCCCAGATCGGGCCACTCTCTGTAATTTTGCACAAACGCCCTTTCACTTTGTTGAAATATAACCCGCCGTCCAAACCACTCTCTCAGGTTTTTATTCAAAATAGTCCTCAAACTTTATAGGAATTAAAGATCAGTCCATATCTACCTGCCTGGGCCGGCCTCAAGCTTACTGGGCCTAAGTGGGCCAAATACGGACCATTTTATTTTTATTTTCCTATTAATTTTTAATCTTTTCTTCCCAAAATAGAGATCTCCAAAAAATTGTAAAAAAATATAGAAAAGTCATAAAAATACCAAACTAATTTTGTTGAGTTTCTTATGACTAGATCTATGCATTTAACTTAAAATATCATATGCTTTAATGTATTATATTTGATAGATATATACATCTATAATTTTATGCTAGTGATTATTTTTTTGCTCATATCACATATGAACTAAAAATATCTCCCCAAAATTAACTCTAAATAAATTCATACCTTTTTTCATAATCTTTGCCCTCTAATTCTCCCCACCTTAACTCTAAATTAATTCATAATTTTTTCATAATCTTTGTTTCCTAATCCTTTAATTTTATACTAACTCGTAATACAAAATAATCCAAAACAAATAATCCTGACATAGATATACGAAGCCAAATACTTCACCATATATATATATGGCATTCCGTACACTCGCATATATGAGTACATCATTTCACGCATGTAAACAAACAAAATGAATACATTTAAAATGTACGCCGTACAATGAAAAAAACAAAAACACATAGACACACGCACAGCGCATAGCTAACCACTGGCCATAAGCGGCAACGACGCACACATTTCTAGCCCATATGAGTTGAAAGAGTAAGAAGGGGAGAGAAAGAGAGGATAAAGGTAGAGGGAAGAGGGCTGCAGGAGATCCTGGAAGCCAAGCCGCGGGCGAACTAGAAGCTAACTCTTGCCATAATTCTTCGGATACGGAACTAAACCTTACTTGCTAAATTATCCTCCTGGTTGCTGATTATTACCAACCTCCAATTATAATTGTTCGTCTATCTCAGCATTATCGCCTTGACATCCAACAATAGATGCTGCTGCTACTCTGTGTGCTGCATAGAAGAAAACGCTTTAACAGGCCACACGCCATAAGCGGCAACGCCGCGAGCATTTATAGTGACTCACGAGGCGAGCAACCAGATGGCAGCCTTCTGTCTCTCTGTGGCTGCCAAACTTTAGCTGTGGCGAGCAGCGGCCAGCTAGCAAACAGCCTCGAAATGAGTCACCCGCACCTTGACGTGCACTGAGCATAGCTTGCGCAGCCAGGGCCAACATGAATGATGTGGCGCTACTAATCCAAACTCCCACAACCGATCTGTATATGTATTTTCCACCTGTAAGAGTTTAAGAAAGATGAAAGGCCACCCACTTTGTGACATGCATAGGGTGAGAGGACAACATGAATAGGCGGCAACAACGTAGGTTTTGCATATCCAAACTTCCATAACATGGATCCACGTTTATCCTTCATAGAAGCGAGAATGGAGAAATGCGAGAGCGAGGAGGGGGCATCAAACTGAGACTGAAAGAGAAATGAGTGACAAGTAGGAGAGTGTGGGTGCGGAAGAAAATTTTGCTCTTCAATATTACGATGTGTATACATTGATGTACACTAAATAGAACACGTGAGTAATGTGAATAATACTCCTAGTACGTCAGAAGATAAAAATATATTTTCTTTTTCACAATCTATAAAAAGTTGCAAGTAGCCCTCGAAACAGTGAACGCACTGTACTGGTGGTTCACCAGCACCGTACCAATTCATCACATGCACAGAGAGCAGATAGTCTAGTCTACAGTCTAGTACTACGCACGACTAGGGCGTCTACTAGGCAGGTATGGCAGGCGTATCAAGGCCTGGGCTTTGTTTAGTTTCACCGAAATCTAAAAAGTTTTCAAGATTCTCCGTCACATTAAATCTTGCGACACATGCATAAAACACTAAATATAAATAAAAATAAAAACTAATTACACAGTTTGTCTGTAAATCGCGAGACAAATTTTTTAACCCTAGTTAGTCTATAATTAGATAATATTTGTCACAAACAAACGAAAGTGCTACAGTAGCGAAATCCAAAAAAAATTCACATGTAAACAAGGCCCTGGTTCACTGCGCAAAAATTTTTAGATTTTGATACTGTAGCACTTTTGTTTGTTTGTGACAAATATTGTCTAATCAACTAACTAGAGTCAAAAGATTTGTTTCACGATTTAAAGACAAACTGTATAATTAGTTTTTATTTTCGTCTATATTTAATGCTTTATGCATATGCCAAGATTCGATTTGACGGAAAATTCTTGAAAAATTTTGAGAACTAAGCCCTGTTTAGTTCCCCCATCCAAAAATTTTTCATCCATCTCATCGAATCTTTGGACACATGCATGGAACATTAAATGTAGATAAAAAAATAAACTAATTACTAATTACACAGTTTAGTTGAGAATCGCGAGACGAATCTTTTAAGCCTAGTTACTTCATGATTAGCCTTAAGTGCTACAGTAACCCACATATGCTAATGACAGATTAATTATGCTTAATAAATTTGTCTTGCAGTTTCCTGACGAGTTATGTAATTTATTTTTTTATTAGTTTCTAAAAACCACTTCCGACATCCTTCCGACACATCCGATGTGACACACAAAAATTTTTTATCCCCAATCTAATCTAAACAGGCCAAACAATGCCTAAATTCCGGACTCGTTGCCCTGCGGCTGCTTGCTCCTCTTGTTGCTTAGCTAGCCTTAGACTAGCTAGCCCTGAGGCGGGCGGCAGCAAAATAATCGTGGCCGGCGTGCGGACACGTCCGGAGCCGATGCGCGATCGACAGCGGACGATGCATGGATCGCGCGCGCGGCCGTTGATGGAAGCCGATCGAGGCGTGCCGCGGACCGGTGGGTGGACGGAGCCAGGGCCAGGCCCAGCAGCAGATTTGACTGGGGTGCAAACACAATGATGCGTGCGTGGGGGCATGGAGTATCGTTCTCGGATCTCACCGGCTTGTGACTTTCGGCCGGTGGAGCCCCTCCGCCGCCGGCGCCGGCCGTCCAGCCGGAACAAACAGACAAGACAAAAGCCTGTCCCGCGAACCCTCTCGTCGTCGTCGTCTCGTGATTTTGGTTTTCGGCGGCGTGCATGGCTTTGCTTGCCGTCGTCACTGCACTCCTCACGGCGCGGGCCGGCTGCCTAAAATATAAGGCTTGTTTAGTCCAAAATCTAAAACACTTTTCAAGATTCTTCGTCATATTAAAGCACATATGTATATAGAGAACATTAAATATAAATAAAAATAAAAATTAATTGTACAATTTGTCTATAATTTATGAGACTAAATCTTTAGAGCCTACTTAGTCTATAGTTGAATAATAATTGTCAAATACAAACAAAAATAATACAGTTTTAAAATCCAAAAACTTTTCAAAACTAAACAAGGCCTAAGGGCACTCACAATGCAGACTCTATCATAGAGTCTAAAGTTATTTATTACCTCGAACAATGTGGACTTGAAGTCTAAATAAGACTTGGAGTCTTGTTTTTTCTACCTCTTTCTTCAATAAATATACTGCCACATCAGCAAAATATCATAAATAATATGTAATTAAGTGTCTTGGACTCTGTGATAGAGTCTTGCATTGTGAGTGCCCTACTCACAATGCAAGACTCTATCACAGAGTCCAAGACAATTAATTACATATTATTTATGGTATTTTGCTGATGTGGCAGCATATTTATTAAAGAAAGAGGTAGAAAAAATAAGACTCTAAGTCTTATTTAGATTCTAAGTCCACATTATTCGAGGTAATAAATAACTTTAAACTCTATGATAAAGTGAGTGGCTAACCCTTAAGATACAAAGCGCTCACAGTACCGAACCCTGCAGCTGATTTATCGGCTGATACGTTGGGTCCGTCCGTCCGGTCCATGTCACTCCCGGCCGGCCATGTCACCGCGCATCTTGGGCCTTGTTTAGTTCACCCAAAAAGCAAAAAGTTTTCAAGATTTTCCTTCACATCGAATCTTGCGTCACATGCATGAAGCATTAAATATAGACAAAAGCAAAAACTAATTACACAGTTTAGCTGGAAATCGCGAGACGAATCTTTTAATCCTAGTTAGTCTATAATTGAATAATATTTGTCATAAACAAACGAAAATGTTACAGTATCGAAATCCGAAATCTTTTCGGAACTAAACAAGGCCTTGCTCTGTTTGTTTCTGCCTGCACGCAGCCACTCTATCGTCGTCGTATTCGATCAGGCGGATGCCTTTTCACCATGTGCGCCGCTCTACCCACCACCGAGCCCAATTATGAGCTAGCCGTTTCCCGACCCACGTCGGATTGCTATTTGTTTTTCAAATGACTATCGAGCACTAGCCTTTAAGGGAAAGGTTACTGTGTGCAATCATATGGCATCTTTTATAACCGTCATTATTAGACCAGTCTTAATGCACCATTTCACCTCACAGTTTCCAATATATGAAATAGATCGCGAAACATGTATCTCTTACTGTATAGTTTCATCGCACGATTTCATAGATTATTTTAGCCTTTTTTTTTCCCACCAGTCACCGGTCTCTCGGTGTATACTAGGACGATGGCATCATGGTGAACGACGAACTCGCGGCGAAGGACAGAATGGCGGCCGGGGGGAGTACGGAGTCGCGCCGTGGCTAGCCTTCGTGACCATGGCGGAGCAACGCCCGCATCCGACTTCCACGCCCACGGCGGAGCTGCGCTTGCGACCGGCCCGCGTGACCACGACGGAGCAGCGCCCGCAGCCGACCTCCACGCCCATGGCGGAGCTGCGCCCGCGGCTGGCCCCCATGACCACGGCGGAGCAGCGACCGCAGCCGGCCTCCACGCCCACGGCCGGCCTCTGCACCCGCGGCGGAGCAGCGCCCGTGGCCGGCCTTGTGACCACGGCGGAGCAGCGCCCGCAGCTGGCCTCCACGCCCACGGCCGTCCTGCACGACGAGCGGCCCCCATGCCCGCGGCTGGCCTCCATGCCGAAGATCCAGTGGGCGGACGACCTACGACGCCATCCCCTTTGCCGCACCAGAGAAACGATAGAGAAGAAAAAGAAGTCGCGTTGAAACAAAGGAAGGCCTCAGTGCGCGTTTCACGCCATTTCCAACGTTTTGGAAACCGAGCTGATTCGTTTCGTGCCCATGAAACTTTTTTCTTCTCTCCCATCTCAGTTTCATGCAAAAATTCCTCTTTTGCTGATGTGACACTCTATTTAATGTGCATGAAGTCCTCCATAAAACGCCATTGAGACTGGCCTTAGGCCTTGTTTAGTTTGAGAAAAATTTTGGATTTCGCTACTGTAGCACTTTCGTTTGTTTGTGGCAAATATTATCCAATCATAGACTAACTAGGATCAAAAGATTCGTCTCGCGATTTACAGGTAAACTACGTAATTAATTTTTGTTTTCGTCTATATTTAATGCTTCATGCATGTGCCGTAAGATTCGATGTGACGGAGAATCTTGAAAAATTTTGGCAACTAAACAAGGCCTTAATAAGTAACTGCAAAAGAAAATTTCAACCGGACGAAATGCTGGGGCTGGGGTCATTTGCAGCACCAATCGATCCCCACCCCAAGTACTGCACGATAGGGCTACTATCCAGACTAGCATGAAGAAGTAGGCCGGACGTAGGGTACTGTGCTCAGCTCAGCGTATCTATCGTACTATCTGGGATTCAGTGTGGGGTGGTCAGGTCACTCGTCACTGTCCCGCGGGCGGCAGCGGCACCAGAGCGCCCGCGGGGCCGACCGTGCCCATGGCCCATGCATGACCTTGCCCGGGGGCTAAGCTGTCGTCTCGCCATTGGCCGCGTTGGATCCCACGATTCCCAGTCAGATAATCCTCGGCCGGTCCCCGTGTCAACTTGCTATGGTGGTTTAAACCCTGTTTAGTTCGTGACTTTTTTTTTCTGGTTTGACTACTACAGTACTTTTATTTGTAATTGAAAATTATTGCTAACTATAGACTAATTAGACTTAAATAATTTATATTTGATAATTATTATCTAACTATAGACTAATTAGACTTAAATAATTTGTCTCGCAAAACAGGCAAACTGTATAATTAGTTATTTTTTTATTTATATCTATGGTCCTGTTTAGATTGTAGATGAAAAACTTTTGGGTGTCACATCGGATGTGTCGGAAGGATGTCGGGAGAGATTTTTAAAAACTAATAAAAAAACAAATTACATAGCTCGTCTGGAAACTGCAAGACAAATCTATTAAGCATAATTAATCCGTCATTAGCACATGTGGGTTACTGTAGCACTTAAGGCTAATCATGAACTAACTAGGCTTAAAAGATTCGTCTTCCAAACTGTGTAATTAGTTTATTTTTTTTATCTACATTTAATGTTCCATGCATGTGTCTAAAGATTCGATGGGATGGATGAAATTTTTTTGGATGAGGAACTAAACAGGGCCTAGTACTTGATGCATACATCCAAAAATTCAATGATGAAAATTCTTAAAAAAATTTGGTACCTCAACTAGGCCTTAGCACTATGCAAGTGCCGGCGGGATGCCTCCTAATCCTAGTCCTAGCGCGACGTCTCGATCGATCGATAGCTAATCATCGCATGCCTCGTGCGATCTCACTTGCTGATCTGACTGCCATGCATGTCGTCTCCTTCAACTGTTTATTTTTTTTTCTTTCTTTGTCGTCCATATATTACACAGGCCCCGGCGGTGCCAGTCCGGTGCATCAACTCCTTCCATGGACATTAGAAAGAAGAAATCCACTCTTGGGCCTAAAGCACTCTATACCTCCTCCTCTTGGCTGACTATATATTGATTTGTTTGCTTTGACCATAGCGGCGTACTTGGTTTCTACCACCCAGGTCAATCTGGACGTCCACATCTTCACCCGATGCCCGATACAGGATGTTCGAGCTCTCTCATCTCCTTCCCACCTTCCTTCATCAACTGGACCGTAGCTCTCCCCTCTTCTTCCCTCTCCTGTGGTGGCGCGAGCGCACGGCTAAATCCACAACAACAACGATCATCGGTGTAATCGATTCATGAAGTGAACAGTGGCCAAAAATTGAGAGGGAGGTGACTGGCGCACCGTGGGCACGACCAAAGCAAGGAACGAGCCGTGGTAGCTTGGCCCTCTGATGGCACCACCGAGTCCCTAAAGAACATGACTTAGCTAGAGAGCACAGTTGCACGCCCGATAGAACATGTGATATTTTGATTATTCTCATTAACTCTCGAGCTAGATTTAATCCAATTCCTATTGTTGATGTCGAATTTTGTAGAAGCATAGCAGTATCGAGTTGATTTATTTGGTTGTTTACTATGCCAAAAGTAGCTTAGTCTCCATATAAGATTTTTGAAATACACCCAAGGAACTGGACAAGAGAGATATGTTGGATAACTCCCATTGTCCGGAGGAGGATAGTGGTACCATCTTGTATGGGATGTGGTCTCTGTGAAGTGTGGAACAACAGAAACAATTTTTTTCGATATGGGAAGACACCCATCAACATTAATTGGACAAGCGGTAGAGTGGGCGCTACAAGTCTGCTTTCACTTGTCCACTGCCAGTCGGGTAGACCTGCGAGAAAACAACTCTGCTCAAGCAGATAGATGGAGGCCGTCGGTTCATGGGACAATGAAGATTAACACAGATGGAGCTTTTTCTTCAAACTCTTGCACATGAGCTACCGAAGTCGTGGTCCGCGACAGCAATGGATCCTTTCATGTGGCATCGGTGCGGTGTGGCTCGCCAATGCTGTGGTTCGGCCTTGTTAGCAGAAACAGAAGCAGTTCGGGGATGGAATCCGGCTAACACCGTTTGGAACTAGAGGTAATATTGTAGTGGAAACGGTTGCCCGGCCGGGAGTTACGAATTTTGTAGTGCACCTATGTGTGTGCTCAACATGCGTCGGCTATCTTAGAAAATTGTGGCATATAACCTCTAACTTCTTGCAGAGGAGTCCACAGTCCGATTGTAATCAAACTACTTGAGCAATGAAGATACTATCAAAAAAAAAAAAAAGATGTCACTAACCAACGAATTGACCGAGCCATCGATCGAGGTCAAGCAGCATGGACCATGCGTGCATCCTTTCACAGGGCGCTGATGCTATACGTACACAGTATCTACACCGTGCTCGGAAAAAAAAAAACGGACGGCCGCTCTCACGTGGAGTACGGTACGTGTACAATAATTAGTACCCGATCGAGTGGAACATCCATTTGTTGAATTGTGATTGTGATCGTTTTTTTGTCCTTAACGGCGGGACCTTCATATTCCACCAATCACCATCCGCGTGTGTGTGTAACTTCCTACCACATGCAATGCAAATTGTGCCCACCCACTTGTATGTACTACGTACTAGTGTCTCTCACACTACTAGCGACTGCTCGAATGGGAGGAAGCTGCCGAGAAAATTCCGCTGTGGGGATCGGATCGGCGCCTCCTCCTCGATGACCAAGCGGCAGAGCCAATGCGCGCGGACGGCTCACCGGCGCAGGGAGCGACACGGATGGATGGGATGCTCGGTAATTTCCTCTGAGCTCCCACGAAACAGGGCCCGTTTAGTTGCCGAAATTTTTGTAAAAATAATTATTGTATCACTTTAGTTTATATTTAATGTTTATTGTTTAATTATAAACTAACTAAGTTTAAAAAATTTATCTCGTAAATTAAAGATAAATTATGCAATTAATTATTTTTTTATTTATATTTAATGTTTTAGGTATATACGATGTGACAGAGAATCTTAAAAAGTTTTGTAAAATTTTTGGAAACTAAACAGCTAGAACAACCACACAGAGCGGGACCTCCGATGTTCCGTGAAACTTCATTTATAAAACAAATCTGAACTTTCTCGCTCTTTGTCGTTCTCGTTTTCAGCCGGCACCTTTTGTTCCCTTGTGCTTTTTTTTGGCTAAGCAATTTGCAAATTGCAGGGCAGCTGCACCATCATATCAGAGCTTTTATGTGCATGATTTAATTAAAAATTGAACAAGGCAGAGGCTACAAAGAAAGAAAAGGAGGTTTCTTCGTCAGACTGAATATCCGCCACTAGCCTAAAGAGCGGCAATCAGTGAGAATGATGCTCTATTATTGGAACAAAATACTACTAGTACAGTAGGAGCCTGTATGATGAAAGATCCCCCCAAAAAACCAAGCATTATCGCTCCTATGTTTCCGCACACTAATTAAAAGTGTGCCAAAGATGATCTATCTAACCCTTAGGGAGGACCCAGTGTCCCAACGTGTAAAGCTGGTAAAGTCTCTCTCTGCTTCCACGTCAACTCCCATCCACTTGCAAGCATGTTTTAACTACTACATGTTACTTCTTGACACAAGCAAACTCACCTCTCGTGGAGCAAGTGTACTTACATGTATGTGCGTCAGTGTGTGTGGTTGTATTATGTTTTTTAAAAACAATCAAGAATAGCATGCACAAAAAAATCTCTAATAATTAGGGTAATCACACTAGCATATATGAAAGTCAAGCTTCGCCCCCTTGCGCAATGAATTTCCAAAGGATCCTATGTCACCGTTCTGTAGCAAACATGGCTTATATGTACCGTTTGTCTAAACGGCCGTTTAGACCGTTTAAACACCGTGTGAATGCTACACAGTGGTACACCGTTTCTGTTTAATCATCCGTTGAACCAATTTAATCGTTTAGCCCGTTTAGTGGACTGTTTAGCCCGAATAATGGCTAAACGGTAGGTGACCGACTGTTTACCGTTTAGCGTTTAGAAAAAACATTGCCTATATGCGATATCCTTAGTGGTTTTGGTGATGAAATGACATATGACCAGTAGGACTAACATGTACGCTACAATGTGCTAGACATGTTCACATAAGTCCTATGGACACAAAGAAGAATGATTTGTTGGAAACTAACGGATAAGTGATCTCTGGCTCGAGCCGTTACGAAGGGGTACAGGGTCAAAGACCGCTCTCCTGGCCGAGTTAGTCGGAGATGCGCGATGATCAGTAGCGCCCAAAGCAACCAATGGTTGAGGCCCCGAGTCGAACAACGCAAGATAAATAGGGGGATCCGGCTTCTCTTTAGGTTACGACTTACAAAGAAACAGTTCCCCCAACACTTCCTCATCCCGATCTAAAGAGGGCACTGGATCGACCCAAAGGCCGCCGCCCTTCTTCCCCAACTCCGGCACCGGTGTTTAGCTAGTGTCGTTGGCGTCCTGAAGGCCGGCGCTACCCCAACTCCAAACGACCACATCAACTTCGTCTACACGTCCCTACTCCACCACCGATGGCGGAACATCAAGGTCCATATTTTATTGAATGTTATTGATGTGATCTATTGACTAGGCTAGATCATCTAATTGTATTGATCTTCGATCTATCATGATCATGATCCAAGAATAAACAGCGAAGGAAACATGCAGCAGATTAGTTGATTAGAAGCCATTGGATCGTATGGTGAAGATCATAGAGGTGCACAAAAAGTCCTTGTGAATAGGATCGTTTTACGAACAGAAGGAAAAAAGGGAAGCCGTTGGATCATATGTTGGTGTCAAAGAGGTGGCAGTGAAGGTGGCTTGACACGTAGGAGCATCAGGTGAATAGGATGCAGCTAAAGGACACCTGACCATCATATGCCAAACAAATTAAACGTGTCCAGAAGAATAGATGGAGCCACCTGGTGCTACAGTAAAGAAAGGTACGCCGTCAGACTACTTCAACCAAGAGTACGACTACTCCGATCAAGAGTAGATTGCTCCGACTATGTTTGCACGACACTAATATGTAAATCCGTAGTTGTGCTATTACCACGGGGCAAATCCTTACCTTCAAACTATATAGTCTTGCACTCTTGCTTCACATATTCTTACCATCTAGTGAAGTATGACTTTTAATTAATTATAATTTTGTATACTAGAATAATACGTAGATTTCCAATAGAGTTCACATGTTGTCTTGGGAAAGTTACAAAAGTATTGAGTGTTTCATCCATTTTCAACACTCAAAAATTCCTGTGTGTTTCATCCACTCTTAACACTTTTTTCTATTCACCATCTTGTGTTAGTCTCTAAATATGATGGGCTTCACCGTTTCTGGCGAGAGGTGGCTTCTACATTGCATCACGCCATTAGGTTATGACTTGGGGCCTCTACTGAGGTTTTCCCATTGCCAAGCTATATCATGGCTAGAGAGGAATGTCGACTCAGCAATAAAGACGGCTTGCGGGCAGGATGACAAGGGGTGTTGGTTTGGATGGTGGATGATAATAAGCGACGAGAGTTAAAGGCGATAGTCTAATGGATATGAGGTGGTAATTGTTGGAGATGAGGTGTGAAAGATAATACTAGAGTGACGTCATTATAGAGGAGATGAGTATTCCCAATTCAAGGGTTAGATGTTTTACCTTTTTGGTATTGTTGTAGCTAAAAATATGATGAACATATCTAAGGTTCTATTTGGAAATTGACTATAACAATCCCCACAAAGATGACGCGAGCCACACTTTCTCCAATTGGTGTTTTGCATGTCGTAACTCGCCAAAGGTTCGACACACGCTCTCCTTCACGCTTGCACCCCCATTCATTTTCACGTGTTGGCTCACTAAAATTTCAATGAACTTTTTTCCTGCTGCACTGACAACACATCGCAGCAGGCCTCATTTTCACGCGAGTCGCCTTCTAAACAAGCCCGCGTGAGCCACACTTTCTCCAACAGGTGTTTTTTGTGCCACAACTCGCCAAAGGTTCGGCGCACCCTCCACTCCATGTCCGCACCCTATTCATTTTCACGTGCTGACTCACCAAAAGTTCAACAAACTTTTTGTCTGCTGCACTCACGACACGACGCGACAGGCCTCATCTTCACGCGGGTTGCGTTCCAAACAAACTCGACGAGCCACACTTTCTCCAACAACTGTTTTTCGTGCCGCAACTCGCCAAAGGTTTGCACACCCTCCGCCACGTCTGCACCCCCATTCATTTTCATGCGCTGGCTCACTAAAAGTTCAATGAACTTTTTGTCTGATGTACTCACGACAAGGCGCGACAGGCCTCATTTTTACACGGGTTTCACACGTTGGCTCACTAAAAGTTCAACGAACTTTTTGTCCACTGCACTCACGACAAGGCGCGACAGACCTCATCTTACGCGGGTTGGCTTCCAAAGAAGCCCTTGTCGACGAAAGCTAGTCGGCAGTCTACCTTGGGGTATACCCACGGTAGTAGTTTATCGGTAGACGGTGCGCAAACTACGAACTCGATGGTGACGCAAGACACGGACAAGCTTTTTATCCAGGTTCGGCCGCCGAGTTGGCGTAATACCTACGTCCTGCGTCTGGTTGTATTGATTTGTGTTGAGAGAATAATGATGTCCTAGGGGGGTCCCTTGCCTCTCCTTATATAGTCCGGAGGACAGGGTTACAGATCTGGAAACTAATCCTAGTCGGTTACAATTGCCATAGATAGTTCGATATCAATTTCTATTCTAACCGACCAGAATCCTGCTTGATCTCCACGTCTTGTTTCCTTGCGCGAAACTCCAAGCTGTCGGACCAAACCTTGAGCTTGTCTCGTAATGGGCCAAGCCTTCTGGCCCAAGTCTAGCCGTAAGGGTATAGGGGTTTATACCCCCACAGCTAGTCCCCGCGCACCATGTATTGTGATGTAACACGCCATCTTGAGCTTCTTCGATCAGTGAGGCTTGACGTCTTCAATAAGCAGGAAAGTCGTCTAAACAGTTACAACGGTATTTTGACCAACTCAAAAGACAGTTGATCAACATTGACATCGAAGAAGCAGGTTGTTCGAAGAATGCATGGTGCTCTAAATTAAAAAAGATTTCTTTCTTGGTGAAGTGTGCCCACTTTACTTTTCTGAAAAGTATAGACCTCAAGAAAGCAAGCATATTCACCGCAAGGTGAAGTGTGCCCACTTAGTCCCCGAGCCTGGTAGTAGGTGACGTAGGTACGTGGTGCCAGGGTCAAAAGAAAAGTCCTCAAAGAAATTCTGCAACTGAGATGCATCGCCAGATGCATCGTACCGATGTAGTCCCCGAGCTTGCTGGAAGACGAAGTATGAGCCTTGTAGCAAGGTCTAAAAAATTAATTTTACCAGTCCGTCTGCAATTGAACAGACTGATCGACCAGTCCCCTGGTGTACAATAGTATGACCATCAGGACCCAAGTACCAAGTGCACTCCTTAGAATCCTGCGTTGCTATGCTGGACGACCAGTCCCCGAGCATCAAGCGCTTAGTGGTCGGTGCGATATTTTGAAGTTCCGAGTCGATAGACTGGGCGACCAGTCCCCGAGCATCAAGTGCTCGGTGGTCGGTACAGTCTTTGAAGTTCCGAGCCGATAGACTGGGCGACCAGTCCCCGAGCATCAAGTGCTCGGTGGTCGGTACAGTCTTTGAAGTTCCGAGTCGATAGACTGGGCGACCAGTCCCCGAGCATCAAGTGCTCGGTGGTCGGTACAGTCCCCGGATTGTTGACTCTCTGCCATATTTGTCTTCTTGTTTTTGAAAAGATCTTTCCAGTTAAAGTTGACGTGACGGGGCCTCCTGACGGGGTGTCAGATGGATGCATGAAAAGTTGCGTCTGGCAACTGTGCAGCCACCCTTTGCATGGTTTGAGAAAAGGAAACCATCAATTGGTACGAAAACTCCGCCGCATTAATCGTCTATAATCATTGAAAACCGAAACGCCGCATCCGCCGCACAGCCCACCCACTTCCCGAGAATACGGGAAGTGGGAGAGGTGGATTTGCGGGTTATAAGAGCTCGACAGTTCCGCCTGTACTGCTTACCCTGCCATTGCCTTCAAGCCTTCCACCCTTGCCTCTTTCAATCACCGGCATCTTCCTAACTCAAGTCCACTTCCTCACCTCCAATGGCGAAGAGCGACTCCAATAAGAGGGCCGAACTGATGGCCAAGGAGTGGAAGAAATCCCGCAGCACCACCAAATCTCTTGGTGACCTCGTCGATATGGGGCTTCTGCACAGCCCGGAGCTCGGCGGCTGGAGGGCACCGGAGGGGGAGAGCTACCCCGACCCCCGCGCCGGTGAGATCGTCGTGTTTGAAGATTTCATTAAGAGGGGATTTGGGGTTCCTGTTCATCCTTTTCTTCCAGGTCTTCTTTTGTATTATGAGATCGGGATTTGCAATCTGCACCCGAACTCAATTCTCCTCATTTCCACTTTTATCCATTTGTGCGAGGCCTATGTTGGCATAGAGCCGCACTTCGATCTCTTTCGTTATCTTTTCTGCTTAAGGAAGAAGGGAGCAGTTGGAGGCTCCAAGATTGCAGGTGGAGTATACCTCAATCTCCGGGACGGGATGAAGAACCGGTACCTGAACTGCCCTTGGAATACCTCTCTTACCGAGTGGTATAAGAAATGGTTCTACGTCAGGGAGGAGCCGGGCAGCTCCACGTTCTGTGACGTGGGGTACATCCCCGAGAAGAGGGTCAGTTGGACCGACCGCCCAGAATTCGACGGACAAGTAGCAGACCTGATGAAGCTGATCGACTGGTCGCGCTTGGACGGGCTAGGGGTGGTCGGGAACTTTGTTTGCCGCCGAGTGATGCCCTGCCAGAAGAGGGTGCACTCGGCGTATGAGTACGCCGGAAGCCAGGACCCGACCAGGATGAGGCCTGAGGTCCTGGAGAAGGAAGAGGTGCAGCAGTTGTTGAACGAATTGTTCAACTTTACTTACGGGGGCTTCATCCGTGGTAGTGATCGGGTGCAAGCTTTCAAGCTGGGGCGACCAGCCCCTAAGGTAATGTCCTTTACTAACTGACTCCTTAGCATTCGTTACATCGTCGGATGCCGATTTGTCTGTATTTCTCTTTGTAGATCGGAGATGTGGATAGGTGCACAGTGTATGTGTCACTAGCGCCTGGGATGGAGCCTTTAGAGGACGCTGCACGGTGTGATTGGTACACCAGCAGTGAGGAGGACCAGGCCCGCCCCGTCCCGACCACCGAGGAGAGGGTGGAGGGGAAAAGGCCACTGGCGGCAGATCCTTTGCCGGTACCGACATTGCCGGCGGAGAGCAGCCAAGCGCCGAAGCGCCGTCGGCTCGTGCGGATCATTGACGACGACGACGACGACGACGAGGAGGCCGCACCGTCGCTAGTTCGACGACCTCGGAGCCGCCCAGATAGTGCGCCGGCCACTACTGATCAGGTGGCCAGCGACTCTCCTGCTCCGCGTGTTGTCGAGATGGGAGCGCAGGTGCCGACTGGCCGGACGAGGAGGTTCACCGCGACCCACCGTCGATCGGACCTGTAAGTGTTCGACTTATGTTTTTTTTATTGTACTTTTGTTCTTTTAGCGCGGCGTCGGATGTCAACCCCGGCCATGCCGCCGACCAGGGGACGGGTGAGCCTGCCTGCGCTGCTGAAGACGCGGCGCCGCAGACCACGGAGCAGCCTGCGGCTGCAGCCGTGCCTGTGAGCACTGAGGAGCCCCCAGCCGCGGCACCGACCACGACGAGCAGCCCGGCCAGGGCTGAGGAGGCTACAGGGGCACCTCCCCCAGCGAACACCACAGAAGGGGAGGGGAGAGCCCCGACCCCTCCTCCCGCCAAGGAGAGCGAAGTCCCCACGCCGCCCCGAGCGGGGGCCGCTTCGACTGCAGGCTCCCCGGGTCTGGCCCGGGGGCCAGTAATGCCTTCGACTGCTACCGGGGGCAATACGACGGGTGAGGAGGAAACCCAGGCAGCCTCCAACGACGAGGTGGAGGAGATTCAAGGTCGTCCCCGCGATGGCCGCCAACACGTGTATGTGTGGCGCCAACGCGGGGATCACTTCATCGGGCATGAGGAGCTCGCCGAGACCGAGGAGGCCGCCAGGGTCGAGCGCGCGGCCAAACGCCTCGTCGACGAAGTCAAGGTAAGCGGTTCTTTGCACTATTGTACATTCTGTGCGTTGTTTTGCTTGGTTGTCATATGTTCGTTTTGTAGGGCGCGATGAAAACGGCGAAGTACTGGAAACGGTGCTTCGACCAGATAGAAGGCGTTGTGGCCGAGAACAAGGCCCTGGCCGCGGAGGTGGACCGGCTGCGATCGGAGGTTGGGGAGAAAATGGCCGAGATGAATGCCCAAGAAGAGCATCGTCTCGAGCTTACCCGTCGCTTGGCCGACCAGTACCGTCAGCGAGAAGGTTAGTCACGCGCTCTGAGCGCCTTCGTGTAGCTGTGTAGTTCGCTTTGCTGACCAGGTTATGATTCACTTAGGCCTGGAGGAGGAGGTGACGCGCCTCCGACAGGAGAAGGAGCAGCTCAGCCAAGAGCTCGCTGGTGCGCTGGAGTCCGGGCGCCGAACAGGAGAGGAGTTGGGTCGTAAGGACCGGGAGTTATATGGTAATACGCACCGCCTCGTTATCTGCCGCTTGTCGCCCCCTTTGTTTTTTGATATGTCGAAGATAACGTCCTGCTTGACTTGCAGTGCTCAAGGTGAACGCCAAGAAGCACCTGGATGAGCTGGTCAAGGACCGGGACTCCTGGAAGGTCAACTGTTGTAAGATCTGGAAGGGAGTATCCCCGGTCCTGGATCTGATCAGTCCCGAGCTCCCGAAGAGCCAGCCCCGCGCGCCGAAGTTGACTCCGGTGGAGAAGGCGCAACGGGCGTGGGACTGGCTCCAGCAATTTGTGAAGGACGCTGGGGAGTTCGCTGGCGCGCATGTCCTTAGCATGGTGCACGCCCACTACCCCCTAGTCGACTTATCCAGGCTGGAGAAGGGGTACCCCAAGGAGGTCGGCCCGCAGGAGGCGGACGAGCTTCGTGGTGGTCTGCTGGACTTGTCGTCGATGGTGATCGGCGACATCAATCTGTGCGGAATGGCCACTCCCCCTGACCAGCCAGGCTCAGACAGGTTGGCCAGGGAGCTGTCGGGCGCGTCTGTTGCGGGAGATGGGCGGTCGACGCCTGCGGTCTCGACCAGCCAGGTGCCGGTGGCCCCGACCCCTTCGTCCGGGCAGCAGAGCCAAACGGGTGATCAGCCCGAGCAGTTAGGCCGATAGGGTAGTCTGTAGGAATAGACTAGCGTCTGCCCGTTAGGGTATTTATTGTAAACTTTGTATGTAAAGTTTGTAATAAAGTTTGCTTTTGTCATGACTGTTATTTTGAGCGCTGTATAATTATCTAAGTGACGTGTCACCGTATTTGACTTTGTAGTCGCTAAGAGCTTCCGTTGCACAAGGTTTACCAAGAGTTCTGCGTGCAACAAAGGGTAAAATCGTCGCAGTTTGTCTATGTGCCAAAAGTTAGGCACGCGTGTCCCGTCTGGGTATGCCAATCTGTAGGACGTGGGTCGTGTGACTTCGGCGACCACGAAGGGGCCTTCCCAGGGAGTGGAGAGCTTGTGCATTCCCTCTTGGCTTGTTCTCCACCTAAGTACCAGGTCGCCGACCACGAAGGAACGGTCCTTGACGTTCCTGTTGTGGTATCGCCTGACTGCCGCGAGATACTTTGCTGTTCGGAGACAAGAATTCAAACGCTTTTCCTCCATGCAGTTGATTTCGAGTTTTCTGGCGTTGTTGGCTGTCGCCTGGTCAAAGTGTTCAATCCTAGGAGATCCGAAGGTTATGTCAGACGGCAGGACTGCCTCGGAGCCGTAAACCATGAAGTAGGGAGATACTCCTGTGTTTCGACTGGTCTGAGTTCGGAGGCCCCAGACCACGGCAGGTAACTCTTTCATCCATCGACCGGGTGCTCTGTCGTTCTCGGTGTACAGCCTTTTCTTTAGGGCGTCAATGATCATTCCGTTTGCGCGTTCAACTTGACCATTGGCCCGTGGATGAGCCACTGACACATATTTTATGACTATGCCCCTGTCATCGCAGAAGTCCCAAAATGTGGTGCCAGTAAACTGAGTACCCAGGTCGGTGATTATGCTGTTCGGGATGCCGAATCTGTGTATGATTTGATTGAGGAACTCCACAGCCTTCTCGGAGGTTGCTTTGACCAGAGGCATGTATTCGATCCACTTGGAGAACTTGTCGATTGACACGAAAACAAACTTGAAGTTGCCGGGAGCTGGTTTAAATGGCCCGATCATGTCAAGCCCCCAGCAAGCGAAGGGCCAGGACGACGGGATGGTTTGAATTTCGTGAGCGGGTACGTGGGTCCTCTTAGCGAAAAACTTACATCCCTCGCAGTGTCGAACCAGCTTTTCTGCGTCGTTGACCGCGGTTGGCCAATAAAAACCTGCTCGGAAGGCTTTTCCGACCAACGTTCTGGATGCGGCGTGATTGCCGCAGGATCCAGCATGTATGTCTTCTAGGAGCTTGGTACCATCATCCTAGGATATGCACTTGAGCAATACTTCAGAGCTTGCGTTTTTTCGCATGAGTTTACCGTCGACCAGGATGTAATTCTTTGACCGTCGAATGAGGCGCTCGTCCTCTGTTTTGTCCTGAAAGCCTGTCCCGTCCGATATATACTTGATGAACGGTGTACGCCAATCACGACCACCGGTTGTCGGAGTGGCATCGTCTACGAGCATTGCCTCGGTGGGTTGCTTTTCGACCAGGGTGGAGCCTACGCTTGGCTCGTGGATGTCCTGGACAAAAATACCCCGTGGGATCTGGGCCCGAGATGACCCTAACTTCGACAACGCATCTGCTGCCTGGTTCTTATCCCGGACCACGTGGATGTACTCTATGCCGTAGAAGTTGGTTTCCCATTTGCGAATTCTTTGCAGTAGAGATCCATCTTCTCGTGGGTTGCGTCCCACTCCTTGTTGAGCTGATTGATAACCAAAGCGGAGTCGCCATAGACATAAAGGCGTTTGACTCCCAGCTCAACGGCGAGCCTTATGCCGTGCAGGCATGCTTCGTATTCGGCGACATTGTTTGACGCTGGAAAAAGGATCCTAAGGACGTAACGCAGTTTGTCCTTGTTAGGTGACACGAACAGTATCCCAGCGCCGGCACCGTTGATGTTCAAGGATCCGTCGAAGAACATTGACCAGTGGTCGGAGACATCGGGAACGGGAGGCTCGTTGAGATCCGTCCATTCAGTAATGAAATCGACCAGGGCCTGAGACTTGACTGTGGTGCGGCGCTGGAACTCCAGGGAAAATGGGCATAATTCCATCGCCCATTTCACGATTCTGCCGTTGGCGTCTTTATTGCGCAGAATGTCCCCGAGAGGGAAACTGGTGGTTACCAAGACTCGATGGCCGTCGAAGTAGTGCTTCAGCTTTCTTGATGTTATTAGAATGGCGTATATGAGCTTCTGTATTTGTGGGTACCTGGCCTTGGACTCGTTTAAGACTTCACTTATGAAGTAAACGGGTCTCTGGACTTTATAGGCATGACCTGGTTCATCTCGCTCGACCACTATTGCTGTGGAAACAACCCTGTCGGTTGCAGCAATGTAAAGGAGTAGGTCTTCATCGGGCTGAGGCGCTATAAGGACAGGTGGTGAAGTGAGGAAAGCCTTAAGCTGAGTGAACGCGGCGTCGGCTTCTTCTGTCCAAGAGAATTTTTCCGACGCTTTCAAGAGTTTGAAGAAAGGGAGGCCTTTTTCTCCTAGCCTTGAGATGAAGCGACTGAGGGCGGCCATACACCCGGTAAGCTTCTGAATATCCTTGACGTTCTTGGGTGGTCGCATGTCGAGTACTGCTTTTACTTTTGAAGGGTTTGGTCGTATGCCGTCGCGACTGACAACGTTGCCGAGCAGTAGACCGGAAGGAACACCGAAGATGCACTTTTTGGGGTTGAGCTTCCACTTGTACCTATTAAGTGCCTTGAAAGTTCGGTCTAAGTTGTCGATTAGGGTGCTCGCGTCCCTTGTTTTTACGACCACGTCGTCTACATAGGCCTCGACGAGGTCATCACGAATCTCGTCGTGGAGGCACTGCTGGATGGCCCATTGATAAGTGGCTCCGGCGTTTTTGAGTCCGAATGACATGGTCGTGTAGCAGTATGCGCCGAAAGGAGTAATGAAAGATGTTTTGATCTGATCGCCTTCTTTTAGCGAAATCTGGTGGTAACCAGAGTAGCAGTCTAGAAAAGAGAGGAGTTCGCATCCGGCCATTGAGTCGACCACCTCATCGATGCGAGGGAGACCAAAAGGATCTTTAGGACAGTGTTTATTGAGATCAGTGTAATCAACGCACATTCTCCATTCATTATTCTTTTTGCGTACAAGAACCGGATTGGCGAGCCAATCGGGGTGATACACTTCTTTTATGAATCCGGCTGCTAGAAGCCATGTTATTTCTGTCCTAATAGCCTCCTTTTTGTCACGAGCGAACCGTCGCAGCTTTTGCTTGATTGGTCTTGCGGTCTTCGAGACATTTAAGGAGTGCTCGATCAGGTTTCGTGGGACGCCGGGCATGTCTGCGGGTTTCCATGCGAAAACGCTCACGTTGTCCCTTAGAAACCTGACGAGCGCGTCTTCCTATTTTGGATCCAGATTGGCCCCGATGAGGGCCGTCTTCTCGGAGCTGCCGTCGACCAGCTGCACTTCTTTGTACTCCTTGGATTTTGAATTCTTCCTGGCTGTCTCTTGTTCGGGCAATCGGAGCTGGTCGGGAGGTAGCTGCGCGGCTTGGGTTGCTGTTTCTGCCATGTGGATTGAGAGGTCGATTGCTTCGGTGATCTTGAAGCTCTCTTCTTCGCAGGTATACGCGGTGTAGACATTGCCTCTGATGGTTAGGACGCCCTTCTCCGTAGGCATCTTAAGGACCAGGTATGAGTAGTGCGGGACTGCCATAAACTTTGTCAGCGATGGTCGGCCCAGTATAGCGTGGTAGGTCCCGTCGAAGTCCGCGACCACGAAGTTGATGAACTCCGTTCGAAAGTGGTCGGGTGTGCCGAATTGGACAGGCAACGTTATCTGTCCGAGGGGCACTGAACTCTGACCTGGCAAAACCCCCCAGAATTGGGCATCGTAAGGTTTTAGTTGTGCCGGAGATATCTTGAGAGCGGGCAGGCTGTTGCGGAAGAGGATGTCGATAGAGCTTCCCCCGTCCACGAGCACGCGCTCGAATCTGATGCTGTTGATGCAAGGGTCCAGGATCAGAGGGAAACGACCTGGCTCTGGGATGGCGGCCCACTGGTCCTTCCTACTGAATGAGATCTCTCTGTGCGACCACGGGGGAAATTTCGGGTCTGCGATCAGCCCGTCCGTGCTGTCTATGTTGAGGCAGGCTCTCTTTAATAGCTTTCTTTCCCGCTTAGATTCGATGGAGACCTTGCCCCCGAAGATGGAGTAGACCACGTTAGTGGGGCTGACGTATTGGTGTCGGGGGTCCCTATCTTGGTCCTCATCCTCGTCTTCGTGGTCGTGCCCGTCTCGCTTGCCGTTTTTCTTGGCGGAGTCGTCTTGGGCGGCCCGCCGTGTATAGATGCTTTTGAGGACGCGGCATTCCTCCATGGTATGATTAGACTTTGGATGTAGTTGGCACGGTCCCTTCAACGTTTTGTTGTAGTCTTCTTGGTAGTCCTGCCGCCCGTTGGGGCGCTTGATCGTATTTACTTCGTGGTCGTAGTCGCGGGGGCGCTTTCCTCTGAAATTGTTGCGGTTGTCGCGCCGCCGATCCCAACCTTCTCTGTGATCACGGTTGTCGGGGCGGCGGTGGTTCCTGTTGTCGTAGCGACCGCGACCGTCGTCTCGCCGGGGAGGCTGGTCGGGACCTCTCACATCGTCTCGGATTAGTTTTTCTGCGTCGTCAGCATCGGCGTAATTTTTGGCCGTGGCGAGGAGCTCCGCCACCGTTGTTGGCCGTTTACGCAACAGCTTGTTCCTCAGCGCTTCATGGAAACGCAGGCCCTTGATGAAGGCAGAGATGGCCTCGTCGTGGGAAATCTTTGGGATTTTAAGGCGCATATCCGAGAATCGTCGGATGTAGTCGCGCAGAGGTTCGTTCTTCCTGTCCCTTATCCTTTCGAGGTCATACTTGTTTCCAGGCTGCTCGCATGTGGCGATGAAGTTGTCGATGAAAGCCTGGCGTAGCTCTTCCCAAGAGTCGAAGGAGTCCTCGGGCAAGCCAAGGATCCACTGATGACCAGCCTGGTCGAGGACTACGGGGAAGTAGTTGGCCATGACGTGCTCATCTCCTGCTGCTGATCGGACGGCGATTTCATAGAGAGTGATCCAGTTCTCTGGATTTTCCTTGCCATCGTATTTTTTAAGTTTTTCGAGCTTGAAATTGCGGGGCCACACGACCTGGCGGAGGTGTGCGGAGAATTGTCTTAGGCCCGGGGGGCCGTGTGTTGCATCGTACTCAATACGGCGCAGGTTTTCGTGGACTGCTCTCTCTGTGGCACGCGTGTTGATGCGGTCCCGGGCATCTTTGGGAGGGATGTTGTGCCGGAGATCCCTGTGTTGGTTTACTTCTTGACCGCGTCTGCGGTTCTGCTCATGGTGACCGTCAGTGTCCCGACCACCATCGTCGTGCCGTGAATCTTTTCGATGGTTGTCGGGAGAGCGGCTACGGCGACGCCTGCTGGGAGGTGGTGAGGTCCGGCTACGATTAGTCTGGTCGGAGGTGGCTTCTGTGTAAGAGACGTCCTGGACTCTCTTGAGCAGAGTGGCTGTCTGTCCCATTGCGGCGATCAGGTGTGCTCGGATGCTGGTCCGGACTCCTTGGCACTCAGGGGTATCAGGGAGCCGATCTAGATTAGCCATGGCGACAGCCACGTTGGCGCTTGGCGTCTTGTAGACTGGCTGGTCCCCGACCATGTCAAAAGCGTCGTTGAGATTATGCGGTGGAATTTGTTGTTGCTCGTCCGCACGTCGTCGGGCGCGATCGGCGTTGCGCTGCTCACGGAGTTGCCTCTGCTCATCCGTTTCTCCATCGACGACCGGTTCGTCGGCGCTGACGTTGAAGACAATATCTCCTCGCCGAGGGGGGAATACCGGGAAACGAGGGAAACCCGGAGGGTATGAAGGCAAATCCAGGTCGTAGTCCTCGTCTTCGGTGTTTATAACTTCGGTGGGGACGGAACCGGGCTCGAGTTGGTGCTGGAAGCCTGGCTGTCCCGTAGTTCTCGGATTGCCACCATGTTGACGTAGTGACGACCGTTCCTTTTCGGCGGCCAACCCGCCTTGCTGAAAACGGATTGGATGTGCCGTGAGTAAAGAGAGGCCGAGTTGTTCAGGCCGCAAGGATGATCTCCCTTCTTGAGCTTGACGGATCGTCCTGAGGGGGTTGAGGTTATTGTCAGAGACGTTCCCAGCCGTTCGTGTGTAACGACACGAGTTGGGTGGCGGGATTTGAAAAAATTCGTTGGAGCAGCTTGATCAGGCTGATGCAGGACTCCGTCTACTAGTTGGGAGGCTTCAAGTAGCTTGGAGTCAGCGCGATCAAGCGCTTGGAGAAGGTCCGAGCAGTCAATCTTCTTTCCCTTGTAGAGCGGGAACGGTGGTCGGGCGCTCGGTGCCGCCACGCGAGTGGTCGGAGACGGCGTGATCTCAGATCGGATCTGAGTTTCTTTCGAAACCGTGGTCGTGAGGCCGCCGCTGCACGTCGTCCACGTGATCTGGCCGACGGTGAACGTGAGGCCTTCAGGCACGGTCGCGGAAGCTGGGATCGTAACCATCTTGTTCGCCGGAGAAGTTGCACGCACACCCCCTACCTGGCGCGCCACTGTCGACGAAAGCTAGTCGGCAGTCTACCTTGGGGTATACCCACGGTAGTAGTTTATCGGTAGACGGTGCGCAAACTACGAACTCGATGGTGACGCAAGACACGGACAAACTTTTTATCCAGGTTCGGCCGCCGAGTTGGCGTAATACCTACGTCCTGCGTCTGGTTGTATTGATTTGTGTTGAGAGAATAATGATGTCCTAGGGGGGTCCCTTGCCTCTCCTTATATAGTCCGGAGGACAGGGTTACAGATCTGGAAACTAATCCTAGTCGGTTACAATTGCCATAGATAGTTCGATATCAATTTCTATTCTAACCGACTAGAATCCTGCTTGATCTCCACGTCTTGTTTCCTTGCACGAAACTCCAAGCTATCGGACCAAACCTTGAGCTTGTCTCGTAATGGGCGAAGCCTTCTGGCCCAAGTCTAGCCGTAAGGGTATAGGGGTTTATACCCCCACAGCCCTAAACCTCAGTGCTCACAATTTTGCTCTCACGCATGGGTGGTTGAGGGGTTTATATTTGTATGCATTGTTACAAGTGGTGCACTCATGGTTCATAAAACAGTGGTGCGGTAAGATTAAAAAAAACTGGTGTGGCTTGACCACTTGGGTCACCTAGGTAATTATTACAAGAAAAAAAGTTATTAGAACCTTAATAGCAGATTTATATCCACGTAATGGAGCATGATGCATCGAGATCCATGCAAGGGTAGTGATGAAGAGTGTCCAAGAAGCTTGTGTGTCCGCCCGGTCTCACCTCCTCCTATAAAACGGGAGCGAAGACGGCCCTCCCCTCGGAGGCTTGCAATCCCATCTGCTCCGGACAGAGCCTCGTTCCACACCGCCGGCGACCTTTTTCCTCCTCCGCTCGAGGAGTGGGCCGGGCCAACGGAGGGAGACCATATGGGCGCGGAGGCAGGGCATACGCAGCAGCAGCCTCCCTCCTCCCTCCGACCCGGCAGGGAGGCGGCGGCGGCGGCGGCGCCACCCGCGGTGCTGGGGCTGCAGCTCTCGGCGCTGATCGACCACGTCGCGCGCGTCGACTGGTCCCTCCTCGACCGCGTCTCTGGCGACCGCGGCGGCTCGCAGCAGGTACCTTTTCTTCTCCTTCCCTCCTTCCCTCCCTCCCTCCCTCCCTCCCTTCAACCACGCCCAGCACAGACGTATAGTTACAATTCGCTTCGCTTCAACTGTTCCATGTTCAATCGTCCATGTAATTCGCACAGATTGAAATCGCAACAATCCCAATTCGACCTTGCAATGCCCGGTTTGGTAGAGTCAGTAACACTCTACGCTGTATGATTGGCTGATTGCCAGATGCTCCCCTTCTTCCTATTCTTAATGTTGTTTGTTATCGGAGATTCCTTTCTATTTCAAGGGCCAACATATCCTCGGAATTCTACACCCCCTTCCCTTCCTTTTCTTCCCCTTTTGGGTTTCAGGATGGGTCGTTTGCCATCATGTGGTTGTTTGAGCATTTGAGGTAGGTTCTTGCTTCAGTGCCGAATTTTAGCTTTAATTGCGGCCCCACCATGTTCCTTTTCCTAGTTGTCGGCTGGCCATGTGAGTATGTGATGTTTGGATCGCTTGTTCTTCAACATCAAATGCATTCAAATTTTGTGATGGAATTACTGTATATTTTTCTGGAAAAAAGAAGTCCCTGCCACAAAAGAAACCTGTCTAATCTCAATTGGAATTTCATTCCTTATTGCTGCATCTCTATGCTTGAAATAGTTTGCAGCTAATTTTGTTTGGTTCTTCAGAAAAAAAATACTTTGACTAATGAATGGGTTGCTGAATTATGTTTTGTCTCCCTTGAATTTTCAATAAATTGCTTGTTCTTTCGTTCCACATGGTTCCACTCTTCCAGTAGATGAACAGAATAATTCAAAAGGCAAGTACTTTTGGGGCGTACAGGCAGATATTTCCTAAATTTGACGTGGTCACTCTGTGGCTCTATGCTTTAGTTAACTGCAGCTATTATTGATTAAATCTAGTGTTGCTTTCACTGAAAAAGGGCCTGCCTGATGGTTGGCATGCTCTGCACTGCACACTTCAGGAATGGTCAAGCATGGACTAACGTTTCTCAAATTGATTGGTCTGTTGACACCTAACTGTTTAGGCCCCAGAGTTGGTAAAAGTCTGTACTCTGTAATGAAAGAAACTTGTTGCTACTATCGACAGGGATCCTTGACTTTTTTATGCAAAGAAATATAGCCGCTGATCCAACATGTCAATTTTGATAATTAAATGTGTCATCGTAATATTTGATCTTCGCAAAGTTGTGCGGCATTGATCTGCGGGAAAAAAAAATTGTCCAGCATTCCCTTTATTTATCAGGGGAGAAAAAGTACACTTGCAATGGTCTTGAATCTTAATATCAGTTCTATATGGCTCGAGACACTCAGCCAAATAACAATTAGCCCCTCTTATGATGTGACTGCTGAGTCCTTGTGTAATATCTATATTGCAATTTTCCTTTTCTTATTTGGATAGATGAAATGATAATTTCATAACGCTTAGATTCCCACTTAGTTTTATAATGTTAAACCATGTACCTATATCTTTTGGATTGTGTGGAATAGGCTAGAGGTTTTCCCTCTTATCTATCGAATCCACTTACTCTGTTGTTTATGATCTGAGAGTCAAAGATTCTTCAGTTGATCATGCTGAATATTATCAATTTCCTTCCTGTTGGTTAGTATGATTCCAAGAGGAAGACATTTGGCTTTAGCTTGTAAACAGAGCAAAAGCACATGCATACATGTGCAGGAACATAACTATGCTATTTCTTCTTTGATGCCATTGAGAATAAATTAGGAAGCAAAGTTACCCAAGAAAAGTGGAAATTATATGTTTTGTTAGTTGATTACCTTCTGCAGCCTTTTAACTATTGTTTGGAGGTTGAAGAATCATGCATCCAGTCTACTTTATTGTACATTTTTGTGGTCGCATTTGCATCATGGATTATTCCTCTGAGCTTTGATTGGTTTTATATGATATCAAGAGTCACTACTACAGTGCAACTAACCTGGCATAGTAACATCATTGATGTTGGAAAGCAAAACTGTGTTATTGTGTTAGGTTCAGAGTTTCATCTGCAAATGATTCTATTTACAGGTGTCCATTGAGGAGCTGAATCATATTCTTGATGAAGTGAATGCCCACATCCTTCCTTCCCGCAATGATCTCACTCCAATAACTACAATAGCCGGTGGAAGTGTTGCCAACACAATCCGTGGGCTATCAGCTGGTTTTGGGATATCAACTGGAATAATTGGAGCTTGTGGAGATGACAACCAGGGCCTTTTGTTTGTCAACAATATGAGCTTTAGTGGTGTAGATCTCACAAGATTAAGGGCCAAAAAAGGGCACACCGCTCAGGTAGCCTAATATCTGAAGCCAGAATTTATCTTTTTTGCCCTTATTTTACTGCATAGTGGATAAGGCTGAAAAGCTCTATTATAGTGTGTGTGCTTGGTCGATGCAAGCGGCAATCGCACCATGCGGCCATGCCTATCTAGCGCAGTCAAGATACAGGTATCTCCTTATTTGATAGTGTTAAATGTTACATAGAGTTACTTATCTCTTAACAATATTATGATTGTTTAGACTGTTTGTCCATCTAACAGGCCAATGAATTTAGAAAGGAGGATTTCAAAGGCTCCAAGGTGCCTTTCTTCCCCCTTTTGGTGCACATTGCATCTTGTGATATATGTATTCTTCTTAGGAGAAACATTCAGAGCATATGTCTTTGTTAAGACTGAATTTTCACTGCTATGATGCAGTGGCTTATTGTGAGATATGCGCAACAGAACATGGAACAAATTATTGAAGCTATTAGGATTGCGAAACAGGAAGGCCTTTCCGTATCATTAGATTTGGCCAGTTTTGAGGTCTGTATGCATCTTTGTTATTGACGTATTGCTCAGTTGAAGTCAACTTTGTAAACACTGTCTCATGTTTCTTTGTGATTGGCTACATGCAGATGGTTCGTGACTCTAGGTCTAAACTCATTAATCTTTTGGAGACTGGTAACATTGACCTTTGCTTTGCCAATGAGGATGAAGCTAGAGAGGTTATAGGGTGAGTCTTTCTAAAATCGTATATTAATGCATCTATCTAAGTAGGAAAACAATGAAATAATTGTGAATTCAAATGGATAAAATTATCTGTTCACATCTTTTGAAGTGACATAGTGTAACCAACCTAAGGTATGTGCCTGGAGTTCATCTGTTGCTTTTATCTGCAGGGGAGGTCTGGAATCAGATCCAGAGGAGGCACTTGCGTTCTTGGGCAAGTATTGCAAATGGGCTGTGGTGACACTTGCTTCAAAGGGATGCATGGCAAAGCATGGCAAACAGGTGAGTTTTAATAGTTGGCCAGTTGTAGACTTGTAGTCTGCATGGTCAGTCAATAATGTCGGAACCCAATTTATATGATGATCTTCTTAAGAATGACAATTTAGTTAATTCCTCTAGAGAATGACAGCAAGTCTTTTCAGTTGATATACGACGCACAATACCGAAATCGTGGCAAATGACAGGCTGAGTATTTAGTATTTGAACCTCATAACAATAGTAATACCAGAATAAAAATGTACAGAGATTAGTTCCAGATGCATTCTTAAAAAAAAAAAAAATTCAACTGGTGAGCATGGAGCACTGACCACGTGTCCTTGTTTTTGGTGGTAAAATGAAATTGACGACAATTATGTAACAGCAATGATGGATGAATGGATGCAGGTGGTTCAAGTGCCGGCCATCGGGGAGAGCAACGCGGTGGACACAACTGGAGCAGGCGACCTGTTCGCGAGCGGCTTCCTGTACGGGCTGGTGAAGGGGCTGCCGCTGGAGGAGTGCTGCAAGGTTGGGGCGTGCAGCGGTGGGTCGGTGACACGGGCGCTCGGCGGGGAGGTGCGGCCGGAGAACTGGCAGTGGATGTACAAGCAGATGAACGCCAGGGGCCTGCTGCTCCCCGAGCTCAAGAACTGAGCTAATGCTAGCTGCCGTAGCTGTAGCTAGCTGCATGCTGCACCAGCTGTTGTATCTCTCTCAGCACTCCTAAGACTCGTATCATCGCCCAGGAGCAAAGAGGCTATTATCCGGCCTCCCATTGTTGATTGTTGCAGTTACCTTTCCCCTGATAGTCTGTTACTGTTACTAGAATATTGGTGTCCATGCTTGATTGCTGGCATGGCAAAGGACGGACAGCCGGGCAGGCAGGCAAGCACATTAGTTGATTTGTTGAAGTAACCGCAGTGCCACTCCTAAGACTGAATCAATCAGATGGAGTATATTGATTACTGCACTTCGTGTGTGTGGTAGAGTACTATTCCCTTGGTCTAAAATATTATGCCGTTTTATCTTTTATTGATACATAAAGTCATATGTAGATAACCGTATACGTCGACTTGAGTAGTATCAGGCCTTGTTTAGTTCCCTCACGAAATTTTTTGCGATAATATAGCATTTTTATTTTTATTTGATAAACATTATCTAATTATAGAGTAAATAGGCTTAAAAGATTCGTCTCGCGATTTACAGATAAACTGTGCAATAAGTTTTTATTTTTATCTATATTTAATGCTCCATGCATGTGGACTAAAATTTGATGTGACGAGGAATCTTGAAAAGTTTTTGGTTTTTGGGTGAACTAAACAAGACCTCAGATGTGCTTCAACAATAACACACTCTTATATAGACGAACAGGAACAGCACTGTATTTTCAACGTAAACAAGAAAAATGAATTAACATAGTTAACCCTTCTAGCACTGTCGTCAGATCTGTTGTTTTGCCTTTATTTTAATATGTATCTAGACACAACACATATTTAAATATATAGAAGAATTATATAACTAAAAAAATCAAAACACAAATTTCAAAGCCAAACATACCAAGACTTAACCAATGTTCAGTCAAAATATGCGGACGTTTAGTGTACAATAGTTATGTTTTTTTTTGAGGAATTACAATAGTTATGTCAGATGATAGTATTTAGAGTGCTCTTAAGATGATGTTGAATAGACAGAAAGCATAGCAAGCAAGAATTAATGGCCGATATTGACTTCTATACTAGAACATTTTTAGTGTACAAAAAGCTATAGCATCAGTAGGAAAAGCAAATTAACAAAATTAGCCCTGTTGTCACTTTTGATGGATGAGGAAAGAGAAGTACTCACTCTATCCTTAGAGCATCTTCAAGAGTTTTCAAAACCTACTCTTAATTTTGATTTTTTGGATTGAAAAGAAACCATTCTCTAATAACTCTGTATCTCAACTCTTAATCTTTCTGCACATGGGAAAATCAATCCAATCATGCATATGAGCATATCAATCGTCCAATCTGTAGAAGGACATGAGAAATAATAAAGAGTAATACACATGTACAATAGAGGGAAAATATAAAAGTGATTGGGTGATGTGAAAAATAGTCTAAGATTTCTAATGAAAACTTGCCTTCTATATTTTAGTAGCGAGATTTAGAAAATAGTTGGAGTAACCAAACTAAACTAATATGGTCCCAACTTTTTTTTCTTTGAAAAACTCATTGGTTTATCAGTTATTTTTTAACAATTGAAGTTGCTCTAATATGCAAGGGTACTTTATTTATTTATTTTAGTGAATCTTCATAACTTTTAACCAATAATTAGTTAAATTATTATATATACATAGATCCATTCAAGTTTCAGATTGAGTGAAAAAAACTTACGTTTGTTGTTGTTGTTGTTTTTTTTTTTTGGCCTGAGCCTGACCCGAGCGCGACATTGGGCTAATTTTGTCGGCTCGCGCCCAACTGTTAGGCCGTGTTGGATCCCCCAAATCTGTATCTGTATATGGAAAAAAAATAATCGGTTGTCAATGTTACTTTCGATCGAGTTAGGCCTGGTCCTGGGCCACTTGTGGGCCGAAAGAAAAGCCTGGCCGGTCGGGAGGGTCGGCCCGAGTCGACGACGAAACTCCGTCACGTCATCCCTCTCCGCCTCGCGTCTGTCTTCCAGACGCCTCCAATCCGGGCTCCCCAGCGTCTCGGAGAAGAGAAGCATCACGGCACGGCGGCGGTGGCGAGGAAGGCTCCCATCCCAATCCCAACCCAAATAGCAGCCGCCCAAAGAGGAGGAGCTCCAATCGTCGCGCGGGCGTCCGTCGTCCCTCCATTCATCGATCCAATCTGCAGGTGAGCAGCTCGTTCAGATTCCCAATCAACACCTCGAATCGCCTGCTCTTCCCATCCTACTGAATGAATGATGGAATTGGTTGCCTAGTTATTATTATATTGAATCAATTTGTTAGGGCACATCTTAACCAATCTGCTTATCAGAATCTCCATTTTGGTTCAATTTGATTGATTCTTGAACTTGTGCTTCTTACGCGATTCCGCTAGGACCCTGCATCGCGGCTTCTTCGTGGAGGAGAGGTTGCTGTGGAACCCGCCGCCAGTTAGCCATGTCGTCCTCCGTGCTGAGGGCCGCGGCCGACAGGGCCATCCGCAGGCAGGCCCTCACGCTGACGGACACCGCGGCGTCCAGGATCCGGCAGCTCCTTAGCCTCAGGCAGCGGCCATACCTGCGGCTCGGCGTCAAAGCGCGAGGCTGCAACGGCCTCTCCTACACGCTCAACTATGCCGGTATACTTACTGCTTCCTTGTCGTACAGATCAACTTCCTGCGCCAGTTTTTCATCGTTTGACATAAACAACATCCGATTTCGTCCACTACAGAAAGGGTGGGGAAATGAATAAAGTGATAAGCTTATGTTATGTGACACATCTTGCTTAATACTGCCCCCGTCATCTAATATGTAGAATTATGTATAAGACCTCATTGCAAATTTTCACTTCTGTTGTATCATGATGTTCAGCCAGTCATATACCATGTTTAGTGTTCTTACCATTTAGCTTTTATTATTTTCGTCACTGTTCAGGTGTATACTGGTATGCCAGATTAATTACCAGATAACTTAATAGATGTAACGATTAATAGAAATACTAGTATCAATTAAAAATGCTCATGATGACATATATAACTATATAACAACTGTGTGTGTAGAAAAATACGAAATAAGAGATTTTTTATAACTAAAGGTCATACATGTATGCACAAATTCACATAGCTTTCCCTACCATTTATAATTCTATATTAAAATTTTCAATACTTCATATAAACAAGATAACATTATTATAAATTGAAATGAAGTAAGTACTACAATGCATACCACTCATTGTGTACATGACAAATTTATCATAACATACTGTTTCTTGTGGCCGGAAAATGCTTTGATCTTTTTATCTTCAATGGATGTAAACATATGCCACTCGATGTAGCAATCTAGAATCAATCATTGGTACCAAAAATCGGAATTAGCAATCAAAATGGGATGAACATGAACTGAAGTACTAGACCATAGAACATTGTTTACCTCATTGGCTCACTGTGGCAGCTAGCATAGCAGCAGATGGGGGATGAGAGCGGTGGTCGCCTGGCCGGCTGGGTGCCTGCCGGATGCTGCCTAGGGCGGCTATTCTCTTTGGATGGTGGCCAGCTGAGCGCTTGCCGCCTGACTGCCTGGGGCCATCATTCCCCTTTAGGGCTGGGGGTCGCTGGCCATGGCCTTTGGGATTGTCCGTTGGGTACTGGCCTGCTGGGGGTGATGGCCGGTGACTGAGTAGAGCCAACCAGAGCAGGAGCTGGAAGATGCAGTCATGGAGATTGGAAATGTCGGATAACAGAGAGGTGTTGGGAGTTGGAGCATCTGCGCCACCATAGTCAGAGAACAGAGGGTGGATGTTGGTCCTTTGGGGGGGGGGGGGGGGGGGGGGGCGCTGGGCCTTCTAGAGTCCTAGGCCTCATATTCATGGGCTAAATTTACAGGGAGTCTTTAGCTTTTTAGGAGCTGGACATGGGCTGCAGCCCCCCCACCCCGGGTCCCAGATCGTCCCCTGATAATACCCGATTGGATTGGATGGTTTGGTCATGCTTGCAACTTGTTCAAGTTATACCCTTTTTTCACTATTGTAGCCTAAACAACGCTACCAGGGGCAGAGACAGGATTGCTACAAGAGGGGGTGCTTGGTATATTTTAAGTGAATAGGTGCTGAAGTGTTTAAATTTAGACTTCCTAAGTACTTTGGGTCATGATTCACATGTAAATTTTGCTTGATATATGCAGCTAGGGGGGTGCTGCAGCACACCCAGCACCTGTCCTTCCTTCGCCCCTGAACACTAAAAAACCCTTGTCGTCTCTGCAAAGCTCGACCTCTTAGTGTAACATTACTATTGGGTTGCCATGTTTAAGTATTTTAATACCGGAATCTGAATGGCTTTTCAATGGTTGTATTGGTTGCAATGTTCAATTACTAGCTACTTATAATACCCAATTGGACAGCATATACCTTTTGTTTGTCATTATTGCATCAGCCTCTTATTAATGCTGCAAAAAGCCTGGTGCCCTGGACATATCTGCAAAGTTATAGCTTCCAAGTGTAACATTAGATCAGATTAAAATTTGGTAGAAACTTATGGTGTGTTAGTGGAGCGACAGGTACCTTTATGATTTTGCCTACATCAATTGGTCCATGTAATGAGATGTACCAGTTATGAACATGCATGCTATCTAAAAGGGGCACTGAAGCATCTTTGCATTGTGTTGAATACCTAACAACTTTGTTTTGTTTTAACTGTTGTCTGCTGGTCACACTTGGCTGCTTCAGTTCTTGCTCAAGTACATTCGTACTCTAATTTCAGATGAAAAGGGGAAGTTTGATGAGCTTGTCGAGGAGAAAGGAGTCAAAGTATTGATCGACCCCAAGGCTTTGATGCATGTTATAGGCACCAAGATGGACTATGTTGATGATCCATTAAAGTATGGCTCTTACTACACTCATTTTGTGCTCACCCTGTTCTTCAGTTTCCAGTTACTAAGTAAAGTTCGTGTTGTAGGTCTGAGTTTGTGTTCATAAACCCAAATTCCAAAGGGGAGTGTGGCTGCGGTGAATCTTTCATGACTACAGGCAGCAAAGGGTCGACGTCATGAGGCGTTTTTCAGTGTAAATGCATAGCGAAGTGTCTGCAGGCTCCAGCTACAGGTTTTCTTGCATCTGTTGCGTCGCAGTTCATCATAATATAACACAGCAGTGGGTTCGTACTGGATATGCAACTAACTCACATGTACTTCTAAATTTCACCTCAAATGTTGTTATTACATGGTCTGATTATCCATGTTCTGTATATTTGATCACTCACGATTTTAAGACCTCAAATTTGTATGAAGCTTGGGCTCCTGTGTTTGCCGCAGTTCGTTGGGAAATTAAGGCCCGATTGGTTTTCTCCTGTAAAGTTTAACTCATATCACATCAAATGTTTAGACATATGTATGAAGTATTAAATACATACTATTTATGAAACTAAAACACAGCTAACGAGTAATTTGTGAGATCTTTTAAGCCTAGTTAGCCAAATTAAACGAAAATACTACAGCACATGTTAAACTTTAACACGGTAAGACAAACACCCCCTTAGCCGTCTGGATGTTTGTAAATCATCTCCAGTCGCTCTGCCTGTGTGACTATCTGAAGGAGAAGAGATTGTACATGTACTGACTGGTATTTACGGCTAAGCAAAAAAAACTGAAGGCGCCAAATAGACAGACACAAGAGCAGAGGATGTCTTTTTGCCCAGAGAGCTGATATTAACCGTCGATGAACTGAGATTAACCGTGGATTAGTTCGTGGTACACTGCTGTGTTGTGTCTCTAGTACTAGCTGACATGACCTAGTTTCCCCTAAAATTTGGTGGCACCCAGACTCCATTCTCGTTGGTCACGTACGACGTGCACGACAGAGGCACCAGGCAGAGCCCTCTGCTGCGGAGGTCAAGCCTTGTCTCCTCCTGCTCCCCAGCAGCATTCGCGTTTGAACACCCCTGATTAACAACACACCACAACGTGCACAGCATCGGATTAGTATAAAAAATTTCTCCGAAATTTCGAAACCAAGTTTGATTATTTAGATGTATATATATGGTGTACCCGCTGTGTCGGCTTGGGCTTCTTACTTCTGGAGGATTTCAAGTAGGGGCGGCTCAAAGTCTGCAGGAGATCGAGAGTGATTACACTGCTGTCAGGAGAAAATCCTACTAGCAAATGCTTGCTAGCAGCAGTACACTGAAAGAAATAGTATTTCTTGGCAATAATCATGCTTATCAGTCTGTAACCGTGGCTAAACACTGAGACTCATGGATCAAGTGTGGCTGCGAAGCCATCAGTTGGTTAATTACCTCGACTTGATCTTGAAGAAATTTGATGTAACCAATGGCCTCCATGAGTACAGATGCGGTATCAGTCTGCACATAGTAGTCAGGTATAGAGTTAAGAATAATGTATATAGTCCTACTTGTCCTCCAAAATAGTACTGAATCGTGAAGGATAGCAGCAGAAAATTTTGCTATACATTAATTAATTACCTTGCCAAATGGTGAGACGAGCTGCTGAAGAGCAGCGATTCGGTCCCCTAATTTCTCTTTCCTTACCTAATTAATCAGAGAACAGCCATGCCATGAGTATAATAAACTCCATGCTTGGATACATAGATTGTTACTGTCAGCTGTGCTCGTGCTGGTGGGTGATCGAAATGACGGAAATGACGAAACGAGACGACTAGACTAGACGAGACGATGGGATCTGCAGACGTCGCAGGCAGGCAGGAGTATATGCTACTCCTACCTTGAAAGAAGGGACGATGGTGGTGGAGGAGGAGGACCGCTGCTCGACTCGAGGCTTCTTCGACGACGGCGCCAGCTGCGACGACGGCACCGGGCGTGCTGCTGCTGCTGCTGCTGCTGCCCTGCTTTGACACGCCGCGTCGTGCTCCGCGCTCCAATGGCGGCCTCCTCCCGCAGCATCCACACAAGACGACGACGCACCCATCTGCATGCAAAGCTCACACACGCATGCGCGCGTACATCAGGAGTGCGAACGTACACATCATCACGCGTAGAGAGAGCAACGAAAACGATGAGAGGCTGACAGGTGGGCTATGATTGGTTCTTTTTTTTTCATTATTTTCAGTACCTCTATTTTTCTTCCGCTCATGAGTCATGAACACTCACGCAGCCCTTGTACAATTTAAATTAAAACTCATAGAATGTGACTACTTCTGAACTTTTTTTTTGAACAACATACTTCTTTGAATTGCTAGTAAAATACTTTTCATAGACTATGGAAAAATAGCCGCTCCTAATTCCTAATTTGATTGTTTGTAATATAAGAAATTATTTGTATGGGAACATTTTGAGTTTGAATGTTGGAAATGCGAGACATGAGTATCATCTCCTATCCAAATAGTAGAAACGACCACCCCATCCCCCTACAACCAAGAGTATGTCTAATTGTCTATACGGCAAATGGGTAATTTAAGGGTAACCATCACAAGATCTTTTTGACCCTTAGATATAAGGTCTAGATCAAATCTCTCTCTCTCTCGCCACCTTATCTTCTTTCTTTCTTCTTCGTCCTCCACCCAATGCTAACCTCGACCTGGATCTCACATGTCACATCACTTGTCCCTCCCCCCGCCTTTGCCTTAGCGCCTGGCTCCAGTGGCTCTTTGAACGTTGGATCCGTTGCCTATCAGGCCCAGTCCTAAATCCATGAGATGTGCCTCCTTTTCACCGTCTTCTTCATCTTCATTTAAGCTTCCCCGCCGCCTCTTCCGACCGTCGCCGCAGCCATGCCAACTTGATGGTGGCTAGCCCCATCATTTCCCCACCCAATTGCCATCCCCCCACTGCCTAACCAACGGTGCCATTGCTGCCTCGTCCCACACTGCCCTTGTGCCCGCCGCCACTACTGGCCCAGCCTTCGCCCCCAACAATATTGTTATACACGCCGAATTTAGGTAAGCCTCTAAACCTCAAACCCTAACCTTAAACTTGTCGAAGTTGGACTGTGTTGGAGAAGAAGACCACGTGATATTTTTGGATTAGGCCGAAAAACTCGAGTGAAAAAGCCACACGTGACATTCTTGGATTGGTTTGAAAAATTTGAGTGAGAGAAGGCATTGAATCACTCGAGTGAAGTTTAGCTTTACTCCTAACGAAATATTATCTAGGATCATCTCATCCTAAAATCAAAGACAAGACCATCTCATCCTAGATTATTGTCTCTAAACCAAAATCTACCCTTAGTTTTTGGTTTAGAGACAATAATCTAGGATGAGATGGTCCTGTCTTTGATTTTAGGATGAGATGATCCTAGATAATATTTCGTTAGGAGTAAAGCTAAATTTTACTCGAGTGCCTTCTCTCACTCAAATTTCCACAACAACACTCTTTTGCTTGACTGGGTGCAGCACTATGGTCACCTTATCTATATTCAGACCCATCACTGGATCAACTAGATAATAGGAATAATCTACTATGGAGGGTATATATGCATAATGTGTGTGTAATTAGTCGTATGTGATGTGATGACAAGGCGCCAGCACTGCAAATGGCTTTATTAGTCCTGCAAACTAAATAAAGCCTGTGACTAACAGCAGAGATCTACTAATAACAGATGCATGCGGAATTAAGTGAAGATCGATGCAAGTGCAGCGAGCTGAGGTGCAGGCCAGGGCATATGCATCGTGCTGGTATGGGTGGTACGATCTTGGGCGGAAAAAGATGACGCAGGCGGTCACTCCGATCCTAAAGCTGCGTGGATGCAGAGCAAAAGGAGAGCCTGTACTCCCCCTCTTTGTACAACGTGGACCGGCCGGCGCGGGGCCTACCTGGTTTAGCCTTGCTCCCCCTCCTAGTAGCTTTGCTTCGTGCAGGAGAGGACTACTGGAGGAGGGCGAGCGAGAGCGAGCATGCACTGGCCGGCAGCGCACCGCAGCACACTGCAGATCCATCAGGGATTCACTGGGACATGTATGCATGCATGAGGAGTAGGACATCATATCATGCATGCATGTGTAGTAGTAGCTGGTAGCAGGCACGAAATGAGCTATAGCTGTGTGTGTGTGTACCCACACCAGGCCACCATAAGCTACACCTAGCTCGATTGATTCTCATCAGTATCAGGATCTATCGTCCTACCATATCTAGTAGCTGGTGATTGAGGCTGGGGCTGTCCGTGATCAGAGAACAGCTAAATATAAATGGTCCTCAAACTGAAAGCTCAATGTCTTTTGGCATACAAATGTTGTTCTAGTAGTTATTACTGTACTCCCTCCGTCCCAAATTATAAGTCATTCCAAGAATCTTGGAGAGTCAATTTTTTTCAAGTTTGACCAAATTTATATAGCAAAATAATAATATTTTTGGTACCAACTAAGTATCATTAGATTCTTTGTTAGTTATATTTTCATAATGTACATATTTTATGACATAAATCTTTATATTTCTCTCTATATTTTTGGTCAAACTTGAAAATGCTTTGACTCTCCAAGATTCTTAGAATCACTTATAATTTGGAACGGAGGGAGTACATGACAACACTGTATAGCCAGTATAGGTAATAAGGTAGCTAGCTAGGTACTCGTACACTGCATGTGTATATATACGGCTCATTGTTTTTATTTTTGGGCTTTAAAACTAGATTGGCTATTATTTTCTCCGGAAAAATATATTATTATATTTATAACACCAAAATCTGCAATATAGTCTGGAAACACATTGAAAAGGGAGTTATAATCCTGTTATGTATGCTAAACATATATAGGAGTATAGTTTGACTAAATGTTGGTAAAAATAATAAAAATATACATATAAATTTTGTTTTTTTTCCTCTAAGACATGCGTGCGCAGTGCATATTATGTATAGAAAGAAAGAAAGACACAATATGAGCAAAACAGGCACATGCATACTGTATATACTAGAGGCTACATATAAGAGTACAGCTAACTGTTATTGACTTGAACTCTCGCCTACTTTTGCATGATATGTACTCCCTCTGTCCCAAAGTATTAGCAACATTTTTATACCTTCAAATAATTAAGTTTATTAAGAAATATATTCAACAATTTATCTATACTAATTATGCATCATAGTTTATATATATATATATATGGTTAAAGTTAAAAATATTTAATTTCTTAGAAAGTAAGAATAATGACACACTTTATGGGACGGAGGCCATATGGTTCTCTAGATACATGCATGCGTATATAATCACTGTACCATCCACATAATTGATGCTTTCAAAGAACTCGTTTTGCCTTGGCAACCAACAGGCTATAGGCCACCATATAGTTTTGTGGAGGTGGATGGATACCATCTATCTTTATTTATATGCCACAATATATAATCATAGAAAAAGATTTTATGCTATCTTTTAGAGTTACAAAATGATTCTATATATATTTAAGTTATCTCCTATCAATTTAATACCTGAAGTCAATTAATTAGAGATCTCAAGACAGTAGTGCAAAAAGGGCTATATACTTTTTCTCGAATTTTCTCGAACACAAAAAGGGCTATATACTTACTGATTGAGTTCTAAGACACTGCAGGATGCGTATCATCGGCTGTTCAGCCAAAGGAAAAAAAGATCAGCATAGCAGCTGGAGCTGATGAGGCAGCTGTCCGGTTTGATGCATCGATCCTGAGGTATCCTTAAATTTCTAGATCAAATTTGAACCAGATGCTAGTGTTTATGGTGCTGGATATACTGTTGTTGCTAGCACAAGCAAACTATACACTTATTAGCCCTACAGCTTCATTGGTAGATAGGCAGCTAGCTAGTACCCTCATCCTTCTCCTTTGATTTTTCTCACAGAGGAAAAAAAAAATACTGTGCAAGCAATGCCAGCTCTCAACACCGTACTTTAATTTGACTGACCTGCTTGTAGTTGTCAATGGATGGTCCATGGGGATGAGCAGCACCAGCAGGAGGGCCATAGGGCACATGCTCTGATCTCAACAAAGGCACCATGCCATTATGGAGCAGTACTGAAGAAGCTTGGCTAAGCAGCAGGGTCTTGCACAGCCTCGACGAAGCCAGTATCTCGAACGCGTCGCCCGGCAGAGGTGGCGGCGCCGCCAGCTGGAACAGCCTCTGGTGCGGCGGCGTCGGCGTCGGCGTCCGCGAGATGTTGACGCTCGGGAGCACGGCGGTGGCGCCGTCAAGGTCGGCGGCGACGGCCATGGCAGGGAGGCCGCCGCCGCCGCCGCCGCCATCGAGGACCATATCATCATGGCAAGCTGCTATAGCTGTGCTCGCACACGATGACCTTGATGAGTTGTCCTTGATCTTGTTGTGACAGTTATCGTGCTGCTGGCCGTTCATGGGCGGCATGGACGACGACGAGGTGTCTACGAAGCTGTTTCCGCAGTTGCTCCATTGGAACCCTAGGTCTTGCATCATTAGTAGAGAGCTGAGCTGGGGAGAGATCACTGGAGAATGATGGCTGATGCTGTGACTGTGATGGTGGCCGCCTTGTGCTGACAGGAGCACCTCAAGCTCCTCGCAGTGATGACGATCAGCACAGTTTCTGCAGTAAAATGAAAGGTGTCAAATATATATAAATTTCTGTAAAGAATTCCTCTGGCCATCAGCAGGCCAAACAAGAAGTGGAGGACGATGCACAGTGTATGTATGTTTATATCTCCATATATGCATGTGTGATATGGTGGCGACGACCGTCCATGACCATGACAAAAGGAAAAATGCACAGCGACCTTTCGGAGTCGCGGAGGAAACCAACAAATTTGTGGATGGAGTCATACACATACGGAGTAAGTTGTATCTGTTCCATTTATCTCTTTCTGCCTAGAGTTGTCATTTTGCCGAGCTACAATTCCCTAGACTCCATAGAGACAATGTACAGGGAGGGAGACTGGGAGAGAACAAGCATGCAGAGGAAAACTCCAAATCCTAGGAAGAATCCAGTCTATTAACAAAGAACATGAATGCATACTTTCCTTTGAGAGAGAGAGAGAGAGAGAGAGAGAGAGAGAGAGAGAGAGAGAGAGAGAGGAAGGGGAATAGGTCAATAGGATGACACACAGTAGTGGATAAAGAACAAACCAAAATACATTTCAAGACAGTTCAATTTTGGCACTGAGAATTGCAAACATATATAAATAAGCTAGAAACAGTAGTAGTGCTAGCTAGAGCTGCAGGTGCTTACAGGGTTAGGGGTTGCTGGCACCATAGCTGGTTGCCTCCAAAAATGGCGCTGTGATGGTGAGGAGCTGGAGCAAATGGCTGCAGGGAGGAGGAAGAAGAAGAAGCAGGCCATGGGAGGTCATCTTGCACGAGATGATCACTGAGGTTGGAGGAGGAGGACGAAGCTGCCATCATGGTGCTTGTAAAGGGGATCTTAATCGATCGATGCTACTTCCAAGAGGGGGAGAAAAAAAGAAAAGGTCGTCGCACTAGTATAGCTCTATGGTGGTGAGCTTTTAGAATCTCTCAAGAACACACGCCCCACCAATGGAAGCTCTATCGGGTTAGAGAAATGGAGTTGCCCATAAGGCTTCATCGCTTTACCCGTCGTCCCTCCCTCCCTTTGTGTAGTATCTGCTTGCATTGGGTACCTTTGTTCCCATTCCTCTCCTTTTAAGGCATCAGCTTGTGCCAAGAAAAGCTTTCTCTCTCATATCTCTCTCTCTCTCTCTGATTTCTCTCTCTCTCTCTCTCTCTCTCTCTGATATCATCATTATAACATTTCTGCTAGTAGGATCTGGGTCTTTAGATCCCGAAGCATGGGCTTCAAAACATGCATAAGGCACCAAAGAGACAAGTCTTTTCTCCCCTCGGGTGTATTAGCCATATATAGGGCTAAAACGCCTAATCGATCAGTCACTACTGCTGGTACTAATGCGTGGTACAAATTGTTCTTGAGAAAAGAAAATGGTCTACAGAAAACGGCCAAAGTAATGTCAATTATTATTTGTCTTTGGCGTCTGCAATAAGTATTTGTCTGTCTGACGACTCGACGTGTAGATGTCAAATCATGTTGCTACCAAATGGAAGTAGAAAAGATACCAAGTTGAAAATGGACTATATATGGTTTACAGATTCATTTAACAAGATTATTACCCGGCCAGCCCATGCATCCACCATTAGTATTGGAATGACTTTGGACCAATACCAATATATAGCTAGCACACGTTGTTGTGGCTCTGTTTGGATCACCGGACTAAGGTTTAGTCCATCGTTGAATAATAGGTTAAACATGGATTAATTAAAATTTCCTTTTTTTCTAATGAGTTCTATTTATCAATCAGCCTCTATTAGTTTTTGTTAGACTATAACTAGTTAATGTTTAGGTCTTCTATTTGGCATCGAAAATATGGACTAAACTCATCCAAACAGGTCCTAAAGTTAATTAAAGTTTGTCATATCAAGATCACTATTATATATTTCTCTTCACATGGGAGGGGACTCTTTTAAGTTCACCATGATCTCTTTCTTAGCCGTTTGCTATAAATGCAAGGTAGTAGCTGACAGTGCTCAAGAATATATTGAAGCTGGCACTTGCATTTCAAAATACAGGATTGGGTGGCATTAAATTAAATTTTTTCTTTACATTTATATGAGTTAGTTTAATTATACTGTACTCCACCACCACCAACTTTTTGTGCATGTGTGTGTGGTTGGAATAAAGGGACTACTACCACCCCTTTTCCTCAAGGAAAAACACTCTTTTCTGTGGCCTCGGTAATTGTGATGTATGATTCCACGGCAGCAATGCATTGCAAGGGGTAGGGAGGGGCTGCAAAAAAGTTGGTCCCTGGGCCTTCTCCATGCCAGTTCTCCTCCTCCAATGCAAGAGCAAGACCAAGAACAAAACTGGAGAATGCCCAACATCGATGCAGTACCCGGCTGTCCTACAAGCCCCGGAAAATTAAACGGAAAAGAAAACAAGAGGACTGATCAGGATGAGCCCCACATCCATTCATGTCGGCCGGGTCACTGCAGAAAATAAAGGGAGAAGCTGCTAGCCAGGCCAGGCCAGGAGATTGTGATGAGATGCCAATGCAAGTATGGGCACGGCAGGCAGATACCTTACCGCCGGAGGGCCTTTCGATCCCATGTATTGCATTCACTGTTTCTCTCTGTCCTTTTTTACTGCAGCTCTAAAAGTGTACTACTCCGTAGTATATATATACAACTTTGTTGAGTTGTGCACACTGCGTCTTCATTCTTTTAATCAATAGACTTTAAGAAATCCATCCATACATGCATGTGTGCAGCATGCTAGCTACAATATCTAAACATGCAATGCACGTACTCTAGAACATCTATTAGGGTGCATGCAAAGTTTCCCAGAGCCAAAAAAAAGAGAAGGTGGTTTAACTATTGATAAAGACAAGGGTATGTAAAGTCCATTCTCCAAATCTCCAACTTGCACAACACTCCGATTTTAACTCTAAACTATGAAATCAGGTACTGAAATTCCTCTCTCTTAAAATCAGAAAAAATGGTCCTCTAGTTGGTTTCAAAGATATTTTTCTATATTCTAAAAACATAGTTAAAACTCTAAAATTTTATTTGGAATAGAAAAAAAATACGAAACTAGTCTCTAAATTGGTACTAGTTTTATTTTTATGGTTTAAGATAAATTAATTTTGACATTTTAGAAATTATACCAGATTATATATATATATATATATATATATATATAGCGGTATTCTACACCCTAGGTGTAGAATATTATTCTACACCACAAGTCAAAACTGAGCAGAAAAAATACTGAGCAGTACTGAACAACGTTCAGTATCATCCAGCACTACACCTAGGACCATGAAATACTGAATAATACTGGAACGCAAATACTGAATAATACTGAATTCTGTTCAGTATAACAGTATATATAATCGCCTTTGAAACCAATTAGAGAACTAAATTTGTCTAGTTGCACTAGCTGAAGGGTGTCCGGTACCCGGTTTTGTACTTCAGGGTTGAAAATCTGACCGTCGTGCAAGTTGGATGTTGAAAAATTGACTTTACCCTAAACATAGAAGTTTACCAACATATTTTCATAGATATAAATGGGTGAAGTTAACTTCTATTATGCATATCAATTAAGCGGACATCATACACATGGTTTCATGATTTTTTTTGTTGAGAAACATGAGCTCAGATAAGTGATCTCAATGTATTATTATTTGGTTACTCCCAAGCTGCATGTTAATTTTTATTCTACTCCACCTGTCCCAAAATTTAAGGTGTTTTGATTTTTGTTTCAAGTCAAACTTCTTCCGTATGATCTTTAGTTCATAAAAATACGTAGCACATTTATAACATGAAATTAGTTCCATTAAATTCATATTGCTTTTTAATATATTTTTTTGTTGTGGTAGAAAAACATTGCTACTTTTTAAATAAATTTAGTCAAATTTGTGGATGTCTGATTTATGACAAACCTAAAAAACATCTCACATTTTGGAAACAGAAGGACTAGATGCCTATATAAACATTCTTCCCTGTGGTGCCTAGCTGGTCCATATATCTCAATTATTTCTTAAGGGCCTGTTTAGATTGGGAACGAAAAATTTTTGGGTGTCACATCGGATGTGTCGGAAGGATGTCGGGAGAGGTTTTTAGAAACTAATAAAAAAACAAATTACATAGCTCGTCAGGAAACTGCAAGACAAATTTATTAAGCATAATTAATCTGTCATTAGCATATGTGGGTTACTGTAGCACTTAAGGCTAATCATGGAGTAACTAGGCTTAAAAGATTCGTCTCGCGATTCTTAACTAAACTGTGTAATTAGTTTATTTTTTTATCTACATTTAATATTCCATGCATGTGTCCAAAGATTCGATGGGATGGATGAAAAAATTTTGGGTAGGAAACTAAACAGGGCCTAAACAAGGCCTAACAACAGATGCCAACAATCTCGTGAGTTAAAGTATGCTCACATCGACCAGCTGCATGTTCCCGGCCGGCACACCAGTCCAGCTCGATTGGGTCTTGTGCAAACATCACATCGATAGAAAAAGAGGAGAGCCCTACACTTCCTTAAAGGAGCTGAAAGCCAACAGAAAGACATCGGGAGAAAAGAAAAAGAGTGATTGAAAAGGCTCAAATGTGACTATGGACCTTTTAAGCCTGCCTTTAAGTGAGTTCTTTTCGGAAGGGCAGCTCGACCGTCGTCCGATTAAACCGGTCTCTCTGGCACTTACATGCATGCATGGTTAGATCAACATGACTCAGAGCACCATTTTATGCTATGATTGCAACCTTTTGAAGGAGCTTCTAACCCATCATGACCTAATCATATTATGCTGTCTTTCGTTCATTTCAGACTACTAAAAGGTCAAACCGTAATAATTTTTGTACCATTATATATTATTTCTCATAGGGCATGATAACCTAATTATTATTTCAGCATGTAGCTAGCTTCTAATTAACTAAATTTGTTGCCATTTTCACAGAATTTTTAAGATCTCCTTCGGTTGCACTAGGAAGCTTTTGTCTAGATGAGAAAAATAAAAAGAACGCAATAATGTAACACCCTAAAATTTTGAATTTTAATTAATAGGATTTAATTTGAGTTATTTAAGAATTTTAGTGAGCATTTAATGTAGCAAATAAACAATTTTTGTGAAAATTAAAAATTATCATAAGCTTAGTAACATGATTATGTGCATTCATGCTGAGACATAGTTTATTTTGTGTTGATTGTATTTGGTTTGTATTTAATTGTCCCCAAAATCCTTTTTGAAAAAAAGATTTGAAAAAAAAAAAAACGCTCGTCCCCTACCTCTGTTCGTAGTCGACCCGGACTCACGAACCGGCCGACTCAATCCCGGGAACAGCGGGATTCTCTTGCCTTTTGTGCAAATCAAGCCCCTATAAAGCCCTAGGTAAACCCCGCGGCTCCCTCTTTGCATCCAAGTTGTGAAACCGAGCCCTAGTCGCCGTATTCTCTGGAGTTCGGATCTCGGCGTGGCCGATCTTGTTCCTCTCCGTGGCAAGCCCTCTCCGTTCTCTCTCGGACCCAACCAAGCGCTTAGACGAGATCGTGGTGAGCTCCTCTTCATCCCGGTATTTTCCTTTCAAAAAACGGTGCTCGGAAAGGAGAAGTCGAGGAGCTCCGGCGAGCTTCGGCTCTCCGGCCATGGTGGCCACCGCACCGGAGCTGGTGACGGTCGGTTAAAAAAAAAATGCTTTTTCTGCTATTTACAAGTTTGCCACTGATTTTGTTTTGCTCATAAAATATTCGTTTTAACTCCGTTTTTATCCATTCAAATTCCGTTGGATTCGTATTTACGATCTCTACATGTTAGAAATATTAGTTTACTGTTTTGAAACTTTTTAATTCTGCAGTAGTATTTAATTAATTATTTCTTTATAGGAAATCTTAGAAAATTCATATCTCTCACGTTTTAATTCCGATTTTCGTGAACTTTACGTTTGTGTGATCGTAGCGCTGCGTAGAATATTTTGGTGAACCTTTATATTTGTTTTACCACTGTTTGGTGTATTGTTCTAATTATAGTTTGTTTGCTTCGTGTATGATTGTCTACATTGGATTGCGCGTTGTTGTTTGATGATTGGGATTAGACGGTGAGCCGTACGTTGGTGACCAAGCCCAAGCTTTTGAGGACCAGCAAGCTCAGGAGAGCTTTGAGCAAGGCAAGTATGTCACACCCGGATGTAAAAGAGCATTCGGGTGCCAAATCACATGTGCGCCAGGATCTCAAATTCACACATATGGACCGACATCATCAATGGTACAAAACACAGTGTTCAAACGAATTACATAAATGAGAGTAAAAGTACCATTATTACAAGCCAAATGTTCATCAAAGTGCGGAGGGGAAACATAAACTAAACTGTTCCATAAATAAAGGGAAAACTAAACGCCGACGTAGCAGGACCACCTTGCCACAGGAAGGTCGACGGTAGAACCACACGAGCCGAACAACCAGGAGACTCAGGGTAGTCCTCAGGGAAATCGCAATTGTGCTCCTGATCGTCCGAGCAACCTTTAATGATTATAGCAAGGGTGAGCTCATGCCGAACTCAGCAAGCACAGACGGAAAGTAATGACATGCAAGGCTTAAAACAAGGTAAAGCTGACTTGGTTTGACTGCGGTAGCATTTTAGTTGATCACTTTTAATTATAACAATTACTAAAACAACCTATTACTAATATGAGTAGCATAAACCCAACCCTTAATTAGTGTAGGTAGTAATTAGCATCTTTTCAAAAGACTATCCTAATTATTATAGTGATCCAGGGATTAACCCCAATTATTAACACAGGATAGCAATCCTGCCATCACGGAATAGCCATTCCGCCAAAACACGAGGTAGCAATCTCGCCAAGGTCCATCTCCAAGTAACCAGTGAATCCAATTTGCTCATCAAGTGAGGGTCTGGGCCGCTCGTGACCGTGAGCACGGCTGATATATCAGTTTTACACTCTGCAGAGGTGTGCACGTTCACTCCAAGTCGTGATTCCCATTTGCCCGGGGTCGCGACTCCCCAAAACACTTCCAAGGTGAGCAGGCGGGGTCTCACTACGAGACCTTTCACAGGGTCCAACTAATAGGATGCCACTCGCAAGTTTTTGCCGGGGCGCTCGGCAGTCGATACCCATAGCCATGGCGTACCGATCAACCGACAACTTAATATTCATTACCCAAGTTACTTCCTCACGCCTACCCGGAAAGTAACACCCTACTAGTGGAGGTCCTGCTAATTAGTCAAGCCAGAGCCATATAGCTTGGAGCTGCACTGTAAGTCCCAGGGGGCCGCTCCCTGACTAAGTCCTTACGGAGAGCAGAGACGGGTACGCCCGGCAATCCGGACCATCAACGGTACCCGCTCCCCCTGTCACCACCATCATCACGATGCTCGCAAGCATCCAACATCGCCATCACCGCAGTGACCAAAGATTCAGCACAGTTTAAGCATCAAGTTAAGTAGAGAGTAATTCTTGTTTAGACATGTGTATAAGATGAGTAGAGCAGCTAAGCAGACCTAGTATAGCCTAGTCAACCCAAATACATAACCCCAGGTGAGCAAGGAATAATAAGTAAAGCTAGTCATGTCCTTAGGGTTTGCATTCATTGGACACATGCATATAAAGTAAACGACATTAATGAGTAGGTTCAAAATGATCAAACGGTGTCTGCACTTGCCTTGGTCGAAGTCGGGTTGCTCGAACTCCGCGGGATCCTGAACCTCTTCCTCCACGAACGTCTCGTTGGCTATACGCGACAATCATCAATCATAGGAACAATACATGCAAGCAAACAAACTTAATCAGAAACAGTACACCAAAGCATGCGAAAACAGAAAGCAACTGCCCTACTGCATTCTACTCGACGAAACGAAACTATAGCGACCAGAATCACCTAAATCGGAGTTACGACGCAAAAGTTATGGCTAAAACAAGTTAAATGGCATTTCTGTAGATAAACTGAACTATTTTTCGTAATTAAAACTAATTAAAACTGAATTAAAACTCATTTTGGATTAAATATATAAATTCTAACCGAACCAGGGGTTAAACTGCGAAAACTAAGGGCATAAACTTAAATATTTTTAAAAGAACTGGACTGCGGGTTAATTTTGAACAAGCCCGAGGGCTTTTCTGCAAAAGCAGCAGGGGGCGCGCGGGACCGTGGCCGGCCTGGCCACGTGGCAGCTCGCGGCTGGCCCGGTCCATGGCGGCGCTGTGGACCGGGGGGGGGGTGTGGCGGTCCACCGGTCCACCGTGGACCGGGACCGGGGCGCGGGGCGGTGCTGGCTGCGTGGACCGAGTCCACGTGGACCGGCCGCACGGGGGCGCTGGGCCGCGGTCCACGGTGGACCGCGCGCCGGAGCGGGAGCGGACGCAGGCGGCGGCGCCATGGCCGGCCGCGGCGAGCTTGCAGCGGCGGCGCTGCAGGGCACGGCCAGCCGAGCCGAGGGTACGGGCGGGCGCGGCTCGACGCGACGAACGCGATGGCGTGCATACCTTCGCGAGTTGACGACGGCGAAGAGAAGCTTGTCGGCGGCGCTGCGAGCTTCGGCAAGAACGGCGGCGGCGCGGGTTTCGAGGCTAGGGTTTAGGGGCGCGTGCGGGCGGCCGAGGGGTGCCTTAAATAGGCTAGGGTGGTCCCGGGGTTCTCGATCCACGCGCGGCACGGAAGCCGAGAAGGAGGCGGCGCGGCGGTTGCGCACCCCGTCCGAATCGGACGGAGGTTGAAGACGACGGTGGGTCCCACCTGCGGGGCCCACGCGTCAGCGGCTGCGGGCGGGGGCAGCGCGGGTGCGCGCGGGGCGCGGCCGCTGCGCGGCTGGGCCGCGGCCCACTCGGGCGCTGCGGGAGAGAGGCGCGGGCGCTGGGCCGAGGGAAGGCCGGCCCAGGGAGAGGGGAAAAGCTTTTTTTTTTTTTTCTTTTATTTTTTTTTTTAAAACCGATTTCTCCTATTTATTTCTTTCTTCCAACAAAATAATTCAAGCACAAGCAAACAAATCAAACAAAATAAATGCAGCGGCATGAATGCACACGAACAAGTTTTCTACCTTATATTTAATTTTATTTAATTTTGTAAATTATTTAATAATTCTCTAAAAATTCAAACTATGCCAAAATTAAATCAAATTTGAACTGAATTTGAAATTCAAAAATTTGGAGTGTTATAAACCTACCCCCCTTAAAGGAATCTCGTCCTCGAGATTAGGATGAACCAGGGAATAACTGAGGGTATTTGGATATTAGATCTTCTTCTCTTTCCCAGGTTGCTTCTTCCTCGGAATGGTGTCTCCATTGTACTTTACACATCCTGATAGTTTTACTCCTAGTAATTCTCTCTGCTGTGTCCAGGACTTTGATAGGACTCTCTTCATAAGTTAGATCATCCTGTAAATCCAGTTCCTCTAGTGGCAACTGTTCCTCAGGCACTCTCAAACATTTCTTGAATTGGGAGACATGGAAAACATTGTGCACATTGGATAAGCTGGCAGGCAATTCAAGCTCATAAGCCACTTCTCCTTTTCTTTCCAAGATCTTGAAAGGACCAACGTATCTTGGAGCTAGCTTTCCCTTGACATTGAACCTCTTTAGACCTCTCATCGGAGACACTTTCAGGTATACATAATCACCTGCCTGAAATACAAGTTCCCTTCGTCTCACATCGGCATAACTCTTCTGTCTAGACTGAGCTGCCTTCAGAGTCTGTCGGATGAACTGAACTCTTTCTTCGGCTATTCTCAATGAATCAGGGCCGAACACTTGCCTTTCACCAGTCTGGTTCCAGAACAATGGAGTCCTACACTTCCTTCCATACAAGGCTTCGAAAGGAGTCATCTTAAGACTAGTCTGATAACTGTTGTTATAGGAGAACTCAGCGTAGGGCAAACTAGCATCCCAACTATCCCCATACTGCAAAGCACAAGACCTGAGCATATCCTCTACTATCTGGTTGACTCTCTCTGTCTGACCATCGGACTGAGGGTGATAAGCAGTACTGAATCTGAGCTCGGTTCCCAAAGCATCATGTAGCTTCTCCCAAAACTTTGATGTAAACTGTGTACCTCTATCAGACACAATCCTCTTAGGAACTCCATGCAGACACACAATCCGTTCCATATACTTTTCTGCTAACTGATCTCCACGGTAGTTAGTTCTGACCGGTATGAAATGAGCTACCTTGGTCAATCGATCTACTACAACCCATATTGAGTCATAACCTCGTTGAGTTTTCGGCAATCCCACTATGAAGTCCATGCTGATCTCATCCCACTTCCACTCAGGTATCTTCAACGGTTGCAACAATCCTGCTGGCCTCTGATGTTCCGCTTTCACTCTCTGACAGGTGTCACATAATGCCACATATTCACCAATATCTTTCTTCATACCAGGCCACCAATAGTTTTGCTTCAAGTCCTGATACATCTTAGTACCTCCTGGATGAATAGAGTAAGCAGATTCATGGCACTCCTTCAGTATCACATCCTTGATTCTCTGAATATCAGGCACACACAATCGGTCCTTGTGCCAAACAATTCCTTCTTGATCAACTTTGAATCCAGGTGCTCTACCTTCCTCTATCAGCTTAAGTATCTTTTTGATCTCTTCATCCTCTTTCTGACCTTTTCTGATCTCTTGCTCAAGAGTTGGTTCAATGTCCATGGAAGTACCTTGGGTATTAGTAACAACCCCCAAATTGAGATACTCAAATTCTGCCAGTAGTTCCATTGGTAACTCCGTGGCTTCCAACATATTCACTTGACTCTTTCTACTCAGAGCATCAGCAACTACATTAGCCTTGCCAGGGTGATAATGAATCTCCAGTTCATAGTCCTTGATCAACTCTAACCATCTTCTCTGTCTCAGGTTCAAATCATTCTGAGTGAAGATGTATTTCAGACTCTTGTGATCCGTGTAGATATCACACTTATGACCCAGAATATAGTGTCTCCAGATCTTCAGTGAATGTACCACAGCTGCTAACTCAAGGTCATGAGTTGGATAATTCACCTCATGTTTCTTCAACTGCCTAGATGCATAGGCAATCACCTTTCCCTCTTGCATCAGTACACATCCCAAACCTTGCTTGGAAGCATCACAATAGATAGAAAAGCTTTTAGTCACATCTGGCAAAGTCAAAATTGGTGCAGTAGTCAACCTCTTCTTCAACTCCTCAAAACTAGCCTGACACTGTTCATTCCACTTGAATGGCTTACCCTTCTCTAACAAAGCAGTCATGGGCTTGGCAATACTGGAAAACCCTTCAATGAATCTCCGATAGTAACCGGCCATTCCAAGAAAACTTCTGATCTCTCCAACAGTCTGAGGCGGACTCCACTTAAGAACATCTGCCACATTCTTCGGACTGACAGCAACTCCACCATTTGAAATGACATGACCAAGAAAAGACACTTCCTTCAACCAGAAGTCACACTTACTCAGCTTGGCATAGAGCTGATGTTCCCTCAATTTCTGCAACACAAGCCTCAGGTGATCCTCATGTTCTTCCTCAGTCTTGGAGTAGATCAAGATATCATCAATAAAGACTACCACAAACTTATCCAAATACTCCATAAAAACTTTATTCATCAGATACATAAAGTACGCTGGAGCATTCGTCAATCCAAAAGACATAACTGTATATTCATAGAGTCCATATCTGGTGGTGAACGCAGTCTTTGGAATATCATTAGGTTTAATCCTCAACTGGTGATAACCTGACCTCAGATCTATTTTGGAAAACACACAAGCTCCTTTCAACTGGTCAAACAAGTCCTCTATTCTAGGCAAAGGGTATTTATTCTTAATGGTGACCTCATTCAAAGATCTATAGTCTACACACATCCTCTGTGTCCCATCCTTCTTCTCTACAAAGATAACTGGAGCTCCCCAAGGTGAGGAACTAGGACGGATATACCCCTTAGACTGTAACTCCCTTAGTTGTTTCTTAAGTTCTTCTAACTCATTAACAGCCATTCTATAAGGTCTCTTAGATATGGGTGCAGTACCAGGTAATAAATCAATAACAAATTCAATCTCACGTTCAGGTGGCATACCTGGCAAATCCTCTGGGAACACATCAGGGAACTCTTTCACCACTCGAATATCTTCTACTGACCCACTGCTCAGATGGTAAACTGTTCCTTCGCTACTAGGTGACATAGAAACTCTGACCTCAATTCTGTTCCCACTAGGTGCGGTTAGAGCTACTGTCTTCTCAGCACACTGAATAGTACCCTTAAACTTGGACAACCATCTCATTCCCAATATCATATCTAAACCTTCTGAACCCAACACAATAGGATTGACAGGAAAATCTACCCCCCTTATTTTAATGCTCATTCCCGGACACAAAGTATTAGTATGCATCTTTCCCCCAGGTGATTTAACTATCATGGTGTTTTGCATGGTACAGGTGGCTATACTATGTTTCTCAACAAACTGTGCACTTATAAAAGTATGTGATGCTCCAGTATCAAACAAAACAGTAGCTGGGCAAGAGTTGACAAGAAACATACCAACTACCACATCTGGAGCCTCCTCCGCAGTTTCCAACTTCACATGATTCACCCTTCCATTGTTGTTGTTACTCCTCTGCCTCTGGGGGCACGCATTCGCGTAGTGTCCAAGCTGACCACACTTGAAGCAGGTATTTCCAGTGGGGGCGGGGTTGACATTGGGCTTCATTGGGACAGTGTTGGAGTTCTGGCGAGAGCCTGATGGTGCTGGGGCATTCTGGCGAGGCGCCTGACTAGCGGGGTGCTGCACTTGGTTGTTGTTGTAGCGCTGGCTCGTCTGCTGACCCTGGTTGCTGTACCTGACGTTCTGTTGCTGTCCTTGGTTGCCTGACTGATATGCAGGGCGAGACTGAGGGCCCTGCTGGTTGTTGTAACGGGGACGACTGGCACCAGCCTGCTGCTGAGAGGAATTATACTTCCTCTTCTTGTCTTCCATCTTGCGGCGCTTGCTCTCAAGCACCAATGCCCTGTCCACCATCTCCTGGAAACTGGCATACTTGACATTCGACATCATGTAGGACAGACCATCATTCAAACCTTCCAGGAAGTGGTCTTGCTTGTCTTCATCATTCTCCACTTCATTGGGGCAATACCGCGACAACTGAGTGAACTTGTCACGATACTCACAAACTGTCATGGAGCCCTGCTTCAGAGACAAAAACTCCTTCTTCTTCAGCTTCACCAATCCAGCAGGCACATGATGAGTCTTGAAGGCGACCCTGAACTCATCCCAAGTGATAGTATCCGGGTCCTGATGTGCAAAGCAGTATGAATCCCACCAGTCCTGTGCGGCTCCCTGAAGCTGCCCAGAGCCATACAGAACCTTCTCCCTGTCATTGCACTGAGCAATGACCAGCTGCTTCTCCACTGCCTTAAGCCAATCCTCAGCTTGCATAGGATCCGCTGAGTGGGAGAAGAACGGTGGACGTCCCTTCATGAACTCTCCACGCTTGTCCCTAGGTGGGGCAAACGCGTTGTTACCTCCTGGATGTTGATTCTGATTCTGATTTTGGTTCTGCTGCATGTGGTTCATAATATGGGCCATCCCTTGCATCAGTTGAGTCTGCATAGTCATCAACTGCTCTATGGTCATGGGCTGATTCCCAGGAGGAGGAGGGTTGGCATTAGTCCCGCTCTGATCATTGTTGTTGTTGTTGGACTGTCCATTGTTTCCTCCATTGGTGTTGCTCCTGGTGTGGACAGGCATCTGATATATAGAAATAATAAAATCAGATGTAGTTCATATGTGTAAACCTGAGTTGTAATGTAAACTGCAATGTAATAATCTTTCCTCAAAGTATGACCCAGCTGATAGTTACTTTCCTTTCTCAGTTGATAAACACAGTACTCACATCAGATGTAATATATAGATAATGAACTGATCATGATAGTGTAAGACTGACAAGATAAAGTGATATGAAATATGATAAGGCACAAATGAAGGAGACCGATGATAACCCAAACTATCTCAAATAAACTTAATACTTAATCTTATTCTTGATGCGTTGTGGACATAACCCACAACTCATCGCACTCATTACAGAGAACCAAATCACACCATTAACACAATAATAAATCAAGTTCTCACACAGACCAAGCAAAGCACACTAAGCAAACCACTAAACAATAGACTCGCATAACTAAGATCGTGCTAACGTTCTAAGCGTGGCACTATTTATTACTAAGCTGGGAATAGCTCCTATTCTATAGTAGTACGAGCGCTGGCATCCCCATAGGCTGGATCTTCACGAGGCGGAGAGAAAGCAGGCCACTTAGGTGAAGGCGGTGGCACTCCAGTGATCTGAGCCTCCAGCTGTGCTATCCTCTTCCTGGCGTCGTCCAGCTCCTTCCTGACTTGCTTCAGCTCCACTAGTGAATTGTTGAGCTCGGTGTTAGTGACCGCCACCAGCTTGACAGTCCTGTGCACGCGAGGGTCTTGCTCATCAGTGGTGGAAGCAATAGTCATTGCCAACTCTCCACGGCGACGGCGAGGGTAGTAGCGACGCTCATCCTGGCTGATCTCCTCGAAGAAGTGATCACGGTATGCGTAGAAAGCCTGGCGAGCAGCATCATTAATGCCCGCCATCTGGGTAGACCTCTCAGCCACAGCCTCATGTATGGACATGATCCTCAGTGCCCTCAACGTCGGGTTAGGCCTGCCGACGTGTGCCCATACCTTCCAGTACGCCGGGTAGTCGGGGTGACTCCAGTGCTCACTGCGGTACTCCACTGAGAACATGCCATGTCCCAGCTGCTGGTCAAGGAGACGCTTCAGCTCGCTGTGGAAGAAACACTCTCCACCATCCCGGGTGCAGATTGTCACAATCCACCCATCATCAGCAGCAAAAAGTCCATCTTGACCTCCAGGTCCTCCAGGTCCACCGGGTCCTCTGGGTCCTCCAGGTGCATCCTCATCATCATCATCCTCATCATCATCATCCATGTCATCATCACCGAAGGGATCATCTCCTCCAGGTGCCCAGCAAGGCGCCCTTCCATGCACCACCAGAGCTTGAGGTGGTTGCTGTCCTTCATAGGGTTCCGCGTCTTGGAGGTTAGCACCATCATCAAGATGCTGGTTAGGCTGGAACACGATGTTATCCACGCGACCAGTCAACGAGAACTCCACAGCTTGAACGGGGCGGAAACGGATAACGCTCTTGCGGCAGGTCAGGTGGCGAGTCATCTACTTATGCATAAGATCATAGACATGCAGGAAACGGTTAATAGATCATGACAATGATGGATAAATGAATAACATAAATGAAGGTAAAAGTGTATGTGTAATGAGGATGAACCAAGATTATACAATGGATGGACAATATGAACTTTGGTGGTATTTATGGTAAGATATAAAAGCAAGTAATGAAGGTATAAAGTGAAAACAAGGTAATGAAATTTATTGTCAAGGTAGAAATAAAACATAACTCAAGTAATAAATGAAAAACAAGGAACAAGAAGGTAGTATGAGTAGAATGATAATAAATGACAAGGTATAAAAGAAAGGTTCAAATAACAAGTAGTAAAAGTTGAAACAAGAATATAAATGCAATATGAGAAATAGAAAGCAATAAATGATAACAAGGTAATAAATACAAGAAATAAGTGAATAAACCTAGCTGTTAGTAAAAGTAAGTAGATAAGGCCAATAGATAAAGTCTAATGAGACAGGTTAGTAAGGTAGTTAATAGATCCAATGGTGTATTCCACCCAAAAGGGACAATCTAAACGGCTGTTTCTAACTAGGCTGCGTGATCCTACGGTCAACACGGCTTTGATACCACTTCTGTCACACCCGGATGTAAAAGAGCATTCGGGTGCCAAATCACATGTGCGCCAGGATCTCAAATTCACACATATGGACCGACATCATCAATGGTACAAAACACAGTGTTCAAACGAATTACATAAATGAGAGTAAAAGTACCATTATTACAAGCCAAATGTTCATCAAAGTGCGGAGGGGAAACATAAACTAAACTGTTCCATAAATAAAGGGAAAACTAAACGCCGACGTAGCAGGACCACCTTGCCACAGGAAGGTCGACGGTAGAACCACACGAGCCGAACAACCAGGAGACTCAGGGTAGTCCTCAGGGAAATCGCAATTGTGCTCCTGATCGTCCGAGCAACCTTTAATGATTATAGCAAGGGTGAGCTCATGCCGAACTCAGCAAGCACAGACGGAAAGTAATGACATGCAAGGCTTAAAACAAGGTAAAGCTGACTTGGTTTGACTGCGGTAGCATTTTAGTTGATCACTTTTAATTATAACAATTACTAAAACAACCTATTACTAATATGAGTAGCATAAACCCAACCCTTAATTAGTGTAGGTAGTAATTAGCATCTTTTCAAAAGACTATCCTAATTATTATAGTGATCCAGGGATTAACCCCAATTATTAACACAGGATAGCAATCCTGCCATCACGGAATAGCCATTCCGCCAAAACACGAGGTAGCAATCTCGCCAAGGTCCATCTCCAAGTAACCAGTGAATCCAATTTGCTCATCAAGTGAGGGTCTGGGCCGCTCGTGACCGTGAGCACGGCTGATATATCAGTTTTACACTCTGCAGAGGTGTGCACGTTCACTCCAAGTCGTGATTCCCATTTGCCCGGGGTCGCGACTCCCCAAAACACTTCCAAGGTGAGCAGGCGGGGTCTCACTACGAGACCTTTCACAGGGTCCAACTAATAGGATGCCACTCGCAAGTTTTTGCCGGGGCGCTCGGCAGTCGATACCCATAGCCATGGCGTACCGATCAACCGACAACTTAATATTCATTACCCAAGTTACTTCCTCACGCCTACCCGGAAAGTAACACCCTACTAGTGGAGGTCCTGCTAATTAGTCAAGCCAGAGCCATATAGCTTGGAGCTGCACTGTAAGTCCCAGGGGGCCGCTCCCTGACTAAGTCCTTACGGAGAGCAGAGACGGGTACGCCCGGCAATCCGGACCATCAACGGTACCCGCTCCCCCTGTCACCACCATCATCACGATGCTCGCAAGCATCCAACATCGCCATCACCGCAGTGACCAAAGATTCAGCACAGTTTAAGCATCAAGTTAAGTAGAGAGTAATTCTTGTTTAGACATGTGTATAAGATGAGTAGAGCAGCTAAGCAGACCTAGTATAGCCTAGTCAACCCAAATACATAACCCCAGGTGAGCAAGGAATAATAAGTAAAGCTAGTCATGTCCTTAGGGTTTGCATTCATTGGACACATGCATATAAAGTAAACGACATTAATGAGTAGGTTCAAAATGATCAAACGGTGTCTGCACTTGCCTTGGTCGAAGTCGGGTTGCTCGAACTCCGCGGGATCCTGAACCTCTTCCTCCACGAACGTCTCGTTGGCTATACGCGACAATCATCAATCATAGGAACAATACATGCAAGCAAACAAACTTAATCAGAAACAGTACACCAAAGCATGCGAAAACAGAAAGCAACTGCCCTACTGCATTCTACTCGACGAAACGAAACTATAGCGACCAGAATCACCTAAATCGGAGTTACGACGCAAAAGTTATGGCTAAAACAAGTTAAATGGCATTTCTGTAGATAAACTGAACTATTTTTCGTAATTAAAACTAATTAAAACTGAATTAAAACTCATTTTGGATTAAATATATAAATTCTAACCGAACCAGGGGTTAAACTGCGAAAACTAAGGGCATAAACTTAAATATTTTTAAAAGAACTGGACTGCGGGTTAATTTTGAACAAGCCCGAGGGCTTTTCTGCAAAAGCAGCAGGGGGCGCGCGGGACCGTGGCCGGCCTGGCCACGTGGCAGCTCGCGGCTGGCCCGGTCCATGGCGGCGCTGTGGACCGGGGGGGGGTGTGGCGGTCCACCGGTCCACCGTGGACCGGGACCGGGGCGCGGGGCGGTGCTGGCTGCGTGGACCGAGTCCACGTGGACCGGCCGCACGGGGGCGCTGGGCCGCGGTCCACGGTGGACCGCGCGCCGGAGCGGGAGCGGACGCAGGCGGCGGCGCCATGGCCGGCCGCGGCGAGCTTGCAGCGGCGGCGCTGCAGGGCACGGCCAGCCGAGCCGAGGGTACGGGCGGGCGCGGCTCGACGCGACGAACGCGATGGCGTGCATACCTTCGCGAGTTGACGACGGCGAAGAGAAGCTTGTCGGCGGCGCTGCGAGCTTCGGCAAGAACGGCGGCGGCGCGGGTTTCGAGGCTAGGGTTTAGGGGCGCGTGCGGGCGGCCGAGGGGTGCCTTAAATAGGCTAGGGTGGTCCCGGGGTTCTCGATCCACGCGCGGCACGGAAGCCGAGAAGGAGGCGGCGCGGCGGTTGCGCACCCCGTCCGAATCGGACGGAGGTTGAAGACGACGGTGGGTCCCACCTGCGGGGCCCACGCGTCAGCGGCTGCGGGCGGGGGCAGCGCGGGTGCGCGCGGGGCGCGGCCGCTGCGCGGCTGGGCCGCGGCCCACTCGGGCGCTGCGGGAGAGAGGCGCGGGCGCTGGGCCGAGGGAAGGCCGGCCCAGGGAGAGGGGAAAAGCTTTTTTTTTTTTTTCTTTTATTTTTTTTTTTAAAACCGATTTCTCCTATTTATTTCTTTCTTCCAACAAAATAATTCAAGCACAAGCAAACAAATCAAACAAAATAAATGCAGCGGCATGAATGCACACGAACAAGTTTTCTACCTTATATTTAATTTTATTTAATTTTGTAAATTATTTAATAATTCTCTAAAAATTCAAACTATGCCAAAATTAAATCAAATTTGAACTGAATTTGAAATTCAAAAATTTGGAGTGTTATAAAGTATAACTTGGGATTATCCTTGTTACCTATTCACTTATAACTACACCTATATGTCATATGCATGCTATCACCTTGTCGACCTTAGCAAAATCATAGATGATTGTTACCTGTATTCCTTGCTACCTACTTGATATGCATTTGGTGTAGATGTGCTAGTGCTTGATATAATCCATGATCTTGTAAGATGATTAATAGCTATGCAAAGAACATAAAAGAATGACAAATAACTGTATGAGATCTTGTCTGTACGTGATCACCCGGGATAACAGTGCAACCATGAGGGCTATTATGGCTCTGGCTTTAGCTCAGTATGAAGACCTTTTCTAGCTTGTTAGCGGTTACCCGAAAGGGCGGAGGGGCTGAACCGACACGGGTATAGTGCGAGCCCCTGTCCCTATGTGTATAGGCTGCGCGTCATTGTGCCATTCGGAAGGGGGGTATCTATATCTGCTCGCAAAGGAAACCTTGCGGCCCTAACTTGTTAGACGAACTTTTGAAAGGCTTCATAGTGATCCCTGCCGACCTCCCTAGGAAGGGGGTTAAGAGATTAGCTACCTCGGGCGAAAGGGTAAATCATGACTCATGGGTAAAGATGTACAACCTCTGCAGAGTGTAAAACTGGTATACTAGCCGAGCTCACGGTCAGGAGCGGCCTTGGGGACATCTACATTAAGATGATGAGCTTGTTATGTTATTATGTTCATTTGATTATTGTTTATGCTATGAGTTAATTATGCTTACATTTGATCATGGGATTAATGGATTATTTAAGCTTCCTTGACAATTGCTATATAATTATGAACATGCTATCCACTATTAAAAGCTAAATGCAGTCAAACCAGTGTCAGCTATTTGAGCCTCATGAACCCCTGGTTATACTTGTTGAGTACGATATGTGCTCACTCTTGCAAATTTCCCAACACCTCAGGTTATGATAATGAAGATGACTGGAATGAGGATTACTGTTATGAGTACTAGGTTTGGAGTCAACCAGTCAACAGTGTCCCTGTGTGGAGCTTCCGTCGAGAGCGTTGTTTACATCTTGCTATCATTTATGTATAAGACTATGTGATTTCTTATGTTTCGCTATGTAATAAACACTGCAATGGTACATTTGAGATTTGTCTACTTATTTGTGCGACTATTCCTGGGGCACATATGAGTCTTTTATGCATCCTATTTTGTTCTTAAAATATGGGTGTGACAAATTGGTATCAGAGCTTTGTTGACTGTCGGACGCAAGCCTAGTTAGAAATTGGTCGTCTTAAGGTTTTGAAATTGCTATAAAATCCTTGCTCTATAAACCTTGATATTTTCTTCTACACTATATCCTATTCATCTTCACCTTGTTGTTTATTTTAAAGACTTGTTCTCATCCCCACTCCTTGCTTTGAACATGCTTTTAGAACCTTCTCTTACCACCTGCTTACATAGTTGAAAGAGAATTTTAGGAATCTTTGCCCTTAATAGGAAGAGAACGATAGTACCGCAAGTTGAGTTAATGCTTGAAATGTGAACCTTTGATGCTTGGTTTGGTTTGTTATTATGCTTATGCTTGATTTGGATCTTTGTAATGAGTGCAATGATCTTGTGGATTTCCTCTACAATTTCATTTAGTTTATAGGCTTAAGGCATAAGGATTAATGAACTAAATAGTTGGGGTTGGTTAAAATTCTGTTTCTGTCCTTTGCTGTTTTATGGAGCAGTCTGCAATGAATCTGGTACATCTCAAAATCTGTTCATGCAATGTCCATCAAATTTTTCTGGGAACAAGTAGACTTCCATATCTTTCCAATGCCGCAAGAATGACCATATCATCGATTATGAGCTGAGAGTTATGACTGTTTACAGTTGAGGTTTCTGCGCAGTCTGGAATTCTGGAACAGTTTCGGTTGTACCCAGTTTTTGGTTAACCTCACGTTGGAATCTGGTAATATGATCTAAATGAAAGTTGTAGACAATTTCTTTATCTTTCCAACGGTGTACAACATGTATCCTTTTGAATTCTGGAACTCGAGATATTACTGATTTTCTGATCTGCTGATGTTGGATGTTACCCAGAAAATTTCAGATTCGGTTAACTCTTGTAATTGTCATGTTGGACATTACTAAGATGTGTTTATATACCTTGGAATGCAGATGGCAGCAAGGGGAAGAGGCAGAGGCAGAGGCCGTGGCAATGGTGACAATGCCCCAATTACTGTGGAGGAACTTATGCAAACTCAGAATCAGATGATGCACGTCTTCATGCAACACCTACAACAACAACCTCCACCAACATCACCACCTGTTCATGTGAGAGATAAGCGGGGGGAATTCATGAAGGGAAGACCTCCGGTATTTACACACTCAGCGGACCCCATGGAGGCGGATGATTGGTTACGTGCTGTGGAGAGGCAACTAAACATAGCACAGTGCAATGACTTAGAGAAGGTGTTGTATGCTTCTGGACAACTTCAGGGAGCAGCTCAGACCTGGTGGGAGTCATATCAAGCTGCTCGTCCCAACAATGCTCCCCCTGTCACTTGGTTAGAATTTTGCAGAGACTTTAGAGCACGACATATCAATGAAGGAATGATGGAGCTCAAGCAGGAAGAATTCAGATCTCTCAGGATGGGTTCTATGTCTGTGGCTGAGTATCATGACATGTTTGAGCAGTTGGCTCGCTATGCTCCAAACGAAGTCAGAGAAGATGCTGACAAACAACGTCTCTTCATGAAAGGTCTTTACTATGAACTCAGATTGCAACTGGCTGGAAATACCTACCCTACATTCCAGGCTCTGGTGAACCGTGCCATTGTGTTGGATAACATGCGCAAAGGTCAGGATAAGAAGAGGAGGATGCTAGCACAAGGGTCTGGAGGCAACAACCGCCAACGTTTCAATTCTCAGCAGAGCAATCAACAGAGGTTCCAGGGACCAGTTAGTCAATGGGATCGCAACCAACAATCTCAGCGTAATCCTAATCATCAACAGAGTGGACAGCAGACTTCCCGCTCCGGAGATTCAAATGCCACCTCTATGAAGAGAAGTGCTCCCAATACCCCTACTAGGTGTTTTCGCTGTGGGAAAGAAGGTCATATGTCATATGATTGCCCGGAGAGATTCAACCAGCGGAACAACAACCAAAAGTCTAATTCTCATGGAGCAAAGGTGAACCATGTGGCTGCAGAGACAGTACAAGAGGGACCGGAGATTATGATGGGTACGTTCAGTATCAACTCTATTCCCGCTACAGTTTTATTTGATTCTGGAGCTTCGCATACATTCATATCACAAGCATTTGTTAGAGTTCACAGCATACCACTAGTTGCCCTGAAAACCCATATGCTAGTAAACTCACCGGGAGGGACTATACCAGTTTCATATTGTTGCCCCTCAGCAAGTCTTTCTTTAAGGGGGGTAGATTTCCCTGTTAGTCCCATGGTTATGAGAACCTCAGGCATAGATGTGATATTGGGTTTGGATTGGATGAAGAAATATGCTACGGAAATTAAGTGCAAAGAGAAAGTAGTAGTTGTGACAACACCTAAGGGAGAGAGAATCAGTGTGGATGTAGCAGTGCAGGCTCCACCCACAGCTACAGTGAATCAGCTGGATGATGGTGTTGATCTTGACGACTGTGTAGGGAATAAATTTTCAAATGAGTTACCAGGTATGTTACTCGACTAGAGACATGAAATTGCTAGTGCAATGGGATTGGTTTTCACGAGGAGAAACAACTTGGGAAAGAGAAGAGGATTGGAGAGAATCAAATCCACAAGTGGTTTGTTTATACACTGCTCAATCTCGAGGACGAGATTCTTTTAAGGGGGGTAGAGTTTGTAACACCCTAAAATTTTGAATTTTAATTAATAGGATTTAATTTGAGTTATTTAAGAATTTTAGTGAGCATTTAATGTAGCAAATAAACAATTTTTGTGAAAATTAAAAATTATCATAAGCTTAGTAACATGATTATGTGCATTCATGCTGAGACATAGTTTATTTTGTGTTGATTGTATTTGGTTTGTATTTAATTGTCCCCAAAATCCTTTTTGAAAAAAAGATTTGAAAAAAAAAAAAAACGCTCGTCCCCTACCTCTGTTCGTAGTCGACCCGGACTCACGAACCGGCCGACTCAATCCCGGGAACAGCGGGATTCTCTTGCCTTTTGTGCAAATCAAGCCCCTATAAAGCCCTAGGTAAACCCCGCGGCTCCCTCTTTGCATCCAAGTTGTGAAACCGAGCCCTAGTCGCCGTATTCTCTGGAGTTCGGATCTCGGCGTGGCCGATCTTGTTCCTCTCCGTGGCAAGCCCTCTCCGTTCTCTCTCGGACCCAACCAAGCGCTTAGACGAGATCGTGGTGAGCTCCTCTTCATCCCGGTATTTTCCTTTCAAAAAACGGTGCTCGGAAAGGAGAAGTCGAGGAGCTCCGGCGAGCTTCGGCTCTCCGGCCATGGTGGCCACCGCACCGGAGCTGGTGACGGTCGGTTAAAAAAAAAATGCTTTTTCTGCTATTTACAAGTTTGCCACTGATTTTGTTTTGCTCATAAAATATTCGTTTTAACTCCGTTTTTATCCATTCAAATTCCGTTGGATTCGTATTTACGATCTCTACATGTTAGAAATATTAGTTTACTGTTTTGAAACTTTTTAATTCTGCAGTAGTATTTAATTAATTATTTCTTTATAGGAAATCTTAGAAAATTCATATCTCTCACGTTTTAATTCCGATTTTCGTGAACTTTACGTTTGTGTGATCGTAGCGCTGCGTAGAATATTTTGGTGAACCTTTATATTTGTTTTACCACTGTTTGGTGTATTGTTCTAATTATAGTTTGTTTGCTTCGTGTATGATTGTCTACATTGGATTGCGCGTTGTTGTTTGATGATTGGGATTAGACGGTGAGCCGTACGTTGGTGACCAAGCCCAAGCTTTTGAGGACCAGCAAGCTCAGGAGAGCTTTGAGCAAGGCAAGTATAACTTGGGATTATCCTTGTTACCTATTCACTTATAACTACACCTATATGTCATATGCATGCTATCACCTTGTCGACCTTAGCAAAATCATAGATGATTGTTACCTGTATTCCTTGCTACCTACTTGATATGCATTTGGTGTAGATGTGCTAGTGCTTGATATAATCCATGATCTTGTAAGATGATTAATAGCTATGCAAAGAACATAAAAGAATGACAAATAACTGTATGAGATCTTGTCTGTACGTGATCACCCGGGATAACAGTGCAACCATGAGGGCTATTATGGCTCTGGCTTTAGCTCAGTATGAAGACCTTTTCTAGCTTGTTAGCGGTTACCCGAAAGGGCGGAGGGGCTGAACCGACACGGGTATAGTGCGAGCCCCTGTCCCTATGTGTATAGGCTGCGCGTCATTGTGCCATTCGGAAGGGGGGTATCTATATCTGCTCGCAAAGGAAACCTTGCGGCCCTAACTTGTTAGACGAACTTTTGAAAGGCTTCATAGTGATCCCTGCCGACCTCCCTAGGAAGGGGGTTAAGAGATTAGCTACCTCGGGCGAAAGGGTAAATCATGACTCATGGGTAAAGATGTACAACCTCTGCAGAGTGTAAAACTGGTATACTAGCCGAGCTCACGGTCAGGAGCGGCCTTGGGGACATCTACATTAAGATGATGAGCTTGTTATGTTATTATGTTCATTTGATTATTGTTTATGCTATGAGTTAATTATGCTTACATTTGATCATGGGATTAATGGATTATTTAAGCTTCCTTGACAATTGCTATATAATTATGAACATGCTATCCACTATTAAAAGCTAAATGCAGTCAAACCAGTGTCAGCTATTTGAGCCTCATGAACCCCTGGTTATACTTGTTGAGTACGATATGTGCTCACTCTTGCAAATTTCCCAACACCTCAGGTTATGATAATGAAGATGACTGGAATGAGGATTACTGTTATGAGTACTAGGTTTGGAGTCAACCAGTCAACAGTGTCCCTGTGTGGAGCTTCCGTCGAGAGCGTTGTTTACATCTTGCTATCATTTATGTATAAGACTATGTGATTTCTTATGTTTCGCTATGTAATAAACACTGCAATGGTACATTTGAGATTTGTCTACTTATTTGTGCGACTATTCCTGGGGCACATATGAGTCTTTTATGCATCCTATTTTGTTCTTAAAATATGGGTGTGACAAATAATCAACATACACTATTTAAAATTTTAAACAACATGAAAGATTACACAGCTTGTAGTGCATGTGCCATAAAGTAATAAATTACTAAATACGTCCCAAATTATAAGATGTTTTGACTTTTCTAGATTACAACTTGGTAGCTTTAAAAGTTGATTTATTTGCTACCCTTTGTGTAGGTAATTCTTTGGACGTCAAAAACAACACCGTACCTTAGCCTAAAAACCAATGCAATGGACGGAAGTCCCTAAGACATGCACGCAACAGGCGCATTCTATAGGTTTCTATCTTTTACAGAAACCGTTTTATTGGAGAAGCAAGAGAGACTATACAGACTTCTCCTTCTTTCGCTAGTCTTAGCTAGCTTTTGCATCTTAATTTTAAAATAGTGAAGAATTGTGCCGTTTAGGAGAGATTTGTTTTTCTCCGTATGAAGAAGCTAAGGTAGAAGCTTTGTTTGGAGAGCTTGAATAATATTTATAGTTTGCATTGGACTGGGTTGCTTAATTCTGTATACAAATAGAAAATCTGAATTTCTGCTAGTACTTAAAACTTAACTCTGATATCCTACAAGAGTTTGTAGCTTAGGCAGAGCCTAAACTATATGCAACCTAGCTAGGTCCATTATCCTACAAGAGTTTTAGCTTGGGCAGAGCCTAAAGTAAGTAAGACCATTTCAATAGGGGACATATAGATGATAATATTACAATATTTAAAAACACTATAAACTAACTGTGAAATTAACTAACTGTGAAATTAAGTACTAAATAAGTTTTTCACTGCATCTTTCCTGAACTAATTATTTGAATAAGATGAGTGAAATGATCAACCCTTTGAATATATAACGTTGAGCATCCCGTTTCTCATGCACATTTTACTCTTATTGTAACATATGTAGGGGTAACTAATTTTATACTGGAATGTAAAATATTATGTAACTCTGAATCAAATCGCTGCACGTAGCCAAGATATGCATGCATGGCACGATCTGTGATTGTTTAATTACTGTTTATGCGGCCGTGTTATAGTACGATCGATCACGTTGGAGGTTTAAATAATTACTATTTACTACAACATCTCAGTATCTAGTATTTAATTGGGTGCACCCATGCTAGCTATCAGAATCAAACAGGCCTGAGAAAAGGGTCGATCATTGCTTTAATTTGTTCTTGTGTTCCTCTAAAGGTGATTGAGAAGAAGACAAAAGGGGTTCTGAGGGAATATATATGCTTTCCAAGCAAAATGCTACGACTCCCCATGCGTAACTGCATATAGTACACTACCTGATGGGATCAAACTGTCTGTGTGAGAACCATTGGTGGTACTATATGTGCAACTGTGCATCTGTCTTGAGAACATTTGTGGTCTTTAATTTGAATTTAAAACTCCATTCAAGTCACTACTGAAAATATCAAAAACATTTTGTTGATGAGTAAAATATGACAGGAGACTTGAAGATGAATTGCACAACTCAACTGCTATGTGCAACTGTGCATTGATAAGAACATTGGTAGTCCTCGATTTAAACTCCATTCAAGTCACAGAAAATATCTAAAACGTTTGTTGATGACAATATGACAATAGATTCGAAGATGAATTGGAAAACACATGCAGACAAGAAAAGAGCAAAGATGATAAGATTTGGAGCAATTCGGGCTATATTGGCATTGTCCAAGAAAAACCGGCCTAGGCTTGTTTGTGCAGACTAAACATGCCTAGGCCGGTTTTGGAAAATTGCCTACGGTGCTCAGAAGTCCTAGCTAGTTCTGCAAACCATTCTGAGCCAGCTTTGGCAGCCTGGACTCGAAGACATGTTTTTTCTTTGAAAAATTATCCAATCTCGTGGGAAACTTGTAAATTGCATGAGAGAAAGGTTTCCTACTAAGAGAAGACCACCTTCTTGTCTATATACTAGAGGATCACGACTATTGAGTATTCATCTATCCAATCGATAAATAACACATGTACTACACCATTTACCTCTATTTTCCCATCTACTACTGCTCCTCGTTCTTCGTTGTTGCTACATGGCTAGTGGTCCAGTGACATTGAAGGGCATCCCATTACCGCCACACGCCCTAACAAGGTCCCTCGCTCCTAGGCATGTGGGGTTTTGGGTTTCAAGAGACTTCATTATTATCGTGTCTTGCGTATCGTGTTTCCAACGAGGCATCTTCGATGATGTTTCTTGTGTATCGTGCTCATCACTGGAGGCACAAGGTAAAGTGTTCGTCTACAAGCCTGATGTAGTCGATGGCCGACTAAAGGTTGGCCAGGCTGATGTAAGTATTTGTTTGCGCTCATCGCTCTAGACAAGGCTATACACCTGCTAGCTACCACACATCCGTAGGGCAGACCATAAGCCAAGGTGTCTAATAGTATAAACACCATATTTACACTACGTGATACTACTCTAATCTAGCGTGGTAGATCAGACTAGCTAGAGCATGCACCGTGTTATAAAGAATCCAATTATACTAAATGAGACTAAGATTGTATTTTTAACTATAGTGCAACTAGATATCAAAGGAACAATAATATTTTTGTTGCACACACAAATGAAGTACAAGAAACTTAAGTAGAAAGATATTATATCAATAACCAAAATGTCATACAAAGGATCAGAAAAGATACAAGTGCTATATCAAATTCCCAAAGATTACTTATTTGGGACCCGAGCAGACTTCAACTCAACTCTAGTTCCCAACTAAACTAGCCTAAGTAAAGAGAGTAACTTTTGAGTGATTCCTTCTTATTGTGGTGTGTTGCACCTGGGGAATGGCACCCAGTGGCGGTTCTAGAGTAGTAGCATGGGGGACAGCTGTCCCCCCAAATTTTTTTGAAAAACATTTAATATGTATACTTTTTAATAATATATACATGTATAATATATTGTTATACATAATTGCTAGTCTACTCAGCTTATATAACAACATTAACACTTTATATTCACAACTATTTTATCACTGATTAGTGATCATATTGTATTATGTTTATATCGATGAACTATATCGTTTTCGTTCGTACCCCATGATTAAAATCCTAGATCCGCCACTGATGGCACCATACAAAACCAAGAGGAGACAGACGATGCAAAGTGCATGAAAATGAAAACCGCCATGGGCTTCGCAGCCTTGCTTGATATATGAATGGATGGATCACATTCATGTTCTCTCTCTCTCTCCCCGTCGTCGTTGCATTTTTTCCTTGGGTCGTGCATGGCAGCATGGGGTCCAGCTGCCTGAGCGAGGGAGGTGACGCGCGTGGACATGAACGGGGCCGGCCGGCCGGGCGTGCAGGCCCGTGCATGCATGCATCGCATATGGTTCCGCCGATGGGATTGGGATTTGGGGAGGCAGCAGGGGCCATGCATGCATCCACGGCCGGGGCGCCGGCGAGGCTCTCGCGCGCGCGCAAACTCGCTTCGTTTTGGTCTGAAGCCGATGGGCGATGGAAAAAATCAAATTAAAGCCCCCGCAATGCAAGGACGTCGTACGCGTGTGCGCATCATGATGCTTTTGCACATCCATGAGGTGGATATATGGCAGCACTGCGAGTAGCTACGTACTACAATAGTAAGGCTTCCTAAAAAATTTACAAAATTTTTCAGATTTCCGTCACATCGAATCTTTAGACGTATGCATGAGGTATTAAATATAAGATGAAAATAAAAACTAATTGCACAGTTTGGTCGGAATTGACGAGACGAATCTTTTGAGCCTACTTAGTTCATAATTGGACAATATTTATCAAATACAAACAAAAGTGTTACTATTTCTATTTTGCAAAAAAATTTTGAAGTAAACAAGGCCTAAACTGTGCATGCGCATTAAGGATGCAAAATTAAGTTGATGATCTGCTTGATCTATTTGGGATTTGGCTAGCTAGGTCTAATTTATATCATGTACTTAGAGATTAGAACGCGAAAGCAGAACTCTAAACAAATTTAGAACGCAAAAGTTGATGATCTGCTGGTGCTGGCCGATCGAACAAACAATAAATCGCTCCAAACACGCTGGAGGAAGCTAGCTAGCTAGACGGAAATTCGAAACACTAGCTAGCTAGCAGGAATGTACTGCGACTCTCTGGTAGTAGGAGTACTAGTAAAGGATAAATGCATGGATGGTCGGACGAGGGATAGATAGATGATGATGACGAGTTGGACGGCCGGCGACGGGCGGGCCGGGGCCCCAAACGCGCCGACCAACACCCAGGCTTTCCGGGCTCAATTATACGCTCTCCCGGCTGGCCGGGTCACACAGATGTTGTTAGCCTGCACCCTGCAACTGCATGCAATAGCGCAGCAGTAGTAGTACTGCACTGACTGAAGCTGCATTGCATTGGTAGCCCTGCCTGGAGCTGAGTGACCATGCATTACCTGCAGGCTGCACCAGCGCCGCAGGTTGCATCAGTAGCACGCGCGCGCGCGCGCGAACAACCACCAAACCCCATCGAAACCTCAAGTTTGCCTTGCCAGCATGCCTTGTCCTTGGTACAGTACGTAGTAAAAAAAGCCATCCATCCCACAACTAAACAACTAACATACATATATACATCTCCATCTCATGATCGACTTGTTGCTGTGATCGAGCTATAGCTACCGGCATGCATGTAGCTTGGAGTTGCAGAGCTAAAACTACCTGATTTATTTGTACACATACGTCTGGTCGTCTGGATCTGGCTGCAGATAGTATGTGCGCAATGCATGTATGTCATCTGTGTCAGCTAGCGGTTGGTACAGCACCACTTTGGATGTAGTTGTATTCGCATCAATCCACATGTGTTGGTGTGGATTAAAGTAGAACTTAAACTAAATTTCACTCCAAGACATGTGGATTGAGATAAATACGACAACATCCCAACAAAAAGCCGTACGAGTACAACGGCACATCTGCATGCTGATCCGGCCGCATGCATACCGGTAGCTAAGGCCTTGTTTAGTTCGCAAATTGGCTTTGTCGTTTATACGTATTTAATCATAAACTAACTAAATTTAAAAGATTCGTCTCATAAATTACAGATAAACTCTGCAATTAGTTTTTGTTTTCGTCTATATTTAATGTTGCTGCGTCCAAAGATTTAATGTGTGACAGTGAATTTTGAAAATTTTTGAAACTAAACCAGGCCTAACAAGCTCACAGCAGCAAGTCGCAAGCATATGAAAGATCGGAGGTGTACTGTGTCTCCCCGCAATCCCTGCATGCATGGCTGCATATACATACGGAGTACAGTAGATAGTAATAAAGTCTATTGTGTGAGATTCATCAAAGTTTGTTACCTTTGTGCGACTTGCGGTGCAGCAGCTAGTTTCACCATTTCATTTCGTCGTCTAGCTGTTGTAGTTTTGCTGCGTGCGTACGTGCTTGCTTTTGCATTTTCCGCTGTCTCATACGACAACAGTAAGCTGTTGCATGCGATCGAGCTAGGCTAGGTGCTCAAGCGCCCTGAACCCCTGCGCTTGCCATGCTAGTCTGGATACCGCAGGCCACGCCACTGGTTATAGCTGCTACGCTCAATCATTGTTTCGTTCACTGGCCTGGCAGCAAACCTGCACCACGTTGTTAACCGCTTGTTGCATTGCATTGTTGCATGTACATACTAGTAGTAGTCTAGGAAAGCAGTTTTTTTTTCCTTTTTGCGCCCTTGAGGGCATTACTCTCCTGATATGCACCATTGGATGTGCATCAAGATACGTGCACATAGGAAGAGAGACAATATACACATGCTCTTAAGGGCAGATTTTAATCAATTTTCCTTGTAGAACACAGTTTTTTACGTATGTATATGTCGTATAATGATGACCTTGATGGATGTGTTCTCGCCACCCGGCCTATACAATGCAAGGTACATACAAAATGCAGCACAATATACAAGTTATGACGTTACGGGATGCATACCTGAAGTGTAGAAATAGAACAATGCAAACGTACTGAAACCACGCATACTTCACACATACAAAATGTAGCGTTCCACTGCTCCATCAACCAAATGTTGATATATGCAACATCCAATGGCAGACATTCCTAGCTAGTTGGCATCCTCTAACATCAAAATGTCCCTTGTACAATCCCTCAATAAATTTAGATAGAGTGTCGTCATCTTCGATGGATGAATTGAGGATGGGTTCTTATGGCTCTTCCTAGGCTAGCCATCGACAAAAAGAAGTAGGCTCTGTTGCATCATCAGGTTCACTAGCCACTCTAAATCGTTATTTTGGGATAATTGACTATTTGGATTACCAAACCAATCTAAACGTCTTGAAATAAGCTCCGTATAGTCCGATATTGACATATGTCATCAATATTCATGTATTGTAATGAGTTCATTCACAGTACCGTATTAGCCGCCTCTATATTGCGACTAAAGGTACGTTTGCTTATGTTCCTATCTTCACCTCGAAAATACTTTGATTGCCTTGTAACATGCCCTCTAACCGAGGTAGGGACTACATGTAGGGTGTATATATATGGTGGAGCTATGACATCCAGTAAATGAGCAAGTGATAATGAACATTGAGAAATCCATCATCTTCACCAGGCAATGGGGCAAGGAGAACACATAAAGTCTGGATCACATAAACCATAATCTTCAATCGCTATATAGATATGTACGATTTCCAGTGGCCCCTATTTTTTTCATCAACAGTTATATCTAAAACCGCCTATACAAATAGTTTCAAAGATGAACAAACCCTATAAATTAATTTGTAGGTGTGTTTGATGTTACCGATCTATCCTAGAATTGTCCTATATTTTTAGAGATGATCGGTATTACCAACCGCCCTTAGAAATGCCTCTATTTGTTGGGCAGGTGGTTGTCGGGGTCAGCATTGCTAGATGTTAGGGTTCTCGGTTAGGCGATTAATTCTGCCTCTCGCTGTCTCGCAGAGAGCCTCACGGCGATCACAACTTGGTGTTGGCAGGACCTGAGGAGAACGTGGGATTAGGGAAATGTCAGATGGTACTGAATAATGGGCCATCAGGTGCGGCCGATGGGGAATGGGTATATCTACACGAACTTTTTTTTTAGAAAAAAATATTGGGTATGACTAGGAATACGTGGACACAATAGACCCGTCCCTTAGAAATGAATCATTATCTAAATTAGGCTTCGTATTCTTTGGGTATGCTCAGGGCCTAGCTAGGGGGCGAGCCTCACCTCGCCTCAGCAACACCTGTCCCGACTCTTCCTACGGGCGCCATTAGTGAACATGAATTTCAGGGCTCAAAAAATCGGGTTTCCTTGGTCCAGCGCCTGCAGAAATGTTTAACCAAAAAGATGCTAGATGTAGACTTAGCTGCTCGGTTTCCTTGGCTTCCTGTGTTAACCAAACCTCCGTCAGATGGAGTCCGATCCAGCAGGCTTCGATCATAGTTTACCTGGCTTTGCCGGCGCTTGGACCGAACTTTGCCTGCAAGAAAGTTGCATGCAATGGCCATTTGTTGGTCAATCCAGTTCAAGCATCTGCAGAAGCTGGCCTGGGCGCTGACACTGACAGGATGGACGGAGAAGCTACGACGACACCAGATGCGCGTTTTGATTTTGACCGACGACGGCCAGGGAGACTCAGAGAGAGAAGCCTCTCCCGGTCCCGGCCCGCCGCCGCGGCGTCGACGTCGGCGTCGATCCAGGCACTGCTCGCGACGGCTGGCTGCCTTTTGACATTTCGTTTGCCTGCACACATCTTCCTTCCCTGTGGCGCCGTCAGGTCTGAGTAGCCTCCTCCCTGATCCATTATAGACGATGCTGGTTGCATCATCCAAAGATCGATCCAAAGGCTGCGCAAAATTGATTATTACCCGACGACCAAAGCACTAAAAAAGCTGCTTGGCTACGTACTCAACTGAAGATCTTTAATGAGTTGCGTCGATCGCCCTTTGACTCTTCTCATCTGCCTTGGTTGGTAGGTATGCGACTGAAGCCATGCGTATGTATATATGCCTCTTACTCTCTGATCAGGCTCTCGTTAGCCCTCCTACATTTGCACGAAGTCAAATCTTTTTAACGCTGACCATCAACACCAAATAAATAAGAGTATATATACTACTGATAACATAAGGTTGATGTTAAAAGATTGATGCCAAAGGACCTTTAGTCTAGTTGGTCAGAGTACTCCGGCAGCAATCCTCAGGCTCTGGGTTTAACTCCCCGTGGCTCGTCTGTCCCATATTCAAAGTACTAGTGGGCGCTGCCTCAATTCTCACTTGGGCGACCGAAAAGCCACCGTGTAAGGGTGGGGCTAGGGTCCAAGGGTTTTTTCCTAACTTTTCTGAGCTTGGTGAAAAGGTCTTCTTTTTATTTGGAATGTTGTGGGGGACAGTCTTAACCCCTCGTCCATCTCGAAAAGCTACCATGTAATAGGATGGGGCAAGGGTTCGAGGGTTTTCTCAGTCTGGCGAGAATGTCTTGTTATTTGGAATGTTGTGTGGGGGCAGTCCCTCGTTTGTCCCATAACCAAAGCATTGGGGGCACCGACCCAATTTTCACTTGAGCGACAGAAAGCCACCGTGTAAAGGTGAGTGGGGGTTCGAGGGTTTCTTGATCTGGTGAGAAGGTCTTCTTATTTGGAATGTTGTGGAGACACTCTTAACCCCTTCAGATCGATTTTTTTTAAAAAAATGATCATGAAAAATGCTTTTATAGATAATTACATATACTCCTCTTGTCCGTGATTAAGTGCACACATTATTTCAAATTTAAACTTTATTATCTTTGACTAATAACTAGCCTAATTATATCAAAGGTTTGTATTATATAAAGTTAGTTATATTAGATTTGTATTTATAAATACTTTCTAATGATCAAACTTTTGTTTCTATAGTTACATATTATAAGAGAAATTATAGGTTAAAAATAAAATATGTTGTTGACGCCGCACGTACTAGATCAAAATTGCGCCTCATACTTGGAGATGGAGGGAGTACTATAGTGGTATTTCTATGGGGATATTGCTAACAAAATTATTGTGTTTACAGACCATGGGCTGATGATACCCTAGGACTCGCCGATAGTACTTCCGATCCTACTATAGAAGAGAACAAGTTGCAGTGTCCATTATTCAGATATTCGGTAATGGCAGAAAGACTCTCCATCGGTCAGTGGTCCCAGTCCCATACCCAGAATTTCTTGGCACACATGGAGAATACCAATGTTGGAGCATCCAACAAATTCAGTCCAGAATGCAGGCTACTAGCTCTCTACGACTACGTACGATTCAGTGTACCGTATGTACGAAGAACACGCCTGAACAAATCCATTGGTGTACCTACTCGGAATATATAGTCAGTACAGTCGCAAGTTATCAATGAGTTCAGTGATTTGTATTGATCCCATCTCATGGACCGCCTAATCACAAAGTTAAAGTGTTAAACTACATACACTAGTCAAACTGAAACCGTGCATGAATGCCTGTGTGTCACTGTGTGACCTGCTAACGACGACGTATGGAGGCTTGACCAGTCTTCTCCAAGGGTCGGTTAGTACTGGAAAGGGCGGCCGACCCAGTTACTAGAATGGCCCAGGCCCATGCATTTGTAAGATAACCCATGTGCTTCACGGGAAAAGAATTAAAGAACTACTATGGGCTGCCAAACATCAATTCTTTAGCCCATCAGACCCCCAAGCCCTACTATCGTTATCCAATGCAAGGCTGCGATTGCAGGAAAAAAGGTCGGTGGATCCAGTCTTCTTCCTTGGATTGGGCCCAATACCCAATCGTTTTTTTTTCAAAAAAAAAAAGTGGCGGGTTCAATCCCTTTGATTCCTGTGGATCGGCCTTGTTTAGTTCTATCTTTTTTTAAATGGACACTGCACTTTTATTTGTATTTGATAATTATTGTTCAATTATGAACTAACTAGACTTAAAAAATTTATCTCACAAATTACAGATAAATTGTGTAATCAGTTATTTCTTTTATCTATATTTAATGATTTATGCATGTGTCGCAAGATTCGATGTGACGAAGAATTTGAAAAAATTTGGATTTTTTTTTGAACTAAACAAGGCCTCATTTAGGACACGTTCATATACGCTTGGATTGGTTAAGAATTGTATTGTACCACCCAACCCCTTCGCGTGAGAATTGTATTTTTGTAGATCGTTTGCACCCCTCTCAACATGGTTTCATCTGACGTGGAGGAGAGAGGAAATCAAAGACTACACTGCCCTATCGACGAAAGAATCACTATTCACTAATATATTTGTGCCTACATAGGTAGGTTGGCCCACGATCCGTGAAACTTTTGTTTGCTCCTCCACGCTCACTACCGCCCTGGTTGCGATTCTTCTCTCTACCTAGTCCTTACTGCAGATTGCAGAGTTGCTAGGAGTTCCAGCATAGCAGCAATGCCAATAGGAGTCGAAGAACAACAACGACACAAGTGCTTAGGTCTACCGGTAGGAGTTGGAACATATATAGGCGCGGCGGCATAGGTGCTTAGGCATATGACTAGGAGCTGGACCGATCAAGGTGGGCACATTTAACCCAAAACCGAGGATCAAACCAAAATGCTAGTTTTTTTGGTTCAGCTTTGGTTTTGACATCTAGGAGCTTTGATTATCAGTTTAGTGATCGGTTTTGCCACGAAACCGAGTCGAATAATCATCCAAACCAAGAAGCAACGCGGGCAATCATATCAGTGAGGTGGCGAGTATAGGATGCCACAGGCGTGCGTGTGAGTTGCGAGCAGATCGGCGTCACGGTGGTGCAAGCGAGCGGCGAGCAGAGCGTCGCGACCGCACATTTGAGCGGCAAGTCGGGACGCGGCGGCGTTGACAAACAAGCCGCGAGCGGTGGAAGGGGATGGCGTAGGAGAGTTCTTAATTTGGCATCTCAGTTTAAACCAAAAAACCAAACTGATTAAACTGAAACTGAAATCATCGTTTTCTCTTTTTCTTTATAACCGATTGGTTGCAAGGTAGCTTTTCCAAAACCGAAATTTTCATAAACCGAAGAACCAAACTGAATTCTCGGTCCAATTGCCCACCCTGAGACCGAGTCAACGTCAGGCATGCACGACTGTGGCAAGCTCCTTCGAGTTTAATCGCAGTTCAATCTAATACTTATTCTTGTCTTGGCGTCATTCTCTTTGCAGCCTAGCTAGTTTTCTATCTACATGAGCCCAACAAGGCCCGTTGGACCTCCTCTTCCATTTTCTCTAGTTCCTCGATCATGGCCTAGGTCAGGCCTGATTTTTTTTTGAACCGGGTTAGGTGGGGGGTAACCAAGCACTGGCGGCACACCATGGTGATCGATGGGCATGTGCCCCCCTCGAAACTATATGCCGCCAAGACCAGGCGGGTTGGCGCTCATGTCGCGCCAGGTTGAATGGCGTGTTCCAATAGTTTGGCCGTGCTAGGGATATCGGCATGACCAAACTAGGTAGTTTAAAAATTTAAGAGATTTATTTTTAGAAATAATTTTTAAAATAGATTTAAAATAAAAAAAATCAAATCTTATTGGTCTAGTCGATTTTGTACTGTCTCCTACGCAAATCTTGACTCAGACCTAATTAATACCAATCAACCTCTGCATTGTAAAGGCTGGGATGTTCACCTAATCGAATACTAACGGTGCCTGATCAAACACCTATCTTTAGACTAGTCTTAATAGAGTTTTATGAGAATTTCATGATATTGATAAATAAATTGATATAGTATAAAACGGAGAAAGAGATGATACAGTTTTATGGAATGATGAAATGAGCTCTAAAGAGCATCTTCGATTGCCATCCGACTTTCTCATCTTTAATGTTTTTGAAAAAATAAAAAAAAATCCTCTCCAATAGTTTGGTATCTTCTCTCCCCTATTTTTCCCAACCTCACAAAAATTTATCCCGACCGCGCATATATGCGCGCGGCCTAGGAGCACGTATCTGGAGTTTTCCGGCCCGTCTAGTAAGGAGGAAGAAAGACAGAGTCCTAGGTGAGAAAACGCAAGAGAGAAAGATCTAATGAAAGGGTTTAAACGCGTAAAAAACATATTTAAGTTTTTTGATACAAAATATAAGACCGGATCATACGAAAAAGTGCCAAGAATTTTTTTTAGGATAGAAATTTAGTAAACTCTTGGAGATGACTTTACTTTTTTTCTCTTCATACTAATTTAGGAGTTGACAAACACCATATTTGAGAGAACAAAATATGAGGATCTCTTGGAGAGGATAAAAAACTTGTCTATTTGATTTGAAACAAAACCGGTCTTTACATGAAACCATTGTGAGACTGGTCTCATACCGGTGTACCGTAGATCCCCGCCCCTGGGCCGTGCGTGGTAAGGGTCAAAGGCTGTGGCAAACGCTTGTGCTAGCCCAGCTTTTCCAGATGCTTGTGTCAAATCTCTGCCTGCTCCAGCCTTCGTACTCTTTGGCTCTTTGCAGCAACCAGCGGAGCCCTTGGCCTTACCAATATTTAAGGAGTCCTATAAATTGGGTTGCACTAACGAGGGGCACCATTTCCTAAACGGCTCGCTAGTATCATGGCAAGCAATCAACACCATCTATAATCCGGGCATCCTTTGCATTGTGTTTAGGTTAGGAAAATTAAAAGACCAGCAGCTATTGCTAGTAACTACTCCTATATATATACATAACCGGCTGGCAGGCAGGCCCATGCGATTAACGCGGCGGCAGGGCAGGGCAGGCGCAGCCATGGAGAAGGAAGAGCCGGCGGCGGCAGAGCTTGAGATCCCCGGCGAGTGCCAGTACGCGGGGGATCCCGTGGTGGTGCGGCCGAGCCAGCCGACGCCGCGCCACACCCTGCACCTCTCCAACCTCGACGACCAGCGGTTCCTCCGTTTCTCCATCAAGTACCTCTACGTGTTCGCGTCCCACGCCGCCGTGTCCGCCGACGCGCTGCGGGCGGCGCTGGGAAGGGTGCTCGTCGACTACTACCCGCTCGCCGGCCGGCTCCGGCCCAGCGACGAGGAGGAAGGGAAGCTCGTCGTGGACTGCAATGCCGAGGGGGCGCTCTTCGCCGAGGGACGCCTCCCGGGGCTCACCGCCGCCGACTTCCTCCGCGGCCGCGGCGGCGCCACGCCGCACAAGTCCTGGAGGAAGCTGCACTACAGGGTGGAGGCGCAGAGCTTCGTCGCCGTGCCACCTCTCGTCGTCCAGGTGAGTGACTGAGTCTGAGTGGGGGCTCTCTCTCATTTACTTAGTATAATAATTAATTCTCTCTTAATTTGTTTGGGGTTGTTCCAAATTCTTCTCTTGGTTATAATCACAATTGTTTTATTTATTACCAATTAAACAAGTTCTGGATTGAGAAACAACTAATCATCATTTGCCAGTTGCCACCACTTAAGCAAAATTACCACCTTGTTTGGAGTCTAAAAGATTTGTGGACACTTTGGTGTGCTTGAGATGGTTCCAGTAGATAAAGCTGAGCTGATGTAAAAGGTCACACAGTTGCCACAAGCAACATGGCATGCAACTATTCCTACCGCTGGTCACTTTTTCCTGATCGCTTGCTTAATCTTCTCATGGTTAAAACATAAATAATCATGTCGATCTAGTTTATGTTATCATTCACACCATGCTTGTGCTAGGATGAAGCTTTTGTCCCCTGCAGTGCCACAGCTTTGGGCAAGTGATGGCCTGGCCTGGCAATGGCAATTCTTAAAGTTAGCAAAAGGTTGGGATAGGGTTAGGAGAGTCCAACCCTTGCTTCCACCCTTTCTCTAAAGGCCTTTTTAGGCAGACAAGCATATGGCTAGGCTGTATCTTTGTCCATCCGAAATCTCCCTTGTCCACTTGAGTGAAGTTTTATATCGGTCCTGATACCATGCATGCATGCATAATCTTCTTCGATCCCCCAAAGTAAGTTATGCTCCAGGGAAATCAGATCAGATGAGAATATTATGATCCTTATTATATCTTCCCCCAATGCCCTTTCAAAATGTCATTGTTACTACTACCATGTCCTGTCCTTGTCATACATACGTACTGATCTGCAAGTTCAGTACATAGCACAGTCTACAGTGATGGTTGGTACCGGAAGGGTCATGAACGCAATTACTGTAGACTGCAGTGCATTGCAGGTCATTGTATAGTCCTGCTGTAATTCAGCAGAATCAGAGTACTCTTATACGGAGTACTATGCCTGACCAAGTGACCCTACCCCAAATCCAAATTCAATTCAGAATTCAATAGCCCCTGCTGCCTGCCTGCTTTTCCTTAGGGCTTTGTTTGCTTGTTTCGGATTTATGGCCTGAAATTATTCCTGATTAAAATGATTCTGTAATTTGCATAATAATTCATCAGCTGGATTGGTTCCTGCCTCCGTTCTGAAATTAGGCCTTGTTTAGATGTGAAATTTTTTTGGATTTCGCTACTATAGCATTTTCGTTTGTTTGTGGTAAATATTATCCAATTATGGACTAACTAGGATCAAAAGATTTGTCTCACGATTTACAGACAAACTGTGTAATTAGTTTTTGTTTTCATCTATATTTAATACTTCATGCCACAAAATTTGATGTGACAGAGAATCTTGAAATTTTTTTTAGTTTTTGGATGAACTAAACAAGACCTAACTGAATGGCCTCTTAGTGATCTTAGGCCCTGTTTAGATTGAGAATGGAAATTTTTTTATATGTCACATCAGATGTGTCGAAAAGATGTCGGAAAGTGTTTTTAGAAACTAATAAAAAAACAAATTATATAGCTCGTCAGAAAACTACAAGATAAATCTATTAAGTATAATTAATCTATCATTAGCACATGTGGGTTACTGTAGCACTTAAGGCTAATCATGGAGTAACTAGGCTTAAAAGATTCGTCTCGCGATTTTCAACCAAACTGTGTAATTAGTTTATTTTTTTATCTACATTTAATGTTCTATGCATGTGTCCAAAGATTCGATGGGATGGATGAAAATTTTTTGGATGAGTAACTAAACAGGGCCTTACACTTGGCGCTGCATGCATGTGGGATGGCAATGGCCTGATGTAATGCTGCTCCCTGCACCTGTAGCTTTCAGTGAAAACGACTGATGGCAATGGGCAATGGCATGATGTGCTGCTAGTGCTGTAGCGTGATGATGTTCAGTTCACCACTGTTCCTTTGCATGATCCCTTCCCTGTCGTATGTTGGGGCGTCACGTAATAACTAGGATTAAAATCGGAAATGATGGCTGATCAAACATCAAAGTGGCATGAGCACGCGCATTTATTCAACTATAATCGATTCTTGGTGACTCGCTAAAAGCAAAACAAATCAAATGTTGATGACGGCATGACGTGGCACGTTCACTCGCGCTCCCCAGGTCACTTGGCTCGGCTGCGGCGGCATGGTCCTCTGCACCGCCATCAACCACTGCCTCTGCGACGGCATCGGCACCGCGCAGTTCCTCCACGCCTGGGCGCGCGCCGTGCGCGGCGGCCAAGATGCACCGGGCGCCGGCGCCGACGACGACGACGACGTTGCCCTGCCGTTCCACGACCGCCGCGCACTGCGCCCGCGCTGCCCGCCGCGCGTCGCGTTCACGCACCCGGAGTACAGCAGCAGCCGCGGCATCAGCGGCGCCGTAGTCGGCAACGGCAACGGCAACGGGAACGCGAACGAGGCGGCGCCGAGCCTGCTGGCGCGCTTGCTGGGGCAGCCGCTGGCGCCCGTGTCGCTCACCTTCACGGCGGCGCACCTGCTCCGGCTCAAGCGGCAGTGCGCGCCGTCGCTCAAGTGCACCTCCTTCGAGGCGCTGGCCGCGCACGTGTGGCGCGCGTGGGTGCGCGCCCTGGACCCGCCGGGCGCGCTCCGCGTGAAGCTGCTCTTCTCCGTGAACGTGCGGCGGCGCCTGAAGCCCGAGCTGCCCCGGGGCTACTACGGCAACGGCTTCGTGCTCGGGTGCGCCGAGTCCACGGCGGCGCAGCTGGTGACCGCTGCCCCGTCCTCGGCCGCGGCCGCGCGCTACGGAGTGCGGCTGGTGCAGGACGCCAAGGAGTGCGTGGACGACGACTACGTGCGCTCCATGGTGGACCTCCTGGAGGAGCGGCGCGGCGCCCGGCCGGACCTGGCGGCGAGCCTGGTCATCTCGGCGTGGACGCGCCTGGGGCTGGAGGACCTCGACTTTGGCGCCGGCAAGGCCGCGCACATGGGCCCGCTCACCAGCGAGATCTACTGCGTCTTCCTCCCTGTAATGGGCGACCCGCAAGGCGTCACCGTGCTCCTCTCCGTCCCGCAGGCCGCCGCCGACAAGTTCCAGCACTGCTGCCTCGAATTCCTCAAGGACACCGACGTGGACGCAAAGCTCAGCTGATCGAGCTATATCATCCGGCTGCTAGCTCGATCACCATGCATTCTGCATGGTACTTATATATCAGAAAATGAGTCATGAATACTAATTACTCCGGCCAATCGAGTTGAAAGAATGATCATCCGCCTATGATCATAATCATGCTTGTATGCACTCCGATCCGTAGCAATATCAATCAATGGGTGATGAGCTCCTTTTTGTGTTATCATCAATTAGCTGCTCATTGCACATATTTTTGTCTGTCTCTCTAATAAACATGTAGTACCACTCCCTCCGGTTCATTATATCTAGCGCGCACGTATATTAATATTCAAATTTTAAAAACTTTGACCAATAATTAGACTAATAATTTTTAACTATTATAATACAAACTTTACATAGTTAGATTTGTATGGAATTATGTTATTCAATAATTATAAGTTTATATGCATAAGTATAATATAAAGCAAATGAATGGTCAAAGTGTAATCTAGGAGACCGTATCATTCTAACTTGCGCCAGATAAGATATTTAGATCGGAGGGAGTAGTAATTAAGCTAGAGAATTATGGTCGTTTATTACTTATATTTATTATAAAAGGAGAAAACGTCGGAAAATCAGATGGCGATATGATATGAGTGGAAGTGGCTCGAGTTGTTGAGCTGACACTGACAGGCCGCAGATAGAGATACTGCTCTCGATTGCCCAATAAACCTGGTCACATCCCTTTCGTTCTCACTGAGATAGTGAGGTATGAGCTGAGCACTCAGCATCAACCGATACTTTACTTTGCTGATAACAGAAACAAATGTAATATTCGGCCGATCATACATATATCCTATCCTATTCATATATGAAATTAAAGAGCGTAATGGGTGAGAAAGACAAAGCTGCTGATATTTCACAAGCCCCAAATTGTTAAAAACGGAAGGATTGTTTTCATTTCCGGATCGAGAAAATTAAAGGTTTAGTGGATGCAGCTTTGCAAGTGATGAGATAGAAAATACTCCCAAGCTGGTACTAGCAGTACCAAATTCTCCCATTTTCATTGCCTTCTCGCTGGCTCCTCTCGTGTCTTTGCATCATTTGCTTTTGCATGATTCGGTTGACCACAACGCTTAGCCCCTACCCAGTTTATTAATATAAGTATTATTAGTGTTACTCTTAGAATGCAAGCAAAGTCAAAGCAAAATCGTCGGCTAGTAGCAGCTGCTCTAGAGAGAGCTAGCTTAGATACTCGATAGATAGACAGCTATAGATCCGTCTCATTTTCAGTCTGATCATGTCCACATGGAGCTAGATCCATGGTGATCAAATTAGAGATCTTCCATTGACTGGCTGACTGACTGATTGCACCGTGGAATCGAATCTGCTGCCGGCCTAGCTACCTGTAACCTGTTCGATCGTTCCCAGTGATCGTCGAGCTTTTTCTTTTCTGCTCACGACGAGGCTGCAGCCTTGTCGTGGAGGTGGAGCTCGATCGTACAGGTACAGGGTCAAAGGCTGTGGCAAACGCTTGTGCTATCCCAGCTTTTCCAGATGCTTGCATCAAATCTGCCGGCTCCAGCCTTCTCTTTAGTGTCTACAGCAACCTGCCGTAGTGTATATATGCGCAGGAAGGAGCGAGATTGAGCGAGGTTTCGTTCTTTGAATGATGCATGCATGGAGGCTTTTCGCGTTGTTGGAACCTTGTTCCTAAATGACAATAGGAACCTGCTTTCGAACAGATTAAAAGTCTCTCAGCAGGTCTCTGATCGAGCGGTGACTGCTGAAGCTTCCTTCCAGCACTAGCTACTAGGTCTGAAAGAACCAAATAAGCGTGTGTGTTTATTAAAGATAAAGAGTGGAAGTTATTCCCAAGTCTGTTCATGCTATCTGAACGATATTTTCAGCACCTCGTATTCTGGGCACCGACCAAACATATAACTGAAACCATCCACTCGACCTTTATATGTACTTTAAGTCTTAATTTTAGCCAACTAAACAACCATGAGATCTAAACAGGTCTTATTCTAGTTCTTCCTAAAATATCTCCGACTCTAGTTGCTCTTGTGGAACAATTTTTCTAATAGAGCAAAAAATGTGTCTTCGTATTATTAGGTTCAGTCCTATGAAAAGCTATATCAAGATGAAGACATATTCACCTAGGCTGTTGAGGTGAAAATGTACCACACAAAAAGAGCGGTGGGCAAGAAGGTCTACGGGATTTTCTGGAGCTTAAGGACAGAGATATACTTCTTCAGCCTGTTCTGCCTCGTTGTTCGCAATATGCTCGATGAGGCCATCCTCTGTGCTGCCCTAAGTTGGCTGGGTGTGTTGATGATGGGCTTACCCATGTAAAGTAGCATATGTGGCGTGCCAACTCTATGGATCTGACGAGATGAGGCCTAAATCTTTGAGTCATGAGATCTAGGATGACAACGAGATCTAGAGCTAGAGAGTGGCATGGGAGGGGGCCGTGATGATCAGTGTCGAAGAGGTTGGGGGCGACAAACAGTGGGGTGGGTTGATGACAGTGGTTGAGAGAGAGATAAACATAGAGCAGTTGGGGTGGGTTGAGGACGATGGTAGCCCTACACTAGGGTAACTTGTTGGGCTAAAAATTTTTATAATAGGCTCATATAAGAGCTGGCTTCTGAAAATTATTTTCCAAAGACAAACATATTAGATGGACCATTTCTGTAAAAAAGCTATTTGTAAAGATGCCTCATTGAAGATGTTTGCTCGTCAATATCTATTTTTGCCGATAAATGTTTTTCTAAACGTCTCCTAACATTATTTGAAAAAATAGATTAAAAATTTTGCGTCTGCAAAAATAAAACATATCTTTATATCCTAAAATTGTTTTTAATAGTATTTTAGCATTCCGTTTCCCCCAAAAGAACGAAAGCCATTGGACCTGAAGAGTGTCACACCCTTTGCCGTGTGCCCTGTGAAACTGTGAATTTTTTTTTATTTTTAGCCTAAATTTGACCCGCTTATGAAAATATTTTCAAAACTAGGCCGTTTGGACACGTCACCATGCATGGCGGGGCAAATGCACAGAACCCCACCATCCATGGCGGCGGGGTACTACTGCTGACATGGCATGGTTCAGGGGTACATCTGCTGACGTGGCTAACACGTGGCGGGGTACGTGGCAAAGAGTACCCCGCCACGCATCATGGCGGGATGCAACCCCGCCGCGCATCATGGCGGGGTGCTCCGTGTCTAGGCTAGGCTGCGCTTGCATGGACAGCTGCGCTTGCATGAGCAACATCAGCGGTGTTGGACCTTGTTTAGTTTCTAAAAAAATTTGCAAGATTTTTCAAATTCCTCGTCACATAAAATCTTTAGACGTATATTTCTAACTTTAAATAAATTTATTCAAAAATTAGATTTAAATATCTATCTAATGAAACTAATTTTATATTATAAATATTTAATTAAAAAAATTTTATAAGAAGCGAAAACGATAAATATTTAGGAATAAAAAGGTAACACTGTACAACTAGGCTACAGTACCACAGTACCTGCTACAGGCTACAGTGCTGCGCAGTGTGTGCTACAGTGCTGCGCAGTATGCTGCTCTCTAGTGCAAGTGTGTTGTACTGTGGTACCTCTTTATTCCTAAATATTTATCGTTTTTGCTTCCTATAAAAATTTTTTGATTAAATATTTATTAAAAATATTAATATTTATAATATAAAATTAGTATCATTAGATAGATATTTAAATCTAATTTTTGAATAAATTTATTTAAATTTAGAAATATACGTCTAAAAAATTTACGTGACAGATAATCTAAAAAATTTTGGCCCAACACCATAGACTGAGTTGCGCATGCGAGCGCAGCCTATCCCTCTCTCTCTCCACACATGCCTGGCCTTGTTTAGATAAAAAAACTTTTTAAATTTTAACAATGTAGTAATTTCGTTTTTATTTAATAAAAATTATCTAATTATAAAGTAATTAGGCTTAAAAGATTCGTCTCGTGATTTACAGGTAAACTGTATAATTAGTGTAATTTATAGATAATAATTATCACAAATTAACGAAAGTGCCACCGTGAACGCAGAGAAAGCAAGGGGTGGACTATTTTGTCAGACAGGGAGCACCCCGCCATGATGCGCGGCGGGGTTGTATCCCGCCATGATGCGTGGCGGGGTACTCTTTGCCACGTACCCCGCCACGTGTTAGCCACGTCAGTAGATGTACTCCTGAACCATGCCACGTCAGCAGTAGTACCCCGCCGCCATGCATGGCGGGGTTCTGTGCATTTGCCCCGCCATGCATGGTGGCGGGTCCAAACGGCCTAGTTTTAAAAATATTTTCATAAGCGGATCAAATTTGAAATATGTTTAAAATTTAAGCTAAAAATAAAAAAATATTCGCAACTGCTGGTTATATATTCCTGCCGTTCTGGATCAGCAATTCAGCAGGGGGCACCGGGTGTGCTTTGCCATGGTTTCTTGCTTCAGCCGACACTACGGCGAGTCTCGACAGTATCTCAGCACGCAGACATGCACGTTGGACACTCTGTTCCTAATTTGTGTGCAAAATCTAAGTGGGGTCCACTGATCCATGGCACTTTACTCACCACAGTACGCTCTGGCTCACATTTTCTCTCTGTTATAGGTCGGTACAACTCAACTTCATTTTTTTTGCTTCAGTTTCATAAAGCATGTTCACCAGTGAAGCTAAAACTATCTTCATTAATGTTTGGTTAAACAGCTTACCATGGAAGATAATAGAGAGAAAGTTAGATAGTTAAATTTATTATTTTTTTCTTCTTGTGAAAGATATTTTCATTTTTTTACTGAGAGAGTAACATCCTCTAATGGCATGAATAAAAAAAATGACATCTTTTAATGGTAAATGAAGCTACTGTATTTAAGGATCACATTACTATCTAGAAATGCATTAGAAATTAGTGGCAATTGTTTAGAAACTGCATTTTTTCAAATAGGTGAAAGATTTATGTATTATTATATTAAAATACAGACATACATTATCGAGCGCCGAAGGAGGCCACAAATCTAAAACTGTCGTAGCTGGACAATTCTAGCAAAAAAACCTCAAGTTTCGATATTATATAAATGAAAATTAATCAAAACCGATGCAGCGATGTGACCAGCGACTTAGGAGGTGGTCTTACGCATTCGCGGCTGCCTAGATGAGAAAAATGGTGGAGAAACTGCATTACAAGAGCTGACAAATAAAAGCTTGGAATACAGATCACATGCGATTCAGCCTCTTTGCATGATCCATCTGCCCCTAGTAGTCAATTTCCTAAAGCAAGCAACTCCATCTCCTAATGATTGCCCGTCAGCGGAGCAGATTAATGCAAAGGGCAAATCAAATCATTTTGTTCTCCTCGTGGAATCCTTGTGTTCACCACTACTCGATGTCATGCATAATGAATATATATGGTATCTCTTCTGAAAAGTCTTGAAACTGCTTTCTACTTTGCATCATTTTTTTTTTCGCAAGGGTCACAAAATTCCTAACTCCACGGAATTGAGTAACGTGGTATACCAATTTGACCATTAACATATGTCAACAAAGCAAAGGTATAATCAACACTGTAGCAACATTTAATTTTCAAATAATGTGGTTCCACTTGTATTCCTTGTTTTAGCATGTGTACGGTCAGCCGACCCTATAGGGGTCGCCCAACCCCACCTGCCTCGAAACATGGCCTCTCAACTCAAAGTTCTTAATTCTGCATGAAGAACCAATTGAGCTCAGCTAGCTTCTTTTCTATCTACTGTTATTAATGGGGAACTTCTGGAATAGCCGAAGTTGCCCAAAAGAAAAGGTTAATGTGGTAACCACCTACTCCCTTCGTCCAATTGAAAGTGACATTTTATACTTCGTGTCATCTTGTTGGACTGTTCGTCTTATTCAAAACTTTATAGAAATATTAATTATTTTTTAATGACTTATTTTATTATTAGAGATACTTTAATAATAATTTATTTATTTTATAATTTATAAAAAAATAAGACAAATGGTCAATACACGGTACCTAAAAGTCAAAAAATAACACTTTCAATGAGACGGGGGAGTAGGCTAGTAAACTCCACCTATGATCCCATATATCCTAACCATGGGGGTAGAAAGAGGAAGTTTCCCACCGTTCTGTGAGGAATACGAAGAGACCAAGGTAAGGCTAGTATGGGAAAAAGTTTGAGATCCAAAGACAGCCATCACAGCCTTGTCCTTTTAAAGATATGAATAGAAAACAATAAATAAATAAAGTTTTCATCATTGTTATAAAATGTTCCAATCTCCCTGTATTTTGTTGTAGTTTTTGATATAATTCAATAATAAATTTTGTTGCATTTCATGCGTCTACATTAATTTTAGTGTGTAGAGAATGATTTTTTAAAAATTAATACTATTTTCAGGAATTGTTTCAGAAAGAAGTATAAATCAAGTCTAAAAAATTGTTGGGGGGGGGGGGGTCTTAGAATATAGTTTATAAACCTAGTCAAATTATTTAATCCTTGTTTAAATAAAATAATTTTAATCTATTCTTGTCACATCATCGCTCTTTAGTTAGTCGTAACTAGTGCATATACCTTGTTGCGCATTCATCTCGACAAGGACAACACAGCTTGAAGTTGAACAGGTATCATGGTTAAACGTGTGTTGTTCTTATTCATTTGAACATGGATAAGTCAGATAGGTGCATGAGGGCATTAGAGCACTCCCAATGCAGAAACCATTGTGGTTTCTATAGACATTAATTGCAGTGTCACCTAAGCATTTTGCTGATGTGGCAATGTAGTTATTGAAGAGAGAGAGAGTAAAAATCATAGAAACTGGGTCTAAGTTAGAAACCATGTCTACACAAAATCCAAGACATAAAGTGATATGATTGGCTAAGAATGGAGAGAGAATGAATGTGATTGGATATAAAAATATTCTATAGAAACTATCCATTGGGACCATAGTTTCTATATATAGTGTCTATAGAAATTAATGTGTATAGAAACTATATGTAGTTTCTAGCATTGGGAGTGCTCTTATGGTGAAATAAAGGGTCTACAAAGAATATCATTTTGACCATATCTTGTTCGTTTGGCTGATAAGTCATGTCAGAAAGTATTGTTGGTTGATTTGTTGTGACAGAAAAACCACTGCTGAATGACTAGCAAATTCGGATGATAAGATCATTTTTTAACGGTGGAAGACCGAGTTTATTGATTGATGATTAAGTGTACAATATAATCATCAACGGGCTCAAGGAGCCATACATGTCGGCCTACATCTAGGGATAAGGAACATCTCTAGCTAATTAAACTGTGAGCTTGAAGTGTTAGATGACCTCCTTTCGTGCACAAAAATAGCCTGTTGAAACCGTCTTCTTCTATTTGAGTTTTCCTTCAAAATTGTGTTGTCATGGCACAAGCTTTATCCCCTTTTACGACGACTAAGGCCACGTTCGGTAGGTAGGGAATGAGTTTCTAGAACTGGAATCATTCCTAGCAGGAATGACAAGAAACGAACGAAAAGCATCTGAAGGAATGCGAATTCTTTGTAAATTCAAATCTGCTTCCAGTGACAAAGCTATCTTCACAGCACGCCATAGCTTCCAAATAAAAAGTGGCTGGGTCTGAAATTCCACTTATGACGATAGCAGAAAAGCCCTGATAATAAACTCCTTGTTGATCTCTACAAATGACATAATCACATAAACTGCTCATCTGTTTCTTCCCTTCGCGATCGCAGCGTCCACGTTCAACTTCATAAAACGTACCTTCCGGAGGAGGGAATCCTTTGCACGTGAGATCACTTCAACTAGCTAGGAAACAGCCAGGCCATCACGTTCTACCAGTACTAGTAAAACAAGGCCTAATTCTCTTTTCTTTTTTTTTTCTTTTTTTGCTGGACCATCTATTTTTTTTATGTTCCACGTCCGAGTCTTCTAAAGCAGCATAAATTCTTTCACGTCCAAAAAAAAGAACACAGAGAAAAACAACCGCCACGCTGTCGTCACCCTTTAGCGTCGGTCCCCTCTTCTCACTAGTACACAAAAGCTCTACGCTGACGGTGGAGATTCCTTTTTTTATAGGTGGTGAAACCTGCTTATAGAAATAATTTGAAATTGATTTTTTTAATTTTTCAAATGACCTCGTATTAAAAAACACCAAAATAAAAGTTGTAGATCTCGAAAAGTTATGAAACTTTGTAGTTGATAATTTTTAGTTTTAAATCATCTTGTCATCAAAAACTACATTCGGATTAGTTAAATTTGAAATTCAAATTTTATAAACAATCTCGGATGGAGAAACTACCAATATAAAAGTTGTAGATCTTAAAAAGTTATGAAACTTTATAGTTGACAACCTTTTCATTTGAATTAATTTAGGGCCTCAAACAATCAATGTATGCTCGGTTTAGGATAATATGTGGGGAACCGAACTCTAATATAGGCATAATTGAGTGATGGGTGGAGTGGTAGAAGAGGCTATATGCGAGAGAAAGAGCGTGGGTTTGAATCCTATTGGCCGCATAGGGCGCATTTTGTGCGAAAAAAAAATATAGCCTTCCCTAAGATTAAAATCTTTTTTCCCTATTTTTAAAACCAGATTCTATATTTTCTTGAGAAATATTTCTAGCCTTCCCTAAGATTAAAATCTTTTTTTTTTCCTATTTTTAAAACCTGATTTTATATTTTCTTGATGAATATTTCTACTGGGGGTTGGCTTAACTGATATGCCTATGGAAATCTATTTCCACTAGCAAACCGCTAGTGAAAAACGATTTTCACAGGTGGTTCTCAGTTAACCGCTAGTGGAAAGATCCATTTCCACTAGCCCCTAGCACCGACAATTCTAAAAAATACCTGTACAAACACGTTACAAACCGCCTATACAGAGCTTCTACGTACTAGTCTCTCTCTCGTCAATAATACAGGACCTGATTCCTCCATAGATTTTAGTTTTTGTTGATCCTTGATCTTATAAGGTTTGATTTTTGGTATTATTGATGAGGTGGTGGCCATGATGACACACTAGAATAAGGTCTCTTCAGCCTCTCCCTACTGACGTCCGATTCAGCGTTGACGAAGGGTCATTGAGAGTTTGTTCGGTCTGGTCTTCTCTTCAGATCTCGGTGACGGGTGTGGTGGCAATTGACAGTTAGATGGCTTTCTATACGACGATTTTGATCTCTTCTTTTGTTTTGTTCTATTGCAAGGTATGACATCTGCAATACTCTATCTTGATAGTGAAGGATTGTTAGCATATGTTCCTTGGAGGGTTCCTCCAACCGATGTAATATTGACACTACTGAAGGCCATTGTATTGTATGGCTCATTTTTATGCCCCTCCTGCATGGCTCTACTATTGGCTGTTGTAGGGTTGACTTTGACACTAGGGTTAAAAGAGTAATTTTGCACAAATTAGTGCCATTAGACCATCAAACTAATAGAAAGGCAAGAAACTAAACAAAAGTTCAAAAGAAAAAGAGCCAAGAAACTAAGCATATTTTTAGACCTAGAAACTAATATTCTCCTTCTAATGGCTTTAACCCAAAAAGGCCCATCCTAGACCATTCATGTCATTTTTAATTGGGCCTTTCACCTCCCCCACACTAAGAGCCCAATAAAGAGCAGCAAGTCGTATGCATCTCGTCACAACTGTTCCATTCTGCTCCAAAGAATTCCTCTCCCACACCATAGTTCTAGAGATCCCTCCCGCGCTCTCGTGCCATAACAGAGCCACCAAACAAGAATATGCCATCGTCGTTCCCTTGGTTTTGAGCATTAATTTTATAATCGTCTTGGTAAGCACATACACAACAAAATTGAACAATTTAGTGGTGACAAAGAGTCTCCTTAAAAAGTAATGTTCACTTTGCTGAAAAGCCAGACTAAAAAGTATTATTCGCTGATTTGTTATAAGAGAAAAACATTATACCATATCACATAAGTTCAAGCAAGTCTTATTGTTTATTCTAACACAAATAGAGTCATGCTTTACCACTCGTTCTATCCAAGAGCATGATCTATTAGAGAATACCCTTATCTTAAGGGCCTAAAAAAGGAAGGCCCAAATGCCCTTATCATATGTTTTTTCAAAGTCTAGCTTAAAAATGAGCTCAGAGAGTTACTTCTCCTAGTTTCATGTAAAAAAAATTATTCATGATATTTCTGTTTTCATAAAAGTAAACTGAATTCTATGAAAAAGCTTGTCAACTACCTTCTCTATTCGAAGTGTCAAAGTTTTTGTAATCAACTTGTATAAGCAATTGAACAAACATATAGCCTTGAAGTGCTGAAGCTTACAAGCATCTTTTGTTTTAGGAAGCAGGGTAATGAGATTATATAGTTAATTCTATTGACATTTACCTTTAACTATATCCCAACAAGACTGATAAAACTCTATGGGTGTGTTTGGTTGTGTGGCTCTAGGCAGCCTGGCTAGAAAAATAAACTAGGCTTTGAGTTAGCCTATCCAAGCCAAGCCACCCTACTAATGTTTGGTTGTCATGTGCTAGCTAAGTCTGGCTAAGTTAGTTTTTGTTTGGTTGCCTCCGTTTATTTTGTAGTGTTACCTCTACTCTACAATTGTGACCATATCTCTAGCACCTTCTATCTTCTCTATTCATCCTATCACCATAGGTCCATGAACATTAGATACTCAAATTGGCTTGCATCTCTCAAATCACAATATATCTTTTTGTTTCTCCACGGTACAGATAATTGAGACAAATGAAGCAACTAGTTTCCTCTGATTCTTTGGGTGCTAGAATAGAAATTGCAACAACAAAAACTGATGTGAAGACATGAACAGGTGAAGTGCTCATCAGAACAACAAAATAACAAACCAAAAATACAAATTTGTAGAGACAGACGAGTGGCAGGAGTTTGCACATCACGCGCGGTGAGGCACCGCGCTCCAGATTCAGGCCTATTCATTGATTCGCAAGGTGCCCGGCGATGAGCAGGGCTAAGTCTTCTTAGAGGCGTCCACACCTTTGCTAGCCGCTGCTCGAGTTCTTGTTCTGTAGGAGTGGCCGAGAGCAGGCGGGCGCGAGAGAGGAGGAGGTGACGATTGAGAAGAATGCCGATGAGGCCCTCTGGAGCTCACCTTGGGAAATGTAGAGACCTGCAAGGACCGCACTTGAGAACACCACCATGGCTAGCACGCAACACCTTGAAGGGAATCTAATGGTGCAGGGAGGAGGGGCATGGGAGGAGGACAAGGAGGGCATGGAGGAGGACGAGGAGCGCATGGAGAAGGAGCGGGCATGAGCGAGGATGAGCGGTGGCGTGTGTCTGGAGAGGTTGATGAGCATGGGCCACATGAGGAGAGGAGAGGAGAGCTCATCATTGATGAGATGGGAGGTGAGCTCGCAAGTGAGATAGGAGAACAATGAGGGAGGTGAGGGCAATGAGCACTAGGGGCTGGCTTGGGCTTAGCTAGGATTGAATCAATGATTTGGTTGTTCAACTTGGGCTAGGCTCCAATTGTACTTTTGGCCAGCCTAAGCCAGGCTTCAACCCCTTTACAAGCAACCAAACAAACCAAAATTATCTTTAGGAAGCCAAAGTCAGGGTTGGTCACCCAACCAAACACACCCTATAGGAATATCATCAACCTGCATTGTTGGTTTCCATTTCTAACATAGCATCTTTTATTTCCACTCTAGTGAAAGATTTACATAAATCCTCATCGTATTGAGAATTTACCACCTCATTTATCTCCCAAAATGATTATTTAACTAAAAACATGTTTCTAGGCCAAGTAATTTTTATAATATTAAGTGGCATGAGCAATCATGTTCTCTTCTCTCTCAATTTAATTTTCATCATCCTAGAAAATTAGGATATAGTTCTTTCTTTTTCTACATTAACAAATTTGAAAGAATTTAGAATTCATATCACCTCAGAGAAGTCAGGTTTCATGTGATATTCTAAGACAATAGAGTTCTTAATAATCCAACAACTTAAAAAGCTATTGGATCTTTGCCTTTCTAGTAAGCTATTCTTGAACTAGATCAACATTTCTTTCAAGTGTTCTGAAAACTCTAGTTTAGATTGATATTCTTCCTTTTTTCCTTTTATTATTACCCAAACTATTAAAACCCTAGCATTTGAAACAAATGTGTAAGTCTTAAGATTGGATTGGATTCTATCAAAAGTTGCTTAGCTCTTGAAAGGTCCTACTAGAGGGGGTGAATAGCCTATTTAAAAATTCTACAAACTCACTAGAGCAAAGAGTTAGTAAATAACAAAGTAAGCCTTTTGCTCTAGCTCTATTGAGGGTTTGCAAGCAACCTATATCAACAGTTCTAGTTGCTACAATCTCTAAGTTCAATCAATGACTAAGTCACTACTTACACTAAAGAGCTACCTAAAATTTCTATGCAAGAACGGAAGCTACTCTAGTTTGCGGGAATATATAGGAGTGAGTTGTGAACTAGTATACCACCGTGTAGAGGGGATGAACCAATTATAATGATATTAAATCCAATCACTAGGAGAAATCCAATTAGACAATCATAAAGAAGACACACGATTTTTCTCTAAAGGTTCACGTGCTTGCCGGCACGCTAGTCCGTATTTGTGGGGGTATAAATCCCTATACCCTTACGGCTAGACTTGGGCCAGGAGATTTGGCCCATTATGAGACAGCTCGAGGCTTGATCCAACTGCCCAGAGTTTTGCGCAAGGAAACAAGATGTGTAGATCAAGCAGGATTCTAGTCGGTTAGAATAGGAATTGATATCGTATCATCTATGGCAATTGTAACCGACTAGGATTAGTTGCCAGATTTGTAACCCTGCTCTCTGGACTATATAAAGAGAGGCAAGGGACCCTCTTAGACAACACAACACAATTCAACTCATCCCAGATCAATACAATTAGACGCAGGACGTAGGTATTACGCCCACACGGAGGCCAAACCTGGATAAAAACCTTGTTTGTGTCTTGCGTCACCATCAAGTTCGTAGCTTGCGCACCTATTTGCCGATAAACTACTACTGTGGGTATACCCCAAGGTAGACTGTCGACTAGCTTTCGTTGACGCCGTTGTGTCAACCAACACTTGGTGGTTCGCTGGCTAAGAGGTGTTGCACAAAACTCATCCACACAATTGGACACTGCAAGAACCTACCCACAAGTAAGGTAGCTCAATGACACGAGCAATCCACTAGAGTTACCTTTGGCGCTCTATAGGGGAAGGCACAAGAACCAAAGATGGCCACGAACAACCATCGTACTCATGCCAATGCTCCTCTACTGCTCCAAGCCATCTAGGTGGTGGCAACCACTAAGAACTCCATAGCCACAATGATCCCCAAGTGCCACTAGATGCAATCACTCACATAAATGCACTTGGAATCACTCCCAATCTCACTAAGATGGTGAATATATGAAGGAGATGAGTGTGAGGTGTTTTCTTAGGCTCACAAGGATATCAAGTATGTCAAAGTGCCAAGAGAGTGAGCCTCAAGCTAGCCAAACACTATTTATAAGTGTTCCCAATGAATAGAGTCGTAACCCTCAAGAACCTGTCTCTATCAGGGCGTCAGACGCACCAACATTGCCTTGACAACGGCCCTTGATCGCTGCCATGTCTCCTCAGTTAAACATGACCCATTGATCTCTAATAGTCACTTAAACATTAAAGCACTGAGTTAACACGCATCAGGTGTGCCAGGTGCTACACACCAGATGCGGCTTCCTCACACCGAACACACACAACAGAAACCTCACTCACGACTATTGCTGATGTCATAGCACACCAAATGTTGAAACAGTGACGAACCTGCGTTTGGTGCCTAAGCGTCGGACGCATCGACACTCTACTCAGAAGAGCAACACTCAGCCACAATGCACCAAACGCTAGGCCAGCGTCTAACGCCTCCATGACCAGCGTCAAACTTTCCACCAGCGCAATAGAAACTATCTCAAACCCCTCTGTGAAAGCCCAAGTTTGGTTTTGGTAATTAATGACACCAAGTTGCTAATGTCCTGTGTTTAAGTGATTAGAGTTAGGCATAGCAACACATGTGATGAAGGTGCATGGTGGCATGGAAAGGTGGCCACATGATCACAAAGGGATGAAGCATGAAGTGAAGATCATGGTGATAGACGAGGAGCAAAGTTATCAAGGCAAAGGTATAAACATAAGGTTTTACTTTTGCCGGTCTAAGATGAGTAGAGAAGTGATTGACCGGGTTTAGGATAGATAGCCGACTATCAAGAGGGGAAATCACGGTCATCTCTCGAATCAAGTGCTACTAGGTCCATATCTTGAGCATATGCATTAGGATCTAGTAAAGTGCTAACCTAACTCCTTTGGTAAAAATGTTTTGTGAAAATGCTAACACCTTGCACTTGTTGGTACACTTGGTGGTGTTGGCACACCTTAAGAAGGAGGTAGAAAGTTTCCCTTGTGCCGGTGGAAAGTTCCTTGTGCACCAGTAGAAAGTTTCCTGTGTGCCGGTGGAAAGTTTCTTGTCTACCGGTGGAAAGTTTCTTGTGCGCTAGTAGAAAGTTTCTTGTTTACCGGTGGAAAGTTTCTTGTTTGGCAGTGGAAAGTTTCCTGTGCTCCAGTAGAAAGTTTCTGACTGAAAACTCACACCGGACGCTCGGTTCTGAGGCACCGGACGCTACCTTGGAGAGTCCGGTGCGCTCTCGGTTGTTGGCTTAGGTGAGGGCTGTGCACCGGACGATCAGCACCGGACGGTGGCTGAACACTGTTCGTGCGTCCGTGGTCGCGTCCGGTGATTCTGCGTTTTTGACAAACTCTCTGCGCACGAGACCGGTGAGTACCGGACGCGTCCGGTGCCAACTTGGTAGCGTCCGGTGGTCCGCAGGTGACCGTTAGAGATCAACGTGTGAGATTCAAGTAGGGGACACGTGACTGTTTCTGGAGCACCGGACGCACTGTTCCAGCGTCCGGTGGCTCCCTGCAGTGAGTCCGGTGCCCCCGTTTTCAGCCCAGTAAAAGCAGCCAACGGCTAGTTTCTTTGAGGGGGCTTATAAATAGTTGGTGGCCGGCTTTGGGAGGTTCTCTCTTGCACATTTGAATACTTGAGGCATACATTGAGCTAGAAAACACTCCCTCCACTCATCTCCTTGCTTGATTGCTCATCCTAGTGAGATTGAGTGAGATTCAAGTGCATTGCTTTGAGAGTTGCATTTAGTGGCACTTGATTCTTGAGTTTGCTGCGGATTTCTTGTTACTCTTGGGTGTTTCCCGACGCCCTAGACGGCTTGGAGCAGCGGTGGTGTTGTGCTCGTGATTGGAGATTGTTTCGAGCCTCACCAAGTGATTTGTGAGGGGTTCTTGAGCCTTCCCCGCGGGAGATCGCAATTGGCTACTCTAGTGGATTGCTCGTGGCTTGGAGGATCCCCATCTTGTGAGTGGATGTGCGGCACCCGCTGAGGGTTTGGCTTTGGATTGCCAATTAGCTCGTGATCCATCAAGTGGGTGTATCGCCACAACGAGGAGTAGCTTGCCGGGAAGCAAGTGAACCTCGGTAAAAAATCTTGTGTCATCTCTTACCGAGGATTCTCTTGTGATTGTGAGTGATTGATTGGATATATTTCTACTCTACAACGTCGGTATAACAATCACTCCCCTCTCCTTTACCTTTGTATATACCTTTCTAGTTGTGCTTTCTTGTTGTAACTAGTGTTTAGCTTTCTTGCTAGACTTGTGTAGGTGGCTTGCATAGCTTAGTTGTGCTAGTGCTAAAATAGCTTCGCCTTTTGTTTTACTAATCAACTTGTCTAGTTGAAGTTTGTAGAATTTTTAAATAGGCTATTCACCCCCCCTCTAGCCATTTGGACCTTACAAGTGGTATCGGAGCCGAGGCACCGTTTGTTTGAGGCTTAACAACCTTCGGTGAAGAAATGGCTCTTAGTTTGCATATCAACAACACCAAGAAGGCACCTTTCTTTGATGGCACCAATTATGCATACTGGAAGGTCAAGATGACCGCTCATCTTAAGTCAATCAATAGAGAGGTTTGGAAGGTGACCGAAACAAAGTTTGAGGTTGCTAATGAGAATGCACCAACACCGGTTGAAGAAAAGAAGCTTCAATGCAATGACATTGCAATTAGTGCTCTTCATGAAGCTCTTGATGACAAGACCTTTGAGCAAATCAAGAACATTGAGGTTGCTCATGATGCATGGGCAAAATTAGAAGAAACATTCGAAGGCACCAAAGGTACCAAGACCGCCAAAGCTTACATTCTCCAAGAGAAGTTCTCTAGCTTCAAGATGCAAGAAGATGAAAGTGTGCCAGAGATGTTTCACCGGTTGCAAGTCATTGTGAATGAGCTCAAGGCACTTGGGGAAGAAGTGAAGGATAGTCAATTCTCTATGAAGTTCTTGAGAAGCTTACCCAAGAGATTTGACACATTGATCACCGTGCTAGTCAAGACAACACTTAGTGAATCAACTCCCCAACAAGTGTTTCAAGAAGTGATGACCGATGATGCTTATAGAGAAGATGATGAAAAGGATGAGTTGATCAAGAAGAAGAAGAAGGATGGTGAGAAGAAAGATGATGAAAAGAAGAAAAGTGTGGCATTCAAGGCCTCCACATCCAAGGGCAAAGCCAAGCAAGAATCATCAAGTGAAGAAGAAGCAAGCTCTTGTGATAGTGATGAAGATGAGGAGATGGCTCTTCTTGTCAAGAGATTTGGCAAGTTTATGAAGAAGAAGGGCTATCGGGCAAGAAGGAAGAAGAGCTCCTCCAAGAAGAATGACCACTCCATGAGGTGCTTTAGATGCCATAGCAAGGATCATCTCATCGCCAAGTGTCCTTATGATAGTGATGATGAAGATGCTATCAAGAAGGAAAGAAAGAAGCAAAAGAAGAAGCAAGAAAAGAAGGAAGGCTCAAACAAGAAGAAGGGTGATGCCCATGTTGCAACTTGGGATAGTGATGAATCCTCAAGTGATGATGAGAGCACCAAGAAGAAGGCGCATGCTAGCATTGCCATTCAAGGAAAAAGCTCCATCTTCGACACTCCATCATGCTTCATGGCTAAGGCCACTAAGGTATCATCCGATGATGAGAGTGACCATGCTAGTGATAGTGATAGTGATGATGATGAACCAACTAAAGATGAACTAATCACTATGCTAGAAGATTGCACTTATCACTATAAAGAAACTAGAAAGGAGTGCAAGGCCTTGCTTAAGGATAAGAAAACCCTTGAGCAAGATCTTGATGAGCTTAGGGCATCTTATGAGAGTCTAAAGGAAGACCATAAGAAGCTTCAAAAGGCTCACACTAAGCTTGAAGAAGCTCATTTCTCTCTAGTTAACAAGTGTAAAAATGAGCCAACTAAAATTGAAAAAGCTCAAACTTGCAACATAGGCATAACATGTGATATCTTGAGTAAGCCTATTGTTATTGCTTCTACTAACCCTTCATGTAGCACATCTACATCATCCTCATCTAGTAGTGATGGTTTCACTTGTGACACCACACTAAAAGTTGAGAATGAAATTCTCAAGAAGGAGGTGAAAGAGCTCAATCACACCTTAGCCAAGGCTTATGGTGGTGAGGACCGCTTGCTTATGTGCTTGGGTAGCCAAAGAGCTTCTCTCTATAAAGAGGGATTGGGCTATAACCCCAAGAAAGGCAAGGCCGCCTTTGCTCCTCACAAGACTAGTTTTGTGAAGAACAATGGTCGGTATTGCAAAGCTTGCAAGCAAGTTGGTCACCTAGAGCAACAATGCATGAACAAGAAACCCAAAGCTCATGTATCCTCAATTAAGCTAAATTCTTTCTATGTGCTTACCAAGGATACAAAAGGTGTTCATGCTAAGTTCATTGGTGCACCATGGATGGGCTCAAAGAAGAAAGCCATTTGGGTACCAAAGAGCTTAGTTGCTAACCTTGGAGGACCCAATCAAGTTTGGGTACCTAAAAAGAATTGATCTTGTCTTGTAGGTCAATTACAAAGCCGGAGGAAGGCATTGGGTGCTTGATAGTGGGTGCACTCAACATATGACCGGGGAGTCTTGTATGTTCAAATCAATTGATACTAGTCAAAATGGTGGCTTTGATTCAATCACCTTTGGCAACAACAAGAAAGGCAAGGTCAAGGGACTTGGTAAAATTGCTATCTCAAATGACATGAGTATATCAAATGTGTTGCTAGTTGAGAGCCTTGATTTTAATCTCCTGTCAATTGCACAACTTTGTGACCTTGGTTTCAAGTGCATCTTTGGAAGTGATGATGTTGAGGTGGTTAGTGTTGATGGATCAAACTTGATATTCAAAGAATTTAGGCATGGTAGCTTATACTTGGTTGATTTCAATGATAGTGACACTCAATTGACATCTTGCCTAATTAGCAAATCAAGTTTGGGTTGGTTGTGGCATAGAAGGCTTGGTCATGTTGGAATGAAACAATTGAACAAACTATTGAGGCATGACTTAGTTAGAGGCTTGAAGGATGTCACCTTTGAGAAGGATAAACCATGTAGTGCTTGTCAAGCCGGAAAGCAAGTTGGAAATGCACATCCTAAGAAAAGTGAAATGAGCACATCAAAGGCATTTGAGCTGTTGCACATGGATTTATTTGGGCCAACAACATACACTAGCATTGGTGGCAACAAGTATGGCTTTGTGATAGTAGATGACTACACTAGATACACTTGGGTGTTCTTCCTCTATGACAAGAGTGATGTTTGTGATATATTCAAGTCTTTTGTCAAGAGGGTGCAAAATGAGTTTGAAACCACTGTCAAGAAGATTAGAAGTGACAATGGTAGTGAATTCAAGAACACAAGAATTGAGGAATTGTGTGATGATCTTGGCATTGGACATCAATTCTCTCCAACATACACTCCTCAATCAAATGGTGTAGTTGAAAGAAAGAATAGAACCTTGATTGATATGGCTAGATCAATGCTTAGTGAATATAATGTTAGCCATTCTTTTTGGAGTGAAGCTATCAACACGGCTTGCTATTGTAGCAACCGTCTCTATTGCCATGGGAAGCTTGGGAAGACACCATATGAGCTATTGAATGGAAGAAAGCCCAACATTGCATACTTTAGAATGTTTGGTTGTAAATGCTACATTCTCAAGAAAGGCACTAGATTAAGCAAGTTTGAGAAGAAATGTGATGAAGGGTTCTTAATTGGTTATTCCACCACAAGCAAGGCATATAGAGTTTGGAACTTGGCAAGTGGCACATTGGAAGAAGTCCATGATGTTGAGTTTGATGAAACCGAGGGATCTCAAAATGAAGCTCAAAATCTTGATGATGTGAGGGGAGATCAATTGGCAAATGCAATGAAGAACATGGATGTTGGTGACATAAGGCCAAGGCAAGTTGATGATGATGGTGATATTCACATGATCAATCAAGAAGTGCAAATTGATACAAATCAAGCAAGTACTAGTGGCTCTCATGGTGATGATCAAAATCAAAATCAAGCAAGTGGAAGCAATCAACTCCCAATACTCCAACCTACTAGCATAGCAAGGGATCATCCTTTGGATCAAGTCATTGGTGGTATTCAAAGTGGTGTACAAACAAGATCAAGACTAGCATCCTTTTGTGAGCACTATTCATTTGTCTCATTTGAAGAACCCAAGAGAATAGAAGATGCATTGAGAGATTCCGATTGGGTAAATGCCATGCATGAAGAATTGAATAATTTCACAAGAAATCAAGTGTGGGAGCTTGTTGAGAGGCCAAAGAACTACAATGTGATTGGTACCAAGTGGGTCTTTAGAAACAAGCAAGATCAACATAGTGTAGTTGTGAGAAATAAAGCAAGACTAGTAGCACAAGGCTACACTCAAGTTGAAGGTCTTGACTTTGGAGAAACATATGCACCGGTTGCAAGATTGGAGGCAATTAGAATATTATTAGCCTATGCTTGTGCCCACAACATCAAGCTCTATCAAATGGATGTGAAGAGTGCATTTCTCAATGGATACATCAATGAGTTGGTTTATGTTGAACAACCTCCCGGTTTTGAAGATGACAAGAAACCCAACCATGTGTACAAGCTCAAGAAGGCATTGTATGGTTTGAAGCAAGCACCTAGAGCATGGTATGAGAGATTGAGAGATTTCCTTCTCTCTAAAGGGTTCAAGATGGGAAAGGTTGACACTACCCTCTTCACCAAGAAGCTAGGCAAGGACTTGTTTGTGTTGCAAATCTATGTTGATGATATCATCTTTGGATCAACCAATCAAGAATTTTGTGAAGAGTTTGGAAAAATGATGGCAAATGAGTTTGAGATGTCCATGATTGGAGAGCTTAGTTACTTCCTTGGACTTCAAATCAAGCAAATGAAGGATGGCACCTTTGTAAGTCAAGGAAAGTACATCAAGGACATGATCAAGAAGTTTGGGTTGCAAGAAGCTAAACCAATGAGCACACCTATGGGCACAAATGATCAATTAGGTAGTGATGCAAGTGGCAACATGGTAGATCAAAAGCTATATCGGTCCATGATTGGAAGTTTGCTCTATGTCACCGCATCAAGGCCGGATGTAATGTTTAGTGTGTGCAAATGTGCAAGATACCAAGCTTCACCTAGAGAAAGTCACTTGAAGGCAACCAAAAGGATATTGAGGTATCTTAAGGGCACTCATGATGTTGGATTATGGTATCCCAAGGGGTCTAACTTTGAATTGATTGGATATTCGGACTCCGACTATGGTGGATGCAAGATTGATAGAATGAGCACAAGTGGCACTTGTCAATTGCTAGGAAGGTCTCTAGTTTCATGGTCATCAAAGAAACAAAATAGTGTTGCACTATCAACCGCCGAGGCCGAATACATTAGTGCCGGTAGTTGTTGTGCACAATTGCTTTGGATGAAAGCCACCTTGAATGACTTTGGAATAAAATTCAAGAATGTGCCTTTGCTATGTGACAATGAGAGTGCAATCAAGATGACACAAAATCCGGTTCAACATTCAAGAACCAAGCACATTGACATAAGGCACCACTTCATAAGAGACCATCAACAAAAGGGTGATATTAGCATTGAAAGCATTGGCACCGAAGATCAACTAGCCGACATCTTCACAAAGCCACTTGATGAGAAGAGATTTTGCAAGTTGAGGAATGAATTGAACATACTTGACTTCTCCAACTTGAGATGAGTGCACCCCCACATTTCTATATGACATGCCACTCCTCCAGCAAAGCAAGGTAATGTTGATTGACATAGCATTCATACTTTGCTAAGGACATGTTTAGAACATATAGACATGCTTGCATGACAATAGGCTCATTCATGAAAATCAAAAGGATTTGATGTATGTATGGTACCACTATTGTTTCTATGGTTGTTTGATCTAGTGGTAGCATATGACATGTTTGTGAGCTTGCAAGCCTAGTGTTGAATCTAGAATATGAGCTTATGATGTGTAATTCAACATGGTCAAGATAACCCTTATACTTTATGAGGTGTGAAAAAGCTTGTCCTTGGATCAAACCGAATTACATGTTTTAGGCAAGTGATCTAGATTGAACCATAATTTTGACCCTCACATTGATTGACTTAATTCTCACTAAAATTTGAACCTTTGTGGTCATTGATGACAAAGGGGGAGAGAAACAAAGATAAAGTCAGAAAGGGGAAGAGAAACAAAGATAGGGAGAGAAAACACCTTTAAACTTGAGCACACAAATAGGGGGAGCAAGCTCATGAACCATTTGTTGCATTTGAATGTGCACTAACATAATGAGGTGTTGCATTGCAAGTTTAAATATACTACTCTTGTTTGATTGGTGCTTGCTAGAAATAGAACTTGAATGATGCCTTGAATTCTAGCATAAAGTTTTTTTTATGTGGTATCTAGACATATAATGTGATCTCACGAGGCATCTTGAGTTTTTGATGTATGTCTAGCTACATTGGTGATAAGGATGGTATATTGGCTACTCCGATTGGTATCACGCTTCAAAGGTCCATTCTATATACCTTAGCATCATTTTGGTAGTAATAAATCTCCCAAAATTCTAATTCATGCATATGTGCAAACTTGAACCAAACTCATGGAAGCACATATGTAGGGGGAGCTAGTACTACCAAAACCGAAATTGAAATGTTTGTCCAACATTGTCTCATGACTAAAATGCCTTGGACAAGCAATTCAAGTTCATTATGATTTCATTTCATATCTTTGTGATGGTTGTCATCAATTACCAAAAAGGGGGAGATTGCAAGCCCAAGTTTGGTTTTGGTAATTAATGACACCAAGTTGCTAATGTCCTGTGTTTAAGTGATTAGAGTTAGGCATAGCAACACATGTGATGAAGGTGCATGGTGGCATGGAAAGGTGGCCAGATGATCACAAAGGGATGAAGCATGAAGTGAAGATCATGGTGATAGACGAGGAGCAAAGTTATCAAGGCAAAGGTATAAACATAAGGTTTTACTTTTGCCGGTCTAAGATGAGTAGAGAAGTGATTGACCGGGTTTAGGATAGATAGCCGACTATCAAGAGGGGAAATCACGGTCATCTCTCGAATCAAGTGCTACTAGGTCCATATCTTGAGCATATGCATTAGGATCTAGTAAAGTGCTAACCTAACTCCTTTGGTAAAAATGTTTTGTGAAAATGCTAACACCTTGCACTTGTTGGTACACTTGGTGGTGTTGGCACACCTTAAGAAGGAGGTAGAAAGTTTCCCTTGTGCCGGTGGAAAGTTCCTTGTGCACCAGTAGAAAGTTTCCTGTGTGCCGGTGGAAAGTTTCTTGTCTACCGGTGGAAAGTTTCTTGTGCGCTAGTAGAAAGTTTCTTGTTTACCGGTGGAAAGTTTCTTGTTTGGCAGTGGAAAGTTTCCTGTGCTCCAGTAGAAAGTTTCTGACTGAAAACTCACACCGGACGCTCGGTTCTGAGGCACCGGACGCTACCTTGGAGAGTCCGGTGCGCTCTCGGTTGTTGGCTTAGGTGAGGGCTGTGCACCGGACGATCAGCACCGGACGGTGGCTGAACACTGTTCGTGCGTCCGGTGGTCGCGTCCGGTGATTCTGCGTTTTTGACAAACTCTCTGCGCACGAGACCGGTGAGTACCGGACGCGTCCGGTGCCCACTTGGTAGCGTCCGGTGATCCGCAGGTGACCGTTAGAGATCAACGTGTGAGATTCAAGTAGGGGACACGTGACTGTTTCTGGAGCACCGGACGCACTGTTCCAGCGTCCGGTGGCTCCCTGCAGTGAGTCCGGTGCCCCCGTTTTCAGCCCAGTAAAAGCAGCCAACGGCTAGTTTCTTTGAGGGGGCTTATAAATAGTTGGTGGCCGGCTTTGGGAGGTTCTCTCTTGCACATTTGAATACTTGAGGCATACATTGAGCTAGAAAACACTCCCTCCACTCATCTCCTTGCTTGATTGCTCATCCTAGTGAGATTGAGTGAGATTCAAGTGCATTGCTTTGAGAGTTGCATTTAGTGGCACTTGATTCTTGAGTTTGCTGCGGATTTCTTGTTACTCTTGGGTGTTTCCCGACGCCCTAGACGGCTTGGAGCAGCGGTGGTGTTGTGCTCGTGATTGGAGATTGTTTCGAGCCTCACCAAGTGATTTGTGAGGGGTTCTTGAGCCTTCCCCGCGGGAGATCGCAATTGGCTACTCTAGTGGATTGCTCGTGGCTTGGAGGATCCCCATCTTGTGAGTGGATGTGCGGCACCCGCTGAGGGTTTGGCTTTGGATTGCCAATTAGCTCGTGATCCATCAAGTGGGTGTATCGCCACAACGAGGAGTAGCTTGCCGGGAAGCAAGTGAACCTCGGTAAAAAATCTTGTGTCATCTCTTACCGAGGATTCTCTTGTGATTGTGAGTGATTGATTGGATATATTTCTACTCTACAACGTCGGTATAACAATCACTCCCCTCTCCTTTACCTTTGTATATACCTTTCTAGTTGTGCTTTCTTGTTGTAACTAGTGTTTAGCTTTCTTGCTAGACTTGTGTAGGTGGCTTGCATAGCTTAGTTGTGCTAGTGCTAAAATAGCTTCGCCTTTTGTTTTACTAATCAACTTGTCTAGTTGAAGTTTGTAGAATTTTTAAATAGGCTATTCACCCCCCCCCCTCTAGCCATTTGGACCTTACACTCTCTACCCTTCAAACTCCACCTCCTTAAAGTGTGCTAACACCACCATGTGTGTACCATCATGTGCATATATTTTAGCATTTTCACAATCATTTTTTTCTAAGGAGTTAAGTTAGTTCACTAGGTTCTAAATGCATGCACATGAACAATATCACCTAGTGGCACTCGATAGACCACTTAGCCAAAGAATTATCTTCTTTATAGTACGACTATCTATCCTAAATGTGATCACACCCTCTATGGTGTCTTGATCACCAAAACCAAACCCTTAAGCAATACATTTGTCTTGATCTCCATAGGGTTTTGTTTTTCTCTTTCTTCTTTTCCAAGTTGAGCACTTAATCATCTTATGGTCATCACCATCATCACCATGATCATCTCTTGCTCCATCACTTGGCATAGAGGTTAGTACTTTGGGTTTCATCAATTATCCAAAACCAAACTAGGACTTTCAGCTCTGACAAGCACACTTTTCCCAAATTAATCTTACATATGTTTAACGAATTTAAGATCCTTAAGCAAGAATAGCTCAAATCAAAATTCTAGATGCTTTTATTGTTGCATTGTCCTAGTATCGATAATAATAGGGTTGTGATGAGATATCTCCCTAACAATCTTGATAGCTCTTGCCAAAGGGAAAAAATACTCATATTCCCTGATTATTAGAACTATATCCAACTTTTCAAGAGTAAAGGATAATTTGATTATAACTCCATGTGTACTTACAATCATTGGTGGGAATTTATCTAAGTTCACGAGTTTGTATAACAGAATTAAAGAGGCCTGATTTCTTGTGATCCCTTTATTTTTATCAGTATCACGCTGAATTCTTCAAGTATGGACACAGTCACATAAGGCATTGTGTTTTAGAAGAGATAAAAACATTATATATAGTTCTAAAAAGATAGAAAATTATGTCACTTCAATCAAATATCTTGTAAATGAGTTTGAAATATCTCATCTTCATGTGCAATTTCACAGCATCAAAATGCCTGAGTGTTGATGACATTCTCATTTGCCCCAATCTCCATTAGCACAATACCTTCTCTGATGCGTGTGAAATTATGTTATCAAGGATTGGGCAGAGGAAAGGGAGGGTGATGGGAGGAACCTTATGGATTGCCTAGGTGGCGACTCTAGGGGTCGGAGTCATTATCGGGGCCTATCGCTTCTTGGGCACTAGCCGCAACATCCCTTTGAGTGGAAACAAAAGAGAAACATAGGAGGACAAACAAATGAAATAGCACAACCCCCAACAATTGGCCTTTCCTAGAAGCATGTATCTATATAATGCACAGCCACACACCTTATAAACAAAAAAAGAAATGACTAGGGTAGAAATAATATTAATTCTTTTTGCATTCCCTATTGCTGGCATCCTTCGCCACCACCCACCATAGGCCCTTCACAGTGTCCTCCAATCCACTAACCAAGGAGGCCATTCACTGTTATCCAGCACACTTGATCCTACACGGCTCTAGAGGCAGGCCATCGCTAGCCTCTTACGACACCAATACAAACTACTTTAAATGTCACACCCTCACATCACATCTTCAACTACTAGTGAACCAGTCTCCCTAAAGTTAACTTTATATGCAATCCATAACCACGAGAACTGTAGCCCCACCATGCTTAAATATGGATGATGAGGACAATCTACCTCATGAGGCATCCATGGTTTAGATCTAGAGTGCACAAATAAGAGGTGGGGATTATTGAGAGCGAGAAAACTGTGCCGCCAAGCTGTTATTTATAGGAAGCAAATATAAGGTTGATCTAGCACCATAGGATTTGTTTTGTCCCTATGCGACAGCTGTAGAGGTGTGTAGGCGTGACAACTATCACATGCATATTCGGTAAGTAGCCTTAACAAAAAGTGCAATATAAACACATACAATTTAACAATTAATTTGGCAATCAAGTTCATATAATTAAGCAACATACTATAGTTCATATGTATATAATATATAGGTTCATGATAATATTGTACTAAACTCTAATCTGCTTCTTACAATACAACCATCAGTATGACCAAGCAGATGTCATATATCCAGGTATGCATACCATCATGCCCCAAATTAGTAAGACCAAATGACACACATACTACAATGTAATGGTATGATGCATATACTAGTGCATATATACACACATCACATACCAACTAGCACTACCGAAATATATAAACCATGCAAATGAAATGCAGATATAGATATAACATGCATATTTATGTGGATTCATGTCTTTTCCTCCACCATCCATGTTCACTCCTTCAATACTTATACTTCCATATGCCATCCATCTCTATGGTGGTGGTTGCAGACCCTGGGTCGGTCACAGACATCATCGATGAGATCTCAGCGGCATTAGCCTGGTCATCCTTCTGTGACACCATTGAGGATGGCCTACTCTCTGGCGCAACAACATCAAAGCCACCCGCTCCAGCTGCTCCCATGTCCATCTGGGCAACTGCTGCCCCCATGCCCATCTGGCCAGCTCCTGCCCCCATACCCATTTGGCCAACTGCAGCCCCCATGTCTATCCGGCCAGCTACAGCCCCCATGCCCATCTGGTGGTAGAAGTTCATTTGTGGCGACGCGATTATCGGATTGCTGAACTGGGCGTTGTTAATCTGGAGCCCGCTAGTGCCACTGATACCTGTCATAGACGGCATCATCGTAGGAATCCCAGTGCTAGCATTAGGGTAGTAGGGGGCCACTGGGTCCATAGCAAAGTCTGGAATGATGGGAAATTGCATGGGCATAGGCACAGACAATGGCAGCTGTAGCGACATAGGGATGGGGATCGCTTGGATGTTATTCTGATTCTGATCAATCTCAGTGCTAGCCATGGCAACCTCGTAAGATGGTGCAGTCGTCTTCTTAATCCCAGTGGTCTTTTCAAACACACGACAGACCACCCACTCATCCTGCGTGAATTTCATTTATAAACAAAGAGCGAAATCAGATTAGGGTAAGCAAATTAAGCAAGTAGCAAATAGATGCATGCATCATGCTAGTGTTGTTACCACTACCACGCACCATGGGAGCAGAAGTTGAAGCTTTTGTGGCAGTGGCAGCAGTGGCTATTGAGCTAGATGCGGATGCGGGACCGAGGAGCCTACCGCTGCCTTCGAGCCTATACTCATGCATCACCCAGTTGGTTTTATCACCCCTAGGAGCCCTGCCCTTGTAGAAGACGAGCGTCTTCTTCATGCCGACCAACATCAACACCCCTTCTGTGGTTTTGTAAACCTCCTTGTCTTTTCCTGTTGCTTTCCAATAACCGGCCTTTGTGGCCCGGTTTGCCCTCAGCCCCGTTGGATACTTGCGGTCCTTTTGGTTGAAGAAGTACCACTCTTTCTCGCCCCATTTTGCTTGATCTACAACATGCAAATCAAGGGCCATTTATTAGTCGATCACTAGCATAGCAGCATGCATATCCACTGCACCAATCAAACAAAAACAAGGTGTATATGTATTTATAGATTGAGGTTGCTTGTTATGTACCTGGGAGGTCCCATGGCTCGGTCTTGTTTACATCGACCTCTCCAATGGCGATGCAGGTGAAGTTTGTGTTGCGCACCTTGTTCATTAAGTAGTCGCTGATAATCTCAATGTCACTAGGGTGGAAGCGGAACCCTGGAGGCAGGTCAAGCCCGCTAGTAGGGACCACGTTCATCTCTTGTTGTTGGGGCTGGTGGTGCTCTGCCATGGCTCTCTTGTTCCTCAACTGAGATCAAATCTAGGAAGCACCAACAACCATATCAAGCAACAAGGAACAATCTCTAGAAAGTACTCAAAAACAAAGCATACATACATGCACAAACTCTTCTTGACCTGTCGATCTGTCTAGGTCTCTCGCTCACTCATCAAGACGGATGCAGGACGAGTTGTTGTGGTGCACTAAGCCAAGCACTACAGCGCGGCTTAAATAGGCAGGAGGCGTGTTCGCGCAACCCACTTTCCACTAATGCTTCCTACCTCTGCCCGTCTCCCGTCTTTTCCGGTGGTGGCTGTTTCTACTAGGAATTGGACTATTGTTCTTTCCAACTGTGTCGTGCTTGTCCTCGCGCACCCTGGCTCACTTTCACGTGGGGCCTCGGTCGCTACCGGTGACAGGTGCCCGGGTTCCGGAATGTCTCCACCTGCGTGCAGCCTGTAGCCTACTGTGATCTCCCTCTGGTTTGCCTACCCTGGCCTGCAGTTCCTATGGACGTATGTGTCCACACGCTCCTCATGCATGCAGGCTTGCTCTAGCCATCGCTGCCTTGTCTGCAGAAAGAAAATGGCTGTTGCGGCTGGCGGCCGACCACGTCAATATGCACGCACATCAGCGGTTGAGGGCTGCTACAAGCCCTTCGTGATAGAAAGTTGCAGACAAGCTAGCTAGCGTAGGGTTCACGTTGCCTCGCATGCAGTACAGGGGATGCTATAGCTGTAGGCATCCATCTGGAACAAGCAGGCCAGTGATGGCCGTCGTGATCTGGTGCCGATCATTGCGGCGCTGCAGCGTCGTGTTGTTTACTACTCGATCAATTTTAGGTGCATGGAGATACACGTGAGTGTGTGTCCTGCTGTGCCGATGCGGTGTGCTATCTGTTGCTATGTATGTATATGTACGTAGGCATCCTTTTGCTGGATGATATGTTAGTTGTGTCTAGCCCGTGCACATTGTCACGTAGAAACCATGCATAGATTGGTGCCCAACTAGAAAGTGTGCGTGCGAGTGCGCCAGCTTTGAAAACCATGGTTAGTTAGGCTCTTACTAATCTTGCCAAGGGGATAGGCGGCGATGACAGCTTGTTTTACGCATGCATGCAGGGGATATTTTCCTTTCAATTCTTTACTTCCAAAGGAATTAATTTAGTAAAGCTGCATTCTTATCTATATCTATTCATCACACATTCTGCATGCATATAGATGGATAAAGCCCATGCCTACGTGCAGTGCGTGCAGGCCGGGTGAAGTGGCATGGCATGCTAGCTAGCGCTTTCCCAGTAAAGTGACGGCGCAACGTCCACTTGTCCATGCGTAGGGTGTCAGCCCATCCAGGAGAGGCTCCAGGCGGTGTGGTATACGTGAATGTCCATGCTTATCAATTGCTTAGCTTGAATGTGGATAATCCTCTATAGTCATCTTATGGCATGCCCCAACCAGAAGAAATCGACCCAATATCTATCAGTTCAACACACAAGCCACCGCAATCGCACTATGGATATGGTATCTGGGAATATACCTGACATCACTCCTTTTCCTATTCTTGGCATACTCGTTTCATCAGCAGAGTGGAATTTTATGTTAGTATATATATATATATATATATGCTACTTTTATATTTATACGGTGTATTTTCTATACTCCCGAGAGTAGTTATTCTCATCTTCAATAAATCATATTACATATATGTTCATACTAATTTATTAGTTTGAATATGTTTATATAATCAATTTAAGATACTTCAAATCTTCGTACGTGAATTTTTTTCAAAAGAGACCATACTTTTTAATATATCTAAAATACCACTACAGTACTATATAAAATAAATATAACTATATACTTCATGTATACTTGTATACTTGATATACATACTATATACTACGTGTATATACACTTCGTTGAATCATATACGTCATAAATCTAGAGATACACACATGGGAGTAACTACTCCCATGCAAAGTTATTAGGACCGGACCGAAGATCGAGCCGGCTAGGCTGTCGGTTCACTAGTCCAACCGTTTAGAACCGGTTCAACCGTCGGTTCGATTGTTTTGGACTGTATGAATTGAACCATCCACAAAAACTTCAAACTGGTGTAATATAATAAAATATAACTAATAATTAGCAACATATAGTTGATCATATATATAAATAATCTAATAAAGAACATAATATGACCATTTTCCAGCTAATCTACCTATATATAAAAACTATACATGAAAAGATAATATATAGAGCACATACGAATTGGTTCCAAAAAGACTTAAATAATAATTCAAATATTGACTGTTATCAAAATAATCTCAAATGTTGAAAGCTCATCAAAATAATAAAAATGGATATATATTATTTATCTAATTAAGAGAGCTTATTTTTTTGGAAATTAAAATGTTGAGCCCAAAGTCAAGAAGTGCATAAAGAAAAAGTCAACAACTGAATGAAATACTCCCTCCATACCTGAAATTGTTGACGTTTAGGACATGATTGTGCTTACCAAGGAGTGATTAATTAGAAGGTATTTTTCCATCTCTACCCTTATTAAATAAATTTACGACTGCTCTTCAAACAAGAAAGTTGTCTAGCTTCAGTGGCTAGAGCGCATGTTGTGAGACATATTGTGTGAGGTGCAGAGTTCGAAACCCAATCACCGCACGGCGCAGGGGTAAGCCCTTGTTTAGATACACCCAAAAACCCAAAACTTTACAAGATTTCTCATCACATCGAATCTTGCGGCATATGCATGGAACATTAAATATAGATAAAAAAGATAACTAATTGCACAGTTTACTTGTAAATCACGAGACGAATCTTTTAAGCCTAGTTGCTCTAAAATTGGATAATATTTGTCAAATAAAAACGAAAGTGCTACAGTGTCAAAATACAAAAAGTTTTTGGATCTAAACAAAGCCTAAACGGGTCAAGTTTGAGTCTTGATGGCCACAACGTCACTTTTTCTGAAAACAGGCGCATAGCCCAGAACGTCAAGTATAATAAGTATGGAGAGAGTATAGCAGACAATCACACGCACACGTCACTCTCCAAAACTTTCACAGCCCACACGTCCTCCTCCAAACGATCATAGGCGCAGGCGGCAGTAGCACCTAGGCTGGGCCCAGTTGCAGCTACTCACATGGGCAGCATGAGACAGCAGTGCACGCGCTAGGAGACCAGAGCCCAGACCGGGACGGTCCAGACAGAACCGGCGGTTCACCGGTTTCCTAAAAAACCTGCCAGTTCAAGTGGGTTTTAGCAGTCTTTGGTCTTTTAAATGAACCGACCGTTATAGTCTTTTGGTTCGATCTTTACCGGTCCAACTACCGGTCGGTCCAAATAACTAGGCTCCAAATTTACCTCGTATGTCTCTAAACCCGGTGAGGATTAATCCGTTGTGGATGAACCCAGATTGCCCAAGGAGGATATGGTGATGCATGCATGGCTCAGAGGGAGGAGGGATTTGATGGCACTAGGCTCGTCATCAGGTTTCACGGCTAGTTGGATCTCGTGCCTATGCTTTCCAGATTAACAAAGATGTGCTGTAAGAGGTAGATAATGTGGCCACCGTTGTAGAACACTTTTTACCACCTTTGTAGCTCTGTTTCCTAGCTAGTAGTGAGATTTCTTGGATGTCCTACGCTTTGCTCAATTGTCGTCGTATTGTATATTGCTAGACGTCGTTGCATCTAGCCACTTGATGAAGATTGCTATGGTGCCTGCAGCTGGCCGGCCTACACTTGTGGCCTGGTGGGCTCCGCTCCACTTGATGAGTATTGTCGCCTTGGTTACCACCCAGAAGCTCAGAATTAATTTAACGGAGCATGGAGGGAAGCTAGGATGATCAATTCATGGAATGTGTGGATCGACTCATTTGCTCGTTTGCCTCTCCATGTCTTCCTATTCTAAGGGGTGTTTAGGACTGCTCAACAAACTCCACTATGGAGCAACTCTATAAAAAACTGAAGTTTGTAGAGTAACTCTTTAAATCCTCTTACAACTCTATCCTTTTTTCTCGTACTGAGTGCGTAGAGCTGAAACTGTTTGACTAAAAAATATGGAGCAGAGCTGAAAAATGTAGAGCAGAGTAGTGCCAAACACTCCCTAAATCCGATCAGGCATCAGAAGTTTAGAACGTAGACGCGGTGGCCGGCGAACGGCGGTGCAATGACTCAACACGGTGGCGGACGACGCCCGGCAGACGACGACACGAGTACTCGATGCGGTAACAGCGGCTGCGGCTCTGCCTGACCGCCTGCAACTGCAAGTGCAACGATGGCACCCAAAAGAAGAGCAGATATATATGTGATGAAAGGTATTTTTATTTCAAAAATTAGAATTCTAAAAACTCTATCTTTGAGTGTTATTAATCTAACTAGCATTGTAGATTGATACACATTACACACGGATGTAACCTGTAGGTTTAATAACCAATAATTCGATTATTATTTATTATTTGCCTTTTTGTCTTGTGATTGTTTTTATACATATTTCAAGAGTATTTTTGCTAAAGCATTTAGCACTAGCAGCTCTGCCTGCATAAGGCTTTGGTGGATAACAAGAAGAGTCTCGAGAACACAAGGATGGGTACTGAGGTTCCAATGGGTCTATGCCCAAATAAAGCTTTATTATGGGTATGTATGTGTTAATAACAATCTTCATTTAGTGAGTTATTTAAGTGCCAATGCTTTACTTTTGGATTTCGGTTATATTTGTTGATCACAAAGTAATATACATATTTAGAAAATGTTTTGGTGCATCCTGGCAAAGTTGATAGTTACATTATACATGTTTGACCTTTACAGATCCGTCACACCTGGAAAATATTCCTGCCTCCGCCACTATGGGCTAATTTCTAACAATGAGTTTGGCACCATTGTTCCACCTGTTATCACTAATGTTCCACCTGTTATCAGTCAGCTATTATCTGAATTTCCCACGGTGGTGTCTCCACCGGTTGCCACCAGAATGTGAGTGTGATCATCCCATCCAATTGATTGAAGGGGCCCGACCGTTTATTGTTTGTCCATACAGATATCCACCAATGCTTAAAGATGAGATTGAAGCGTAAGTTGACACAATGTTGTAGTAGGGATCATTTAGCCCAGTTCATCGCCCTTGAGTTCTCTAGTCCTGCCGGTGCATAAGGACGGTTGATGGCGTTTTTGCATGGATTATCGCTACCTCAATGCACCCTCACTGTCAAGAATGTGTTCCCAATACCAATCTTCTATCAGTTGGTAGATGAGCTGATAGACGCTCATTGGTTCTCCACACTTGATCTAGGTACTTTTCAGGGCGCCATGAATTCAACTCTCAAGCCACTCCTTTTTCGCTATGGAATTGTCTTTTTCGATGGTATTTTGATTTACACTAAAACATTTGAGGACCATGTGGAACATCTGTGACAAGTTCTTTCATTGCTGGCCTAGGATCATTGGGACATCAAACTATACAAGTGTAAGTTTGCTCAGTTTGAAATTTCTTATCTAGGACACATCATCGGTGCGAAGGGTGTTGCTACTAATGTTGGCCTTCAAAGGTTGAAGCTGTAGTATCTTGGTCCCAACCCTCCAGTGTTAAAGAGCTATGCAACTTTTTGGGTCTTGCAGGGTTTTATGAGCAGTGTATCTGCCGTTATGCCATTGTTCCCAAGCCATTAACATCGTAAGCACAACTTGTTGATCTGGACCTCTGAACATTCAACTTCATTCAACATTCTAAAATAGTGTCTCAATATTGCTCCTATACTGGTGTTGCTGGATTTGGTGTTGCTAGATTTCACCCAACAGTTCTGCATTGACACTGATGCTTCCAACACCGGTGTGGGGGCCGTACTTCTTCAGAATGAGCACCCTAGCCTTCCTTAGTCGATCCCTTGGTCCCAAGAATCAAGGTCTATCAGCATATGAAAAGGAGTACATGGCCATTGTCATTGCCATTGCAGTGGATCACTACCGCTCTTATCTGTGATTGGGTGAATTTCTCATTTTCACTGACCGAAAGAGTATGTCTCGTCCACATGAATGAGCAAAGATTGCACATGGCATGGCAACAAAAGTTATTTACCAAGCTTCTAGGCCTTCATTATCACATTGTGTACAAGCCTATATTAGACAATAGAGTGGTCGATTCCCTCTCCTATCATGCTCATTCTGCAAACTTGCTATCTATTTCTCTCTAGTCCCCTCTTGGCTCAATGATGTCATGGCCAGCTATGCCACCGCTCTAGTCCCCTCTTGGCTCAATGATGTCATGGCCAGCTATGCTAACCCTAAAGCTCAAGCTTTGCTTGCCAAGTTAGCAGATTTTTCTTCTGCTAAACCACATTTTGGTTTGAACCAAAGGTCTGATCCGTCACAAAGGCAAACTATGGGTGGGGGTTGATCCTTCTTTCCAACACCAGATTATTGAGGCGTTCCACTCCTCAGCTATTGGGGGTCACTCTAGTTTTTTCGGCTACATACCACCGCATCAAACATTTGTTCTCTCGGATTGAGCTCAAATCATCGTTTAATAGTTTGTTGCCTCCTATCCAACCTATCAGCAAGCAAAGCTAGGCCACACATGCTATCTAGGCCTTCTCCAACACCTATACTGTCGCTTGGCAGAGTATTTCCATGGATTTCGTGGATGGCCTTCCTTCTTTTGGTGACAAGAAGCATCCTTGTCATTGTTGACAGGTAATGATAAACAAATCATCCCTTTGGCTCATCCTTTTATAGCTCTCTTTTAGTGGCTAAACTTTTCCTCCAACATGTTTACCGCCTCCATGGATTGCCCAATTCTATCATATTTGCAGAGACTGTGTGTTCACTAGCCCATTGTGGCAAGAATTGTTTCGCCTGGCTGGTGTCACTATGAAAATGTCCATCCGCAAATGATTGGACAGATGGAGAGGGTTAATCATTACTTGGAGACAATCTTGCGTTATTTTGTCAGTGCAGACCCAACAAAATGAATTGAGTGGATCTACCTGGACAAGTGTATCGGTACAACATGACTTTGTTCTATGGGGTTTCGCCATTCTACGTCCTCTACGGCCACCTTCCATGCCATTTTGGCTTGAGTGCACTTATGGCTGCTGCCCCAACTTCCTTATCTGACTAGATGCAAGAAAAGTCTCTCATGTTAGAGTTGATCCAGCAACATTTGAAGCGTGTCCAAGAACGCATGCGCATTTAGGCTAACAAATCTTGCTCATAACATCACTTTTATGTCGGTGACTAGGTCTACTTGAAGTAGCAGCCCAATGTACAGGCTTTCCTTGTGCCCCGCTCTAACCAAAAGCTTGCATTCAAGTTTTTCAACTCTTTTTAGGTTCTGGACAAAATCGGTGTTTTTGCGTACAAGCTCGACTTGTTGGCGACTTCTTTCATCCACCCCGTGTTTCACGTGTTCAAGCTCAAGACCTCAGCGCCAACATTGCATACCATCTCAATGCTTCCCTAAGCTTTGGACTGTCTGCAATTTCTAGTGAAGGTTCTTTAGCGACATGTCTTCACCTCCGGAATCTCAATCCTTCTGCAAGTATGCTCATCCAATGGTCCGGGCTCCCTTGATCACTGGCCACTTCAGAGGATCTCAAAGCCCTAAAAGCAACACTTCCCGTGTGCTCATGCTTGAGGACAAGCACCTTCTCTACCAGCCATGAGGACAAGCAGGCTTCTTAAGGGCACTCACAATGCAGACTATCATAAAGTCTAAAGTTATTTATTACCTCGAACAATGTGGAGAGTCTAAATAAGACTTGAAGTCTTATTTTTTCTACATTTTTCTTCAATAAATATGATGCCACATCAGCAAAATACCATAAATAATATGTAATTAATTATCTTGAACTCTGTGATAGAGTCAGTGCCTTTAGACGCACTATGCGCGTCCGATAGAGAAAGGAGTTACAGATACAGGCAAGGGCTCCACCACTGATCACGTGCCACCTGCCCAAGTGGGCAATACATGGGCTCTGCGTGGCAGTGACTAGAGTAGATAATCATGCACTACCAAAGAGAGGAGAGGCAAGGAGTACAAGACAAGTAAGAAACAAACTAATACAACAATCCATAACGGTCCTGGTTCTGTTCCCCATCTCCTTGCGTGTTCATCCTCAATCTATTCTCCAACCCCTTCCCCAGTTCCGTTCCTAACACTGACGAAAGAGGATCGATCGAAGCCCAAATGTCGGTAAGCGCTACTGTTGTCCTGCCAGAAAGAAATGGTCTGTTTCGCCAAACCACAGAATCAGGCTCTAGTCTCTAATTTCCTATTCATGAACCAACTAGCATATCGCGGCCTCTATTATAAAGTCCTGGGTGTGCAAACGATTCCAGAGGCATCAAATCTCAATCTTCTAAAAATGACCGCATGGTACTGCCCATGAAATATCTTCAAACAGTTCACAAAAGAGTACGAAAATGGGCATCTTTTTCGGCAGGTGCATGAACCTCTGGGCTCTGGCCCTCCCGACAGTTTCTAGTGGATCATGCCTTTCGGCTATTGCACGACTATTGCACGAACTTCGCATCATGCTGCAGGGATGAATGAAAACAATAATGCACCGTCTCCATCGTCCTCGACATCCTCTACTCCAGTCCGTGACCGTACGTGAATGGTGAAACACGAGCCATGCATGGTGATTGATGAGGGTCAGTTCATGCTTTGGCTCCCAGCTCGCAGGTGCAGCCAACGCCAGATTACGTTTATGCATGACATGAACCATCTCACAAGATATATAACCAACTCATAAATTCCACAGCAGGAGCAGCAGAGCATACGTGCATCAAGCAAAGGTTCATACATCACTCGTCACACTTAGTCCAACAACGATAAGTTCATACAATATATATACACCAACGCTGCTATCTAGTGTAGTGTCGCGCATTACATATATTAATATTAATATTAATAATTAATGCGTTATGTATTATTATCATGAAAACGGAATGGAACACAATACTCACACAGGCATCTCAGAAGCGCCTCTTATTCCAGAAACTTCAGTACCAATCACTTCCCTTATTACGACAGGAGCTCCTTTGTGCAGCTCACCCACACATTTTCTTGTTCCTGCCAACAGAAGAAACCATAATTAGTTGACAGACCCATCTTACAGAGCAGAGTATGATGCTATTACTGAATTCAAAAAGTCAGATTAGTCTATACATCAATGTTGCGATTTTGCAACATTTCAGATCTTATACAGCTAATTCAATTTCCTCTTATAAGGACCTTATTCATTTTGATGCTGCGAACAGAAATACTATCAGCACAATTGTTTAGGAGCTTTTCAGCAACAAATCAAACTATTCAACAATTAATGCTGGTTGTTTATATGCAATAAATCAAACTGACGAGTAGTTTAAAAATCAATTATTACTGATAGTGATTTAACTTTTAGAATTTCCAATAAAGACGGTTGGTACATAAAATTTGGATGAAAATAATGTTGCAGTAGGAAACTATATATATGTGCAGCCCAAGTTCTAGAGAACTTACACCATGGAACAATCTTCCAGCGCTGGTTGTCTCCCTCACACCACTCCCACAGCACAAGGGTTGTTCCGTCGTGCACACCACCATGGTCCTTGTCTCCATGTAAAGCATCAAAATTCAGGTAGATGTTGTTGACCATCCTAATGCAGCGGAATCCATCCCCAACATCCCTGCTCTCTGTCCACAGGACCGACTCATCCAGTTTGTCTGGATCATAGCGGGTCAGAGGAACCTAAAAATAGTCCATTGAAGATAACATGGGTAAGGATCAAGCAAATCTCATAGATGTTTCATTGTGCAACTGGGAATGCGTGAGGACACAACCATACTACCCCAGTACCATGACTAACATTACCAAATTATTTTAGGACATATGACACAATATGTAGCGTGATATGCACAGGTTCACCGATAGGAGCAGCGTGATATGCACACGGATGCGGATGTCAAACACCAAGGACGATAGATGCAGATCTAAACTATTGACAAGGTAACCACTGCGGCACACTGATGTAATTGTGAAGTACATGACAATGGTTAATCAAACATTATTTGAAATTAGGACAAAAAACAAATCATGCGAACCCTGCATGTTTATGGTACTTCAGACAATAATAACGGAATCTTAGTTAACTGATAACTAAGACAAATTGCTGTGCTTCAAAATACTACTCGCAATCAAGAGACAGGCGCGCGTTAACTCTGCACTAAGTTTAGCTGTACTAATTCAAGCATTGATGTTCATTTCTGATACTATTTGGGTATTGAAGGAAATCTAGTTCCATGTTAGGGACCAGCACTACAAGGGATGCTGCGAGCGCAAGTTTGGGTGTGCCATTAGCATAGTCTCAAAGCTGTATATATAAGATCGAGGGACGCCTAGAGTACATTTCCACAAGCATTTGTGATTATATAATAGGTAAACTAGACGAATGAAGAAGCATAGATGGTAGCATCGAGCGGAGAGACTTACAGGGTGTGACTGGCCAAGGGAATGCTTGAGAGCCTCTCCAGTGGCCTTGTTGACGAGGACGATGGCAGGGTAGCCTTCCTCATCCTTCACCCTAGTGCTGTACTTCATGTCCTTAATCCAGTGCTGCATCATAAGCAAAGTTGAATAACGTCACCACAAGGCAAGGACAAATGTCAAACTGAGGAATTCCTAATTTTTTTTCTTGTGTGTTCCCCAATCCCCAGAAAGAAAAAAAAAAGGCAAGGCAGGATCGCATCAACGAATCCGCCAAATTTCCGTGCAAGACCGTGAAGGGAGTCTTTTCGTCCAGACCCCGAGATCACAACTCGGATTTGGGGCAGTTCAAACTCGTTAACATGATCAGGATCAGGCCACGTCTACATCAACACCCAACAGCAAGAGCAGAGTACAGCAAAATGGAACAAATATCTTCGGCTAGGCAGAGGGCGCCACCGCAATCGTTACCTGCGTGTCGTCGTTACGCTCAGTGCGCACGAGGCAGACCTTGCCGTCGCGGGCGGCGAGGCTATACTGGTCATCCCCGGCCTTGCAGTAGATCCTGTAAGTCTGCTGCCTCACCGGCGCAGCGCCCCCGCCCCCGGCCCCGTGGTGCGGGCGTGTCTCGTGGCCGTACTCGGATCCGCCGTGGTGGTGCGGGCGGCCCTCGTGGCCGTACTCGGGGCCGCCACCCCCGTACGCGCCACCAAGGCCGCCGCCGCCGTAGTGCGGCCTCCCGTCTCCGGGCTCGTGCCCGACGTGGACGACGTTGCCGTACCCACCCCCGCCGCCGTACGCGGACTGGGGCGGAGGACGGCCGTACGGGTCGGGGTCGACGGGCGCGCGGCCGTACGGGTCGGGCGGCGGCGGCTGGCCGTAGCCGCCGTAGGCCGGGGGCGGTGGGCCACGGCGGTCGTCCTCGTCGTCGTCGCGGCGGTGGCCGTGGTGGTGGTGGTGGTGCGGGAACTCCATGATTGGCGATCGGGGTGGGAAATGGATCGATCGGTCCGGGCGCAGAAGGCGCGCTTATATGGGGCCGGTCTGATCTGGCCGGTCCGGTCCTGTCCGGTCGGGCGCCGGTCTGGGGGAGGCGGACGCGGCCGGGGTGGGGTGGGGTGGAGCCGTGGCGCGTGGAACACGGGGGCATTCGATTCGAAGCGCGTCGTGGCACCGACGACGGCCGAGGCCGATCGGACGGGAGGCTTCTGTGGCTCGGAGGCTTCCCGTGTACCGCGTCGCCGCAGGTGCATACGGAGTACTTTATGTGTAACGTGTTCCATCAGTGACGTGAACATATTGTGCCAGGTGGTCTTCCTGTATTTGTCACAAGCTGCCAATTTCCCTGCCACGTTGACGTCGGTACAATAATGTGCAGTGCTATGTTGCTGCTCAAAAAAAAAAAAGAAAAGAAAAACGGACCTACTACACGTCAACTCTCAACTCGTCGTCCTTGAATTTTCGATCTTCCGGAACCTTAGGTAGGCACTAGGCAGTGACAGCCAAGAGATGGTTTCCTCTCATTGCACCGACCACGTCGGATGCGACCCCACATCACACGGCCCATCTCAATCCCTTCATTATTATATATCTCTTTTTTTTTGTTTGATTTGCTCTTCTTTCATTTTGCACAATCATGTTCCTTTGATCCGATCTGATTCCCTGTTTGCCTGTTCGTGCACATCTCTGCCCTCAGGCCTTGTTTAGTTTGCAAAATTTTTGTTTTTTAGCTACTGTAGCACTTTCGTTTTTATTTGACAAACATTGTCCAATTACGGAGTAACTAGACTCAAAAGATTTATCTCACAAATTACAGGTAAACTGTGCAATTAGTTTTTATTTTTGTCTATATTTAATGCTCCATGCATACGACCAAAGATTCGATGTGACAGGAAATCTTGAAAATTTTTGCGAACTAAACATTTAGGGCTTGTTTAGTTTCCAAAAGTTTTCAAGATTTTCTGTCACATCGAATCTTGCGGCACATACATGATGCATTAAATATATATAAAAACAAAAACTAATTGCACAGTTCATCTGTAAATTGTAAGACGAATCATTTAAGTCTAGTTACTTCATAATTGGACAATGTTTGTCAAATAATAAAAATGAAAATGCTACAGTGTTGAAATCCAAAAAAATTTGCGAACTAAACAAGACTGAGTTGAAATGTGTGTATAAGTTGAAAAGTATAAACATAGAATGATTATCTATATAATCAATTTTTATCTTCTACTTTATGAATTTGAGATAGTCTTATATGCAAACTTTAGAAAGTAGTAGAATATTAAATTCCAAGCCAAATAACTTAATTTATTAGTTCCTCAAAGGATCCAAAAAGCCCATAGGAAAATTAGACTTCTTCATATGAACCGGAACTGTTAAAAACAGATTACTACCGCGAGATTGCTGGCGCTTCTGGTTTTGGCCCAAAATCTCCTCAACACGGGGGCCCATGTGGTACTAAATCAGTCAAACGCTGAGCCCAGAAAACACGTACGTCCACTTATATTAATCCTCACGTGGGCTCAAAAGGTAGCCGATAAGGAGCAACCGAACTCAACTGGAAATTCCATTTCCATGCAGCTAAAAGGAAAAGTTATTTTCAAAAATAAAAATATAGCTTTAATTTACTCATCAAATTTTCTATAATAGTCACACTTTACCTAAAGTTAGGTGTAACAAACAACAATACCAACTAAACAGGCCACAAAAAAGACGATAATAATAATAATAATAATAATAATAATAATAATAATAATAATAATAATAATAATAATAATAATAATAATAATAATAATAAAATAACAACAACGAGAAATCTATTTCAAGTTTTCATCATTCAAACTTTTCCATTGTACCTTGCTCTTTCCTTTATGCATCTTACTCTTGTTGTCCACACGTTTCTAATGCAAATCCAATATGAGAATGTGTGTTTCCAATCTAAAGCCAGCACAATCCGAAACTATCACAAGTCGAACAACACACGTCTAGCCATGATATAAAGTTTGATTTCATAGAAACTTGATCCCATGTTAGGTTTAGAACATATGACATGATCATTTCATATTATGTAACAAATTGTACATACTCTTCGCAACGCACAGACATGTTGTTGGTAATAACAAAGAGTGAACTTTTTCTCTGTTTCAAATTTTGGTCCTTCAATCTCTCCCCTGGTTCATTTGTCCCTCCACTCCCTAAAACATGACAATCTTGGTTGATTTTTACTAAGAAATGAATATAGTATAGTGTGTAGTGAACTATAGCGATAGTCATAATTGATTTATTGTCTTGTCCATGACTTAAGCTTATGACTCATGCTCATATAAGTTAGCATAGCCCGCATCCATTTATCATATACTCCCTCCGTCCCTGAAAGCTTCAACCCCTAAAATCCGTGTCAGACAGACTTTTTTAACTTTGACTAACTTTATAGAAAAGAGTATCAATATTTATGATATAAAATGAGTATCTTATGAAAACATATTATATGATAAATCTAATGGTATTAATTTGGTACTATAAATCTTAGCGTTTTTTCTATAAATTTGGTCAAAGTTTTAAAAGTTTGACTTAAGACAATTCTAGAAATTGCAGCTTTCAGGGACAGAGGGAGTATAATCTTATTTCAAGACGTATTGAAAGAGATGATGCAAATTATATTGCGTATTTTAGTATATGCACGGATGGATCAAAGCGTTTACGCGTGCCATGTCACCATGGGTTTCGTGATCTGACATACGGGTGTAAGCCCCATTTTTAAATATATGTTACCATTCCAAATAATAATGCGTGCGCCCTTTGCTGCAGCAAGCACACAACTTGTCGATCATTTGTCAACTCTCTGTGCCACTTGTTGAATGGTCAAATTAGCTGATGACCAAAGAGATCGAATACTTTAAAATCTTAAATATACGAAACAGAGACATCGCCAATATTTAATCGTTGATCCCTGGTGCTTTGACGTCAGTCGTGTAACTTGTGGGACAATGGCCTAGACACCTAGACCTATGTATGGACTTCGATGGATCCTATAGTATGTAGTACGTCCGATATGGCGATATATATTTGTAAATATATATGTCCATGGCCTTTACTTCGTGTACAAGGTAGGCCCCAATTCAACTTCGTGAAAGAATTACTTATTACCAGTTGATTAGGAGGGTGTTAAGCAGCAACATAACATAATAACAATCCACACGTACGTCTTTTGTTTATGCTTAGGAAGCAACAACTTAGCTACTTGCAGCTGGTCAGCACACACAGAAGAATATTCTTTAGTTTTGTGGCTCAATCGGCATATTATGCCGAGGATAAAAAGTTGATGCTTTCACAAGTACGTAATGCATGTTCCACAAGCAAAGGAAAAGTACGCATGTTAAATTATATTCGCATTACGTTGCAGAATTATTCATGGTGCAAAAAATGGACATATGCACGGCGGTCAAAATTTAAAAGGGCAGGTGGGTCGAACCTACACATTATACATTTTCATACAAAACGGTAGGGTTAGGAGGGCCTTTTATTCATGGTGCATGTATTGTTGCTTCACATCATTTCAAATACTTGGGCCATTTTCACGTGGCTCACTCTCTTCTAGCTAATGTATTATGGTTGTTCAATAATCCTCGCACTGCATAGCATTTAAATCACTAGAATACACGGGACACCCAAAATTCAATCGGCGTATATATAAGGTACAAAACGGACATATTTAATATATTAATCACCCACTACTAGATTTGCAACAAAGTGATTTTTTTCTTCTTTAGATTTTTCTTTTCAAAAGTCTTAAGACATTTCCATCCTCTTAATGAAATACGTGTAGTGTGCATGTTCACGAAAAAAAAGTCTCAAGATATTTCTCAGAGAGCAGTGACCGAAACAATCTTTAGAGACATCTCCTTTTTTTCTAGAGGTGATTCTACTGTATTAGAAACCATACTAAAAAATAGTTTCAGAGACGACATAATGTTTTAAGCCACCACTAAAAATACCATCTATTTCCTTTAGAAATAGCTAAAGGCAGGTGGAAACACCAACCGACTACAAATAGTTTTTGACCACTTGCAAAAGGCATATCTGCATGCAGTAGTATTACCAAATGTGGCCAATATATACTAGTTTTATTGGTTGGGAAATGTTGGTTGGAGATTCTAGGTTGCTAATTTTATTTCCTCCCTGTGGGATTGACGGATGTCCAAATTATTAGACTATATGTACAAAATCCTCAACCAGTTGGGAAAAAAATCGTGAGTAATAAGGACAATGATCCTTGGTCGTTCGAGACAAACACTTAGGAGGTGGAATGATGCATGGAGTCGACAACATATATATATATATATATATCCTCCATACTTGTAAAGAAAATCGTTTTGGATAAGGTTTGGATCAAATATTGAGAATATAAATCATAATAACTTTTAAGTTGTTGAGTTCGGAATGTGAAAACCATATGAATAGATTTATCTTAAAAAATACTTTAATAAAAATATACATATATCTTTTTTGATAAATATTTTTATAAAAATAAAGAGTCAAAGTTAGGCTTTAGAAATCGTGTTGTTGTCCTAAACAATTTTCTTTATAGGTACGTGTGTTATCATACTGAAAGCTCAATTGGCACAACCTTGACCTCTATGCATGCACTAACTAGTTATTTCACCCATATAAAATAAAGATGACTGTAAATCTATTTTTGTCGTTGTATATGCATATATAAACTATGTATGTTGCCCAGATATGTATACGGGTATTGGATACATGGATACACTATTCTGTAAAAACCAGTGACACGCGGATACATCTAGAATATTTTTTTATAATATTATAATAAGTAATAATTACGCACATGATGTTTTGCCTACTAACCATTTCATTTCAATTCCCTCTTGCATTTTCTACATGATGCCTGTAGAGCAAGCTAATGTTTCTAATTAACTTTTAATTTGAACAGATGTGGAAGAATGCATACAATCTAGTTAGACTACTCCTATCTTCAGCATTGCAGAGACACCCCAACAAAAGTCAAGGGTGTCCAATCCATCGCCATTTATGGATAAGGCCGGATTTCTTCTTCCAGCTTGCAATGGCTGCGACAGCTATGTCTCTCTCTATGCATGCATCTATCTACTTTTCCCTAGCTTGTTTGGTGCAATGAACTGTGGAGGAACCCAAGCTTTCAGGCAACAAAACAAGTAAATGACAAGACATTGCTCTCCGATTCAGCTGGTTTGACACTCAAATTCTGTCACTTCTGGCAGTCTCTTTATCCATGAGACCATCTCGTGATCAATAGTACAACTCATGCATGACAAATTAAGCACCGTACCTGGTCACTCATGCATTTGAATGATCGAGATTTCACTAGTATTTAAATGAAGCATAAAAAGAAATTTTAATTGTTGTCATCAATCTATCACTACAAGATCTTCAAGAGGATACCAGCAATCCAATGGTCGTGTCCTTTTTTAGAATTTTCTAAAGCAGCCAAGTGTTTTCTAATAAAAATAAATTTTAATTGTTGTCGTCAATCTATCACTTCTTGTTCGTAATCTGAAAAGTCATGGATGAAAGTACTATTCGTTGATTTGTTATAAGAAAAAAATATTGTTGAATAGCTGACAAATTCGGCAGATAAGCTCAAGTCAATAGCATTATTGTTCACAAATTGTTGGTAGGTGACTTTGTTGTGAATTTACTTCTTTTCACCTTTAGAAGATGTCTAAATTAGATTGCAATGCCCTCAACCCTTGAGAAAATTTGTGACGGAAAGTAAATTTGGCCATTCTAACTATTTAAAGAAAAAGACACTCAAGGATCCGGAATATGTTGTTGTGTGTTTTTTTTTCGAGATCACGAGTGTGTATTAAACATCAGAATATTGGAAATTTATATAATCTCAGTGAAAATACCCATCCAAATTTCATATGTGCACATATGTAGTACTTCGTTCACATATGTAATGAAACATAGGGTTTTATATATAAGATAGAAATGTCTAGATTATAATATTAAAAAGACTTGGCTGCTTGAGAAAATGCTAAAGAGGACAAGACTTCACAGATATATGTAATGAAAGCAGAGTTTTATATATATCATGGGATTTTATTCAACAGTTGTGTTCTATCTTACATGTTACAACCTATATACCTATCTAGTTGTTGCACACATTAGCAATAATCTAAAATCAGATCTAACCAGTGAAATCATCACTATATATACTTTCCTTTTTCCCTAATAATCAATCTATGTTTACACAATACAATATATATACTTTTAGTGTGTACACTACATATATATATGTAATCCATGAATGTTGAATTCCTTCCGCATCGATGATCAATACTAATCAAATAATAATCAGTAGCAGAATTCTTTCCTAGCCCTAATTTAGCAGCGAGTGCTGCTGCTGCGCGTCATATTCTGTCCTGCAGAGAAGTCTGTCCAGGCTCAAACACGGAGAAGGCATTGCTGGCTGCCATGGATGATGCATGATGGTGATCACTCATCATCACCCTCTTGCTGGACGACGACGCGTGTAGCATGTTCATGCCACTGTTTGTGTAATCCTCCTCCATCGATCGCCTCTTGAGTGGGCTCTGCTGCTGCGCTACGGAGGTGCTAGGCTCGCCGTTACCGAAGTAGAACCTCGTGGCTGCGTCTGTCCCTGTCTGCGCCGCCGTCGTCGTCGTCGTCTCCGGCGGCGGCGGCGGCAGGGCCTCGAACAGCTCGGACACGGCCGAGTAGTCGACGAGGTAGTCCGAGATGGACGCCGGGCGCGGCAGCCGGCTTGCATACGACGACGACGTGGCCGCCATGATGTCGTCGGCGGAGACGGAGTCGTCCGGCTGCAGGCCGAGGTCGAAGCCGCCGCCGCCGCCGCCGTCCATGGACGGCGACGCCTCCTCGTGCGGCGGCGACATGTACGCCAGCTGCGGTGTGGTCTTCTTGTAGATCCTGCACAGCACCCAGTCGTCCAGCTGCATAACATTAAACCAACAGTAAGCTACGAGATGTCGGTGATCGCTCGAGCTCTCGATCGAGATCTCGTTAATTACCAACACGTGTCCTTGATTGAAGCTCGGAGTAAAAGTGACCGGTGGGCACGATCAACACGCCAATAATTGGCAGTGGAGAAAAGCCACACGGATAGTTTGTGTGTCGTCTCTTACGGATCATTTAATTTGGTCCCTATCACTCGAGCGAAGAATTGACGTCTAGTCTATGTAGATGCATCTCTGAGGGGTTAAAGAAGTGCAGTGGTTGATTGACCTCGGGAACTACTTGCTTAAACTGGCATCCACACACAAGCAACAGCAAGAAAACTTTCAAAAGTAACAAGGAAAAAAAAAAGATTCCTTCTAGCTCCAGTACTGCAGGCTCCTATCATATAAAAAACAGAATCAATTTTGCACGGCTGTCCTCTCCTCTCAAAACTCAATTAATAATAAAGTATAGTATTTCTTTTTCTGTTCTTCATTTTTTCACAATTTAATTTCTAGCTAGTTAATTTTGGATAATATAAACTGGTTGGTGCATGCACATGAAAGGCCCGGATCTCTATGAGTCCACTATACGAGGTAGCTAAGGGAGTGACTGTGGAGGAATGAAAGGCGATACACGATGCATGGTATACGTACCCTCATGGAGGAGTTCTTGAACCTGATGGGTCTGTAGGTGTTGGCGGCGTTGAGCGCCTCGGCGAGGCGGTACTCGTGCATGATCCAGCTCGTCTTCATGCCCTTGGGCGGGCGACCCTTGTAGAAGACGAGCGCCTTCTTGACGCCGATCATGGCGGCGCGGCTGCTGCTGTCGGAACTAGAGCCGGCTCCGGCGGCGGAGAGCGTGATGGGCTTGTCGGTGCCGGTGGCCTTCCAGTAGCCGGAGCCGGCGGCGCGGTTGGGGCGGACGCCGTTGGGGTACTTGCGGTCTCTCGGGCTGAAGAAGTACCACTCCGCCTCCCCGAAAACTGCCTTGGCTGCATGAAACAAAAATGGCAGGAGGAATATATTGAATAATAATGAGCACGATGACTTGCAATATAATTCTCCATGGAAAGACACGAAAGATCGATTATTCGAGATATATGGGCATAATATATACATATATAACCTGGCAGGTCCCATGGGTCGAACTTGTAGATGTCGACCTCGGCGATGACGGGGGCCGGGCACGGCGCCGCGGCGGCGCGCTTGCGGAGGTAGTGGAGGATGAGCTCCTCATCCGTCGGGTGGAACCGGAACCCCGGCGGCAGCGCCGTGCACGGGGTCGACGGCGGCGGCACGCCGCCGACGCGTCGTCCACCGGAAGACGATGACGCCGCCGACGCAGCCAGGCCAAGGTCAATTGTCATCACGATCGTCTATCTATCTGTCCACGACCACGTACGAACACACTTGCTAGTTGCTAGCTACAGGATCGAGCCGTACGGATGGGACCTATGTCTTGATGCGATTTGAAGAAGGGGTGGTGAGCGAGGGAGAGCGAGGGGAGAAGGTGGTGGAAATGGCGAGAGACCTGAAATTTTGAGAGGTGGGGGGTCGGGGGATGTTATATAGAAGCAAGCAGCTAGCGTGAGGAGGAAGGGCGGTTGCTCAAGGAAGACGAAGCTACCTCTAGCTAGCCAGCTGCCTAATAAACTACCAGCATAATGCCACATCAGATGCGATTTCTTTTTTTTTTTTAACTGCGCCGGAGATCATCATCCGATCCCGCCGTTGGATGCAGCAGGCGACGGCGGAAATTACTATGAGGGACCGGGGGACACACCGACGGCAGCCGATGCCGTGCACGTGCGCGTGACGACAGCGATGACCCATGCATGCAAGGGCCGGGCATATATGGTCAGTCATGTCAAGGGCAGTGCATAGTTTGATCGGTCGGCAGTGCAGTGCATATCAAATTGCATATATATGGCCTTGTTTAATTCACTCAAAAATCTGAATTTTTTTTAAGATTTTTCATCACATTGAATCTTGCGACATATGCATAGAGCGTTAAATATAGACGAAAACAAAAAAAAAACTAATTGCATAGTTTATCTGTAAATTACGAAATAGATATTTTGAACTTAGTTAGTCTATAATTAAACAATATTTATCAAATAAAAATAAAAATGGTACAGCATCGAAATTCAAAATATTTTCGAAATTAAACAAAGTGTATACCAACATGCAAGGTACGTATGCGTCGATCTCGTACACGTTCATTTGTGTAGTCGCGGTGCTCGGTCTCGTGATATTTTTGTTATTTTTTTCGTGCAGATCGACATGCTCTTCTTGCTTTGTCTCCGGCATCCCCACGCTGCCACGCACGTGTACTAGCTGGAAACAGAGATCTCCCTGTTGAGTGCTTGTTGGCTATGGAAACCCAAAAGAGGAAATAGGGGGGAAACAAAAAAAAACTTCCACAGATAATTTTGTTGACGGCTTAAAGCCAGCCAATGAGGAATGGCTCGGTTATAAGGCCGTTCGATGTCATACATATTTATTAGAGCGCTATGTCAGCAAAACTGTACTCCCTCTGTTCCTTTTTAATTGTCGTCGTTGGTGTGCGTGCCACAAGTTTGACTCGATTTATAGAAAATACGTGCAACCTTTGTATCTCCAAATAAATTTGTTAAAAAACTAGATTCAAAGATCTTTCTAATGATACTAATTATGTATTATAAATATTGATACTTTTTAATATATAATTGTCGGCAGTTGTTTTTCGGAAAGCGCAAGCGACAATTAAAAAGGGACGGAGAGAGTACTTTTTGCATGAAACGAAGAGGAGAGAGAAGTAAGTAGTTTCACCATGGTGAAACCGTGCGGGCGTTGTTTCCCACGCGGTGAAACGGAATGAAATTCCCACTGAGGGCTAAATCGTTTCACCATCAATTATTTTGCAGTAATTAAATGCTTTGCCAGCCTACGTCAAGGTGAAACTCATGCATTGTGGAGGTTGTTTCATTATTCATTTCATTGATGCCTTGTCAGCAGATTTGTTTTGGAAACAGTGCATTAAAACGGGCTAGTGAGACTAGCCTAAGGGCACTCACAATGCAGACTCTATCATATAGTCTAAAGTTATTTATTACTTCGAACAATGTGGACTTGGAGTCTAAATAAGACTTGGAGTCTTATTTTTTCAACCTCTTTCTTCAATAAATATGCTATCACATCAGCAAAATACCATAAATAATATATAATTAATTTTTTTGATGAATCTGGAGGGGCCTTGGCCCCTGCAGTAACTTTTTATTTTTTTTAAAAAAATAAGTCTGGTGAAGCAGTTACAATGGGAGTTCAAGATACATCGAAGGAGTAGAAAAAAATGTAAAGTAAAGTACAGTCTAAGATAAGTTTTGTATCCATGATTCAAATTCCTGTTTGAGCTGCATTTTGATCCTGTAAGAGACCAACCCTACTTCCTTTAGAAAAAGAGCTTTTACTTCTTGTAATCCCAGCTGATTATTGTTGAATATCATTTCATTTCTGACTTTTCAAATTGTCCAGCACATCATTATTATGGCAATCATGAAGAATCTGGTTTGTGCTTGGTCCTTTATGGCTGTGATGTTCTGAAAAGTTGACCCTGCTGATATTGTTTCAATGTTTATAAGGCCCCAGCATTGTTGAGCAAAGGGGCAGCCCCAAAAGAGGTGTTGTGCCGTTTCCTCTTGTCCAGTGATGCAGATTTCACATGAGTAGATATCTAGGATCATTGTTTTCCTTCTGAGAATGTTTCTGGTACTTAGTCTGTCATTTAACAGTAACCAACAGAAAACCTTATGCTTAGGTTGGCATGGAGACTTCCAAATCCAATGAAACGCAGGTTCAATTTGCTGGTGGCCCATTAATCTTTCGTAGGCTTTAGAGGAACTGTATACGAAATTGTTGCCAAAGAAGGTCCAAACATTAATTACTCTTGCATTGTGAGTGCCAAGCAAACAGATCTCCGGCCGACCGTCACGACGATTTCTAAAGGCTATCCCATAGGGAAATGTTCGTGCGTCAGATTTCGAGTCACGTGCAACCCCGATAGGTGTACCTGTTTGACCCTTACGAAAATTGACTATGCTTGTCGTCGATTCAGAGCCGACAAATTCTTTTAAATTTTTGTTGGTTTGATCACCTTGAAAATAATCCTTCTTGTGCGTTATGTAAAAAAAAATAAACCAACAAATTAATAATGTTGATTTCTTACATGTTACGAGCATAAAGTAACTCGTAACCCACAGAAAACATAGAGTATATATTGGATATTTAGTAGTGTTCCCCAATTTTACTATTTTTTTCAAGCTTCACTACAAGACTAATCACTCCGGTGACTTTGCTGCAACCAAATGCCAGTCGATGACTTTTATCTCCACCTTCAGGAAGCCACTGTCGCAGCCCGTGTCCTCTTGTCGTCGCCATGCCTCCGGGTCGATCACCAAGTCAGCAAGGGCGCGGACAATTGAGGATGCTGAGGCTCATCCCCAAACGGAGTGCCTCGCCCGGATGTGAAGAGAGGAGTTCCAGAACAGCCTTCGAGCTGCCGCTGTCGCCGTCAACATGGAAGGCCATGCTAGTTCTATTTCCAGGCAAGAAGCAGTGGACCTCTAGGGCCGTGCACGATGAATAAGCGTTATCCCTATTAGAGAAGTCGGCTAAATGATGACGTGGAGGAGAGAGAAGAGAAGAGAGAATAAAAACGGGCTGTAAGTTTACAGCCGGCTGGCTCAGACACAAGAACCAAAAAAGTATGTGAGAGAGACAAGTGGACCATGTATTAATAATGATGAACTAACCATTATATGAGTGGGCTGCAAGAAGCGCAGCGACGAAGCCAGTAGTGGGGCTAGGGGGGCTCCAGCCCCCCTAGGCCCCTACTGTTGCTGGTCTAGTGGAATCCCTAGTGCCATCATTCTAATTTTAGACACAAATTTATAAGGTAGAGTGGGCTGAGAACTTTATTTTTTAAATATATTTTGTGAATTTCATCATTAATGTATATTTACAAGGGGTAATAGTAGAGCTAAGTCGATGTAGAACTTTTGTTCAGCTCCCTCTAAATTTTTTCATGGCTTCGTCCCTAAAGAAACCTTACAGCCTACAGTTGACTGTATTATTAGCCTTGCTCTTAAGGTATAATATTTGGTCCCAAATTTACATCCCAAATATATATTGAAAATAAATTTGGTAGTTAGGTCAGTCGCAGCCTGTGATGTTGGCTCCTCACCAGCATCGTTGTTTGGCTTCTCTGTAATGGATTAAAACTTCTTTACTTTTAATGAAAACAGATCTAGTCACATGGCAAAAAAAAAAAATACAAGGCTGGTATCTTTCTTAATATTCTCTTTTGCAAGTGGATAATATTCTCTAATACATTTGGATAACTACCTAAAATAACTATGGATAATTATTTTGTTGGAGATTTGATGAAGCTGCTATTGAATATGCAAAATTATACTCTTTCTATTTTAAATTATAAACCACTTTGATTCTTTCGGTACATCAATTTTGCTATATAACTAGGGCCTTGTTTAGTTCCCAAAAAATTTTGCAAAATTTTTTAGATTTCCCGTCACATCGAATCTTTAGACGCATGCATGAAGTATTAAATATATATGAAAATAAAAACTAATTGCACAGTTTGGTCGAAATTGACGAGACGAATCTTTTGAGCCTAGTTAGTCTCTGATTGGATAATTTTTGTCAAATACAAACGAAAGTGCTACAGTGTCGATTTTGCAAAAAATTTTGGAACTAAACAAGACCTAGATGCAACGTATATTTAGATACATACCAAAATTCATATATTAAAAAAATTTAAAACGATTTGTAGCTTGAAATGGATGGAGTATTATAGAAAAACTATCGATTGGACAGTGCTTTGGGTGGGGTTGGGGGCGATAAAACTCACCAAAATTGTTGCGCAGCCATATATACAAAGTGCCGGAAAATATATATCAGGTTTCTTGTAGTGCTTGCGTTGACTCCATTTTATCGCCATTTCTTAGTAGTACTATGTAATAACCAGTTTGCGTCTAGAATCGCCGAAGACTTGGCACAAAAGGTTTTCTTCCACTCATACTCCATAAGAATATGCGTGCATACATTACCTAATCCATCACATCATCGGTTGAGAAATAAACTAATTATTAAAGCGCTGCGATTCCATCAAATGGAATGACCGTACCGATTGGTGACGACACCATATACTGCATGATGCGTTTCCAAAAAACCAAAAAAAAAAACAATTCCATGCCTGCATGAAGGAAGCAAGCTAGTAAAAATTGTATATTGTATAATTGACTAGTGGTTACCAAACATAGGGTTTGTGTGCGTGCATTCTTAGGGTGAGTGCACGTGTATTGTGAGGATCTGTGTGGTACTCAACACACATAAGCCAGTGATCCACATGGTGCTCACACGAGGACAATCTTTGTTGTGACGTGTATCATCGTTATCCACAAGTGACGCACGCGTGAGGCCACCATTGAAATTAGGAGTAGGATGAGAACGTGCGGTGGGCGGTGTGGCTGGTGGCAAGATTTCCATGGATTGGGGCAGGAAACTAGAGGACTATGGTGAGAATATGATGCTAGGGTTTGGGGTTGATGGGGTTTTCCATGATCGGTAGGCTTAGAACGAGGAGGGGTTCAACAACAATGGCGGGGCTAGTTAGCAAGCTTTTCTCCTTCGGTTGAATTTAGGAGAGGGCAGGGCTAGGCCACTTGCAGTTCATGAGCCGATGGTCACCACCGGCCATGGACGGAAGTAGAGGCCAAAGGCAGAGGTGAGTTGGCATGGTTTATCAAAGAACAACCAGTCATCGAAGAAAATGAACAGTGGAGAGAAAGAGAATCGTAGGCACGGTAATAAAGGTTGTCCTTACTTACAAACGAATAATATACTTCGCTTCAAGCATGGATAACTTAATGAGTAACTGAAATAATAATCTGAACGGAAGAAAAAATTTGTTTAGAATATCCTGCTTGCTTCAGTTTATCTGCCGATTCTATCAGTCATTCAACAGTATTTTTCTCTCATAACAAATCCACATATTATTAGTAACTTTTGTGCAGTGCAATATGAGGCTACTGTTAGTACGTACAAGTACAATCACTACCGTTGACTTTAATCGGTTTGACAGGATCGAAGATTCGAATATAATGGCCAACCTAGTGTGTGCATGCTTTTCAATGATTAGCACACGTGCGCGCACACACACACACACAACAGAGGTGCCGACGTCTATTCTTAGATCTCCTTGGTCCTTTGCTTGCTAGGTAGGAGCACGTTGCCATCAACTTGCTGCCTGCATGCATGTTGTCTATCCATGTGTCCCAGAAATTCTCACCGACTATGGCCGCCCCATTTGTCTGTTCGTGCAAAATCACACACACCGATGCGTACCTATGTCGAGTCATCGAGCACGCACACGGCACACACGCATGGCGAGTCTTCCTACTTAAGATATGTATATATATAGGTTCTTATCGTCCTTATTTAATTAGTTCAGTGACGGACCCATGATTTTAAAATTGGGTATGTCCAAATCAGAAAATATATATCATAAATAAGCAAGGGCATGGATTTGAGATATATCTCTAAATTTTATTAAGAAGGAGAGCGAATTAAGATCTGCTCCGGCTTCTAACTACCATAAATTTCCCATTGAAATTGCCCTTACTATGCTAGCACCAGGTGGAATAGGCGACGGCCCACGGCCAAGCTACGGTTGAACACTTGCTGAGTGCCCGAGCTGCACGAGTGGTGGATATACCGTAGCACTACATGTCTCTGCGCCAGCGACGAAGCTAGAAAAAATTTTAGGTTGGACTGAATAAAATTCGACGGTGAGTTATCTCTACTATGACCCCTAACAAAGTCATAATAGACATATATATAATAGCTTGAATCAATCTTATATTGAAAATGTCGACCAACGATAAATTTCACAAAATACATCATAAAAAAATAAAGTTCATTCAGACTGACCAATTGCGAAACTAATAAACAACCCCACGTTGCTCCACATTATTCGTCCGAAGTAGCAACCTACACAAATATACATAATTTATTAGTCATACATTTATGGATCTCTAAATTATAAATTTAGAAGAGAATAGAGTGTACCACTACTTTCTTAGGCAATAACATATGTCGCTTTTTCATCTCTTGAAACCACTTTTAATCTTTTCATTATCAATCTTTCTAAATATCTCCTTCTCAGTATAACATATCATCAAGTCATTGAGCCATTCATCACCCATTTTATGGCGCAAATCTATCTTTGTAATGCATGTTCAAGGCTGAATCAACTGAAGTTGTTGCCACTTGTACTATCAAGATTAGCTCAATGAGACGATAAACCAATTTAAAAGATATGTGCATTTTAGTCTGACCATAATTTCAGCAATTTTTCAAAGCTCAGTATCCTTACTTCCTTAGCATTCTTCCAATTCTAATAACCTTGATGAGTAAAGACAACACTCCCAAATTTTTAGTCTTCCCCGAATTAAAGAAAAGATAGCAATATAAGCAATAAGCAGCATCCTTGGACTCACTATAATTGTGCATAAAAAATCAAGGCAGGGCTAAGGGGGGCTTCACGTTACCTAGATCGGTAGGTTGGGCTGAAGCCCGGCTTGCCTAGCTAGTAGCTTCATCGCTGCTCTGCGCCCTTAGGGCGTTACTACGCTAGGGTGGTTCCGGCCGACCGAGCATCTACTTCTAATTAGGCAGGCGCTAGGGTTCCATTTTGTGACTCTAGCGCTCTGCCTCCCTAGTTAGTAGACCAAGGAAGGAAACAGGACTAGGATGTCATCCTAAAACTATAAGGGCCATTCAGGGTGGTCAATTGACCTGATAGGTAATGGGCCACAACATGGCTACATAGGCTGTTGTTTTCTGATGAATAAGGTAAGGACAATTGCAAATGGAAACTTAATTATACTATACATATGTATATATGTAAGTATAACCTACTAACCTTTGGGACAAAGATGTTTGGTATACCTAGGAATATCTAGGCACAGCTGCAAGTCCACCCATGTTTTAGTTGAATGACAATTTATGACAAAGTACAGAGTACACATGCGTGCTAAAAAAAGTCAATTGTGTGACCCTATGGATAGTGTGTGCTAAGGATGCCAGGTCAAATAAATAATGTGATAGAATCTGCCATAAGTTTAGCATAAACAAAAAAAAATTAAGTTAATTAGTTTGGTTCCTTGCGACAGAACCAAGTCCACCCAACCCTTGAATCAACATGTATGCTTGTATTTTTTGGATAATTATGTGAACACAAGGTTGATATGTGCCTATATGTTCTAAGTGATGAAGGTTTGTCAGGTAGATAATCAAAGCTTTGGTAAAATATGTGTGGGACTCAACGAGGCTTGAATTGTGTGTGCAACATATCTCTTACCTTGTGAATGTGCGGTAGTGAGTGTAAGATAGTCGATGATAGTGGAAAAAGTTAATCAAGGAGTATGTGCCTAATGAACCGAAATGGTGAAGGATGGAAACAAAGGCTCAGACCAATCGCAGGTATATATGTACATAATAATCCACACAAACAAGAAACAAGTACAAGCCAAGGTTGAAAAATAAACATTTGTACTTAATATTAGTTTTAAGTATTGAAAAGAGAAGGGCTCCATATATGGTTGAGAGATAAAACTATACTCTACAGTTGTAGGCTGTAAGGTGATTGTATAGTTTTTCCTTCTATATGAAAGTTTACTTACAATATAAGCAAAATGCACCTCTCCATACATACTATGTACTTTCTCCTATTGAAAGTATCGTTTTTGACTTTTTGTACTGTGTTTGATTGTTCGTCTTATTTATTTTTTTAAATGATAAAAATTATTAAAGTATTTCTAATAATAAAATAATTAATATAAAAATAATTAATATTTATATAAAATTTTTAAATAAGACGAATAATCAAACAAGATGACACGAAATCCAAAACGTTATTTTTATTGGAACGGGGGGAGTTCATACGAGGGTGGTAACAGGATGCCATGTGGCCATTCCTGGCCTTGGCATGGCATGTGGCGGTTGCCATCTGTCACCTGTGGATACGTGTACGTGCCAGAGCGACTCGGACGGACAGCCGAGATGGCGATGGGGCGATGAAGAAGAATCCGGTGGAGCTCGATTTCCATCCACCGGTCGGGCAACGCGTACCTAAGCTAGCTTTAGCTTCCGTTTCTTTATTTCCCTCAAACCTAGCATATATGCCACCACATGATGTGGCCATGTACACGTATGCAGGTCGATAATCAGAAAGAAAGAAACCATCCATCATTATTGTTAAACTGAAAACCTGTCGATCCATTATTAACAGTTGCTTTGGAGTAGCTATGAGGTCGTCACACAAAACCAGAGCCAGCCAGGACCTGCAGCTAGCTGCAGGTACGTACGTGTGCAATCCGAGCACACACACATATCTGGCCTTGTCGCAACCAGATTTTTCAATTTCTCTTAGTAATGTGGGTTTTTTTCTAGTGTTTTAGCATTTAAAATTTAGTATAAATTTTTTTAGTAAATGCCTCCTAGTGAGGATTCTCTAGTGTTTGACTAGTGGTAGTGTTTTATTACTAACTAAAAATACTAGGAGAACTCTACCATTTTGTAGCGTGTTGTTGTAAATTAAAAACCGTCGACGATATATGATGAGTTGGAGGCAGTGGCAAGCAACACTTGCATGCCAGTCAAAAGGAGCGAGTGTAACGTGCGTGCCTGGTACGGTTTGGCGATATGTATGACTGGCGGATCGTCGTCAGAGATCGGGTGGAGGCTTCTCACTGCCACATCGCATTCAGGCTAAAGCGAGCCAACAACTAAGATCGGACGCACGTACGGGTGTCAACACGTGAATAATTTAGAATTTATCCCGGAGTACAAGCAACAACATGGTCCATATGATCACCAAAAAAAAAAAAGCTCCCCCTTGGTTTTTCTTAGGCCCTATTTGGAGCCGAGACCGGCCAACGTGTGACCGCAATAAGCCGAACGCAGTTCGAATTTTGCGATTTGTGATTTCGGCTTTCGTAGTTTATTTTCATACTTATTTAGTTACGCACGACCGATCAACACGTAAAAATCACAGGGCGTTCAGGATTTTCTCTGGCATCTCGGGTATAAGCGCCACAACCGCGGATACAATCACGGCCTTAGTGATAAGCTAACATAAACATTAGTTCAGAAATAAGCTTGTCCCAAATTAACATGCATCGTATATATTTAATTAAGGCCTTGTTTAGTTCCCAAAATATTTTGTAAAATTTTTCACATTTCCTGTCACATCGAATCTTGCGGCACATGCATGTAACACTAAATATAAATAAAATAAATAACTAATTATACCGTTTATCTGTAATTTGCGAGACGAATCTTTTGAGCCTAGTTATTCCATTATTGGACAATATTTGTCAAATACAAACGAAAGTGCTACTGTTCATATTTTGCAAATTTTTTTTGAAGTAAATAAGGCCAAAACAACAAAATGGACTCAACTGGTTGTGTCAACGCACAGTACTTGCATAATACATACTATTTGTTTCCTGGCCCACCTTTATTTAGGCCTTATTTAGTTCACCCCAAAACCAAAAAGTTTTCAAGATTCTCTGTCACATCGAATCTTTTGGCACATGCATGAAGCATTAAATATAGACGAAAATAAAAACTAATTGCACAGTTTAACTGTAAATCGCAAGACGAATCTTTTGATCTTAGTTAATCCATGATTGGATAATATTTGCCACAAATAAACGAAAGTGCTACAATAGCGAAATCCAAAATCTTTTCGCATCTAAACAAGGCCTTAGACTCTCCTACCAAGGTTATGTTTTTCTCAAGTGCATAATTTAGCATTTTAAATAAATAAATTTGGTCATCATCTTTTATCCCCGTGCTCCATTGTCCATTCCATTATGGAATTTGCATATGAGTGATGGCCCAACAGTGTAGGTGCATACATCAGTGATGATGATTCCATTTCAACAAGACCACACGTGTGTCGAAAAAGCTCAAAGAAATCTTTGAACAAGTCCGGAAAAAAAAACTTTTATTCGATTCAGCTCACGCACGCACGCACGGCTGATTAACTTGTTATATATTATACTGTAATAATAATGAGGCGAAAAGTCCGGTCCAAGTCTGCTAGCTAGCAAGCTGCTAGCCGCACACATGTTTCCTGCTTGCTTGCGTCGTCTGCAGATCTGCACGATGATGTCAGGCTAATTAGATCTGATCCTCCAGTTTTCTTGGAGCATCTGCGGGGAAAAAAAAAATCCACAGTCGCAGAATTGACTCTTTGTTTTTTTTTTAAAAAAAAGAGAAAAACTCAAACGGTCATGCGTCAGTCCTAATTCTGCTGTAAAAAAAGGAAAATGTAAAACTGACCAAGTGGAGAAGACACATCTCTGCATCGCTCATCGCGCCAAATGGGCACTGGAACTAGAAAATGGTGGAAGTGGAACGTGATTTTACCACGAGTGCACATCGGGTAGCTGGCGCAGGTGTCCACCTCAGAATTATCCACAGTAGCCGCCGCAAGGAGAAGCACTGCACCAAGACTGGACTATGAACGTGCAGTCACCATCCATATGCATGTGTGCCTTCTTCAGTGAGTGCTTATCTCTCTCTCTCTCGTTATCCACTGTAGTGCACTAATGCCACGAAGGAGCAGTGATCCTACCTGCTCGAGGTGACCATCAGCAGAGGCACACTAGTAGTACTAATTTACAAGCTACTACCTGGTGGGTGGTGGCTAGGCTGAAAATTAAAGAATGGCTTTGCCTAATGCAATCATGAGAATGGAAACACGTACGTGAAACGACAGCGAAGGTTACCTCAACGAGCTCAAGTTCTCCGCTCTGCACACACGATCCGTTACATAATCTATCCTAAGGGATGTTTAGTTGAGGTTGGTAAATTTTAACATGTACTGTATGCATGTATTCAAATATTTGATATGACGGACGGTAAAGTTTACCGAAGGAAACCAAACACCCCCTAAATCAGATGCCCAGGAGGAACAGATAGCTGCGAACAATCGAGCGCAGCGAAAGTAATCGACCACATCAGTATGAGTCAGTACTCAGTACAGACGAATCTGTTCAGTGCTAAAACATTCAACATAGCCTGCAGACGAGCACTTGCAATATAGGCTGAATCAGTCACGGACTCCTTCCAGAAAAGAGCAAATCAAAAGTGGACAGCTAAAACGTGCGCCACTGTATTCTTCACGAGTCAAATTTGCACCAGCGACAGATCTGCGATCGCCAGGCGCCAGGCGAGACCTGGCATCCAGTCAAACAACCGTCTCTCACAAGGAATACATGGTTATACCAAGACACGAATTCTTTCTGACTTTTTGGGTTTCTGACCCAGATTTACCAGAGACGCACCTAAAATATGCAAACAGCTTGACCTGGGAATCTCCTCTAAAAGAAACAACAGACATGCTTTTGATTGGCATCTCCCTGCCTTATTGTCAATATACAACAGGATAAGTGTTCACACATGACACGGTAAAGCGAGATGGAACTTCCCACAAGTTACATCTTACGCGCTGCTCCAGGCTGACATTGACAACCTAGAGTGCTTAGACTACCAAACCATATCGGCAATCATCAAGAGTACTCGATGGGCATATATATATGATACATTTATAGTGCATGAGTACTTATTTTGTGCCGTGACAAAAGTTTCAAACGGTGGTAAACACACATACTGATCGCTGCTTCTAGGCCAGCTCCTTCCAAAGGGAGCCTTAAGTAGTGGAGTTGAACATTACCATGAGAAGACATCTGTCATTGGTGCATTCTTAGGAGAAGACCATGTCTTATTTATCTGCCAATTGGTTGTTTAGGAAGTCAAGAACCGAAAGGCGCTGCATTTGTACATGACGAAGGTTAGTTCAGAAAAACAGATACAGGCTGAGGAGGAATAATGAGGATCAATATTCAGAAAAACAGATACAGGCTGAGGAGGAATAATGAGGATCAATAATAGCTACCCGCTGTTCAAGGCTAGCTTGTTCAGAATCCAGCTTCAACTTCTCAAGGCATTGAATTGCTTCCTCAAAACCCTCAACTGCTGCACTTTCATTCCCAAGATTTCTATCCACATCCGCGACTTTGGCAAGAGAAGTTGCTAGATCAATGACCTATATCCAAACATTGCACATTAAAATACCATAGTACACTATCCAGAAGCAAACCACTCTCTGAATCATGTGACCATTCTATGCAACAGCTTAGCTCTAATAGAAACAGCTAAAATCAAGCTTGCCTGTTCAAACAAAACAATTCTCAATCTCAAAAACAAAAGTTTCGCCAAATGCTAGCAACCCCCACAACCCCAGAGGAGAGAATTAAGTTAAAATTCAAGTACTGCAGGTTGACCCAAAAGAGGCATTTGGATCCTAGCAAGGACAGGATTTGACTAAACACCTGCAGTGAAGCAGTTAGTTTTCATATAGTTTGACCGAAAATTATTGATTTTTAGGCCATCGGTTCAAAAAGAATCGGTCAGAAAAGTACAAAAAGTCCACTCCTATCCAATTACGACAGACTAACATTTTCGCCAGAAGAACAGTAAAAGTACTATTGTGCCAAATTTCCAGATCATTAGTTTGGTTGCTCCCCCTATTTCCTCTTTCCTATCACATCACTTCCACATAGCACTTCACAGATAATCCTCTATTCTAACTAAACGTTCTGCCATATGTGCATGTCAGCATTTGCTTCCTCTCATGTATACTTGTGTTTGTGTACTACTGCCGTTGTGTTTATGTGAATACATTGTCATGCCTTGTGTGCCAGTGTCCCTTTGTCCATGTTGACATCTAATGACAAACACCTTACAGCATCTGATTTTCTCTACATGTTCATTTAATAACCCAAACTACAGATAAATGCAGGGCTGTTGAAAATTTTGTCCTTCAGGAGTGACAGTGACACAAGAGCAAAATTTTGTATCCTGAAGGTATATATAAGTCACTTGATCGGAACTAATGCATATAGATATCTAGGTTTGTGCCCGTGCGTTGGAACATATCCTAATCGTCCTTGGACTGTCTTCAATATACCAGTCCAAAAATCTGTCCAAGCCTTCTTCTCTATTGTGGTCGTTCCTGTGTTTGGTTGCTGCAACCCTATTTTGGACAGGCAGATGGATATTTGGCCAAAGCATTGCTGATCTTGCACCTCAAGTTATGACCTTAGTTTCCACAAGGAAGAGGAACAGGCAGACTGTTCTTGAAGCTCTCACTGATCGAGTGATCATGCCTGGGTGCACTACATTCATGGTGCCCTGTCTGCTGAGTGCTGTGTTCTTTTCTGAATACTTCCCCTTTGGGACATCATCCCTGAAATTGTTCTACAGCAGTACAACGAGATGTGGAAGACTCAAGTTTCGAGGTTCTCTTGTGACGGCCATTATTCACAAAAATCGGCCTCCTACGAAAGCATGTTTCAGGGTACTGTTCTATTTGGTCCATATGAAAGAATTTGGAAATCTTGGGCACCCGGCAAGTGTCATTTCTTCATATGGCTAGTAGTGTGTGATAAGTGCTGGACTGCTGATCAGCTTGCAAGGGGAGGTCTTCCACATCTGGCCTGCTGCTCCTCTGTGACCAGGAAGAAGATATAAAACGCCTAATGACAACCTGCGTCTTTGCTCGTGAATTTTGGTTCTTTCTCCTGAGTCAGGTCGGTTTGCGTAATCCCACTCCCCAACCTGATGACTGTTCTTGAGTTAGTTTGGAAACTTAAATCTCCTAGGGATCCCTGACTTTTCCCAGGGTGAACAATCCATGGGGATGTTATTTGAATAAGATATTTAGTTATTCATGGGAGGTTTTCCCTCCCTGCATTTGGCTCCCCTTGTTCCCAAATTAGGCCTTGATGATTGGTGGGACAAAGGCTCTAGTGTGCTCGCTGACCATTTAAGAAAGGGTCTCAACTCTATTATCATCTTAGGGGCCTGGTCCTTGTGGAATCTTCGCAGCCGCTGTATTCTTTATGGTGATTCTCCTAACTTGGCTAGAGCCCTGTTGCTTGTGAATGAGGAGCTTTCTAGGAGATGGCTGGGCCATGAGCCCAAGGGATGAATGTGGACTGATTTCTAGTAGGGGTCATTTCTTTTGTATGTAAAAGGCACGTCTTTTCTGTTTTATAAATCCTAGTGGTGTATGTTGGTGGCATGATGTGGCTTTGTATGGACTCTTCTCTCTTTTTTTCTTCTTAATACAAATATACACACCTCTCGCATGTTCGAGAAAAAAAATCACAAAAAAGTTATAATGTTTTGTCTTGTGCAAATGCCACCATCAGGCCAAAAATAAGACATCAGTGTTCATGTTAATGTATATCTAGATGTCTTTTGTACAATGATTTTATTTAAAAAAAACAATCAGATCAAACAAGACTAATACAGTCATATCCTTCTCCTTTTCAGAACTTCTTTGTGTGAAGTCGACATAACCAATAACTAATCAATTTTATCCTGCAAGCTAGTTACATGTGATTAGGATCTTTAGGATTAAGGTTTCCGTACAAATAGAGATAAGCTACTCCCTCCATTCCAAATTATAAGTCATTTTGGCTTATCTAGACAGCGTATATCTAGATGCATAGCAAAACCTATGTACTTATAAAAGCAAAAACAACACATAATTTGGAACTGAGGGGGTAGTATTCTTAGTTTGTTACCAAGTCAGCTGGTTGGCTAAGGGAAATGAGGCGCCTAATCTATAAAGATTGACATAGGGTGTAGCGTATCACAAAATTAAGCAAGGAATTATCAGGAGAAATCCACCCTCTACCCAAAACCTTGGGTTTAGGTGTCGCTGTCGCCTTGGCAGCACCTGATATCAAGTGTACGGTTCAGCATCGGTTTACCAAACACTCTGAATTCCTTCATCCCCGTAGCTCTCGAATATCTGGTTTCTGATACTATACTATATCTCTCAATTCAGCATGCTTGTCAGACAAATCCTTACTTATCATGTGAAATCATACCCCCTCCCTGACCCCCCACCCCACCACCATATTATACTTCACATTGTACTATTTCCATGATGTGTGTCCATAAGTACAAAATCCTTTGCAGTGCAAGAGTTTAAGAGTAGTACAGGTCCCCCACAATGTACCTGAGAAGCCACTGCAGAGTGTTCTTTTACTGCATTTCTGCGAACATCCAATGAACGGGCATAGTAGTTTCTTGCAGATTGAAGATCGCCATCATAGTAGCGAAGGTCACCAATTTTATTTAGTGAAACAGAGAGAGTATGAACCAGCTGCAGATGAACATAAAAAGATAAATCAGCATACATTATTTTCAATGTTGTTACAATTACACTAAAATTGAATATAACCTCAAGATCTTTTGCAGGGGGTTTCGAGAGGAACTCAGCACTTTCTTCATAGTAAGTGATTGCTGAAGGAACATCTCCCAAGGTCCGACTGAAAACACAGTACAATGATAAGGATGCAGTGTGGAATGAGTTCCATGATTAAATGATTAACAAAATAAGCAAAATTATGTTGATCAACACTGAATGAAGTACAAGATAATTATATGGAAAATGACTGAATGAGGCATGGTACTATAACAGTGATGGAGTGAACATTCACTAATGATAAGTAGCAAAATAAGGCCACCACAGATTCAGAGACATATCAGATACATCAAAGCAATCAGATTCAGATACATGAAAGAAAAAGGAACAGTAAGACTTCACTGTTCTTAAATGGAAAAGATTTCAGGTAGTTGAAACTTAGAACAATCTGATACATGAAAGAACTAACAAGGATTGCTCTTTGAATAAGTACAACTATGCAGGAACCAAGCTCAATATACAGTTAAAATATCAATGTAACATCTGCAGAAAAGAAACATATTTGCTCCCTTATACCAGAATGCACTCTTTAGAGCCTAGAGCCCTAGACCAATACACTCACTATATATAGAAGGGGTAGCAAAAGAAACTAATTGGTAGAGAGATATGGTATGTTAAAAAAAATTGTACACGTCTTTTGTTTTTCTAATCCTAGTTTAACTCATCACAGTATTTTCTTAGTCTGCGGTAAGTGGAAAGAACTTCTCAAGGGAAATAGTTAAGGGCGAACAGACATACCAGCAGTCCCCAAGCATTCCTAATACAGCTCCAAGCTGTGAACATAAGTCTAGGTTAGCTTCTGAAGATTTCAACTCCTCCCTGATGTCATCCGCACACATAGTAAGCCTTGATTTTGCACTTTCAATGTTCTGGGCGCGAAAAGCCTGGAGATGCAATAGTTAGGGTCAATATCTTAAATAGATCCATGAATAATAGAGGACAATTAATTGTGAAAATTTTACAGGTTCAAGAATCTAGTGTTCAATGTAAGAGGCTAAAGCAGTTGATTTAATTACTGACCCTCATAGCTTGCTGCACCAGAAAAGCTCCTCTCTCCATGGAGACATCCTCATATATGACTTTATTCTTGCCACCTGCTGCTTCTACATCCCCTTTAGCATGTGATCGCTTGATTCTGGCATGGCCATCAATGAAGCGATCAACAAGAGTTTGAAGCTCAGCATCAGGCTCAATACCCTCTATATCAGCACCACATAGTGGGCAGTCTTTAAAGCGTGATATACATGCCCTGTCAAAGAAATCCAGTAAGAACCTCTTGAAGCAAGGAATGAAACATGAAGTGCACTTAAGCTGGATGTGAGGCACGAGACACACTTGCAGAATTTATGGGCACACGGCTTGCATTTGCTACTCTCATGGAGCAGTGCCTGGCAGACAATGCAGCTGAGCGGACCAAGCTTGAACATGTTGGAGTCATAGCCAAATGGGCATTTTGCTGGCACAACACGAGGATCAGTGCTCTTTTCCTCACCATGGTCACTACTTTCCTTGAGCTCGCTACCATGATCCTTCCCAGTGACAGGGCATACGCCGCTGATGCTCTTGTCAGATTTTGCAGGGCACACCCCAGCGTTGCTCTTATCAGATTTCACAGGGCATACGCCACCACCATTGGTGGCTCGCGCGAAAGGACAGAGCGAGCTCATGATTTCACTCGTGCTTCCCTGCAGAAAATGGGACAAGAAAATTGAAGCTGTAGATTTGGAGCACCAAATTTATCATATGACAGTGCAACAGAGATTCTATATGTATGTGTGCATAAGTAGAGTCCAGGTATTGGTGCAGAAACAGATTGTTTGAATCAAATACCTAGGGTTGGCTTCCGAATTAACCACACAGTGAGAGTGAGAGTGACATGGCCAGGAAGAGCAAACTACACAGAATTGTTGTTGGGCAAGCAAAGTGCCAGAGACCCAAATAATAACAGAAGCAATTCAATTCGATGGAATTGGGGAACACTAGGCGAACAAACATTGAGGCGTTTGGTTGCAATTGGGTTGGTTAACGGCACAAAGTGAGGGGGGAAGGTCAGTACGAGTAAATATGGAAGGAAGTTGAAAACGAAGGCATGTGAAATTCAAAGTTCAGTAAATTTCAAGTGCATTACAGAGTAGTTTGAGCATTGGAACACACAAATTTCTAAGCTAAGATTTCAAAGTTTGAGTCGCATCGACCAATTTTCTAGTAACAACTAACTTCAATCCCAACCAGGTAGAAGAGGGCGAGAATCACCCACCGCGGCTACTCCGGGCCTTCCCCCGCGGACCTCCCCACGCGACGCCGAGAACAGGCCCGCCGCCGTCCACCTCTGGGCGCAAGGCCCTGCTGCCGCCTCCGGTCCTCCTCCCCCCTGCCACCGCTGCCGCCGGCGTCCTCTCGCACGGGGAGACGAGAGACCGCGAGGGCTCAGGACGTCGATTCACGTGGCGGCGCGGATGTAAGGGCGCCCGGTCCTCGGCTCGGAAAGAAAGAGAGGTCAGATTCCGCGGCGCGGGCGGGGCGGAGAGATCGACGACGACTCGCGACGGCGATATTCTGGTTGTTGTTGGTGGTTCCTTTTGATCTTTTTTTTTTTTTAGGTGAACAAGGTTGGAGGTTGCTATTTTCGGGCAAAAGGCGAAAGAAGAGAGAGCGGCCACGAGCGCGAGTCGTGGCTCGTCGTGGGGAAGACGAGGCTCCAACGGTTAGATGTGTGCCACGTGTGAAGATCCGACGACCACGCTATAACCACCGTTAACGTGTAGTAGTGTACTACTAGTCTCTGTTTTTCTCTCTCGCGCACAAAAAGGAAAAGAAAGGAACATGGGCTGGACTGCCAGAGAAACAAAGGTCGGCCCAGCCCATTTGGCCTCCGGGTTGCCGCTGCTCCCGGGCCCCCGCGGCAGACAGCGAGGACAGCAGGGTTTAATGCGCTGCTGGTGGCCTCAGCCCTTGGTTTGGTGCGCCCTCATTTATGACGCGCGCAGTCTTCACTCTTCAGTCGTCGTCAGAATTTCTTTTTTTTTTTCTTCTACTTCTACTTCTTCCCCTCTCAAGTCTCCAGCGTCGCCGCATCCCGTCAGCCTATGCTGCGGCGAGCCGGCGACTGACCGCAGCTTTCTGCCGTCTCCAGTGGAGGCAGCGGGGTTAGCGCGCGGCCTCCGCTGCGACGGCGACGGCGGCGGCGTGGGAGGGCCATGGCGGTCCCCGAGCTCGCCTTCCACTTGTTCCTGGCTGCCTCCCTGCTCTCCGTCGCCGCTCCTGCGGTGGCTCGGAGCCGTGAGTCGCCCTCTCCCTGTCGCCCCGCCCCCCTCCCTCCCTTCTCCCTCTGCCTTCGGAGGCAGCTAGATCCACCGTTTCTTGTTTTAGCGACCGATTCTAAAACGAGCCGCGATTGCTGGTTTCTTTCGTCGCTTGCGTCATCGGCCCGGGTGTATTTATCTTGTTTGCCGTCGTCATGTATGTACAGTACTACGCTGTACCTAAGGCACCGAAGAACCCAGCTACCAAGTTGATATGATTCCTTGTTGTAACCTCTGTGCTGCCTGCTAATTCTCGAAGAATATGGGGATGCAATCTGTCTTGTAGTAGTTTCGGATGGGGATTTTGCCTCACCACAAAGAGACTACAAGAGGAAAAACAGACAGCAACCATTTCTTACTTCACTTTCCTCTTTTAGTTCTTCTTTACATTTTGGTCTGGCCGTGACTTTTGCAATTTTCCGTCCACACCTAAGATGGTGTTTATGTTTGTTATATGTATAAAAGACAGCTTTCAAGTACTTCTGAATTCGTTATGCGGCTCGTGTGCATCGTCATATGGTTGTCTTTAGTTTCTAGTTCACTTGCTCCCCTATCAGTAAATTTCTGAGCTTTGACATCAGCAACTTCAATTTTGTGCAGCATCTTGCCCTGATGGTTGGCAAGTCGGTCCTGCTCAGAACAAATGCTTCATGTACATATCAACCTCCCTTTCCTGGGATAGATCCGAGGCTCTCTGCCATAACTACAGCGGGCATCTGGCTGCATTATCATCAGTCCAGGAGCGAAATTTTGTGAAGTCTCTCTGTGGATCATCGTCCTTGGGATGCTGGGTTGGAGGGCATCACTACAACACTAGTACTGGTAATGGTTGGAAATGGTCTGATGATTCCTCTGTTTGGAACGAGACTGTCTTTCTTGGTGAGCCATTGCATGCCTGCAGTGATGCTGCATGCAAAGTAGCCACCGGCAGTGATTTGTGTACTTTGGTGACTAATAATGGTCGGGTTTCAATTATTATGGAAAAAAGGTGCAGTGAGGCCCATGGTCTGATTTGCATGATGAACCACGGTGAGTCTGTAATTTATTAAGGCTTACCAATTTCGCTAAAAATGATAGTTTGATTTTCATGGCATTCAGATATATTTGCACTGACAGTCTATTTTTTGTCATCAGTGGACAGATGCTACCATGATCACTGCCACAAGGAATATTTCATAGCCATCATTGCTGTGAGTGGTTTCATTCTGACAACCACTCTAGCCGTTGTGGTTTGGCTGCTTGTCTACAGGCGAAGCAAGAAAAGAAGAAGATCGCGAGAAGTGTTAAGTGCTTCAGCTGCCGCATTGGTGGCACCACAATGGAAAGTATTCACTAGTGAAGAACTTAGATCAATCACAAAGAACTTCAGCGAGGGAAACAGGCTTCCTGGTAACGCAAAGACAGGCGGAACCTATAGCGGAATCTTACCAGATGGATCCAAAGTAGCAATCAAGAGACTTAAGAGATCCAGTCTGCAAAGGAAGAAGGACTTCTACTCTGAGATTCGTAGAGTTGCAAAGCTGTATCATCCTAATTTGGTGGCTGTAAAAGGATGTTGTTATGATCATGGTGATCGGTTTATTGTCTATGAGTTTGTCGCAAATGGTCCTTTGGATGTGTGGCTGCATCATATTCCTAGAGGAGGGCGGAGCCTTGATTGGGCAATGAGAATGAGAGCTGCCACTACTCTTGCTCAGGGGATTGCGTAAGTCACCCTCCCCAGGAAATACTTTGTTCTTACTATGAATTCTCTTAGGTCATTTCCCTCCAGGACATTGAAATAGTGATCGATGAATGTGTTAGGCTTCTTATGTTCTACCTGGATTTGTTTTTGTTATCCAATTTTTTTGTTCCACAATATCACTCTTTTTATAATTCCCACTAACATTTGACTCATGCATAGGCTTATGAATATATTTTTGCTGTGCACTAGTTTTCATGCAGATTTTACATAACGCTCGCATAAAGAAAAAAGATGTGTTTGTCCACTCTACTTCATAATCTGGTCTGGTATTATTGGATGGTTTGCTTTACCCATAGTCATTAGATATCTGTATCAATCGGGTGGAGGAACATGGATTGGCACTTGAAAGTACCATACGAAGGGGATATACATCCTTAGGGCGATAATTTATGGACATGGTATGTGACCCTAGATATTCTTGGCTGCTGACCCCAGGAAGAAGCAGGATTGAAATGCAAAGATCCATGCCGTGAACCCACAGATAAATGAATCACATGCCTTAAAGGAAAAAGTAAAGAAAAGGAAAATGAATATAAGGATAGTTGGCCTGACATTTCATGTACCAGTACCACCCAGTCCATCTCTACCTTGCCTTGCCTTCCCTTCTAATCCTCAACTGAATCTCCCATGCATGCACAACAACCTCCTTCATTTCCTCTCTCCATTGCTGTTCTCTGTATCTCCTTCCACAGCACAGGGGACTGCTGCACCTCCTCAATCCTTCAAAATAGTACCATCTCCCATTGCCTCTGAAGCCGGCAGCAGCGCCACACTCTCAATCCCATTCATGATTCGCTGCAGCAGCAGCTCCAGCATCTTGTTGTCAGCTTCTCCTATCATTTCTAGCTGGAGCTGATGACTCCACAGCAAAACAAAAAGACAACCAGCCTAAAATGGGACGTCAACCCCGTGCAACCCCAACCATTGTGGCCACACTCTCAATCCCATTCATGATTCGCTGCAGCAGCAGCTCCAGCATCTTGTTGTCAGCTTCTCCCATCATCTCTAGCTGAGCTGACAACCCTGCAGCAAAACAAAAAGACAACCAGCCTAAAATGGGACGTCGACCCTGTGCAACCCCAACCCTTGTATTGTTACGATGCCCTGGGGTCACGGAACACTCCTCTGACTGCACTCCTGTGACTATGGTTTTGCCATATTACATGAAACATATAGCAACACCATACTAGGTTAGTAGGTTCTGTTTTTGTCATTTGTGGCATAAATTTATTATTGCATTTATGGTTGATTTTAAACATTTACAAGCTACCATGCATTGGAATGCCATTTGGCATACTTGTTTTTAACTTACTATAACCTGTAAATAATGATTACGGTATAAGACACGACACGTGTTCTGTAGCGGCGAGTCATACAGAAGATTTGTACAGTCACTAAACAGTTTTGATTCACAAGTTGTGTTTACCTTCAATAAGAACTGCAATAAGTTCAAATTACTTAATATGCGAGCTGTTTGTATCTATTTTTATCTTTGAGGCCTTACTTTCTTATATAAGTATTCCCCACTCACTTCAATTAGTGTTCTATATCTTATTATTTACTACTGGCCATTTAATGCAGATTCTTGCACGACAAGGTAAAGCCGCAGGTGGTGCACCGTGATATCCGTGCAAGTAATGTCTTACTCGATGAGGAATTTGGTTCACATTTGATGGGGGTCGGCCTTTCAAAGTTTGTACCATGGGAAGTGATGCATGAGAGAACTGTCAAGGCCGCATCCTATGGCTACCTTGCTCCTGAGTTTATATACAGGAACGAGTTGACAACAAAGAGCGACGTCTACAGCTTTGGTGTGCTGCTCCTAGAAATTATCAGTGGTCGTCGCCCTGCACAGTCAGTTGAGTCTGTTGGGTGGCAGACCATATTTGAATGGGCAACTCCTCTAGTGCAGTCCCACCGCTATCTTGATCTGCTAGATCCACACATCCAGGAATTGCCGGATACAGGAGTTATCCAGAAGGTTGTTGATCTTGTCTACTCCTGCACTCAGCATGTTCCTTCGGTGCGCCCAAGGATGTCGCATGTCGTGCATCAACTACAGCAGCTTGAACTGAAGTCTGCAGCGTCGGAGCAGCAGCTAAGGAGCGGGACAAGCACCAGCGCAACATCTCCAATGTTGCCATTGGAGGTCCGGACTCCTCGCTGAAAATCCGCTAGCAGAATTTGAGAACCTTTTATGTACTACAGCTTCAGTCAGCACTCCGTAGGTGGTAGCACATTCTTTAAGAGTGTATAATGACCCAAGAGCCACCATTATCGTAATCAGTAGTTTAGTCTCCCCAAGTGCTGATGGGGTAAGTTGTAGTCATTTGTACTCAGGTTGACCTCTACTCTGCTACATATCTCATGGGTTTTGTGTAGTGACCTAAAGAAGCTTTAGGCCTATGCTCTGAAGTCTGAAGAAGCAACTCGTGTATTTGACAGAGTAATACCAAGTAGTATGTAGTACTTCCTATCTACACAACTAGCAGTTTGGTTTCTATCATATTTACATTCGACAGCAAAAATATACCAGTATCGACATTCAGGGGCTGCACGTGCATTTATCATCTCTCTACGTATTGACAATCCCAGGTGCGAAAGTGTGTTCTTGATCTGTACAATTAGGTGTAGTTAAGCGCAGGAGAGCATGCGCCAAGGTCAGGTCAGGTAGGGAGCTTTCTCCTAAGCCTGTTGAAGGAAGGTCGCAGCGGCTGGCTTGCGATCGGCTCACGCGGCAGCAACGGCTTCTTGATCTGTTTACTGGCAGGTGCCAGTGCCGCGCCTGTGCTGGCCTTGCTGATGTTCGCTCTCTGCTTCTTCGCCCTGGGGGGCTCCAGCCTCTCCAGAATCCTTGAAGTCTTCTCATCCAGTGGCTTCACTGCAGGAGACGGTGCCTTGGGGCGGGGAGGTTTGTCAACAGCAGACCTGGGATGGGCGGGGCTGACAAAGTCATCGTCGAGGTCGTCGATGATGATGAGCTTCTCCCACTCCTCACTGATGCTGGGAGAGACCTTCCCCTTCTTGGACTGGATCGATAGCTTGTTCTTGCTTGGAGTTATGAATGTTGATGTCTGAGGCTCGCTGAACGAGTGCAGATGGTCGTTGAGATCTCCAGCTGCGTCCTCAGGTTGGTCCAGGAACATGCTTTCTTCCAGGTCCTGACATGTTGGTACCTGAGGTTCGCTGAACGAACCAATGTTGTGAGGGTCCTTCGGGGCACAGGATGGAGCAATTGATCTGCAAAATGAAGTCGGTCCAATCATGGACATCTTATTTGGCGATTGTTTCCAGGATCGATCATGATAGCCAGCGACAGAAAACAAGCAAATAACTGAAACCATGAAAGAGGATTACCCAAATTGCAGGCTGTCCTTTACCAGACGATTCAGTTCTGAATGAAAGCCTCTTTCATGATGTAGCGGGTTGTAATCCTTCAGCATAATCTGAAGAAATCAGTTGCTAGATTGTTAACGTGGGGGTAAGGAAGCTGCTAATAGTATGCGGAACAAGTTTATAGAGGCGTGAAGCGAGGAAGCTACTTTCCGTATAGAGAACACGGAATGAAAATCATTTGATGACGGCAAGTCGCAACAACACAAAAAAAAGGTGATACAGCGACGTACTTTAGACAAAGAGGTTTCGATTGAATTCTTGATTTCCATGGTAATCTTAGAGCTGCAATCCCGAGTCATGTCTGGGAGAGGCAATATCTCTTCAGATCCAGCAAGTCTCTGCAGCATGATGTGTTCAGATCATTAACGCAAGCCTATAACAGACCACAAAATACTTTCTATTCTGGCAACTTATAAGCATCTAAAGTAGAAGCTTTATGACAAAGATAGTTATTCAGCGTTAGGTTTTCCAATCCAATATGGTTTTAGGCTACTACTACAAGCGGTGAAATATGCCATTCACTACGTCACAAATCAAAGTAGAACAGGGAAGTGTTGCCTATACCCTCAGAAGCATTGGTCCTTTCTCAGATGGTTGGAGAAGATAGTAACACTGAAGAGTTCCAATTTTCATCGTTTCAATATTACATGATGAAGAGCAAACAAGTCCCTGGTCAAGCTTGAAAAGAGTTTCACATAGACCATAGAAAACTGCACAGCATAGATAATATTGACATATCAGTATCGTTTGAGAAGCTAGAGATACATCATAGTACATAAACTTGAAATACTAACTTTGGATGTTCTGATCTGAACTCTCGTCAGTTAGAGAAGCTTCAACATCATTTGAACTGGGGGTCACAACATATGACCTCCCCATTATGACTCCTGTTAACACATGTTGTCATTTGTACTTTAGTGTTCCTAATCCCTCACTAACTTTTTAATTTACCAAAAAAAATGTATCTGAACAGAAAGCAGTCGTGTGTACCTTCATTCATTGAGGCTAATTCAGTGCGCTCAATTACATGAAAAGAAATGGAAGTAGAGACTCGCTGCAAGTTTGAACTACCTTCCAAAGTAGGCAGAAACAATAATGTTTGTTCTCCAATCCTCACAGCAGTATCAATAACATCAGAAGCTGCAAGCTGTCGATTAGTTGTTGGACATATCCGTTTTGCCTTATTTGGGATGATAAGATCAATAGGGTGACCATGGCACTTGCATGCCTGTCCAATCAATGTGTTTTGCGTTAGCATAGCTGTTGAAGAGGCTAACTGTGAATAGGAGTCATGGATACGTAATTGCCATTATGTGAAAGAAATAAAAAGTTGAAACAAAAGATGATCAAATCACCAAAAATATCTACAGAAGTTCCTTTTATCAGTCATTCTTCCACTAACAAATAGGTATATAGAACAAACTCAATGCTTGCAAGTCACAGAAATGAACATTGAGCAGTGAAAGGGAAACATCAGACTCAGATATGTTCTGTCACTGAACTTTTTGAATTAAATAGTGAGTGGGGTTATAAAATGACTCATATCACCTGGCAAGGTGGAAAACCATCAGTTATCTGGTTTGCTGATGCATACAGATTGCAATATATGTGTTTAGCAGAATCAATAATGGGATCTCTGAACACAAATACAGCTTGCAGTGTATCCTCCTTGTCATCCTTTAGCTCTTCTAACCACCTCTTTACTAGCCCATGCAGAACTTGGGTCTCTGCAGTTCGAAATATATAGCAAACATATAGTTTTAGGTTACCTTACATGTAAGAAGTGTTGAATGTTAACCTGAGTGTAAGGAACTCCTAATATGGAAGTAATAGTTGTGTAAGTCAAAATGTAACTCCGTGATAGTATGATCTTAAATGATATAGAAAACAAACTAAATACCATGGCCATGTTATGATTTAGTAGGTTGAATGGTTGATCATGAAAGATCATCTTATTATTCTAACATAAACACCAGCAAATGTTTACTAATATCATGAGATTTCCTTACCAGGATTGTATCTCCGTACCACACAGTTTTCAAGATCACAAATTCTGTTTACAAAAGAATTGGCATTTTCAGAAGCACCACCATACATGAATGCAGCTTCTGCTTCCAACATTATAAAATCCACTGCAACACACTGTTCTGCTGCATCCTGATGACAATACAAGACAGTGATCAGAAGATGCTATCATAAAGATCAAGGAGTTAATGGGGGAAAGCATCACTCAACCCCTTTCAGAAAAAATACAAATTAGTATGCTAATACCATAAGAGATTTTCGGAGAGCTTCTGTATTTTGTGCAGACATACATATAGCAATCACTTTCTTGGAGATGTCATCAGTAGCCCAAGAATAGATGGCTTTGTTGCTAAAAAGGTTTGTTAATGACACATCTGTGCATAAGAAACAGGATCAGGCAAGTCTGCATCTGAAGATCATTATCCTGTTAAAATACATGCATATTCACAATATTTATGTTCTTCAGAGTTTGTTTTGATCTTGTATCCATCAAACAATGAAACAGGAAGGTCATGGACCAATATAATTGCCGTTACCTCCAGTAGGCAAAGATCCACCATGTTGGTCAGCAAGAAAGCCATCCAGAGGTATGTTATTTACTGCATGGTGGAAACCTCGTAGACTGAATTTTTCTCCAGGCCTATACCCAATCTTTAGCTGAACAAAGTTCAGATGTTAGAAAATACTAATATGACAGTGTCAGAACAGTAGGAAGGCATGGTAAGTATCTGCATTAAAAAAAGCACTACAAACAGGATGAGCTGTGTGAACATATCGCTATGTTCGCAAGTAATGCAGGTAGAAATACAATGTGAATTGTCATCGGTTAAGTTCTCCACAGAGACAGCAAATGCATATGCATTTTACTTTAACCAGCTGAAAAACATTGTGCCTCAGTAGCTGCTAAAGGTGAAATAGAAGTGATTCAAGTAATCCCAAATTCTTATATAACTGGCAGCACGCACAATCATTTGTATAATAACAGTGAAGTGATAAATTGGTCCCCATTCCTTGCAAACAGAAGGTGGCAAACCAACCGGTTCTGCCATATGAGCATGAAAAAGGAGCACACGAAGTTAACTGTGGGTCCTGTATAGGCAAAAACGCAAACAAAGGGAGCACACTGCATATACAGCAATGGAGCATCAGTGGTGTGTATCAGTGTCCAATTCGGGCCCAAAACAAACAAAGGGAGCACTACATGTCGATCGGCAGTTGGTGATGTGGTCAATTTGGAATCAGCAAACAGCTGTGCACGCAACAATAAACAAACAGGATCCGATCGGCAGCAAGGAGGGACGGATACGGACCTCAGCCCAAGAGGAGGAGCACGAGGAGGACGGTTTGGATGAAGGAGCGTAGACGTAGCCGAGGGCCAGGCGGTCGGGGAGCGCGCCGGCGGCGGCGGGGGATGCCGTCCCTGCGTGTGGCTGTGACGTAGTGGCGGCGTAGAGGTTGGCAAGGTCGAGCAGGCACTGCACGCGAGCGGCAAACCGTACGATGTTAGACTAGGGCTGGGAGCTCAGCTCGAGAGATGAAAATGCGGCGGAGCCGCGGCGAGAGGGAGTGCGTGAGCGGGCGGGCGCGGTGGTAGGTACCGTACCTCCTTGAGGAGGTGGAGCAGGGCAGGGGGGATGTTGCGCAGGTCCAGCAGGAAGCAGAGCAGCGCCATGGTCGCCGGCCCACATGCGTCCACCCCTGGTGATGTCGCCCGCTCAGTAGCCCTTCTCCTCCAGCGCCGGCGGCGACCTGGCGACGCGTGCGGGTGCCTGCCTTCACCAGCGCCTCGCCCCGCCGCCGCGCCGCGGGGAGGGAGTTTTGAACGGGTGCCTTGCAGAGCACGCCCCCCGCCCGTACGACGCAACGCCACGCAACGGTATATGTAGACAGGTGGTGGACAAACTCATCAGTCCACTTCATCTCCAGAGGCCCAACCCATAAGGCCTAGTGAAAACATTTTAGATATTACATCGGATATTTTATAGGACGTTAAAAAAAAATAACTCGTCTGAAAACCGCGAGACAGATTTATTAAACCTAATTAATCTATCATTAGAACATGTAAATTACTGTATCACTTAAGGCTAATTATGAACTAATTAAACTTAAAAGATTTATCTCGCGATTTCTAACTAAATTGTGTAATTAGTTTATTTATATATATATATATATATATTTAATACTTCATGCATACGTGCTAAGTGAAAAAATTTTTGGTTTGGGAACTAAACAAGGCCTTAGTGAAAACTTTTGTGTCTGACCACTGTAGCATTTTCATTTATATTTGACAATTATTGTCTAATTATGTACTACCTAGGCTAAAAAGATTCGTCTAGCAAATTATAGACAAACTATGTAATTAATTATTTTTTATCTATATTTAATGCTTCATGTATATGTCTAAAGATTCGATGCGACGAAAAATCATAAAGAATCTTAGAAATTTTTTTGAGAACTAAACAAGTGATTTAATGCTCCATGTATGTATAAAGATTCGATGTGACAGGAAATCTTGAAAATTTTTGGGATTTGGAAAGAAACTAAACAAGGCCTTAGTTCCACCCAAAAACCAAAAACTTTTCAAGATTCCACGTCACATCAAATCTTGCGGCACATGCATGGAATATTAAATATAAATAAACAAAAACTAACTGCACAGTTTATCCACTAGACGAATCTTTTAAGTCTAGTTACTCCATGATTGGACAATATTTGTCAAAAAAAACAAAAGTGCTACAATGCACCAAAAAATTTTCGTGTAGGAACTAAACAAGGCCTTCACCAAAAACTTTTCAAAATTTCCGTCACGTCGAATCTTGCGGCACATGATAGTGTATTAAATATAAATTAAAAAATAACTAAGTACACAATGGCTGTAATTTGCGAAACGAATCTTTTGAGCCTAGTTAGACCATGGTTGTACAACAATTGATAAATACAAACGAAAGTGCTACATTGTCTAAATCCAAAAAGATTTTGGATCTAAACAAGGCCTAAGCACATGATCTGCCAGAAACCTAGAGTCAGGCCTTGTTTAGATGCAAAATTTTTTTGGATTTTGACACTGTAACACTTTCGTTTTTATTTAACAAACATTGTTCAATCATGGAATAACTAGGCTTAAAAGATTCGTTTCGTGATTTACAGGCAAACTGTACAATTAATTTCTATTTTCATCTATATTTAATGCTCCATGTATGTGTCGTAAGATTCAATGTGACGGAGAATCTTGAAAAGTTTTTGGTTTTTGAGGTGAACTAAACAAGGCCTCATTGCCTTGTATTATTGTACTAGCCTTGTAGGAGTAGCACTATACTATCTTTCTCTAGAGTACAAGTTACAGAGGAACTGTTGCTAAAAAAAAAGGTACAGAGGAACTGGAACCTGTACTGCTTCTACACAAGTTCAAACTCAACTAAAGCCCTGAGGAAGTCAGATTCAGAATAGAAAAAGCTGGAGCTACACCTGTGTTTCATCCAGCAATCTATGTTATCTGCTTGTGTTGATTCTGTTCAGGATAGCAGGAAGGTGAAGATCGGCAGCGAATTCGGCTCATTCATGAGCTCATGCTCTCTACAGGCCTCTGTAATTTACTGCCACAAGCCCACAACACAAGCAATAGAGTGAACATGTCAACCCAGATCAGATAACAAGCCTCTGGGTCCAATCAAATGAACACAAGAAAGTGTGTTCCATCTTCCATTCCCATCACTGCAGCGGCCATTAGGTCAGGACTTCCGGATAGAGAAGATGGAACCATCGTTCAGCGGCAGGAGGCTAAAGTAGGACCCATTCTCGTCGAGACAGCACGCGTGCCACTTTATCTGATACGAGCCTTCAGGGAACGAGGAGACATCCAGCAGGCAGCCTGAGAACCCCTGCCCACTATCGGTTGGTTCAAAGCAGGCAAAGGCAGTCACCATGTCCATGCCACAATGGGAATTCTTCGTTTCATTCTTGGCCTTCCTCAGATCACTCTTTATGTACTGCAGCAGCTTGGAATTCAGTTCGACCATTTCAGTGGTCCTACGTGGATCAAACTGCTTGCTTCTCGTTCCTGCTGCGTCCAGGCAGGTCTCTAAGCTTGTGGCTAGAATGCAGTACAATTTCACGGCGCGAATGGCGCTTCTTTCTAACATGCGCTTCCACTTCATGCAGAGGGTTAGAGACAATAGGGAACCAGGCTCTATTGACATTCCTTTTTCATTCACAGGATTCGAACCAAACATGTAAAGTTCGGCACCAAGGCAAGGCCTGCATACATGCCAAAAATGAAAAGTGTCATATCATGTTTGGAAGCTCCATTCAAACATTAGCATAGTGTTTGGAACATTATCACATAAATAGGAAAGATAGCAAAGCATCTCCTGCTGTAAAAGTAGCAATTTAGTACTAATTACAATAACTTTTCTTTCTGTCCCTAGACAATACTAAACACATGCTAATATAAAAAAGGGCATTTCGTATATAATTCATCCAGCATAGTAAAACAGCATACTTACCTTACTCTGAAAAAGTACTTGGGAACCACGAAAGGAAATTCCAAATACTTCTGCAAGATGCTGGACAACACTTGCAACCCTCCTTGCAAAGCAGATAAACAATCCTCTCCATTTTGTATTTGTTCAGCTTCAGCACTACCACATACAGCAAGCAAAGATGCCACAGCAAAATGGTAAAGAGAATACAAATCCTTCTCCAGATTACATGAACCATTGATCCGTGTGCTGGACTGTAAGCTGTCAAGTTCATCAAAAGAAGTGGGCATGAACTGTCGCAGCTGGGAAACAACCTGCCAGTCAGACCCATCTACTCTTCCATGCAGATCTTGTAGGATTGAAGCATGAGAAAACCTTTTTGGAAGCTTGCAGGACTCTACGTAGTTACATGCCTTTGGGAAATAAACAGAATATGTGGTACAAAATGCCAAAAGTGAGCACATGAAAGCAAGCCTGGATATACTACTTGAGCTATGTCGATCCAGGTCCATATGGGATGCGGCAAGAAGATCATAACTCTTTGCCAAGTCACTTAATCTTAGAGAGCAATGATCCAAAGCAAGTGCTTGGTCTTTGATAAACTCTCCAGATAAAGTTAAATGGTCTCCTCTTGCTTCATAAGAAGAGTGTGCACTAAGGATATCAAGAACATTTGTTAGGACCTCAAGAAATGATGATCTAAGGCTGATGAACCACCTCTGGAATAAGAAGTCATGATCTGAAGAAGCACTGGATGCAAGAGCATTATTTGCTAATAATGTTCTGCCACAAATATCAGATATCTTTGCTCGGAAACCATGCAACTCTGATGATCTACTGAGGGTGCTATCGGCATCTGTTTCAGTACAGTAAAGATCCTCACTAAAATCACCCTCCATTTTTAACTCACCTACTAACTTTACAGTTGCTGAGGGAAAAAGCAATAGTTTCATCTCAATTTCACCAGCAGAAAGTAGCAGCAACGATTTGAGCCAAAAACTGAAAGAGTCTGCTTTAAAACCATCTGCCAGTTTTCTGAAGACAAAAGAAGCTGTGAACCAGAGACCTTTACGACAACAGTACATAGAAGACTTATAAGCTTCCCAGTATTTCTGCTTCTTTATAAGCATTTTGGTCATTCGAAGTGCGCATAATTCCTGAGTTATCCAAACAGAAGGAGCGAAAAGTGTATTACGATGCTCTTTTGAATCACCAGATTCATTATTACCACCACTAATTTTACAAGTATTCCGGGTAACACAAGCACACATTACCAAATGGAAGGATTCATATGTGCTCCAGTGCTGAGGGGCATCCTGATGCACATACTTGATTAGACCCTTGATGCTCTCATGAGAATTAGATTTAGCACCAGATGTTTCACAGAGCACCTCATGACAAGCATTTGCAAATTTGAGCGTGCAATGAATTAGGTCATTCATTATGGACTTTCTATTCTTGCAATCAAATTTGATAAGATCCAGTTTTCCATTGCCAATATCTGTTTCAGTGCAGGAAGCTTCAATGCTTGTAGCTAACAGTTGAACATTGTCATCTGAAGTGTTCAATTCTTCAAGGGCAACACTTGTCTGGAATGGTTCAGCAGAAGTAACAGAAACTTCAGAGTAATCACTTCCATTAATTAGAAACAGTTCTTTTGCAAGGCTTTTCAGTATATCAAGAGCTACAGCAGCAGCAGAAGGGTAGCATGAAACAAGCTTCAGCATAAGTCTGAAAGGAGTTTTGCATGCCTTATCCACTTCAGATGATAAGCAGGTATTTCTGCTAGCAACTTCATTGACCAGAGATATAATATGATTCACAATCATTGTAATTATCCTACACAGAGGTCCGTTCATACTATTTTCTTCAGTTAATGGTATGTTGTTCATTGCTCCTTGCCACTCAGCATATGCAAATGATGAACCCTTAAGAACTGATATGTTATTTGACCTCACTTCCTTGAGAATACAAAAGATTTCCACAAGAATTTCCAGAGCGGTACCTTGTATCTCCAAAGAAGAATCTAAAGAACTTTCAGCGGCTAGAAGAAGCTTAGATAACTCAGAACCATTGGCATGATGATTACTTGACGCTTTACTGCATAACATCTGAAAATGTATTTTTTACAATCAGATAAGAGAAAAAAAAAGGAGTATAAATGAAGCAGAGGCAATAGTCATCACCTTCTGTAGAATCCTTAACACATCGCTCTTACAGTCAAGTGGAAAATCCTCATCATCAATTAGTGGCAACAATCTGCCAAAAACAGTCCTGATAACTGGAAAATGGCAGGTATTTCTGCGAAACATAAAACGCATACATTTTAACGCCACAGACTTCACAGAAGATGAATCATGATCCATAAACAGTAAAAGTAAATCCACCTGCAATAGAAAGTTGATCAAAGAAATTAAATTAGTTCATTCAATGAACAGTGGACAATAGTCATATTTGTGGATCATTGCTAGCCCCGAAGGTCTCTAATCCGGAGAATCAGATAAATAAATAGCTTTTAAAATTAATATAGAAGTTTTGCAGGCATATAAAACGGAGGGTGCAATATGAATGCTAGCGCCAAAGAAGGGAGGAGAAAATGGCTATTATAGGACTCCAATCGTTGTGGTTTCTCTCAAATAGGACTGCAAACATTTGTGTATATCATGGACAAATGTTTGGAGTCCTATTTTAGAGAAGCCACAACGATTGGAGACCTATAATAGCCATTTTCTCAGAAGGGAAGGAGGTTTTTTTGGGTAACCTCCAAGAACTATGAAGATGTGTATATCATGGACATAATTTAAATCTTATCTAGCAGTGCTTTTACTTTACAGAAATCACAAAGAAGAAGCTGTATTCCAGTAAACTGACAAAGAATGAAGTATAGGGGAAAATTTCACAAGGGAGGCCAACGGAGGGGCCTCCCAGTGCCAACGCCGGAGATCAAACCCAGATCACCGGCTTGAGAGCTGGCTCAAGGAGCCACTCAACTCAGACTCACCAGCCCTACATATAAGAAAATTAATGTTGTTTGAAAAAGGAAAAATGCAATTGCCAATAGAAATTTGGGACCATAACCATATGTCACTTAAATTGAATCTTTTCAATAAATAAAACTATATGGTTAACATGACATAATAGGAAACACAATTAAAGGGATGATAGCATTGTGCTACCTGGTCAGGAAACAAAATGATCGACTTAGATGACAATCTTGAGAGCGAAAAGAGCATTTCAGATTTGAAGACATCTTCCAGTGTGCCTAGAACCATCTGTTTTCCAACCTGTGAGGTTGACAATAAAAATGTCTTCTTAAAGTTCAGTGAAAACAACGGCATACAAAAATATGAAGAATAACTCCTTTATAGGAATGTGAAAGCAGAATGTAACACTATCCTGTTCTCTCCATTTCAAAAATCCCCTGTATCAGTTATCAGATTTTTTTTTATCAATGACATGTATGTTAGTTTGGCCATGAGCGTGACTTAAGTTCAATATGCGTGGGTGAACAATCATCTATATGTAAAATTTGCACAGGCAGCACACATGTTGACAAAATTGAAGTAAATGGATAAATTTTGGGTTTAAGCGACAAATGTATATCCATAAACACCTCATGAACTCTATGGATAACAGCCAACGTACAATCAAGCTTCCAGAAAGCCTTAATTGCTGCCATGATAACTTGTGGCTCTGATGTCTGAGAACATATCAATCTTCTGAACAATTCAAGAATGATCCTTGAGAAGTCCTCTGACAGATGACAAATGCAGCCAGCTGCAAAAATTGCTGCCTTGACCTGCTAATCGACGAGCGTGTTTGTTAATCTTCAAAAGTGGACAAACTACAGCTTGCAAACACTTGATGGAAATTACAATTTACTATCCAATAAGGTAGGAAATGTGTCTTGGACATATCATTCGCGGCGCTGCTGAGTGGTAAAGAAAGGTACTGACCTCCAAAGGACTGGGAGCACCCAAGCTGGAAAGTATGAGAGAGCGGACGTGCACGCTGTCCTTGGCGATGTCGGCGAAGCACCCGAACACGCGCAGTGCAAGCGCCCTGTCCCGTTTGTTCCCCGTGTCGTAGACCGCCTTCACCCTCCTGAGCAGCTGGTCGGGCTCCGCGACGCACGCCCCGGCTAGCACCCCTGGCCCCGTGGAGGTGTTGAGGAGAGTCCTGACGATGCGGACCCGCATGGCGCCGTCGGCGGTCCTGAACTCAGTGGCGAGGCGGAGGAGCATGGTCTCCGCGAAGACGCGCGCCTCCCCGGGCAGGACGCCGTACGCGGAGGCGACGGGCGCGGGGGCGGTGGCGCAAGTGCAGAGCTGGCGGAGGCGTGGGCCGGCGGCGTCGACGGCGCGGACGCGCGTTGCTGCGGCCGGACGAGAGCGGAGGTGAGCTAGGGGATAGAGGAAAGAGATGAAGAAGGGAGATTGGGGCAGTCGACTCTACCTGGTTGGCGGGAGCGGAGGCCCCTGTCGAGGTCGATGCTCCAGTCCATGGCGGACGCCGCTGGAATCCGCTCCAACTCCATCGACGCCGCCGCCGCCGACGGCGGACGGTGGTCCCTGTGTTTTCTAGGCCGCGCCGCCGCACGGAGAGTCACAACGACGTTCGATCTTGATCCTACGGTTTTCTATCTCCATAAACCGTAAGAACCTTTTCGCTCACCCTATCCCACGGGCTTCGGATTTTTAGGCGTACAATTTGAACTTCTCAAATTTATATAAAAAAACACTAACCTCTCCAACATCAAATTAGTTTTACTAAATTCATAATTAAATACGTCTGGGCACTATATTTATTTGATATCATAGATTTTAGTGTATTCTTTTAGAGAAGTTTAATCTAAAACAATACTACTAAATAGTCTATAAAGTTAAATAGATAGAGTAACACAATTTTTGGGACGAGTAAATCAGTTTCAATTCCATTTATAAATCACTATAGAAACCCTAGTAAACTAATGCAAAAGAAATTAGTTCCGGCTAGAAACAATTATTAAGGTTTGGATGAGTAAATCAGCGGCCCTGTTTGTGCCACGGTTAAAGTTTACCTTCGTCATATCGAATGTTTGGACATGAAGCACTAAATATAAACTATTTACAAAATTAAAAACACAGCTAGAGAGTAATTTGCGAGCCGAATTTTTTGAGCATAATTATTCTATGATTGAACACAAATTGTTAGATAAAACAAAAATACTAACCCAAACTAAACACCCCCTTAGAAATCACTAGGAACATTAGTAAAGAAAACAAAACAGATTTGTTCCGGATACAAACAATTATAAAACAAACACAAAACAGATTAGTTCCGGATTGAAACAATTGTAAGTTTTTTTTACCGGGGATTAGAATCCAAATGACTTCCACAGTAATTGTACATTTTATATTTATATGTCAGAAAAGTGGAAATCAGTCTCGTTTAGATCATCACTCACTCTAAGAGTTTGGTTAAAATTAGTAGCCAAATTCTAATGTTTAGCCATTTTGTAAAATAGATAACTTGTTAAAAAAGACGAGGTTCACAACAGCCTTGCTATCAGATAGCTAGTGTCAGTGTTTGGCTATATATGACCAACGAAAATCAAGAGATAGCAAACTTTCTATTTTACAAAACCAAATAGCACATCTGTTGGAGCCTATTTTTCTCCAATAAAAGTTATAAAAGATCTCCATAATAAGAATAGCAGAGCTGTTGGAGTTGCTCTAATGACTCTATAATTAAACATTTACAAGCGGTTTGATGATGAATGGTCGGATGGTCTTTCACGAGCCGTAGCTTTTTTTAAAAAAATGGTCTATTTTTTCTAACACTTAAAGATAATTGTTCGGTTAATTAATTTAATTGTTTCAGTTGCAAACTTTTTCAACAGTAAATTTTTTTCATGGTACTACAACTAAAATCGTTCTTCCGTGTTGTGTGAATGGGGTGTTTAGAAAAAAATTGTAATTTTTAACGGATGTGAAAAAATCGTTTTTATATGCATATAGGGGACATGAAATTAGCTTTTCCACTTTTTTTGACAAGGTGCTTTTCCACTTTGTTGAATGAGTTTTAGTGAGGGCTTTCCAATGCAACACTAAAAACAAAGCCATGGGACTACAATGACTGATAGATAGTGGTTTTAGATGTTTTTTCTTGCATTCGTAGAACTAAACTTTACTCCAGAACTAATATAGGTCTGCATGGCTACTGCCCTAATAGGATAGGTAAATTGCAACGAGCCCACCGTGCCTATGTCACTATGTGCTCGCGAGAGCCAAGAAGAGGTTCACATTATACATTGAGTTTTGTTTTTCTCATACATATACTTTTTAGTGTTGTTACTCTAGAGTAAATTTTATAATATAATTTATTTTCTAGACATCTTTTTTTCACTATTCCACACCTTAGTTTGTATATCCTACTCAACCGCTATCAATGACTCCACACTCTCGCTAGCCAAAATTACCCCTCATGTCCCCCCATTGTCCTTCGTCATCGTGGCCCCCTCCCTCCCTCACTCACTCTCCATTGCCTGCGCAACCTCTCGCCCACTCCCTCACTTACATGGCTTCCTTGACCACCTTCACATGTGTCATTCTCTAGTTGTTTCCATCGCCTATGTCGCCATCATGCTTAAGTGCAAGTGCACTATTGTGCTCTAAGGGGGTGATTGGTTGCCCCCACGGTGGCATCCTAAGGCCCATCCGGTATGACTGTGTGCACCTGGCCCATGTTTGGTTCCTTACCTTATATCGTTTTGGTGTATCTTCTCATTCTCCTCTCCCCCTCTGTCCCAGCTGAGGTCGTCTTCTCGAGGTGAGCTTCCCTCGCCATCCTTCCATGGTGCGCTCCTTGGTGGGAAGGGGAGGCGCGAGCGCGGGAGATTGGAGCGTCCCGCCGATAAAATCACGCGCATGGGTGGGCGTTAGGGTTACCTCCCCCATTTGGCGCCTCTCCTTCCTCTACTCTCTCGGTGCGATGAATCCTCTTCCACCTTCTCGGCCTCCCTCCGCCATCACCGTCGTCAATCTCCGGCGGACCCTTGGCATTCCTCCCTAGGTCGTGTTGGTATACAAGTCACCTCCCCCTCCCTCTCCCCCTGTATGAGCTTTGATGTGCGCGGTGATTTTGTTTGCAGTTTGCATATGGAGCTAGGGTTCTTGATGTTATCCGGTTAGATCTGTGCGGTGCTTGTGTAGATTTACCAGTCAACTTGTGATTTCACATGTTCTACATTCAGATCTGTCATGGTTAAACCCTTTTTTGAGCTTTGGACATGTGGTCTGCTCTTCCACTTGCATATGATGATGCTTTGATTTATTACAAACTGAGCAAAGTGCCTAGGTTGATGATGTGAATGTAACTGTAGGCGCTGGAGGAGCACCTTTGAGTGTGGTAGCCGCACCTTGTTTATCTTGTGATGGCTGAACTTTTGCTTGCATTCTCTAATCTGTACTGATAAGTAGCATTGGTGGATTTATGTAATAAGCACTGAGACCTATGGCACTTTGCAATGATGTGTTGTTTCTTCTCTTACATTTTTGTGTGGTTAATAGAACTTTGGTGCTATCAAATTACCAATGATGATATCTTATTTGCATGTCAACTGTGTTACCAAAAACTAATGACCTTGAGCTTGTGTTGAGGTACTAAAACTTTGTTTCTTATGCTCCAAGCTCAAGTTCAACCGAGGAGCAACTGATATCTGAGGCCAATCTGTTGAATACTACATCATTTATTGCTATAATTTAGTTTTGTTCTTGCTGGTGACTAGAGTGGTAACCTCACCAAACCATACATGTGTGCTCACACCTTCTGTCATGCACCAAACCAAACATAGCTGGTCACACCAAGTCATACCACAAAACTGTCCAAACAAGCAACCAAACACGATTCCTATGATCCAGTATGCTACACTCATTTGCAACCAAATAGGCTAACGTGATGGTCTCATTTGGAATAGTTTGAGCCTGCACAAGCCCTCCATCCCGGATGGCAAACCAAGGAGCAACCAATCACCCCCTAAGTTAGTTGTGACGGAGAAGGATGATAACAAGGAGGCGATTACTAGTTGTGACAGAGAAAGATGATAACAAGGATGACATCATCTATTGGTTCATCGATCTTGACCTCACTTGTTCTTCAACGTTGCCTTGATCCATCAGCACCAAGTCTTGCTCAAGCTTCACCATCACGTGCGGTCCCTCTCTTCAATGCCTCCGACTTGCCCTTCACTCTTGCAACTGGTCCATCGAACCAAGCTGTCACACCCGGTTTTAAGGAACAAAACCAGGCTAGATAGGGCAAGAGAGTACACTACCCCACTTTAACAAGATTGAGCTACTTCTCAAGATGGTTCCTTCTCGATCTCCTTTGAAATATAAGAACAGAGACAACACATAGGCATCACGCAAACAAGACAAGCACACAACACATCTTCGATTCTACACATGTTTCTTCAACAATGGTGGTCATCCTAAAGGGCAGATGAGAGATGATATAGGCGATCGAACTTTTGAATGAAATAGGATTAGAAAACTTTTAATAAACTTACATAGAACAAAAACAAGGGAGTAAGCAGTAATAGCTCAAAGGAAGCTATCAAGGAGGGGATACAACGGGACAAGGATTGAGAAATAATCAAAATTAAAGAGTCAATGGATAATAAAATAGTTTTATAGCAAATTAGACTTTTCTAATCGACCAGTTCTATCTAGGCATACGTCCTACAGTCAACACTGCTCTGATACCACTCTGTCACACCCGGTTTTAAGGAACAAAACCAGGCTAGCTATATGTGTGCCCAGGAAGTCCACACATACAACAATACAAAGGAACAGTATCAGAAACAATGTTATATAGCGAAAACATACTTATAATTAACACTTACATCAGAGTATCGCGGAACGGTAACTAATCTTCACGCTCAATCTTCATAGGGACGGTTGAGTGGGGGTAACATATGCCTAGCACTTATTGTAACCTGAGAACATCGGATGTAACTCCTTCGCTCCTCTGATAACTCTTACTAGTAAACTGGGGTGGTGGGAAATAGCAAGAGTGAGCACATATCGTACTCAACAAGTATAACCAGGGGTTCATGAGGCTCAATTAGCTGACACTGGTTTGACTGCATTTAGCTTTTATATGTAGATAGCATATTTAATCGTTGGATAGCAAATATTAAGGTAGCATAATTAATCCCATAACCACATGATCAATGTATACAAGAATTAAGAATATCACATATAAACAACATAATAAACCATCATTTATCATCATTAATCATGTTCATCAGTGTCCATCTATTCCGTCAGTTTTCCGGGCCGCCCGTATCCGTGGGCACAGCTAGTATACCAGATTTAACACTCTGCAGAGGTTGTACATCTTTACCCATGAGTCATGATTTACCCTTTCGCCCGAGGTAGCTAGTCTCTAACCCCCTTCCTAGGGAGGTCGGCAGGGATCACTATAAAGTCTTTCAAAAGTTCGTCTAACAAGTTAGGGCCGCTTGGTTTCATTAGTCAGTCCATGTGATTCATCCGCAGGAATCCACGGTCATATAGCCCTCATGGTTGTACGAGTTGTCCCAGCTTTTGCCAAGGGATAAGTCCTTATGGAGGGTCAAGATCAATCCAGCAAAAGCCAGAGTTCTTTCCACCTTTATATTCAAGTTGCTAGAAAGTTTATTTTATTGTTTATTGTATATCCAAATATTCATGTTACAAGATCATGGATTATAATCAAGCACTAGCAAAACTATCCAAATGCATATCCAAATAGGTAACAAGAAATCCAGGTAACAATCATCTATGATTTTGCTAAGGTCATCAAGGTGGACACATGCATATGATATATGTATTAAAAGTGTGTAGGTAACAAGGATGATCCCAAGTTATACTTGCCTTGAATATTTGCTTAATTCTTACATCATCAGCTTTTAGTCATCACCTTCTGACCTTCAACACTCACAAGCGGTTCTCGTCTACTCGCAGATCACAGCAACCAAGCACACCAAAAAACACATACAAGCAACAAATAGAAACAACTAAGAACAACACACGAGACAATGTTAAACAACATACTAAAAGAGAGCTCGCTGCTACGGTCACGAGAGCGCAAGAAAACATTAAGAACAAGTCTATAGTTAAAAAGAAAACAACTATAGAGAGTTATATATTATTTTATTATTCTATTTTATAAAAGAAAACCTACATCCTTGATTTATTTCGATTTAGCAAAACCATAAGAAGCAAGTTAATTTAGATTACACAAATTATATCCTAGTTTAGAAAACATTTATCTATAAATATTGTCATATAGCTTTAACAAGTTAAACAAAATCATGACAAAATATATTTTAATTCAAAAGCTAAGTTAAGACTAGTCATATTTTATTAACATATATTATCGTATAATTCAACTTAGATTTATCTTGGCCAAATTAAAAATAACGTGTGGGAACACCTACTCAAAGTGCATGTGGCGTGAATTCAAGCTAAACAAGTTATAATATAAAAATACATTTATGATACTAATTAACTAAACCATATAAATATTTTTATTTAAACTATCGAAGTGTAACTCCTACGTCATTTTTGTAATTAGCAAACTAAAGTAAATTTAATCATATTTAATAAAGTTAAATTTTTATCTTTGCAAAAGAAAAAGCATATGCAAAAGCAGCTAATTATATTAATACTTTATTTATAAATAAACATGTCTTATACTATTATTTAATTCATTTAAACTTTAATTGGCAAAAATAAATAAAAATATCAGAGCGATACTATAATCTAACTATAAAGGACACGTGATTTTAAATTAAAATTTGTTTCTGTTGTAGTTAATCAAGTTAACAATGGATACTGGAAAGGCCAAGGTCAAACCATGTGTTTGCTTGCTTCGATTGAATGATAATGCTATCTTTTGCTAAAGATACATAGGCACCAAAGCTAGTAACAGAGCTACAGAGAGATCATGCAGAGAGACGTGGATATGCTCACCATAGCTAAAGACGAACGATCAGGCACAGATAATAGCATCCTTGCCCTGACGATGAGAAGAGCCAGCGGCAAGAGCTTCACCTAGCCGTGCTCCTCCGTCAGCACGAAATCTCGCAGCATCCGACTGCGCAGGGTCCCAGCATGATATACAAGTATTCACGATGTTCATGGCTGTGGTCTGCTAGCCTCTAGTTGACGAACTTGAGAAGATGACTCACAAACCTTTAAGAGGATTGGGCTTCAAACAATGCTCCATGGCTCACGGCTGGAGATGCCGGACCAAAGATGATCAGAGCATCAACATGGGGATCTTTGGCCTGCTATTGATGGCCGATGAACTGGACTTAGGGCAGTGCGTTAACGCATCTAGGGATTTGACGTGTGATGCTTTGATGGATGTGGTCGGCGGCGCCAGCAAAAGAAGTCGGCGAGGCGCAGATTGCCGGCCGGGAACAAGACGCACCCATGTTGGAGATCGGTAGGAACACAGCCGGCGGCTTTGCTAGCTCAGATGTTGTGTGCGGCGGCGTGGATCATAATCAATTGCCTTATTTTCAAGGGTTTGCAAAAGAAACGTTAGATGCTATTTATAGTCAGATACGACTAGATAAATATAAAATTTCCGGCGTGTGCGATTCATAGAGATTGATATATATATATATAATATTATATAAATGATTGATTACTTTATGAGGAAGCGCACGATGTGATCTTTAACCATGAAGGACGTGGCCTGGTCGATTGCTCCTTTTGGAATGTAAATACGTGTCATCACGCCAAGCAAAATAGCCCAAATAAAGTATCTGGAGTCCAATAAATATGAGTTTCCTTGGATATGTTGGAAAAAGTTTTAGCAGAATTCAGAATATTTCCGGTGAAGATATATATTAGAGATAATTTGATGTGCAATGATCTCAAATAGATTATTTGAATTGGAAGAAAGATATTTTGGGAAACTCTAAACATAAAAAAAATTAAGCTTGAGAAAGTGGCGAAGTGATTTTAGAAAAAAATAGAAAAACGCGCTCTAAAATTTTACCCACTCACAATACAAAGCCAAACAACAAACAAGCATCACACCACATCAACAAAATCCCATTAAGTTAATTTGGAACGATTTGAAAATTCATATTTTTCTATAACTAAATTTGCACTAACTCAAATTAAACTTGGCAAATCTTATACAAATATTAAATTCATTTTATATTTATTTAGTGTGTTCTATGCACAACCCAAAATTAGAAATTTTGGGGTGTGACACAAGCCTCATTCTGATCTTCTCCACCTTGGTCACATGACTCCACGTCATGTCTCATATGCAATGAGCTCCTCCATCATCACATAATCACCTGTGGACTAATCTCTCGTGTATCTCACATAAATACTATCAGTTCACCTAAGTTATCACTCAATTACCAAAACCAAACATGGACCTTTCTGTGGGGTTTGGGGAATTAGGGGTGGTGAGCGCCTAGGGTTTTTTTAGAAAGGGCTGAGCACCTAGTAGGATGGGCTGCAGGAATGGCAGGCTCCCAAAAAAAATTCTGACAGGTGGGCCACATAAAAAGTTGGGCAGGAAGTGGGCCAAATTGCCGCGTGGTATGGCAGCCAATTGGTGGCGACGGTTAGTGTGTTGTTAAAAGTTGGATATAGGGACAAACAGTCCGACATTAAAGCCAATTAACGTCAAACGGTGTATCGCTATAAGGAGCTATAACGTCGGATAGTCCATGAGTAATTTTTGACGTCGAACCTTCTAACATTAAATCGATATTTTTAGCGACTCCAGACGACGTTAATTCTGGGATGTGGCGTAGTGTTAGGCCATCTCCAATCTACAATGGTAAGAATCAGGTGTTGCCTTTTAGATGACATCTCATCTTGTATGCTCCACATGAAAATGCATCTTTTTATTCTATATATACATTCTCTCTTCCTTCATCTATGCAAGACTGCAAGAGAGTATAGAGAAGGTATGTGATGAAGACGTCACTCCTTTAGGTACTCGTAACACTTCTCGAGTTGATATCCAACAACTAATTCACAATAATTATTAAATCTCAAGATAAACTCATCCTAAGTACTTATTTTTATGATTATTAAAAATACCACCTAATGATAGTTCAGACATGAAATTAGGCCAAAAAGTAAAACTAAGGACCGAAACAGCCAATTCTTCTTCTTCTTTTTTGAAAAAAAAAGTTTAAAATTTGCACCCAATATCAATAGAAACATACACGTCTTGAGACCAAATCAAGGGGGCATATATATATACAGTACTAGCTAGAGATAAGAGAAGACAAGCTTTGTGTTGCATCTCACGAACCTGCCCTGAAACTTTGAGCAAAACAAAACTTTGTAATTCATCTTCTGGGTGTAGACGTGTAGTTGCCCCTTCTTCTGTTCTTTCGTGGACTGCAGTTGAGAGTTGAGACTTGAGACTCCCCCTCTCTTCTGTATCCGCGCGCGGCTTCCTCGCGCCTTCATCTCCGCACTCCGGCTCTGCATTAGAAAAACTCCCGGCAGTTCGAGCTCAAGCGTCACCCCGAGGCACGAAGTCAACGACCTAGCTGATCACCCATCCATCCCGCTCAGCGCGGCGCTCATCGGATCTGCCGCAAGAAAGGTTATGTTATTATAAGCAAGCTGCTGTTGTGTGGCAGCCACGGATCGTCATCTTGCCCCAACTCCATAGCGTAGCGCGCAGAGGGAGCCTTCTTGCTTAGGACAGTCCAGAACACGAGGCAACGGCGACGGCTATGGGCGGACATGGCCACCCTTACTCGCCGGCGGAGCTGGAGCTGCCAGGGTTCGTGCCGCAGCGGCTGTCGCAGGGCCAGATCCTCGCCCCTTTCGTGGGCACCGCCGTCTTCTCCGTCCTCGGCGCCTGGCTCATCTCCGGTAACCCCACCACTGCCTCCACTCTCCTTCCCGATTCGTTCAAAAAAAAACTCTCCTTCCCGATGATCCTCTGCACAGGTGTGGATCCCGATCGGTGATGGTGATTGATTTGCATGCGCGCGCGCTTCGCAGGAAGATGCGGCGGCGGTAGATTATCCAAGACCGACCGCTTGCTCTTGGGCTGGTGGGTGTTCACCGCGCTGGCTCACATCGTCTTCGAGCCACCCTTCCTCTTCACCCCTGATTTCCTCAGCAAGGAGAACCCAAATTTCTTCGACGAGATGTGTGAGTTCTCGATCTGGCGCTGCTACGCTACGACCCCAGAGATCTCGATCGCTGTGCCAATTGGCCACCAGTCGTAGTTTTCAAATCAGATTATTGTTCTTTTTTTAAGGCCGTGTATTATTGTTTGACTGACTGACCACTGACAGAGCAAATGCAAATGATGTTTCAGTTAAAGAGTACAGCAAAGGTGACTCCAGATACGCCTCTCGGAACACTGTAGTCCTCGCACTTGAAGTGATAACTGTTGGGTTCAAAGGCCCTGCATCGCTTCTTGCAGTGTAAGAGCAGAGCTGATTCTCATCTCTTTCCAAGCACGCAAAATTGGTCACTTCAAGTTATTTTTCCTATGTAACCACATGCTTTGCTTGATGCTTGCATTGCAGCTATGCGATTGCATCCCGGAAGTCGTACAGCCACATCCTCCAGTTCGCCGTTTCTCTGAGCCAGCTATACGGATGCTTGGTTTACTTCATCACCGCGTACTTGGATGGCTTCAACTTCTGGGTCAGTCCGTTCTACTTCTGGGCATATTTCATCGGTTCCAACAGTTCATGGGTGATCATACCGACGCTCGTCGCCACAAGGAGCTGGAAGAAGATTTCGGCAGCATTTCAAGCTGAGAAGGTCAAGACCAGATAATCCTGCATTCCTGTGTGGTTGTGTCCTGCCGTGCGTTTGCCACACGTCAGAAGTTTTATCCTCTTCGCTTGAGCTTTTATGTATATTCAACAGTATTTTTTCCTCACAATAAATCAGTGGATAGTACTTTGAGTTAAACAAACAGTACTGTACAATGCATGCTATACGAGAATGGGCATCATGATCATTTGTTGCTGAATATGGGGTTCTTGTGTTCTTGGTAAAAGTAAACCTATATGCCTTTTGTGAAACTTGTACTGTTTTGCCGCTTTTCATGCAGTAATAGGCAACAGTAATGGTCTTATTTCAGCCTGGCGTGTAGAGCAACTCACGTTTTGGCATTTCATTTGAAGCTGCTCCTTTCTTCTGCCATATAATTTCGTTTGCATGCCTTATCATTATAACGGAAACAGGAAGCGAAACCACAACATGATGTTTTTTTTTAAAAAAAACACCCTAATTACTCTAAGGTCTTAGATAATCATTCATTGTTTTTTTCTTTCACGTCACACCACAAAGTGTTTCTGATGTGTTTAGTTCAAATCTAAGCTTAATATACGTGTTCAATAACATGTAAATTGATACGCTCATCGTTTCCTTCATACATGAATATGAGGTTTGCATGAAGTCCAGTTCATTAGGTTACTTCTGACTAGAGCTAGGATTTGGGCCGTGCCGTTTGAGGGCGGATCATGACACAGTCTTTTGGCACGACCTGAAGCACAACACGGCACGAAATATTTTAGGCCGTGTTAGCACGACACGAACACAAGAGTCATGCCGACGGTGCCGTTCCCACAATATTGCCACAACGGGCTATATGGCCTGGCCCGTATCTTAGGCCGTGCTTGGGCCGACACGACACAAAATTGACATGTAGACATTTCTCTGTCCTCTCTTCGTCCTCAGTGACTCCTCACCAGCGCCTTGCACCGTCTGCTTTTTTCTCGCAGAGCCATGGACGCCATCGAGCACGCCATCCAACTCCGCAAGGAGGATGTCAGGGCCATCACGCGGATCTAGAACCGCACCACCGCCATCGCGCGGATCTAGTCACATTGTTGTCGGGTCTGGCTCCTTTCCGTGGTGTCGGATCCTCACCGTGGTATGCGAGCGCGGGCCGTCGGGCACCACGGTGGGGCAGCTCCCACACGCATGCCGGGGAGCACCGGCGGTAGGGGGCTCCTGCATGCAAATGGTGGAGCGGACATGGTGGGATGGGGCACGACCTGGGAAAGGGCATGTGGGGCTGGAGGTTAGCAGGGCTTGCCACAGCTCGTGTGGCGGCCGATGAGGGTGCAACAATTGCTGGCATGGGCATGGGCGTAGGCGCAGGCGCGGCCCCGACCCACGTCGTGGGCGGGACGGTGCGGCCAACATCTAGAAGAGAACAGATAGAGGAAGGTTTGGGCTGCTGACTAACGGGCCCCACTATAGGGCAAAATGGTCCTTTCATCTGTCTATTTGACAGCGTTAGAGGTAAAAATTGACGAAATGACATATTGGGCAAAATAGTTTAGCGTTATGGCATCGGGGTCCGTCTGAACTTTTTAGTAACATATAGGAATCAACTATCTTTTATAATGACATACGGGAAAAATGTTTCTAAGTAATCACTTCTTGGTTACCACAATTATGTACTAAACGTCAAAAATTTCGGGTATGGAGAGAGTACTATTCTCTTTGTAGTAAGGCCAGTCTCAATGCATAGTTTCATGGCACAGTTACCAAGACTATAAACTAGGTAACCGAGCCATATAAGTTTTATGGGGATGAAACTCCTCTCTTATCTGATGAAACTCTTTCATTTAATGACTCTGCCAAGTCAGCAATTATGCTTATGTGGCACCCATTTAATGTGCATGACACTCTCATAAAACATGCATTGAGACTGACCTAAACGACTTGCTTGTCGACCTTAAATTTATTGGTCTAATCTTTCACAGAGGTTTGTTATAGTTGGAACCAATTTGCATACCAGTTAGATTAATAGGACGACTCATATGGGGAAAGAGGTATTATGTTTCCCCGTGTGGTTGACTCAATACAAACTAAAATGAAGAGGCTTTACTCAGAGCATCTCCAAGAGCTTTTCTAAATTTAACTCTTTAAATCATTATTTAGAAAGTCATTTGTATAGAAATCACTTTTTATATTTCTTCTCTCTCCAACAGTTTTTCTATATCTCATACATACTTTAGAGAGTCATTCTCGTCTTTTATATTTAGCTAGCAAAAAATCCAGAATAGAAGATGACTATATTTAGATAACCATTTAGATAAGCCGTTGGATGATAGTTTTTCACTAAAATCTATATTCCTAACATTTAGAAAGGATATGGAGAGTATCTTAGAGATGCTCAGTGTTAATTTTTTTTAAAAAAAATAAAATGATATTAATATAGGGACTCTATTACAGAACTATATCTAATTAATAATAGAATCAGATAAAATAAGGGATTTGACCAAAGCGGTACGGACACAAGGTTCGTTCCACTGTAAAAAGTTGGCTAACTAAAAGCAGTATGAATGTTTATACAACATATACACGTACTGTACCTTTTTAATTATCAAAAAGGCAGGTCAAAAAGCACAATGGCAGCATTGCTACAACGTTCTTGGTTATTGCACAGACAACTCAAAGAACACACAACGAAGGCAACGCTATTTGAAGTTTCTTTCTTTAGTTTTGATCGGACACATAGCTACACGTTGGCCAGGCAAATCAAGAGCAGTGCGTGGATGGAGCTTTGACCGAGTTCTATCTACCTGAGGAAGCCGTGTGCCATCTTAGGCTTTGTTCAGCTCCCTGGAACCATATTCTTGCCCTTCAACAGTTCCGGGTTAGGATCAAGCAGTCTACTTCCTCCACTCATTTCTACACTCGGGTCAGAAACCGATGAGAGGTTCGATTTCATTCCGGGCCGTGGAGATTAGAAAAAAAAAAGGCAGTTTTTTTGGAATAATTTTCATTCCAGATCAGCCCAATGAATACATATTTTAGTTCTGATCCGATTTAAAAACGAGTTATAGTAATCCACTTAGAATGGGCCCGAAAACAAGTCAATCCTGTAGAAACAAACAACGCCTTAAACAGCTCATCGGCAGCACTGCCGACACTTTCCTCCCTGCCACCCTGCTTCTCCACCAGCTGCTCAGCACCCTTCACGACGTCCCGGTGCAAGCACAAGCTCCTTGAGATATAACTTAGGCCTTGTTTGATACAGCTCAACTTCACTAGTAAAGCTGTTTTTTTAGAAAATAGCTTTATGAGCAACTTTCTAGATGAAGCTAAGCTATTTTGAAAAAAGTGTTTGGTAAAATAGCTTCACCAACTACTTCTTACATAGATGAGAGAGAGAAATGAGAGAGAGAGCTGCAATAAGCTACTTTTTTCAGCTTCATCCCAACTCATGTCTTTGGGAGAGAAGAACAAAAACAGCTTCATCCATGAAGCTGTTTTAGAAACAAGTGTTTGGCAAAAAAAAAAACAGCTCACAACAGCTCATGAAACTGTTGTGAGTTGTATCAAACAGGCCCTTAAATATGACATAGCAAGGGCAAAGTAGTCCAGAAACACGCCTGTGGGCCTGTGGCCGTCTGGCGACTTCCTTTGCTTCTCTTTCCTCTCTTCCTAGGACAACTACTAGAAGCTATACGGAGAGCGAGTATGTCTTGCATATTGAGATAGATCATGAGATGTTGTGGATAATTTGCATTAAGATGTTGGAAGTTAGTGGCATGGCATGACTATTAGTGGAAGATGATGTTGATGTCTTGCTTGTTCAAAAAAAACTTGAGATGATGCATGGATAGCTTACATTAAGAGGTTGAAAGTTAGTTGTACGACATGTCAATTAGTAGAAGATGATGTGGATGTCTTGTATGTTAAGATAGAAGTTGAGATGCATGAATAGCTTGCATGAAGAGGTTGGAAAGTAGTGGCATGACATGTCTATTAGTGAAGGTTGGAAGTTAGTTGTATGACATGGCAATTAGTGAAAGATGACGTGGATGTCTTGCATGTTAAGATAGCACTGAGATGCATGCATAGCTTTCATGAAGAGATTGGAATGTAGTGACATGACATGTCTATTAGTGAAAGATGATGTGGATCATATTAAGATATAACTTGTCATGTATACCTACTATCAAGAGGTTAGAAGGTAGTGGTATGACATGTCTATTAGTGGAAGATTATGCGGATGTCTTGTATGTTGAGATAGCACTTGAGATGACGCGGATAACTTGTACTAAGAGATTGGAAGTTAGTGGCATGACTTGGCTACTAGTGGAAGATAATGTGAATGTCTTGCATGTTGAGATAGAACTTGAGATGATGTGAATAAATTGCATTAAGAGGCTGGAAGTTAGTGACATGCCATGATTATTGTGAAAAATGACGTGGATGTCTTACATGTTAAGATAGAACTAGATGACGTGGATACCTTGGTTCAAAGTTAGGGCAAAGATGACGTGAATATCTTGCATGGTAAGATAGATCATGGGGTGGGGATTAACTTTAGGAAAAAGTTCATATTGCTCCCTCCAAGTTTGGCTTATGCCAAAAAAAAATCCCAAACTAACATTTGGTTCAATTTACTCCCTCCAACTATTTAAGTTGGTGCAACTAACACCTTAAAGAGATTTTTCTTTTTTTTTGTCTATGCACAAATTATATTTTAGTTTCAAATTTTGTGAGGTCATAGAGGACGTTGTATTTTGTGTTAGAAAAATACACTATGAATTTTTCATCACTGTATTTTATACAATATTGTATCTTTAATATTAATTTATTATTAAATTTTCTAAGCTACAAAAATATAGTGGCAAAAAGATAAGATACATTTTTTTAATATAACTTATGATGTTCTCCACAATATCACAAAGACTCTAATACATGGAAAAATAAAAATAATAAATTATGTTAAGAGGTAAACTAGACCAACTGAAATAGTTGGGGTGAATAAACTGAACAAGTATTTATTTAATCCTCTGTATCCTTGCTCTTATTAGCAAGCTGCTGTTGTCAGCAGCGACGATCGTCATCTTCCCCAACTCTATAGCGTAGTAGAGGGCTCCTTAGGCTTGCTTTAGGCTAGTCCAGAACACGAGGCGGTGGCTGGCGGCGACGGCGGCTATGGGCGAAAATGGCCACCCTTACTCGCCGGCGGAGCTGGAGCTGCCAGGGTTCGTGCCGCAGCGGCTGTCGCAGGGCCAGATCCTCGCGCCTTTCGTCGGCAACGCCGTCTTCTCCGTCCTCGGCGCCTGGCTCATTTCCGGTAACCCCACTGCCTCCACTCCTTTCGATTATATAACCAAAATCTGTACAGATCCCGATCGATGATGGGCTTCGCAGGAAGATGCCGCGGCGGCGGTAGATTATCCAGGACCGACCGCTTGCTCATGGGCTGGTGGCTGTTCGCCGCGCTGACTTACATCGTCTTAGAGTCACCCTTCCTCTTCACCCCTGATTTCCTCAGCAAGGAAAACCCTAATTACTTCGACGAGCTATGTGAGTTCTTGGGCGCTGCTTCTACCCAGATCAGCATATATTGCTAACTGTAGTTTCGAAATCAGCAGATGGTGTATTGCTTTGGCCTTGTTTAGTTCTATTTTGGCACTGTAGTATTCTCGTTTTTATTTGACAAATATTATCTAATCAGGCTTAAAAGATTCATCTCGTGATTTACAGACAAACTGTGCAATTAGTTTTTATTTTTGTCTATATCTAATGCTTAATGCATGTGCTCCAAGATTTAATGTGACGGAGAATCTTGAAAAGTTTTTGGTTTTCGGGGTGAACTAAACAAGGCACTGACATAGCAAATAATGCAAATGTTGATTCAGTTAAGGAGTACAGCAAAGGTGACTCTAGATTCGCCGCTAGGAACTCCACAGTCCTCGCGCTTGAAGTGGTAACCATCGTGCTGGAAGGACCTGCAGCTCTTCTTGCAGCGTAAGAGCACAGCTGTTTCTCATCCCTTAATTTCCAAGCACGCAAAAATTGATCACTTTAAGCTATTCTTTTCTAATGGTAGAATGTGTAGTTTAAAAATAGATTTAGCTAGTGCCACTACTAGTCTACTAGTATTCCTCGTACTGGCAGAGGTATTGTTATTTATTTGGAAAACATAATTAATTAAGCCCATTGATGATATATAGTTCTTTCTTCTTATTCAGAAGTTCATAATTCATGGAAGAACTAAGAGAAGTTTGTAATTACTAATATAAGATGAGATGGCTTATTTGTTCTATGTAACCACACATGCTTTCCTTGCTGCTTGCAGCTATGCGATTGCATCCCGGAAGTCGTACAGCCACATCCTCCAGTTCGCCGTTTCTTTGGCCCAGCTATACGGACGCTTGCTTTACTTCATCACCGCGTACCTGGATGGCTTCAACTTCTGGGTCAGTCCGTACTACTTCTGGGCATATTTCATCGGTTCCAACAGTTCATGGGTGATCATACCAACTCTCGTCGCCACAAGAAGCTGGAAGAAGATTTCAGCAGCATTTCAAGCTGAGAAGATCAAGACCAGATAATCCTGCATTCCTGTGTCCTGCCGTGCGTTTGTCATAATTGCTTGGAAGTTGTAACACCCAAAATTTGATTTCGGATTAATAGGATTTAATTTGATTTAATTAAGTATTTTTGAGAGCATTTAAATTTAGCACTTAAATAATTTTGTGGAAAATAAAATTTATCATAAGTTTTAGAAACATGTTGTTGCATTCATGTTGGAGCACATTTTATTCTATGCTTGTTGTTTTTTTTATGAGAATTTATTTTGCACACAAAACTCTAGTTGGAAAATGTTTGGAAAAAGAAAACAGAAAAGATTTTTGAAAAAAAAACCCAGCCGAAACCCCCCTCACTCCCTCGGCCCAGCCCCTCTCCGGCCTGCTTACTTTTCCCCACCTTGGCCCATCCGCGGCGGCCCAGTTGGGCAGCTCACCCGCGCCCTTCTCTCCCTCCCTTTGGCTGACGCGCGGGCCCAGCGCGCAGCGCCTTTCTTCTTCCCTGCCGTAGCCTGGTAGGTTTCGGTTGGGAGCGAAACAGAACCGAGCCCAATCTTCCCAATCCCGAAAACCCCGGGATAACTTGCCTTTCCGAGCCCTATAAATATCTCTAGCCTCGCCCGCATCCCGTTTTCCCACCGCGCCGCTGAAATTGAACCGTAGCTACCGAATTCGTCGAAGTTGGATCACGCCGTAACGTGCAGGAAGTTTCTTCCTCGTCTCCTCGCGGCCGGACCATCCTAAGCCATCCCCGACGCCCGCTAAGTGGTTAGGTGAGTCCGCGGCGAGCTCCTCTTCCCGCCGGTGTTTTTATTTCTTGAAACCGTGCTCGGAAACGAGAAGTCAACATTCTCCGGCGAGCTTTCCGGCGGCTCGCATGGCCACCGCCGCACCGGAATGCCCCTGGTGGCCGGCGCCACCGTGATTTGGTCCTGGAAGCTCGTGAACCGTCGGATCCAAGATCAAGGGCCAGGATTAGAAGATACCCTTTCATTGCGAGAATTCGTGAAGAGTCCCTGGAAAGATTGGTTAATTACCCCGCGGTCCCTGGCGCCCTGGAACAGATTACGTTTCCTTGTGTTGAAAGCGTATTTACGTTTGGTTAAGGCCAAATACGTTTTCGGCTAATTACAGTTTTGCCACTGGTTTGGTTTTGCTCATAAAATATTCATTTTAACTCCGTTTTTGTCCATTCAAATTCCGTTGGATTCGTATTTACGATCTCTACATGTTAGAAATATTAGTTTACTGTTTTGAAACTTTTTAATTCTGCAGTAGCATTTAATTAATTATTTCTTTATAGGAAATCTTAGAAAATTCATATCTTTCGCGTTTTAATTCCGATTTTCGTGAACTTTACGTTTGTGATCGTAGCGCTGCGTAGAATATTTTGATAAACTTTTATATTTGTTTTACCACTGTTTGGTGTAATGTTCTAATTATACCTTGTTTGCTTTGTGTATGATTGTCTCCATTGGATTGCGTGTTGTTGATTGATGTTTGGGAATAGACGGTGAGCTGTACGTTGGTGATCAAGACCAAGCTTTTGAAGACCAGCGGGCTCAGGAGAGCTTTGGTCAAGGCAAGTATAACTTGGGATCATCCTTATTACCTATACACACATAATACAATATTTATCATATGCATGTGTCCCCCTTGATGACCTTAGCAAGATCATAGATGATTGTTACCCTGAATTCCTTGTTACCTATTTTGGATATGCATTTGGTAGTTCTTGCTAGTGCTTGATTATTAATCCATGATCTTGTGACATGAATATTTGAATATACAATAAACAATAAAATAAGCTTTCTAGCAACTTGAATATAAAGGGTGGAAAGAACTCTGGCTTCTGCTGGATTGATCTTGACCCTCCATAAGAACTTATCCCTTGGCAAAAGCTGGGATAGCACGTACAACCATGAGGGCTATATGGCTCTGGCTTTAGCTCAGTATGAAGAACTTTTCTAGCTTGTTAGCGGTTACCCGAAAGGGCGCTAGAGGGGCTGAACCGTTTTGGGTATAGTGTGGCCTCTGTCTGTATGTGTATAGGCTGCGAGTCATTGTGCCATCGGAAGGGGGGCTCTATATCTGCGCGCAAAGGAAACCTTGCGGCCCTAACATGTTAGACGAACTTTTGAAAGGCTTCATAGTGATCCCTGCTGACCTCCCTTGGAAGGGGGTTAAGAGACTAGCTACCTCGGGCGAAAGGGTAAATCATGACTCATGGGTAAAGATGTACAACCTCTGCAGAGTGTTAAACCTGGTATACTAGCTGTGCCCACGGATACGGGCGGCCCGGAAAACTGACGGAATAGATGGACACTGATGAACGTGAATAATGATAATAAATGATGGTTTATTGTGTTGTTTATATGTGTTATTCTTAATTCTTGTATACATTGATCATGTGGTTATGGAATTTATTATGCTACCTTGACATTTGCTATCCAATGATTAAACATGCTATCAACTATTAAAAGCTAAATGCAGTCAAACCAGTGTCAGCTATTTGAGCCTCATGAACCCCTAGTTATACTTGTTGAGTACGAAATGTGCTCACTCTTGCAATTTCCCAACACCTCAGGATATGACAATGAAGATGACTGGAATGAGGATTACCGTTATGAGTACTAGGTTTGAAGTCAACCAGTCAACAGTGTCCCTGTGTGGAGCTTCCGTCGAGAGCGTTGTTTACTTATTGCTATCATTCTTGTATGAGACTATGTGATATATTATGTTCCGCTATGTAATAAGCACTGCGATGGTACATTTGAGATTTGTCTACTTATGTGTGCGACTGTTTCTGGGGCACATATGAGTCTTTTTATGCATCCTATTTTGTTCTTAAAATATGGGTGTGACAGAAGTTTATTGGGAGGTACTGTACAATGCATGCTGTACAATAATATGGGCAAATCATGATCATTTGTTCCTGAATCTGGGATTCTTGTGTTCTTGGTAAAAGTAAACCTGTACTATTTTGCATCCTTTTTGTTTTTGTGCAGTCAGTCATATGCAATGGTCTTATTTCTTTTTAAGCAAATTGGCAGGTGCTCTGCCGTTTTCACAATGGTCTTATTTTGAGCCTGGCGTGTTCAGGTCAAACAACTGGATTGTGACTGTACCAACTCACATTGTGGCATTTGATTCGAAGCTGCCCCTTTTGTTGTGCCATATAATTTTGTTTATATATATGGCTTGTCGTTACAATGGAAACAGGAAACAAAACCACAATATGATTATTTTTTTTTAAAAAAAAAGTCCACCACACGCTATTCTTTATCCATTATTGATGCTAGTTGAGAGATGTCCGACCGACTCGCTAAGAGCAAGTATTATGGTGTGTTGTAAGCTGGCTAAATGCTGATGTGGAGGAGAGAAGAGAGGAGAGAGAGGAGAAGCAGGCTGTAAGCTTACAGCCAGCTTAGACACAATAACCAAGAAACTTTGTGAGAGAGATAAGTGGGCCATGTATTAATAGTGAATAGCTAACTATTGTATGGATGGGCTGGGAGAAGGCTGTAAGGAACCTTACAGTCAGCAAGTGGGTTGTATTATTAAACTTGCTCTAACCTGCCCAACTGCCCAAGTTTCCGCAGTCTGGCTTCCTGAACTTAAAGCCAGCCAATAATTGAGCTGCTGCTGCCAGGCTGAGATATAAAATTACTATAGATTCAAGAATCCTTATTGAAAATTTGTGTTTATCGGATGATATGGGTCCTTGATGAAAATAATATGACTATAGTTCACTCGATATTCTTTTAGTGTGTTTTCACTTGGAAACATTAAGCAAAATTGTACTTGTACATTACCTTTTCTTTTTCATTTGCAATTCTAGTCATATAAACTGTAACATTAGATTTATAGTATTGGACAACACAAGTTATTTTAATTTATGTTGATCGTCAAATACTTTTGCGTTAGACATATTAAGTACGGGATTTGACCAAAGTGGTACGGACACAAGGTTCTGCTGTTTAAAGTTGACAAACTAAAAAAGCAGTACAAGGCCCACCTGAAATTTTAAAACTTTTTAAGATTCTTCTTTGTATCGAATCTTACGGTACATGCATGAAGTATTAAATATAAATATAAATAACTAATTGCACAATTTGTCTATAATTTGCGAGACGAATTTTTCAGCCTAATTAATCTATGGTTAAACAATAATTACCAAATACAGACGAAAGTGCTACGACACCTAAAGACTCTTGGCCCAAAGAACTAAACAAGGACTGAGTGTTTATACAACATACAATGTTTTTTAAATTATCAAAAGACAGGTCGAAAAGCACACTGCCACCACTGCTACAACGTTCTCGGTTATTATTACACAAACATCTTGAAGAACACACACAGCGAAGGCAACATTATTTGAAGTTAATAATTACATAACAGACATACACAGCTACACGTTGCCGTTGGGCAGACAAATCAAGAGCAGTGCGTGGATGGAGCTTTGATCGAGTTCCATCTACTTGAGGAAGCCCTGCGCCATCTTAAACAGCCCACCGGCGGCGCTTTCCTCCCCGGCGCCGCCCTGCTTCTCCACGAGTTGCTCAGCGCCCTTCACGACGTCGCCGAGGCCAAACCCTTCCGACGACGACTTGCCGCCTTCCTCCTTGGGCGCCGGCGCAGGCACCGGCTCCTTCTCCTTGGGCGCCTCCTCCGCTGGCTTCGGCGGCGCCGCGTCGCCTGCAGCCGCAGGCTCGGCGGCGTGTCCTCCCGCGCTGAACTCCTTGAGGTAGCCCTCGGCCTTCTCGATGTACTGCCCGGCCGGCTTGTCCTCGAACTTGCCGTACGTGGACGCCGCGTGCAGGATCTCGGCCGCCGCGCCGGCGACCTCCTTCTTGTCGACGTTCTCCACGCTCTTCTGCTGGAACGCCGACGCGGCGGCCTCCGCGACCAGCTTGCCGCTGGAGAACAGGTCGCCGGAGCTCTTGCCCTCTGCCATTGGATCGATAGCTTCAGTTCTTTTTTCGCTTCAGCAGATAGTGAGGACGCCACTAGCTAGCGACCTAGCTTTATAGGCGAAAGAGGAGGATTTGAGGAAGAGCTGGGCACTGCAGCGATCGAAAGCAACTTTTCTGGTTGGATTTGATGGTGGATAGAGAGACGTGATATCTGCCGTTAGAAAAGAAAACAATAAAAAGCACTGTTGGCTTCTTATCACAGGGTTTTTGTTTTTATAATAAATCAGTAAATAGTATTTTTTTTTGCTATAGTTTATCTACCAAACAAACAAGATAAAAGAGTCTGTTCGCTTATATAAAAAATCAAAAATATTGTTCACTGATTTGTTGCCAGAAAAAAACACTACTGATAGATTTGGCAAATAAGTTTAACAAATAAACTCGATGAGATACATGTCGCCACTAATTGACAGACGGCATTTTACGTGGTCCTTGTTTAGTGCCAAAATTTTCTTTGCTGTGATCGGCTTTTGGAGCAATAGAGAGACGTACCCCGTAATCTGGATGAGTGGATGTAATAGAATCAGTTCGTTGGAGATATTTTCTGACGTGATGATTTTGTCCAAACAAATGGCCAAGTGGCCAACAGGGCAGACACTTGTCCCTTTCGCTACGCGGAGTAGCGACATCGCGAGTGGGAGTTTACTTGGCGAGCAGGGAAAGTAGTATGGGCCGTTACATCACGGACTGTCGGCAGAGCTTAACAGCCTATTCGTTCAACCAAATCTACTAGTCATTTATCAGTATTTTTCTCTCACAATAAATCAATGAATAGTACTTTCTGTCATGGTTTCTCATCTAAACGAACAGAGCAAGCCTAGATAACGGATACTCGATACAGAGGTGTGTTCGTCTCGCTTTTCACAGTGAATGTGGCCTTCACCGTCGGTCTATCAACTTAAAATCTATCTATACTATCCAATATACTATTGAAGAGCCAAAATTTCATTTTATTTGTAGCTCTACCTTCCCTAATTAATTCCATGAATATAGACATGGCATGACTTTGACACAGGTTAGCTAACCTGGATAGCTTAGCAACCCTGATTTAAATAGGTGAGTGTACGTAAGTCGAACAACAATATAATCCTAATTCAAATAAAATAGAATATAAGTAGAAATTAGGCAAATTTATGCGCCTGCCCGCCCCACACCCTTCCTCCCAACTCCGATGAGCTTAGAAGAGAAGAGGTTTATGGGGATGGTGGCCAAGCGGTTTAGGGAGCCTGGTGGCGGACAGGCCAGCGCAAGGGAGCTCCACGGCCATAGCTCCACGGCCATAGCTGCTGGCTGGGGGCGAGGCAGAAGACCATCAACAAAGGCGAGGACGCAGGGCTACTAGGGGCAAGAAGGGTGCAAGATTGAAGATGACTCATGATTTGCTAACCATCAGTCACATGTGCAGGAGACACACCCATTTTAATTGCTCGTGCATGATTCATTTTATTTTTCCCGTTTGGATTTTTATTATCCTTCATTTTTGTCCTCCTCGTGTGAGCATGGAGTATGATTGTGTCGGACACAGACACGTGAACAGGAATCAAAATTTTATTACATGCATATATATTTTTGTTGACGTTAGATGCATACCTATGTCGTTTAGCAATGAACATGATCAGAATGTCCATGTGTTGTCCATCAATTAACTTTTGACATTTTTCTAACTTATATATTTTCTCATGCAGTTGGATCCTTCAGGAACCATTTCTGTGGGTTATGGCTTTAAATTACTTAATGTACTAAATTTAATTATATCTTTTCTTTTTTCCCTGAAGAAACAGTATACCTTCTTTACCATACATTATTATGATGGTTGTCTTCATGTTGATGTAGCTTATGCCCCCACCCCCCCACCCCACAAGTCACATAAATTTTCAGATATTGGATGCTTTGGTGCTTGGATTAAATTTGGATCAAGAATGAGCATTATTTTGGATTAAGAATGCAGTGAGAAGTATATTGGAAAAAAGAAAGCAAATTTGGAAACAAATTTTTTGACCTGCACATACCAATATATCTGGTATGCATACTGAACGAGCGAGTTTGATATGCATGGGGCATACGAGAATGCATACCCCTTTCGGACCTGACATCACACACATTTCCTCCACAACTAAATGGTGATCTATTGACTCAGCCGTGGTAAAGGATGGGGTGAAGCATGCAACTAGTAGGTTGCTCCTTGGACAAGATTGAAGATCCCCTACGTTGGATTTCATCTCCCATCAACTTCTCTTAGGTATTCAAATACTGTACTTGATCTGATCTGCTTATGGATGCCTCAAACTCCTTTGGTGAAGATGCAACATTGGTGATGTAGAACTTGTCTCTAAAGTTTGTAATGGATTGATTGAGGTTTGATCGATGGCCATTGATTTGGGTCCATGGCACTCATACCGGACTAGTCTCGTATGTGCCCATCAGTCATCAGAGCTGTTTTCAGCCTCCCTCACCCAGTCCCATTTGGATGACATATAAACATTTTGAATTTTCATGTGAATCACCAAAATCGCTGCCAAACACCTAAATAGGTGACAGAAATGTTTCGGATTCTCACAGAAATGTTTTTCGTTTTTGTACTAGAAATGAGAGAATCACCCAAATAGGTGTTTCGCAGTGATTCTAGTTCATTTCAAGGAGAATCTAGATCAATATAACCAAACGTTTCGCCGATTCTTATTACCAAGTGATTCCTATTTCAACAAAGAAATGTTTCTGAAGAGAATCTGAATCTGAAATATTTCTACGAGAATCTAGATCTGTACCAAACGGTAACCACAGTTGCAAGTTAGGAGTAATTGAGTAAAGTAACCTGTCTATACTATTTTTGCATTAATTTTGTGACCTTTTGTATGGTTCAAGTCCATGTACCTAAAAAGTACTGGATTTCTTTATGACTAGTAATTTCAACTTGAGAATATTTGTTGGCAAGCTTCTAAAAATAATCTGTGACATCAGGATAGCAGCAGCTATGAGTGGAAAAAATAATAATAATCTGGTCCTAGCTAAAAAAATAATAGCTGTGTACATATTGCCGATTGCAGGCTTGCAGCGTGATGCTCATGCTCGGCTGCTTCCCGTCCCCGCTCTCATTTGAATCTGGAGCTGTCCCACTCCCACTAGCTTCCACCGATCTCGGGCCCACGTGCCAGTGACTCCTGTACGCTCTTCCGCGAACTCGATCCGATTCGATCCCATCCCGCGCATCCTCTTTCCGTTTTTCTTAAGGCCTTTTTTTTTTAAGCACGCCTTGGCGCGTATTTCATTAAGCGGGAAGAGTTTTTAGAACACACAAAGGAGGACTAGGTAACCCAGGTTACCAGCCCAAAGCGACCACTCTCCTCACCCCTCGAAGCTAGAAGAAACTACATTGAAACAGAAACTGCAACAGGCCGAAACAAGCTACGCGGAACGAGCAGCCAGCGCGGACAGGCCCCTGTACCCCGCTGAGCACCACAGGTTCAGCTCCTGCTGGATATCGTTGGCGAGCCTCGACGCTGTTCTCTGAACCCTCTGAAAAGTCCTAGCGTTCCTCTCCTTCCAAAGGTTCCAAGCCATCAAGAAAAAGAAGGAGTCGAAGCCGGCCCTGAAAGGTTTATCCATAGTCTTCCTTGCCTGCAGCCACCAGTCGATAACTGGCTGCTCACCGATGACAAGGTACCCCAGGTGAAGCCTGCGAAGCAGGATGCCCCAAACCTCCCTACTGAAAACACACCCCAGAACAAGGTGGTCCATCGTTTCTGAGCTCTGGTCGCAAATGATGCAAACGTCGCTGTTCTGCAGCCCATGGCGGAACCTCCTTTCGGCAGTCCAACAGCGCCCATGAAGGATGAGCCAGACGAAGAAACGAACCCTTGGTGGAGCTCGGGTTTTCCACAGCTGCTTAGCTCCAACGGTTGCAGACGACCCCAGAAACATAGCCCCGTATGCCGACGCCGCCGAGTACTCCCCGTCCGCCGTGAGCCCCCACCGGAACGTGTCGGGCTCGGAGGAAAGGTTGATGTCGACGAGCCGATCAAACAACCTGCTGATCTCCAGCAGCAGCTGCGCGGTGACCGGCCCACGAAGATGGCGCACCCAGACATCATTCTGTAGAGCCTCCGCCACTGTCACGTTCCTCTTCCTGGGTTTGACGGCCTGGAACACTGCCGGCGCTAGGTCTTTGATACACTGGCCGTCTAGCCACCTGTCTTTCCAGAATAGGGTGGACCTCCCGTTGCCGAGGTTGAGCACAGCAGCCGCAGAGAACAGAGCGAGCGCCGCCGGGTCGGCCTGCGCGGACGCGCGGCCTTCCGAGCGCTCCCGCCACAGCCATCTCACCCGCAGCGCTACCCCGGCGCGGCGAAGATCCGAGATACCCAGCCCGCCTAGCTGCTTGGGACGGCTGCAGGTCGGCCACGCTACCTTGCACCGGCCTGCACCGACAGACTCAGTGCCCGCCCAAAGGAACGCCCGACGGGCCTTGTCGATCGCTTTGACTGCCCAGGGGGACAGGCACACCGCGATCATCGTGTGCACAGGAACCGCCGACAAGGTTGCGGAAATGAGCGCCGTTCTTTCCGCAGCATTGAGCAGCTGACCCTTCCATCCTGGGATCCGAGCAGCCACCTTGTCGACGAGCGGTTGCTCGTCAGCGCGCTTCAGCTTGTAGACAGAGAGCGGAATCCCCAAGTAGCGGCACGGGAACTGCTGGACTCCGCAGGCCAGCACACTCTGAACGCGTAGCATGTCCTCGTCGGAGCAGTGCATCGGCGTAGCCACGCTCTTATCGAGGTTGGAGAAAAGCCCCGAGGCGAGTCCAAAAATCTGCAAGGTCGCCTTGACAACCTCTAGATCACGCCTATGTGGCGTCACAAAAAGCACCAGGTCGTCCGCGTACAGACTAACCCTGAAGGAGCCAATGCCGGGCGTCGGCGAAAGGAAACCTTGGTCTTCAATCCACTTGAAGAAATGGTTAAGGACGTCCATAGCGATGACGAACAGCATGGGCGACAGCAGATCGCCTTGCCTCAGCCCACGCGCATGGCACACCCTCCTTCCAGCTTTGCCATTTAACAGGATCCTGGTGCTTGCCGACGACAGAGCCGCTGCAACCCAGTTTCTCCATCTTAGCCCAAATCCCATGTGCTGTAGGACGTCGAGGAGGAACTCCCAAGACACCGTGTCAAAAGCTTTGGCTATATCGATCTTTAGCAGGACGCAAGGTTTTTTTTTGGCATGGACAGCTTTGCACGCCAGTTGAACTGCCTGAAAATTATCGTGGATACTTCGGCCCTTAATGAAGGCGGACTGGTTCCGGAGCACCAGGCGATCGAGAACGCCTGCAAGCCGATTTGCCATGCACTTCGTGACCAACTTGCCGAAGCTGTGAATGAGGCTTATTGGCCTGAAGTCCCTAATCTCCTCCGGGTTGTCCTTCTTCCTGAGAAGCACCATATATGCATCGTTTAGGTGATGGAAGCTTCTCATATCCTGGCACCAGAACGCGTTAACAGCGTTCATCACTTCCAACTTGATGACAGGCCAGGCCTTTTTGTAGAATCTGCCTGTAAAGCTTGTTTAGTTCCAAAATATTTTGGGAAATCGACACTGTAGCTTTTTCGTTTGTTTGTGGTAAATATTGTCCAATCATAGACTAACTAGGCTTAAAAGATTCGTCTCGTCAATTTCGACCAAACTGTGCAATTAGTTTTTATTTTTATCTATATTTAATACTTAATGCATATGTCTAAAGATTCGATGTGACGGTGAATCTGAAAAATTTTGCAAAATTTTTTGACAACTACACAAGGCCTAAAGAGGAAGAGGACTGTACTACTAGCAGTCAACTCACCCCTCCCTCCCGTGGGGAGCCATCACCGGACCACCTACTCGCCGTGCCGTCTCGAGGAGCAGCAGAGCCGGCGATGGGCGGAGACGGGCACACGTACGCGCCGGCGGACCTGCACCTCCCGGGCTTCGTGCCGCTGCAGCTGTCGCAGGGCCAGATCCTCGCCCCCTACCTGGGCACCGCCGTCTTCGTCGTCCTCGCCGTCTGGCTCCTCTCCGGTACCGCTACCACCGCCACCTGTGTGTGTAGTCTTCTAGCGCTCACTAGTGCTGCTCAAAACCCACCAATCCATCCATCCCCTCGCTCGCTACTTTAATTCCACTGCACAAGGTTGCCTAGCTCCTCGCTGTGCTTCCTGATCGGTTTTGAAATTGGATACGGAGTCTCCCAACTTTCCCGATTCAAAATCACAGCACTTTTCACCCTTTTTTTGTGGCTCGGCTCTGCGTGATCCTTAGCTCATGCCGCTAGCTGGTTGGTGACTGCTGATTTGCAGGAAGGTGCCGCGGGTTATCCAAGACGGACCCGTCTGCTCATGTGCTGGTGGGCGTTCACCGGCCTCACCCACATTGTCATCGAGGGGGCCTTCGTCTTCAACCCCGGATTCTTCAGCAAGGAGAACCCCACCTACTTCGATGAAGCCTGTAAGTTTCCCCGCCGGAACTCCCCGCGACATCGCTGTATTATCATCTTGTGGTGTCGAAATGGGGCTTGAGTTGACAGACCAAAAACTCGATCGCACGCTCTTCAGATAAGGAGTACAGCAAAGGCGATTCCAGATACGTCGCTAGGGACCCCGCGACCGTCACCGTCGAAGGGATTACAGCTGTGTTAGAAGGCCCTGCGTCACTGCTTGCAGTGTATGCATTGCTTCTCATCATCTTTAATTTTGAGACATGTGCAAAATACATCGGTAATACCAGAACAAAACCAGATATGCACCATATGTGAGTCTTAGAAACCAAATCTCACATATAGCTACAAATAAGGGGTAATATCAAAAGACAATGCATAGATTATATAACGTACATAATATAAAAGAGATAACATTTGATAGCGAACAACGGATAGACAACTCCAAACTCCGGGTATTAACTTCTCTCTACAGGATCCAACTGACTGGTTGATCACAAGCCTAAACTTCTCCTGAGGTTTGGGGAAAATAGCAAGAGTGAGTCCATGTCGAACTCCACAAGTATAGCAACCAGATTGTATAGCTCCCACAATCTCATGATCAATGTGACATAAGTAATGTACAACATTAAATAATAAATAATGAACATATATAACACACAAGAATCATCATCGTCGATGCAAAAATCTCCAAGGCCGCTCATGACCGTGAGCACGGCTAGTATACCAGTTTTACACTCTGCAGAGGTTGTACATCTTTACCCATGAGTCATGATTTACCCTTTCGCCCGAGGTGATCAGCCTCTTAACCCACTTCCAAGGAAGGTCGGCAGGGATCACTATGAAGCCTTTCAAAAGTTCGTCTAACATGTTAGGGCCGCAAGGTTTCCTTTGCGCGCAGATATAGAGCCCCCCTTCCGATGGCACAATGACACGCAGCCTATACACATACAGACAGAGGCCACACTATACCCAAAACGGTTCAGCCCCTCCGCCCTTTCAGGTAACCTTTAACAAGCTAGAAAAGGTCTTCATACTGAGCCAAAGCCAGAGCCATTATAGCCCTCGTGGTTGCACTGTTGTCCCGGTTATCACTTACAGATAAATCATCAAGTGGCTAAAAAGTCATTTTTATCATTTATTACTTAACATTAATCTAGTCACAGGATAATGGTCACAGAAATAAAACCCAAATGCTATACTTGCCTTAGAATTAGATTCTTCTTCAGTTCCAAATCTTCACAAAACTGCTTCAGGTTCACCTTTAGATCTTTAGCGCCCACAAATGGTTGTCGTCTACTCATAACAAGCACCACACATAGGCACACATACAAGCAATAAATAGAAACGACTAAGAACAATACACCACACAAGGTAAAATAAGGTACTAAAAGAGAGAACTAATGCTACAAACACAAGGTCACAAGAAACGCCGATATCGGAAATACGGTTGAATTTTATATTATTTAAAAGAAAAGAGATGACTACAAGGTTGACAATATTGATTATGAAAAAAACTAGGTGAGTAGTATTGGTTAAGATTAATCAAAACAAATTAAATTTTTAAAAGTTAAGTTACACCTAATCATATTATATTTATAAACATATGTCCCGTATTGTTTAAGCCATTTAAACTTTAATTTGCAAAAGAAGTAAATAAGTGCGAGCATCTAGTTTGAATTTTTGTATATAAGGACATGTTTAAACTAATCAAGTTCAATTTAAAAATATCATTAGTTGCCATTAATCAAGTTAACAATTAACCAATAAAAGATCAATATTATCCTATGTTTCATTTTAATTACAAAACTAGTTTCATGCAAATTAATCAACTTAATATTTTAATCATAACTATATAAACATGTGATAGGATAAACAATGCCTTCCTTGCATCCACAAATCTAACACCACTAAATCCCGAGCAAAACTGAGATAAAACGATAAACTAGCGGATACGTACGGTGGCAATTCTAATTCTTCATGGCCAAACCTTCCTTGCATGCAGTATATAGCCATTACGTGCACCCTACGATGATTCTTGATGGAACTGGTTGCAGAATTTAATAGGCACTGAGTTGGAGACCAAAGAATATAAATTAAATTGTTAGATCACCATTGGCTGGAGGTAGATGATTAGAAGAAAATCGGCAAGGAGTGCGTGCACCGCCAGGGAGACGTACGTGCTGCTCAAGACCTGTTGCTATGACACATATACGTAGACATGTCTTTGCTTGCTCGAAGACTAGAGGATGATCGTGCCGCACAGAGGGCTGCAATAGGGCATGGAAAGGGAACAGAAAGTCAGAGCAATCCAGCTCTTGCAATTCACCTATGATGGAGACAGGAACATGTGGATGGAATTCTCACCGATGCACCTGCCGATGGATGTAGCGAACTAGATGACGACCACCAAAGTTCTAACGAGCAGCCGGCCAAAACTCCATGCTTGCAACGAGCTTTGGTGCCGAGAAGACAATGACGAGATGTAGTTGTGTAGAGCGGCTCCCTAGGGCATGGCATCTCGATGAAGCATCTTCAACTATGGGCGATGGTGACGTACGCAAGAGGTTAGAGATATACAACAGTAGATAAAGAAAGGGAAAATCTGATTTACTACCTAGGGATTCTCAAACTAGGAGCTTCCCTTGCAGTAGTTTTGATGTGCTTTGCCTAAGGGGTTGGTACATATATATATGGAGAGAAACTCCCTACCTCCACGTCAACTAGCGGTATGGTTCTAATTGATTTGCAACCTTCATCTTTACTAATAGGCCTAAGTAATTATTAAAGCCCATTAGTAAATAAAAACATGGTTTTTGGAATTTATTATGGGCTTTGACGTTGGAAAACTAATAAGAGATTTATTATTTTCGGAATTAATTATTTTCATTGATAAAATAATTCTAGAAAAGTTTAGAATTAGTAGTTAAGCCACGAAAAATACTCCGAAAGCTCCGAAAATTCGGGAAAAATTCTCAGAGATATTATAGAACATGGGGAACCCGAATAAAGTTTTTGGAGCTCATGATAAGATTATTTAGAGCATCTAAAAATTAGATCATGCTCAGAGAAAATTGAGAATAGAAGATGGAAAAATTCCCGAAAAGTTTGTAGAGAGTGCTTGATGGACGAGGAACTAAAAGAAGTGCTTTGAGTGACAAAGAAAATATTTTAGGAAGGTCCTAATAAAAATTTGAGCTTAGAAACAAGGAATTTGGTTGTAGATAAAAGATAAATATGTGCCGAATAAGGAAGATCGATCTACTAAACGTATTTTAAATATTTTTCTTACTATCAACACATAAAGGAGCAACAAGCATCATATCAAAACATATGCACCAGCATGTATGCATAATAATATTGCTAAGCCTTATGATAAATTTTAATTTAATGAAAAATATTATTTTTCCTATATTTTCATGAGCACAAAAATACAAAATTAAATAATTTTATCTATATTTCAAAAGGAGTAAATTTTAGGGTGTTACAACATTCTACATTGAATCATCATTTCTCTGTGATTATTCCTTTCTTTGCCAAGTTAGTAGCTGCAATGCTTTAATGTTATCACCCCATGCAAAAACTACACAGAGCATCACTGAACTTACATGCATCTAGTTCATAAAGCCTTGTTTAGTTCCCATAAAAGAACTTTTCATTATATCCCATCGAATGATTGGATACATGCATGAAGTATTAAATGTAGATAAAATAAAAAAAACTAATTGCTCAGATTAATTGGATTTTGCGAGATGAATCTTTTAAGACTAATTAATCTATGATTAGATACTAATTGCTACAGTAACATATTTGCTAATGGCGGATTATTTAGGCTTAATAAATTTGTCTCGTAGTTTCCCGATGGATTCTATAATTTGTTTTTCTATTAGTATCCAAACACCTCATGTGACACCCTTACATGACATCTGATGTAATACACAAAAACTTTTTGGCCTCGAACTAAACAAGGCCTAAATTTCTGCAGCGAGCTAATCTCACATGTACCAATAAAGCATTTGAGCGGTGAGAAATGCGGTCCAAGAAAAGTTGAAAGGCACGAATATCGATGGAATAATGAAAACATAGAGCGTGGTGTACCATTTTTTGTCTTCAATGTTTGTAGTTCTTAATAGATTGAATAAACATTCTTGGTGATGATGCTACTAAATTCAAAGAGAATCATTATGGTATACTATTCCTCCATCCAAATATTCTTGTCAATTTTACCTAACATTAGCATTTGTTGGTTTCACAAATTGATATCCAGAGTGTTCTTAACAGATAGTAAGTAAAATGATTGAATAATTTAGCCAACATCATTATGTGCTTGGCAATAGAATGCTTCCACAAAGTTTGAGCTTTTTCATCCATGGTTCTATTTATCTACTACAATGTTGTGTTATTACTGGTGAATTTGTTCCAAAGGTGAAAGGTCTGAATCCAATGAAGTGTGTGCCGCCTCATTTTTATGTACTGTTGATGTTCATATGTATTTGCTTTCTATCTGGGAAATACTTGTGTCCGAAGCCAAGATGCCGTCAGCTGCAGACACGCTACATGATTTTGTGGATGCTGATTGTGTGATTTAGAATCATAATGCTGCTTTTATTCTATCTGACGACCAATTTGTTGCTGGTTGCAGCTATGCCATTGCATCCCACAAGTCCTATAGTCATATTCTTCAGTTCACTGTCTGCCTGGGCCAACTCTACGGGTGCCTTGTTTACTTCATCACTGCGTACTTGGCTGGCTTCAACTTCTGGATCACTCCATTCTATTTCTGGGCATATTTCATTGGTGCAAACAGTTTCTGGGTTTGGATACCAACGCTCATTGCCATGAGGAGCTGGAAGATCATTTGCGCAGCATTTCGAACTGAAAAGGCAAAGAAGACAAGATAAGGGTGTGTTGGCCACAATTTGGTTCTATAGTTTGGTTTTAACAAATTAAATACTCATTGTAGCGTGGGCAAATGAATTCCTGATACTGAAGTGTGTTTTGTTGACAACACCCATTGTGGTAACCTCTTTGGAAAATAACTTTTCTCTGTGCCCAATTTGTCGAGTAAGCACGATGCGATTTTGATGTGAAAGTGAAACACTTTATGCTTCTTCTTTTTCTCTCTTTTCCTCAGTTATTAGTACTTGTTGTTCATTTCTCAGTTACGCCAAGGCCCCGTCCATTGTCATTGACTTTGACTCATATACATGGATCGATCACCAGTTGCCTCCTGATCTGCATATTGCATTGCCGCAAACAGTTTATTGATTTCAATATTATCTCTCATCACCATGAAGAGTTAGAAGATTTTGCACAGCGTTTCAAGCTAAAAAGGTGAGAAAAAATAAAACTTGGTATGACTACACACTATAGTTTGGCACAGTTCGTGTTGAAAACCCCCTTGTAAAACATTATTGTTCCGTAATCACCTCACCCAGTCAACTATCAGTTTTTGCACAAAGCAATATTGTTATTTGTTCCCTAGAATAATAAAACAAAGATGTATTGAAGCTGAATTTTTGCCCGTATGGTTGGCTATAAGATAAATATTTTTCAGAACAACTGATTTTCCAGCTTGCATGCTAGCAAATTGACAGGCAGCTGGCAACAAATAAGCATGTGATAACACCAAAACAAATTGTAAGGAAAATTGGCAATTCATAGGCAAAAAAAGCTCCCCACAAGTGACACAAAACAAATATATGCATTCATTATATTATAATCACAAAAAGGATTTCATCTCCCATCTTCAACTTCTCTCTCTAGGTATTCAAATATTGTACTTGGTCTGATCTGTTCATGGATGTATAGTTTGCAAACTCCTTTGGTGAAGATGCTACATAACTACATTAGTGATGGTACTCAAACAGGACTAGTCTGGTATGTGTCCATCAGAGTTATTATCACTGAAAAATCATGACTGAAAGTACTGTTCGCTGAATTGTCGTAAGAAAAAATAATGTTCATTTGCTGAAATAGGCAAGTCGCAGTTGCAAGTTAGGACTAAATTAAGTAACATGTCTATACAATTTTTGTATGAATTTTGTGGCCTTTGTGTGGTTCAAGTCCATGTAAAAGTATTGGATAAGTTGCCTTTATGACTAAGGCCTTGTTTAGTTCACCCTGAAAACCAAAAAGTTTTCAAGATTCCCCTCCCCGTCACATCGAATCTTGTGGCACATGTATGAAACATTAAATATAGACGAAAACAAAAACTAATTACACAGTTTAGGTGTAAATCACGAGACGAATCTTTTGATCCTAGTTAGTCCATGATTGAATAATATTTGTCACAAACAAACGAAAGTGCTACAGTACCGAAAATATTTCACTTTTCGGAATTAAACAAGGCCTAATTTCAACTTGAAAAATATTTGTGGACAAGCTTCTAAAAATAATTTGTGACATCAAGATACAGGGCAGCAGCTATGAGTGAAAGAAAACAATCTGTCGTAGCCAAAAAAAATTAATGTACATACTATACTACTACTATTAAAAGTTCTAGATCAAAAAGGTAAAAACACAAGAACGTCCCTGTTGCTTGTCGTCGCTAGTCGCAGGCTTGCCGCATGATCCTCGTGCTGGCTTCCCGTCCCCGCCGCTCCCGTTTTTTTTTTAAGTTTCTCACGAATTTGTCCTGTCCTATCTTTTCAAAAAATAGACTCTAACCTTTGGCGTCGTTGTAATTGGCACCGAGCTCATAAATCTTAGCACTAGCAAAATCGACGCTAAAATATTGACATCGCACCGAGCTTAGTGCCACAGATCTTGGTACCGAGTGTTAGGTTTGGCGCAAGCTCTGCTAACATATGGGCCCGGATTTCTTTCTTTCTTCTCTCCTTGCTTTCTCACTTCGCCCAAGCCTGACGATAGCCTCCCTGCCCGCCGCTGCTGAGTCGTCCTCCATACCCGAACGCACGCCAATCGCCAGCGAGGCGCCCTCCCTGCCCGGTTGTGCCTACGCCCTTCTCTTCCCTACCCGCGGCTCCCCGCTCCCGTGCTCAGCCCTCCCCGCCCTGCCCTGGCTCGTCCGGTGCCGCCCGCCGCCGACGAGGCGGCCGTCCCCGGCAGGCCGTGTTCCACCGCCGCCCCTCGCGCCCTGCCCACGCTCCTCCCCGCATGCTTGCCCCGCCGATAGCGCCTCCTGGTTGGGGCCGGGCATGTGGTGCCGGGGCCGAAGCGCGGTGCCCTGAGGGCGTGTGGGTGGCGTGTGCTGCCTCACTTGTCCCTGCCTAGGGCACATGTTGGTGCTTCGTCGGCCGCCTGTGAGTGCACTACACCGGCTGCTTCTCCTCTCCACTGTTGCAAGGTATAATTAGTTGAATAATTTATTTTAGTAATTACCAATATTTAGTTGAATGTTGTGTTAGTTCTTGATTTAGATAGGTAGATGCATACTTAGGTAGGTAGATAGATGGATAATTGTGGTGATTGTTAAGTTAGGTAGTTAGTTAAATATGTTTGGTTATATTTATATAGGTAGATACTTAGTTACATAGTTAGTTAGTAGTGAACTGATAGTATGCGTTTAGGTATTTAGTTAATTATACCCACTAGAGACCTTTCTATACTACGCATCTAGCATATATGTTGGACTAAAGGAATTGTGTTTGGATTCGTGTAGGAATTAGATGGACAACTTATGCCTCGTTTCCATCGGATTGGCCCATTTCGGGGACCGTTCAGGCCGGATTAATTGGAGAGGCCTATTTTCAATTTCGACGTGAACCTAAAAGTGTATTCAGTTTAGCATCGCCTAGAATCAAAACGGGCCGACTCGGATTCCTCCCCACGCACAGCACGGCTTAGAATGGAAGGCCTCTTCCTCTCAAAAAAAAAAGAATTGAAGGCCTCTCACCCTTCGGAACGAAGTTGTACGCGAGCAAGGCACCGCGACTGCTAGGGGCGGATTGAGTGACATAGGTGGAATCACTCAAACCGGCCCTGAAATGAATCCTAGTTCAAATCTAATCCGGCCGAAACGAGTAGAAAGAGATTGCTATGGATATGTTGAGTTTCTTGAGATGCAAAGTGTTCCTGTGTTATTTAATGAAAAACCTTTATTTATTGGTAAATCTGTTTCTCACCCGTGTGATTCTTTGTCTGCGGTCACACGGTTTTTTTGCGCCTGACTTTAGATTGATCTGACATGTTTGTTTGTGTCGTAGTGTTAAAGCCTGACAAGTAAGTGTCAGTGCAGTGTTTTGTTTTTAGATACAATTGTCTTGATCTATTCATTTAGCTAGGTAAGCACTCCGGTATTCTCTGGTAATACTTCAGTTCTTGAGATGATTTTGATATATTTGATAAATTCATGAACAACTATGGCAAGTAGGATATACAGTTTAATATGGTTCTAGTGTACTTACAGTGTGTGTGTAATATATATATATATATATATATATATATATATATATATATATATATATATATATATATTACACTGACGCATGCACTGTAACTTATTTGTTATAGTGGTGTAAGTTTTTGATTTGTTATATTATGTATGTTTTCTCTGTTATGTTCATATGATCATCTTTTTTATTTGCCAATAAATCTGATTGAATTTGTTTTTATATGTTTTGTTCTTTGTGATTATTTTTAAATTTGCTTTTCATAGTATAGATCTGATTTAATTTGTATAGATATGATTAAATTATTTTGTTTTATGTTTTTATCTATATATGATGTATTTTTTGTTTGGTACGTTGATTTGAGATCTAGTGGTTTTAGATTTTGTGTGACAGAAGCCTTAGAATTACCTGTTTTGGGCTTTTGTTTGATTTGGGTGATATTTGTTGTTTGGTCACACGGGTGACACAAGGATAAAAATCACTCAAGTTTTAAATAGACAGACCCTTATTTATTGTTACCTTGCGCTGGATCTACATTATGAAATGAAATATAATCTTTAAAAAAAGCTGGGAAAAAAAAAGACGGCGGCCGCTCTCATTTTGTTTTGCATCTGGAGCTGTCCCACTCCTGTCTCTCACCCAGCCACCGGCTTCCAACGATCTCGTGCGGTCAGCAGAGCACACGTGCCAACGACGACCGAAATTAATCCGATCCCATCCGCGCCGGCCGCCGGCCGCCGGCACCTTCTTGCCCTTCGTTAAAGAAGAGGACTGTGCAGTCAAGGCCAAGCAGGTGACGACTCTCCCTCCCTCAGCTCCCTTCCCGTGCCATCACCGGACCACCTACTATACTCGCCGTGCCGTCTCGAGGAGCAGCAGGACAGGAAGGCGTCGCGGCGATGGGCGGAGACGGGCACCCGTACGCGCCGGCGGACCTGCACCTGCCGGGCTTCGTGCCGCAGCAGCTGTCGCAGGGCCAGATCCTCGCCCGCTACCTGGGCACCTCCGTCATCGTCTTCCTCGCCGTCTGGCTCCTCTCCGGTAACGCTACGACCGCCACCTGTGTGTGCAGAGGCTATTAGATGTGTTATTAAAAAGTTTATAACTATGTATAAACCATTAAAAAATTTAACCTCGCACGAGTGTTATCGATCGTTGTCAATTTCTTTCCTCTCTAAACCATTTTATCCGCTTTTCTATGTGATGGTGTCAAAAAGACAGGTAAAATGACCCTTTCATCCTAAAATGCATGGGTCCGTTTGTCAACCACCCAAACTTTCTCTTTCTCTAGCTTATCTTTTCTGTGCACACGAAGGGCCGAGGGAGCTCTGCACTGTGGGTCTGTGGCCTAGTTCTCTGCCCTCGTTGTCGTCCCAGAGTGCTCGAGGTGGTGCCGCCGTAGGACGCCGGCTTGACGAGGTCGCAGACGGTGGGGTTGGCTGCGGTGATCGCGTACGTCGTGCGCGCCGTACGTCTCGGCACGTACGCACGCACGCACTGCGATGACCTTCTATCTCCTCCGCGGCTGCAAGCACGCACGCGAATGTTCTGACGCAGCGCTCGTCGCCCATGCGATGCGGTGCGGTGCGGCCGGCGCGCGGCGTCGTGTGCGTGCGTGCATGCAGGAGCTGTACTGTACGAGACCGGCAAGCGGAGGGTGGCGTGGCGGTGATGGGGGCGTCGCCGCCGAACGCGCGTCATGTGGGAGCGGATCCCCGCCCGCGACGGCGGCTGCATGGAGGCGAACGATCGAGCTGATAGAAGCGTGTACAACGCCAGGCTCACAGCGAGATCGCCCGTGGCCGCGGATGCCGGCCGCCTCCCCGCGCCCTCCTCCACTGCGGCTCCTCGGCACAGCTCAGGCGGCTTAAGCCCCTGTACCAGCTGGTGGTGAACAACATCGTAGCCCCTGTACAATCCTCTCGGCCGACGACGCACATGTTCCTGTGCGTGTTCCTGTCATGACGCACGTTCCCCGCGTCGTCCTGATGTTCATCTGGTTCCCGGTTGCGGTCTTGATCACGGCCTCCAGCAGCTTCAGGAACAGCTTTTGCATGGCACGCGCCGCGCCGCGCCGCCGCCGCTCTAGAAGACCTGACGGAATGAGCGGTTCCTTGGAGCTCATGATCATTGAATGACTGCTCCGTCAACACGGACACCGACGTGCTCGACAGGGAGCACAGCGCGAGCGATCGAGCTCCGCCCCGGTGCGGGCACGAGCGAACTAGATCCACCCTGGCGTCGACGCGACCTGAGGCTGGTGTGCGGTGAGGAGGAAGGTGGAGCTGGGTCGCTGACAACTTGGCCCTACTAGACAGAAAAAGAAAGAAGCAAGAGGACAGAACTAGAGAAGGGTATTTTGGGCGTTTACACTAGCCGGGCCAACATGTAAGGGCTATTGAAAAACAAATAGCTGTGGCAGAACCTCCTGAATTAAGTGGCCCACATGCACACATCATTGTCCCAAAGACTTCTGATCGTCGTGCACGAGTTCCAAATGACTCAAGAAGTCTGTCGGGTGTCCTCGGGATACCCGAATCATCCACGTAACATTCTTTTCAGGAATTCCCTCATCAAGCATCACAGTATTACAACATTTCATAGATAAGAGAAATCAGAGTAAAAGCGGAAAGGTTACATAACATAGATTGAAACTTAAGTTCAAGGTTTACAAACCATAAGTATTTAATACATAAAAGCTTCGGAACTTTATTATTACATAAACCATAGATTCACACAGCAACTTTTACTTGCCCAAGGTCACACATCAGAAACCTCATCGTCACTTTCCTCCACAAGAGTAAAGTAACCATGACCATCGAAAGGATTATCAAGAGATTCACCTGCAACAGGGGTTAATAAAACCCTGAGTACAAAAGTACTCAACAAGACTTAACCGACTATAAAAGAGGTGGAGACTCAGGTATGCAGGCTATAGGGATTCAAGGTAAAGCTTTATCAAGATCAAGTATTTCTTTTGCATAAAAGCTTACTAAGAGTAAAGCCTACTTTCAAGTTTTAACTCAAGATTATCACTTATAACTAACCAAGATCATTATCCAACTTGCATAAGCAAATCATCTCTTTCTTATACCAAAGATTCACTTATTACTACGATGATGGTACGAGGATTGAGGCTCCATATCCGAGGAAACACGGCGATTCGAATCGATTAAACCCAGCTGGGGATTCAGTACCACACGACATATGTAGAACTTAATCTTGCATATGTCAACCTTTTCTATAGATCCTCCCATACAAGAACGGGTCCAGCGTCACCCGAGAGTACAGTACACCACCATCCTACAGCCAATCTAGATGTTTCCCGGTCATCTCAGATTCGTAAGGTGTGTACACGCTACTCTCGCCATCTCTCCACTCCCAGTACGCGGTTAGCCGTTCTCGAGTATCGGAATAGCTATAGGTAAGGCTTACCGCCGCATGTGGGCTGTACTCAAAGTTCTCAATCACAACAGGCCAACAACGGTACGGTCCTTAATCGACTCAGTTGGAGACACTACTTTAAGACTCCATTCTTAAAGCAAGTCCACCGACCGGTCTCAAGTTTAACATTATCGACTACAAAAGTATGCCACAACAACCCTTCAAACTTTCTCATTTGAAAACTTATCTAATAAGCAGGGCTAAGCATACTAAGCATTTTCATAAAGCAAGTACCAAGGTTAATATTGAAATCATCAAGGTAGATAATGCAGCAAATAGGATTCACTCAACTCCTATTCACCTAATGCATCATATTAACTCAAGTGATATAAATAACTTTATGAAAATACAAGGATAGGGTTTAATGTCCGGGGCTTGCCTTGACCGGAAGGGAAGCTCGGCAACTCAACAACACTCGAAGAATCCACAAACTCGGAAGAAACCCACTGGGGATCAGATTCTTCCGGAGCGTATTCTATACGTAAAAGTGCATATGCATGATTATGATATACTCATGGCATGATAAAGACAGGTTACATGTTCTTGGATGATAACAACAAACTATGATTATCTCGAGTACAATTTACCTTCATGGTAAAGAAATAAATTAATCTAGCTATTAAAGCATAGAGTATTACTAAACCAATTTTATCATCTTTATTAAACAAGATTGTGAAGCTATCATACAACAAAGATCATTTATATGAAATAAACCATAACCAGGGAGCATATCATGCTAAGTAACCATGGTTGTCAAACAATCCAAAATATCACCCAAATCCTAAAGGAATAATTATTTCTATTTCTTTGATAATTATTTTTAAATAGCTTTATTAAGAGACAGAGCATACTTTATCAAACAGAGCTGAAATTAATCATGAAGCTAAATAATATTAACACAAGATCACATATTAAATTTCATGATTTTTGGATATACCCATAATTTACTAAAAATCATGGAAGGTTTATTCATTAATAAACAAAGGCAATTTATGTATACATGAAAATTATCAGAAAATCAAACCTAACATTTTTCTTAGTCTCTATCCATTTTATGTAAGCTATACAAAAATTTTCACAATTTTTGGATCACTATACAATTTAATACACAAATTCAAATATAAAACAAAAACTGCATAAAAAGAAAAAGAAAACACTGCAGCGAAATGGCCGGAATTCGGCCCGCAGGCCGGCCCACTCCAGTTCGGCCCGCGCGGACGCTGCGCGCGCCCTCTCTCCCTCTCACACAGCCGCTGACGGGGTAGCCCCACCCGTCAGCTCTCTCTCCCACACACACGGCGGCTCGGCCGCGACTCCGGTCGCCGCCGGCGGGGTCTGAGCTCGTGCTAAGGAGCGCAACAGCGTCGCGTCGCTCTCGTGACCCCAAAGCTAGGCTCTAATCACGCCCTACCCCTTTCTCCCCACCTCGGCCACACGAATGGCGGGCGACCATGGCGGTTCCCGTAGACCGGCCGCTGTGGCTCGGTAGAGCGCAAAAGAATTGGACAGAGAGGTTTGGGGAGGGATAAGGAACACGGTGCTCACATTACTACGGTGGGAGAAGCAGCAGAGAAGATTGGCGACGGAGGCGGTGTCGTCGGGCGGACGCTCTGGCTCGGCGGCGTTATTCCGGTGAACCTGCTCGTGCCCAAGGAAAAGTAGCAAGCGCATGAGCATCAGAATGACAAGGAGAGGTAGGAACACCAACTAGAATGGCGTGCAACCTTCGAGAACGGCTTGGCCACGGTGAGGGCTCCCACGGCGGCGCTCTGTCGCCGGCGGAGAGAAAGACAATGGAAAACGGGGCTCTGGTGCGAAAGAGAAAGGAATGCTAGGCTCAGGAGATGCGCAAGGAAGTGACCAATATAGGTCCACGGTGAATTTGGATAAGGATCAACCGTGACGGTGAATTTTGGATTGGAATGGTTCACTGCTCGTCGGTGCTTCGGTGGCGAAAATGGCGTCGGTGAGCGCAGGATGGAAAGGCACGTCGCGCTCCACTTCGCCAGCAGGTGCTTCACCTTGCCACGGACGCGGACACGCGCTAGGACGGAGTGAAACGGCGGTTCACGAGTCGGCAACACCGATCGTCGCTCGGCGGTACACCGCCATGAACAGGAACCAAAGCTTATCCCCCCTTGCCCCATTTACCCCTTTCTGTCCTTTTGCAAAAATCGACCAAAAGTTGAACTGAAGTCAAATTTTCACCAAAAAGAAACTTGTGCAAAATTTTGTAAGCTACAAAACATCTTTTGGTGGCCAGAGCTAATTCTGAGTGGAAATTAGCTAAATTGGCCAAACAGTTTTGAAGTTCAAACTCAATTCCAAATTTTTGAATTGGGCAACTTTCATGTTGACCACTTTTCAAAATTCCAAATAAATTTTGAATTGGAGATTTAAGTTTGAAAAGGGGACACTTCCCGGAAATCTGTATTTTCAAAATTACTTTGAATTTTGTATGGAAACTCCAAAAACTCAAAACACCAAAGTTATACATCTTGACAAGATCTACAACTTTGCTTTTGGACTCAACTTCAAATTTTGCTTGGTTTTTGATTTGAACAAAAGGGGACAAATCTAGGGTTTTGAAAACTAGGGTTTCCCCCCCCTAAGTTTTTCGGAAAAACTTTCACCCATGGTTTTTAAACTCCAAAACAAGCATCCATACATAAAATAAACACACTTAGGCTTCCTCAACACATTCATTCAAATTAAACTTATTTTAAGTTAAATGCATTAGTGTGTGCTTAACAAATTTACGATGCAATGCTCATGATGACATGTTCCATTTTTAGTTCGCTTAACACGAGAGTGTTACAGCTCTTTCCCCCTTAAAGAAATCTCGTCCCGAGATTTACCTTAAAGTCCAACTACTGGAAAAGGAAGTTTGTCAAGCACTTCCAAAACCAACCTTTACAAAAACAGGGGCAGATTATTACACTACAGATTACAAGGATAAGACAGAAGAAAGAAACTCAGGAAAACTTCCCAAGAGAAACTCTTCGGATTCCCACGTGGCTTCATCTTCGGTATGTTGATTCCATTGCACCTTGTAATATTTGATAGTCCTTCTACGGGTAACTCGATCTTTTTGATCCAGAATCTTGATAGGATACTCTGAATATGTCAGATCAGGCTTTAACTCAATTTCTTCAACATGAATGATATGATCAGGCACTCTAAGACATTTCTTTAACTGAGAGACATGGAACACATTGTGTACTGATAACAACTGTGGTGGTAAATCTAGACGATATGCCACCTTTCCACATCTTTCAAGAATTTGATATGGACCTATATATCGAGGTGCCAATTTTCCTTTTACTCCAAAACGAGTGACTCCTTTCACAGGTGACACTTTGAGGTATACATAGTCACCAACCTCAAAGCTAAGAGATCGACGTCTCTTATCAGCATAACTCTTTTGCCTAGACTGTGCTACCTTCATGTTCTCTCGAATGAGTCTGACTTTTTCTTCGGTTTCTTTGACTAAGTCAACCCCGAAGAGACTATGTTCTCCAGGTTCTGACCAATTCAAAGGTGTCCTACACCTTCTGCCATACAGAGCTTCGAATGGTGCCATCTTAATGCTCTCTTGATAACTATTATTATAAGAGAATTCTGCTAAAGGCAAACATTCGTGCCACTTCTCTGAATAACTGAGCACACAAGATCTTAACATATCTTCTAAGATCTGATTGACTCTTTCAGTCTGACCTCCAGTCTGTGGATGATAAGCTGTACTATGCAGAAGTTTGGTACCCAAGGACTTATGCAGATGCTTCCAGAAAGCATTCACAAATTGTGTCCCTCTATCAGATACAATAGTCTTTGGAACACCATGTAGACTCACAATTCTGTTAAAGTATATCTTAGCATAGTCGGAAGCTCGATAATCCTTTCTTACTGGAATGAAATGAGCTGATTTGGTCAGACGATCAACAATGACCCATATGGAATCAAACCCTCTCGATGTTCTGGGTAGACCCACTATGAAGTCCATACTAATGTCATCCCATTTCCAAGATGGAATTGGCAACGGTTGCAATTCTCCAGCAGACCTAAGATGAACTGCTTTCACCTTTTGACAAGTATCACATCTAGCTACATAACTAGCAATTTCAAGCTTCATCTTAGTCCACCAGAATCTTTGTTTTAGATCATGATACATCTTATTACTGCCTGGATGGATTGAAAACCTTGTTGCATGAGCTTCATCAAGAATTTGTTTTCTGAGTTCAGGAACTTTTGGAACCACTAAACGATCCTTGAACCAAACTACTCCAGCTTCATCTATCCTGAATTTGGAATTCTGCTCAGACTGGATCTTTTCTTTCAAAAAGCTCATACCCTTATTTTCTTTCTGAGCTGTAATAATCTGATCTTTGATAGATGACTGAACTGTCATATTTGCAAGACTTCCTTGTGGAATCATTTCAAGACTTAACTTCTCAAATTCATAACACAAGGTAAGGTTTATCGGCTTAACTTCCAGACAATTGCAATGACTCTTTCGACTGAGTGCATCTGCCACTACATTGGCTTTGCCTGGGTGATAGTGTACTTCAATATCATAATCTTTTATCAGTTCTAACCATCTTCTCTGACGCATATTCAATTCTGACTGGGTGAAGATGTATTTCAAACTCTTATGATCAGTATATATGTGACAAGTATTACCCAACAGATAGTGTCGCCAAATCTTCAGAGCATGTACTACAGCTGCCAACTCTAGATCATGTGTTGGATAATGTTCTTCATGACGCTTAAGTTGTCGTGAAGCATATGCAATGACTCTGCCTTCTTGCATTAGTACACACCCAATGCCTTTGCCTGAAGCATCACAATACACATCAAAAGATTTTTCAATATCAGGTTGAGCTAACACTGGTGCAGTGGTCAACAACTTTTTCAAAGTTCGAAAAGCTTCTTCACACTCGGATGACCACACAAACTTGGTATCATTCTTCAACAGTGTTGTCATTGGTTTAGAGATCTTGGAGAAGTCAGGGATAAACCTGCGATAATACCCTGCTAATCCTAAGAAACTCCGAACTTGATGTACTGAAGTTGGTGATTTCCAGTCAAGAACTTCTTGAACTTTGCTTGGATCTACTGCAACACCTTCAGCTGACAGAACATGACCCAAAAATTGAACTTCATCTATCCAAAATTCACACTTGCTAAACTTAGCATATAACTGATGTTCTCTCAGGCGAGTCAACACTATCCTGAGATGCTCTTCATGCTCTTCTTTAGTTTTGGAATAGATGAGAATGTCATCAATGAATACCACCACGAACTTATCTAACTCTGGCATGAACACTGAATTCATCAAATACATAAAATGTGCTGGGGCATTTGTCAGACCAAAAGACATAACCAGATATTCATACAGACCATATCGGGTAGTGAATGCTGTTTTCGGAACATCTTTTGGCTTGATCTTAATTTGATGATACCCAGATCTCAAGTCTATCTTCGAAAACACCTTAGCACCAGTTAGTTGATCAAAAAGAAGATCAATACGGGGCAAAGGATACTTATTCTTGATTGTTACTTCATTCAAAGGACGATAGTCCACACATAGCCTCAAGGTATTGTCCTTTTTCTTCACAAAGATTGCCGGACAACCCCATGGTGATGAACTAGGTCGAATAAAACCTTTATCCATCAATTCTTGCAACTGAGTTTTCAATTCTGCTAACTCTTTTGGTGGCATTCTATAAGCTCTTCTAGATATTGGTGTTGTCCCTGGCTTGAGTTCTATCTCAAACTCCACATCACGATCAGGTGGCAGACCAGGTAAATCTTCTGGAAACACATCAGGAAACTCACAGACCACTGGAATATCCTTGATTTCCTTAACAGAGATAGCACACACTTGTTCAACTGCTCTCTTAAGGGTAGGAAGATGGATAAGAAGTTGAGACTTGCTATTAGGTAAGTTGACCTTGATGGTTCTATTTAAGGTGTCTATAACTGCACCTCTCTGACTCATCCAGTTCATACCCAAGATCACATCTATACTTGGATCTTTTAACACTATCATGGATGTTGGAAATATATATCCACCCAAGTCTATTGGTACCTGATGTACCATTTCCTTAGTGCATAGTCGACCCCCAGGTGACTGTATAAAGAACTCATCTTTGGTTGCACCAATAGGTATATTATACTTTTCCGCAAATGCTTTATTCATGAAAGTATGTGATGCTCCAGAATCAAAAAGTGTAAGTGCTGGGTGTTGGGCAACAGGGAACATACCAAGCATCACCGGTTCTCCCTCAGGTATAGCTTCAACTTGAGTATGGAAAACCCTTCCTGTTTTCTGAGTACCCTTACCCTTCTGCTGATTCTGGACATGACCCTTGTTCTGATTTGCTTGCTGATTTCCCACTGGTCTTGGTGCATTGACATTTGGAACATTTTGCCTCGGATATGGACATTCACGAGAAAAATGTCCACTCTTCCCACAATTGTAGCAAGGGTTGTTTGCAGCTTGTGACATTGGCGGACGGATGGCAGGAACATTTGGCTGACGTTGAACATTGAATGGCATTGTCGGCCTTGCAAAATTCCTCTGCATATTCTGCTGCTGAGGTGGCTGATAAGGAGGGCGATAAGATGGGCGGAACTGCTGAGCTGGATGATATACAAGCCTCTGACGCTTCTTGTTGCCGCCAGATGATCCAGACCCTGAGATAAACCCCTTCTTCTTCTTAGCCTCCTTATGTTTGCGATTCTTTTCTTCACTGGAGATAGCAATGTTCACTGCCTCATGATAAGATATATTGCCACATGATGCCATCATCAGCTGAAGCTTTGTATTCAAGCCTCTCATGAAACAATCCTTCTTCTTTTCATCAGTGTTGACTTGCTCAATTGCATATTGGGACAGATGATTAAACTTCCCAATATACTGTATGACTGAGTCATCCCCCTGACGGAGAGCTAAGAACTCTTCAAGCTTCATTTTCATAACTCCCTTGGGAATGTAATGAGCCCTGAAGGCTTCCTTAAATTCTCCCCAAGTGATCCGGTGGCGGGCTGGTTGAACAGCCAGTAAATTTTCCCACCAAACTCCTGCTGCTCCTCTCAGCTGCTGAGCGGCAAAAGCTGGCTTCTGAGTTTCAGTACAGTTAATGAGACTGAACTTTTGTTCCATAGTGCGAAGCCAATCCTCAGCTTCAAGAGGTTCATCAGCTTTTGTGAAAACTGGGGGACGAGTATCTGTGAAGTCAACATATGTGGTTTCCTCTCGGGTATGGCGACCACGGCCACGCTGACCAGCATTCTGATTTTGTGCTAACAGAGTTGTTGCATTGACCAGTGCTGCAATTGCATCAGCCAAAGAGGGTGGAACTGGTGGTGCATTAGGAAAGTCATCCCCACCCTGGGAAGAACTAGCTCCATGGTTGTTAGCAGACATCTGTTTAAAAACACATCATACTTCGATTAACATACTTACTTAAACATCATACATCATGGCTTACATAGCACAAACAGTTCATCTTATTTATCATACAAGTCCGCTCCTGGGCAGGACTTCCGAAACCACTATCTTACACACTTCCCATACTAGAGGTTTTCTGACTAACTAAGTTACAAAGTCAGAAGATCACACTCGGTCATACTTCTTGCCTTCTCAACACCTAGTCGTCATCCATCTCCGACTCACTGGTGGTAACACCCTCATCTGGAGTGGGGGTTCCTGGCTCCTCTGCTTCATCCTCAGAAGTATCACTATCCACTTGGATGACAACTGGTCCTTCCTCCGCTGCTTCAGGAGCCTCGGGTGGGTTGAGAGCATCCTGCAGCTGGTGCACTTCCTCATGGAGGGTGTTGGCATAGGCCTCAAGAGTGACCACATACCCCGCCATATGGTACAGCTGAACTTCCATATTGATGTTGTCAGTGAGCATCAGGCGCAGATCATTCTTCATAAGCCTGTAGGTCCTTGGCGAAGGAGGACCTCCGCTGGTGTCACTTCCGTTTCCATCACTGGAGTTGTCAGAGCTGCTGTCACTACTATCGGAGGGTGGCGGATCCCTTGGTGCCAGCTGGTGCCTGGGGACACGACCTCCGGTGGACTTGCGAGCGGTTAGGCGGGTACGTGTCATCTGCCAAAATATTTTTATTTTGAATATTAGAACTATATATGTTCCAAGGTTAAAGGATAGAGTTTTACAATTAGATGGACATATTACCTCTAATTATTAACAACCCTAAGGAGGAAAGTTAATTACATGTTATCAATAATGATGCATGAAACGTACTTACGAACAAAGCATACATCAAACAATTAATTAGCTTTAAATTAGTCACTTAACATAAAAGTGCATAAACTTTCTTTTCATAATTAGGGCAATATTATAATATCATAAGCATTGTTCCTTATATATAAATATCACCATAATTATACTAAGAACATATCCATTTGGATAGAAGGATAAGTCTAAAGAATGAACTGAGACAAGTTAGAAGCATAAGACAAGCTTAGAAGCAATTTGGACTTAAACTAATTTGAAATTTAGTTTGACTCAAAAGCTTTTGAAGTTTTCAAAATCGAATACTGCTATACTTTCTAAGGGAAACCTGCTCTGATACCAGCTGTGGCAGAACCTCCTGAATTAAGTGGCCCACATGCACACATCATTGTCCCAAAGACTTCTGATCGTCGTGCACGAGTTCCAAATGACTCAAGAAGTCTGTCGGGTGTCCTCGGGATACCCGAATCATCCACGTAACATTCTTTTCAGGAATTCCCTCATCAAGCATCACAGTATTACAACATTTCATAGATAAGAGAAATCAGAGTAAAAGCGGAAAGGTTACATAACATAGATTGAAACTTAAGTTCAAGGTTTACAAACCATAAGTATTTAATACATAAAAGCTTCGGAACTTTATTATTACATAAACCATAGATTCACACAGCAACTTTTACTTGCCCAAGGTCACACATCAGAAACCTCATCGTCACTTTCCTCCACAAGAGTAAAGTAACCATGACCATCGAAAGGATTATCAAGAGATTCACCTGCAACAGGGGTTAATAAAACCCTGAGTACAAAAGTACTCAACAAGACTTAACCGACTATAAAAGAGGTGGAGACTCAGGTATGCAGGCTATAGGGATTCAAGGTAAAGCTTTATCAAGATCAAGTATTTCTTTTACATAAAAGCTTACTAAGAGTAAAGCCTACTTTCAAGTTTTAACTCAAGATTATCACTTATAACTAACCAAGATCATTATCCAACTTGCATAAGCAAATCATCTCTTTCTTATACCAAAGATTCACTTATTACTACGATGATGGTACGAGGATTGAGGCTCCATATCCGAGGAAACACGGCGATTCGAATCGATTAAACCCAGCTGGGGATTCAGTACCACACGACATATGTAGAACTTAATCTTGCATATGTCAACCTTTTCTATAGATCCTCCCATACAAGAACGGGTCCAGCGTCACCCGAGAGTACAGTACACCACCATCCTACAGCCAATCTAGATGTTTCCCGGTCATCTCAGATCCGTAAGGTGTGTACACGCTACTCTCGCCATCTCTCCACTCCCAGTACGCGGTTAGCCGTTCTCGAGTATCGGAATAGCTATAGGTAAGGCTTACCGCCGCATGTGGGCTGTACTCAAAGTTCTCAATCACAACAGGCCAACAACGGTACGGTCCTTAATCGACTCAGTTGGAGACACTACTTTAAGACTCCATTCTTAAAGCAAGTCCACCGACCGGTCTCAAGTTTAACATTATCGACTACAAAAGTATGCCACAACAACCCTTCAATAGAATATAGACGGAATGGCTTGGAGAGCAAAGAAATTCAGAACAATGGCACTCATGGAATTTCAACTTTTCTAATGGCTTGTGCGTAATAGCAAACTTTTTTAATGGCACAAGCCTCTTGCTCCTTGGTTCCGTCAGATTCGCTCACTGTAACTGGTAGCCTGCCCATCCCCTCGCTCGCTAACGTAATTCCACTGCACAAGGTTGCCTAGATCCTCGCTGTGCTTCCAGATCGGTTTGAAAATGGGCACCGTGTCAAACTTTCTCGTTTCAAAATCATCTCCTTTTTGTTCAAATTTTTTTTCCTCTGCGTAGTCCTCAGCTAGCTCATGCCGCTGGTGACTGCTGATTGTAGGAAGATGTCGAGGGTTATCCAAGACCGACCGTCTGCTCATGTGCTGGTGGGCGTTCACCGGCCTCACCCACATCTTCATCGAGGGGCCCTTCGTCTTCACCCCCGGATTCTTTAGAAAGGAGAACCCTAACTACTTGGATGAAGTTTGTAAGTTCTCCCTCCGGAATTTACCATCGATGTATCATCATATTGTCTGTCGAAATAGGGCTTAACAGACCAAATACTCGCGCGATGTTCAGGGAAGGAGTACAGCAAAGCCGATTCCAGATACGTCGCTAGGGATCCTGCGATCGTCACAGTTGAAGGGTCTACAGCTGTGCTAGGAGGCCCTGCATCACTGCTTGCAGTGTATGGCTTGCTTCTCATCATCTCTTGACACATGAGCAAAATGCATTCTACATTTTGTCGAGTCATCATTTCTCTGTGATTATCCTTTGCCAAGTTAGTGCAAATATGGTGCTGCATGGATGGGATCTTTATTGTTGTCACCTCACCCCATGCTACTACACAGTTCTACAATTGATGCAACAACAGTCAGTGCATCACCCTCTTAGTAACATGCATCTAGTTCATAAATTTCTGCAGCGAGCTAATCCCACATGTACCAATAAAGCATTTAAGCGGTGAGAAATATGGTCCAACAAAAATTGCAAGACACAAATATCAATGGAATAATGAAAACATAGAGCGTGCTGTAGCATTCTTGGTCCTCATTGTAGTTCTTCATAGTCTGAATAAACATTCATGGTGACGACGCAACTAAATTCAGAGAGAATCGTTATGGTTACTATTCTTCAATCTGAATGTTCTTGTTGATTTTACCTAAAATAAGCATCTGTTGGTTTAACAAATTGAGTTCCAGAGCGTTCTTAGCAGATAGTAAGTAAAATGATTGAATAATTTAGCCAACATCTTTATGTGCTTGACATTGACTGCATCCACAAAGTTTGAGCTTTTTCTCTCATGGTTATATAGTACAATGTTGTGATATTTCTTCTGGTGAATTTGTTCCAAAGGCAAAAGGTATGAATCTGATGAAGTGTGTGTTGCCTCATTTTCTATGTTCTGTTGATGTTCATATGGCAGTATCATTTGCCTTCTAGTATCTGGCAAATACTATATCCCAATCCAAGATACAGTCAACCGCAGATGTGTGATTTAGTTTATTTAGTAGAATCATAATGCTGCATTTCTTATATCTGACGACAAATTTGCTGGTTGCAGCTATGCCATTGCATCCCACAAGTCCTATAGCCATATTCTCCAGTTCACCGTCTGCATGGGTCATCTCTACGGGGGCCTTGTTTACTTCATCACTGCTTACTTGGATGGCTTCAACTTCTGGATCAGTCCATTCTACTTCTGGGCATATTTCATTAGCGCAAACAGTTTCTGGGTTTGGATACCAACGCTCATCGCCATGAGGAGCTGGAAGATGATTTGCGCAGCATTTCGAGCTGAAATGGCGAAGAAGACAAAATAAGGGTGTGTTCGCCTAAGTTTGGTGCTAGTTTGGTTTTAATAAATTAAATACTCGTTGTACCATGAGCAAATAAATTCCTGATACTGAAGTGTGTTTTGTTGGCAACACCCATGTGGTAACCTCTTTGGAAAACAGCTTTTCTTCGTGATCACTTTGTGTAAACGCGATGCGATGTGAAAGTGAAACACTTTAGGCCTTGTTTGGATGTTGTCGGATTCACCTTAATCTACATGTATTGGAGTGGATTGGGGTGGAATTTAATTCAAGATCTACTCCAACCCAGCTCAACACATGTGGATTAATTTGACATGTGGATTAATGTGAATGCGAGTACATCCAAACAAGGCCTTATGCTGCTTCTTTTCCCCCCTTTTCCTTAGTTATCAGAAGTGGGGTTGCTGCTCATTTCTCAGTTACGCCTGGACCCATGTCGATTGTCAATGACTTTCAACTCATACACATGGATCGATTACCAGTTGCCTCCTGATCTGCATATTTCATTGCCACAAACAGTTTATTGATTTCAGTATCATCGCTCCAACTAAAGAAGGTGAAACAAAATAAATGACTAAAACCTGCTACAGATTGCCAGTGTTCGTGTTGAAAATCCCCTTGTAAACATCGTTGTTCCGTAATCACCTCACCCGTTCAACAATCAGTTTCTCCACAAAGCAGTATTGTTATTTGTTCCCCAGAATAAAACGAAGATGGCTATTGATTTGAAGCTGAATTTTTGCCCGTTAACTCCATAACATAAATAATTTTCAGAACAAGTGATTTTCCAGCTTGCACGCTAGGAAATTGACAGGCAGTGCAAAATAAGCATGTGTAACACCAAAACAAACTGTAAGGAGGAATTGGTAATTCATAGGCAAAAAAGCTCCCCACAAGTGACACAAAACAAAGATGCATTCATTATAACTGAAAACTCCATGCTGTACCTTATGCAAAAAAAAAAAAAAAACGGCTATATTCACAGAGGCTCATTATCCATGAAACACCAGAACTCCAGCTACATTCTAGACACATACATCATATATGGTTACATATGCGGGGACCTCACTTATATACATCTTACTGCTCACTGCAATTGTGCAGTTTCAAATGCCAGTCAGAAGGGCAAAAGGCGACTCTAATCAGGCTAGCTTAAAGGTACTACTTATATCCTGCACGCCACCATGGTGATTCACAAGGAACGGTCGGTCCGAGGGCAAAATCAGGAACATAACAACGAAATGCTCAGACAAAGGTAACTGCATAGTGGGTCTCAGAGTTGCCACAGGCGAAACCTTCGATTCTTACTTTTGGGCTGCTGCTAACACCACAAGATGGCGAGCCTACTTCAACTCTTACTGTTGGCGCTTTGCCATAGGAGCTCCCTAAAGGAGAAAAGGATGGCACTTTTTTACCAAACTGTGGATCATGGATAACAGGGTTGTTAGTGCGTACTGGAGGTGAGCCACATAAAAAGCCGACCTGGCTGCTCGAATCTCCATCTGAGTCATTCTGAAAAATTATCAAAATCTAATCATGCACGGCAGCTTATGTTACCTCATTCGATCAATGAGCGAACTTTCCAATAATTACCTTACTGAGGATAAGATCAAGTATATCACAAGTGGAGTCTGATCTGTACAGCGGAAATGCACTGCAGTTGTGGAGAGTAAAGGTTAGTCAAAGAGAGTCATGATCAGTACCAGACTAATCATTATCAATGAACACATCCATTAGGATAAATAGATACAGTTAGACATGCAGTTACGCTTGTAACGTATTTTGTTTCAAAGTCATGATTAGTACCAGACTAATCACTATCATTGAAATACATCCATCAGGATATAAAGATACAGTTAGGCATGCAGTTATACTTGTAACGTATTTTGTAACATATAACGTATTTTGTTTCAATAAATTAGGCAAAGTAAACCAGACATAGTGTGGTAGTCCTACCAGTGACCCTTATTTGTGCGACATGCTATGTGCATTGTAGTGAATCAATTCCTATTTCTATCTTATCACATTGAGCTTTCTATCATGCCTCAAATAAAGAAAAAGACTGCCTCTGAGTGTTAATTGTCTAATTCAGTAAACACTACACATTTACTAGCACATATGTCAAGAATTTTACAGTAAACCCAATAACACATGCAACATTCAAATCATATACTACTGTCATGTGGTGGTGCCACCGAAAATTGCTGGTATAATCTACTGCCTACATGAAAACTAATCAGATCTGCACACACCAGGACATTGCAGCAAGTATTTGCATTTAGCCACCATCAGATTTGCCGGACAGCTAATCAAACCTATTGCTTGCAGTGAACAAAGGAAAACATAATAATAAGATAATCAAAGAACTGACCCGTTCGTCTTGGGGCTGGCTTTGTTCACGGTTTCCACAGCGAAGGGAGTCCGGGTGGCACGGCGAGGCTGAGGGCAGATGACCTCCGCCCGGGGCGGCGGCGGCGCATCCATCTGCCAGAACCTGGACCTCCTCTCAGGCATTGCCTCGGCCCTCGGGATCGGCTGCCTCAAATAGCAGTGCTCCATGCCTGACACTCACGGCCTCCTGAAACCCAGATCAGGAGAAATTGAGTCCGCTAGATTGGAAAGGAAAAGGAAGCGATTGCAATTGAGCGGGCAGCCAGCGAGGAGGAAGCAATGCGCGTACAGAAATCAAAACCGCGGAGGAAATCGAAACAGGACTGGTACAGGGAGCTATCTCCTTTTCTTATCAACACCGCAATGGCCCCCAAAAAAGGGATGCAAAAGAGCCTTCCTTGTTTGATTGTTTCGTTACGGCATTGTATTCCTCCAATTGGAAAACAAGGAAAGGAAATGCTGGGTGCCAAAAAAGGTGTCGCCTTTCTACACGGAAACGGAACGCACTCTCGTGTTTCTTTCTATTTCCGCCCTTTTTTCGTGAGGGTTATATATAGTTCATAAGCTGTAAACGATAAACCAAACCCAAACAGATCTTGAGGCAGTAGCGCGAGAGGTGGTGAAAAAAATTTAGCGACGAGAAAGAATGCAGTTTTGGGTGGTGAAAACGTATAACAAGAAATTCGAAAAATCTCGACATCGAAGAAGAAAGTGTTTCTCTGTGGAATCTGGCATAGGATCTCTGGGGGGGGAAAAACACTGCATCAATCAAAGAGACAAGTAGGTCTCTGACGCCCTTCAAATCGAAACAAAATTAGCAGAGCATCTTTATTAGATAAGAGAATAACAAGAACAGAGCTACCTGCGGTCTAGATTTCCCAAGAAATGACCCAAATGCAGACGAATCGCAGATCGATAAAAAAAATCCCAAGTAGGGGAATAAGAAACCGGATAACAAACTGCAAAATGAGTATAAACGACCAACGGGGCAAGAACTCGGCGCACGGGAAAGAAGAAAAAAAAATCCCCCTCCTCACCTTGGACGGGTGGGAGAGGCGAAACGAGAGGAGCAGCCACGCGGACGGATCCCCTAAGGCTGAGGCGAGCGTGGCGTCCACGCGCCCCCTCTCTGCGCCGCTCGCTCGGGTGTGGCTGGCGCCGTTGGTTCGCCGGAAGAATCGCCGACGCGAGGCGAGGGCGACGCTGCGCAGCCACACGCCCCCGGCCCGACCCGACCCGAACCGATCCGCTCCGAGTCGGAGTAGAGAACGACCACGGTTCGGTTGCCTTTACCCCTACTAGTAGGCTAGTAGTACCACCTGCGCACCGCCCTGGCCCCGGGCTGCCCTAACAAACAGCCGGGCCCACAAGGAAGGACAAGTGCGGGTGCGACGCTGACGCAAAGAAGGGCCCGCGGCGCGTGGTGCGAACCCACATGTCAGTGGAACCCAGAGGACAGACAGGTGGGGCCTGGTTAAGTAAGAGTGGGCCAGACTCTGAATGTTTCTTCTGAACTCGCGGGCTTTGGAGGATCGATTCAATTCAAGACTTGTTTAGGTCCAAAAAGATTTCGAATTTTGGTAGTGTAGTATTTTTGTTTGTTTGTGGCAAATATTGTTCAATCATAAATTAACTAGGCTCAAAAGATTCGTCTCGTAAATTATAGACAAACTGTGCAATTAGTTTTTGTTTTCTTCTATATTTAGTGTTTCATGCATGTGATACAAGATTTGATGTGACGGGAAATCTTACAAAGTTTTTGAATTTCGGGGTGAACTAAACAAAGCCTCAACCCAGATGTTACAGCATCTCCAAGAATTTTCCATATTTGTTTCTTAAAATATAATATTTACCAATTTCAATTCCTAAATTAGTATGAAAAGAAAAAAAGATATTATCTCTAAAAGTTTTTAATATTTTTATTCGAAAAGTTTTTTCTCAGTACTTTTTTCTACGACCTAGTGTCATGTTTTACATTTAAGGGTTTCTACTAGATCTTTCTCTCGCGCTCTTCTCACCGAAACTCTTTGTTTCCTCCTTTTCCTTTTTCACCCCCTTCTACTTCTCTGGATACGCACTTTGAAGCCATGCATATATTTACGCACAGGTGGTGGTGCGTTGCCAAGTGCAGAAAGATAGGGAAGACATATGGGGAATTCTTGGCGATAATTTTTTTCTCTTTTTTTCTAAAAAGCATAGATGAAGAAGGAATATGGGACACTATTGTAGATGCTCTTATTGGGCAAGCATGTGTTACTGTTACCCACGCACTGCGTCTTCCTCTTGGTGAGGGAAGGACGGTGGCCACGCGGGGCCGTTGGGAGGCGAACGGAGCAGAGTAGTGCGGCGTGGCAGCATCCTCATCGCTGGCCGGCATGGTAGATAGGCTAGGATTAGGGTTGGAGATTTGAAGAAACCTTCAATCTTCTTTGTCCCTAAAGAGTTGGTCGTCTGGGCGAGGGAGATGGCTGACCCATGACGGTGGCGGTTCAAGGGCGGCGAGCGCGGCGGTGGCGGCGCCACTAATGGGGCAATGGGGACATTCGGTAGGCAGGGTAGGCGTCCGGGGCGACCTGCCACAACGTTAGCAAGGGCGGGGCTGCAGCGACGATGGTAGGATGTGGGCGGTGATGTTGCAAGCAGCCTGAGCGGCGATCGAGGTGGCAGTGTGCCGGCCGAGGAAGATGACTTGTGAGGAAGAAGAGGGATGAAAAGGAGAGGGAAGGCGAAAGTCGTGTGTCGCTATCGTTAGGAGTGCGCGTAGATTAAGAGGTCGTAGCTAGAACATTGAAATCTTATCCATCACGTGCACTTGATTGATCACGGTGATGGCTTGAAAGCAAACATACGGCATATAGCGGTGTTTGATTCTCCGACGGCACGGTATAACTAAAGAAAAGGTTGTTGCTAGGTTCAGCTAAAAGCTAGTCCACCGAGTATAAAAATTTGCCAAGTGCGCCCATAGTCTAAAATTGGCATACTTAACTTTTTTAAAGCTTGTTAGAGGGAGTAAATAGCATTTCTTCAGATCGCTGCAAAAATTATTTTTCCTTTTAACTTGTTTGTTACTATCTTTAAAAAATATCAACTAAACCTCCAATGTAAGAACTTTATTAAAGATTAAGTAACGTCTTTATAAGAGAGGGACACATCCTAATCTAAAAACAAGCAAAAAAAACACTCACACTCCCTAGACCTAGTCGCGAACTAGGTGTCCAAGTGGTGACGAAATGTTGTACATCTAAGACGAAAGCAACAGATGAGGCAAGCGGTAGCGAAAAACAAAGCCATAGAGCAAATGTTTAGGCCTTGTTTAGTTTGTGAAAAGAAAAGTTTTTTTAGATATTGTAGCACATGTTTAACTATAGCAATAACAATTAGTGTTCAATAGTTGACCAATTAGCCTTAAAAGATTTGTCTTGCAAAATACATACAAATTGTGCAAATATTTGATAAGATGGGGTAAAAAGTTTTTAGGTGAGAACTAAACAAGGTCTTAATTTTTTTTTGGTGTTTTCAATATATAAATAAATTATTACTGTGCTGGAACCAGGTATTGATGATGAAATCTTATGGATCTAAGATGAAAGCAATAGACAGGCAAACGATGTGATGAACAAAGCCGTAGAGCAAATGTTCATTTGTTGTCGTGTTTTCAGCATATATAAGTTACTGCTATGTGACATTTTAGCTGGAAAAGTCACTACATGGAAGAGAACCAAGGCTTAACTTTTTACAACGTGTTTGGTTCATGGAGTGGCACCATGCGGAGGAATCCGACTCCAAGGACGTCTTCAATAAAACTTTCCTAGCTAGCTATTTTATTACGGCAAAATATTCAGTGCAAACCACATCTTCGGTGCAATCCATAAAAATCCTATTAAAACTATACTTAAGAGTTTTCAAAAAATTTAAAACTATGCACACCAATAGTGCATATGTAGATGTGCATTGTCACAAAATTTGAGATTCAAACTCATTTAGCAAAAATACGTATGAAATAACAAATTTCATTTGCATATGCACTAGATGACGAATTTTGTCCTCTAGTGCATATGGAAATGAAATTTGTTATTTTCATACGCATTTTTTCAAAACGAGTTTGAATCTCAAATTTTGTGAAAAATGTACATCTACATATGCACTATTGGTGTGCATAGTTTTAAATTTTTTAAAAATTCATAAATATGATTTTGCAAAGGGTTTTCACGATTGCACCAAAGATGTGGTTTGCACTGAATATTTTGCCTTTTATTACATGGAGAAGAGAGAACACCCAAAACCTGGTCGCTAGAGCTTCGCTTGTCGCTCAGCTCCCGAGAATTCTATTGCCCCTGCATGTGTATGACCTCACTTTTCTTGGCTAGCAGCTTTCTCTATTTCTTATTCTTCGACCCAGCCGGCTCATTGAGGATGCCCTAAGCACGTTGTTTGGTTTGCCGCAGGAAACTCACCCATCCATTGCAAGGACGTACCTTCCACCAACATAAAAACGACATTGATTTATTCCTTCAGAAACAGTCGGACAACACATCTATGGAGGCATTGTTTCCCTTAGGTGAAAAGTTTTTAGGTACTATAACATTTTTGTTTGTATTTAACAATTATTATTCAATCATAAACTAACTAGAATTAAAAGATTCGTCTCGTAAATTATAGACAAACTGTGCAATTAGTTTCTTTTATCTACATTTAATGTTTTATGCATATACTGTGAGATTTGATGTGATGAAAAATCTTAAAAAGTAACAACAGAAAGAAAATTTAAAACTACTCTGTAGAGGGCAAGGGATCTTGTTATAATTCGAAACAGAAATGGAGTACATACGTTTGGTTGTCGGAATCATGGTCATGGTAGATTGGTAGTGGTGGGGTGCGCAGAGAATAATGTTTGGTAATTGGAAACGAAAAAAAGGGAATATACAATTATACACAGTTAGTTGTCAAAAACATGGTAGTACTTGGTTGATTTAGCCTTGGCAGCGCAAGGAAGAATGTTAATAATTGGAAACAAAAAACAGAGTATAAAATTTTTAGTTGTCGAAATCATGGTAATGCTATGTAGGTTTAGCCCGTTTAGCACAGGGAAAAAAAGCAAAGGGAAATGAAAAAAAAAAGGATAATGAACCAAATAAATTTAAAAAGAGAAAGGAAAAAAAACGTGGTCGGCAGGATTCGAACCTGCGCGGGCAAAGCCCACATGATTTCTAGTCATGCCCGATAACCACTCCGGCACGACCACCATTTCACGTTTAGTTTGTGTTATTTTTGATATTTATAAACTATATTAACACGACCACTATTTTGTTTAGTTCGCAAAAATTTTCAAGATTCCTCGTCACATCGAATCTTTGATCGCATGCATAAAGCATTAAATATAGATGAAAATAAAAACTAATTACACAGTTTACCTGTAATTTGTGAGATGAATTTTTTGAGCCTAGTTACTCCGTGATTGGACAATGTTTGTCAAATAAAAACGAAAGTGCTACGGTACCCAAAATCTAAAAATTTTGCGAACTAAACAAGACCTAACGTTATCTAAACCTAAGATACTAAAAGCTTGCTCTGAAATGTTGCCGCGGGACTTTTTCTAAGAATAACTATATGATTCAAATCCACAAAGCAATGAAAGAATTCAATGGAAAAGTAAAATAATTAGATCGAATTATAAAAGATGATGGAATGGAAAAGGAATAGCAATATATGCACTTAGCGGAGGCGACGTGGATGGATTAAATTAATGGGTAAAAAGTTAGGGAGCTGACGTGGCATTGGTAGGAGAAGACGTAGATAGTTATTTTTATGAGAAACGATGTGAATAATAATTGCATTTAGTGGAGGTGATATGGATGACTTGCATTACTAGGTTGAAAAGTTAATGGACCAACATGACATTAGTATGAGGTGGTGTGGATAGTTAGTAATACATGATGTGGATAATTTGTATGTTAAGATAAAATAAAACTTACAAAGGTTTAAAAAGTATAAGATATATAGATATGTTTCGAATGACCACTATTTCATGTCTCGAATGGTGTTACATTGTATAAAAATTGATGTTGAGAGTGAAATCTTATCCTCTATGCCTAAATAGGAGATCCCCACTGTCATATCTCATGAAGCCACGTCACCTAGGGCCCGCTTTTATCCTTCTTTCATCAGTTACCTCAAAGGCAGCGTTAGCACCGCAGTAAGACACTTACTATTAATATATTGATTGATGATAGTGGCATTAGATACATCAGCGTAACTGTAGCAAGGCAATTATTAACTAATATATTGCTGGTAGTGGCCAAGCCATGCGTATTAATTAGATGCATCTGAACAAGCAACGTGACCTCTCCGTTTTCTGTCCCATCGCAGCCTATTGTTCTTCCGATTCGTAGCTATATAATTCTGGCTCTCGACTCTAGACGTATTCAGTTCACGACTTCTCTGTTTTTCTGCCCCGTCTTCAAATCTTCTTGCAATTCATCGATATGTGTAATTCTGGCTCCTGCCTGTAAAACAAGCGCTAACCCAGAGAAGATACGATCTGTCTATATATATGGGGCTCCAAAGCCTGACAGATCAAACACGAGGCATCCTTGGTCCTTGCAAATGGGAGCGTGTCAGGCACAGGGTGGACAAGCAGGAGATTGCGTCACGACACGGAGTTGTGTAGCCTACGGCCAACCATGCCGTGTGTGTTTGCCCTGCGCCACTAGCGTCGTCGTCCGCCCTCACCAGCCGCGCAGCCCTAGCAGACACTGCATCTGGCACCTTTCACCGTCACTATAGACCTGAAGCCGGCGAGGGGCAAAGGATAGAAGGCACAAGCATGAAGCCATGCACAGGCAGCGGATGAAGGCTGAATGAACGCAGCAACCTGAAGAGACATGCCTGAAAGAGAGGATAGGTGAGAGAGAAACAATGCCTCGAAAGAATATATATGGCTCACCTATAGACGCTGAGTTTCCACGAATTGTTAGCATGTCGTCACCATATTGAGTTACAGAGCATATCAAATTTTGTTCATTTTTATCGTTGTTATATGATTTGCTATATATGCTTTTCTATTCAGTTTATGGGAGCACCCATATCTCGGTTGATGATAGGGTCACGACTCACGAGTATTTCCATTCCATGTATAATTATGTGATATTTGTCTCATAGTTTCCAGGCTAAAAGCGCAAAGCATAAAGCAAGAGAGATGCATTTGTCACGATTAATATATTTTTATTATCCATTAGCCTTTTGAGTTATAATGGTGATGTTAGTTTTCTTTTTCTATGCATACTCCTTCAAATTCCTTATCGATATTTTCAGAATTATTTATAACATAGTAATTAGGATTTACATATGTTTGAAACTAAAATTTTATATCTAAATAACCCGCAGCAACGCGCGGGGTATCATCTAGTGCTCCTATAAAGTTAAACTCAGCTATCTATTTCTCTCAACATGCAAGCTATCCAACTAAGCAACCCACTATCATACACAAATTAAAAATCCACTAGCCCATGCAATTGTAATATCCACATTAGCAAGTCACTATATTTCTCTCAACATGCAAGCAACTATCCAACTAAGCAATACACCATCATACACAACTAAAATCCACCAGTCATACAATTGTAATGTCCATGTTTGCAAGACACATAATCATATTTTGTTTGTCTATGTAATTCGATTGGGCACATAATTACATAACGCACGAGGTATTCTCCTAGTTTATATTTTAAAATATGTATCAATAGAAACATAAAAAAAATGTTGTTGAAAGTGGGATTTGTATAAAAATTATGTTTCAAAAAAAACAAAAAATAAAAAGTAAATGTTGAGAGTGGGTTTTGAACCCACTAAAAAACATGTCTCTGAACAAAAAAGAAAAAGAAAAATTGATGCTGAGAGTGAGATATGTATTAAAAAATATGCTTCAATAGAAAACAAAAGATAAAGGGCAATTAGTGGTGAGAGTGGAATTTGTATAAAAAACATGTTTCAACAGAAAACAAAATCGAAAAGAAAAGGAAAAAATTGAGTGAAGAGTGGAATATGTTGCGACAAAAAACAAAAAGAAAAAGGAAAAAGGGAAATTGGTGTTGAGAGTGGGATTTGTATAAAAAGTATATGTTTCAACAGAAAACACAGCCAAAAAGAAAAAAAATATGAGAAAGGGAAATTGGTGTTGAGAGTGGGATTCGTATAAAAAGTATATGTTTCAACAAAACACAGCCAAAAAGAAAAAAATAAGAAAAAACAATGTTGAGAGTGGGATTTGAACCCACGCCCTTTCGGACCAGAACCTTAATCTGGCGCCTTAGACCAACTCGGCCATCTCAACTTTGGCCTATTGAAGTGTCTATGAAAATACATGAACGTAACTAGATGATAACATGGACATGAGACCTTGATGATATATGATGACTCCCCCTCGGGCCCCTCCACTAGCTCACATGCACCGTGTACGTCCTGACGTACCCGCCCACGCACACATCGACGCAGGACAACGGAAATTTTTGTGTTTTTGCATTTCAAATGTTCTCAATTCCCAAGCCATACTCCTTACTCACCACCAAATTCAAAGAACACACTTTCGAGGCCAACACAAATGCCTTCTAATTATTCTATTCTGACTCACTTGTAATTTTAAGCAATCTCTTGATGCGTGGATTCTGCCCAACATCTATGACCCCCTTCAAAATAAACATTCACGCCTCTTTTGACCAACCTAGACTTAGTTTCAGTTGGTCCACTAAATGGGTCAAAGAGGGTGACTTAGAAAAAAAATCCACACATCCTCAAACATGTCTTTAAATTGCACACTATCATCTCTTATCCTAACAACATGTCCTCTGTGATGCAACCTCACTAATTTATCCATCTATACCACCACACAACAAATCTAGTCACAAATCATGCTAATATCAAACCATCAAGTACAAACTAATAAAAAATAGACATAACTACTAGCCAAATCAATAAAAAAAATTAATTGCATTAGCCACTACATTTCAATTAACACACTGCTCTATACTACCATTAGAGCACACACCAAATAATTAAGGATACTAATTTATCAAACAGTAGACAAAGAATCCCTAATGACCAAGTAGGCAAGTACCAACTCGTAGGCAAACTAACCATAAATTAACATGTGCAACCTAAATAGCATACCACAAACAATGCACCAAATCAAACTAAACATACGTTCCACAAAATACATGTACAATAATACCATACCATCGTATACCGACGGTTCTCCAAGTTTGGGAGTGTAAGGAGCATTACCTCAGGCAACCGTCAACGGACAAGATCAGGCTGCCCTAGAGGAGCATTTGGGAGTTAGGGTTAGTGGCAGCGGAGGGAGCTTGGGCGGCGCGCCTCCGCTAGTGGAAGGAAGCGCAACCACGACGACAGCTGGGAGATGAAGCGTGAATGGCATCGGTCGGCAGCTGAAGCGCGAGTGGGGCCAAATTGCCGCAGCGGATACTACGACCCAAGTTGTTGATGACGTGGCAACAACTAGGCGCAATCTGGCACAGCGCCGAGCCACCGACCTCGGCGTGAGGTCCTGATGCGCCGACTATTTACTCTATTTTTAGAAAATATTTCACCTAGGGGTTATTTACAAAAAAAGATGTTTACAAAAGGATGAAAATGCAAAAATTTCACACGGCGGCAGGAGCGCGTGAGTCCACGTTGATGGCTCGATCCATTCAAACCACCCCTGCTTTTACGTGTGTTGGAATTGCTAGATCTTAGTAGACGCCTACTAGTTGATCGTTTGGTGATGGACGGTGTCACTGTCAGCTGTTTTGTTTCGCCTGCCGACCACCCGCAAACCCCGGGTCGGCTCGGCTCCAGACGCCAAACTCCCAAAGCTCCCTCCTTTCTATCTACTGTTATAGTACGCATTAATTTGTGCATTTGTGCGCATGCATGGTGGTGTCAAACAGCGCGTGTGCGTCCCGTCAGTTTGGCCGGCCCCTAGCGGCAAATAATGCCATGGTTTCCTTGTCATTTGTCACGCACGTACGCGAGTACGCAACCGACGTGTTGTCGTAACTTGTAAGCGGTGGCTCCATGCGATGCGATGCGACCGTACATTGGCTCAAGTAGTCACGGGGCTCGAAACTGTGCATTTTCATGTGCGGAGAGTGCCCTGCTATAGTGCTATGTGTATTCTGGGAGTCTGGAGATGAGATATTCGTTGAACTTGGATTGGAATTGGATCGACGAAAAGCAAGCAAAAGTGCCAGTACTACTACCTTCCCCGTCTGCATGCTACTGCTTTGGATGGATGGATGGATGGATGGATGGATGGATGAATGATTAAAGCGTATGGCTAGGCCTTTTCTGCCTGCATGCTTCATATCCACGCTTCCTGCTCCACTCCCCATCAGCCATCGTTTAAGCACTTTTACAGCAAAAAGCGACGAGATCTATCGGACTATCCAGATGATGAATTGCGAGTACTATACTACTTGCTGGTGTTTGCCATCCCTTAATAATAACACACATGTGTTAGTTTTGTGGGACGAACGGGATGGGTTGAGACGATACCAACTTGGAGACATTATTTGATCCCGGTAGGGGCGGAAGGATCTAGTGCCCGACGATCCTACTAGCTAGGCTCTTGCCCGGGCTCCTCTTCTCCTAATTTCTTAGAGCAACTCCAACAGCTTTGTTATTCTTATTATGAAAGCTTTTTAGAACTTGTATAGCAGAAAAATAGGCTCCAACAGATGTGTTATTTGGTTTTGTAAAATAGAAAGTTTGCTATTCCTTGATTTTCGTTGGCCATTTATAGCCAACCACTGACACTAGCTATCTGATAGCAAGGCTGTTGTAGACCTCTTCTTTTTTAAGAAGTTGTCTATTTTACAAAATGGCTAAACATTAGAATTTTGCTACTAATTTTAGCCAAGCTCTTGGAGATGCTCTTAGAGCAAGCTATTCATGTTATGTATTCTATATTTGGCTATTTTGGGAGAGAAAAGAGAGTCCAACAGCTATTGTATTTGGTTTGCTAAAATAGAAAGTCATCTATCCCGGAGTTCTCGCATGGTAAATATAGCTTGCATGTCCCGCTAGCCATATGATTTGCCGTTTAGAAAAACTGTAGGAGATTTTTGTTTTTTGCATGATTTTCTATTTTAGAGGTTGGCTAAATCTTGAATTTAGCCATCCATTTTTATCGACTCTCTTGGAGTTCCTCATAGGGTGTCTCCAACATAGCGATGTAAACCGACAATAACGTGAAAGAAAAGGTAAAGAAAATAGAAAAAACTTATTGTAGGTAGTAAAAGAAAGACCACTTGGCATCTCGCTAGCGACCAGGCTTTTTGTGTTATGGTTTATCCATATAGGCTAAAATATTGTATGTGCAAGTGATTTGCACGCTTATTGGAGACGCCCTTAGTAGGGCCAGTGTACATATGGTCCATGTGCTGAGGATGGCTATATGGGGCTAGGAGCTAGAGGTGTACCAGGGGATCATAGTTGAATCGTCCATCTTCCTAGGTACGCTACCGGATCTCGAGACGAAGAGAATGAAACCGTCCTAAAAAAATAAACATTTGGTTCAAATATGGATGCACCATGTCCCTACAAAATGAAGGTACATGCTAGGGGGCATCCCCTTTGGTTTCCATCATGCTTTGCCATTTTGCTGTGACTGTAAGCTGTATTGAATTGTTGATGGGTGGGTAAGGACAACATGTGTCAAGGTGGTCATCATTGAGGCAACAACAGGTGGTGAGGCATGGGTTAGGATGGCCGTCATTGAGGCGACGGCATGTGGGCTAGCGTGGAATTGGGTGGCATATCGGCCGAGCCCCTCAAGCCAGGCGTCTCGTTACAATCGACGACATGGGGGTGGGAGTGGAGTTCTCTCGGAGTAGCGACGTGCAAAGATGGAAGAAAAAAAATCAAGAGGAAGAGAGGTGATGTGAGGGGGATAAGTAGAGCCAACAAATAATAGTCATTGGACTTCAACCAAACTGAAAACCCAATCTCTCTCAACTAAACACAAAATGAGGTAATATATTTCATCCTAAAATCAAGGATGAAATCATCCCGTTCGAGAACGTCTCCAAACCAAACATATGTAGTTTTGTGGTGTCTATTTTCAATTTTTACTATTGCTTAGAGCAAACTCAATAATAAAGTCAAGTATTTGACTATCAGTCAAGTTAAGTCGAATGACATGACACTTGCTTTTTGCTATTTTTTGATTGCCATCAAAGCAATTTTCAACGGTACATGAATATTCACCCATTGAAACACTGGGCAATGATGCGGACTTATTAAAGAAAAAAAAGAGAGGAAATAGAGGTAGGTCCCTCGTGCAAGCGCAACGAGAGCGCAGTATCATTTGGCCAACTTGATTCTTGGTCTAAATAGTTAATCCTAGATGGGACGAGGATGAACATAGTTTAGCAGAGTTGAGCTGCTGCCAATGGGAAGTTGTGCTTTCATATTATCAAAAAGAAAAATTGGAAGTTGTGTTGACTGTTGACTGGCCCTCCCTCACACGGAAGCGACAACGGTCGGGTCGGGTGAGGTCTCGTGGAGTCGTGGCCACAACCTAACCTGATCATCGTTGCGTACTTGCGTTGCACAATTCTACCACCTCCTCGCTTAAGCTTTTTTAATTGTAAACAAGTAGTAATAAAAAAAGATAAGTCACGACTTCATCCTTTTCAAGGATAGAAATGAGACAACACTATTTGCAGAGATGCTACTCGAACATATAAGCAAAAGATCCACAAACTAGTTCAACATAAAACTTGAAGTTTTCTTTAATGTTGAACCACCTTCCTGGTCTATCTCACTCGTTCCATTCTCAGGGTTTCTCTTCTTTCTCAATACCAGTCTGGTTAGGTCTATGTTATAGTATGAAATTTTGGTCCTAGAAATTCAAATAAAAATACATAACAATGCGGCTCTAAAACTAAGATAACTATTTTTTTGAAAAAGAAATATATTAATATCTTAGCTTCTGCACCGATGCATATGGCTCTAAAACTAAGATAACCATGGCAACCAAACTAACCATGCATTCTGTGGGTTCCACAGGTGGTCGTAAACCCGGCAATGACAAAAGGCTTCTCCTCCAATCTTAGTCCATGTTTTATTTTGCTTTGGACCATACAAACAAAATAATTTCTATAACCAAAACAATCCCATTTACCTTGTTAGTAAAATTTTGATTTGATTTACTCTTTGAATTGAATTAAATACTTTTTGGGGTAGGAAATATCAAACATTGTAATCCTAGATCGTATCATTAATCTCACACAAGATGCAAACCAAATAATCAAAGGTGGTTTTTATTATTCACATCTAAATGGTTTATTGTTCTCATCTATCCGAATGTTACTTGTTTATTGTCAAGCGAATCACAGGTAAACAAAAAATTGTCAATAGCACATAACACATTTATAAAATGGATCATAAGAATTTTTTTCAGCCTTTTTAACTTATGGGAGTGGGATATACCAAAAATGAAATCACAATACGCTGAAACAATCTCACGATCAATCCAAAGATAACATCGCATCACTCAAAGACAAGTAGATAACACTCAAACAATTGTCATCCAAATTACGGAAAACATATTAAACCCCGTCTGCATGACAACATGACATGGAGAAAACAGTAAAGCAACAGTAGAATACTACCCTTCTAACTGAGGACTTCCTTCATCCGAGGACTGAGATTTGAGGAGAGAAATGTTCATGCATAAATAATGAGTAGTCAATTTAAATTTACATTTAGCCTATTCGCTGGTCTGAAAAGTCATGACTGAAATTACTGCTGTCTGGCAGAAAAAATACGGATGATAAAACAAACGAACGGAGATTCAATTTTTTTACTGTATTTCTATGAAAGCAACGTATCATATGCAACCCAGCTTCGTGTGCAACCTATACAACCACCAATTAAGGCCACAGGATCTAGATCCAACGTCTGAGGTTTTTTTCACTTAAACCCCTCCACCTATGGATTTAAATCTAACCCGTGTGTATCAAGATGGGAGGGTTTAAGTGAAAAAAACCTCAGACGTTAGATCTAGATCATGTGGTCTTAATTGGTGGTTGCATAGGTTGCACACGAAGCTGGGTTGCACAAGATACATTCCCATAAAGTCTATGCTGCTATATCTGAAGTACTCATGTATCTTAACCAGGGCCTTGTTTAGTTCCCAAAAATTTTGCAAAATTTTTCAGATTTTTCATCACATCGAATCTTTAGACGTATGCATGAAGTATTAAATATAGATAAAAACAAAAACTAATTGCACAGTTTGGTCGGAATTGACGAGACAAATCTTTTGAGCCTAGTTAGTCCATGATGTCAAATACAAACAAAAGAACTACAGTGTCGATTTTGCAAAATATTTTGGAACTAAACAAGGCCCAGGCCGAGGCTGAAAATGTTCTCTTAACCAACTAACCATGAATCCATGATTAATATTTTTACAAAAATAACCCTGGTCCATGGTAAAAAAAAGACCAATTGAACACACTTAAAAAGGGGGAAAAATAAAGAAATGGAGAAATTTTAAAATCCACGGCACGGCACGCTTGCCTTCATCGTCTTCTCTCCATCCACTTCCACTCCACTCCTTCCGCCGCCGCCAGCTCGTCCGGCCGCCGCCATGGCGGCCCCACGCCCTCGCCCACCCCTCCTCCTCCTCCTCCTCCTCCTCCTCCTCCTACCAATCCCGCTCGCCATCTCTTCAGCCGCCGACCTTGCTGCTCTCCTCGCGATCAAGGCCGCGGTCGCCCACGACCCCGGCGGCGTCCTCTCCGCCTGGTCCGCCGCCTCCGCCACCAGCTACTGCCGCTGGCGAGGCGTCAACTGCTACCCTTCCTCCTCGTTCGTCGCCGCCATAGACCTCTCTGCTTCCTCCCTCTCGGGCACTCTCCCCGCTTCCCTGCCCCTTCCCCCGCGCCTCCGCCGCCTCGACCTCGCCGGAAACAACTTCTCAGGGCCCATTCCGAACGCTTTTCTCGCGTCCACCACCCTCCTCTACCTCGACCTCAGCTTCAATAGCCTGTCGGGGCCCCTCAAAATCCCGCCTCCTTTCGCCAACTCCTCGTCGACCCCCTGCGCCGCGCTCACCAACCTCCGACTCGCCGGCAATCTCCTGGTCAACAATATTCCAGCGGGGATAGCGCAATGCCGATCCCTTCGCGTCCTCGACCTCTCACGCAACGTTCTGGAGGGCGCCATCCCGCCGAGGCTCGGCCGCCTCGCCGCGCTCCGCGTCCTCGACGTATCACGCAACAGCCTCACCGACAGGATCCCGGTGGAGCTTGCCAGCTGCAGGAAGCTCGCCGTACTCGTTCTCTCAAATATCACTGCGTCGCCTGGGGAGCAGCCGGAGTTCAATGCCTTCGTTGGGGGACTGCCGACGGAAGTGCTGGCCATCCCGGAACTGGCGGTTCTCTGGGCGCCTAGGGCTAACCTTGATGGCCGGTTGCCGTTGTCCAGGAATGGTACCTGCGGCCTTGTTGCTTTGAACCTGGGGAAGAACTCCATTAGTGGTGCTGTGCCCCGGTGGTTGGGGGACTGTCAGGATTTGAAATTTCTTGATCTGAGCTCGAACAGCTTCGAGGGCTCAATGCCAACTCAATTGTCAATTGGATGTCTGAGTTACCTCAATGTCAGCGGAAACCATCTGTCAGGACCGCTTCTTTCATCTGAGGAGAGCAAATGCTCAAACCGTTTGAGCACTGACAATATTGTAATGCAGTACTATGATGAATTGGTTGGTAATACCCTGATTGGAAATCCTTTTGGTTCTGAGTTTGGGGGCATTTCTAATGTCACTCTCCATGACTTCAGCAACAATGGCTTTGGTGGGACGTTGCCATTTCTTACCTTGAGTCGACATGCAAACTCTTACAGCTTGTGGCTTAACGGTAATATGTTCAACACCACGCTTTCTGCTGGATTTTTCGGATTCTGCAAGGATTCAACTAGCATTGCAGTCAATTTGAGTAGTAATCAACTGTCAGGAAGTATTGACATGCTTTCAAGCTGTATTACTATTCACAGTTTCGATGCTGGTTATAACAAATTCAGTGGGTCCATACCTGCTGGAATCGGTGCTCTGCATTTGCTGAAGAGCTTGGTCCTGGAGGGTAATAATTTGACAGGTCAGGTTCCAGTGAAATTTGGTGATTTGGCTGCTCTGGAGGTGCTGGATTTGTCAAGGAATTATCTGTCAGGCAGCATACCATTACATTTAGCTGACGCTTCACACCTTGAAGTATTGAAGCTTGACCATAATAGGCTATCAGGAAGCATCCCTTCCAGTTTCAGTGAACTAGCTCAGCTGACAATTCTTGATGTCTCATTCAACAATCTATCAGGCGTCATTCCTAATCTTAGGCACCCTGCTGATTGTGGTTTCTTCATTGGCAATTCCCTACTGTACCAATGTTTCGGTACACATGCATCTCTACCACCAACTGAAGCAATCAATTCCTCGAAAGGGGGTAGCCAAGTGACTAGATTTAAGTCTCTAATCGTGATTTTAGTTGCAGCCGCAGCTGCTGTAATATCTTTCCTTCTTGTGATCCTTATCTTCTTTGTGTGTGAAAGAAGGAAACGGGCAAAGATTTCAAATTTGAGGACAAAAATGGTTGTGACTTTCACTGATGCACCTCCTGAGCTTACTTACGAAAGCCTCATCCGAGCAACAAGCAACTTCAGCATCCAGAACTTGATTGGAACAGGTGGCTTTGGTGCCACCTACAAGGCTGAATTGGCTCCAGGTTTTCTTGTAGCAGTGAAGAGGCTAGCCATGGGGCGTTTCCAAGGTCTTCAGCAGTTTGATGCAGAAATCAGAACTCTTGGGAGAATCCGACATGGAAATCTTGTTACACTTATCGGCTACCATATCGGAGAATCAGACACTTTCCTCATCTACAACTACCTCTCTGGTGGGAACCTTGAGAAGTTCATACATGAAATGGGTAACAGGAAGGTGACCTGGACTGAGGTCCACAAGATAGCTGTGGATGTTGCACAAGCATTGGCTTTTCTTCACGGCTCCTGCACACCCCGGATAATTCATCGAGACATCAAACCAAGCAATATCCTCCTTGATGAGCATCTTAACGCGTACTTGTCAGATTTTGGTTTGGCTAGACTGATAGAAGTTACACAAACACATGCCACGACCGATGTTGCTGGTACATTTGGGTATGTCGCACCAGAGTATGCTACCACCTGCAGAGTCTCTGACAAGGCTGATGTTTACAGTTTTGGAGTTGTTCTCCTGGAGCTGATGTCAGGCAAGAGGTCTTTGGATCCCTCATTCTCACAGTTTGGCAATGGTTTTACAATTGTATCATGGGGCCGGATGCTGATGCAGGAGGACAACACCAGTGAATTTTTCTCTCGAGGACTACTGGATACAGCACGAAAGGATAGGTTAACTGAAATGCTAAATACTGCTTTATCATGTACTTCAGAGTCTGTAGCAGTTCGGCCATCAATGAGGCAGGTTGCAGCAAAGCTGAAGCAATTGGGAACTGACCGCTAAACAGTAAGCTGAAGCAATTAGGGAATGATTGATGAACAGTCAGCTTATTGATGGTGGTTTGTCATACTATCATCCACATCTCCATGTCACCAAATTTTTGTGTCATTGATGTGGTGAGATTATGAACTCTTCCGTACACATTATTTTGTGCTGAACTGTTATTATGCTTATCCATATATTTCTTGAGAGATATTTAAAGAAGATCAATTACGTACAAATTGATATCACTCCACTTGCATATTGTGTACTTATTAAGGGTGAAATATTCAGTTCAAGTATATAATTGGCTATGAACCGATAACAAGTAGCATTGCCAGTGAATGAAATACTGAATTGCATCCAAAGGGTCAGACTCAGATTATATGGTTCCTGTTTGAATGGGATACAGATAGCCAATTGTCACCGGGTATATGTATTTTTGTCTAGATCAACTTACCATCTATGAGCTGATTCTTTGACTGTATTATTATGCATCCATACTTTTTGTTTGCTTTGACTGTATTATTATGCATTCATACTGAACTGCTGACTGCTCTGAGCAAACTAATCAATAACAGCTCCGAAAGTTGATATCATTTTTGTGCCCGCACACTGTTCTGTGAATCAGAAGGCATTTGAATTCCTGATGTGTGTTTTTTTTTGGGTCTCTGTTACCCCCATGCCTGCAGATTCCATGAAGCTGGCATGCTAATATCAGCATGAAGACATCTCGTCCCCAATCTGAGAGTCACTGGGTACTTGATCTCAAGGATGCGGTGCCTGCTTGATTGCATCCTTGCTCTCAGTTCCAGCTGGTCTGTTGCCGTGGTGGTGGCAAGTGGCATCACATTGGAGTTGCGGTTGCTCCAGAACAAGGCAGGAACGCACAAGTACCACCATGGATGGTCTTTGGAGTCCATGCCTCAACTGGATCTCGTGAACACATGGACCCTATTCATTTTTTACTCTTTTTTCTCAACGGTATTCAACTTTTACTCTTGTTTCTCAACGGTGGAGTTGGGATGAAAACCGAATGCAGGTAAATTTTTTTTTAGGATTCAGATAGCGTGGGATGCATCTTATTGACACCCATTCATATACGTATCATATACTATGAGTTTTAGTATTTGAAGTTTTGAACCCCTTTCGGATAGACCGATATCTAGAAATATCGACTGCGGCAAATTGTGACACAGTCGTCACATTATATACAGTGGAAACTTTTGTTTATGTTTCTGTTAAGCTGTATTTGCAAAAAATGTTCGATGTTATGGTATTCCCGGTAATCCTTTGTTACAGCACATCCACGGTCGAGACCAAACTCAGCAAATCCTTATCATTGTGCTAATGGCCGGCTACTGTTTATTATTAACAACGACTGTGGTCTGCTGCGTGTCGACCCTGACCCTGTACTTGTACCGCTTGGCAAAGTAGACGAAGACGAGCAGGTTGATGGTGCTGAGCACGGCGAGCAGCCAGTACAGGTAGTCGAACCTGCCGACGTTGATGTTCTGCGCCAGCCACGACGGCCGCCCCTCGGCGTCGTTCCGCGTCGCGGCATCCACGGCGGTGTTGATCGCCGACGCCACGAAGCAGCCGAGGCCTCCGGCGACGGCGGCGTAGGCGGAGCCGACGCTGCGCATGGCGTCGGGCGCCTCCTGGTACAGGAACTCGAGGAGCGCGACGAGGCAGAACACCTCGGCCACGCCGATGAGGCAGTACTGGATGAGCAGCCAGTAGGCGCTGAGGTCCGGCATGGGCGTGAGGAAGAGCGCGAGGTAGCCGTGGCGGACGGCGTAGCCTCGGCGGTAGCGCTCGAAGAGCCCCGCCCAGGCGACGGAGAGGATGGAGAAGAAGAGTCCCAGCCCGACGCGCTGCAGCTGGGAGGCGCCGTGCGGGTGGCCCGTGAGGCGGCGCGCCAGCGGCGCGAAGGTCTGGTAGTAGAGCGCCAGGATGAGGAAGATGGCGAGGCAGGGGAACACCGGCATGCACGTCACCGGCAGGTGCAGCGCCGCCACGCGGGTGTTGAGCGTGTACGCCTGCTGCACCGACAGGGTCAGGAACTCGGTCAGGACCACGCTCAGCATCACCGTGCACGCCGGCACCGGCAGCAGCCGCAGCAGGATCTTCACCTCCTCCACCTGCGTCACCGTGCACAGACGCCACGGGTTCACCGCCTCCTCCCCGCCGCCGGCGAGGTCACCTTCCAGCTGCAGCGCGGCCTTGTCAAGCCATCTGGATGCATCATGCATGGAGATGGAGGAATGATCACTCACTGACACTGACTTGGATGGATGTGGCTGAATCCTGAGCGTTCGTTCGTTTGTGTGCGCAGCGCATCCAACGGACGATACGTACGTACCTGAAGTCGTCGGTGTGGTCGATCTTGGCGCTGCCACGGATGGCGGACTTGGCGCCGGCGACCTCGTAGAGGCCGACGAAGTCGCCGCTGTCGAAGGCGGCGTTCCGCTTCCTGAAGGCGGCGACGAGCACCTGCGCCACCCGGGTGAGCGGGCTTCCCCCGGGCAGGCGGTGGCGGTAGAGCGGCGTGCCGACGAAGAAGAGCGCGTTGGAGGCGCCCATGGCGAGCGCGAGCGTGCCGAACGCCGCGGCCCAGCCGTGCTGCATCTGGATGTACACGACGGCCGTGAATGCGGCGATGGCGCCGAGCGTGACGGCGAGGTAGAAGAGGTTGAAGAAGCGGTCGAGGCGGCGCTTGTACCCGGCGCTGCGCTCGTCGAACTGGTCGGCGCCGAAGGAGGAGACGCAGGGCCGGATCCCGGCGGCGCCGAACGCCGTGACGTAGAGCGCCGTCTGGAGGTACGCCATCTGCCAGGGCGCGGCGGGCGCGCAGGCGCCCAGCAGCATGGCGAGCTTGTCGCACCCCTCCTGCGTGGGCACGAGCGCCGGCACGCTGGCGCTGACGGTGAGCGCGATGAGGCCCAGCAGGTACATGGTGGTGAAGATGGCGATGGTCCAGTAACGCCCCAGGTAGGCGTCGGCGAGGAACCCGCCCAGCACGGAGGACGCCTGGGAGATGCCGAGGAAGTTGTTGACGGCGTTGGCGGAGCTGGTGAAAGGGCGGTGCATGACCTTGAACATGAAGATGACCATGTTGACGGAGAGGCCGAAGTAGGCCATCCGCTCCGCCATCTCGTTGCCGAAGATGAAGAAGGCCGCCACCCACCCACCGGTCCTCGACAGGTCCCGGATCGGCTCGCCGCGGATGTTCACCGGCGTGGTGCCGCCGGCGCCGGCGGCAGAGGAGGGCGGCTCGTCGTAGCCTCCGCCCAGCGGCGTCCTGCAGCCGCGGGAGAAGCGGCGCTCGTCGCTCTCCAGGAAGTGCGCGCCCAGCTTCTTCCGCTGCAGCGCCGACAGCGAGCTTGGCTCCGGCAGCACCTCCGGCGACTTGATCTCCTTGGCCGCCGCCGCCGATGCTGACGCCGGGGGCGGTGCTTCCAGCTCCATCGCGGACGCCGGAGCCATCCGGCGAAAGCAATCAAATCTTTGCAGGAGCAGGGGGGTGTGAAGCCCTGATCGGCAGCAGCAGTAGCAGCCGCCGACGCCGCCTTGCAGCTAGGAGTACAACGGAACAAGTGAGGCGTCGTCAGACGTCACTGAAGCGGCGCAGTCCTGCCTGCAGCTGCAGCGATGCGCACAGATACGCTGGCATTTATTACCGGAGCTCGCTCGCCACGCCAGCACGGATGAGCAGCGAGCAGTCAGTTTAATGGCCGCATTAAGCGCGACAAGGACGAAGTGGGACGACGACGGGGACCCCCTCCCGGCCTCCTCCGTTCCTGCGCTGCACACTGCAGTAACTAAAAATATCTCCGGCGCTCACCCTGCTGCAGTGCTGCTGGAACTGGTGGATCCATGTACAGGCAGGTGGCCGTACACCAGACGAGATGAATTTTCCAGAGCAGACTGGTGGCAGATCTCGACTTCGCTTTCCCCCCCTCTTCTCCAGACCGAGGAAGAAGACAAGCTAGCGAGCAGCCCAGCACAGCACACCTGAACCTGAACGCGCGGTGTGGTGTGGTGTGGTGGTGGTTGAACGCGCGGGATGGGCAGCGGTAGCGACAAGGTGCACCACCGGCCGGTCCACGTCCAGGTCCAGGACGCCAGGAGCAGTGTGCGTGCTCCAACCACCAAAAAAAAAAAAAATGACCAGCCGCAACCGCAAGAGGGCAGAGGCGCGCAGGCCACCGCCGCCAGCCGCCACAAACAGGGGGCTCGAGTGGACAGAGTGGGTGATCGATCGATCAAGTGGACAGCACGCGTGGCGACGGCCGACGAGCGCGGCTGACTAATGATTCGCCGGAAGGAGCGAGCCGCCCGCCACCGAAGTAGTTGCCCTGCTAGATACGGCGAGATCGGACTGCACAACAACGATGGCATGATGGATCCGAGTAGCCGACCCACGATGACGATCGATCGCCAAGTCCGCTACTAGCACCACCACGAACGACAAGGGCCTTGTTCCTACAATATTTTCCAAAATTTTTCAGATTTCCCGTCACATCAAATCTTTAGACGTATGCATGAAGTATTAAATATAGACGAAAATAAAAACAGTTTGGTCGGAAATTGACGAGACGAATTTTTTAAGCCTAGTTAGTCTATGATTGGACAATATTTGTCAAATACAAACAAAATTGGTACTATTCACATTTTGAAACTAAACAAGGCCAAGAAAGAAATTAGGAGCCGCGCGTGACTTGCCTCCGCTTGGCTTGGCAACACCTGTAGAAACGACCACTGCTGCTAGTGCGAACCAAGTGTGTGGAGTGTTAGGGCTCCACTAGCTCTACGTGGTGTTCGTGGTGGGAGCTTTTTAGAACCAAGGGTAATCATCAGTTTTTCTTAATCACACACCTTAGACCTGGATCAGTCAGTTCTGTGTTCTGGGAGCAACACTGACACTGCTCGCTGGTACGCGTGCGAAGTAACACTTGTACCAGCTTGGAAGCAAGCTGATCGGATCGGCCGTGGGATCGAGTGGTCTATCCGATCACGGCGGGGGGGAGTTAATGAACAGGACCGGGGACAGCGCACACAGTGGCCTGCCTGTGCCTGGTGGTAGCCTCATCTCAGTCATCATCGGCCCATGCACCCCACCCCATCGAGATCGAGCTGTGCTGTCTGTGTTCTGTTGGCGCTGCAAAGCTAGTTAGAGCCACGGACGCAGCACAACCACGCAACGCATATGGCGGTGGCGCGTGAAGAGGAGGACACACACGGTCACGAGAGGACAGCGGTGGGCGCGCACGCACGCGCCCGCCACGGGGCCGCATGCATGAATGCATGATGGACAGCCGCCAGCCGCCAGGGCAAGAGCGCACCATGCTGTCCAGCATCATGCGGGGCCTGAGAAGAGGATCGGGATCGGGAGGAGGCGGCCGGAGCCGGACCGCCATTAATTTGTTTCTTCCCGCGGACCGCGGCCGCCATCCATCGCCATTACTGGCCGGCGCGCGGCCTGATGAGTCGTCCACCACACCCGTGGTGTGGTGTGGTGCGACGGCGACCGCTGAGTCTCCCACCTACCAACGGCCCCGACCTCCTCCTGCTTGAAACGATCTAGATTTCCACGAAGGGGAATCCCCAGATTCGAATTGTAAAACGAATTAACGCGCGAAGGAGTCAATTCGAATTACCCGAATTTCAGCTGTTATACAAGTCATACACGAACAAAAGAGAGTACAAGAGGGGTTTACTCATTATTACATCGCCACTTGGCGGAATCACACTCACACACACAGCATACGGAACAGCATCGGGTAGATAGCGAAAGCGCGAACTCCGGATCCTCCAAACTTGAGCGTAGGATGAGACGCCTACTCCTCCCAATCATCGCCCGCGTAGTCGTACTCAGGCTCAGAACCTGCTGCCAAAGTATCAGTACGATTTGTACTGGCCACTGGCTCCCACCCTATGCTTTTGCGAAACTTTGTGGTAGGTGGAATGCAAGGGTTTGAATCAAAAGACCTAATATATGGCTGTAGTTTCCTATGCGAATACGTCAAGTTTTATAATAATAAGTCAACTTTTATACCAACACCTTTCACACACATTCTCCCATCCCAGCACACACATCTCACCACACTCTCACTCTCTAGGCGGCAAGGACGACTCCCGCTCGTGCCTTGCCTCAACGGCCAACGCCGGATCCAACACAACCCAGGGGAAGATAGAAAGGACTCCTCTCACTAGTCAAGTGAAGCTGTACTTAGGAAAGGTCCATAGCCGCGAACGGCATATGTATCGATCGATCAACCAGAAACTCTGCAGAGGTTTACACCACTCACAAGATCACCATCATCGACGCTGTACATCGTCTAGGCTGATTCCGGGCTGCCTTCCAACTAACACGGTGCCACCCTACCACTCAGAACTGGGGCCATACCGGAGTACCACCGGCATGCTGAGACTGTGAGACGTAGTACCGGGCCCCCAGGGTCACTACGCTGTCTTAGGAGGGTGTGGGTCCCATGCCCGTACCTCCCTACACTATCCGCTAACAACCTAGTAGTAGTGGCATCGCCCTAGATGGTCGTACATCCGTCCCCCTCCCATGAAGGCGAGTGAGGGTGCAAGGCTTCCTAAGACCCGGTCCACAGAACATATCAGTCCTTAAGCGACCAAGCAGGACATCTTCACGTGGGGTCGGCCGATGCCCCGCTCAACGGGACATCCGGTCACCCCGTGCTAAACAGCACCTCCCATCCCGGCGCTTCGTCCCACGAAGACACTCCACTCCGGGACCTCACCCTGTCACATGTGCCCGCCACAGGCATCTCTCTTGGGAAATGCCCAGGCAGCATCTCCCGGCATGACTCGTCCCAAGACTCGTCGTACATTCCTGCTCGATCGACTCAACCCTCACCACACACCCAAAACACACACCAAGATCTCTCCCACAATCCGATATCGGCATTCCATGCCTTAACCACCCAACAACTGTCCACCAAGCATCACATCACAGATATAATGCAGAGTAGAGTACCAGTAGTAAAATGCAAGCTTCTATCCTAACTGCGGGTAAGCAAGGGTAGTAGGTTGCGACAAGGTAACGGCTCACAAGCATTGCTACCATGCATCCTATCTCAGATTATTGCATAAAAGTAAAGCGCTAGCTTCTACATTCATGGCATGACTAATAGGATTCTACGAGGTTGGGTGGGACGTGGCACCTGGCAAGTCGTCCTCGAGCTCCTCAGTGTAGTCGGGGTCGTACTCCTCAGTCGTCGGCTCCTCCGGGTCTGTCAAACGAGACATATGGTCGCAATAAGCGACTCCTATAGATATCACAAAAATCCAATAGAAGAATCGAAAGAACCAACTGCACTCATAAATAAGCCTATGACGTAGAGCTTCTTTTTATAAGAATTTAGATACTTGGTTTGTATTTTTCGGAATCCATTTGGGGTTTTAAAAGATTTATGCAAGCTATAAACGTTGGAAAAAGAAAAGAAAAAGGGGCAGGGAGACAGATCCGCGGTTTGGGCCTCAAACCAGCCCAGGCGGCGGCCAGGGGGGGTGGAAGGCCGCGGCGGCTTGGTGGCTCGGCCCAGAACGGCCTGGCGCGGCTGCTGGTCTGCTGCTGGGCTGGTGCTCTTGGGCCTTGGCTTCGCGCTGGGCTCGGCCCAGCGGCCAGGGTGCGGGGTGGAGGCGCGGGGCGCGGCCGGCTGCGGCTCACGGCGGGCTGGCGAACCTGGCCCACTCCCCTCTCCCTTCTCTTCGGTCCACGGCACACCGGGCGCACCCAGGTAGCTCTCCTCCTCTCCTCTCCCCTGTTCTTCCTATCCGACGGCGCCCAGAGCCGCCCAGTGTCCCGGCGGCGCTCCGGCGGTGCTCCGGTGCTCTTCCCCTTGCTCCTCTACTTTAAACAGTGCATGGTGCGTTCTCGGACGTGGCGAAGGTGCTCGGAGCGGTTCGGGGCTCACTGCTGGTGCGTGTCGGCCGGACGTCGCGCGTGTCGGGGCGTTCGTGCCCGTGGCGCCCGCGACCGCAGGGGCGCTCACTCGGGTGCGCACGACGCGCCGGACTGCGCGCGTGGGTGGCGTGGCGCTTTGGCGGGTGCGAAGGGTGCTCAAGGTGGCGCCTTGGGCACTTCCCAGGCGGGCTCGTGCCGTGACCTCGGTGCGGCAGGGCGCGCCCATGGCGGTCGCGAGCGGTACCTCGGCTCTAGGCTCGCGGCGACCCCGCATGGCCGGGACTCGCTCCCCGGCCCCGGGTGTGTGCTGCGTGTACGCGTGCGCGTGCAGATGTGCGACGGACGCGAGAGGTGCAGAAAGGCAACGCCTTGGGTGCGGTTGCGGCGGCCATGGCGCAAGCGTTCGGCTTGGTGGTGCACGAAGACGGAAACGTGGGCATACCGGGGGTGGCGAGGTTGGTGGCTAGTGTCGCAGTGGAGAGCTGACGCCGTGCAGATGGTTCGCTGTGCCGTGCCGTGAAGCCCGCCGCGTGGATGGGGGAGGGACGGCGGCGGCGATCTCCCCTGCTCCGGTGCCCTGGACGGTCCCCGCGGCGTGGTCGCCCCGCCTCCTCGCTCCTTCCTCGGCTTGCAGTGCTCGGAGAGTGGTGGCTGGGCCGCGGCGCGGCGGCGGTGTGGATGGGACGCGCTAGGGCTCGGAATTCGGCTTAAATAGCCGCCCCTGATCATGGCTTGCGGTGGACGGCCGGGGTGTCATCCGGACACGTGTAGGGCGCCTGTGTTCGCGAGGCTAGGGTTTGGGGGGTGCGGGGTGGTTGCGAGCGCGATGGTGATCTCCCGTTCGAAAATCGCCCGGTCAAAAGGGAAGCCGGTGGCGTCACCATGGCAGGGGAATCGGGCAGGAAAAAGCAGAGGAGGGGGAGCAAGGTGGGGGATGACAGGCGGGGGCCACCTGTCATCCGCGCGGGGTGGTTGCTGGGCGTCCGCGCGCGGTGTGGAGCGCGTGCTGGGCCGCGCGCGCTGTGCTGGCTGGCGCTGGGCCGCGGCAGAGTGCCCCGCTGGGCCGCGACGGCGCCTGGGCTGCTGGGTATGCGCGGGTAGGGTGGGCGTGCTGGGCCGCGCGCGATGCTGGGCCGCGGCGATCGCGAGCGCGGGTGGGGTGCGCGTGCTGGGCCGCGAGCTGCTCTCGGGCCAAAATTTGCTTTTCATTTATCCAGCCCTAGCTTCAACCGTTTTCTAATTTCTGCTAAGTCTATTCTCCAACCCCTTGATTCCCTAATTGCCTAACTTAGTTTCCAACTTGAGCACAAGCCAAGGGTCAGCTTTTGAAGAGAAAACACTAGTTAAAATAAAGGTTATTGATTTTATTACTCATCTCATAAAATCTATAAAAGCCAAATCATACGTTGATTTAAATATGCATATGCTCAAAAATCAAATAAGTTCTACTTGTGCATCTACAAGGGATTTTTTTCTAGTATGAATTCACCAACAAGGGTTATTTGTAGAAAAATTTTTCAGGTGGTGATTTTGGTAATTTGCGAAAATTTCTGGGTCGTTACACTGCTCAGTTAATTTTGGGGGCGGCGGCACCGGCCGGATGAGGAGCGAGCGAGGGATGAAGAGGCCGGACGACGAGTCCGAGCCGACGGCGGCATATATGCAGGAGGGCGCGACCGGTTAAATATAATGCGTCGTCTCGTCGCGTCGTCGTTTAATTTTCCCGGCTTCGGTTTCGTCACGGAATGGCCTTGCCTTTGGCTCCGAGTGTCGACCCGTCCCTTTCTTGTGTTCCCTCGACCGACCGCAAGGCGGCCCTGCCCTGACGACATTGACAAAGCCACTGGACGAGTGTCGACGAGGGCGCGCGCGGGGGAATGCATGTCCGGCCGGGTCATCGCGGAAGAGGAAGACGTTCACGTCCTCAGGCCTCTCTTCATTTGCATGCGTCCCGTCCTTGTCAACAGGGATCCTTCTCGGGTTACCGACGACGTACGTGAACGTGTCTTCCTGTTTCCGAGCAAGCCAAATGCGGCTCGTCGTTCCAGCAAAACGCAGCCCATTATCGATCGGCTAGCGTAAGGTAATAGTAATAGCCTAGCCTTGGCCTGCAGCACACTCAGCTCCTTTATTTGGTACGCACACGATCGATGAGCGCCAGGGGCCTCGCGCGTGGCTGCGAATGATTGCGATCCGCGTCTCGTCTGCCACCAGGCGCCTGTGTGTTCATTTTCCCCTGGTTCTCATCATCGGCACGGCCGGCTCACCTGGCTCAAGGCCTCAAGCCTGGTTTCCCATTTTTGTACAATCTCGAACCAGACTGAGTCGAGATTATATTTGTTGATGAAAGGGTTGAGATTATATTTGATAACATATATAGATAGATAAATAGAATTACCTTGCATCCAGAATATCTCCAACAGTTTGGTATATGACTTGCTAAACTTCAAAATTTGGCAAAACATGAAAAAAAAACCGTTCTCCAACAGTTTGCTAAACTTGCTTACCATCTTGTCCCACTTGCTATCTGTCGGAGCCGCGTGCGTATATTTACACACGCGTATCCGGCTTGCCATCGCTCGCCCGCGCCTCTCGGAGTAGTCGGAGAATTCCACGGCCACTTCCCGCGCGCTGCGATGAAGACAGGCCTAGAAGATCTCCTTCCGCTAGCTCCAGTCGCTCTGTAGAACTGTAGCTTGGTGATGAGGTGCTCACGCTCGACGGTGAGTTCCTCGACCTGTGCGTATGCCCTGGCGTAGCATTTTCATGAGGCGGTCTTATACACGGTACCACACGGGCAGGTAGACCTAGCTCGAATCGGGTGCCGGCACCAGCGGCAGCGCGCCGCGGTTGTCTCTGGCCATGGAATCCGAGGGAGGCGATGGAAGGGAAGGCGTTGGGGGTGCGTCCATCCTCTTTTTTTAATGGAAAGGAAGGCAAATGTCAACAATCTATTCGGTGGGCTATCCTCTTTTTTTTTGGCAAGTGAGATATAGCAAATTGTTAGAGATAACTTCTTTTCAACTTGATAAAAAATTATATCAACTTACTAAAACACATGATTTGGTAGATGAGAAATAGCAAACTGTTGGAGATGCTCCCCTCTCTTTTTCCCTTGTTAGCCTTCCATCAAGCATTTGCTTGACCCCAACTTCCACAGGGGCTGCAACTTTAGCAAGGCGCTCCCTCCAGGGTTGAGAGAGGTGCCCTAGCGGTGAACTAGTGGTGCTGGCTGATAGCGTGCTGCACAGATCACGAGGCGGGGGCGGTGCTGCGACAAGGAGCCATGCGTAGGCGGGACACGGCCAAGTTCCGAGCTTGGTGACAATAGTGGGGCTTGCATGTGTAACCAAGCTTGGCAGCCTTGGCGGTTATAACTCAGGCTAGGCACCAAAAACTGAGAACCGAAAACCAAATCGAAATATACCAAAACCGAAAAATTTGGTTCTTGTTCGGTTCCTATTTGCCAGGTACCGAAATACCGAGATAAATTCGGTTCTGTACCTCGGTAAATCGAAGTACCGAGTATATACCGAAAATATTAAACAGGCCCAACAACAGTCCACATAAGCGTTCTCGGTTGATAGAAAGAAACCCTAGCCCCGCTCGCACTCGCCGTGAGTTATAACGAGCCAAACTCGCTGAATGCTCTTTCCTCCAACAAAAAAAAAAGGCTCGCTGAATGCTCGAGCGAGCCAACAACAACTTGATCTTTCATCACCTCCATAGTAGGGCCTCCACCGTGAGTTCAACGTTGCCCGCACAGATGCTTGACATACATTTTGGGCACACGCCTTGCTTGTTTTGCAAAACATACATTAACCAAACTTTGTATTTTAAAATACTGTCCAAAAATATTTTAAATCAAAGGGCCTAAATGTATTTTTCATTTCAAAGAATAGTAGGACTTGGGCTTGTTAAAGGCATTTGGATGGGGCTCGCTCCGTTCCGGTTTGGCCCAAGCCCAATTTGAAATGCTGGACCGAGCGAGTAACGGGCCCACTAGCAACGGGAAACTCGGCCGGTGGCAAGCACAGACGAAATCGTTTTTGACTGGTAGCCCCCTGTCAACATCTCCATTTCGAATTCCTCCCCGCTCCGCACGCGCACGGGCCTGAGAGCTCTGAACCCTTCCTCCTCTCCTGCGGCGGCGCCGGCAAGTCGGCAGCAACCAACCGGAGCGGGAGCGGGAGCGGCGATGAAGAAGATCTTCGGCGCCAAGAAGGACAAGGGACCTCCCCCCTCCATCCAGGACGCCACCGAGCGAGTCAGTGTTTTCTCTCTACCAATCCGCTTCTGTTGCAACCCTGCTCCTGTTGCCCCCTTCTCCATCGTAGCAGTAACTGCATTGGTTCATGGGCAATGGGCAAGCTAATCTAACCCTACTACTTTGATTATCTGGTCTCCAATGCGGCGATCGATCATTTGATCCGGTAGATAAACAAGCGGGGCGAGACGGTGGACGAGAAGATCAAGAAGCTGGACGAGGAGCTGGCCAGGTACAAGGAGCAGATCCGCAAGACCCGCCCCGGCCCGTCCCAGGAAGCCATCAAGGCGCGCGCCATCCGACTCCTCAAGCACAAGCGCATGTTCGTGCCCTACTCCCTGTCTCCCCGTTTTGGTCCGTTCAATTTCTGTTGCAATCATTTTTCACTTTTATTATTGTTGCCTGTTGCTGGTTTACTGTGTCTAATTCATATTATCATGCTAGTTGCCATGTCACCGGAAATAGTAGCAGCAGGCAGCCATTATCCATTGATACTATACCAATTCGAGATTGCTCATTTGCCTCTCAGGTACGAGGAGCAGCGCAACATGTTGTACAACCAAACCTACAATCTCGACCAAGTTGCCTTTGCTGCCGATGGCCTCAAGGACGCTCAGCAGACTGTAATGTCTTCAAATCTCTTATCTACTAGCAAGTTTGTTCATGTTCACAAATCACAATAACAGAGTGTTTTTTCTTTCCTTTTTCCTCAGATGAATGCAATGAAGGCAGCAAACAAGGAGCTCAAGGGAATGATGAAAACTGTCAAAATTGATGAAATTGATGTATGTGTTGCTACCCTTGTGCTCTCAACATTTTCAGATTGTTTTATATCCATTTCTGATTCATTGTGCTAGATGAGCACTGTTGCTATCCTTCTATTGCTCTCAGCACTTTCAGGTTTTGTCATATCCATTTCTGATTCATTGTTAAAAGGTTCCTAAAATGCTAGATTGATTAAGGGGAAGGATGTTGTCTAGCTTCTTATGGGCACATACTACAGGCGTAGCATCAAATAACTGAATAACTTATACTACCTGTGTCCTGAAATGTAAAGGCTTTTGAGTATCCCCGTCTACTTTCAGATTTTGTTATTATATCCATTTCTGAATTCTTATTCATTATCAGAAGTTTCCAGAAATGCTGGACCAGCACTGTTGGTACCCTTTTTATTGCTCCCAGCGCTTTAAGATTTTGTTGTTGTTCATTTCTGATTCATTGCCAAAAGTTTCTGAAAATGCTAGATGGGGTAAGGGGACGCAGGGTTTGTTTAGCTTCGTTTGCGCAGATAATGCAGGCCACATCAAATAACTAAATAACTTATAACAAACTCCAGGATTCTTCTCTCTTTGGAGTTTAATGATACAAATTGGTTATTTTAGGATCAGATAACCTAGCAGTGTCCATGGCACAAAATAATTTTGAGATATTTTTTGTTCTCTTCTTTTGATGAAAGGCAGAACAAAATTTATTAAGTTTACAGTCAACCTTTTCTTTGAAGCTTTTAGGTGATTTTTAGTATCTATAATTCTATATAATAGAACACACAGTTTTTGAAGCTTGTAACATCACCCAGATGGTGTGTTTTTAAGGGTTCTTGCTCCATTTTTCATACTTAATATAAACACAGCTCTCCTGCGTGTTTGAGAAAAAAAAAATCACCCAGATGATGGGGAATACTTGATGGAATGCCTTTAGTATTTGCTGTTGCATACTCTTCCATCCTTTTTTTTTTCAGTACCTTGAGTTGTACTTACACATTCCTGCAATTCATAGAATATGCAAGATGAAATGACAGATCTGATGGATGTGAGCAATGAGATACAAGAAACTCTTGGTAGAAGCTACAACATCCCTGATGACGTTGATGAGGAAGAACTGATGGGGGGTATGGAAGCCGCAATTATTGTCTAGTTTTTGAAGACGATTCTCACTTACTGTTCTTATTATTATTTTTTCATTCGATATTGCAGAGCTAGATGCCTTGGAGTCTGATATGGAGTTTGAGTCAGCTGCAGTCCCCTCATATCTTCAACCAGAATCTGATTTTGATGCTGACCTCAACTTACCTGCTGCACCAACTCGCCCTGCAGCAGTCCCAGCAGGCGGGGTGCAGGTGATTTATCTGCACAATATTCTTAACTTTGTGTGGTTCTGATTTTTTTCCCATTGGGAATGAACCAATATTATTGGTTTTAGTAAAGCACACCATGATTTAGCAAGATATATTTTGATGTTTCATTTCATTTGCTATCAAGAATTTGTTTGTTTGCCAAAACAACACGTTTTACCACTTATTCAACTAGAAGTTTGCTTGATGCTTGATTGAGGTGGTACTAAGGTTGACTTGCTTCGTATCTGATGTGCAGGAGGATGAGCTAGGATTGCCATCAGTGCCTCGAGCATCTCTTCGCAGTTAGAAATATTATTGTACCTTGATTTTAAGTTCATATGAAAACTCTGTAGTTTGTGTCCGAGTCTGAACAATCTGATGTATCCCTGTTTTCGTCATGGTAATGCTTCAGTCTATTGCACTTGCTGTCTCTGCTGACCTTTCAGGTTCCTTTTGCTAAGAGTACGCTGAATATAATTGTGACCGTTTAACGTAGACTAACTGCAACAGGTTAATCACCTTGTGTCCCTGATGATGCCATTTTGTCATTCTGGAATTTCCATCTATCACCTGTCACTTGAGCCGTGTTTGTTGGCAAGTACACATCACTTTACACCACTTTTGTTCTAGACTAGAAAAATCACTATACACGCCAATAATTCTTCAAGACAGGTAAGCAAAATAAGACTGAAGCGAAAATATCTTAGAAGCTGTTCTCTTCTTGCAACACAATTTCCTTTTTATGCTAGCAACAGCTTCCTTTTGCAACAGTTGAGATAAGATGGCCATCAAGATCAGAGCTAGAAATATCTTTACAAGGGGTCAAAAGATCAGGCATGGGGGTGGGGGTGGGGTACACCCCCTTCCCCCTTGGTCCCAAAACAATTCTGATCACCAATAGGTGGTTACCACATACCAGAATCTTATCCAGACCAGAGACCCCCAGTGGCCCTGCAGTATATAAGGGAGGCTCACACAGGCTTCGAAGCTCCACACAAGATAGATAAGCCCTCCAGATCATACCGAACACCTGCCACTTCAGTAGAACACACTTGATCTCAGGCACAGGAAGTTGATATCAGAAAATGCAGGCTGCCGCTACTGCCGTTGGGTTCTCGGCCGTGCTGCCTGTCAAGGCCCGGCCGGCGGCGAGGAGCACGGCGGTGGCCCGCGTCCCTGCCACAAGGAGGAGCGTCCGTACCGCCGCTGCCGCCGTCGTCGTCGCGGAGCCTGCGGAGGTCGACTACAGCTCGAGCTTCTCGTAAGTGTTCCCTAGCCTTGAGAGAGACTTTGATCACTGTGATCAGTGTAGAGCTTGTTCTGATGGTTAGAATTCGGATCGGTGATGACGGCCACATGTGTGTTGGTGGATGATGCAGGGTGTTCCCGATGGAGGCCTGCGACCTGCTCGGCGGCGACGCGTGCATCGGGAAGATGTTCCCGGAGGCCAAGCTCGCCGCGGCGGCGCCGGAGGCGAGCAGGAGGGTGGACGCGGTGGAGAGGGACTACCTGTCCTACGACGGGCCAAAAACGTAAGCAAGCACCCCGACTTTTATCACCATGCATGCATTCTTGCACTGACGATTCATCGAGCAAATTAACCACACTCGCCGCCGTTCGGTGACTGACTGTGTAACCGTGTGGACTGAACTGCAGGGTGTTCCCGGGCGAGGCGTGCGACGACCTCGGCGGCGAGTTCTGCGAGGCGCCGTACATGGACGGCGTCTCCAGGGACGCCTGAAGCCTCAAGACCTGACCTGATCCATCCATGTCTGTCTGTCCAGACTCCACAAACAAAATTGGCCTCACTGTCGAGTAGATGGATGATCTCATGATCCGTTCACACCATGTACGGTATTGTGTATAAACTTACGTAGTTACACGTAGTAGATCCCGGGGGAGCTAGCGTGCGTGTGCGTACGTTGGTACTCTACAGAATAACAGCAGCCAGGCAAGGCCAAAGGGTGTATATATGTATGTCATGTATATATGTATGTATATGTATATATGTATGTCTTGGCCTCTTGGGTTGTGTCAGCTGTGAAGATTGGAACGCAGTGCTGTGGAACTTACGCTACAACCGATATGTTCCCTGCAGAGCCAATGGACCGAATGGAGTGCGTGCTAGAGTACTTAAACTGACCTGAATACTAGCTGCCATCCAAGCTGCACAATCGATATGGACTGGGACAAATTTTCTATCAGAACCATTGGTGGCGTAATTTATTTGAACTAGTACAAAATATACTGTATTATGCTACAAAAAATCAAGCAGATCTAACTTAGATGTAGCCACCAAAGCATTAAATTTCAGTACTGAATTACTAAGCTCCAAGCAATATGAATTATTTATATCAGCGCTTTTCAGCCTTTTACATTGACAGTAAACTTTGCAGGTTTCGAACCTGGCTGTATGTATTGTTTCCCCTAGTATTTTATTTGTGTAAATTTGATAAATTTAATCTGAGGCCTGGCTTCTGGAACCGTCAGAGTTCAGAAACACTCGAGCTTACCAAACAGGCCAGACCTATGTTTGTTCCATTATCAGTCCTCAGGATGTATTCACGTGAAGAAACTCTGCATTAGCCTCAAGAGGACACATCATTATTTCTACCATAACTCCATGAAGACGAATAGATAGATATTATTATACCATAAGAAGATAAGGCCTTGTTTAGTTCCAAAAAATTTTGCAAAACACGTACTGTAGCACTTTCGTTTGTTTGTGATAAATATTGTGTAATCATAGACTAACTAGGTTCAAAAGATTCATCTCATTAATTCCGACCAAACTATGCAATTAGTTTTTATTTTCGTCTATATTTAATACTCCATGCATGCGTCTAAAGATTCGATGTGACGGGGAATCTGAAAAATTTTGTAAAATTTTTTGGGAACTAAACAAGGCCTAAGTCACATTTGATGCACAACGATGTGTTAATCGAAGAAAACCATCAGACATTGCAATCGATCGAAGATCAAATGTTTTTTTGAGATCACGCCCCCCGACGCGTTTTTCATTGAGTAGAAAGAAGTTTTGGCAGTACAATAAGAGTGGTAACACCCTGCAGGTTACCCAAGCCTAAACTACTGGATCCCAAATCGGAAATCCGAGTGAATAGAGCAGCCAGCCTAGCATTTCCGGTGAGGCACCACGGTCCGCCAGGCGCCACGCCAGCGCTCCCGTGACTCCGTCCGCTCCCGGCTCTCGCACAGGCGCTCCCGTCGTCCGCTCCCGTCCGGCTCCGGTCCGGCTGTCCCCTCTGGTCGACCCCCAAGCCGAGCCCCCGACGGCGGACGGCTCACGGCCGGGCGGCCGGCACTCAAGCAGCGCCGCAGCAGGCAGCGGCAGCGGCCAGGCCACGGCACACGGCCAGCACAGGTGAATTGGTGAGTTTAATTTTTTTTTCCCCAAATGGCCAGATATGGCTATGGCTTTATGGTTTAGGGTCTAGATCTGTGATTCTGTGAAACTGTTATTACAGAAGAGAAGTGTATATTGGTATTATTGATAGAATTCATCAAGAGCTTGAGAATAGGTTTGATGAGGTTAGTAGTGAGTTGCTATTTGTATGGCAGCATTGAATCCTTCCAATTCATTTGCCTCATTTGATGCTAAAAAAAAATCCTTAAGCTTGCAACTTATTATCCCAAAGATTTTTCAAGTTCGGATTTGAGAACACTTGGAATTCAACTTGGCACATATATTGAAGATGTGAAGATGGATAACAGAAATAGTATGAGTGATAGGCTATTGAACGATTGTTTGCTTACCTTTATTGAGCGTGATATATTCTCTTCTGTAAGCGAGGATGACATAATTCATGCTTTCATGGCAATGAGAAAAATCAAATTAAAGTAGCTTTTTATATTTATGTAAGAACTTATCTTATATGTAATCTATTTGTGCAAGTTTTAGACCAATTTATGTAAGCTTTGAACATTAAATTGTATTGTCACAATTTGCTTATTTTATAGTCATTTTACCGAATTTTTTCTTTGAATTTTGTCGTGTTGCGCATGAAAAAAAATTTTAGGACTACCTTGGTTTTAATTCCTGGGTCTTCAGTACCCAGATCGGCGGCTGACGCAAGGCCGAGCAGGCGACGGCCGCAGGGGCGTCAATGGGGCACCCTTACGCGCCGGCCGAACTGGATCTGCCGGGCTTCGTGCCGCTGAAGCTGTCCCAGGCCGAGATCCTCGTGTCCTACCTCGGCGCCTCCCTCTTCGTCCTCCTCGCCGTCTGGCTCGTCTCCGGTACGACTACTCTATATGCTCATGTATATGTAGAGATCAGTCTCCTACTTGTTCCGCGGTTACCTCTCCTAGGATTCCCGTCCTCCCTCTTCGAACTGAAATTCAAATTCCAGTATCCAAAGTTGGAATCTTGCCTAGTGCTCTCGTTGGTTTTACAGTGGGGGGAAGTTTAGAGATGTACAGTACAGCAAGACCCAAGATTGGAGGGACTGGGCGCAATTTTTAATTTTAAATTGATTACCTTGTCTGTATCATAACACGATTCGACTCTGCTCTTTAACAATCTGGGCGTGCCTTCAAAGAAGATGACTTAGAATTTAGTCATCGTTCTGAACCTTTCATCTAATAAAGTTGAACAGCAACATATCAAGGGCTATAGAAAGGGTCATGTGCGTGACTTAAGACCAGTAGATCTCTAACAATCTTGTATGATATGGAGCTCATGTATGTTGTGTCATTGCGTGCAGGAAGATGTGGCAGATTATCCAAGACCGACCGTCTGCTCATGTGTTGGTGGGCATTCACAGGGTTGACCCACATAATGATCGAGGGGCCCTTTGTCTTCACTCCTGATTTCTTCAAGAAGGAGAACCCCAATTTCTTCGATGAAGTTTGTAAGTTCTTGCTAGCATCACCAGGAAAGAAATTTATCCACTCAGAATATATTGTGGATCAGCTGAAATGACAGTGGCTGGGTTCTGCCTTGTTCAGGGAAAGAGTATAGTAAGGGGGACTCTAGGTATGTTGCTAGGGACGCCGCAACTGTTACTGTTGAAGGGATCACTGCTGTATTGGAAGGCCCTGCATCACTGCTTGCTGTGTATGTCTTCTCATCTCCCATTTGACTTACTTCTTCATATGCTGCCTACTTTGATTCTTGTCCAACATATGTCTTGTCTAGTGAGCTGTTGTTTACCAAGTTCAATCAAACCTGGCTCTGCGACGAGGTTAAGATTTCTGGGTATGCGGTGATGCCTAATTTTCCTGTTGGAAATGGGGCTGAGATATTTGACTATTTACCTTTTCTTTCTTTGCAGCCTATCCCAACTTCCTTGGGACTAAATGGCTTTTGTTATTGTTGTTTAGGGCTTGCTTTTCTTGCTAGAGCATCGCCCTCCTTTCTAGAGGCATGAAACAAATTTTGATGCTTAGGAATCAAAGGCATCATGAACAATCGGAGTTTCATGTTCATGGGCTTTCTCGATGGGTATTTTTGTTGCCCTGTGAAATGTGTGATATAGATTTGATTGAATCTAGAGGGGAATATCATGACCACATAACTAACCTATTTGAACAGAAAAGGCATTGTGCATACTTCAATGTTTGCATTCACAAATTCTGCATGTAACTTTACAGATTCATAAACTTGGTTTGATATTGTTATTGATTTTAGAAATAGTAATTACCATATGGTATTATTCATCATCTCCTCATTGTTCTTCCCACTTCATAGAGACACTAGTTAGGCTGGAGATTTACACTAGATGTTTGGGAATTATATGCATCAGCAAAGGCTTCAGTTCTCATGTATTTTCAGCTTTTCTTAGATCAAATTGATCCAACCAAAGCATAAGGGACATGAGAAAGTAGCAATGTCTTAAATACCAGTATGTTGTTTTCTAGTGAACTTCTTGCACTAATCTGAAAAAAAAAGGAAAGAAAAAACTCGTAGGACACTCTTTTTTAGTTGGAACGGATATGTACAATTGGAAAGGTCCTTTTCTACTTGTCTAGTAAAAACCGTATCCAGGGCCAAATGTGAACATGTTGCCTGTAGAAGGAGATTTAGTGCAGAACTGTTCTTGTTATATGATTTTTTATTCAATGTTTTAAAATTGTCTGATTAATCATGATTAGTCGAGAAATCGGTCATTGCACATTGACCAGGTGCATCGACTTGATTAGTTTGGTTAGTTGGTCGGTCGATCAATTAATCATTTGTTAGTCACGAGTAGTCAGGCTTGATAGTTCCAGCCGTCTATGTAAGTATGTATACACACAAAGCAACTTGGTGTTTGACTCGGTCCATTTGCAGCTGCTGCCTATTTGCATTATCTCTAGTCTCTACTGTGTATTCCATGCTTTGGAAGTTAATGCCCTCAATATATGGACGATATGGTCGACTTGGTTAACAAGCCAAACCAGCCAACTAATCAGTCCTAACCGATAAGCGATGGCTAGCTGTGGTTAGTCGGCTAGTCTGTGCCCAGGCGACTAGAAGACTTGAAACACTGTTTGTATTCATAATATAGCTTATGTTTGTTGTCTCACCAATTTTTTTCTGCTTGCAGCTATGCTATTGGATCCCGGAAGTCCTTCAGCCATATTCTCCAGTTTGCCGTCTGTCTAGGTCAGCTCTACGGATGCTTGGTTTACTTTATCACTGCATACTTGGATGGCTTCAACTTCTGGGTCGGTCCATTCTACTTCTGGGCATATTTCATTGGTGCAAATAGTTTCTGGATTTGGATACCGATGCTCATTGCCATAAGATCCTGGAAGGAAATATGCGCAGCATTTCAAGCTGAAAAGGTGAAGACCAAATAAAAGCTGTCTTAGCCACCATTTGATTGGAACCAAGACTTGTACTCCCTCCATCCCAAATTGTAAGTCGTTTGACTTTTTTTACCCTAAGTTTGACCACTCGTCTTATTCAAAAAATTTGTGCAAATATAGTCAAATTTTAAGTCATTTTTGAAGAATTTTTATTAATAAACCAATACACAACAAAAAAAAGTGATATTTTGTATAAAACTTTGAATAAGACGAGTGGTCAAATTTGATATTAAAAAAGTCAAACGACTTATTACAATTTGGGATGGATTGAGTACTATGGAGAACTTCATTCGTTGTCTGAAATTCTTATGTTGGTATTGGAAAATGGAAACTGCATGTACTCTTTGCTCAAACAACATTGTGAATTTGTGATGCAGAAAAGTTGATTTTGTTTACAGGGTTTCTGTTTTTAACCCTAGGTGAAATAAATAAAAGTGTTACCAGTGCCATCTCAGCTTTTCACCTTAAGTCTAAAACTCCTTTCTTTCAGCAAATCCATGACGGAATTGACCAACAAATGTAACACCTGTGACTTGCATCAACCATTTTAAAATATTTCAAATCGGCCGGCCATGATGCTCATGTTTGCGTACGACGCCACCCCCGACCCACCCGTGTTTCCCGATGTAACCGAAACTACATGTTTCAATGTATGTACTGCACACCTATGCACGAAATAACTATTTGCACGGCGACAAACGTAGTTTTACTGCACCAGATCGCCTTTCCATGTTTCAAGCCCCTTCCCCTCAACGACATCTTCAGATCAAGAAGAGCAATTTGTCCATGAACAATCAGAAACATAACTGAAAACTGTGGGAAACAACTCATTGTTAGAGTACCTTCGAGTTTGACTCCCTATTCAGTTTCTGGTACCTAAAACCTTCAAAATGGGATCAAGAGATCAGACCGCATAACTACTTTGGAACTTGTGTGAGAGGTGTCAGGGTGAGTTTCATGTCCCAGTTTCCAACACATCTGATTTTAGAAACAGTGTGAGTTTCATGGAGATAAAACTCTCTCTACTTCCATGAAACTCTTATCATCTATCAGGCCAGTCTCAATGCATAGTTTCATGGCACAGTTACCAAGACTCTAAACTAGGTAATCGAGCCAAGACTCTAAACTAGGTAATCGAGCCACAGGAGTTTCATGGGGACGAAACTCCTCCCTCATCTGATAAAACTCCTTCATTTAATGACCTTGCCAAGTCAGCAATTTTGCTTATGCGGCACCCTATTTAATGCGCATGACACTCTCATGAAAAATACATTGAGACTAGCCTCAGTTCATCAATACGGTGCCACATCAGTATATTTATTGCTCATTAAATTCTGATGAAATCACACTGACACCGGCCTAAGGTCACATTTTAATTTTCAACACCTAGAACATCCATGGTAGAGGTGTGCAAGGATGAGGTGGACATCCACGTGTGCCTCTCCATCCTCCATTCCTTGAGGGATGGGCCAGTGATTGCTTACGTCATTTTGCTTCACAACTTCGCCCCTTTTCCTCTCTTTCATAAGCTATTCAAAAAAATGTCACTATATCAAGCTACTGAAGTCGTCCCTATTTTTAAAATGATATAGCATAAATAAACATAGAACCTATTTCAGATCAAAATTTCTCAGTTTTGACATGGAACCCAATTTCTATTGATTTTTAGACTTAATACCGATGCTCTAAAAGTTCAAATAATTTACAAACACTGTCAACTTTGAGGAATTTTAATTTAGAGTTTGCAAGAGGTTTTGAGTTAAGTTCAATCAGAATGGGTTCTCCAGGTGGCCGGTTTGGCTACTGCTTTGCTACAGGGACCAGCCACTGATTGCTTTGTCTATTCTGTTGGACAGTACTGCACAAATAGTTAGGCCCTGGCCCTGGATTTCAAACAAGTCTAACCGATCTTATATATACATAGCAAATACCAGCTTCTGCTAAACAAGCACAATATTTCAGATGGAAACAAGTGCTGGCCAACTAATCCAGAGGTAAGAAGCTGTCAAAAAACTTCAGAACCAGGCTTTGTGGCCTGTAAAATCTGCTAGCCTTTCACCAAGACTGTTAGGGTCTCCTAAGACTGCCTATTCTTGTATTCACAGCACATCTCCTAAGATTTCTTCGTGTTAAGTCCTTTTCAAAAAGAATCAGTCAGTAAGCCACCAAAAAAGGATCTTGCTATCGAATTTCAAAAAAAAAAAATCCCTATCGAAAACGATTCCTAGATCAAAATTTTGCTTCTGTGAACTACAGCTAAAAATCACGTGTAATCAGGTTTCAGCACCCACATAGAACCTTCCAAGCCTCTTTGCAAAGTTGCTATCTCCTTCAGCAGGTTCTTGAAGAGAAGCATATCCTTGGACTGAATGCGACTTTTGAAGTGTTCCGTTATGCTCGTGGAGCTTGCAAACCCGCCGTTATGCTGTATGAAGGTGCACAACTGGCGGATCAGGACTTCTGGTTGCACGATCATGCTTCTGTTAGAAGGGTGAGATGCACGGCTGCCATTCCCAGATGGACTTGATACATGATTGGAAGCTGATCCTACGTTGAGTTGATGCTCCAATGCATCTGAAGCAGCTCCTTCTCGGGTTCCACGAATCTTAGCCAGAAGTTCAGCAGATGGCAGTGCCTTGCCATTCAGAGCACCCACTGGAAGACTTTGACTCCTGCTGCTGGAAGTTTCTGATGGCTGTGAGGAACGGGTCAACTGGCTGTTAATTGTGGACCCAAACTTTCTGCGAACAGAGGAGGGTGCCCCAGCAGCACCAGATCTTCCAGTCCATGTGGGAACAGCAAAACTGTCACGGCTTCTGAGCATCCGTGATTGACGTAAAGCTTCAGCTGCCCTTTGTGCCACCTGTGAAGCTTCTGCTTCTAAGCGCACTTTCTGGTCATCATTGGCGTTCATTATGGCATCATGATTGATAGCACTCTGACAGAATTCAGAAAACAGGATGTTAACTCAAAAAAATGAGCATTGCACAAAGAAGTTCTGTTAGGGATGAGAAAACTGCTTACATGAATGCCTTGAGCATCAAAAAGACTCTTCAAAATGTTCGATTCTTCATCTGCTTGGTCAGAGTTAACGTCCACTCTCCCTTCCCCTCCATTAGATGGTTCAGCTTCACTGGTGCTTGACAAAGCCGAAGCAATATGTTCCTGATCTTGTTGACCGTCATTTGGAACCCCAATATTCACATCTTCAGACAACTGGCTGAAAATATTTGATGTTTCAGTTGAACCGTTCCCTTCGTCGTCTTGTAGTGTGAATAAATCCTTCATGTCTCTGGCTTTAAAGAATCTCTTCTGCTGAGGGTTTTTCAGTACTTTGTTAGTAAGGAAATGCTTGTATATCTGTCGATGATAGACTTTCTCCTCTATTGTCCCACGTGTGATCAGTCTGTAAACCGTTACATCTCTAGTTTGCCCAATCCGCCATGCACGTTCTCTGGCCTACATCACAAAAAGTTTAATCAGATAAGTGCTGATCAGATATTGATGCAAGCTTGCAGAGCACTTCATGAAAGAATAGTGAAAGTGTGCACATAGCTTAGGAGTTAGGACATAATAAACAGGAGATATTGCTTGTAAATTTATAAGCAGATAATGATTCAAAATTATTCATCTCTCAAGTCATCACTCAACTGGCATGCAGTTTTCATGTCGGCCTTTTTTAAGGTCCGGTACAACAATTGTATTGATAGTCACACTAATGCATGTACACACAAAAAAAAAAGTTAAAGGCTAATAGGTACACATTTATAGAAAAATACTCCCTCCATCCCAAATTATAAGTCATTCTAAGAATCATGGAAAGTCAAACCATCTTAAGTTTGACCAAACTTATATGATAAGATAATAACATTTATGGTGCCAACTAAGTATCATCAGATTCTATTTGATGTCGTAAATCATTGTAATTTTCTCTATAATTTTGGTCAAACTTGAGATACTTTGACTCCTCAAGATTCTTGGAATGACTTATAATTTGGAATGGAGAGTACAAATCAGCTAGACGCAAATAGTCATAATACACTGCACCTGCATGTCTGTTGAAGGGTTCCAGTCAGGATCATAAATAATAATCCTGTTTGCCCCAGTCAAGTTTGTACCCAATCCACCAACTTTTGTGGTCAGAATGAAAACAAAGATTTCATCTGTGTTATTGAACTCATCAATTAGTGCCATCCTTTGTTTTGCAGGTGTTAGTCCATCCATTCTTCGGTATTGGTAGTCACAGGCCGTCAAGAAGTTCTCTAAAATGTCAAGCATTTGTTGAGTTTGAGTGAACAGAAGAACTCGGTGGCCTTGGTCCTTCCAGACTTTGAGAACTTGCTCTACTACTTTCATCTTTCCACTTCTTTCAGGATTCCCATAGTCAGGATTCTGAGCAGCATGTTCTCTCTCAAGTAGATCAGGATGATTGCATATCTTCCTTAGGACATCTATACCATACAGTGAATTTCTATTGCCATCAAATATTTGTTCCACCTCTGAACTAGCAAGAAAAGCACGATAAGTAGAACGCTGCTCTGGAGTTAGACTACAGAAAAGAACATGCTCTGTTTTCTTGGGGAGCTGTGCATTGACATCAGCTTTCATCCGTCTAAGAAGGTATGGCATGATAAGATCACGCAGAACAACAGCGCATCTGTATGCTGTGGATACTTGCAATGGTGTCGCATTAGCATAACCACCAACAGTGATTGGCACAGAAAATTCAGTCTCAAATACAGGCAGAACACCTAGTTTTCCAGGGAACACGAAATCGAAAAGAGACCAGAGCTCAGAAAGTTTATTTTGAATAGGTGCACCTGTCATGATTATCCTGTGCACAGTCTGCAGTTGCTTGCACACAAGCGTTATCTCAGCATTGGGGTTCCTTATACGATGACCCTCATCCAACACAGCATATCCCCATTCTATATCAAGCAACTTCTCCCCTAAGATTCTTAGCTGCTCATATGTGGTTAAAAGCAAACCTGATCCTGAATTTACAACCCGTGAAATCAAGTCATCCCACTTCTTTGCAGGCTTTGCACGTCTAACCCCTTCCTGATCACTATCCCAAGAACCTTCGCTGTCAGAATCATTATATGCCTTGCTCTTTTTACTTGAACCATTTGCAGAATCATGTAAGATCTCCACCTTGAACTTTGGATACCACCTACTGGCCTCCCTTTGCCACTGTTGCAGAAGTGTTACAGGACAAATAACGATGCTTGGCTTGTACATGCTGCTGTTATGCAAAGAACCAAGAAATGATAAGACTTGCACAGTTTTTCCCAGGCCCATTTCATCTCCAATAATTCCACCAGCCCTTTGACAGTGTAACTCCCACAACCACTGCACTCCCACTTTTTGGTAATCAAATAGCTGTTCGTAAATTGTGCCAGGAATTCTCAAACCACCTTCAAGGATAACAGGAGATACCCCATCAAAACCTTCTGCTGCTTGATCATCTTCCTCAGAAACTGATGCCGCGAAGTCCCCAACATCCTCATCTGTGAGTAAACAAATAATTCATTAGGAGAAGTGTTCTATTTTGTTGGGTCATAGGAACAATGAGGACAGGTATGGGGAGATAGACATTTAGGGTTTATTGTCAAAGTTTTTTTTCCCTTCCTGGTGGTTATTTTGTGTTTCGGTGAATAATAGGAAGAGGGCGCCAAAGGTGTGGAGCGATGAGTATTGCCCTAGGGGCTTATGATAAAAAAAATGGCAAGAAGGATTACATTGGGAAAAAAAAGGATTACATTGGAATTTGATATGTGCATATAGAAACAGAATAATAGCGGAGCTACAGCTTTAGAAACTGTAAACCAAACTCGACATACCATCAGTTTCCAATAGTGATTCCTTCCTTGAATTGGCTTTCCTCCATTTCTTGTCAGGCAAGGGCCTCTTGGTCTTATTCCTTTGTCTCTTCCTTTCCTGTTCTGAACCAGGAGATACAGGACGCTTTAGAGGCCTTCCAAGCCTTTGAAATGGAGCAGTAGGTGCGTCCAGCCTAGGTAAAGATTCTGGATCAAGCAATTTGGTCGTTGGGCGGCTTTGTGCAATCTGCTGCATTGACTGAGCGACTCTAGCAATCCTGGAAGCTTCAATTGTTTCTTCAGCTTGTTCAGAGGGATCATTTTGCCAATGAGAAGGTCCAGGTAGCTCAACACGCTTCTCAAAGCCCTTCAACTTGTGAAATGGTGTCAGTAAGCCCTTCCTGATTAGTTCTTCCCTTTCCTACACCATATAGAGTATAACATCAGAAAGCAGTGGAATATAGCAAATGAGACAAGAAATAAGAAGCCCCAAGGAGTAGTAGCTCACTGTTTCCATAAATCCTACAGAAGCCCCATCAAGCACTGCATCAAAGTCTTCATCATCATTATAACTCATTGTTTTCAGTCTCGGCGCCGACATCTTCTTAGGATCTCGAGCCGGCAGTAGCGACTTCTTCTTACGCCTCGGCTCGTCTTCAACCAGCATGGCCAGCATCTTATCTTTCCGGTTGTCCGAGCCGGACTGGTAGGGGTCCGACTGCGATATCTCTTTCTGAATCTGAGCTTTAGCTTTCTTGAGGCTTTTAAGGCGCTCAGTGGCGAGCGCCTGCTGGAGCGCTCCTCCATGAGGTTCGTCCTGGGCGGTGCGATCGGCTTGTTTCTGCTTCTTTTTATCTTGTCCATCACCGCTGTCGGAGCTGTCGATCTTCTTACCAGCTGCATTCTTAGCTCTTTTAATGGTGGAAGCTACGGCATCGATCTCGAGTTGCACTGAGCGCAGCTTATGATGCAGCTTGGCCTGCACATCAGACTCAGGCACAACATTACTCCTGCTGGGTTCATCAACAGCTGCTCCTGGCTCATCGTCGTGCTTGGGTTCGGTTTGGACCTGCACAAATACAGGACGGCAGCATGAGGTGGCGAAACAGATTGTGGGGAATTACGCAAAGCTGTGGACGTGAGATGCGAGAGAGGAATGGGACACGCGCGAGGAGGGAAAAAAAAAAGGCACTGGGGGTTTGCCTGCGAGAGGATTTTCTTCTCGATGTCCTCGATGTTGGCGGACGTGACGCCGAGGCTGTGCAGCAGGCGCTGGTCGTCGTCCTCTTCGTCCATGGCGTCTGTCGGAGGCACAAGGCTCCCGCGCGCGCACGTAGCAGCCTAGCAGGGGGGCAAAGTGGCGGGGGGCTTGTAGGAATCCAGTCAAGGATCTGAATAGGGAGCAGACAAGGAATCCAGTCGAATTCGTCAGAAGGTACACATACACCAACCAAGCGAGGGCCGAAGGAATGGGCGATGGATTACTCACCCACCAGCAGTAACCCAGTCCAATCCAATCCGAGTCCGCCGGCGGATGGCGGAGTACCGACGATTCAACAGAGACGGCGATTTACCGGCGGCCTTTCGTGCTGCTGAGTACGGAGAAGGAGGCCGCGGCGGAGACGGGACGGGGGGCTGAGAATTCCAGATGCCTCCCTCCGATCCGTCCCTCCCGGCCCCTCCGAACCCTCCCCCTCCCGCGCTAGGGTACGGGGTTTCTTCCCCGTCTGGCCGTCTCAGAGCCCTCGGGGACGAACAGACGAAGGCGAAGTGCCCGCCCGCAGCCGGGAGCCGGGAGGGAGGAGGCGGAGTTCGTTGCTGCCTCGGTCGGTCGGTCGTGCTGGAGCCGACGCGGCGCGGCCACCGCCTTTGGTTTGGGTTTGGGTTTGGGCGGGTCCTGCGCCGTGTGCGATTTCTGGTCATCGATCCGCGTACAAATGCGACACACCGGTGGCATAGTACGCCCTACGGCCCAGTGTAGCCTTCTTGTTCTTGACTTCTACCAGGCGTAGTTAGTACGGCTTGGCGTTGTTTAGATGCACCCAAAAACCAAAAACTTTACTAGATTCCCCATCACATCAAATCTTACGCATATGTATGGAGTATTAAATATAGATAAAAATAAAAACTAATTACACAGTTTGTCTGTAAATTGTGAGACGAATCTTTTAAGCCTAGTTACTCCATAATTGGACAATGTTTGTCAAATAAAAACGAAAGTGCTATAGTGTCAAAATCCAAAAAGTTTTTGGATCTAAACAAGCCCTTAGATTGATCCACGGAAGTTTAAGGATTCAGGCCTTGTTTAGATGCGAAAAGATTTTTGGATTTCGCTACTGTAGCACTTTCGTTTATTTGTGATAAATATTGTCCAATTATATGCTAACTAGGATCAAAAGATTCGTCTCGCAATTTACATTTAAGCTGTGCAATTAGTTTTTATTTTCGTCTATATTTAATGCTTCATGTATGTGTCGAAAAATTCGATGTGACAGAAAATCTTAAAAACTTTTTGATTTTTTGGATGAACTAAACAAAGCCTCATTTCACGTGTCCTTACATTCGTCCACAGAAGTTTTTAGGTTTCGACACGTGTACCAATTCAATTTCACACGAAAAAACACGTAATTTTAGAAGCAGGCAAGATCTTAAAGCATATCTAAAAGTTTCTTTTTAAACGTACTTTCTAAATTATTAGACCTTGTTTAGTTCACTCCAAAACCAAAAACTTTTCAAGATTTCCCGTCACATCGAATCTTGCGGCACATGAATGGAGTATTAAATATAGATGAAAACAAAAATTAATTGCACAATTTGCCTGTAAATCGCGAGATATATCTTTTAAGCCTAGTTACTCTATGGTTGGACAATATTTGTCAAATAAAAACGAAATTGTTACAGTGTCAAAACCCAAAATTTTTGGATCTAAACAAAGCCTTATATGAAGAAAGTTATTTGAATAAAATTTATATTTATATTTTTTTCAACTTCCAATATTTTTCTATATTTTAGGTACACTCTATCCCACTCTCTCTTTTTGGCTGGGGAGTAATCGGTAATAGATAACCATAATATTTGGGGATTTAATTAAAAATTTATTGGAGAATTTATTTCCAGCACAAATGCTATTCCTATCGATAATGAAGGATATAAAAAGCTTCTTGGACTTGCTTTTAGTCAAAAATTCTTTTTCTGAGTCTAAGAGGTTTCTTAAGTTCAAGATACAACATATTGTAATATTGCTCTAGAAGAGTACCTCGAAATCAATTTTACAACATAATAAAACATTGATGTAGCAGCTTACCTAGCAATAACGAACATGGGTTATCTCCTTCATTTAGGATAAATAGTTATTATTTTAGAAGATCTCTTAAAAATTATTAGTATAGGAGATGAAAAAAAAAGAGATACACATCTTCTAAAATATTAATGTTTTTTATTAAGAAATTGGATATGATATTTAGCGGAGATAGTCTAGGTTCTGTTTGATCCATGGAGCTAATATTTAGTTGTTAATAATTAGTTCCTTTTAATCTAAACAGACAACTAATACCTTGTTAATGTTAGCTAATATCAACTAGCAATTATTTTACTAGTAATTCAAACATGCTAACATGAGCTAAAATAGTTAGTTAGCTCATACTCCATCCGTATAGGATTTAAAAGTCATTTTAGTCAAAGTTCAAGTTAAATATTGAGAATGTAAATCATCGGTAACTTTTAATTTGTTGAGTTTTGTGAATGTGAAAATTGTATGAATAGATTTGTCTTGAAAAAAATACTTTCATAAAAGTACATATATATATATATATTATTTTTTCTATTTTTATAAAAATAAGAGGTCAAAGTTGTGTTTTGGAGACCATATCGTTATCCTAAACAACTTCTAAATTCTATATGGATGGAGTATTTTGTATCTCTATATTCTAAATTATAAGACATTTTTTAAGACATTGTTTTTACTTTGTTTTGTGAATTTTGGTTTATGTTGATGCTTATGCTGAACTGTGAGAGAAAAATAGTGTTCGTTACCTAAAAAGTACTCCCTCTATTCCAAATTATAAGCCATTACAAGAATTTTGGAGATTAAAAGCATTTTCAAGTTTGACTAAAATTATAGAGATAAATACTAAGATTTGTAACATAAAGTAAGTATACTATAAAAATATAATTAATGACGAATGTAATGATACTTAGTCGGTATCATAATTATTATTATTTTATCATATAAATGTGGTCAAAGTTAAAAATAATTTGACTATCTAAGATTTTTGGAATAACTTATAATTTGGGATGAAGTAAGTAATATTAAAGTAGTGGAGCGGAATAGGACCCATGTCTAGATATACAAATTAAAATAAATATTATTTGTATGTCAGAGCCTGTCCCCACATGTCAAGCACTCAAGCAGCCCTGATGTGTACTTCCCTCGCTGCTGGCCTGCCGCTGCTGTTGCGCCGACGACTCCGTGACTCCAGTACCCAGAATCGGCGGCTGACGCAAGGCCGAGCAGGCGACGGCCGCAGCGGCGTCAATGGGGCACCCTTACGCGCCGGCCGAACTGGATCTGCCGGGCTTCGTGCCGCTGAAGCTGTCCCAGGCCGAGATCCTCGTGTCCTACCTCGGCGCCTCCCTCTTCGTCCTCCTCGCCGTCTGGCTCGTCTCCGGTACGACTACTCTATATGCTCATGTATATGTAGAGATCAATCTCCTACTTGTTCCTCCGTTACCTCTCCTAGGATTCCCGTTCTCCCTCTTCGAACTGAAATTCAAATTCCAGTATCCAAAGTTGGAATCTTGCCTAGTGCTCTCGTTGGTTTTACAGGCAGTTATAGTGGGGGGAAGTTTAGAGATGTACAGTACAGCAAGACCCAAGATAAGATTGGAGGGACTGGGCGCAATTTTTAATTTTAAATTGACTACCTTGTCTGTATAATGACATGGTTCGACTCTGCTCTTTAACAATCTGGGCGTGCCTTCATCAAGATGACTTGGAATTTAGTCATCGTTCTGAACTTTTCATCTAATAAAGTTGAACACCAACAAATCAAGGGCTATAGAAAGTGACATGTGCGTGACTTAAGATCAGTAGATCTCTAATAATCTTGTATGATATAGAGCTCATGTTGTGTCATTGCCTGCAGGAAGATGTGGCAGATTGTCCAAGACCGACCGTCTGCTCATGTGCTGGTGGGCATTCACAGGGTTGACCCACATAATGATCGAGGGGCCCTTTGTCTTCACTCCTGATTTCTTCAAGAAGGAGAACCCCAATTTCTTCGATGAAGTTTGTAAGTTCTTGCTAGCATCACCAGGAAAGAAATTTATCCACTCAGAATATATTGTGGATCAGCTGAAATGACAGTGGCTGGGTTCTGCCTTGTTCAGGGAAAGAGTATAGTAAGGGGGACTCTAGGTATGTTGCTAGGGACGCCGCAACTGTTACTGTTGAAGGGATCACTGCTGTATTGGAAGGCCCTGCATCACTGCTTGCTGTGTATGTCTTCTCATCTCCCATTTGACTTCTTCATATGCTGCCTACTTTGATTCTTGTCCAACATATGTCTTGTCTAGTGAGCTGTTGTTTACCAAGTTCAATCAAACCTGGCTCTGCGACGAGGTTAAGATTTCTGGGTATGCGGTGATGCCTAATTTTCCTGTTGGAAATGGGGCTGAGATATTTGACTATTTACCTTTTCTTTCCTTGCAGCCTATCCCAACTTGCTTGGGACTAAATGGCTTTTGTTATTGTTGTTTAGGGCTTGCTCTTCTTGCTAGAGCATCGCCCTCCTTTCTAGAGGCATGAAACAAAATTTGATGCTTAGGAATCAAAGGCATCATGAACAATCGGAGTTTCATGTTCATGGGCTTTCTCGATGGGTATTTTTGTTGCCCTGTGAAATGTGTGATATAGATTTGATTGAATCTAGAGGGGAATATCATGACCACATAACTAACCTATTTGAACAGAAAAGGCATTGTGCATACTTCAATGTTTGCTTTCACAAATTCTGCATGTAACTTTACAGATTCATAAACTTGGTTTGATATTGTTATTGATTTTAGAAATAGTAATTACCATATGGTATTATTCATCATCTCCTCATTGTTCTTCCCACTTCATAGAGACACTAGTTAGGCTGGAGATTTACACTAGATGTTTGGGAATTAGATGCATCAGCAAAGGCTTCAGTTCTCATGTATTTTCAGCTTTTCTTAGATCAAATTGATCCAACCAAAGCATAAGGGACATGAGAAAGTAGCAATGTCTTAAATACCAGTATGTTGTTTTCTAGTGAACTTCTTGCACTAATCTGAAAAAAAAAGGAAAGAAAAAACTCGTAGGACACTCTTTTTTAGTTGGAACGTATATGTACAATTGGAAAGGTCCTTTTCTACTTGTCTAGTAAAAACCGTATCCGGGGCCAAATGTGAACATGTTGCCTGTAGTAGGAGATTTAGTGCAGAACTGTTCTTGTTATATGATTTTTTATTCAATGTTTTAAAATTGTCTGATTAATCATGATTAGTCGAGAAATCGGTCATTGCACATTGACCAGGTGCATCGACTTGATTAGTTTGGTTAGTTGGTCGGTCAATCAATTAATCATTTGTTAGTCACGAGTAGTCAGGCTTGATAGTTCCAGCCGTCTATGTAAGTATGTATACACACAAAGCAACTTGGTGTTTGACTCGGTCCATTTGCAGCTGCTGCCTATTTGTATTATCTCTAGTCTCTACTGTGTATTCCATGATTTGGAAGTTAATGCCCTCAATATATTGCCGATATGGTCGACTTGGTTAACAAGCCAAACCAGCCAACTAATCAGTCCTAACCGATAAGCGATGGCTAGCTGTGGTTAGTCGGCTAGTCTGTGCCCAAGCGACTTGAAGACTTGAAACACTGTTTGTATTCATAATATAACTTATGTTTATCTCACCAATTTTTTTTTTTTTTTTTGCTTGCAGCTATGCTATTGGATCCCGGAAGCCCTTCAGCCATATTCTCCAGTTTGCCGTCTGTCTAGGTCAGCTCTACGGATGCTTGGTTTACTTTATCACCGCATACTTGGATGGCTTCAACTTCTGGGTCGGTCCATTCTACTTCTGGGCATATTTCATTGGTGCAAATAGTTTCTGGATTTGGATACCGATGCTCATTGCCATAAGATCCTGGAAGGAAATATGCGCAGCATTTCAAGCTGAAAAGGTGAAGACCAATTAAAAGCCTGTCTTAGCCACCATTTGATTGGAACCAAGACTTCTATTGTGGAGAACATCATTTGTTGTCTGAAATTCTTATGTTGGTATTGGAAACTGCCTGTACTCTTTGCTCAAACAAAATTGTGAATTTGTGATGCAGAAAAGTTGATTTTGTTTACAGGGTTTCTTTTTTTTTCCCCTTAGGTGAAATATATATAAGTGTTGCCAGTACCATCTCAGCTTTTCACCTTAAACTCCTTTCTTTCAGCAAATAAACAAGCGGACTAGATCTGTGTAGTTGATTTTTTCAATGAACATGTTAGGTTTGGATCTATTAGCTCCTAATAGTTAGCTAGCTAGTAGCTCATAGCTAGTTTTAGCTAGCTAACTGTTAGCTGCTATTAGCTGATTTGGGCCCAATAATAAGGAATTAAGGATTACCAAATGTTGGGGTGGCTTAAAATGTGCTGTAATTTGGTTGCATACCAAATTGCAGCTGGCAATTGCTGAGTGATAACAAATTTAAAAACACAGACAACAAATGAGAACAATGACCAAGAAATGCAAAAATACTAGCAGAGTTGACCAGCGCCGGACAAGATGAAACCCCGGCACAGGCATCAGCCATCACTTTTTGTAATTTATTTACAGACTCGCAAGTAATTGCTTGTTTTCTATCAAAAGCCCTGCAGGCACACAGGATGTAATTACATATAGAAATCTGATTTACACACATCCTATAAGCTCACATTTTGTACATGTAGATTTATAATGTTTTGTCAACCCAAGGGCACCCTTAACTTCCTATATCTAAATCCCTGCAGGTACACAGGATGTAGTTACATATGGAGATCTGATTTACGTAGATCCTATAAGCTCACATTTTTTTGTACATGTAGATTTATAACATTTTGTCAAACCAAGGGCACCCTTAACTATCCTATATGAAATTTACACCAACAATTTCAGTACTTGGCTCTACGTCGAGCAATAACAAACATTGGGAGAAAAGAGTTAACCCAACACCAAAAAGGAATTGATTGCATTCGGAATGTCCAATCATGATGTCCCTAGAAACAGGCAGCCAGAAAAACGAAAATCCTCACAATAGGCAATACAAAAATGCCGGCCAACAATGGCAAACAACATCATACCCTCAAAAAATCTAGATTCGACGTTCTACCACTCAGAATACCCTCGCTAGTCAGAACCTACTCATAAACATACAACAAAATCACCATACAACAGCGAATTACGGTACACAGCTTCATAAGCAGGCAAGACCCTGCAACAAAGTCAGATACTCAGATTGGCCGTCTCTCTAATCTCTTGGGCATTGATGTTGCTCCTCAGTTCAGCACTCTAGCTCCAATAACAAAATTGTCTCAACTCCGCCGCTAACTAAAAACTATGGGGGGTGAAAAAAAAACTGCAGTCATTCTCAAAGGACAACAGCTGCCTTTTCTGGAGTAACATGCTGGAGGACAGTGGCAATCAAAGGCTCATAATGGTCGGCACCAGCACCACACCATGCTGCAAGTAAAAATTTGTACAGTCTACTTAAGTATGGATGTGTCACTAAATAGAAACACAGGAATAAGATTGATGTGCATTCTGCAGATTATATTGATTTGCTGATGAAGACACATCTGTGTTTGCATCTGCAACGCACCTGTTCCTTTCATGAAAAGAAAAATTGGTGGTTCACAAATTTCTCCTCTAGGACGATGTGGGAGGAAGAACACGCAGTTATCCTCGTCAACCATCGCATCCGCCCCATGAGCTTGCACCTATCAAGGCACACAGAAAATGATCATGTTACAAAGACTGTTTGAGCTATCAAATAGAGATAAAATAGTGGCCAGTTCTATAGTGAGTTATAATTGGCAACATATCATATTGATGTGTCCAAAAAATTTACCACGTAAACTTCTCTCTTGAATTCAGTTGCTAGGCATTCAATGGCAATATCATCACCAAATGCAGCTGCACGGCCATCTCGGTTCTCATCTATTGTCAGTAACCCCTCCTCTGTGTACTGCAGGGTGATAATGTCATGCTCATCCTCTGCAGAACCAGAAATGGACATGTACTTGGTCCAACTATCACCATTGTCTACAGTGATGCATCTTTCCTTGTAGATAGTTTCAGCTGCTATTTCCCTGAAAGGAAGACACGATGTATGAGCACATAACTGGATCTTGGAGGCACAGATGGCTAGTAGCCAGCCTCTGTGGGTGCCACAACTGAACAGGTACAGGAAGCCTAAGCTGATTATTAGTACTCCCTCCGTCCCTAAAAGAATCAATTCCTAGGATCCGTGTCAGTCAAACTTTTTAAAGTTTGACTAACTTTATAGAAAAGAGTAACAACATCTATAATATAAAATACACATTATATGAAAATATATTTTATGATGAATCTAATAATACTAATTTGATACTATAAATCTTAGTATTTTTTTCTAGAAATTTGGTCAAAGTTTAAAAAGTTTGACTTAGGACAACTCTAGAAATTGACTCTTTCGTGGACGGAGGGAGTACTAAACAACTTCAGATTCTTTGATTAATTAAGATGTAGGAGTACAGCTGTACCGGTCAAACATGGGAGTACTTAAATGATGTATTGGAAATAACTGGGTGGACAATCGTTGGCTCCCATTACATCAACACTTGCGTCGCAATACTTAAAAAGACGATTCCGTCCTTCATTGACCTTTTTATTTCAAGGATACAACGCAGACACCTTGTAAGGCAATGTCCTGCATCTCCATGATGCCAAAGCCCACAAGATTGCATCAATCCGTGCTTGTGAATGCTGAGCATGTACATGCTGCATTGCATTATTGTTGTGAGTGTTATGAAATTCAGGAAGAGCTAAAGAGACGCGAACTGCTATATGTAAATTAACTGAAATAAATAAACTTCAATACTAATCTCAAGAAGCCATGAACACTATTTGGGGGAACGGGCAAAGACAGGATATTTTCTTTCAAGGTGGCAAGAAAATAATATTGTGCGCGCGTCTGATTAGACCAAGAGCAAGAATGGTCGAAATCATCAGCAAGGCATACGAAAAAGACAAGGCCTTTACATTCTAACGTGGCGTCGTGGCGAGAAAATCAAATAAAAGATTTGAGCAAGAGTAGCGAGCAAGGGCAGATCCGCGAGTCGTGGTACCTTTGGATGCCGAGATCAACGAGCTCCTGGATGGCGGCGTCAAGCGCGTCGCGCTGTGCCTTGGGCACGAGCACCTTGATCTCCTGCACGACGTGGACGCCCCACCCGGCCTTGAGATCCGGCGCGTAGAGGTGCCTGACGGCGGCGTCGACGGCGGCCTTGTCGTCCTCCCCCGCGGCGGCGTAGACCTCGGCGAACCGGCGCACGGCGCGGTGCCTGAGCTCGCGCGCGTCGGCCTTGGCAGCGGCGGCCGTCCGCGCGGCGGTGAAGAGGCAGTTGCCATCGGCGTCGACCTCCCCGCCGTGGTCGAGGCGGAAGACCACGGCCGGCGCCGGCGCCGGCGCAGCCGCAGCAGCCAGAGCCTCGCCGGCGCCCGGCGACGAGGGCTTCCACGCGACGCCGCGCTCCCAGATCCGGTGGAGGCGGCGGCGCTGCTGGTCCTCGAGCGCCCAGACCGCGTCCCAGCCCGTGGGCGAGGTTGAAGGCTCGGGGGAGGGGACCGGGGACGGGGCGGACCAGGCGAGGAGCGGCGGCGGCGGAGCCGGGGCTGGGGACGGCGGCAGGGCCTCGGCGACGGCGGCGGCGGAAGGGTCGCAGAGAAGCTTGCCCATTTCGATTAGGGTTTCTCTCTCCTCCGCTTCTTCCTCCTCGCCCTTTCCTCTTCCTTGTTGGTAGGTGGCGCGCTCTTTCTTTTTTTTTCGCTTTTTTTTTCTTTTTTGCGGTCAGAAGCGACAGGCGGGACGCCGGCGGTGTGCTGCTGGGGAAAGGGTGGTGAAATAGCCGTTGGGTAAGAGGTAGGTGGACACGTGGAGAGGAGTGAGTGGTTGTGGTGATTGTGCAGCCTGCGCACCGTAGAAGTGACCGTTGCTGGCTGATCTGGCTGGTGTCATGACGTGGGAGCCAGCTGGACCACAATTACCATCTACTCCTGGCCCTGTTTAGTTCCTCATCAAAAATTTTCATCCATTTCATCGAATCTTTAGACACATGCATGGAACATTAAATACAAATAAAAAAATAAATTAATTATACAGTTTGGTTGAAAATCGCGAGACGAATCTTTTAAGCCTAGGTAGTCCATGATTAGTCTTAAGTGCTACAGTAACCCACATATGCTAATAACAGATTAATTATGTTTAATAGATTTGTCTTGCAGTTTCCAGACGAGCTATGTAATTTGTTTTTTTATTAATTTCTAAAAACCTCTCTCAACATCCTTCCTACACATCCGATGTGACATCCAAAAAATTTTCATCTCCAATCTAAACAGGCTCCTTGTAGAATCTCCAATTCTCCATTAGGCCTTATTTACTTCCACCCAAAAATACAATTTTTTTAAGATTTTCCGTCACGTCAAAATTTTAGATGCATGTATGAAGTATTAAATATAGATGAAAATAAAAAAAACTAATTACACGGTTTGGTCAAAATTTACAAGACGAATCTTTTGAGCCTAGTTAGTCTATAATTGAATAATAATTATCACAAACAAACAAAAAGGCTATAGTGTTCCAAAATTTTTTCATTCGGGGAGTAAACACGACCTTAGTTTTCAAAATATTTTGCAAAATTTTTCACATTTTCCTATCGCATCAAATTTTACGACACATACATGGAGCACTAAATATAAATAAAAGAAATAACTAATTATACAATTTATTTGTAATTTGTGAGACGAATCTTTTGAGCTTAATTAGTCTATAATTGAATAAAATTTGTCAAATACAAATGAAAGTACTACTATTCCTATTTTGCAAAAAAAATTGAAAGTGTCTTGTTTAGTTGGTGAAATTTTTTTGATTTAGCTATTGTAGTATTTTTATTTGTATTTGATAATTATTGTTTAATTATAGACTAATTATATTTTAAAATTTTGTCTCTCAAATTATAAGTAAACTATATGGTTAATTATTTTTTATTTATTTTGATGCTTTATTTATGTGTCCAAAGATTTAGAGCCTGTTTAGATGCCAAATCTTTACATCCCAAAACTTTTGGATGTAAACTTTACATTCCAAATAGATGTTTAGATGCTTCCCAAATTTTTTGGTCTGCAACACACAAGACACGGGCCTGAAAGCCCTAGTTTGGTTTTGGATAATTGATGAAACCCTAGTACTAACCTCTATGCTAAGTGTGTGTAGACTTAATGAGGCTGGTACATGCCAAGTGATAGATGTCACACCCTAAAAATTTTGATTTTTGGGCTGTGCATATAAAATATTAACAAAAATAAATATTTTGATATTTGGATAAAAATTTACTAGGTTTAGATTGTGCAAATTTAGTTATAGAAAAATGTTAATTAAATTCCGAATTAGTCTTGACCCTATCTATTATTTTCTTGTTTCATTGGATCTAAGTTTTGACGTGATGTTTCAGGAAGCAAATAACTGGTTCAACTAGCTTTCTACTCAGATGCACGTTTCTTTATTTTTGTTTCCTTCTACTATCTCGCACGCTCCCTCTATCGTGTCCCTGCTTTGCTGCATGCACATTTTTTTTCTTAATTCTTATCCCAAACATGAGAAATATATATACGGAATATATACTACCATATGAAGTCCCGTGGACAACCACCACTACTGTCGTACGTGTTGAAGATGGACTCGACCACCACGTGAACTCAGGACTCGTACGTGAAGAAACACGTACATCTCGGCCATAATAAACCCACACAAACAGTACATATACATATCTTTATGTCCTATTTGGTTAATTTCTCATCCATCCTATGCCCTAGCTCTTGTCGTCGTCAAAGCGCCGCCGCCCAAAGTTCATCAGTCGGCGCCGACAACATTTACCTCCTATTTTCGCCCTGTTTGATCGACATCGACGCTGTGGACGAGTTGGCATGGTGATATAGCCTCACGTCTGTGCTTGTTCCCCCATGTGATGAGCACCGTCGTCGCTAGGAACGCCGCCGCTGCAGTGGGATCTTCCTCTCCGTTGCAGCCAATGGATCAAAGAACCTCTCGTGAACATGAGTATTACATCTCATTCTTTCTATCTCGCCCTGTCGCAAAATCTCTGATCCATAGTGGTCTGCTGTTGTGTGCTATCCGATCTACAGGCTATTGCACGACGGCGGTGTGTCTGCAGAAGTTGCCATCCATCGAGTTCTACGGAACCACAGGTTGTTACACGCAAATCCAAATTGCCACTATTTCTTGGTTGTTGTCTGTACTTTGATTTCTTGTTGAGCTCTACTGCAACTCCGTGTGCTAGCTACTGTAGTTGCTAACTGGTTGATGTCGTTGTGACTACGTGATGACATCACATGAATTGGTGACCGTTTTTCTTTACAAAAATAAATCTAGAAATACAAAGGAAATACACTATCTTTTTTAGACCATATATTCACTATTTTAACTCCGTTTGATCCGTTCAAGATGCGTTATACTCATAGCAATTTAATCCACGCATTAGTGCTAATGTTTTTTTTTGGGTCACATGTTTTTCATATATTGCTAAATATTTACTTGATATGCTTGTAGTTAGTTTTATAATTACAAATAATATAAGTTTCTTATGCCGGTCCCTCATAATTTTATAAGCATGAATTTCGCTAATAGCAACTTAAATATATTTTAATTATAATATGCTTGGACAATCACAGTAAATACCATAAACTTGTTTTAGTGCTCACGTTGTTTTGCATGTTAAAATTTAACTATCATCATGATATTAAATTGTGTATAATTATAATATCATCAGCTCCAACACGTATCCTGAATAATTTGAACATACATCACACATGTTCTTTCATCTTTATTTTAAAAGTTAAACTTTACTTGATTAAATGGTACATGCATGCTTATATTTAAAACATAATTTAACTAATCTGAATTAGTGGGTTCCACATGTTTTCTTTTATAGTTTAAATAAATCAAACTCGTAATTGTTTCTTTTTATAATCTACAAACATAAATAAAATACTTTTAGTATTAGTGTATTTCTGAATTATAATCTTATTTAGTCTTAACACGTATTATGACAGATTAGTTGCTCTCATGTGTTTTATGTTCTCTGTAGTAAATGATTAAATGGATGAAACCCATTCACATATTATAAATAAAATATGGCTTGTTTAACTCGGCTTTTAAAATAAAATGTGATTTTGTCCAATCTAAATTAACAACGTTCTCGTAGTTTTACTGAACTAATATAAACAAGGCTTGTAGTCTTTTTTTTTTCCGTTGCAATATAAAGTTCTGGTAGTCGTTTGTCACACCCATATTTTAAGAACAAAATAGGATGCATAAAAGACTCATATGTGCCCCAGAAACAGTCGCACACATACGTAGACAAATCTCAAATGTACCATCGCAGTGTTTATTACATAGCGGAATATAAAATATCACATAGTCTCATACAAAAAAATGACAGCATAAAGTAAACAACGCTCTCGACGGAAGCTCCACACAGGGACACTGTTGACTGGTTGACCCCAAACCTAGTACTCATAACGGTAGTCCTCATTCCAGTCATCTTCATTATCATAGCCTGAGGTGTTGGGAAATTGCAAGAGTGAGCACATATCGTACTCAACAAGTATAACCAGGGGTTCATGAGGCTCAAATAGCTGACCCTGGTATGACTGCATTTAGCTTTTAATAGTGGATAGCATATTCATAATTAAATAGCAATTGTCAAGGTAGCATATATAATCCATTTATCCCATGATCAAGTGTAAGCATAATTAATTCATAGCATAAACGATAATCAAATGAACATAACAACTTAATAAGCTCATCGTCGGCGCAGCAAGAACCCCCAAGGCCGCTCATAACCGTGAGCACGGCTAGTATACCAGTTTTACGCTCTGCAGAGGTTGTACATCTTTACCCATGAGTCATGATTTACCCTTTCACCCGAGGTAGCTAATCTCTTAACCCCCTTCCTAGGGAGGTCGGCAGGGATCACTATGAAGCCTTTCAAAAGTTCGTCTAACATGTTAGGGCCGCAAGGTTTCCTTTGCGAGCAGATATAGATACCCCCCTTCCGAATGGCACAATGACGCGCAGCCTATACACATAGGGACAGGGGCTCGCACTATACCCGTGTCGGTTCAGCCCCTCCGCCCTTTCGGGTAACCTCTAACAAGCTAGAAAAGGTCTTCATACTGAGCTAAAGCCAGAGCCATTATAGCCCTCATGGTTGCACTGTTGTCCCGGTGATCACTTACAGACAAGATCTCATATAGTTATTTGTCATCTTTTAACGTTCATTGCATAGCTATTAATCATCTTACAAGATCATGGATTATATTAAGCACTAGCACATCTACACCAAATGCATAACAAGTAGGTAGCAAGGAATACAGGTAACAATCATCTATGATTTTGCTAAGGTCGACAAGGTGATAACATGCATATGATATATATGTGTAGTTATAAGTGAATAGGTAACAAGGATGATCCCAAGTTATACTTGCCTTGCTCAAAGCTCTCCTGAGCCTGCTGGTCCTCAAAAGCTTGGTCTTGGTCACCAACGTACGGCTCACCGTCTAATCCCAATCATCAATCAACAACACGCAATCCAATGTGGACAATCATACACGAAGCAAACAAGATATAATTAGAACAATACACCAAACAGTGGTAAAATAAATATAAAAGTTTATGAAAATAATCTACGCAGCGCTACGATCACACAAACGTAAAGTTCACGAAAATCGGAATTAAAACGTGAAAGGTATGAATTTTCTAAGATTTCCTATAGAGAAATAATTAATTAAATAGTACTGCAGAATAAAAAGCTTCAAAATAGTAAATTTATGTTTCTAACATGTAGAGCATCTAATTACGAACCTAACGCAATTTGAATGGACACAAACGGAATTAAAATGAATATTTTATGAGCATTATAAAATCAGTGGCAATTCTGTAATTTCTGCAAAGCGTGTTTGAACTCGGCCGACAGAAAATACGCTTTCCAGTGGAGAAAGCGTATTCAGTGAACTACGCAATGGACTGCGGGTTTATTCCTAAAAACAGCAGGGGCTCTTTAGCAAAAACGCGGTTGAAGGGGTATCGGTCGATTTCGGCCGTTGGATTAGATTCTAGTGGCTTGGATTCGATCTGGATGAGGGAGGGAGGAGCACCGGCGGCGCCCAGGAGTTTCACGGTGGCTCCATGGCCGGAAGTTCGCCGGCGGCGTCTGGCTTCTCGTTTCCGAGCACCAAATTGAGAAGCGAGGACATGGGGAGATAGAGGAGGAGGTCGCGTGCTCACCTAGGCGCGTTTGGTGGTCAGGAACGGCTCAGGGAGTGCGGGCGACGCGAGAGAGCGGGCGGCGGCTCCTGCAGTGCTTGCCGAGATCCAAAAACGCGATGAACGTGACGGATAGGGATCCCGGGACGCGGAAAACTGCAAAGGGAAGTCGCGGGGAGGTCCTTGAGCTTTTATAGGCGCTTGGTGCACAAGATAGCAAGGAGATCCCGGGGTTTTCGGGATCGGCTCGGCGTTGGAGGAGAAGGAGTCCCGGTCGGATACGTGGGGAAGAAGAACAGTGCGCGCTGACAGGTGGGCCCGCGGGGTCAGAGACATAGAGAGGGAGAGAGGCGGGGCCCGGTCGTCAGCCGAGCTGGGCCGCGGGGTTGCTGGGCCTTGGAAGGGTTCTGGGCCTCGGCTGGGGCTTTGTTTCTCTTTCTTTCTTTTTTTTTTTTTATTCCTTTCTGTTTTCTTTTCTCCTTTTCTTTTCCAAAGAAAGTTTTGAACAAAAACAAAAGATGAAAACAGAAACACACAGCACAAAATAAATGTCATACTCAGCATGAATGCAAAAGCAGGTTTCTAAATTTATGGTAAATTTTAATTTGCACAAAATTATTTATTTTGCTAGATTCAATGCTCCCAAAAATTCTTAAACAAATCAAATTAATTCCTATTAATTGAAATTCTCATTTTTTGGGTGTTACATCGTTTTTGTATATTGATAATTCCTTTATCGGTGTCTCTTGCGCTCTCGTGACCGTAGTAACTAGTTATCTGGTAGTATGTTGCTTCATCTTGTGTGGTGTACTGTTCTTAGTTGTTTCTATTTGTTGCTTGTATGTTTATATGCTTGGTGCTTGCTACGAGTAGAGAACGAGAACCATTTTATCGGTGTTGAAGATTAAGAGGGCTATGACCAGAAGATAACTCAAGGTTCTCTAAAGGAGTTTCTTTGGATATAAAGCAAGCCTAAGGCAAGTATAACTTGGGATCATCCTTGTTACCTATTCACTTATAACTACACATATATATCATATGCATGCTATCACCTTGTCGACCTTAGCAAAATCATAGATGATTGTTACATGGATTCCTTGTTACCTACTTGATATGCATTTGGTGTAGATGTGCTAGTGCTTGATATAATCCATGATCTTGTAAGATGATTAATAGCTATGCAATGAACATAAAAGAATGACAAATAACGATATGAGATCTTGTCTGTAAGTGATCACCGGGACAACAGTGCAACCATGAGGGCTATAATGGCTCTGGCTTTAGCTCAGTATGAAGAACTTTTCTAGCTTGTTAGAGGTTACCCGAAAGGGCGGAGGGGCTGAACCGACACGGGTATAGTGCGAGCCCCTGTCCCTATGTGTATAGGCTGCGCGTCATTGTGCCATTCGGAAGGGGGGTATCTATATCTGCTCGCGAAGGAAACCTTGCGGCCCTAACATGTTAGACGAACTTTTGAAAGGCTTCATAGTGATCCCTGCCGACCTTCCTTGGTAGTGGGTTAAGAGGTCGACGGGCCTCGGGCGAAAGGGTAAATCATGACTCATGGGTAAAGATGTACAACCTCTGCAGAGTGTAAAACTGGTATACTAGCCGTGCTCACGGTTATGAGCGGCCTTGGGGGTTCTTGCTGCGCCGACGATGAGCTTATTAAGTTGTTATGTTCATTTGATTATCGTTTATGCTATGAATTAATTATGCTTACACTTGATCATGGAATTAAAGGAATATTTATGTTACCTTGACAATTGCTCATTAATTATGAACATGCTATCCACCGTTAAAAGCTAAATGCAGTCAAACCAGTGTCAGCTATTTGAGCCTCATGAACCCCTGGTTATACTTGTTGAGTACGATATGTGCTCACTCTTGCTATTTCCCACCACTTCAGTTTACTAGTAAGAGTCGAGCAGAAGAGCGATGGAATCATGAAGGTGTTCTCAAGATACAAGAAGTGCTAGGCATATGTTACCCCCAGTCAGCCGTCCCTGTGTAGATTGAGCCTGAAGATTAGTTACCGTTCCGCGATACTCTGATGTAAGTGTTAATTATAAGTATGTTTTCGCTATATAACATTGTTTCTGATACTGTTCCTTTCTGTTGTTGTATGTGTGGACTTCCTGGGCACACATATAGCTAGCCTGGTTTTGTTCCTTAAAACCGGGTGTGACAATAGAGCAAGTGATGATCATGGTGATGATGGTGATGACCACAAGATGATCAAGTGCTCAACTTGGAAAAGAAGAAAGAGAAAAACAAACCCTATGGAGATCAAGGCAAAGGTATTGCTTAGGGTTTTGGTTTTAGTGATCAAGACACCATAGAGGGTGTGATCACATTTAGGAAGATAGCCGTACTATAAAGAGGGGAATTCTTTGGCTAAGCGGTTATCAAGTGACACCTGCTAAGCGGTTATCAAGTGCCACTAGGTGTCATTGTTCATGTGCATGCATTTAGAACCTAGTGAGCTAACTTAACTCCTTCAAAGAAAATGATTGTGAAAATGCTAACACACGTGCACATGTTGGTTTACACTTTGTGGTGTTGGCACACTTTGAGAAGGGTGTTGAAGTTTGAAGGGTTGAGAGAGGATGGGTTCCTCTCTCCCTCCCGCCGAGCTTGCGAGGCGGGATTCGGCGCTTTTCGAGAAAATGAAGTGCATATTTTCTATTGCGCCGGAGGAAAATTTGGTGAAGTCGCGGGAGTGTTTCTCGCTGAGAAAACACTCACCGGACGCTGGCTTAGAGGCACCGGACGCTGTGTCTGAGCGTCCGGTGTGCAGACAGTGCCTGGCCCAGCTAGGGTAAGGCACCGGACGATAGGCACCGGACGCTGGCTTGAGCGTCCGGTGGTGCGCGTCCGGTGACCCCGAGTTTTTGCCCAGTGAAAGAGCCAACGGCTCTATTTGTTTGAGGGGCTATAAATACGTGTTTGGCCGGCTTGGGGCTTAGACCCTTGGCAGTCTAACATACTTGACATCCTTGTGAGCCTAAGCAAACACCTCCCACTCATCTCCTTCATAGATTAAACATCTTTGTGAGATTGGGAGTGATTCCAAGTGCATTTGCTTGAGTGATTGCGTCTAGTGGCACTTGGGGATCGATTTGGCTGCGGTTTTCTTGTTACTCTTGGTGGTTGCCGCCACCTAGACGGCTTGGAGCAGCGGAGGAGGATTGGCACGAGTTGGTGATTGTTCGTGGCCATCTCCCGGTGATTGTGAGAGGTTTGTGCCTACCTCGGCGGAGAGCCAAAGGCAACATTAGTGGATTGCTCGTGTCATTGAGCTACCTCACTTGTGGGTAGGTTCTTGTGGTGTCCTAGTGAGGACGAGGTTCGTGCTACACCTCTTAGCCACCGAACCACCAAGTGTTGGTCGACACAACGGGGACGTAGCGTGCCGGCAAGCACGTGAACCTCGGGAGAAAAATCGGTGTCTCAATTGTGTTTGATTGGGATTCTCCCGGTGCTTGATTGTTTATATTGGTGATTGGTTCATCCCCTACACGGCGGTATAAATATCTCATCTTATCTTTACTTACCGCAAACTAGTGTAATTAGTTTAGTTGCTTACTTTGACTTGTGTAGCTTAGTTCTCTAGTGTATCTTGTAAAGTCTTAGTTCTTGTGTGCATAGAGATCTTAGCAACTAGAATTGTTGGGTAGGTGGCTTGCAAACACCCCTTTAGAGCTAGAGCAAAAAGTTTCGCTTTGTTATTTACTAACTTTTGCTCTAGTGAGTTTGTAGAATTTTTTAAATAGGCTATTCACCCCCCCTCTAGCCATATTAGGACCTTTCAGGGCCCCTAAGCAAGTTTACATAGTTTTGGGGCTTCAAGGTCCCAAATTCTAAATCTTTACAACTCAAGTTTTACATGCCCCTCTTTAGATCCATTCTTCCAAAAAAGTGTTCATTTTTCCAAAAGTTTTACCTGTTTAGCTGCATCTAAACAGAGCTTTAATGTGACAGAAAATCTTAAAAAAATTAAAAAAAAATCGGAACTAAACAGAGCCTTAAGGTACCAACTCAACTCTTCCGTCTTCCTATCTACTTAGCTCGGTTGTCTCGATTCTTAAAACAGCAATAATTTAGCTAATAAATTTTAATTTTATAATACAAAATTGGTAGGGTTAGATTTGTAATGAAATATAAGTACAAATAATTCCATAAATTTATAAGTACACATAGTATAACACGTGTAATTTGAGAGATCATATCATATCAAGCCATGTATATTACAAAAAGGATTGTTCATTGATTCTTAAAATATTTGACCAATAATTTAGCTAATATTTTTTACTTTTATAATATAAAATTGATATAGTTAGATTTGTAACTAAATATGGTATCTAATCATCATAAAATTTAAGTACAAATAATTCCATATATTTATAAGTACATATAGTACAATATAAATAAATAGTTAAAGTGTAATTTGGGAGACCCTATCATACCGGGCCATGTTTTATAAAAAGGATCGTTTGGTTGTCGGTTCTTAAAATCTTTCACCACTGGTTTAGCTAACATTTTTTAATTTTATAATACAAAATTGATATGGATAGATTTGTAGCTAAATAAAGTATCTAATCACCATAAATTTATAAGTACAAATAATTCCATAAATTTATAAGTACAAATAGTACAACATAAATAAATAGTTAAAGTGTAATTTGAGAGATCGTATCATATCATGCCATGTTTTATAAAAAATGAATAGAGGGAGTACCAGTAAGCAATTACAAAATTCAGTCTCAGTTGAAAGCTTCATTTGAGTTTTACTCAAATTCAATAGCTTGCTACGTAAACATATTTTTATGCCATGATTAGGTTTTAAATAAGAATGACAAGTGTAATTTGTGAGATCGTATCAGTAGGAACTAGTACAACCCCACTACAAGTCAATCTTAGCATGCGCACAAGCAATCCACGTTAGCAGTCCACAAGCACATGTAACTATAGGAAACGTACGTAATTTTTATGAAAAATTATGCAAACCACGGCAAAAAGTCGTCTAAATTCACCAAAATCACACAGGTAGATGATATGATGATACACAATCTTGTAAAATATCTTGTCTAAAATCGAATTCGTCTGTGAGATATAAAAATAATAATTTTCTAATAAATCCTGTGGACAACTTTTTAGGTTGAAATTTATTATTTTTATATCTCACAAACTAAGTTGAGTTTAAATAAGATATTTTATAAGGTTATATACCATCATATCATCTATATGTGTGATTTTTTGTGAATTTAGACGTTTTTATTATAGTTTATACGGGTTTTCACAAAAACTATGGTTTCCATCGGATACGTTCCCGTAACTATAACTATATATCTATCATGCAAGTTATCCACATCATCAAGTTATGTCATCCACAAACATTTATTATTTGTCCATGCCAACATGCCACGAACAGCCCTAAAATTTGTCCACGGTCCCGTGCACAAGGTACGTATCTCTATCTCTATTTGACGAAACCTGAGGCCAAATCTCGAGCAGGCATTGGGCCACGTTACCTAAATTTCTCAACCTTTCGTTCACATGCTTAAACAAATCTTGCCGTCCATGTACAATCTAGCTAGAGCTTTCTGGATACATCGCGAAAACAAAAGGATACAAACGCTCGAGGGGTAGTCGCTATAAATTCCCGTCCACAGCACTCTCACGGTGCCACAACATTGGTCTTTCCTCGTATTCCCTCACGGTGTCTCCACGTATTCCCTTCCTAGCGCTCTGTAGCTAAACTCATACCATCATCGTTACCCGACATCTTTATTTTGTTGCCGGTTTTACCGTAATTGAGTTCACAAGTCATCCTTTAGCTCAGCTAGAGTATCTTAGCAGCCTAGAAATATGACCCACATTTCCGTTTCCATGATTCATATTATAAAAACGTCTATGTTCTCGAAACGAGAATATTCCAACTCGAGAATGGGAACATGGCTGCTAAGGGCCACACGTTGGTTTCAAAAGACTCCCAAGCTCCTATAGTTGTCGTTTTATATGTCTCAGTCTTAATGCATGTTTCATGAAAGTGTCATGCACATTAAATAGAGTGTCACATAAGTAAAATAGCTGATTTCGCAGGGTCATTAAATGATGGAGTTTCATCATATGAGATAGGAGTTTCATCTCATGAAACTCATGTGGCTCGGTTACCTAGTTTATAGTCTTGGTAACTGTGCCATGAAACTATACATTAAGATTGGCCTTATTAGCTTGATGACACCATCATCATCACAACGTATAATAAATACATTTAACTTTGCAGTATATATATATGCTGAAATCAGTATATTCATATGAAATATTTAAGTAACAAGCAAAAGCTCAGTTTTATTCACCTCTCTGCATTCGTATAAACACCAAAAAAACCTAGAGACTATAGTTGCCAAGTATCTAAATGCACATGCACACACCTCTTTTCTAGCCTTGTTTAGTTTCACATCCAAAAACTTTTCATCCATCATATTGAATCTTTAGACACATGTATGAAGCATTAAATATAGACAAAAAAACAAAAACTAATTGCACAATTTATCTTTGGACACAATTTATCCAAAAACTAAACAAGGCTAGATCCATCGCATCGAATCTTTGGACACATACATGATGCGTTAAATATAGACGAAATATAAAAACTAATTGCATAATTTATCTGTAAATCGCGAGACAAATCTTTTAAGCCTAATTAGTCTATAATTAGACACTAATTGCCAAATAAAACGAAAATGCTACAGTAGTCAAATCTAAAAACTTTTCGGAACTAAACAAGGCCTTAGTATTTCTAATGAATTATTTCAACCTAGAAAATCACTATCAGAAGTTTCAAATTATTCGGCTAACCTCTCTTCTTAGATTACTCGGCTACAACGTCTAATTTTAACTCTGATGAAAACTAAATTAACTAGCAGTAGCGAGCACGTTGAAACAATTTTTAAAAGTAGTGTTGTTGCTCCTGCTAATACAGTTCAATGAGGCCTCGTTTAACTTTACATAAAAAGTTTTCACCCATCCTATCGAATATTTGGATACATCAATGAAGCATTAAATATAAATAAAATAATTAACTAATTGCACAATTTAGTTGGAAACCACGAGATAAATCTTTTAAGTGTAATTAGTCTATGATTAGCCTTAAGTGCTATAGTAACTCTCATGTGCTAATGATAGATTCAATAAGCTTAATAAATTCGTCACAATTTTTAGACGAGTTATGTAATTAGTTTTTTTATTAGTATCCGAATACCTCTTCCGATATCACACAAAACATACAATGTGACACAAAAAAAAAATTCATTCCCCAACTAAACAAGGCATGAATATCCTTCAGAATAGATCAATGATAAGACAAACCTACAAATGCACTCCAATAAAAATATTTCCTATATTCTGATTACCAGATTTTGTTGATATTTATCTAAAATTGATTTTGTTTTGTTGTTTTAATAAGGATTACATCAAGGAATTCCCAAAGGTGATTCCATCCACCACTGTGCAGCTTGTGAAATATCAAGTGTGAAGCTCATGACGCTGGTGGCTGTTTATACACGTGAAGAATCTGGTTTTATGTTTGTTCCCTCTATTCCAAGGTTCACCAACAAACCATTGGTAGCATTTCTCAACTTCATGTTCACAAGTTGCAGATAACAATATGAATGATCAGAATTGAAGTTCTACACAACCGGTTCCATGATACGACAACATACGTGCTACCGATTTTTTTTTCTATTTTGAAGACCATAGAGAGGAGCCTGTTCGCTTGAGCTTATCTGTCAAATCTACCAATCATTCAGCAGTGTTTTTCTCTCATAACAAATCAGCGAGTAGTAGTTTCAGTCATGACTTTTTAGACAAACGAAGTAAACAAAGGTAAGAAAATTGTCAAGTCTCATTAGTCATGACTTGTCTTCCTAAATAACCATTAAATCATTTTATTGGTATAGAAAAAGATACAAATCAGACGAACCATCAACGATCAAAATCTAGGTTATATGAATTAATAATATTTTTCGCAGTATTATTTTGTGGTTTTTATATGCTCAATGCATGACTCGGTCACGCACAAGATCTTATTAACAGCTTTTGTATAATGACATATTGTTATTAGTCTTGAAATTATCATAATCTTAAGGGGATATTAAAAAATAATTTATCTAATTTGCAATTTCATATGACTATTAACCAAGATGAATCGCTTTTCTTTACAAACGAAAAAATTCACAGATAATTCTACAAAAGCATTTAGGCCTTGTTTAGATACACCCAAAATTCTAAAACTTTACAAGATTCTCCATCACATCGAATCTTTAAACACATGCATGAAGCATTAAATATAGATAAAAGGAAGAACTAATTACACAGTTTATCTGTAAATCACGAGACGAATCTTTTGAGTCTAGTTAGTCCATAATTGGACAATGTTTGTCAAATACAAACGAAAATGCTACGGTGTCAAACTTCAAAAAAAATTTGCATCTAAACAAGGCCTTATTCAAAACTAGAAGATGGTCCATTTAATTGACAGGGCGGCAACGCCGCGCGTCTTTCTAGTGCTTCTGGTGTGCTTATACTGTAGACGATCACATGTGTGTATCCATGTGTCAAACCTGACTATACTGTGAAATGGCATGCGAAGAAAATGAGAAAAATTTACTCAACCAATCGGAGGGAATAGCAACTTTAAAAGCTTAGCTATTTTTGTTGTGGAGGCTGATTTAGAATTTATAAAATAAAAAGTAGGTTTCAACCAGACGTGCTATCTAGTTTTATAAAATACAAAGCTGGCTATCTTTTGATTTACGGTAGCTATAATAGCCAACCAATGACACTGGCTATCCGATTTTGTAAAATAGCAAGACTGTTGTGGACTTTTTCTTTCCTTTTTAAGAAATTTTCTATTTTATAAAATAGCTAAACAATGGAATTTGACTATTAATTTTAGTCAAGTTCTTGGAGTTGCTCTTAACAACCATATAACAACAGCTTGAAATATATTCTACTACAATTGTACATTTATATGATTATATATCTTATTACTTATATGTTAATTATATCTGTACTATTTGACGGATGCCTGCATACTTACATGCATGATGACCCTAGGCAGGCATGAAAACCAACCAGCTCCGCAACTATACCGTACCTCCGCTCCCGATCGATCGATGAAGTGATCGATAATGATTCGTTGTACGGTCTTCACGGAGGAGCGTCGTCGTCGGAGTCGATGGAGGATTGGATGTCCGGGGCGTACCATCCGAGCTCCTGCGAGATGGCCGCAATCCTCTGCTTCTGGCCCTTGGAGTCGCCGACGGCGGTGGTGAAGGGGTACACGAAGGTGACCTTGGTGGCCATGCACCGGTACGCCACCACGCCGGCGTCTTTCTTCACCAGGAACTCCATCACGTCCCGCCCAACGCCGCCGTCCATCTCCGCCTCGATGTAGTGACCGTATGGAGTGTCTTCATCCACCTTCAAGTCCACGTTGCTCTGCGTCTTCTCGATGGCTTGCCGCAACGACTGCAACGCCGCCGGCCGGCCACCAGTCCACCACCACCACCCAGGCCACAAAATTAAAAGTACAATGCAAGATCGATCAGTTAAGAAATGCAAAACCGATCGAGTATGACATGATCGAACGCCGTTTAATTTGGCCACGAAAGAGCTGGAAACTGCAATATATAGTATCTTCAATTAGCTAGTGACCAATATAATGACGCGTCTTACGATGACGGCCTTCTCCCCGGCGGCGGATGATTCCGGGATGATCAGCGGCGAGGCGAAGGAGCCCGAGGATCCCAGCGCGTTGGTGGACACGCACCCCGGGTTGGTGGACGGACATGCCCTGATCTTTCTGCACCATTTTATATATCATCACCCAGCTCAAACTAGCCGCTGAGAACATTTCCAATTGCAGTGGTAATTAGCAAAGGTCAAGATTCAGAAAGAATAAGTGGCAAGCAATATATATATATATATATATATATATATATATATAAACGAACCCGAGCTTGTCGAGGCCAAGCTGCAGCTTCTGAGACTGCGCGTAAGGAGTAGAGGCGGCGAAGGACTTTCCCTGCAGCTGCAGGGGAGGAGGAGGACGGACGAACGGGACGGCATGAGCAGCGGCCGGAACGACGACGACGACGGCAGCGGGGCCGCCGCCACCGCCACCGCCGCAGACGAGCGCGGCCGTGAGCGCTACCTTCGCGACGGAGGTGAGGAGATGCGTCCGGATCGGCGCCGCTGCTGGAGCCGCCGCCGGCGCCGGAGCAGTTGTGCCCGGCGGCATGTCTTGTCGCCACCCTTCACGAATCACGACAACGGTCTTATGATCTTATCTCCCCTCCGCTCTACGCGCCACTCGATTGGACTTGAACCCCGACCGTAGTACAGTATGCAATAATCAATAATGGGCCGGGCCGGATAAACTTCTCCTGGCTTAAGTTTCCTTGTCCGAAAGAATTTGGTGACCAACTTTGAGTCCATGGGCCGCAAAAGCCAGCCGCACGTATTTTTAGGCTGAAATTGCTAGCTCTCGTCAAGCGAGGAGGCATCGATGTGTGTCATCGTCGCGAAGGATAGATAAAGAGCCAGCCATGGTTTCGGCACAAGAGATCAAGCACGCCCAGCCAGGCGACCTGACCGTCTCAGTTGGTGTCGCAACCGAATGTATATATATTGTGATGCGGATTATTAACCGGTGAACTTGGCGCAATGTGTCAATGGTGTCGCGCAACTGAACTTGTGCATGTCAACTGATCAAGCCCCCCAAGCTTTTCTTTGCAGCGTGTAATTCCGTGTGTGTGTGTATATATATATATATATATATATATGCACGGATCCGTCTAGCCACCACTCGGCCGTTTCGGGCTAGAGCTCTGTTACAATACCGTAGGGTTTGCTAGGAGGCTTTTATCTCTGTGTCATTACGAAAGATTGACCAAACCAGGAAGCTGCTACAATATTGTTTTGCACCGTGTCCAACTTCATCTTCGGCTATACCCGTATGCTATTCTATTCCTATTTTGTTCGTTTTCTTTCGTTTAAGGGGTCTGACACGTGGGTCCTAGGTAGCACAATGTCCATCATGCCCTTCCAGTCACGGGAGCGCCCGCGAGCGGTAGCTACCTCCCCGGCGTCATCTGCCTGCCGCCGCGTCTGCTCCTCCTCCTCCGCCTGCACCACGCCCACCACCACATCCCGCGCCGCCGCCTACCACCTCCGCCGCCTTCCAGATTCTACACCTCCGCCACGTGCTCCGTGGCCACCACCGCCTCCTCCCGTCCTCACCTCGCCACCGCGGCGCCTCCCTCATGGGCCAGTCCCGCAGCGCTCCACCGAGGCGCGGGCGCAGCCGCAGCCGAAATGGGAGCAACACGTCCTCCGTGGACCGCCACCCGAAGCTCCCAGATGACATCCTCCTCAGCCGTCGTGCGCGTCCCAATGACAGCAAGTCCTCGTCAGAGGATGATGTCGACGACAACGAGGACAAGGGAATGGAGGCGGCTGTTTGACGGAATTCTGTACAAAATTTTCTAATATCGCCTCTGATGTTTGTACTATCAACAAGGTAGTAAAAGATAAGAAACTAGCGAGTCTTATAAGCTTCTTGGTATAGTGTCATGCACAGTGGTTCATATATATGCCGAAGGGCCATGAGACACTCCAAATATGCATAGGCGGCAAGCACAACAGAACACGTGAGCCACCCGAGAATATTAGGAAGAAGCTAGCAAGGTTCTTCACGGAAGCTCTGAACAGTTCCCTACATGCACTACGTATGTGCAGTACTAAAAACGTATTTGCGTCCGTATACGTCTGGGACTGGCTGTACAACAGGTCGTACACACGGCCGTCTGTGTAGCGTATTTCCATAGGACTACACTTCAGTTGAGCACGCGAGACACCGGTGCGATGATCCAGAACCTTTTTGGAACCGTACCTTGGCCGGATGTAAGTATGGTACAGCGCGGTGTGTACACGAATCGTATACACGGTCTAAAGTCTGGACTCAGCACAACTACTGCCTATAACCGTATGAGGTCCAAAGTCTGGAATCGTCAAGAGCTAATTAGCTTAACCATTGCGGCGTGTATACGTCCATGCATGGATATGTATATGTGCCCGGAACTAGCTTTCAAACGTTGAGAAACCTGCATGCGTACGTGTAACGTACTGGATGTACGTTTTGTTATCAAATTTGAGTCCTGGACGGATGAGCATCGTAGGCCTGCAACCGGTGTGCAGCTGGCAACGAGATCTCCACGTATCTCGCTCGACGCCTAACAAACGAAGGCGGCGCACTGCGCGCAACGGAAGCCATCGCAATCCTACCCGGCTCCTATATAAACTAACCCCGCCAACAGGTTTTGCCCCGCTGCTCATTCACGTACACGCCGCCAGGCCTCTGCTAGATTCGATCCCGCTGCTCATTCACGTACACGCCGCCAGGCCTCTGCTAGATTCGATCCCGCTGCTCATTCACGTACACGCCGCCAGGCCTCTGCTAGATTCGATCGCTCTGCTCGTTGACGTACACGCCGCCAGGCTCTTTGGCTCAACGCATACACACCCGTTTTCAGGCGTCCAGGCTTCCCCTTCGCACCAACAAGCTGCCGGGACGCAAGTTAGCGCCAATCCCCTCTGCACTGCCGAGACGGAAGTCAGCGCCAATCCCCTCCGCATCGAGCGTGTTCACGTCCATCAAGCCAGCGACATCTTCAAGTTTAACCAAGACCATATCATCTATGCCGGCTGTTACGTTTCTTGGTGAGCAATCAGTTAAGATGTGATACAAATCTGTGTAAATATTATGATATGGCAAGGATCATCTGTTCTTGTAATCTGCTATCGTGAGAAGGCCAGTAATTTGATGACATCAGAACCCTCGCCGCGCGAGGTCGTTGTCAAGTTACTGATGATGAAGTCGAGTAATAAAAACAAATCAAGACATATGAGACGGGAACGCCCTGCTTGTTACAGCGTGCGAGACAGAAATTTCAGTTCGTAGCGATAACGGCGGAGAGGTCGTTTTGGCCTGCTCTATTATTCCTACGGCGGTGGAGAGGTCGTTTTGGCCTGCTCTATTATTCCTACGGCGGCGGAGAGGTCGTTTTGGCCTGCTCTATTATTCCTACGGTGGCGGAGAGGTCGTTTTGGCCTGCTCTATTATTCGTGCAGCGGCGGAGAGGTCGTTTTGGCCTGCTCTATTATTCGTGCAGCGGCGGAGAGTGTACGCTGAAAGTCATCTGTGCTTCTGATCTACTATCGTGAGGAGGCCAGCAACTTGACGACGTCAGAACCCTCGCCGCGCGAGGTCGTCTATCAAGTTGCTAATAACAAAGTCAGGGTGTATATATATATAAAAAAAAGAGACAATACGCATGAGATAGAAATTTCCAGCTCGTTGCAGTGCTCGAGATGAGAACGCCTCGTTTCGCTATGAAATATTGATGCCGGGAGGCTGTCGATTTGATCTCATGATGAGAAAGCATCGTTCAAGCAATACTTTACCGCTAATTGATTTTTTGGCGGATTTCTACTATTTGCGTCTAGTACCGACAAGGCTAGACGGAACTCTGGCCAAGTGCCGACGAGGCGAGGTCACTAGTCCATCTACACGTTCCAATTGACGGGATCGGACAACATCGTTGCTGGGCACCGACGAGGCAAAGGCAACTCACACACGTCCGTGTTAATGAAGGCCGACGTACGTGACTGGGCACCGACGAGGCAAAAGTCACCCCCTTTATTAACATATTCCGTTTATTACTCCGACGTGGCGATGGCAATGTCGTGACCGAGTTTCGGCGACATAAAGCCACCCATAATCATTATGCCATATATCGCATATGGCTACGACGGCAATCAATTAAATATTTGACGACCATAAAGCGCAGCTTAATCGGAGGTTTTCTGCAAGCTCGTCTTGCGGATGTAATTAACCGGACGCGCCCAACAGGCCCCGGAAATCGGCGAACTACGCAATTTTCTCTACAAGTCAGACCTCTCCTTAAGCATGACGCTGAAGACGGAAGAAGACATCTTTTTCGTTGATCATGTATTTTGTATATTCAAGAAAGAATTAATGAAATATGTGGTTCTCGAATATGTGTGCATGTGTCTCCCTTGCATTACATTATTTTTCTATGTCTTCGCTCGGTTTTCGACCAAACAAAATGGCACGCCCAGTGGGACTCGATTCTCCTCCCATCTTCGCTGCGCTTCAATGGTCGTCAAAAAAAAGGGATTGCCCGTTCGCGGTTGCTGTATGTGGTTGAACGATGCTTACTTCAAAGACATGCCTCCCGGCTTATACACGAAGGAAGAACAACAATTTTGTCGCATCATTGAAAGAACGTCTTGCATGCTTATGCAGACTCATATATTTGTATACACGAAAGGGCATCCAGTGCCTAGTTTGTGTGCTTGGTTCACTCTCTATGCCTCGTTAAAAAAGAGAGAGAAGATATTGAGCATGGCTTGCTGGTCCAAGCAGCCACGCCGTTTTAAGAAAAAAACTAGAAGAGGAGCACATCGTGTTTATATATATATGCGTGAAGCTTTAAAAAAAATATATGTTCATCCATACAAGTTTTATTACACGGTGTACTAATTGAAGGATTCCCTCTCGCAGGTGAGTCCTTCCCTGCCATCACCATCGAGGAAGCGATGAAGTTCTCTCCTGCTCCGTGTCTGATTCACTTCGGCACTCACGCCCCCATGGCGGTCTTCACTCATGGAGACAAAAAGTACTACCACCCCACGCAAGAGTTCGTGCAGACTCAAGCCGTGGAGTTGAAGAAAGCACGCGAGCATGCGGCTGCTAAAGCCAAGAAGGCAAGACAAACTGCCGTTGCCGACGCTCGTGAACTGCTAGGGAAGCCCGAAGCACTCTCGAATGCACGGGAGCCGAGTTGTCCAATCTCAGAGGCTAAAGTCCTCGAGGCACTTAATGATGCCTCTTATTCCTTGTCCTGGTCAATGTGCAATGCGCGCTCTAGGAACAAGAAGAATACTCTCCGCAACTATCGAAGGAAGCGGAGCCACGTCAAGAAGCTTCATGCCGAATTGAGTGCACACGTTGTAAGAAGCACGACGCCTAAGCAAGTGCAACAAGTCCCTGAGTTCCTCGACGTTGTGGGAGAGCCTTATGTGCTATCTGTAAAGGCCAATAGGCCAACTGAATTAAAGAAGCTTGTCAGGCAAGCTATTATGAATGAATTTTGGACACGTACATTAAAACGTGTAGCCAAATTTCCCGAGTGCGAAATTGCAACTCGCACTAAAAGTATTCTTCTACGCCCGTCTATGATGGTTGCATCATACCATACCACGGCTGATGCCAGCCCCGAGAAAAATAAATTTGCTGCACTAGCAAATGAAGTACCGGCGCCTCATGCAAACGCACCACCAACCGATCAGCTCCAGCAGCAATTTCAGCAGCTGCAAGCTCAAATGAAGGAGTTGGAAAGGCAGCTCCAGGGTCGCCAGCCAACTGCATATGCAGGGGGTAATCGGAGGCCTGTCTCTCCTGTTCGTAACTCTCAAGAATCGAGGCCATTCACGCGAACTGGTGGCAGGTCTAAGTACCAAGGCCCTGGTCGTTATGGTCACGCTCCGGAGTCTTCTCAGCAAGCTGGTGGCAGGTACTATGTCGCTAGCCATCGCCCCCAAGATGAGCGGAAGACGCTAGCACCACGGAGGGATCTCCCTCCACGCCCGTTTCATCATTCAAGACAGGCTCCATTGCCTCCTCGCTGGAATTCGTGGGCACGCCAAGAATGGCAACCAAGAGATTTCAGAAGGGACCAATATCATGCGAAAGAGCAACAACATGAACATGTTGCGAGCGCACCACCCACACGACCAAGGCAAGTGCCGCAGGATGAGCCGCGCTTGAAGGTCGCACCTACTCAGGTGGCGTCTTCATCAGGCCCTCAAGTGAACTCGTCACTCTTGCCGACTCCGATGATTCCACCTAAAGCTCCGCGGCCTCCTACCGCTAATCAACGCAAACGCGAAAACCACAGGAGGAATCGACGCGCTATGTACCAAGAGCTACAAGATCTAGTACTTGGCAGCGTGCATGTTCGGGTCCGCCCCGAAGGACAAGTTCACCCCTTCTACGACAAGATTACACTTCGCCTTTCGCCTACTCTACTCCAAAACGAAAGATACAAATATCTCGTGGATAACCTCGTGCCAAGACCACGTCTAGTACAAGGGGATGAAAGGCCAAGTGTGGCCAAAGAAGAGAACCCTTCGCTCCAACCCTCCGCTAAAGGGTCTTTGGAGAAAACGCAAAATGATGTCACTATGGAAGACTCCCATAAAGATATTCAACAAGAGGATATGCACCCATCGTCTCTGATAAAGGAGACTGAGCAAGCGGTGTTGACTGCTCACCGACCAGGGGAGCAGTCTAAAAGAATGCAAGTTGAAGATAGGGAGCATGGTTCTACCTCCCCCATTCAGATGGCCTCGTGTGGCACTACGTCCACACATGCTGAACATGAAGATGATCTGATATGGGTACCTCCACAAGTTACTCATGTTTTCTCATATCCTTCGGATGAAGAGATCGTACCTAACCCCAAAGCAACCTTTTCTAATGGTTCGCTTCCGAAATTACGCCGCCGGTCCAAGGGACCTGGTAATCAAGAACAAGAGGGTGTGTCATCGGCTCCATGCTGCCCGATTACTTCTGGTGGCTCTAAGTCTGAGGGTGGATTATCTCCACGTGCTTATAATGACCTACAATCACAACTCCCTCAAAATCCTGCCTCCTTAGAGCGGATTGCACGGCGCCCGGGTGCTTCAACCCGATTGAAAGGAATCGCTATGCAAGAAATTGAAGGCACTATGAGTCCAGTTGATGGAGCCTTCAAAGATGGAGAGTTGGATGATGATTCCAGCATTTCTCTAGAACAACACACTAACTCCCCTCGCTATTCTGAACTTGCTCATTCTGTAGTATCAGACGAGGAGAGTGAAAACGAAGGTCAAAACACTGTCCCGGTTCATATGGTCTCGGACGAAAATCAAAAGCAAGATGATCTAGTAGATCCCAATGGGAAGGACGATACAAGTCAGGCTAAACAGCCAGACCCCAAGAACAAAGACAAAACCCTTCCTGAAAATCCACAATATGGAATGCCCCCGCACCTTTGGCCGGGAACAAGTGCACAGGGAGCTCATGACGGGTCGATTGACGAGAAGCTGCGTAACCAGCAACAACAAATAAATAATTTGTCCTTAAAACTCGATCAACTTGTTGAGATCCTAACAGGTTCTGGGCAAGGTGTACCTCGAACTCCACAGAAGGCCGCAGCTGACCCACAAATAGAAGAGCTGGAAGATGCGGGTCATGTGCCCAAGACTAATGAGGTACCCAAGCCTCCGCCGCAATTACAGTTCACCTCACTGGGTGCAACAGCTAATGCTGCGCCTGCCCCGAACACATTGAAGAATTTTCATACTATCATAGAGGACCTAATAAATAAAAAGATGAGACAAGTGAATGTTGATCAGTCACCGCAATCGTCCGATTATGAGCTTGATAAGCCTTACGAGGCTTGGCATGATTTGGTGCAATTCCCAGCTGGCTGGAATCCACCAAAGTTTCGACAATTTGACGGAACGGGAGACGCACGAGAACATTTGTCGTACTTTGAGGCAATGTGTGGCGATACTGCTCGTATCCCTTCTCTCTTGTTACGACAATTTTCTAGCTCATTAACGGGCGCAGCCTTTCATTGGTATAGTCGCTTGCCAGTTGGCACCATACCTGACTGGAAAACCATGAAAGAGCTATTCAAGGCACACTTTGTATCAATGAAGAAGGATTTTTCAATAATCGAGTTAGCACAAGTTCGCCAGAGGCGTGACGAAAAAATTGATGACTACATAGTCCGTTTTCGTAACAGCTATGTACGCCTCGCACGTGAGATGGATCCCGAGGATGCAATTGAAATGTGTGTCTATGGCATGCAACAACACTGGTCACTGGAAGTTTCACGGCGTGAGCCCAAAACATTCAGTGCTCTTAGCTCAGCGGTGGCTGCGACAAAATTGGAGTTCGAAAAGTCACCTCAGATTATGGAACTCTACAAGAATGCTAGCACTCCCGATAATGTCAGGAGGTTTAACTCGACCTTCAAGGGCAATAATAATAATAATAATGGCGGCAAACAGAAGGCTCCAGCCGAAGCTAACACTGCAAGGGTTGAAACCTCACAGCATCAAAGGAATGTGCATTGGGCATGCGAAATAATACTGGCGCCAAGACACGACCATCTATTCAAGAGCTCCTTCGGAAGCAATATATATTTCGTCGAGAGGTGGTGAAGGTTTTCTTCCAACAAGTTATGGAGCACGAGTACCTCACCCTGCCTGATCCTAAGCGACCGGATCAAGTTAAGATGGTCGACAATCCTTTGTATTGCCCATACCATCGGTATGTCGGGCACGTTATTGAAGATTGTGTCGCCTTCAAAGAGTGGCTACAAAGAGCCATCGATGAAAAGAGGTTGGCAATCCCACCTGATGTCGTCAATCCGGACTTTCATGCAGTAAATATAATAACCACAAGGACGAACGCTGCTGAAGCAAATGATGATAGCTGGGTACCACTTGCTCAGGTTGAGCACCGATTAAAAAGTTTGGAGCTCTCTCAAGAAACAGCTGAGCAGAACCCCAATGCTTGGCAGACCGTTACTCATCACAAGTTGTCGCCAAGACGCATACATCAATGTGATTCAGGACGTAGAATTTTGCATTCTATGGATGTACCCTCATACAGGTGGCACGATCCAAGTCGTCGTCGTATGCCGCCTAGATTTGTACCTAAGGCGCAAGGAAATGAATCATTCCCCCGACGAAGCCGAATGTTGCCTACGCTTGGACATTTCATGCCTCATAATTGGGAGCAACAAGCTAAAGCTCCAAATGGTGAGCCACAAGGTAAAAAGGAGTATACTATATTACATCGTGGGCCTGATATGGCTACGTGTACTGTGGTCCTTAAATATAATGATACGACTAGTTCTGAAGCGGATGATGGGCTTACACCTCATGAGCGCCAAATGCTTATGGATGAAGTATCACCAGAGTGTTCTGAAGTAGAAGTTAACATGAATTTGCGAAGCGGAAAGGCCTTGCCAGAGCTCCAAAGACCTCAGCCAAAAAAGGGTGCCAAGGAAGACGCTCCTCGTACAAAGGATGCAGCTGCTCAAGAAAACGCACAAGATATTCCACCCAATAGTGGGGGAGAGTCTCACAAAATTGATTACAATGTTGTCGCACACCTAAAGCGCATCCCAGCATTGTTGAGCGTCTATGACGCATTGCTACTAATTCCAGAGCTACGCCAGGCCCTCATCAAAGCGCTTGAAGCTCCAGAAGTTTACGAAGTTACTATGGCTAAACATCGACTTCTTTGCAATGCAAGTGAAGTCAACGAAATCACCTTTTTAGAGGAAGATAAGTTGGTGGAGGATGATAATCACAATCGTCCACTTTACATCGAAGGAAATATCGGCACTGCTCATTTGCGTCGTGTGCTCATTGATCCTGGTTCCGCGGTGAATATTTTGCCGATTCGAAGCCTCACCCGTGCTGGATTTACAATAGATGACCTTGAACCGACTGAGGTGGTGATCTGCGGGTTTAATAACCAGGGCACTTCAGCCCTAGGTTCCATCACTGTGAAGATTCAAATGTCCACTTTTAGCTTCAAAGTGCGGTTCTTTGTAATTGAAGCAAATACATCATACTCGGCGCTCTTGGGTAGACCGTGGATACACAAATACCAAGTAGTCCCCTCGACACTCCACCAATGCTTAAAATTCCTAGATAATAAAGGAATGCAGCATCGCATCGCTGCTAATGAGTCCCCATATACCGTTCATGAGTCGCATCATGCCGACGCGAAATATTATTTCTCAGGCGGAGAGCTGAGTAAGCATCAAGGACGTGTTGCACCAGCTGCTGACATAATTATTACACCTGGCTCGAATACATCTTCTGAAGTGGATGCCTTGAGCACCCCATATTCTGGAAGAAGAATTCCAAAGAAAGAACAAGTTAAAAGGCACGGAAAATCTCTCATGGTTACACCGTCCTTCAATATTAAAAATACTCCGTCGACACCAAGCTCAGGTGCGCCAGCTACGCCTATACTCTTAAGGTCTGTGCCTGGACCCCAATTGACTTTGGGGGCTGAAGCAAAAGACTCTTCAATGATAAAGTCATTAAAATCCAATGACTTGACTCATCTTAATTCTACAGGCGCTCGAGGAGTTCCTAAGCTTCTCACGTCAAAAGGCAACATGCCACCTCCCCTGATGCTACGTACTGATATTACAAAGGCAGGAACTACAGTTTCTCAAGAAGGGATGGTGCGTAAAAGGGTGGCAGAAATTGAGGATCAAAGGAAGGCTGGGATGAAACAACCTCCTTCAATGTATACGTCTGTGACGACACCATTAGATGTGTGGCTAGTTCCTAGACAAGCAGGCTGTAAATCTCCGATGCTCTTCTACAAAGCACCACAAGCGTTGCCTTGTGATTTTGTAATTAAATTTCCAAAAGTCTGTTTAGAGACAGGAGAACCCACCACTACTACCAGAGCTGAACCAAGGATGGTTCGCTTACTCGAGAAGTCTGGGATTCATCTTCGGCAAAATTGTAGGTTACCACCACCACCCGCCATATGTGAAGAGTGGTGGGATGAAATAGAGAAGATTTCTAAGATGGCTGAAAAGAAGACAAACCAGACTCAACCAAAATATGGCTTGGGTTATGTTCATTCAGATTCATCTGAAAGCGAGGGTGATAACAATAATGATCCATGGCGAGCGATGTGTCACATGACGTCCGTCGTTGCAAATACAAATGATAGGGAGGGTGCAGCTTCTGACAATGAGGATTGCAACCCGTATTCTATACTTCACCAGTCACGATCCTTGCAAGCTGCTGCTAATGCTTATCAAGGGTTGAGAGATGAACAATACCTTCTGAATCGAATCCATAAAAACATGAACGTGGAACAAGATGAAGTTCTTGATCCTGCTTCTGCTCCTCAACAACTCGAAGACGGTGTCCAATTGACTATTGATGAGCTAGTCGAGATCAACCTCGGAACTGAGGATGACCCACGTCCCACTTTTGTGAGCGCGACACTCACAATGGAAGAACGCGAAAGTTATCGAATTTTCTTAACAGAGTTCCGTGACTGTTTTGCATGGAGCTATAAGGAGATGCCTGGGCTTGACCCTCACGTCGCCACTCATAAGCTGGCCATCGATCCTCGGTTTCGGCCAGTCAAGCAGCAACCTCGTCGAGTTTGTCCTAAGCTACAAAATGACATAGTCGCTGAAGTTGATAAATTAATTGCTGCGGGCTTTATAAAGGAGGCGCAATATCCTCGTTGGCTATCAAGCATTGTTCCTGTTAAGAAAAAGAATGGTCAGCTTCGGATTTGCGTCGATTATCGCGATCTAAACCGTGCTTGTCCTAAGGATGATTTTCCAATTCCCATCACAGAGATGGTAGTAGATGCTACCACCGGCTATGGCGCCTTGTCCTTCATGGATGGTTTTTCGGGTTATAACCAAATTAAGATGGACCCACAAGATGCATTCGATACAGCTTTTCGAACGCCCAAAGGGAATTTCTACTACACTGTCATGACATTTGGCTTCAAAAATGCGGGCGCGACTTATCAACGTGCTATGACTGTGGTCCTTGATGGCCTCATCCATGAGACGGTTGAATGTTACATTGATGATCTGGTCGTGAAAACAAAGGATCGCCAAAAGCATCAGGATGATCTACGTATTGTCTTTAATAGGCTACGGAAGTATCAACTAAAGATGAACCCGCTTAAATGTGCCTTTGCGGTACAATCATGTGTGTTCTTGGGCTTTATTGTTCGTCATCGAGGCATTGAAATTGAGCCAAAGAAAATTAAAGCTATTTTTGATTTGCCGCCTCCCCAAAATTTGAGTGACCTTAAATCATTACAGGGTCACCTAGCATATATTCGACGCTTCATATCTAATCTCTCAGGACGCACTCAGCCGTTCTCGAGACTAATGAGAAAGGGTGTGCCATTCCATTGGGACGAGCAGTGCCAAAATGCGCTCGACAGCCTTAAAAGGTATTTGCTTAACCCTCCTGTCCTGGCGGCACCTGTGAGAGGACGCCCACTAATTCTTTATATTGCTACGCAGCCCTCTTCGGTGGGCGCGCTGCTCGCACAGCATAATGATGAAGGAAAGGAGGTAGCATGTTACTATTTGAGCCGCACCATGGTAGGTGCCGAACATAACTACTCACCTATTGAGAAGTTGTGCTTGGCCCTCGTCTTCGCACTAAAGAAGTTGCGACACTACATGTTGGCGCACCAAATTCAGCTCATAGCAAGAGCAGACCCCATAAGGTACGTGCTAAGCCAACCGGCCCTGATGGGACATCTTGGTAAATGGGCTGTATTTATGATGGAATTTGACATTACTTATGTCCCACAAAAAGCAGTTAAAGGGCAAGCTTTGGCTGATTTTCTTGCAGCCCACCCTGTGCCGGACGATTCGCCACTAGTGATTGATTTACCTGATGAAGAGGTATTTTCCATTGGTATTGAATCACCGTGGGAATTATATTTTGATGGTGCATCCCGTACCGAAACAAATCCTGACGGCACGCTTAGCAAAAGAGCCGGGGCCGGACTCGTATTCAAGACGCCGCAAGGCGAGACCATCTACCACTCATTCTCCCTCCTTAAGGAAGAGTGCTCAAATAATGAAGCTGAGTATGAGGCCCTGATCTTCGGCCTTTTACTTGCACTTTCTATGGATATTCAGAATTTGCAAGCATACGGTGACTCTCAGCTCGTCGTCCGCCAAATCAATGATATTTATGAGGTACGCAAACCTGAGCTGGTGCCATACTATGTGGCGGCACGTAAGCTCATGGAGAAATTTCAGAATGTTCAAGTTTCACATATTCCACGAGGCAAAAATGCCTCAGCTGACGCATTGGCTAAACTTGCAGCAGCGCTAGTGCTCCCAGGTGGTGAGCCCGCTGAAATAAAAATAGAAGATAGATGGCTACTCCCCGCTGTCCTCGAACTTGTTCCTGAAGAATATGAAGTCAATCAAGTGACGACGATGATTGTTGAGCAGGATGATTGGCGTAAGCCATTCATTGATTATTTTAATCATGGCACTTGGCCAGATGATTCGGTGGAAAGGCGCCGCCTACAACAACGCCTACCATCATATATCTATAAGGCCGGGATCTTGTACCGACGATCATTTGGTCAAGAAATACTCCTACGGTGTGTCTCAAGAAAAGAAGCTGATCAAATATTACAAGAGATGCATCATGGAGTATGCGGTGGCCATCAAGGGGGTGCCAAGATGTATCATAGGATCAGGTTGGCTGGGTACTACTGGCCAAAAATCATGGTTGATTGCCTTAGAACTGCAAAGGCTTGTCATAACTGTCAAATTCATGGCGACTTCAAGCATCAGCCACCGGTTCCGCTTCACCCTACCGTTCCCTCATGGCCATTCAACGCGTGGGGAATTGATGTTATTGGCTCCATAGAGCCTCCCTCATCCAAGGGGCATCACTACATTCTTGCTGCAACTGACTACTTTTCCAAGTGGGCTGAGGCCATACCTTTACGAGAAGTAAAGACGGACAACGTCATCAATTTCCTAGAGCGACATATCATATATCGTTTTGGGGTTCCACGAAGCATTACATCCGACAATGCTAAAGCGTTCACATCCACTAAGATGCAGAGATTCATTGCGAAGTATAATATTACATGGAATTATTCCACGGGATATTATCCTCAAGCTAATGGGCTTGCTGAGGCGTTCAATAAGACCCTTGGGAAAATACTTAAAAAGACTGTGACGAAGTATAAAAGAGACTGGCATGATCGTCTCTTTGAAGCCTTATGGGCATACCGGGTTACTACCCGTACTCCAACACAAGCAACACCGTACTCCCTCGTTTATGGAAGTGAGGCAGTCTTACCACTTGAAGTGCAGCTCCCATCATTACGGGTGGCTGTCCAAGATGAACTTACAAATGATGAGCAGATTCGGCTTCGCTTTCAAGAGCTGGATGCTTTGGAGGAGGGTCGTCTCAACGCACTCCAAAATTTAGAGCTATATCGCCAGAACATGGTGAGGGCCTATGATAAATTGGTAAAGCAGCGAGTTTTCCGCAAAGGTGAACTTGTTCTTGTTCTTCGACGCCCTATTGTCGTTACACACAGGACGAAAGGGAAATTCGAGCCGAAGTGGGAAGGGCCATTTGTCATTGAGCAGGTTTATGATGGTGGTGCATATCAGCTCAAAGATGACCAGGGACTCCGTCCTATGCCGCCTATCAATGGCAGATATTTAAAAAAATATTTCGCGTGACTAATGGTCGGACGATCCTTCCTCTTTTTTAAAAAAAAAATATAAACATGTTTTCTCTCGTTATAGAAAATGTGTTTTAAAATGAGTGGACATCATGTCCAACAACAAAAGGCTTTCTCCCATATATGTCGTCAAGCTCAGTCCTCTGGTGGCTGTCATTCAGGTGTGTCCCTGGGCAGGGAATGCCCCGATCAACTTAATTCGAGGTAAAGGGACCTCAACACAAGCACATGGTTGGCACCAATAAGGGATAAAAGTGGGCAGATGAATTTCGATCCGTGCTGACCCTGAAAGTCGTGGGTTCCATACCCTTCACCTACGTCCAGTTAAAAGGGAGTACCAAGCCTCTAGGGAGACTATAGGGAAAAGAGCATGAAAGGGCTACCTGGCTCGACAAAAGTCTGAATCAAGTGTGAAGCCACATGCCACCCTAAGAGGTGATAACAAGGGCAAAAAAAAAACATAAGCCTGCGAGGATTATTAGTTACACAAAGTTGAAGAGCTACCCTCTGAATTCATTGAAGACAAAATCCAAGAAACAAAGTAAAAAGAGAGAAATAAAAAGGAGACATAGTCAAGTGTCTCGAAGCTCTCAATAATCAAATAAAATCAAGGTGTCAAGTGAACGAAGGAGGAGGGTAGCTATTCATCGTCCTCGGCAAAAGTAAAGGCAAAAAAAAAACCATAACCAGTTTCCCCCAAACCAATCCTAAAAATATAGCTGTATCCTGTATTCCCTACTGGACAAAGGTAGAAGGTGTGAGACACATGACCGAAGGGACGCTCGGAGATAATTTCTCTGACCTAAAGAGATCCTAATGAAGTGCTAATCTCTCAACACGTATATCACGAGGAAACTAAACCTCAAGTGAAAGTTGTGTCGGTGACCTTTTATGTCAAAATACACCCTTGGATGACGTCGCCGGAAGATGCTTCATAGCTTGGTGACTCATGGGAAAGCCGACATTTTTTAAAAAAAAAACATTTTTCTTATTCTTTGGAATACAAGAAGAACTCAAGGCATGTCTATATTGACGCCCACCATGGCTTATGTGCCAAGATGGCCCTTCACCCACAAATTGGTCTACACGCTATTTGGCTAAATTATATTTTGGCGGTACACCTATGGAGCTTCGGATGTATATGCTATTTATTTGGGAGCAATGAAGCAAGTCAGTGCGACAATTGTGAAATTGTGAAACCCTTCAGGAGGGATGGCTAGCACCGTTATAGCTGAACGGTTGCATCCACCTTGATAAATTTCGCCAAGTTTTCGATACTCCATTGACTATCACCAGCATTTTCAGTTGCAATGGGATCAGAATACTTATCCAGGATATGGTATGATCTTCGCTATATCCTCAAATGTGGCACGACTTTTCGCTATATTTTCCTAGATATTTGTCGACTTATGGTGTCAAGACACCTTTGAGACCGTAATCCTTCATAGACAAAAAAAAAAAGTTAAGCTAGGCTACGATCATGCGGCCGGGTATGCATGTCGAACTAATATTGCCCCGAGTCAAATCTCCGCTGCTTTGCGCAGAGATTCGACTCGGCGGGTGGCATTTGTTTGACGGAATTCTGTACAAAATTTTCTAATATCGCCTCTGATGTTTGTACTATCAACAAGGTAGTAAAAGATAAGAAACTAGCGAGTCTTATAAGCTTCTTGGTATAGTGTCATGCACAGTGGTTCATATATATGCCGAAGGGCCATGAGACACTCCAAATATGCATAGGCGGCAAGCACAACAGAACACGTGAGCCACCCGAGAATATTAGGAAGAAGCTAGCAAGGTTCTTCACGGAAGCTCTGAACAGTTCCCTACATGCACTACGTATGTGCAGTACTAAAAACGTATTTGCGTCCGTATACGTCTGGGACTGGCTGTACAACAGGTCGTACACACGGCCGTCTGTGTAGCGTATTTCCATAGGACTACACTTCAGTTGAGCACGCGAGACACCGGTGCGATGATCCAGAACCTTTTTGGAACCGTACCTTGGCCGGATGTAAGTATGGTACAGCGCGGTGTGTACACGAATCGTATACACGGTCTAAAGTCTGGACTCAGCACAACTACTGCCTATAACCGTATGAGGTCCAAAGTCTGGAATCGTCAAGAGCTAATTAGCTTAACCATTGCGGCGTGTATACGTCCATGCATGGATATGTATATGTGCCCGGAACTAGCTTTCAAACGTTGAGAAACCTGCATGCGTACGTGTAACGTACTGGATGTACGTTTTGTTATCAAATTTGAGTCCTGGACGGATGAGCATCGTAGGCCTGCAACCGGTGTGCAGCTGGCAACGAGATCTCCACGTATCTCGCTCGACGCCTAACAAACGAAGGCGGCGCACTGCGCGCAACGGAAGCCATCGCAATCCTACCCGGCTCCTATATAAACTAACCCCGCCAACAGGTTTTGCCCCGCTGCTCATTCACGTACACGCCGCCAGGCCTCTGCTAGATTCGATCCCGCTGCTCATTCACGTACACGCCGCCAGGCCTCTGCTAGATTCGATCCCGCTGCTCATTCACGTACACGCCGCCAGGCCTCTGCTAGATTCGATCGCTCTGCTCGTTGACGTACACGCCGCCAGGCTCTTTGGCTCAACGCATACACACCCGTTTTCAGGCGTCCAGGCTTCCCCTTCGCACCAACAAGCTGCCGGGACGCAAGTTAGCGCCAATCCCCTCTGCACTGCCGAGACGGAAGTCAGCGCCAATCCCCTCCGCATCGAGCGTGTTCACGTCCATCAAGCCAGCGACATCTTCAAGTTTAACCAAGACCATATCATCTATGCCGGCTGTTATGTTTCTTGGTGAGCAATCAGTTAAGATGTGATACAAATCTGTGTAAATATTATGATATGGCAAGGATCATCTGTTCTTGTAATCTGCTATCGTGAGAAGGCCAGTAATTTGATGACATCAGAACCCTCGCCGCGCGAGGTCGTTGTCAAGTTACTGATGATGAAGTCGAGTAATAAAAACAAATCAAGACATATGAGACGGGAACGCCCTGCTTGTTACAGCGTGCGAGACAGAAATTTCAGTTCGTAGCGATAACGGCGGAGAGGTCGTTTTGGCCTGCTCTATTATTCCTACGGCGGTGGAGAGGTCGTTTTGGCCTGCTCTATTATTCCTACGGCGGCGGAGAGGTCGTTTTGGCCTGCTCTATTATTCCTACGGTGGCGGAGAGGTCGTTTTGGCCTGCTCTATTATTCGTGCAGCGGCGGAGAGGTCGTTTTGGCCTGCTCTATTATTCGTGCAGCGGCGGAGAGTGTACGCTGAAAGTCATCTGTGCTTCTGATCTACTATCGTGAGGAGGCCAGCAACTTGACGACGTCAGAACCCTCGCCGCGCGAGGTCGTCTATCAAGTTGCTAATAACAAAGTCAGGGTGTATATATATATAAAAAAAAGAGACAATACGCATGAGATAGAAATTTCCAGCTCGTTGCAGTGCTCGAGATGAGAACGCCTCGTTTCGCTATGAAATATTGATGCCGGGAGGCTGTCGATTTGATCTCATGATGAGAAAGCATCGTTCAAGCAATACTTTACCGCTAATTGATTTTTTGGCGGATTTCTACTATTTGCGTCTAGTACCGACAAGGCTAGACGGAACTCTGGCCAAGTGCCGACGAGGCGAGGTCACTAGTCCATCTACACGTTCCAATTGACGGGATCGGACAACATCGTTGCTGGGCACCGACGAGGCAAAGGCAACTCACACACGTCCGTGTTAATGAAGGTCGACGTACGTGACTGGGCACCGACGAGGCGAAAGTCACCCCCTTTATTAACATATTCCGTTTATTACTCCGACGTGGCGATGGCAATGTCGTGACCGAGTTTCGGCGACATAAAGCCACCCATAATCATTATGCCATATATCGCATATGGCTACGACGGCAATCAATTAAATATTTGACGACCATAAAGCGCAGCTTAATCGGAGGTTTTCTGCAAGCTCGTCTTGCGGATGTAATTAACCGGACGCGCCCAACAGGCCCCGGGAATCGGCGAACTACGCAATTTTCTCTACAAGTCAGACCTCTCCTTAAGCATGACGCTGAAGACGGAAGAAGACATCTTTTTCGTTGATCATGTATTTTGTATATTCAAGAAAGAATTAATGAAATATGTGGTTCTCGAATATGTGTGCATGTGTCTCCCTTGCATTACATTATTTTTCTATGTCTTCGCTCGGTTTTCGACCAAACAGCGGCATCCTTCCCAACGCGTTCCATGAGCTCGGCCATGGCGTCCAGTCCCTTTCCGGCGAGCTGGGCTCTGATGGCGCGGACCAAGAACTCCGACGGCGAGTGCCACAGCGAGCAGTCAATGAACGCCATAGTGTCGCCAGCGGAGAGCGCGACGAAGGCGGCCGACACCGTCTCGATGTCGCACAAGAAGAGCACGCCGGGGCAGATCTCGCCGACCACCGCGTTGTCGTCGTCGGCGACGACGGCCACGGTCGTGCCGTCCGAGACGGCTCGCCACAGTTGCGGGATCACGTCGAGCGCGGCCACCGGGGCGAAGTGACGGTGAGCGAGGGACGGTGAGCGCGGCCACCGGGGCGAATTGGGAGATGGAGTCGAAGAGGTGGCGGACGATGTCCTCCCGCGTCAGCACGTAGCAGCAGTCGGCCGTGGCCCACCGCCGCGATGGAGGAGACGGCGGACGCCGGTGAGCTGCCAGCTTGTCCCCTTACGATCTGGGATCAAATAAGGTTTTTGTTCCTCGAATTATCACCACCTTCTTGGAGGAATTTCCCTCCGTGTGAAAACCCCATGCTATTATCTTCTTTTCCTTTCGAAAAACACTATGGCCCTGTTTGGTTCCCCTTACTAAATTTTAGCTTGCTAAACTTTAGGCACTTTAGTAGCTAAAGTTCCAAACACATTGACTAAAAGGAGCTAAAATAGTTTAGTTCTATTAGTCACCTAAGAGTAGCTAAAATAATTTTAGCTAGCTAAAATTTAGCAAGGGAACCAAACAGGGCCTATGTTTTCTTAAAACAATGGAAAATAATTTCTTTCCTTGGACGATCGTGGCAGCATTGGATTTTCGCACCCTTCTCGTTCTTTTGAGTTCCTTACCAGGTACATTTGATTGTTTGGAGGTGGCGCGGGTGCCTGAATCGGTAGGAACATCTCCAAGGTTTAAGCATCTGCCTATCTTTTGAAATTAATCTTACCAGATGAACTGAAGAAGAGTAGAACTTATTAGTAATCCAAGTATTTTTCAAGTGAATTTTACTAGCATTATTGTTGCAACAGAGGAAAACTGGCAGTCAGTGCCTCGGTGGCACTGAGGACAAGAATATTTTGTTGTCGAGACCAAGTGGCCCAGGGGCATTCAAGTCTATTGCTAGGCCACTTAACTGTCGTTAGGCTTCAAAATAGACGGAATGACACACGGGTATAGTCGAAGATGAAGTTGGACACAGTGGTGCGAAACAACTTTTAAATGGTATCGTGGTTTGGTCAATGTTTCATAATGGCATACAGGTAAAATGCTCTCTTGCTAGAGCTCTGTTGTCCACCCTCCATCAAGACCCTACCACGTTTGTGGCGATCTCTTTCTTTGCCATTGTGGCCATGGTCGCTCTTCGTCCCAACTTGGCTCGACCTCCTCATCTCTCCCACCCCCACTGTCTAAACTATTTCTCTCCAAAAAAATTCTTATAAGATAATCAGAGATGAAAAAGAAAAGAGGGAGAGTAAGAAAAAAAAGACATCTAGAGAGGAATCAAAGAGAGGGAGAGTAAGAAAAGAAAAGATAAAAATGGAGTGTTCCAACATCGAGGGGAATGTAGCATTTCTCATTACCAACGTTATTACGCCATCGAGCAGAAAATTGTTAGGAATATATAACATCCTAGGGCCTTGTTCAGTTCTTCTCTCTAAAGTTTATTTTCTATACCATCGAATGTTTGGACAAATTCAATGAGTATTAAATATATATTAAAAAAATAATTGCACAGATTGCGATTATTTGTGAGACGAATCTTTTAAGTTTAATTAATTCATGATTTGATAATATGGTGCTACAGTAAAATTATAGTAAACATGTGGTAATGAAGAATTAATTAGATTTAATAAATCTATCTTGTAGAATACTGAGAACTTTTACCATTTATTTTTTTATTATTATCTACTCATTTCAACACTTTATCCCTTGATTTAATAAGGCATAAATACTAATTGCAGATCCTGCTTCTGCTAGAATGATCTTGGGTGGAGCGACTCGGGGCTGCGCTGACTGCTGACACAGCCGCACAAACATGTCCGCGCGCACACACGCACAAAGACATGCGCCATCGCCACCCAGGGCCACTCCGGTCACAGGCGCTTGGATGCATCCATGGCCGACGATACAGAGAACGGTGACCAGGCGAATGCCGCCAAAGCACGCCAGCCCATGCCCACCTTCCGTCCCGGCTCCATCTTCTTCGACCTGCACAAGCACGAGCACGGCTGGCATTTCGTCGAACACACCCGTGCCGGACATGGCAACGAGATCGACCCACCGCCGTCCTCTGCTGCTCATCCTCCTGTTCCTCCTCCTCTTCGCCGCCGTCAACGGCAGCGCCCGCCCCAGCACCAGCCCGATAAAGAACGTGGTGGTGCTGGCGCTGGAGAACCGGTCGTTCGACCACATGCTGGGCTGGATGCGCCGCCTGCTGGGCCTCCCCGTCGACGGGCTCACCGGCGCCGAGTGCAACCCAAACTCCACCAACTCCACCACCTCCTCCATCTGCGTGTCCGCCGACGCCGACCTCGTCGTCCCCGACGACCCGGGCCACTCCTTCGAGGACGTCCTGGAGCAGGTCTTCGGCAACGGCAACATCTCCGCCGCGCAGCCCTCCATGTCGGGCTTCGTCCGCAGCGCGCTCTCCGTCAACGCGCTCCTCTCCTCCGCCGTCATGCGCGCCTTCCGCCCCTCCCTCCTCCCGACCTTCTCCGCGCTGGCCCCCGCCTTCGCCGTCTTCGACCGCTGGTTCTCCTCCATCCCGGGCCCCACGCAGCCCAACCGGCTGTTCCTCTACTCCGCCACCTCCCGCGGCGCCGTCGCGCACGACAAGCTCGACCTCCTCCTCGGCTACCCGCAGCGCACCATCTTCGAGTCCCTCGCCGCCGACGGCCACGACTTCGCCGTCTACTTCAAGACCATCCCCACCGTGCTCTTCTACCGCCGCCTCCGCGCGCTCCGCTACGCCGCGCGCAGCTTCCACCGCTACGACGCCGCCTTCAAGGACCACGCCCGCCGCGGGGTCCTCCCGGCGCTCTCCGTCATCGAGCCCAGGTACTTCGACCTCACGGGGACCCCCGCCGACGACGACCACCCGGCGCACGACGTCGCCAACGGCCAGCGCCTCGTCAAGGACGTGTACGAGGCGCTCCGGGCCAGCCCGCAGTGGAACCAGACGCTGCTCATCGTCACCTACGACGAGCACGGCGGCTTCTACGACCACGTCTCCACGCCCACAGCCGGCGTGCCCAGCCCCGACGGCATCCGGGGCCCGCCGCCCTTCTTCTTCAAGTTCGACCGACTCGGCGTCAGGGTGCCCACCATCATGGTCTCGCCGTGGATCAAGAAGGGCACCGTCGTCGGCCGCGCCGTCGGGCCTACGGACACCTCCGAGTTCGAGCACTCCTCGATCCCGGCCACCATCAAGAAGATCTTCAACCTCTCCTCCGATTTCCTCACCAAGAGAGACGCGTGGGCCGGTACCTTCGAGCACATCTTCACTGAACTCGACCAACCAAGAACAGATTGCCCAGGTATATCAAGAAGGAACTCTTCCATCTGAATTCTGTTCACCATCAACATCTCAATTCTCAACAATCAACATCGAGCTCGAGCACTAAATTTGATTGAAGACATGAACATAATGCACGGCTTAGTTACAAAAATGAACTTCAGTTTCATGGAAACAAACGCATGGAGCAATTAGAGGCTCAAATGATTAAGTTCTTAGATTTCCCTTTATTACTCTTTCAGAGACATTGCCAGAAGTGCCATTTGTGAGACCAACGCCACCCAAAGAACACGGCTGGCTCTCGGATTTCCAGCGGGAGCTCGTCGAGCTCGCGAGCTTCCTGAACGGCGACTACATGCTGACGAGCCTTGCGCAAGAGAGCCGGAAGAAGAAGATGACAGTGAAGCAGGCCGATGCGTACGTGCGGCGAGCCATCACGAGCTTTCTGCAGGCGAGCAAGCAGGCGGTGCGGCTGGGCGCAAACGAATCTGCCATTGTCACCATGAGGTCGTCTCTGACAAGTAAGAGCAGCAGCTCATCAAGCCCTTGAACTGATTCAGTCTGCTAATACACATATAGCTAGTGAAGAGATGGATTTGAATCCACAGTATAATGTATATTGCCTCTGAAATGTTTATAGCTGAATAGGGAACTGCTAGTGCTAGAACCTTTAAATATAGCTTTTGTTTCTCTTACTTACCCCTTATTACCAATGTAGCTAGTATAAGAGTTTCATGTTGAGCTCAAATGTAGATTGGCAACCTCATTTTGATCTTGGGTTATGGGTTTACGTTTTAGAGGAACACATGGAAGTATTACATATATGTTTTTTTATTAGAATAATGAAATGGAACATGGAGTGTTATATATCACATATTGAATACCTTTGGTGATCTGATCTTTTGCCTTGTTGGTTAACTTGCTTTTAAAGAGTTTCTTCCCTGTCTTTTAGAAACAGGACAGGGAGTTTGGTACTGCAGTTCCATGTGCATCTTTCACACAGAGAGATCTGATATGGTGTGATCTGAGAGATGCATGATTTGTTTTTCGGGATCACGTTTTAGCGTTCTTTCTCCATCAAGTGCCAATGTGCCATGTTCTCTACACGGACCAAATAGCCCATTGGGCTTTTGAAATCTCAGAGACACGTGGTGAAGCCCAGCTAGCTGAGATTAGGGTCTATCCGCGGTTATTGTGATGTGGGATCTCGTTATTTAGAAGAAAATCTAGTGAATTTGTCATTGCTAAAGATAACATTCTCAGAAAAGATATAGTTTCAACTAATAACCACACCATAATTTAATAATTTGAAAAAAAAGAAGATCTAAAGGTACCAAACAGAGTTACATTGGATGACAGCGGATCAGGTTGTGTGCAAAGAACAAAATTTATTTTTTCTAAAAGAATAGGACTCAAACATTTTATCACACCTATCCTCTCAACACTCTGCGGTGTAATTTTGCATGCGCAACTGCACCGGCCTAGCGTATTATAACCGTGATCGTGATAATAGGTATGGAAAGTTGAAAAATATGTCATTATTTCTCATGTCTCCATGCTCCATCACACATTCTATCGAGTAATTACGCAAGTTCTTGACTTGACATGGACTAAAAATTTAAGACCAGGTACCAAGCATGTTGTTGGTGACTCGTGTGAGAACCTTGGTTACATAGGTGCCTTTTATATTTCTGCTCTGGTAGACACCCATGGTTTGCGACCCGCACTTGACTCGCATTCATTTTGAGCCTCGACATGAGACCTACGGGTGTAATTACGCACTCTTGCCCATACTCTAGCGATTGGAATTAAACTAACCACTATTTCACGAACACTACAAATCAAACAGGAAACACTAAAAACTTAGAGCAATTGCAAATACCACAAAATGAGGGTTATTACTCAGACATTTCCCATGAACGCAAGACGTGGACTACGTCACCAAGCCATTTCGTCATTCGTTAGACATCTGTTCTCAGACCTTTTGTCAAGTGTTTACCTGTCTGGTCATCCATACGAAGCGTCGTATAAGTTTTTTTTTTTTTGAGATTTGGAGTTATTCACAACCATGGGTATAATTTAGATAAAAATTAGTATTTGAATATGTAGAGTATTCCAAAGTGCTTGTAGCGTGTTGATATACCAAGCTTTTATCTAATATAAATTTTACTTTCATCTAAAAAAAGGTCCCAAAGGACCCCAATGTCGAGGCACATCCGATGTGTTTTAGCCACGAGAACGAAGAAAGGAGTGGGATGTTCAATGCTCTGTTGGCATTTCTATATCTCTTATAAAGCTAATCTCCATTATAAGTCTATCTGAAGGATCCATCTAGATTATCCTCCATTAACTATCCACACCATCTTCACTAATAGCCATGCCACTCCATTGACTTTCAATACTTTAATTTCATTGTAATTTTTTTTATAATTCCCACTACAACGCGCTATCTTCTAGTTCTACTATAAGAAACCTAGAGTCATGCTTAGCCAGCTTGTTTGTGGCGAACTTGGATACACTAGCCTTAACCTATGAAATGAAAATAAATAAGTTTCCCATCTCACACTTATAATGTGGTAGGTCCATGCATTTTCCAACAACTTAACATTTTTATGGAAAACACAATACAAAGCATACATAGGCACATGTGTGCACCCGCATACTCTATCCATGTGAGCACTTCTAAGAGAGTGAGCCAACAAATCTCGAGATTGCTAAAGTTACCATAGGAATGTCGCTATTGATGAGCATATGTCGCCTACCGACAGAAAAATAGCACCATGCGGATCAATAACAAATAAATATATTTGTAATTTGTTGAAAGTCTACTAGACAGAAAAATAGCACCATGCGAATCAATAACAAATACGTATATCTGTAGTTTGTTTGAAAGTCTACTAAATTAGAAAGAGAGAAAGAACAAAAGGTTAGGGTTGGTCCGTGACAACGTTTTTGTTATGTCCTGTCTATTCCTAAGCTTATTGTAATAACTAACCTAAGGGCTAAGGCCATGATTGGAACACGGTATTTTTCACTAAGTCATGTGTAGTATTTTTTTTGTCATGTGAAATTTCTATATGGTTGCAATTGAATTCATGTGTTCCAAAGCATGCATTAAAGCAGGTATGACGTGTCACGTCTTCTGTGACGAACAATTCATCCGCTGCAAACCGCAACGACTTAACATATATTCGCTTGTCTGAGAAGTCATGACTAAAATCATTATTCGCTAATTTATTGTGAGAGAAAAACACAGTTGACTGATAAAAAAATATAACTTATAAGATAAGCGAATCTAGGCACGCGGGGTGTTTAGGAATCGTGACGCGGATATAAAGTGTGATGTGGCAATGTTTGGTACTCGGCCCTTTTCCCCTGCAGCCCACAGCAGTAGAGCCCTTCACTGCATGCAAAGCCGTGGTGGTCTTGTGATCCAATGACGGCTGCATGCGTCCTGTGCTCCTTCTGGCGCCCCTCCGGCCCACCGAAGAGAAGATGGTGCTGCAAATCTGTCTGTTGCGGGGATAAAAGGCACAAGCACAAATTAAAGCACTTGGTGCTGGTGCATGCCCCCACGAATTTTGTCGAAGAAAGAATTCTGCCTTTTCGATGCAAGTGGAAGATTTTCCTAACACGGTTTACTCTGACGTACGTGCAACTTCATTATCTCCTCACCTTCCACCAGCAAGAACGAGGTCGCACATATTAGATCATACTAGTACCATCTTCCTGTAGTCCTGTATGCATGTAGGTGTAAAAGGAGCCGTCGTTAGTGGATTTCCAGAGAGCAACAAGAGACCTCAGGCGAGGGTAAGTAAGATGAGATCGATCAACGACATCGATCAGGTCAAATCTGAATTCCTTTAGTTTTTGGACTTCGATCGAAGCGTCCCCCTCTCCGGGACATCTCCTTCTCTAGCTTTCGGCTCTTGACGTTGACATCTCACTGGTACCCCTGTCTGAAAAGAAAACATGCGATAGCTAGCCTTTTATAAATTAGTCATACATATCATCGTCGATCGGGTTTCAGGAACACACGGAAAGCTTCTTTTTCTTTTCGCGTGTCAATGAATTAAGCAGGAGATTAGCTAGAAAGATCGGAATCACAGTCGCACAACACGATGTTAATTCGGCGCTGCTAGCTAGCCCCGATCAAGCTCCTGATTTCGCCATGGCTTATAAACAAAATATATAAATAAATCTTTGGCAGGCATCTGGGGCTGCATTGCGGTTTAGGCAGCAGCAGCCAGCAGTAGGTGAAATGAAACGATCCCTGTCAGTGTTAGAGAGGTGCCGGTTTGGCTTTGTGCGAGTGGCTTTGTGGGTAGTGGCGTCTACTGTTGAGGCGTCCTGCTCCTTCCCTACTGGACTGGACTGGTTGGTACCCACTACTACCCGGCCTTCTCCCTCCCAGCTTGCCCATCCTTCATGCGCACCGGATCGGACTGGATGATTTCGATCGGATGCCTTTATTTGGCCCTTGGACAGAAGCCAAGATGGGCGATGACAACCACCACTGCGCGCTGTCAACTGTAATGTGTGAATGTGATGCTCAGCACAGCATTTTACCACCAAATGCATGCATGCTTTCATGTAGCTGAGAACCAAGATTGCATTGCCCGGCCGTCATTCACATGCAGCACTGGCATGCACTGCCGCGCTGCAGGAGTCGGCAGGAGAGTAGTTCACTTCACTTACGCTTCTCTTCTTCTCTACGGAGTACTTGTTTTTCCCCATGGGGTACGGTGGAGTGGACCAGATCAGAGGAGATGATCCAAGTAGAGCACGGCAGGAGACAGCGGGGTTGGCGACCTAGCCTACAGTGATCCTTTTGATTACACACATGTCCTGTACGCCACCGCCATCGATATCGTCTCAGCCGCTTGCAGTACCAGCAGTGTGCTGCGCTGGACTTTTCGGTGCATCTTAAATGGCCCAAATGCAAGCTGCTTCCTTCCTGTACCAAAAGTTAAAGTACAGTGATAAACCCTTGCGTTTCGCTCTTAATTCAAGCTCAGCATGGTATGATTGCAAACACATACAGTACGTACTGTATAATTATATGAACTTCAATTCCCTTCCCTTCTCTTGCCAGTCATCGCCGGTATATATAACATCCATCTGGAATTCTGAATCATGATTCTTCATGTCTATCTGGTGCTGGTGATTACTGACATTTCAGATTGCATTATATGTGAAGGTAGTTATGTAACTGTCCAGAAAATCCAAAGGCTACAGACAAAGAGTCAGGTGGAAGGCGCCCTAACTCAAAGTCATATATAACCCAATAAAGTACAGTATGTAGCAGTAATTGGTGCAGTGCCACACTCTGCTGCTGTTTAAAATTGCCTCAGTTTGCCTTGGCAAGCTAGGCATGATAGCTCTGTTGCAACCTCTCTTGCACAGTTGCAGCACTGGACCCTTGGGTCGTACTGTCGTAGGGCACCTATATATCTCTGTACCGCTTAAAAGGAACCTGCTACCTAGCAGGACGAGCATGGTGAGCGGTGAGCAGTGAGCAGCAGTTACATATATGTGGACTTGTGGAGAGAGGTGTCATCTGTGAAGCCACGCACTCCATCTCTAAGAGATATAGAGAGATTGTTGGCTGAGAAGAGGATAGATAGCTAGATTGATATAGCTAGGCAGCAGCAGCATCTCCTCCAAAGATTCAACACAAGAGGAAGATCACAAGGAAGGGATCCAAGATGCAAGACTGGGCGCCGGTGTTCATCTCGCTGGTGCTCTTCATCCTGCTGTCGCCGGGCCTGCTGTTCCAGATGCCGGGCAAGTGCCGGATCATTGAGTTCGGCAACTTCCAGACCAGCGCCATCTCCATCCTCGTCCACGCCATCCTCTTCTTCGCCCTCGCCGCTATCTTCCTCATCGCCGTCGGGGTGCACATGTACCTCGGCTCGTAGCTCCATGGATCCATCGGTTACTATTAGCTAGCCACCCACCCAGCTCGTTGATCATATGCCTGCAATTCCTGTCTGCCGATGCATGGTCGATCACCTAGCAGCAGCTAGCTACTAGTATATTACTCTCTAAGTATGCCCGCTCTAGTTGAGGCTTCTCTTTCTCCATACATGTATTGATCATAATAATGCAAGTATCATCCAATGTTTCTTTCTGTCTTCTAATTCATAAATGAATTCAGTTCTTCTGTTTTTTTTTTTTTTCTGAATGATCTGATTAGCTATGTAGCTAGCGTTGTGTTGTTCAGAAAGTGTAGCGTGCATGATGATATATGGGCAAGATTTACTTTAGGATGATATATAGCAGATCGACGAAGAGAACAGGTTTCCCTTGTGCCTCTAATCAGAGACAGTAATTAATCATCTGAATCACCGTTTCCATCAATCGCTTTCAGGTGAACTAACATAACACGCATGAACCATGATGCATCCCAATGCAACTCGATCAGCCCAATGCATTGCTGATGCAGCATCGATAGCTGTTTTATCTGGAACTAAACTATGCACATGCACCATGAAAAGTTATTCAGATCCGATCCATATATAATTCCATATTTATAGCCAGCTTTAATTTATGAGCCGCGCGTACTTTCTCATCATACATATTCTATTACTCATGGAGATTTAGCGTGAATATAATCAAATGCTCACTTTAGTGTTTGTCTGTCTCCTAATCCATGTAAAACTATCTAGTAGTGGTACCAGTAGAGTTGCAAACTGCAAAGCATGTACTACTAGTATTGAACTATTGATATCTGCATTCCCGCATGCAGTGTCCTTCCGACTACTCCTCTCTGAATCCATCTTTTGAAGATGCTGCAGGCAGCAAGGCCGGGATCGGATATGATCTGAATGAAAGGACAGTTAAGCTAACTGGTGATGGCACATGGCAGTACGTACTGTATAGGTGTATACGTAGTGAGTAGGAGTAGCTAGCTACAGTACTCCTAGTAGAGAGTTAGGTGCCGGGTCTCAACGTGGGCGATGTGATGGGCGTAGCAAAAGAACAAAAGGAATTGATACGCCGCGATCAAGCTATACCTCTCATAAACATGAACATCATGTGTCGTCCACTGATACACAGGACGCCAGGAGGGATCGGAGTCCCATGAGATGCGAATGCCATGCCTAGCTAGCTAGCAGTCTGCCTGCCATCGAGATCGAGCTGAGGGGTTCGCTGCAAACAATTTGGCATCGTCTTCAGTGATCCGTGTTCCATATGAGATATGCTATTGCTAGCTATGGGATATTGTTGGGATATGATGCATGTGGTTGTGGATGATATAGCTTCTGCTCAGTGCTCACCCACACGAGAGACGGACGAATTGAACGGCCAATGTAAACCAGGAGCTGCGAACCCCAGCTGATGTGTGACGCAAAACTGAACTGACCGTAGCGTTAGGCTTGGGCCACGTCGTACTTCAGTGCATGCAGATACTAAATTACTAACAACCTATCGTCCTATATCCTATCGATCCATCAGCGTACCACTGACAGACACGCGTGCATGTGATGTTGTATAGCTAGCTAGCATATATCAGCATATGCTAATTATTTTGCATGTCCCTTGTTTCGAAGATGGAGCTTTCTGCGGTTCGGCTAGGCCTAACTGATTGCTGGTATCTGAAACTGATTACTGATAATCAGTTCCGAGTATATATGATCCGAGCTGAGGCAACTAATTAAAGGTGCTTTGATTAGTTACCCAATCTCGGGTTCTTCTGAATCTAGGACTAACAGAGTGACAGATCGATCAATATGGTGCTCCTTCAGCTCGATTAATTTATGTTTCTGCTCTTTAATTTAATTGTTAGGCTTTATTAGGTCGCCGCTTAGCATGTGGCCACCGGCTCCTCTCAGCAGACTGCAGAGGCACAGCGCGGCTGATGGGCATGGCAATCGGAACCGGGAGTACTAGTTGGCTAGCATAGTGCAAGGTGAGGAAGCAAGAGGGGGGCTTTGGCTCCAGAGCGAAGTTTGATGGACCTAAAAATTTCAGGATATAGAATGATTAATTGCTAGCCGTTTGGTCGGATGGATGAAATCAGATGGAATGATAAATGGTATTTCATCTTAAATAATAAAAATTAATTGTACACTGCCGTTAATTTTGTCATAATGATATTTGCTAATAATTAAAAAATAAAATAGGTTAATTAGTAGCACTACTGCTCAATTGGCATACAAACCCTACACTTTTGAACATCTCTAGAATATCCTCTTTTGATAGTTGTTCTCGCATCGAGTCACTAGAAATATGAGAGAATTATTTATTTGGTACTCGAAAATTTGGTTTTCTTTCTAAGGCACTCTTTTTTAAAAGCCTGTCATCTGGTACAGTTGTATAATACCTAATTATACACGAACACATGCACACTCCACACACACTACATGTGTACAACTAGATCTAAAACTACATGTAGATTAGGAGACCCTATCCTTCTTAAGATCACTAGGACCATCCATAGATGTCAGGCACGTTGTAATCCGATTGTGGCTCCACACGAGAGAGGCTACAAATTATCCTGGACAGTTTTTTTAAAATCCTCTCATCTGGTATAGTGTATAATATATTTAATCATACACGAACAAACACACACTTCCATAGGAGAGATGCTATAAATTATTTTGGGCTACCTAATCATACACAAACGCATGCACACTCCACACACTACATATGTACAACTAGATCTAAGACTACACGTAGATTAGGAGACCGTGTCCTTCTTAAGATCATTGAGACCACCATCCATAGACGATAGGTGCGTTGTAATCCCTTTGTGGCTTCACGCGAGAGAGGCTACAAATTATTTTGGGAATAAATCCAGTGAGAGACCTGAGTCCATTCTAGGAATCTAACTCACGGTGGCTACGAGCTCAGCCTAGTTCAGTTCTCTTTCTAATGCACTCTTGAAATTGAAGTTCCTTATCTTGCACTAGGTTAAAACTTCATTCTCTATTTGGCACTATGGTCCATTTCCTTCACTAACAGTGTTAAGCGATCACCAAAATGACCCATATGTCCCTCTATATCAGAACTATATATAGTGTCAAATAAGGAAATGATGAATGTTTGTGGTGCCAAATAAGAAAAACATGAATATCGTGGTTGTGAAATAAGGAAGAAATTAGTCCTAGTTTCAAAGGTGGTTTTGATTATATATGTATTTTCTAAAAATAGTAAAATAATAGGTAAATCACCATAATTCATAAATATTTATTTTTAATTCAAAAAATGAAATTGGCACAATTTTTTTAAATATATATAGTCTACCCCTTTAAGGTCTACGACTTTAATTTTTACAATTTCTTTCATGTTCAGTTGAACAATTTTAAAAATTGAATTTTAAAATATAAGAACTTTAAACATAATTTGAGGACCGTAAATGATTTTACATAAATCAGTTGTCAACTACGAAATTTTAAATCTCGATGAGTAACTTTGAGAAATTTTATCTGGTGCTAAATAAGTAGATTTTGAAGGTGCCTTAGAGCATCTCCAAGAGTGCCCCATATTTCTTTCCCATCTATGTTTTTTTAGGAAAAAGAAGAAAAAATCATCTCCAAGAGTTTTCCCTGTGTCTTTTTTAGGGGAAAGAAGAAAAAAGCATCTCTAAGAGTTCTCCATATGTATTTTTCATCTTTTTGCACTTGGCAGTTACTGTTACGACCTGCGCTCAAATATAGGCGTGGTATGCGAGTGTGTATCCGGAGAATTAGAAGGAGGTGGGAAAGAAAAAGGAGGAAAAGCATGGTTCTATGCGAGAAAAGCGCAAGGGAAAAAACTAGTGGAAGAGTTTAAACATGTACAAAAATAAATTCAGAATTCCTAATGCAAAACATGAGAGGAAAAAAATGTCGAGAAAAAACTTTTAAAATAAAAATATAGTGTCAAATAAGGAAATCATGAATGTTTGTGGTGCCAAATAAGAAACTCATGAATATCGTGCTTGTGAAATAAGGAAGAAATTAGTCCTAGTTTCAAAGGTGGTTTTGATTATATATGTATTTTCTAAAAATAGTAAAATAATAGGTAAATCACCATAATTCATAAATATTTATTTTTAATTCAAAAAAATGAAATTGGCACCGTTCTTTTAATAATATAGTCTATCTCTTTAAGGTCTACGACTTTAGTTTTGACAATTTCTTTCATGTTCAGTTGAACAATTTTAAAATTTAAAATATAAGAACTTTAAACATAATTTGAGGACCGTAAATGATTTCATACAAATTTGTTGTCAACTATGAAATTTTAAATCTCGATGAGTAACTTTGAGAAATTTTATCTGGTGCTCAATAAGTAGATTTTGAAAGTGTCTTAGAGCATCTCCAAGAGTGCCCCATATTTCTTTCCCATCTATGTTTTTTCAGAAAAAAGAAGAAAAAAATCATCTCCAAGAGTTTTCCATATGTCTTTCCCATCTTTTTGCACTTGGCAGTTACCTTTACCTGCGCTCAAATATAGGCACGGTATGCGAGTGTGTATTCGAAGAATTAGAAGGAGGAGGGAAAGGAAAAGGAGGAAAGACATTGTTCTAGGTGAGAAAAGCGTAAGAGAAAGAACTAGTGGAAGAGTTTAAACATGTACAGAAATAAATTCAGGATTCCTAATGCAAAACATGAGAGGAAAAAAGTGTCGAGAAACAACTTTTAGAATAAAAATATAGGAAACTCTTGAAGACGACCTTCTTTTTTTTCTTTCTATATTAATTTGTGAGTTGACAAACACCATATTTGACAAAGGAGACCAAATTTTTTTCCAGTGTCAATCATATAGATAATTCTCTCGAGAAATAACCTGTGAACCAAACACAACATAAGACATCTGCCACGTGTAACAAATTAATATTCCCTGGCTTGCGTTGTTCACTAATTTTCTCTTCAAACAAAACAGGTCTGATGTAACGAGCGGCGGCGCCTTTGGAGTCTCAGAACAAGTGACGGACGCACCTCCGTTTTCTCTGCAGCCTCACTGCATTGGCACGTACTGGCGCGGTCACTTCTCTTTGGATCAGGTCAAGTAAAACGCACGTAGTCACGTTGCCTCGGTACTGACAAGGAGGAGCTTCCAAATCGCCGTCTACGGACGACGCGTCACCTTGGCATGTAGCCGGACTTGCTTTGACATAGTAGCCGCCGGCGGACGGCCGGCCGGCCGGCGACGATGCAGATATATAAAATATATGGATGCGTCTAATTAATACGGTACGGTGCACTATATATATACGCCACTGATGATCTCTGGGACCATTAAACGCAGTAGCAGCAGAGAGAAGCTAAGGGGAGCCGGATATATATCGAAGATGGCTGACTGGGGCCCCGTGCTGATCGCGGTGCTCTTCTTCGTGCTCCTCACGCCGGGGCTGCTCTGCCAGATCCCCGGCAGCGGCCGAGGCGTGCCGGAGTTCCACAGCATGCGCACCAGCGGCGTCGCCATCTTCGTCCACACCCTCCTCTTCTTCGGCTTCTGCGCCATCTTCATGGTCGCCGTCGGGGTCCACCTCTACGCCGGCTAGCTAGCTAGCTAGCTAGCTATAGCTAGTAGGGCACCAATTGATCCTTCCATCCATCCATCGAGTGCACGTGCACCACGTTTGCTTATATTCATCCCATGTTACTCTCTTTCCTTTTTTTTTTATTTACCGCTATACTATAGTCTACATACATGAGTATTATATCTCGTGCTTAGTACCTAGGAGAAGGCTGCAACTAATGAAAATTACTTATCTATTCTCTCTCTGTATGATACTATTTCCTTCGTCCCAACAAAATTGATGTTCTATGATTTAAAAAGAAATGTCCCCCAAAAAAACACTATGCTTTACACTTTTCTGCGTGCCTCCATGCAACGCACTTTAATCAGAAAACTTAATTGTGACATCCTAAAGTTTTTAAGAAAAACTCCTTTAATAAATAGGGGTTGAGTCATTTTTCTCCTCCACTAATCTGTCTGAGAAATTTCAAAACATCAAGTTTTCTAGGACGGAGGTAGTATGATGCAACTCATGTTTGTTTTGATAAACTTATCAATTATTCCATCCATCCCAAATTGTAAGTCATTCCAAGAATATTGGAGAGTCAAAGTATCTCAACTTTGACCAAAATTATAGAGAGAATTACAAAGATTTATAACATCAAATAGGTAATAATATAAAAATATAATTAATGAACAATGTAATGATACTAATTAAGTTCACATCATAAATATTATTATCTTACCATATAAATTTGGTCACACTTGATATTGTTTGACTCTCCAAGATTCTTGGAATGACTTATAATTTGGGATTGAGGGAGTATATTATATGTGTTTCCTATATCATGGCCCTCAACGTGTCTTTAATATGTATTTGATTAAAATCCAAGCTTAAGTTATAGTAACTCTCGTTCCAGCCCATACAAAACCTAGGCAGGCATAGCCAAAGTTATCTTATAGTATGAACATCATCCGCTGCTTAAGATGCTGAATTTTCTCTATCAAAATATTATGTGTGTAGTAGTATTTTTTTTAGAAAATAGAGTGCTTACAATATTATCAATATACTCCTAGAGTTGTCCTAAGTCAAACTTTTTAAATTTTGATTAATTTTTTTAAAAAAAATACTAAGATTTATGGTATCAAATTAATATTGTTAGATTTATCATAGAATCTATTTTCATAAGATGCACATTTTATGTTATAAATGTTGATACTATTTTCTATAAAGTTAGTCAAACTTAAAATAGTTTGACCGATACGGATGTCATAGATGTTGTTATGCCATATAGGCTTCTCTTAACGAGTTTTTTTTTTTGTGCGTGTTCTAGGTAGCCTTGCCGATCTTACATCAACTTCGTTATGTCGTCCCCAACAATTCTTCTCTAGAGTTCTTTGTGAGCTTTTCGGGCTAAGAACAGGCGTCAAATCTATGTGCTCGTCCTGCTAGCTGCTACGGGTCGGCCTTGCAACCTTGCTGTGTTTGAGCTTTCTTCACCGTGTGCTTAGCTTGCGTGCTGTCTCAAACCTGCTAGTCTTCGCTGAATATAAATCATCAACAATATCGATTAGCCATATGCCCATACGGGGTCCAAGAGCTGTGCAGCGACCGTGATGGACGCGCGCGTACCAAGTCGACAAGGGTGTGCCCGGGCAGTGGGCAAGAGATGGAAAATGGATGTTTACGACACACCACAAAGCACAAAGTCGCAAAGGCGCTCAATCACGTCACGACACAGGGCGCCGGTGAATGACGGGGCGGCGTGGGCAGGTGGTGGAGTGAGTGGATGGATGCACGGAACAGAGCCACGGACAGATGAGACGAGGACGTGAGGCGAGATGAGATGAGATGGCAACGTCCCAACTCCTCCCCGCAGAAAGCTACCTGCATCATTGATGCCACTGCCTCTAAATCATGATAGAAAGTATTGTTTGATGATTTATTACGAAAGAAATACTGTTTGCATTGCCCACACAAATTTCATGACCGTCCATGGCAGCAGTATATACTACTAGTACCATTGCATTTGCTCTCCACCAAAGCCAAAGGCCAAAAAAGCTGCAGAGCAAACCAACTGCTTTGATTTGGTTTGGTTTGGTTTGGTTTGGTTTTGGTTGGGAGCATAGTCAGTCTCGGTCGGCATCAGCATCAGTGATCAGCAATCCCTCCCCTGCCTTTATAGTCGCCGCGCTGCCGTGCTCCTGCTCCTGCTCCTGCTCTACCACCTCTCTCTCCGGCCTGCATCATCCGCTTCAAGCAGCAGGGCAGGGCACGAGCCTCAAGGGATGGCGGACTGGGGGCCCGTGGTGGTGGCGGTGGTGCTGTTCGTGCTGCTGTCGCCGGGCCTGCTGCTGCAGCTGCCGGCCAAGGGCGGCCGCTTCGTGGAGTTCGGCAACTTCCAGACCAGCGGCGCCTCCATCTTCGTCCACGCCATCCTCTTCTTCGCGCTCGCCGCCATCTTCCTCATCGCCATCGGGGTGCACATCACCACAGACCCTTAAACCTCTTGCCCTCCCTGCCGGATCTTTCTTGTTTACCATATGCCTAATCCTATATATAACTACGTACTCCTACGCTTTATTATGTCAGTCAGTGTCTGTATCAGCACCCCCTGTGCATACAACTAGCAAGTGTTTCTATGGCTGTAATCTAGTTGTTCAATGAAGCAGCAGCAAACCTGATTGTTTACTTTCAGAAACTTGCAGCCGATTGCTTACTTTCAGAAACTTGCAGTCGATTGTTTACTTTCAGACTTGCAGTATAGCTATCCATCATCGTTTTCTTTTTTTCTTTTTTTTTTGAGGAAACAGAGATACATGAGTCTGATAGAAGCCAAGAAAAAGAGCAGAACTAGAAAGAGTATCAGAAAGCTAAACCTGAACCTGCAAAAGCTAAAGCTCTGAACTTAGCTAAGTGACCCGACCCAGCCATCCATCATCTTACTAGTTACACGACTCCACACAACTCAATTGGAGATTCTTCAATTTCATCTCACACGACTGGACTGATCCCCTGTTTCTCTTGCAATTGGGTCGCAACAGTCTCCACCTCACACCCATATTTCCAGGCCATAAGGCCTGAAACAAACCAGAACTCATGCTGGCCAACTCAACGAATCTGAGGCGATGCTATGTATATATAAATTGTATGCCCTCCTTTCCAAATTCCAAATCGTTTTGGCTTTTCTAGACACAGCTTTTACTATGTATCTAGACATTGTGTATATCTAGATATACAACAAAAGCTATATTATATCTAAAAAGTAAAAAACAACTTACAATTTGGAATATAGGGAGTACATAGTATTTAGTACAAACATCAACGCAAGCCGGCCTCACAACCAACGTACCACCATATCACCACTAAAAGTTTGCAGACAAACATGTTCCAGTTCGCAAAAACTCCAGCCACATTTCATTTCATTTCAATCTTCCTTCTGTGCCTAGGACCACTCAACCATCCCTGTCCACAGCACATCACATTGCATTCAAAAGACATGCACAGGGTTCACCAAGCAGCACAAAATTATGTACTGAAGAAGTCAGTAACACAATGTCTAGGCCAGCAGGTCAGATCAGGTCACCACCAGCTTCTGAAATTAAGTCACCTCCGGTTGCTCCTGCGTGGAGATGATGAAGCCTTCTTTTCCTCAACATATTCGGTGAATCTAACCCTTGGTCCCTGAGTTCAAACAACAGGTTAGCTTCCATGGATCAGCTCAAATTTGCCTGCCTGGTTAGGTCAAGCAAAACTAGGTCATTCAGCAGTTTAGGGGCACAGCAACTACTCACAGGGATTCTGCAGTGGGAATTTAGATCCACGAACATCTGATGGCAACGGTTTCTGGCCACCTCCTCCACCCGAGAGGCTTGTCTACAAGCAGCTTGTGTTGATTCCCGCTGCAATTTCCAACGACAATAAGAATCGAGGATTTTCTAAACTTTGGTGAATACAAAACTGCTGTGCAGTTAGCAAGCGTATTCAAAGCAAATTTCAAACAATGAAAGAGCCAATCAATAATGTAAAGGAGATGGGAAGCTCGGGCTGAGGACAGTGCAAAAGCTATAATCCTCTGTCACTTGACAGCATAAGTTTCCATGTAACAAGTCCAAGTTCATTCAATTGTCACATGTAACAGATCTTTCTCAACAAGGAAATAGTTCGACAACAAACAATTACGATTTTCCCACTAGGATAACCCACACATCATACATGATTAACACAAACCACAAATATATAAGATGTGATGCAGCTAAGCCATAGGTTTTCCAATATATGTGTGGGTACCAGGTAGAAATCATCTTGTTGTATAAGCTATTCAGCTAGAGTAAGGTTGATATGGACTCTTACAATGTCTACATGTCATCAGTGACCAACAAAAAAAGTTTAGTTCTTTTCAAAAAAAACAAAAAAGGTTTAGTTCCATTCATAAATGATGACAGTTTATGATCACAATAGTTGGATCAGTTCTGGCTAAAATTTATGACATGGAATGCATCCTTGCATTTCTGTGGTTGCCAAACACAGATTCAGACGTATTCTACAACCATGCTGCCAAAATTATGCTAGCAACCATGTTTGCAAGAAAGTCCATAGGCGCAGAAGACAAAAACCTAGTGTCATGGGGTTATCATGAAAAATTATTCGTAACAGCCTAACAAAATTCTAATATAACATATCCTAGGAGATGTAGGTCCTGATCCTGACCTGGAATATTCAGATTAGATTATCACTACAAGTCAATGTAAAACCAGTCATACTAGTAAAGAGTGGATATAGCATTCCTATGTGCAGAAAAACTTCATGATAAAGAAAAAGAAAAAAACCTGAAATGCATGGATTTATAATTACTTGGCCAGCAGGCTTCTCCAGCAGACTCCTAAGACTGGACACCTCCTTCAGTAAGTTACCTATTATGTCATCTGCTTCTTTCATCTGCTTCCTAGAGAACTCAAAAGCTCGGTCAGCATGTAGACGAAACGAACAGCAGTCCAAGCACATGCAGATACCCTTACACCCCCTTGTACTCCTCTTGAGTATTCCTTTCTTTGGAGAAAGCTTCTTAGGAGACAGAGCTCTTTTTCCCATTGAATGGGCGCCACTCGGCCATGATCTGCCTGCTTTGCTTGATGGTGATTCAGTGAACGAAATACATCCAGACATTTCCTCCACTGATAAGGATCTGTCAACAGCACAGGGATCAGAAGGTCTGCAGACCATTTGTATGTCATCATCAAGAAGCTGATCATCAAGAGAAACCACAGAATCCTGAGGTTGTTGTGCACAATGCCGATGCAACAATGGTATCACTCTCTTGGTAGGGCTACCAAATCCAACATCATGACATCCTGAGTCCAAGTTTTGGCACTGTGGCACTTCAGCGAATTCAGCATTATCTTGCAGCTGTGCAGCCAAGGATTCATTTGTGGCACAGAGCTGAGCCTGCTCTTTGGTAACATAGTCACCCTTGTCTGAATTTTCCTCAACTCCATCTAAGGGTAACGGTTCTTCTTGTGCAGCCCCTTGCACTTCAGCCATGCTGTTTTCTGAAGAGACTTCTGATGCAGCAGGCTGAAATTCTCTGCTATCCAGAGCATAGCCCCCGTCTGATTTTACTGCTTCATCGTGAATGCTTCTTTTGACTTCATCTCTTTTGCATTCCTCTGGAGACTCTTCTGGTACAACAAGCTGATGTTGTCCAACGGCCTGGACATTGTCCCCATCTGATGTTAATTCACCCTCAAAAGAAGTTAGGGGGGCTTGACTTGAAGCTAAAGCTTCATTTTGCGTGACATTTTGCATTTCAACTGCACTGCATTCAGGAGGAGATGCTTCTATAACAGGAGACTGAAGCTGTCTGTCATCAAGAACATGATTCTCATCTGCTTTTGGTGGCTTTTCTTCTTCCATTGTTTCAGCTTGAGCTCCATTGCATTCCACAGAAGAGTCGTCAGAGATAGCAAGAGACTGCTGCCCACTGGCTGAGGCATCATTCTCATTTGATGCTGGCTGCCTTTCCTCTGCAATTTTTCGAATTTTGACCCTGTCACTTTCCTGAGCAGAGATTTCTGAAACAGCAAAGCAACAGCACACAGTGAGGCAAACGAAATCTAAACGAGGTACCACTTAATCACCATCGATTGAACCCCGACTAGGTACTTACCATTCTCCATGAGAAATGGCAGCATCCTCTTGTAGCTGAACGAGCTTGGATGATGAACAAACCTCGACCTTGTGCATCGGGCAAGCAACTGAAACACAAGAACATACATTCTCCGTTAATTTCATAAATGAAACTGGAGCAGTCTGAAAAGATGATCATAGAAATGCCTTTTCCCACAGTAGACAAAACCCAATTTCATAACATAAGAAACGAAATTACAAGCTTTTGGACTTTTCGTTCATCCCCCCATTCCCCAAGGTTTTAATCCTCCTATGCAGTTCACGAGCTGGTAAGTGATAATGAAACTAACTGAGTAGCATCAATATAGAGTCTTCCTACACATCTAGTAGAAAACCACGCGCAAAACCATATCCTGCTGCCAAAAATAGCTAGTAGAAAATATGGGCATGGAGATGCTCCAACATCAAACTCACCGGCTTGTTGGTTAGGTCATGAGGGACAATCTTGATCTCTTCCGCGACATTGTTGCAGGCATCCTTCACATCGGCGTCTCCTCCGGTGTTCACCACCACCGGCTCCACGGAATCCATGGCTTCAGGTTCGCAGTGGCTAACGCCTACAGATCCATCAGCCAACCGAGAATCAGATCCGCCGAGCCCATCCTTTGGGTGCGACACAGCCGTGTCTTGCGGGAGCACCTCCTTGCCGATTGAGCTATCTGATGAACCACCAAGACACGGGCGTGCAGGGAGACAGCGTAAGAACAGGAAACGCGAGCCGGACCAAACGAAGACGAATCTAGGAGGGATACGGAGAGGGTGTTACCGTTCTTCGTCATCTCGTTCAGGAAAGGCAGCAGGCGCCGGTACCCAAACGAGCGCGGGTCGCGGACGAGCTTGGACCGCGGGGGCACCTGATCTAGCGGGGAACCAAGCCAGATATCAGATACTGAAATCACAGAAAAGGCAATGCGAACAGGCACCAGACAAATCCAGAACGAGCGCCCGACTTACCAACTTGCGGTCAAGGTCCCCGGCCGCCGCCGCCGCAGCCGCAGCAGCAGCAGCAGACGACACGGCCTCCGGAGGCGTGCTCTCGCCAGATCCGGGCTTCACGGGTACGGCGCACTCGGGGGAGGTGTCGAGGGAATCGGCGGCGGGCGGGACGACGCGGCGGAGGCGGAGGTCCTTGACAGAGACGCCGTCGACGCCGCTGTGGAGGAGCAGCTCCGCGTGGCGGCGGGATGTGACGCCGCCGAAGCGCGCGGCGGCAGGGGTTGGATGGCACGGCATTGTTGGCTAGGGGGCGTCCGCGCGCGCGCGCTAGGCTAGGGGCGACCGCGTCTGAATGGGGTTGGGAGACGGAGAGGAGGAGGGAGGGGGGAGAAGAAGCGGAGGGTTTTGGCGGCAAAAACTCGAATCATTTGGCGCCAAAGTAGTAGTAGGGGCGGGAGCGGCCGGACCACGGTGAAATGTGGGTCCCACGTTGGTAGGCGGGGACGAAGGAGGGAGAGGGACCCTAGAACTTTGCCCACGGCTGCAAGGGGCTCCGGCTCCTGCGCATGGTTACTGACTTACTACTGTGCAGCATTATTCAACACTGTCATGGTACAGCGGTAATCTGGAGACTCATCTTGGGGAGTAATCCGGCAACTCACGCCACAAAATTTCTAGATTCTCCGTCACACAAAAACTAATTGCACAATAATTATTAAACAAAAACAAAAAATAATTAATTATACAGTTTACTTGTAATTTGCGAGACGAATCTTTTGAATCTAATTAGTCTATAATTAGACAATAATTACCTAATAAAAACAAAAAATGCTATAATAACAAAATCTGTAATTTTTTACCAACTAAACAAGGCCTCTGCGAGTCTGCGTGTACCCTTGTAGAGTGTAGATACATTCAGTGAAGATGTGCTTATGAAATTGGTTCATAACTGAGGCTTGGTTTAATTCGTGATTTTTTTTTTTGGCTATTGTAGTATTTACGTTTATAATTGACAAATATTGTCCAATCACAGATTAACTAGGCTTAAAAGATTAATCTTGTGATTTTATAGGCAAATTGTGCAATTAGTTTTTGTGTTATATTTAATACTTCATGCACGTGCCGTAAGATCTTATGTGACAGAAAATCTTAAAAGTTTTTTTTATTATTTTTGGTTGGAACTAAACAAGGCCTGAGTAATGGTTATGAGGTACACATGTTATCCACTTGGGGTCATGGATCTTTGTGTTTTTTCCTGTTTTTTTCTTAACCTTGTTTATTTAGCTGATAAGTTATGATACAAAGTATTGTTGACTGATTTGTTGTAAAAAATAATATTTAATGGCTGGTAGGTTCGGCTGATAAGCTCAAGCGAACAGTGCACAACTGCAACTATCTCCTGCTACAGCTGTCCTTAGCCGAGGCTTAGACTGGAGATTGAAAATATGTAGTACTCTCTCTCTTCCATTCAAAGTGTCATTTTTAACTTCCAGACTAAGGTTTATATAAATATTATTTATTTTATTATAACTTGTTTTGTCAATAGAAATATTTTAATAATAATTTATTTAGTTTAGTATTTATATAAAAAACTGAATAAAATAAATGATTAAACAAGAAATTTAAAGGTTCAAAATGACATTTTTAATTTGACGGAACGATACTTTTGATGTTCGGAGGGAGTTGTGTGTATTTAGGCACCTCGATAGCAACTCGAAAAGCAGGAGCCTGGAGCAAGGACCAAGTAGACCAGCAGCTAGCGTATGTACACGTAGCGCATGCGGCCATGTGGGCATTTGTTACATTACATGCGCGCGCCGTTGTTTCTGAGGAAGAAGAGACGGACGGCAAGGGCTGCTTTACATCGATTCATCATCAATCGTGCGCAAAATGGAAGGCCGCCACCGCCACCATGGGCGGCGGGGGAGACTACCACCGGCCACGCGGGATTGTGTGGCGCTGTCGCTGTGTTCGTCCTGGTCTCCATCGGCCACCCTGGCGTTCCTTGCGTACGTCGCCTGCTTTTCCGGTCCAGGTTGTGGCGCCGCCGCCGGTGGACGTGGACTATACCAATGGTGGAGGTGGCAGGGTTCCGCGGGCACGTCCGGCGAGCTCCGGACCAACGTCGACAGGTCGTCTGGGGTCGCCGCTCGCACGCCGACGTCCCTGTCCGCGTCGTGTTTGGCATCGGCGGCGCGGCTAGCTCGGACGTGGGGCCGCCGCCGCGGGTACGGTGGAGCTGTGGTGGCGGCCCGGGCAGACGCGCGGCCACGTCTGGCTGGCCGGCTCGCCGGCGAGCCCGTCTCGGCGGACGCGTCCCGGTTCGGGCGCCGGCCGGGCGTCGGCGTCGCGAATGGCGAGGATCGTGGCCGTCGTGACCGCGGCGGCGCCGAGGTGCGGTGGTTCGTGATGGGCGACGACGACCACAGTGTTCTTCCCGGAGAATCTGCTGACCGTGCTTCGCAAGTACGACCACGAGGAGATGTACTACGTCGGCGCGCCGTCGGAGAGCGTACATGGCGCAGGTGTACCCGTGGGCCGTTCCGGCGCATGAGCTGGAGGTCCCACTGCAGGCGTTCGATTGAGGAAGACGACAGCCGACGGGCTGTCGTTCGTGTTCAACACCCAGCCATGGAAGCCTGCCGACAGCGCGTGCGCCCGGCCCCTGACGTTCTTCCTCAGCCGCGTCCGGAACGAGACGGCGCCGGCGGTCACCGTGACGGAGTACACGAGGCACCACGTCGTCGGGAAGCAGCCGGAGAAGGAGCGCTCCAAGCATGTTTCATCCAGGCACCGCGGCGGCATTGCTGCAATGCTGCGAGACCGAGAGGGATGGGCCGGGCACGGTTCTGGAGGTGCGGATACGGCGGTGCGCCGCCGGCAGAGGAGAGCTCGCCGTCTCCACGCCGTAGATCCATCCATCTTGTCGCAGCACCGCGCCCACGGGAGCGATAATCTGGCGAATGGTGCAGAGGAGAACGGTGAAAGATTCTCACCGTGGCCACAGGTGACAGGTTCACTTCTCCAAACCGGCATGTAAATTGCATATATTTACTAATAATATACTTTTAAACTAGAACCAGTTAGGATTTTTCGGTTGGTCAAAGGCTTTGTTCAGTTCCCATAAACCTTGCGGCACGTGCATGGTGCATTTAATATATATGAAAACAAAAATTAATTATACAGTTTATCTGTAAATCGCGAGACGAATCTTTTAAGCCTAGTTACTCCATAATTGGACAATGTTTATTAAATAAAAACGAAAGTGCTACAGTGTCGAAATCCAAAAATTTTTGCGAACTGAACAAGGCCTAAATCATCATGGTAAAACTACCTTTACAAAAGGCACAATTGATTGCATATTTACCATTAGAAATTATTGAAAACCCACATGTTCCTTTACAATTTTGAGGTTAACAAGTTTTTCAATTTGAAGTCCATTAAAAACTCAAATATTTGTTTTAAGTCCTCATATTTTGATATTCATTTTTTTGAAATTTTCAAAAAAAATCTCAAACAGAGACACAATCTGTACCAATTTTATAGTGGCGGCAAATATGTAAAAAAAGAACTAGTTTTTCAATAGCAATAATATTTTGCTTGATACATCCTCTTCGTTAACATACATCGAGCTTCAAGTTTCGAGTTAGGGCTAGAGGATTGAGGTTTGGCAATTTTTTGGACCAACATTTGGCGCCAATTTCATCACATAGAATCTATCCAACTAGATCATATTTGGATGCCCATGTATTGACCTCAGTCCATGTAGATTAATCTATGAGTATCCAAACAAGGCCTGAGTTATTGTTAGTTTGTGAATGATTCCCACATTGACCAACATATATACAAACTTCCATGTATTGAAAAGAAAATAATCAAACGAACCAAATTATATGTGTCTTTAGTCACTATTTTAAAAGGAACGTACAATCATACACCTAGAAAACAAACATTTATCTGTCCATCTCAATCCATGTGCGTTAAAGTGGTTTTAAATGAAACTAAACTAAGTTTAAGCAAAATCCACGTCAAAACACACGTAGGTACAAGTGCATATCTTAGTTGGAGTTGAACGACTAAACATAATGAGAAGGTGTTATTATCAAGTAATATAATGTACTTCCTCTGCTTCGAACAAACTAATTTATATCACTAATTTATAAATAAATATTATTATTTATAACATTAAATAAAAGCCTCTATTTAGAAACGGTAGGGGTAAAGGATTTCTAGCATTGTACGTACACGCTAACACGCCTATATTTGCGGTGATGCATCTGGAGCGGACACGTGACGTTGTTGTCGCTCCTTGAGGAGTCGGGAGTGGATCCTGGCCAGCGTCTCCCGGAACCTGCCGAGGTCCAGGCTCACGTTCTGCCCTCGCAGGTACACGTGCTCCACAAGCTCCCACTCCTGCTTCCCCTGCTCCCGCCTCGCCCGCGCCGGGTCGGCCACGACGACGTGGCCCGCCGGGTACCTGCGGCTCAGCGAGCTCTCGCGCGCGCTCACGTCGTACTGCTCGTAGCGCAGCCCCATCCTCGCCGCCGGCACGCCGAAGAGGTTGCGCGAGAGCATGGCGATCCCCAGCGGCGCGATCTGCACCAGCGCCGCGCCGCCGCCGCCGGGGCGCAGGAACAGGAACGCCGTCAGGTCGGCGCCGTGCACGCCCACCAGCGCGTCGTACGAGCTCACCGACGCGTACACCGCCGACAGCGGCACCCCGGTGGCCGTCTCCATGACGTCCACGTCGAACCCGACCGACGCCGCCAGCGCCGCCACGGCCGCCTGGTTCTCGATCACCCGCCTCCCCTTGCGCGACACGATCCCGAGCCGTGGCCGCCGGTCCCGCGGCGCCGGCGTCGTCTCCTCCGTCGTGCTGCTGCTTCCGCCGCCGCCGCCGCCGTCGTCGTACACGCCGGCGAGGAAGTCGTGGAAGTCGACGATGGTCCTGTTGTCCCGGAGCCTGGTGGAGTTGACGGCGAGGTAGTCGTGGTAGCGGGTCCCCACGACGGCGCCCGGGAAGCAGTGCGTCTGCGTGTCCCTGAGCAGGTCGATGACGCGGTACCTTGACAGGCCGGAGAGGATCTCGCCGTAGGTCCCCGCCCACCGCGGGCTGTACGAGAGCACCGCGAGCACGACGCGGCGGCGGAGGTGCTGCGCCGTCAGCCACAGCGGCAGGAACCCGTCGTTGAAGACGTGGAACATGTTGTGGCTGTACCCGCCCGCCGTCACCACGAAGACCGGCGCGTCGTGCCGCACGTCGCACCGGTGCGCGGCACCGGCGGCGGCCTCGGCCTCTGTCCGGACCACCCGGCGGAGCCTGACCTCGTGGATGGTCTTGGTGATGTAGGCGTCCCACTTGCGCGTGTAGGGCCGTATCCGCTCCTCCGTCACAGCCGTCGACGACGCGCCTTGCCCTTGCGGCGGCGGGAACAGCAGGAGCGACAGGGACGCGGCGTCCGTGCGCACGTCGCCGGACATGAAGCAGACGTCGGAGTGGTAGTCGGAGCGGTCGCAGCAGATGGTGTGGCTGGGCAGGGACGAGCACGGGGAGCCCACCTGGTTGTCAAGAACCACCTGCTGCTGATGATGCAGCGCGCCGCCGCCGTGTTCCTGGTCTGCCGCAGCCGCACCGCCGCGGCCAGCACCATGCTCCAGCGGCCCGCCGAGCGGTGGTGCTGGTGCTGCAGACGACGACGGCGTACGGCTCGTGGAGGAGCTGGGCCTGGGCGCGGAGGAGATTATTGCGACGATGGCGGCGGCGCCGTACGGGGCGGCGGGCCCGGAGACGACGAAGAAGCGCGGGGCGTAGACGACGGCGCACAGGGTGACGACGGAGAGCACGAGGAAGAAGTGGGCGAGGAACGCCCCTCTGCCGCCCTTGCTGGCCTTGCTGACGGCTGCTGCCGCACCAGCTGCGTCGTCCATGGCGGGCGGCTTGAGGCCGGACGCCGACGACGACGCCTTTGATGAGGCCGCCATGGTAGAATTTTCTGCTAGGCGGTCGTCGCGTCGCGTCGGTGTGGAACGGAATTATATCAGAACGGGCCGGGGGACCGGGGTATTGCTTCGCGTGCGACGGATCAGTGACGCTGCTGCTGCTGCCGTGTGTTTGTCTCTATTCTGACTCCATGCTAGTCACTACACTGCTACACACGATGGTGTAAGCATGATGATGTGCAGCTAATAAGGGAAGGACAACCAAGCTGATGATACAAGAAATTTGTTTCGGTTCACATAATAATAACGACCCTGCCTGCCTTCCTGCACGGGCCGAAGTACCGGAAGGCCATGTGGTGGGGCGTTTCCCCCTGCCTGCTGTCTTCTTCTAGTAGCAGTGGAGCACGTCGCATGCATGTGCGACTACAGGTGTCTTACTAGGGTCAATGAGTACTACGTGTCAAGCTACTCTACGCTGAGAGTAGTAACGCACAGTTTGCTTGGGAGTGGTAACGCCGCCCAGTTTGCTTGCGACGCTGAGAGTAGTAACGCCCAGTTTGCTTGCGCCTGGTCCATAAATACTGTGCATGGAGTATTAAATATTAAATATAGACTATTTATAAAATTAAAAACATAGCTAGAGAATAATTTGCGAGACAAATTTTTTAAACCTAATTAGTTCATAATTAAACACTAATTGTCCTCTGGTCGGGGTCTAATTCTGTCGGTGGTGAGAAATGCAAGGTGTCATAAGAGACCGTTTGCCATCCAAAAGAGCTGGGCGGCCTGGGGGTTGCAGACTTGAGGAGAGTTGGCATCGCGCTAAGGGTGCGTTGGGAGTGGCAGGACCGCACCACTCAGCGCCGCACCATTCAGTGCTTGCAACTTGGTTCGACTGATCGCGCGGCGCGAGCGATATTCCAGGCAGCAATGGCGCTGACCCTAGGAAATGGACACTCCACCCTTTTCTGGACTGACAGGTGGCTTGACGGTTGGACCGTTAAAGAGATCGTGCCTCTGATCTTTGCATCGGTGATTCGGTGGGATCAAGAAAGAGAGGAGCAACGGTAGCCGAAGCCCTGCACAATCACAATTGGGTGCGCCATATTGTGTTCAGGCCTGGTGTTTGGCCGATTATAGACAGTTGTCGGCGCTTTCCCTCTAGTTGTTGTGCTGCCTATGTCGCGCTTAATCTAGCGTCTTTCCTGATGTAATCACAATCTCGTGTCCACTGCTTTTGGAGTTTTGGTAACCAGAGATTACCGATACTTAGATGGCTCTGTAACAAAATTTCTTTCTGCTTAATGAAAAACATGCTTAGGCATGATCGCTAAAACTAATTGCCAAATAAAACAAAAATGCTACATTACGTGTTAAAATTTAACACCATCAACCAAACATCTTTGTCTCAAAGAGAGTTTCAAGTGAGTTGCATTTGTATTAAATAATTTGCCACATATGCATGACATGACAGTGTACTCAAGAAGAAAGAACTCTCTTGGCACAGTTACAAACTCTCTATGAGTCTTAAAAATAAATGCCTCAATCAATGCCTCCATTGATTGAGGTTGTTTCGTTCTACTAGTTTCATTTATCTCATATGGCATGACATACTGACATGACAATGTTAAAAATAACACCATAAAACTTATTATTGAGACTGACCTAAAATGTATACGTCAGTGTCAAAGTCGAGACATGTGTCAGTGTCAAAGTCGAGGCGCGGACACTCTTCCCCTTGGCGCCTCGCCGACAATCTCTCCCCATATCTCGCCGATTTGACTCCGGATTACGGCATTCATCGACGTGGGATCCTGGTCCGTAATCGAGTCTGATACACGCGATCACATCGTGGCCCATGAATGTGCACAACTTTCGGAACAAAATTCTTTCGACACGAGTCCAAAAACTCCTCCCATCTGGAGTACGTAAAAAAACTTGAGGCATCTAGCGTACTATCTATCTCATGTGTAGATCGATGTGGTCCCACAGTACGTCCCACCATGCATGCACACATCTCTTAAACAAAAAGGTTTATCAATGAGGGCGATAAATAGGGCGGGCGCCAGCCCACGCTGCTTCCGGTTCCAGAGGTGCTGCACTGTCACACCCACGATGGCAGGAACCCGTCGTTGAACGCGTGGAAGTAGTTACCGTTGTATCCCCCCGCCGTCACGACGTGGACCGGCGCGTCGTGCCGGACGTCGCACCGGCGGTGCGCATCTGCCTCCCCCGACCGGGCCACCACACGGAGCCGCACCTCCTGGAATGACCTTGCCGTCCCACTTGCGCGTGTACAGACGTATCCGTTCCTCCGTGACCACGGTGGCTCCCGGCGTCGATCGGCGACGGCGCCCGCGGCGGGAACAGCAGGAGCGACAGGGACACGGTGTCCGTGCGCACGTCGCTGGACCTGAGGCAGCTAGAATTTTTTTTTTTTGAAACTGCTTGCTGGACGAGAGAGGAACGAACATTAAACATACTAGAACATTTGGCGCCCTTCCAACGCCCTACTGTGATTTCAAGAATAAAGTAACTTTAATTGTCATGTATGAATGATATGATAACAAATTTAATTTGCACCTCAAACATTTTCATGCACAGCACGAAAAGATTCTTCTACAAATAAGAAATTGCAATCTAGAGATTGCTCAATGCACTGCTAACAGTCCTAAAATAATTTATAGATACCGAGCAAGAATCAGCCTTGTTTAGTTTCCAAAATTTTTCAAGATTCTCCGTTACATCGAATCTTGCGGCATATGCATGAAACATTAAATATGGATAAAAATAATAACTAGTTGCACAGTTTACCTATAATTTGTAAGACGAATCTTTTGAGCCTAGTTAGTCTATGATTGGATAATAATTATTAAATAAAAACGAAAGTGCTACAATAGCGAAATCCAAAAATTTTCGCGAACTAAACAAGGCCTAAAGTTCTAGTAGCACACGAATTTAACATATGTTAGTGAGGCATTTCAGTACATTTAAGGCATTTCGATGAGCCTGTGCTAATTAACAAATAGATTACTCCAAGTCAAGACATATCAAGCAGAGCATGTGCTAATGGACAAATAGATTACTTAGAAATATGAAGCAATATGGAACTGACAGATCAGTATTGACCGAAGTATCATCCTGAAAAAAATTATTGTACTAAATTGTTTGCCTATATTTTTTTTATGGTAGACCGCTGAACCGTGAGAGAATGGTGGCTGTAAAAATGCATCTTTATTTCTACTCAAAGCTATACGTTGCTAAAGGAGAATTTATAATGTGGTGATCTAAAGCAACCTGCTTACTGCAAGCAACAATTTAAGTTGCCTACTGCTTGCTAACAACAAGGAGTGACCTTGCGGATCAAATGACCCAAACCAGACCTACAGAGATAAATCAGTACATCTCATATGAGCGAGATCCACAAGCAATTGGAGAAGTAAATTTAGATATATTGAACTTTCGAATCAGAACATCTAACAACACCAAAAGTATAAGAACTTACTTGTATGCATTTAAGGTTAAGATCTGACACTACATTAAAGTCACCGACGGGAAACCTACAATAGACAAGATCTTTACTTAAAGATCAGGAGAGCACACAGACATCAGACATCAGACATGGTGCTCCTTAATACCATGCCAAGGTGTTTAGCTATGGAAACTATAAGCATCAGACTAAGAAGCAAGTCAATATCACCTTGTGATGGTAGCTAAGCAATTAATATTGTCAAAAAGGCTAATAGCTACATGAATTTTGGTTAAATATTTTACACCAAGAACTTTGAAACCTACTCGCACAACATGTCGCCGATGAGCATCAACATGAACACTGTTTGGGAAGAAAGGACTGAACAACAGATTAGTTTTTGGAAAAGTGGAGGGCTTTTATGCAAAATAGGCAAGGACGTGTGTCACCGCGCCGAGAAGCCACCACCAATGCTTTGAATGCTGCGGTGCGAGGAGAATCGAGTGACTTTTAATCAACCCCGATAGGACCCGGTCTAGCTATCAGTCAACTTGTAGAGGCAGATAATCAACCCCAAGAACCATTCGTTCCTCTTAACAAGGACACTGCACACTGTTATTTTACGTGGATACGGGTGACTTCGTGCTTAAAGTCGTGGCGTAACGAAATCTTATTTGCTTTCCACGGACATTTTTTTTTCCCATGATGCATAGTGTCTGCACTCATCGCTTATAAACACACATATACGCAACAAATCCCGTGGACAACCATAAGAAACTGTGCCAACACATATTAGGATTGATGAAATCATCACATGTCTCTTACTGCTAATACATTGCCGCCACAAAAAGAATATCATATTAAAACTTAGAATAATCTAGAAAAATACAAACGTTCTTACAAGTTGAGGAATTAAATCATGGTGGATAAGTTCCACCACAAGAATGAAAAAAACTTTTCTCTGAAAGAATACAAAACATGAACAACCAATAGTTTCTCACAAGATCTAGGAAAGCCGTGAATTCAAGATCCATTTATCAACTCTAGAAGATGAATGTTGTTAGATACACTAAAGAAAATAATACAAATTGAACACATCGATGCATCCTTTCCAAGGGTGTCTCCGGAGGACCTGGAACAAAAACGACTTTAGATGGGTTTGTCTACTGAAGTGTTTGGTAGGGCTCCTGAGGGAGCCAAAGCTTTAGAGGAGCCTACCAGATAGGGCCTAACCATGCTACAATTTATCCATATGCGCACCCCATAAAAAGAGAGAAATGATTATTTTACTGTCGTTAGCCTCGACCACTAACCTTGTCGCCGTGGCAATCTCGTCACTCAACCGATCCACCTCCTCCAATTACCCCTACAAGCTGCCTTAGAGCCGCTTCTCGCCCCTGCATTGAACTCGCTGCGGCTGATGGTGCCCTTCCTGCTACTCCTCACCTCACCGCCACCGTTGAGTGGCTTCTACCTTGACCATCCCTTTATAATTACCAGACACCCCAAATCTCTAACACCTAAGGCCCTAACCCTGAATCTAACTATTGTTCTAAAAATTGTAGCCACCACAGCGCTCCCATGAGAGAGAGGGAGGGAGGCAAAGAGACATCCTACCTACCATCACCTCCTCCGTTGTCACTAGTTTCGTGGCACTACAAATTTGGAGGAGCTCGATTTCTGCCTACATGGTAAAGCTCGCTTACATGGTGATGAATTTGGTAGAGAGGGTGGGGGTGGGGGGTGAAGCAGCTTGATGGCCTCGTGCGGCGATCGGATAAGTGTTAGTGTTTGGCAGAAATGACAGGCGTTAAATTATTTTAGAAAATCATCAAAACTACATTGATACAAATTAGAAACAAATTACTACTATTAAATAATAGAATAATGTTTTAATGCTAGAGATACTTAGGGCACTCACAATGCAGACTCTATCATAGAGTCTAAAGTTATTTATTACCTCGAATAATGTGGACTTAGAGCCTAAATAAGACTTGGAGTCTTAGTTTTTCTACCTTTTTCTTCAATAAATATGCTGCCACATCAGCAAAATATCATAAATAATATGTAACTAATTATCTTGGACTCTGTGATAGAGTCTTGCATTGTGAGTGCCGTTATACCTCTGGAGGGATTCCGTGTGCCATACCATAATCTTTGTGTTAATGGGAAGGTTGCTAATTAGTTGGCACATTTAATGGTGTAATGGCTTAGAGGGCTGTCACTTCATTCCATATAGATATGTTGTAGATGTGACGTTTCATGCACCCAAAGAAATAAAACTTTCAATTTCTCCACCTATTATTCGCCTAACTATAATGTTTTGGTGCTAATCGGTATTTTTCTTACCAGCTTTTGTTCTCGGTACGCAGCAAAGGAGGATGAGTGATATAAAGTTCTCTTGCTTCGTGAAGGTTGCATGAGGGAGGCATCAATGCGACTATTCAACTAGTTTTGTTGTCATCATCAAACCCAGTATAATTTCGTATTTATCATGATGATCACTCAGTAGCAAGTTATATTGTGTGGATCATGTGATAGCTTAAGATTTGCATACAAGAGATTTCTTGTATGAATGAGCTTTAATCAATAACTTGTATATCAACATTAATCATTAGTATCTGGTAGAAAATAATTATGTATAAATTTTAGTATCAAGGTTACTTATAACTTGCAAGCACCGTTACACTAAACTTACTATTAAACATTAAATATTTTCAAAATATGTACAATTTAGATCTAGTTTTGTCGATCTTGTCGGTCATAGAAAACGCTAGTAACATGCAAATGGATGCTAATAATATAATTAATATAGCAAGTACGGACATCACATGTTTTTGACGTTACATGCATGCTAATCTCAATTCTCAACCCCAAGAGTAAGAAAACAAAAAAAAATTGGGCTGTACACTGTACAATTTTTCATTCATTTATTATAGAAGAAGAAGATGTCTCTTAGTGTTGCGGTGGGCTTTCATGATGGTAGCGGGCCAGAAGGCGGGAGGCCCATCCTCTCACGCGCCCGCGGCCAGTTAACGGCCCATATAATCCACACATCAGGCCAGCCGCCGCTGGCCATTGCACCTGTGGGTTGTGGCTGATTCAGTATCTCTAATCCAATCCTTTATGTTCCTTTTTAAATGGTCAGTTCATTATCATGGTCGACAAAGCCAATTTTTAATGGCCAGTTGATTATATCATGGTCGACAATGCCAATGCAAGCTGGACAGGGGTAGACCATGATGGTTATCTACAACATTTATAAAGTAAAACCCCACTAGTATTTTCTCCTGACATACAAGGGGTCCACCTCAATAGTCCACTATCATTTATAATTAAACTTTACTAACATAAGAATTATGATATCCACGTTAGCGAGATCCACCGTGGATATAATCTCTACAATTATACTAAAAAATTTTATACATATATTATATCATGTTTCTACATTACCAATACCATATATATATATATATATATATATATATATATATATATATATATATATATATATATATATATATATATATATATATATATATATATTCCTCCTTCAAACCGACGATAACACGAGAGGAATCCTCCTAGTTATATAAGAAAGAGGTACAACATGATTTTTATATTAAAAAAATTACTGGTTGAAAGAGGCTGATTTAGGCCTTGTTTAGTTCATCCCAAAAACCAAAATTATTTCAAGATTCTCTATCACATCGAATCTTACGACACATGCATGATGCATGGAGCATTAAATATAGACGAAAACAAAAACTACTTGCACAGTTTGCAAGTAAATTACGAGATGAATCTTTTGAGTCTAAATAGTTTATGATTGGACAATAATTACCAAATAAAAATAAAAGTGCTAAAGTGTCCGGAAAAAAAATTGCGAACTAAACAAGTCCTCACGGGATGGGCCTGGGGTGGCGGCTAACTTTTCAGGTCACCCGGAGACGACTTCAGTTTGAGCCACTGGAGTGCAGAATTATTGGTTGGAGAAAATGGGGGTGGGTGGGCGGCAGTGAGACAAGGCGAAAGCCATCAGCTAAGCATGGACAATCTGGCCTTCTCTGTCCGGATAGAGACGTCTTAGTCGCCGCTCCCGCGCATCAATCCAGCCACCGTAGCAAGCCAAGCCAAGCCCAAGCAGCCATCGTTACCAATACCAATCTTTCCAGGTCAGAAAAGCTAAGAAACACTGCATATTCACTCGGTCATCATCCTCACCCACCAGACACTACGCTACAGGTAATGGTTGTGCGTACTGTCACCGCCACTCCACCAGCGATAGTGATAGTGACGAACAGGACCCCCCTGTGAACAGAGAGCTCACAAACTAACAGCACAGAATCCTATCCACACCTTTTCACCATACTAGCTCATAGTCACAATAAATTCATAAGGTGACAAGTGACATGAAAAATACCCCATGCTAATGCAATATGGTGGAGCATTCTAGTCTAGTCGCAGAAAGCATACGAAAACAGAGCAGCAATGCCAGAACAGGTTGATGGTTCCGCCACCGATGAGCCGCCTCGTGTCTCGCCGGGGCATGCTCCTGAACATAAGAATCATTTGCCTCTTACACATAAGGCCACAATATGAGTGCGATATGTATGTGTGTGTCACTTGTGGAGCAGAGGGAGTGAACTTCTGAAAGGAAAACAAATACAGGAAACATTCTGAATATTGGAAGAACAGCTAGCTTGCTTCTTCGTTATTGATGTTTGTACTATTTACATTGGACTAGCCAGAAATGTACAGGACTCAAGGACAACATAGTTGAGTCGTTTACATACATCCCAGCAGGGCAGCAGGAAGCAACTCATCAACTATATATACGCCAGGGCCATGGATGTTGGTCAGCAACCAGCAGCCACACTCCAGGTGCTGCTGTTTCCCAATCCTGGCAGATGCCACCGCTACAGCTACTACTGCTACATTACTAACTACAGGTCGCTGCAGGTTTTTCCAACAGGCCCATCTTTACATCTTAGATCCACAGCTTAATAACCTCGCAGACCATATACCCTACTAATCGTGCCTGCCCAAAAATATAGTCGGTTTTGGTTCAGATGCTACATACGAGTATTATTGCATTGGTAGGATTATTACTATTATAGCTGTTCTGCTGATGATGCCTCGGCCCTTCTCCGCATACGAGCGCCCCACGAAAGGTTCTCTTCTGAATCCTTTGTCGTGCTCCTCCTCTTCAGCTCTGCAATCTGGTCTTCCCATGACCTTCTCCAGCCAAATTTCTCTTCCTGCTCCTGTGGTCCACATGGATAACAGACTTATGAGGAAAAATCTAAAACAGAGCTTCTGGGGCTGGAAACATAGAAAACAAAATAACAAACAATGATGGCCTTCCACATCATGAATGATTCTCCTGTGCGACTTTTGCATAAGCCGTCAACACACAGGAAGATAAGCTTGCAACAGCAATTGTCAGTCTTACATGTAAGGCAACGCCTTTCGAATTATTTCTTAGATAATCTTTGTGTGACATGCATGAAAACGACTTCTCCAGAACCTTCTGCATGTTGTGATCCACTAATTATCCGCGTCCTATTTTGTACAGTTTTTGTATCACGGAAAATTCCTGGCCATCCCCCATTCATAAGTATCGCATCAGAGCGAAATTATGTTCATTGATTTTTTTATTGTATATGTGAAACAAAACGGTAACTTTCAGCCACTGCTGGCTCTTTTTTTGTTTGTTTGTTTTCTTTTTTTTGTATGTAGCAGTGAATTTGCCAATCTTTGAAGCACTGTAAAGTTAAAGGCAGCTTTGAGCACCCAACATTCACAGTGAGTCACAAACCATAAGGGATGTTCCTAAAAAATCTACAACAACTGTAATCAAAGTCATAGATCCTTCAGTCACTCATAGTTGGATGAATCAGTCATCTTATGTTGTGCTTCTGAATCCACATATAAATGAAATGACATGAAAATAATGTGTTGATGAGTGTTTAAAGTTGCATAGACAGACGATTATCATGCTAAAGTCAACTTACATATGACCCTAATGGCCGGCCAAACAGAGAATTATTTGTTAACTACAACTACAAGCATCAATGAGAAAGCCATGCTTCAACAAACACATTAATCAGGGGGGCATCTAGATCCACAGGTTTGTAAAGGTTGCAGTTCACTCATGATGCATATGTTTGAACTCCTATCAAGGACTGTAGCTGAAACAACTAGATTTTTTTTCCAAATGACAGATTAATTACAAAGGAGCCCGTCAGCCAGATCGTACAGCCCTGAAGAACTGATGAGTCCTCTCAGGTACAGATCAAAGATCTGAAGTCTGCAAACACCCGCTGAACGTTCGAGCTCAACAAAGTTCAGCAAATTCGCTTCACGTATAATTAGGCATAATTTAGCACATATTTTTCCTCTGACTATGCCAGTAGGATCCTCTCCAATTCAGCAGAATCATAAATAAAAGAAGCTAAAGGTCCCAGCGTCAATCCAATCCAACAACGGCGCAAATCAATCGTAACCTGACTACGAGAGTCGTAATCCTGACTACTGACTACGAGATTAGATCTCTACCAATCGGATTGGCACGCAATGCAACCAAGTGCTAACGCCATGAAGAAACCACCGAGTACCCAAGTAACAAATGAGGGCAGAGAGCAGTGATCCACACCTGGTGGTGGTGGTGGTGGTGGTAGGCGCGGTGGGATTGGGAGCGGCGGCCGGAGAAGGCTAAGAGGCAGACGCCGCGGGCGAGCGCGCGGTCGTAGCTGGCGCGGCGGCTCGGGTCGGAGAGCGTCTCGTAGGCCTCCTGCACCTCGATGAAGCGGCGGGTGTTCTCCGCCGCGGCGCCCGGCGGGGACACGTCCGGGTGGTACTTGAGCGCCAGCCGCCTGTAGGCCGCCCGGACCTCATCGGGGCTCCCCTCCGCCGAGATCCCGAGCAGGTCGTAGAACGTCCGCGATGACGTCCGCTCCTGCTCCTGATCCTCCGTGCGCACGCCGCCGCCGTCCTCACGACGGACGCCCCGCGCGCGCACCCGCAGGCGCGGCGTGTCCCACGGGCGCCGGAACGCGACGCGGCCCGCGGCCGTGGGATGCGCGGTGGGGACGGCGGCGGCGGCGGAGGAAGTGGGGGGAGTGGCGGCGAGGTGGGGCATGTGTGGTTTCCTTGCTGGGCTTCGTTCGCTTCGCTTTGCTTTGCTTGCGCTCGCTGGTTTGGTTGGGTGCGGTTTGCTTTCCGCGCGCAGCTATTATTAAGCGCCAACCGCCAAGAAATGTATCTTTAATTAAGATATTATAATACAAAAACGGTAGGCCCCACTTCCAGTACGAAACAGACGTCGTACCACCACAGCAGGGGGACCGTGTAAAAGGATAAGATATTTTTTTTTCTGATATAAAGAAAAATCTTGTCGTTTCATATGATAAACATAAACATAGTAGAATACAGCTCGGGCTGAAAGATGAGAGTTTTTTTTTTTTTTGCGAGCAGAAAGATGATTCTTCTCAAATCTTGGGGCCTGTTTGAAAGGTTTTGTAAAGCTTCAGGCCTTGTTTAGATACACCCAAAAACCCAAAACTTTACAAGATTTCCGTCACATAGAATCTTGCGGCACATGCATGAAGTATTAAATATAGATAAAAATAATAACTAATTGCACAGTTTAACTGTAAATCACGAGACGAATCTTTTAAGCCTAGTTACTCCATAATTAGACAATGTTTGTCAAATAAAAACGAAAATACTACAGTATCAAAATCCAAAAACTTTTTGCACCTAAACAAGGCCTTAGATCTGCAACTATAGCACTATTGTAGGGCCACTGTAGTGGAGCTGTATGAAGCACCAAAAATATGGCTTCTCTGGCCTCATAAATAGTTTGATCGGAGTCAGAGTTGTTCTACTCGTAACTACAGTCTACATGCACAACATCTGACACGTGAAGTTGGAGCTGCTAGGAGCAGCACCAAATAAGGCCTTAGCCATGTGAAAATTAAGTTATTTCATATGATAAATGTAGTATTACTCTTCATGTAAATTTGTGTGCCTTTGCAACCAGGGGCGAAGCTTCGTTAGAGCCATAGTGAGCCATGCCTTCTCCTCATTTATTAGTCTATATGGAGTACATAACCATGTATATATATATATATATATATATATATATATATATATATATATATATATATATATATATATATATATATATATATATTTTATCCTCAAGCTCCACCATTGTTTGCAAGAAAAAAGGCAACTTTGCATTGCCTTCTCTACGTAAAAGAATATGGGAAAAATATTCACTTATTGTTTCTTGACTCGAGCGGAGGACGGGCAAATCATTACTATTTCTTCTGTGCTGATGGTTGTCTTCCCACATACTAGGTGCTAACGGTTTGTTTCGTTTGTAGGCTATTGTTGATTGTGAAAGGGACGCTAGCTGAATTAGCTAGGAGTGCTGAACGATTTTCTATTGGAGTGAATTTTTTTTGTTAAGATTAAAAAAAATCCTCTTGTCTGGTCTCACGTCAAAACACAAATATAAGGTCTTGACTCTGGTCGTAGTCTTTATCAAATAGATTTCGGTGTTGTTGTGTATGAGTAGGCATATGCTTAGAGGTTTTTTTTAAAAAAATTACACAGTACAACGTAGACATCCAGAACACGTACGAATACTCATCCTCTATAAACACACGTACACAAATCTACTTCTATAAGCACTTTCGAAGGATTGAATCAACAATTCACAAAGTCACCATAGGCGCATCGCTGTTGATGGGGATGTCACCTACCACAACCTGCATAAGAAAATCTTCTTCTTAATGCAATGCTACACCCAGGACCACAAAATACTGTTCTTTGAGAGGCAGGTTGTGGTAGGTGACATCTCCATTAGCACACTAAGATTTTGGAGTTGCCTCTCAAAGAACATTATTGTTGGTAGCGCTATTACCTCACAACACACTAAGAGCAACTCTAAGAGCTTGTCTATTATTGTTGTGAAGGCTATTTTAGAATTTGCATAGCAAAAAGTAGGCTCTAACAGACGTGCTATCTGATTTTGTAAAATAGAAATTTTACTATCCCTTAATTTTCGGTGCCATATATAGCTAACCACTGACACTAGCTATCTGATTTTGTAAAATAGAAAAACTGTTGCAGATTTCTTCTTTTTTAAGAAGTTTTCAATTTTATAAAATAGCTAAACAATAAAATTTGGCTATTATTTTTAGCCAAACTCTTGGTGTTGCTCTTAATCGAACAAGAAGTAAAGAAAAAAACAAACGTAACACAAAGATAGTCTAAAGGCCTTTCGACTTTTTATCGGTTAAATTGTCTTATTGTGCATAGGCGACAGGAACCCCTTTGCCTCTTCTTATGTATGGGCTTTATCGGTTAAATTGTTTTATCGGTTTAATTTTCTTCACGGCCAAACTAAGCGAAGAGATTTAAGCAAAAAGAAACAACATATTAAGCTAATCAATTGATACTACACACTGTTTCTGTTGACTTTTAAGTGGTAGGTGTGTGTCACGCGTGATTTCATTGGAAGGTAACAAAATTAGGACAGATGCTAGCAAGACGTTTGATCTCGGAACACATAAAGTCAACATTGCTGAGCCTGTCATTATAAAGATTTTAACGATATTCAGGTCTTATTTAGTTTCCAAAAATTTTTAAGATTCTCCATCACATCGAATCTTGCAAAATATGCATGAAGCATTAAATATAGACAAAAATTAAAACTAACTACACAATTTACCTGTAAATCGCGAGATAAATCTTTTGATCCTAGTTAGTCTATAATTTAATAATAATTGTCAAATAAAGCCGAAAGTGCTACGGTAGCGAAATTCAAAAATTTTCGCAAACTAAACCATGCCTCATATTATATGACACCTATTTGGGATAGCATAATTTAATAGAATTCGTTTCTAGAAAATATTACATGTCCAAGATGCATCGTATTCTAGACAATACGATATTCTTTCTTGCCAGATGCATCGGACCACCGATGTCACTATTTCACGAACGCTCATTGGAAACAAAAGCAACGGTCAATTTCCAACAGCACTGACATAACCCCATTACTTCTCTCGCTTCGTCTAGCTATGATGTCAGCATTGACATAACCTGCAAAAGCCATTTTTTTAAATGCTATAACTTAAAAACGGTGTGTCCATTTTTAATTTCGATGACACTAGAGTGTTCTACACGATGAGACAAATAAAACTAGACCCCACTTACATATGTTTCGAAGAATTTTGTTCTACAAATAACTTATATATACTAACTTAGGATATATAATTTAGAACATATAAGTTAGAACACACCATTTACATGTAATAGCTTATGTGTACCAAATAATCAGATATAACTTAGAAAGTATAACTTAGAATATATAACTTATAATGTATAACTTATAACTTATACGAAACCTTGAAAACGCAAGAGTTATGAAACACATTTTATTTATAAAAAGTTATTAAACACAAAGGAATGAACTAAGTTATAACTTATGACAAAATTTGCAAACACAGAAGTTATTAACATACAAACGAACGAATTAACTTATAACTTATATCAAAACTTACAAACATAAAAAGTCATAAAATCTAACTTGTGTACACAAGTTATTCCATGTAACTTGTGTATATAAGTTAATCAATACAATTTATGTGCATAAGTTGTAAAGTTATATGTTATTATAATGTAACACATATAAATTTCTACGTAAAAAAAATCTTCAAAATATATGTAAGTGGGATCTAGTTTTGCTCATCTCGTCATGAAGAATACATTGGTGCAAACAGAATGAAAATTGGATAAACCGTTTGAAAGTTATAGCAATTTAAAAAAAATGATTTGCAAGTTTTGAGATGACATCAGTGGGACGTCAGCGGAGTGAAAGAGGCTGAGATCGTTCGCTGAATTAGTTTCTAATGAACGCTCACTAGAATGGATCTGGGATCGGACCACACTTGCACTACCAACAGAAGCACATGTCGAAGCCTCCAAGGTACATTATAGACTAATATGTAGTACCTCTATCCACAAAAAAAAGCAATTATCAGATTTTGATGAGTCGCACGGTCTGAATTTTGACTAAATTTATATAAAATGATACATAAAATAAGTGTCATTAGATTGATTATAGATTAATATATTTTTATAATAAATGTATTTAGAGACATGAATGTTAATAATATTGGTCAAACTTGAGTTCGATTGATCGGCACAGATACCATAATTGTATTATTTTGTGAACGGTGTGAGTATCAATATGTCAAAACACATGTGTTTTCTTGTCAACGGAGATGATAATATACTATATTAGGATCTGTTAATTCATTGCCGTGCAGCGCGCATGTGTTTCTTGTCCCACGAGTGTGCGGAACAGCACAAACATAGACGCGCACCCTTTCTATAACTTGCAGTGAGGGTCATGCAGTGGCGAATCCAGCTATGAAGTTCATCGGGTCATCACATTTATACAGTGGGGTCGGCACCATTGTTTAACTATGATGAATAATAATTCTCCATTAATTTTTTTTCAAAGTCATCGGGGTCAGATGACCCCAATAGTATAGGCTAGATTCGCCCCTGGGGTCATGCATGACTGTTTCTTTGGAGTACCCGGTTTGTTTCGTCACGCAACATACAGACGACTTGGTGTTGGTGACACGCTGATCATTGTCATGCCATTGGAACACTAACTTTGCAAGGCTGACCAATATTTTAATATATAATGATGTTCTCTACAAGAAAAAAAAAGAAAGAAAAGAAAAGAAATCTTTAGTTTGGCCCTGGTTGCCTAGCTTCAGTGAGGATGCATTTTCTTAAAAAAAGAAAGAAAGAGGGGTGTTCCTGTTCCATTAATAAATTAAAAAGAACAGGAACAACACTGATACTGATAGTGTCACCACTAAAATTAAAAAGAACACGAACCATTGACAGTGACACGTACGAAGGGAAGTGCAAATGCTTACCCAAAATTTTTTCATCTATCTCATCGAATCTTTGGACACATGCATGAAACATCAAATGTAGATAAAAAAATAAACTATACATAGTTTGGTTAAAAATCGCGAGACGAATCTTTTAAGCCTAGTTAGTCCATGATTAGCCTTAAGTGCTACACTAACCCACATGTGCTAATGACATATTACTTATGCTTAATAGATTTGTCTTGCAGTTTCCAGACGAACTATGTAATTTGTTTTTTTATTAGTTTCTAAAAACCTCTCCTAACGTATCTAACGTGACACCCAAAAAATTTTCATCTCCAATCTAAACATGGCCTAAAGTATTCTCTTTCCAAACACTCTGGCGTTTGTGGCAATCTTATGAGTTTGTTTTTATTTAAACATCATCGTATTTAAAACGGAGAGAGAGTAATTAGATTATGGTTTCTTGTGCGAACTATAATATATGTAAGTGTTGCAGGCCTCCATATCCATATATATAGTATCTCAATATTAAGCAGAACAATGATACCGAAACCAACTGTTGGAATCTTTCTCCTGGGTTCATGGCTTCATGCACAATCAAACTGCTTCATGATTCATGGATTTTCAATCAGCATATGTAGCATACTAAATGTACCCTTTTGAGTATAATGAAAGAAGTCCGGTATTGCATAGCTCAGTTAGTATCTTTGTGACAGTATCTTACCATCTAAATTGAAGTCCTTAACTAGGTATAAAGTACCGGCGATAATGTCCATAGGTAACTGTTTACTACAGATTTTTATTCCCTGTCATTGATCATGTCAATTTTATACAATTTGCATTTGCATCGACAAGATCTGATTTGAACTTTGTATATGTTAGGTGAAGATCCTTTTCTAAAAAAAATATGTTAGGTGGTGGTTCTGAGGCAGCCGCCTCAAAAACAAATTTGAGTACGGGAACCGAAATCCTTTCTCCTTGGCCCTACCAGCGACTACAATTCTCTATGACCGATGCACGCACATGCAGTCATATTTCATCCTACACCACCCTAGGCATGCAAGCTACGAGAGAGGAGTTTTTGCGATATTGTGTTGAGAAGTCGCTAGCTATTTATTTTCTCTCCTTGATAACTAAGAGCATCCCCAACCATTTTACATAGTTTGTTTGGCAAATAAGAAAATTTGTCAAATCCTAAATAAATATGGCAAAGATAAAAAGAGACAATCCCCAATTGATTTGGTATTAATCACTTGGCAAAAAAAAATCTGACGGCAAAAGGAGAAAATAGTCGTGCGACCACGCACGGAGGCAACGGATTTCGCGCGAGACGTGATGTCAAGCGCGGAGGGGCTTGACATATATGGGAGTCCTTCCCCTCTATTTGCCAAACGATTGAAGATGCTCTAATATAATTCTTTATAGACTAGCTTTTTGAAAATCAACGGGAATGGGGACGCTCTTAGTAAAGGATTTTTTCAGAGAAGAAATTGGAGTTTATGGGTGTTTTTTCCCACTAGCTCCAGAAAACCATTTCAACGGGAGTTGACTAATGAGTCAGGTTCCATCCAACTTAACAAGGGCAACGCTAATCCCGCTTTGAACAAAGTGCAGCAGCCAAATGCTCTTCGAATTGGAATCCTTATCTTTGTCATCAAAGTTGTTTTTAATGCACATTTCTCCAGACATATACTACGTGACTATAGTAGCAGGATGCTACATTTATTTAAAAATTATAAAATGGAACCATATATAGCACCTGAAATAACTCGATTTATATTTATTAACATAAAGGTTGAAAGCAGCAGGGAGGTGAATTTCTTCGCTCTGGAAGGGAAGGGATTTCACATATTATAAAGGGTATAATAAGCTTTGTCAAGAACAAAATGTGATTTAAAAACAAAAGGCAGCCCCAGCTTAGCTTAGTGCTCTACTCCAACTCGCAAGATATATTATCCGGGAGACCCATGTTGATATAAAAATCAAGATGCAGCAAGCACAATACGCGGTTCACTTGCAGCTCTGATGCTGAACAGTCTCTATTCCTGCGAGCATGTAATCCGCATCGATTGAGCATCCACAGCATAATCCTGTGAGAACCAAGACCAAAGCAAACAGAATTGGGGAGCGGGGAAAAAAAAGGAACAGCAAGAACAGGAAATATTCCTTCTCAAAATACCAGACCTGTGAAAACTAAAACATCAACAACTAATACAGTTGCCCCCCAGCTGCACTGGGAAAAAAAGGATGGAAAAAAGGTAACCCAAACAAACAACATATTGTAGTAATTGCCAAATACAAGGATTGGAGACTTATGACCAACTGTGAGGTAGGCATTTGAGGGTGCTAACTGAGGATAGCATTATTTACCACATCCATGGACTCATACCTTATTCATAAAATGAACTGACTTCCCTCAAAACATACTCCAATGCCAACCCCCTTGAAAAACCTGCACAGGTTTTCCAGTATGACAACACCAGTCACAAGTGTAAGGACGTAAGGTGCAACAAACAGTGCTGACAAAAGCATAAAGTGAAGCAAAATAGAAAGATGTAACAATGCAATTGTTTCAAGATTCACAGCTTATCTCTGGAGATATCAAGGCACACCACTCGAATAACGGATCAATTGCCTCACATCAGTCACTTACACTGGCTTCTGAGGCAGAACCCTGTTACTCAGAAAGGGGGGAAAAAGAGGAGAAAACAAAGCAAACAAACAAACAAACGAAAAATAATGAATGCCAGGGCTGTTATACTCGTATCAACTTTAGATAGACTGGTCAAAATTAAGCAGCAGACAAGATGATAGATAAAACCTACATCACAATTCCATGTGACTGTCAAAAGATGGTCAAGTCAAACTTTTGAACCATTGCTGATACAAGATACAAAAACAGAACTTCAGGCAAACTAAGTGCATCAGAAGGTGTTTGCAGTATGTAGACAAGCATATTTGGACCATTTTACTAGCCAAAGCATTTGAATTCAAATGCAACAGCCTAGAAGATGAGTTGTTTATAGCCTTGTATATGGACTTTACTTGAGTAAGTGTGCACTCCCTTGTATCTTCAACCGACATCCCAGAAATGTGCTCCAACAACTCTTCATGGAATCATGAGCCTGAAACGACAAATATATGGTTGGTTTCTACCTCACTGTATGAAATCTCCTTACAAGCTCCGGCGTTACATTTAGAAGTTTGCTCCAAGGAGCAAAACTCGAGTTAATGAGGAATACATTTTAATATATCAGATGAGCACTCCGAACAGCACTCAAGTTCTCCGAAGATCTTCATACCCTGCAAATAAAACTCCTAAATCAGAAAGGGAGATAATAAACACCAGTTCAGCATTCTCCATCGTCAATCAATCTGTAAACAGCCAACTGAATGATACAGCTGCCATCATATAGCAGATTCTGCAGCGCCCCCTAAAGAGCCATCTACTCCAGTTTCATGTTTCCCATTAAGGTCAGCTACAGCAGAGCCCGCATCATTTGCTTCATCAACTTCCAAATCAACTTCATGTCTAGATTTCTTATGGTTACTACTATTGTCGTTCAGAATTTCATCTTCGGATATGGTTGAGCTCCTCTTATGTGCAACAGCATTAGTATCCACCCTTTTATCTTCCACTGGATCCTTTACAGACCTTCCATCTTTGTCACCTCTATTGCTTCTATGAGATCTTCCCCCTTCATCCTTTACTGAACTTTCATCTTTGTCGCGTCTGCTACCTCTATGAGATCTTCTTTTGTCATCCTGGATCTCAGACTTTCTGCTGTCCTTTTTATCACTGTGACGATGCTTTCTGTCAGGAGATCTGGACCTGGAATGCCTGCTATGGCGAGAATGACGGTCACGAGTTGGCGATGATTTGCTTCCCTTGTGATGTCGTGGTGATCTTGAACCAGCCCGAGCTGACCTTGATTTTGATGGACTTAAACTTTCTTCTCTTTGTTTCTTCGGTGACCTAGAGTCCCTGGAGGAGTCCCTGGAGGGCTTCTTATGCCTTGGACTTCTACTTTTGCTTCTGTTCCTCCTTGAACTAGATGAATGGTGATCACGGGATCGTTCACTCTCCCTTCTCCCAGACCTGCTATACCTGTCCTTATCATCCCTATGCGATCGATCACTACCATACTTTGAGTGGCGAGATCTTGATGGTGATCGTGATCGGTGCTCCCTTGAGCGTCTAACTGGGGGGGAGTAGGAGCGGGATCGCCTCCTGCTACGGTACTTGATAGGTGATCTTGACCGAGATTTTGATCTGCGAGTAGGGGGTGATGGTGATCTGTAAATCATATAAACAGGTCAGGCTTCAGCACACAATATGCATAGGGAGGAAAAACAATCAATGATTTCCTTAGTTCCTTTCTTCCCTAAAGTTTTTATTTTGAATACAAAAGAGATCTGTGTATCATTATATTAAGAAGAAAGAAAAGGGTACAAACCCATACAACCACACACTACACTGCCCAGAGGTTTAATCAAAACTTGCCTTTCTTTCCTAAAGTTGAGGAGCAACTAGAATGAAAGAATGATAACATGCAAAATTCCATCTAATAATGCAGCCAAACCAAAACTACAAAAGTTGCTGCAAGTTCCTATGCAGAGGTCTCTTTCGCTTCATTGCATAAACTATACTCAATGAAGATATATAACAGAATAACTAGGGAACATATAAACCACAAATGAACGAGAAAAGAATGGTGCCAGTCGCCAGACTTGGACATAACGTTGATTCCGTCTACAGCTATATCAATTTTTAATACAAGATTTAGTATCCCCTTACATAACTCAGTGATACATTCTTGAATACACACAAACTCTCCCCAATTTGTGATGTAACATAAAACATACATATACATGGCAGACCATATGCCAAGAGACAACACATGATTTGAATCTAAATCTATCTCTTTCAGAATGATGGATGAGTTTTCAAATAGCAAATGCCAAATCTCATCGATACCTCTATTATACACAAAAAGAGGGAAGACTATAGCATATTCCTGCACAAAAAATGGACCGACATTCTAGTGCCATCTCAATGTAAGTGTATACTAGAATCAACTGAATGCAATCTTTCTGTGACAAAAAATACTAAATGTACAATGACCAGGAGTTGTTACAGAACCAGAAACACTAAGGTATAAGTCCATTTTTGGCCATCCAATTATTATTCTATTTTGTTTTTGGCCATGCAACTCTACAACTAGAAATCTTTGACCAATTAACTCTCAATACCGGACAAATTTGGCAATCTAGCTGGTTTCAAAGGTAGATTTGTATTTTCTGAAAATGATACAAACTGGTTTATATTTTCTCAAAATTCATGAATAATTCAGAAACTGGTTTATATTTTCTAAAAAATCATGAATAATTCATTTTAAATCAGAAAAAAATAAGAAAACAAGTACCAATATTTTTCTAAAAATATATCTAGCTCAGTCATGCTGTGTTTATTTAAATCATCATTCTCAGCTATATTAAACTTAAGATTGACCAAAAGAAATCCATACTCAAATACAGTAGCAAATATGTTGGAGTCAAACTAAGAAAACTATTTTTGGAGGACTAGGGATACCATACTAGTTGCAAACTTGTGATGCCTAAAATAATCTATATGTGGTGGAGCAAGGCACCTGCGTGGTTTGTGCCATCTTCCAGTTCTTTTGTTTACTTGTATCTGCTATCTTCCATTGGCCAAAACCGGGTGTAATACAGTGCAAAATGATAATGTAATAAGAAACAAACATGACTACGAGCAATTACACTAGGAATATGAACAAATAGAATACAAATAGCTCTAAATATAGGACCAATAGATAGATTTAGTTTTTAGAAAAAATGGGTACTGGATTCATATTTAAAGTGAATTACATATGCACTTTTATAAAATATGTATTTTTATCATTTAAAAAAATACAAAACCACCTTAAAATCAGCTAGGTGGCGAAGTTTGTCTGGTATTGATAGTTCAATGGTTAAGATTCATGGATTTAGAGTTGCATGGCTGAAAACAAACTCGGACAAAAGTTTTATGGACAAAAATGGACTCCCCTAAGTTATATAAAATCCTAGACGTGTAACCATCAATCAGGGTAGAATTGAATATGAGTAAGAAACATACCTTGACTTCCCTTTGGCATCTTTTCCTTCAATGTTGTCCCCACCAAAGCCCTCCGCCTTCAACTTCCTGCTTATCTCAGCAGCCCTTGCTGCAGCTGCTTCAGTGGCAGACTTCATGGTGGCGGCACGTGCAGCAGCCTGTTGGGTTGCTATTGACTGTTGCATCATTAGTGCCTGCTGGAATTGCATCTGTTGCAACTGAACGGCTTGCTGCATCATCATGGGCAAGTTATTATTTGCTTTAGGAGGAAGAGATTTAGCCATCTCCACATTCAATGGACGACCACCAACATTCTTGCTATTGAACTCCAACGCTGCAGTTGCTTCTTCAGGTTTGGAGTACTCGACATAAGCAATGTGCTTTGAATCTGTGGTGGTACAATCAACAACTTTACCACATAACCCAAATAGCTGCTTAATATAATCCACAGTAAGAACTGGACTCAGGTTGCTAATTTGAACTGTTCTCTTCAGGGCATCAGCTTCATCAGCTTTGTTTATTGAGCCTGCAGTGATAAAATATACAAGTGAGCAACAGGACCGTGGACAAGAAAAAAAAACTGTTAATTTTCAATTTAGAGTGACATACTGAAATAATTTCAGTTGCTGCAAATTACAGTAATGGAATATCCAGTAAGCAGCTTAAATTAAAAAGAAACAAATTTGCAGAGAGCTCACAACTAAATTTGATTTGTAGGGTTACCATCTTAGCCAGGTGTAAGATATATAGTTATCCATGGCATATATAAAGGAAAAAAAAGCAACAGCAAACAACCATTAGCAGCACAAAGCAACAGTCACAATACTGCAATAATGATACAAGTCAGATGCTAGATTTATTTACAAACTAACTGACTAAGCATGTTGATCCATCTGAGCTTAAAACATTACGAATCTATAGGCAAGAACAACAGCCTCCTTCCTTTCTGTTACTAGTTCAACACATTACTAGTTCAACAATGGATCACCTATTAGGAAAATCAAGTTTAAAAAACCTTTAATGCATTTCTGGGGAGAATCATCACCTGAAGTCCCACCTGCGGCCTTGGCCTGAGCAGCATGTGCCTGCAGTGCCTGCGCAGCCATGATGGCCTGAGCAGCTGCCATGGCAGCCGCAGAGGGCGCCAAGGGGGCATGCCCAAGAGCATTGACAGAAGTCGTGGCAGCGAGCACCGACATCAGCAGCTGTTGCGGTGGGTGCATGAACTTACAGTCAGTCTCCGCCTTTGTGCACTTCCCACTCATGTAGTCCCGGCATATCTCCCCCAGTGAAGAACCAACCCCTGGCAGGATAACTCCGCCCGAGGAACCAACAGAGGAACTAGGCATGACCCCGAGGAGGCTGGGGAAGGCACTGGAGGGCGCGCCTGTGTAATTGGGCATATTAGGCATGGTCTGGTTGACCATGTTGGGGTAGGCAGAGCTGGCCGCGGGTAGAGCGGTGGGGAAAGCGGCTGATGGTGTGGCGGTGGAGCCGCTGAAGAAGACGGGGAAGGGGCTCCCCATGACGGGGGCGCCGTCGAGCTCGATGTGTACCATGTAGTTGCCGCGCTTGGGGACGACGTAGGTGACCGTGTAGGATCCGTCCCCGTTGTCCTTGACAGCGCCCTCGAGATCGTCCCCGCCGACTCCCGCAGCGGGCGAGACGCGCACGCGCACGCGCGCCCCGCCGGCGGTGAGCCTCCGGCTGTGGCGGTCCTTGGCGACGACGGTGAAGGTGGAGGGCGTTCCGGCGGAACCGCCAGCGATGCCGGGCCCCGCGGCGGAGCACTTGGACGGGTCGACAGGGCCTGGCGGGGCCGGGGCATCGTCTTCGTCGGACTCGGGGGAGGCAGGCTCGGCCGGGGAGGGTGGGGCGGGGTCGGCGTCGTTGTCGGCGTCGCCGGGTGCGGCAGCGAGGGCCTTGAAGGTGGCTTCGAAGGCGGCCTTGGCGGCGGCAGCGGTCTCCGCCTCGGACTTGAGCTTGGCCTCCTCAGCCTGGCGCACCCAGATCGGTTTGGGCGCCGCCATGAGGGCGCGGCGGCGGACGCTGCTCTCGCCTAGCCTGCCTTCAATAAGCTCTGCTTGCGGGCTAGGGTTTGGCGGAGGGGGAGCAGATGCGGAGCAGATGAGGGGTGCCGAGGAAGAGAAGGCGGAGTCGGATGGGGCAACCAAGCAAGACGGCAAAAGAGGCAAAGGCAGCCGGCAGAGATCCTCCGGAATCTGGCAATGAAAGACGGCCCAACTGGAACAAAGCCCAATAACAAAATAACTGAAAAAAGGAATAAAATTTTCCCTTAAAATACAGGAATGGGAATAAAAAACGACGTGTGTTTTGAAATCGAAATCGAAAACCAGAAAATATACGTGTGCTTCGCTACGGAGAAAACCATGTAGCTACATTTTAACTTAAATAATTGTATGCATCATCAAATAAGTAGCACTTCGTCCGGATAACAACCGCTATGACTTCACTGGCAAGATCGAGGTCGTTTATTAGAGCATCTTAATTTTTTTGTCAAAATAAAAAACTCTCTCTAATAGTTTGACATCTTTCCCTCTATCTTTTTTAACCTCGCAAAAATTTATCCCAATATATGACACATACAGAAACATAAGACTAGAAAAAAGTGTGGAGAAAAAATTAAGATAGAAATATAGGAAACTCTTATAGATGACTTCTTTTTTCCTCCTCATACTAATCTATAACTCTTATATAATCCTAAACCCCACTAACTATTTTCTCTAAGCATGCAAGCTATCCACCTAAGCAATGCACTACCACATTGAATTAAAATCCACTAAGTAGAACCTCAATAACTATTTTATCTCAACATACAATACACTACCACATATATACAATTAAAATTCAATAACACACATGACAATTGTAGTGTCCACACCGGCATAACAAATAAGTATAGTCTACATCATCATACTACACAATCCACTAATCCGCAATTCCCGCAGCAACGCGCGGGGTATGCTTCTAGTTTAGAAGTTGACAAACACTATATTTTAAAGAACAAAATATAAAGATCTCTTAGAGATACTCTAAAATCTAAATGTGAAAAATGACATGATAGTAAATTGCATCGATATATCTCGTTACATGAGGCACTAGAGGACCAATATTATGTAATTTGTTGTCCTAAACGATAAACAGTCAGTCCGTCCTTCATTCAGTGTTTAGGCCATTTACATGGCGCTTAAATAGAGTTAAACGGTCTAAACAGTTCTACATAATATTACCAAAATATGTATATTTATTAATGTAAAATTAATTATTCTAGCATTTATATATACTAGCAAATAGATCTGTGCGTTGTAACGAAAAAGAATATCAAATATATTCATGGGAAACAATGATAGTAAGCGCTACATGTCTATTTATGTTTTCCGTTTGTATGAAATTTAAGACCTCTAATGTCAAATATATTTACGCTTTGTCTTGTCTCATCATCCCACCCGCCGCTTGCCGGAGCTGATGAAGATGAAGGAGAAGGGTGTAATGTGAATCTTTATTTTAAATCGTGAGGTGATAAATTCGGAACCATTTGATAGTTTTGTTGTGAAGAAATCTGTTGATATGTATTTCCAGGCTCTGTTGATAGAAATCGTGAGGGAGTAAATAGCAAATCCACGTTTTTATCGAACCCGTATTTCCGGTGGTTCGCCCGCCAGATCATGCTCCCGGAGTGGATGGTCGACGCCCCGCCCGACCTATCCACTCTCCAGCGACTGGTCTGCCCACTCTCGTTCCCTTCTTCTGCTCTACCAAATGGATCAACAAAAGATACTTCTAGCCCAGCGAATTATTCGATGTATGACTGCACAGCCAAGTTCACCTTTACCTGGTTGAATTCTAAACTCACAGAAACTTCTGCTGGCGATCCTCCATCAACACACCACAGACATAAATTTAGTCTCGTCCCTATATATGAATGCACTCTCTCAGGGTCTTCAAGCAGCATACTTAGGTACCACACCTTATGTTAAAGATGGCCCTACTGTTGTTACAACAAGCATGCACAAATTATCAAGCTGGAATCACACCGCTTGCACTAGTATGTAAAGATAGGGCATTAGGGCTTGTAGCCAGTATGTTATTGATACTGACAGCAAAGGAGAAATACCAAGTGAGCAGCACCTTGTGCTGGAGTTGCAAGAAGATGGGAAGCTAATTACTCACTTCTGATGATCCTCCTATTGTATTTGGTGGCCTGAACAGGGAATTCATACGGAAATCAAACCTGCGACCAGGGAACCTTCTCTGCTTTGCTGTTAGAGATGGAAGTGTGAAACCTGTGGATGGGAACATGCAAATCGGTGAGCTGCGGCTTGTTGGAAAGCCGAACTGTGCCCGTGCTTTTGCTGATAGCCACTCAAAAGCTTTGTTCCAGCATGTGGCAAGGCATGTTCTGCTAAGAATTGAGGATCTGGTTGTCTCCATTCGATCGAGCAATATGAAGCTTGATTCCACCGACGACATTGAAATGCAAGATTAAGGTGAGGGACTATAGTTTGTGTCCCTCTGCAGGTTCTCATTTCTTGAGCTTTTGTTCATTTGTAGGGGTATCTTTCTGTACACATTATAGATGTGACAGTATTTATTGTTTGACTGGATTCAAGGAGTGGATTTGTTATCAATTGAAATATGTGCAACAGATGAATGGCAATGTAAAACTAGTATGAAATGAGATCTGTATTGCTCCTGTTTATGTGTTGTCGAGCTTCTATGTTGGCCGTTTTTGTAACATTACCCAATACATAGATCACCTTACGAACACATTTCACCCAATATATAGATCTTTCTACAAATGCATTGTAGACAAGGAATTTGGTGTAATAAGAAATATCTATGTATTTTCTGTTTTTGTTCATACCAAGTCACAATCAAAGGTCTTGAAACCATTCCGTCTGCCATTAACTTGCTATATTGTTAACTGCGCTAAGTTTACATATATCAATTTTGAAATTAGTCTGTTCCCATCTAGAAATAACAATTTCTGCATATGACATGTCGAAGATGCACCAGTTCATGTCAAGATTTCCGCAAATGACGTGATTGTCTCAAACCTATGGTTTTCAGGGAGTGGCGCATTTCCAGGTCTGATAGATATTAGTACCTCAAGGCCTGTAAAAAGTTTAAACAATTCATGATAGCATGAGTTTCTGAAAGATTGACATTTTGATCATTGCCATCTACATGGATGTGATCGATATAGTGCAACTTGATTTGTTTTGCCCTGAGTTGGCAATTTCAGTAGTTAAAATGCCCATAGGAAAAGTATTGTATCTACATGTTGGATTTTATCTGTATTTGATGGATCTCCTAGTAATAAATCTAATTGTCTAATGTGGTATCATATTCCTTTTTTAGCAAGGGCAAAATGCGGTGAGAAGCACACCTGCGGCCTGTGCAGCCGTTGCTTCTTGATACACATCTGTTAAGAACAATATCTGAGACGGCCGATCTACCCCGACCGACTGCCAGATCTCGTAGTAGCTGCGAGCTTCTCTCTTGGTTCTTCGTTGCAGACAACAAAATGATAAGTTAACAATCACAGTCATGTACAGTGTTATATGAATCAATGAACGGAAGGTGATCTTAGCTGTACAACGTACCCAATTGTTGTGTCAAAAAATCCACACAGGTGCTTTCTAAGGTCGCCGTAGGTAGTGTTCCCGAAAATAAGCCTCTGGGCTTCTCTGCTACCACTGGAATATATGTACGTCTGCAAGCATATGTAAATCAAACTAAGTTCAGCAAGAGTAGTTGGGCTATTAGTGAATCAGTGTATATGGTTGATGTCAAATGGTAAAATGTGCTGGAATGATCAATGTACGTGTGTGTGATGATGGAATGGAGTAGCGAGAACCTTGATGCCACTGTCGTGCCACTTCTCGAGAGCCGGTGGCACGTCATCGAACACCACTCCCTTGATTTCTTGGCCCTCGAACCCAGTCCTCCAGATGTGGCCCTTCAAACAAACCAATGAAGAGAAATCATCTCAGGGTGTTCTGAATCAAATCACCTCAGGATGTTCTGAATCTGAACTGGCCAGATTTTCAACCTGAAACTGAAAGAATTGCCGATATTGTCAGCAGACAGAGTAAGTAGCCGGTTATCAGTACCTGCAATTGCTTCAGTGAGGTTATTTTCCTATCGGCCTTGATCATGGCCTCCACGTTGGCGACCAGAGCGTCGATGACGCTGTCCTTGCCGGCCTCGTCCGGCGGAACCGGGACGGCGCCGGCGACGCCCTCGGCTAGGTCTTGCTCGACCTGGCAAGCGTCCCGGCCGGCCTCTTTCAGAACGACTCGGAACTGTTGAGCGATTCAGCAGCAGCATATGACGGGAGACGGGGAATCTGACCTGAGCGCGCAGCAGGGCGATGTCGTCCTTGGTCTCATCGGTGCCGTAGGTGGCGTCCAGGTGGTTGCGGACGTTGTCGCGGGCGTAGGGGAAGAGCACGTCCGTCACGAACGAGATGGGGCTCGTCGTGCCTTCGATGTCCAGCACCACGCTTCGCTGCGTGCGATTTCAATCAAAGCGCGTACTAGTGTATGATGCAACGGAGGACAGGAGTCAAATAATCCAGGATAAATGATATGATACTACCACTGATGCTAGTCGAGGAAGGCTTGCTGGGGCTGATCGCAAACGGCGACCATCCAATCGCTGCCGCGGCCACCACGGGATGCTGATTCCGGCCGCCGGAACGCCCGCGGCTGCCTTGAACGGCGGCGGAGCGAGGAAGCTCATCCTGGAACGCAACAAGCCCTACCTCGGACTCGGAGTCGGATCGAGCCAAATCAGTCAGGGAAGGGGAGCGGCGCTCCGTGCCTTACCTACCTGACACCGGCGGCAATGGCGATGCCAATGCCATCCGCCCATCCTCATCTTTATCGTGCGTGTAGGTGTTGATCGACTTTCCGCCTTTTGGGCTCTGGCCCTCCTTCCCTCCTCTGCGGAATGCAGTGCCAGTGGATGCAAGCAGCTGCTCCCCGGGTGGAGGAGGCGGGGACCGCCGGTCAGTCGGTTGGTCCAGCCACAACCTCTCTGCTCGTATGTCGTATGCGCAAGACGAAATGCATCCAAATGTGAGCCAAAATACACCAGAATTAGGCCAATTCAAGCCAGGCTCAATCTTTTTTGTCCACCTCTTAAAGAGTAATAACGTGAGGCCAAAATCTGTTTGGGAATCAAATTAAAATCTGTTTGGGAATCAAATTAAAATCTGTTTGAGAACGAAATTGAGGTTGTTGCTCTATTGGAGCAACCAGGCCCCTATTTGAACCCAATAGCTAAATATGGGTGCCAACTGTCAAGGTCAACAATTCAACTCCAATAAGACCCCTCAAAAATTCAACTCCAGTAAGACCCCTAAATTTGTTGGAACAAAAAAAATTCTTCGACCAACCTCAATTCCCGTTGGGTCACCCCCTCGCCCCCATCCGCCTATTTCACCCCCGCGCGGTACGAAACTGCCGTGAGCGCCACCACCTCCCCCTCCATCGTGTGACTACGAGCCCGCCTCTGGTCCGGCGGGCGCCTCCACCTCCCATCCACCGCGCGAGCACAAGCCTCCCTCCACTATGAGCCGTCCGCATCCGCCACGCGGGCGCGCTGCCCTAGCCACGCGAGCACGATGCTTGCCTTGCCTCCCTGCCTTGTGTGTGAAGAAGATGAGAAGAAAGGTCCGGCTCAATGACACATGCGTCCCCATGTCATTGGCTGCTGATGTGGATTTTGTGAGCTTTGTTTGGGGCTGCTACTGGAGTAGAAGAAATTTGTTAGACCAATAAAAGTAGGGGTGAACACCTAAATAAAAAGTAAGGGGTTTGTTTTTGGAGAGCTACTGTTGGAGTTGCTCTCACGATATTGATCGGAACCCAAATGGCCAAGATTAACCTGATTTTCTTGCCAACCTCAATTACTAGCCATAGCTTGCTGATCCCAAGTCACAACAGCCTAGCCTCTAGTCTTATGCATCACACTGTCAAGTGACTCAGACTTAGACTAATCATGCGGATCCTTCCAGTTATCCGGCAACTCAAATAAACTTTTATTCATTCAATTCTAGTTACAATATTGTACAGTGACAAAAAAAAGAAAGAAAAAGAGAGCATATACAAGGAAACTAAATTCAACTGTAAAAATATATACAGTATATGTCTATGCTTGTATTTGTTTTCCAGCTGCACCAGCCTTCTCCAAATACATGCATTCCCTTCCATACACAAGCTACACACACTACAGTCCTGGAAAAAAAATGGTGCCCAGCCACCCGGGAGGAAAAAAGCAAACTCATGATCAGATATACAGCAAAAGAACATTCATGATTTCAAGCTAAATCCTTGCAAAGAAACATGATGGATTTGATCAACAAACCTTTTCATATGTGTCGCCGCTAACTATACCCTATTTAGCCCCAGCTGAAGCATTTTTTGCATTGTGGTCTTGTACTCCTGGCTTCTTGACCACTCATCGATCTCTCGGGCTCGCATCACAGGCAAAGGGTGTGAAAGCTCTCTGGTTTGTGCATTCCTGCAGCATGTAAAGAGATTGAGAAAGAAATGTCATACAATACAACACATACTCATTTCCACAATGCTGATGTCGCCAATCATGGTTCAAGTGATAACAGTTCTAACCGGATGTACCACCCAACTGGGTTTGATGCAGCTTTGTCGTAGGAACGAGCTTGCTCCAAGAAGGCATCCACGTTTAACTGGTCGGCAAGAGATGGGCATCCTCCGGCCAATTTCATCAGAACAGAGATGACAACCTCTTGACAAGCAAGAATAAGCATCAGGTGATGACACAGACTTGAAGGACAAGCATTACAACGCAAAACAGTTATTCCTACTTTCAGACAGTCAAGAACAGAGATGACTACCTCACGACAATCAATAGTTTAGTATTAGATGATGATACCAACTTGTAGAGTAAGCATGCATGCATTATATGTTAAATTCACCAGCGTATGCCTACTTTCAAACAGTCAAGAACAGAGATGACTACCTCACGACAATCAATAGTTTAGTAGGTGATGATACCAACTTGTAGAAAGCATGCATGCATTATATGTTAAATTCATCAGCTGCTGCTCCTTTTCTTCAAAATTGATGAACAGCTGATCTTTCTACGCACTAAAAATTGTTAATTGGATGATGAAAACTACACAAACCTCTACTTTTGCTAAGAGCCATATATAATTCGTGGCCGGACCAACTCCTCTTCCAAAGGAAAATCAAAGATAGAAGAATACCATTGCTATCTATTCTGCTAGACCTTATGCTCAATACAAATCAATTATATTTAATAATTGAGGTAGTTTCAGAGTTAAGGTAGTAAAGGTACCTTTGGGTCTTGCACCACAAGAAGAGCTGCCCTGTCACAAGTCAGCTCTGCAGCACGTAGCCACCTGTATAGCTGCTCTTCCAGGAAGCCAGCAACCATGCCAAAACCTGAAGAAAGTGCATGTACTTACCATGAGATGTGGTTCAAATGAAGTGTATTTAGGTGCATCGTCCACCCTTCTAATGAGATTTTAAGTGGTTAGATGGTCTACCAGGGACAGTGTATGCTCCCATTGTGAGTATATTGGCGAAAGTGAGCCATACACCATGATCGCACTTGAGGTGACCCAGCTCATGAGCCAAAACAGCCTAATTGAAAAAACAAATCCTATACGATGAGTAATCAATGCATTCAGACACTAGGTAAGCAAATGACAATTCTTATTTGGATTGTTCATCTAGACAATGCCAGCTGATGAGTTTGTTTAGACACAATAGCACCTGCAATTCCTTTGGAGTAAGCAGCTCCACAAGGCTTGTGTGAACGACAATGAATGGTTTTTTGCCATTGATTGCTAAGGTGTAAGCATTTGGAACAGGATTCTGCCTTATGTACAAGTCAGGAGCTTCCGTGTTCAAGAGCGTTGCAGCCTCAGCCAGCAGTTGGTGGAGATCTGGAAGCTGAAGAGAGAAAACAAATCATTAGCTCCCTGAATTACAGAAACCTGTAGGGTGTGGTAAACTGGTGATATATAAAACAACGAACTATAAGGTCTGGAAACAACAGAAGACAATGATATCAGTCACTCAAGCCTGTTATCAGCGTGCAAAATTTCATCGCGAATACATTGAGTCATTTAACTCGACATGCAGATCGGACCTGGTTTGGGGAGACGAGAACTGATGTTCCAATGTTCTGGAGGACCATAACTTGCTCCGAGACGGGTCCTGAAGTTGCAAAAGAGACCAAGAATGAATCGTTGAGGATACTATGTTGACATGGATGGGTAATACTGAGAGAGCAATGTGAGTGGGCGACCTAACAAAGCTTTGCCGATGTCGTTGAGCCCAGGAATCGCTCTTAGCAGCAGAGTGTTCTGTGAAACAAGAAAAAAAAAAAAGGGTTCTCTATCAGAAGACAGGAACTTCAGTCTTCATCTATCATCATATTATACGTGGACAGAAAGAAATGATTTTGTTAAACCAAGGAAAGCTAGCCTGCTTGTCGAGCGGGTGGCGGAAGTCGTCGGCGTCGAGGCCCCGAGCGGCCGCAGGGGAGGTGCGGGTGGAGGCAGCTGCAACCAGAACGAACCGCCTGCGGCGCGGGCGCCAGGAGGTGGACGACGCGGAGGAAGGCTTTTGGGCCCGGTAGCAGCGGAAGGGAACGGGCTGCGGAGGGAGCGTGGGGCCGGAGACGAGGACCGGAGCACAAGCCGGCGAAGCCGCCATGCCCACGAATCGAGAGTAAAGTCAAGGCCAGCAGCGCGGCCGCGGCCACAGGTGCCTTGTCCAGCCGAAGGAAGGAGACCAAGAAGAAAGCCCCCCAAGCGGAGTCGTACGGAGGCCCAAGGAATTGAGAAAGAGGTCAGCTGGTAACTACGGCTATTTACTGCTCTCGGTAGTTTCCGCAGCAAAAAAAAAACAAAAAAACAAAACAAAAGGATTTCTTTTAGGGAAAAAACATAAGGTGCGAGCGTGCGCATGCATAGCACACTACTGCGTCCACCAGAATACTACGTTTTGTCAATCTTTGCTACTAATTTCTGCTAGGCTGCTGTAAAATCTTATGAGTTGTGTGACTGACGTGCTCCATCACAGACCGCTTGGTTAGCTTTAGCCTCAGCCTCAAGAAAGTCCTCAACTCCACCAGGGTGCGGCTGGCCGGTCGTTCAGACCTTGCCTAACCAAATTCGCTACAGTCCACAGATATTTTTTTTTAGATGAGTACCAATGCCTCCAAAGAAGCAAAGATATTTTTCTCCAGACCAGTACCACGATTTCCTTTACTTTTTTGAATTACCAATTTCCTTTGTGTAGATTCGACACTGATGGAGGCACCACAATTCACCCATCCATGAATATCTGATGAACGAAAACATCCCATTTTTTGATTAATCCGACAAGTAACACTCATACTAGTATGTCTTCGGGGGGAAATGCTCGAAATATATGCAGGTACTCTATTGTGTGACCATCGTATTTGGTTTTTTTTTTCTTTTAGAAAGTTGTGCCTGACTTGTTTAGTTTTCTCATTATAGTTGACAATTCTCTTCTAACAAACACAACATAAGCTGTCATTCTACAAGCTAACTAATGCTAACAGGAGGAGTGTACATAAAACCTTCCTCGTCATGGGTTTCCAGTGGAACGCCTCCTTTTTTTCGAGAAAAGGGATATACCCCGCTTTTGTATTTAGCAAAAGCCAGAACATAGTGGAACGCCTCCTTCTCAAGAGAGAAACAATCGCAGCTGCAAGTATATTTTCAAAACTAAAGGCACTAACCTGTCAGGCCTCCAGGTTGAATTAAAAGAACCCTTTGTTCGCCTTGAATACGTCAATCACAACTGAGCCAGGTGCCATTGTGGTTATGACTCAAGTTTCAACAGCAAATCATTCAGGGTTGTCTTCAATTCTGTGCAAACCATAAAAGTCTTAAGGTGCAGTTAAAAGAAGAAGGTATTCAAATTTAGGTCAATGGCAACTATAAATGCACAGAAATGATTTTAAGAATCTGCATCCCTGTTTAGATTTGAAACTTTTTGGCCAAAGTGGTAAATTTTTTTGTGGTCAGAACTTTAGCTCAGAAGTTTGACGCACGCGAAAAAATTTAGGTGTTTAGTTTGGCAAAAAATTTTCTGACACAACTTGGGCTGCATGCAGTTGCAGTTGTCATTGGTGGGCTTCCATGGGAGTGTGTGCACAGCAGCAGGCTGTGCAGCCCAAAATTTTTGCCCCAAAATTTTTTGGCCCCGTTTAGTTCCCAGGCCCTAATTCCACAAAAATTTTACTCTTTGAGCAAAAAAACTCAAATCTAAACAGGGATGCGACTTTTGGCTGGTTGTCAAACTCAGCAGGAACTACAGTTGAATCACTAGGAATATCAATGTGACCAGAGATTTGTGTCGCTTTTTTTTTGACAGGAAAGTAGCAATAGAAATTTACAGATGCAGGAAATTTTCAGGTTCAGCAATTATTATGCATGGTTAAATTTGAGAAACTACAATAGGAACAATTTCACACCTTAAATACATGAAGCCTTTTTTGACATGGCAACACGGATATGGATCTCAGATTCACTTCCACTCCTCCAGGGTCTGTCGACGTGGATGCAATAGAAAACCATTGATACCTTTGTGTCCCCAAAAATAAAACAGAAACTTAAATACCATTAGCAACATTGCACCATAATGGTAATGCGAAGAACAGCACTACATTCAGTTTATCACTAGTACATACACTATACCTGAAATATGTGTTCCTGTCGACCTTCAGTGTGTAACTTTATTGTTCATCTAACTAGGCAACCAGCCAAGTTCCTACCAGTAGTCTCCGCAAGAGCAAAACCCATCCTTGAAATGGTGAAACCTGCGTGAGTCTCTTACGATAATGTCTCTGTTCACAATCTTCGATATCATCTTGATGGCAGCATGACAATCCAGGCAGGCACTCAAGTTCTTCATAACCGTAATTGGTGTCCCTGGTGGGGTATTAATCAAGGCAAACGCGATGGCCAATCTCTCACTGTGGTATTTCAGTGACTCCAACTTTTCCTTATTATCCACCATATGCAAGGCACAGCTAGTATCGGGCTCATAGCCTTGTTTATCCATCTCTTCGTACAACCTCTCAAGCTCTTTTTTAATCTCATCTATCATTGGGTTGGTGTGATCATTAGAAGAGAACATGTAGATCTTTTGCTTGATTTCAACCCAACTGTTACCCGACTCTTTCTTAACTCCTCTATCTCTCATAATCTTTTTCACACGTGCAGCACCTTCCCAGTTACCAGCTTTAGCATATATGTTGGACAGTATGACATAGGCAGTCGCATCTGTGGGCACCATAGTGAACAATTTTTCAGCAGCCACTGTAGCTAAATCCTGGTTTCCGTAGATCCTGCATGAGTGAAGAATGGAGCTCCATATTATTGGATCATCCTCAAATGGCATCTCATCTATCACTTTCTGAATTTTATCGAAACAGCCTGCCCGACCCAAGGTATCAATAACACAAGAATAGTGTTCCTTCCAGGGTGACATGCTATAGTAATATCTCATCAGGTCAAAGTATTTCATGCATTCTTCTGCAAGACCATTGTGACCACAGGCTGCTAGCACACTCAGGAAAGTGACTGGATCTGGACAAAGACCACAGTGAAGCATGCTGTCAAACATCCTGATGGCATTCTTTGCCTGTCCATATTGCGCATATGCTGAAATTACAGCATTCCACGTGATGGAATTCTTTTCAGGCATCTCATTAAATGTTCTGATGGCTTCATCCAAACAGCCACATTTTGCATACATATCAAGAAGGGCACTACCTGAGAACACGCTGGGCATGTGCCCTGATTTTGTGAGGTAAGCATGCAATTGCCTTCCTATCCCAATCACTGCCAGGCTTGAGGAAGACTTCATGATGCTAGAACATGTCGCCCTGTCAGGACTTAGACCAGCTCTTCTCATGTCACAGAATAGTTGCAATGCTTCCTCATTCTGCCCATTCTGGACACACCCAGTTATCAACGCGGTCCAGGAAATGGCAGTTTTGTCACTTTTGTATGCAAAAATAGTCTTTGCAGCATCTAGCATACCGCATTTTGAGTACATGTCAATCAGGGCATTTCCCACGAAATCCTCTAAAGTAAGGCCATGAAGGATCAATTGTGCATGTATTTGTCTCCCAATCTTAATGTGAGGCAGTGCCCCAGCTACACTGAGCAAGCTAGCATATGGTAAGGTCCGCCTGTCAAAGCCGAGTGTCTGCATATCCCTGAACAGCTGCAAAGCCATGCCACCACATCGGTTCCAAGAACACGCAGAGATCATCACATTGTATGAAACATTGTCCCGCTCTGACATCTCATCAAACAACTGCTTCAGATCACCAAGGGAGTCACATTTCGAGTAGAAATCAAGCAATGCATTGTTCACAAAGACATTACATGATGGGTTGGCCCTGACAAAGAGACCATGGATCTGACGCCCAAGGTGGAGATCAACCATACCTGTCGCCACTGTTAGCAAACTTGAGAACGTGAAGTGGCTGGTGTCAACTCCCTCACGTCGCATAGCAGCAAATAGCTCTAGTGCCTCCCCGTGCCGCCCCTGCCTGGAGCAGCCCATAATCATGGCATTGTACGTGATGCTGTCCCTGTGTGGCATCTCCAGGAAGACCCTCCGAGCAGCAGCAATGAATCCTTGCTTGCAGTACGCATCTAGCAGCGTGTTACAGACGACAACACTGGCGCCAAAGCCGAGCTTGGTGACCACGGGATGCAGTGTCCCGACATCGCAGCCAGGCACGTTGAGCACGGTGGTGATGGTGACGTCGTCGGGCGAGGCCTCGCCCTCCCTGAGCATGTCCCGGAAGAGCGACACAGCATCGGAGCCACGGCCATCCGCGGGGAGCATCCTCATCATGATGGTCCAGGTTTTGGCGTTGCGGCGAGCCGCAGCGCTGAATAGCGCCTTGGCGGCGGAGAGGTCGCACGACCTGGAGCATCCCAAGAGAATGCGGTTGAGGAATCTGAGGTAGAGGGTGCTCTTCTCGGGCACCTGGTCGAGCACCTTGCGTGCGGCCGCGAGGCGGCCGGAGGAGACGAGGTAGTTGAGGTGGAGTTCGAGGCGGTAGGTGGCTGGGTCGGAGCCCGCCTTGACCATGCGCGCGTCCGCCGGCGTCGAGGCGCCGGCGAGGCGCGAGGCGATGCTGCGGGCGCCGGCGGTGGGCTTGAATGGGCGCATGGCGGCATGGGCAATCAATCCGCGGTACCGCCACCTCCTCAGACCCTCGCCCTGCCCAGCACCGGGGTATTTCCTTCTGCGGCCGCCTCCGTCGCCTGATGCCCTGATGCCTGCTTCACCAACCGCCGTGCCGCGCTGCCGCACGGCCGGAGCTCGGAACTAACCGTCGTTGGTTCAAATCCTGAAAGTGCGTGGTGTTTTATTAGCTTCTCCAAATACGCTTGTTGGTGCGCAAGACGTATTCTGATATCCCGAAAACGTATTCTTGATACCCAATCTTTTGTATTCTATTATTATTATCCCCTGATTCACAGGGTGAGTACGCCTAAAATGTAACAAATGTTGTATATAGGAACAGATACATTTGTAAGCTTGGTGGTACATTACATATGCATGCTCTGATATTGATATACAATCATACAGATACACTTCTTGTAATTGTGAAATACATGTGTTTGTATCGCCTCAATGACTTTCCCCTCTTTCCTATGATAACTTTGTATACCTAGGCAAACAAATCACAGCACTGGGACTGTTTTTCACAAGCCATAATCAGTTCAGCAAGAGCTGTCCATGAACTCCACAAGCAGCTCCCTCACCGTGCCTCTGTCTGGCATCTTCCCTGCGGCGCCGTAGATAGGAGCCATTCCGCCGCTAATAGGGCCTGGGTTTGCTTTCACCTGCCAACGCCAACCAGTAATAAGAAAATATGGCCTTTCCTAGCGATGCAATGGATCAGGCAGGGTAATAGCCATTAGGCAACATAACACATGCTGAACAACTCACAGTGTCCACAGAATCTTGCAGATCCTTCAGGAATTGGTCGTAAATAGTCGTGTGTTGAAGGGTCACACAGATGTGCAAACTGAAACCAGTAAGGATTGTCAGACTAACCGAGAATGCAAAATGGCACTGATGGCATACAATTTGTTTGTCTGAAATTAGGATTTACCTGTTAGGTCTCTGCAGAGCATTGAGATGCCAACCTTTTGATGACATTATGTCGTTCACCTCAAATATGTCGACAACATCTGAGCCAAACGCCACAATGGTCATATCTGGTTTCCCAATCACAAACAACCCTGGGATTTCTCCAATCCTGCACAAACCATAGAATCTTTAACCACAGCTAGACGATCCGGCCAGTCACAACAATAGGAAGCACATCTATTCTTAGTATAGAAACATTACAAGTGTGTTAATTAATTTGGCATTTGACCATGCGTACTAGAAGAAAATAAATATCTACGTGAATCCTACTTCAATTTAAAAAGTTACAATAAATAAATAAACCAAAATGGGTAAAACATAGCTACAGTCAGAATTTGTCTTATGTCTTTTAGTTATAGTTCAGCGTTCAGGCATAATAAGCAAACAAGTTTACCCTCTTTGTATTTTCTTCGAAACTTCCATGACACACCTTGTATTGTCCAAGTAGCCTGGAAGCAAGAAAAGCAATGGTATACATCACAAGTACTATTTGATTCTAAGCCACCACTACACACTGATGGAATTTCAGAATAAGTTTGTCACCATTCAGTCCGAGAGACATCATAGCAGCCCAGGCTCCCGCAATTAATCCACCTGGCCTGCTTCCAGCCATAGTGGGAGAAACATAAAGCCCACCGGTCCACTCAGTAACTGAACAAACAAGGAAACACAAATGCAATTGTAAATCACTATTCAAATTTTTGAAGAAGACTCGAAGGAGTTAAGATAACAAGGATTTTCAGGAACCAAGTACTACTTCCACGGATAGCAGAAGTATATCCAACTTCTCTAGACCATTTAAAAAAAATTACAGCTAAAAGTTCTTCCAGCTATTATATTTCCAACATGTTCATACCTGCTAAGCTGTTTAAATTATGTATTTTCCATAATGGAAACCATGATATGACATTAATACAAACAGAAGTTAAAAAGACATAAGTTCATTAAAGAGGTTTCATTTTATTTTGGAAAGAAGAGGAAGAGCTTACCAGCAACAAATTGATGCTGAATTTGTTGGTGATATCCAAGATGTCAGAGTGAATCACACGGATAGAAAAATGTTAGAATTTGGTCGAGTAAAGTAAAGACAGATATACCATGGTTCTTCTTACCTTTCTAATTTCATGATTTCTGTACAGAACAATACTTGTGCCTTTTGGTGCTAATCCGTACTTATGAACATCTGATGAGATTGATGTAACACCCTTGACAGAAAAATCAAAAGGAGGAATAGGGTACCTACATATCGCAGATAAAACACAAAACAAAATACAAAAAAAATGTAGCACTTTCAGAAAATCAAATTTCACAAACAAAAGATTTAATGGATACTATTGACATACTGCTATTCTTCCTAGATTCTGAAAACCAACCAATGTCCCACAAAAGGGAAGGCAAAAACACACAGACAAAACCTATCAAGATTTGTCACAAGCTGATCTTTAACCAGGAGCTTTTGTTCATTTCCAATTATATTGCAGATCACAGCAATCAAACATATTGCTTTCATATGCGGTTATCCTATATCACATTTAGTTTTAACCATTTTTTAAGTTTATCGTCATTGATGAAATTTTTTACGGCAAACAAATCTAAATAAATTTCCTGAACCTCAAACATTAACTTAGAGAATTTGAATGAAAAAGGTGTTTTAAGACGAAAACTTATAATCATTTGAACTGCTTCAAGTTGGGGTGCACATATGGAGGGGTTACAAGAAAATTTTGCAACCTACAGGAACCATGGTGTTATGATCCTACAAATAATCAATTCTAGGCATTCAGCACTTTATTTTTATCCGAATGAGGAAATTATTGTTAGGCCAATCATAAAGCTATTGCAATAAATAGATGGATCATTCTGAAATTGTCTACTAAGTTCTTCAAAATATAGATACCTAAAATAAGTGGCTAGGAAAAACTAACGGCTGAAGAGAGCTCATACCCAAGCTTACGAGCAAAAGGCAGTACGAAGCCACCAAGGCATAAATCAATATGCAAGCAAATGTCATAGCGTGAAGCCAGTTCCCCAAGTTCCTGGAGATATGTTGTGAAGCAACCAACAAACCAGTCGTGCATTAAGAATTATATGACATAGTAATGTTTTAACATGATTGCCTAATAATTTAGCTTCATACCTCAATAGGATCAATTAAACCATGTGGAAATCCTGGTGCAGATCCAATCATCTGTACAACAGGAGTTTGTTAGGAGACATTATATATAATGTTCCTTTGTGGTGTTTCCATCGATATTCCATACTGGGCAAGAACATTGAGGACCATTGTGACTTAAAATCATGAAAAAGATTACCATTATAGTGTTTCCATTTATGCATCGTTTGAATCCTTTCACATCTGCAAGAAACTCTTTGTTCACAGGTACACGCCGCACTTTAATATTGAAGTATTCAGCAGCTTTGTCGTACGCAGAATGTGCTGATTCAGCCATTATACTGTGTACAATAACCTTTTCTTACCATAGAGACAAGAAGTTGTAAAACTTTCAAAATAAAAAGGTACTTGTCGAGAAAATCAAACATAATCAACCATTGTCTCACATTTCAGGCTTTGTAATCCCTTTCTTTGATCGCATATAGTCACGTGTTGTTTTGACTGCTAATAATATGCTTTCAGTTCCACCTGATGTCATGTTGCCGCAAATTTGTCCACCAGATGATTTTTCTTTGCTGCCAAGTAAAGCAGCTGTCATTGCAACTACTTCAGCTTCCATGTTTGCCACACTCTTGAATACATCTTGATGGAGCGGATTGGTGTGTGAAAACCTGAAAGATTTTTTTTTAATCAACATAACAGATCAGAATTTGAGTCCAAATTAGACTATGGAAGGCCTAAAATAAGATGAGTAGAATCACATGGAAACTTTAAGCATTCATTATTAAAAAAAAGACATTCCACAAACACCAGCAAAGATTTGGAATCTTTTTTATTTTCTTCCAGTCATTCTTTGTTTCTTGATCTGTCTTGTACCAACTTTTTCTTTGTTTAATAAAGTTTACAGTAGGGAACCCTGCTGTTTGCCTTAAAAATTTATTTGGAATTTGTTCTTCGCCCACTGATGAGTTCTGAATGAAGACACATTCTCAAACTTAGATTTATAAATGCAATCGCAGACACCTAACTTTGCTATATTTCCTGTTTAAGCTGAGAAAGGAATGTCGTATCTAGATGAGATCCATGAGAAGTATCCGTACATTGGATCAATCAAGATTGAAATTGACATAAGGGAAATATCAGTCTTACATAGATACCGCCTTGTTTATCAATTCAAAATGGCCCTCAGACTCACTTCCAGCAATATATCTGCAAGACAAGTTAACCAATAAAATTTGTTTGATACTCCTTCCATCCCAAATTATAAGTCATTCCAAGAATATTGGAGAGTAAAAGCATCTCAAGTTTGACCAAATTTATATGGTAGAATAATAACACTTATGATATCAACTAAGTATCATTAGGTTCTTCATTAATTATATTTTCAAAATATATCTATTTAATGCCACAAAACTTTATAATTTTTTCTATAATTTTGGTCAAACTTGAGATGTTTTGACTCTCCAAGATTCTTGAAATGACTTGCAATTTGGGATGAAGTAGAAAAGAATGAGTAGTTTACAACATAATGACCAAATCAAAGTCTAATAAATTGGAACGTGATGGGATGCACTAGTTTCAGTTTATTGTCTGTGACTCTGAGAATGAGGTGCACGTACACTGTGCCAGAGCATTTTCCCTGCCAGTCTACATCTTTGGCTTTCAGTGTTTCAAGCTCTTCTATCACTTGCTCGCCAAGGCCAATAGTTGGCAAGTCAGCTCGCCGATCGTTCTTGGCCCCACCGGATTGCATCTTGTCAACAACCTGATACAATAGCAGCAGAGATGTCGTAAGGATATATCTTGATACATTATATACAATAAAATGTGAACATGAAGCATATATATGTACGAAAGTAATCCCAAGAGTGATCAGGGTAAGCAGTCCACCATGTTTCATGCATATGTAGATGTCACCTCAGAATTAGGCCCTATTTGGTTCCCAATATTAAACTGCAGTCTCTATCATATTGAATGTTTGGACACATGCATAGAATATTAAATATAAAGTATTTATGAAACTAAAAATACAGTTAGAGAATAATTTACGAGACGATTTTTAAAAACCTAACTAGTCAATGATTAGACACTAATTGCTATAGTTACAAATGTACTACAATACATAATAAATTTTAGTACTTCCAACCAAATATTCCCTTAGTAAACGAGATTGATCAAGGGCCATAAGCCTTTAGAAGCCACATTTTTGCGGGCACGAAAGCAGCTATAAGATGCGTGTACTCAGCCAGATTTATTAATCAAAGGAGAAGCTAACAGTAGCAGTGTAGGGCTGTAGGCGTGTAGCACCAACAAGGTAACAGACGTACACGTACTCACGCGTGGTGCAAGATGCAATGGCATATGTGAACAGCACTGACAGCGGAGCTGCGTACGGGACTTTTTGGCTCTTTACCAGAAAAGCATCTTTTTGAAGACGGATACGTCAAAATATGTTGGGCCTTGTTTAGTTCCAAAAATTTTTGCAAAACAGGTACTGTAGCACTTTCGTTTGTATTTGACAAATATTGTCCAATCATGCACGGCTCAAAAGATTCGTCTCGTCAATTTCGACCAAACTATGTAATTAGTTTTTATTTTCGTCTATATTTAATACTTCATGCACACGTCTAAACATTCGATGTGACGGAAAATCTGAAAAATTTTACAAAATTTTTGGGAAGGGACAGGCTTATTACTACTATCATAAGGGGTAAGGGGAGGAGAAACAGTGACTGACTATCTACCTGCAACGATCTGATTCACACTGCACAATCAATCAAATAGTGCAGCACGAGGAGATAATACTCATTTAATTTTGATACCGAGTGAACAAAAAAAGGAAGACACGAACGCTTCTCGATCGATTGATGCAAGTACGAAGCAGAAGGAGCACAAAGGTTTTGTACTTCTATTTTCTTTCCGGAATAATAAGAATAATAATTATAGAGATTATGGATTAGTACCTTCTTCTTCTCCGCCGCGATGTAGCCGGAGACTCCCGGCAGCAACCTGCGGAGAGCAAAAGCAGAGCTAGATGAGCAAGCAGCGCTAGTAGTACGTGCCGCTTAGACGCGCGCGCAGTCAACGGGCAAGCAAGCAAGAAGGGCGAGGGACGGGCGCTGACTTGACGGCGGCGATGGCGATGGCGACGAGGCCCCGGTCGGCGACGGCGTTGGCGGCGGCGTGGAGGGTCCGCGCGACGAGGAGCGCGAGGAGCGGCGCGGCGACGAGGGCCAGCGGCTCGTAGCCCGCCAGGCGGTCGTTGGCCGCCGCCCGGAGGCGCAGCGCCATCTCCGCCGCCGCCTCCATGGGCTTCGCTTCGGCTTCGCTCGCGGACTATTCGATCGGATTGGTTTGCTGGTGGGAGCTGGATGGGATGGGACTCCTCGTGGCGGCGAGCGCGGTGTGGTGGTGGTGAGCGGTGTCGCGTAGCGGGGGGCGGATGCGATCGATCGAGCTGAGGAGAGGAGAGCCGGGCCGGGTTGAATTGTTGTATACGGCGTGGAGGAATAGTGGGGTGGGGTGCCGCGGAGGGGGTTGCTGCGCTCCGCTGCCGCTGCAGCCGCCGGCAAGGCGCCGCGCCCGCCGCCCGGCAAAGACGAAGAATTCGGAAGGGGACAATCAGCAACGCAGCAGAAGGTTGGAAGGCACGATGATCAATGAACTGAGTTTGCTCCAGGTAGGAGTATTTTTGTTTTCTTTTATTTATTTTACCATTTCCCTTTTTGTTTTTTATATAACAGAATAGTCTTTGACGCCTTTTCTGACTACTATGACACACGGTTGATTGGGAGTGAAGTCAGCAAAGGTGTGCTTGGACGCAACCCAAAGCGGGCCAAGTCAAGCCAGCCCAATAAACTGTACTCATACAGTCATACTGTAGTTGCACAAAGGTAACGTGTTGTGCTACAGTCCGCGAGTTCAAAAGAGAGAATTATTAGTGTATAGCTATTTCTATAAGGATTCAAATAACTGTAGTTAATAAAGTAGCTAATTATTAGCTGGACCTATAGATAATAACTCTCACTAGTTAAACCAAATTAGATAATAGAACAGCTAATAGTTATCTTAGTAGCATTTTTAATTAGGTCAGTCTCAATGCATGTTTTATGAGAGTGTCATGCATATTAAATAGAGTGTCACATAAGCAAAATTGCTGACTTGGCAGGGTCATTAAATGAAGGAGTTTCATCAGATGAGAGAGGAGTTTCATCTACATGAAACTCATGTGGCTCGGTTACCTAGTTTGTAGTCTTGGTAACTGTATTATGAAACTATGCATTGAGACTGGCCTTAGCGGTGCATTCAAGCACCCTCCAGCTAATAGGTAGGTAGCTAATATTAGATATGAACTATTAGCCAAATAACTATTAGCAGATAATAAATCAAAATATACCAGTTAGCTAATAGATAGTAGATCGTAGCTAATACTAGCTGCTATTAGCTAGTTTAGTCTAGCTAGTGAAATAGTTGTTATTAGCTGAGTATTCAGCTAATAATTAGTTAAATTATTAACTAGATCTATTTAAATCTAAAGAAATAACTATTATCAGCTAACTAACTGTTAGCCTTTTAGATTTGAAAACAAGGTCTAACATTAATTACTCACTTCCTCCAAAATTGCACGACACCAATGTATAGCTGTCTGCTGCACTTCAAAGCAGCCTTCTAGAAGCCATTGAAGTAGGCATTATCCTTTGTGGGTGGAGTGTTTTTGTTTTGTTAAATTTTTTATTTATTTAGTAAAAAATCTAATATTTTGAAAGGGTATGCCACAAACTAAAATGCTTAGTAAGTACTCTCTCCATTCCAAATTGTAAGTCATTCCAAGAATCTTGGAGAGTCAAAGCATTTTCATGTTTGATCAAAATTATAGAGAAAAATACTAAGATTTATAACGTAAAGTGAATATACTATGAAAATATAATTAAGGAAGAATCTAATGATACTCTCCAAGATTCTTGGAATGACTTACAATTTGGAATGGAGGAAGTAGATCTTTTAAGGACATTTTATTGCGCTGTTTAGATAGAAAACTAATAGTCAACTGTTAAACAACGCATAAGATTACTCACTTCCTCCTCAACTTGAACACCAATATATAGCTGGCTGCTGCACTTCTGGAAAGCAGCCTTTTAGAAGCCATTAAAGTGGGTACCTTGTCCATTGTGGGTGGAGCATTTTGACTTTGTTATTATCTTAAAAAATATGTCATAAACTAAAATTAGTAAGGCCTTGTTTAGATGCAAAAACTTTTTGGATTTTGACACTATAGCACTTTCGTTTTTATTTGACAAACATTGTCCAATCATGGAATAACTAGGCTTAAAAGATTCGTCTCGTGATTTACAGGTAACTGTGTAATTAGTTATCTTTTTTATCTATATTTAATGCTCCATACATTTGCCGCAAGATTCGATGTAATGGGGAATCTTGTAAAGTTTTTGGTTTTTGGTGCATCTAAACAAGGCCTAGCTCGTTTAAGACTGTTTAGTGCGGCTCCCGCATCGAAAGCAGATGGAGCTACACCAAATGCCCTCACGCAAAGGAGCACTTCTGGCCACCAAAAAGCCATAGCCATTTTGCATATGGACACAAAAGCTGTGGAAAAGTGGCTTCGCACAGTGGGCTCTGGCCCTAACACCCGAGCGAGTGTAGAGGAGCCATGCCAAATGTGTCCTTACCCACGCTAAAGGCCATTATGTGACTTGCCACTATAGTCATGCTATATGTATTGAAATGATTAAATGGAGTGTTAGCGTTGTTGGAAGTATTTTTCATGTGTGTCGCTTACATGGCGGTTAAGTCACACCAATCAATTAGACGTGACTATAAGGTCAGGCCATTTAGTTTACGTTTATCTTGTCGATTCAAAATAGGGATATACGTAAGGATCACTAAACATAGTTTTTTACATAAATATTAACAAATTATTCATTTTTCTCAGATCTGGTTTCACACCTTTGATGTTTTGAAATTTAATTTATTTTTTAATGCTATATTTGAGTATTTGTTAAGCTATTTTTTCTTATTGATCCAAATGCAAGACCTAGGAACATCTAAAAATGCTATATTTTTTCATCGTAGATGCCAAAAACCAACCTATTTTTATTAGATCTATAACAGCAGTGTGCGGAAGCATCAAGTGCGCCGTGATCCTCGTGTCTGGATGTCCGCTGGTGGTGGAGCTGTACGTGGGTGCCCTGGATGCGCTAGTGGCGGCGTGGCTGCCGAGCACGGAGGGGCGCCAGAGCGTCAGCGATGTGTTGTTCGGCGACTACGGGTTCATGGGGAAGCTGGGGACGTGGTTCAGGTCGGTGGAGCAGCTGTCCATGAATGTTGGCGATGCGCACTACGATCCCCTGTTTCTGTTTGGGTTCGGCTCACCACATGGGCAACAACTTGATTAGGAGACAACCGAGAGGAGGGAAATTCAACATTTGAGATAGGCCGCTCACGTGGATGTGCAGTCTTGCCTTTGCCAAAGACAATCAACCAACCTTCGAGGTTTCACAAGTATATGTCAATGGAGCAGATTTGGGTCATTGTCTTTTGTTTGTTGTTGCCAAAAGAACACAGGATAAGGTTTTGTTTGGTATGGCTCCTTGTGGCTCTCTTTTGCTTTGGTTGTACGAACAGCTTCATTGTAATTCTTGTGATATGTGAGGTACATCATTTTCTATGTCATTAGTCATCCCATAAATAGACCTCAATATTTTTATATTACCAAAAATAATCATATTATAGCATTATTCTCCCCTCTTTCTACCTCACCACCATGCAAGCCCTATACACATCATCTTCTTTCTCTCCATCGGGCCCTGGCCCCATCGTCATCCTTGCTCGAGCACTAGTTCATCATCATCCAAACACCTAAGCACCATTGTCCTCTCCTCCTCCACCTTTTCCCTAACCACTTTGCCTCAGCCTTGTGGATCATTGCCATGTCCATAGCATCCATCACTAGGGGTAGCATATGTGATCTAGAGAGGGAAAAGGGAAAGCACAACCATGGATGTGTGGGTGAGCTCTCATGGTATCGGGGTTTACATTGTTGGCTTCTGCGATCTAGTTGCACATGTCACCAACATAGTGAGCTTGAGGGTGTAAGGTCCAAATGGCTAGAGGAGGGGGGTGAATAGCCTATTTAAAAATTCTACAAACTTCAACTAGACAAGTTGATTAGTAAAACAAAAGGCGAAGCTATTCTAGCACTAGCACAACAAAGCTATGCAAGCCACCTACACAAGTCTAGCAAGAAAGCTAAACACTAGTTACAACAAGAAAGCTAAGCTAAACAAGCTACACAACTAGCAAGGTATATACAAAGGTAAAGGAGAGGGGAGTGATTGTTATACCGACGTTGTAGAGTAGAAATATATCCAATCAATCACTCACAATCACAAGAGAATCCTCGGTAAGAGATGACACAAGATTTTTTATCGAGGTTCACTTGCTTCCCGGCAAGCTACTCCTCGTTGTGGCGATACACCCACTTGATGGATCACGAGCTAATTGGCAATCCAAAGCCAAACCCTCAGCGGGTGCCGCACATCCACTCACAAGATGGGGATCCTCCAAGCCACGAGCAATCCACTAGAGTAGCCAATTGCGATCTCCTGCGGGGAAGGCTCAAGAACCCCTCACAAATCACTTGGTGAGGCTCGAAACAATCTCCAATCACGAGCTCAACACCACCGCTGCTCCAAGCCGTCTAGGGCGTCGGGAAACACCCAAGAGTAACAAGAAATCCGTAGCAAACTCAAGAATCAAGTGCCACTAAATACAACTCTCAAAGCAATGCACTTGAATCTCACTCAATCTCACTAGGATGAGCAATCAAGCAAGGAGATGAGTGGAGGGAGTGTTCTCTAGCTCAATGTATGCCTCAAGTATTCAAATGTGCAAGAGAGAACCTCCCAAAGCCGGCCACCAACTATTTATAAGCCCCTCAAAGAAACTAACCGTTGGCTATTTTTCACTGGACTGAAAACGGGGGCACCGGACGCTACTAAGTGAGCACCGGACGCTCGACCCCCTGCGTCCGGTGCACTGGAGTTGGCCACGTGTCCTCTTTGAATCTCGCGCGTCAGTTTCTAACGGCTACCTGCAACACACCGGACGCTCTGCAAGTCCACACCGGACGGTCCGGTGCTCACCGGACTCGTGCGCAGAGAGGGTGTCAAACTCGCGATCTCACCGGACGCTGGGCACCGGACGGTCCGGTGCTCACCGGACTCGTTGTAGGATCTCTGGATGTACAGGAAGTGGCCTAGAGGGGGGTGAATAGGCCTGTTCAAACTTTTTCAGCAAAGTTTATCAGTCACACAGGCAAGGGCGGCAGTGAGGCCCTCCCAGGGCGGCACTGACGGCCTCAACAGAAAAACAGACAGAAGCTTAATTGAATTGATTCAAAGTTTACCTAGGGAAATTTAGATCGACTAAATTTCCAAGCTTCCTGCAAGATGTTAGAGCACAGGTACGTGGCTAGAATGTGCTGGAGCCTCCCCACCAAGTAGATCGGCCTCAAATCCTAACACAAACTCATACACAAGTGAAAGCACACAAGACACACGATTTTTACCGTGGTTCAGCTGTTGCCACAACAAGGCTTGGCCTACTCCACGTTGTTGAGGTGCCCACACTAGGACCGGCTTAGCCACACAGGCTTACCTTCTCCTCGTTCTCAAAGCAAGGATTTTACCCCTTGCAAAGAGTAAAGAATGTATTAGCTGCAAGGGTAACCTTACAAACCTTCCCTTGGCTGCCACACAAGTTGGCAAGCTCTAGGGCGACGCCTAGCCGGCTAGGAGCAAGCTCCAAGAGTAACAAACTCAAGGCTGCCGGCCAAACGTGAACCAAAAGCTCTTTTTGACGCTGGGAATCAATGGATCTGCTCTCCAATCGAAGTTTGCTGCCTTTTCCCTCAAGTTTTGATGGCTAGAATCAAGGATTGGCTTGGGGGCTTGAGGAGCAACAAAGGAGGGAGAGAGAAGTGAGCTCTGGTCTGTTTGCAACGGTTGGGAGCGAGGAAGATGAGCAGGTTACCGTTTGAGACGGTCTGGAAGGGTATTTATACCCAGCTCTCCAACTGTCACAGGGTAGGGCGGCAGTGCCGCCCTTAGAGGGCGGCAGTGCCGCCCTTGCCTGAACCAGCCTGAAAAACACCAAAGTGTAGAGAGAAAGATATGCTGGCTAGGCTTGGGTCTGAGGATGTTGATGAGCTTTTGAGCTTTTGGTTCACAATTTGGTCCACAACCTTGGAGTCCCTCTTTATAGTACGGCTTTTCCTATACTCAAATTCGAACCGAAAATGAATTAAACCTCCTTTGGAGCTAGGAAAGCCATCCTTTAGAAATGGGGGATCCTCCATGGTATTCAACAACCTCTTTGTTATATTCCCTGCTTGTCATCTCAGCAAAACTCATTAGTTCCCTAATTCGGTGGTCATCAACGCCAAAACCCACAATAGGCTTGATTGCACTTACAATCTCCCCCTTTTTGGTGATTGATGACAACCAAATTAGAGCTTACAAATGATAATAATCATAACTGAGATTTAAATGGTCATGGGCATAGGAGCTCCCCCTAAATGTATGATTGGAGTTTTGAATACCCAAACTTGACATGAAATTCAAGCTTCATACATTTAGCAAGTGATGGAGGACCTCCCCCTATGTCCATGACCTCTGTGGGGTGCAACAAACTGTGTCACAAGATAACCGTGTATGCATATGACAGTTTATACAAGCAGGACAGCATGCTGCTGTAGTAGGGGGCCTCACTGCCGCCCTGGTAGGGCGCCACTGCCGCCCTTGCTACACCAGCAAGCTGACAGAAATTTCAAAAAGCATTACACCACACAAACAGGTTAACCAACAGAATTTAAACTAAAAATTAAGCCTGGCAAGCAGTTCACAAGTACATGTTCACATCCGAAGCAAATAGAGATAAGTAAGTAGCATTATTACAACTTAAAGATAGTTTTTAAAGAAGCACTCATGCTCACAAACTAACAACTAACACTCTCATCGGATCTGAACATGAAGATCTGCAGCTGCAGTGACGAAGTCCAGTCGAAAAGAATTGACCCCTCTAATTTCTCTAATTTTCTCCCCCTTTGGCATCAAGTACCAAAAAGAGAAAAGAAGAGAGAAAGAAGAGAGAACAACTCACTCATCATCGTCACTGGAAACCACGGCACGACCAGCCCTATGAGTGGTAGCGGTGAAGCGAGAGGCACGCGTGGAACGTCGAGGAGCAGCCGCTGAAGTGCTAGCCCGCCGCTGTCTAGCATCATCCCTGAACTGCCGATAGACACTGCCTAGTGTCTCCTGAAGATCTGGATCATCATCATATCCCTGGTGCTCATCATAGCTGCCATGATCTTCACCAGACTCCGTGTCAGACAGGTGAGGAAGATCTGGAAACTGAGGAGGTGGAGCCACGGGTGGAAGAGGAGGTAGACCCTGAACCTCTCTAGCTGCATTTATTGCATGCCTGCTCTCCATCCTGTCATTATACTGATTTTGTGCCATGTAAGAGCAAGTGCCAAAAATAGCCTTCACCCATTCTGCCAACTTCTGAAAGCGCTTCTTCTTCCTTCCATCTCTCCTCTGTGGCACACTATGGCCTCCCTCACTATGGTATGAGCTCTCTACTGCAGGAGGTGGGGCTGTTTTACCACCTTTGGTTTTCTTGATGTTATACACCGTGTGGCTACAATCCTTAGGATATCCAACTCCAGTCACTCTCTCAATCATAAACATCAGATAAGGAGCATAAGGAAGTGACCTCCTCCCATCATCCATAGCATATGCCAGCTCTACCCATATGAACCTTGGAATATTAAATTTATCCCCTTCTGGAAATCTGGACAGCACATTAGTAATATGGCCATTGAGATCAGTGGCATTGTCTTTTGGGTTGAGTGTCATTTTGATAAGGTTGTTCATCACATAATAGAAACTCTTCAACCCAGTCCTCCTGTTGTTCACTTGGGTTGGATCCTCCCACATAAAACTCACCTCATGTGGCTCAAACCTTCTCTCATTGTGAATTCGAGAGTAGGTTCTATGGTCATTTCCAAAACCCAATATCCTGCAGAAGGTAATGAAATCAATCCTATAATGTGTACCATCTGTCATCCAATGAACTTCATCATTGTCTCTGTTCCAGAAGTAGGTAGCATGAAATTGAGCAAGTATCTCTCTATTCCAGTCATATTTAAAGGACATGAGAGTGGACAGCTCAAACTTATCACATACTTTAATTGCAGCATCAAAGTCAGGCTCCTCTTTTGCTTGCATAGCATCAAAATCAATGAAATGCATCTCACAAATCTTTCCCTTTCTAGCTGGTAGAATAGCAGTGGCATAGAAATTTGAATGAAAAACATTCCAGAAACGATAATCAACACCACTTATCTTGCTGTGAGCATAGGGATCCATCTCTCTAGCTTCCTCCACAGCTTTCCAGCTTGCTGCATAATTGATTAAGGGATGATCCACTGTGTCATTTGGTGCCTTGAGTTCAAACTCATCAGTGCTGTCCCTCATATAGCCGTCATCAAACTCTATAATGTGCAAGGGAGTGCTAGGACAGCCTATGGGAGAGATCGTGAAACCAGCCTGCTGCAACATTTCTTCTTGCTGAATATACTGCTGCCTTGCTGCTCTATCATCTCCAAAGAATACTCCAGAGCTACTGCCTCTGCCCCTGCCTCTGCGAACTTGTTGCTTGGTGGTTATTTTCCTCTTTCCTCGGTCCATCTATGCCAAAATTGAGCCAAATCAGGAACTGTACATCTGGCATATAGTGGAACATATGTAGAGTCAATTGATCAAGTGAGATGTGTAGAATATGGACTGTGGGAACTCCCCCTAACCAAGCTGGTCAGGTGAGGGCGGCACTGCCGTCCTCTGAGGGCGGCACTGCCGCCCTGCAGAGTTTCTGCAGTCCCTACTCTACACTTCATCTCTTATTCAACTTACACACATATGCACCACTGTCCATCATACAATCTCTAAGACAGTTCATAAGCAGACTAAGTCTAGATGGGCATGAGCTTAAAGAGGATGAACAAACGAACTAGGATAGATTTAATCTATGAACTTTAATCGATTTACTTTCCCGTCAATGCATTGAAACTGCAGAGAAGCAGTTGCCAAGGCCGGCACTGCCGACCTTAAGCTCCGGCACTGCCGGAGGGCATCTTTCAATACGTCGAGAGAAATCAAATCCATTCAAATCCATCCACTAAACCTCTTCCTAGTTCATCATCCATCCCCTAGAAACTGAAACTTTTGCCCAAAAATAGACATTGCATAGATCGGGATAGGTTAGGGTTTCACCTTGCTTTGCTTCCTTGGATTGAGGGGATGAGAGAAGAATGTCCCTCCTTGGAGAGGGAGCAGCACACCCCAATGCACCACTGGAGATGACCAAGGAGGCCTCCTCCTTTCTCCTTCTTCCTCACGGCAGAGAGGTGGCCGAAGGGAAGAGGTTCCCTGGAACCTTGCGTGAGGGAGAGAGAGAGACCGAGAGGGGGATTGCGGCGCAATGAGGAAGAGAAGGAAAGGTCACGGGCACGACCAGAGAAAGAAAAGAGAAGCGGGCCCGAGAGATCCAGTCCAAGGCAATTTAGCCTGAACCGCTTAGGGCGGCACTGCCGCCCTCCTTGACAGCAGAGGGATTTAAGAGAAAATAACTTTTCTCTATTGCATTAGATATGAACACATACAACCCAAACACCATGACTAGATACAAGGAAACAATCAAACTATAGTCATGATATTTGAGACAAATTTTAAGAGTTTTTGAAAGACATAATTAAATATTTTCAAGTATTTTCTCCTATGCATACTAGTTTTTCAAACAAGGTGTGTGTTGGAGTTCAAACCACGTTACGAGAATCCAAGATATTCAGTTCACTACGCAAAGCACAAAACCTTGTCTCGTCTAGAGGCTTAGTGAAGATATCGGCTAGTTGCTTTTCGGTGCTCACATGGCGAATTTCGATATCTCCTTTGGCTTCGTGGTCTCTCAAGAAATGATGTCGGACGTCTATGTGCTTGGTTCTTGAGTGACTTACAGGGTTGTTTGCAAGTTTTATGGCACTTTCATTGTCACACAAAAGTGGGATTTTGGTGAATTGACATCCAAAATCACGAAGGGTTTGCCTCATCCAAAGTAATTGAGCACAGCATGCACCGGCTGCAATATACTCGGCCTCAGCTGTGGAAAGGGCTACACAATTTTGCTTTTTAGAACTCCAAGACACTAAGGACCGTCCAAGGAATTGACATGTCCCCGAAGTGCTTTTTCTATCTACTTTGCAACCGGCATAATCAGAATCTGAATAGCCAAGTAGATTGAACTTGGAGCCCTTAGGATACCACAAGCCAAGGTTAGGAGTGTGTACTAAATATCTCAAGATTCTCTTAACAGCCATTAAGTGACATTCTTTCGGATTAGCTTGAAATCTAGCACACATGCACACACTAAGCATAATATCAGGCCTAGATGCGCACAGATAAAGTAAAGAGCCGATCATGGAGCGGTATACCTTGATGTCCACGGCCTTCCCTTTATTATCAAGATCAAGATGTCCATTAGTTGGCATGGGAGTGTTGATAGGCTTCGCTTTCTCCATGTCAAACTTCTTCAGCATATCAAGGGTGTATTTGGTTTGACTTATGAAAGTCCCTTCCTTCAATTGCTTGATTTGAAACCCGAGGAAGTACTTCAGCTCACCCATCATGGACATCTCAAATCTCTTTGTCATGATCCTACTAAATTCCTCGCAAAACACTTGATTAGTACTACCAAATATTATGTCATCGACATATATTTGGCACACAAAAATATCATTACCAATTTTACGAGTAAAGAGAGTAGAATCAGCTTTGCCTATTTCAAAGCCTTTCTTGAGCAAGAAATCCTTAAGGCATTCATACCATGCTCTTGGTGCTTGCTTAAGCCCATAGAGTGCCTTTTGGAGTTTATAGACATGGTTTGGAAACTTGGGATCTTCAAAACCTGGTGGCTGCTCAACATACACCAACTCTTGTATAGGGCCATTGAGGAATGCACTCTTGACATCCATTTGGAACAGCTTGAAGTCGTGATGGGCAGCAAAGGCTAAAAGCATCCGAATTGCTTCAAGCCTTGCCACTGGTGCAAAGGTCTCTTCAAAGTCCAAGCCCTCTACTTGAGTGTAACCTTGAGCCACCAATCTTGCCTTGTTCCTTGTCACCACGCCGTTCTCATCTTGCTTGTTGCGAAAGACCCATTTGGTGCCAATCACATTGGTATTGGGCCTTTCAACGAGAGTCCACACTTGGTTCCTCTCGAAGTTGTTGAGCTCTTCTTGCATGGCCAAGACCCAATCCTCATCCGCCAACGCCTTCTCTACCTTATCTGGTTCAATGGAAGACACAAAAGAGAAATGTTGACAGAAACTTGCTAAATGTGAACGTGTCAACACTCCCTTTCGAAGACTTCCAAGGATGTTGTCGGCAGGATGATCTCTTTGAATTGTTTGGCGTAGTCTTGGATGCTCAACACCGTCTTGTTCTTCATCTAACTCTTCATCAGCTTCAAGCTCAAAAACTGGTGCAAGATCCAGCCCTTGAGGTGTTGAGGAAGTTGCTACTGCTGAGGGAGGGGCGGCACTGCCGCCCTGGACAGCCTCACTGCCGCCCTGTTGCTGAGCAGCAGGTGTGGCTGACACATTTGCATCGAGTGCATCAGCGGAAGACTTGTCAGCAGCATCTTGGGGATCCTCCTGAGCAGTGGCTTTTTCTTCTTGTGGCCTTATGTCACCAAGAGCCAATTGCTTGATTGCCTCACATGGTGGATCCTCCTTTCCTGCAACACTTTCATCAATATGCTCTACTTGAGAGCCGTTAGACTCATCAAATGAGACATCTACCGCAACTTCAACTCTACCAGAGGTTTTGTTGTAGATGCGGTAGGCATGCTCATTTGATCCATAACCAAGAAGAATGCCTTCATCAACTTTAGGTGCAAACTTAGAGGTTTTGGGCCTTTTATGAGTATGAAACACTTGCACCCAAACACTCTAAAGTATGACACCTTTGGTTTGTTACCGGTTAGCAGCTCATATGAAGTCTTCTTGAGTTTCTTGTGTAGATAGAGGCGGTTGATTGCATGGCAAGCGGTGTTGATTGCTTCGCACCAAAATAGGTCCGAAGTCTTATACTCATCAAGCATTGTTCTTGCCATATCAATGAGTGTTCTATTCTTCCTCTCTACCACGCCATTTTGCTGCGGGGTGTATGGAGTTGAAAACTCATGCTTGATGCCTTCATCATCAAGAAATTCTTCAACTTGGGTGTTTTTGAACTCGCTGCCATTATCACTTCTTATTTTCTTGATGGGCAGCCCAAACTCTCTTTGTGCTCTTCTCACAAAGATCTTTACTTTCTCTTGTACCTGAGATTTCTCAAAGACAAAGAATACCCAAGTGAAGCGAGAATAATCATCAACAATAACTAATCCATATTTGTTACCCCCGATGCTTAGGTAGGCGACCGGTCCAAAGAGGTCCATATGTATCAACTCCAATGGTTGAGTGGTCGTCATGATACTCTTTGGTGGGTGTGGTACACCTACTTGTTTCCCGGCTTGGCAAGCACCACATATCCTGTCTTTCTCAAATTCAACATTTGTTAGTCCAATGATGTGGTTGTCCTTTTGGAGTTTGGCCAAGTTCCTCATGCCAACATGTGCTAGACGGCGATGCCATAACCAGCCCATGCTAGATTTTGCCATTAAACAAGTCTCAAGCTTGGCCTTACCTTTGTTGAAATCAACTAGGTAAAGCTTGCCCTTCAAGCGACCCATAAAGACAATAGAGGAATCCTCCCTCTTAAAGACTTTCACACCTTTCTCCGTAAAGAGACAATTGTAACCAGCCTCACACAATTGTGAAACTGATAACAAGTTGTATCCCAACGGATCCACATGCAAGACATTTGAAATGGAAGAATTTGTTGTGATAGCAACCTTACCAAGACCGACAACTTCCCCCTTGGAGTTATCACCAAATATGATAGATTCTTTTGAATTTGTAGTTGGGGAATACGTTGAGAACATACTCTTCTCTCCGGTCATATGATTTGTACAGCCGCTGTCAAGCACCCAACTTGACCCACCGGAGGAGTATGCCTGCAAAACAAGTTTAGTTCCTTGGTTTAGGTCCCCAATCTTTCTTGGGGCCTTGCATGTTAGTCACAAAAATTTTAGGAACCCAAATGGAAGTGTTAAGATACACATTTCTGCCCTTGCCAACATATTTGGCAATCACTTCCCCTTTGCTGTTATTTTTCAACACAAAGGAAGTATTCACAATTGGGCTTTGTGTCTTTGCCTTTGGTTGATAGAAACTTTTCTTTGGAGTCCCCCTGTTCTGCTTTCTGGGTTGCTGGGACTCCCCCTGAGGCTGGCATACCTTCTTTTGTGCTTTCATAAGCTCAGGTTTGAGGTTGGTAGCCTTCCCTTGTCTGGGGAGGGCGGCACTGCCGCCCTTCAGGGCCTCACTGCCGCCCTTGGCTGGCCAGTGGGCTCGGGGCTGCTTTTGTGCTCCCTTCTGTGCAGGCTGCTCTACACCAACCTTACCTTTGCTCGTGAATTTAACACACTCAATGCCATTCACCAGGTCTCTTCCATTTGTCTTTCCTCCTTTTGTGTGGCCAAGTCCATCCTTGACTTTGGGATTTCTCCCATCCTTGTAGTTTGGCCTATTTTGCTGAACTTCTTTACCTTGTGGTTTGTTCTCATACTTGGTGTTCAACAGATGTGTGAGCCTCGTGATCTCCTTTTTCATAGCCTCCATGTTTGCAAGATTTGTGGAATACATGTTTAAGTCAAGATTATTGCATTTTCCACAACTTTCACTAATGGAGGGAGTACTAGTCTCATTTGACTTAGAGGACTGTGAGGTACTCTCCCAAAGAAGATTATATTGCTGCTCAAGACCTTTATGCTTTTCATCTAAGCCATAATACTTTTGCTTGAGTGCATCTACTTCCTTCTTTGTGAGAGTGTGGCTTTCTTTTTCTTTCTTTATACTTTTCTTTAGTGCAGCCACCTCACTTTCCAATGAGTCAATCTCTTTAATTTGAGCCAGATTTTTCTTAGCTTGCTGCTTGATGTCATCATTTCTTAAATCAATTTCATTATTGAGATCTAGTACTTCCTTCATTAACCTAGAGATGTAGACTTTAGTTTTATGATCACACTTTTTAGTCATTTCATTAAATTCATCATCACTAGAGTCATCATCACTAGAGGAGTCACTTAGTTCACTACTAGAGATTTCTTTGGGGATTGGAGAAGATTTGGATTTGGTTTGTACCTTCCCACCCTTTGCCATAAGACAAATGTGGGAGCTGCCATCTTGCTCATCATCGGTCATGTTGTCGAAGAGCCTTGGTGAAGATGTTGATTTGAGGACAGCCATGGTAGCCACCTTCTCATCTCCACTTGAGGTCTCTTGAGTTGAGTCTCATTCATGCCCGATGTGTGCTTCTCCAACCCTCTTGTAATTTCTCTTGTTGTCATGCCTTTGTTCCTTCTTTTTCTTTGCCTCTGGACATTCTGCAACAAGATGCTCGGTGCTGCCACAGTTAAAGCACAATCTCTTCTTCTTGTTTTGGAACTTCCTTGGAGTGAACTTGAATCCATGTTGTTTCAGCCCCCGTCTATGCTTGCTTATGAAGAGGGCAATATCATCTATCTTCTCATAATCACCATCATCACCATCACTATCACTAGAGGATGAAGATGGATCACATTCTTGAACTTGCTTTGCTTTCTTGGGCTGACTTGTTGATACTTGCTTGCTGCTCTTGGATTTGCTGCAGCCACCTTGCTTGTTTGATTGCTTTGCCTTGAGTGCTATATCATTGACCTTCATGCCTTCTAACTTGGCTTGCAGCTCGCCAAGCTTTCTTCTCTCATTAGCCTCTTCTCTTTGCATGTCAAATGTCAACAATCTTCCAAGCACATCACTTGGGGTGAAATGCTCGAAATTCTTCTTGTCTCTAATGAGAGTGACCACGGTCTCATTCCTTGGTGAGTATGCTTCCAACATTACTTTCACAACTCTATGGTCATCAAGGTCACCACCATAGCCTCTAATTTTTCCAACTAGCACCATCAACCTATCAAACATTTCTTGTGGCCCTTCATCACCAATAATCACAAACCTATTGAGCTTGGCCATCATCAAATCAATTTTGGCCTTCCTCACTTTGTCAACACCTTCATGAGCTGAAACCAAAGTATCCCAAATCTGCTTGGCCACATTCACATTCATCACCCGATTGTACTCATTTCCATTGAGAGCACTAAGGAGAATGCTTGTGGCTTGATTATTGAAGTGGACAACAATCATTTCTTCATTTGTTGGATTCTCTGGATCTGCAGGTTCTTGAAATCCATCACAAACAACATCCCAAAGACCGGGGTGAAGAGCTCCAAGATAGCGACTCATCAAATGCTTCCACTTAGCAAAGTCGGTCCCATCGAAATGAGGCAACTTGCCAGCGGGCACGTTGACAAGACACTTCTTGTCTCGGTTAGACAAATAAGAATAGTTAAAGGATACAGCGGAGTATTTCTTTTTGTTGCTGTTGTCCTCCTTCGTTGATTTGCCCTTCTTGTCCTTCTTGGAGCGGTTATATGATTCATCATCATCACCATCATCCGTACTAGATGATAGCTCACTTGATGATGCATCATACACCTCCTTTTCTTTCTTCTTCTCTTCTTCTTTCTTTGCTGCCCTTCTTTTGGCTCGCTCTTCTCGTTTGGCTTTTCTTTCTTCTTTTCTCTTTTTCTTGGCAGCTAGCTTTTCATCTTCTTTTCTTTTTGCTTTAGCTTCTCTTCTTGCTTGCCTTCTTTGCCTTCTCTCGGGGTCGGTAGTCATACCACCATCAGGCTTGAGGGTGGAGTTGCTGGCTGTTGAGACTGATAGCTCACTGCTATCACTCTCAACCAGCACATCCTCAGCTTGTGCAGCTGGAATGGACTTATCCTTTGCCCCCGAGCTTCCCGCAACTTCCATACTTCACGCGGTGAAGCGTATACGAAGCAACTCGGCTCTGATACCACTTGTAGGATCTCTGGATGTACAGGAAGTGGCCTAGAGGGGGGGTGAATAGGCCTGTTCAAACTTTTTCAGCAAAGTTTATCAGTCACACAGGCAAGGGCGGCAGTGAGGCCCTCCCAGGGCGGCACTGACGGCCTCAACAGAAAAACAGACAGAAGCTTAATTGAATTGATTCAAAGTTTACCCAGGGAAATTTAGATCGACTAAATTTCCAAGCTTCCTGCAAGATGTTAGAGCACAGGTACGTGGCTAGAATGTGCTGGAGCCTCCCCACCAAGTAGATCGGCCTCAAATCCTAACACAAACTCATACACAAGTGAAAGCACACAAGACACACGATTTTTACCGTGGTTCAGCTGTTGCCACAACAAGGCTTGGCCTACTCCACGTTGTTGAGGTGCCCACACTAGGACCGGCTTAGCCACACAGGCTTACCTTCTCCTCGTTCTCAAAGCAAGGATTTTACCCCTTGCAAAGAGTAAAGAATGTATTAGCTGCAAGGGTAACCTTACAAACCTTCCCTTGGCTGCCACACAAGTTGGCAAGCTCTAGGGCGACGCCTAGCCGGCTAGGAGCAAGCTCCAAGAGTAACAAACTCAAGGCTGCCGGCCAAACGTGAACCAAAAGCTCTTTTTGACGCTGGGAATCAATGGATCTGCTCTCCAATCGAAGTTTGCTGCCTTTTCCCTCAAGTTTTGATGGCTAGAATCAAGGATTGGCTTGGGGGCTTGAGGAGCAACAAAGGAGGGAGAGAGAAGTGAGCTCTGGTCTGTTTGCAACGGTTGGGAGCGAGGAAGATGAGCAGGTTACCGTTTGAGACGGTCTGGAAGGGTATTTATACCCAGCTCTCCAACTGTCACAGGGTAGGGCGGCAGTGCCGCCCTTAGAGGGCGGCAGTGCCGCCCTTGCCTGAACCAGCCTGAAAAACACCAAAGTGTAGAGAGAAAGATATGCTGGCTAGGCTTGGGTCTGAGGATGTTGATGAGCTTTTGAGCTTTTGGTTCACAATTTGGTCCACAACCTTGGAGTCCCTCTTTATAGTACGGCTTTTCCTATACTCAAATTCAAACCGAAAATGAATTAAACCTCCTTTGGAGCTAGGAAAGCCATCCTTTAGAAATGGGGGATCCTCCATGGTATTCAACAACCTCTTTGTTATATTCCCTGCTTGTCATCTCAGCAAAACTCATTAGTTCCCTAATTCGGTGGTCATCAACGCCAAAACCCACAATAGGCTTGATTGCACTTACACTCGTGCGCAGAGAGGGTTGCAAAAACCCCTCACACCGGACGCTTACCACCGGACGCTCTCAGAGTGCGTCCGGTGCTTAACCCTAGCAGGGTCAAGCACACCGGACGCTGAGGCCAGCGTCCGGTGCCTCCGCACTTCAGCGTCCGGTGAGTGTTTCTCAGAGAGAAAACACTCCCGCGACTTCTCCAAATTTCCCATGGGCGCAATAGAAAATATACACTTATTTTTCTCAAAAGCGCCGAATCCCGCCTCGCAAGCTCGGCGGGAGGGAGAGAGGAACCCACACCCCTCTCCACCCTAGGAAAAACACCTCCTTTGCAAATGTGCTAACACCAACAAGTGTCCACCACCAAAGTGCATGTGTGTTAGCTTTTCACAAACATTTTCCCAAAGGAGTTAAGTTAGCACTTTACTAGATCCTAATGCATATGCTCAAGATGTAGACCTAGTAGCACTTGATTCGAGAGATGACCGTAATTTCCCCTCTTGATAGTCGGCTATCTATCCTAAACCTGGTCAATCACTTCTCTACTTATCTTAGACCGACAAAAGTAAAACCCTATGTTTATACCTTTGCCTTGATAACTTTGCTCCTCGTCTATCATCATGATCTCCACATCATGCTTCATTTTTTTGTAATCATGTGGCCACCTTTCCATGCCACCATGCACCTTCATCACATGTGTTGCTATGCCTAACTCAAATCACTTAAACACAAGGCATTAGCAACTTGGTGTCATTAATTACCAAAACCAAACTTGGGCTTTCAGAGGGTCCCCACTAAGTCACTCAGGGTAATACAAACTTTTCGAAACACCTCACAAAGTTAGGAGTGCTACATAGGCAACCTCTAGCCGGCTAGGAGCCTTACTCCAAGAGTAATGAAAACCACCCGCAACTAGGGTTTCACCAGAAGTGCTTGGATGGGAAGGAGCTTGATCTTCTCTAGTCTCTCCCAAGGACAATCACCACAAGGAATCACTAAGATTTGGAGCTTGGTGGTTGAGAGTTTCAATGGAGGAGAGAAAATGAATGCTAGTCGGTTGAAGTGAATGAATGAGGAAGATGCTCGTTGGGAGAGAGAGGAGAAAGAACAAATACCCCTCGATCGAGAGACAAAGCGCGAAGACTCCACCCATAACACATGGAGGCTCCGTGGCACGGTTCCATGCAAGTCAATAAGATATGAATGGTAAGCTCTTATACATGTTAGGCTAGAATTTTTGTGTATTGGTATGGATTTTGTGAGCACTTGGGTCATCCCAAATTCCCAATGTACTAGTGAATTTAAACCAGTCCAAATGAGCTTCCAAAACTTCCAAATCATTCATTTTGAGTCTTTTTGGGTCTCCTTTTGCATGTCATGCGCCCATGATGATTAGTTAGATGTCAACACCTAACAAAGGTCATTAGTTCCTTAGTTGTATAATCAATATCATCAAAACCCACTTAAAACTTTTTTGCATGTGCACAAACAACTATTTGTAAATGGCTATATCAACAATAATAATCTAAATGGACCTGGTTGGATGGTTTTCATGCATTAGATATGTTTTGTAAGGCCAGTCTCATAGGAGAGTTTCATGGCGTTGTTTCCAAGACTAACATGTCATGTGAAATGAAATGAAACTTGGATGAAACACCCACTCTCAATGGAGAGTTTCACTTCATAGTTTCATAGGCATTTAATTCCAAGACTCATATAGAGTTGGTAACCGTGCCAAGAGAGTTTGATCTAAATGAAACTCATTTCTTCTCTCTCTTCTTAAATTCACTGCCATGTCATCAAAAAAGCCTATGTGGCAACCTATTTAATGTAAATGAAACTCAAATGAAACTCCCATTGAAACCGGCCTAAAGAGCATCTAATGAGTAAGATGTGAGGTGGATAGAAACCAATTAGGTGATAGTATTTATAATATAAATGAATAAATACATACAGTCAAATATGTTTTAGAAACTCTTTGCTGCTCCAGCTGGGAGTCATACTTGGACGTATGCCAAACCGTAGTGTTGTCCATTGTGCATTAGAAAACAGTGTTGCTGAAGTCGAAGTTGGACCCACGCCAAAGGGAGTAGTAAAAGTTTCCTATTTTATCTTTTTCTGCTTTTTGCATTTTTTGATAGCCGATATTTTAGTAGTAGGGGAAAAGAAAACTCAAACATTCCTTCCCTCCGGGGCGAAATGAGATCCGCCGCTCCACCGTGCCCACTTCCCAACCCAAACCCCGATGCGTCCCCACCTCCGGCGCCGATGACACCGCGCGCCCCGCAGCTTCGGCACCAGCCGCCGCACCTCGTCCTCTCCGAGGCCGTCGCCTCCTGGCACCCCTTCAACAAGAAGCCCTGTCTCTCGGACCGCTCCACCGCTCCCCCCTCCTCGGCCCGCCTCCCTGATGCGGAGACTCCGACGCCTGCCCCCTCGGGGGGCGGTAGCGGCGGATCCTTCCGCTGGTTCGGGCTCCGCAAGCGCCGCCGCCGCGGTGCGGGCTCGCGGTCCGTCTCCGGCCGCAGCAGCGACCGCCGTAGATCCGGCACTTGCTCCGACTTCCATTTCACGTGCGGCGCCGGTGGCGGCGGCGCCACTGACTCCAGCGGGGAGATGTGGGCGTCGGATGTCGGGGAGATGCGGATGAGGGACGTGCCGATGGCGACGGAGTTCGGCCCAGCGCCCGTTGGTGGGGTTGGTGCCGGGAGCGGTGGCGGCGCTGCAGCGGAGGCAGCGGCCGCCGATTCTGGGTACGGGAGCGAACCTGGGTACCGTGGCGACGTTGAGCTGGGTTACGGAGATGAGATCGACGAAGAGGAAGAGGATGGGAAGCAGCAGCTGTTCTGGGGCGGGGTGATTGGAGGTGATAAGCGTCCTTGAATTCAATTCTTTGGATAGTCACTGCTTTTAAGCTTTTGGCACTGTTGGCAGCATTACTTTGTGCACTTTGATTTAGAATATGTTTGTTGGAACAGCTTCGTTTGATAACTTTGTAGATTGAGATTCTGGTGTCGATGGATATTTCTTGTTTGGGATCAAATAATTCTAGGTCATTGAGCTCATCTGTTCTTGGTTCCAGTAATGTGACGTTAGTCTCGCTCGTTGGTGGTGATGTCTGACCATAAATATTTGCTGTGGATTAGTTGAGTCAACAGTTTTTAGGGGAGATGCATTTGTTTACCCAATAGAATATGCTTGTAGTTGTATGTCTGACAAAATGACCATGCCTGATTAATATTCCTTTATACTCCTGATCAAAAACATATTTTTTATAATAAGATCACAAATATTTTTTTTCCATGGCATTGATGTGACCTACAAGATGGAACTTTAACTAGAAATATCTATAAAAATAGTGTTTCGAATATAAATAGTTACTCCCTCTGTCCTGGAATGAGAAGCGTATTTTGATCAGAGAAAAATTGTACAAAATTGATTTGCCCTTAATTTCTCTTCCAAGATGTTGTCATTTGCTAAATAATCAATATCATTTCAGAGGCACTTTGAATGCAAATATAAAAAAGCAAGTTTCATGTCCTAAACTTGTATATAACTTGACTAAGTGTTGGTTGAAGTTTGTAAAATTTCACTTTTCCCTTTACAAAATATGCTTATCATTCTGGGACGGAGTATATATATTATGGGAGTATTTTTTTTTTCATGTAGTAATAGCAATGTTATTTTGTCAATCTATATGATTTTTAGCTACAAATAGTCAAAGCTAAAAACACTTGACATGGGTCAAGCCTAAAATGATTTATATTTACGATAAAGTATAGTGTTACCTGAGATAATTTGGTCTGGTGTGGGGCATGCTTTCTATATGCATGTCAGTACATGTATAGTATCTCTATACTTCTTTTATGTTCCACCTATTTTTGATTTGTATTGACATCTGTGAGCTTCAGATTGGACTAATGTAAACAAAACAATGAATTCCCAAAAATATTTTTTTGTTTAGGTTGGCGTGTACATGGTATGTTCTTAACATGCACATTTTGATCCCTTCCCCTCAAAATATCTGAGACTGATCCTGTGGTACTGCAATTTTAATCAGGCCAAAGCTGACCCAGTTTGAAACTGGTAGCACGGACACTCCTAATGGATTTAATGGTTTATGCAATCTGACCAAATACTCCGTTGTTGTAATCCAGTGATGTGGTTCTGGTTCATTTTGATATGTATTTCTTATGTTAGGCGCCTTTTTGTTGATACATTTTGCCGATGTTTCCATTTGTTTCAAGATTTAGCTTCGATATGCTTGAAATCTCATCTACATTTGAATTTTCGACATATCTCATCTACTATTTTTTTGCAAGTAACATGTAGCGAGCTGCCTTAGGGTAAGTGTTGTGGGTGATGGAGGGCCAGCCCACCTGCTTCTCATGGCAAGGGATAAGGATTAGGAAAGAGATTAGATTAGATTATGTTACTTCCTTATTTCTAAAGATTAGTTTCTTAGGGGTCAAGTATTCTCTCATCTATAAAAGGATGGAATAGTGTCTTCTTTCAATCATGCAGTGAAGAAGAATTAATCCAATTCCCCAAAATTACTCTAGTCTCTCTCCATGCCGACTTTGCCCGGCCATCTTCCTGGCAATGGTTATCCCCAAATGATCTAAGGATCATAACATCTGGTATCAGATTGCTTGGTTTCGATCCAATTCCATGGCTTCTGCTACCGATGGTTTCTGTGCCCTCACTGAGGGAGCCATCACATCTCGGAGGACTTCCATCATGTCTCCGCACTGGTCTTCTGTCTCCTCAATTGGAATGACGCGAAGATGGAGCGTGAGCCGGGCAGCAGTATGCCTACAGGCAGCAGCCCATGGACTCCTGGCACGCCGGCTGGTGCAGTCTCTCCGTGGGGAGCAGCGTCTGGCTGTCTGCCCTAGAGCCCTCACGTGGCCATCATTAGAGGAGCAGGCAGCGGTGCGCCTGCAGGCAGCAGGGCGAGGTTTTCATGCCCGGTGGATGGTGCAGAACTGCAGATGATGTGCGTGCCATTCAGCCGGGCGCCATGGTGAATCGCAGCCTGCATAGCGATCAACCAGCGCAATGCAATGGCAAGCACCAAGGGTGCTCAATCTTTGTCAAGAATTGCGGATTGCGGCGGCCGTCTCGTCTGTTCTGGCACCCACCTTGGTTTTGTTGGGCAGGCCTGGCGTACTAGTGGGCTGCTACATCCTCCACTCCTCAGCCCACATGAAGCCAACTGTTGGGCTATTCCCATGGGATCCAGGAGGAATGATGTTGTCTGATGAACTCCTGGTGTGGCGGTCTGTAGTGCGGGGGATGACCATGTTGCACCTCAATGGAACCAGTAGCACCAAAGGTTGCAACTCTGCCCTCCAACACTTAGGAGCCGGAAACGCGTAACGTGGCTACGTTCCTCATTCCGGGAACGTCGTTCTGAGAACATCCACGTTCCCGATTCGGGAACATTTTATGATCCCACGTTGTAGAATAACACCCCAACCCGTTCTTGTTCCACGTTCCCGTTCCCTTGTGGGAACATGGCCGCTAACCTCCAACAGTTGGAGCACCATCAGTCCATCACCATGGAAGCCGCTTTGGTGTTCTACCTCCTTGTGCCTCAGGATGGTGTTCACCATTGATTGGGGACACGACACCTATAAAGAGTCCAACTTTATTTCGTGTTTTAGTTTCAAATAACAAAACTAAGCCGAGATGCAAAAGGCTTAGCCATGAGTCGAGTCCTCCTAATGAAGGTCTGCAGCAGCTCGTGGGTGAGCTGCTCATAATGGGGGGAGAAGTGTTATGGGTGGCCAGAGGGTCAGTCCACCTGCCTCTCATGGCAAGGGATAAGGATTAGGAAAGATATTAGATTAGATCAGGTTATTTCCTTATTTCTAAAGATTAGTTTCTTAGGGATCAAGTCTCCTCTCAATCTCTCATCTATATTAGAATGGGATGGTGTCTCCTTTCAATCAGGCAATGAAGAAGACTTAATCCAATTCCCCCAAATTACTCTAGTCTCCCTCCACGCCGACTTCGCCCGGTCATCTTCTTGGCAATGGTTATCTCCAAATGATCTAAGGATCATAACAGTAAGTACCATTAATGCCAGATTCATCTGAAAGAATAGTGTGCCATAAGTTTGGTTTTGTGTTCAGTTTGATTCCTCATGAATTCTTTTACTTTATTTGCCCGCTTATTTAGTTTTGGAGATAGCCTCTGCTGAGGCTGCTAGACCATGAAACTTCAGAAAAAATGGACCGAGTTAATGCATGCGCCAAAGATCTGAAAGGGTAATTGTGTGAAATTGATGGTTTAATGCCTGGAACACTGGCTTTGGTGGTGCTATGGTACAGGCTAGCAGCACAGCAAAGTTCAAGCACATGGCTGAAGAAGGGGCAATACGTAGAGTAACTCCCAAGATAGGAATAAAAACAAGACGTGATAAAAAAGGATCGATGTAGAAAGTTGCTATCGAAATAAGACCTAAACAAGGAAGAGCACTTGCCATTCGTTGGTTATTAGAAGCATCCCAAAAGCACTCGGGTCAAAATATGGCTTTCAAATTAAGTTCCGAATTACTAGATGCTGCCAAAGGGAGTGGGGATACCATATGCAATAAGGAAGCGAGTCATAGAATGGCAGAGACAAATAGAGGCATAAAGCTCTTGCACAATTCGTTAATCCATGAACAAAATCTAGGTATGTAGTTTCAGGGTCGGCTCTAGGGCCTGGGCAATTTTTTTTTTTTGGGGGTGGGGGGTGGGGGGTGTGAGGAAGTGGCGGCTGTAGCCTGGTTCCGGTCTGAGTAGCTCTTAATACCTCCATGTAATGTTAGCCCATTTAAGGACACCCAGCCCCAGCTTGTGCACAGCCCCTCGTCCATGCAAAGGCTTGTGTCACTCTTGCTCCCTCGATTTGTCTTCACCTTGTAGGCGCTTCTTCTTTTTCGTGTTGCAGCTGGCAGTGCCCTTGTTCCCAGACCCCACCCATTGAGATACCGTAAGGTGAGGTGCCATGTGTCTGGTGGCCAGTGCCCCAGTGGCCCTATGGGCAGCACCGCAGCGTCGAGGCCCCAAGCAGGCCATTGGCTTTCCAGCTGCAGCCTGCAGGGTGCATGCGCTGGAGTTGACACATTGTCAGGGGACATGGGTTCAGGGCACTAGCTAATCCTTTTATTATTTGTGGCGAGATTCTGTTGTTCCCTCCCAAATTATTCTGTTGTTTCATTTTTGAGCTCTGGAATTTGCTTGGCTTGGGAGCTGCAGCTTCCCTCCCTTGCGCGGCGTAATGAAAATAACTGAATTGGCTAATCCATCAGTTAGGGGTTTGGGAATGTTCCTTGAGTCTTCAGTTTTCTTACCATTTTTTGTTTGAATATATTCTGGAATTGGTTAAATGCTGGGAAGTCGCTGACAAAGCAATTTCACGTGTCGAGCAACTGGGGTTAGATTTTTTTTTGGTAATTTTCTACCCACAGCTACTCTAATAAGTGTTACTTGAGCATTTTAGATTGGTATTATTGGTTGCTTTCCTTGTTACATCTATTGTACCATTTAGTTTAATGCTACTAAGATTTTGGCCTTTCATTATTAAGCCCTCCCTTCACTCCATTTCTGATCCTCCACTAGGTAGCTTGGCTAGTGAATGATAATGCCATGCCTAGTATAGATGGGAGGGCATAACAATCAAGTTTGACCTCCCTTTGAGGAAACATTTAATTTTTCCCTTACTCCTAGTTTATTTTGAGGGAACAAGCATGGGTGGAGCCAACTATTTGGCAAGCTCTGGCAGCTGCCGTACCTAGAATCTGTAGAAAAGATAAGATATATGTAGTACAATATATATAATATGTGCTGGCCTGCTAGGTAATCTTCATTTAGTGAGGTATATTAAATGTCAATGCTTTACTTTTGGATTTCAATTATATTTGCTGAACACAAAGTCATATTTATATAAGTTAATCTTCATTTAGTGAGGTATATTAAATGCCAATGCTTTACTTTTGGATTTCAATTATATTTGCTGAACACAAAGTCATACTCCCTCCATATAGGATTTAGAAGTCATTTAGGACAGCGACACGGTCTCCAAAACACAACTTTGACCTTTTTTTTATAAAAATTCTTAGGAAAAAATGATATATACGGAAGTATTTTTCAAGACAAATCTATTTATATAATTTTCACATTTGCAAACTCAACAATTTAAAAGTTATTGATGATTTATATTCCCAATGTTTGACCCAAGCCTTGTCCAAAACGACTTCTAAATCCTATACGGAGGGAGTATTTATATAAGTTAATCTTCATTTAGTGAGGTATATTAAATGCCAATGCTTTACTTTTGGATTTCAGTTATATTTGCTGAACACAAAGTCATATATTTATATAAGTTAATCTTCATTTAGTGAGGTATATTAAATGCCAATGCTTTACTTTTGGATTTCAGTTATATTTGCTGAACACAAAGTCACATATATTTATATAAGTTCTAGTGACTCTTTGTATAGTTACATTATACATGTTTGATCTTTATAAACCGTGCCACACCTAAAAATTATTTATGCCTCCACACTGGAAACAAGAAACAAATTCTTCCACACCTGCCCAGAGGCCAGGTCCTCATATGTAACTCTGATTTGATATTGTCAGCCTAACGTGACAAGGTAGCAAACTAGCAATTGTGCATTTTCCATGACTTGGAAGGGTTGTTGCAATTGCAACACCTTTTTTTTTCAGTGTGAAATACTGTTGTTCCATACATGTCTAATGTCTTATTGCATTTGGTAATTCAATGCGTTTGTACACTAGAGTAAGAGTTAAGAAAAAACCAAAATTCCTACATTAGTTCTTGATTAAGGATTTAAAGAAAAAATATATATTTTGACCATATTTTCAGAATTGGAAATGTTGTCCTTTTGTAAAGATTAACTTGTCATACGGTTGCACCATTTTGGATAGATGGCTAGTCCTTATGTTTCCTGCAGTCAACTGTTTGAAGATAGTTTTTATTTCTAAAATTGGTAGTTGTCTGGTGCAGTTGTGATCATGCTACCATACTCATGGCCCCCGTATAATGGTATTGGTTTTCCTGCAGCTACCACTACCAGAAACGTTCTTGGATTCTGGATTTATATTTTTTTTTGTTGTAATGTATGCTCAGCTATTGTTGGATTTATATTTTTATGTTGCAATGTATGCTCTTTATCTGTGTGCTCCTAGAAGCTTTCCTGATTACGGTTCTTTTTCCCCTGCATTGCAGATATGAATAAAATGAAAATCAATGGTGACAATAACTTTGGGGAGCAGAAGAGCCATCACCGTTGCAGGCGCAAGAAGCATGATGTGAGGATGTTGGATTCCTTGAGCTGAAGAATTATGTAGGGAGCAGAAGAGCCATCCACCGATGCAGGCGCAAGAATGTGAGGATGTTGGATTCCTTCAGTTGAATTATGTAGTGCTAGAAGTGGTGAAGCGTCTATGCATGTGTTATAGTGTTCCTTCTCTTGCAGCAACTATTGTCGGATAGCATGTCCTTGTTGTAGCATTCACTGATAGAGCAGGCAACTAGTTACCAGTGTTTCGACTTCTTGTATGGTCACCAGAGGTTTCCTGGTAGTAGTTCCCTAGTTTCTGGGCAAGAGAATTTTCCATGAGTTTATCCCTGAGTTTATCTATGAAGGCTTCAAGAGCAGCGTATGTGCTAAGTAACATGTGTCTTCTTGGTTGTTTTGGTACACTTGCTGTCAAGCAGGCGCTGCTGGTCTGACGTTTTTCATTTTGAGTTGAGTGCGTGATTGATACAGCATCATCAGCTAATTGGGTGCAGTGATGAATATTGCCATTGGTTATAGCATATAGCATATAGGCTAGTGTTTATACGAGTTATTTGTGTTATATATATGCTGCTATGAACATCTGTAGTTCCCCTTTGGAACCCCTTTGGTTCCACCACATTGCTGTCACTGGCGCGGAGGAGGAAATTGTTGAACAGCTGGAGTGTGTGGTCGAGACTCAGGTTTACGTATGTTCTATTTTTATATTATTTTATTATTTTATCTTTTTTATTTTTTTCCCTTTTTATTTTCTTTCTTTATTTTTCTATTCCTTCTTTCGTGCTTCAATTTTTTATATTTTCTTTTCTTATTATTTTATATTTATTTTCTTCTTTATTTTTTATTTTTTGTTTCATTTATATTTGGTAAGCAACACGTTAGTCTAGCGCTGATTATAAAGGTGTTTATTGGATATTTTTTGTGGTATCCATGCATGTATGCGGTTAAAGCATAACAAACGCCTGGTTGAATCTTTTTAGTGGACCGATATTAATTACACATGAAGGAAAATTAAAAAATCTACATGCTGCATGGACCGATATTAATCTATGGTGTATTTAGTGATGTTCACGTAATATATGTGTAATGTTTTATAGTATAATTTTTGTGATGTTCTGTAGTGTATTTTATGATGTTTTTATTATGTAATATATATGTAATGTTTTTTATTATTTATTTATTTATTTATTTATTTATTTATTTTTGTGTATACTATAATATACTAATTTCATGAACAAAAATATGAACATTGTTTTTATGAAGATGAAACATTGCTTTTATAAAAGACGAAACATTGTTCTGTGAACCTAAAACATCGTATGTGTTTAATAAAATAAAATGTTCTATCCTTACATGATAAATGTTTGTTAATAAAATTTTATTGAAATATATTCACTTGAGATTTTATTTTAAAGGATTTGTTGTAAGAAATCTAATGGTGCAATTAAAATTTAATTTAGATCTTTGATTTAGCGGTTATTATTTTTTAGTTGGTTAAAAGTTATTTTCATGTGTCACTTTATAGCTAATGTGAGTGAGATGAGCGTGGGCCAGCGTGGCAGGCTGCACACTTCTAGACTCTGCAAAATTAGGCCCTGTTTAGTTCTCCACCCAAAAATTTTTCATCCATCCCATCGAATCTTTAGACACATGCATGGAACATTAAATGTAGATAAAAAAGTAAACTAATAACACAGTTTAGTTGAGAATCGCGAGACGAATCTTTTAAGCCTAGTTACTCCATGATTAGCCTTAAGTGCTACAGTAACCCACATATGCTAATGATAGATTAATTATGCTTAATAAATTTGTCTTGCAGTTTCCTGACGAGCTATGTAATTTGTTTTTTTATTAGTCTGTAAAAACCCCTCCCGACATCCTTCCGACATATCCGATGTGACATCCAAAAAATTTTCGTTCCCAATCTAAACAGGCCCTTATTTGTGGGATATCTGTCGGATCGATGTTTCGGTTCGATGAGCTGACGCTAGGAGCCTCTAGGTTCCCCGGCCTCGGAACTGCGGCACGGATCGCAGTCTGGTGTCTGAATCGGGGTGTGTGTGGGCTTTAGGTCATCCACAATGGTTATCAAATAGCTAGTCAATAGCAATTTACAAATAGCTAGCAATATGATGTATAAAAATAATAAAAAAGTAGCACTATTATTGGCTATCGAGGAGAGAGATGCAAATAGCTAGCGACTTCCTAATAGCTAGCGACTCATAAATAGCTAATCTAGCACAATCTTTTAGAAATAACTCTCTCACAATACTCTCCACAATAGCTAGTGACTTTCCTAATAGCTAGCGACTTCTTAAGCTAGCTATTTGCAAATTGCCATTGAGAGCCATTGCGGACGCCCTTAGACTATCTCCAACAATTGTTACCCAAAATACAATACCCATTTGTCCTTTGGGTAGCGCTACAGGTAAAAGGTTCCATATCTATTTTTAGTCTTCTCCAACAACAAGACCTAAAAGACAACACTCTCTGCAAATAGGTCTCAAGGAGAGAGGATACCCAAATTTGGGTTATGCCTCTCCTGATATCCAAAATAGGTTTTCTGTATGGATACTCTGTTGGAGGCTATATGTATTGTGTTGGAGACTCATTTTGGGTTTGGGTTCCCAAATGGGTCTCCTATTGGAGACAGCCTTAGCCTTTAATCACAATGAACAAATTACTGCTTTTCTTATAACTAAGCACAATTTGTATTGATGTCTATATAATGGCTCTAGTTTTTGGCCCATCCTTGTCCGCCCCTGCGGAGCAGCACCCACTGCACCGGAATCTCGTGGCGGTGTGTACGTGGGTTGGTCCGGCCGGGGAAATCTTGACGGCGCCGGAGACGGATACGGGGATGGAATGGACTGCGGAATGGTGAAGACGGCAACACGTATTACTACAGGTCTTCATCTCGCGAGAGAAAAGCTGTAAATCTGATTCACAAAGACAATTATTGTTCGGTTTGTTTTTTGTTTTTCTTTTTTTTTTCTGGAAGAAAGATTGTCCGGATTGTTTTCTGAAAATAAAGAAGACAAACAAAATCATACAAGGCAAATTAGTCCGTTAATTATTTCTCCTCCTTCATTCGCTATCTGGTTAAGCTGTTCAAACGCAAGAAATACTAGGGTAGCTTGCCGGAAAATAGTGCATGGTGGAGTCTGTAGTGGACAAAGATGAGAGAAGTTCATCTTGAACTGGATGCAGTCAGGATCAAATATGGCTGTATTTACAATCTAGCTAGAGTGTTTCTCAAACTTGAAAAAACAGTAATTCGAGTGCACAATCCAAACATCATGATAAGAACTTGCAAACTACCAGACACGGACGAATCCCCGAACCCGACCTGAACCGCTCCCGCGCCTCACGAATCCCCGAACCCTGGTCCTCCCCGCGCCTGACGAAACATTGACTTCTTTCTTTTATCTGTTCTCTTCTTCAAAAAAAAATCTACATGGCTCTGTATAAGATCTATGGACGACCTTTTTTTCCTCACTTCATTCCTCCTCCGTATCATAAAAATGATACATGAATTTGTATGAGATGACTTATGATACTTTTTTTTGGGGGGGAGGAAAGGAGTATTTTATTTCATCCCAAGATCATGACTTATGATACGACGAAGGAATGAATTTGCTCTTAGTAAATAAGCTATTGCTGGAAAAGCTAAGAGAGCCGATTATGCTCACACAAGTACCCCTAGTCTCAGTAGTATCTTTCTGGGAAAATGAGGTGTCCAGATTTGATCATCTCGTAAGCAATGACTTAAGCAAGCAATACGGCAATATAGAGCACTAAGGGTTTGTTTGGGCACAGCTCAACTTCACTCTAGTAAAGTTGTTTTTCTATAAAATAGCTTCATGAGTGACTTTCTAGATGAAGCTGAGCTGTTTTGGAGAAAGTGTTTGGCAAAATAGCTTCACCAACTACTTCATGCATAGTTGAGAGAGAGAAATGAGGGAGAAGCTGCAATAAGCTACTTTTTCCCAGCTTCATCCAACTTATGTCTTTGTGAGAGGAGTAGAAAAACAGCTTCACCCATAAAGCTGTTTTGTAAATAAGTATTTGACAAAAAAAACAGCTCACAACAGCTCATGAAGCTGTTGTGAGCTGTACCAAACATGCCCTAAATTACAAGCCGGTGTCAAGTGCATGAACGACAATGTACAATCATGTGTATAATTTGATTCTGGCGTATTGGTTGGACTTGGCGATTAGCATCATTGATCTGGTGTAGTTCTTCATTACTATAGTTTAGCAGTGTCCTAATCTGTTCCATCTAACCAGCTAATGGACAAAGTATTGGTTCCTTCCTCGTATTTTCGAGATCCTGACTTTGTAATGAGGCGAACTTGCAACTCAGATGCTAGGCCTGTCACATCGTCTTTCATTGTATTAGCAATATAAAACCATGAATTGATTCTTGGAAAAAAATTTAAGATGTTTTGATTCTCCAAGATTCTTGAAATGACTTATAAATTAGGATGGAGGGAGTACAAAAGTCACCGGCTGCAATGGTGTGATTCTTGATTGCCATTCCAATAAATTTATATTACGGTCAAAGTCATGATTGATGGATGCCTTCAAATTTAAAAATAAATGTTGTTTTCAGTTGCTCACATCTCACATTGAAACCTAACTCTAGCGTTATACTTATTCGATATGTGTTCTATCAGAAATTTTAAATGATTAGTCCTTTCATTCACTGTGAAAAAGATTTCGTAGAAGATAAGTACTTGCATATACACGTGTTTTTACCGAGCTTTATATTTTCTGACGTGTCGAGAGCTACCCAACAGTCCTTCTATATATCTTGTCTTTAAAAATAAGAATGTATTGTAACATTAAAATTGATTTATGGATGCAAAGTTTTCTTTTTCAATTTGCTTCAAAGTGATAACCCAAATTTGCAACTTAAAATTTCTACAGCTGTGTTTGCAAGAAATCAACTATTACTTTTCTACATACGTAGCTCTCGTAATATATTGATATGCATCATGTAGATACATATAGGAAAAGAAATGTACCCAGAAAAACTAAAACTAGAACGAACAGTGTGTATATTTCGAATTTAGCATTTCGTAGCCACTCACATTGAAATGCTAAGTTCTCGAAGGAATAATCACAGCATCAGGTAAAGAAAAAAAAAATACTTTATCCCAAATGGCACAAGACAATCCGCTCAATCTTACTGCAGGAGTATTATTTATAATTGCTCTGAGGACCACCGCTTGCAATTGCAAGTCACAATTTGGCAACGATGCACTTGCACACCAACCAAGAACCAACTCCCATGTCGCAGGCTCGCCTATAAAATCACTCTTGCAGGTGGCACAACACTCGCCTTGTCAGTTGTCACTTCACCGTCACCGTGCGCCAAGAAGCCGCCGATCGAACTCGTTCGTGCGCGCCATGGCCACCGCGAACGCAGGCCCCGAGGCCGCTGCCGCCGGCCACCGCTTCGACTTCGACGTCATCGTGGTGGGCGCGGGCATCATGGGCAGCTGCACGGCGCACGCGGCGGCGTCCCGCGGCGCGCGGGTCCTGCTCCTGGAGCGCTTCGACCTGCTGCACCACCTGGGCTCCTCGCACGGCGAGTCCCGCACCATCCGCGACGCCTACCCGAAGGCGCAGTACCCGCCGATGGTCCGCCTCGCGCGCCGCCTCTGGGCGGAGGCCGAGGCCGAGTCGGGCTACAGCGTGCTGACCCCGGCGCCGCAGCTCTCCATGGGGCCACGCACCAGCGCCTCGCTGCTCGCCGCCATCAGGAGCGCCGGCGCGGAGGAGGCGGACCTGACGCGGAGGTGGGGCGGCGCGTTCCGGGTCCCCGACGGGTGGGTGACCGCGGTGAGCGAGCACGGCGGCGGCGTCCTGAACGCGACCAAGGCGGTGGCCATGTTCCAGGCGCTCGCCGTCAAGAAGGGCGCCGTGGTCAGGGACAAGACGGAGGTCGTCGGCGTCAGGAAGGCACCCGAGGAGGATGGGGGAGGCGTCGTGGTGGCGACGAGCGCCGGCGCCGAGTTCCACGGCGCCAAGTGCGTGGTGACGGTAGGCGCGTGGGCGAGCAAGCTGGTCAGGTCCATCGCCGGCCTGGAACTCCCCATCCAGCCGCTGCACACGACGGTCCTGTACTGGCGCATCAAGGCCGGCCGCGAGCGGGACCTCGCGGCGGAGTCCGGTTTCCCGACGTTCTCCAGCTACGGCGACCCGCACGTGTACGGCACGCCGTCGCTGGAGCTGCCGGGCCTGATCAAGATCAACTACGACGGTGGCCCGCCGTGCGACCCCGACAGCCGCGACTGGGCGCACGGTGGCGGTGGCGTGGCGGAGCGGGTTGCCCGGTGGATCGACGAGTTCCTGCCCGACCACGTGGACACCGCCGGCGGGCCGGTCTCCAGGGTGTCGTGCATGTACTCCATGACGCCAGACAAAGACTTCGTTATCGACTTCCTCGGCGGCGAGTTCGGGAACGACGTCGTGGTCGGGGCTGGGTTCTCAGGGCACGGGTTCAAGATGGCGCCGGCGGTGGGGAGGATCCTGGCTGAGATGGCCATCTATGGCGAGGAGAGGACCGCGACGGAGGCCGGCGTGGAGCTCGGCAGCTTCAGGATCAACCGGTTCGAGGGTAACCCCTTGGGAAACGCCAAGAATTAGTGAACTGGAATTGTGGGTCATTATATTCGTCACTTAGTGAGGGCTTGTTTGGTACAGCTCAACTTCACTAGTAAAATTGTTTTTTTAGAAAATAGCTTTATGAGCAACTTTCTAGATGAATGCATAAAGCTGAGCTGTTTTGGAAAAATTATTTGGTAAAATAGCTTCACCAACTACTTCATGTATAGTTGAGAGAGAGAAATGAGGGAGAGAGCTGCAATAAGCTACTTTTTTTTTAGCTTCATCCCAACTCATGTCTTTGTGAGAGGAGAGGAAAAACAACTTCACCCATGAAGCTGTTTTGGAAATAAGTGTTTAGCAAAAAAAAACAGCTTACTGTTGGGAAATACTCCCTCATGATCTCAAATTATAACCAACTCCAAAAATATTAAAGAGTCAAAACATCTCAAATTTGACCAAAATTACAGAAAAAATTACAAGATTTATACATTAAATAGATATACTATGAAAATAGTTAATAAAGAACCTAATGATACTTAGTTGGTATCGTAAACGTTATTATCACAAAACACCTAACATACACCACAGTTGAAATTTGTCAACCTTACTTGACAAAGACACATCTGTGCACTGCAATATATATGTTCTCCTAATCTAGTGAATCTGAACAACTCAACAATGTTACTGCATCTTCGGATGATATAAGTAGATGACAATTCATTCGGGACAAAACCACCAAGCCAAGAAATAAACATGCATGTTACATATTTTCTTTAGCAGTAGGTGATGCTTCATACAACCATTCAAAAATTTATTTACTGGCATTGCTATATGCATAGATATATTTTGGCTAATCATACTTATTCTATTAGAGTTGTTGGGACAACCTTGAGATCAGCCTATCATACATATATTGATATACTTGTGTGTGGTAGGTCGTCTCCACACTTCAGCATACGTGTGGTGCAACTATGCTATATAGCTAGGTTCACCGTGCTTGTTGCTTGGACCACTAGTTGAGTCACTGCCACCACTCCTACTCCCTTGGTCGATTCCACCTTTGGCACTGCCCGCACCATTGCCATGTCCAGTAGTGGCAATCCTAACCTCATTGTTGGCTCCTCCAGCAGCATTCCCAATCCTACTCACAAATCCACCACCGATGTTACTACCAACATCACCGAAGCCACCTTGTGCCCAGGATGGGACGTTCATTGCGGCAGCAACAACAAGGACAAAGACAAGGAGCTTTGCACCCGCCATATTGTTGGTTGCTCTTATCACCGGCACGACTATAAATAGATATTGTTTATAAGCTATCTTTGTGTGATGTCCATGGAAACAATGGGAAGGGGGTATTTATAGAGACACCAACTAGTTTAGACTTGGCGGCAGAAGGAACCATGAGAGCCACCTTTCAATGCCCACTAGCAGTTAGCCAAATAGAACAAAGAAATTAAAGTACATCCAACCATGTGGTGGTTAACAATGTTATTATCAAGGGTGCACTATTTAGTACAACTAAAAATCATAGAGTTATAGGAAAAGACAAACGATTCACATCTAACTCAATATCGCGCTAGATGTGGAGATTCCTTAGGCATCAATTATCAAAATCATAAAATGGAAGAAATATTTAGATAATTCACTTGTGGTTCAACACTCCCCCTTATGTGAAGCCTCTCTCAAGCCGTAGTCGTGTAAACATAGTCGACAATTATTCATTTATTTAAATGGACACTTAAATTCGAACACACCAACTTTGCCCTCAAACACCCCACCCAAACCCTAACAACTTTTGCAGACACCATGAGAAAAAAAATTAAGGATCAAACACCATTTTGTTGATAAAAGTTCATGTGTAGAAAAGAATTGACTATCGGCTCCATCGTGTAGACTTAAGTAGCTCACACCTAGTTGTTTTATGGATATGTTTCGTGTGTAATATTTTCCCCAAATTATATGGTAGCCTATACATGTCGAACATGTAATTTTATCCATCTGAAATATGGTTCAAAAAGGTTCTTGTAGTTGATCTAGAAAAAATTGTACTCACTTTCCCACTTGGCCACTCTTCCGTTTTTGTACAACTTGGATAAGATGGTACGTTTGGTCAAGTTTTGATAGCAAAACTGCATGCTCAAACAACATATTTCCCATGTCTAGGTATAATGTTATAATATTTAGAAACTTGTAAGTCAACAAAACTAACTCCTACTACAGTACACAGCTTTTTTTCAAGAAAATAAATTCTTTTGGTACAACTTCTGTGTTTGGATTTCAATTATTGCAATCAATTCGGTATTAGTGTTGTCGTACAATAACCATTGATTGACTTTTCAGCGATGCAGTCTAAGTCAACGAATAGTATTAGCATGCACAGGACAAGAATCAAACAAAAACCAAGAGGGAGGCCAACAAATAAAATCCACGTTCAGATTTAATATAATTGCCCTAGATAACACATGTGATCCCAAGCTTCAGGAAATTCATCATTCACTGCCACAAGCAAGATGCGAAATGCAGCTAAAAAAATTGAACCATCATTTTCTACACAATATATAACGTGGGAATTGAAAGAAGCACCAACAAAATAAAGTTGATGTACATGAAATCACAAATGCTAAGAATTCTAACAACCACACAATGCCCTATCAAAGTGTGGCACTAACAAATGTGTTCCCGATCTTTCATATTTTAAAAAATCATCAACAAGCATGGTGTTTTTTTCCTAAAATCTTCCTGTCTGAAATTCTTAGGCTCCAATACCTACAACTTTAAATTTTGCAAGTGAAAGTTGACCAGTTTTTATTTCTTTAGATTGGCCTCTCGACTTACCATCACTAGATATATAGATGTCATTTTTTTTTCTTATGAGTTTCAAATTTGGAATTATCATTGCAAACGATTTTTCAAATCATTCCAGCTATTTTGAAATTCACGTTATTCATGCATTGAATTAAATTGTAGAGCTTGATGATCTAATTAACATAGTGACTCCATTTTTTGGTACGCTAATTGCGTGAATCTATGATGCAAATTTGATGTTCTTCGTTAGTTGAGCTTTATTAGTGTATTATGTTCATGTCATATTGTTATTTTTTATGTCTCCATTAAGCCTTGTTTTTTTTAATTTTGTATGCTTAGCAACTGTCCAACACATGAGTTTTATTGACTCTAAGGCTACAATGGTTAGTATAACAACATATCTCGAAAGAGCACAGATGCATTAGCGCACAACTTCTCATTTTGTTTCATTAACCCTTGTAGTGGGCATAGTGGAAGTGATATGCATCACTCGGAGAGACACGAGCAAAGGACTCATGAACATATATTCCTTGGTTGTTGTTAAAGCAGTCACCAATTAGTAAACCAATCGTATTGATCCTAGTTTTAATAGGGGGCTGGGCAAATATGATGACATGTCTATGTGATAAATATACGCCTAAACGTATTTCTCAACAATTTTTAAAATGTTTTTACATATGTAGTTAGTATTTATAAATAAAAAACACAAGATTAATATGAAAATAGCTAATTTGATGCATTATTATGCTGCAAAATGAATATTTATAGGGGTATTAAATTTTTTTGTACTGCGTTAGGGGGAGGGCACGGCCCCTGCTAGCCCCCTGGCTCCGACTCTAGTTTCGTGTGTAGTATTTCCTTCAAATTATATGGTAGCTTATACATGTGGGACAAGTAATTTTATCCATTCGAAATATAGTTCAAAAATGTTCTTGCAGTTGGTCTACAAAAAATGTACTCACTTTCCCACTTGGCCATTTTTTTCGTTTTTGTACAACTTGGATATGATGGTACATTTGGTCAAGTTTTGGCAGCAAAAATGCATGCTCCAACAACATATTCTTCATGTATAGAAACTTGTAAGTCAACTAATCTGATTACTACTACAGTACACATTCTTTTTTTAATAAAATAAATTCTTTTGGTACAACTTCTGCTTGTTGATTTCAATTATTGTAATCAATTCAATATTAGTGTTGTCGTACAACTACCATTAATTGATCTTTTTTCAACGGTTGCAGTCAAATCAACAAATAGTATTGGCATGCTCAGGACACAAATCAAACCAAAACCAAGAGGAAGGCCAGTAAATAAAATCCATGTTTAAATTTAATATAATTGGCCAAGATAACCCATGTGATCCCGAGCTTCAAGAAACTCACCATTCACTGCCACATGCAAGATGCAAAATGCAGCTAAAAAATTGAAAAATTATTTCCTATACAATATATAACGTGAGAATTGTAAAAAAGCACCAACAAATTGAAGTTGATATACATGATGCAATCACAAATGCTAAGAATTCTGATAACCATACGATACCCTATCAAAGTGTGGCTCTAACTAATGTGTTCCCAATCTTTCATATTTTAAAGAATCATCAACATGCAAGGTGTTTTATTTTCTAAAATCTTACTATCTCAGATTCTTAGGATCTAATACCTACAAATTTATAAGTTTTCATTTTGTTAGTCAAAGTTGACCACTTTATATTTCTTTGGATTAGCCTTTGACTTACCATCATTTTATATAGATGTTGCACACCATTTTTTCAAATCATTCCAGCTGTTTTGAAATTCTGCTGGGCTCATCCTAGTTAAAGCTAAAAACTAAAAACAGTATGAAAACAGAATCATCCCGAATGACGAATGAAAACAGGATGCCATAAGTAGGGACAGAAAAACTCCTATCCTATTTCCAGTCCCAGTGAATCCCATCCTAGTTCCCATATTGTTACTATATACTCCCTCCATTCCAAATCAAAAGTAGCTTTGACCTTTTTAGTTCATCCATTTTGCTATGTATATAGACATATTATTATATATCTTGATTCTTAGCAAAAGTAGATCTACCAAAAATATCAAAACTACTTATAATTTGGAATGGAGGGAGTATTTTTCTGTAAAATACTAAAACAAGAAAGACAAACGAGGAAAACATGACAGGACACTACGGGAATTGTCCCATCCGTTTTTCATGCGCAATGCTCATGCGTTCACTAAGGTGTTCAGTTTCAGAAAAAAAATTGGTTTTCGCTACTGTAGCATTTTCGTTTGTATTTGACAAACATTGTCCAATCATGGACTAACTTGACTCAAAAGATTTGTCTCGTAAATTACAGATAAACTGTATAATTAGTTTTTGTTTTCGTTTATATTTAATGCTTCATGCATGCATTCAAACATTTGATGTGACGAAGAATCTTGGAAAATTTCGAGTTTTTAGGTGGAACTAAACAAGGCCTAAGTTACAGCGTGCAATTCAGCAAAGGAAGTCCGTGTCCGTATCTCTGGGTGGAAATCCAACCATGACTGGATCCAGAATGCCAGACATGGCTGCAGCCAGCAGCTGCCACAACAATGCTGCATACATGATATCCAAGCATCAGACAGCCAGTAAGAATCCAGGCCCTGTTTGGTTCAGCCGTTTGCTTCCTTCTAAGCGAGTAGAGCAGAATAACCCCGCCAAACCGCCCGCGACGGCCTCCATCGCAGAAGCAGCGTTCACGTTCAATTCCCATCCCACAACAGCGATTAGCTCAACAGCGGTTAGAAACACGAGCTCTCGCCCAGGATTTGGAGATTTTAGAACCCGCTTCGCTCCCGTACGCTCAGCTTCTTCCTCCCTCCAATGCGCTCCATCCCTGCCGCCAGCTCTCCAGCTCCACCAAGCTCCGCTGGCTCCCCTTCCCTCCCCACAGCCAGCTCCCTCCACCGCCGCCCCAGCCAAACACTCAACTCTGATTATATGTATCATGGCTTATCTCATAATCTTGCTCAACTTACAAGAGGGATCCAGGTAAGTGGAACCAAACAGGGCCAAAAGCACAAACTTAAGTTGCAACTGTTCCTTCCCAACATGTATTCTAGTAGTACAATCCACTGCAATATACAACCCTTCCCCGGGCAGGATGTTTCTCTTCCAGCATCTAACTTAGCAGTATAATTTAAAGTGTGCATCTTGGCATCGAGGCATTGCTCTGCAAAGTATTAGTTCCTACAAAAATTCGCAATTCCCAATAGGAAAAGGGAGCCGTCCTTTTGGCAACTGCCCTGTTTTCTACTATGCCTACATATACAGCTCAAGCTGATGGTCTCTTCGGATAAAAAAAAAGTCACCTATCTGAGCACGTACGTCTCAGCTGGTGTAGCTCCTTAGAAACCCAAGCCCTCCAAACAGGGTTGAAGCGCCAGATCTCCTGGGGCTTGGTTCTGCTGAATTTTGCACACCACTCGATAATTCAGAGGGTCCTTCCTTCATTGAACTTGCTCTGCTGAAAGCACCCGGTTGATCCTGCATATGTAAGGAGTTACTAATAACTTATGCTGCAAACTGAGTATAGGCAAATCATGGTTTAAGATTAACAAAATAAATTGCAACTCTTAATTACATCGCTGCATGAATGCAAACTAATACCATCAGATCGCACACACACACTCTACAAGTAAACATTGTGAACAGATTATACTTGTCCAACTAGGTGAAAGGTAGATAGGGTCAAAGTTCAACAACAGACAACAGTCAAACAGTACATTTTTTATTAAAGCTATTATTGTGCTTCTTTATGAATACTTAAACCAATATGTACTGGTTTCAGAATGTTATATATTACTAGATTTTACCATTTTTTTTATTGGAATGTAAAGCGCAAAGTGAAAATAAAACTACTACACTACTCCAAAGTATGTGGCAACACAGCAGAACCAAAGCTCAAAGTTAATATGCTACAGAGAGGCACGAAGGTGACAACAATATATACACTTATTTCAGAACAGAAGAAATGAGAAACAAAATATATTATCACAATATATGACACCCGCCACTCAGTTGTCTTCAATATGTTCCATCCATCGAGTATATGTAACAAAACTATTTACCTGCTGTAAGCAGCATATGCATAGACAGCAAACATATTAATTGTCTTATCAATGTGCACAGTGATCATTAGACAGAACAAATCATGAACAAAACTAATTTTAAATCACAAAGCACCTTAGTTGATCAGTGTCTTACTCTTTTAGGTGGTATTGTAGTTCCAGCTAGCAAACTAAGTCCTGATGCTGACATGATTGTAGATGAGCGCACAACCTACAAAAGCAAATTATATCAGATGGAACAAGACAGGTCAATTGTATTCTCAAACAAGAAATCAAACCTGACCTTAGATGCCTCTATTCTAGGAGACTCTGTTTCCATAGCCGGGGGCAAAGAAGCAGCCTGTGGGGGAAAAAAGTTCAATTAGTGAAGATCCAAATTTTAAAAAATGTAAGGTATCTCAATTTTTTTTCTCGAAAATGCGTATCTCAATAATTTACCCTAACAATTCTCTCTGAGGATTCAATAGCAGGACGAGGAGTTGATGATGTAACCTGAAAATCATATGAATAACAATCAGCAAGGATGAAACAAGATAGTTGCCAAATTCCATAAAATGCATCAAGTTGGTGTCACTCTGAAATCTGTGCAACAATGTGCACCTACATTTTCGTTTACAAACAAAGTTGTGCCCTAGGAAATTACAAGAGGAGCAAGGTTCAAACTTCTCACAGGTCATAGGCTCAACATGATAATGTTCACAGCAAATTCATAAGCAGTGAATCAGGTATACATGTTGACTTGCCTGGCGAATATCAGCTTTCGGGCTCTGATCCAATTTTTTAGTGAACTCACACAAGTCATATATTCCTCGTGTTGTCCGGTCCTAAGACATTTCAGTATGAGATTAGAAACATAATTTGAGTCGCTGGGAGAAAAATGAGTCAGTGATGTAAATGTCTACTTGAGTATAAGCTAGGCGCCCAAGCTTTGTCTCCTGCAACACAACAGGTAATCAGTTTGTAGTTAGCACTACGAGTGAATCAGTTCATCTTGAACAGAAAGGGAGAAATAACCATGGTACAATGTACCTACCAAACTACGAACTACAAGATGAACTGTTTCCATTTCCTTCTGGAAGGCACTTAGATCTCCATGGATGATTGTAACCTATGAAATAATTTTGTCAGTCTCCACTAAATTACACCAGATCTTGATAAAAGCAAAGCATATGGTAAGCTTTAAACCTCTTCCCTTGTGGCTTCTGTAATTTCTCGGCATTCATCTAAACTACAATCTACACGATCAATCCTTCCGGCAAGATGTCTCTTTGCAACCTGATATGAAAAAATTTCACATAAGTAGATTACCAGATGCAATAGTAAGAGTCAGAACACCTAGATGCTGCCATCAAAATAAATTAATCTAATGACGAGTCATATCTGGTGAAGCCTAGGAATCTTTTTTTTTCTTCTTATTGGGTCATTTTTTTCCTCTTTCCAGTCAAAATATGGTATAGGCACTTGAAAGTAATTCATCTATATTAAAAAGTATGATTGGTATATGCACATATAGATAATTCAAAAACAAAACCGTACATAAGCATACTCACTCTATTTCTACGTACTTGATACTTTTGGCCAAAACTTTCGCTAAATACTTGCTCTCTTGAAGGCACATTTCCCCAAAATTATCACGTAAGCCTACCAATCCCCCATAGTTTGCTACCTTGTTTAATGAAGAGGGTGTAACGGCCAACTTACTATGTCCTTTAGTTCACTGGTCAAAAGTGCCACATATATGGACACAGCAGGAATAAAATATCAGGTATAGAATCATAATGATATAGGAAACAACCATCGTAACAACGGTTCTGTTGCGAATTGTAGGTCCTTTGATGTTCTAATCAAACAGCCTTTAATCTAATGAGGTGTATGTTTATGTTTGGATGAACAAATGAAGAAAGTTAACAAATTTTAGAAATTTATATAGAACCTTAGTAGTACTTATTTTAGGGCTTGTTTGTTTGATCCCAAAACCAAGGGGGTTGGAGGGGATTTACAGGGATTCAATCCGCTACAAGTCAAAATCGCCCTCTACCCCCTTGAATCCCTCCCATCTCAGATCAAACAAACATTGGCCTTAAGGGGGCAGCATAAGATATGTGAATCACTGCAACACGCATATGAGAACCTGAAGGTCTAATAGTAACACCACAGTGAAAGATGGAAGAAGAAACTTACATTAACACTTTCTGAAACCTGATCCACTTGTTTCCCCACTACATTGCAAGCATCTGATAACCCACGCTTTGTCACAAACATCATATCAGAAAGTTTCCACCCCTGTAATCATAACGTTAGCTCTGGTGGAATTGACATTGGCCAAACATCAAATGGTACAGTACTAATAGCATTCGCACAGTTTAGTGTATAACCATTCACTAAAATGGTAAAAAAGAGAACTTGCTGACAGCAGTACAATCTAATATAGATTTGATTAATATACTTTCTGAGCATATTGTTCTTTCAACAAATTAAAAACGAAAGATGTACCTTCCATCTTATGAATAAATAGCCAATAGCTCCAATAACAACAGCTGTTATACCATATGCACCAGGGCCTGCAACATGAAAATTTTGCTATCATCAGTACAAAAGTTGTACTTGAAAATTAAAGGATAAAAATTTGAACTACTCTTAAAATAAAATAAACCACCAAGCACTCTGTGGAAAAAATCATCTATGATCATGTTCCAATTCCTAATGAGCTAGGGCCTGTTTTGATCCTCTAAACTTTTTATTAGCTGCAATAAGGGAGGGACCAGCTAATAGCATTTTATGAGCAGGGTGGTTGGATAGTTCAAGCTGGGCTGTTTAGATCAGCTAGAGTGTTTTTTTATAGCAGCTTTCTATTAGCTACAGCCTACAGCTGAACCAAACAGGACCTTCGAAAACAGCAGGATGAACAAAGACTTTTTTTTTCTTTGATGAACGGTTTTCAGATGAAGGCCAGCAGGTAAAAGATCATAGCACGTAGAAGATAAAGCACAGTATAGGTTAACTTGTAAGAAACACAATAGCGAATCACAGAAAGCACTAACCAGGTCTACCATCAACAGTGACAATAGCAACATGATTTGATTTAGACAACATCTGAAGCTCCTCTCTGAGATGATTGACCTGAAACACTTGAGCTCATGAGTAGCAGATACATTCAATTGGTGTTAAAAGATAGAAGAAGAAATTGGCATGCACAAAAACCTGGGTCAACAACTGAGCAGTATGTGGACTGCTGGTCGATGGCCCATCCTTGCCTTGCTTTGCACCCTTGGTCAAGAACTAAAGACAAGAGGATAAAATAGGTGGTGAGGTAAAACTAGCTTATAACAAATTAATGATACTGGCTGTAAGGAGGGGAGGAAGAAAGCTTGATGCCTAAATAAAAACTTAAAAGAGGAGGCATGCAGAGAGATAGAGCAGGGGGGGTGATGAGACCTTGAAAGCACCAGAGATTGCATCCCTGAAGTCGGGAAGGCCAGACTCACCGCCTGTGAGTACTGATCCGACGATTCCTGCAAAGAGGAGGCGTGATGGTGACATGGTGTAACAATTAATTAAGCACTCAAACTAGCGGCAACAGCAACTGAATAATCTAATGCTTCATTGCGATAATTCAGGGACTGCTAGTCTAGTCATTTGCAAATCGATACAAAAACAGAACCATAACGTATTCAATCTAAGGTGGGTGATTGCTAGCTCGTGTAGCATGCAGGTAGCAACCACAAACTAATTAACTGGAGAGACCATGTCGATGCAGTACACTAGAGTGGTCTACACTAGCTTAATCTGAGGTGGGTAGCAATTCAATCGGCTCGATTGCCCCCATCCCCCCGCAAAGGGACAGCACGCGTCGCGTGGTCGGGGAGCTAGAGCAAGGGAGAAACGGAAGAACCCTAGAAGAGGGTACAAGAATCCGCGCCACGGCCCCCGCCCCGCCCCGCCCTCGAAAATCGAAGATCAGGGCGAAGGAAGGGGAGCGGGCAGGGACCCCGTGCGGAGAGCAGGACGGGTGGAAGCGTACCTGAGCCGATGACGATGGCGACCTTGCCAAGCACCATGGCCGCTCACTGGTGGACTGCAGCGCCACCTCCGCCGCCTTTGCCTTTGCCTTGCGTCCGCGCCGGCCCGGGACCCGCGAGGGAGAGGTGGGGGGTGAATCCAGCAGCTCCGAAAAGGGGAAGGGGGGCAGGGACGGCTAGCTAGGGTTCGTGCGACAGTGCGGGTTCAGCTGGTTGGCTGGTCGGGCTCGAGCCGGCCCGCTCGGTTGCGTCGGGACTTCGCCGTTGCTGCGTGGATGGACGGGCACGATGCGATGCGGCTGTGGGGGGTGCTGATCGAGACGAGCGAGAGACAGGAAGGAACGTGTGTGGAGTCGTGGACCCTGCGCGCTCACCAGATGGAAAACGGAATCCCTCGTGCTACTGTGATGTGCATGGCGGGGCAATGGACACGGCGGACACATGACCGAAAAAACTGACCATTGTCTTGGAAAGCAAGAAAGAAAAAACATGGACTTGCAACTTTAGGCCTTGTTTAGTTTCAAACAAATTCAAGATTTTCTGTCATATCAAATCTTTGGACGCATGAATGAAACATTAAATATAGATAAAAGAAATAACTAATTATATAGATTACTTGTAATTTGCAAGACCAATCTTTTGAGCCTAACTAGTCCATAATTGGACAATAATTACCAAATATAAACGAAAGTGCTATAATAGTCAAAGCCAAAAAAAAAATCTCCAATTAAACAAGGCCTTACTATACAGGCTTCTGTAGTAGTGACGTATTTTGCTCGTATAATCTCACTAAAGATAAAGCCATTTTCATTATTAACGTGCTAGTTGTTAATAAATAAATAAATAAATAAATAAAAACATGTATTGTTTCGCAACAATAACATAGACTTAAAAAATAGACATCAAATGTCAGAACATAGTGAATTTTGTTTATTATTAGTATAATAAAAAATATAGGAAGTGTGTATGGACTTTTTTTAAAGACACTATCCGCGATTTTCATAAGAGGTCATGTGTCATGGAGTTGGAAACCCTTATCAGCTTATCTCTACCCTTAGAGCTTCATCACTAAACTAGGCATTGAAGTAGCTTGTCAACTATTAAGCACTAACTCAAAAATCTCAATAGAGGTACCCAAAGGAAGAGATAGTAGATATAGCCATATAGGTGTGGGACACCAAAATCCCAAGTAAGACCCAAAGGTTGAAGATGTGCATGGCATTGACTTCATGGGTCATCCCATTGAGCCCATCCACCATTCTCGAGGATAATAACTTGGTCACATGGATCCAATTGGGTCAAGCGACACGCAACAATAGCAAAGTGGATGTGGGGTAGCAAGGAGAATTGATAGCCTCGAATGGAAGTTGCGACCTTGTTGGGATTGACCCCAATGTTGTAATGGTCAATGGCCTTGTCAATGGGGAGGGAATGGAGCAGTTAGAGAGCAAGGTTCAGCTAGGCGCTAGGCGGATTCTAGGCGGTGACCCTCCGCCCTAGCGCCTAGGCAGGAGTAATTGCGCTTAGGCGTTCTAGGTGTTTTCCTAGGCGTCGGGAGGAACATGGGAGGGTAGTGGAAGAGGAGCAGGGGAGGAGGAGCTGCCAGCGGCGGAGGGAAGATGAGCAGGGGAGGAGTTGCCGACAGGGGGGAAGATGAGCAGGGGGGACTGACCTTGGGGCGGGGTAGCAGCCGACGGTGGAGCAGGAGGACGGAGGTGGCGGTGGGGATTTCGCGTGATTTTCCACGACCGAAGCCATCTGCGCGCGCGCGCAAAAGGCCGCGTCATCCGCCTTTGCGTTGCGCCATCAGCCCGCGGGGGCGAAATTTCGCGGCTCGCCCAGCTCCACGACCGCCTCGGCGGCGCCCAGTGGCCAGATGTCGCCTACCCCACTAGGCGAGGCGGGTACCCCTCGCACAACGCATAATCGCGCCTATGCGCCGCCTAGTAAAACTATGTTAGAGTGTAAGGATAGAATCAACTTTGGTGATGGGAGTGGAGGACCCTCACCAAGGCTAGCTTCAATCTGGCCCCACAAGACATGTGATCTCATCAACGAGCCCTGTTTGGAACACAGTTTTTTTATCTTAAGGGCATATGCTCTCACATTGCAAACAGTTGGATTTGCACCAATCCCAGTGTGAATCCAATGGTTAGCAATGCAAGGGCACTGGGCACACGCCGTTAAGGGCATAGTTAACTTTCTCACCTGTGTGGGGTTGCTACATAGAGGATTGATGGCAACAACGACAACATGATACTGGTTTTAGAGTGTATTTGTTTCACCTAGCACCTCCTAATTTTAGTCTCATGTAGTCACTTTTTATGACTAAATGGGACTAAATGGTCTTTAGTCCTCTCTAGTCATTGTGGTGTGATTAAAAAGGACTAAACTATTTAGGAGCAATTAAAGTTTAAGAGGACAAACCAAACAAGGCAGGACAAACCAAACAAGACCTTATAAGTCCAATGAGGCAGAGGAGCATGTGGAAACCTACGAAGGAAGATAAGCCACGGTCGTGAATGGGAAGACGAGATGATGGCATGCAAAATATTGGGGAGGCAACCACAACACTAGCGTAGAACAGATGCGACCAGGACGTTGCCATGCACATGTGATTCGATTATAGTAGCACGAGGCACTCAGCACACGCTGATCCTCCCGTGGTTAGGGATCTGCCTTTTCATGTGATGTTTTCCTTGTGCCACTGAACGCTTTTATCACAGGAGTGTTAGTTCCTCTCTTATAGTTAAAAAAATTTGGATTTTGATTTATCATTTTGCATAATGGAACACTTTATTGTTTTCAGGTACAAAAAATACAAAATGCAATGACAACGATGTCAAGCTGCATGCATCACAGAAAATGACTCCAAATGTCAATTTTTAATAGCCAACATGATTTCAAGATACAATCAGACAGGCAAAAATGACACATGGTCTTTAGTGTGTGAAGAATGATTTTTGATAACTGGATTTAGCCTCAGATATGTTGTTCAATTTCTAAAAGAAAAACACCCTAAATATTTTGATTGAAAAACTAGTTCTAAAAATGAGTTCAAGTTTTACCAATATCATCAATTGCCTGAACCAGATTAGACTTAAAACATAGAACCGGTGATGTCTACATCACACAAAAAATACATCGGTAACATCGCTAGCCAACGGCTTGACACCAGCACAGCACTCACAATTCACAAGCAGAATCATTTCAGTGTGCATGCATAATAAAAACAATATAGAATACGAACGACAAAAGAGCTGGGGTTCAATAAAACAGGCACCTCGCATTTCTGTCCCCAAACAACTACATATCTCAGTAATTTTCATTGTTCACTGAAACCAAAACCACAGATATAGGTCTCAAAAAGTCTTAAACATTGGCAAAAACAAGAACTAATACGACTGCCAGCGGCATAATAGTTCCAGTGCAAGTGCACCAGGATACAAGCTCCACTCAACGGTTGGCCTTGGCAACACGCTCAATCTCATCCTTCTTCTTGATGGCATAACTGTAACAAGAATTGCATGAATGAGCAAAATTTCACATAAACACTTTAACAGATAGGAAAGAGGCAACCCAAATGTAACCAGACAACACATACCTGTTTGAAGAGCCCTTGGCAGCATTGATCAGCTCATCTGCAAGGCACTCAGCAATGGTTTTGATGTTCCTGAAAGCGCTCTCCCTGGCACCAGTGGTGAGGAGGTAGATGGCCTGGTTCACCCTCCTGAGGGGTGAGATATCCACAGCCTGCCTCCTCACAACACCAGCAGACCCAATACGGGTGGCATCCTCACGAGGCCCACTGCAAAACAATAGCAGCAGCACATCACATCAGTTTGACATCTCAAGAACATGTAAACAATAGTTAGCTATAGTTTTGACATCTAAAAGCACATCATTTTGGCTGGCACGGTGTAAACAACAAAATGGAGCATTCTTGATATATAATATAAAATAATAATTAACGAGCTGCTAAAAAACCATGGACACGCATAAAAGTCCTCTTAGATAATACACCAGACAAAAATTCACATTTTGATTGGAATTGGAAACAGTTTGGTGTGATACCATAATGATCAACTAGCAATCACAGCTTCAAAGATCGAACATGTACAGCAGCAGTCTAATATAATGGAGAACTGCATTTATTTTAAATTTCAACAGCCGGGCATTTATCCAAGATCATGCTATTAGATGTATAAGAGCAGCTAGAAGCAGAACGGAACTAATTTGTAGATTTGATGCCATAGCCCTTTCAAAGAACACTCCCTTTCTAAAGGGAGGATTATAAATGAATTTAATAGCAATTAGTTAAATTACACAGGAAAACTCAGGATTCACGAACAAAAATTCCGCATTTCTAAGCTTAATAACTCTAAGATGTTATTAGCCTTAGCCTGACAGGTCGACTACAGAGAATTGGGAGCGAGGACAGGGGGGCTAAGACAGTACCTGTTGATGATCGCGTCAACGACCACCTGGATGGGATTGGCGTCAGTGAGCAGGTGGATGATCTCAAGGGTGTGCTTGATGATGCGGACGGCCATGACCTTCTTGCCGTTGTTGCGACCGTGCATCATGAGGGAGTTGGTGAGGCGCTCTACGATGGGGCACTGCGCCTTGCGGAACCGCTTCTTGGAGTAGCGGCCAGCGGTGTGCGGCAGGAACGTCGCGTGCTTCGTCGCAGACACCGCCAGGTAGTCGTTCAGCGAGATGTCGTTGACCTGCAGATTTTCCCATTCATTCAAGTTCAATCCACTGCTAGCAGCAGCAGAAGCAGCAGGGCTAAAGAATCGAAGCGGAGATGCGAAGAGCCATTAGCATACCTGGACATCCTCGAAGGTCCAGCGGTTGAAGAGCTTCACCACGTCCTGCTGCTGCTGCTCTACGTCCGCCATGGCTGAGATCGAGAGAGCGATGTGCTGCGGCGGCGTCTGCGCGTGCGCGAGGGGTAAGCGGCGGCGGCTGGGAGCGAGGAAACCCTAGACAAGGCTCCGCTCGCGGGGTGCGAGGTGGGTTTTAATAGGGGAGAGCCTCCGGGGCTAGGGTTTCTGATCCGACGGCTGCCGCTCATCTGCTGCTGGACGGTCACTGATGGTCGGTCCATGACGTCCCATAAGCGGATCGGGTTCGGTCCTTAGGCCTTTGGGCCCATTCTGTCTTTTCCTTGATAAAACAAGGTATCCTAACTGGGCTGGGCTTTCCTGGTTTTCAGGTTCCTAAAGAAAAAAACGTTCTTTTCTTCGCAATCCAAATGGCGCAAAAACAAAGCGCGGTGCATGAAAAGTTCTATGAAGTATGGACAAGAACGAAGGGCTTGTTTGGCACAGCTCAACTTCACTGGTAAAGCTGTTTTTTAGAAAATAGCTTCATGAGTGACTTTCTAGATGAAGCTGAGCTGTTTTGGAAAAAGTGTTTGGCAAAATAGCTTCACCAACTACTTCATACATAGTTGAGAGAGAAATGAGGGAGAAGTTGCAATAAGCTACTTTTTTCCAGCTTCATCCAACTTATGTATTTGTGAGAGAAGGAGAAAAATAGCTTCACCCATAAAGCTGTTTTGGAAATAAGTGTTTGGCAAATAAAACAGCTCACAATGTTGTGAGCTGTACCAAATAGGCCCTAAATTCTGACATGTATTGTGAAGAAGTGACTTCCATATATCATTTGCAAACAAGAAGGAAAAGAATATCGTCAATGAAAACACGAAAATTATTAAGAAACATTCATAAGCACAAATATTCGAAATACTCCAAACGTCAATTGCTCAGCATTCATTAAATTATTAAAGATACTCACGGCATTACTTCAGCAATATTTTTCAGCGAAGAAATAACGTTTTTCTTTCACAACATCTTAGTATCTACATCAACATAAACCAAATTTTAGCCAAGCAAACAGGTATTCAGCAATTTAATGTTTTATTAAGTACATAACGGGTTTTTTAGTTATTTGTCACCACATGCCATCGTTATGGGTGGATTCTTGCAGATTTACCATTTCTGGCCCACATGTCAGTGACTCATATGGTCTAACATATTATTGACACACACAGGGTTGACACACTTAAGAGTGGAATAATTATTCGGTACATAACATGATGGATAGGCATTAATTATACTCCTATAGAGTAAGGAACGGATATTTGGCTTCGTCACGTTTGGGAGTGGTAAAATATTTCGCAATTAAGCCAAATAACATTGTTAAGCAAAGCTAAAGCGGCATACCCGTTCACTTGTCTTATCAACCGTATTTTTCTTCCAGCTAGCGGTGTTTTTCTCTCATAACAAATCAGCCAACAGTAATTTCAACCATAACTTTACAGACGAGCGAATTCATTGTATATGCAAAAAAACAAAGGAAAATTTGCCACAGGATATGCAAAACGAAGTTGTTCTGCTGCGAGACAAAAAAAATGCAATTTGCTGGTGGATACTATAATTTTTGTAAAAAAAATGCTACTAGAGACTAGAGTCCACCGTCAAAATTTGTAACGTATAGAAATTTTTTTTTCTTTTTTTTTTGTCTCCAGCAAAACTAACTCATTGTGCATGCCCTGTAGCGAACTTTCCCAAGAATAATAGCAGTCTTTCCTTGTTTCTTCCTCATTTTCAAATTGAAATTTGGCATCAAAGGAGGTGAAATGAACAAGGGCTCCAATCAAATCCATTCATGAGTACCACCATGTACAATTCAAGGAAAGAATACCAATCCCTTCTCATGAAATGAAACCAAAAAGTGGTAACACACATAGACACCTGACCGGACTTCAGAAGCTGGCTCCAGCTTAAACCATCAATGGAACTCCCCAGTCACCTCTCATCATACCGATTCAAACACGTCTGTGAACCCTGTTGCTACGACCCTGCAAACCGAACCTGTACAATTTTAGCCAATTGCCTCTACCTACACTCTTCATATAGACAGCTCCGCGCCGGGAGTATGGTCCTGTTGCAACCGTCAATCATAGTCACAGGTGCTGGCAGTGCTGCAGCAGCATAAAAGGTCTCATTCAGGATTATGCAAATTAATGACCTTGACTAGCATATGAGTTGACAATACTACATTGCAATGAACCATCACGTCCAGAACCTCCATCCATCAAGGCTACCTAGAATTGCTTGACTGCTGTATCTCCCCAACTCTTTCAATTTCAACTGCATGATGTGGTACCTTTGCACAAAATTTATTTGTCAGAATTTTAACCAAGTATAGCACAAGCAGCATTTAGCAAAACAAATGGATGAAGAAACAAACATCCTAAGCTGCACAAAGTACGTATTATGGTATAAACATACTCTACAGCACTAATTCACTAAATATCAGATATGAGATATGCGAGGATCTTCTGAAGAACAAGAAATAATATACCATGTCACCAGGCTTATTAGGTTTGCTCCCATTTGAGGCTCCTCTTCTAATTGGTTTTCTTCTCTTGTGGAAGGATCCATGGAGGGAATCCATCACCGAGCCTTCAGGCCACTTGCCACTTCTATCTGTTGGATCCAAGTTGCTTGGACCCCAGGTGTACATGACAAACTTCCGAACCTGTTAGCAGTGAAATTACTAGAGCTTATTGATCAAGGAGACATATGGATGGATATGGTAGTCATCTTTGGGTCAAGATGTGCTTTACCTTGTTCCAATTTCGTTGAGCACGTTGTTTGCTAAGAATATTGAGCATTCTGGTATCCTCGTCTCGGAGCTTCTTTATCCTGCCTTCACACTGAAAAGTAAACTTGTCAATTACACAAGCAGCTGCACACTAAATCAGTGTACAAAGTAATTCTTTAGTTTCAGTGTCACAAAGGGTCAAAAGTTCCGTGTAGTGACTGTAAATGACAATACCAAATAGTTGTATTTATGAATCTGAAGTGGACCAGTAAATGGTAAACTGGGATTTAAAGCAATCAGATATTGAAGTTTTAGGCTTTCATTTGCCAAAAAAAAAAAACAAAACAAAAAACAAAAACAAAACAAAACAAAAAAACAAAAACAAAAAAACCTAACAAGTAACATGGCTGTAGAAAGAGTTCCACAAATGAAAACAATGGAAAAGTATTGACATGACATAACCATAAATACAGGTAACATGACTTACTTGAGCCATGAGGCAGAGAAAAATTGCTACACTGAAGGCATACAGGCCACCAATACTCGCAAGTATACTGACTGCAGATAAAAACTACCATTAGATGTGAGAAATGTAAAGTGGAAGTACAAAGATTATTAGCTCAAGTTCAATTTCATAACTCGTATGACTTGTAGTGAATTCTATTGGCCAAACATCAAAGGTGTGGTCTATTGCTTCATTTATGCTTTTTGGTTGTTTTAATTTTCATGCACACAGGAAATCAACCTACCAAAATGACCTAAAACATGCTTCTGGATTAAATACTTTCACAACTGAAGCAACAATGCAAGATGAGTTGTTGTACCTGGTTTTTGATTGAGTTAATCTCAGAAAGCTATGCATTATTACTCTACTATAACAATTCGGAACGAAATTTCCTGCACGCTTCACTATAAATATATGAACTAAATACACGAAACAGTAAATTCACATCCCATTTTATGATCCAAGGCCTTGTTTAGTTCTACTCAAAATCCAAAAACTTTCAAGATTCCCCATCACATTGAATCTTGCGGCACATGCATGAAGCATTAATTATTAATAAAAAATAACTAATTGCACAGTTTGCCTGTGATTTGTGAGACGAATCTTTTGAGCCTAATTAGTCCATGATTGGATAATAATTACCAAATACAGACGAAAGTGCTACAATGTCCAAATCCAAAAAGGTTTTGGATCTAAACAAGGCCTAAATCTAAACAATCCAATCCCTCTGAAGTTTATACAGACCTAAATGTCTAAATATTTATCTATTCAAATGACACTACTCATGGGTATTTAGGTGACGTTTTGTTCAGCAAAATGTAACATCATCAAGATTACAGTGGAGATCCGATTGTGATATGGCTGTTTGTTTCATCCCAGACCGTTATAAGATACCCCGCAATCAGACATTGATCCATTCACGGCCAATACCGCCCCTCTGCGAATTGTTCAGTTGCTCTTGTGATATGTTCCCATTACTGTGTGCAACCAAACAAATCTAGGAATTAAGATCCTCCCGCCACTCCCCCCGTGATTTGTTTCCTTTACTATTTACGTTACCGGACAGGGGAACCAAACTCCATCTTAGTAATATTATCTGTGTAATTATATCGATATCATTATCTGTAAGTGGTCAATGAGAAAAAAAAAGTTTGCTGCTCCATAGTCTGTAACCAAAATAACTTTGCTTGGTTTCATGAGATGCTCACCTGGGCCAAGCACATTTTCATTGCTGATCTCCACGATATAGTCAGAAAGATAACTTATGTAGAGTGTAGTATTTATCACTCCATCTCTAGGGTTTTGCAAGGAAGCATTCAAGCTGCTCAAATCTGATAAGGTAGAACCTTGAGTGAAGTCCTGGACAAGCGGCTGCAAGAGCTTCAAGCCACGATGGTTGTTGTATATTTGAGGAAACAATTGAATTTTGAGCACATTGGAATCTGGCCCTCTGAATGTTTTCAGCTTGGCATCAACGTAATTATCAGAGCTTAAAGTACCACTCACAAAGCTCATATCTTTATCATCTCCATGTTCCTTTGCAGTCAAATTAAACTGGAAGCCAATAGCAGCAGCCGGTTGCCTTGGCAGGTCAACAAACTGCCAGGATACATAGTGGTCTCTTGGAGGGATTCGGCAGCCATTGCACTTCAGTGTAATTGATGGCCCCTCGCTCGTGTTCTGGCAAGTGTAGGTCAAGAGTGTCGACAGAGGCAGCACCCTGAAGTCCATAAACCCAGGGGTTCCCATTGCTATTGTAGAAGGTGCCACTACTTGGGCGCAAGACATGCTTGAGATAGTTGTTATGTGAAACTCAAGATCATTCACAAAATCCAGCAAATCCGGAGCATTAGCTGGTTTCACTCGATGTACTTCGGCGTTACGCCTGTGGATGGCTTGATACAGCAGACTGCAACAATCAAGCAGAGAGTAATCCATGAGCTTTATTAATGGAGCAGCTAATTCCAATACATACAGAGAATAATATATAATGAGGTTGCTTACACTGTGGCTAATCCAAGGAAGAGTATCACGGTAGCCACCGAGAACATGCCCCCCAGCTCTGTTTTTCTTTTCCTCAGTACTTGTTGATCATTCTGGAATTCAAGAGGGTACAACAATGCAACTTTCAGGGAAGAAAAGAAGATAGGGATTTTGTGGGACAATGGGCAAATTAATGTCCCGTTTGATGTGGTCATGTTCAATTACGACAGGATTACGAGGGTCTTTTTGTTCATTCAACTGGCAAGATATTTTCAGTTTCATTCATGTAGTGTAATGTAATGCACGTATGGTAAGGAGAAAGGTGTAATGTAATGCACGTGTATGGTTCGAAGAAAGGTAAAGCAGGGTCATATATTCACTAATTCACAGACATGTGAACGTCAAAGGCAAGACGAGATATGGATAGGTCAAGTTGACTCAGAAAGGAAGGGAAATTCCAAGAAATCCAAGGATAGCAATCCCATGGAAACGAAGCAACCCAAGGCGTAAAAAAAAACGTGTACAAGTACAAAGTGGCGAAGCAATCACAGATGGATTTTATAATCCGAAACGCGGCGGCGAAGCAAACCAAGCGAAGCGGAGAATTAAGAAACGGGAAAAGCTAACCTACAATTGGGTGTTTTTGGGATCGGAAAGAATAAGCAGCAGCAGAGAGGAGGGGAAACGAGTGAAATTGCAAGGTTAACTGTTCACTAATTGAGTCGAGATAAATTGATTAGAGATAGAATTTTTGCGATGAAGAATGTGAGAAGCATGGAAGGAAATCAGTAAGATGTTGGAGTAGGTTTTAAGGGCACAGACCGCATAGTGGTTGTTGTCGAAGATGCAGTCGAGGCGGCTGACCCAGAACCGGGCGCCGAAGAGCTTCTTGTGGCGGGCGGGGTCCTGGCCGGCGAACCTGGCGGCGGCGCAGAAGGCGAACCAGGAGAGCAGCGTGGCGAGCGCCACCCAGAGGAGGACGGCCTGGGACTGGGTGAGGCGGCGGACGACGTCGAGGGAGAGGACCGGGGTCAGGAAGTAGAAGCTCTGGTTCTTGGACGCGCCAACGGACCCGACCTGCCAGTCGCCGAACCCGTCGCCGCCGCGGGGCAATGACACGCAGCTGGTGCTGGTGCTGCTTCCGTTGCTGCCGCCGGTGGAGTTGGTGAAGAGGAAGTACCCGGGGTCGCAGGCGCAGAGAGTGGCGTTGTAGACGAACATGTGCGCCGCCGCGCACGCCATGGCTGAAGAAAACGCCGGCCTTTTCTGCTGCTGGCGCGGCAAGATCGGCCGGCAGCGGAAGCTGCTAACAGAATGGCGGACGGTGACTCAACCAACTGCCGTGCTGGAGCCTTGGGCTGGACCGCTGGACCGCTGCTGGAGGTATCGCGATGCTAAAATTCCCAATCAACCGACCGGGTCAATCACATCAGCGTCCGGAAGGCGGGCGGCTAGCTCAGCTTCTGGTCCTCCAACCGCCGGAAAGGGCGAGAGAAGCCAGGAGAAGAGGGAAAGGAGCTGAGGCGGGCAATCGAGATTGGTCAAGCAAGGAAGACATGGATGGAAAAGCCGGGTGCCTAGGAATCGAATCGGGTGCTTTGCCTTGCTGTGCTCTGGGCTGCCAGGTGCAAGCTCCGAGGGTCCAATCCCCTGCTTTTCTCCGCCGGCTGGCTGGAGGCTGGAGCTGGTGGTGGTGGGGCGGAAGGACAGAGAAGAGAAGAAGACTCCACCAGGTTCCTTGAGCAGAGTTTCAGACAGCTTGCTCAACCTCAACTCAACAAAACATTACTGATGTATTGTAAAATAATACACGATCTCAGAGTAGATACGAGCCGTTGTCAGCCAGCTCAACCTCCTCCTTTGTTTATTTTCATTTTTTTATTAGAGAAAAGTGGTTGACAGGTAGGATTCGATACGAAGCTAAGCTGTTAGAAAGTACTAGCAGTTTTGCGAGTGATTTGGAGGTATATAGTAGAGTTTCAGCTCCTTTTGCCTTTGTAAATTCTATAGAAATTTAAGATGAATACTGCAATATCTAGTATTTTGCCACATGAAATTCTCACACACAACAGCCGAATAAGGGCATGTTTGAAACACATGGAATTTCTAGAAATTGTGCAGCAATTTTACATGAATTAGTTCGATTTCACATGAAAAATACAGGAATAAAAAAAATTACGTTTCAATCAGGTTTTTGAATCCTACAGTACAACCCTGCTATCCTGGGTATGTTTGGTTCATGATTGAAGACCAAGAGGCTAACCATTGCCATGCCACAGCTTAGGCAAGCATAGTTTGCTATATCGTGCACTTCTCTATCGCAATTGCGGCTATATACATTTTTCTACGTAAATTTTACGTATTCTACAGAAACTTCTATACATATTCCAAATTTATCATGTAGGGTAGCAATAGCAAGTGTCATATAACTTTGGTTTTTTATTCTATTCTACATTTTGAGAAATCGCAACATTGTTAGTTAGAGCATGACCTAACCACTTGTCTCCTCCTCGATAGAAGGATGCTAAACGACCTTGAGCCTGTTTCTCCTACTTTCAAAGGAAGAGTTACTAGTGGCTTTTCTCCTACTCCAGTGTGCAATATATAGCCTCCTTGCCTTATAGGGCAGCTATTTGGGAATAATCCCACTCTAGATTTGAACCTATAATGGGTCAATTTTAGAAAGAGTGTTCTTCTAGCTCACATCGAGCTTCATCTATTTGGCATTTCAATTTTGCAACCTCAGCAAGTAACGTCTGATTCTCTTCCCTAGGGTTGAAGAGTTCTAAGCAGGGCGTGCCGGTAAAATCAGACTTTCGCATGGAATATGCCTTTAAACTCAGTTGATTAACGAATCAAGACACCTAAACCAAACCAATGCACCCTATGATCGGCTCCACGTATCAGTTAGAGGCTCGGGGGCTACAATTAAGGAGACCACCTAAGGTGCGCTTCCCAAACTCAAAGCAAGGAACAAACATACCTGACCAATGGGGTTATTATCTTGTCAAAAGCCTTGAGGATCTTGCCATCTTCTCCAAGCAAAACTCTAGAGCTTTCTTAACGAGCCTAGAGTCGACAGAGGAAGCCTTGGAGGTGCCAAGGCTCTTGTTTTGTTTGGTGTTCTTAGCATGTTCATCGACCATCCACTCAGACTCTTTGGATCCGAGTGAATCAATCCACATGATCTTGATGAACCCAATCGATGGAAATAAGTCATGGGGAATCTTTCTTGTCCTCTGGCTCCCATGATTTGACAGAGACCCGCTACGAGGGGCAAGTTAGCACATCCCCACGCATGTGAGGCTAGCCCCTCCAAGAAGCCGACTGGATGTAAGATTTACCTAGATTCATACTCTTAGCAAGAGGTAAAAGTCCTACATCATGCTTAGTCCAAAGACTCATGTCCACTTTACATTATGAACCACACATTCCTACCTACCCACATATGTTTTATGCTTTCATCATTGGTTCATGTAAAGGAGTTAACCCTAGACTGGGGCTATTAATATCTAGAAGTTTGTTGTTGGTTTAACCTAAATCAACAACCAACGTGAAATTAAAACCCATAATTTCACATCGGCACACACATAGGGCCACCATGTGTCCAATTTAGGATGCATTTGGTAGGGATCTAGATTATTGTTTAAACATTTGAGATCTAATGTATCTCAAAAAATGTTTTAGGTGGTGAATCAAAATCACTTCATGAAATCATTTAGTTGGTAAATAAGCTAGATTATGATAACACATATGGGAGGCAAAGAGACAGGAGAGAATACACACGAAACCACACTTTGGTCGATTTAGGTTGGATTCTAATAACACATATGCATGGGGCCGTGTCTGCCTGAGCCCGCACAACACCGGGCTATGTCGTGCTTGGGCCGATCCAAAAAACCATGCTTCGGCTTGGGCCATCGGGCTACGGGCTGCGTGCTCAACTTTACCCTCCTTCCCTACGCGAGCCCTCTGACATACTTGGACCCCACGTGTCATTCTCTAATACCTTTCATGTTTTTTCTTTTTGTTTTACTAGCCTTATCCAGGCCATTACAATTCTCCAAGTTTGAAGAAACATCATTACAATTCATCTATTCAGTATAATTTTATCTCTCTCCTATTAATGCCATTTTCTCCACCTGCCGCGTATAAGGGCCCGGCCCACTGTCAGTTATGTATGTGTACAAGAATGCATGACGTCGAAGTCCTAGTCTCCTCCGTCAGACCGATTCCCCTCGCCGCGCTCGCCTCGCCGTGTCCTAGACCTTCGCTTCGCTCACTCTGAACCTCCTCCGATGAGACATGGTACTCCACATACTCGAGCCACACATGTCCCGCGCCGGCTGCCCATAGAAGTTGGTCGCCATCCAGCCCATCTTCCTCACAGCAAAATCTGCACAAGCACGACACCCATGGGCAGGAAGATCTGGTTCGTGATGAGCCTAGCGCCATGCACTGGGAGAAGCACGTCGGCCACGTTCACCCCTCTCGGCGAACCCACGCGCGTCAGCGCCGGCCTTCGCCACGGTCACCGTGAAGCCGAGCGCCTCACACAACGTGTGTGCACACCTCCCGTAGGTTGAGCATGCAGCTTCCCCGCCGTGCTCTTCCCCTTGATGATTAGCATCTTAGGCTTGGCGATGGTCTCCTTCTCCGAGCACCGCTGGCGCGAGGGAGATGATGATGAGATCGCGGTCGCAGTACACCGCCTCGCCGTGGATCTTCGCTCTCGGACGGAGCTGCTTCGGCTACCGTGGCGAGCTGTTCACCGGGAAGGCCCTTTTTTTTTCGCGAACAAGGCTGCAGCAGCCTGTATTTCATTAAGAGGGGGAGCAAGGTTGGTACTTAGTACAACTTAGAGCTCAAAACAGATGGCGAGGCGCCAAACGAAGAGAGCACACAGCCACCTAAGCACCAGGAAGACGGTGCAAATTAAACTATTACTCGGTAACCAACTCACGCGACCAGAAGGGGGTTAGGAGAGAGATACAAGAGAAACCCGCTTGAACCCAGTCCTCCGCTTCAGCTGCAATTTCTTGGGTCACCATGATCACCGTTGAGTTTTGGGCATTGAAAGTACGTTTGTTCCTTTCCTTCCAAATTCCCCAACAAAGCAGCAACATGAAGCAGTCAAACGTCGGTCTGCAGCGAAGATCAACCTTGGCACGCTGCGCCAACCACCACTCTGCCAGAGGTTCATCACCTGAAGGCACGAGAGCAGCAAGACCAACTGGATTCAGCAAAATGGTCCAAACCTCCCTTGTGAAAACACATCCCAGCAGTAGGTGTTCGACGGATTCCGATGCCTGGCCACATAGAGCACAATCATCATTGTCCTGGAGGCCATGTCTCTTGCGACGCTCTGCGGTCCATAGTCTTCGATGTAGAGCTGTCCAGAAGAAGAATTTAACCTTTGGCGGGGCCTTAGTGCACCACAGCTCCTTTGCCCCAGGCAGCGACGTGGAGCCATTGAAAAAAGCACGGTATGTCGATGAGGCTGTATATCTCCCGTCTGGAGACCATCTCCAGACGAACCTATCAGCCTGTGAATCAATGAGCACCACCTCCCTCAGAATGTTCCAAATCCGCAGGAACTGACATAGGACCTGCACGGTCAGTGCACCCTGAACATCCCTTGTCCAGCGGTTGGACATAAGTCCCTCCTTCACAGATCTTTTCTTGCCGGTTCGACTAACTGCTGCGAAAAGGTCTGGAGCAAACCTGCAGAAAGGTCCAACAGGCGCCCAGGTATCGGTCCAGAGTAAGGTGGTTGCACCATCACCAAGAACCACTGTCATACTGATGTCTGCCATCGTCGAGATTGTCTTCTCTTTTCAGTATGGCAGCCGAGCCCATGGACGCCCCGGATCAACCCTCCTTAACCATTCCCACCGAAGGCGTAGGGCGAAACCAAAATAGCGTAGGTCCAGGATGCCCAGGCCTCCCAGGCTGGTAGGCCTGCAAACAATTGGCCAAGCTACCTTGCAACGACCACCAAGAACTGAGTCCGATCCTGCCCAGAGAAAGGCCCTTCGCCTTTTGTCAATCTGTCTGATCCCCCAGGCCGAGAGGCAGCAAGCTATACTGACATGCACTGGAATGGCAGACAAGGTCACCTTGACAAGCAGCTACGCCCAGCATGGTTTAGCAGACCAGACTTCCAAGTTGGGATTCTAGCGGCCACTCTGTCGATAATTGCTTGTTCTTCCGCACGACGAAGCCTGCCTATGGACAGTGGGATACCAAGGTATCTGCATGGGAACGTCGCTGGAACACAAGGGAAGACTTCCTGCACTTCAGCCAACTGATCGCTAGTGCAGTGGATAGGCGACACAACACATTTGTTGACGTTGGTAATTAGCCCCGAAGCTCCAGCAAATAACTGCAGAATCTGTTGTATGCTTTGAAAATCTTCTCGGGTGGGGGCAACCAGTAGAACAACATCATCGGCGTACATTGACGTACGACTAGAGATCGTCCTCCCATGCAGTGGCGACAGTACCCCTCGGCGGTCCGCTTCCTTGAACAGGGAGTTTAGGCTTTCCATGACGATGACAAATAACATTGGAGAAATTGGATCGCCTTGCCTCAGACCCCTGGCGTGTGTGATCCTGTTCCCTGGTCGTCCGTTGAGGACTACCTTGGTGCTGGAGGTGGATAGGAGCAAAGAGATCCAGTCAATCCACCTTCGCGGGAACCCAATGTGCTGGAGAGCTTCGAGCAGGAAAGGCCAAGCTACAGAATCGAAGGCCTTCGCAATGTCTACTTTTAGCAGAACAGCATCAACTTTTTTAGCATAAAGCCAGCGACATGCCAGCTGCACAGCCCTGAAGTTGTCATGAATAGAGCGTCCTTTGATGAAAGCAGTTTGGTTGGAGGACACAATACTATCCAGTTTTGGGGCTAGACGCCTGGCAAGGCACTTGGTGAACAATTTACTGAAGCTATGTATGAGACTTATGGGCCTGTAGTCCGTCACCAATGTTGGCTGCTGTTTCTTCTGTAGCAGGATCATGAGGGCACCATTTAGATGATGGAAGCTTCTGCCATCCAGAGACCAAAGTGCATTGAATGCATTGATGATATCCTGTTTGATTGTACCCCAGGTCATCTTGTAGAAAATTCCACTGAAACCATCGGGTCCCGGTGCACGATCAGAAGGCAGGTCAGTTACAGCTGCCCAGATTTCCTCCTCTGAAAAACAAGCATCTATACCACTCAGGTTAACCGTCGGCAGCAGCTCGTTGAACTGAAGCGAGTGCAAGCGCTGGAAAGGTGTCCCAAGGATCCCTTTGAAGTAATTGAAAACAATCTCCTCTTTCTCCACTTCAGCGGAAACCCAGGTCCCATTAAGCTGAAATGCCGGGATATAACTTTTCCTCTTTCTGTGACAGGCCTGAAGGTGGAAAAACTTTGTATTCGCATCCCCTTCCTCCAGGTATCTGATGCGTGAGCGGTGTCGAGCAATAGTGCGTGCCAATGACGCTAGACCAAGGCAGCGGCCTTTGAGCTCCCGACGCCATGCTATCTCTTCTTCAGTAAGAGTTCTGCCTTCCTGGGCCTTGTCCAACTGGGCAATGATCTCTCTGCTCATGTAAAGTTGGGAACGTACACTGCCCACTTTGGTCATACTCCAACTCTGAAGTGCTCTAGCGGTCCGCCTGAACTTGATGTCCAGAAGACGGCACGCGTCAACGTTGGGCGCCTGGCGCTCCCATGCTTGAGCAACGACCTCTTGGAAGCCTTCCATTTTAACCCAGAACGGTTCAAAACGGAATCTGGGTTTGGCCCAAGGTTCAGTACACAGTTGAAGAAGTAGGGGCGTGTGGTCAGAGCTATCAGTCGAGAGCGCTCTAAGATGATGGGAAGAGTATAGATCCAGCCACGGAACCGTAGCAAAAGCCCGATCAATACGTTCCATGGTTGGATGGCGACGTTCATTGCTCCAGGTGAATAACCTCCCATTCAGGTAGAGTTCCTCGACTGCCAAGTCATCCAGTGTTCTCTGGAAACGACGCATGATTCTTAGATTTAGTCGATCATTATTCTTGTCAGCTGCTTGATAAATCAAGTTAAAGTCCCCACAAAGCAGTAGTGCACCCAGGCTTTGAGCATGAACCTCCTGCAACTCCCTGAGGAAATCTGCTTTCAAGTTGTCATCCACAGGGCCATAGACTACGGCCAGCGTCCAAGTCGGTGTTGCTTGGCCTTCTGCCTTCAGGTTAACAGAAACTGAATAGCGCTGGCAAACCTGATCAGAGCCCGTCCAGGCGTCACGACGCCATGCCACGAAAATGCCACCAGCGGCCCCCACCGAAGGTAAGCAGACATAGTCAAACACACTCTGCATTAAATCAGATAACATGCGAGGTTGCAGTACAGAAATCTTTGTCTCCACAAGACAAAGGACCGACACACGCTCTTGCACAACGAACTCACGAACTACATCGCGACGTGCCCGCGAATTCAGCCCGCGGACATTCCAAATGAGTACATTGTTTGCTAACATAAAGTCGTTAGTGGTAGCGACTCAGCACCTGAGGCTCAGGCGGCGCTAACGGGGCACAGCCCGCTGCTTCCGGCCGTGAATGAGCGTGTCCAATGCCTCCCTGGTGACAATAGGTAGCGGCAACTTGAAGGCTTCCTGGAACTCATCAAAACTGGCCTCGTCGGGCAGCTCTGTATGGACGTCAATCCCTGCCTTTTTCATCATTACTTTCCTTGCTTGAGCTTCTGGTTTCGTCAGCCTGCTCTTGCTCTTGGCCGCAAGTCTCGCGCTTCGCTTGGGCACCAGCTCTTGATCGGACCGTTGACGAGCACGGTCACGCCTCGTGACGTAGGCCTTAGGTGCTTCAGACAGGATGGCCTCTTGTAACGGTCTTTTGAAAGCTGCAACAAACTCTTCTAGCCCCGGTTGTGAGCTGGACGCGAAAAAGAACCGCGCTCCTCGACATCACCGACGACGAGAACGCGAAGACGCGCCGCCGTTGAGGTGGGATGTCTCTGTCCCCCAGATTTTGGAGATATTCGATGTTCCCTACATCCGTCTTCCCGCTGACTCCCAACTAACCAAACACACTCCTATGTAAGACGACGGCGATGGCGATGGCGAGCACAGCAGCTCTCGCCGTTCGATCGGTCTCCCCCTTCCGCTGCATAGCAGTCCAAAAGTCACGAGCTTCAGTTTTTCTTTTTCAGTGTTGGGCAGGCTAGCCAAGCCATAGCCATGGCGGCAAGCATGCTAGTGGGGTTGCTCGGCGAGGCTTCTTCTTCCCACCCGTGGAAGAAGGCCGCGCAGCAGCAGCTGCTGCCGCCGCTGTGCGCGGCGGTCCTCGCCGTCGCCATCGTCGCGTGGTGCGCCGCGCGCGCGGCGGAGTGGGCGTGGCTGAGGCCGCGGCGCCTAGAACGGGCGCTGCGGGCGCAGGGCATCCGTGGCACGGCGTACCGCCCGCTGGCCGGCGACGCGCCGCTGTCGTACCGGCTCGCCAGCGAGGCGAGGTCTAGGGCCCCCCTGCCGCCGGGCTGCCACGCCATCGTGCCCAGGGCCATGCCGCTCGTCCACCACACCATGAACGAGCACGGTAATCTCTCTCTCTCTCTCTCTCTCTCTCTCTCTCTCTCTCTCGTCACGTTGACTGTAACTGTCGATCTCCTTTATTATTATTAGCTTGGCGTGGCCACTCTCAAAGATCATGATTCCAACGAAGAGGGAATTTCATGTGCCACAGTAAAAGATCACGATTTCTTGTGAGCAAGTAAAAAAAGTTCCATAGACTTCAGCATCACCGCACTAAAATTTTTTTACCCTCCTGCCACTGCCGTTAGATTAGGCTCGAACAGTGTCAAACATTCGGTGTGAAAAGTCAAAAATACCCTTAGACTTAAATATATCATTATTTTTTTTAGCATTTTAATGACTTTAAATAGAAAAACCCAAAACTAAAAAGTTATACATCTTGTCGGAATCTATAATTTTTATATAAAAATTATTTTCATTCAATATTGCAAAAAAGATATGTTTTTTCTAAGATATATATTAACTATATCAAAACATATCTATAGTTATTATTTTTTTAAAAAAAAAATCTGTTTCACTCTCATGTCTTGATCATGATCATGACTCATCTACTGTGGATTGACAACTAATTAACGCCTGGCCTTGGCACTGGGCAGGCAAGAACTCAGTCACCTGGTTCGGGCCGACGCCGAGGGTGATCATCACCAAGCCAGACCTGGTGCGCCAGGTCCTGTCCAACAAGTTCGGCCACTTCGAGAGGGCCGACGGCTTCGGGCAGGTCACGCGACTGCTGCACTACGGCCTCAGCATCCACGAGGGTAGCAAGTGGGCCAAGCACCGGAGGATCATCAACCCTGCCTTCCATCTCCACAAGCTCAAGGTCTCGTATATATCTCTCACTACAGGATTTGAGCTACTTTGCCAAGTGCTCGAAGCACTCGGCAAAGGATGGTTTAGCTGTCGGTAAAGGCTTTATCGATGATCACATTTGGCAAAGCGCTATCGGCAAAGAGCTTGCGACAAAGAAATCTTTTCCGAGTGCCACATCAAAGGTCATCGGCAAAGCCTTTGTCGAGTCCTACGTCAGCACTCAGCAAAGCTAACAACTACCGTAATCTGGCGCTTGCTTTGCCAACAGATGATTGAATAACAGTCGACAACAGTTTCTCCTTTTTTTATTTTTGTTTCGCAAAACACTCTTTGCCGAGAGTCCACGTGGCAGACCGTCAGCAAAGTTATGGATCTCATCTATATATATATATATATATATATATATATATATATATATATATATATCATGCATCGATCACGTCAACTTGTATATATATCATAGCTTCTCGATCATGCTGTTGATGGATCCGATCCAAGCTTTTCGATCGATTCTCTCTTGCATTGCAGCGCATGCTGCCGGCCTTTGCGTCGTGCTGCGCCGACCTGGTGAGCAGATGGGAGGGTTTGGTGGCCGCGGCCGACGACGGCGAGCCATGCGAGGTGGACGTCTGGCCGGAGATGCAGAGGCTGACCGGGGACGTCATCTCGCGCGTCGCCTTCGGCAGCAGCTACCTGGAAGGCAGGAGGATCTTCGAGCTCCAGGAGGAGCAGGTGCACCTCGCCATGCTCGTCGCCAACAAGATACACATCCCTGGTTACATGTCAGTTCGCTCTCTAGCTCTGATCAAACCGCATTTTAATCAATTTGCTTGTTAATTGCCACGGAAAATTGATGCAAAATTTTTTTGAAATTTTCTTGCGTGTAGGATGCTGCCTACAAGGGTGAACCGGCGGATGAAGCGGATCGCGGCGGAGATCGAAGGGATCCTGAGAGGGATGATCGCCACGAGGGAGAGCTCGCTGAGAGCAGGCAAGGAGACGAGCGATGACCTTCTTGGCCTGCTGCTGGAGTCCAACATGGAGCGTTCAGGGGCTCCGGCGGCGGCGGCGGCGGCATGTCGACCGACGACATCATTGGGGAGTGCAAGTTGTTCTACTTCGCCGGAATGGGGACCACGGCGGTGCTCCTCACGTGGACCATGGTGGTGCTCGCCATGCACCAGGAGTGGCAGGACCGTGCCAGGGAGGAGGTGCTCCGCGTCTTCGGCGGCGCCTGCAGATCAGTGCCGGACTACGACGGCCTCAGCCGCCTCAAAATCGTAACACCTTCGTCAATTTTTGCATAGCAGGCTCTGAATCTTTGATTCATCTGTGGAATGTGATGGTAATCTTAATCGCGATCGATCGCCATTTCCAGGTGACCATGGTGTTGTACGAGGTGCTGCGGCTCTACATGCCGGTGTCGGCGTTGCACCGGCGGACATACAAGCCCATGGAGCTCGGGGGTGTCAGGTACCCGGCGGGCGTGATACTGACGCTGCCGCTGCTGAGCATCCACCACGACAAGGACGTTTGGGGGCCTGACGCCGACGAGTTCAGGCCGGACAGGTTCGCGGAGGGAATCGCCAGGGCGGCGTCGTCCGGCGGGGACGCGCCGCCGGCGTTCTTCCCGTTCGGCTGGGGACCTCGGAGCTGCATCGGCCAGACCTTCGCGCTGCTGGAGGCCAAGATAGGGCTCGCCATGATCCTGGGGAAGTTCGCGTTCGAGCTCTCTCCGTCGTACGCGCACGCGCCGGTCCACGTCGCCTTGGTCCAGCCAGAGCACGGCGCGCAGGTCAAGCTCAGGAAGCTCCCATGAGCTGCCTGTTGATCAAGCTCAAGCTTCAGGCTAAGCCATGGTCTATTCTGCTAGTTTTTTCTCAGTTGCGTCATCGTGCGTGAGCCCATGTATGTTGTGTCTGTGTGGCATGCTTCTCTCGCGAACTGTACTCATGAAGGCCGTAGAACCCCGGTGAAAGGCTGACAATGCTTCTATATATGTGCACTTGCGGCGCGATCACATAAATTTAGCTGTAAACTTATTCGGTCCTAAAATGTGACCATGGTATTCGTGCCGGTTAAACTTCCATAAGATTGACTAAATTTGTAGAAATTATTTAATAACAACATTTGTGAGGGATATTTTCTAGGATGAGGATGCCGAAGTGATCCTTGCCTTGCCGGTCCATAGGTAGAGAGCTAATACCCTAGCCTGGCATTTCGATAAGCAGCTTACATCTCAAAGTAGAAACGGAGGACAAGGTGGCAGCACTAACGATAGGAAAGGTGTTTGGAAAGAAATCTGGAAATTGAAATGTCCAAATAAAATCAAACACTTTTTGTGGCAGTTTACTCATAACAGCCAACCATTAAGGTACAATTTATCTCGACGGGGGATGCTGATTGACACAAGATGCCCGATGTGTGGGCAAATGACTGAAGATGGAGGTCTCCTCTTTTTCAAATGCAAGTTGGTAAAGCAAATATGGCGAATTCTGAATTTGGAAAATGAACATGAAACACTAGCTGCTATCCCTGACACTTGCGGTGTTGTGGAATGGATTCTAAAACAGTGAGAACCAAAGAGAGACTTTATGGTTATTACTCTCAGTATCTGAGAGGAGGGGCGTCGGAGGCCAGCCGCAGTGATAGGCCGTTGCATTGAGTTATGTACGTATGAGAATGTGCAGCAAGTCACTAGTGGCCTGGGCCGGACGGAGCAACGCAGACAGAGGTGGGTAAGACCACCAGAAGATGTGCTGAAGATCAATTGTGATGGATCTTTCCACCCAACTGAAAAAGTCGGTAGCTGGGGCTTTCTGATTCGAGACAAAGATGGTGATGTGGTAATGGTGGGAAGAGCCAAGATCAACAACCTGTTGAATGCCTTCCAAGCTGAGCTAGTCGCCTGTCTATAGGGGATGCAAACTGCTATTGATCTGGGCATTGGACATATCATCCTGGAAACTGATGCACATGAAAAAAGTGAGAGCTCTGAATTCAAAAAGCATATGATAGTTCTGCTGTTGGCCACCTAGTCGAGGAGATAAAGTTCCTTTCAAGCTCAAATGTTATGAGTTTTGAGTGTGTTCATGTGGATAGATCATGTAAGGCCAATTTTATTGTAGGACACTAGAAAAAAACTATAATTGGCTACTGCACACCGCAAACTGCGAAATATGCTAGGTACCATTATAAATTTGTGGTTCTTTGCCGAGACACACCATGCTGATTATTTTATTAATTTCTCAGATTGTAGGAGAGAGAAAGTTGGTGAATTGTTTTCTTTGTCCCCGTCTTCAACCTCCAACACTTTGCCGATATTTTCCATAGCATGGAGGTGAGAATCACGTCAAGAAGCATCACACCACTTTCCATCTCTCTTGTTTGCTCTGTTCAGCCAAAGGAGGCGTCGTTGTTGTGCATGTAGCAAGCCACCGTAGCTATTTTTCCACTGGCAAGAACCACATGGAGAACCAATGGTGTAGGCGGGCGGGTGGTTGGAGGAGGAAATGGATGAATTGGCGGCAGCAGTGTGTTATGGCAATTGGCGGCAGCAGTGTGTTACGGCAAATATCAGCAAAGGGCTGGAGGTTGAAGACAAGGGCAAAGAAGACATTTCACCAACCTTCTCTCCTAAAATCAGAAAAATTAATAAAATAATTGACGCGGTGTGTCTCGATAAAGAACTAAAATGCACTGTGTAGTGGCCAATTATAGCTTTTTCTAGTGCCCTACGGCAAAATTGGCCATCATGTAATGAGGCCACTCACGAGCTACTTTTTTTTTTTGACAAAAAAAAGATTGGAGGAGGAAATGGATGAATTGGCGGCAGCAGTGTGTTATGGCAAATATCAGCAAAGGGCTGGAGGTTGAAGACAAGGGCAAAGAAGACATTTCACCAACCTGATCTCTCTCATAAAATCTGAAAAAATAATAAAATAATCAGCGCGGTGTGTTGTGTAGTGGCCAATTACAGTGCCTTACGGCAAAATTGGCCATCATGTAATGAGGCCACTCTCGAGCTGCCTAAATTGGGTTATCTCCTGAGGGTGAGGAGATCCTTTTCTTCTCTATACCTGATGACATTTGTGTAATCGTCGATAACGATTTGTTAGAGCATCTCCAACAGTTATGCAATTGGACTTTGCATTTTTGAAATTTGCTAAAAATCTTAAAAATTGCTCTCCAACAGTTTTGCATTTGACTTATGCATTTTGGCAAACTTGGCATTTGATGGACCAAACTTGGTATTTTTGCATAGGCACAATGGCTTGACAATTTTGATATCCCGAGAATCTTGAACTCCTTGTCGTATCCGTACTCCCCATGTCGCGATAGTTTCTCACGAGACGTGTCCTCCCCGTGCGCGACTCTTTTCTTTCCCCCGCGCGCCGCCTTCTTTCATCGCGCGGGCGAACACGGACGAACCTGGGACTGTTGCCTCGATCGATGAACACGGCCGCGCGACGCGCGAGAGAATTGGCGGCGACGGGCGAAGGAATTGTGCACGAAAAAGAAAACGCCCGCGCGATGCGCGAGAGAATTTCCTGCGAAGATGAAAGATTCCCGGACAAAAATAGTTGGGTCTTTGGTAAATGGCAAGTCAAAAATGCCAAACACTTGGAGATGAACTTATTTTTTCTTTGGCAAAACGTTTAGGGACTTGGCAAACTCCAACAAATGACAAATTTCAATTGCATAACTGTTGAAGATGCTCTTAGGTAATGATTAATGAATTTGCCTAGTATAAAAAAAGCAAGTTTATTAGGACAGATTAGTACTAAAGAGAAAGGAACATACTACCCTTCATAAAGTGGAGTAGTTGCACACGGATCAATGATTGTTCCTGTAACAAATTAATTATATTACTCCTTCTATCCCAAATTATAAGTCATTTCAAAAATTTTAGAAAGTCAAAGCATCTTAAGTTTGACTAAAATTATAAAAAAAATTATAAAATTTTGTAACATCAAATAGATATACTACGAAAATATAATTAATGAAGAACCTAATAATACTTAATTGATATCATAAATGTTATTATCCTACCATACAAATTTGGTTAAATTTGGGATGTTTTGATTCTCCAAGATTCTTGGAGTGACTTACAATTTGGGATGGAGGAAGTATTTACTACACATCCAACTGCAAAAACTCAACACTGAATTGAGAGATAGGAGGGTGCAGTAAATACGAGGAGATTTCAAAGAAAATAAATGGGTTGACGGACTGTTCAGCCTCATAGAGATTGATCTATTTGTAGATAAATTCTTGAGCTACAAATTTATGTATTCAGAGATAGAAAGAGTATTATATATGACCATTTGATAATACAAATCTAAACATGTCAAGGTTATATTATAATAGTTAAAATGTTATTGACTAAATTATTATAAAAATGTAAAGTTTGAATCTTAACATACATGTGCGCCATATAATCTGAATCAGAGGGTGTATCACGTTATAAATCCACAGATGAAGAGTATCAAATTTGAGAATGCTTGTTCCTGGACTTCTAGATACGATTTCTAAAAGATGCACTACTTCCAAATGTATGCAAGAGAATTGCGTAGGACATCACACGTTTTCAGAATCTCCGAGGGTATCATCCATTCACCGCTGGTCCAACGGTCCACGGGCGTAGTAGTGACTAGTGAGTCCCTTTCCCCTTGTCGGCCTCGAATTGTATCGGTGGTGGTGAATTCGTGGAGGCAGACATAGGCCTCGTCGGCGGCTGGTCTTCAATTCTACTCATGCTGGTGTATAATATTAGAAACAACTCATAGGGTTTTTTAATATCTATATAAAAAATACTCTCGAGCAGCCTAATTAGATTTGTGAATATATAGCTATCATCCATTCTAGATTTCTTGTTGGGAGAAGATAAAGTACAAGACTGGTTTTCTATAGTCCGTACAAGATATAGACAAGCTATTGGTTGATGAAAAGATATATAAAAGGTTTTTTATTTTGATGGTTTCTAAATGATAATTTAAAGAGTAACTTTCTGGGAGACACTTATAGATACTCACTCTCTCCATCTTAAAATAGAATAATATTTTTTTGCTTTATAGATAAAAAAGAGTTTTTTTATAACCCACTTGTTTTATTTTAACAAATTCTATATGAAGATGTCCACTGAAGAGAAAATAGATCTGATTCTCTTAGCCTTGAACTTTGGAAATAAAAAAGAATTTTCTCATTTTTTAACATTAAGAAAAAAGAATACTTTTCTACTAAATTCATTCATTTCTTTTTTGAAATGTCTTTTTTCTGTAATTTTATGACTTAGTTTAGTGCGAGATGCCTACATTCTTTGTCTGAACACTAAACGAAGCGCAGAGTTAAAATTACAAAAAAAAAACAGACTACATATCTTGTTTTTAGAAGTCATATAAACACTTATGTCCTTAAATAAATATCATTAACTATAAAACATATTTTCATAATAAATCTATTTGGAGCCATAAAACTTTATTAATATTCTTTTATAAAATTAAAGAGGTTTGGCTCAATCTAAATCTACAGTGATATATTTCTCGAAAAAATGTATATTTTCTAGACGGAGCTGGTAGTATATATATATATATTTTTTTGAAAAAATGGAGCTGGTAGTATATATGACCTGCAAGTGTGACATACAGATCAAAGACGCTTTTTTCCCCTTGAGAGCATGTGCTCTTAGCATAGATCATTTGATTTACATTAAGAAGCGTGTGTGCATACATCTTAGTATAGATTTACATTAAGAAATATGCACGTACATGTTTCAATGTAAATCTAATGATCAATGTTCTAAAACACACATGTTCTTGAGGGCACATTTTACTTTCCCCGTACAGTTCATGCTCATGCCGCTCTGCTTTTATTCTGTCCCTTTCTCACGGAGCAAAGATTAGTCGTCACGCGCCAGCAGGAAGACTACACGCCCTCCTCTGCCTCTATAAGACGGCGGCGATGGCGAGCAGCTCTTGGCGTTCGATCTCCCCTTCCGCCGCACAGCAGTCCAGAGAGTGACGAGCCTAGTTTTCTTCGGAGCCGAGCCATGGCGACGAGCGTGCCAGTGGGATTGCTCGGCGAGGCTCCATCCCCGTGGAACGTGCAGCAGCAGCTGCTGCTGCCGCCGCTGTGCGCGGCGGCCGTCGCCGTCGTCGCGTGGTGCGCCGCGCGCGCGGCGGAGTGGGCGTGGCTGAGGCCACGGCGCCTTGAACGGGCGCTGCGGGCGCAGGGCCTCCGTGGCACGGCGTACCGCCCGCTGTCCGGCGACGCGCCGCTGTCCGACCGGCTCGCCCGCGAGGCCAGGTCCAGGCCGCCGCTGCCGCCGGGCTGCCACGCCGTCGTGCCCAGGGCCATGCCGCTCGTCCACCACGCCATGAACGAGCACGGTAACTTCTCTCTCACTCTTCGTCGCGTTGCGTTATCGTTGACAGTAACTGTCGACCTAGCCTTGTTTAGTTCGGCGCCTTAGGCCTTCCACCAAAAAAATTAAAAACTTTTCAAGATTTCTTATCGCATCAAATCTTACGGCACATGCATTAGACAATCTTCCAACTATATTATTAAAACAAAAACTAATTGCACAGCCTGTAAATCGCGAGACGAATTTTTTAAGTCTAATTACTTCATGATTAGATAATATTTGACAAATAAAAACGAAAATGCTACCGTGTCAAAATCTAAAAACTTTTTGGGTGTAAATAAGGCCATAGCTTGCCGGTCTTACCACGGCAAGGAACCAACGGTCTGTGTTTCACTCTCATGTCTCGATCATGATCATGACTGGCAGGCAAGACCTCGGTGACCTGGTTCGGCCCGACGCCGAGGGTGATCGTCACCGAGCCGGAGCTGGTGCGCCAGGTCCTGTCCAACAAGTTCGGCCACTTCGAGAAGGCCGGCTTCGGGCAGCTCACGCGGCTGCTGCACCACGGCGTGAGCACCCACCAGGGTAGCAAGTGGGCCAAGCACCGGAGGATCATCATTCATCAACCCCGCCTTCCATCTCGACAAGCTCAAGGTCTCAACCAGTCAACTAAACCCCTGTCCCCGAGGCATGCATACATCAGGTCGTCAGAGCATGTTCGCTTGTCTGAAAAGTCAACTAATGTTGAGCTTTTCGATCGATTCTTGCAGCGCATGCTCCCGGCCTTTGCGTCGTGCTGCGCCGACATGGTGAGCAGATGGGAGGGTTTGGTGGCCGCGGCCGACGACGGCGAGCCATGCGAGGTGGATGTCTGGCCGGAGATGCAGAGGCTGACTGGGGACGTCATCTCCCGCGTCGCCTTCGGCAGCAGCTACCTGGAAGGCAGGAGGATCTTCGAGCTCCAGGAGGAGCAGGTGCACCTCGCCATGCTCGTCGCCAACAAGATACACATCCCTGGTTACATGTCAGTGTTCATCCTTTGATCGTCGTGCTCTCTCTCTCTCTCTCTCTCTCTCTCTCTCTCTCTCTCTCTCTCTCTCTCTCTCTCTCTGATCAAACCCCATTTTGATTGATTTGCTTGCTAATTGCCACGGGGAATTGATCGATGTACTGCAAAATTGCAATTTCCGTGAGTGTAGGATGCTGCCTACAAGGGTGAACCGGCGAATGAAGCGGATCGCGGCGGAGATCGAAGGGATCCTGAGAGGGATGATCGCGACGAGGGAGAGCTCGCTGAGAGCAGGGAAGGCGACGAGCGACGACCTTCTTGGCCTGCTGCTGGAGTCCAACATGGAGCAGTTCAGTGGCGAAGGCGAAGGCGGGACGAACTCCGGCGGCGGTGGCGGCGGCGGCATGTCGACCGACGACATCATTGGGGAATGCAAGCTGTTCTACTTCGCCGGCATGGAGACCACGTCGGTGCTGCTCACGTGGACCATGGTGGTGCTCGCCATGCACCAGGAGTGGCAGGACCGTGCCAGGGAGGAGGTGCTCCGCGTCTTCGGCGGCGGCTGCAGATCAGTGCCGGACTACGACGGCCTCAGCCGGCTCAAAATCGTAGAAACACACCCTTCATTTTTGCATCGCAGGCTCTGAATCTTGATTGATTCGTTTTTGTGAAATGTGATCGTGATCGTAAATCCCAAATCGCATCTGCAGGTGACCATGGTGCTGTACGAAGTGCTGCGGCTCTACACGCCGCTGCCGGCGTTGCACCGGCGGACGTACAAGCCCATGGAGCTCGGGGGCGTCAGGTACCCGGCGGGCGTGATGCTGATGCTGCCGCTGCTGAGCATCCACCACGACAAGGACGTCTGGGGGCCGGACGCCGACGAGTTCAGGCCGGAGAGGTTCGCGGAGGGGATCGCCAGGGCGGCGGCGTCCGGCGGGGACGCGCCGCCGGCGTTCTTCCCGTTCGGCTGGGGTCCTCGGACCTGCATCGGCCAGACCTTCGCGCTGCTGGAGGCAAAGATAGGGCTCGCCATGATCCTGGGGAGCTTCGTGTTCGAGCTCTCCCCGTCCTACTCGCACGCGCCGTTCCCCGTCGTCTTGCTGCAGCCAGAGCACGGCGCGCAGGTCAAGCTCAGGAAGCTCCCATGAAGCTGCCTGTTTATCAAGCTCAAGCTTTGGGTGCTGGAGCGATTGGCTGACAACGTGTGCACGATCATAAATTTTGCTGTAAACCTTCTTGAACATCTAGATAAGATTTCTAGAAGATGTGCTGCTTCCAAAATTTTTGTAACAATTTTCGTAGGATCTCTCTCTGCGGGTCCACCGGCCCATGGCACTCATCAAGCCCAAATCGAAGTATAATTTCTGTTTTACTCTACGCACAAAACTGACGAGGCCATCAAAACTTTCAACTCAGTCCCAAGTCTAGTGACATCATACCTACTGCAATTTATAAAAGTACAAAAAAGCTGCACCAAGTAATGTGACATTTGAATCCAAGCTTAAGTTGATTCTAGTTGCCATTGCCAAATAAATTCTCAAACAACTTCGGGGCCATTGGAGGAACAACCATGGGCTCTGGGGCCATGAAATTAGTAATCTTCTCATGGACATGATACCTGAAAAAAAAAACACATAACAGAAATGAGCACAATTACCAAAAGGAAAGTTGTTGGAAAATTTTCAGACGTCACCAAAGCAGAGGATAGAGATCGCACCGTATCTTTCTGCTCTTTGAAGCACGACGATCAACAAGCTTTCTCTTTTTAACCTGCTGCTTTTTTAGGGCATAAAGTGCCGACTCTGCATACAATAAATGGTATTTGATGGATGCTCAAGGCGAAAGTAGAAACATGTACATTTCTTACAAATCTTAGAATGGTAATAGTTTATGAATATACAATTAGAATTTGAATATTCTTGAAACATGTATCTTCTGTTAGATGAACCAGGTTTCAATATGCATGTTGAGATATATATACATAAACAGATAAATTTAATGCAATTTTTCAAAAGACAGCAAATTCGAATGTGGGAAGACCTATGTGAAAATAATAATAAGTGCAATATAGCTGAAAATGAACAAACCTGAGGCCCCTCTATCACATGACTCAAGAAACTCCTTGAGAAGTTGTTGATAAAACTCAGAATCGTCAATAAGTTCAGGATCACCTTCCATAATGTGCCCCTAAGTTACAGCAAAGGCGATGAAATAAGCCCAGGAAGTGTAGTCCGCATTATATCCTCTAAATGCATAAATAAAAGCATGCTGATATCAATGTTAGTGTGGCAGATAAATAACCAAGGTTATGATAAAAATGGGAAATTCATCTCAGTGGAAGAAATGAGCTTCAATTAACTACAGGCTGTTACACTTCAGTAGACTGAAGGAGACCAAATAAAGTTTGAAATATTTTCAAGAGAACAATGTAATAAATGCTCAAACCTCCTCAGCTGTTCTGGGTTCTCCCACATCCTGAAATATGAATGGCAAGACTTTAGTTAGCCAGGTGCACAAATATGACTGGTGGCCCTTTATGATAAATGCATCTAAAGTACCTTTCCAAATACACTAACAGCAGAGTTGGACAAGTACATCCTGTTAATCATCCGGCTTGGATCTCTCATGTAACCAGCAACTTGGTCACTAATGTTCTGTTTTCATACAAGGGGAAGAGTTGAGCTTTAGATATTGACTTGTTTAATAGTAACAAATTACACAAAGTAGCTAAATAAGTATTCAGGCAACCTGATTAAATGCATGTAGCTTTCCTTTAAGTGCAGCAGCACCTGTTGTCACCTGTATTTTCCTCTGCCATTTATCTATCTCAGTATTTCTGAATGTTGTTATCCTGTACACAAAATAATTTACCACACTCAGAGTTCATTTTGTATGAGCACATAAAACCAAGTACCAACACCAAGCAGCATATGTGCAAATGCAAGATGAAAGGTCTAGAGCATCCATATAACTCTCAGAATCTTCATGTTATGGCAATGTACCCTTAGATCTAATTGTAGTTTTCTCTCCACGTGTCCTACATCATATATTTGCAAGTCATTGAATCCAATGTTGCAGAGCCAGCTTTCTAGAAGGATGTTAGCACAATGCAAAATTCAAGACAATTAATAATTCCAAGCACCTTAATAAAAGATGTCATGTTACTCTATTAGCATCTCTTATGTGATTAACTAGCCTTCTTCCCATCTACTACAAACATAAGGAGTTAAGTGAGAATTAAAAAAAAAGGATTCCATCAACTATTATCCTTTACACTTAAGTTACTTTGTATTCTAATTTTCAAGCAAGATCTTTGTTACATGCCTTTCCTGCTACCAGGCTTGGCAAAGAAAGGCATACAAACAAGTATACCTTGGATGCAACCTCTGACTCAATTGTATAACATATTGGGCAGAGAGCAGCAATTAGCTTGTTGCACAGCCAATACCTTCATATGAAACTGGATTTGTGGCAACTGGCGCTGCAATTTGATGGCTGAGACTCATAGAATGACCTATGGTCTACTGGCAAGATGGAAACAGAATCTATCGCCAAATCATAAGGTATTTAACAAAATGAATATACAAGTTCATTTTTTTCTTCTCTTTTTTGCATGGGTGTTTTGAGTAACTTAGCTGCAACTTTTACTACATTGTGGCTATCTCAGAGTGGTTTCTGTATAAAAATAAATAAAAACAAACCCTATTAGGAAGCTAGAGCAGACTTCAGTTACACATAAAAGAAATGCGATTGCCAAGATGTGATAAGCATTTCAAGTACTCATACTCAAGTGATTATCACAAAGTAGTTACTTCAAATGGTAGAGATGTAGGCAACTGTAAATAAACAAATGCTTAGTGTACTGCAGTGCTTTTCAAGCGCTAAGCCAACTTCTCCTAAGTTACACTGATTAGACCATTGAAGTCCAAGGGTCAAAGAAACCCTCGTGGCCCAGTCACCAGTTCGAAGGCTGCCACAACCTTCTTAAGAACAAAATCAGGGGATGTTCCTCCCCCTGGCTGAGTTTTTTTTTCAAGTACTAATGGTTTGTTAGTTATTTCTAAAGAAAAATTTACCTTGTCTGCAATCTCTGTACTTCTGACCACTCGTCATTGTCTCCATTTGCGGCAGAAGGAATTTCTGGCATCAAGTAAAGAGTTGTGTTATGAACATGTAGATGGTATGCCATAGTTTTTACAGTAGAACAAGAACAGTATGGAGAGTAGCAATACCATTGGCACCCTTTGTAGCCTGATTACTCTCGAGCAAAGCCTATAGGTAATTTTAGAGGTTGAGTACAATGAGACACATTTCAATCATTATTTGCAGAAGAAACACTTCGATCATATTGAGAAATCATAGGAGTGAAATGAAAACAATATGTGCAACTAACTGAACCTCCTGCAGCTCCATCATGCTGCTCAAAGTCTGCTTTGATGAATTCAACAGATCATCATAGGCTTGCTCTATCTGCTTATCATGATTGCAAAACCTTGTTCTGATGGGTTCCTGCAACAGCACAATAGAGAACAAACTGGACTTTAGAATTCAACTAATCAAATAAGCCACAATCCTGCATCAAAAGGGGAACAATTGTGAAGAACCTAGGGATATGCTTGCTACAACCTGGGGCAACTTGTTGGAAGTGGAAAATCCCTTCTGCAGCAAGAATCTCATTTCCAGGGTCTTGTCCCATATCGCCTTGAGGGAGCATAAATCAAACAAAGGTAAGAATTTTGATTGGATTCGATATATGTATCACATGATAATACCAAGATGCAAAGGTGGGTCAGCACCTTCTGGTTTTTGACTGCTTGACCTCTCAAGGCATCCTCCTCTCTGTGCTGGTTCATCATCTTCGAACTATCTCTATACAGGGGGATTCACTTGAAAAATCCCCAAATTTGGGCTGCCCTTGGCTAGTTTGATCTCCACGCTACTGAATGGAAAGAAACAAAGCTTGCCTGTTGCAAAAACAAAACAAAACAGTAAAATCATTGAGACTTCAGAGTTAAAACAAAACCAGTATTCGCCTATGTAGCATGGATACAGATATAAGTAATGTTATCAGAAAGATGAAAATATGTGGGTACATTATTTTCTCAAAAAAAAACCCACGACAGCAATACATTTTTGTCTTTTTTAAGAAAATAATGAGGCATACTAAAATTCCAAAAGCAGTAGCACTAGCAACGTAGAAGAAACAGTAAAATTGCCGTGCATTTTTTTTCCAGATTTCCAATAAGCCAAACACTCAGACAGCAAAGGTCAGGGTCACCTGCTGTAGTTCTGCTGGCTCTTCCCCTCCCCCCCCCCCCCCCCCACAAACAATGAGACCAAGTGACCAGACGATTGGACTATGGCTGACTTGCAGCCGGCTCATAGTCGATTTACCGTGGAGTGGTGGACCCAGAAATGAGACAAGGGAGGTTGAATTATAAACAATTAAAGGCTAGACATCTTATCTTACTACAACAACAACAAAGCCTTTTAGTCCCAAGACATCTATCTTACTACAGAAAAACTAAAATATAATAACAGATAATAATAATAATAATAAAGGGCACAACTAGTGACATTGATTGAAAATGTTAGCAACAACATGCAGAACAACATTTGTGGACCAAATAAAGAAGCCAAGAGATCATATATACCCAATACCCTACGGTATGAAATATTATTACAGTGCAATTTTTAGAAAAACAACAATTGGCATTCATCAATCAGAATAGGCTTTGATGCGATGATAATAATCACTAATCAGTAAAACATACTCACTGTCTGGCTCACTGTGCAGCAGCAGGGGGCAACCGGGCAAGGGCTAGGCCGCAGCCTGCAGGGGGCACTGCGGTCGCTTGGGGGCTAGGAGCCTACCGCCTGGCCGGCTGAGGGCTGGGCGCCTGCTGACCAGTGGACGCTGGTGGGCACGGCGGCTAGGTAGCTAGCCGAGGAGGCGAGGTCGGCCGGACGGGTTCGAGGGGTAGGGGCGCCGCCACGGAAGACGCAGGCGCCGTCGTCGCTACTCGCTCGGGAGTCGGGAGCGCGCTGCGACGCCTGCCTCTGTTAGGGTGGAACGGCCGGGTCGGGCTGGTCTGGGCTGGGCTGAAGGAGACCTCATTCATATGCGCCGCAGCTGGGCTAAACTGAAGAGGGGTAACTGACTTTTCTTGGGCTGGCCCCGGGCTATTTCGCTCTCGTGACGATCACTTCCCCGCGTCCACCACGGCTGCTACTGCCTGCCTGCCGGAGCTCATCGCCGGTGCGAAGGCAGGCGCCAGGCGGGCGGCTGCTACACATGCCGCGGCCGCAGGGAAGAGTCAGAGACCCATAAACTAATCCGGCTAGCTCGAGCCTCTTGGTGAGTTACGGGCTTACTACGGCTGGTGCTCACCTTGGCGAGGAGGGCGAGCGGTCGTTGGGCTGCTCGCAGAACTCTCCTGTGCCGGTCAGGTCAGGGTGGCCTCCACTGCGGGCGGCGGGCGGCCGGCGAGGGGCGGAGCGCAGAGCGGAGGTCGGTGGGGGCGATGGGCGACGCACCTGGCGGCGCTGGCAGACCACGGTCACCTTGGGCATTCAGTTCTTATAGGAATTCAGGTTCTCGGAAAATCGGTACCGACTAAATTTGATATTTACTGAAAAATACTGAATTGGTCATATGAACATTTAATTAAATAGCATGTTTAAAAACTACTCAATTCATTCCAAATTGTAAGTCGTTTGCCTTTTTTAATATCAAATTTGACTACTCGTCTTATTCAAAGTTTTATACAAAATATCATTTTTTTTTTGTTGTGTATTGGTTTATTAATAAAAGTTTTTCAAGAATGACTTAAATTTGACTATATTTGCACAAATTTTTTAAATAAGACGAGTTGATCAAACTTGGGATAAAAAAAGTCAAACGACTTACAATTTGGAATGGAGGGAGTAATTTTGAAATGATTTTTGTAGAGAATAGTAGTGTCTAATACATACATATACAAGTCTACAAGATTATATGAGTAGAGTACCGTATATATAAAATATAATAGACAAATGTTGTTTTGCATGTTGTCTACAAGATTTTTTTGGATTTCACTACTGTAGCACTTTCGTTTGTTTGTGACAAATATTATTCAATTATAGACTAACTAGGATCAAAAGATTCGTCTCGTGATTTACACCTAAACTGTGTAATTAATTTTTGTTTTCGTCTATATTTAATGCTTCATGCAAGTGCTACAAGATTCGATGTGATGGGGAATCTTGAAAACTTTTTGGTTTTGAGGGTGAACTAAACAAGGCCTAAAATAGTGCTATTAATAATATAACTATACTCAAACTCAGTACATTTTGGTAAATTCGGTTCCCCGAGGTATAGTACCGAATGTACCTCGGTAATTTCGGTTCCTGAAAATTAAGAACTGAACAAGGTACGAAAAATTCATTTTCGATACTTTTGGTTTGGTTCTCGGTTTTTTATACCTAGGATGAGGTAACAGCACGAAGGCGTGGAGCGACGTGACAGAGACGCGAGCGAGGCGGCGCGACTCCTCACGAGCGAGCGCTGCCCTATTCCCTCCCTTGGCTTGACTACTTTGTTGGGCTTATGTCTGATGGGCCAAAAAATTGAAGAATTGCTCCCTGCTTACTTAGGCCACGACTAGAGCCTTGCCCTAGTGCTGGGTCGGCCCATAGACGATGACTGTGAGTTCATCGAAGTAGAGGCCGCGGCGGTGTCTGCAGGACAGAAGAGGGGGAAAAACACGGGCTAGAGGCCTAGCAAACCCTCCCTCCCCTCCATCGAGCGAGCCAACATGCCTAGAGCGTTTGGGAAGGAAAAAGTATTTTTTTTCTCAACTTTTGTGAAAGTCCACTCTAAAATCGGGCAAACTATCCCACTCAACTTTTTAAAACCGTGCATTTTACCTTCGTGGCCCGATGTATAAGCGGTTTTATCTTCTTTTTTATTTATTTTGGCCAAATAATTGAAAAATCATAAAATAGAAAATTCAATTTTATTAGACTCCACATGAGTAGATCTACACAATGAGTATATAATATGGTATGCTTTAGTACAAAGTTTTTATTGTTGATTTTGATCTATTATTTTCTGTAATTAATTAGAATAATTCATAACTACAATTTTTGTGATCTAATTGTGATAAAATTTTTATTGTGGCCTAATTATTGTATGCTTGAATTGTAGTAAAAGTTTCATACTTATTGGATCATGTATAATTTAGTTATAGAACTATTTATGGTTTTATGCTTGTTAAATCTAAATAAACCTATAACTAAGTTATGCATTATCTAATTAGTATAAATTTTTTACTACAGTTCAAGCATACAATAATTAGGTCACCATAAAATTTTTACCACAATTAGATCATAGAAACTGCAATTATGAATTATTTCAATTAATTACATAAAAGAATATATCAAAATTTACAGCGAAAACTTTATATTAAAGCATACTATGTTATATGTACACCATATAGATCTACTCATGTGGAGTTCAACAAAATTGAATTGTCTATTTTATAATTTTTTTGTGATTTACTATGATTTTTCAAAGATATAGCCAAAATAAATAAAAAAACAAAAGACAAAACCACCTTGAAAACCGCTTACAACCAGGCTAGGGAAGTAAAACACATGGTTTTAAAAATTAAGGAAGATGATTTACCGATTTTAGAATTCATGAAGAAAAATGGACTTTCGTATAAGTTGAAAAAGGAAAAAATGGACTTTTTCCTTTGAACAATAGAAGGCTTTGGGCCTTGCCGAAAGACCGCGCGAAACAAATTCTGTGGATGGCACACTCACTTCGCGATGCTCAAAAAATCTCCCCTCAAAAAACAAAAAAAAAAACACTTCGTGTATGCTCAACTAATTTTGCGGCATCATTCTGTGCACATCTCACTGGACTGACACCAACACCAAAGGGAAGGTAGTTCTGTTTAAAACATCGATAGGATCGCATGCCAGAAGAAAATGGCTCATTTGGGTTTATATACAAAGGTTGGAAAAACATCACCGTTTCAACACGTGTCTTGCTCCAAAGAATGCATTGCTCCGCTCATATTGTGTACAAATCTACCTCTTTCTTTTCATTCTTATTAGGCGTGGTTGGCATGCCATGAACAGGCTACACCCCACTCAAACCTCGAGATCGATAAATACAAAATCATAGAGGACATGGGAGTATGGGACCCTGCCAAATGGGAACAGTAAAAACAATGACAACACCAGAAATACAGACATTCGGTGGAATTGATCTCTTTTCTTTACTTCCACAGCTTCATCTGTTGTTTTCAAGTATAATATGTACAGATTTCCTGAAACAAGGCAAAACAGATACGTCAACCATCTGCCATCCCATATACTCCCAGTCCCACCTATAGCGGAACCATTGCCTGGCCAGCCAGTCTGACAAGGTGAGAGGATGCACAGCATACCTTGCAATCCTGAATACTGCCGGATCTTGGAGATGTACCAGACTTCAGGTCAATACTGCTCCACCACACCTAGATAGCAATGCATGATGGAGAAATATCTAGTTTTTTTTTCCCTACATGGGAAATGCAGGCTCTTCAACTTTCTTTATCATCACTAGAGCCTCCTTTCAATGACTGCACTTAAAAGATGGAGGTAGAACACTCAGAAACCAACCTTAAAGCGGACAGCACAGATGTTTGGAAGAAAGAACTAAACGAATGAAAAGCTACTAAATGTATGTATATATATAATAAAAAAAGAAATTACCTTGTACAAGTACTTCTTCCTCAGCTTGATGGCCAAGCGTACGCATCTTTTTACATTTATTTTGAGCACATTATCATTGAACATCTAAAGGAAACCCATGAAAATAAATAACTATAACTAGCCATTACACAAAGGCAATAACTTAAATAAAATGGAGTAATTAGCAGTTGGAACTTGCCTTGATTGCATCATCTATTGAGCGAGTCCCTCTTATTATCTTGTGGCGATTGATTATCAAGATTGCCGCCACACAGAATATAGGCAGTTCGTAATCTCCACTCTTTGGTAGCACATTTGCACTTGGATGTGGCATCTGAGGCCTTGCCCATATTGTAGCACCTGACAAGCCACAGAGATGATTTCTTGTACTGGATTTCATTCCAGGGTGGCAAGCTCCACATATTTCACCATTTCTAAGATGGGATTTCCTGGTCTTGGGTTTTCTTCTTGTGGAACTGTTGGTCCGATGCACTTCTTTGACTTCACATGACAAGCCATTGCTCAGATCTACTAGCAATGGTTCTAGACAGTTCTCTTCTAAACGCCTGACTGCTTCTTCATCAAAATCAGCAGCCCACATCATCTGAAGACAAGAACACCAGTTGTCTAACATAACAAGATTCTGATTCAATAATATAAGCATTGAAATAAAATAGCCATTTTAAAAGGCCATTTCATTGTGGCTATGTGTGGTACCAAATATATTACTCACATACAATATCTTCACGTTATGTAGTTCAAGTAAATTACTGTAGCTATATTGCTACAAAGCTATCTTCTTAGTGAACTATTTAGGCCTTTTGAAGATTTTAAGTACAAAACTACAATTAAAGATTCACCATATTTCATCTACTCCATGCGACAACTAGTTCACCACAAAATGTCCAAAATAAGACAGATATCTTGAAGATCCAGACCTCCCACATCAAAAGTGATTCCTCAAAAGACAGCTCTCGACGAAAAAGCACTAGCAGCATCCGAAAAGCAAAATGAAGGCTTTCAGCACCAATTGCTGACAAATGTTCAAATAATTCAACATCTGTCAGTTCCATGATCTTCCACAATGCTTGCAATTGCTTCATAACTCCTGTTGGCCCCTCCATCTGGAAATTTTCACGCTGAGCAGCAGAGATTTACATAATCCATCATGATTATACTAATGTGAAGACCAAATAAATGGACATTATACTGTAATTCATGTCAGATGCAAGTTACCATCCTTCTCAGTAGCATCTCAAAGCACCAAAAGGCATCCGCATCATCCTCGTATATGACAACAAAAGGTGACAGCAGATCACTCATACCTATAATTCATTTATGTATTTAGAATTAGAATTTTAGATACATCAAGAATAATCAAATGATAGTACAAAATAAGGCTCCTTGAAATATGCAAACCTTGACAGTACCCAGTGGAAGGATCAACCCATGCATAAACAGCAAGTATATCAGACATTCTAGCCATATTCCTTGATTCTCCATAGAAATCAAGGTGGCTATCTGTTCTCACCACATCAACCACTGCATCAAAAGTTTTTTTTATCCCTAATTAAAATACAATCAGAAGAGACCACTGCAATTGTGTGAAAAGAATATAAACATACCAATTCGATGCAGTGTCCAAAGCCATTCAGAGACTCTATCTTTGTCAGCTATTGAACCATTTGATTTGGTTCCATCAACTAAATCTGCTTCTGGTGCATCAGATATCCTCAAGGAATCTGTAATTTCTTTACTATAGCTAGTATTGTCTAACCATCTATCATGCTTATACGCATCCGAGTGAAAGATGGCTGAGTCACTGCTGCTAGGTCGAAATATATCACTGGATAATGTATTTGACTCTATTATGAGATCTATGTTATTATTGATCTGGAAGCTGTGCATGCGTTCATCACGAGGCCTTATCCTATCTTCAGGAACCAAGAAACTGCAATGATTTTCTTCAACTCCATTGCTATCCCCATCACCATTTGCGAACAAGTTTGTACCAGTTAGGGAAGGAAAATCGATGAAGGCCTCACTGTCATACCTTGGTTCACCAATGTCATCATAATCTCCAGAACATCTAGAGCTATCATTATGTTCATTGAAACCAACTGTTTCAGCTGATTTACTACAAATTTTCCTTTTCTGAGGCTGAGTTGTGCCACCAGACCCATAAATCGAATTCGAATTTTCTGCTGAACTGCAAGGCACTTGATGTTCAGCTTGCTGACTTGTGCTGACTTCTCCAGCTTCAGTTTCTTTGGGCAAGGTCCTGACATCCATCAGCTTTGATCCAACAGAGTATGCAAGCTCACCTGTACCGATGCTTGTATGCATGCTCTGGCATTGCTTAATTAAATAACGATATTTCTCCCTAGATAGAAAGGAAAGAAGGCATAAAGTTAGAGCCTTCAAGATTTCCAATAATGCACACAGGTGTAGAACCACAAAGGAAAACACTAGCCCCCAAGGTTAAAATCAATAATACTAATCAAAAGTGGGGCCGAGAGAAAGGGAAGTGTTCCGAAAACATTAGGACAATAGCAAAGAATATGAATAAAATAGAGTTGAGAGAGTTACATCAAAAGGGTCACAGAAGTCAGAAGGACAATCTACAGTTTCAAGAAAACAAACAGGGTGGATTGATAAAAAACCACTTTATCCCCTAAAGAGTGTGCACATGAGGTAGTATTAAGGAAAATGGAAGGAGAAATATGTGCAAAATGGGACTATCTTGGAAACCAGTTCAAAGGGTCAAGACATAATCCAGAGACCATGCAAGCATGGTAACTCATTTTTTTTACTACAGTTTCCTATGTTCTGCGTTAACTGTAAATGTAAGGCGAACACTAATTTGGCACTAAAGCTTATATTTCATATATAGGTGAACATAAAAATGAAGAGGCTAGGGAACTTTAGCTACAGCAGTTTATTTACCAATAAAAAAGTAACCAGACTGATGCCTACCACAGGATTCTTTTTAGAAAACAAAATTAGAAAATCGTATTACGAAAAAAGAAAAGAAAAACTTCAAACCTTCGAGCAGCTCTTAGTTTTCCCCTATACTCCGACGTGCTACTTAAGGCATAGCAGCCAATAAGAAATTCCCAAACTTCTGCTCGAATAGAAGGATCCACGCCCTGCACATCATTAATGGAGATAGAACTTATTACACGGCCATCTTCATGCATTTTCATAATTCATCCTTTTGCTGATAACAAAAATCCGCTGATGCAAATGGCAACACCAATTGGTAGATTTGAGTCAATTTATTAGTTCAATTTTATCCCATATTCCCATTTCCTTGCCTTTAAATCCAGATTAGTTCAATTAAATTAGTTGAGTTGACCAAATGACCCAGAGAAAGCAAAAAATGACCCTAGCTATAGAGCTGATACTAGTATGTGCGAGTCTAAAGCTTGAAGGCCGAAAACAACAAAAAGAACATGAAAAGGTAAGTTCCTGAAATAACAAGTATATAGTTAACTCACTCCTAAGACAATGAATTTAAGGGCTTTACGGAAACATATAGCCTTCCCATCACTGTCAAAACATGCGTGCCATCTTTCTGGTTTGAGCATTCTGTTTCCCTGTACAGTTGCAGATAGAAGAAAAGGTTGTCAGTAGTGCAGGAGAGAAGTTAATATGAAGTGACATGTGTTGCTACTTGCTAATAGTTTCATGTACTCTTGTAGCCAAATTGATGTGACCATTCTTTTATTATGGTTGTAGTTCACTAGGTTGTAATTTAATTGGATGGTGGATAGTGTTGCCATCCTCAGCTTTCTGATTCAAGATTAGTAGTTGTGTTCAGGATGTGCCCTCCTTGAAAAATTGGAATTCATATTCAAATATGTTATTTAATAAAGGGACAATGGGAGTGCAACGTTGTTCCCACAACAGAGTCCATTTGGGGTTACAGATGAATGGGAGAACATTTACAGCATCCTAAATAGCAATGAGAATTTAGGGAAGATTTTACACTGCCACAGATCTTATGCCACAATAAACTTTGTAAGTGACCGGTGGCTCTACAAGCAGCACAAATGCTATAGTAAACAAGGCATGCTGTCTCAATAGTGTCATCGGAAAATACTAAATATAGGCAATACACGCATTAACTCAACAACAAAAAGAAGACTGCAAACTCTACTACTCTAGGCGCATCTATAACATTGACAGACAGGGGCGAGGCTATCATCAATGTTATGGTGGTGCACCACTCAAGCAACAAATGAATTTTTCTCATATTACATGGTGAGTATTAGTGAATTTACTAACAAATTTTTGGTGCACCCTGGTGCCAGTGCACCACGGTAACACAACGTGGCTTCGCCCCTGTTGACAGTGATTACCAAATAGTAACATTGAGCTATCACTATGCAAAATGTGATTAGTGCCATTATGGGAATGTCATCAATCCATTCCTTTATAAGAATGATCATCACACAAGCAGCCACTGACAAGGGAGCAAGAGATACATTCGCATCGGCACCGGCATGGAGTATCAATACCTATCAAACAATAGGTAGTAGTCGTAGTATACTAGTAGTATTAAACAGCAGAAGTGATTTACTATAAGGGCCAATAGCAACCTTAACTGGGGAGGGGTTGAGGCAGGGGTCGCCGATGTCACGAACGAGGGAGCCGACGCCGCGCTGGAGGTGGGTCATGGCGCCGCCCGGACGCCCGCCGGCGGCGCCGCACATCCACTTAATGTAGTCCCCGCCGGCGCCATCGTAGCCGGACTTCACTTGGGGCATGGGGGTCCCACTTGGACTCTAGAAGCCTTCGGACAACCAAACCGCGCCGGTTAAACTGATCTCAAGCGCTGAAGACGAACGAAGGCGAAGCAAATCGAACCCAACCAGGATTGGGTTGCCGGGCGGCGCACGCACCAGAGCAAGCAAATCCGCGACCAACTGAATGGTGAGAGAGGAAGATTTAAATTAGGCTGCCAGAAAGAAAGCCAGTCCCCCAGAGCAATCCGTCCAAGTAACCTCGGGGAGCGGTTACCGGCACGGGAAGGAAGAGATCGTGGCAAGTGCGGGTGGATGGATCTCCACTCCACGCCAGTCCAGTCGCAGCAGAGGGCAGCGACGACGAAGAGGGAGGGAGGAAGGGGATATGCCCTCCCCCACAAGCCACGAGAGAAGGCTGTAGCTCAAAAGCCCCGGGTTAGTTGTGTAACCGCGTCGCCGGCGGCAAGGTCGCCGACGATGCCGCACGACTGATTATTAGCGGCGTAGTATAGTACTAATAGAATCGCGGGAGGAGAGAGAAGACGGAGGAGGAGGAGGGGAAAACCCTCTCGCGTCAAGTCGACTGAGTCCCCTCGGACTTGCAGAATTCCGGTTTTGTCCCTAATGCAATACCGCATGACGAGCAGATCCACCACGCAGCACGTATGGTACGGTTCGGCGAGTTTGGTTTGGCTGGTCCGTCCGAGCGCGTGGTTCACTTGCCATTCTCGCTGGGGACTTGTCGCTGTCGGTAAGGTTTATTTCTGCACTTCTCGTGTACTCCGTGTCTAAATTTTAAGATAGCCTTTGGTAACAATATTACTAATTAGTATAAGTAAATTGTTACTTTTGTAATTTATTGTTTGTTTTTGTGTCATACCATATCAAATTTTTTGGCATAGTCTGACTATAGAAATAATTGTTCATTGTTAAATTATCTTTGTGCCAACGCATATAGATTTTATCGGGCTTATGATTTTGTCTAACGGGTTTTTTTATTCTCGGAACCAAAAAGAATATAGATTGTGTTCGGGAAATGTAACAAACTAAAAACTATAACTTTATGCAATAACATCGCTTGAAATAAAACTAAAATTTAGCACCTAAAATTTAGTAAAATCCCTTATTTTTGTTTTCAAAGACGTGACCGTGTTAGAGCCTGTTTGGCACATTGGAGCCTAACTTGTCCAAGGCCGAATCACCAAAATATAGCTCCACACTCGTACATCTAAATAGCTTTGGTATCTCTACTTAACACCTAGAAAAATGTTTTTTCTCGTGTCCATGTGGCTCCTCTACTCGACACCAAAACACGTTTTTCTTGTGTGCATGTTTGGTGTGGCTCCTCCAGCTACAACATTAGAGCTACTGGCGAAGCCGAAGCCAAAACGGCATCAAACAAGACCTTACACTTTAATCAGTTTAAGATTATGGGCATGAAATAGCCTCCATCAACATTTAACTTTGTTTTATTGTTTTTAAACATTTGATCCTTTTTTAGGTGTTGTGATTAAATATGAAATGTACACTATATAACCATTCTATGTTATTCTACGCATTAGCATATTAGAACATGGTCATAAAACTCATAATGACAAGTAAAGATTTTTTTATCAAATATACTCATCTTTTATATTTGAAATTCCATATCGACAAACAAACATGATATGTGTGAGAAGTAATCACAAGCTACATCGGATCATGACAGAAACAAGGGGTGGGTGGAATATGTTTTTGGGATGGATATCCATGCTTCTTGTTGGTTCAATGGATAGGGCAAGCCATTTTTCTGTTTGGTTAGATGGATGAGAGTGGATAGAATGAGAATATTTGACTAATATTTATATTATTTAAAAATATCGGCTAATTATACACTAATAATATGCACTAACACTAATTCTGTCATGATAGTCGCTAATAGCAAATAAAATATGTTAATTACTATTATCCTAATTGGCATGCAAAATATGAACTAATCAATTAACACTTATCAACATTGATCTTGCCATCATAATTACTAAGCAACAATATAGTATACTAATAATCCTTAACTGTTTACTAATTATAGGGATTAGAAAACATAGACAAGCTTATCCAACTTATCCGCGAATCAAACAATGTCTATCCATGGAATGCCATCTCCCATCTAAGGATATTCATCGAATCAAACGCACGCCAAGTGGCTCAATGCCGATTTTATCTGCTTTTTCCAACGGTTGAGAATCATCGTTGGTTTGTTTTCGTCTTCCTAAAACTCTTATCTTCTTTTTTATTAATATATTGTTGCAAATTACTTTTTTTATTTGAATGACACTCTACTTAATGTCCATGCCACCTTCCTTGAGATTGGGCTAATCATATATGCTTTCCAATTGTCTGCCGGCCACGCTCAGTTCTGACTTTGTGGTAAATAGCTAATGTGTTAATAACAAGCTGCATGTTCTTAGCGCGTTAATCCGTTTGTTCTTCTCCTACAGTTTGCCATGGGCACACATCAAATTGACCACCACAAACGCTTGGTGAGCCACTGAGCCAGCAATAGTCAGATACTACTCAGATTTTGTTGACTTTTGGCCCATGCCATAAACATGAATGTATGTGCAAAGCAAAATTCAATGTGCTATTATATACATATATATTAGTACATACATGGGAAAACAACAGAAATCCAAGCACCATGACATGAGTATCCGGATCGTACATATTTCCAAGCTCACATAAAAGACTTCACATGTGTTGCATCTCAGCCAGGTAAAGGCATACCCATAACATTCTGGATTTTTTTTCCACGTTACATCATTCAACAGAAGAAACGACACTTCAGCAGCAGTTCAGCCTCCATGTCACCATTATCACAAGGGGGAAAAATGCGCAGAAATGGACATGCACACGATTGCACACTAGCTGTTACCTTCCGTCACGCTTTGTCGTGCTTGCCATATGCCAACATTCAGATGCAAACTTGTCAAAAAAAAAAATCAGATGCATAACGCTGAGATACATCATCCTTATTGCATCATTTGACACTTGTTTGAGATGCATAATGCTGTGATAGCGACACGCACCCCCCCCCCCCCCCCCCCCCCCCAGAAAAAAAAAATAACGTGTATAACAAATCCAGCTGATTCGGCCAACTGACTTTGTTTGACTTCAAAGATTCAAGGACAAATTGTTTACAAATACCAATCAAATCAGCTTGAATCGTATAGACAATTAAGAAGTGTGGAAAGCAGTTGGGAGAGTCATGGATATTTCTCACACGCCTGTATAGTTCCGGTCATAGAGCCAAAAGGATAGCGTGGGCATGGCCAAATGATATCAAGTGGAGCACACCGATGCTGGCCACACATCTTATTTTAGAAACATTTATTATGCTGTTTAAAGTGACGGCTTCCTCATGGCTCAGGCTGCATGTTTTCGCATTCTTCTCTTATGGACTGATAGAGGACAGTTGAAAGGTACCTCTCGCCAAAGCTCGGAAACACAACCTGAACCAAAATGATATGAGAATATAAATCAATAATCTGGGTGCACTCAACATCCATATTTCATGTAATGTAACAGTATTCACAAAAGGGTTATAGAAGAGAGGGCATTTCTGCACTTGCCACTATCAGCTTTCCAGCATTTTCTGGTCTTTTGGCAACCTTTATGGCAGCGGCGGCAGCTGCTCCAGAGGAGATTCCCACCTACACAGTATTCACTCATCTTTATACGGCACAAGAATTCTCAGTTTCATTTCAAAAGAAAAATCGATGCTCTTGGCTGTACATCAAACAAAACTACCAAGCGCAACATTCCTTGAAGATGGCTTTGTTAGTTCCTAAGTTCATATACTGTCACAGATCTTGCTAGCTAATTCCCACTGTTCTACTTGTGTTTACTTTTAATATAACAGTGAAAAATGACAGGAAAACCCTCTGGTCTTAAGAACAAAATATCAGGTTTGAACAAGTTAGCCACTAAAAATACTATTTTTTAATAAATACATAAGGTAAGGCTAAAAAATGGTGCCCCCAAATTGATTCTATCCACATATTTGAGAAGCTGAGTGCATGCACTTAAATAGAAACACAAGGGGGAAAAGGAGGACATTAGCAGGCTTGTCTTGCCTCATGACCTGCCAGCACTAAAAATATGAATGCTTGCAAATCAGGGACGATGTCTCAAAAAACAATGATATGTCAAAACAATGTCCTAGGCACAATACAAAGAGAAGCAAAATTTCAAATTATGATACCAGTAATCCTTCCTGAACAGCCAGCTGTTTTGCTGTCTCAACAGCTTCATCACTTGATATCTGCAACATAAACAATAAGGCACAAACTAGTAGAAATAAAGAGGAACAAACATAACCCTGTAACTGTAACAATCCACACAACTTTTCTGTACAAGGCAGAGTGAAATGATAGGATTGTTACCCTACTCCAAGGAAAGAACCATACCAATGTAGTTATGTAGCTTAGGTGAATATACTTTAATAAATACTGTTCTATGGCATATGCAGATACAGTGCAATAGCAGAAACAGGTAAGTTCATTTTGACAAGACAATTGACTTTGTTTCATTCTTTTGTGTTAAAAATGTCAGATTATACTCAACAAATATAACACTGGTTTAAGCTCATACCTCAATTACTTCATCAAGAATATCGCTATCCAAGTTCCTTGGAACAAACCCTGCGCCAATTCCCTGAATCTTATGTGGACCTACAAAAGTGGATAACAGTTACAACTTGTAAGGAAAGGACCAAAAGTTTGACAGGTACAAAAGGACTCACAAACATACCAGGTTTTCCACCGGAGAGTATGTTACTTTCAGAAGGCTCAATACCAATAACCTAAATACAGGTGACCATATATAGTGATAAGGACTACAAAGCACATATAACAGAGGAGATTTTGTTGAGCGAAATGTAAAGAAACCTTAATTCCAGGATTTTTCTCCTTTAAGAAACGGCCAGCACCAGATATTGTCCCCCCTGTTCCAATTCCACCAATGAATATATCTACCTTCCCCTTTGAATCCTCCCAGATCTCTGGACCGGTAGTCTCATAATGTACCTGTTTGAAAAAAATATGAAGACAGACAATGGGCAGGTAGGTTAGAAACAGAGTGCACATATAGGTAGAGCCACACGGTTTGGTTCTCTCCATTACCTTAGGGTTGGCAGGGTTATCAAACTGTTGAAGCATGTAAGAGTTAGGTGTCTTATTTAAAATCTCTGTAGCCTTATCTACGGCCCCTTTCATCCCTTTTGCAGCATCAGTAAGGACAAGTTCGGCACCAAATGCTCTGAGTAGGACTCTTCTCTCCATGCTCATTGATGAAGGCATTGTTAATATCAACTTATATCCTTTGGATGCAGCAATAAAGGCAAGACCGATGCCTGTATTTCCACTTGTTGCTTCCACCAAAACACTCTGCGCAGAAACATGGGACAGGGAAACAAGTCATCCAGGGTACAAGGAAAGGCAGAATGAGACGCTGTTTGTCATGATTTTATCTTCAACACTGGTCAGAAACATCACTAAGGCACCTGCGGCTAGCTCTATGCACCAATTCCACATTGGGCACGTGTCCTCAAATTTGGTCAGTACTCTTGTTTCAGTTATGAGTATAAATTATTAAATTACTTTGACAATTATACTCATATCAGTATAACTAAGCAAGGAAATATGTGAATGAAGCCAAAATGTGTCTATGCTTACAAATCACCTTTCCAGGAGTAATCAAGCCCCTCTCTTCAGCATCATTTATCATACTGTACCCTATCCTGAAACCAAACGGGGTTTGGAAGTGTTTAGCTATAACCAAAAGGCCAATCTCCTATCTCCTTGCCAATTGAAGGAGAGGAAGACAAAGGATACCTGTCCTTGACACTACAACAGGGCTCCATAATCTCGAGCTTAGCAGCAACATTGGCGACCGAGCCCTTGACGACGTTGTTGAGATACACCATTGGTGTCTTGCCGATGAGCTGCGATTGGACAGTCAATCGTCAGAACAAAAAAAAAAATGTTGATGTAGTACCCTTCTTATTGCTACTACGTGTGTGGCGTCTATTGATCAAAGCAGCGCCATCAGCAAGAAAACAGGATCCTCGCAGTCCCACTGCCTGCTCTTACTTAATAAGTCCTAACATATGTAATCCCACCACCTAAGCAGCTACCCAATATGCTACGGAAACGAAGGAATGGACCATGAACCAAACGGTACGGTAGGCACGCGCCCAAGGCTGTGTGTGTGTGACCTGGGTGACGTTGTCGGCGATGTTGAGGCCCTCGACCTCGGCGGCGACGGCGCGGCACCGCGAGGAGGGAGAGGAGCCGCCGGTGCGCGCGAGGAGGCCATGGCCACGGCCGCCCGGGTGGGGGTGGGACCTGAGGACGAGCGGCGGCGAGGCGGGGGCTCCCCGGGCGAGCGACGGATACGGCGCGAGCCGCAGCGCTCGGCAAGGGAAGGGGCCGAATCGGGCGCCCGTGTTGGCGGCGGCGGCGGCTGAGGGCGACGACCACGACGACATCCTTCTCGGCGTGCGGTAAAGGTGCGCGTGATTCGGGGGCTACTGCGACTACGAGGTCCCGAGTAGGCTGGCTGGTAGAGGCTCGCCGCTGCACATGGGGTGGATCCGCTGGTAGAGTGGCTGGCGGAGTGGGTGTGGGCCGAGTGGAGTGGCTGCAGCGTTTCGTTATGGGGTCACAAGTCAAAATGGCCCTGCCCTTTGGGCTAGCGACCGGCCGAGCACAAATATCCCTAGCACGCGCCGGTGGGCCCCATTCCAGCTCGTATCTTTCTTGGAAGTTGGAACCGAAAAAAAATTGGGGAGGAGACGACTGTTTGTCAGCAAATTCATGGCCTCTGCTCAACACAAAAGAAAAGCGCAAATTCATGGCCGTTTCAGAATTGAAATTATTCAGCTTTTTGTAATCGTTGTACTGTATAACAAACTTGATCCAGACTAAATCCATCCATGGCTCTTTCATAGCCCCATCGCGCTGCACATATTTTCGCAAAAGGATAATTTGCCTGCCGTTCGAACCTTTTCTTTGTTAAAAAAAAGTCTCATTTATTTGTCTGTTTCAGTTGCTCCTGTTTTCATCTTTTATTACTTCCCCTTTCTTCATCAGGGGTACCTTTCTGCGTTTCTTTCACAAGTCCTCATACGTTAAGCTATTTTTTGGCGATTTTTTTAATATTTTTTCCCGATCCGCTTCTCGAAGGTTCATTGTATTCGGACGGTGATTTCTTAGCCCACACAAGTGACAACCCTCGCCCTGGGTCCTCGCTCCTATGAAAACAAAGGTCCATCCCACTTGCACACGTACACTGGAAATCTTTGATCCAAACCTTTTTTTTTTTTTTGATAATTTCTAATATTTGCAAACAAAGATCCATCCCACTTGCAAGGAGCAGCCGTGACATCGTTCAAGGAAAGAGAGAAGGATGAGGACATGATATCGTTGTCAAGTTCGGTACATACATGCATTTGCATAAAAGCATCAACGGACAACGGGTGTATAATTCATTTCGTATTTCTCGGATGCTGACTCCCTGGACCTTCGGCACTCGGCTATCAGATGACAGAATCATATGTAATCGCAATTGTTACTGAAAATCCAACGAGAACCAAAAAAAATGCATAAATTGTTTGGAAGCATTACCAATTACACAAATTGATTGCTATGCTGAAACTTGACACCAATTTGATGATAAGACAGAGAAAAATTAAGATATTCGCTTAATTTCAAATTGTAAGTTGTTTTGGCTTTTCTAGGTACATAGTGTATATATAGATAAGTTTGTTCTTATTCTGACATTGGTAAAAAGACTAAAAAATTAATATCGACCAAACCATTATATGAATTTTGTTCATACAACACACTGTGACTAGATGAAACCTTCTTTGGTAGGATGCAATTGCCTTAGATTCATCCATTTTTATTGTTCGGCTAGCATTGACAAAAGAAGTGTTTTTTTGAAAGGGAGTTTATAATGGGATTCAGCATAAATTTCTGGATTTTACTTCTCATACGAGTTAGAGACAATAATGATTAATTGATTATAATATACATCACACAAGAGAACAACTTTGCTCAGAATTAGGAGCTTAATTTTCCTTTTGTCAAGGACTTAAGGTTTACCATGGGCTACAATAGCTTAAGGAGCACTCCATTTTCGATCAATTCAAAACGATAGTCATCACACTCCATCATGCACAACTGTGGAATTAGAGAGCGCTGACGGTTTTATAAGCATGTGTTTAGTTCTGGGACCATGTAGGATAGGTTAGACCTGACCTAGTTTTTTTAAGATTGGGTTGAACCTATCTTCTGTTTGGTTGATAGGGATAGATCCAATCCAGTACCTTGTTTGGTTCAAGAGCAAATGATGAGAAATGTCACATGGGGACCATCTGTCAGCCCATCATCATCTTCTTCTTCTTCCTTCTCTGTGTCGCTTGACACCACACCTCGCCCCGCGTCGCTCGCTCGTCCTTTACGCTGCCCATGGGAGGAGGCCCCGCGTCGCCAGCCCACTGGCCCTGCGCCACCGATGGGAGGAAAGCCGGGGAGCTTCCCTTAGTCAAACTACATGCAGTTTATACACCTATTAATTTTTATAGATACTATATATAGAAACCATGGTCCCAATTGATAGTTCCTACAGAATAAATTTTTAGCCAATCACATTCATTTTCTCTCCATTCTCAACCAATTATATCATTTCATATATTGGATTTCGTATAGACATGGTTTCTAACTTAGATCCAGTCTCTATAACTTTTGTTCTTTCTCTTCAATAACTATCTTATCACCTCAACAAAATGCTTAGTTAACATTATAATTAATGTTTATAGAACTATGATAGTTTCTACATTAGGAGTACTCTTACGCCGCCAAGGAGTCGGGGATGCAATTGCCTGCTGCTGCTATGAGCCCCACAATTATCGGTGTTGGCGCCGCGTAGCGAGCGCCGCTGCGTCTTTGCGGCCACCACCGATGCTGCACCTTTGTCCCTTCGTTTCCGCGTATGTGATGAGCCCCCAAGTGGGTCGACCCTATTCACTTGTTTTGGCGGAACGAGGCAACCCGCATCTAAAAGAAGTATTTTTTGGTCTTGTTTAGTTCACCCTAAAATTTAGAAGTTTTTTTAAGATTCACCATCACATCAAATCTTTGAACACATGCATGAAACATTAAATTTAGACAAAGATAAAAATTAATTGCACAGTTTGTCTGTAATTTACGAACGGATATTTTGAGCGTAGTTAATCTATGACTAAACAATTATTAACAAACACAAATAAAAAACTATAGTAGTCAAATAAAAAAACTTTTCATAACTAAACAAGGCCTTTATGAAAACCGGGTCTAGGCCGCTCCAACCCACATCCACGCCCAATCCAAACACATGCTAAACGTTTCTGAGGCCTTATTTAGTTCCCAAAAATTTTCAAGATTCCCTATCACATCGGATCTTTGTACACATGCATGGAGCATTAAATATAGACGAAAATAAAAACTAATTACACAGTTTGTCTGTAATTTACGAGACAAATCTTTTGAGCCTAGTTACTCTGTAATTGGATAATATTTGTCACATACAAACGAAAGTGCTACAGTCGTAAAAAACAAAAAAATTTTGCAAACTGAACAAGGCCCGAATGGAATCTGACTCTGATCGAAACGTTTCTACCAGCCGCACCACGCCAAACACGCCAGCAATCTCCCACTATGTTTACTCCGCTAATCAATCAACCCCGGCCCACCGCCAAATCGGCAAATCCCCACCTTTCCTGCAATCTTCGCCAAATTATTCAAGGACTTGTTTAATTCCACCCCAAAATCTAAAATTTTTCAAGATTTACTGTCACATCAAATCTTTAAACGCATGCATAGAGTATTAAATATAGACAAAAATAAAAAACTAATTGCATAATTTGGGCTTTGTTTAGATGCAATTTTTTTTAGATTTTGCTACGGTAGCACTTTCATTTGTTTGTGACAAATATTGTCCAATCATAGACTCACTAGAGTCCAAAGATTCGTCTCACGATTTACAGGCAAACTGTGTAATTAGGTTTTATTTTCATCTATATTTAATGCTTCATGCATGTGCCGCAAGATTCGATATGACGAGGAATCTTGAAAACTTTTTGATTTTCGGGGTGAACTAAACAAGACCTTGGTTAGAATTTACGAGACGAATCGTTTGAGCCTAGTTAGTCCATAGTTAGATAATAATTATCATAAACAAACAAAAGTACTATATTATCGTGAAATTTTTCACTTGAGAAACTAAACACGGCCCAAATGAGCCACGTTTTTTTTTCAAACAAAAGCATCGATTGCCACAATTACTTATTCATGGAAGAAAGGGGAAAATTTGAACACGCAGTAGTGACACATCGATCGATTGGTCCAATTGAATCGAGCCGCCGGTTTCACGCCGCCGACTCGTCGTCGGCGACGCGGACGAGCTGCTTCCCGACGTTGCGTCCGTGGAAGAGTCCGATGAGTGCCTTGGGCGCGTTCTCGAGCCCCTCGGCGACGTCCTCGACGTAGGCGAGCGTGCCGTCCCTGATGTAAGGCAGCACCCACGCCTCGTACTGCGGGTACAGGTGCTTGTGGTCGGGCTCGATGAACCCCTGCAGGCGGAGTCGCTTGGCAATGACGGCGGCCAGGTTGCGCACGGCGTCCTTCTCCCCGTCCGCCAGGTTGTACTGCGAGATGAAGCCGCAGACGGCGATCCGGCCGTGCACGCGCATGTTGAGCAGGACGGCGTCGAGCATGGCGCCCCCGACGTTCTCGAAGTAGATGTCGATCCCGTCCGGGAAGCAGCGCTTCAGCGCGGCGCCGAGGTCGGGCTCCTCCTTGTAGTTGAAGGCGTCGTGGAAGCCGAACTTGGTCTTGAGCAGCTCCACCTTCTCCTTGGACCCGGCGCTGCCGACGACGTGGCACCCGGCGAGCCTCGCGAACTGTCCCACCAGCTGGCCGACGGCGCCCGAGGCCGCGGACACGAACACGGTCTCGCCTTTCTTCGGCGCGCAGATCTCGTGGAAGCCCACGTAGGCGGTGAGCCCCGGCATGCCGAGGATGCCGGTGTAGTAGGACAGCGGCACGCCCTCGCCGTGGTGGGAGATCTTGGCGAGGAACTTGGAGACGGGCGGGGTCACGACGCTGTAGTCCTCCCAGCCGGTGATGCCCCAGACGAGGTCCCCCGGCGCGAAGCGCGGGTCGGAGGAGTCGAGCACGCGCGACACGCCGTAGCCCGTGATGGCGTCGCCCGGGACGAACGCCGCCGTGTAGGACTCACGCAGCGGGCGCGACATCTTGGGCCGCATGTAGGGGTCGCAGGAGAGGTAGAGGTTCCGGACGAGGACGGAGCCCGCCGGCTCGGTCCCCGTCAGGCGGAGCGGCACCGAGGAGCCGGGGAGCAGCTCCATGTGCTCCTCCCGAGGGTACCCCTCCACGTACTCCTTGAGGATCACCCGCCGGTTCGTCGCCGTCGCCGTCGTCGTCGCCATCGGGGCCTGCTTGTGCTCGAAATCGATCTCGATCCCCCCTTCTCCTTCTGCGTGCGTCTCTGCTATGCTCTCTGCTCCGATGGGGAGGAGGAGACTTGAGTTGAGAGTATAGTAGTATAGTGCTAGTGGCAGTAGATTGATGCCGCGTAGGCGTGACGGTGATTGCGATTTGCGAATGTGATCGGTGATCGTGAATTTATTGAAGGGCTGCCGACGGCGGCCTGCAGCCTGCGGACGCCGCCGCGCGGGGCATCGGCGGTTGGTGGGAGGGGTGTGGGTCCGCTTGGCGCCTCAACGACAACGACAATGGCCAGCACGCTTCACGTGCTGTTTGTGTCTCACGTTGTTGGTTTTGGAGCGATATTTTCTCCAAACACAAATGAGTGGCCAATGGCCATGCTCGTTTTTTATATACACACTTGTTTTTGTTTCGAATGTTGCACTGGCACACTGAAATAATACTTCATTTGGAAATGTGGATCATAGAGCATCTCCAACAACTTGATAAAAATCACTTGCTAAATCTTGAGTTTTAGCATGTTGCTATTTCATTTGGCAAGTCAAAAAAAAGACTTTTCTTCAACAAGTTGCTATTCTCGCTTGGTAAAAATAGAGGATGACAGATGAGACCCGCCTGTCATCCGACCACCGTGCGGAAGTCCAACGCCGCCGCCGGCATGCTCAGCTCGCCCAGCTGCCGCGCCCGCCTCTTGGCTCCAATGACGGCCGCCTCCTGCACGTCGACGGAGACAATGGCGCCGCGCTCGTAGCGGGGTGACCAAAAGCAGGCGGTGTGCTCACCGTCCTCCGCCGCCTCGAACCTGAACTCCCCGCGTTCCCCGCCCTCCGCCACGTAGAGCTCCTCACCGCGCGGACCCGTCACGCGCACCAAGATCCTCCGGTCGGCCGCTGAAGTAGACTCCGCCACCACGCGGTACGACGCGTGGCTGACCGCGCGGCGGCGGAGTTCCTCGGTCAGGCACTTGGAGCTGCCCGATGGCACGTCGAAGACCAGCGCCATGACGGCGGTGGCGGAGACGTCGCAGAGCATGACGTCGCCGCTACTGATGTCCCAGTTGAGGTAGTCAGGGCGAAGGCCGAGGCCCTCACAGAGGAGGCGGAGGATCTGCATCTCGAGACCGCGCGTCTGCACCGTGAACCGCTCCACGACCTCCCGGAGCCTCGCCGGCTTGTCAGGCCAGCCGCGGGGGCTGTCACCGACGTCGGGGAAGGAGCAGGCGAGGCGGAGGCAGTCGCGCCAGACTTCTCAGTGCTCGTGTCGAACATGGTGCTGGAGTAGATCCGCGTCGCCTTCCCGGTGTCCTCGGAGTAGAGCCCAGCCTTGTCCTCCGCCGGCAGCGCGGAGAACTCCTAGCACACCGCCTCCCTCATGGCGTCCACGTTCTCCTTTCACGTGCGATAGCAAGTTCCTCCGCGCGCGGATAGATACGCGCGCGGGGACGGTGTTTACGCAGTTGACAAATATATCAAGTGGATTTACCAAGTTGTTGGAGAAGTGTTTTTGTGTTTTTGCCAAAATAATAAGAATACCAAGTGGATTTGAGGAGTTGTTGGAGATGCTCTTGTTTATTTCACCCAAAAACCAAATTTTTTTTCAAAATTCTCCATCATATCGAATATATGCATGGAGCATTAATATAGTCAAAAACAAAAAATTAATTACACAATTTGTCTGTAAATCGCGAGATGAATCTTTTGAGCTTAGTTAATCCATAATTAAACAATATTTACCACAAACAAACGAAACTGCTACACTGGCTGAAAAAATTTCTTTTCGGCAAACAAGGCCTTAGGCCTTGTTTAGTTCGCGAAAATTTTTTGGGTTTTGCTACTGTAGCACTTTCGTTTTTATTTGATAAATATTGTCTAATTATAAACTAACTAGGCTCAAAAGATTCATCTTCTAAATTACATGTAAACTGTGCAATTAGTTATCTTTTTTATCTATATTCAATACTTCGTACATGTGCCGCAAGATTTGATGTGACGAAGAATCTTGAAAAATTTTGGAAACTAAACAACGCCTAGTAGTGCTGTACGCGTCTATGCCATAGGCCCAGTAACGTGGTTTTGTTTAACTCCTTTTCTAAATAACGGTCGTTTTCACTTTCCGAAAAATTACTTTAATTAAATATGTATTAAAAATATTAATATTTATGTCACATAATTAATATTATTGGAAAAATATTTAAATCTAGTTTTTTACTAAATTTATTTGGAGATATAAATATTGCGCGTATTTTTTACGGATTGAGTCAAATTTATGACACGAAACCTAAAAACAACACTTAATTTTGGATGGAGAGAGTATCTTACATACTTTACAAGTTTTCCAAATTAAAATTGCGAAAGATTATCCAAACATGTCCTGTCACCGCTTCTACCTTGAGCAGGGTCCAGTTTTCCGAAGATGAAATATTCACTGTGAGTAGAGTAGTTGATGATACTCGTATATACGTACTTCATTGGATACTCAAAAGAAGCAGGCCCGTCTCCCCACTAAGGCCCTAACCATATTGTAGTGCCTACTAGCTGCGCTTTCTGTCACGGGCTCGCGGCCCAGATATTCTAAGCATGTCATGAAGCATGCACGAGCATCTAAATTTGTATCCATGAAATTTTGGGTCATCTTTCGGATGCATTTGAATTTAAATTCACATTAAGGTCTTGTTTGGATGTTGTCGTATTTACTTCAATCCATGTGTGTTGCTGTGGATTGAGGTGGAATTTAGTTCAAGTTCCACTCCAATCCACCAAGGCCTAAAGGATTATTAGACGTGAATGCTTTGCTTTGTGAAGCAGCTTGAACTTTTACCACAGCACGTGTGTCCCAATTAATTTGCTAAACTAGTATGGTACAATTAGTGAGTTTGGACGAACTTTCCTAGATTTTTTTTTCAGAATCTTTAGGAAGGCCAAATCGCTTAGGCCTCGTTCGGCAGCACCGTATTGGTGCCAGACCAACATTCGATCTAGGCCAGGATCCAATGAATCCAGGTCAGTCACTGGAACCACTTCTGGATTGAATCCACTCCTTTCCTCCAATCCACCTCTTCAAAAACTACATTCGGTTTGACCTGGAATTAAACCAGGGATTGCATGGTCTGATCACCAGCTCACAAGCGCATACATGTGCATGGTCACTCATTTTTTTCAAAAAAAAGTGCACGATACTCAGACCCAAAGTGCTAATACCATGTTTAAACATGAAAATGGTTCTTAGATCTAAAACATAAATTACAAAACCAAAGATAACAATAACCAAATCAAAACTCCGTTGAATACAAAAATCAAGAAAGAACACATTCTAGTCTTCCATTGCAATTTTAGTGTTGAAATACTCATTCTTCATGATTGTATGAAGCAAAATAGCAGCTCCCAACAATAACTTTCAAGAACTGTCAAAGTCATGTGCCTCTTGTGCCTGCAGAAACCAAGCAAATCTTGAGAATCGTCACAGAATGGAAAACAACCTTGAAACGAGTGAGATTTTTTTTCTACCAAGCATCAACATGGAATGTAACCTCTCTAAAAAGAATCTGAAAGGGTACTACATGGTACAAAATGCATGATGAGTTTGATGACCAATAAACAAAGGCCCTATCATGCAGACATTTTCAGGTTTCATGTATTCAAAGATGAGAAGTTTCAGATCATGGCAAGTAAACAATGTGATTTAGCCACTAATTCATATCATAATGCCAATTATTGCAAAAGGAACAAAAATGACATTGAAGGCGAGGAGATGAAATGGAGACTAGATTGCTTGCCTGTTGGTATGAATAATCAGGTGGGTACCAGTACCTGCAAAAGTTTGCAGAACATCTTCAGTGCCTTAATAAAAGAAATATATAGTGATTGCACTGAGCATTAGGCCCATCGCTGCCTCTTACTCCCAAGGACATATATATCAGCTAGCATGGTTGTAAAGCCTAAAAATTATCTCAAGCATCCAATACATTGGTACAGAGCTAACTTAGGTATAGAACAAAAGCACTCAATATGTCTTGGATTTCTAATGGACAGTATTAAACTCTGAACATATACCACTGCATTACTGTACGAGAAACAGTGAGAACTATGATAGAGGTGCATAGATGCATAGAAATATTAAGAACACTGAACCTAAACTCAATCTAGATATATAAAATAAATGGCGTCTGCTAGCTTGTACCCAGCTTGTCATTCTCAAGTTGGATAATTGGAGAAATTGCTCTGGTTGGGGTTATGAATTTGAAAATGAAATAGCAGTTTCTCTAAATGACTAAAAACATTAGACTAAAAATTTAATATTACTGCTCAATTTGCTCTTCCATTCTCCCTAGTCAATAGAAGTATTAATAATGCAGTCATATATTGTCTTATTATCCAAATAAGAAAAGCTCAAGAAAACTGAATTCATTGTCCACTGAATTTTATTTTATAAACAGATACATGACATCAGCCACGCTAGCTTATATACTAGTAGTAATTCATACTTTACACAAATCCATGAGCATTAACAAACCTAAAGGCCCTAGGCACGTGGTGTTATTCCGTAGGCTAGCATGAGGCGCACAGCTCAAGTGTGCTTCTCCTTAGGATAAACTAAAAAGAAGTCTTATCAACTAGGCTCAACAGACAATTGACAAAAGGTAAGCAGCTGCTAGATGGCGTGCCTCCTTGTTGTGGACATCAAGTGAGGAGTGACATATGTTAATAGTGTAAATCAGGAACGCACTCGTGCGGCATGCCTGCTTGGCTGCCCCTGGACCGTCTCTCCCGTCCACGTGCGTGCTGGGGGAGGGGAGACGTGCGCCCGCGCTGCGCCGTGGATAGAGCTGGGACCACATCCACATGCCAGGTCCCGTCGCCCGTCGACATCATGCTAGGAGACGAATCTGGGATAGAGCTGCGCCACCGCTATCCCGGCCTCGCCACAGACCCGCTCCTGGGCAAACTTTCGGTGTTTCTCAAGAACAAGAACCCTAGCGCCCTTTCAAAAAAAAGAACCCTAGCGCCGACGAGAACCCTAGCACCGAGAGAGACGAGAGCGAGGAAGACAAGGGCGATGCCTTACCGGTGAGAAGGTGGCGGAGAGCGAGGACCTTCGATGGGAAGCAGTCGTCGTGTCGCCGCCGCCTTGTGCCGCGCCGTCGTGTTCCTCAGAACTCAGATGCGCCATGCCGTCGCTTGCTGCTCGCTTCTTTGTCAGCCTGCGTCGCGAGGATAGATTCCGGACCTAAGAGGTCCCGTCTCTGTTCCGGGCCAAAATGGGGGGGAAAAGGCCCGGATTGGCCGGTTTGTATTCTGGGCCATTTCTAACCGAACGGCCATTCTTGATTTGGCCTGGTTTTAAAACGGACCTATTCGATCCGGGTGGATCAGGCCACGATCCCAGCCGTTCCGGGCCAAAACGAACGAGCCCTTAAGTAAGATGCAAATATAGCCAATTTGAATCCCTATTCTTTTGAAATGCAAAATATGTTGAATTTAAGGTAAAATGGGTTGTGCTTGAATTCAAGTACCACTAGCACAAAAAATCGGTAATGATTTTGGAGCCCTTAGGTGACTCTTAGAGCAACTCTAAGAGACTCATATCCTTCTTGATTGTTAGGAATAGAGATTTTGAGGGATGAAAATGCACTCAAATAGCTTTTCTAATTGGATGTCCAAATAAAATTAACAATATTCTATTATGAAATTCTCACTAGCTAAAAGATTGACTTTCTAGAGTGCATCCAAGATATAGAAAAGTTGTTGAAAGATGAAAAGATATAGAAAATAATTTTTATTCAATTGACTCTCTAAATGATGGTTACAGAGAATAAGTTTTAGAAAGACTTTTAGACATGCTCTTATCAACTAAATAAAGAAGTTAAGGAGAATAAAATTGGATGCACTTTCTTGGCTCTCCTTGCTCACTCCAACTATGCACCACTTATAACAATAGAAGTTGTCTTCCCTTGGAACATTTTCTTCTTCTTCTTCTTCTTCTTCTTCTTCTTCTTCTTCTTCTTCTTCTTCATGCAACACTTTTTCTTCTTCTATAAGAATATAATGTAGTAGCCCCTAGCTTATATTCCTGAAAGTACATCTGGCCCTTTAGTAGATTTTGATGAATTGAATGACAATGCGACCAAAGGTCTTACAAGTGTTTGCTAAGTGCTAAGCAAGAATTTGATCGTACCATACATATTTGAGTTAGCTTTGTTGAATGTATCAAAGGCTTAACAAGATGACAAACAAGGGGAATATTTCACATTGTGATAAGATATGAGACATAAGGTCAAGACTACGGGATGGTCTTATCTAGAGAGCTTCCTTACCAAATAAAAAAAAAGTAAAAATAGGTTTCATGAAATGGATTCCAAATGTATGCCTATTGTTGATTCAAGAAAGCATGTGACTTGAAGATGACTTTGATAAAAGCGAAGATAGAAAGGAACGAGCTTCGAGGTATTTAGCATAGGTGAAGGGCAAGCATGTGCTGACGCATCATGGCTAAGGTAAAAAAGAGAGTACTCATATTTAGTCAAAGCACCAATCAAGCTATGAGGAGCCATGCCTTGAGGAGAATCAAATAATTGTTGGACCATATGAAGGAGTGACTTGAAACTATAACGTGAATTTACATGTGTGGAAAATAGCTGAAGTTTCATGCTCAAGTTGGCATTCCTCGAGGTGATGAAGACAAGTCATCTGCAACTCTTGTGAAGATGAAATAAAAAGAAATAGCGTATGTGAAGACTTGAAGCTTAAGCGATTTGGATTTTGTTTTTTAAATTAAACTTGAGTTTATAGGCATGTCTACTGTCAAGACTCAAGAGGGATGCAACATGATGAGAATTGGTAAATATCTAGTGCTCAAATAAACCTATGGAAGTTTTAAGGAAACTTACCCTAAATCTAAATTGAGCGTGTTGTGGCGGAGCATACCAGACGGTTAGATACATAGTTCGCCCCTCTTTAGTTACGTGCACAAGCCTATATATAAGAGAGCACTATCCTCAAAATAAGTTCAGTCTGCGTCCCACGATATAATCAAATCCTACATATCCACCTATTCACTCTTCCTCCTACTCAGTTACTCCTATACCAACTTTATACCACAAGACATAGGCCTTATTTAGATTCAAAAAGTTTTTGATTTTGATATTGTAACACTTTCATTTTTATTTGACAAATATTGTTCAATCATAGTGTAACTAGATTTAAAAGATTCGTCTCGCGATTTACAGACAAACTATGCAATTAGTTTTTGTTTTCAACTATATTTAATGCTCCATACATATACCACAAGATTTGATATGACAAAGAATCTTAAAAAGTTTTTAGTTTTTAGGGTGAACTAAACAAGACCATAGTTTAGATATTTATATAAATAAAAACTAATCGCAATCACATGCACAACATTATAGTTTTCTAACCGGACAAATAAAACAACAGAAAATTGTAATACTAAGGCCTTGTTTAGTTCTCCATCCAAAAAGTTTTCACCCATCACATCAAATGTTTAGGCACATGTATAAAGTATTAAATATAATTAAAAAATAAACTAATTACATATTCTCTCCATACTAGAAATACATGACGTTTAGAACATAATTGTGCTTACCAAGGAGTCATTAATTAAGGGTAATCTTCCGGTTTTGCCCTTATTAAATAGAGGTGCGGGTGTATCTTAGACATAAAAGATTCTTTGGTCTATTGGTTACTAGGGCTGGTTTCAAGGCGAGGCGCCGACGGAGGCATGCGCGAGGGGCAATCGCGTCCTTAGAGATTCCTCAGCAGCTAGGACGACATCTATTGCGAAATTAGATCACTAGTCTAAAACGACATTTAATCTAGGTATGGAGGAAGTAATTTGGTTATAAGTCACGAGATGAATCTTTTAAATATAGTTAGTCTATAATTAGCCTTAAGTGCTACAGTAATCTACATGTGCTAATGATGAATTCATTAGACTTAATAAATTTGTCTCGCAGTTTCAAGGTAAGTTACTTCCTTCATATCTAAAAAAACCTGACGTTCTGTAGTCGAGATGGCTAGTGCATCGAGGACTGAGTCATTGGCTTTGAGGTGGTGGATTCGATTCCTGGCAGTTTTTCGCTTGGAGTGCTTCGTCCGTTCGAGTCATTAATGGCGAGACACATACCAGAAAGCGTGATTTCACATTACGAGTACAGAACGTCTAGTTTTTTTAATATGGAGTGAGTATATAATTAGTTTTTTATTAGTATCTAAATACTTCTTCCGACATCCAACCAAATATTTGATGTGATATCTAAAATTTTTTTACCACCAACTAAACAAGACCTAATGTGAGGAATAATCAGGCCCATAATGGACTGATTTGCTAGGTTGTCATCCTTTATATATAGAACTTTTAGCTTTTTATTAAAAAAAATGGTTCAGTCTATTTATTTGGCTGACTATTTATTGATTTATTGGACAAAATATTACTAAGTAGCTGACAAATTTAGCAAATAAGCTTTAAGAGCATCTCCAAGAGTTCCCTAAAAGCACTTGCCATCTTTGTTTTTTGACAAAATTAGAAAAAATCTAGATACAACAGTTTGGCATATAGGTTGGCATATTTTCCGAACTTGGCATCCACCGGTCCTTCACGCGGATATTTACGCGCGTTGGGGGACTTGCCATCGCGTTGCCATCGCCCGAAATCCCGACCCCGCCTCCTCTCCCGCGCGCAGATGGAAACTTCACCGTGCTGCAGATCTGCCACTGCCAGGCAGCAGAGAAGCGTGGGATGGGAAGAAGAGAAGAGCAGGACGCGTGTAACTTCTGAACCAGTGCTAGGCCGAGCACACACGGCATACGTGTCACGTGCGCTGGTGTGGAGCGAGCCACGAGTGGACTTGGTTCGGAGGCGGCGTGGTTAATCTAAACACAACCAGTACGGAGTACGTCGAGCATGCACGTCGCTGGCTCGACGTTGGCCGGAGATGGCCGCGCGTGCCTTGGAGATGTGTGGCGGCGTGCGGCGAAGTCGCGGCCTCGCCAGGCGAGGAGTCGCGGCGGCCAGGCGAGGAGTGATGTCGATCGGGCGCCCAGGTGAAACGTCCGACTGGAATCAGTTGACGGAGGTTGGAAATGAGCCTACTTTTTTAGTTTTGCCAAGCTCATATGCCAAACCATTGGAGATGCCATAAATTTAGACTTGCCATATATTTTAACAACTTGCCAAATTATAAGATTTGGCAAGTAAGTTTTTTCCATAACATTTGGAGATGCTCTAACAAACTTGTGTCCTGCCGAAAAACTTTGGACAGAAAGGTGACAGCTTTTTTTTTTTTGGCAAATCCGTTTGGACCGATCGGGTCCAGAATTGTTTTATCGCTCGCGCGGGCAGTGTGGTGATGCGTCTCGATCCGTGCACCGCTCAAGGCTTCTCCTACGAGGCTAGGAGTACTTCTCAGCCTGTCACCGTCAGCGTATGTTTTGTTCCACCTCCTATTTTTGGCCTTGTTTATTTAGTTCGTGAAAGAAAAAGTTTTGCAACACTATAACATTTTCATTTATTTATAGTAATTATTGTTTAATTATAGATTAATTAGGCTCAAAATATTCGTCTCATCAATTCTGATCAAACTGTGCAATTAGTTTTTATTTTCATTTATATTTAATACTCCATACATGCGTTTAAAGATTTGATGTGATGAGAATCTTAAAAATTTTGAGTTTTTGAGTGTAAGGCCTTGTTTAGTTCCGAAAAGATTTCGGATTTCGGTACTGTAGCACTTTCGTTTGTTTGTGACAAATATTATCTAAATATGAACTAACTAGGATCAAAAGATTCGTCTCGTGATTTCCAGCTAAACTTTGTAATTAGTTTTTGTTTTTGTCTATATTTAATGCTTCATGCATGTGCCGCAAGATTCGATGTGACGAGGAATCTTGAAAACTTTTTGCTTTTTGGGGTGAACTAAACAAGGCCTAAGTAAACAAGGCCTTACTCCAAACAAGGCCACAGTTTGGGCCCAAAAAATGTTCACCCACCGTATCAAATATTTGGATGTGTACATAGAATATTAAATATAAATAAAAAATAAAATAATTACATAATTTAGTTAAAAATTATAAAATAATTTTTTTTTAAATCTAATTAGTTCATAATTAACTTTTAAGTGCTACAGTAACTTACATATGCTAATAATAAATTAATTAGGTTTAAATTCGTCTCAACTAAACAAGGCAAGTCCCGTGCTCCACTAGGGATCCTATCCAGATTCGTGGGGACACCCTGTTCCCGTTCCAGGCTTCCAAGTTGCAACCCTCTCGTCGGAGTCGTCTCTGTAGGCTGTAGCATTTGTCGGGTTGGATTGGGTTGTTCCGCTTGGGTAGCCGGGTGGGATCGAAATCTGTGTGGCATCCATGGCGGCGGTCGAGGGGACGACGAAGAAGAAGGTAATCATCGACACCGACCCCGGAATTGGTAGGTATCCATCCTTGGATTGCAATCCTCGTCTTGGCTGTAGATCGACAGTGCTTCTTCTTGTCCCTGTTGTTGTTGCGTTCGGATCGCAGTCCACTAACCGAACCAGTACTATTTCGACGGAGCAGACGACGCGATGGCCATCTTCGTGGCACTGCGGTCGCCGGAGCTGGAGGTGCTGGGCCTCACCACTACCTTCGGCAACGTCCACACCGCCCTCGCCACCCGGAACGCGCTCCACCTGGTACGCTGCTGCTGGTGCCGCCTGCCGCCTGCGGCCTGCCTTCCTCTCTTCCCCCACCGACACCCTGTTGGCCTGTGTTCCACGGCTCATGTTTGCATCTGATCTGCGTGATTCAGTTGGAGGCTGTTGGAAGGACAGACATCCCCGTGGCAGAGGGATCCCATGTAACAATCAAGGTAGCTGTCACCATCTCTTCGTTCCTGTTTCCACGCTGAATCGATGTTCAGTTGTCAACTTTGTTTGTTTGTTTACCGTGTCATCTGAAGTACTGTTCCTTTTCCTTTCCCCCCGTGTACACTGAGCACAGAAAGCCACCAAGCTGAGGATCGCAAGCTTCGTCCACGGTTCAGACGGCCTGGGAAACCAGGACTTCCCTCCACCGGCTACCAAGCCTGTAGATCAGTCGGCTGCTGCCTTCCTGGTTGAGCAGGCAAATCTGTACCCTGGACAAGTTACCGTCGTCGCCCTCGGTCCACTTACCAACCTTGCTCTGGTCTGCTCTCCTCTCATCTCCTTCGCTTTGGTTAACCAATGCAGTACATACATCACGTCACGTGTATCTCTTGTGATCTAGCTTGTCTGCCTTCTTTTAGTTGATTTTTTTTTTTCGCAATCTCTGGTTACCCAGGCAGTCGAGCTTGACCCTTCATTCCCGAAGAAGATAGGGCAGATTATTATTCTTGGCGGTGCGTATTCAGTCAATGGAAATGTGAACCCTGCAGCTGAGGCAAACGTGAGGCTTCTCTCTTAATTTCTGTGATACATTCTGTAGTCCTTAGTTATCATGTAAAGTAGTTTCACTCGAGCTCTGCAATGAGCTAGGTACCACTATCGAGACAATGATGCAGTAGCACTTTTTTAATTGGAGTTGCACCATCATGCCCCCCCCCCCCCCCCCCTAATGAATTCAGAGAAAAATAAACTTCCCTCTACATTGGGTGATGCTTAAACAGTGTATCACTTTGCTTGAGTCGTCAATAATGGGTTCATGTTTATTCACAGATCTTTGGGGATCCCGACGCGGCAGATATTGTGTTCACCTGCGGTGCTGATATTTTGGCTGTGGGACTAAATGTAACCCATCAAGTAGTTCTAACAGGTAATTCTGCTGCTTTAGGGGTTATATTCTTTCTGCAAAGGATGTATGCTGCATCAAGAAGATCAGATTAATGAGTATCAGAGCATACAAGTACAAGCATTATGGATCTAACATGCTACGTGTACCTTCTAATTCCATCTTACTCCACTATGACCATCATGCAATCAGAGCTGAAAACAGCGACAACTTGTTGTGTTATTACATTTGTGGTTTACGATTTTGCATATACTGATATAATTTTTCTTTTATAACCTACTTCTCATTGGTCAATTGCAATGCATTCATAAAAAAAGGCCTTCGCAATATTACCATATCAAAAGACCAATTTTGCAGGCATGGTGCACTGCACATTGATCTTCGGTTCTTCTGCAGTACGATGTGACTTGTGATTGATTTGCAAATGGATTAGATCAAATTTATCCAAATAATAAGTTATCAAGATTTTGAACAATTTCTTTGTTGCTTTGACACACATCCCCTTTTATTGCAGATGCTGACCGGGAGAAGCTTGAACAGTGTGAGAGCAAATATGCCCGCTACTTATGCAAGATAATGGGCATTTATTTTGATTACCACAAGGATGCCTACTTCATAAAAGGTTTGTACACATTAGTATCATCCAAGGAAGTTAAAAATTGTCCTGTCAAAATACTTAGTGGGGACAGATCAGAAGCTGTGCAACCATGTGACTTGACTTCACATTGAACTGCTTACAGGAGTGTATCTTCATGATCCAACAACGCTTATTGCTGCTGTGAATCCATCGCTATTGACTTACACAGAAGGTGTCGTGAGGGTACAGACAGTTGGAATCACAAAGGGCCTTACTGTTTTTGATAACACCAAGAAAAGGTCAGGCCACTCTCTGTCTCAAGGACAGCCATGTTGCTGAAACAGTAGCAGTAGCCCCTCTCTATAGTTCTATAGCACCCTTGAATGTGATGCATTCTTAAGTTCTAACGCTTGTGAGTTCACTTTGGCATGGTATACGATTGGCTCTTAGTAGAATGAGGTACAGTAGAATTCAGTCATGCACTGAACATCCCGAGTGTGTTTGCAGGTACGGAGAGATCACAGCCTGGACTGGCATGCCCACCGTGAAGGTCGCTGTCACCGTCGATGCTCCTGCCGTGGTAGAGCTGATGATGCAGAGGTTGATGACCGATGACTAGGAGCAATATCAGCTGATTGGCAGCACGGGGATTAAGGCTATTTGCAGAGAAAGGTTGGAACTTGGATGTGCATACCTCACTAGAAATTTGGTCCGCATTGTCACCAAAACAAAAGGATGCATTGCACGCTAGCTATCCACTTATGTGGTTATGTGCGTGCCTTGGTGTTTATGTACAGTTTATATGCTCGATAATCGGCACATGGCCAGTTCGACAATGTCATACAGTCATACTAGTAATACGTCGCGCATGCTTCTGAGAGAACAGAGTGAAATTAACATGGTGCAACACTTCAAAGAATTTTTCAAGATTCTCCGTCATATCAGATCTTAACTTTTAAGCCTAGTTAGTCTATGATTGAACAATAATTGTCAAATACAAATGAAAATGCTACCGTAGCTATTTTGCAAAATTTTCTGTAACTAAACAGGGCCTAAGTTATTAATTAAATTAATTTAGCCACCTGATGCCAGATATTGTTCCGTCAAGTGTTGCACGATGTTATTGTATTCTTTCCATATAGGATATAGAATTTAGAAGTCATTTTAGATAAGATTTGGATCAAACATTAAGAATATAAATCATCAATAATTTTTAAATTGTTAAGTTTGCAAATGTGAAAATTATATGAATGAATAGATTTGTCTTGAAAAACACTTTTATAAAATATACGTATATCATTTTTCCTAAATATTTATATAAAAATTAGAGATCAAAGTTGTGTTTTGGAGACCATGTCACTATCTTAAACGAGGCCTTGTTTAGATCTAAAAAGGTTTTGGATTTTGACACTGTAGCACTTTCATTTTTATTTGACAAATATTGTACAATCATGAAGTAACTAGACTTAAAAGATTCGTCTCGCGATTTAAAAGCAAACTGTGTAATTAGTTTTCATTTTTATCTATATTTAATGCTTTATGCATATGCAGGGAATTTTAAAAAGTTTTTAGTTTTTAGGATGAAACAAGGCCCAACTTATCCTATACGAAGGGAGTACGGTCAGAAAATCAATTGTCCTAGTAAATGACGTTACTTTGGATAATATATACTCTATTTGTTCCGTAGGGAGTATTAGGCCTTGTTTAGTTTGGGAAAAATTTTGGATTTTGCTACTGTAGCACTTTTGTTTGTTTGTGATAAATATTATCTAATCGTAGACTAACTAGGATCAAAAGATTCGTCTCGCGATTTACAGGTAAACTGCGTAATTAGTTTTTGTTTTCGTCTATATTTAATGCTTCATGCATGTGCCGCAAGATTCGATGTGACGGGAAATCTTGAAAAATTTTGGAAACTAAACAAGGCCTTAGTCTTTCTTCTGAGGGGTTGTTTAGATCCAAAAACTTTTTGGATTTTGATACTGTAGCACTTTCGTTTTTATTTGACAAACATTGTTCAATCATGGAGTAACTAGGCTTAAAAAATTCGTCTCGCCATTTACAGACAAACTGTGTAATTAGTTTTTATTTTTATCTATATTTAATACTCCATGTATATGTCGCAAGATTCGATGTGATGGAGAATTTTGTAAAATTTTAGATTTTTGGGTGTATCAACAAGGCCTGAGCCCACAGCCCCACACTGAGCGAGCAGTAGCCCGGCCTGCTATCCAGTCCAGTCACAGACACATATATGCGGAGCAAAACCAAAAAAAAATCTTTTTGACATAAAAAAAGAGTTGTCTCCTTAGTTCAATTTTTTTTTAAAATAGAAATAGTACTACTTTCGTTTGTATTTGACAAATATTATCCAATCACATACTAACTAGACTTAAAAGATTCGTCTCGTCAATTCCGATTAAACTGTGTAATTAGTTTTTATTTTCGTCTATATTTAATATTTCATGCATGCGTCTAAAGATTTGATGTGACGGAGAATCTGAAAAATTTTACAAAATTTTTAGGAACTAAACAGGGCCAAACGAAAGTGTAGATTTCTTAAAAAAAAAAATTAAACTAAACAAGGCCTTAACCGGCGGCCGACGACCAATGCGCCGTCCGCGGCCCGTCCGCCGCCGCCATTCTGCGCCTCAGGAACCGCCTCCTCCCTCTGCTCAGCGCAGCCTCCCCGCTTCCCTCCCCCATCCACATCCACCCCCAAGCGTGCCGCCGCCTCTGCACCTCCAATTCCGCGGCCACTGCGGCGTTCTCGCTCGAGGACTACCTTGTCGCCGCCTGCGGCATCGCACCAGCCCAAGCCCGTGAGGTGTCCAAGAAGGCGTTCCACCAGTTATCCAAGATCTCACACTCCCGCTTCATCTCCGCCGCCTCCAACCCCGATGCCATCGTCGCCCTGCTCTCCGGCGCCGGTCTCTCCCGCGCCGACATCGCCGCCGTCGTCTCAGCTTACCCGCTGCTCCTCCGCGCTTCGGTGAAGAGAATCTCGCCCCGCCTTCTTGCTCTCCGAGACCGCGCCGGCCTTTCTACTCAGCAAATCGCTCGCTTCCTCCTGGTCGGCCCACATGCTATCTGCCGCAGCGACGTCGTTCCCAAGCTTCAGTTCTTCATCTCCTTCTACGGCTCGTTTGAGCAGGTCCTGGTGGTCCTAAAGAGGAACAACCGCCTCTTCAATTCGAGCCTTGAGAACTTAATCAAGCCTAACATAGCTTTGCTTCGTCAGTGGGGTGTTCCAAATATTGTTCAGTTGTGTTCAACCAGCGCGTGGGTGCTTACCTTCAACGCAGAACGCGTGAAAGAATTTTTGCTACGGGCAGAACAACTTGGGGTGTCTCCCACTTCGCGCATGTTTAGGCACGCGGTGGCTGCTAGTGCCAATAATCCCAAAGAGAAGGTTGCTGCCAAGCTTGAGTTCTTTAACAGGACTCTCGGTTGTTCTGAGTCTGAGGTTTCCACTGCAGTGTCCAAGATGCCAGCTATAATAGGATTGTCTGACGAGATTCTTCTCCGCAAGATTGAGTTCCTAGTCAATGAGGCTGCGATGGAGCCACAGTACATTGTTGAAAGGCCTGTCCTGTTGACACTGAGCCTGGAGAAGAGGCTAGTGCCGCGGCATTATGTCATGTGTATGCTAACATTATTTCATTTGTCAAATAAAGTAGCAAAGTTTCGCATGGGCCCGCACAGATTACTATAGTAATATAATAATGATGACTGAAAGCCTGCCCTGAGAGACACAGTGGCAGATGGAAGATCTGATGCAGTTGACTATAAAAGATGAAAAAAAAAGACGGAATTATTGGATTGTTCAAATGGCGGCGAGCTGGCTGACGTTGATGGGGTAAACTTCGGCGGTGGAGTTGGAGCTGAAGGCCTTGGCGGCGTAGATCCTGTGGACCGCCTCCGTGGGGTGGAAGGCGTCCCAGAACATGTACTTGCTCCGGTCGTCGCACGGCCGCTGCAGGGGCAGGCACGTGATCTGCCCGTTGTTCCGGCCCACGCCGCAGCAGCCCCGGTCCAGCACCGTGAACCCGTGCGCGGCGGCGTTCGCCACCAGGTCCTTGCCGCTCTGCACGGCGTCGAGGAAGACGAACTTGGCCCCGCGCAGCCCCCCGCGGCTGTTGAAGCGCTTCACCATGGCCAGAAGCCCCCTGTTGTAGATGTCGATCGCGCTGTTGATCGTCTCGTTGCACCCGCCGCCGTTGTTAGGCGCTGGGTTTGTATTGCCGTTGCCGTTGCCGTTGCCGTTGCCACCGTCTCCGTCTGTGTATGGTAATGGCATCGTCGACGGTAATCTCCCGCCAACTCTACCGCCGCCGATGCCGATACCGCCGCCGCCGCCACCACCGCCGATGCCAATGGATATAGCAATGTCTTGGCTAGAAACGGCGGACTGATTGCTAGGCCGAGACGACGGTCCGTGGTCGTCGTCCATCCTAGCGAGCTCGTAAGGGATGCAGCCGATCAGGCCGACGCCGGCGACGACAAACTTGCGGGCGCCGAGGCCGTAGAGCTGGGTGAGCTGGTCGGAGTAGCCCTGGAGGAGCAGCGCGGCGTAGTCGCGCGGGCTGTACCTGCGCGCGGTGTCGTAGTAGTCCGGCATGAAGTAGTTGTTGAGGTAGTCGTTGCTGCCCATGCCGACGAAGAAGATGCAGCGGCCCAGGTGCGCCGCCACCTTCGTGGCGTTGCCGCGGAACTCCGACGTGTTCCCCATGTCGCTCACCGCCGCCCGGAAGTGGTCCACCTGCTCCGACAACGGGTAGTGCCCGCCCTGCCCATTGCCACAAGCATCATCAAGCTCTTGATTGATGATCAGCTATACAGAAATGCATTGCAACAGCTCGTGTGCTTGCACACTGACCAGGTTGTTTCCTGTCTCGGGGAGGATGCCGGAGGCCCCCGACGCGAAGTTGACGCCGCGGGGGAGGTCCTCGGGCCTCGCCGTGGCGTAGGGCGGGAGGAGCGGCGGGCGGAGGCGGAGCATGTCGGAGAGGAAGTCGACCATGGTGCGGCCGTTGGTGAAGCGCCCCGGCGGGCCCTCGTGGAAGTCGATGCCGTAGGGGCGGTAGTTGGCACGGGCCAGGCTCAGGATGTCGTTGTTGTTGCCGTTGTCCACCAGCGAGTCGCCGAAGACGTACATGCACGGCGCCAGCGGCGGCTGCTGCTGCTGCCAGCCCCACGCCGCCGCGCCGCCGCTCGTGCCCGCCACAGCTGCCACCACCGCCACGGCGAGCGCCAGCCTCCCGTAGTCGTCCATCTTATCTCCTCTCCGGCGACCGGCGACCTGTGATGTGCAACCTCTGAACCTCGATCGTCGACTGCTACACGTGCATATGCATGCATGCTCTCATCGCGATCGATCGGGTATTTATAGCTGGCTCGATCGCTAGAGAGTTACTGCTCCCAACAGGTAGGCGGGTGGGTTGGAAGTTGAACAGATAGCTCGTGAACCGTTGATGGATCGGATCGGATAGCTCTTTGTCACAGGGAATGGTTCAGAAAGCTGGTAGAAACAGCTGAAAAAACAGGGGATACACACAGGCGTAGCTTTGCTTGTTGGACGCGATACCGGTGGTGGTTAACGGCTCACGGATTCATGCATAGTAGCAATAAGTTAGTTGTAGTAGTAACTTGCTTGGATGGATGCATTGTGGTCAGGACTCAGGTGAACCGTGTACTGTCTACTGTGCATGGTATCGGTAATACGGTATACGTGCCTCCAATGCCGTTGCTAGCTTTGTCTCCATTACATTTGTCTGTGCCTATGTAAAGTAGAGTTGGTTGGTGTTGCAAAATGCTGATTTGAATGGGAACCGGTGATCCCGCCATTCGTAAATGATAAGCATATTTTTAACAAGACAAAAGTCATACATAGTACTCTCTCTGTACCAAATTATAAATTATCATGTTTTATTAAAGAGTCAAAATATCTTAGATTTAACTAAATTTATATAATAAAATAATAACATTTATGATATCAAATAAATGTAATTAGATTGTTCATTAATTATATTGTTACAATATACTCGTTTGATGTCATAAATTATTGTAGTTCTCTCAATATTATATCTTTAATAATGACATATGTATGTGAGTAATGTAGGGAACACTTTGCATTCTATTTCAAAATGACAGAGGTGGTAATTATAAAAAAAATAAGACGCTATTTTAAATTACCTTTTAGAGTGACAAAGGTGGATCATTAATAATTTAGATAAAATAACAAAGTGGGCAATTATGAAAATGTAAATGTTTACTTTATGTATTCTTATAATAGCAGTTGTGGGTATTTTTTATAAATCAGAATAGATATAATGTTGATTATTAGTACTAATGATCAGAGTGTACCAAATTAAAGGTCAAAAAATATTTTATTGTTGTGAAATGTGAGGATTAACATGAAGGTTCCTTTGGAGCCTTTAGTTAATAACATTATACTGAAAATTCTATGGCTTCTAGTTAGGTCAGTTTAGGGACTTGTTTATTGAATTCCAAAGTCCTTGTATTTTAGAATAGAGAGAGTACCAGGTAGTCAATTTGAATTATAGATGGAAATTGTATCATGTAATTCTCGCATCTAAAAAAACCAGCTAGGTATAGAGTATAGACTACTGCCAATAGAAGGTGTAGATATTAGGATGCCACATGTACCCGTGGATTTCGCACCCGATATGTGTGGCTACTCACATGTTTCATATTTGATAGGTGTGGGTATAAACATGAAAACTTAACCACAACTACATGATGGTTGGGTATCCACAAAGATGCGAGTACCAAATCTTACCTACGGGTACCCGATGGGTATTTGTAATTTAAGAATATATATATATATATATATATATATATATGTCGACTAGCTCAATTAATATGTAATTTGTAGCAAATGCATAGCATATCGAACTCTAAAAATCATATTTTTTAATGGATGGCTGAATAAAATGATTGTGGAAGCTATTAGTTTGTTACTTTAGTTCTTATGTAAGTTGTTTTGTGTTATTTGTATGAGCATGACTGAATTATGAATTTATAGTTATGGTGGCTTGTGAGCTACTGTATATTGTCTTAGTAAACAGTATGTACGTGAAATTGACTTATTTGCATTATTTCATGTCACTGTAATTTTATTATTTGATCTGTCTTTAATATAACCAAGGCCTACTCGATACCAGCCAAGCACCCACGGGTACGCTTGTGAGTGGGTAAATGTTTTGCCGCATGTTATTCGACCATCTTGATATTGTATATGAAATTAGCTTTTACCATAAAAAGATTACAGTAAAGGTTTAGTAGGAGCAGCTCCCGTAGCTCAGTTGGTTAGAGCGTTGGTCTTATGAGCCGAAGGTCGCGGGTTCGAGCCCCGCCGGGAGCATTTTTTTTATTTTTTTGGCACTTTTTTCTGTCAACTCACAAGCTTGCATTGTGCTATTTTTGTCAACTCACAATTTATTTTTTTGGCACTTTTTTCTGTCAACTCACAAGCTTGCATTGTGCTATTTTTGTCAACTCACAAGCTTGCATTGTGCTATTTTTTTTGTGCATTTTTGTCTGTCCACTAACAAGTTGCGTTTTTATTTTTTTTTTCCACTTTTTTCTGTCAACTCACAAGCTTGCATTGTGCTATTAAGCTTGCATTGTGCTATTTTGCGTTGTCATCTTTTCAGTCTGCCTGCTCACAATTTTTTTTGTACTTTGGTCTGTCCCACAAGCTGCATTGTTGATCGTCTAGTCTGTCAGCTCACAAGATTTTGCTTGTTTTTTCTGCCTTTTTGTCTGCCCCACAAGCTGCGTTGTCATCCTTTTTAGCCTGCCAGCTCACAAGATCATATTTTTTGAGAATTTCTTATAAGCCATTAAAAAAGATCCTAATTGAACCACCGAAAAAGTTTGCTAGACTTTAGCGCCACTACTCCAAAATTTTTTTTGCCCTCCATGCCTCTACCATAAGATTAGGCTCTAACGACATCAAATTGCAGGTGTGAAAAGTTAAAAATACCTTTAGATCTAACTATACCATTATTTTTTTAGTATCTTAACGACTTCAAATGGAAAAACTCAAAACTCCACAAAAAGAGGTATGATCTTTCTAAGATATATTAATCATATTTTTTTTGGAATTAAACAAAAGATAATTTTTGTATGGGAATTGTAGATCTCGATGAGATAGATAATTTTCTAGTTTTGAGTTTTTATTTAAAGTCGTTAAGATGGTCAAAAAGATTAAGGACATATTTAGACCTAAGAGTATTTTTGACTTTTCACACCTACAGTTGGCATCGTTAGAGCCCAATTTAACGACAGTGACATCGAGGGTAAAAAACAAATTAGAACAGTTACGCTGAAGTCTGGTGAACTTTTTCAGTGATCGTAAGAAATTGCGATCTTTTATAATGGCTAACAAGAAATTCTCTCTAATCTTTTTAGTCTGTTCGCTCAAGTAGTCAAAGCTAACACCGTCTGTTCACTCACAAGCTGGAGTAGTCAAGCTAAGACCCATTTTTTTTGGAAAAAAAATGATCGATGCAACCTAGACAGAGATGAATAAAAATAGATGTAAACTGGTGAGAAATATCTTATCCTCACTATGATAATAGAATCATGTTCGACAAAACAAAATAGAATCAGGTTATACAGACATACGGAAATATATAGACAAATACACATAAAAAAAGAAGTTGCACCCAAAATCAAAAAACTTTTCAAGATTTTCTATCATAGCGAATCTTGCGGTATATGCATGGAGCATTAAATATAAAAAAAAACTAATTACACAGTTTACCTGTAATTTGCAAGATAATTTTTTTGAGCTTAATTAGTCCATGGTTGAATAAGAATTGTTAAATACACTACTACAGAAATGAACTTCCGTGACGTTGCTACTGTTCACTCCGTGGCGGGCGTGTTTCTTTGCCCGCTGCGGTAAATCGTACGATTTACCGCAGCGGACACTTTTAATGAACCATGACGGACACTTTTGCCCGCTGCGGTAAATCGATTTACCGCGGCGGGCATCTTATCATGCCTGTCACAGTAAATTATTTTAAGTGGATGAAGGTCGGAGGAGCACTTTAAATGAACCGCTGGAAAGAGAGAAGCAGCCTAGTCCCTTCCTTCCTTCCTTCCTTGCCCACCCACGACTCGACTCTTCTCTCTTCTCTCGCAGGAACAACAAGGGCACCAAGGAGGAGCAGGAGGAGATGAACACCGAGAAGAATAAGGCCTCCAAAGGCACGTCTATCCCCATCCATCCCTACCCCGATTCCCCTCCTCCTTTGCTCACCTCACCATCCAATCCTCATCTGATCTAACTCCGTCCATCGATTTCGTTTCTGTGTTTGCTTGCAGGCAACTAGCTGGAGACAAACAAGAAGGCTATGAACATCTAGGTGTGTACCCAGTCGTCACCGCCGCTCGCGCCCTCCCGATCTGTCTCTTTACCCTACACCATACCCTACTCAGTAGTACCCAGTCCTCTTGTTTGCCATCTATTCCGTTCCTGTTGAAATTCGGGGGGGGGGGGTTTTCCCTTCCTCTCGTCTCCCTTCTTTTTCACTCATCTCAATGTTCTTCCTTCTCTCTTTCCAGATTTGGTGAAGGAGCCACCACGAGCCAGATCTGGGAGGTGGAGGCCGGTCACGCCCATCTCCGGTGGCGGCGGGGGTCGTGGCTCTCCCTCCTATGTGGGGGCCGTTTGGTTCCGGTGTGAGAAGGTGGATTAGAGTGGATCCATGGATGACGACGGCGACGACCCTAACCGGCGGCGCTAGAGTTTGCTTGGCGGCGGCAACAGCCTGGATGGGCTCGTCGGGCCCCTGGATGGGCTCGGTGGGCCTGTCCAGTTTTTTTTGTTTTTTAAATCATTAACCACGACGGGCAACATAAGGTGCCCGTTGCGGTTAATGGGATTAACCGCGATGGGCAACATAAGATGTCCGCTGCGGTTAATGGGATTAACCGCAGCGGACACCTTATGTTGCCCGCTGCGGTAATTCTATTTTCTACAGCGGGCACAGGCGCCCGCCACGGTGAGGCCACGATTAACCGTGACCTTTCATTCGTGGCGGACGCCAATGCCCGCTGCGGTAAATATAAAGTGCTCGCCACGGTTAATAGTTGTGTAGTAGTGATACAAATGAAAGTGCTACGATGTCCAAGTTTTTTCATCTAAACAAGTGTTCTCAAGTGCCTAAGTAAGAAGTCAACCAACAATATACACGTATGAAGTGATCGATTTAATATTCACTAGCATGCCGTTTGTGTTAATTGGTGAATAGCATAATGACATGTAATTAATTGTTAGGTATACTAGGTGAATTCTCCGCGCGTTGCTGCGGGATTTTTTAAAATAAATCATTATATATATAGCATTACTATACGATATTTAGTCTATTATGTACGTATACATATGAATTTCACTTGCATGTATTTTATTGTATTAGATCTAGTAAAAAATTGCTAAGCTAATAGAACAAAAACTAATATTTGGTTACATTATAGAGGAATTAATTGGTGATGAAACAAATAGTGTATGTACATGACTTGTATGTTAATAGATTAAAGATTTAAAGTATTTCACATGATATAGATGACATGATCATTTTTTGTAATTAATATAGGATGACATGGACTTAGTGGGGAATGACGTGGACACCTTGCATGAAGAGATAGAATATTTTGTTGGTCATTTAGTGGGGAATGATGTGGACACCTTGCATGAAGAGAGAATTCATCTGGTGGGGTTTAGCTTTATAAGAATTATAGATTTGTGTAGATTGAAAACGAGATAAATACAAGTTTACGTCAGACGAAAACAGAATTCCACAAAAATAGACAGAAAATCCACTATCCTGTTCCCGTCATGTTCTCATACTTTTACTTAGGCCTGGTTCAGATTACAAAAATTTTGGGCCGAAAGCAAAAAATTTTGGGTTTCGGCCTTTTGGAACTAAACGGGCCGCGAAAAGTCGGCCTAAACACTGTAGCCCAAAAAATTCGGCCTGCCACCGCCGTCGCCTCGGATTCGCCCGTGACCGCCGCCCTTATCCGTGCCCGGCATCCGCATCCAGTGGAACCCTAGTCCCACTCGGCACGCACCCTCCGCCGTAGCCGCCCTCTCCATCCGCTTCTGCCGTCCGCCGCCCGCCACCTTCCCCCTCCCAAGTACCCGGCAGCGCAGATCCGGCGGTCCCCGTGCCCCAGGCGGCCGGATCCACTCCCACAGCGCGCTATCCGCCATGGACGGCCACCGCGGAGACGACTTCGACGACGGCAACAACGAAGACGAGCGCGAAACCGCGTTCCCCGCGGCCGATGCGGCTTGGTTCGCAGGCGGTCCTCCTCGCCATTTCTCCACAGGAGCGGGGTCCAGCCACGTCACCAACCCCCGGCTAGGGTTGGACAGCTTGGACATCAACGGAGGCGAGGGATGGTCTGGCGGCCCTTCGTACACCAGCAACTATCCCGGTGAGTACAACATGGCCGGCGCTTTTCCCCCTCCGATTCGCGTTCCCGGACGCACCGTCTCACACGACGGTGCCTTCAGGCCTCCTGCAAGCGTCGGTGGTGGGCCCAACTCCCCATTCTCTCGGTCGTGGTCTCCTCCTCCGGCCAGATCCGGGGCGGCCGGTCAACAGCCGTCCGGCGACATAGGACGAGCCTTCAGCCCGCCATGTCCGCCTCGCCATCCGTCGTGGTCAACCACGCTACGTCCTGCATCAAGCAGCCCATCATACCGCCGAGGTACGGGTCGCACCCAGCGAGCCGGTCGGGCCCATGGAGCCTCAGCTGACGGCGACTTTCTACCGGTATAGTTTCGTCCTACTTCCTGCTCTGCAACACATTCTGAACTACTTGTGCTTGCAAATCATAAAGATAGCAGTTTTGTACTGAGTCATGCAATGTAAACGTATCCCTTTGTTGCTAACACTGATTTAGGCTTCAAAAAGCAAGGCAAATTGGTCGACTGAAAACACCAAAATTTTCTGTGAGCTTTGGTGTCAGCAAATTGGGATTGGCAACTGTGTCAGGGGGGTTATGAATAAAACGGGGTGGAAGGACCTCCTCCAGAGGTACCATGCTGCCACAGGGTTGCTCCATGATAGGGACCAGATTTCTAGTAGGATTAGGCAGCTGAAGACCCAGTGGAAGTTCTGTAACACCCTGCGGTACGGCTCTGGCTTAGGTCGTAAGGAAGACGGTACTGTCATTGCTACTGATGCTTGGTGGGAAAAAAATACAGAGGTCAGTTCGTTCATTTGTACAAAGTATTTATCACCAATACTTCATACAACACTTTAACAGTAGTGCATTCATATTGCAGGGCCACTCGGATTTGAAGAAGTTCAAGAAAGGTCTGCCTTGTTACTTGGATGAGATGGACATGATGTTCACTAGGAACACGGCGGACGGTTCGTTGGCTTTTATTGCGGCCAACAGTTCCCCTGTGGACCTCACTGAAAGCTGCGACGACGACGAGAGGGCCGATGACCCTGAGTGCCAGGTGACACCACCAAGCAGTGGGACGAAGAGGACAAGCAGCAACATCACAACAGCATGTAGCCCAAGCAAGAAGACTAAAAGTGTTGCAGTGCGGACCATGGACAACCAAATGTAGACCCACAACGACATCTTCCATGAAAAGGTTTCCGTCATGAAGTCCATGGTGGAGTACAGAAAGGATAAGGATGACTATGTGCAGGCAGTTGTGAAGATAGCAACGGAGGAGATGGGTGTCAGTGCCCAAACCAAAACTTTATTTGCTGGGCTGCACAACGTAATCCAAAACGAGAACGAAATGAAGTTCTTTCTCTTACTTGGCCATGACGAAAGAATTCTACTACTGGAGCGTGCAGCCGGGGTGGACCACTAGACCCCGTTTTTTCGTTTCTGTTATCTTCTGAAGTTGAACTATGTTTCAGTAGTGAGCAAATAAGTATGTATGAACTAAGTGTGTGCTGTCGAACTCAGAAGTTCAAACTATATTTGTGATGTTTCATATTTGAAGTATTTGTTTCCAGTGCAGTGTGCGATGTGAATTATTTGAACTGGCATGTGTCAGTGAATTATTTAAACCAGTGCTTATTTCTGTACACAGGCAAATCTCATTTCACCTGGTACTAAGAAATGGGTGCAAAAAGGCGATGACGAACTGGATTGGATGTTTTATGAGTTGATGGAGGATGATGAGGAGGAGAAGTTTGTACAAGGTATGTACCAGTATGCAATGCACATAGACAAGCACTTGAGTAGGAGTGAGTACAGGCAGCCAACCATGACTGGGTTGGAGTGGGTTCACACCAAACTTGGTAATAGGAAGCAATGCTATAACATGTTTAGAATGAACCCAAGCATGTTCCATAAATTGCATGATGTGCTGGTACAATCGTATGGACTGAAATCAACTAGAAAGTCCACTTCCATTGAGGCGCTAGGGCTCTTTCTTTGGATGGTTGGGGCACCTCAGTCTGTTAGGCAAGCTGAGGACAGATTTGAGAGGTCCATGGCAACTGTATGCGCCATGTTCAACAGAGTTTTGAATTCCCTAGTGATGCTAGCAGCAGACATTATTAAGCCTGTGGACCCACAATTCGCAACAATTCATCCTAGACTTGAGCAACCTAGGTTCTATCCCTACTTTAAGGACTGCATAGGTGCTATAGATGGCACCCATGTCCCTTGCGTGGTGCCTCAAGAAAAGTTTGTGCAGCTGAAAGCCCAAGTTTGGTTTTGGTAATTAATGACACCAAGCTGCTAATGCCTTGTGTTTAAGTGATTCGAGTTAGGCATAGCAACACATGTGATGAAGGTGCATGGTGGCATGGAAAGGTGGCCACATGATCACAAAGGGATGAAGCATGAGTGAAGATCATGGTGATATACAAGGAGCAAAGTTATAAAGGCAAAGGTATAAACATAGGGTTTTACTTTTGCCGGTCTAAGATGAGTAGAGAAGTGATTGACCGGGTTTAGGATAGATAGCCGACTATCAAGAGGGGAAATCACGGTCATCTCTCGAATCAAGTGCTACTAGGTCCATATCTTGAGCATATGCATTAGGATCTAGTAAAGTGCTAACTTAACTCCTTTGGTGAAAATGTTTGTGAAAAGCTAACACACTGGCACTTTGGTGGTGGACACTTGTTGGTGTTAGCACTTTTACAAAGGAGGTGGAGTTCCTAGGGTTGAGAGGGGTGTGGGTTCCTCTCTCCCTCCCGCCGAGCTTGCGAGGCGGGATTCGGCGCTTTTGAGAAAAATGAGTGTATATTTTCTATTGTGCCGGTGGGAAATTTGGAGAAGTAGCGGAAGTGTTTCTCACTGAGAAACACTCACCGGACGCTGAGTGCGGAGGCACCGGACGCTGACCTCAGCGTCCGGTGTGCTTGACCCTGCTAGGGTGAAGCACCGGACGCACTCTGAGAGCGTCCGGTGGTAAGCGTCCGGTGTGAGGGGTTTTTGCAACCCTCTCTGCGCACGAGTCCGGTGAGCACCGGACCGTCCGGTGCCCAGCGTCCGGTGAGGTTGCGAGTTTGACAAACTCTCTGCGCATGAGTCCGGTGTGCACCGGACGCGTCCGGTGTGGACTTGCAGAGCGTCCGGTGTGTTGCAGGTAGCCGTTAGGATCTGACACGCGAGTTTCAAAGAGGACACGTGTCCAACTCCAGTGCACCGGACGTAGGGGGTCGAGCGTCCGGTGCTCACTTAGTAGCGTCCGGTGCCCCCGTTTTCAGCCCAGTGAAAACAGCCAACGGCTAGTTTCTTTGAGGGGCCTATAAATAGAAGGTGGCCGGCTTTGGGAGGCCAACTCTTGCACATTTGATTACTTGAGACATACATTGAGCTAGAGAATACTCCCTCCACTCATCTCCTTGCTAGATTGCTCATCCTAGTGAGATTGAGTGAGATTCAAGTGCATTGCTTTGAGAGTTGCATTTAGTGGCACTTGATTCTTGAGTTTGCTGCGGATTTCTTGTTACTCTTGGGTGTTTCCCAACGCCCTAGACGGCTTAGAGCAGCGGTGGTGTTGAGCTCGTGATTGGAGATTGTTTCGAGCCTCGCCAAGTGTTTTGTGAGGGGTTCTTGAGCCTTCCCCGCGGGAGATCGCAATTGGCTACTCTAGTGGATTGTTCGTGGCTTGGAGGATCCCCATCTTGTGAGTGGATGTGCGGCACCCGCTGAGGGTTTGGCTTTGGATTGCCAATTAGCTCGTGATCCATCAAGTGGGTGTATCGCCACAACGAGGAGTAGCTTGCCGGGAAGCAAGTGAACCTCGGTAAAAATCTTGTGTCATCTCTTGCCGAGGATTCTCTTGTAATTGTGAGTGATTGATTGGTTATATCTCTACTCTACAACGTTGGTATAACAATCACTCTCCTCTCCTTTACTCACTTGTTTACCTTGCTAGTTGTTTAGCTTGTTTAGTTTAGTCTTCTTGTTTAGGAGTGTAACTAGTCTTCTCTTGTTGTAGTGCTTTAGTGTTTAGCCTTGTACTAGACTTGTTTAGGTGGCTTGCATAACTTAGTTGTGCTAGTGATAGAATAGCTTCGCTTTTGTTTTACTAATCAATTTGTCTAGTTGAAGTTTGTAGAAAATTTAAATAGGCTATTCACCCCCCTCTAGCCATTTGGACCTTACAGCAGCACCTTTGCCGAAAGGGGATGACCACACAAAATGTCATGGCTGCTTGTGACTTTGATATGCGGTTCACATTCGTGATGTCTGGATGGCCTGGGTCAGCACATGACATGACAGTGTTCAAGGATGCAATATCAAGGTTCGGGGATCTGTTTCCGCACCCTCCTACAGGTACGCAAATGTAGTGTTGGTGATGGTTTTGTTTTTGGGTCTATAGTAGAGGCTAATGTAAGATACTTTTTGGCAGGGAAGTATTATCTGGTGGACTCTGGCTATGCTAACCGGCTGGGGTACCTAGCTCCATACAAGGGAACAAAGTATCATCTGCAGGAGTACCGAGAGGGACCTCAGCCTGAAGGTAAAGAGGAAACCTTCAATTATGCACATTCGAGCCTTAGGAATGTCATAGAAAGGGCTTTCGGAGTGCTCAAAATGAAGTGGCGGATGTTACGTGAAATCCCTAGTTACTCAACTGAGAAACAAAGCCGAATCATAGTAGCATGTTGTGCTTTACATAATTTCATAAGGACAAGTGGCATACAGGATAGACACTTTGCTAGGTGTGACCGTGATGAGAACTTTGTGCCAGAAGAAGCATTTGAGGATCAGCCAGAGCCAAAAGTAGTGGAAGATGACTCACAGCTCATGAATGCATTTCGTGAGTCCATTGCGTGTGCTTTGGTTCACCATTCTTGAAATTTTCTTGTGTTCAAGAATTGGTGTTGTATTTTATCAGTTTTGTTTGATGTGCGTGTATTTCAGAGTATTTTTTATGATGATTACAGGTGATTCATTATTGTAAACATTAGAACGTATCGCACTGTGTAGACTATGTGCTGGATTGGTGTTTATATTGTAACAGTTTTGTGTAATGGTAACAGTTTTGTGTAATGTAACAATTTTGGTGTTTGTTGATTGTATACACAGTTTGCTATGAGCCATGTGCATGTGCATGGACCTGTTTGCATGGGAAGCATTAAATGCAAACCCAAAATTTTTGGGCAAGTGAGCAGGAGAATACAGAATTTGGCGGATGGCAGGTTTTGGCCCTAAAACCTGACATGTCAGCTTTTTGGGCAAACTCAGAAATTTTTGTAAACTAAACAAGGCCTTAAATACATAAACGAACGGGACAAAAAAAAGTAGAAAATGGGACGTGATTTATTGCATCTGTTTTGACCCCTAAACCCGTTATATGATCTGTCCATTATTCAACATTGCTCACAAGCTGGAGTAGTCATAAGAGCCATTTTTTTTTGTTAAAAAAAACAAATGATAGCTCGCTGCACCCTAGACATCTATGATATACAAATTATTACTCCCTGCATTCATAATTAAAAGGTGATTTGGCTTTTTTTTTATATGTACCCTTTTTTAAATATTTAAATATACACTATGTATCTAAGTACATAGTTAAAATAATGCATCTCGAAAATCAACACACCTTTTATAATTTAGAACGAGTACTACTCAACATTATACACGCTTGCTCTCACCGGACATTTTGAACAAGCTGCGTAGCCTAGCCTGTAGCTATTGCCTCAGTTGGCGCCTTCGCGGTTGTGCTCATAAAAGGTCATCAGAACCTGCTTGCAAGGCTTGGAAATCGTTCAAGGATCCATGTCACTCCCCTGATGATCACCTGCAATGAAAACTTTCATTCCTAGCTCCGGCCGCCATGAAACGTACTACTGAATATACACAAGCTGAGCGATGACGATGATGCAATTGCAGAACTGCAGCCGCAAACTGTAAACATGTGCGTAGGAACAGTCAATCATGCCCGAGTTCTACGTACCAGTGCCAAATCCCCAGGCTTGGCGGCAGGCTCCACGCAGTCTCGGCCATACCTGATCAAAAGATCGATCATGAGATTCTTGGTCTTGTTTAGATACGAAAAGATTTTAGTTTTCGCTACCCTAGCATTTTCGTTTGTTTGTGGCAAATATTGTCCAATTATGGACTAACTAGGATCAAAAGATTCGTCTCGCGATTTACAGGTAAACTATGCAATTAGTTTTTATTTTCGTCTATACTTAATGATTTATGCATATGTCGAAAGATTCGATGTCACGGGAAATCTTGAAAACTTTTTGGTTTTGGGGTGAACTAAACAATGCCTTGTCAATATCACAAATATCGATTTGAATGTAGAAGTTGTTTTGAGTCAACAAATTCAGTACTGCAAAATGAGAGGAGGGAGCAGATAGATGGAGCTGTTGTTCGTACACAATCTGCAGCGGCTGCTGCTCCGACTCCGACTCCGAGCCGGCGAGCAAGCGGTAGAAGCTGCATCCCCTGCTGAAAGGAAACGGCTTCCCCCTCCACTCCAGGTGCCAGGTGACCCCGACGGCGGCGGAGTCGTCGGCGGAGATGTCGTCGATGACGAACTGGAGGTCGGGGCTGATGGTGCCCATGAACTCGCCGAAGAAGCCGATGATCCGCTCCCGCCCCACGAAGGGCCGCGGGAACACCAGGTCCTCGTACACGCAGCCCTCCGCGATGAGCGGCTCCACCGCCGCCAGGTCCCGCCGGTTCACGCCGTCGTAGAACGCCCTCACCACGTCCGCCGCCGTGGCCGTGGCCACTGCCGCCGTCGTCTTCGCCCCTTCTCTTGTCGTTGCGGCTACAAGAACCAGCGCCGTCGTCCTTGTCCTGCTGCCGCCGCACGGGAGGCTTGTAGGTCGGCCGGGGAGACGACTGCGGGGACGACGAGCCGCGCCGGAGGCTGCGGCCATTCGAAGTCGAGGGCCATGCTGGAGCGGCATCGTCCAAGCGTGCACGCTGCACGCCCAGCCTCTGTTGGTGCCAAGAACCTTATCTCTTCCCGTTGCTACTTGTCACGCTGCACGGATTTTCTTTCGAGTCCCTCCATTTCTCTATATCAGCGCATTTTCTTTGCTGCACAAATTCTCCACATACAAATTCCTGTGCCAGGCGTTTTGCACTTATGTACCTGTTCATTCACTGTGCCTTGGCCGTTCCTGTCCTCCATTCCAGAGTAGCATGTAGTAATTTCCAAACATGACTGAACTTGTAGTAAATACTGTCATCTTCAGATACACACAGAAGCAGCAAACTGGTACAAGGGAAAACACAATTTCTTTTTCTGTACACATGGATATAATTTTGTACGCCTATACCACATCAATGTATAAATCGACAATCAGTGTCACGCAGGATCCACAAACTGATGGAACCAGAACTTTGTGTATGAATTCTAATTCATGGTTTAGGGAGCGAGAGAAATATCTATTACACTGCATATGTTTTTGATATACAAACTTGTATGTGTACAAACAATAACCACATAACCACTGAAGCTTTACATGCGCATCCCGTCCAGGTATTTGGCTATGTAAACTAGACAAGCAAATCATAAGTGAAAGGGGGGCGTTAAGGATGAGTTCATGGATGCTTGGATCTCCTCTAGGGTTCTTCCTTTGGTTTCTGGCACCAGCCGCTCTACAAACACAACTGTGAGCCCACAGATGCTTGCAAAGATGAAGAATGTGCCTGCATTCCGTCCAAGCCACACACAAATATCTATCATCAGAATTCAGAAGTTGCTGCAGAGTCATGAAACTGCCGGCATCAATGTTTATGTGGGTGCTAGTATGCTACACTCTGACCAAAATCCTATTCCACTTGGTGCGCCTTGACTTACCATAGGAGTTCCACACCAAGAGGAAGTTGAAGGCGTATGAGACAATCCACGAACCAAGCCAGCTGACGAGTGTCACAAGGCTTCCTGCTGCTCCTTTCATGTTTATAGGAAAGATCTGCATGTCCAATTCAAGTATACTTTGAATCTGCCTGTTCTCAAAATTTTGTTTTGGACCGTAATATCCTTTGTCTTTACTTATGGCAGGAAAGTACCTCTGACATTATAACCCATGGTATTCCACCCATACCCAGTGAAAAAGATCCGCCAAAAATCTGGTTTGCAAATGATAAAAATCATCAGAACAATAGTTTGTGTGTGTGCATACGCGAGCAAAAGTGCGTGAGAGCTCTGAAGGTATTAGAGGAAAGTAGACAAGAAATAGTAATGTACCAGAATGCCTGCCAAAGCCAGCACTAAGTTCAGATCCTTTCCCCAGTGATGTTCCTGTTCCACGAAGAAAAAAAAATTAACACTTATTGTTCTGACAAATGGGAAGTTGTTGATCTTCTTATCAGGATGAAATCGCACCAGACCTTAGCTAAGAATGACAAACCGACTAGTAGGCAACCCAGGCATGTTCCAGCTGCAGATACCTGAAATATTGTAGAATACATTTTATCACCGTGGTCATAATTCATCACTATCAGGACAACTGTATATCATTATATTACTAGAGAAATTTTTAACTCTGAATATCTTTTGTTTACCATCAAAAGTGGCCTCCGTCCAGCTTTGTCCATTAGAAGTACTCCTAGTCCGGTCATCGGAATCTGCAGATCAGTACTCAAATTATACACCTACATTCAGTAAAAAGCACATGAGTAGACTAGGGTCTTGTTGAAGAGACCTGAACAGCAACCATAGCGAGCATTCCTGTATTTCCTGATGAGAAACCTGATTTGTAGCATGGGCACTTAGTAATTAGCATAGTATTCAAGGGCGATCCATTGTAAAAAAATCTCTTGTCAGGACCAAAACAAATTTATGCGAGCTAAGGAAATAAGTCATTCTTCATTACCGGCTGAAACAAATATTTCACTGGCATAAAAGCAAATGGCATTCACTCCCCCAAACTGTTGAAGGACCATTAACCCTACTCCAACCTGAACGCAGACCTGATCCATCACGAAACAACAAGAGAGACATGTCCTAATAGGAAGAAAGGCATATTAAAGATACTTACTGTAACAGCACGAATATAGTCCTTCCGAAACAGGTCGAACATTTTCGACTCTGGTAATTGCTGAAGCTTTTCTGTAAAATCCTGAATACTAATATTAGAGAATTATCAAGATGTTTCTTTAATGCATGATTAAGTTGAATGCTTATTTTTATTCTCAAGCTGTCAAGCACTCCATACTTTGATTTCTGTTGCTTCGTCAGAGATATCAGTCGCTTTTCCCCTTAGCTTCTGTAATGCTGCCTCAAATGCACCTGGGTGGCCGAACCTAGCCTGAGATACATCATACATGATCTGCGTCAGGTATTGTTCTGATTTCCATGTTATGAAGTTGTGTGTTCTATCTAATGATATATGGTCAGAAGAGGAGATGGTTTTACCCTTTTCCATTGTTTAGTCCAGATGCATATCTTATCATAAGTTCAAAACTGATTCTAAATTTAGTCCAAAAGCTAAATATTTATATGTCAAAATCTGCTCCCTTAGAGCATCTCCAAGAGATTAGCAAAAAACATATTCTAAACTTAATGATTTAGCTATTTTGTAAAATAAAAGGCCACCCAAAAAATTGGACTACTCCAACAGTCTAGTTAAAAATTGCTAAGGGCCCACTCATCACAAAACAAAAGGCTATCATCATCCTATCTTCCGTCCATACGACTATACGAGGAAACCGATGGTCACGGCTGCTGCTCATCCGTCCAGAGGACCCTGCCGCACAATTCACGCATGGTTTGGTGTTATGAACGAGGTGTATTTGGGATAACTAGGCCTTATGCTTTGCCAAGAGCTTGAGAGATTGAGGGAGACTAGAATTGTTTCTTCATAATTCATTGCTTGCTTTCCATTGTGCCCCATGGGCTGAATATAAAAGGTACATAGGACTAACACCTCTTGTGCCTAGACAATATGGTACTATTCCTATAGACAAATAACTAAGAGACACTAATGGGCTTAAGGCCCAACTAGGACACTTGCGCCCTACGGCGCCCCTCTTTATGCCCATGACATTTGGCGAGTGAGCCCGCTAGCTTTCTTTGCCGAGCGAAAAACGAGGGAGCTAGTGGCTATTTTTAGACAACGGGATAGACAATCTGTTGGAAGCATGTTTTACATCAAAATATCCAAATCGGAATATGCGGAAGCAAATAGCAAGTCTCTTGGAGTTGCTCTTATGATCCTTGTATGATATTCACATGACTGTATCTCCATGACGTTATTAAGAAATGTATGATTTCAGTTTGCAATGTCATCTTTAGTTCTAAACTTCTAATAAGGGAAGTGTTCTAAACTTGGATGATTATGTAACCAAAAAAAAGATCATCAAGTATTAGTACTTCAGATAAGCTACTAACCAGCCATCTTGGGGACTCAGGAGTCACAAGAAGGCCAACCAACTGCAGCAAACATGGCGCCACTCCTACAATAGGAAAGTTAAAATCTGTATGCAATGACATGCATTGAATCTCTTGGTACCCTTGTGCATGAATTTTGAAGTAGATATAGTTAAGAAAAAAGGGGTCAGCTAAAATTGGTGCAATATCTGCTCCTCATTAATGCACACCTAAAATCTATACTCGTTTTATTTAGGAATGGTCGAATGATGTACCCAAGAAACTTTCTTACCAATGATTGCCAAAGTCCGCCAGGTGATAAAAGTTCCCAGAACATAAGCAAGTGATGCCCCACAACATATCATAAACTGCATAAATAGGCAAGCTGTTTTGTTAAGATAAAGCTATGAACATTCAGCAATGAACTCTCCCTTGATCATGCACAGTACCTGGTTTACAGTTGCGAATCCTCCTCTAAGATTCTTTGGTGTTATCTCTGATATATAGACTGGAACCTGTTCAGATGCTACAAGATTCAGACCAAATCCGTTTGAAAGGGATAACACAAAAGAGTAGGTTATTATAATCACCACATATGAAAGAAGGCCAATTCCACATCCAATTGAGAACCTTCCAATGTCAAGCCACCAGAAATTCTACGGGAGAATACACGTAAATCGCACTATAGGATTTATTAAGTGAACTCAGAAGATATCATTTCTCAAAAGTTGATGGCCCACTAATGTTGAAATACACTAATAGAGGGGCGGAGGGGAAGAAGACCTGGGAAAAGGTTATCAAGAGATATCCAAGAATGCAGAGAAGATCTGATATCGCCATTGCCTGCATGTGGCAGCAAACAAGAAAAGTTTGGCGATATTGTGGCAGTCAATGTCCACTGCCCAGTGCCCAGTGGAAAGTGAACAAGTGATTTCCTTTCTTGTGTAGCCGTAGGTGCACATTATGGGAACTATTTTCAAAGAGAAAAAGTAGATTAACACTAACACTTCTTCGACCAACTCGGTCTGCCACGGTACCACTGACAATAGCTCCTAGCATTGCTCCAATGGTTAGTATCGAGCCAAAGAGAGAGTACTGCATACGAGCAAGATTTGTGTCAGTTGCGGACGAACAGGACCTCGTGTCCTTTTCTGTCAAATCTTTTACAGCCTTACAGGAGGGTGGGTACCTCTGCTAAGGAGAGGTTGAGGTCACGCATGATGCCAGGCTGAGAAGGCGACGAGTAGCCGACCTGCAGGATGCAAGAACTCGAAAATCGAAATTAACTTGCCCGGCCAAGCCAACTGCTGACGATTCGCCAGTTGCCAGAATATACCACCAGTTCTTGGGGTCTTAATTGTCTTCTAGCTTGGTTATCTATTCCATACAGGCAGGAAATTTGAAGCATGCTGTAGCAGACACTACAGAGGAAGAAGGGCTTGATTACCGAGATGCCGAACTCGAAGGATCCGGCGACGGCGACGGCGGTGCTGGCGACCACCACCGCAATCGAAGAGGAGGACGAGGCGGCGCCGGACGCACAGCCATCACCGCTTCTCCCGGGCGCGGTGACCAGGAGAGGCTTCTGCGCTTCTTGATCCTCGTGCTCCATCGGGCCGGCGGCCGGCCTGGGTTCTCCTTCTCCACTCCGTCGGCTAGTGTTTCTCTCGAGCTGAGCTGACGAGGACGACCGACGACCGGCGTGGATCGGTGCAGTCCACTAGTGACCGATGTACTGACATGTGCAGACGCTCGTACTCCCTCCGTCCTATCGTTTTAGGTTTTCGTGCCACACGTTTAACTTGTGCAACATTTATATCTCTAAATAAATTTGTTAAAAAAATAGACTTAAAGATCTTTCAATAATATTAATTATATATTATAAATATTAATATATTTTATTATATATTTAGTTAAAGTTATTTCTTGGAAAGCGAAAACGCTACTTATTTTCGGACGGAGGGAGTACGTTTCTTCCTCTCTTGTCCTTTCTGTCATTTTTTATTTCGTTCATCGATGCGAAAGGGCTAATTGCGCAGTTACGGGCTAGTTTATTAGTCGCCATAATTTTAATGCAGATGGGACCATCCATGACTTGTCATTTCGTCAGGATCATACCATCTGATAGTCCTTTCTAAACTCATTCTCTAGATCGTCATTTGAAAACTAATCTGAGCAAAAACAGCTCTCTATTTTTTCATTCTTTAAATGTTTTTATATGTCAAGTGGGTTTTAGAGAGCTATTTTTATTCTTTATCTTTGGATAACGAGAGATCTAGAATAAAAGATATTGATATTTGTTTAAACAAATAAGTTGTTGAAGTTTTTTTTATCAAAATAGCGTTTTCTTTCAATTAGGAAGGATATAGAGGGACTCTTAAAATTGCTCTTAACAAAATTATAGAAATCTTTCTATAGCGAAGACAGATTGACACTGTAGCACCGTTGAAATGTAACATTCGGTATCATAACTTTGGATGGTATCATGACAATCATGTCATATCAGTGATAAATTTTATGGAAAAAAAGTCAATAGAACTGTAAGAGTTGGAGGCGAAAGCTAAAGGAAGGAACCAAAGACGTGGAAGAAGTTGAGGGATGAGTGATGGGGAGGGTGTAGGTGTGGTGCATAAGCTTAATGTTGCCATGAAGTGGAGTAAGAGACATGGTATATTAGCTCACTCAATGCTGATGGGCTGTGAGGTGAAGTAGGAGAAAAAGGTATATGAACAATGTTCCAAAATAGTCTTGTCATGGTAGTAATAGAAAAAAGTGCTTAATTATTTTATTGCATTCACAGAAAAAAAACTTTTGATTACCAGTTCAATTCATCCTAGCTAAATTGTCCTTCGTTAAGATAATCCCTCTCTAGGGGTAGCACAGGAAGACTTTTATCCTATAAGAGAGAACTTCAATTTCCAAATAGTCTATCGGTGAAAAAAGTATCCATCGGTGAAAAAAGTACGGTAATGATTGAGGACGGGCGTCCGTCCACGCCGGACGGACCGCGCGCCCACTCTGCCCCTTTTCTTTTCTGATGAACGTGCTCCATCCGCATGCGGTGCATCCTTATCCACTTGACTCTACTCTTCCTCTTAAAATAACAGCCGCCGCCTTCCTTCCTCGAACTCCAGAGGATTCAACCCAGCCTGGTGCGATGCCCTCTCCCACACTCTGCCCACGCATGTTGCCCTTCCACCCTCGCTGATGCGTGCGATGCCCTTCCCCACCCCAAGCGCGGCGCCCTCCACCCCCAACGAGTCAAGGCGCGGCGTCCTTCCCTCGCCCCACTGTCTCCCCTGCCGTCCTCCCTCTCCCCCAGCACCCTCCCCTAGCACAACATCCTCCCCTGGCGTGGCATCCTCTCCCACCAGAAGCCGCTGAACCTAGCGCGGCACTCTTCCCCACCCTCGCTCGGCATCCTCCCTAGTCCTGGTGGCATCATCTCTCACACTCTGTGACCCGAGCTCCCCCTATCCTGGTGGCCATGGTGCTCCCCACGTCAAGCTCTCTCTCTCTCTCCATGTTGCAATTCTATGTTTCAATTGTTTCAATCGCTTCAGAGACATGTGGAAGTTGAATCATACGGATGTTGCAAAAGTAGATCGGGGGATGTTGCACTTGTTGCATATGTTGCAATCGTTTAAGAGTCATGTTGCAGTAGTATGTTTCGAGTGTTTCAGATATTTCAGCGGTAATGTTTCATTTGTGTTTTCCGAATGCATGTTGCAATTGTGTTTATTTGATATTGTAGATGTTCTACACATATGTTTGCATGTGTTCTATTCGAATGTTGCATATGGTAGCTGTAACAGAACCGACCAAATTATAAGAGATTAAGCCTAATAGTGACCATTTGCATAGTCGAACTATCACGCTTAAGCCCATATAATCCCGGTAGTCCGTGAAATCTCGATGGATTTCAAACCACACATCACATAACAGCCAAGATCGTAATAAGTTTAGCGGTCGCCATCCACAAGTACATCTAGATTACAACATTCATAAAATACATCGGAGTGCTTAAAGTTATTACAAACCAAGTTCTTCAAGTAGCGGAAGCTTCATAGTTTGAAATTACAACACACACGATAAGTCTGATACAGTGCCATAGTTCGGTCATTCCCACAAAAGCAAAAGAAGAGACGGAGTGACCATCGCCCTTGGTCTAGTCATCACCCATAGCTGGGTACAGACAGAGGATGCAATAACCATAGTACATTTGACCATCTGCAAAACAACATGGGAATAGAACCCTGAGTACGAGAAGGTACTCAGCTAGACTTACCCGTCATAAACTTAAAATAAAGACTCATCAAGGATCATGAAGGCTATATAGTGGGGTAGCTGACGACCATTTTGCAAAACCGTAGTATTTCGCTAACATAACCTACATAAGTCTTTCTTCTTTTAATTGGCTCAAGTTGAAAGTATCATTACCTATCGTCTAGGTTTGCACCTGCACTATTACAAGCAAGTATGAGACTATGATAGTACCTCATCATAGTATTTCTTAAAACTATTCACCATTATAACCCAAGTGTTCCATAGTCCTTACTACGAGGACAGGGCTCATGTCAAGTGCTCACTATCCAGGAGCGATGGCGATTCGAATCGATTTCTAACCAGCTGGCGAATTTATTCCCCACACAAACCACACTCACTGATCAAGTGAGCTACAGGTCACCGTGTTGCACTATCCAGGACCAATTCGCGGGTTCGACAGGCACCGCCCGTACCCGAGGACCGTTCCGGCGACCGAGGTATCCAAGGTATACCAAGGTTGCGCGCCGCGCCCTCGTCGTTCTCCTCAACCATCACCAATACAGCGCGTACATCGGGCCGATTCCCGGCCCGGATAGTGCTCAGGCTTCGCGGTCGGAACGACTTATCCTTCCAGCTAAATGTGGGACATGCGTTCAACATGACAAGAGGGCCGTCAACGATCGGTCCTTAATCGACACAGGCAGGGGCTCTATGGGCAACCCACCAAAAGACCCTGCCCGGTCTCCAATTACATTTCACACTTGGTTATTTCTTTCCCCAAGCAACCACTGCTTAATCAAGCAGGTATACACCTATATCTCGCAGGTGACAGGACATCACCCGACTTCTACCGGACTAAGCAAGCTAAGCATAGACTCCGCGCCTATCTACATAGGACAAGGTAGATAAACGAGTAGGGATAACAAGGAGTACATATGCAGCAACGGTATCAGGCAACTCCTATCACTTAATATGCAATACAGTAGAACAAGTATAACACTTTATATGAGTTAGCGAGAATAGGGAGACTTAGAATGCTCCGGGGCTTGCCTTTCTCAAGGTGCTGGGTCGGTGATCCGGACACTCTTGCAATTCCTCTCCGGTTTCCTGTGCTTCCGGAGGTTCCTGCTCCTGTATCTCCTCGGGTTCCTCGGGTCCCACTTCGTTCTCCTGCGAGCCTGTATGATGCATATATGCTCATGAGTGGAGTGCGAGATGCCCGAGTGGATGCTTGTATGAGAAAGTGCCAAAGGACCATGACATGATGCATGGATGATACACCTGGTCATGTTCATTACAATGTATGCAACATCATCAAAGAACAGGCACTTGGATTAAGCATCTATTGCATTCTCTTCTACAATTATTTTTTTTCAAATGAAATCAGCAACCTACATGATGCTTTAAAGATACACCAAACCCAACTTAGTCCATTCAACCTACATACACAACCATTCATAATTTTCTTTATTTATTTCTAAGCCCATTAAAAATCACATGCAATTCTGTTCATCAATAAACTCCAGAAAAATTACAGGAGACTACTAGCTAATCATAAAGTCTACTGTAAATTTTTCATAATTTTTGGTTACTTATTTTGAGCCACAAAAATCACAAGATTAATGGATAAGGCAAGTATAATCACCCTACTGTGATATAAGTGTCAAACAACAGATTTCACATTTTTACAATTTATCTAATATCATAAGAAATACCCACAAAATTTTCCAGATTTATTGCATGACCCATTTAATTATTAAAAATCATAAAGCACTGCCATGCAAGCATTTAAATTACCCTAAATTCATTTATACACCAAATAATATGTAACAATATTTTCTTAGTGATTAAACACACATGCAGAGCCAGCAAAACAAGTTTTACATTTTTCTGAACCCTATTTTATTTACTATGCATTTTCCAAGTTTAGGAAAAACATGGATTAATTATATTCTTACAGGAAAGTTACTCAAACATGACATGCAATCATACTAGGCTATAGATCTGGAAATAAGGAACACACCAAAATTTATTTCACCATTTTTGGAGCTATATTCATCAAGATATGGATTTTTGAACATTTAAATCATTTCCTGAAAATTATTTTTCTGAAAACAAATCAAATCCACCCCGAGACCTGCTAGGTGCACCCGGTGCAGTGCACCCGCGGCCGCTGACGAGCGGACCCGCCTGCCAGCCGGGCCCGCTGGTCAGAGCGCAGAGGGGGAGGAGCTCCGGCGAGCCGGAGCTCACCGTCGGCGACCCCTTTCGGCGAATCAAGCGGCTCTACACGCTCTACGGCTCACGGCAGACCTAGGGCACCCATTTGCGCGGCCTAAAACGGACCGGAGCAGGCTCGCCACCGGCCATGGCGGAGCGGCGGCGCTACTCGTCGTCGGTACGGGACGCCGGCTCGGTAGAGCGTGGCTGGAGGGGCTTGCGAGCATCGCGGATGCCAAGGCGAACACGATGCGCCAACTACGCAGCACCGGAAGGCATGGAGACGCGCGGACCACGCGTGCGGCGGCGGAGCTCTCGCCGGAGAAGAAAGCGAGGGCGAGCGGGGCTCACCGTGCCTTACCGAGCGCTCAGATGAGCGTTTCGCAACGGCGGAGCGAGGGCGAAGCTCGGGGAAGAACTAATTGAAGAATGGCGCACGCACGGGGGAGGAACAGCCGAGGCGGAGCTCGGGCTCCAATGGCGACGGCGGCGCTCTGCGCGTGCGGGGCGAGGGCGAGAGAGCGAGAGAGAGGGAGCTGAGGGGCGCAAATGGGAGCGGGGGCGGAGGCGAGCGCGACCGGGGCGCGTCCTCGCTGCCGCATGCCCGCCACGCGGCGGCCGAGTCCTGCCGGCGCGCCACGGCGTCGCGGCGAGGCCGTCCGCGCGCGGACGCGGGCGCGAGCGCGGGGAAGGGGGAGGGGAGAGCGCGGGCGGGCCGAGCCGGCTTCGGCCAGTGGGCCAGAAGCGAGGCCGCGGCCTGCTAGCGCCCCCTTTTCCCTTTTCCATTTTTTTTAAATTTTCTTTTCTTAAATCCTCTTCCAAAAGCATTTTGACCATTTTCAAATCATTTTCACCATTTTCACCCAAAAGCAAAGTGGTGCCAAACTAAAAGCTCTACAACTTTGCTTTAATAGGTAAGACCAAATTCTAAATAGAATTTGAATTACAAATTAAAACTTAGTTCTAGGTTTTTAAATAAAGTTATTTTGGATATTTTGTATAAATTCCATTTCTCAATTTCCATAGCTCCAAAAATTGCACAAAAATGTTCTTAATTCTTCTTACACATAAACCAACCTAGTTTGAATATTTCACAATTTTTGAAACAAGCACCACATTTTTAACATATTTAAAACTTATGAAATGATGCACATAAAATCATATTCTTAGAAGAATGACATGCTCATGATGCTTATGATTGATGAGAGTGCTTATGCATGACTTTGATGAGACTAAGTGCATGCTTAACACCTAGGGTGTTACAGCCCTTCCCCCCTTAGGGAAATCTCGTCCCGATATTTTGGGTTACTAACCATTTCTTGTGAAATTTTGGATAAACTGTTTTTAAGTAATCCTCTGTTTCCCAAGTGGCATCCCTATCGTCATGATGACTCCACACCACTTTATAAGTTCTGACAACTTTGTTTCGGGTTACTCGCTCCTTGGTATCCACAATCCCCACTGGCTGCTCTTTATACTCTAGGTCTGCTTTTATCTTGATCCCTCGAGGTTCAATTCCTTGCTCAGGCACTTTCAAACATTTCCGTAGTTGCGACACATGGAAGACCGGAAAGATCGAGCTCATCTCTTCAGGTAACTGAATCTTATAGGCCACTGGGCCTTTCCTCTCTAGCACTTGGTACGGTCCCACATATCTGGGTGCAAGCTTGCTTCGAACTCGGAAACGTTGAACTTTCTTCATTGGCGTAACCTTGAGGTACACATAGTCACCTATGTTGAATTCAAGTGGCCTTCTTCTCTTATCCGCATAACTCTTTTGCCGTGACTGTGCCGCTTGCATATGCTGCTGTATGATATGCACCTTTTTCTCGGCATCATTCACAAAGTCGATACCATAGTATCTTCTTTCACCAGGTTCAACCCAGTTTAACGGAGTTCTACATCTTCGACCATACAAAGCTTCAAACGGGGCCATCTTGATGCTCTCTTGATAACTATTATTGTATGAGAACTCAGCCAGAGGTAACCATGATTCCCACGATCCCCTGGATGATAGCACACAGGCCCTCAGCATATCTTCTAACACTTGATTTAGCCTCTCGGTTTGACCTGAAGTCTGGGGATGATACGCCGTGCTTCTTATCAGACTGGTCCCCAAGCTCTTATGCATGCGCTCCCAGAAGTGAGCGGTGAACTGCGGTCCTCTATCTGATATGATTGTCTTGGGAATACCATGCAACTTGACAATCTCAGCCATATATATATCGGCATACTCAGGAGGTCGGTAACGAGTCTTCACAGGGATGAAATGGGCCGATTTGGTCAATCGATCTATGATTACCCAAATCGAGTCATTCCCCTTCCTGGTTGTCGGTAAGCCCGTGATAAAGTCCATACTGACCTCTTCCCATTTCCACTCCGGAACTGATAACGGTTGCAACAGACCTGTAGGTTTCATATGGATGGCCTTAACTCTGCAACACGTGTCACAACGGGCCACATAAGCGGCTATTTCTTTCTTCATCTTGGTCCACCAAAAGTGGGGCTTTAGATCTTGATACATTTTGCTGCTGCCAGGATGAATAGAAAGCTTAGAGAGATGGGCTTCATCCATGATGCGATTCTTCAACTCCCGATCCTTCGGGACCACTAACCGCTGTTGAAACCACAAGACCCCCTTCTCATCAACCCGAAACTGAGTCTTTGGGTCATCTTTGATCTTTTCTTTGATATGGAAGATACCCTTGTCTGTTTTCTGACCTTCAATGACTTGACTCTCGAGTGAACAACTGAGTTGTATATGACATAAGACCTCAGGATGCATGAGATTGAACCCATCTTCAAACAACGGTTGAACCACTTGACAGTGTGGTTTACGACTTAGAGCATCTGCTACTACATTAGCCTTGCCTGGATGATAGTGAACTTCCAGGTCATAGTCCTTGATTAGCTCTAACCACCGTCGTTGCCTCATATTCAGCTCGGACTGCGTGAAGATGTACTTCAAGCTCTTATGATCGGTATAAATGTGACACTTATTTCCCAGCAGATAATGTCTCCAAATCTTCAAAGCATGCACCACAGCTGCTAACTCGAGGTCGTGCGTTGGGTAATTGACTTCATGCTTTCTCAACTGTCGGGAAGCATAAGCTATCACCCTGCCATCTTGCATCAACACACACCCGAGGCCACTCTTCGATGCGTCACAAAACACATCAAAAGGCTTCTCTGTATTAGGTTGTGCCAGAACGGGAGCAGTGGTTAGCAACTTTCGCAAGGTGCGGAAGGCTAACTCACACCCTTCCGTCCAGACAAACTTATGGTCCTTTTGTAGCAAACTTGTCATTGGCTTAGCAATCTTGGAGAAGTCAGGTATATAACGACGATAATACCCGGCCAGACCAAGAAAACTTCTAACTTCCGAGACCGAAGTTGGTGCCTTCCAGTCCATGACTTCCTGCACTTTTGATGGATCCACAGCAATTCCTTCTTCAGACAGAATGTGCCCTAGGAAAGGAACTTTCTTTAACCAGAACTCACACTTGCTGAACTTGGCATATAACTGATGCTCTCGTAACCGTGTCAGCACGATTCTCAGATGTTCGGCGTGATCTTGCTCATTTTCTGAATACACCAGGATATCATCGATAAACACCACAACAAACTTATCCAATTCAGGCATAAAGACTGAATTCATCAGATACATAAAGTATGCAGGAGCATTCGTCAACCCAAAGGACATGACAAGATACTCATACAACCCATATCTGGTGGAAAAAGCAGTCTTCGGGATATCTTGCGGACGAATCTTGATTTGGTGATACCCAGATCTCAAATCTATCTTAGAAAACACTCTTGCCTTGGATAACTGATCAAACAGGATATCAATCCTTGGCAAGGGATACTTATTTTTGATTGTCACTGCATTGAGTGGACGATAGTCCACGCACATGCGCAACGACTGATCCTTCTTTTTCACAAACAACGCTGGACAACCCCATTCCGACGAGCTTGGCCGGATGAACCCTTTATCCAGCAACTCTTTTAGTTGATTCTTCAACTCAGCGAGTTCATTTGGGGGCATCCGATACGGCCTTCTAGATATTGGTGCTGTACCTGGTATCAATTCGATTGCAAACTCTACCTCCCTATCTGGGGGAAGTCCTGGTAAATCCTCAGGAAACACATCAGGGAACTCACATACCACGGGTATGTGTTCTAGAGGGACTACCTGTACTGTACATGAAAGACTGGCGAAGTCCAACCGTCTAGGTAGCTTGACCTGAAGCACCCCCTTTTCTTGCGGGTCTCTAAGGGAAAGAGTTCTGTTCCCGGTATCTATAACCGCGCCCCAATCAGTCATCTTGTTCATTCCAATGATGACATCCAAAACCAGTCCTGGCATGACCACAAGATTTACACGGAACCTCCGGCCACTGATATCCAAGGTAACTCCTGTTACCGTTTTATTAGTCAACACATCGGCTCCAGCTGAGCTGATGCGATAGCCATAACCTAACTCAGTAACTGGCTGATCATGCTTTTGTGCAAATGCTTGGCTCATGAATGAATGCGATGATCCAGAATCAAACAAAACAACTGCAAGATGTTGGTTGACAGGAAACATACCAGCTGTTACCGGTTCTCCTTCCGGAATCTCCTCGATCGAGGTATGGTGCACACGAGCTGGATAGGTTGGCTGCTGCCTTTTGGGGTAGGGACATTCCTTAGCAAAGTGCCCCATCTTGTGGCAGTTATAGCATGGACCCTTGGGCGCATTGTTGGCGGCAGGTGCTGCAGCTTGAATTGCCTTTGGCTTGGCAGGGGCTATCGCCACCTTGTACGGCTTCTGTTGTGTTGGATGCCCGGTGTTCCTTCTCTGCGGCGGTCGGAACCTAGCACCCGGGGCAGGAGGACGATACTGCTGTCGCCCTGCCACTGGTGCCCTGGACTGAGATGATCCGGCTTCAAAAGCCCTCTTACGAGACTTGGATGCACTGTAGTTGTTGTTATTGTTCTCTTGGGTCAGACAGTCGCTGATATAGGCATTGAAAGTAGCCATGGCCCCTGTACCCATGGTCTTCAGCATCTTTGGATTCAAACCTCTCTGGAAACTAGCAATCTTCTTAGCCTCCGTGTTTACAAACTCAGGGGCATAGCGAGCGAGATTGTTGAAAGCGTGTAGATACTCCTTCACAGACTTCGTCCCTTGGGACAGCCTCATGAACTCCCCAACCTTCATTTCAACCACACCAGGAGGAATGTAATTTCCCCGGAAAGCGGTGGTGAAGCGGTTCCAAGTGATTGGGGTCCCTTCTGGGTAGGTGGTACGGTGATGGGACCACCAAATCCCAGCGGGTCCTTGTAACTGATGTGCCGCATATTCAGCCTTGAGTTCTTCTGTCATTCGGAGAAGACGAAACTTCTGCTCCATGGTGTTGATCCACTCATCTGCTTCGAGCGGTTCCAAGGCCTCCTTAAAGATTGGTGGCTTGGTATCCATGAAGTCCTTGAACGAACTGTACTGGTTGACCTCCCGGCCACCCTGATTATCCCCACGACGGGTATTGTCAGCTATGTTGCGCAAAGCTTCTTCCATGTTGCGCTGCATCTGCTCCATGTTGCGTTGGCTTCCCAGAAACTGCGCGAAAAACACATCCGCAGTGTACGGGGGAGGTGGTGGTGGTGTTGGCGCTCGGTCCTCATTCTGTTGAGCCCCATTTCCGGATGTACCTGCTCCAAGACCCGGGTTGCCGTTACCCCCGCCACGTGTTTGTACCATCTGCATACGCCAATGATAAGCAATCGTTAGGAGTTGCCATCAACCGGTAGAAAATGTGTAAAATCGTGCCATACTGAATTTACTGAGGGAATAAATTCACACAATAAACAAAGGCACAACAACTCATCATCCACGCACAACATCACTAACAGATTACTTAACATTCACGCAACAAGGTTCGCGTACATCCAACTTGCCAGCATACATACACTGGACTTTCAGCATCAACTCATAAAGTCTTGCACAGCCCAGATCCACAAGTACATGACATGCCATGCAACATACATCACAAAAGAGGAAAGACTAGCTCTAGAGCCCTAGCATCTAGTCGCTATGATCACTGTCCATGCCAGAGCCATCCTCATCCTCGTCACCACTAGCAGCTGCTCCTATCTCGGGATCCGCGTCCATCTCGTCCTCAGAGTCTAGCTCCGCTGCTCCAGGCAGGTGGTGAGGGTGGAGCTGGTTATGCAGCTGGTGGATCTCCTCATGCAAGTTCTCATTGTACTCCTCGGCATTAGCTAGCTGCTGCTCTAGCTCCAGCTGTCGGGCTCTCAAAGTGTCCTCCTCGTGCCAGGCTTCATTCCTCTGTCCAAGCACATGGACTAGCATGCGCTCGCTGTTCCTGTGAGCAGTAGTCACCCTGTCCTTCTGCTCCCGCACTGCAAGCAGGTCCTGACTCAGCTCACTGTTCTTCTGGACTGCCTGGTCTCTCTCTCTGGTCACACGAGCCAACTCTGCCTGTAGCCTCTCAACCTTAGAGTCAAACTCACGCTGCAACTGACGCTTCTCATCCTGGACGGTGAGGAGAGACCCGGACAAGCGACCCAAACAACGCTCCAGGCTTCCATAGGTCTTCATCAACGCGTACATGGCACTCATAGCTGCACTGTCACTGTGTTGGTCCTCATCCGCACTCCTCTCTAGAGCATTCACCTCGGACTGATCCCACACCGAAGTGTAAGGGTCACCCCGGGGAAACACCCCAGCGAAGGTGTGGGCCAGCTCCTGTGGAAACCTCTCCATGAGGTCCCTCAGAACTGCGAAAGCTGCCCTGCTGGCACCGTGGAAAGGCGTGACACCTCGGGACTCGTACACCCAACCGCCCCAAGCAGGGTCTCCTCCACTGGTAGGGACAACTGCCTCGATCCCCACCAGGGTCTCATCACCAAGCGGCTCCTTATCCCAATAGTAGCGAGGCTCCCTTCCTTCGGGATACCCCATCGAACTGAGCACCCTCCAAAGCAAAGTGGGCATCCCAAACTCCTCTAGGAACTTGCTCTTATGTCACGAGCTCCTAGCTGCCAACGGACGGCGAGGGGCCCGCCCACCAGTGGACTTGCGAGCGGTGAGCCTAGTGCGTGCCATCTGCTGCAAATGGAATACCGTGGGTAAGAGTGAGGATTACCTTTAATTATTTTATTTAGAATTGGGACAGATTAAATTAAGGGGGAAAGTAAGCAATGATATGAAATGAACATGATGTATGCACGAGCTTACGATCTCACAAACTTAGAAACAAAGGTTAACACTAAGCGGTATATGCGGCGGCACACAACGTTCTCTCATAACGTAACTAGCGTTCTAAGCGAGAACGGGGTTAGTGTACCTGCAGAAAACTCATTTCAGCCCACCCACAATATGATCATGCAGAGCAAGAATTTAAAACCATGCACTTCACATACACAGACACCCGTCCATGCATGTGACGTGCCACTACCCACATCATCGCCCTATTGACGGCATCGCCTCTCAGGACGGAATTCCCAGCATGCGGTACTGTTCCCAAGACACACCAACATGTGCGCATGGCACAGCACCTGACAACACTCCCCTAGACCGGCAGTGTATCCGATCATGCTCTCACAACTCCCACTTACCATGGCGTAGAGGAAGAATTGATCCATACATTACCACTCAAATGAATGGCACTCATACTATTTGCACGCCGTATGAGCGACGAAATGAAAATATGATGCATTAACCCCCAAGTCAGTACTTAACTAGCCACCTTAGAGTCCTTAACTGGGCATAAAGGATATGACCATGGCACACTAGATAATTTTCCAAAACTTAATTTAACACCTTGATCCTTATTAATTACCAAAATCCTTCATTAGCCCGGTTTAGATTTTGTTTAGAATGTACTTATGAACAGTAACTCGCTAAACCTTGCTCCGATGCCAGCTGTAACAGAACCGACCAAATTATAAGAGATTAAGCCTAATAGTGACCATTTGCATAGTCGAACTATCACGCTTAAGCCCATATAATCCCGGTAGTCCGTGAAATCTCGATGGATTTCAAACCACACATCACATAACAGCCAAGATCGTAATAAGTTTAGCGGTCGCCATCCACAAGTACATCTAGATTACAACATTCATAAAATACATCGGAGTGCTTAAAGTTATTACAAACCAAGTTCTTCAAGTAGCGGAAGCTTCATAGTTTGAAATTACAACACACACGATAAGTCTGATACAGTGCCATAGTTCGGTCATTCCCACAAAAGCAAAAGAAGAGACGGAGTGACCATCGCCCTTGGTCTAGTCATCACCCATAGCTGGGTACAGACAGAGGATGCAATAACCATAGTACATTTGACCATCTGCAAAACAACATGGGAATAGAACCCTGAGTACGAGAAGGTACTCAGCTAGACTTACCCGTCATAAACTTAAAATAAAGACTCATCAAGGATCATGAAGGCTATATAGTGGGGTAGCTGACGACCATTTTGCAAAACCGCAGTATTTCGCTAACATAACCTACATAAGTCTTTCTTCTTTTAATTGGCTCAAGTTGAAAGTATCATTACCTATCGTCTAGGTTTGCACCTGCACTATTACAAGCAAGTATGAGACTATGATAGTACCTCATCATAGTATTTCTTAAAACTATTCACCATTATAACCCAAGTGTTCCATAGTCCTTACTACGAGGACAGGGCTCATGTCAAGTGCTCACTATCCAGGAGCGATGGCGATTCGAATCGATTTCTAACCAGCTGGCGAATTTATTCCCCACACAAACCACACTCACTGATCAAGTGAGCTACAGGTCACCGTGTTGCACTATCCAGGACCAATTCGCGGGTTCGACAGGCACCGCCCGTACCCGAGGACCGTTCCGGCGACCGAGGTATCCAAGGTATACCAAGGTTGCGCGCCGCGCCCTCGTCGTTCTCCTCAACCATCACCAATACAGCGCGTACATCGGGCCGATTCCCGGCCCGGATAGTGCTCAGGCTTCGCGGTCGGAACGACTTATCCTTCCAGCTAAATGTGGGACATGCGTTCAACATGACAAGAGGGCCGTCAACGATCGGTCCTTAATCGACACAGGCAGGGGCTCTATGGGCAACCCACCAAAAGACCCTGCCCGGTCTCCAATTACATTTCACACTTGGTTATTTCTTTCCCCAAGCAACCACTGCTTAATCAAGCAGGTATACACCTATATCTCGCAGGTGACAGGACATCACCCGACTTCTACCGGACTAAGCAAGCTAAGCATAGACTCCGCGCCTATCTACATAGGACAAGGTAGATAAACGAGTAGGGATAACAAGGAGTACATATGCAGCAACGGTATCAGGCAACTCCTATCACTTAATATGCAATACAGTAGAACAAGTATAACACTTTATATGAGTTAGCGAGAATAGGGAGACTTAGAATGCTCCGGGGCTTGCCTTTCTCAAGGTGCTGGGTCGGTGATCCGGACACTCTTGCAATTCCTCTCCGGTTTCCTGTGCTTCCGGAGGTTCCTGCTCCTGTATCTCCTCGGGTTCCTCGGGTCCCACTTCGTTCTCCTGCGAGCCTGTATGATGCATATATGCTCATGAGTGGAGTGCGAGATGCCCGAGTGGATGCTTGTATGAGAAAGTGCCAAAGGACCATGACATGATGCATGGATGATACACCTGGTCATGTTCATTACAATGTATGCAACATCATCAAAGAACAGGCACTTGGATTAAGCATCTATTGCATTCTCTTCTACAATTATTTTTTTTCAAATGAAATCAGCAACCTACATGATGCTTTAAAGATACACCAAACCCAACTTAGTCCATTCAACCTACATACACAACCATTCATAATTTTCTTTATTTATTTCTAAGCCCATTAAAAATCACATGCAATTCTGTTCATCAATAAACTCCAGAAAAATTACAGGAGACTACTAGCTAATCATAAAGTCTACTGTAAATTTTTCATAATTTTTGGTTACTTATTTTGAGCCACAAAAATCACAAGATTAATGGATAAGGCAAGTATAATCACCCTACCGTGATATAAGTGTCAAACAACAGATTTCACATTTTTACAATTTATCTAATATCATAAGAAATACCCACAAAATTTTCCAGATTTATTGCATGACCCATTTAATTATTAAAAATCATAAAGCACTGCCATGCAAGCATTTAAATTACCCTAAATTCATTTATACACCAAATAATATGTAACAATATTTTCTCAGTGATTAAACACACATGCAGAGCCAGCAAAACAAGTTTTACATTTTTCTGAACCCTATTTTATTTACTATGCATTTTCCAAGTTTAGGAAAAACATGGATTAATTATATTCTTATAGGAAAGTTACTCAAACATGACATGCAATCATACTAGGCTATAGATCTGGAAATAAGGAACACACCAAAATTTATTTCACCATTTTTGGAGCTATATTCATTAAGATATGGATTTTTGAACATTTAAATCATTTCCTGGAAATTATTTTTCTGAAAACAAATCAAATCCACCCCGAGACCTGCTAGGTGCTCCCGGTGCAGTGCACCCGCGGCCGCTGACGAGCGGACCCGCCTGCCAGCCGGGCCCGCTGGTCAGAGCGCAGAGGGGGAGGAGCTCCGGCGAGCCGGAGCTCACCGTCGGCGACCCCTTTCGGCGAATCAAGCGGCTCTACACGCTCTACGGCTCACGGCGGACCTAGGGCACCCATTTGCGCGGCCTAAAACGGACCGGAGCAGGCTCGCCACCGGCCATGGCGGAGCGGCGGCGCTACTCGTTGTCGGTACGGGACGCCGGCTCGGTAGAGCGTGGCTGGAGGGGCTTGCGAGCATCGCGGATGCCAAGGCGAACACGATGCGCCAACTACGCAGCACCGGAAGGCATGGAGACGCGCGGACCACGCGTGCGGCGGCGGTGCTCTCGCCGGAGAAGAAAGCGAGGGCGAGCGGGGCTCACCGTGCCTTACCGAGCGCTCAGATGAGCGTTTCGCAACGGCGGAGCGAGGGCGAAGCTCGGGGAAGAACTAATTGAAGAATGGCGCACGCACGGGGGAGGAACAGCCGAGGCGGAGCTCGGGCTCCAATGGCGACGGCGGCGCTCTGCGCGTGCGGGGCGAGGGCGAGAGAGCGAGAGAGAGGGAGCTGAGGGGCGCAAATGGGAGCGGGGGCGGAGGCGAGCGCGACCGGGGCGCTTTGGTGGCCGACCGGGGCGCGTCCTCGCTGCCGCATGCCCGCCACGCGGCGGCCGAGTCCTGCCGGCGCGCCACGGCGTCGCGGCGAGGCCGTCCGCGCGCGGACGCGGGCTCGAGCGCGGGGAAGGGGGAGGGGAGAGCGCGGGCGGGCCGAGCCGGCTTCGGCCAGTGGGCCAGAAGCGAGGCCGCGGCCTGCTAGCGCCCCCTTTTCCCTTTTCCATTTTTTTTTTAAATTTTCTTTTCTTAAATCCTCTTCCAAAAGCATTTTGACCATTTTCAAATCATTTTCACCATTTTCACCCAAAAGCAAAGTGGTGCCAAACTAAAAGCTCTACAACTTTGCTTTAATAGGTAAGACCAAATTAGAATTTGAATTACAAATTAAAACTTAGTTCTAGGTTTTTAAATAAAGTTATTTTGGATATTTTGTATAAATTCCATTTCTCAATTTCCATAGCTCCAAAAATTGCACAAAAATGTTCTTAATTCTTCTTACACATAAACCAACCTAGTTTGAATATTTCACAATTTTTGAAACAAGCACCACATTTTTAACATATTTAAAACTTATGAAATGATGCACATAAAATCATATTCTTAGAAGAATGACATGCTCATGATGCTTATGATTGATGAGAGTGCTTATGCATGACTTTGATGAGACTAAGTGCATGCTTAACACCTAGGGTGTTACAGCCGCAATGGATTTTCAAGTGTGTTTCAGGTGTGTTTTCTAAGTGTTTCATAAGCGTGTTTCAAGTGTTTCAACTACTTTTAGGCTATGTTGCAACTATTAAGTTTGGATGTTTCAAAATTAGATCGGTTTCTTCTTCCACCTTGTGCTGCGTCATCTCTTTTGGAGCCGGCAGGGCATCCGTACGGACGAGGGATGGGCGATGGACGCGATGAGCGAGCCGGCAGGGCATCTGTACGGAACGAGGGATGAGCGGTGGACGCAATGGATGAGCCATCATGGCGTCCGTACAGACAAGGGATGGGCGGTGGGTGCGATGGGCGAGCCAGCAGGGCGTCCGTACGGATGAGGGATGGGCGGTGGACGACGTGATGGGCGAGCCAGGGCGACAAGGGATGGTCGATGGGCGTGGTTGCGTGCGGTGCGGGTTTTTTTATTGAAAAGCGTACGCTCGCGATTGAAGTGGGTGCGGGCAAACAGAAGTTGCGTCCGGTCACGTCTGGACGCAGGACTAGAGCCGGACGTCCGGGCGCTAGACTTGCCGAAAAAAGTACTCTAGTATTATGCTTATTTTACATTATACATAACAATAGAGTGTCATTATTTTAAGTATCTCTATACTAATATTTCCTTTGTCCTTTGTCCTATAATATAACACATTTTGAAAACCTTTGACACAACTTAGTAAATACTCAAACGTTACATGTACCTATAGGTTAAACCCATTTAAGAAGTTCTTTAATTATAGTTTTAGTTTTGGGCTTTGCTAAGGTGTACCCAAATGACAGTGAGCTATTTATTTATTTCAATCGGACGGTCACAATGAACTATTACCTCCTAGTAGGTAATATATGAAACATATATTTATTTAATTTTTAATTTTGGAAAGTATGACAAATCAGAAAAACCTTTAGAGATAAAGATCGTTTTAGATCTAATTGATGCATTCATGATCCATTGAATGTGGTAAATATTTTTTCCAACTTTAGATATAGCATAATTTAATTAACATAAACTACATATTTTTTTATTCACTAGGATCATGCCCGTGCGTTGCGACGGGTGTTAAAATCTAAACCATCATTCATATTTTCCAGTTATCATATATGGAAAAACACTTTGCATGCATTATGGTATCCATTCGAGTTCAGACATAGGCAACCAAAACAAAATGGTCAAACATCTTGTAAGCCCAACTTGCAATTCACTTTAGCTAAGCGCCTCCTTTGAAGCCAATGATAAAAAATCTACCATCAATATTTAAGCAGTTTAGATTACAATGGAGATATGATCCTCCAATATTTTTCATCTCTCGTCCAGTACCAATGGTTGCTTTTACGCCATGGCCATAGAGACGTGAAACCCACAAGGGCAGGGGCCGAAGTTTCAGTCTGTCTGGTCATGTTCGTTGCAGCTTCCATCTCCAGCCAGCACTTAGAAATGATTGCTGAGAAGTGGTCTGCTTGGAGACACTGAACTCTTGTGGTAGGGACTGTCATCAACATTAAGTGCATCAGCAGCAGTTTCTCTAATCATAGCCAAGACTTGAGGAGGGGAGCCAAGACTTGAGGAGGGGAGATGGGGGCATTCCTGTTGATGAAGCAGCAACCTTAATTGGTATATTTACCTGGACCAATCTCAAACAAAAATAATGATAATATTTTATATCAAACAGTCCACAACAAAACACAAGTTTTTCAGGTAGATCACCCCAATAAACCAACAGACAACTAAACAGGCTATTCATAAGTTACCGATCATTTAACAAAGCAGAATGAGCAAATCACTTTATTGCAAAAGAAGTGAAAACATAGATGGATTTTGCCTGCATTCCCCAAGTTGACTGGTTCATGTTATCTCCAATCAATAGCTTAACAATCCAACACTATACGCGCACTGCCTTATCCAATAATTAGCATCAATTTTTGTTACGAGTTTTAGGTCTCCCTGTTTTCCTCTACTCTCCTTTAGGTCACCGCCATTGCACTCATCATCCTCCGCATCGCCCACACATGTCCTCATCAGGCCAAACATATCCATCTCCTTCACATCGCCTTGCAGTGCCTTGAGTGCCGGCGGCAGCCGGGAGGGGCCGAGCGCTGTTGCTTGGAGGGAGGGGGTGCAAGCGCTAGCGTCAGTCAGCTTGTCTACGGCTCTGCATCAAACAGCAAGGCCAGTCCTTTTTATCGAACAGTGGGGCACTCCTGCTCTGCGATGCAGAGCGTTGGAGCACCGCGGCCTCCACCGACTGCCGCGCGGCCACCGTGAGCGTGAGGAGCGAGGTGGGCGGGGGTGAGGCTAGGGGCCACGGACCCTGGCGGCTACCAAGGCCATGAGGAGCGAGGTGGGCAGGATGGAGCCTGGGGCGCGTAGCTGGTAGGAGGAGTCTGGGAGACCGAGAGCGAGCGCACAAGCGGACCAGAGGAGATGGTAGGAGTCTGGCTGGGAGACTGATAAGTGATAGCGAGCGCGCATGCGGAGTGTCGGGTGGGGCCTGGAGCGAGCGACACCAGGTTGCCCGGTGGACGGAATAGTTTTAGATATTTTAGTTGCAGAGAAGTAACTCGTATTACGGTATATGTGCTCAAAGTGACGTGAAAATGATGTGTGTATGTGTCCAACATGCACAAAATTTTACGTGCCATCTTGCATGCTTAATATACGTGACATATTTTAGGTCACTACAAAGTTTACGTCGTCTCATTTAATGTGTTAATTAATGATATTTTTTATATATTAACGTAACTTTTAATAACTGAATAGTTGTTGTATACACATTGATGTTTTATTTATATATAACATACTAAAAGAAAAGACGTGCAAGGGCCATGCGGCCGGCCGCCGTCCCATGCATGAGGGGATTTGAAAATACATTCTTTTTCTTTTTTCTTTTCTTAGATCAATTAATTGATTTTAAAAATCTAAAATTTAACGGCTCAGATTTATTTGAAATATTACCACTTTAGACGTAAAGGTGTACCTTAGCATTGTCCTTTAATTTTAACAAACTTCGTCAAATCAAAGTGTTGGCATCACTCAGAATACATTATATTTTAGTACAAATTATATAAGTCACAACGTACTACTCCCTCCATCTCAAATTATAAGTCATTTCAAGAATCTCGTAGAGTTAAAATGTCTCAAGTTTGACTAAATTTATATGATAGGATAATAACATTTATGATATCAACTAAGTATCATTAGATTTTTTATTAATTATATTTTCATAGTATATCTATTTGATACCATAAAATTTTGCAGTTTTTTTCTATAATTTTGGTTAAACTTGAGATGCTTTGACTTTTCAAATTTCTTAAAATAACTTATAATTTAGGATGAAGGGAGTATATTCTAAAACAGAAGAAGTACACTATAGTCTATAAGTAAGTTATCAACCGACGTCGCATTAGTTTGCGTTAGATCAAGTGTTGTATTAAACCGTAGTCTTGGGCACGCGCAAAATTTACTCCTAGTATGGGCATGTTTGATCCACCCAACTAAAGTTTAGTTAGCTAAAATTTCAAAGCAAAGCTTTAACTAGTTACAAGTTGTCGCAACTAAATTTTAGCTAGGGTATTTGGATCCTCCAGCTAATAGTAGACTCAGGTAAATTTTAGCTAGCTTTTGTTGGATCGAAACAACTAAATTCAGCTAAACTTTAGCGGATCTTTTAGTTGAGTTGTTTGGATTCTTAGCGGCTAAATTTAGCCCGCTAAAATTTAGCTAGTGGATCTAAATTATAAGATCTCTTTCATCTACGGGGAACGGGATGAAAACAGAAATAAGACCTCATTCTTTTCAGGGGCCAAAAACAGAAGTTAATGGTACCAATCATTACAAGATCCCTTTCTGTTCAGAAGGTAAGAAGTCACAAACAGAGCACTGTGCTACAAAGAAACAGAGTAGGCTAAGGTTGCTCACTTATACAACAATAATGATGGAAAGAATCAAAATCCCTAGGGAACATGTATGACAGTACAAAAGAAGGTTGCTCACTACAACAAGAACGATGGAAAGAATCAAAATTCTCAGAAAGCTGGTTGCTGATAGAAGAAACGCCGGTCGAAGGACGATCCTCCTCCACAACCATCGGCGGCAAGCGTTTTGGCAGCCATGTCGTCGTCGTCTTGGATGTCTGACGTGTCGCAGAAACTGTTGAGATCGCCCCACCCCCTGAAGAAATCATCATATTGGTTCATGTTTCCATGCGATTGCTCCGTCGCGTAGGATTCTTCATCCTTTGACAGCGGGAGATCAGCCGGTGCGAAGCTCTGGATGTTCTGCTGCTCTTGGTAGGCGGCCGGCATCGTGGGAGGGCAGAGTGGCGAGCTGATGCCGCCAAGAAGCTGAGCCACACTGAATTGGTGTTCTTCATTCAGAGGATGCGACGTCTGAGTTTCTTGGCTTGATCCGAGGTCTGATGCCGATTCTATCGCACAATGGGCTTCAGCGGGGTTCACGAACATGAACTGCTCTTGATGATAAGCTTGCGACTGGCTCGCGGAACAATGTTGAATCTGAGTGAGCTGTTGATCCAGCGCAAAGGATTCTTGGTGGTTTGATCGGGCATCATCAGGGTACGGAGGATCCAAGATGATGGATGATTCTTGGCTGAATCCGGCGTCTGAGCTCCAGAAATGCCCAATGGATGATGTACTGTAGTTGTAGTCGTAGTTCGGGAACTGCTCTTCTTGATTCTGGGTGCGAGCCTCGCTGAGTTTTTGATTTGGCATCGCCGTCGCCATTGTTACCATGGAAGACCCGGTGGCGGCGCGCTTGTGCTGAGGCTGCGGCGTGACTTGAGGTTCCAGCTCTTGGCCCTCGCCCTCGCCCTCGCCGCCGTCGTCGTCGGGCACGCGCTGGCGCTTCTGGCCGTGGCCGGTGAAGGAGACATGACAGAGTTTGACGGGGAGCAACGGGCACAGCGGCGAGGCGGCGACGGTGTACTCGTGCATGACCCACCCCGTGCTGCCGCCCTTGCGGCGGCGGCCCTCCTGCAGGTTGAGCGAGTACTTGCCCCACGAGACGTGGTCGCTGTCGCCGTCGCCGTCGCCGCGCGGGGGGAGCGGCTTGTCCGGCGCGCGCTTCTGCCCCACCCACGTCCAGCGGCCACCGCCGCAGCTCCGGTCCTGACGAGCGCCTGCGCCGCGGCCTTTGGTGGTGGCGTCGTCCGTGCTGCCGGCGACCCTCTCGAAGAAGTAGGCCTCGCTGTCGTCGGTGCGGCGATGGCGCTTGAGCAGCTTCCAGGGGTGCTCCGCGCTGGTGGTGGCGGTGTCGTCGTCGATGATGATCCCCGGGACCGCGGGCGGGCGGCCGAGGGCGCGCGGCAGGAGGTAGAACTCGACGAGCTCGTCGCCCGTGGGGTCGAAGCGAACCCCCGGCGGGAGCCCTTGAGCCTCCGCCGCCGACATGGTTGGAGGTAGCCTGGAGGGAGAGCTCGCGCTCGTGCTCGTGCGCGTGCCGCGGGACTTGAGAAGGACACGGATGTGGACGTCGGGACCCCGGCTTGATTTATACTAGAAGGGAAGGCGGCTGGAGTCTCTGATCTCGGGATTCCTGAAATGCGAAATCCAGCATTTTTGATGAATCCGACTTCGAATTTTCGAAACCGTGTCGGGAACGTTTCCAAAGAATCGTAATTTGGAGGCTAATATGAAAAAAAAACAGCCCACTATATCTTTTTATTTTTTAAAAAACTTTTCTTCATCGTGTTCTAGAGAGCTAATTTTTTTCTTTATCTTTGCCAGTGAAGAGAGATTAATATTTGACGACCTAAATAAAGAGGTTGTTGGAGGTCTTTTTTTTAACCAAAATCTCCTTTTCTGTCTATTAGAAAGGATATAGAGGGACTTAAAATTGCTCTCGATAAAAAAACACAAATGTTTTCATCCTTGCTGGATGGAAGAAACCTAGCGAAGAGAGAGTCATGGTTAATGTCGACACAGCTTTTGATGAAGGAGGAAGGGGCAGTGTGGGATCGATCATCAGAGATAGTAATGGGAGTTTCGTAGCTGCTGCCCATAGCTACGTGCCACACCTAATTGATGCACCGATGGCGGCGCGCTTGCACAACAAATTGGGTGCAACAGGTTAATAGTCCAATCGGATTGCATGGAAGTGGTTCAAATTATGAGTGATAGTGGATTTACGGCAAATTCTGCTGCTCCCATTTATGATGAATGCAATTTGGTGTGGTCCGGTTTTCAGGAAATTAGTATTGAGCATTGCCACCGGGAGGCGAATCAAGCTGCTCATCTGCTTGCTAGTTGAGCTATGCAGACAAAGCAAAACTATATTTGGGATGATAATCCCCTAGTTTCATTTTTTATTGCATTGTAAACGATATTTCTATCTTGAGTGAATAAAGTTTTGCCGTATTCTCAAAAAAAGAATATTTTCATCCTTGCTAGCGAATGCCACCACAGATTCCCATCATAGCACTGTTGTAATGAGCAGTATCACTACTTTTGATGTTATCATGGCATATGAGCGATATCATATGGAGGTAAATTTCATGAAAAAGAAGAAGTTAACAATCATTTTTTTATTTTGTGGAATTGTTAAAATGTTAAATAGACCTAACCATTGCATTCCTCTCATAGATATGGTTAACAAAACATATATAGAATGTCCAATTTAGAATCTGGATGAATACGCCGTGGGAAAGATGCTCTGACGTCGGAAGTTCTAACCCATCTCGAAACTTCAACGCTGGAAAGTTCCAACAGATGTCGAAAATCCGATAAACCTAAAAACCTACTGAGTTCCCCAGTTCATCCTAAAATGTTAAGTTTGGACATATCTTGAAAGTTCTGACAATCTAAACTTCCGACAGACATCAAAACTCCTGACAAACCTAAAAAAGAGCATGTTCCAATCTAACCTTTTGAATTCTAATCCAAACTATTTTAGACTCATAGAAAATTTGAAATTTACATCTTGGAAAGATTTTCTACTTGGATAAGATCATCATCCTTGCTAGACGACCTAGGGCAACCTGACGATATCCTTGCCCCTCCTGGGCAAGAGTTCGATGGTTCCTTTGCTAGTTTATCTAGAAACTAGTCGTTCTTCATCACATAAGCACGATTGATTATTCTTTAGTGGTTTGCTCATAAACCTCGTTGTTCTTCATCATGAAAGAGTGTTGGTTATCCGTTGCGTTCTTCGGTCCATGATGACCTAGACGATCTAACCTTATTTGGTGTATGACCAACCTTTATATCAACAGAAGTCAACAAAACTGTAAGAGTGGGAGGAGAAAGCTAGAGGGGCCAAAGACGTTGGAGAGGTTGAAGGATGAGGTGGGCGTAGACGTCATGCATAAGCTCAATGCCGCTAAGAAGTACTTAAAGTGGGGTAAGAGAGTGGTATATGAGGTTTATGCCGCTAGGTTGTGAGGTAAAGTAGGAGATAGGAGATTAGTTGCGATGGGGCAAGTCTGGAAGGAGTATGGAGAGGGAGGGGGTAGACAGTTAGATAAGCTTGCATACAAGCATGTGTACTCAAACCGATGTAGTATGCCAGTATCAAAATAACGCTACAAAACAATTTAGTAGGCCATTTGAATATTATTAGATTCTTTAACGGCTATAATATTGGATTTTACAATTGAAGGTTATGTAGTCAACTATTTGTATGTTAGCTAACCACTAAAATACAAATCTCGACAAAATAACTGAAAACTCCAATAGCCTTTCCAGTACGGCGAGATGGATGGCTAGCGACATATGCTAGCTATATTTAGCATGCAATAACTTTGGGATAGGTGGCTTTCTATTTTGTTAAGCAAGATACAATAACTGTTTGACCCTCTTTTCTTTCGAAAATATTCAAATATAGATTATGATAGCTCTTCTATTAGAGTTGCTCTAATGTGCCACGCCAATGAAACCGCCTCAAGAAATTAGATGATTGTCGATATTTTTAAAAAGTAGTATAACTGGTTTTATAGCTGAGGGAAGAAGTAGACAACCATCAAGAGCTAGAGGGGTTAAGTAGATCTTTTTCAAAAAAAAGGAGAAAATTGGCCTTTGCAACACACAACAAAGTCTTAGAAAGTTGTTAGTTTATTCGTTTAAAAAATAAAGGGGAAAGACCGAACGCAAAAAAAGGAAATACTAATTATAGTTTTTTAACAAATTTTGTTAAAACTTAGTATTGGCACCATATAAAATGCCTTATTTATATTTCAGTCTGAAATTTATCGATCCACGATGCACTACATTCCAATTTCCAAGATAGGAGGACTACTCCGTTCATTCCACTGAAAGTATCGTTTTTGACTTTTAAACTTTTTTATTCAATCGTTCATCTTATTTAAAATTTTTGTATAAGTATTTGTCAATAAAAATACTTTAACAATGATTTATTTATTTTACTATTTGCATACATTGAATAAGACAAATGGTCAAATAAGAAATCTAAAAATAAAAAATGACATTTTTAATGGAACCGAGGGAGTACACTATAAATAAGTTATCCATTGGCATCACATTAATTTGCATCAAATCAAATGTTACATTGAACAGCAGTCTTTGGGCACACGCAAAATTTACTCCATTGTGTCATAAGATCTCTTTCATTTCCGGGGATGAAACAGAAATAAGACCTCTTTCCTTTCAAGGGACAAAAGCTGAAGTTAATGGTACTACCGATGCATTACTAGATCCCTTTCTGTTGAGAGTACAAGAAGTAAAAACAGAGCACTGTGCTACAGAAACAGAGTAGGCTAAGGTTGCTCACTTACAACAATAACCATGGAAGATCAAAATCCCTAGGGAACCCGTATGCGTACAACTTCGTCAAAAAAAACCCGTATGTGTACAGTGTACAAATAAGGTTGCTTGCTAAAACAAAGAGCAATGGGAAAGAATTTCACAATTTCTAGGGAACTTATGACAGTACAAATTAAGGTTGCTCACTACAACAAGAACAATGCAAAGAATCAAAATTCCTAGAGAGCTGGTTGCTCATAGAAGAAATGCGGGTCCCAAGACGATCCTCCTCCACAACCAACGGCGGCAAGCGTTTGGGCAGCCATGTCGTCGTCGTCTTGGATGCCTGACGTGTCGCAGAAGCTGTTGAAATCGCCCCAACCCCTGAAGAAATCGTCGTATTGATTCATGTTTCCATGCGATTGCTCCGTCGTGCAGGATTCTTGATCCGTCGACAGCGGGAGATCAGCCAGTGGGAAGCTCTGGATGTTCTGCTGCTCATGGTAGGCGGCCGGCGTTGTCGGAGGGCAGAGTGGCGAGCTGATGCCGCCAAGAAGCTGAGCCACGCTGAATTGATGTTCTTCATTCAGAGGATGCGACGCCTGAGGTTGTTGGCTTGATCCAAGGTCTGATGCCGGTTGCATCGCACAATGGGTTTCAGTGGATGATCCCGCGGGGTTCATGAATCCCATGAACTGCTCTTGATGATAAGCTTGCGACTGGCTCGCAGAACATTGTTGAATCTGAGTGAGTTGTTCATCCAGCGCAAAGGGTTCTTGGTGGTTTGATCGGTCATCAGGGTACGAAGGATCCAGCAGGATGATGGATGATTCTTGGCTAAATCCGGCGTCTGAGCTCCAGAAATGCCCAATGGATGATGCAGTGTAGTCATAGTCCGGGAACTGCTGTTCTTGATTCTGCGCTCGAGCATCGCTGAGATCTTGATTCTGCGCGGGAGCCTCGCTGAGTTCTTGATTTGGCATCGCCGTCGCCGTTGTTACCATGCAAGATCCGGAGGCGGCGCGCTTGTGCGGAGGCTGCGTGGCTTGAGGTTCGAACTCTTGGCCCTCGCCGTCATCGTCGGGCACGCGCTGGCGCTTCTGGCCGTGGCCGGTGAAGGAGACATGGCAGAGCTTGACGGGGAGCAACGGGCACTGCGGCGAGGCGGCGACGGTGTACTCGTGCATGACCCACCCCGTGCTGCCGCCCTTGCGGCGGCGGCCCTCCTGCAGGTTGAGCGAGTACTTGCCCCACGAGACGCGCTCGCCGTCGCTGTCGCCTCGCAGGGGGAGCGCCTCGTCCGGCGCGCGCTTCTGCCCCACCCACGTCCAGCGCCCGCCGCCGCAGCTCCGGTCCTGACGAGCGCCTGCGCCGCCGCCTTTGGCCTTGGCGCCGTCGGTGCTGCCGGCGACCCTCTCGAAGAAGTAGGCCTCGCTGTCGTCGGTGCGGCGGTGGCGCGTGAGCAGCTTCCAGGGGTGCTGCGCGCTGGTGGTGGCGGTGGCGGTGTCGTCGTCGATGATGATCCCCGGGACCGCGGGCGGCCGGCCCAGGGCGCGCGGCAGGAGGTAGTACTCGACGAGCTCGTCGCCCGTGGGGTCGAAGCGAACCCCCGGCGGGAGCCCTAGTGCCTCCGCCGCCGACATGGTGCAGCAGGGAGAGCTCGCGCTCGTGCTCGTGCGCCGTGCGCGTGCCGCAGGACTTGAGATTTGAGAAGGACACGGGTGTGGACGTGGGGACCGGTTTGATTTATACGCGGCGGCTCGAGTACGATTCTCGGGATGCCTGAAATGCCAAATCCAGCATTTTTAATGAATCCGACTTCGAATTTTCGAATCCGTGTCGGCAACGTTTTTCCAAAGAAACCTGAATCCAAATCGATGTCGGTGACTTGACTTCCCGTTTTGCATACGGTATATTCCTGCCTGTTACGCTGAGTGTAAGGACTATAATGCCCTTCGCTCTTTGTTCAATTGGCAAAAATTTTTGGTTTTGGGTACAGTAGCATTTTTGTTTGTATTTAATAAATATTGTTTAATAATAATTTAATTAGACTTAAAAGATTCGTTTCGCAAATTACAGACAAATTATATAATTAGTTTTTATTTTCATCTATATTTAGTGTTTAATGCATGTGCCGTAAGATTCATTATGATGGGAAATCTTGAAAAGTTTTGGGTAGTTTTCAAAAAGTACCAAAAACTTTTCAAGATTTCCCTTCATATCGAATTTTACAGCACATGCGTGAAGCATTAAATATAGACAAAAACAAAAACTAATTGCACAATTTATCTATAAATCGGGAGATGAATCTTTTGAGTCTAGTTAGTACATGATTATTCAATAATTACCAAATAAAAATAAAATTGCTACGGTACCGAAAACTAAAGAAATGGGAACTAAACAAGGCCTAACTTTGCTAAAACAAGTCCAGTATGCATGTCTCATATTATAATATAGTATTATGGTGAAAATGCCATGTTTTTTTTCCCTTTGTGTACAATGAACCGTATGCGTGAGACTAATCACTGGAACTTGAGATACACTATGCAAGCAAACTAGTATTTGTGGAAGGGCGTCAAGGACGAGTTCATGGAGGCTTGGATCTCCTCCAAGGTTCTTCCTTTCGTTTCTGGCACTAACCGATGCACAAATACGACTGTGAATCCGCAAATGGTTGCGAAGATGAAAAATGTGCCTGCATCATCCAAGGTACATACAGACATACATACATCAGCAAAGTCATGGAGTAGAACAAATTTGCTGATATGTCATGGTTCTGTTTGTTGATACTAAAACTTGACTAAAAACTGAAATTTTGTTCTTATCCCCGCCTTAATTACCGTAAGAGCTCCATATCAGGAGAAAGTTGAAGGCGTACGAGACCACCCACGATCCAAGCCAGCTTACTAAGGTCACAAGGCTTCCTGCTGATCCTTTCATGTTTATAGGAAATATCTGCATGTCCACAGATGAGTGTAGTCAGACTCATCATTACTACAGCAAGCATTATTCTGTCTGGTCTGTCGGTTCTGAATGTTTTGTTTTGGTTTGGTCACAAACTAATCTTAAGTGTTAGGGTAGAAAGTTTACCTCTGACATTATAACCCATGGTATTCCCCCCATACCCAGTGAAAAAGATCCGATGAAAACCTGGTTTGCAGACGACAAAAGGCTTCAGAACAACGGCTCTGAGTGTGTGTATATGTGCGTCAGAGAAACCTCTCTTGACGGTTATGGTGAATAGCAGCAGTCACCAGTACGTACCACAAGTCCGGCCAAAGCCAACACGTTCAGGTCCCTTTCCCAGTGCTGTTCCTATTTTCCAAGAAGAGATGACACTGGGTGAGCCGTGACCGTGAGCGAGCCCAAGAATGGCGACTTTCAGTCGACCTTCTTACGATGAGCAATCAATTCAATATCATACAAATTCAAACCTTAGACAAGAATGATAAACCAACTAGTAGGCAACCAAGGCATGTCCCAGCTGCAGAGATCTTGAATGTTGCAACATAAATATTCCTGATCATAATTCATTGCTGACTGTCAAGTTTCAAGTATATATAACTTTGTTGTTACCATCAAAAGTGGCCTCCTTCCAGCCTTGTCCATCAGAAGCACCCCTAGTCCGACCATTGGAACCTGAAAATTCAAAACTCTAACAAGACGCCTGAATTCAGTAAGGAGCACAGAACGGATAGGGGCTTGATGAAGAAACCTGTACTACTGCCATGGCGACTGTTCCTGTGTTTCCTGACGGGAAACCTGATTGATCATACCAAATGTTAGTGTAGTGCCCTTGTATGACCCATGTCAGGCATTTCTTTTCTGATAACAGAACAAGTGTTCATTACCGGCCGAAACGAATACTTCACTGGCGTAGAAGAGAATGCCATTTACACCCCCAAGCTGCTGAAGGGCCATAAGCCCAACTCCAGCCTGATCATGGAGCCCAACTTTAGAAAAAAAAAACAACAGAATCTATGTAGAACAGCAGGTTTTTAAGATGCTCACCGTGACAGCACGGATGTAATCCTTCTGAAACAGGTCTAACATCTTCGACTTCGGAAGGCGCTGAAGCTTTTCTGTGAAAACCTGGATAAATAGACTATAGAATCAACAAGAGGGGACATGGTCAAAGAATTAATTGAAGGATTGTTTTTAACTCTTGAGCTGTTCATACTTTTATTTCTGAGGCCTCTTCAGAGATATCAGTTCCATGTCCCCTTAACGTCTGCAGTGCTACTACAAATGCACCTGGGTGTCCAAACCTAGCCTGAAATACTTCATTTTTCTATCAAAGTTCATCTCAAAGCAAGAACTTATACTTTTGTGCTAATGAAAACAGAGCTTAGAGAAAACAACCTTGATCGCTAGGAGCGAAATTTTACTTTCTATAGGTAGGTCTCTGCACAAATCTTATCATATCTGCTTCTGAATTAGGGCTGGCTAAAAAATTTTATGTAATAATTCCTTAAGTTCCAAAGTATGTTCCTTTGCATATGACCATTGTGTAATGTTCAAATGAGTGATCACCATGATCAAATGGCCGTCTTAATAACTCTTAAGTTTGTCAATGCCACCAAAAAATTGTCTCTTCTATTAAGAGTGATCTTTGAATTACAAATGGGAATCAAAGTGAAACTAAACTTTAAACAAGTAGTAAAAGTTCAAATGAGGCAACTTACCAGCCATCTGGGGGATTCAGGTATCAATAGAAGGCCAACCAGCTGCAATAAACATGGTGCCACTCCTACAAGAGAAAAGCTAGCATTTATGCATACAAAAGTATACATACAGGGTAGTTCCATGAGCATATTTTTAAGCAGATACTTTTAGAAGAATAAAGGTTAACTAAATTGGCCCCATATAGTTTCTCCATACAGTGGACTAGTATTCTCATTTTAATTAAAGGAATTTTGTAGACAGGTACACCCAAACAGACTATTTTACATACAGCCAAACAAAATAATTTACCAGCAATTGCCAAGGTACGCCAGGCGATAAAGGTCCCAAGAACAAATGCAAGCGACCCTCCACAGCATATCATAAACTGCATGAATGGATGAGTTTTGTTTCTCTTTTCTTTCTCTTGAGATAAACCATATGCTCTTAACAATCAGTATTACTTTCCCATATTGAATAAAGAAAAAAAACCTGGTTTACAGTTGCAAAGCCTCCTCTAAGGTTCTTTGGCGTTATCTCTGATATATAGACTGGAACCTGTTCAGACTTCAGACACAACAGTCGTTTAAGAAAAAAAGAAACAGGAGTTGCTTATTGGAATCACCACATATGACAGGATCCCAATTCCGCATCCGATAAGCACCCTTCCAATGTCAAGCCACCAATAATTCTACCGGTAAAAAAGAAAATTAAAAAAGAAAACATCAGATGAACTAAGGAGTACTAAAAGATACATCCGAGAAAAACTAGGGCTGAGCAGAACCTGTGAAAATCCTATCAAGAGATACCCAAGAGCGCAGAGAATATCTGATATCGCCATCGCCTGCGCACCGCGATGTTCAAGAAGTTATGGAAAAGAACATATATACAAATGAAACGATCACTCTGTCTCGCTGCTTGGCTTTGGCACAAGGTGAAGTTTGCTGGTGGCTGACTGGCTCAGTTCTATCAGGATTGGGGAGTGCCGGAATGGGATTAACACTTACACCTCTTCGACCTGCTCGATCTGCTATGGAGCCACTGACAACGGCACCCAGCATTGCTCCGATGGTCAGGATCGAGCCAAATACAGAGTACTGCATCAGGTGTGCCATGAGCAGATTAATTAGCATAGTTTATCACGAGATGCTCAAGAGTGAGCTCGATCGATCGGCTGCATGTGGGCACCTCAGCTAGTGAGAGGTGGAGATCACGCATGATGCCCAGCTGAGTCGGTGACGAGTAGCCGACCTGCAGCGCGCAGCAACAAGAAATTAACGAAACATCAAATGTCCCGAGAAAAACGTGAAAACGGTAATGAAATATATATAAAAGATAACAAAGAATTAAACGCAGGGCTAACAGATATTCCGAACTCAAAGGACCCGGCGACGGCGATGGCGGTGCAGCCGACCACCACGGCAACCGAAGAAGAAGAAGAAGAGGCGCTGCCGCCCTGGCCATCACCGCTGCCGCTGCCGACCACCCTCACCAAGAGAGGCTTCTTCTCGGCTGCTTCTTGTCCCTCTCGCTCCATCGGACCGGCCATGCATGCCATGCATCCAAGGTTTCTCCCTCTCAGTCCGTCCTCGCTTGGTTTTGTTTGGAGCTGCGGCTCTGAGCAGGACCAGTGGACGACCAATGGCTGCCCGGGCGGATCGGTCTAGTGAGTGACCAACCAGACATACTCTGAATGCTTCTTCCGGCATTTGTGCACTGAATAATAAAGTGTTTTATCTCCTCGTTCCTCTCTTGTCCTTTCTTTGTCACTTCGTACTGAATAATAAAGTGGTTGCACTCTGCTTTGCATCCGGAAAAAAAAGTCCATTTTATTACCGCAAACATTCCAGATTTCCACGTCTATAGAAAATCTACTCTTTCGCCTCCCACGCTATTCAGTAGGCACATGTTATTCCTGGCTGTTTTTTTTGGCGGTGCTGCGTGTTGAAACTCTTTTTTTTTTTTTTTTTTTTTTTTTGCTCACGGCGTGTATATTGCTCCGCATTTGCTTCTTCAACCTCCCAACATTATTGCACCAGGCATGCAAGACCTTGTGCCTATTTCAGCGATTTACACGTGACCAAAGTACCTTTTATGAGATTTTCACTATCTTTTTCGGGAATCTTAACAATACTTTGGTAAGAAGTCCGAATTGAAAGCATTTTAGTCATTAAGTTGTGTTCTGATAAGATTTTCTTTGAAATAGCTGGGTGTTATGCAAAAGTTTTATAAAAGATATAGTCCTGAGTTATTTTGAAAAAAAAATATTTCAAGTAATTAAGTTTCTGAAGATGTGCAAATCAGAAAACTTATGTGTACAAATTGTCCACAAAAGTTCCCAAAAATAAGAAATGTCTGGTAAAAGATGATCAGAGGACAAAGAAACTTATTTACATGTTGTCCATTAAAAGAATTCAAAAAAGAAGTTTTTTCTATTGAAATTCCCTTAACAACACTTCTCTGATTTTCTTATTGAATGCTAAGAACTTATCATGTCATATTTTTTTTAAAAAAGTATACATAACATCTACTCCCTCCGTCTCAAAATAGATGACGTTTTTTTTACTTTAGATATCATGTTTAGCCATTTGTCTTATTCAGTTTGTTTTACAAATAATAACATAAATAAGTCATTACTCAAGTATCTCTAATGATAAAATAAGTCATAAAAAATAAAGTATAGTTATCAAAAAAATTGAATAAGAAGAATAGTAAAATAGAATGTCTAAAAGTAAAAAATGTAGATAAAAAAAGTTAATCACATAGTTTGCTTAATTATAATTTGTGAGACGAATTTTTTGAGTCTAATTAGTCTATGGTTAGACAATAATTAACAAATACAAATGAAAATGTTATACTAGCCAAAACCAAAATTTTTTACGAACTATAAACAAGGCCTGAAGCCCACAAAACTGGGTGTCCTAGTTTAGAATTTACCGAGGCGAATGACGAATGCCTTCGCTACTTTGAGTTGTTAATAGGTAGAACGAGTGACGTCTATGTTTATGTATGAGACATATATAACTTGGTAGACCTTATCATGGGATGGGACACGTCATTAGACTATTTTTCCATATTCGGGAGCTCTCGTACTTTGGCTGAACTAAATCAACCATTTGTTTCACTATGAAGTTTTCAAGGCCAACTGAGAGTGAGTTTCACTTGGCCATATACAGATAATTTTCTCTTCCTCCGTTTCTACTAATGTGTCGAAGCAACGAACATGTCGACATGTTTATTATTCAAACACTTATGTTTAATGCCACATGGAATTACATCATTAACAACAGCGGATTCGGTACGTGTTCTGAAGTCGCTAATGCTAATCCCAATGTTCCAATAATTAATGCGTAGTTTTCCAATGTCATGTTGCAGACATATATTCAGTTCCCGTGCATCACGGGGCAGCCTGATGAGCCTGAGCCTGGCGCCGCATCAGCGGCAGGGGCGCTCAAGAAGCTGGCGAGGAAGTTGCCGCGCTCGTAAAAGTACTCTGACTTCTCCACCTTCATCTCCTCGTCAACCTACCATCGTCACAATGCATTATTATTATTATTATTATGCTTATCCATTCCATGGTAGTGACTAGTGAGAAAAATGCATCACCGAAATGTATGTTTCAGTAGCTAGCTACAAAATAAATTATTTTGTAACCACTTCTGTTTATAATAATTTACAATAATATGATATAGTTACTATAATCTCGTAAATTAACACTTATCGAGAGATGGACGAGAGATGAGGCAGAGAGATGCTGCATGTATATATATGTAAGAACTGACACTGACATGGAAGATGCAGACGCCGATGAACTCGACGCGGTGGCCGTGCGGCGGGTGTCCCTTGAAGGGCCCCTCCATGTACCCCCAGTGGCGGAACTTGAAGGCGATCTTGGGCGGGCCGCTGTAGACGTCGAGCACCTCGATGGCGAACCCCCTCGGGAAGGCCGTCTTGAAGGTGTCCATGGCGGACTCCGGGGACTCGCTGTCCGGGTCGTAGATGCGGTGCTCCGGCGGCAGCTTGGTGCGCAGGAAGTTGTTGTAGCCGCCGATGGCCATCACCTCCGCCCGGGTCAGGGCGCTCATCCCGTTGGTGCTGGTGGTGTATCGCTCCGAGCTGACGGTCTTCTGGTCCTCGGGCCGCGCCTTGTGCACCAGCTCCATCTCCCAGCTCTTGAGCAGCCGCTGCACCTTCTCCTCCAGCGAGCCCTCGGCCCACACGTGAGTCCTCTCCTCCTCGAAGAGCTTGTTCACCGTGTCGTAGTTGGGCGGGCCGCCGTACCTCCACACGGTGTTCCTCTCGCTCTCGCCGTGGATGAAGGACCGGTACTTGTCTTCTCCCACTTCGGCGCCGGCGGCCGCCATTGCTGCTGCTGATGGCAGGCTGCTTACCGCCTCTTGCGTTGCGTCTTAATTAGCCTCGGAGTAGGACGTACGGCTGCTGTCAAGTGTGTCTCCCACTCTCCCTTAATTATACCCTAGTTATACTGCGAGATGAGAACGAGAAATGTAATATTAATATTATCTCGCGGTGGACGGAGTCCATAGGAAGGAAAAATATACTATCCTCAATGGAAAATGAAAACCTTACGAAGCTCAGCTTGTCCCTGTCGCCAACTTGCAGCGAGCCACCTCACGTTCTCTGCTTGTTCGTAGTAGCTCTGGCCACTTGTTTACTTTCAAAAAAATTTTGCAAAATTTTTCAGATTCTTCGTCACATCAAATCTTTAGACGTATATATGAAGTATTAAATATAGACGAAAATAAAAACTAATTGCACGGTTTGGTCGGAATTGACGAGAGACGAATCTTTTGAGTCTAGTTAATACATGATTGGATAATATTTGTTAAATACAAACGAAAGTGGTACTATTCCTATTTTTAAAAAAAATTGAAACTAAACAAGGCAAGATGTGGGGAAATGCTGTGGAATTTCCATGGCGACTATTCAAGCAACTGGCGCTCCCCTTTTATATTGTATACTCCCTCCGTCTCTGAAAGAATCAATTTCTAGGATCCGTGCCAGTCAAACTTTTTAAAGTTTGACTAACTTTATAGAAAAGAGTAACAACATCTATAATATAAAATACACATTATATGAAAATATATTCTATGATGAATCTAATGATACTAATTTGATACTATAAATCTTAGCATTTTTTCTAGAAATTTGGTCAAAGTTTAAAAAGTTTGACTTAGGACAACTCTAGAAATTGACTCTTTCGTGGACGGAGGGAGTAGATAGATCTGCCGCCAAAAGATGCAGTACTGGAGTGGTATTTTTGGTAGTGTGCGGGCACGAGGAAGCTACGCTACGCAGCACGATCTATCAGGTCTGGACCAGTTAGGTGAGTCATGTGTGAGGTCATCAGTGACGGCATGAGCTGCGATAAACAAAGGTCAATGACATATTATACTATAGTAACTGTGATTACTTTTCGTTCTATAGCCTTGTAATGATGACTGCATAATTGTCACTCGTAACTAGTGGTAACCGGTAACGGTAACACATCACACAAAGCGACATGCCTCACGAAATCTGGTCATCTAGAGTGTGTTTAGATACAAGCTCTAGCTAGCCAAGCAAAATCTGGTCATGGCCAAATCACGGCATGACCAAATTTGGTCATATTAGATGTGTTTGGATATGGTGGCCAAGTCAAAATATGGCCACCGTTGAAAAAAAAACTGTTGTTTGGTTGGTAGCTAGCCATGCTAATTTAATTTTGTCATGTTTGAGTATGACAAGAAGGGTCCACTTTTTTTTCTTTGCCTTTTTCATTGAAACATAGGCATGTGAAAAACTGTTTTATAGACAAATTAAAATCATAAGGAATATTATGGTGAAAACATATTATAAAGCAGGTATGTAGTTTAGTAGATACCATGCATCATTGCAAGTTTAAGAATCCTCAAGTATCAAGTCACGTGCAACCAATCAATCACTGCCATATCAACTCAGAATTTGTCATATATGCCGGCCAAAGTGGGGCGTCCAGTTTTCATTTGCTGGCCTTGTTATGGTCCTGCATGCATGTCCGCATGGGCTGTTTGCTATAGCAGGCAGCAGCCAAATTTTTTGAGTCCATCCAATTATGGGCCTAGATCCAAACAGTAGCCAAGTTTTTCGGGGTTCGCTAAAGTTTGGCTTGGCTATGGTTGGCCTAGAAGGCTAGAACCAAACATGTCCCTTGATAACATGCGATGGTGCCAATGTCCTTTGGTGGCAAGGCCTTGCGTACACAAATGTTATGTAGCAGGACTTGACATCAATGCACGTGACTTCGTACAAACCTTGGTGTCTAAGGATGTGGCTCCGAACTTAGGGCGAGTCTTCAGTGGAGGTTTCACCAGAATATCATGCACATTTATTAGAGCGTCATGTCAGTAAAACTGCACTTTTTTCATGAAACAAAGAGGAGAGAGAAGGAAGTAGTTTCACCATGGTGAAACCCCGCGGGCGTTGTTTCCCACGCGGTGAAACGGAATGAAATCCCCACTGAAGGCTAAACCGTTTCACCATTTTGCATGTGATCTAATCATTTTGCAGTAATTAAATGCTTTACTTAGCCTTGGAAACAACAAAGTGAAATGTTTTATTGCTAGGGTTATTTCATAGATGGTTTCATTTTAATCTTGATGACGTGTTTGTATGTGAAACCGTGCAGTGACACTTTCCATTGAGACTGGCCTTATTAGTGCTAAATAGTATGGTGCCTTGTATACAAAATAGTTTAGCGTTGAGACCTAACTACTGCAGATCTCTAGCCATGGTCACATGACCCTGATCTCTGACGGTTAGACGACTAGCCTTATGAAGACTCCTAGATCAGAAATGTTTGTCTTAGCTAAAAAGACTGTGTCCAACATAGAGCTATATATATAGTAAGAATTTTCTATAATCCAGACCCACTATCCTATTTACCTCTGTCACACCTCTATCCATATCCCCAATGGTCGTTTCAAAGGATTGTCTATCACCTAGCTAGCTAGTGTCACCCATCCTCCATCTTGATTCTAGTGGAAGCAATTGCTTTTTAATGAGGCCTTTGGACATTTTTGGAACTTCTTATTTGCAATTGTTGCCACCTTTTAAGCCATCAGTGCTTTCAAACACATAGCTTCTCATGGGTTTATTTCAAATTGACTCAGACGAGAGTGGGAGGGATACTTCACTACTACAATAATATTTAACCGAGACGGGTGTTTTGGATTAACCAGGCGGGCATCCAAAACGCCTCGGATCAAAGGCCACGGTAAATCGGACCCTTAACCGAGGCGTTTTGAATGCCCACCTCAGTTAATAAAATAAAAAAACAAAAAAAGAAAGACCATAACCCAGACCCAACCAGGCTTGGATATGGGCCTCGCATCGCCACCCCTGCACGCCGCAGCCACCGAGGAGCCCCGTTGCTGCACGAGGCCGTCGGGGTCCTGCCTTCGACCGTCGGATTGGGACCTGCACACTCCCTCCCCCTAGATCCACGCCGCTGGAGGAACCGAAGGGAGAAGGAGGAGTTCCTTGTCCAGATCGACTTCGCCAGAGGAGCTGGAGGGAGAAGGAGGAGCTTCTTGCCTAGATCCATGTTGTTGGAGGTGTTTGAGGGAGAGGGAGGAGCTCCTCACTCAGATCCACCGGAGAAGCTAGAGGAAGAGGGAGGGGGCGTCGCAGTTGGGGGCCCGCGCCACCGTCGAGCAGTTCCACCGCCGAGAGGGAGAGGGAGGGGCCGTCGCGCGGGGGAGCGGAACATGTCGGGGCGCTTCTCCTGCCCGCCGCCAGGTCTCCTCCTCGCCTGGTGGGGGAGCAGGGATGGGAGCCGTTGGGAGCCGCCGAGAGGGAGATGGGAGCCGCCAGGAGGGAGGGGCCGTCAGGCGCAGCACTTCGAAGGAGAGAAGGAAAGGAGAGTGAGGCTGGCTGATGGGAATGAGAGGGGGTGAGCTAGGGTTTGGCATTTATATACCGTGAGTACTTATTGGGTTATTGGGCCTCATTTGGGCCTCTGGGCCTTGGCAATATTAACCAAGACGGACTCCATAAGTGACCCGCCTCGGTTAACAGAGTTATTTTTGGAGGCAGGCCCATTTATAATGACCGCCTCTGTTAATGGATTTTAGGAGGCGGTTTTCTGTAACTGCCTCGGTTAATGACTAGCATTAACCGAGGTGGTTTAGAAGCATGCTCGCCTCCGAGGTCATTTTTAACACATCTCGCAAAAGTTTTTTTGTAGTAGTGCTTCTCGCGACTTATTTCTATAGCCCATGCCTCTTTGCATGGGCATCATCCGAAGCTCCCAAGCAGCCCCCCGTAGCCGATCCTAAGGCCGACCCACTTCTTTGCCAAAGCACCTCCTGTTAGGTTTAGTCCCACATTAAAAACTGATGGTGGGGGAGCACAATATATAAAGTAGACGTATCTCTCACCTATCGGACTAGTCTTTTAGGTTGAGTTAGGCTCGAGGCCTTGGCTTGCATCTGGTTGATTTGGGTCTAGGGTGTAACACCCTAGTGTTATGGTTGCATAAATCACATGCATAACATGAGCATCATCATCTACTCAAGCATATCATGATCATCATTTACCTTGAGTCATGTCATTCTATGCAAAAATATGATTTAAGTTGTTTAAATAGGCACCCTATGCTTATGTTCATGTGAACCATGCTTGTGTTTGTGCTCCATGCCTTGGTAATTAGTTTATCTTTGCTTAACTCAACCTTTGGAACAATGTTCATGTTGATCACTTCTCCAAAATAATCACTTAAGTCACACTTACACAAATAGGCTCCAGAAACCTCTTTTGCTTAGGCTTTTAAAAAGTGTTTCATAAAATGTTTGCATGTCAAAACTTTCTACAGCAAAGTTGTAGCAAATTTAATAAGGAACAAAAGCGGTTTTATGGCCATCTCATGAAAATGACCACATCTAGCTCAAAAGTGACCCACAATGCAAATTTGGGGCTGTTTCCAACACTTAGAAAATTTTCTAAGTCCGGGAACACAAACAGTTTGCTCGATCGATTTTGAAAACTTCACACCTTTCAAACCAGGCCGACCTAGCTCTTGCTCTAGTTGACAATGTTGTAGAACTCAGCTAGAACTCCAACTTTGTCAACTACATCATCTCCTAATTCGTTTTGGTTTGGGAGATAATCACCGTCGAAGTCGCTTTGTTAGACAGTCATCGTTTTAACTGAATCGGAGCCGAGCTCGTCGACGTGGCCGACCGGCGACAGAGCTCCGTCGACATTTGGTGCCCGCACGTCGCTCCTGGCCCCGCTCGTCAGCTCTCAGCGCGCGCATGACCTCCACGGCGACGCCCCGGACGCAGTGGACGCGTCCACTCTCTCCTTCCACTCACTCTCTCGCCAGAAACGCGGCCGCAGTGAGCTCACCGTCGCGAGCTCACTCCGGCGAGCTCGTGCGCATTCCTTGTTGCATCATTGCTCACCAAACTTCACCCAAAGCTTCGCCGTGAACCGCTCTCCATTCTCCACCCGCTAACTCGCCGTGAAACCCTCCGGTGAGCCGACATTCCCAACTTCCCCCAAATCAGGTCGCCGCGATCTTCTTCTCCGGCGATCTCAATGCCGAGCTCCTTGTAGCCTCTCGTCTTCTCTGGTTAGGTCCTAAAGGTAGCTTAGGTCCTTAGCGAGCGTTTGCGCCACATGGTGGACGCTCTACCGCGCTCACCGTTGCCGAACACGACGCGCAGCGCCGCCGTGTTTCCGCCGGAGTTGGACGCTCTCGTGGCCAGCTCGTTCCGGACCGTTTCAAGCCAAGCCGCCTACCTAGGAAGCTTCGCCATAGTCCGCTGGTGCTGTAGGAAACCCTAGGTCGCGCTCTACCGGCCTGAGAGCTCTGGCGTAACGCCGAGCACCTCCGCCGAGCCGCCATGGTCGACGGCAAGCCACTTCCGGTGGCTCCGCCACGGGGAAAAGGGGGTCAATCGAGTCGCAAGGGTCTGGCGGTCACGCTGGTACCCTGGGTTTGGCCGGAGACCTCGCCGTCGCGGAGAAATCGCCGGCGAGGGTCGCCTCGGCTGTGGAGAAGATGACCCTGACATGCAGGGCCCACTGTCAGTGTCACCTCTCTTCCCTCCTTTTCTTTTATTCAAATCCTGATTTTTGTCCTTCTTGCAAAAATCATATCTTCTGTTGCTGAGATCCAAAAATTGTGAAACCAATTTTGTGGTGTTCCTTGAGATGGCTAGTTTTTAATAAAAATATAAAATGAACCATGTTTTCTGAGAAAATAGTTATTAGGATTTAATCTTGTTATTCATGAGTAAATTTATCTCTCTTGTTATACTGCTCCTTTTGCCATGAAATTTTTATGGTAGTCTCTGTGTGATATTACAATGCTATGATAAATATTTCATGATTTTTGGAGCCATGCATCTGTGATATGTATTTTATGATTGAGATATGGCTTGTTTTCTTATTAAAATCATAATAAATAATTTATGTTTATGCTGGTGCTCTACTTTGGTGGTAACCTTGTTTATGGTTTTGTTAACATGTAAATAATCTGAAATCTGCTGTTTGACACCATGTAAGCAATGTTTTTGAATTTATGAAATAAATACCTTGTCACATGTTAAATGCTTATCTTAAGTTTGGCATGTGCATTTGCTATGAAAATTTTATGGTGATGTTATGATGCTATGCTTGTGCTTTTGTAATTTTTGTAGATTTTTCTGAGCACTTTGACTAGTATCTTGTAATTATACTCTTTTATAGAATTTAATTAATAAATACTTTGTTGTTAAGTGTTTAGAGGCTATCATATGATGTTCTGGTTGTACTATGATGTGTTTATGCTGGTAAGCTATGTGGTTGACACTGTTTATGTTTTGGCTATGTCATCAAAGAATTAATTAAAGGATTAAAAGATGTTCTGGACAGCAAGGGAGTAATTCAATCTTTGCTTGATGATAACTTGATTTTCTGGAAGATTTGTCTAAATCAAAGTTGTTGTAAACTTTATAAACTAGCTGTGGTTTAAATTTGAAGTCATTTGACCTAGTAGTTTAAAAGTTATGGCTGTTCCAAGTTGGGGTTTCAGAAATAGGTGTTCTCTGTTTTTCTGGGACAGAACCTGGAACTTTGTTTATAAGGCTGGTTTAACTTATGAATCTTGCTGTGATGTTTAAAGATGATTTGTAGACAATTTCATAAGCTTTCCAGAATATCCTCACTCATGTTTGGTGAATCTGTCTAGCATTAGTTATGCCCTGTTTACTGAGCTAATTCTGTTATGTGATGTTTGCTGTTATAGTAACTTGGTAGATTTTGGCTAATTAACTTACTATCTTGTGGAAACTTGTTGCAACCATTACTCCTTAAATGAGTGTCCAGTGAGTCTATTGCATCAAGCATTTATCCTTTAGTATGCACACTTTCTTATTCATTGGGCATGCAATAGGTGCATCGGACGCGACCGCCTCCTACGAGCTCCAAGTGAACCACGAAGGCGAGGAGGACAGCCCGGAGGTGGAGGTCCAGCCAGTCGGACTCGAGGAGCCCGAAGAAGAAGTTGAGTGCCCGAACCACGAGCCAGCTTCGTTCGTGAAAGGCAAGCCCCGGAGCATCCTAAATCTCCCTTTACTTTCAAAAGTTTACTTGAATATGTTATATCTATTGATGCATTAAGTATAGGAGTTGTGATGAAACCTTTGCTGCATTTTTACTCAATCCTTGTCCAGATATCTTACCACTACCTGGTCATAGAGTTAGGATCGAGTAGCAGTCGGGTGATATCCTGTCACCTGCGCGATATAGGGTTATGTCGGATCACGATGGTCTATATGTGCTATCGTGGAGGGAACCTGATTAATTTGACTTAAGCCGGGCGGAGTTTTGCAAGGTTGTAGTGACTCCGTCTGTGGCAGCTAAGGACCGACCGTTGTACGTCCTCTTGTCATGTTGAACGCATGCCTGACACTTAGTTGGCCGGATAACTCGTTCCGACCGCGAAGCCGAGTAGTATGACTCAGGCCGGAAGACCGGCAAGTATAAAGTGCGCACTACCGGAGGAAGTGCGCTGTGCGGGGGACCATTGGCGTAAGCCCAAAGGCAGGTGAGTTAAAATTCCTGACCTCCCTGGCAGAGTGGTAGCCCTGGGAGTGCGGCACTGATCGGAGCCACGATTCCTAAGTCGTACCAAAGGTGACCCGTTGGCTCTCCGACGGGGGATGCTTGGGTGAGTGCTAGGAATAACCCTCCAGCTGGATAGGAATTCGATTCGAATCGCCGTCTCTCCCGGTTAGTGAGAACTTGACAGAGCAGCGGCAAACGTAGCATTCACTAAAGAACTTTGGTTCATGATAATAATGATAGAAAGGAAGTACATATGATGAATTTGATATAGTTATTATTGTTTGTAATAATCAAGTGAAGTGCTTTAGTACAGGTGCTAATCTAGTGGTAGGCTGATGATGATTAATATGAGGCTCTCACAACTTTGTAGTTATAATTAAGCTTTTGGCAACTGTTGAGTCAACAATCTCCACTTGATATTAGCCTTGCATGATTCTTGGTGTCTTTTATGTTTTACTAGACGAGTAAGTCTAGCTGAGTACAATCTCGTACTCAGGGTTTATTCCCACCTGTTGCAGATGATATCTTTTATGATGGCTTCTGCAAGACCTGACTCCATCCCGCTGGGGATGAGGACTAACCGTTGGGCGCGGTTCTCTAACAAACTCGCACCTGCTGCTTTTGGATGGATGGTGTACGACTCTGGCTATAACAAGACTTGTGAAATGAACTTGAAAAGTGTGTGTAATTATTTTGCTTCCGCTACTTCGAACTTGGGTTGTAATAACTAAGTAAATCCGATGTGGTGCCGCTTCGACGGCAATGAATGACTATGTAACATTCGCTGTGTTGTGTTGAACTATTACGATCTTGGTTTGTTGCAAGTTGGTTTGAAGTCCTTCGTGATTTCAGTTGACTACCGGGATTATATGGGCTCAAGTTTGGAAACTTGATTGCTTGTCGATCGTTTCTACACTTGAACTCTTATAATTTGGTCGGTTCTGTGACAGCTGGCATCGGAGCAAGTTCAGCATTATAAATGCAGCGTTTGTGTATTTAAAAACAAAAGAGATTTTAAATAAAATTTTGACATCAACACTTAAGTTATGCCAGTGGTCGAATCATCCGTGCCCATATAAGTACTATAGGTGGCTATGTAAGTACTGACTTGGGGGGTTTTATTTATACATCTCCAGCAGTACTCAGGTATGGATGTGTGATGACCGCACTATGCTACCCTATGGTCTAATGGTAGAGGTAGCCTTCATATGTGAATTAGCCACATATGTCGCTAGATTTAAATTATGCAACGTCGTACCTACGCCCTGGTAAGTGTGAGCTGTGAGAGCATGATCGTCCAAACTGCGGTCTAGGGGAGTGTTCGCGGTGGTTTTCTGGAGTGGTTACATGTCAAAACCATGGAACCACGAAAGAAACTTAATTGGGGAGCATTTAAATTCTCGGGTAGCTGTGGTGTCATTGTTTGTGTATGTTGGGCATGTCCAAGCAATGTGCACTTAGTTTACTACTTTCTTGAGTGATATATTGGGAATTGTTGGGGCTGAAATGAAGTTTTCTGCAGGTACTCTAACAGCGCACGTGTAATTCGCTAGTTATCGTATCGAGAGACGAATGTATGCCACCGTATATCCGTTAGAATATTAATTTTCTAAGTTTGTGAGGACGTACGGTTCGTGGATGCATCATGTTGCATTCATACATACATTCTGTCTACTCCTTCCCTTACAATGCCGTCCCTTTTGATTAAATAAAGGTTGCTTAAAACTAATCCTCCTTACCCATGGTATTCCTATTCCTTTCCACAAATGGACGTGCCCACTTCATCTCGCCCTAGTGACACCTTTCTGAGCGAGTTTGGCACTCCTACCTTGCTCTGGAGAGTGCTACAGTCTGTGGGGTATACTGAGCCACCTCAGTATTCTTGGTGGGAGATGGATAGGACAGGAGAGTTGCAGTGGTTTGCTGTGCAGGGAGTTGTCCCTCCACATGGGGGCAGGCCTGCATGGATAGGGTGGACCTGTAGTTCAGATGGGCAGACTCCTTGGGAAGCAGCTCAGGTTGCAGCCCAGACTATGCTACTCGATATTTGTCAGAGGTGTGGCGATGAGCTGACAGGAGGACCAGCGGCCTCCATTCCCCGTGCTGACCCAGCGGCAGCGGAGTGGAAGCAGACCGATGGTTGTGCGTTGGTCCGAGGCAGGGGTGAGCGAGCCGAGAGTTCTAGTCCTGCTATGAGTGCTATGATGGCTGTGCTCAAGCTGATCAGTCAGCGAGAGTACACCTATGCACAGGTGATGGTGGTTGTTCGCCAGGCTCAGGAGATGCAGCAGAAGGCTGAAAAGCGTGCTCGCAAGTTTTGCAAGCAAGCTAGGCTCCTGGAGCAAGCTCAGAAGGACCGCAATGACTGGGAAGACATTGCGGAGTACCGTAGGGAGCAGTGGGTGAAGTCTTCAGTCTGTTAAGGATGGTGGCTAACTGCCGGTGGGCTCGGTGATTCTATATAGTGTTCTCACCTACATGCTTTTGTCGAAGGATGTCACTTATGCTAGCAATGTATTTATAACTAACGTTATTGTAATCATTTGAAAGCTATGTTGTTTTCTAATCGATTTGGAAAAATCCAAACTTGTATTATTATTTGTGAACTCTTTTGTAATATTATTTCCGCTGCAAATCTCCGTGTATGTGATGTCTATTTGCTTAATCATACGAGATCTTGGTGTAAAGTTGATTTACCGAGGTCCTTCGTGACACTCGGCAGACTACCGGGTTTATATAAGTGAGAGTATGCGCGTGTCAACGTGTTAAACGGGGACAGTCGTACTTGAACTTGTATAAATTGGCGGTTCTGTCATATAGGGGGCCCTAACTCATGGGTATAGCGAGGTGGGCCAAATTCGCTAAGCACTCTAACAAGTGATATGAGAGCCTATGATTAGATTAGAAAACAAAAAAATTCAAGGGTCATATGGTGATGGGGAGCCTGTTACATCTTCGAGGGTTTCACAATTATGTGTGATATAGAGCATTAGACTTGTACCATTCTAGCATGGTACTAAGCTTCATATGATAAGAATTGTACCATTCTAGCATGTAATAAATTATGAACCATCATTAGCACATCCACTTTCTAGGACATAACTAGAAAGCATATTAGAGCATAAAAATATTAAAAGGTTCAACTCCAGTGTTTTATTTCTTTTAGTATTTTGAATAATCTTCAAAGAGAGATCGTGGTAGCTATTTTCTTAAGAATTGTTGCTGTTGTTGAGTAAAAAAAATTGACATGATGTTCTCATTACATCCCTTTAGAGTGAAACGAGGATTTTGTCAATGTCAATAATGCATTATTTATAATTTTTCCATTTCTCTTCACTATTTTTTATAGCCTCCTCCTTGACAAACTAAACTAGTCAGTATTATTAGATACTCCCTTCATACCGGTAAAGAAAAAGTCATTTTGAGTAAAGGTTAGGTTAAACACTGGGAATATAACTTTTAAGTTGTTGAATTTGGAAATATGAAAACCATATAAATAGATTTATCTTGAAAAATACTTTCATAAAAAAATATAGCACTTTTTGATAAAATATTTTTATAAAAACAAGAAGTCAAAGTTAGGCTTTGGAAACCGTGTCGTTGTCTTAAATAACATTCTTTACGGTATGGAGAGAATATTTGGCAAATATTTTTATGACTACTTTCCTCTTGGAATGCTACCACGGTCCCACCTATAATGACCATTTATATGAAAATTGCAGTTGTATTACGTCTAGATAACATACTTCATGCTAAAGTCATGATCTACACTCCTCAAATTTTGTCTAGCTCTACCGCTTTGGGAGACCAAGGCAGTGGCGTGAAGTGGAGAGGCGGCAATAACGACCGTGATTTATCTTAGGTTGGAAGTGTTTTGACGAATTGCATTTGCATTACATGATTGAGTAATGTTATTGATGGACATGTCATCTAATATTGAAAGAACATTATCGATGATTTCTAAAACAAATACATTTAGAAAAATAGGCATACTCAGATTAAGTCAAGAACTTAAACCTAGTACCTAGGTGGTAGGTTTCACTGAAAAAAATCTAACGCAGTTAGGAAGCTTTTTTTTGGATATTACCTGATGGAAAAATCTGGTCCACAACTTAAGCATGACTTAATTGACTTGTTGGAACTACGAAAACCGACAAATTTGGCGTTGGTTTTCTTCATATATACATGTTGGCACAATCTGGCCGGTTCAACTTCAGCCCGACTTAGTTGACTTGAACATCTAAAACCGTGCATTTTGGCGTTGTTTTTCTGGATATTTAGCTGCTGGCACAATCTCTGGTCCAAATCGTGCATTTTTTACGTAGACACTACCAGGGGCGGATTTACAGTAGTAGCATGGGGTACAGCTGTCTCTCCAAATTTTTTTGAAAAACATCTAGTATATATATCTTTTAATAACACGTACATGTATAATATATTATTATATACAATTACTAGTCTGCTCAGCCCATACAACAACCTCAACATTCTACATTCACAACTATTTTATCATCGTTTAGTAATCTAATTATATTATGTCCTTGTTCATGAACTATATCATTTTTATATATACCACCATGATTAAAATCTTAGATCCACCACTGGACGCTAGTGCCCATATGAGTACGTACTGATCTGAAATCTAAGGCAATACTTTTCTATATATACATACAAGGGGTCAGCCGATAAGCAGAACGCAGAACGAAACCACACCGCCTTTAGGTTTTGCACTCGCGGTGCTGCATCATAAGATTGATCAGCTGGCTGGCTGACCAGCAGGAGTGAGAGTGACCTGCAGGCATGGCTACCTCCAGATTCCACATGACCTGCGCTCTCCTCCTACTTGGTAATTAAAAACTCCTAACCGATCTTTATTTTGAACTCTTAATCAAGTTGGATCTCAAAGGCTGTGTGAGGCTGTGACACTAGCTAGATAGAGATGCATGTATGTTAGTATGTACTATGCTATGCAACTAACTGTGAAGGAGTTGTTGAAGGTGCTGTGCTGCTGGGGCAGCAGGAGCAGATGGGCACCGAGGCCGTCGTGTGCCCTCTCTACTGCCTGCAAGTGGACTACATGACCTGCCCGTCCTCCGGCTCCGAGAAGCTCCCGGCGAAGTGCAACTGCTGCCTGGCGCGGGCGCCCAAAGGCTGCACGCTCCATCTCTCCGACGGGACGCAGCAGACTTGCTCTTAGGCCTTGTTTGGATGTTGTCGGACACTTCAATCCATATGTGTTGGTGTGGATTGGGGTGGAATTTAGTTTAAATTTCTCTCCAGTCCACCTTAACCTATGTGGATTGATGTGAATCCAACTAAGGTCTTAATTGGGATGGCTGATGGCGTGCTGGTTTCCTCCGCGTTCTTGTTTTCACAAGTAGTACTACGTATACTGAATACTGGCTAGGAAGAAGCCATATATGTAAGTAATTAATAATGATCTCTGGACCCAGCAACCTGCTTAAATTAGCTACCAGCAGGCAAGATAACTTCTTCAGCAAATAAAGCCTGCTTGCGCAGGGCCATGCATCGATCCTCTGTGTTTGTGTGACTTATTTTGCATTGCATCTTGGGATCCAGGCTGCACCGCAGTCGGAAGGTATAGAGGGTCTGATAAGTTTATCGATCTGTTGTCTGTATAGTTTCTTATGCAGGTTTAGACCTTGTTTGGATGTAGTCGGATTCGCATCACTCCACATGTATTGGAGTGGATTGGAGTGAAACTTGAACTAAATTTCACCCCAATACACTCCAACACATGTGGATTGAGATGAATCCGACAACATCCAAACAAAGCCTTAAGGTTTGCACGCTGCTCAAAGCTGGTCTGATGTTACTTATACACAGCTAATACGTTGGATTTGGTCGCATTAGATAATGCAAGTTTATTGCCCAAGCTGATGCGCACATACAAAAAAAAATATGTTTATTATCTCATGTACTTCTACTAGAAATATGAGATCTTAACTAAAAGATGAAGGTACATGAATCAAAATATAAATTACCAAATATAATTTTATTAAATATGGTTTGTCTGTGCAGAACAACCAAATACCAAGAGATTACATATGCTTATACTAGCTAGCTTAGGTTATACTGCGCAAGAACCTAATACAGGCTAAAGCTAATACAAGCAACCAATCAGACTTAGAAAGAACCTCGTTTTCCTCTGTGTCAGTCGGGGTGCACATAAGAGAAGACTCCTGGCTAGCAAATAAACCCTACTATACACATACTATGTAACGACGCTAACCATACTCAACACCACTTCTCACATTGCCACTGCCTAAGTACGTCATCTGGAAGCCTAACTAGCTCCAAGGACGGCGACAGCCAGACAATCCTCCTACACACCACTATGCATGGCATTTTTTCTACTCATCACCACCTTCATTGCTTCTTGCTCCAGAGTGACAAAATCAGTGTTGCATTCAGTTGAATCCATGCGTGGGTGCCTCGCGTACAACTACGATCATGGATGGTACCGTTCTTGATGATCGACTTGGTGGCGGTGCTTTCCTCTCCACCTCCGTGCAATGTGTTGGTTGCAGCGGCTTAATTGGGCTTCTCTTTGTGTAGTGTAGGTAGTCCCTGGCGCCTTCATCCATATGCTTGTCCCTGCAGGGCTTGTCCTTGTATCGTGTGGTTATCTTTGCCAGAAGCGCAATCCGGTGACCCAGTCATGCGTGACATGACTAGCAATAGGCGCTTATGGCCTCGATGTTTGGCAATGGTGTGGTATGGAGCGCCCTTCCATTGTTTTCGAGCTTTGGATGTTATGTCCCTAGTGTGTGGTGATGACATGGTATAGGACATGCTTTGTCAACCCTATAGGCTTTGGCTGTTATGTCCCTAGTGTGTGGTGATGACCTGGTATTGGATTTGTCTCTCATATCTACATTATGGAACAAGCCACAAAAGGACGATTACTCAAGCTACGATTTAAAGATTTTGAATTTCTTACTTTAGTTTGATTGATGCATGTTTTCCTTTGGTACATCAAATTTTTTGATGTCCTAGCTATACTATATGTTTTATTGTTGAGACATGTGGTATCACTTTTATAATAATTACTACTGCAGAAATAATTCATAGCAACGCCTTATTTTTTTTAGTAGTGGCGACTCACGAGCCGTCATTAATACAGTGTCTACAAAATAATTTCTAGAGGCGGCTTAAATCACCAGTCGTCCTACAAACGATTTCTAGGAATGGCTTAGATCATCAGCCGTCTTGTACAAATCTTTATATAGAGACATTATGATTTGTAGCGCTTGTTTGTTAGGGGCGGCTAGCCCAGCCGCCTCTATAGTGCCGGCGTTGTTCGATGCATCTTTAATTAGAAGAAAGTACACATGTACAAGAAAGTCCGTTAGCTCTTGCAACAATTATCTTTCCTTGGTCAAACCCAACCATGGACAAACTGACTTAGTTGACGATTCTGGTCCAAGATCCAAAAAGGTCATTATCATTATCAGGTCGGCATGTGGCCACCAACAATTCAAGCCTGACCTAGTTGACTTCAAATTCGGAAAAGTGTGCATTTCAACGTAGACGCTGGAGCACACAGCAGTATTCCCAGAGAGATGGCCAGTAGCAGTTCCCTATATAAAGAGACCGCCAGCCGGCAGCTTGCATTGGCGAAGACACCACCATTTCACATTGCCGTGGTCATCGAGATCAGATCGATCGAGTCAGCTCAAGGGGTGAAGCAGGCATGGCTGCATCCAGATTCTACGTCACCTGCGCCCTCCTCCTGATCGGTAAATCCGCGCAATCCTGTATGATAGAACTACTCAGATTAAAGGCATAGATAGATAGATAGATAGATAGATAGATAGATAGATAGATAGATAGATAGATAGATAGATAGATAGATAGATAGATAGATAGATAGATAGATAGATAGATAGATAGACTAATGAGCGGGGAAACCATGTCTTTAACTTTAATTTCAATTGAAACTACGATGTGCGTGTGTGACCGCAGGTGTCGTGCTGCTGGGGCAGCAGGGGATAGAGGGCGCCGTTGCCTGCCCCCAGTACTGCCTCGAAGTGGACTACGTGACCTGCCCGTCGTCCGGCTCCGAGAAGCTCCCGGCGAGGTGCAACTGCTGCCTGGCGCCCAAAGGCTGCACGCTCCATCTCTCCGACGGGACGCAGCAGACTTGCTCTTAGCTGGGATGGCTGATCTGGACCAAAGACCAACCTGCTGCTTTGCCTGCGGGTTTTGGCAAATAAGGCCTTGTTTAGTTCCCAAAAAAATTTGCAAAATTTTCCAGATTCTTCGTCACATCGAATCTTTAGACACATGCATGAAGTATTAAATATAGACAAAAATAAAAACTAATTGCACAGTTTGGTCGAAACTGACGAGATGAATCTTTTGAACCTAATTAGTCCATGATTGGACAATATTTATTAAATACAAACGAAAGAGCTACAGTGTCGATTTTGCAAAATATTTTGAAACTAAACAAGGCCTAAGCTATATATGGCGTGTATGGCCGTCCCAGTAATGTGCAATCGTCCATCGATTTGCACGCACATCCATAAACTAGTCCTTTTTTCGTTAAAGATTGGTGTGCAGTGCATATTTATTCCTTTTGACGGCTCTTTTCGAAGGCTAGGAGGTTGGATGTTTAGGTCTTCGAGCATCTTCAAGAGTATTCTATTTTTTTTTCTAAAAATATGTAGTTTAGAAACTTCTAAAAAGATATTGGGAAGAGAAAACAAGGTTTTCTTTGAATGAATGGAGAAAACAAGGTCATCTCCAATTGAGTACCTAATAAATGGCTTCTAAAATATCAAATTGGCCACACAAAGATATTTTTTTTGGCAACATAGTCGTGGTCTCCTTCCATGCCGTGGCCGGCTCGCACTCAAGCTCTCCCTGGAGAGGATCCTGCAAGCGTCGCCTGCGGAGGTCCAGGAAACCTGCCGCGAACGGATCCACGCGACGCCGGTGCGCGTAAAGTTGCGCAACAGGGTAGTTTTTACGAAGTTCTAAAATTTTAAGAGATTGGATTATGAGTTGTTGGAGAGGGGTTTTTTCCCATCTTGCTAAAAAACAAGGATTAGGAGGAGATTTAGGATACTCTTAGAGACGCTCTAAAGAAAATGTCACATCTAATCTATACCTCTTGCCTAGTCCGATTTTCCTCGTTGATTCTAAATTAGACATCTTGTCATTACTACACAAATAATTTTAGAAGGTAGCATCCAAACATTAACAGAGGCGGTCACAAAATCCAACCGTCTTCTAAAATGCCGAACTATTAACGAAGATAGACGGTTTTATTTATGGAGGTGGACAGTTTTGTCGAGCTATTAACCACCTCTTAAAATAGTTTAAATTACCTCACTATCTAGATTAGAAATGTTTTTAATATAATGACAGGAACTCTGTCATTCATCAATAATAAATAGAGAAAAAAAGGTCTATATACAAGGTAACAAGAAACTCAAAGGCCAAGAAGACCTGCTAGTGCAACACATGGAAGGTTCGGGCCGACTAGGAGCTGTTGAATTCGGCCCACTCTTCTTATTCTTTGGCCACGCTCCGCCACTGTGGCTGACACGGTAGAACGGGACACCCAACTCAAATGGTTTGAATCAGCTCTGAAGAAACAAAAACAGCAAAAAAGCTCATAGGAGCGTGTTCTCAAGTACTTCCGTCCGCAAAGAATATAATTATAAGATGCATGCTAGTCAAACTGACGTAAATTTAATAAATTTATAGTAAATAGTATTAACACTCACGTCTTTAAATAAATTTATTATAAAAGTATATTATATAATTAATCTAATGATGCTTATTTTATATCATAAAGTATTTTTTATATAAATCTAGTTAAAGTTTAACTATTTAACTTCTCAAAAAATGAGAATTATATTTTTTCGGTACTGCTAGCGTCCGGACGTTCGGCGCGAGCAGCACGTCAAGACGGCGAGCTCCCCCACCCGAAGCATGAAAAAAAAAAGGAAAACAAAACCCGTCTGCCCCGAACCAACTCGCCCCGTGCGAAGGATCACCCTTCGTCCACTCCCCGCGCAAGGAGCCCGTCCCCACCCTCACGAGCACGGGATCCACCCCGCCCCTCACCTCGCCGCCCCTAGCACATCCGCCCCCCGCCAACTCGTCCCCACAAAAACCAACCCCCGTCCCGCGCCCGCACAGAGAAGAAAGGCAACCCCCACATGTACGGATCTGTCCGCCCACAACCTTACAAACCTAGTACCTCTGACCCTACCACCAGCTCACCAACATAGTCTGTCCTCTAGCTGCAATAATGAAAAAAAGCTATTGCAAACATTGAAGCAGATCTAAAAACGCAACAAAAAGAAAAAAACTGCTAAAACAAACGGAAAAAAGATATTGAAACATAAAGAAAACATCTAATGCAACAAACAAAAATATGAACTGCAACATCAAAAAAAGTCTACTGCAATATTCAAAAACATCTACTGCAACATCGGGGGAAAATCTGCTGCAACATTAAGAAAAAGTTATTACAATATCTCAAGCACTACTAATGCAACATCAGAAAAAACGCCTGCTGCAACAAAAAAAACTACTGCAACATCGAGGGTAAATCTGCTGCAACAATAAGAAAAAGCTATTACCACATCTCAAGCACCACTAATACAATATCGAAAAAATATCTGTTGCGACAAAAATATATACTACAACATCGGGGGAGAATCTGCTGCAACAACGATAAAAGCAAAATAAAACATCTCAAGAACTTCTGCAACATCGGAGAAATGCATGTTGCAACAACCAAAAAAGGTACTGTTGCAACATTCCACATCATCTGTTGCAACATTAAAAATGAATAATTGCAAAACGACGGCGAGATCTGACTCGCCGGAACACTAGCTACCACAAAATCCTTAGATCCACAAGGGAAAGAAGAGAAGGAGGAGAAGGTGTAGTAAGAGAGAGCAGATCTAGATCTAGTAGGAGAAAAGAGGGGAAAGAGACCTCAGATCTAGATCCCTCTCTACCTACCTCGTCGGATCCACACTGTCATCCTCATCTCCACATGCATGGAGGTCACAACGCACAAGGATGAGATAGCACGGAGGGAGGGGAGGCGCGCGGGCTCACTAGAAGCCGCCTGCTATGGTCCCCACTCCGACAACCATGGATGTCGCAGGAAAGGAGGAGGGAGAGGCCTCAGATCTAGATCCCTCCTCACCTACCTCGTCGGAGCCACGTTGTCGTCCTCGTCTCTAGATGCATGGAGGTCACAGCGCGCGAAGATGAGAGAGTAGGGAGGGAGGGGAGGTGCGTGGGCTCACCGGAAGCTGCTCGCCATCGCCCCCACTCCGGTGGCCATGGACGTCGCGGGACAAGGAGGTAGCCATCGCCCCCACTCCGGTGGCCATGGACGTCGCGGGACAAGGAGGTAGGGAGCGAGGGATAGCTCGCCGGCGGCGCGGCAGGAGGGTGGCGTGTGGACGCTGGCAGCACAACGAGCGGAGAGAGTGCAGCGGGGCGACAAGAGGCGGGCGTGTGGGCGTGGGCAGCAGGAGCGGCAGGGGCAGCGAGTGCGAGAAAGAGTGGACGCGAGGTCACAGGACAGGGTGGAAACAGATAAGGTGCCGAGAGCGCGGCGTTCGTGGGTCGGTTGAGTCATGTGGGTCCGTCCGATTTATCTGGACGCTCTAGAAGGAGTATTACCGATTTTTTTTGGACGGAGAGAGTACCTATTTTTTTGGTTCACTCAGCCACCGGAACAGCTGAAGAGTGTTAAGTTGCAAAAAAAAAAGATCTGGTGGCTAAATAGAACAATTGCGCTCTTTCGACAGGCTCCACGTGATGTAAATGGCCTATCCATTGAGAGTGTGCCTTGTTTCCGCCATTGGTAACTAGTATAAGCAGGTACTGCTAATTGAACATGCGATTTTCTTGTGCAAAAAAATTTTGAGCATGTGATTTTAAATGCAGTTGGCCGAACTAAATTCATTTGGTTGACATGGTTGGTTTTATAGTTCAGTCAATTAAACTCATTAATTGGTTGTTTCTAAATAGAGCCAATTGCCCTGGATCTTTTTTCAAGGATAAAAGGTCACCTAAAAATACATTTGAGCAATTTTTGTAATAAAAGGCGAAATGTGATAATACAATTGATAAAAAAATCTAAGCTGTTATATATTATGTACAGTATGCTGGAAAACGTGTACGTGCAGAAGAAACATACCATGCACAATAGACACAGTTGATGTGACTCGCACCACGATCAACACATGTCCGACTACGATTCCCACACAAGTGAAAAAAATCATCTTTAGGCTTTGTTTAGATGTTGTCGGATTTACTTGTTCGTGTAGATTGGAGTGGAATTGAGTTCAAATTTCACTCTAATCCACTTCAACACATGTGGATTGAGATGAATCCAACTATATCCAAACAAGGTCTTATTAAAAAGAAGATTCACCTATATATAAAATGCAAACCGTCCTTCACATGCAGTGGTGAAAATATTGGGGTTTGGTGTGGGAGGCCGACGATGTTTCAGTGGCCTGGCGCATGTCGGCATGTGTTCCACGTGATGCAGACTAATTTTCAATAATTGGGCGCTGTTCGTTCTGTTTGATAAGATGCTATATTGTTTATTTATTATATATAATTTATTTATTATATATAAACTATCTTTAGAGACATCTTCCTTTTTGATTGAGGTGTCTCTATCAAAATCGAGGCAAGATATTAATTGGCTTGACCCACCTATTTTAATTAAATCTTAAGTCCCATAATAAACATTACTTGGTTCAAATAATTGATTCCTGCAGGTGAGGTTAGAAAAAGTGGAAGGTGAGCCACTATAATGTGTGTCATGTTACGGCAAACATAGTTTTAGGTTTGACCGACTAGGCTGTGCCGCTGTGGTACTGAGTTATGCAATGTCAATAAGATTTCTTTCAACTGCAAACTAATTGAGAAATAGTGAGAATAGAAGAAGAGTGATGCCGCAAGTAGTTAGGAGAGGGTAGCAAAAAGAGGATGAAATGCTGGTTCTTTAATATTAAAGTATAGCTATAGACATAAGTGATAGATTACGAGAACGAAAGAAGAGTGATGCTGCATGTAGTTAGGTGGAGGTCGAAAAAAAGATAAAATATAAATATAGATATGTAGATATGTATTATGAATTAATATTAAGAAATGTTCGTTTTGATTATTTCTCAAAAAAAAGTTCTCTATTTAATGTGCTCACTCATCCCCGAAGGTAAGCTACCTGCATACCTTTTCTCCTTCGTCTCCACACCCGCGCAAAAACACAGCAAGGCTCCATGAACAAGTTGGCATCGTCCTGCTTCCTCCAGCACGGAGCACCCTCCTCCCAAAGCTTCAAGTTGAAGCCTTGCCATGTCCAGAGATCCCCTTCACTGCAGTTGTTTGACAGACGATCCGTTTCCATGCCCCGGCGTGCTGCGGACCATGCTGCCAGAGCCACCACCGTCGACGTCGCCGTCGTCACCGGCACCACCACCTTCGACATCGAGCGCTACCTGTCCGCCAACGCCAGGACCGTGCACGACGCGCTGGACCTTGCCCTGCAGGGCCTTGGGTGCCCCGAGGTCCTGCGCGAGTCCATGCGCTACTCCGTCCTCGCGGGCGGCAAGCGCCTCCGCCCCGCGCTGGCGATCGCCGCGTGCGAGCTCGTGGGCGGTCCCGCGGCGGCGGCCGTCCCGGTGGCCTGCGCCGTCGAGATGATGCACACCGCGTCGCTCATCCACGACGACATGCCGTGCATGGACGACGACCCGCTCCGCCGCGGCCGACCCTCCAACCACGTCGCGTTCGGCGAGCCCACGGCGCTGCTCTCGGGCGACGCGCTCCTGGCGCTCGCGTTCGAGCACGTCGCCCGTGCAAGCGCCGGCGCCGGCGTCCCCGCGGACCGCGCGCTCCGAGCCGTCCTGGAGCTCGGGAGCGCAGCTGGAGTCGGCGGAATCGCCGCGGGGCAGGTCGCCGACATGGCGAGTCAGGGAGCCTCCTCCGGCTCCGTCAGCCTGGCCGCGCTGGAGTACATCCACGTGCACAAGACGGCGCGGCTAGTGGAGGCCGCGGCGGTGTCGGGCGCCGTCGTCGGGGGCGGTGGCGACGGCGAGGTCGAGCGCGTCCGTCGGTACGCGCACTTCTTGGGGCTTCTGCTCCAGGTGGTGGACGACGTTCTGGACGTGACGGCCACGTCGGAGCAGCTCGGGAAGACGGCGGGCAAGGACGCGGCCGCCGGCAAGGCCACGTACCCGCGGCTGATGGGCATGGAGGGGGCGCGCGCATACATGGGCGAGCTACTGGCGAAGGCCGAGGCGGAGCTCGACGGGTTCGACGCCGCGCGTGCGGTGCCGCTGCTGCACCTCGCGCGGTTCATGGCGTACAGACAGCACTGACTGACGCCGATTGTGGGGACTGGCCGGCTCATCGGAAACACGTGAAAACGATGCGTTTTTTTTTTTTTTGGAGCTGCTCAGATCTCATGATGGAGCGATTACTTGTCCCGGCCTAAAAGGCTGTATGGGCTTCCAAGTGGAGTGACACTGAAGTGTGAAAGTTGCAACCCACTTTATGGGCCGTTATGGACCGTTAAGGACCAGAGTTCGCAGCTGTGGGCTGACGGGCTATCTTCTCCCCAAGTAGCCTGTATAAGTGCGGTTGTTCCCCTCAAATTAAAAAAAAAGTGCGGTTCTTAGTTAATTATTCTTGTACTCCTATATCCTATATTCATCTAAATGTGTCTATATATAATACTCTGTTTTTCTCTCTCCCAAGACCTGATTTCTGGACCATCAATCTTCTCATCCGCTCATGGCACCTTCTTCCTCATGCCGACACGTCGTTGCCGCCCAGCACCCACAATCCCACTAAAGTCTTGTGGGAGCTCCGTCGAGATCCTACCATGCCCACTGCAGTCTTCCCCCCCCCCCTCCCATTGCCATGGGTGCCACCGCACCAATTTGGCCACTCGTCCTCACTGGTACTAGGACCCTAAAGTCATCCTCACAACCTATCCAATCGGCCTGCCTCTCGCATCCCCTTCTCTTTTAAGCCTGCTAGAGTCGAGGAAGAAGGAGGAGGGGGACATTGCGTCTCCTTGCTAGCGCTAATTCCGCTGCCGCCAGAACTCGTCGCCGTGCATGAGAAGAGAGAGAGGAGATGTGGTTGTTGAGAAACAAAGTGTTGCAACACTCGGTTGTTGTATGGTGTTCCTCTGAATAATCAGTATTGATAATGACATCTTCCTCTAAATAATAACATGAGTAAAAAGCGATTTGTGTTGTGCTATAACACACACGGAGCACTCGTCACAAGATTCTTTGTCCAGTGCCGAATGCCGATCGCCCACCCCCATCCTCCATCCACAAAAGCGAAGCGATTACGCCATGCACGAGCCGACATGTCACACTTGTGTGCACCGCGCGAATATGTTCTCTCCTCCATAAACCAACCAATACGCCCACGGCTAGCTTAATTCACCGCACCATCACTTCGCTTGCAAACTCTCGGCTCCGTCAAGCACAGTGCACAGCCATGGCTGCTCGCAGACTCGCACTCGCCGCCGCCGCCAGCTGCCACGCTCTGCGCAGAGCGCTCCACGACAAGCTCCGCGCCGTCGAGCTGCAGCTGCAGCTGCGGGCGTGCCACCGTTCCCTCGCCGGCGCGTCCTCTTCGACTCCGGCGTCGCCCGCCGTGGCCGCGCTCGGCGCGCTCCTGCTCATCTGTGGCGCCGCGGCGTTCCCGCGAGCCGCGGCCTTCTTCCTGCCGCTGGTGGCGTCCACCTCCCTCTGCTGCGCGGCGGCGTGCCTGTTCGCCGCCGAGGAGCGGGCCGCGGCCAAGGAGGTCGCTGTGGAGGTCGTGCTCGTGGGCGGCGAAGGGAAGGCCGAGGCCGGGCTGCTGCAGGTGATCGGCGAGGCCAACGCCAGCGCGTACGTCGACGGCGTCCAGGTGGGATGCTTCCTGCGCAGGTCCGCGAAGCAAGGCGTCGACGAGGACGGCGAGGAGGTCGTCTTCGCCGGCACGCTGGCACCTTGCGCGGCAGGCGCCTTCGGCGTCGGCGCCGATGCCGGCGGCGGCCAGAGGCGCGGCGCGCTGGAGGAGGAGCTCCTGGCGCTGCGGGTGGACAGGCTCGCCGAGGGCGTCTGGGACAGCTACTTCGGCGGGTGGTCCAGGTGGCACCACATCGACGCCGCAGTCTCCTGCAGCTGAGCACTTGATGACTCTGGTTCACCATTAGGACCGTTTGAGATAGAGCGGGGATTTGTCTATGCTACTGTACTTATGTGAAATTCATGAATTCTAAATACAAATTTGACCTAAATTTGTGTTCGTATGATCGGATGTTTGAGTTTGGAGATCTTCGCTGTGCCACTAAGGCCTTGTTTAGTTTAAAAAAAATTGCAAAATTTTTTAGATTCTCCATCACACCGAATCTTGCGGTATATGTATGGACCATTAAATATAGATAAAAGAAAATAACTAATTATACAGTTTTACTGTAATTTGCGAGACAAATGTTTTGAGCGTAGTTAGTTCATGATTGGATAATATTTGTCAAATATAAACGAAAATGCTACAGTATCCATTTTGCAAAAAAAAAACTAAACAAGGCCTAACTAACAGTTCATCGCAAAATAAAAATAAAATTAAAAGCAGGATGGTGATGTGTTTAAGTAGGGTGGTTGGCTTTTTCTAGTTGATGGTGTTTTGCGGACCCCCACAATCTAGTTTGATCAAGTTTGTTGGCCAGTTCTTGTCATGGATGATGATCAAAACAGAGCGTTGAGCCGACTGGCTGCCGGTTCCCCCGGCTTGGTGACCTATTGACTTCAAATGCCGGTTCAAAGTACTACAGTGTAGTACTTTTTATTTTCAAATTTGACATTTTTCCAATTCCTTTTGTTTCTCAAACTTATAGCTTTCTAAACTCCATCAAATGTCGTAGAGTAGAAGTCCATCTAGTTTTGTCTTAATTCAAAATTTTTAACTTTAATATTTATAATTTATTGATGATTGACAAGCACAAAAAACACTACTAGATTTCTCATGGAAAAATAATTTCATAACGTATAGCACTTGTTTGGTATTGCTCCTTTAGATGCTCTCGTAACTCCATTGGTGAAAAACGTGGAGTACAGATGAAAAAACATATAGCGGAGCAATCCCAAACAGACCCATAACCCTTTTCACTACGGTAATTTATTTTTATTGGTTATAGCTATTGAAATATTAAATACTTTTTAAATTAGGAGAACCATATGGAGTAAATTGTAATACGAAAAGACTGGTCCATATGGTGAAAAACATAGAGCGAGAGCAATCCCAAACTTGATACGGTTTCAAAATTAAAAATACTATCCAATAACCATAAATATATAATAAATAAATGATTAAATTGTAACATGAAAGACTGCTTCTTGTCCGACTACATCTTATAAACCGAACCAGAGGTAGTAGTATAATGTGGTGTTATTTCTCACTTGCTCACTTATTAAGATATGTAGCAACACATTAGGAACCCGCCCCAAACAATAGAAATGTTTCTTTTTTTGGGAAACAGATACTCATATATGCAAGCACACTGTTTCTTCAATCGACAAAGTATAGGTTTGACATTACATGGTGGGACATAGGGGTGCAAAGGGGTAACCTTTAGGTGCACCTCCAAACATTTTTAGTTTAAATATTTGTACTACTTCTTAATTTTTTTGGAGAAATAGTATAAATATTTGAATTAAAGAGGTTTAGAGGTGCACCTAATCATCACTCATTTACACCCCTAGTGGGACAACCACCATGGAGTCTGTATAGGTTTGACATTAGATGGTGGGGCAGCCATGGTTTCTTCATCGGTTTGGTAGTTTTAGGACTACCCAGTGCAAGGATAGGATGTTATTAATTCATTTTATTTGAAGGGTTTCTTCTATGGACAAAGTATAGGTTTGACACATTAGATCGTGGGACAGCCACGGTTTCTTTGGAGATCTGATATTCACCAACGGTAGTAGGGACACCTTTAATTTGGAGATCGACCACTCGGTAACACGATGAACTCGTATAAAATACTGTAGTCTTTAGATATGCTGCATCTGGTTCCAGTGCGAGATAGTATCGGATTCGTAGGCATCTCCCTTTGCTGAAAAAGACTGGCAGGCATGCTTTACTCGACGACCGTGGAGTAGCGCAGTAGCTTTGACGTAACGATGAAGCCCCCAGCGATCGATTATCTGTGCTTATTCTTGAGCAATCAGCCCAAACAAAAAAAAAAGACGCTTATACAAACTGAAAACTCCTGGCGAATGAAAACAGTAGTATCATCATTGTGAAAAAAAGGCAGCTTTACTCCGACGCTGCTTTCTTGGGCTCACCTGGTTTGCATGACGCCTTGACTGCTTGCCTCCGGCCGCCGGCAGCCGGCAGCCGAGCGCGCGAGCCACTGCCCAGTGCCCACTGGTCTGGTTGGTTGGTTCCGTTCCGTGCGCTGGCCGCCGCCGGGCTGACCGCGACATGGCGGACAGGGGGGTCGCAGTGCTGTGTGTGTACAGAGGCCCCCGGGGTGGGGATTGGAGGCAGGCCAAGCCCACGGTAGTCCCCCCGTAGTTAGAGGGACTGAGGGACGTCCGTCTGGGCTTTCCTCGTCAGGTAATAGCCCACACGTAGATTGTTGTTGATCCACTCCAGCTTCTCTGCTGCCTCGTCGTCGACCCAACGGCGCAGTCTCCTCACACTGCCTGCCCTGGTTCCCAATCCCCCACCTGCTGCAGTTGGCTCCGCACAAGCGCTCGAGATCTTCGTCGGGACTCCAGACGGATGTTGGCAACTTGGCATCTCCCAGTTACTTACAATATGATCGACAACTTGTTCGCTTGAGATTATCTCTGCCGAATCTACCAGCTATTCAACGTTTGGATGTTGGCATGGCATCTCCCAGCCATTCAGCTTCTCCACCAGCAGAGCCAGAGCAGCACACGGGAAGAAGCATGCGCACCGCCATCCGCCCAGCGTGTCGGCACGAGTGACTGTCGGTTCCACCGGCACTCCAGTGGATGCATACAGTCTGTACATACAACATTATGTGAGCTTTTCTTGGCATGGACTGGAAGTCTGGAACTGGAATGGTGCCAAGGATTCCAGGGGTTTCTTCTCCCTTCCTGTTTTATTTCTCTCCTCTTCTTCATTAATTCTTCCACAAAATGGTTGGATCCTGCCTCTGCTTATCTGTTTATATCAATTTATCTTCTTTTTTTCGGTTTAAAGGGTAGGCGCGCAACTGACAACTTAATTTAGATGATTAATTAACAGAAATCGATAAAGTTCAGTCCTTGTGTTCAGGTTTAATCCCACGTCGAACGCAGAAATATGCATGACACACATGTTGATTTAGTGACTGATTTTATTGTATTCAGCAGGTCTGACCTGCAAACCTGCCCATGCATGCTTATATTTATTCAGTTGACCTGCTTGTTGGCATTTCTTGGTTCACAGATTTCACATACTACTCTCTTGATGTTAACCACCAACTGCGGAAGAGAATGAACACAGACGACGATGAGGATGATGTGTGTTGCATTGATACTAAATGTTTGACTTGTGAAGTAGTCTAATGAATGGAGAAAATTGCGGAAGTTTAGAATCGACTGTTTGTGTTTATCTATATCTATATTAATGCACGTATTGACTTTGTGCTATATCAAAATTGCATTATCCTTTTTTGCGAAGGAATTGCATTATCCTTTTCACATCTTGAGTGGAGTTTTCGCGCATATGTTGTGCATCAAATTGTGCTTTTGGTCTTAAATATATATAACTCTGCTCAGTATTGCTAATTTGGATTTTCGGATATCGATCAATCTGATATGTATATGAACTTTAATTTCATGATTAACATTCTGTGTACTTACCATAGTTGGCAACGGATCGCATTGCTTAAACCAAGTCGTACTTGGAGAATAAGCTGTGACCTGTGAGCTCGAAGGCGCGCGTTATCCGCTCGAGCACATGCTCTCACCTAACTGGCTGCATGGCGCGGAAAGAAATTTTTGTGGCGCATGCATGGTGGCCGACGAATTTATTTGCCGACCGTTTCGGATGGTACCATCAGGTACGGCTCCATAAGGACTTGTTTAGATTCAAAATTTGTTTGGATTTTGATGTGATAGGGAATCTTGTAAAGTTTTAGGTTTTTAGGTGCATCTAAACAAGGCCTAAATCATGCCACAACTTGATTCAGCGCTTGTCTTGTCTGCATTCATCCTGCTGCGAAAAGGTCCACCAGTTTTAGGTTACAGAGGAACGATGATTTGGACGTTGTACCATGAGGGCATGAAAGACACAGTAACTGTCAAAAGAAAAAAAATACAATTCTATAAGGTTCGCTCCGTGGTTGGCTGCCCACCCACTGTAAGGGCGGTTCAAATGTTAGCCGCCCCTACAGTGGGGGGCTCTCTTAGTAAGTTTTTTACGTAGTGTATGTTTAGAACAAGTCATTTTTTAAAGTTTGATCAAGATTATAGAAAATAATATTAAAATTTATATTTTGAGTTAGGTTTACTATAAAGATACATTGAAGCTAATCTAGTAATATTAATTTGGTAACATAAATTTTATTAGTTTTTCATATAAATTTGATCAAACTTCAAATTATACAAAGATATCAGTTATTTGAATATAAGGCGTCGAGGCAGAGAGGACCAACTTGGGTGTACAAGTCATGATGGAGGCCCAATCCATCTCGGATTTGAGCACCAGATTTAGCTAAAAACAACAATTAGGATGTATACGAACTGTTTTTTCACGTTCTATCTATGCTTCGGAAGATAAATAAGCTTTCCAATAACACTAATTTTTCACCTTAAAATCTCATCAGAGTTAACGGGAATCGCCTAAACAAGTTTGCATTTAGAACCTACAAGGTGCTACGACATCGTCTTTTAGTTCCTTGGCCCATCTATCGTCTTAGAGTCAATTAGGGTGCGTGTCCAAGTGGTATGCATGCCCCAAGACTATAATTGGTAGCTTCATACTTGCTAGGGTTTGGATTTTATTGAGTTCTACTAGTTTTCTTGTGAAACAGACATTCTTCATATATGTTACTTGTAATTCCGAGTTCGACTGTTGTGAATCAGGGTTCCTATTCTTGTTCTTCTTTGACTGTATCGATAAATACTTTCATTTGAAGATTTTAACCTCCTACCAAATTGATATACTTCATCTCTATTTGCAATACCAGACTGTGTTCTTCATGTTCTTACTTGTGTTCTTGATTTGTTTATATATAGGAAAAGCTTTCTTGGTGAGGTTAATCATGTCATGCGTGGTTGATAACTAATAGAGTAGTGTAACAATTGCAAGGGGTCCAAACTGTACTTTATTTGAAGCCTGGATCGTGAACATTGGGTTCTTCACAAACTGAATCTATCATACATGTCGGAAGATCAGGTCACGTCCCCATGAATTTGTATCTAATAGTGGACTATTGAGATAGACAATTTGCATGTAGAGATAATCTCTAGTAGGGCTTAGGATTGTAAGATATATATAGGTATAGATATGGATATACTCTCTTTGTCTCTAATTAAGTGTTATTCTCGTTTTTTCAAGGGGTCAAACGTCTTTAAATTTGACCAAATATATACAATAAAATATTAATACTTATAGTACATAATTAGTATTGTTAGATAGATCGTTATGAAGGACCGAAATCGGCGAGGGGTGAATGGGAGCCGTAAATTTTTTCTCGAATATTTTTTGGCCACTGTCCCAAATCACCGCCAAACACAAACGAGTACCCAAAAAACTAAATTACTCAAGCCAACTGATTATAAGAGCACTTAGAAAAATTCTTCGGAACGATAGAAAGCTAACAACAGACGGAACACAGATCGGAGCTCAAACGACCAAACTACGAGCATAACAGGAAATCAAAGCTAAGAAAAATGGACAGAATATCCCATGAAATAATCGATCAACACAGTCTGAAAAACAAGGACAGTAGAGGGTCTGCTCTCCACACACAGAAGAAAACGATGCACAGCACAGCCAGAAGACTGCCTCACACAACAGAGATCGTCTCCTGCAAGAACTGCGCTGAAAACTTGTTGTCACTGCAAGCATCGATCTGTACTAGTTGATTAGGAACAAAACCAGCTGCTTGTGCGAGCTGTGCTTCACTGATTTGCCAGACATGTAGTACGTACAGATACGAAACTAAATCAAGCAGAGAGTGAGAAGAACGATTCAGGAGGTGAACTGATAGATCACAAGCTGCCTGAGATGAGATACAGAGATCCTTCGGAAGTTAAACAGACCAATGAAATTCACAGGCAAGCTCTTGCTGGCGTTGATGCGCTCGGTCCTGGCCATGCTCTTGTCGTAGGTCTGCTGTGAACAAACAGAAAAAATAAATAGAAACAAAGAGGAGCCAGATGAAAACAGGTGCTTGCCTAGAGGATTGATGAACCCTGCGGCAAAAACAACTTGGCCAGGAGATGCACACGGCCAGGATACTAGCACTGATGGCTCACAGAAGGCCTCGTGAAAGCACAGCAAGAACCTGACGAAGAACAGTTAAGAGCAAACAGAAAAGGTGGCTCCAAGAAATTCAACGAAAACCTACCCAAACCTACATGAAAAATTCCCAAAAATTGCACAATAGAAATTCAACTTGCTACGAACTTATCCCCAAGAAATCATCGGCTAAGATTAACCCAAACTCTAGAAAATATTCAGATTGTAGACAAGAACGAGTTTTTCTCCAAAAATGCAAATCTGCCTGGATCTTGATGCACAAGAGGAATGAGCTCAAATCACTTGGTGATCTTGTTCATCACTTGGTAAAGCATCAAACTGACCAAACAAACTCCACAGAAAAACTCAAACCTAGCACGAATCATGGAAGTGAAAAACAGGTGAACAGTACTCGCGAAAATAAAGAACATGAACGCAAACAAACTCTACTCAGATCTCTACGTCCAGAGGACAAAAAGAGGTTAGGGTCTCCATTCCCAACGTAAAAAAAAACTCTGAAAACAACTATGAATCTTTGCTCAAGTGATCTCTTTCATGAACTAAGGAGAAGGGGGAAAACTAACTCTAGGTGGAGATAACACAAATGAGAGAGAGAGGTGGGAGAAGGAGGTGAGGGAGATGGAGAACTCCTCCGGTTTATTTATCAGTCACATTATATATTTCCCAAATGTCTTTAAATATTTTTTGAGCGAACTAGCTAGCCTTAGGGGCATTCTAGTCCAACTCGACATGACTTAAATCCGACGGCCACCGCCTCCTCACCGGTAGCCTCACTCCGAAGCGATCTCACTGATGCCGCCACGTGCCATCCGTCCGCATCGGGACCTCTACCCGGGTTTTGAGGTCCAAACCCGCGAAACCCGCTGCGAGTAGCGTACTCCATACGCTTCTCCGCCACTCGACACGTGTCACCGCCGTCCTCGACTGGTCGGCCCGCTAAGTCCTCCTGAGCCTCGATCGACTCGCGTCCGCCGTCTTGACTTGGTCAACACGGTCACTCCTATGTACACTTGCACTTGTCGATGTCCCAGATGTCAGCCACTACGGCTGGTCACCCGGCCTCCTGGTCCGTCAGTCCAAGCCTCACGTCCGTCCTTCACCGCTCCAGGTCTATCAGCACGGCACGTCTCTACTTGACCTTCACCTCGCCGTCGACCACCGCCTCCGAACTCCACAGCTGAACACCACAAGGCAAGAGACATGTCGCACACATAGCTTTCGTCATGGTAATATTAGTCACCAACTCAACCTATTCGTGGATCACGTTGACAATCACTCATCACAAAACGTACTACAAGGGTACTTCTCGACCTTATGTTCGCACGTTAAATCTATTTTTATAGTAAACTTATCTGAGATATAAATATTGCTAATATTTTTTACAACCTTAGTTGATAGGCATGGATTTACCTATTAGGGACTGAGGGAGTAGATCGTAGATGTAGATATCGGTACACAAGTATTTGCAGGACCGCATGACATGATCATTACGTAGTTGCTGATGATTCTATTTTCATCACACTGCATAGAAGACACGTACTGCATGCAAGAGTTGCGCGACAAGCTAGCACATGGCCGCTGGCGTTGCACACCGTCCTGAGAGCAAGTTTAATAATACAGCCCCACTTGCTGGCTGTAAGGTTCCTTACAGCCTTCTCCCAGCCCATCCATACAATAGTTATCTATTCACTATTAATACATGGCCCACTTATCTCTCTCATAAAGTTTCTTGGTTCTTGTGTCTAAGCTGGCTGTAACCTTACAACCTACTTTTCCTCTCTCTCCTCCCTTACCTCCTCCACATCAGCATTTAGCCAGCTTACAGCCTACCATAATACTTGCTCTGATGAGCGTGCGAATCACAAATTTCAGCGCTAGCCCAGATTTACATTTCGCCCTGCGCGCCGCACCAAAGTGTTATCCAAGTGTTGTAATCCAATCATTAACGTGAACATGCGGAATTGCGGATGCTCGCAAAAAGTCAATCGCGGCCAAACCATCCACGCGCTGGACATCATGCAAATATATACGATCGCCCGGTACTCGCCCTGACCGGTCTACTCGATCGGCCGGTGTAGCAACCAACCGATCCTATTGATGATCGATGATTGCCTGATTGGCGCTTGCTTGCCAAGAACAACGGGCACGTACCAGCAGTCCAGTACGTACTATATACGGGTCCTATATGTGACCCTACCTCAGCACAAGTACTGGCTCTCAGCCTCGATCGACCAGCAAGTACTCGCTAGTGAGTGTGAGCAGTGACCGCTGACGACGATGGACATGGCGAAGTCGCTCGCGCTCCTGGCCCTGTCCGCCTTCTTCTTCTTCCTCCTCGGAGGCTCAGTGGCCGCAGCTCAGTGGACACCCGCCTTCGCCACGTTCTACGGCGGCAGCGACGCGTCGGGCACCATGGGTAATTGTTCCATCTGCTCCATCATTCATGACAGGTTTCGCATTAACGAACAACGCTAACGACGAAATTAATCAAATGTTCAGGCGGCGCGTGCGGGTACGGCAACCTGTACAACGCCGGGTACGGCACGTACGCGGACGACGGCGCTGAGCACGGCGCTGTTCAACGACGGCGCCATGTGCGGCGCGTGCTTCGCCATCGCCTGCGACGCGCGCCGGTCGCGGTGGTGCAAGCCGGGAACCGGAGGCGCCCGCCGCCGCTCCATCACGGTGACGGCCCACCAACCTGTGCCCGCCCAACTGGGCGCTGCCGGGCGCGCGGCGACGCGGGGGCGGGTGGTGCAACCCGCCGCGGCGCCACTTCGACATGTCCCAGCCGGCTTTTGAGGCCATCGCCGTGTACCGCGCCGGGATCGTGCCCGTAAGCTACCGCGCCGCGTGCCGTGCCGCGGCAGGTCCGGCGGCGTCAGGTTCACCGTGCGGGGAGACACAGCTACTTCGAGCTCGTCACCGTCGCCAACGTCGGCGGCAGCGGCGTCGTGGCGCAGGCCTGGATCAGGGGCGGCGCCGCCACGGACTGGATGCCCATGACCCGCAACTGGGGCGCCAACTGGCAGAGCAACGCGTACCTCAACGGGCAGAGCCTCTCGTTCCGCCTCAGGTCCGACGACACGGCCGCGTCGTCACGGCGTACAACGTCGCGCCCGCCGGATGGTGGTTCGGCGCCACCTACACGTCCAATGCCCCAGTTCTAGCTATTGACCTGACCACCGTCCTTTTTGCCCGGAGCGGCCGGCGTGCGTTCCATCGCCGTCTCTAATTCTCTATGCTACTATATGCTAGTGGTAATTTGTTCTGCTCTTTCATCAATCAAAGAAGAAAAAAAAAAGTAGGAGTTGCGTACCAGTTGTTCACAAGTTTATTAGGTAGAGTTGACGTGGATTCATGTATTACCTTGTGTTATACTTTATTGTACCGTTATTTATTTGATATACCGTTCAGTTTACATTTTAAATTCATAATACTATTAGGATCATTCCCATGTGTTGCAACGTGAAAAAACATAATACCACAATGGTTTTGTTGAGTTTAAACATGTACTTTATTGTACTATTGAAAAAAGATACTTTAAACGTGATGTTTGCAACATTAAAGTTTTAATGTGAATTTGAAATAATCTAGTTCATATTGTAAACAAAAACAACCAAGTTCATCACGACTATTTATCGTCACGTCTTTGTACCATATACTACGCTGACAACTATAAAGTCTCCCCTATAAATTAACATAATTATTATCTTTTTTTAGCATATGAGGCATACAGATATATAGACATAGTAAACTGGCTACAATTATGTGTGATGTTTATGATGTGGATAATGGCTAGGGCAACCCTGCACGGGCTTGATTAAATACATCAATGCATGGAATAGGACGAGCAATCAAGTATAGCGCGTGCATGGAAGGTGCAAGAAAGGAAATACTCCCTCCATCCCAAATTGTAAGTCATTCCAAGAATCTTGGAGAGTCAAACTTTTCTAAGTTTGACCAAATTTATATTATAAAATAATAATTATTATGGTACTAACTAAGTATTATTAGATTCTTTCTTAATTATATTTTTATAGTATACTCACTTTACATTACAAATCTTAGTATTTTTTCTCTATAATTTTGGTCAAATATGAAAAATGCTTTGACTCTCCAAAATTATTGGAATGACTTATAATTTGGGATGGAGGGAGTACTAAATATGAAGTAAGAAATAATGGATGGAAAGGAAAAATTATTAGAAATATATGAAGAAATAAATTGATAGTGTGCTCTTCGTGTATGCAAAGTGCGAGAAAGAAAAATAAATAAAAAGGCAAGGCATATTCAGGGACTAATGGCCCGGGAAAGAAAGAAATATCCAAAGAAATAACAGAAGGTAAGTGTGCTCTCCCCACGCGTAAGTATACGAGCAAACTTGTTGCAACTGGAGAAAAAGTTATCAAAAGATATGTCTATTGAGAGTTTTTTATTTATACTTTATTTTATGTAAATCAATATTGATAATAATATAACAATGCTCTACTAAGTCCATGTATAGCAGATTAAAATGGGAAGATTGCATTTTGTACCATTTAAAGAACCAGAGTTTAGAAAAATAGTAATAAAAAATTTAGTTTAAGAAATTTATAGCATCAAAAGATTGCTCCGTGGCCTTCGACCGCTAACATTAACTGGAATGATGCGCTGCTCTGCGATCACCATTGCTCCCACAATGGTGCCGTGAACGACGGATGTTCATCCTGAGACATGAATCCCAAGGGGGCCTTCGCCTACATCTAATTCTCGTCATCTAGGCCCGTCTTGGCATAGAGCTTTCCTATGTTGTGTCTTCGCTAAAACCTTCTTAGGAGGCTGCTCCTCTGACTTCAACCATTAGCCAATGGATGCTCCATGGCCGCTGCCCATGGAGGAAGAGCTATGCAAATAAGGAGGGGGACAGGGGCAACAATGTCCAGTACGGGAAGGAGGAGGCAACAATAATCTCCCGTGCTATGGGATCTGTCCTTCTCTACCACTTCGGCCTATGCATTTTCTCTCCAACTGTCGTGACACCGAGACCCTTGTTTTTTTGACCGAAGTCAGCAAGCGAAACCCCAGCCTATTTTTTTTTATTTTTTTATAATACATACTTGTTTAAATTTGCTCCTACGGGGAGTCGAACCTAGGTCTGCTGGTGCTACTCAGGTGCTCCAACCATTAGGCTAGAGGCTCTTTCACACCGAGACCCTGTTGATGTAGTCACCTAAACAACTTGCAGCTCGGTGATTTATTTAAGGATTACATCATCTCTCCCAATGCATGTTGGAGTCATACACTGTAGTATTGTTGGACATATCTTGTAGTCAAACACTATATCATTGTTGGACGTGTGTTATTCTAACTTATATAAGCATGGGTCATCGGTAAAGGTCACATGCGTGACGTGCAGGCGTCATTCCAAGCTCACCTATACCCATGACCCGGCAATGTCAGAGTGTGACTCCCGATCCCAGAGGCCTCAGATCGCCCTGTCGGTCGATAAGTATGGCTCAACTTGTCATCTGTAAGGTCAGGCACGCTTCTCAAAGGTTCAGCATGGCTTGGCACGCCATCTATAGGGACGGACACGTCAAGCACTACTACCCCAGCGCCTACAGCATCTAAAGGACAGAGGCCATGCCTCCACTACGCCGTGCCATACTCCCGGAGGGCAAGGCTATATGGCCTCAGATCTGATAGGGAACACAATATAATACACATGTGTACAACCCCTACCTCCGCTTGTGACTATAAAAGGAAGAGGTAGGGGCCATTTCTAGGCAAGCACACACGTCCACAACACTCGCAACACACTGAGAGCATTCTCTCCATACTACACCCACATCCTGAGACTTGGGAGCAACTAGCTCCATCTCCATACTACAAGCACTTTGGTGCAAAATAATACAAGACCTCTCCCTCCCACTGGACGTAGGACACTTCTTGCCCGAATCAGTATAAATCGCTTGTGTTATTCTTGCATACCATCCAGATCAAGGGCACATAGATACAAATTTACTCGTCGTTGGGGTGATCGCCAGATCACACACCAACAATAGTGGGTCCCCAAGTAAGGGCCCAACGGTAGTACCCATAGCAGACCGTTCCAATTAGTTGCTTGTGGCACTATATAAGAATTGACAACTGGTTATATAGTTTCTACGTATACATAGTATGCTATTTATTTAAAATTTACCGAATACTCTTGAGCTGTATGAACATCTTTTTTCCTTTTCGTTTTAAATCATATTTTCCACCCTTAAATTTATACCATGCATATGCATGCAGAGCTAAATGAAATCATCAAGTCATTTCCAAACTGTTCAAAAACATTTTTCTAGTAAAATTTGTGTGCTCCCACAAAGAGCCGATACATAAGTGGATTCTATGTATAGTGGCCAACAGGATGAAAATGGTACAGATATTTTTCGACTGTATTCGAGACCGAATTTGTTTAAAGGGGTTCAGATTTGTCCATATTTCAAATATTCAACATCCGATATCGTATCCGTATATAAATACTTAAATCGTATATTTATGATATCAATATCTAATCTTATCTTATCCGACATGGTTAACATTATCTGTATTCGAATTCGAATCTGACAAAAATATGAAAAAAAATATAATATTAATGATATCCTCGGTATCTGATCTGTTTTCATCCTTGGTAGCCAAACACGACAAATCAAGAAACAGTGGAGAGCTCAGGCTTCCGCAAACACGAGTGGCGTGGTGGATAGCCCAGGCTTCCACGCGCGCATGCCTGATTCTTTAGCCACAAGCAGCAGCAGTAGATGAGAGTCCCTAGTATAAGGCCCTGTTATATTGGAGATGAAAAATTTTTGAGTGTCACATCGAATGTGTCGGAAAGATGTCGGGAGTGGTTTTTAAAAACTAATAAAAAAACAAATTACATAGCTTGTCTGGAAACAGCAAGACAAATCTATTAAGCATAATTAATCTGTCATTAGCATATGTCGGTTACTATAGCACTTAAGGCTAATCATGGATTAAATAGGCTTAAAAGATTTGTCTCGTGATTTTCAACCAAACTGTGTAATTAGTTTAATTTTTTATCTATATTTAATGTTCCATGTATGTGTTCAAAGATTCGATGGGATTAATGAAAATTTTTAGGTGGCGAACTAAACAGGGCCTAAAATAAATACAGTGACAGTTCACTTAAACCAAATGCCAAACGCCAAGGTTAATAGTGTATTTATATTGGCAGTTGGTTTAAGTAAACCGCCAATATAATTTACATTGACGGTTGTATAACAACGAGCGCCAATGTAAATACTGTATTAACACTGACGGTATTTATAGTAAAACCGCTGGTTAAAGCCATTTATACTGGCAGTTCTTAACTTGGGCTCGATTTTACACTAGTCGTGTCATCATCACCACCTGGAGACATCATCTGTACTAGTGGTCATAAATGTATAAAAAAATATAATGTTTGTCAACTCCTAAAGTATCTCCAAGAGATCAGCATATTTTGCTCCGTAAAATATAGTGTTTGTCAACTCTAAATTAGGTCTTGTTTAGTTCCAAAATTTTTTAGAAAATCGACACTGTAGCACTTTCGTTAGGAAATCATAGACTAAGGCTCTGTTTAGTTACTCACCTAAAAATTTTTCATCCATCCCATCAAATCTTTGGACACATGCATGGAACATTAAATGTAGATAAAAAAATAAACTAATTACACAGTTTGGTTGAAAATCACGAGTAAGCCTAGTTATTCCATGATTAGCCTTAAGTGCTACAGTAACCCACATATGTTAATGATAGATTAATTATACTTAATAGATTTGTCTTGCAGTTTTCTGACGAGCTATGTAATTTGTTTTTTTATTAGTTTCTAAAAACCCTTCCCGACATCCTTCCGACACATACGATGTGAGACCCAAAAAATTTTCATCCTCAATCTAAACAGGGGCTAACTAGGCTCAAAAGATTTGTCTCGTCAATTCCGTCAAAACTGTGCAATTAGTTTTTTATTTTCGTCTATATTTAATACTCCATGCATACGTCTAAAGATTTGATGTGACGGGAAATCTGAAAAATTTTGTAATTTTTTTTGGAACTAAACAAGGCCTTAGTATGAGGAGGAAAAAAGAAGTCATCTCCCGGAGTCTCTTATATTTCTATCTTAATTTTTTTCTCGGCACTTTTTCCTATGACTCGGTCTCATGTTTTGTATCAGGAAACCCTAAATTTTTTTCCGTACGCATTTAAACCTTTCCACCGAATATTTCTCTCTTATATTTTTCTCATCTAGAATCCTATCTTTCTTTCTTTTTACTAGACGGGCCGCGAAACTCCAGAAGAGCGCTCGTAGGCCGCGCATATATATACGCGCTCGGGATAAATTTGTACGAGGTTGGGAAAGATGGGGAGGGAAAATATCAAACTATTGGAGAGAAGTTTTTTATTTTGCCAAAAATTAAAGATGGGAAAGCCAGATGGTAAGATGCTACATACAACTGTTAGATTTCACGTGTTTATTAGAAATAAGAACAGAATAATACAAGCAATAATCAATTTATTCAAAATTAGACTGCCTCGTGTGAATTACTCAAAAATAATAAGGTAATTAATACAATTAGCATTATTACTCCAAAATGCAAGATGCCTTAACCAGCCGTAGAATATAAATATAATACAATGTCCATCTGCTGCAAACTCCTCGAATACAAAGATACTAGTGTCGAGGGTATCGGTAAGGGGTACCCTCAGCGATACGCATTATGAGATTGCCCGTACGAAGGTCGAGACCCTTAATTCGACGCCCTAATCTTACGTATGCGCCGCCATCGACGGTCGCAGCCTCGAAGACGGAAATAGCCTCGAGCGAATCGGTTCAGGACTCGAGCGACGACTGCCGTCGATGACGGAAGCGGGCTCGAGCGAACCGAGAGGTGTCGGGCGCGAGGACACTGTCCGCCGCCCGACGCGCGCACGCGAGCCGGAGCATTAAATGCACCTGACGCTTCCCCACCTAACACACAGGTCATGGAAGGCGTGATAGGGAGCAAGCTTCTGTCCCATCGTTCTTTTTGCAGCCTTCCCACCGAACGACCCAGGGCGTGTCAGGACGTAGGAAACCAGGATGGAACATCTAATCGGGACCCCCTCGAGACACCCAAGGTCAGCGCTCCAGATACCAGCATATTACACGGCGTCAGACCCTCGACCAAACAGGGCCCCTTCCTAGGGACAAGTTGGGCGTCGACTGACTTCATCACAGCTACCCCGTCGGGTCCGCCACCATACCGTACAAGCATGCGACCTCAGAACCAGCACAAGGCGGCAGGTAGGGCAGAACACAGGAGCACGCGTAATCATCACCGAGCTATCAAGATGGGACGGCTCGAGGCCATGCCGTACGGAAGCCTCGAGTAGGTCAGCGCTCCATGCGGCTATCGATCCCTACTCTAACATCTATGCATGTACCCTGTGTCTCTCCTTGGAGCTATAAAAGGAGAGACACAGGAATAGAAGGGAAGGACATCACAACACAAGAACACACACACGTAGTAGAGCTACACACTTCATACCACGCTTGTATTCGCCCCTGTACAAGCACTTAGGTGCAAGATAATAAAAACTCTCTCCCCCCGCTGGACGTAGGGCCTTCTCTTGCCCGAACCAGGATAAATCTCTGTGTCTTCTTGCATCACCATCCGGAAAGGGGAGCACGCATACAAATTTACTCGTTGGTGTGACCCCCCGGGGGAAAAACACCGACAGTTGGCGCGCCAGGTAGGGGTCCTGCGTGTTTTTCACCGATTTCCCACTACTTCCCGGATGGCTACTCTTGCCTCGCCACTTCCGCGCTCCACGGTGATTTGGTTTGGGAGTCTCGAGTTCGTGTCTACGGGCTCCGGCTACGACATGATCTTGCTCTCAGTCAAAGGACCAGGAGGAGTCCGCGTTACGCCAGCACGGTTGAAGGCTCCGAGGCGCCCTCACCACCACGCCTCCCCGCCTAAGAAGAGGCGCGGGCAGCACCACCGCGGCCCCTCTGCTTCGGCACGACCAACAACTCGTGCAAGGCAGGATGTGGGCCACGGGTCGGCAACACCGTGTGACCGAGCAACAAGCACGACGACTCAACACCGCGCAACGACGGGGGGAGACGCGTCTCGCGCGCCCCCCCCCACCGCAGCTAGGCTACTTCCACACGGGTTGTTCTCTCCAAGGGCGGCACTGCCGTTCGGGTTGGACAACGCCGCGGCGTCGCTCGCCAAGACGATATGCCCAAACGCTCAGACGTACGTGGAAAGACCAATGGTCATCCCACGTAGCTCTGAAGCGCGGCGGCCGACGTCCGAACTGCCGGACCTTTCCCGAGTACGAGGCCTCCGCCGTCTAGGCCCCGGACGATACTCGATCACCTCCCTCAGGCAACGATGGCTGGAGGAAGGACGTGGGTGTTTCCACGCTGCCGAACCGGACTCCGACTCCGAGACAGACAGCTATGACCCTACGAGGGAATGCTATCACCTCGACGGGGCGGCAGAAACCACCGACGAGACACGGGATGCTGCTGCGGGTGGTCGAGCCCCCGCGGCGCAAGAAGACCCCAGGACACCTGGGAACGACGGACGGCTCGACCCTCTTCCTCAGGAAGATAGAACTGCGCAGCTCGCGCAGCTGCGGGAGCTCAAGATGAAGCTCGACGAAGATCGCGAGCGCCTCGTCCTGCTCGAGCAAATCCTCGAACAAGACCTGCCCTACCCGCCGGGCGGAAGTGTCCGCAGACGCGCTCGAGAGGTACATCGACAGATCGTCGGTGACACAGAGGCAGAGCAACCTGTCGGCCGTTTCCCTCGAGCAGGCCAGAATGTAGTGGCAGCGACGATGCTGCTACGTAACATGCCAGAACCATCAAATTCCCAGGCCCGACGAATTCGAGATGAAGTTCAGACATTGCTCCAGGTGGCAGCAGTTCAACAAGCCGAAAGTTCGGCATCTCGACGACGAGGGGCTGCCACAGAGAAGCGCGACGAACAGCCTCTAATCGAAGAGGAGGTGTCTGTCCAGCAACAACCTCCCCCTCGAGGTAGAAAGACCGCTCTCATCCTCCCTGCCGACAATCAACGTCGACACGACGCGCGACACGACGTCAAAGAAAATAGACGCCGCCGGCACGGAGACGCGGAAGAACGTGGTTATAGCGCGCATCGCGGTGGGAGGTACGACAGCGACGAGGACCGGGTGGCCCCCGAGCCACCGGGCCTGCGGGTGTTCAGCAGGGCGATTCGCAACACGCCCCTGCCTAGTCCATTCCGACCCCCAACCAGCATCGCGAAGTACAATGGAGAAACCAAGCCAGAGCTATGGCTGGCCGATTTCAGGCTGGCTTGTCAGCTAGGTGGCGCTCGGGGGGATGATCGAGCCATCATCAGACAGCTACCCCTTTTCCTCTCTGACACCGCCCGTCGATGGCTCGAGGAACTCCCAGCCAATCAGATTCACAACTGGGTTGACCTGGTCAGAGTCTTCGAGGGTAATTTCAAAGGGACCTATATACGGCCAGGGAACTCGTGGGACCTCAGCAAATGCAAGCAGAAGTCAGGAGAGACTCTTCGGGAGTACGCTCGACGCTTCTCGAAGCAGCGCACTGAGTTGCCACACATCCCCGACCACGACGTCATCTTGGCGTTTGTCTCGGGCACCACCAGTCGAGACTTGGTGCGGGAATTAGGCCGCAATCGACCTCAGACCGTCGACGAGCTGATGGACGTAGTAGCTAACTACGCGGCAGGGGAGGAGGCAGTCGGCGCCTTCTTCAGCTCAGAAGGAAGAAAAGGCAAGCAGCCCGTCGATAAAGATGGGACTTCCAGTCGAGGCCTCAAGGAAAATAAAAAGAAGCAGAAAGTGCGGCAGTTCCACCAGGGAGATTCGGGTGACGACCTCGTCGCCACGATGGATCGAAAGAAGCCGCGAGGCCCTCCGGAGGGAGGCATCTTCGACAAGATGTTGGAGGAGCCGTGACCTTACCATAAGGGAGGCGCTAACCACAAACTCAAGGACTGTCGTATGCTGAGAAAGCATTTGGACGGTCAGGGGTTCAAAAAAGATACGCGCGAGGACTCCAAGAAGGAGAAGGCTGGCGGCAAGGAGGACAACAAAGATAACGACAGCTTCCCCGCCGTCCACGACTGCTACATGATCTATGGCGGGCCTTCGACTCAGTTGACCGCGAGGCAGCGCAAAAGGGAGCGTCGCGAAGTCTTTGCAGCAAGAATGGCGGTGCCCCAGTATCTTAGCTGGTCAAGCACTCCCATCACCTTCGACCGAGAAGATCACCCTGACAAGGTGGTCGCCCCAGGCGTCTACCCGCTCGTCGTCGACCCCATCATCGTCAACACCCGACTCTCGAAAGTGCTGATGGATGGCGGCAGCAGCCTCAACATCATCTACCTCGAGACCCTCGATCTCCTCGGCATCGATAGAGGACGCCTCCAGCCAAGCGCCGGCGGTTTCCATGGCGTCGTACCAGGGAAAAAGGCACTGCCAGTAGGTCGAATCGACCTACCGGTCTGCTTCGGCACGGCGGCCAACTTCAGGAAGGAGACCCTCACCTTTGAGGTGGTTGGGTTCCGAGGCACGTACCACGCCATCATCGGGTGCCCGGGCTACGCCAAGTTCATGGCTATACCCAACTACACATACTTGAAGCTGAAGATGCCTGGTCCCAAAGGCGTCATCACCGTCAGTTCCTCCTTCGAGCACGCGTACGAGTGCGACGTCGAGTGCGTCGAGCACGGGGAGGCGGTCGAGAGCTCCACCGAGCTCGTTGCAAAGCTCGAAGCCATGGCCGCTGAGGCTCCAGAACCTAAACGTCATGCGGGCAGCTTCGAGGCGGCGGAAGGAACTAAGAAGATCCCGCTCGACCCCAACAACTCCGACGGCAAGGTGCTGACGATCAGCACCGACCTCGACCCCAAATAGGAAGCCGTGCTCGTCGACTTTCTCCGTGCAAATGCTGATATGTTTGCATGGAGTCCCTCAGATATGCCGGGCATACCGAGGGAAGTCGCCGAGCACTCCTTGGAGATTCGAGCCGGTTCCAAGCCAGTGAAGCAGCGGTTGCGCCGATTCGACGAGGAAAAGCGCAAGATCATTGGCGAGGAAGTCCACAAGCT